>NC_138169.1:75323276-77883276 GCF_964165515.1 Mesoplodon bidens | reverse complement strand
TTCAGCTAAAATTTTCTTGCCATTTAAGAGACTTTCAAGAGGAAATTAAAGCTTGGACTTTCGAAAATAAGCCTAGTTTAATATACTCAAACCTCAAGACCAGCTTTAAGAGCACTTGAGAAGCAACTTGAAAATATCACATACTATGCACAGCCTAAGGTTAAAGCCCCAGTGTTTCATTCTTGAACTTTTCTGGATTATAAAATATTCAAGATTTATTGACAAAAAGTAATGGCATGTTTGTAGATTTAGTTAATTAAGAAAAAGATTACAGGGCTTCCCTGGTGGCGCAGTGGTTAAGAGTCCGCCTGCCGATGCAGGGGACACGGGTTCATGCCCCGGTCTGGGAAGATCCCACATGCTGCGGAGTGGCTAGGCCCGTGAGCCATGGCTGCTGAGCCTGCGCGTCCGGAGCCTGTGCTCCGCAAGGGGAGAGGCCACAACAGTGAGAGGCCCACTTACCGCAAAAAAAAAAAAAAAAAAAAAAAAAGAAAAAGATTACAGTAAACCTTAGTGTGATAACATTGCTTTGTGTTCTGTAGATATAATAAAGTCACTATAATGCTATCAAGGTCATTAGAAATGGCATATCAGCATCCTCCTGTGGTCCTCATGTCATTTTCTACCATGGGGAGAGGCCAATGGGGGGTTGGTACCTGCTGTAGCTGCTGTGGGTGATGATGATAAGCTCATGGATGAGGGTCAATAGACTCAAACACCAAATTATTAGACATTCTGCAAAGTTTCCTTTCTAAACAGGCTACAAATGCCCACTTTTGATCATGAAGCATCAAGGTAAAGTCAACCAAAGAATGTTAAGAGAGCTCCATTCACTTCAACAAAACCACCACAAACTTCAATGCCTAAAAAACTTGAGACCAGCAGTTTCAAAACCCACTCTTTTTTTCCTTTTGCTTGTATAAAACTCACTCTTTTAAAGGGCAACTTTGAAAGGTTGCATATCCTTCTAACCCACAGGGTGCCATCACAGTAATGAGCAAGAGTTAAAAAACCCAAAGTGAGCTGACTCTGCTTCACCAGAAAGGACATTCAACAATTAGGGGAATGTGGCTATTAGAAATATTTATAAAGCATATAGCTATGACTCTAAAGATACAGATATTTTCTTTATTTTTCAATACATAAAGAAAATACCCTTTATCTTTATGGCCACTTTTGGACATATTCCTCATTGAAATATAACCCAAAAGACTCTTAAAAAGGAAACTTGCCTGTGACAGTACCACCAGTCCTGTGAAAGGGAAAAGTTTGGCGTCTATTCACTCTGCCACTCATTGAACTGTTTTGCATTTTTATATCCCATGACCTATATTTTCACCCCTTCATCTACACAATGGACAGTGCCCATAGTTTCCTAATTTCAAAGGTATACTGAGTGAGCCTTGACCAACTTTGAGTGCTTTAGAAAGAAGATAGAAGATTGCTATTGTCAGGGCATCTATCTCACTCTGCAGCTGGAGCTGAGATCCCGTGTGCAGTGGAGTCCTTGAGTTTAGACCATGGGGGGGAAAAAGTTTGCAATGGTGATCTCTGGTGGTGATTTTTATTTTACTCTTTTTTGCTTACTTGGTTTTTTCTAAATTTTATACTGATTACCTTCATAATAACAAACACAGGAAATATTTTTAAAGTCTGTTTGAATACCAGCTAGGACTTTTCAACTGCACCCATGAAACTGGGACTGATAACGTATCCAAATTACTGGAATTTGCTGCTACTTACCTTCTAGTCACCCATTAACTTATAAGTACTTTTACTCTCTCATCTCTAACTGCTACAAAAAAAGACTGGAAGAGTGGATTCTGATTTCAGCCCAGAGTAGCCCTTCTAAAGCATGTCCCATAACCATTTAAAAGCAATTAGTTCATATCTATTTACCAATCCGCAGCTAGATTATCATCAGTGAAATGTGTCTGTCAGTTATTTTCCCTCCCATTCTTCTCTGCAAATTTCTAACACAAAATTGTGCTTGCTGGTAAAATCCGGTGACCACAGAGTCAGTGGTTGTATTTTGTTTCGGCATGCCTGTTGGAAAATGCAGCCCCAATTGTCATATTCCTTTTATGCTTGCGTTAGTCATCTAGTCTATGTCCCATGCTTTTCGGAATATGAAAAATAAGATGAAGTCTGAAGCTCCACCACCCATGTCTAAGAATGACTGGTTGACCCTAGTAGCAGCTACATTAGAACATTTTCACTCGGTACACCTAGAAGTGGGTCTCTCTTATATTAAAGAAATAGAACAGGGTCACTCTATCTGAATGTGATCTTAAAAACAAACAAAAAAAACACACAGGATTTCTGGGTTCTAATTTCTAAATTCTGAATAATTTTGGGCAGGTTACTAAACCTTTGTAAGTCTTGGGGGTAAAGATATACAGAGTTCCTGAAGGTGAAAAGAGGTGTGCTGTAGGCAGGAACTATCTCTCTGATATTTGAGCAGAGACCAGAATGATGAATGGAACACAACCATGGGAAGATCTAAGGGAAGAGCAAGCAGGAAGGCACAAGACAGGATGAGCTAATCTATTAGGGGACCAGCAGGTCAGTGGACCTGGAGAACAGGCACGGGAGTGGTCAGGCAGCACATTGAAGAAGTAGGCAAAAGTCAGGACATATAAGTTTCTATAGGCCATGCAAGGAGTTAGGATTTTATTCTGAATTTTAAATGGAAACCATTGGTGCATTTGATTCAAGGGAATCATGTGATCAGATTTCTAAAATTTCTATTCTGGGAACAGGATGGATGGTCAGAAGACTATTGCTGCTGAGAGATGAAGGTGGCTTGGTCTTAGCTGCCATGGTATAATTAATAACTAAATATGGGGTGGGTGCACAATTAATAACCAAATTTGAAAAGTATTTTCAAATGAATTATTGCATGCTCATAACAGTCCCAAACTAAACTTACCATTTTATTCCCATTTTTCAGACGACTAATTCAAAACAGATATTAAGTGATTTATCCTATGTCAAATGACCATTTGGTTGCAGATTCAGAATGCAAACTTAGGGCTTATATCTCCATATCCACTATGCCCGTTATTATATAATAACATTTAATAACATTGATTTAACATTGGGCCATTGACCACTTTTAATAATCACTGAATTTTTGAGTTGGTAGAAACTTTCAAGATTATCTCCTTCAACACTCTGACTTTACAAAGAAACCAAGGTCTTTTTCAAGTTCACTGACTTTCTAAAGCTTGCTCAACAAGTAGCCAGCAGAGATGGCAACAAGTTCAAGTATCTTGACTCAGGCCACTATTCCTTCTACAATTATATGGTGCTTTTTATGACAGGAAATAAACAGGTGTTTTGAGATCATAGGGACAATTTCACCTACTTCACAGATTTATATCTAAATTTTTATAATTCATTTATCAAGTACCTATTGAACATCTATTCTCAAGCACTGTAATAGATTATAGAAATTTAGAAATGAATGTTTCAGTCCTAGCCCTCCAGAAGATTACAATAAAAAGGGAAAGTCATAAATAATGCAAAAATATGTTTCAATATAACATGGCAAAGACCAAAACACAAAAAGGGGCAGAGTATTAATAACTGTGCATAGAAGAATGAGGAAAGATTAAAAAGTGAAATTTCTTTGAACGTTCGCCAACGAGCTAGGTGACAACGTTAGGAAAGGTATTCTAGGTGGAAGAGAAAGCACGTGCAAGTCTTAGATTAATGAAAGCAACTGTCATGTCCAAAGGACAGTGAGACCATCAGTGTGGACCTGACCCAGGGTACACGGGTGAGAATGAAAAGAAATTTGTGCAGACTTTGCAGTTTTCTGTAACTAAGCTATTGGCTTTGATCACACCCTGTGGGCAATGGATGCTGGACAAACAAGAATAATTCCCTCTCTCTGCATGTTCTCAAAATATATATATATATAAAAGATATGTTTCCCCAAAATTGATGGAGTGAAGAAGTGGATCTTCTCTGAAAGCCTCTTCTAAGCAATCATCAGAAGGTGGTCATGACAGCAACAGTCTCAGCTTGTGTGATGATAGCTCATTCTAGATAGTAGATGGTAGCTCATTTCTTTTAATATGTTACATCGGTTTAAGTAGTGATTTAAGAATTGTGCTTTGCATGCCCAAAGCTGTGTCATTCCAGTCAGTAGATGCTTTGATTCTACTGGTGGAAACTAAACAACCCAAAAGCATACATGGACCAGTGAGCTCCTACTATTGTTTACTGTTTAGTTCTGTTTTCTCCATTTACCTCCTGTCCCAGGCTAAGCTCACCCTTTCTTATCATTCCAACCACAACCTGCACTGCTAAATCTCAAGTTGTATCTCCAGGTAGACTTACCAGCAGGACGTCAATTTCTATTTGAAGTGGTGTTGAAGAGTGTCTTTTCCCTTTGACTGCAATTTACAGAGCAAATATGGAGAACTGGTACAGAAAAAGCTAGAGACTGAATCAGAATGTTCAAAATCAAAGATTAGGCCAAACTAACAAAGAAAATAAGTTATTAAACCCAAAACAGGAAGCTCTGATTACCTCCATTTTTATATTTCGCTGTACTTTATACTGTCTTCTAATATAGCATCAGTGAAGCATTATTACATTTTCTATTTTACATGTGTCTCTCCCTCTTTATAGTTTAGCTCACTGAAGGGAAGAAATCTTACTCATCTTATATCCCTGATGCTTAGACCAGGGCTTGGTTCACAGATGCACTAAAAAAAAAAAAAAAAAGCCTTAAATGAATGAGTAAATGAATTAAAAATGCAGCCTGAGGTGTTTGGCTCTCCACAATAGCCATTAAATCTTAGCAGTTCATAGCGTCTCTGAGGCACAGAGTCTTAGCACTGAGAGAGTTTATAAAGGTCTTCAGGTGCAGCCCCCCCTAACAAAGGACCTTCTTCTGCATGTGCCATCTAAAGACTTAGGACGACAGAAGACACACTGTCTTCTGAAGCCCTTTGTTCATTCTTTGAACAGCTTAAATTGTTAGAAAGTTGTTTCTTTTATGGAGCTGACATCTCTGGTTTCCTCCCGCACATTCTAGTTGTGCCCTTCGGGCTTTCAGTGAATAGATATAATCTCTTAGAAGGTTCTTTGCCATTGATTTGAGAGCCACGTCTAGGCCATATTTGATTTCAGACTGAACTTGTTCCTTGACTTCAGCTTTTCATTCACAAACCCTAATAAAAGATTATTAGAAACCCAATTGACATGGCTCAGCGCAGCAATATCAAAGTGATGGCTTCTTTCTTACGGTCCTAACCTCGTTTAATCAAGGGAGAAAAGAACTGTAAGTTGTTTCATACCAACAGTGTGTCAGCTAGTGTCCACACATTTCTTACTTCAGCTAAGTTAACTTATCATACTACAGTACAAATAGTATCTTTATTCTCATCTTTAAAATAAGCTAATGAAGCCGAATCCAGCCTCTGTACCCCAACACCGAATTAAATCTCAGAGACAGAGTCTTGGGTGAAGTAGAAAAGAATAGCTTTATTGCTTTGTCGGGCAAAGGGGGCCAGAGCGGGCTAGTGCCCTCAAAAATGTGTGTCCCGACCTGGAGAGGGTAGTGAGGCATCTTAGAGTGTTCAAGGAGCAGGGTGTGGTCAGCTCATGGACATTGTTCTGATTGGTTGGTGGTGAGGTAATCGGGTGTCAGCATCATCAACCTTCTGGTTTCAGCCAGTCTGGGGTCTACGTGCTGGTGGGCAGCAGTCAGTTAACTTCTCCCCCCTGGTTGGGGTTTCAGTATCTGCAAAACAGCTCAAAGGTATTGTTGTGTGCATCCCGTGACGGGGAACCTGGACCCTGCCCCAAGGCTGCTCTATTGTTTCTTTTGACTGTTCCTCCCTGGTCTCCACATCCCCAACCCTCCCTAATTAGTAACTGTTTGAACCTGCTCCTTGGAACTCAGGGAGGGTCATGGAGGTTGAATGAAGCCTATTTCCTGTAATCAAGGAATGGGGGACACAGGAAGGCTTTTGTGCCCAGGAGCCCCACAGGGCCCTGCTCAGTATCACTTTTAATAAGCATTGTAAAGGGAGCCACTCATCCCTGGTTCAAAAATATAATGATCTGTATTTGATTTTAGATAGATTTGGTTAAAGGATTGTCATAAATTAATGCATGAATTTTAAAATGTCATAAATTAATGCATCATTGGCAGATATTGTCTTCCTCTAGGTAGGCACCATGGACTTTGGAGTCAAACACAGTATCCTCGTCTGTGAGGGGATGGCACTAACATAGACTTGGTAAGCCTGAAGCGAGGATAAAATGGGATCATGGCTATAAAGGTTGAGTACAGTGCCCAGGACATGACAGTGATGATAATGATAAAGAGAACGTTGAGATTCAGCTGAAACACTCATAAGATTTCAGAGCCAGTAGGCACTTTAGCAATCACTTAGTCAAATCTTAAATATATATATATATATATATATATTATAATTTAATATAATAAATAAAACCTGAGAGGATACAGGTTTTATTCAAGGTCATAGAGCAAGTCAACATTGGCTGTCTCTTCATTAGGTCTGTGCTTTTCCCTGCAGTCCACAGAGTACCCAGGCTGGCCATGTCCTCCTGTCCTCACACAGCTTAGGACAAAGCAGCAGGCAAAGCAGCACCAGGCACCCAGCTTCTCCTCCAGCCTACAAACGGGGTGCAGGAGACAGAAATTTCAGCCTCGTTCTTTTTTTTTTTCTTAACATCTTTATTGGAGTATAATTGCTTTACAATGGTGTGTTAGCGTCTGCTGTATAACAAAGTGAATCAGCTATACATATACATATATCCCCATATCTCCTCCCTCTTGGTCTCCCTCCCACCCTCCCTATCCCACCCACTAGGTGGTCACAAAGCACAGAGGTGATCTCCCTGTGCCATGCAGCTGTTTCCCAACAGCTATCCTCTTCACATTTGGTAGTGTATATATATCCATGCCACTCTCTCACTTCGTCCCAGCTTACCCTTCCCCCTCCCCATGTCCTCAAGTCCATTCTCTACGTCTGCGTCTTTATTCCTGTCCTGCCACTAGGTTCTTCAGAAGCTTTTTTTTTTTTTAGATTCCATATATATATATGTTAGCATACGGTATTTGTTTTTCTCTTTCTGACTTACTTCATTCTGTATGACAGTCTGTAGGTCCATCCACCTCACTACAGATAACTCAGCTTCGTTTCTTTTTATGGCTGAGTAATATTCCATTGTATATATGTGCCACATCTTTATCCATTCATCTGTTGATGGACATTTAGGCTGCTTCCATGTCCTGGCTATTGTAAATAGAGCTGCAGTGAACATTGTGGTACATGACTCTTTTCGAATTATGGTTTTCTCAGGGTATATGCCCAGTAGTGGGATTGCTGGGTCATATGGTAGTTCCATTGTTAGTTTTTTTTTTTTTTTTTTTTTTTTAAGTTTATTTATTCATTTTTTTAATTAGTTTCTGCTTTATAACAAAGTGAATCAGTCATACATATACATCTGTTCCCACATCCCTTCCCTCATGCATCTCCCTCCCTCCCACCCTCCCCATCCCACCCCTCCAGGCGGTCACAAAGCACCGAGCTGATCTCCCTGTGCTCTGCGGCTGCTTCCCACTATCTATCTACCTTACGTTTGGTACTGTATATATGTCCATGCCTCTCTCTCGCTTTGTCACAGATTACCCTTCCCCCTCCCCATATCCTCAAGTCCATTCTCAAGTAGGTCTGCGTCTTCATTCCCGTTTTGCCCCTAGGTTCTTCATGACATTTTTTTTTTAAATTCCGTATATATGTGTTAGCATACGGTATTTGTCTTTCTCTTTCTGACTAACTTCACTCTGTATGACAGACTCTAGGTCTATCCACCTCATTACAAATAGCTCAGTTTCGTTTCTTTTTATGGCTGAGTAATATTCCATTGTATATATGTGCCACATCTTCTTTATCCATTCATCCGATGATGGACACTTAGGTTGTTTCCAGCTCCGGGCTATTGTGAATAGAGCTGCAATGAACATTTTGGTACATGTCTCTTTTGGAATTATGGTTTTCTCAGGGTATATGCCCAGTAGTGGGATTGCTGGGTCATATGGTAGTTCTATTTGTAGTTTTTTAAGGAACCTCCATACCGTTCTCCATAGTGGCTGTACCAATTCACATTCCCACCAGCAGTGCAAGAGTGTTCCCTTTTCTCCACACCCTCTCCAGCATTTATTGTTTCTAGATTTCTCTTTTTTTTTTTTTTAATTAGTTTCTGCTTTATAACAAAGTGAATCAGTCATACATATACATCTGTTCCCACATCCCTTCCCTCATGCATCTCCCTCCCTCCCACCCTTCCCATCCCACCCCTCCAGGCGGTCACAAAGCACCGAGCTGATCTCCCTGTGCTCTGCGGCTGCTTCCCACTATCTATCTACCTTACGTTTGGTAGTGTATATATGTCCATGCCTCTCTTTCGCTTTGTCACAGCTTACCCTTCCCCCTCCCCATATCCTCAAGTCCATTCTCAAGTAGGTCTGTGTCTTTATTCTCGTTTTGCCCCTAGGTTCTTCATGACATTTTTTTTTTAAATTCCGTATATATGTGTTAGCATACGGTATTTGTCTTTCTCTTTCTGACTAACTTCACTCTGTATGACAGACTCTAGGTCTATCCACCTCATTACAAATAGCTCAGTTTCGTTTCTTTTTATGGCTGAGTAATATTCCATTGTATATATGTGCCACATCTTCTTTATCCATTCATCCGATGATGGACACTTAGGTTGTTTCCAGCTCCGGGCTATTGTGAATAGAGCTGCAATGAACATTTTGGTACATGTCTCTTTTGGAATTATGGTTTTCTCAGGGTATATGCCCAGTAGTGGGATTGCTGGGTCATATGGTAGTTCTATTTGTAGTTTTTTAAGGAACCTCCATACCGTTCTCCATAGTGGCTGTACCAATTCACATTCCCACCAGCAGTGCAAGAGTGTTCCCTTTTCTCCACACCCTCTCCAGCATTTATTGTTTCTAGATTCCTTGATGATGGCCATTCTGACTGGTGTGAGATGATATCTCATTGTAGTTTTGATTTGCATTTCTCTAATGATTAATGATGTTGAGCATTCTTTCATGTGTTTGTTGGCAGTCTGTATATCTTCTTTGGAGAAATGCCTATTTAAGTCTTCTGCCCATTTTTGGATTGGGTTGTCTGTTTTTTTGCTATTGAGCTGCATGAGCTGTTTATAAATTTTGGAGATTAATCCTTTGTCAGTTGCTTCATTTGCAAATATTTTCTCCCATTCTGAGGGTTGTCTTTTGGTCTTCTTTATGGTTTCCTTTGCTGTGCAAAAGCTTTGAAGTTTCATTAGGTCCCATTTGTTTATCTTTGTTTTTATTTCCATTTCTCTAGGAGGTGGGTCCAAAAGGATCTTGCTGTGATTTATGTCATAGAGTGTTCTACCTATGTTTTCCTCTAAGAGTTTGATAGTTTCTGGCCTTACATTTAAGTCTTTAATCCATTTTGAGCTTATTTTTGTGTATGGTGCTAGGGAATGATCTAATCTCAAACTTTTACATGTCCCTGTCCAGTTTTCCCAGCACCACTTATTGAAGAGGCTGTCCTTTCTCCACTGTACATTCCTGCCTCCTTTATCAAAGATAAGTTGGCCATATGTGCGTGGGTTTATCTCTGGGCTTTCTATCCTGATCCACTGATCTATCTTTCTGTTTTTATGCCAGTACCAGACTGTCTTAATTACTGTAGCTTTGTAGTATAGTCTGAAGTCAGGGAGCCTGATTCCTCCAGCTCCGTTTTTCGTTCTCAAGATTGCTTTAGCTATTCGGGGCCTTTTGTTTTTCCAAACAAATTTTGAAATTTTTTGTTCTAGTTCTGTGAAAAATGCCATTGGTAGTTTGATAGGGATTGCATTGAATCTGTAGATTGCTTTCGGTAGTAGAGTCATTTTCACAATATTGATTCTTCCAATCCAGGAGCATGGTATATCTCTCCATCTATTTGTATCATCTTTAATTTCTTTCATCAGTGTCTTATAGTTTTCTGCATACAGGTCTTTTGTCTCCTTAGGTAGGTTTATTCCTAGATATTTTATTCTTTTTGTTGCGATGGTAAATGGGAGTGTTTTCTTGATTTCATTTTCAGATTTTTCATCATTAGTGTATAGGAATGCCAGAGATTTCTGTACATTAATTTTATATCCTGCTACTTTACCAAATTCATTGATTAGCTCTAGTAGTTTTTCGGTAGCATCTTTAGGATTCTCTATGTATAGTATCATGTCATCTGCAAACAGTGACAGCTTTACTTCTTCTTTTCCAATTTGGATTCCTTTTATTTCCTTTTCTTCTCTGATTGCTGTGGCTAAAACTTCCAAAACTATGTTGAATAAGAGTGGTGAGAGTGGGCAGCCTTGTCTTGTTCCTGATCTTAGTGGAAATGGTTTCAGTTTTTCACCATTGAGGACAATGTTGGCTGTGGGTTTGTCATATATGGCCTTTATTATGTTGAGGAAAGATCCCTCTATACCTACTTTCTGCAGGGTTTTTATCATAAATGGGTGTTGAATTTTGTCGAAAGCTTTCTCTGCATCTATTGAGATGATCATATGGTTTTTCTCCTTCAACTTGTTAATATGGTGTATTACATTGATTGATTTGCGTATATTGAAGAATCCTTGCATTCCTGGGATAAACCCCACTTGATCATGGTGTATGATCCTTTTAATGTGCTCTTGGATTCTGTTTGCTAGTATTTTGTTGAGGATTTTTGCATCTATGTTCATCAGTGATATTGGCCTGTAGTTTTCTTTCTTTGTGACATCCTTGCCTGGTTTTGGTATCAAGGTGATGTCGGCCTCGTAGAATGAGTTTGGGAGTGTTCCTCCCTCTGCTATATTTTGGAAGAGTTTGAGAAGGATAGGTGTTAGCTCTTCTCTAAATGTTTGATAGAATTCACCTGTGAAGCCATCTGGTCCTGGGCTTTTGTTTGATGGAAGATTTTTAATCACAGTTTCAATTTCAGTGCTTGTGATTGGTCTATTCATATTTTCTATTTCTTCCTGAGTCAGTCTTGGCAGGTTGTGCATTTCTAAGAATGTGTCCATTTCTTCCAGGTTGTCCATTTTATTGGAATAGAGTTGCTTATAGTAATCTCTCATAATCTTTTGTATTTCTGCAGTGTCAGTTGTTACTTCTCCTTTTTCATTTCTAATTCTATTGATTTGAGTCTTCTCCCTTTTTTTCTTGATGAGTCTGGCTAATGGTTTGTCAATTTTGTTTATCTTCTCAAAGAACCAGCTTTTAGTTTGGTTGATCTTTGCTATCGTTTCCTTCATTTCTTTTTCATTTATTTCTGATCTGATCTTTATGATTTCTTTCCTTCTGCTAGCTTTGGGGTATTTTTGTTCTTCTTTCTCTAATTGCTTTAGGTGCAGGGTCAGGTTGTTTACTCGAAATGCTTCCTGTTTCTTAAGGTGGGATTGTATTGCTATAAACTTCCCCCTTAGAACTGCTTTTGCTGCATCCCATAGGTTTTGGGTCGTCGTGTCTCCATTGTCATTTGTTTCTAGGTATTTTTTAATTTCCTCTTTGATTTCTTCAGTGATCACTTCGTTATTGAGTAGTGTATTGTTTAGCCTCCATGTGTTTGTATTTTTTACACATCTTTTCCTGTAATTGATGTCTAGTCTCATAGCATTGTGGTCGGAGAAGATACTTGATACAATTTCAATTTTCTTAAAATTACCGAGGCTTGATTTGTGACCCAAGATATGATCTATCCTGGAGAATGTTCCATGAGCACTTGAGAAAAATGTGTATTCTGTTGTTTTTGGATGGAATGTCCTATAAATATCAACTAAGTCCATCTCGTTTAATGTATCATTTAAAGCTTGTGTTTCCTTATTTATTTTCATTTTGGATGATCTGTCCATTGGTGAAAGTGGGGTGTTAAAGTCCCCTACTATGAGTGTGTTACTGTCGATTTCCCCTTTTATGGCTGTTAGTATTTGCCTTATGTATTGAGGTGCTCCTATGTTGGGTGCATAAATATTTACAATTGTTATATCTTCTTCTTGGATCGATCCCTTTATCGTTATGTAGTGTCCTTCCTTGTCTCTTCTAATAGTCTTTATTTTAAAGTCTATTTTGTCTGATATAAGAATTGCTACTCCAGCTTTCTTTTGATTTCCATTTGCATGGAATATCTTTTTCCATCCCTTTACTTTCAATCTGTATGTGTCTCTAGGTCTGAAGTGGGTCTCTTGTAGACAGCATATATATGGGTCTTGTTTTTGTATCCATTCAGCCACTCTGTGTCTTTTGGTGGGAGCATTTAGTCCATTTACATTTAAGGTAATTATTGATATGTATGTTCCTATTCCCATTTCCTTAATTGCTTTGGGTTCGTTATTGTAGGTATATTCCTTCTGTTGTGTTTCTTGCCTAGAGAAGTTCCTTTAGCATTTGTTGTAAAGCTGGTTTGGTGGTGCTGAACTCTCTCAGCTTTTGCTTGTCTGTAAAGGTTTTAATTTCTCCATCAAATCTGAATGAGATCCTTGCTGGGTAGAGTAATCTAGGTTGCAGGTTTCTCTCCTTCATCACTTTAATTATGTCCTGCCACTCCCTTCTGGCTTGTAGGGTTTCTGCTGAGAGATCAGCTGTTAACCTTATGGGGATTCCCTTGTGTGTTATTTGTTGTTTTTGCCTTGCTGCTTTTAATATGATTTCTTTGTGTTTAATTTTTGACAGTTTGATTAATATGTGTCTTGGTGTATTTCTCCTTGGATTTATTCTGTATGGGACTCTCTGTGCCTCCTGGACTTGATTAACTATTTCCTTTCCCAAATTAGGGAAGTTTTCAACTATAATCTCTTCAAATATTTTCTCAGTCCCTTTCTTTTTCTCTTCTTCTTCTGGAACCCCTATAATTCGAATGTTGGTGCGTTTAATGTTGTCCCAGAGATCTCTGAGACTCTCCTCTGTTCTTTTCATTCTTTTTTCTTTATTTTGCTCTGCATCAGTTATTTCCACTATTTTATCTTCCACCTCACTTATCCGTTCTTCTGCCTCAGTTATTCTGCTATTGATCCCATCTAGAGTATTTTTCATTTCATTTATTGTGTTTTTAATCGATGCTTGATTCATCTTTAGTTCTTCTAGGTCCTTGTTAACTGTTTCTTGCATGTTGTCTATTCTATTTCCAAGATTATGGATCATGGAAATAGAATCTTGGATCAGCTTTACTATCATTATTCTGAATTCTTTTTCAGGTAGACTGCCTATTACCTCTTCATTTGTTAGGTCTGGTAGGTGTTTATCTTGCTCCTTCACCTGCTGTGTGTTTTTCTGCCTTCTCATTTTGCTTATGTTACTGTGTTTGGGGTCTCCTTTTTGCCGGCTGCAGATTCGTAGTTCCCGTTGTTTTTGGTGTCTGACCCCAGTGGCTAAGGTTGTTTCAGTAGGTTGGGTAGGCTTCCTGGTGGGGGGGACTAATTCCTGTGCTCTGGTGGTTGAGGCTCGATCTTGTCTTTCTGGTGGACAGGTCCACGTCTGGTGGTGTGTTTTGGGGTGCCTATGGCCTTATTATGTTTTTAGGTAGCCTCTCTGCTAATGAGTGGGGTTGTGTTCCTGCCTTGCTAGTTGCTTGGCATAGGGTGACCTGCACTGTAGCTTGCTGGTCGTTGACTGAAGCTGGGTGCTGGTGTTGGGATGGAGATCTCTGGGAGATTTTCGCTGCTTGATATTATGTGGAGCTGGGAGGTCTGTTGTGGACCCGTGTCCTGAAGTTGGCTCTCCCACTTCAGAGGCACAGCACTGGCTCCTGGCTGCAGCACCAAGAGCCTTTCATCCACCCGGCTCAGAGTAACAGGGAGAAAAAGTAGAAAGAAAGAATTAGTAGAAGAAAGAAAGAGAGAGGGAAAGAAAGGAAGAAGGGAAGAAAGGAAGGAAGGAAGGAAGGAAGAAAGAAAGGAGGGAGGGAGGGAGGGAGGAAGGATGGAAAGAAAGGAGGGAGGGAGGGAGAAAGGAAAGGAAGAAAGACAGGAGGGAGGGAGGAAGGAAAGAAAAAGAAAGTGGAAAGAAGAAGGGTGGGAGGGAGGAAAGAAAAAGAAAGAAGGAAAGGAGGAGCGGAGGGAGGGAGGGAGGAAGGGAGAGTAGGAAAAAAAGAAAGAGCAGGTAAAGTAAAATAGAATAAAGTATGAAATATAGTAGCGTTATTAAAATTAGAAAGTAATTATTGAAAAAAAAAAAAAAAAACCGGACCGATAGAACCCTGAGACATATGGTGGAAGCAAAGCTATACAGAGAGAATCTTACACAGAAGATTACACATACACATTCACAAAAAGAGAGCAGGGGGAAAAATCAAAAATCTTGCTCTCCAAGTCCACCTCCTCAATTTGGGATAATTCGTTGTAAAAAGAGGAAAAGGGCGAGAAGTCTGAAATCTTGCTCTCTAAGTCCACCTCCTTAATTTGGAATAATTCGTTGTAAAAAGAGGAAAAGGGGGGAAAGTCTTAAATCTTGTCCTCAAAGTCCACTTCCTCAATTTGGGATGATTCGCTGTCCATTCATGCACTCCACAGACGCAGGGCACATCAAATGGACCGTGGAGCTTTAATCCGCTGCCTCCGAGGCTGCACAGAATTTCCCTGCCTCTGCTCTCACAGCTCCCGGGTCTCAGCCTTGGACCTGGCCCCGCCTCTGCGCGTAGGTCGCCGGAGGGCGTCCGTTCTTCGCTCAGACAGGACGGGTTTAAAGGAGCCGCTGATTCGGGGGCTCTGGCTCACTCAGGCAGAGGGGAGGGAGGGGCGCGCAGTGTGGGGCGGGCCTGCGGCGGCAGAGGCCGGCGTGACGTTGCAGCAGCCCGTGGCGCTCCGTGCGCTTTCCCGGGAAAGCCGTCCCCGGGTCTCGGGGACCCCAGCAGTGGCGGGGTGCACAGGCCCCCCGGAAGGCGGGGCGGACAGTGACCCGCGCTCGCACACAGGCCCCGCGGCGGCGGCGGCGGCGGCGGCGGCGGCGGCCCACGCCCGTCTCCGAGGTCCGTGCCTTACCCGCGGCTCGTGCCTGTCACCGGCGCTTCCCCAAGCAGCCCTCTTAATGCCCTCTCCTCGCGCACCAGGAAACAAAAGGGAAAAAAGTCTCTTGCCTCTTCAGCAGCTCCAGACCCTTTCCCCGGACTCCCTCCGGGCTAGCCGTGGTGCACTAACTCCTTCAGGCTCTCTTCCTGCCGCCAGCCCCAGTCCTCTCCCTGCGCTCCGACTGAAAGCCGATACCCGAGCCTCAGCTCCCAGCCCCGCCCGCCACGGCGGCCGAGCAGACAAGCCTCTCGGGCTGGTGTGTGCCTGAGGGCACCGGTCCTCTGTGCCAGAATCTCTCCGCTTTGCCCTCCGCACCCCTGTTGCTGTGCTCTCCTCCGCTACTCCGAAGCTTTCCCCCTCCGCCACCTGCAGTCTCCGCCCGCGAAGGGGCTTGTAGTGTGTAGAAACCTTCCCCCCTTCACGGCTCCCTCCCACTGGTGCAGGTCCCGTCCCTATCCTATTGTCTCTGTTTATTCTTTTTTTCTTTTGCCCTACCCAGGTATGTGGGGAGCTTCTTGCCTTTTGGGGGGTCTGAGGTCTTCTGTCAGCGTTCAGTAGGTGTTCTGTAGGAGTTGTTCCACGTGTAGATGAATTTCTGATGTATCTGTGGGGAGGAAGGTGATCTCCGCGTCTTACTCTTCCGCCATCTTCCTCCGGGGTCCTGAAGCATGTCCTTGCCTCCTATCACACTGGAATCCCATCAAGCCTTCAGGCTTCCTACCAGCTTACAGGATGGAATCTGCTGGCGTCTCCCCGCTTTTCCCCTCCATTAATGGCAGGGTCCCAATGTGTACTTGCGACCCATGCTTTTCTCAAACCAGTGCTTCTCCCGTTTAGCGCGCGCCAACCCCCCTCGCGGGCTCCTTGCAAAAGACTGGGTCCCATTGTTAGTTTTTTAAGGAACCTCCATACTGATCTCCATAGTGGCTGTATCAATTTACATTCCCACTGACAGTGCAAGAGGGTTCCCTTTTCTCCACACCCTCTGCAGGATTTCTTGTTTGTAGATTCTTTGAGGTTGGCCATTCTGACTGGTGTGAGGTGATACCTCATTGTACTTTTGATTTGCATTTCTCTAATGATTAGTGATGTTGAGCATCCTTTCACGTGTTTGTCGGCAATCTGTATATATTCTTTGGAGAAATGTCTACTTAGGTCTTCTGCCCATTTTTGGATTGGGTTGCTTGTGTTTTTGATATTGAGCTGCATGAGCTGCTTGTATATTTTAGAGATTAATCCTTTGTCAGTTGCTTCGTTGGCAAATATTTTCTCCCATTCTGAGGGTTGTCTTTTCATCTTGTTTATGGTTTCCTTTGCTGTGCAAAAGCTTTTAAGTTTCATTAGGTCTCATTTGTTTATTTTTGTTTTTATCTCCATTTCTCTACAAGGTGGGTCAAAAAGGATCTTGCTGTGATTTATGTCATAGAATGTTCTGCCTATGTTTTCCTCTAAGAGTTTGATAGTGTCTGGCCTTACATTTAGATCTTTAATCCATTTTGAGTTTATTTTTGTGTGTGGTGTTAGGGAGTGTTCAAATTTAATTCTTTTACATGTAGCTCTCCAGTTTTCCCAGCACCACTTATTGAAGCAGCTGTCTTTTCTCCATTGTATATTCTTGCCTCCTTTATCAAAGATAAGGTGACCATATGTGCGTGAGTTTATCTCTGGGCTTTCTATGCTGTCCCATGGATCTATATTTCTGTTTTTGTGCCAGTAGCATACTGTCTTGATTACTGTAGCTTTGTAGAATAGTCTGAAGTCAGGGAGCCTGATTCCTCCAGCTCCGTTTTGCTTTCTCAAGATTGCTTTGGCTGTTCAGGGTCTTTTCTGTTTCCATACAAATTGTGAAATTTTTTGTTCTAGTTCTGTGACAAATGCCATTGGTATTTTGATAGGGATTGCATTGAATCTGTAGATTGCTTTGGGTAGTAGAGTCATTTTCACAGTGTTTATTCTTCCAATCCAAGAGCATGGTATATCCCTCCATCTGTTTGTATCATCTTTAATTTCTTTCATCAGTGTCTTATACTTTTCTGTATACAAGTCTTTTTTCTCCTTAGGTAGGTTTATTCCTAGGTATTTTATTCTTTTTGTTGCAGTGGTAAATGGGAGTGTTTCCTTCATTTCTCTTTCAGATTTTTCATCATTAGTGTATAGGAATGCAAGAGATTTCTGTGCATTAATTTTGTATCCTGCTACTTTACCAAATTCATTGATTAGCTCTAGTAGTTTTCTGGTAGCATCTTTAGCATTCTCTATGTATAGTGTCATGTCATCTGCAAACAGTGACATCTTTACTTCTTCTTTTCTGATTTGGATTCCTTTTATTTCTTTTTCTTCTCTAATTGCTGTGGCTAAAACATCCAAAACTATGTTGAATAAGAGTGGTGAGAGTGGGCAACCTTGTCCTGTTTCTGATCTTAGTGGAAATGGTTTCAGTTTTTCACCATTGAGGAGACTGTTGGCTGTGGGTTTGTCATACATGACATTTGTTATGTTGAGGTAAGTTCCCTCTATGCCTACTTTCTGGAAGGTTTTTATCATAAATGGGTGTTGAATTTTGTCAAAAGCTTTTTCTGCATCTATTGAGATGATCCTATGGTTTTTCTCCTTCAATATGTTAATATGGTGTATCACATTGATTGATTTGCATATATTGAAGAATCCTTGCATTCCTGGGATAAACCCCACTTGATCATGGTGTTTGACACTTTTAATGTGCTGTTGGATTCTGTTTGCTAGTATTTTGTTGAGGATTTTTGCATCTATGTTCATCAGTGATATTGGCCTGTAGTTTTCTTTCTTTGTGACATCCTTGCCTGTTTTTGGTATCAGGTGATGGTGGCCTCGTAGAATGAGTTTGGGAGTGCTCCTCCCTCTGCTATATTTTGGAAGAGTTTGAGAAGGATAGGTGTTAGCTCTTCTCTAAATGTTTGATAGAATTCGCCTGTGAAGCCATCTGGTCCTGGGCTTTGTTTGTTGGAAGATTTTTAATCACAGTTTCAATTTCAGTGCTTGTGATTAGTCTGTTTATTTTTTCTATTTCTTCTTGGTTCAGTCTCAGAAAGTTGTGCTTTTCTAAGAATTTGTCCATTTCTTCCAGGCTGTATATTTTATTGGCATAGAGTTGCTTATAATGATCCCTCATGATCCTTTGTATTTCTGTAGTGTCAGTTGTTACTTCTCCTTTTTCATTTCTAATTCTATTGATTTGAGTCTTCTCCTTCTTTTTCTTGATGAATCTGCCTAATGGTTTATCAATTTTGTTCATCTTCTCAAAGAACCAACTTTTAGTTTTATTGATCTTTGCTATTGTTTCCTTCATTTCTTTTTCATTTATTTCTGATCTGATCTTTATGATTTCTTTCCTTCTGCTAACTTTGGGGGGTTTTCTGTTCTTCCTTCTCTAATTGCTTTAGGTGTAAGTTTAGGTTTTTTATTTGAGATTTTTCTTGTTTCTTGAGGTGGGACTGTACTGCTATAAACTTCCCTCTTAGAACTGCATTTGCTGCATCCCATACCTTTTTTGTCATGGTGTTTTCATTGTCATTTGTTTCTAGGTATTTTTTAATTTCCTCTTTGATTTCTTCAATAATCTCTTGGTTATTTAGTAGTGTATTGTTTAGTCTCCATGTGTTTGTATTTTTTACAGATTTCTTCCTGTAATTTATGTCTAGTCTCATAGAGTTGTGGTCAGAAAAGATACTTGATACAATTTCAATTTTCTTAAATTTACCAAGGCTTGATTTGTGACCCTTGATATGATCTATCCTGGAGAATGCTCCATGAGCACTTAAGAAGAAAGTGTATTCTGTTGTTTTTGGATGGAATGTCCTATAAATATCAGTTAAGTTCATCTTGTTTAATGTATCATTTAAAGCTTGTGTTTCCTTATTTATTTTCATTTTGGATGATCTGTCCATTGGTGAAAGTGGTGTGTTAAAGTCCCCTTCTATTATTGTGTTACTCTCAATTTCTCCTTTTATGGCAGTTAGCATTTGCCTTATGTTTTGAGGTGCTCCTATGTTGGGTGCATAAATATTTACAATTGTTATATCTTCTTCTTGGATTGATCCCTTGATCATTATGTAGTGTCCTTCTTTGTCTCTTGTAATAGTCTTTATTTTAAAGTCTATTTTTTCTGATATGCAAGTTGCTACTCCAGCTTTCTTTTGATTTTCATTTGCATGGAATATCTTTTTCCATCCCCTCACTTTCAGTCTGTATGTGTCCCTAGATCTGAAGTGGGTCTTTTGTAGACAACATATATACGGGTCTTGTTTTTGTATCCATTCAGCCAGTCTATGTCTTTTGGTTGGAGCATTTAATCCATTTACATTTAATCCATTTACATTTAATTTTCAATGTATATGTTCCTATTCCCATTTTCTTAATTGTTTTGGGTTTGTTATGTAGGTCTGTTCCTTCTCTTGTGTTTCCTGCCTAGAGAACTTCCTTTAGCATTTGTTGTAAAGCTGGTTTGGTGGTGCTGAATTCTCTTAGCTTTTGCTTGTCTGTAAAGGTTTTAATTTCTCCATCGAATCTGACTGAGATCCTTGCTGGGTAGAGTAATCTTGGTTGTAGATTTTTCTTTTTCATCACTTTAAATATGTCCTGCCCCACCCTTCTGGCTTGCAGTGTTTCTGCTGAAAGTTCAGCTGTTACTCTTATGGGGATTCCTTTGTATGCTATTTGTTGCTTTTCCCTTAATATTTTTTCTTTGTATTTAATTTTTGATAGTTTGATTAATATGTATCTTGGTGTGTTTCTCCTTGGATTTATCCTGTTTGAGACTCTCTGTGCTTCCTGGACTTGACTGACTATTTTCTTTCCCGTATTAGGGAAGTTTTCAAATATAATCTCTTCAAATATCTTCTCAGACCCTTTCTTTTTCTCTTCTTCTGAGACCGCTATAATTCAAATATTGGTGTGTTTAATGTAGTCCCAGATGTCTCTGAGACTGTACTCAATTCTTTTCATTCTTTTTTCTTTATTCTGCTCTGCTGTAATTATTTCCACTATTTTATCTTCCAGGTCACTTATCCGTTCTTCTGCCTCAGTTTTTCTGCTATTGATTCCTTCTAGAGAATTTTTTATTTCATTTATTGTGTTGTTCATCATTGTTTGTTTGCTCTTTAGTTCTTCTAGGTCCTTGTTAAACATTTCTTGTATTTTCTCCATTCTATTTCCAAGATTTTGGATCATCTTTACTATCATTACTCTGAATTCTTTTTCAGGTAGACTGCCTATTTCCTCTTCATTTGTTTGGTCTGGTGGGTTTTTACCTTGCTCCTTCATCCTCTATGTGTTTCTCTGTCTTCTCATTTTGCTTAACTTACTGTGTTTGGGGTCTCCTTTCCACAGGCTGCAGGTTCGTAGTTCCTGTTGTTTTTGGTGTCTGCCCCCAGTTGGTAAGGTTGGTTCAGTGGGTTGTGTAGGCTTCCTGGTGGAGGGGACTGGTGCCTGTATTCTGGTGGTTGAGGCTGTATCTTGTCTTTCTGGTGTGCAGGACCGTGTCCGGTGGTGTGTTTTGGTGTGTCTGTGACCTTATTATGATTTTAGGCAGCCTCTCTGCTAATGGGTGGGGTTGTGTTCCTGTCTTGCTAGTTGTTTGGCATAAGGTGTCCAGCACTGTAGCTTGCTCTTCATTGAGTGGAGCTGGGTCTCAGTGTTGAGATGGAGATCTCTGGGAGAGCTCTCGCAGATTGATATTACATGGAGCTGGGAGGTCTCTGGTGGTCCAATGTCCGGAACTCGGGTCTCCCACCTCAGAGGCTCAGGCGTGACACCCAGCTGGTGCACCAAGACCTTGTTGGCCACACAGCTCAGAAGAAAAGGGAGGAAAGAAAGAAAGAAAAAATACAATAGAATAAAATAAAATAGTTATTAAAATAAAAAATAAAAAAATAGTGAAAGAAAGAAGAGAGCACTCAAACCAATAAGCAAATCCACCAATGATAACAAGTGCTAAAAACTATAGTTAAAAAAAAAAAAAGGACAGACAGAACCCTAGGACAAATGGTAAAAGCAAACCTATACAGACAAAATCGCACAAAGAAGTATACACATACACACTCACAAAAAGAGAAAAAGGAAATATATTTTTTTTTAAAAAAGGAAGAGAGCAACCAAGTCAATAAACAAATCTACCAATGATAATAAACTCTAAATACTAAACTAAGATAAACATAAAACCAGAAACAAATTAGATGCAGAAAGGAAACCTCACATCTACAGCTGCTCCCAAAGTCCACCTCCTCAATTTGGGATGAATCGTTGTCTATTCAGGTATTCCACAGATGCAGGTACATCAAGGTAACTGTGGAGATTTAATCCGCTGTTCCTGAGGCTGCTGGGAGAGATTTCCCTTTCTCTTCTTTGTTCTCACAGCTCCTGGGGCTCAGCTTTGGATTTGGACCCGCCTCTGCAGGTAGGTCGCCTGAGGGCGTCTGTTTTTCGCTCAGACAGGACGGGGTTAAAGGAGCAGCTGACTAGGGGGCTCTGGCTCCCTCAGGCCGGGGTGAGGGAGGGGTATGGATGCGGGGCGAGCCTCCGGCGGCAGAGGCCTGCGTGACGTTGCAGCAGCCTGAGGCGTGCCGTGTGTTCTCCCGGGGAAGTTGTCCCTGGGTCACGGGACCCTGGCAGTGGTGGGCTGCACAGGCTCCCGGGAGGGGAGGTGTGGACAGTGACCTGCGCTCGCACACAGGCTTCTTGGTGGCGGCAGCAGCAGCCTTAGCGTCCCATGCCCGTCTCTGGGGTCCGCGCTGATCGCCGCGGCTCGCGCCCGTCTCTGGAGCTCCTTTAAGCGTTGCTCTGAATCCCCTCTCCTCACGCACCAGGAAACAAAGAGGGAAGAAAAAGTCTCTTGCCTCTTCGGCAGCTCCAGACTTTTCCCCGGACTCCCTCCCGGCCAGCCGTGGCGCACTAACCCCTTCAGGCTGTGTTCACGCCGCCAACCCCAATCCTCTCCCTGCGATCCGACCGAAGCCCGAGCCTCAGCTCCCAGCGCCGCCCGTCCCGGCGGGTGAGCAGACAAGCCTCTCGGGCTGGTGAGTGCCGGTCGGCACCGACCCTCTGTGCGGGAATCTCTCCGCCTTGCCCTCCGCACCCCTGTTGCTGTGCTCTCCTCCGTGGCTCCGAAGCTTTCCCCCTCCGCCACCCGCAGTCTCCGCCCGCGAAGGGGCTTCTAGTGTGTGGAAACCTTTCCTCCTTCACGGCTCCCTCCCACTGGTGCAGGTCCCGTCCCTATCCTATTGTCTCTGTTTATTCTTTTTTTCTTTTGCCCTACCCAGGTATGTGGGGAGTTTCTTGCCTTTTGGGGGGTCTGAGGTCTTCTGCCAGTGTTCAGTAGGTGTTCTGTAGGAGTTGTTCCATGTGTAGATGTATTTCTGGTGTATCTGTGGGGAGGAAGGTGATCTCCGCGTCCTCCACCATCTTGAAGGTCGCCCCCGCCTCGTTCTACCCTCATGGTTTTCTCTCGTCTTTCCTTTCTGCTTAATCGCTAAAGACAATCACACGAAAAATGAATTTCCGTTTCTGAGGGTCCATCTTCTCCCCCCGGTCACCTACACGTGAGAGACGCCTGCTCATGACTGCATCTCAATTTCAAATGAACAGTCAAATAAAATGCTCCATCAAGGCTGCCTCACAGGGGCTAAAAGTCACAACGACGGGGCTCCTCCAGAGGCAACAAGCTCATCTTCCTTCCCTGGCATTGCAGCCACGCTCCTGTGCGTGAGCAGGATAAGAGGGGCCTGTAAAAGCTGCTTCCCCAGGATGTAGGGCCCTCAGGCAGACAGATGTGCTGAGTGTGAAGACAAGTGGTCCAAAGCCTCCCTCGCGCCCAGCCGGGGGCATAGCAAACAGCGCTGGGACCATCACTGCCAGCCACTGGCCTCCAAGGCTGCTGCCCCAATTACTGATTTTAACTTCACCTTCTTACTCTCCCTGGCTACAGTTAGTTTTATGGTTTTTGGTTTTTCAATTGGGTACATATGTAAGGATTTTTCCTGGATCTTCCCTATCACACCGATGTGCTGCAGGAATAGAGAATAAAAAAGGTAAAAGCTTCTGTCTAATCATGCCTGAGTGATAAAGGCATAGATTGACAGGGAAGGGCTGGAAAGGGATGAATCTGTTTCTTAGTGGCTCTCACTTTTCTTTACACCATTGTCCAATGTGCCCAGTCTAAACAGCAGAGTAATGGGTGGAAATCATCTCTACAGTACTCTGAGCTTTCTATGGGAAACCACATCTCCTCCATTTCCAATCCATCTTCAATGCTAGGGTGGGCAAGTGACTCATGTCTGACCCATCAGAGGAGAGGACTCACCCATCCATATTGATGAACGTAGGCATGGCTGTGTGATCCAGTCCTGGTCTATCAGCTCCATAAGGCTTTTTCTTACTAATGGAAAAGAATTATGCTCTTGCATCTGCTGACTTTAATTCTGTACATTCATGAGCCCAGAAATGTTGGGGGCCACCACATGAAATCAGAGGGTAAAGGCTATGCAATAGAAGGCAGAGCCCAGTAATGGGGAAAAACTGAACTCTGATGAAATCGGTCGAGAGCCTAAATCTAGCAGTGATTGATACTGTAAGTTTTCCTTTTTGCCAGTTTCTGAATTCTGTTATTAGTGAGTAAAAGAAAAGCAACTGGTACAATTTCATTTGATCATCTACATTAATAAAGATTTTGGTAAGGCAGATTCAGTGTGAAGTTACGTGAATTTGCTAGCACACAACACTGAAATAGAAACCTCATGGGTTATTTCATAACATAATTTGGTTTCATAACATAATGTGGTTTCTTTGGCTAGCACCACACAAGAAGAAAAATGTCAGGGATAAAGTTATTTTCGTGATTTAGTTACTGATATGTCTTGAGCAATACCATAAAGTACCCACCTGTTTACTACTCTGATTAAATTTTTTCTGAACTCCAGTCCCACTTTGTAGCAGTGTCTTCCTTTCTTTCCTAGACAACAAGCACTTACCTAGGTTCCTTCAAATCTGAAGGGTCAGTTTGACCCTCCAAGGAAAGAGAATTAAAAGCATGCTCAATGCCAGAAGGTCAAGTGCACTTCATTGATAGCCACTGCTGACATGGTAGTTTGGGGGCTATAGTGGCTGAAGGACTCACTACAATTTCCAGCCTAGAAACAGGTTCTCTAGATACCAGAGGGTGAGAACGGTCCTTCTCCCACAGTGTGATGTTCAAATATTGTCACAGCATGCCAACACAGGCATGACCTTCCAAAGCCAAAGCATTCTAGAGGCTTGATTTACACACAGAGCCATTCCTTGAGGCATGCCCAAACTACCAGGGTGACTGGATTATATAGAATCTGGCTGTAAGCCACATATTGTTGTCCAGAGATAACAATACGGGGGTGGGGGGAGGGAGAGAGCAAGCCTTTATTTAGCTCAAGAGATCAGTTCTGATTTCTTCTGACTGACCACTGACAAAACTAGGACTCTCTAGCTTACCTGGCGGGGTAAGCATTTGGGAGGATGAAGCGTCAGAGGTGCTGGGCAGTCAAAAGAACCCCCCTTCCAGTACCCCCCAGTAGACCACCACACATCCTCATACAAGTCTGACATGTATACTTTTCCAAGGCAACATATTTTAGAAGGGATTTAAGTTTTTCTTGTAACAACCAGAGCAGGATATATTTTCTATGAAGAGTCAGCTCTCTACTACATTGTAAACTAGTTTCCATCAGAAACTAGAGTCCTCTGCGTCTTGTGCTACTTCATTCATCACAATAGTGCTTCCCTATTTTAGAACAACATTAACATCCAGTCTGTGCCTGAGAGTCCCTAACCCACTTTCCACCTGGTGGTATCTATGGAAATAACGCATCCGACAACCACTCTAAGGTATAAATAGCAATCCAAAAAACATCCCTGTATGCCACCCTAGGCATGCTATTTACCATCGAACAGGTATTCAAACTTCCACAGACCACACAGCCCTTCCCCACTGTCAAGGAAGGATTGGCCTCACCATGAATTGCTCTGATTCTGTATGAGAAGCACGTAGACTCAAAGGGCCAAGTCCTACCAGCAGTCAACCTTGATGAGAATAAGGCCCTAGAATGAGGGCAATGAGAGCCACCTCCTGTGCACCAACGACTTCTGAGCTCCCAGATGAAATGCCTCTGATATGACAGAAATGACTGTAACATTTCACCCGGGATTTCTCATTCCACAGTTTGGAAGCCATTTGAGAATGAGGACCTGAAAGCCAGGCAGTAACCAGCCATCCGTGGCAGTCAGACCATCATAGACCATGCAATCCTGAAGGACCACAATGCACTGAAGAGGGTGAGGAGAGTGAAAAGAAAACACCGCAGAGCTGGACACAGACACAGGAAATTAAGGAAGGAGGCGGAGAGTTGGCAAGGAAATCTGTTAGAAGGTCTGGCCAGCCTCCACCCGGTGGTTGCAGCTCTCCACAGAAGTGACAGAATGGCAAGAGTAGACCGACAGGTGACACCTGGGGGGACAGACACCCTCAATCTAGATGACCTCACGCTGAATGTCCCATGTGCCTCAGGACTCTGTGACTAAAAGTGTCCTTGGGACTGCGCCAACCTAAAGAACCGGGATGTGAAGGGGGCGGGGGTCAGAGGTGATGTAGTAGCTGGAAAAGGAGAAGGGGTGTGTTTACATAACATCCAAGCGTTGAGCCTTGAGCAGTGCTGAGTGAATGACAGAGGAGACATAAGGGCGTCACAGGCTCCCTCTGTGGCTAATTGAACACATTGATGTGCACCCCCGTGGGAAGAAGAAAAAACGATGGTCCGAAACGCAGGAAAGAAGCGGGAGACCTGGCCCATCTGTCTCGCCTCGTACTCTGTGAAGGAAGATAGTAAGTGTTGTATTTGTTTGTTTTGTTTCGAGTGTGGGGCTTTTTGTTTGTTTGTTTTTAGTGAAACTGTCAATTCTGAGAGTAGCCGTGAGGGAAGCAGAATCTGCTGCTCCAGATGGAAAGGCTGGACCCCGCGCCTGGCAGCCGGGCTGGGGGGTGCAGAACATGAGGGAAAAGGACTTGGGGATTGGTGGCGGGGGAGTGGGGAAGAGGCAGGATGGGCAGAGAGGGCAGGCTGGTGCTGGAAAGCGCTGATGCACGTAGAAATCCGGGCGGGCCGAGGTGTTCTGGCAAAAGCACTGGGTGAGACCCACGTTTAACTTGCAGCCAAAAGGGGAGTGAAGCTGGGACCCCAAGAGGGAGGGAGTCTTGTCCAGTGATGCAGAGCAATCAGCCTAGACTTGAAATTGGAAGCTGGAAGGTTAGCAGGATGGAGAGTGGCCCCAGACTCCCAAGTCTTAGCTGATGAGAGGTAGAAATTAACATGGGAAAAGGATTCTCTGCGTTTTGCAATTGTGTTAGTTTTCTGTTTGGGACCTTTGACATCATTTTTTAGCACTATTATAAAACCTTATTAATTACACCTGCACTTATTGGGATTCTGTGAACTATTACTTCAGATATGAAAGGTAGACTTACGTATTCAGACCCTGACCCCTTCAGTGTGCAACTATAAGACAAGAGAAAATAAAAGCACAATTTTGCAGATACCTATTAAATTCAAAATATTTACAATTTTTCTGTATTCAAATGCATTTTGGTTGCAAATATTGAAATGGAGATAAAAGTTATAGATGAAAAAAGTTAAAATATGAAAGACTAGAAACTTTCCATCCAGACAAAAAATTGCCTAAGTAACCTTTAAAGAATTAAAATGTAATTATTTACGACCAAATTTTCTGAGGTGAGTGGTAAGAAAGACTTCTAGTGTAGATACTGGGGTAAACCACCTTGGTTTGCTTGGTAGTAAAATATGTCTAAAACAAAAGCTGAGTGGGTTATAAGCTTCAGTCGCTAAACCTGTTTAATGCTTTATTTAGCAGGATGTAGATGTAATGTTACTACATAACTTTTAATGAAGAAAAAAATCTTTATTCTCAAAACGCCCAAATTTTAGTTATTATGGATTATGCTAAATACACACAAAGGATTTTTCAGCTGTTTCCAAAGCCAAAGGCAAAATATACTGGAATCATTTAAATCCTGTAATGAACAAAGGATATAAGATATAATAACTCTAAAGTAGCAGGGAAAATTAACTCATTTTAAAATCGGTCTTTAGCAGGTGTAATGAAGAAGATAAATTTCAACAATTAGGAACTAATGAAGACTTTGTAAAAATTGCTATTTACAAAGAATAAGTGAGAAAATGCTTGGGAAACATGACATATATTAAGCAATAGGTCTGAATGACGAATGCCCTGGGCTATTAAGGAAATTAGTCAAGAAACTTAATTGACTTACAATGATTTTTCAAAACTCATAGTTGGTTGAATACTGGCAACATGGTACCCATTATCTGAGAAAGATTAGAAAGAATGAGCTCAGAAATTACCAGGTGGTAATTTTTCCACTAATCATATTATTAGTAAAATCATAAGATTAGAATTCAGTGCATAACAGAAAGATCAGGGCACTAGAATCATAATAACCATGAGCATATTTTTAAAATTAACCACACAAAACTAAACAACCTGTATTATTTTCCACTCAATATCACTGAAATACAGAGGGAAGGAAAATAAAACTTACATTGACTACTGAGTATGTATTTTTTAATAATTTTGGAATGTGCGAAATCTAACATCCGCTTGCCAGATTACTTTTAATTGACTTGTTTAGAAAGTGAGCTCTGTAAATTGAAACTTGTCCTTGGCAAGGGAAGACCCATAGATATCTTCACACAGAAAACGTCTCTAAGTGAAAGGTCACAGTAGTTGACCAGAGGGCTAATTTTCCATTAGTCTGTACCCTATGTTAATGAAGCCAATACTGAACATTGTGACATTTGGTTATGTCTCAATAGTGAAAGTTTAGGATTTAAACTTTCATTGCACAGGGAATTTGTGGTTAGCATTGGTATGGGAAGAAAAAGAGTGTATCTAAAACCTCAAAGCCAGGGGGGGAAAAAACAGCTTTAAATGGGAAAATTGGAGACAAGTTGTTGAGAGGAAACAAAGTCTTTAATGAAGAAAAATGGGTGGATAAAAGCAAGCAATCAGTGGAAGAAGGATGTTCCCCAGCTGGTGGCAGTCCCAATGAATTATTCACTAGAACCATGGCCAGCGCCTGCTGGGAGCTGTCCTCTCCTAGCTCTGCAGTTACTGGCAAAACAATGGCTGTGTCAGAACTTGACTTCGTGTACTTTGGGCCTAGCCTGGTGGGGAGTCAGACTGCGGCAGGTTTGGGGGAATTCTTAGAGTTGAGATAGACAGTGAACTGTGTCCACATTAGACACAGACTGCATGGAGAGGTAAATTCAGTGCCACCTTCCATAATATTAAATCACATTCTTCTAAGGTTGTTTTCTGTTTTAAAACTGATAGTAACTTTCTTCCCACCTTCAAACAATTAAAAGATTTCTCTACAAAAAAAAAAAAATCTAACATGATGTTAACTTAGTCTCTAATCTTGGACAAATTTCTTAGTTTCATTGTCTTTGTTTTCTGTTTTTGAGCTGTAAAATAGAAATAATTTTTTTAAAAGACCCTCTTAATAACGTGAGCATGAAGCTTAATGAAGTGAGATGTCACATGGGAAAACTATTCACAAATTTTCAGGGGTTATATGCATTAGTTATTATTTTTGCCATTCTGGTTAGATTATATTTGTCCTTGGCAGAGGAGCTGACTTAGAACAGATAAGAGAAGAGTTTGCATTAGAATCACTACTGATTAGTTGGGATGGAAATCAGAAGGTCTTCTGCAGTCTGGATTGCATTTTATATTATCTCTGCAACTTGTTTAGTACATCAGCATATTTTGCAACTTCCCCTCACCACCACCTCAGTCCCTTCAGTAACATCTTTTGCTTGAATGAGCAGTAAAGAACAAGGAGAACTAGGGACAATTAACTATTATTGTAGCCCTATGACTAATGAAAATTCGTACATGGTACTTTTGGGGAAAATGAGCTTATTAGCATGCCTGTGGGGGGTAGGTTAATGTTGCTATTTTAACTTTGCTTGGGAAAAACTGAAGTCAAATAACTTACCCAAGGTTATCCAGCCATCTGTGGCAGTGAGAATTATGCAAGCAGAGCTCCTCCCAGCAATGGCCCCAAGCTACCTGCTGAAGGAAGTCCAGGGTCCCTGCAGCATCCTCTAGCCACACCCCAGACTCTAAACACAGGATCCATGTCTGCGTCGTGAGACTCCTTAGCAAGATAACTAAAAATGTATGTATTGGGCTACCCTGGTGGCACAGTGGTTGAGAGTCCGCCTGCCGACGCAGGGGACACAGGTTCGTGCCCCGGTCCGGGAAGATCCCACATGCCGCAGAGCGGCTGGGCCCGTGAGCCATGGCCGCTGAGCCTGCGCGTCCGGAGCCTGTGCTCCGCAATGGGAGAGGCCACAACAGTGAGAGGCCTGCGTACTGCAACAACAACAACAACAACAAAAATGTATGTATTTACTAGTAAGTCTTTGTACTATTCCCAACACCTTCCACGTGCATTCACACATTCAGTTAATCATTCTTTCTGAGGATTTGTGAACCCAGTAAAAACTTCAGGACCCCAAAGAGAAAGTTTGAATGGTGATGTGACAATTGGAGGGACTGACATGCAAGTTCATTAGCCACCAAATCACAGTGTCACTGATTTCTTCATTGACTGGGTAGTTTGGTGTTGCTGTAGCACAAATCTTAATAAACAGAGGACTGTGTTGTTAAATACTGAGGATTCTCTTTACGACATAAAAGGGAGTATTTGATTGTGTAGTTAATGGTTAGCTACTGGGAAATTCTGAGCGGGGGTGTGACTTGATCCGATTTTCTTGACTGGTTTTGGCAACAATCTGGCAGAATAGAGGAGAAACCGGAACTCGGAAATAGCCCTTTTCCGAGAGTGATGATGGGAACTTGAACTAGATCTTCAGCCATGGGTATGGGGAGATGAAGGCAGACTGAGAGACATCACAGCACAAACAGACAGAAAGACAGGAGTGGCTGGAAGTAGGCGGCAAGAAAAAAGGGGAAGCTTAGGATGACTTCTAGGTTTCTGGCTCGGAGATGGAGTGGATGATGGTACCATTCAGTGAGACGGGAATCACAGGAGACAAAGTAGGTGGGGGCTGTGCAGGGAGCAGGGGATGCAGAATGGGAAATGTCTCTCCTTTGAAAGATGTTGAGTTTGAAACGCTTGCAGGCATCTGGACAATTTCCAATAAGCAGTTTGCTATACAGCTTTAGACCTCAAGGAGAAATCTGTAGTAACATAAAGATTTGACAGTCATGGTATAGTGGACACTCATGCACCTTGGCTGGCCTTGATTCCTCACCCAGCCAGTGTTTGATCCTGAAAGAAGGTTATAACCCATAGAAATGAAAAACTGGAGATGGTCGTTTACCTTCTCTTTGCCTTTGTTTTTAATGTTGTTGTTCCTTAAGCCGTGAAAGTATCTGATGAGCTTAGCTAGTCCTAGGGAAAATATGCAGTCAAATATCAAGATGTGTCTAATAAACTCTGATAGACTTTTATAAATCCATTATAATAGGGAGTACAACTCACAAGTGTTTCCCTGTCTTTCTTTTGTTTCTCATGGTTTCCCTGGATATTTTTGACATTCATCCTTGGCCTCATGGGAGTCATTAAGATAAAGTGCTTTGTAAGGTGCAAAACATCAAAACAAAAGTAAAGGATTAAAACAGTCATAATGATGAAGATGATTAGACTTTATACATGTAAAGCACTTAACACAATGTCTTTACACCATAATTATTCAATCAATATTATTTTACTTACCCACTTCAGTGGACCCAAATGCTTACAACATCTTCAGCACAAGAAAACTAGAACAGTACTAATAATCAAATCACTGGTTGTAAGAAGTCAATTCTAAATGTTCCAATTTACTTTGTATTGATTGGCCCTTGGCAACATTTTAAGAGTTTCCTTCAGGTCCTGTTATTTCTGTTCAATGCACCAAGATGATGGATGCAATAACTGAGGCTTTTTATTTTTAATTAGAGAAGATTTATTTCTTCAGAAGTATGTCTACAGAAATAAACCCAAAGTTGACCACTGTTAATTTTCGAAAAATAAAATTAAAAAGCAAAAATTTTGTTTGAATTCTAAAATACCTATTCCAATTTATCCCGAAAGGATTTCTTTAAAATAAACAGGTTATTTGCCTAGAATAAATGAAATCATGGTTGAGGCAACTACATACAGACTAATAGCAACACCAAGTGGTAGCATATTGGAAATGTTTTTAGTCTGTTTTATAAACGACTAAATAAATTTCTTCATAAGAGAAATTACAACCCGGGAAAATGGTTATTGTGACCAGCATAATCTGTAATCTGCCTCTAAATGTTTTTAAGTATAATTACAACCAGTGCTTCTGTAATAAAAGTTTTATTTCCAGACTAGAGTCAGAGTCAAATAAGGAATTCCGTACGGACAACCATGATTTGTATATAAATGAGCATAAGTAAATTTTGCTTGTCCTTTTGGAAAGAAAGAGGAGTCAGGTGTTGTGCAGAGCAGCCATCAGCCTTCTACAGGGGTAGCTGCTGCCCCCTAATTATGGGAGGTACCGATAGGAAAGTTCAACCAAGGTTCAAATCCGCCTTTGCTGCTTGTTGGGTGTATATCTGCAGATCATTATTTTAAAGCTCTCATTAGTAAGTTTTTCCCTCATCTCTAACGTGGGGACAGCTACACTCATTGGTATGAGGGGAGGTCAGTTATAGCAGGATTCGGACCTGACAGTGAGTCTGTTATCAGTTTCAGATAGCTGGGTTCCTCTTGTCTCACCTTTACCTGGGAACAATCTGAGAAGTTCCCTGGGTTGCAAGGTATATGATGGGCAGATCCAGTGGGCAGATATGGGATGGCAAGAAGCGGGGAAGAAGCATCCAATCTGGGGAAGATATGAAGCCACATGGAATATAAATCAAACTACCGAGTTCACTACAGCTGAAGTCTTATATGCAAGCAAAAAAACACGGGAACCAATGAGAATAAGGACTTAGTGAGGGGACAGATCATAACAGGCGTGTCACTTGAACAAGTTTGGATTTTATCATGAAGGCATTGAAAAATGGAGACTGGTATAAATATGTTTACTTCTTCAGAAGTATGACCCTAATAACAGGTTAAAGGTTAGATTCAGGAGGAAGTGGATAAGACTGGGGCAGAAGAACTAGTGAAGGGTTGTCAGGATGGTAGAAGCGTGTGGAGTTAAGAAACAGGCAGGGTTTTTCATGAATCAGATCTTAACTAATTGGGGTACCAGAGACGTAGTAATGAAGAATGACGCCTAGGTTTCTCTTGTTTTCCTATAGATGATATTCTAGAAATGTAGAAGGGAGGGCACAAACAGCTCTCTAATCACTGCTTCTGGTGGTGAAAGTCCTAGAGCTTAGAATGAGGTTCAGAACAGGCCGTGGAAAAGAAGGGATTTTAAAGTCAAGGACTCTTGAGTAGAGGCCTAGTGAGTCCCATTCTTCTCCTTCCATGTCCATAATTCAGGACTGTCACCAAGATTTGTGCTACTGGACACTTAATCCAAAAATATTTGATCAACTTATATAACGTGTGAGGCAATGTTCTGGGTGATGGACAAGCCATACAAACTCTCTGGGTCTTAGACTCCTTAAAATAAGGGTGGCATTTAGATTATTCCTAAAATCCATCCCTATTCAAATACTGAATCTCTGTGACTTTCCAGTAAACCCCTTCTTATTCACTTATCCCCTTTAGCAATAATAAAACTTATTTATCCCTTCCATTCATCACTGTTAATATTTCTCTCTGATGTCTACCTGAAGGTAAGGAGATCATCCTCACTTCAGCCTCCCTTGAAAGCAGAGGTCTCAGAGATTCTGAGTTTTCTAGAACAAATCTGATTTCAGATCAGAACAAGTCTAATGTCAAACCAAAACAAACCTGAATTCAACCAGAAAAAAAAAAAAAAACTGTTTTCCAACCTCTCGTCTCTGAAAACAGAAGTCTCAGAGATTCTGGCTTTTCTAGAACAAATCTGATTTCAGATCAGAACAAATCTAATTTCAAACCGGAACAAACCTGATTTCAACCAGAAAAAAAAAATCTGATTTCCAACCTGTTGTCTCTGAAAACACATTTGCATTGTGCCCTGATGTAGGATTTATGGGGAAACGGGTCTCAGTAGAGACAACTAGAAAGCTTTGTTTAAGTGCCTTCTATAAAGCTTTGTGACCCATTGGATACACAAGGCCTCTCCCAGCTGAAGGACTTTCTGGCCAGCTTCAGTCACCAGCTGTGCTTCTCAGGAAGGATAACCAGGTCAGCTGGCCCCAAACCCAGGACTCCCAGGCCTCACCTGGAAGAGGCTTAGACGGTCTGTGAGTATAAATAATCTTACTTCGAAACAGCAGCCCTAAAGCAACGTGAGCCACTGAGCCCTGCGGCAGCTTTTTCCTCCAGATCTTGGTCCTCTAATCGAATGTCTCTCTCTTCATGAGGAAGAGAAGAGATTGCCTGGAGACCTTGGCCAACCCTTAGCAGGCGTGCCTAAAGCCCTGTCTCTGACACAGTCAGCAGCCCTGGAGAACCATTAGCAAAAGCCTTCATTCTGATGAGAGAAACTTCAGAGGCCCCAGATGAGGGAAGAAGTGTCCCTGGGAAAGGTTGAAATGACAAATAGCAATATTTCCGCTGACAAAAGATGAAGATGAAACAAATGTTAGAACAGAAAACATGATTTTATTTTGCCGGGCTCTCACTGGAAACTATCATCAAAGTCTTTAACTGAAATGAAAAAAGTGTCGATATAACAAGCCCACTAGAGCGAACTCGGATTTCTAACAACGAAAGTCATCTCAGAAATAACAAAAGCTTACAAATTAATGAAAAATCTCAATGCAGAAAGTCAGGCGTATGGCCCCAAATAGCCTTGTGCTACACATTCGTTAGACAACATTAGGGCTGGAGGCCACTTAGGGATCAGCTGGGTAAACCCCTTCATGTTACAAAAGAGGAGACTCGGAACACAGAAGAAGTGAAGTACCTTGTTCGAGGTCTTAGAACTAGTTAGTGACTTCTGAATTGCTAGCAACTGCCTTCTCTACATCCGTGAGACCAACCACTTCTCCCTTCAAATCCAACTTCGCCCAGTTATTGAGGCAGCCCTAATCAGGGCTGAAGTTCAAGTTCAGCAGGTGCTGGGGCCTAGTGTTTGTCCTCCTGTCTTAGGTCCATTCTGTGTTACACTCACTAAGCCATAGACTTGCTGGGACCCGCCTCCCTACCACCCCACAGCTGCAGAGTCAGAGGTCCGTGTGCAGACCTACGCCCTCTGCGGTCAGGTCTGTCTGATGTATGACATGGACCACAGGGACCAAGACTGTAAATTCTGAAAAAATATTGGGTAAAAAGGATGGAGGGCAGGCGAAGGCATGGTGCATCCTAGAAATTGAAGCCCACAGAGTTAAATATTAGGGATAAGGGAAAAGATAGAAAACCCCAAAGATAAAATAAATGATATTTTTTCAAACGCTGCTTAGTATGAGAGGTCCTGAGGATCAGTCAATAGGTGAGACATTCAAACAATTCAATCTTTCAGAATCTGCAAGAGATTTGCAGCTGTGTAGCTTAATCTGCCTTTCAGATATACAGATAGCACAGTTTTCAAGAATAAGTAAACTTTTAAAAAGTATATATATATAGTAAAAGTCATGGAGCCTATAGAGATGAACCTTCAGATCAAAAGGGAAAAAGCAGCATAGAAAATACTCAGAGAAGGACAATCTAAGAACAATCTCTTATAGAATCTAAAGATAATGTATGGACTCTGTTTGACACATGCAATAGAAATCAAGTCAATGTGTTGCTTGTGAAATGTGATTCTTCTCTCACTGTCCAGGAGAGAAGAGTCTGGTATGAAAAGTGAGAGAGTTGGCGTGAGGAAGGATTGCTGAAAGGACTCTCAACCCACACTCTCTGCTCAGGTCCTCTGAGTTCCCAGCCAGTTCTCTGACCTTTCATCCATCTGACACTCTCTTCTGAGCTCCACACCCAGCTGTGAAGCTACCTTCTTGAAATAATGTACACTTTGCCCTCTGTATCCATGGGTTCCAAATCCATGGGTTCAACCAACCACGGATTGAATTCCAGGAATACGGAGGGCAAACTGTAAGTATATGTTGCAAGAATCTCAATGCTCACGAGTTCAAAGCGGGACCCTTGGTGCCCATCACACCTAAAACTCCCTACCCCGTCACCCCCTTCAGCTTTTCCCCATTGCAGGAGAAGCACCTCCTTCCATTCCTTTGTTCATCCCAAACCCTTCAGTAATTTAACTTGCCCTCACCACTCCCACACATACCCTGGTACATTCTGTACATTCTGTTTAACACTGAGACCCGTGGTTCCTTTTTAAAATGTGTCTCTAATGCATTCCCTTTTCTAAGCCTATTCCTCTACTACTCTAATGTCATCAGCCCTCATCTCTTGCCAAGACTATTAAAAGAATCCCCCTATTGGACGTCTTGTTTCTACTTTTGCTCTATTTTATTTTATTCTCCATACAGCAGTCCAATTAATCTTTGGAAACTACACATTTAAGTGCTTCCTTCTTCAACTTAAAGCCCTTTAATAGGTGCCGACAGTATTAATAGTTAAGTGTACATTTTTTATGTGACACACACACCCTTCATGACTGACCTTGCCTCTCTTCAGCCTCCTTTGCACGCCCCCGCCCGGCTCACAACTTCCCTCCCACACTCGTACCGTTTCAGTTCTCCTTCAATAAGCATCTTTTAGTATCAGGAGTTTCTATGTGCTGTTTCTTCGTCCTGGTACACCTTCCTCATTAACAACCTGGTTACTCCAACTCAAAATTTAGATCTTAAATGGTACTTCTTCAGAGGTCTTCCCTCATTGCCAATCTAAATAAGTCTCCCGGGTGACTCCCTCATGACAGCCTTTATTTTGCTTCTTTTCCTAATACTTAGGATAGTTCATCATTATACTGTTTTGCATCCTTTTGGTTCACCATTATGATCTTCACTCCACAAGACGTAATGGCACAAGAAGACTGTCCATAAATTGCAATCTTCTGACATACAGTAAATATGGAACATGTGTTGCCTTTTTTTTCCCCCTAAATATCCTATTTTGATGACTGTATAGAAGGAGAAAAAGGAAATATACCAATGAAAATAAGAAGGATGAGAGGGAGTTCAGTGGTGGGCAGGAGGTTCTGGTTGATTTCTGGAAGTCATAATGTATATGGCAGAATATCAATGGATGAATCAAAGTGAAGGAACAAGCAGCTTGGCATACGGAGAATGCTCGGGTACTGGTGGGCATCAGAATTCCCAGACAGGCTCGGGATTCTGAGTCAGCAGACCCTGAGGGAGAGAGGGCAGAAGGGAGATGGAACTCCAGTGGCTCCAGTTGGCTCCAAGCCTCCCATCTATCTCCCTGTTGGCAGAGTGATGGGCAATCCAGAATTGCTCCCTAGGGAAAAATAAAATTGTGAACTTTTTTGGTAAAGAAATTTTAAAAATCTGGCCAGAGAGAGAAGGTGCTTTTGATATGGAGACTAGAACCTGAGAGTAGAATTTATCCTACTCTGAAATTTGAAAGTTAAAGAAGGAGGAAAGGGAGTGGAGGCAGGTGGGGAAAGAGGTAAGCATGCCAGGCTTTTCTACCTGCACGCCCTCTGGTACAGAATGCAGGTTACACACCGCTCCATAAAAAGAAGCCTTCTCAATTAAGCATACTTTTTGACAGAGAGGCCTACTGAATAAAGAGACCTACCTATACACATAGACAACAGTAGAGGCAACATAGACGAGCTGCCTACATCAATCCTCAAAATTATTCATTACTGGATAGGAGTCGACAATCAAAATGAACAAGGAACCTTGAAGAACATCTTTGGTTTACTATAGAGGGAACAATACTGACACTCAGAAGAGCTGATCTGGAAGAAACAATTTATTTATTTTTTTTTTATATTTTTAAATTTTATTTATTTATTTATTTATTTTTTGCGGTACGCGGGCCTCTCACTGTTGTGGCCTCTCCCGCTGCGGAGCACAGGATCCGGATGCACAGGCTCAGCGGCCATTGCTCACGGGCCCAGTCGCTCTGCGGCATGTGGGATCTTCCCAGACCGGGGCACGAACCCGTGTCCCCTGCATCGGCAGGCAGACTCTCAACCACTGCGCCACCAGGGAAGCCCTGGAAGAAACAATTTAGACAAGAACGTTAACAATTCCCATTAGGTATTTTTAGCTAATTCAAGAGCTTATTACACATGCTCACACACAAACACAGACAGACTGATATGACAGAAAGGAATAAACAAAAGGCAAGAAAATATGTTTCTGAAATTTAAAACATTATTGCCAAAAAAATCAATAGAAGGACTTGGAGAAAAAAATCGGGAAATAGCTCAGGATTTGAAAATAGAAAATAGAGAAAAGTTGAGCTGTAGATGATCAATTCAGAGGGTCTAACACTTGATGGCCATACAATTTGGACAGTAAGATAGGAAGGAAGAAATAATCAAATAAATTGTACCACATGTCATCAATTCTAAAATGACCTCCCCTCTAAAATGCATTATTATTTCATGTATTGCTAAGGAAATAAAAGCTGTGCCAATTGAATTATGATACAATACTTTGTTTCACTGAATTTTTATTTATAAATATGTAAAGAGTTCCTTTAGGTGTGTTTAGATACATATTTTGTTGTCTTCATATGTAAAATGCAGTATTTTCAAAATAAATTGCAAAATAACTTAAAACCATATTCAGAATCTGGTTCTTTTAAATGTTTATGGGGCTTAAAACCATAGATGTTCATTTTTTCATCACAATATTCTTTATTCTGCCAGCAAGAACTTTGGTATGTGGGCATTACCAAACGTGAGCAAACATAGCCCTGTTGTCTGGGATTTTCTTCCAAGCTACGGACACTCTTTCTGCAAGTTTTGATGTTAGCGTGTGATAGGGAACCCTATAACACAGGGTTATAGGGTTGTCCTTTCTTAGGTCCTATAAATTATGGTCATTGCTTTGCAAGAAAATTGGGAATTTCACTCATTCTTCCAAACTTAGATATTCCCTTCTCTAATATCAAATTCCACATCACTGTTTCACTTCAGTAATTTTTGGCATTTACAATAATTTTTAAGGCCAAATAATAATATAATCTTTAAAAATTAATGGCAACTATACTCGACACACATAGCATCAACAATAACTTGAAGTGAAAAAACTAAAGACACCTATGACTAAAAACAAACATATATGGACAATGACAATTACACCTAGACATATCTTACTTTCAGAGGTGTGAAGATGTACAAAAATGGGTCTTATTATGAAGTACAGTATACTGGTGATATTTTTTATCAGATTTTTATTATTTTTTCTATGTTCATCTGTCCAGTATTGAAAGAGCCATGTTGAAATTTAAATCTTATCTTCATTATGAATCATACCCTTCCTGTATCAAAAGACAGCATTTCTCCATTTTAATTCACTTCCTTAAAGTCCACCTTTTCTGCTAGTAATAGTTTGACTCCCGCTGTCCCTTTATTTAAATTTCCCTGATATATCTTTGCTCATTTGATGTCACTTTGTTTGAGGTATGCTAGTTGAAAACCACATTTGACCAAACACCATTTTTCATTTTCAATCTAAAAGATTTTTATCTTTTAATAAGGAAGTTACTTTTAGTTCCATTACTAAATTTACAGTATTTAGTCTTATTTCTCTTAGCTGGTTGTAGTCCTCATTGCATCACATTATACTATGATTTCTCCATTCTTTTGTTAAATTTTTTTTATTGTGAAATGTATCACTGATACAACACAATGGATATACATATATGTATATTTGAAGATTAACAGTAAGTTGAATAAGCATCTAATATCCACTATCCAACTTAAGAAACAGAGTATCAGGAATAACTTTGAAGCTTCCTGTTGATCTGATTACATTCTTTCCCTGCCCTGGATTTCGTACTCTCCTGTATTTTGTGTTAGCAATTCCTTTGCTTTTTCTCTATAGCTTTACTACATAGATGTAGCTCTAAACAACATAATGACCAGTTTGCTTATTATTTAACTTTGTGCAAATGCAATTGACACTTGTTATTTTTACTCTGCATTGTTTTATGCTGATAGCTGTGATTAATTCATTTTCCCTAATATACGGTGTTCTGTACAAATTTGTACAACTTTGTACATTGTGTTCTGTATGAAAGGTGCTGACAGTGTGAATGGTGCCCCAGAGCTGAGTAAGGTGATAACCCTGATTCCTTTGTATGAATACAACATAATTTATTCATTTTAATAATTCAGCATTTTTTCCTAGGGTTTCTTTTAGCATTTTTTCTTGCTGTGATGTAATAGTATTGCTATGAGCATTACTTTACATGTCTCTTGAACATACAGTTTCTCTAGGGTTTCTAACTAGGAGTGGAATATCTGGTAATAGTGTATACAGATACATGCATTAATAAACTGTTTTTCCCTTGTTAATCTTTTTGTTAAAGAACCTCAGCTGAAAACCTAAGGTGATGGCTAGAAGTAAAGTTTCCCTTCCCTACAAAAGCATAAGATGGACTGAACCGCCATTGCTGACTTTGAAACTGGAAGAAAGCCACCAAAAAAGGCCCCCAGATGACAGGCAACAAGAAAACAGGGACCTCATTCCTACCACCAGGTGGAGCTCAGTGCTGCCAGTAACCTGAATGTCTCTGGAAATGGATTCTCCCTCAAAACCCCCAAAGGAGGCAGCCCTGCCGACACCCTGACTTTGACACTGTAAGACGGGGTAAGCCACTGACCTACAGAATTGCGAGACAAAGATGCTTTTACTCAAGCCACTGGGATGGTGGTAAGTGTCAGCAGTAAAAACCAACACAGTGGATGAGCTTGGCTTGTGATAGTTCTGTTGATCCAAATGCTTTTAAATAACCTGATCAATGTTATTTTAAATTAATTGTTTTCTCTTGTTGTGTTAGCCTCTAACTGGCAGGAGGAGGCCATGAATTAAGAGGTATCGCTGCTCAGTTAAGGCCAAAACAGGTTTGGTGGAACACAGACACGTGATCAGTCTTCCAAGCAACGTATTATAGTAACTGTCCCTAGTTCACCTCTCTGTTTCCTAGCTGCTTTGCCCTTGTTGTTTGTTCTAGGATGGACAGCTATGGAACAAAATTTGGCCAACCTAAGACTATGGTTTTGGGGTTGAGGGGTGGAGCTCTGCTTTAAGTGCTGTGGGGAAAGAAGGAAGCTGACACACTGAGAAACAATAAAACCAGAGATGAAGAAAGAGCCTAAGGCACTTGGGTCCATAGTTCTAGTTATTCCTCAAGCACTTTTCCTAACTTGATACTGGGTAATAAATTGCTTTTTTCTAAGTTAGACAGAGATGTGTTTCTGTCATTTGCCAATGGCAATAATCAGTGTTGAATGCTGTATTCACTTCCTGGTGATGTTGTAACAAACTGTTATAAACTTAGTGACCTAAGACACCACAGATTCACCACCTCAAAGCTCTGCTAGTCAGAAGTCTAACGCAAGTCTGGGCTAAAACCAAGCTGCCTGCAGGGCTGCATCCCTCTCTCAGGGCTGCGTGGCAGAACCCATTTCCGTGTCCTTTCCAGCTTCTCCATCCACATCCCTTGACTGGGCCCCTCTCCTCCATCCTCAAAAGCCAGCAACATTGAATCTCTCTGTGCTCTCCCTCCATGGTCACATCCCCCTCTAACCTCTAATTTCTATGTTCATTTGCTTTCTTTTATGAATGATATTGAGCATCTTGTCATGTGTTTACTGACCTTTTCTGTTTCCTCTTTTGTGAAGTATCCAGTTCATGTCAATTTTTCTACTGGATTGTTTGCCATTTTCTTACAGATTCTTTCATGGCAACATTTCACCACTAAAGGATTTATCCTTTAGTGGTTAAATTTGTTAAACTATCATCTCCTGGTTTGTGCTTATATTTTTATAATTTGTATGGTGTATTTTAAGCTTGAAGTACCTGTATTTTAATGTAGTTGATTTTGTCCATTGTTTGCCTTAACTGTTATGCTTTTTATATATTGATTAAGAAATCCTTCTTTGGGAATTCCCTGGTGGTCCAGTGGTTAGGAATCCGTGCTTTCACTGACAAGGGTGTGGGTTCAATCCCTGGTCAGGGAACTAAGATCCCGCGAGCCTTGCAGCATAGCCACACACACAAAAAAATCCTTCCTTTCCCTAAAGTCATACAATATTCTGCTATATTTTCTTGTAAAGCATATAAAATTTTCATTTCTCATTAAGTATTTACTATCTCAATAATTGTTTTCTTTTAAATAAGGAATTTTTCCCAGCACACTCTATTGGGCTGTCATTTTCCTATTGACCTCTAATACCAGTTCTTTTCTATTTCACATTTCATATATGAATAAGTATGCTTCTGGGCTCTTCTGTACTATTAATCTGTTTGTCTATCCTTGTGTAAAGACCACACTGTGTTACCAGGGCTTTATGACAAGCTTCAATATCTAGTAGAGCAGAGCTCTGCAACTTGATCTTTTTCTTTAGAAACGTTATAAGTTTTGGCCTTTTGCTTATTTATATAAATTTTTAAATAAACTTGTCAAGTTCCATAGAAGCATTGCTAGAATTTGGACTAGAATTACATTACATCAATAGGACAAGTGGGGGAGAACTGACAATTTTTTAACTCAAGGTCTATTCGTGATATGAAATATGTCCATTTATTTTGGTCATCGTTAATGACTGTTGATAGCACTTTATAATTTTCAACGTAACAGTCTTGCTTATCTTTTGTTAATTAACATTCCTAAGAACATTATATTTTTAGTGCAAAATTAATTACATTTTCTAACTGTTGCTTTTTAGATGCATAAAAATGCAATTGACTCTTGTCTAATCATGATATTGTGTACTGCTACAGCAGGTATTGCTCTAATTTCTTTATCAACCTATTAAATCCTCTCAACAACTCTGTGAGGGGATCCTGTTATCATAATTACACTTTATTTTGGCATTCAAACCACCGCATCAGGGCTTCCCTGGTGGCGCAGTGGTTGAGAGTCCGCCTGCCGATGCAGGGGACACGGGTTTGTGCCCCGGTCCGGGAAGATCCCACATGCCGCGGAGCGGCTGGGCCCGTGAGCCATGGCCACTGAGCCTGCGCGTCCGGAGCCTGTGCTCCGCAACGGGAGAGGTCACAACAGTGAGAGGCCCGTGTACCGCAAAAACAAACAAACAAACAAAAAAAACCACCGCATCAATTTGGTCACAGGGAATTTGAAGTAAGGCAGGGTGGGCAGCGTGACGTACAACGACTGCAGCTCTTTATGGAGAAGAGAACTTGCCGCAGAACAAAATGCTGTTGGTTTCATGGTGTCTGATGAAGAAAAGGAAAGGGTGGTCTGCACAAAATCTTGGTTCAGTTCTGCTGCACTGGGAGTTCCTGACCACAGCAGTGGCCGCAGCTGCCTCCGTGCCCTCCTCATTGACCTCTACAAAGCACTTGTGCACGACCTTGGACATGGGCACGTTCTTCTTGGCTGACATTCCAGAAAAGTCGGCCTTGGCTTCCTCAAAAGCATCAGTCATTCCTAAACTTCGAAGAAAAGCCTCCAAGTCGTAACTCTCCTCCAGCTTTAATCTGGGAAGAAAAACTTGAACTTTATCCTTAGTCAGCTTTTCTGGATTTGTCCAGGCTCTGAACTTCTCATATGTAAGTGCCTTTTCCACCTGAAATAATGAAGAGTTAAATCTTAAAAGCTAGATGACAAGAGCCTGGTACCCACCCATCCCCCCACTCATTAACACCTCCACGTGGACACGCATGACCTGCAGCTAGATGGTGAGATCTGGTCCAAGACAATCTAAGGGGATATTTCCTCTTATAAACACACCAGGATTTCCCCTCAAATTCTTGCATTTTCCTTGTTTTATGGATACAAGAGAAGAACAGTTAGAAAACACCTGAGACAAAGATAGGGTTTTATTTTTAACTATCTGTACCAAATTCATTTCAAGCGTTTTCTTAAGTTTAGAAAATTCTCATAACCAATTGATTGTATTCACGCGAAACACTTTACCATGAGTTTGAGAACTTGTTCGACAAAAGGGAGACAAAGCATGGCTCAGAACTCTGATGGATGAAAAATGGGGAAATCAGGGATCATATGAACGGGAAGGAAGGCGTGGATTCTGGGGAGGGGAAAGCAGCAGTGGGGAATTCCACAGGACGATTGCTTCTGGCATCCTTGCTTGCCCTCTGCCTGCCCTGGAGTTTCAAAACCTACAAGACCCAGAACTCATTCTATTTATCCACAGGGAAGAAATAAAGGAGGAAGAGGGGACTTCCACTTGCGTCCCCACTTCCCTTCACCACCTGGCGTCCAGGTGCGTGCTCCACTCCAGCGACAGCTGGGCTTGGATGTCAGCTCTATTCCTAGACTCTCCTAATTTTCTTCTCAAGTCGCCATGACAGAGCGCATCCTTGACTTATGCCAGGACCTTCCTGATTCCGTGGAGAAGCCAGGGAGATCAGGCAGGCCCTAGCCTCACAGCGGTGTGCTGGTGTGCAGGTGGTGGGCTGGAGCTGGCTTGTATCTCCGGTGAGAGTCAATTGTTAAACCCTCGGGAGCCTAAATTCAGCCATGGTGGGGGGTATTTACACCACAGGAATCACTAAATATTATAATGCTTCCCCTACACCCCAGAGAGCCAGATCACCAGCATACTCTCACTCTCGTGCCTCCCACCCTACAAAGTTACTTTCCCCCATCCTGAACCCCCACTTTCTGTCACGGGAGGATGTCATCCTCCTGTCTAAGATAAATTCCTCACCTGTACTTTAGGCGCTTGGTCCTCAAGTTGGTCTATGACCAATGGCGTCTGCATCACTTGGAATATTGTTAGAAATGCAAAATCTCAGGCCATAACTCCCCCCAAATCAAAGTCTGCATTTTAACAAGATCCCATTAGGTTAATATGCACATTCATGCTTGAGGAATACTGCCCAGATCCATTCTTATCCTTTTCCTGTCCTTTTGTTCAGTAATTATTGGGCTCTCAACTAGCCCCTCCCTTCAAAATAAATAATAATGTTCTTATATTTTTGGAAGTCTCTCTTCTAAGCTTCATCAACATTTGTCAATACCAGCAGTTCCACTCCTAGTTGTACCCTCAACAGGAAATGCATACACATGTTCACCAAAAGACATGCAGTGGTGTTCATGTAGCACTCCTTAAAATAATCCTAAACTGGAAATTCCTCAAATGCTATCTGGTGGATGGACTTTTAAAAATGAGCCCAGCCGGGATCCATGGACACTCAGACTCATTGCCAAGGGCTTACCACAGCGAGATCCGTGTTGTCATCAGGCAGTAAAATGAGCATGCTCAGCACCTCCTCCACGTAGGGCAGCTCTAGGACCTGGGCGTGCACCTCCTCCACATACCCCATTTTAAAGTTAGCTTGCTTAAACATCATCTGCACTGTCTTCTTCTCCTAATAAGAATACAACATTAAAATCAAATTACTGAAAAATGAGCACAGTGCACTAAAAAAAAGATATGTCTGATTCGCAGAATCCCTAGGTACATATAATTATTACTTCTGTGCACTTATGCTGACTGATGTAAAGTCTTCACTATTACATATTAGTGTTGAGTATAACATTCTATTGCCCCAGCAGATCAAGTATTTTGAGGCGGGAGAGAATAAATTCATGAATATAGAGAGACACAAAACTATATTATTCTCAGAAGAAATTGTGGTTTTTTTCTCTTTTGAGAAGATGGGTAGAGAAGCACTCCCAGGGACCTTTTAATTAAAAACTTATTTCTCCAAGTTAAGAGGAAATTTAACTAGTATTCAGGTCTTCAGGCTGAAAGATCTGGTTAGAAAAGGTATATAGGCCAGAGGGAGTTATACTTTTTTTTTTCCCAGTAAATTTATTTATTTATTTTTGGCTGCGTTGGGTCTTCACTGCTGCGCGCAGGCTTTCTCTGGTTGTGGCGAGCGGAAGCTACTACTCTTTGTTGTGGTGCGCAGGCTTCTCATTGCGGTGGCTTCTCTTGTTGCGGAGCACGGGCTCTGGGCACGCGGGCTCAGTAGTTGTGGCGCACGGGCTTAGTTGCTCTGCGGCATGTGGGATCTTCCCGGACCAAGGCTCGAACCCATGTCCCCTGCATTGGCAGGCAGCTTCTTAACCACTGCGCCACCAGGGAAGTCCCAGGAGTTATACTTGTATTCTGAAAACTTGCTCAATTATATAGTTGGCTTTATGGCCTTGCTTTTCTTGAAGGGGGAACCTGGATAAGATGTCTAGGGTCCACCATTTTGAAAGCTTGCATCAAATATATTCTAGATTTATAAATTTTGGTGCAATACGCTGTTATCAAGCAGATGGAGGTCAAATTCCAAGCTAACAGTTACTGACCCCGGCCGTTACCATATTCAAAAGTGAATGGAGAGGGCTTCCCTGGTGGCGCAGTGGTTGCGAGTCTGCCTGCCGATGTGGGGGACACGGGTTCGTGCCCCGGTCCGGGAAGCTCCCACATGCCGCAGAGCGGCTGGGCCGTGAGCCATGGCCGCTGAGCCTGCGCGTCCGGAGCCTGTGCTCCGCAACGGGAGAGGCCACAACAGTGAGAGGCCCACGTAACGAAAAAAAAAAAAGTGAATGGAGAAAAGTGTTTTTAAAGTTAGGCATGTAATTCTAGAAATCAAATATACAACATGATGCTATAGTTAATAATACTGTATCAAATACTGGAAATCTGCTAAGAGGGTAGATTTCAGGTGCTGTCATCACAGACAATATATGGTAACTATGTGAGGGAAAGATATTTTAATTAGCTTGACTGTGGTAATTATTTCACTATATATATGTATATCAAATCCTCACCTTGTACACCTTAAATACGTATAATTTTTATTTTTTAAGAAGATCCAAGAATAAATAAAAACAAAGCTGGCCTGAACATTTGCTAACACTTTTTTTCTTGTATTAGGAATTGTACAGCCATGAATTCTAAGGCAGTAGATAGTCACAGTTGTCATTGACTGTTGCAAGAAAGTGTCTAAATACAACAGTGATACTAAAATACAAACAGAATTCCAAGCCTTAGAAGACAGTTTCTTTCAATCCAAATAACATGACCAGAGAGAGAAGACTGATGTGGCCAAGGATCCAAAAACAAAATGATCAATGTAACAATTATTTTAGTTTTTCTCTTTCCCATTCCAATAAGAGATATATAGGGGGCATGAAATTCCTTCAGAAATAATAAATTAAGAATCAAGACAGTGTGAAATAAATTATTTTTTTCCATTCACTCACAACCTTTCCCAGAGTATTGCTTTAGAAAGTAGCTGTATATCTGCAAACTGTGTCCCTACCGTGTTGGTTTTAAAGGTCATTCCCCTTGTGTGCCTCCTGTCAAACTGCTCATTCCACTTCCCTTTGAAATAGGTTGCATTCACGAGGACCAGCTTAGTCAGAGGACCGATTGCCCCAGCCCCCAGTATCTCTGAAATCTTTCCTGTAAAGAGTATGAGAGAAAGTTATTGCTATGGGGGGAGAATAAACATTCTTTTACAAAAGTTCTCTTGACATTGAAAGCCAAGGCTTGGTGGAGAAAAGGCTGGATCCTGTTGTTCTGGCTGCCTGGGGAATCAGGGTGATGGTGTTTCATTCTGTGCACACATACAGCGTAGTGTTTGTCCTTAAACAACAATCTTGAGGCAGGCAGGTCAACGATGATTTTGCCCTCAATTTATAGATGTAGAAATTCAGGTTCAGAGTATTTGCCTGACTTTTTGCCAAGGTCACATAGGCGACAAAGTGTTGAGCTGAGAAAGTAACCCAAGAGTCTCGATTCCAACTGTAAGCTTCTCGACCTTGTCACCATAATTTCTCAGTCACGCCACTACTGGCATTTTAGGCCACATAATTCTTTGTTTTGGGGATGGTCCTATGCGTTTAGGATGTTTAGGCAGTATCATTTCCCCCAACTATGACAACTGAAAATGTCTTCAGTTATGGCCGGATATCCCCTGGAGGTTGATTCTGATTAAGAATCATTGCTCTGTGCCCACCTTCAAGTCTCATTTAGGTGAGACGAGGCTTCCAAAGGATGGGGATACAGATCTGTAAATGGGAGAAGGCAGCTTCCTGGAGGGAGGGAATGGGACAAAAGAATTAGGGGGATGCAATAAAGGGGCCCAAATTGAGTTGTCCAATGACAGCGGAGACAAGGTGATGCCCAGCCTCGCCTCCAGCTCTGCTATTCTGGGAAAACTTGGGTGGTCAACCTGGTGGAAGGAAGGGTGTGAGTAGCCGTGGAGGGGGAAGCGGGTGGTGGAGGGAGGGTGAGGTGTGGAGAAGCTTCTGGCTTCCCTAGCTGACTCAGCGCTGCTAGATCAACTGGAGAGCCAGAGACCACTGCACACGTGACGCATGAAAATATCAACGTGAAAGGCTCTTCCCTTCCGCTGGTCGTTGGCTGCCTGTGTAATCATGGGTATTGTGGCTGCCTGACGCGCAGTGGATGCGCCATAAGATGGAACGGGTGGAATAATGAGTGCCAGGCGGGCACATGAACAAACGAGTGACGTAACCTCCCCTCCTGCTGATGTCTTTAAATTACGTGCTGAGTACTTAGAGTTCTGAAAAGCACGTCCTTTTCCTCTGCACTCAATTGAGAACTGGCAGAAATGTTTCTGGTGAGACAGAATGTGTCTGGACAGGGCACCCTGGATGCTCCACATCAGCTGCACTTCCAGAATCTGGAGCAAATTCAGAAAAGCAAACGTAGCCACAGCCAAGTTCAGAATGAAACCAGAGCGGCTCACATCACCACCAGGAGGTGACATGAAACGTTGTCCCACCTCAGCTATAATGTAAATGGAATGTCCTCCTGCCTTAGAGCACGGCAGTGTCCTCCAGGTAGAAGTTAAATGGGGCACCAAAGAGGAAGCATTTTTCGGGGATGTTCCATTACCTTCCAGAGGGGAGGGCATCTGAGAGACTAACATTAGGTTTAAGCATTATTCAGAAATCACCACTTCGTAAGCCCAAGAAAAATATCAGAATTGCATCAATGGCCTGAAAGCCCAGCAAACGCACATAAACAGTCCACTGGTTACAGGGTCACAGTGGCCACCCGTGGAGGTCACATCCCAGGCAATCTCATCTCTGTGCCCCTCATAACACCACATCTCCTGAAATGAAAATCTCTCACCTTCAGTCTTCTCCGTCACCCAGTCATTTATGTGTTTCCTGCATTCTTCAGTGTCTTTAGAAAAGGACAGTTCCTCCAGGCCTGCCTGATAGAACTTCTGGCAGGATTCCTTAAAGGCCTACAAAGGCAAAACACCAAGTTTGGCCACACTCTACTTGTCAAAAGTTTCCTAAAAGTGTGAAAACATTTCTTTCTTAACGTGTTTCTAGCACAAATGCTTGCACAGGGCACCCTGTACTTTAAGACTCATTTATGCAACTAATCAAAATGTATAGACTGCTGGCTTTGCGCCTGGCACTGGACACCAGGGTGAAGACATGACCTTGGACCTGAGGTGGCTCACGGTCTGCTGAGGGAGAAACATATACACACGATAGTTACAATACGTTTCTTTTGTGTGTGTGTGTGGTACACGGGCCTCTCACTGCTGCGGCCTCTCCCGTTGCGGAACACAGGCTCCGGACGCGCAGGCTCAGCGGCCATGGCTCACGGGCCCAGCCGCTCCGTGGCATGTGGGATCTTCCTGGACCGGGGCACGAACCCGTGTCCCCTGCATCGGCAGGCGGACTCTCAACCACTGCGCCACCAGGGAAGCCCCTACAATACGTTTTGAGAATATAGACGGTGGCAGCCATGCACAAAACAGCCCGTGAACGTTCCTGTCAAACGCTTAAACTCCATATTGACTTTCTGTTTGATTTTGTCTCCCCTACTAGGCGGTCTAACCCTGTTTTACTCATTTTTGTATCATCAGCACCAACCACAGTGTCTGAAACGTCCTTAGGGAATGATTGGGAGGCTCCATAGTAGAACTAGATTATCAACAAATGTTACAGGTCCTCCAGGAGCGGAATCATTGTGTGTGTGTGTCTGTGTGTGTGTGTGTGTGTGTGTGTGTGTGTGTGTGTGTAAGGTATTAGGGAAAACAGTGACAAGGGATAAGCCATGGTATATAAGTTGGGACCAAATCAAGAAGGTTGTTATATGCAATACATTAAAACCCAAGGATAACTCACCTCATGAAAACTTGTTTCCTGATATAATGTGCCTGGCAATGGGCTCCCATCCTCCGCCCATCTCCTGTTCTCAAACATTTTAGCTTCTACAGAAGAAAGAAGATGTAGAGAGAAGAAGGACCCAAGCAACCAAGAAAAGTGGAGAATGGTTCCCTGTGTCCCCAGTATTCCCCAATTACAGTATTCAAAGGTCAGTGTGATATTCAAAAATGAATATCAATTCACCAGGAGATTCCTGGAATCACTAGTGCTTATCCTAGAAAACCTAACTAGCTGAGGGATCCAGAATCATGTCCAATAATATTTAAGCCCAGAGCAGGCAACCTCCATGGGGTAGCACCCAACAGCAGCTAGAACACGATTATATCTGAGTCTAACAAAATAATCCTTGGAACTGCTGGCCAATAAGATGGCTGGACTTGCCCTGATCATTTCATTAATCTTAAGACAGCATCACTCTGCATATTATGTGGCATAATTTTTTGGACTTCACTTATTGAATAATGGCAGGCTTCTACTGGACTAGGGAACTCTGGAATTATATGTTGCAGTAAACAGGAACTACCCAGGTTCAAAACCTTCTTTTTTATGAACAGATTTTAATGTCAGAAAGATTATTCTGTCAGTAGTGTGAAAAGACTAGGCTGAATTTGGAGAGATCCATGAGGAAACAATTAAAATAATAGTGTAGAAGATGTGAGTCTGGACCCAGGCAATGGCGGTGGTGATTCAGGAGATGGGACAAATTTAAGAGACTTTGCGAGGCCAGCTCCACAGAAACAGCCCAACGATCAGAGATGAGACCAGGGGATGGCGAGGGTGATGTGGTCACTGAGAAGGGGATCAAGGGGGAGAGGCAGGTCTGGGTGCAGGACGATGGACAAATTGAAATGGACATCTGGGAAGATGTATCAGAGACAGTACTTTTTCAAAGGACACAATTCAGAAGCAATCATAAAATTCCAAATTACAATTACAAAATATAATTCTAAGCACATTTTTAAGGCAGCAGAGCTACACTTTATCTCTGCTCTTCTGTAGTTTCTGTTTTCTTTTCGATTTCTTTTGCATCAGTGTGCGAGCGCTACTTACTGGCAGGAAATCACATGTCTTTTCCCCAAAGAGTCTGTTGGCAGTTTTGAGCAAGTACTGAGGGCCAGATTTGTTCAATTCCATGAGAAGTGACTGGAATCCTTGGTGAATCTCTCCACCTCTGTTCAAACAAAGTGCCTGGTAAGAGAAGACGAGAACAGCAACTTTTGACATGCCATTTCTCCCCCAAAGAGCTACTTCCAAACAAATTTCTACACTGAAAATCACCGAGAATCCTACTTTAAAATGAGTTTTGTTTAACCGTCTAGCACGGGGTTCCTCAACCTGGCAATATAGACTTTGGGGGCCACATACTTTGTTGGGAGGCTATCCTGCACATCCTGGGATATTTAGCTGCATTTCTGGCCTCTGCTCACTAGATGTCAGTAGCACCTCTTGGTTATGACCAGCAACTCTGTCCAGACTTTGTCAACTGTTCCAGGGAGGAAAAATCGCCCCCAGGTGGAAAGCCCTGCTCTAGCAGATTGATCTATGCCAGGAAGACAGCACGTGATAACTCAGGAGGGAGACAGAACAGAACAAACAGGTAGCGGGAATGACCCACAGAAGACAAGATGAGCAGAAATGTTTCATTAGCAATTCCACAGAAGTCCTCCAGACCAGACTGTGACTTAAATGTCAGGTCAGAGTGAGAATCAAGGCAGTTCCCTTATCTCCCAACAACCCCAGTCCAAAGCTTCATTCCTCCAGGGAGCTGGAAGAGCGAGCCACCAGGGATTCAACTGTGGCCGTGGACACACTTCTGGGGGGTGTCTGCGCACCCCGCTATTAGTGGGAACATGATGTGTATATGACAGTTTTCTGGGATACATTCACCAGACAGTCCAAGAAACTAAGACATAAATAGGGGAAGGTCTACTTTCCTAAAGTAATATCCACTACTTCATTGGTAGCTAAGGGCACGTATAACCCATTTCAGATCAATCAGATAATATATTCCCTCTAAAAAACTGCAGAAGATGTAAGTCCTCATTTGTGTTGCATTCGTCTTCCACTTATGCATAATTGTACACTAGAAACAACCGATTTAACAAAAAGGTTCACTTACACAGTTGCATTTCAATTTGAGATACAATGTGAGCAAAAGTTTAAAATAGAACAAAGGTGAAATTCTTGGCCTTTTTGTGGAACAGAGTTTTAGTTCACCTTTCTTATCAAAGATGCAGAAAATAACGTAGTGACTTGATTTCTCCCATGAAAACTAGCAGGAGATGCCGTCTTACACGATTCACCTTTCTACCCATGTCTGCTTCCTCTCCATCACCACGGTGCCCCTCCCACCTCCCAGCCTCACTGGCCAGACCAGCTCTATGAAAGCACACAGGAAGCCCGCCCTTGGTCTTCCTTTGTGGTGGGCACGCATACCTGGGACATCTGCGCCGCAGTGTTTCCTTGGGCCCCCATTAAGACCATGGTCAGGGCAGAGGAGAGGCTCAGGGGAGAGAAGAACACGTTTCGCAAGTTGTCCTTTTCACCCAGCAGCTTTAATAAGTTGATGGCAAAAGTGCCATTTGCTTCACAGAGATCATCCATCAATGAAGGTCTGCACCCAAAGCAAAACACAGAAGCACATGAGCCACGCCCTCCACTAGCCACTGCTCACTAGTCACTAGTCACACCTCCACCCCAGTCTGTGGACACTGGGTATGGTCAGCAGAGTAACTGCCTCCCCAAACATCCACGTTGAATCTCCAAAACCCGTGATGATGTTATCTTACAGGGCAATAAAGACTTGGCGGATGTGACTGAATTAAGGATCTTGAGATGGAGTCACCTGGATCATCAGGTGGGTTCAGTGTAATCACAGGCTTCTTATAAGAGGAAGGCAGGAGGCTCAGAGCCAGAGAAGGAGAAGTGAGGATGGAAGCAAAGGGCAGGATGGTGTGGAGCCACAGAACGCAGGCAGCCTCTACGAGCTGCAAAAGGCGAGGAAACGGACTCTGCCCTAGAGCCTCCAGACTTAAAATGTAGCTCTGCCAGCATCTTACGGACTTCGGACCTCCAGAACTGTAAGATAAATCCCCCTATTACTGATAGTTCTTCAGTGTGCTGTCTCTGGCATAATTTATAAGCAACGTTCTATGAATTATAATATACTATAAATAAAAATGACATTTCTGTCACGATGTCACATGAAGACAGCTGGATGGATTTCAACAGATTTGGGAGGGTTTTTCTGGGATGGTCTGCCCTAAAATGTGGGCTCCTGGGAAAACACAAAATTTACTTTAAGTCAGAAGGACTCGAAAACAATACACCATTTTCCACCGGAGTTGTTGAAACTGGGCTGGGAGCTGTGAAGGGAGCCCCTGGGCACGGAGGTAGAACGTGAAGCCCAAATCTCAAGTCGTCAGATGCACACTTTAAATCAGGCACTAATTTTGGATCCAGCCTTAACTTTCCCCCCAGCTTGACTAAACTTTAGACAAGCTTCTTCCTGCCTCTGGTGCCTGACCTCTCTTTCCTTAGAGCACTTACTTTAGGCAGTTTGTCTTCATAAGTTCTTTCTCTGCTCCTTTGAGAGGTAAACATTTTGAAAAGCCTCCTTCCTATTTTACAGCCCAAGACAATCCTTCTCAAGTCCCTAGAAGCCATCCCTTTAAAATGTAATTGTCAAGGAAGATAGTGTCCGTGGGATGGTGGGAGCAAAATCGCAGCAGGGGGGCTTCCCTGGTGGCGCAGTGGTTGGGAGTCCGCCTGCGGATGCGGGGGACACGGGTTCGTGCCCCGGTCCGGGAAGATCCCACATGCCGCGGAGCGGCTGGGCCCGTGAGCCATGGCCGCTGAGCCTGCGCGTCCGGAGCCTGTGCTCCGCAACGAGAGGGGCCACAACAGTGAGAGGCCCACGTACTGCAAAAAAAAAAAAAAAAAAAATCGCATCAGGCACCTTGCTGCAAGTTGTGAAAAGCTTTTGCAGCATATTAATTTTTACAATTTTAGAAAAATTTTATAAATGCTGCATTTATTTCTATTAAACCTTCTAGAAACCTGGGCTGCTAGTCAGTAAATTATTAAAGTTCATCAGCTCATCTTGGTTTCCCTGAATCTCTTTGCTGTTATAGTTGAAGATATTTTGGAAAATAAAAGGACAAATCATCACCCATAATCCCATGACGCTATAAGTTATTTTTTCTATTATGCTATCTTTTTTTCAATTGGTATGTATATTTTTAACTCAAAAATTGCAAAGCTACACAAGAAAAATATGTTCCAATTTGGAAAATTAGCAAACAAGAAAAGTACTGAAAACTCCACCTAGAGATAAGCATCATCATGCATGTGCTCATTTTTATAAACAGATGGGCCATTCTCTGGTCCTTCTTTCAGTTCCCCAGTGGACTAGAAGGGCCTCCTGCGGCAGTCTTGAACGTATATTTCATTTAGACTTGGAGGGGGTGGGTCTTCTGGGCCTCAAGGGCAGGAGGGGAAAATGGGTGGGGAACACAACTGTTTTAACCAGAGCCTCTTCACTGTTGAATGGTTCCTTTGAAGATTCCTTCTAAGATATTTTTTTCAAGAGGAGATGTCTCTGGTTTAAAAGAAAAAAAAAGGGTTGTGGGAAAAAAAAAAAAGAAACGGTGTGAAGTTCACACTCTAAATATAAAACAACAGCCCAAACCAGTGCACATTCTTTAAAGTTTGAAAAAAATGTATTAAAACGTCAACCAAGAAAATACAACAATGGCACAGTTTGACAACAGTGCTCTATACGTAATAGGTCATTTAATAGAGGACACAGAGTTAAGTTCCTCACTGCCCTCACTTCAGTAAGTCCCTCCAGAGCCGTCAGCTGCAGGGCTTGAACCCGAGGGCTGCAAGGGTCAGAAGGCTGATGTGTCTGCAGTGGGCAAGTCCCACCGCAGAGCAAGGCTCAGCCTGCCTCCAGGCCACTTCTCACTCCACATTTCCTCACCTTACACTTGAGGATGTTTCGGAAAATAAAAACCCAGGAGCCAGGAGAGATATTCAAACTTGATAGCACTGCGCCTACCAGAAGGTGGCACCAAAGAGACTCAAAGAAGGAAAGAATTAGGTAAACTGGAGACGAAAGACAGGAATAAATTTGGATTTGATCTTACATGAGCGTAAGAGTTTTGACCTCTGGACTGAAATAAAAAATGCACAACGTGCGCTTAAGTTGTGAGCTAAGTTTTATTCGGGGGTCTTACTGAGGACTGTAGGCTGGGAGACAGCCTCTCAGAGAGCTCCGAGGAGGTAGGGGGAGAGGCGTGATTTTAGGGAATGCACGCAGTCAGACATACGTATCAGTAAAGGGTTCCTGCTAGTCACGAGGACCAGATATCTCAGTTAGTGATTTTAGTGCTTTCCGACGTAGGGGAAGATGCAAGAATCTGGGTTCATTAAAATTTTTCCTGCGATACCTCTCTCTAAGGAGTCTGTTTTCCCAAAGCACAGAGTGCCTCATCCTGTTTTTCATCCTGAATTCCTTTCAGCGTGCACTGTAGGTCAGCGACTGCAATGGCTAATGACTTGATCCTTGTAGAACTGGATGGCGGGCAACATTCTTTGTTTTACAGGAACCAGGGTGAAGCAGATATAAGCTTGGGCTGAGTGTGAGTGTGTGTGTGTGTGTGCGTGTGTGTGTGTAGTTGTCCAATCTGAAAAGGCAAAGGAATGAACTGGAATATCACATCAATGTCCTCTTTACATTGTAACTGCTCTTAATTGTCAATGTCTATTTCTGGTTTCTTCCATATGGCCTCTTTCTTCATCTCATTTCCTCACCTCCATTCCTTTTCCACATCCAGGTGCTGGGCAGCAGCAGAGTACTTCCCGTCAGCATCTTGCCCCCGGCACTGACACACCCTTGCACAAGCACACCAGTGCACCTCTCAGATGTGTCCCAGCTCGCACCAGTGAAAAGATTTTATTTCCAGCCAGTAAAATGGATTGGCATTAAACTCATTTTCCTTTTACAGGTGAACAAACAAGGTCAGAACAATTAAATACTGTCCTCAGGTCTCAGAAAAAAACTGACAGATTCAGCCACAAAAGCAAGCCTTCTGCTTCCAAGTAGTTGTCCCTCGGTTTCCATGGGGGTTTGGTTTCAGGACCCCCGTGGATACCAAAATCCAAGGATGCTCAAGTCCCTTATATAAAATGGTATAGTATTTGCTCATAACCTACACACATCCTCTTGTATACTTTAAATCAGCTCTAGATTACTTATAATCCCTAATACAATGTAAATGCTACATAAATAGTTGCCAGAGGGCGCAAATTCAAGTTTTGCTTTTTGGAACTTTCTATAATTTTTTTCAAATACTTTCCATCTGCTTTTGGTTGAATTTGCAAGTGCAGAACCAGTGATAGAGGGGAGGGCCGACTATACTCAGCATCATTCTCTCCTGGGGGCCTTGAATGCCTGTCATCTCCCCGCTCCACTCCCCCAGCCCATACTCACATCCCAAAGTGAATCTGTTCAAAGAGCATTTATGTCCAACTGTCCTTATATGATTTTGAAGAAAAAAAAATGCCATAATTCCTGACTGGGAGCTCCCACCCTTGGGGAGATACACATGCGTGAATGCATGGTTTCAAGCTGGCTGTGCACTCCATACCAAGACAACTGACAAAGTGCTAAGGAAGCCCACAGTAAAGCAGAATGAATTCTCTTTAGGAGTTCAGGAGAAGGGAAACAGGACTGGGCAGGAGCTTCAGAAGATGGTGAAAGAGGGAGGTGAATGTTAGGGCTGTGGCTGCAGGATAGGCAGGTACAAAGAACGTAGAGGAAGGCCATGGTTTGTGCGGGGTCCAGGGCAGCGGGTGGGTGTGTCTCCTGTGAGAGAACTGATGCGTGAGACAAGAGGGGCCCCTCACGCCAGGTTTAAAGGTTTGGACTTGAGCTATGGTCTGGAAAGCCAGGCACGGTTTTCAAACAAATGCTATACCTAAGTTTTAGAAAAATATCGTGTCTCACCATTTGGTGGGGAAAAAGGCTGTGGACCCTGCCGGTAGACCACTGCCATAGACCAGGGACTGCCTAATACAGAGGAAATCTCTGCACTAAAGACTAGAATATGGAACTGCCAGGCTGGGTGACTGGTCACACAAGGATAAAAATCAGGAGGATGAAGGATTACGCTGAGGTTCGTAGCTAAGCCACCCTTAGGGTGGGCCAGGAGCCCCAGGAAGTCACATGAGGAGCCAGCTTGGAATGGGGAAGGTGCTATGTTCCATTCGTTCCATTTGAGATGAGTGCAACATTCCATCCCAAGGGATCCTGTAACAAAGCTGAGGGACGTTTGTCAACATAGGTAGGGGACTCAAGCTGAGAAGTTCTCCAGTGAGGATTGGGAGCCATCAGCATCCTGATTCCAGGAGCTTCTAGGTGAATGGATGAAATTACTCAGAATGCACATGAGGAGGCATAAGAGAAAAAAAAAATCCACCTCGTTCTGGAGAATTTCCAAGTTTTGCAGGTAGTGAGAGGAAAAAGACGAGAGACTGAGACCCAACCATCCGGATGTCCTGGGAGAACGGGGAGTGTGCGGGCGGCCAAGGAAGTGGGGAGGGCTGGAGGAGGACAGGAAGGTAGCACCCAGGCTGGAGAGGCGCAGGGGAGCCAGTCTGGGCCCGAAAGCCCTCAGCAGAGGGGTGGGAGCAGGGCCTAGACGGCTGAGTAGTATCTGGCGAGTGTGGAATCGCTTCAGTCAACTACTGTGGCTGCAGAGGAGGGGAGACGACGGGGAGAACGCTTTTGTTTGCTTCACGTTGAGGGAAAGCAGCCCATAAAGAAAAACAGATGAAAGATGTTAAAAAAAAATAAAAAGAATGGAAGAAATACAGAAAGAAAAAAGGAGGGGAGGGGAGGGGAGGGACGTACGCGCAATAAGCTGGATCGCAGAGGGGACAGGGACTTGTGCTGGAGGTGGCATTGACCCAGCACCTCTGCGAACTTGCCCAAAGCTCCATGCAAAATCCGGGCGAGGCGGCAGGGGGCGCCACAGTCTTCCTGCGCACCCTGCGGTCCTCTCACTCACTACTCTCCCCAAAGCTCCCGCCCATCCATCTCCAGGAACCGCCGCTCAGGCTCGGGTTTCCGGCCGCGCCCTCACTGCCAGCAAATCACAGCGCGGCGGCGGCGGCAGGCCGCGTAGCCCTCCCACTCCGGAGACCACCCTCTGACTCAGGGCGCGTCTGGGCACCGCGCACTTGCGCTCGGGTCTCGGAGCCCGGTCCTTCGAGCCCCAGACCAAGCGGGCCGGGGGCCCAGGGTACGGCGGGGGCCAGGGCGACCCCAGCCCCGCAGCTCTCCTGCCCGGATACCTCCTGCCGTCGTTCCCCTAGTCCTCTCCTCCTCCTTTCCCAACGCCTGCGTCTGCCTCTGGCCTCCCTTCCTCCCTTCCTCGCCTCCTCGCCCCCTTCCTCCTTCCTCTCTCCGCCGGAGCTCCAGGCTAGAGACGGCCGCCGTGGGAACCTGAGGGCTCGGGAGCCCTCGCAGCCCTGGTACCTGGGAGATTCCAGCTGTTGCGGCGGCCGCTGCTCTTCCAGCTTGGTGGATGCTTCACGTCCGCTTTGCTTTCGGGCCGGCTTCCGGCGGTGACTCAGAGCACTGGGAGATGGCGCTGTTCTGTGCAATCTCGGACTCCGCACCCCCAGGCTGGACTTCCGGGCGGAAGCTGAGCCCCGCGCGCACCCTCCTGCCCCGGCCTGAGAGCAGACGGCTTGGCGGGGGAGGCAAGTAACCCGTCCCCTGAGGGTGTTTGGGGAAGACTTAGCCAATTGGGGCATTGGTTTGTTTTCCTGGGTTAGTTCGCGTGTATGCTAGAGCAGCTTCAGAATCGGAACTCCACTTTGAAAATTAACTAAAAGCAAAACCAGAGGTTAAAGCTTCCTAAAGCCAGTGCTTTCCAAACTGTTTTGGTAGGACGTCCCATCAAAACAATTTTTGAGCATGCATCTCCACTATCGAATTTACATGTGCTTTATGCTAAATACTAATATATTATGCACGCTATAAAACACGTAAACAAAAATTTTAAGGTAAGGAAAACACTTTTATTAGAAGTACATTTTTGTGCTTACCAAAATTATTTTAAAATTTAATGAGATCAATGTCATTGAATATATGTTTGCCTGTTTTAATCTTAGTTTAAAGCTTTGAAGTACAGTAATTTGAAGACCTGGTTTAAGTTCAGTTTATTTCTAAACTTGGATTGATAGCTATCATAAGAAAAGGCTTCTCAGGAAATGGGTTGATTTAAAAATGGAATAAAGGCATCATTAGTTGTACTTACTAAACCCTGACATTTGATTTTCATCCACATACTAATTATGCAAAGATTTCTGGTTAAAATCTAACTGGTAAAAATCTCTTTATCCTCTTGAAAATCATTTGTTCTTGCAAACCAAAATTTTTAAACCGTCATATCTTAAATATTTTTGACAGTTTGAAGCCCACCAAATCTTTTCTTTTTGTAAGATTTTAATGAAGTTTAGAAAATTATGTTTCCAGGTTTTTAAGTGCCCAAATATGAAATTGTTAATATCTTTTTAGCAATAAAATTATATAATGGAAAATATCCATATAGATGTTCTCAAAATAATCAGTCTACACTCTCAAAAGCAGTTGATTTCTCATTCATAGGTAAGATGTACCTTTACCTAAAGGCAATCGACTATTTATTTTGAAGAATACTTGCTGGATTTTCTACGACTAATAAGCCATTTATGATCGCAGAAAAGTTCACCATTATTTGGAGCACCAGACTTTAAAAAAATATGTAAGTAATTAACCTCTTTTTTAAAGTACTTTGGTATGAAATAATAAGCAAGCCTCAGTGTTTTTCAAAAGCTATCGATGGTTGCTACACTGCTTATTAAAAAATATTGTAGGGCTTCCCTGGTGGCGCAGTGGTTGAGTGTCCGCCTGCCGATGCAGGGGACACGGGTTCGTGACCCGGTCCGGGAAGATCCCACATGCCGTGGAGCGGCTGGGCCCGTGAGCCATGGCCGCTGAGCCTGCGCGTCGGGAGCCTGTGCTCCGCAGCGGGAGAGAACACAACAGTGAGAGGCCCGCGTACCGCAAAAAAAAAAATATATATATATATATATATATATATATATATATATATATATATATATATAGTAAAAGTTCTACTTTTTAATGTTCTAGGTTGTTGTTTTTTTTTTTTTTTTTTTTTTTTTTTTTTTTTTTTGTGGTACGCGGGCCTCTCACTGTTGTGGCCTCTCCCGCTGCGGAGCACAGGCTCCGGATGCTCAGGCTCAGCGGCCATGGCTCACGGGCCCAGCCGCTCCGCAGCATGTGGGATCTTCCCAGACCGGGGCACGAACCCGTGTCCCCTGCATCGGCAGGCGGACTCTCAACCACTGCACCACCAGGGAAGCCCTAGGTTGTTGTTTTTAATCACAGTAATACCATCTGGTAGCATGCATCCTTTGCAATACCTTGCCCAAAGCAGACACCTGAGGACGCAACTCTCAAGCCTCTGCATTAAGAAACAGTGGGTCTAGTGCCTGTGCACAGGTTTAAAGAGCCAAGTTGAAGTTCAAATCCAAGTAACTATCCCTGACCCAAAAGTCTGTGCAGTTCAGCTTCTAGAGGGGAACTGAGAAGGCTACTTAGGAGTCAGGTAAATGGAGACCCTCCAGTCTAGAGCATCACAGAACAATTTTGACGAGTATCCTTGCCATCTCAGGTTTACCCTGGGTCAGACAGTTCTTACTCTGAAAAAGCTTAAAGGAACCACAGCCCTGACACATCATTAACTAAACATGAATGGGATAAAGATCATATAGGGATTAGTTCTCCTTGTCTGACAGACAGTGGCAAAGGGAATATCTTTCCTCTTTCCTCCCAATAATGGAGGGGTGGCCCGTGGTCCCCTGCACTGGGCCTACCATATCTCCACCCCTTCTGTTTCAAGGAAAGTAGACTTCTTTCTTCTCTAGGACATGGTTCCATTAGTCGTCTCCTGTAACTTTCATCTCTTTTACGTCTTTGGAGTCTTCTTATCTCATAAATATACTCAGTCTCTCCCATATTAACACAAACGAATAAACACAAAGCCCCACAACTTCCTTATTAACACAAACGAATAAACACAAAGCCCCACAACTTCCTTACTTCTATCCTCTAGCTAGTGCCCTGCTTTTCCATGCTTCCATTCACAGTCAAGTTTTTTTTGATAGTTTTGTTTTCCCTGGCAACAAAGGAAGTTAACAGACCGTGATTATTATCTATTGTTCTAAGGTCTGTTAACCTTCTAAAAAGATAGGCTATATACATTTGCACTAAGGGAGGAAAACAAATATCATCAGCAAATACTTTAAGCCTCATTATTGAAAAAGCCTGGGCACACACAGGTACATGTGTCTCCAAGATGACTGCAGTTTATTTTGCAATCATTCCTTGCACTAACATCCACTTTGAGTCCGTTTCTCCCACGACTTTGTAAGCTCCATGACTCCAAGAGACTGGAGACCAGGGTCTGTTTTTGTTCAGAAGTGTAGACTTGCAGTAACTCTAATTCTCACAAAGGAACAAAGAGCACCAGTAAGAGTAGCTACGTAGGTAAATATGTATAAAAGACAGCATAAGTTTATCCTTGTTAGTAACTTTTCCTTCTATGTGATTTAAAAGATAGCTGCATAAAGCAATAATTATGAAACTGTTCATGGGCTTATAATTCATAAAGATGTATACTTGTAGGACAATAATAACATAAAGAAGAGGAAAAGGAGTGATACTGAAATAGAAAAAAAATTGGAGAAAATAAATAAATAAAATACAATAAGTCCTTAAAAAAAAAAAGTGTGGTCTTCATGCCCCGAATATCAACTGATACAGTGTAGATGCTCAGCAAACACTTTTTAAAAGAATGACTGCCTGAATGCATCTTACTAACCTGCAGTTTCTAGTATCATCCTTTTTTCCTCTTTTGTTTGTTTGAAAAATACTGTGTTTAATATTTTCTGATTGTCAGCCTCTGACACACAGTTACTCTGGTCTTCCTTTATCTTGGCTTGGTTTCCATGCTCCCCGTTCACTTGTTACATACTTTTCTTATGAGTCCACATGATACATAACACTTAAGGACTTTTAATTTAGTAGAACACAGACACAGGGGGATTTCTTTCATTGTTACTTAATGTGAGGTATTATGGATAGAGGCAAAATGTTTTATAATGATATGATAAATTGTCATATATATTACAATTTCCTATCTTTGCAGCTAAAGCATAGAATCATTTTTTTTTATTCTATGATACCAAACCAAGATTTGATGCAGAAAATACATTTTCTTGTACTAGTTTATACACCATTCATGTCGGATCCATATCAGATCATATCTTTCACTTAGTAGATTAAAATGGAAAAAGCAGCCTAGAATGATAGACTCAATCTCTAAAATTAGAATTACAGTTGATGAGACTACCAATGAGCCATTGCATAAGAGCATTTTTAATAGAAATTTTAAAAACACAGCCAATTTTATGGAGATAAAGTTTTACTAAGGATATCTTCTTATAACTGACAATACACATTTATATAAATTGGAAATCTACTCTTCTAGCTTAGGATTTTTAAAAGCAAGGATGTTAATGTGACAACTTTCACACGTAATAATTCTTTCCAATAGTATTTTTATTTTGGAATAATTTTAAATTCACAGGAAAGTTACAAAGATAAAACAGGGAATTCCCATATACTTCTGACACAATTTCCTCTAATGCTAGCTTCTAATATTACAGTGGAACATTTTTTTAAAACTAAGAAGCCAACGTTGGTACATTACTATTAACTAAACTCCAGATTTCATTGGATTTCACTAGTTTTTCCATTAATGTCAACATAAGTATTTTTAAAATAGCAGAAAAGGGGGATTTAATTTTACAGTGGTAATTTATGAACCCTCAGAGTAATAGTCTTGAGAAAATTCTTGTTTATCAATATATCACCTCTATAAAGATTTTTTTCTTCACTAAATGATGCATGTGAAAATAAGTGACAATGAAAACAATGACCAGGTAGTTCAAGCATTTTAAGGCATTTAATTGAATAACCGAATTTCTGAAATGTAACTAAAAGTCACATTAAGATAAAATGTTAAACCTAAATGTCCATAGACAGATGAATGAATAAAGAAGATGTGGCACATATAGACAATGGAATATTACTCAGCCATAAAAAGGAACAAAATTGAATTATTTGTAATGAGGTGGATGGACCTAGTATCTGTCATACAGAGTGAAGTAAGTCAGAAAGAGAAAAGCAAATACCATATGCTAACACATATATATGGAATCTAAAAGACGTACTGATGAACCTAGTGGCAGGGCAGGAATAAAGACGCAAACGTAGAGAATGGACTTGAGGACACAGGCGGGGAAAGGGAAGCTGGGATGAAGTGAGGGAGTGGCATGGACATATATACACTACCAAATGTAAAATAGATAGCTAGTGGGAAGCAGCCGCATAGCACAGGGAGATCAGCTCGGTGCTTTGTGACCACCTAGAGGGGTGGGATAGGGAGGGTGGGAGGGAGGCTCAAGAGGGAGGGGATATGGGGATATATGTATTCATATAGCTGATTCACTTTGTTGTACAGCAGAAACTAACACAACGTTGTAAAGCATTTAGACTCCAATAAAGATGTAAAAAATAATAAAACTGAATGTCAGAAAGCAAAAAAAAAAGTTTAAAAAGTTAAATTTGCCATTCTCTCTAGCTATATAGGCATGATAGGATCACTAGAATATATTATTTCAAGATAATTTTGCTAATATATGTTAAAAAGAGCCAGGCTATAAACTGGTTTTTATTATAATTGTGTTTTTCCATCATATGTGTATTTTTCACACTGTAAGATGCTCTTGTTTGATGAGAGAGATGCAGGGTTTAAGGGGAGCAGAATCTCCCGTAAAATAGAATGCTGTTGGTTTTGTTGTGCCTGATGAAGAAGAGGAACGGGTGGTCTGCCTTGAATTCAATGGAGGGGAGTTTAATTCGAAAACTCACCTCACTCCCAGTACCAGCCGCGGCCTCTGTACCTTGTTCATTTATTTCCACAAAAGACTTATGGAAAACTTTGGACAGGAATAGGTTTCTCTCCGTAGACATTCCTGAGAAATCTGCTTTGCTCTGGTTAAAGGCATCGCTCATCCCCATACTGCTCAGGGTTGACTTGAGATCATAGGTCTCTTCCAGCTTGAACTTGGGAAGATGCAGCTGCACGTCACACAGCTCCATCATGTCTGCACTGGTCCACTCACTCAACGTCTCATAGGTGATGGCTTTTTCCAGCTACAGTTTGGAGCCAAGGAAGAAAGAGTCAGTAATATCAAAGTGGAGTGAGAACTACTCGTTGAGTGAGACCTTTAGATATTATATAAATGAATTATAGTCACTCCTATTACCAAAGGTAACAAAACACACACATTTGGAAATTCTTTGTTTATAATGAGGTCCTCCACACATCCTTGACCTAATCCTTTTGCAGATTAATAGTTCTCAGGATATAGGTTTTCTAGATTAGACCTTGATCCGAAATGGAAGTACTTCTATGATAATATGCAAGACATCAACTACACATGCAAATACATCAATATAAATATACACTTAGGTGTTGTCAACACAAAAGCATATACTCTAGGACATGTTGTATGCCAGGGCACAAAAAAAACTTTAGTTTTATTAACATAGTAGACAATTCCTTGAAAACAAAATCTGAGATAAAATGTCTATAGCCTATAATCACGCCAGTATGAAACTAGTAACTATAAACTACGAAAAAAAAAGGAAAGAAAAACAAAAAATGGAAAATCCTCCAATCTTAAGAGTAATGACTTTTTTTTTTCTTAACCTTTTGGCCGCACTGCTTGGCACGTGGGATCTTAGCTCCCTGATCAGGGATCAAACCCACGCTCTCTGCACTGGAAGCGCAGCCTTAACCACTGGACCACCAGGAAGTCCCAAGAGTAATGACATTTTAAATAGTGGTTTTGAGGGTGCTTTTTCTCTTCTTTATATTTAAAATTTTTTAAACAATAAATATATATTATATACACATATGCGTACATATATATGATAAACAATGTTTGATTTTTTAAATAACATGTTTGTTTCAAAGCACATGCTTTTGCTACTTTAAGAATTTTCTAGATCCAAGTATTGCTATCAGTGACATATTTGTAAATTATGTGCAGTAAGTGACAATATCTTCAGGTCAGGAACCTGCACTTTTAAAAAGAAAGGCTTATCTTTTAAGGGTGTAACTCTAATGGTTTAGTATTCACACTTGGTCTTATTTCTACTATCCTCTCCAGTTTCACAAATTTTATGACACTATTTAGAAATCTTTCTGCACACTAGTAGGGTGGTGGAAACATAAAGAATCTGGCACACGAGAAATTAGGCACAGTGTAAGGAACGACAGAACACTTATTGCATGAGAAGCTAGTGTTCAGTTTAGACACGCGAATTGCTCAGAAATGTGGTCAGACCAAGGTCAGGCTTAAGAGAAGTTTAACAGATGAACAACTTAAATAATACTTGAAGATGCACTGATACAGACTATATCTCCTGAAGAGTGTTAACTTGATAAAAAAATGTTTTAAAAAATGTTTTAGAATCCATTTAATGTTTTTCTTTTTTTTGTTTGTTTTTGTTTTTGTTTTTGCGGTACGCAGGCCTCTCACTGTTGTGGCCTCTCCTGTTGCGGAGCACAGGCTCCGGACGCGCAGGCTCAGCGGCCATGGCTCACGGGCCCAGCCGCTCCACGGCACGTGGGATCTTCCCGGACCGGGTCACGAACCCGTGTCCCCTGCATCGGCAGGCGGACTCTCAACCACTGCGCCACCAGGGAAGCCCCCATTTAATGTTTTTAAACATATGTCTAAGGCTAGGTTAATGCAAGTGATTAAAAAGTTAATTAGGTAAGTCCTATCGGAAGGAGAAGAAAGACCTATATTAAATGAAAGATTGTTATGATCAATCCACACAGCTTTGTGACTGACAGTAAATATCTCAATCTGTTGTTTGTGTGGTTTGTGTGACTGCCCTCTGCTAAAGGTATCTATAGATTACTTAACCTTCCTGAGGGATAGTTATATCAACCTGACAAAGTTTTGTAAAGCTTAAATGATGTAAACATACAGTACCTAGGGCTCAAGGTACGTTGGTTGCCTTCCTCTGCAGAAATTAAAGAACTGGGAGATCGTGTCTTTATGTTTTTCCCAGGAGGGATAAACACTAGAACCCTCTTCATATCAGACAGACTGATGTCTTTTTTTAAAGTTTTTTTCCATACAAATAAATGTATATGCAGAACAGACACAGACTCACAGATATAGAAAACAAACTTGTTACCAAAGGGGAGAGGAAAGAAGGTAGGGGTGAATAAGCTGATCCCTTTACCTGATCCAGCCCACTGATGTCTTCTGGCAGTAGTATGAGTAGGCTGAGGTCACGGCTCTCATAGAAGAGTTGAAGGCCTATGGCTTGTGGCTTTTCTATGTAGAATACTGGAAGTTTTTCTTTCATGGACATCATTTGCACTGGTTTGCTTGTAGTCTGTAGAATATATGTAGCAAAATCACTGGGGAGGTGTTCCACCAAATCCTTAATTCTTTAGCATCATTGGTTCCCAGTAGTCTGGGACACTGGCAAAGCTAGTGATCCTCTGCTAAATGCTGAATAAAATTATTCAAACCTTGTTTTCTGGAAATATGTGTTCTACTGGATAACATCATCGATAAATGATGTGGGAGTTTCTTTCTCTGACACTGTTACGGCATCCTCTATAAATCATGGCAAGCTGGATTCTACCAAACACTTAAAGGAGTCTTATGCAAACTATGTAAATGCCAATGATTCAGAAACTGAGTAAGGTGCATTTCACACACAAACATTTGTGGTTTTCGTTTTTGTGTGAGGGTATTTTAGTATCATAAAACTGAAATTCACTAAGAGAATGAAAAGACAAGCAATAAACTAGGAGATAAGAGTTTCAAAACACATAATTGATAAAGGACTGGTATCCAAAATTTGAAAAGAACTCTTAAAACTCAACAATTATGAGGCAAAAAACCCAATTTTAAAAACAGGCGAAAGATCTGAACTGATACCTCACCAAAGGCAGACCTACAGCATATGAAAAGATGTTCAATCTTATGTCCTTAGGGAATTGCAAATTAAAACAGTGAAGATACCACTACAGATCTAATAGAATGGCTAAAAGTTCAAAACACTGATAACATAAACTTCTAGCGAGGGTGGAACTTACATTCTCTGCCAGTGAGAATGCAAAATGGAAGCCACGTTGGATGACAGTACGGTGGTTACTTACAAAGCTAAATACAGTCTTACCATGTGATCCAGCAACTGTGCTCCTGGGTAATTACCGAAATGAGTTTAAAACGTGTCCACACAAAATCTTGCATGCAAATGTTTATAGCAGTTTTAATCATAATTGCTAAAAACTGGAAGCAACCAAAATGCTCTTCAGTAAGGTGAATGGATAAACAAACTACTACATCCATACAATGGAATAGTATTCTGCAACAAAGTGAAATGATCTATCAAGCCATAAAAAGGCATGGAGGAACTTTAAATACATATCGCTAAGTGGAAGAAGACAGTCTGAAAAGGCTACATACTATGCAATTCTGATTATACGGCATTCCGAAAAAGGCAAAACTGTAGAGACCGTAAAAAGATCAGTGGTTGCCAGGGATTTAGAGGGAGAGATGAATGTTTGGAGCACAGGGCATTTTTAGGACAATGAAAGTATTCTGTATAATACTGTAATGGTAGATACATGACATTATGAATTTTTAGTAAAGCCAATGGTGAAACAAAAGCAGCAAGGACTGAGTAATAACATATGTGAATAGTCTATTTTCAGAGAAAAAATAATGAAAGGGGAATTTCCAGGTAGGATGGAACTGGGGATTTTAGCACAGTCATCCCTGCCCTAGTAAGAGCCATAGTTTACAGGAGCATATAGTCAGAGAGAATAAATTTAAATTAGAATTCCCTTTGCAATGCCATGTAAAAATTCATACTGGTTATTAACAGGTTCCTACCTTGTTTATTCTGAAAGGCTTTTCTGTGGTATTTTGGACCAAGAATTGATGTTCCCAAATTCTTTTAAAGTAAAGGGCATTTACCAGAACCATTCTGGTTGCAGAATCCACAGCATCATCAGGTAGGAGATTCAGGATTTTTCCTAAAAGAGCAAAAGGACAGATTTCAAATGATATAGTTACATCCTGGTGAAACGCCACACATAAAAATGATGATTATGAAATACCGTTAAATGATAACATCTTGTATCCACCAGTGATCCAAGCCAGGAAGTTAGTATTAATAGAATATTATTAACAGATCCTATTTAAATTTCATCTGTTGTTCCAATAAAGTCCTTTTTTTCCTGGACCAGAAATCAATCCAAGAGCTCAAGTTGCATTTAGTTGTCATTTCCTTTTAGTCCCCTTTAGTCTTTTTCTTTCATTCCTCATTCATTCTTTGTCATTCATGACCTTGATACTTTTGAAAAATATTTGTAGAATGCTCAATTCTCAGTTCAGGTTTGTCTGATGCTTCCTCAAGATAATATTTAGGTTATAAATTTTTGTGAGAATATTACTTTTGTGGGCTGAATTGTGTCATCCAAAAAGATATGTTAAATCCTAACCTCTAGTCCCTGTGAGTGTGATCTTATTTTGAAACAGAGTCTTTGCAGATGCAGTCAAGTTAAAATGAAGTCATACTGGATTAGGGTGGGCTCTAATTCAATGACTGGTATTCTTATAAGAGGAGAGAAATTTGGACACAGACACACAGAGTGTGAAAACATGGAGACATAGGAGAGACAAAGAAGAAAGTTATGTATCAACAGAGGCAGAGATTGGAGAGATGTGTCTACAAGCCAAGGATTGCCAATAACCATCAGCAACTAGGAGACAGGCATGGAACGGTTTCTTCCCTGAAGCTTTCCAAGGGAGCAAGGCCCCTGCTAACACCTTAACTTCGGACTTGCAGCTTCCAGAACTATGAGAGAATATATTTCTATTGGTTTAAACCACACAGTTTGTGGTAATTTGTTATGGCAGCCCTAGGATTTACGGCATATTTGTATCATCACAGGAAGATCCGGACAGCTCTGTAATCTAGAGCAGCAGTCCTCAAAGTTTTTGGCACCAAGGACCGGTTTTGTGGAAGACAATTTTTCCACGGACCAGGGCTGGGAGTTGGGGTGTGGGGATGGGCGGGCGGGGATGGCTCAGGTGGTAATGCGAGCGACAGGGAGTGATGGGGAGCGGCAGATGAAGCTTCCTCACCTGCCCAATGCGCACCTCCTGCTGTGCGTGCCGGTTCCTAACAGGCCCAGGCCCGGGGGTTGGGGACCCCTGATCTAGAGAGATGGATCCTGTCATGCTCCTTGAATGTGTCAGCCTGTGCGGGGGAAGCACGGCAAGGATCCTTATGCAAACCGAGCTCATGCCTTGTCAGACAATGACTCTCCGCTCAGCTCAGAAAGGCTTTGCTGGGGCGAAAGATAGCAGATGAGTTGCTCCCTGCCTTCCTGTCTGTAGGGTCCCCACCTGTCTTCCAGAGAACAGAGTGGGCACAGGGTAGGAACTTGAGAGCTGAGATTTAGTTCAGCTCCAGCACTATGCTTGCTCCTACTTCTACTACATTGAGTTTGTGTTGTATATTACAATGTGCTTTTGCTTATACAATCACATTTGGTCCTCATGTGAACTGGAACAGTGCAAGGAATTCCCTTTCTGTAAATGCTAGCTAATCTGTAGTTCTCAAAACAGACTTACTTTTAGATGAATCCAAATCAGGCATAAGTTAAGGATCATGGTCACTGTTGCCTCACCATGGCTTCTGAGTCACTAGTTCAATGAAAAAGGAACTGAGAATTTAGGGCTGCCAACTTCCTCAATTCACTTCAATAAACATTGCTCTGAATAGCTACCCTGAGGAGGGCTGTTATCTATTAGTGATTCAAAGCAGGAACTCAAATAAGGTAGTATTACTGTGCTTGGTGTCCTTGAGTTTAGTGGGGGAGGCAGGGACTTCAACTCCAGTGGCCATGAAGGGGCTGGGAGTGGCAGGGGAGGGGACCGTGTTTCGAATTGAAGGGACACATGAGCAAATGCATGGGGTCGTGAGGTAGCACAGGGAGTTCCAGGGACTCTGTGCCACTTAGAATTCCTGAGTATCAGCTTTGAGTCAGAGAATGACAAGAGTTGAAGTGGAGAGACAGACAAGACTTCACGGTCCTGTTGGACCTTCTACGTCAGTTTAGGCAGCTTGAATTCATCCTGTAGGACGTGGGGCACCATGATGGATTTTGAGTACGTGGTCCACTTGGTCGAATTCCCATTTTAGGGAGGTCATTCTGATGGCTGAGTGGAGGTGGCATTTGAGGGGAGCAAGATGAGAAACAGATTATTACATTAACACAGATAAATGATGACAAAGCCGAGAGCAGAGGAGGAAGAGATTGGAAAGGAAAGATGAACTGAGAAACACACAGGAGGAGGCAAAGGAAAGGGGAGAGTTTAGAGTACCTCTCGGACTTCTGATCTGGGCAAGTGTGTGGTAGCCACCCATCCGCCGGGATGGAGAATGAGTGCATGGAGAGGGCAAGGTGTGGATAAGCCGTTCTGAATATGACTTCAGTATGTCGAGTTTAAAGTATGTGGGACCCTCTGCAAGCATATCTGGCAGGAATATACAAATGAACTCTGAAGTTTGGGGGGAGGGGGATTACCCAAACATTCCATGTTCGTTGCTGCAGAGCAAAGGCTTAATCATTAATATTCATTAGCGATTACACCTTTGGTATTTCTTTGTGAGATATAATGGACCATCAGCAGACCTATCGATTGAAAAGGAAGCGTGGAATATTGAAATGAGTTCAGACTTCTGAGCTAAACTGACTTAAATTTCAGTCCTATTTCTGAAGCTTTAAATTATCTGATCTTGGTAACAGTTTCTCTAAAGCCTCAGCTTCCTCATTTCTAAAATAAGGATCATCATAAAAAAACTGCTAAATCGCCTATAAGAATCCCTCTACTATTCCCTTTTTAGAAATAGAATGCTTAAATTTTAGGTAGCATGTGGCTACCCAGCTAAAAACTACATTTTAAAGACCTTTATTACAGCAAGTCTGGGCAACCGACTATCCCGGTTTGCCTAGGACCAACACATCTTCAGATACTAAAGCCAGGAAAGTCCCAGGCAAACTAGGACAAGTTGGTCACCAGAGCATAAAATGTGCCATGTATCCAAATTTGGGATATGAGTGGAACTGGTGTGTGTGAAAGTTTCAGGGCATCCCCTTAAAAGCAAAGAGGCTTTATTTTCCCTATTTCCTGCCGACTGTAAAACTGACAACTGTAAGAATCACCTTAGACAAATATAAAAGCCATGTCTTGATGGCAGAGCTAACCCACAGTCGGGGTCTCTGGATGCCTTCATGGAACAGAATGCGTATCTACCTTGTGACTATTAGGTCAGAGATAAACTTCTATCTTATTAAGATATTGTATTTTGGGTCTCTTTGTTACAAGAGCTCAGCCCATACTCTAAGCTAATATATGACCTAGTTTGAAAATTACTGAAGATTATGTAGTACATTTCCTGCTGCTACATTTTCATGGTTCATCAGCAGCTACTTTTCTTTAGAAACCGCAAGTGCAGCAGTATTCCAAAATTCCTTTTTTGCATTTTTCTGCCTTTTATCCCTGGAGTCCTCCTTGGAATTAGTGGAATCTGATCATTTTCTTGTCTACTTGGTAAAATGGTTGTCTCGTCTGTTTTAGATAAGATTTATTGCAAAAGCTATAAGTCAAAAATTATGGGCATGAATAAAACAAATGTTTTGAATATTTAGGATGTGTCCACAGTTCTATTTAAGAAATGCCTATACTTACACATAACACAAATTCAAAATAACAAAGCGATACTTGGAGAAAGCACGCTGCTCAGTACCTTGGAGAAGGCTTACCTTCAGTCTGGCTTTCAACCCAAGAGTTGATCTCCTTTCTGATTTGGTCAGAAGCTTCCATAAAGTTCACAGACTGTGGCTCTGAGCCAAAGTATGTTTTCATGTCTTGTAAATATTTCTGGAAGATACAGGTAAAATCTCCTTTTGTAGAATGTTTCCAGAATCGATAAACAGGTCTATTTAGATTATCCAAAAAAAACCAAACAAACCCAGCTAGATGGACGATTACAAACTGCCACCCCATTGCTCCCTCAATCTTTCCACACTCCAGCTTTGGTTAAAAACTAAACACCGCCCTGTGTAAACTTAGCTGGGCACGGACGAGCCATGCAGAGCCGCAGGTATGGAAGGAAGGCCCGTCTCCCACAGCTCCGGAGCGTCGACATCTTCGTCTGTTTTTATTCGTCCTTGGGAAATGGGGCTGGGATGGAAAGCAGGACCATTCTAGGAATCCCAGGAGCGACTCCAGCCAAGGAGTACTGGGCTTTCTGTGGCAGAGATGGAGCCAGATTGAGAACCCTGGGTCTGGCAGCTGCCGTCTATGGACTCTAAACACCCAAGAGCCTGGGGAGGGCTTCTGAGGGAAACTACAGGCTGCCATAAAAACCGATTTCCAAGACCGGTCAAAGGTTTCGTCAGGTATTCTAAGGGAAAAAGCAGGCTTCTTCCTTCGGGCCATTGACGCTACCCTCAGTGGCCATCATCCTAAGTGGGCTATAACCAAGGTTGCTGCTTAGGAGGGCTCCTGCCTTGAAACATAATTTATTCCCCAGGACAGCTGTGGCGTTCCTTCAGTTTATGGAGGAATTGTGTGCAGTTCAAAAGTGTTGAGTTAATTCAGCTTCCAGGCAGTGGTTTGGAGATTATGAAGTCTACGTTCTGTACAATTTATAATCCAGTAAAAAGAAAACGTAAACATTCTCGAGGTACCTACTCCTTGTCTTGACTCGTGGGTTCTGATCGACCACTCTGTGCACAGCTAGGCCTTGTGGATATTTTAAAAGACGCACCATTTTGTATCTCTGTGTGCTTCTTTTTACCAAGTGCCCACCCAGCTCAGTCATCTCTCCTACTTATGAATCAAACCTGAGTGCATGAGACTACCCGTAATAAACATGTCTTTAAGACTTCCCTTGGCTGCTTTTTCGCCTTTAGTAATAGCAAAGCCCAAGTTCTGAGCTCCCCGGAATTCACTGGGTATGGGCAGGGATAACACTGCTTGAAATCACAAGATAGCTTGACTTTTCCTGTTGCTATCCGTCTCCCTATTCAATTTCCTTACTCCTTACCCACTGGTAAGCCTGGGTCCTCTGGCTTTCTTCTGAAGCGTGCCAAAGGATGTGATGGACAAACATGAAAGGAGTAAATGCTTGGCTTGGTTTGGAGTTGACTCCTCTGGGGAGCCCTTGCATCTGAACTGAGGATGAAGTCATGGTCTGCACTGTGGGTGTCTCAGCCATCAGAGCAGAAAAGTTGATTCAATTCCATGTTAAGAATCTTTCTTAAAGTGTCTGAAGTCAAGATGTGAAGTGACTTACCTGATCCCAAAGTCAACTTTGCCCTTGAGGGCACAGTCTCCTGCCACACTCCTATGGCCACACCACCCTCGGCTCCGTCAGACTCACCATATCCAGTTATTCTATATCTTTTGCTCTGTTTCCCATGAAACAAATGTTGGCCCAGGGATTATATAAACCACATTTCTATGAGCCTTCGTGGGTTGTTCCTGGGGTGTACCCCTTTATTCTGGGCATAAAGATCTGATCACCAGAGTTGGTTTGAAATATGTGATTGGTTTCCTTTACAACTTGACACATTGGTCAGGCTAAATGATTGTTTATCAGAAACGCTGACCACATACTCCATGTACATTAAGATTGTCCCTGGGATCCCTGGAGAAAAGTACAAAGAGCTTATTGATTGATCTCATGTGACTCCTCCCTGTCAGCTTGAAATAAGATGTTTGCACTTACATTGTGAAATGGATACGTTTTCTCCCCATAGATCCTGTTGGCTGTTTTAAGTATGCCAGCATTGCTGGGATTGTTGATTTCTGAGATAAGCGTCTGGAAATTAGAGCATATTTCTTCAGCCTTGCCTACGTTGAATTCCTTTAAAAGAAAATAAATTGGTCAAATAAAAATGTTGAACAAGAACTAAGTGTATACGAACAACTTACAGTAAATGAAATGATAAAGTTGATGAAAAAAGGCCGAAATCGATTGTATGGTAGATAAAAAAATATTCTCTTTAGTATTATTAGTGCAGGAATGTAATAGCTGTTGGGACATCATTTTCTTCACACTTAGTATGCAGAAGTAAGAACAATGTTGAAAGAGTTTTCAGAAGTAAGAACAGTGTTGAAAGTAGAGTAGTTTTGAAGAGGAAGGAAAGGAAGAGATAAGGGAAAAGAATATTACCCTTCCATAAAGTGTAGACATTCTGCACTCTAAAAAATTTCCCATAATTTTAACATATATTTTAAAGAAAAGTTACCTATTAAAGGTTGCTTAATTTAGCCACTAAAATACATGTGCCAAAAGTGCTTTCTCCTTAATTATCAAGTAGATATTGAAATATAAGACATACCATTTTCCTGTTCTTTTCAAAACTGTCAGGACAAGATTTGCTGTCCTGGTCTCTGCTAAACTGAAGAACCTGTAATTTCAATAAAAAGGCAATATGTGAGTGCACTTTGCAGAGATGTAATCATATGAAATACACATCAGCAACTACAAGCCATTTGTTCCTATAGATACAAAACATATAATTAATGAACCAAGGGAGCGCTGATTTGACTTAAATGGTGTATTACCTGACCTAATAAGAGTAAGTCAAGAGCTTCTTTTAAATAAATTTTTAAGTTGAATTTAAGTTGCTAGTCTCTTTATTTTAATACTTTTCATGGGACGTTGAGGATAATGTTGAGAATAGCCTTAGAGGTAAAATTCTCATGTTTTCCAAGTTTCATTTTTATCTATGATTGTTTTGAAAAGAAGCCTAGGTATTCAACTGAGACCATCACTTAGATAATTTAAGCAAATGCCACCATTGCCCCAGTTATCTGGAAAATTCGGGAATTTTAGTTGTTTTTTCTACTTAAGCGCTTCAGTTTTCACTGCCTACCACCATCTGACGTATGGAGATAGAGTCATTGTCTTCACCCCAGCAATTCATGTGAAAGGTCACAGGAAGGATGTGGACATTGTGTTTCCCCTGAGAAAACAAAGCCATCTCCTGCATGCATCCTGGACCCAGCTTACAGAAAGGAATAAAGTCTATTTTACCAAAGTTTGTGCTGACACATGGTGACAGACAGGAACCACTTGCCATAGGGAAGAAAAAGGGGAGGTGCCTAAGCAACTCGTTAGTCTCAATTGCAAACTGAAGCTGTTAATATTTCAGTGACATTGAAATAAAACAAGGGTAAGCAGCACCCAGCAATATATTTATATGGAGCGGAAGCAAATTGACGTTTATCTAAGATTGTCTATCACATTCATAGTTAAACCTTTTAATAATGAGCCAATTATTAACTAGCTGTGAACCAGGATTTTTCTGTGAACAAAGATTTTGTTGTTGCTATTTATAAACCACACAATATCTTGTAAATTACGAGCATAAGGGGGATATCCTAGACCCAAACTGACAGAATATGTATTCTGCCTGTCTCATTCAGAACTGCTGGCTGCGCCCATTTCCATACTTGTCACAGAGGCCAGCCTCTTGGTGGAAATTCTGTCACTTGGCCTTTCAATCGTAGATTTAGAGCTGAATTTACTCTCTTCTATTTTTATTTTTACTTAAAACACACACGTATATTTTTATGTTTACACATGCATAGGTACAGATACACATATATATGGCTATTTGGTATGTTTTGCTATGTAAGGCTACACACATACACATACACTCGCTATGATTTGAGGATGCTTACATCAAATTGATAATTGCTTATACAATAATCCTGTTTTGCTATTTTAATGCCCTTAATGGGCTCTTTAGATTCATCTAGACAACCAGGGACCAAACAAAGTAACAACCAAACAAAGCATGAGGAACAGGGTTCACTTCATTTTTCTATTTTTTTCTTCAAGAAAATCCTTCTGAGATTAGAAAGATGATGACTAATACTATTATTTAAAGTATGAGCCATTACTTTCTTGAAATATTTTAATAATCAAAATAAAATTGTTTTTGGTGTTGAACCAAACTCGATAACCTCATCATCTCTCCATTTGATTTTGCCAGAGAACACAGGTTCTTAAACGGTATTCCTAGAAAGAGTTTTCAAATTGATTCACTTTCTCAGATTTCTTTTTATGGTCTAGAAAATTTATTTAAGTGTGTCTTTTATTTTGGAGGATGTGGTTGTAAAACGTGGGCTATTTGGATTTCAGGAGAGAAGTGAACAAAAGACAAGAAAAGCATTTCATTTTAAGGCAACAGAGGATGGTTGACCTTTCTCACTCACCTGGGACATTTGGGCTGCAGTGGTGCCTTTGGTGCCCAAATACACCATGGCCAAGGAGGTTGAGATGCCCCAAGGAGAAAAAAAGATATTTTTACCCTCAGCAGATTCAGCTAGCTTTTTGCTAAGCTCCAGAGCAAATTGGTTGACAGATTTTGCTAGAGAGTCCATTGGGAAAATCTAAGAAAAATAAAGCAGAGTTAGAGAACATGTTAATAATCCTTTCCATTTATTTAACTTTTGTAAATGGACTTGTTGGCTTACATAATTATCTTTTTTAATTACCCTTCATTGAAATGACAAAAGAATGTATTATCCAATCTGATCATATATATATATATATGTATATATATATATATATATATATATATATATATATATATAATATGTATATATACACTCATAAGGGCTGAATAAACTTTAGAAAAATTCCACTCCAACATTATTTTAAATATTTTAAAAATGAAGTCCAGAGAGTTTAAGAGAATTGGCTCAAATTGCAGAGTTAGTTCACACGAGAGAACAATTGGATTCTGGTCAGTTAGCGGCTCCCTGTTGAAAACGCCCGGATATAAATGCCAGAGGAATCAGCCCAGTGCCTCACATGCCTCCTGACCTTACCCAGTAAATGAGGAATAATTATACCCCTTTTCAACTTTGTACTTTTTCTCACTGATCTTTCATCCATATTTTTATACTTTTTAACCTTCTTTATTCCTTCACACCTTGATGATGATATCCTGGTTCCTTTATCCTCCTTAATTCTCTTGAAATCCACCTCTGCTCCAGATCTTCTTTTCCTTTGGAAGCTTTTTCTGAACTTGGGGGTTCACAGGAGCATGTCTTCCACCAAAGACCCATAAAATAGCTTTTGCCACCTGCTTGGAGCTTATCATACTGCTAGTTCTGTTTTCATAGATTCATATCTTTTCAACTCTAGGATACTTTCCTTGAGAGCAAAATTTTCTTACTCAGCTTTGCGCATCCAATAACACCCACCTCAGGACTTTGCACAAAATGAAAACTTACAAATACTTGTTTATTTCTTTTTTAGAGTGTTTATAGTTTGGGCTCTAGCCACCATTTTTTATCTATTTAAACTTGAAATCTTTCACAGTTTAGTGGAAATGCTTGTAGAGAAGTAGAGAACTCAGGACTTGCTTGCCTTTATTCTCACTCACGTGAGACCCTCTGAAACCAATCTTAACGAACAAAGGAACTCAAGCTTTCTCATTTTTAAAAATATTATGTTCAACTTCTAAATTTCACATCTAATTACCCTGATATTTTCATTTAAGTCTTTTTAGACTGGGTCTCTATCAAAGAAATAGTGAGTTCAATCTATTGTCATTTTATAGCCAAATAATTTCTCAAGCTGATTAAATGATTAAAAATAAACCAAATTCCTAAGCCTAGAAACTCCCATTAGTGCCAGTGTTGTATAGAACTTGGTCTTGCACTGATATCACCTGGCCCTCAGAGAAACCTAGAATGAGAACTTTAGAAAGGTCAGAAGATCTCTCTAGTTCAATGGTTGAATCAAGGGAGAGGCATGTGTAAACAAAGTTTTGGTTTCATCATGACTTGGATTAAAGTGATACTGTTGAAATCTCTCCTAGTCATAGGCTTACACTTAACCAAACAGCTTCCCAGCCTCTAAATCATCCCTAGTCACAGCTCCCACCTATTTCAGAAGCTGATGATAATCCTAGGCTAACATTATTTTATTAAAGAAGAAAAGCAAGAACCTCTACTCTTGTAGCAATTCTACACCCTCATAAAATGTTCGAAACTTGTGTATAAGTATTTCCCTTGACAGATCCAATGCTGTCTTGGAAATAACCTCCCTATTTTCTTTACAGCTATATTCATTCAAATGATGCTTTGCTTACTGCCTGTGTATTAAGCTTTATCTTTTAAGAACTCATGAATTCTTTCATATGGAAAATGCTTGGCTCCATGGCCAAAGCATAATCACTATGAAGGGAGGAGGGGAGAAACTACTATTTTAAGGCCGAGGATTTTTATCTTTCTACTTAGGATTTATGGTTATTCTAAAGTTTAGTTACTTGTAACGAACCCCTGAAAACAATAACTCTCTCTAATGAAAAAGCTAATTTCTTGTGGAAAGTTAATATCCAGGTATCTTCAACTTCATTAATTCTCTCATTAATATCATTAAAATATCAGGTGTAGCCCAGACCATACAAGAAAAATAATTCCTGCCTTTAAAAAAAAGTATAGAAGTGCTAAGCCAGCCAGTGCTGGGTAAAATTATCCCGGCAGTGAAAAGTGCTTTCTGAAAGATGCAGAATTTGGGGATGAGATTCTACATGAAATAATTTATCCATTACAAGGGTTCAACAGTGATCTTTTCAGAAAAGCCTATAAATGTCTAGGTCAGAAGCCAACTATGCCCTTTTCAGAATGAACGGCTCTTTTGCAATTTTCAGAAGGTATATGGATATATCAGTTTACATACATATAAATATACATACATATGTAAAATATGGAAAATCTCAATCTGTAAAGGGGCTTAGCTAAAGAAATATGAAAATAAGAAAAGGATAGTATCACTCATCAATATGTCTCATCAAAGATACACATACTCGGGCTTCCCTGGTGGCGCAGTGGTTGAGAGTCCGCCTGCCAATGCAGGGGACACGGGTTCGTGCCCCGGTCCGGGAAGATCCCACGTCCCGCGGAGCGGCTGGGCCCGTGAGCCATGGCCGCTGAGCCTGCGCGTCCGGAGCCTGTGCTCCGCAACGGGAGAGGCCACAACAGTGAGAGGCCCGCGTATCGCCAAAAAAAAGAAAAAGATACACATACTCTTCGCAAATCAGAGTTGGAAAGAACCTTGGAGTCCCTCTAATCAAATGCTTCATTTTATCTGCTAGGAAACTGAGGCCCAGAGAGGTTAAATGTGCTGGCTAACATGCACAGCTAACTAACAGCAGAGCTATCGCTGCAGTCCCATTCTCTGGACTCTAAATACAAATGCTTTTGTCATTATATGTTACTGTCTTTAAGGTTTTACGGTAAAAGGGAGGGATTGGGTGACGAAAGAGGATGAACAGGAGGAGGAAGAAAAGAGGGATGATGATGAGCTGGAGGAGGGAGCGAGAAGGACTCTCTTCCCCTTTTCCATTAGAGGACATCCAAGGCCTCCTGACTTTCCGATGATACTGATGATATTGCCTACTTGGTGGAGTTGTGCATATCAGAAAATGACCCCCCGAATCCGCAGCAATTCTATATTTACCTAAAGCCACTTCTGAGGGAATTAATAGTCTGGGAGGATTTATGATGAGCATGGAATGTAAGGTTAGGGACTTAGATTATTCCACGAAAGAGAAGAAAGCTAATGGCCCGTGGAATGGTAGCCAAGACACAAAGGTGTGCGTGGGCGGGAGGGTAGACAGTCAAATCATTAGTTCCCTACATTAGTGACCAAGCTCAAATTCATGTTGCCACGTCCACTCTTCTGAAGGGTTAGAAGGGATTCGGTTCAATACTTCTGAGAATACCCTATTTCTTTTTACCTGTGTTGACAGATACAAAGGTAGCAAAGCCAAAAATGTGACTGGAGAAAACTCCATTCATAGTTTCACGATTCACAGTAAAACTGTCTTTCTGACGTCTTTGGAAGTAAATGCTCTCTCCCGCTTAGCCCTCTTTCTAGTACCAACTTTGAAGCAGCTCAGGGTTCAATCTCTCAGACTTGCACAGAATTCCTGGGGGCTGGCCTTCATCTATTATTTCTGTTTTGTGGGAGTCTTGATAAACTGTTCTTTAGCTAGGTACTTCAACAAAGAAAACATAAACAAACATTTTAAAACAAAGAACTATTTACAATACCTTGTTTTCTTACACGGGAGCAGAATTGGCAACTGGTTCCTTTAGTAAGAGACCGTGGCTGAGTTAAGTGACCTTTGACTGTAGAAATAATTTTTAAAACTTCTAGCACCACCCTTTCCTTAACCCCACCCTCTGATTCACTTTCACAAGCCTATACACTCTTTCTTTCAACTTCATCTTGGCCAGAAGCTCAAATAAAAAGAGAGATAGACAGGGTTTTGCCTGAATTACTTAATTACCCACATTTTCCATGTCTGTCTGCATGTACAGACTGGAATTCTAACAAATTGTAACTCACACTTCCCTGGCTTATGTTCTCTCGAGTCTGCCAACTGGCAGCAATTCGTGGTTTTCCCCGGTAGATTTATTTTTTCAATAACAACAGAAAGTTTTAAATTAGTAGAATAACAAAGGGCAAGGAAATGGAGAATATTATTGGTGAACTGTTTACCGTTTAAGTTGCTCATAAGGTGCTAGGCGAAGCATCCAAGAAATGTTTCTGTTCTTCTCATTTGGGTGTTGGTGTAGAACCCGGAGCACAACTCCAACTTGTCCCATGTCCACTGTCCCCACCCCAGGGACATGAGGTCTGGATCGATGTTTTAGACACAGTTACTGGGTCAAATGTGACTTCATCACTTTCTGCTTCTCTTCCGTTTCTCCCTGTGAATGTTCCTCCTTATTTATTAAAAAGGGAAAACTGTCTATAACAGGATGCAGGGCGTGGAGGAATGGTGACGGGGGTGAAGAGAGAGAGACGGGAATGGAGCACAGTCCAGCAGGGACTGAGCGAAAGGAGAATTATCTTTGTTAATAACCTATTTGGGTGTTTTTTCTTCACGCAGTTTCTGTTTTTCTCTTCATGGGGCACACGTGGTAAAGTGGCTCAGAGTTTAATAGTTGAATGTTGCTGTGGAACCCAGAGCAGAACGTTGCTTTGAATTTCCCTGGGGGATGCAACCTGTGGCTGCAAATTCCGTGGTGCCTGCCTGACATGGGCTGAGCAGATGTCATTATCCACAGGAAGCCTGCAGACTATTATTAGCTGAAAGTATCATATGGAGGCTCTAGATAGAGGGGCTGTCCATCTTGACGGCCAGTGGTCCACCAGAGAGTGACTTGGCCTGCATCACCGCACAGCTCTGGTCATTTATGTTACATTTAATGCATCGATATAGATTCTGGGGAACCGGCCAAGAAACTGTTTCATCTTCTCTAAAGACACAGACTAAAAGTTTTATTCATGTTTTCCCACAAACCTTCTTCAGATTGCTTTCCACTTACCTCTTGTTTAAAATCTTTATATATTGATATATTGTTATATTGATAAAATTTTGGTTTTGCATTATTTTGATGCCTGTTGGGAGGGGGCAGGGAAAGAGAAAGGAGTAATGGTATCCTAAGTGAACAATATAAGAATATCAGCATAGGGCTTCCCTGGTGGCGCAGTGGTTGAGAGTCCGCCTGCCGATGCAGGGGACACGGGTTCGTGCCCTGGTCCGGGAAGATCCCACATGCCGCGGAGCGGCTGGGCCCGTGAGCCATGGCCGCTGAGCCTGCGCGTCCGGAGCCTGTGCTCCGCAACGGGAGAGGCCACGACAGTGAGAGGCCCGCGTAACGCAAAAAAAAAAAAAAAAAAAAAAGAAAAGAATATCAGCATAATTTTGCTTGTTTGTTTGTTTGCTGTTGTTAGTTATGGCCTGCCCTATGCATATTTAGCAATATGTACAGGTGTTACTAATGGGGGTGGGAGGGTAAGAACTATATGATGGGCAACGGCTGGGGAGGGAGAGTTTTTGCTCTAGTCTTTTCATGATATTTGATGCTGAGATTGCATGAATTTATTAGGTATTCAAAATCTTTTAGAACCGAAAAAAGAACTCTAGGTACATCAATATTATTCAAATAGGAATCCAGAAGAAGAGAGTAAATAGAGTGGGGCTGAGAGAGTTGAGTGGATAATGGTTTTCTTATTCAGTCTGGGTTGACATAACAGAGAACCGCTGACTGGGTGGCTTAAACAACAAACATTCATTTTTCACAGCTCTGGAGGCTGCACGTCTGTGATCGGGTTCTTGCTGAGGGCTGTCTTCCTGGTTCACGGATGGTTGCCTACTTGTCTTTACTTGGTTGAGAGCTTTTGTTTTTTCATTTCCCTATAAAAACACTAATTACATCACGGGGACTTACCCTCATGACTAATTCTAATACTAATTACCTCCCCAAGGCCCCACCTACAAAGACCATCACATTGGGGATTAGGTGTTCAACATACGTGTTGAGGGAACAAACATTCAGGCCATGGCAACGGCTGAGAGTTTCCCAGAAATGAACCAAGGTACAAGTTTCCAGATGGAAAACATCTCCTGATGAACAAGATAAAATTTTAAAACAGTTTAAAAATATTCTTAATGCGGGCTTCCCTGGTGGCGCAGTGGTTGAGAGTCCGCCTGCCGATGCAGGGGACACGGGTTCGTGCCCCGGTCTGGGAAGATCCGACATGCCACGGAGCGGCTGGGCCCGTGAGCCATGGCCGCTGAGCCTGCGCGTCCGGAGCCTGTGCTCCGCAACAGGAGAGGCCACGACAGTGAGAAGCCCGCGTACCGCAAAAAAAAAAAAAAAAAAAAAAAAAAAAATACTCTTAATGCAATGAAATATCAAGAACATGATCAAAAACAAAAATAAAATAATTAAAACTACAAGAAGCAAGAATTATCTTGACATCAACTTTCCCATCCGCAACTTTGGTGCTGGGAGATGATAAAATTGTGCCCTTAAAGTGCTGAAGAATGCTTTGAACCTAGAATTCTATCCTCATGCTCTAATTCAATAATCATGGTGAAATATGAATATCTTAAGACTCACAGCAATTCAGAAAGTTACTACTTATCGCATTGCTGTGTGAATTATTAAAGTACATTTAAAATATGAATCTAAGAGTAAGTAGGAGAATGCAAGGAAGAACCCCTAATTTTCAAGAACGTCTGATTTAGAGGAAACAAACCACAATTCAAGCCTTAAAGAATTATGAGAATAATTTTCTGGGGCTCCATGTTGGACCAGCTGACAGTGAGACAGTTTTATTACTGACAAAGAAAATAATCGTTATCACTAGTGTGTATTAAGTACTGTACATGCTAAGCATTCTTTTAATTGCTTGTTCTGTATGAATTCATTTTACCATCACAGAAACCTTATGAGAAAAGCATTGTTTTCCCTAGTTTACACAGAAAGAAGACTGAAGCATGAGGAAGCATCATTTCCCGGCTTGTGGTTAAATAACTCATAAGTGTTAGAACTGGGATTTGGATGCAGTTAAGTCAATGTCCTGAGGTTACCTTTTTAGCCACCATGCTCCAGTAGGTCACCCATCCCTGGCTTTCATCGTAGGGACGGTGACGCCCGGAATACATTTCCAGGATCCAGCCACACTTCTGCAGCCAGAATCTGCAGCCACCTCAGCTCCCTTAAACCTCAGGTCTTCCTTCGTTCTTAGGACTTAAATTATGTTCTTCTCTGATCCACTCAAAAGCATTCAGTGCTATTTGAGGAAAACACACTTAGGTAATGTTTCCCATTGTATGTTGCCCTTCTGCTCTTGAGCCCAGTTCATCTCTACCCCTCTGAACGCTCACCTCAGTCAATGATTATGACCTTGATTCTATGTCTGGACCACTAGACTTGGTGTTTATTCCTGATGTCCTTGAGGTTTGAACACAGGTGTCCCCAAAGGACTCTGACCCAAACTATTCTTTTGAATTGCTATACCTTTTGCTGCTGTGAGAAGACAGCTCTAATCCATTTTTCCCATAACTCCATCCCCCCCGCCAACATTGGAGCTCCTTGCAAGACGGTGGCTTATTCCTTTGGCTCCTTTTTTTTGTCCTTTTTTTTTTAATTGGAGTATAATTGCTTTACAATGTTGTGTTAGTTTCTGCTGTAGAACAAAGTGAATCATCTATATGTGTACATGTATCCCCATATCCCCTCCCTCTTGCGCCTCCCACCCCGCCACCCCCATCCCAGCCCTCTAGGTCATCACAGAGCACTGAGCTGAGCTCCCTGTGCTATACAGCAGCCTCTCCTTTGGCTCCTTTATTCTGTTTATTTTTTCTTGGTTCTCACAAATGAGCCATGATTCCTGATTCCTGAGAATCAAGATAAACAGGTCTTATGACCTAAAGACCTAACAGAACGACAACAAACAAATAGTTGTGTGGAAACATGTCTATTTTTTATATATTCACAACCTTCCATAAGTTACAGACACATCGATGTGATACATAATGCTAGAAATGCACGCCACGTATATTTTCCTGTTCAATGCTTTCTTCTAGGTTTCTATTACAGAAGGGCCTGGAAGGACACCTGCGTGTCCCTCATTATAAGAACAAATAAGTGCATTTCCTTAGAAAGAAAAATAAGTGATGACATGCTTCTGTAACTGTATCAGCTACACTAGACAGTGAACAATAATAAAAAGCCATTATATAAAATAATAAATAATACAGTAAAAGGTAATGCTATAAAATAAACTAAGAGTAAGGAAGAACTGAATGAGATATCATCCCATTTTAGGAGACCACATGATTAATAGGGTGGTAATGTTGTGACTGACAGATGTCAAGCTACTTCTGTATTTATATTCACTGTGTAATAGAAGTTGTTCAGAAAAACAGAAATATGTACAGAAGGTTGCTAAAGTTTTGGCCCTTAGGGCAATTCTGAGGCTTATACCTCACATTACAACATCCTGTGCAGAAACGGAACCTTTCAATTTAGGGTGAGGCAAATCTGCCAAAAAAGAGGATGCTCTTGGTTTTCTTGTGCATGATAAAGAAGAGGAAAGGATGGTCTGCCACAAACTTTGGGCCTCGATGGCCAGTTCTCCCTGACAAAATGGCCCCAGTGCCAGCAGCTGCTTCAGTGCCCTCCTCATTCAGATCCACAGAGGCTTGATGGAACACTTCAGACAGAAACAGGTCATTCTTTTCCGACATGCCTAAGAAATTGGCTTGGCCCTGGCTGAAGGCATCATCCATACCCATGCTCATGAGAATGGACTTGAGTTCATAATGCTCTTCTAATTTGAACCGGGGGACATACACCTCCACATCATCCTCAGCCATGGTGTCTTCGCTGAGCCACTTGTTGAGTTTGTCATAAGTTATTTCACTTTCCAGCTACAAATCCAAAAGCAAAACCAATGAGTGCTTAGCAGAGAAGGAAAACAACTTCTAATGTTAACAATCAGTGACTTTAACTTCACTATAGTGTGGGTGATATTAAAATTTACTAGTTTGGGAAAAATTTTGCAAGAAAGTAGCATGTATGACATAAGTTTAAGCCTTTGAGTGAAAGTGTGAGACCTGGCACTGTTCCTCTCAACCAATTCACATATTTCCATGAGAAACTGCACACCATTTCCCAAGTTGTAGACATATGCCAAGGTAAGTTTAGCCCCAGAAGTTTAAAACAATGGAACTTGGAATGCCTTACCAACTCCAAGCCAGTAGAACATTCAGCGATTCTATCTGGAAGCAACAGGAACATACTGACATATCCAGCATAGGGCAGTTCTAGAATCTGGACCTTTAGGTCTTCTATGTATCCAATGTTCAGCTTTTTGTGCAAGAACATCATCTGTACTTCTTTGTGCTGAGTCTAAAATTATTAAAAAGTAAAATATGAAAGTAAATACTAAGATGTCAAAAGATTTACAATCAGACGTAAAAGAGAATGGGTTCTGCTTTCGTGCTGAAGAACTATGTTTCTAAAAAATCAACAAAATAAATTATTTGGGGCTTCCCTGGTGGCACAGTGGTTGAGAGTCCGCCTGCCGATGCAGGGGACGCGGGTTCGTGCCCCGGTTCGGGAGGATCCCACATGCCGCGGAGCGGCTGGGCCCGTGAGCCATGGCCGCTGAGCCTGCGCGTCCAGAGCCTGTGCTCCGCAACGGGAGAGGCCACAGCAGTGAGAGGCCCACATACCGCCAAAAAATAAATAAATAATAAATAAATAAATAAATAATTTGTACACCCTGACATTGGCTCTGATCTATTTAGCTTTTTCAAGGTTATACCCATTAGTAATAAGATGGACAATTATAATTATAATAATACTGAAACATTTGTTGAGTACCTACTAGGGGCCAAGAACTCTGCAAACTCTCGTTGAATCCTTGCAACAATATTTTGAGTTGGATATTATTATTAATCTAGTTTGACAGATCAAAAAATGGAATAGAGTCAATCAACTATCCAATGTGCATAACTATAACTAGCAAATTATGTACAAGTATCAGTGAGTGGTCCCTAACTTTTCTTTCTCTATTTTGTCAAAGGCCCTAAAATATATGTTAAGAAAATCTGTCTCATTGTCTCGTACCAAGTTCACACGGAAAGGATAACGCCTGTTTAATTTCTTCTGAAATGGAGTTTTCCAATTTCCTTTGAAGTAGACAGCATTCACCAGGACCATCTTGGTCTCTGCATCTATAGAACCTTCAGGTAACAAGTTTGGGATTTTGCCTACAGAAAATATGATATATGTTTAGGTTTCATGATTAAGAACTGTGAAGTTATCATGATTTCTTGAATCTTTTGAGTCACCATCAAACTCAGCATCCACATTTATCAAACTCTGCAGAGATGTTGCTCTTCAAGCTTAAGTTTTTCTCTCGATTTACCTAAATCAGAAGTAAAACTGAGACCAAATTTCTGAGGTTTGCAAAATCCAAGAGAAAATGAAGTAATGCAATTAAGGTTTAGAATTACTATCAGACTTGGAAAAAAATGTTAAGTTCCTTTTATACTCTTTTTCAAAGTTTTGTAGTGGTATGAAGTTAGCTAATTCAGATGGGAGTGGAAAAGAGTCACTTAAGGAACATAATAGTGCCTTTCCACAGTACATATGTCACTAGGGCTCCTTCAAGATCTGGTCTAGACAGTCTATCATCTGACCCATTCATTGACCCAAAAACAGTTTTTTGGAAGTTGTGCTAGACCTACACCAGGAGTAGCACAGATTCATGAAGTGAGAAAGGAAGACTTGTCCTGGTGGGACTGAGAATATTGGAAGAGAGATTCTAAATCAGTCAGGAAACAATGTGTGATAAGTTCTATAAGACAGCTAAAACCGCAGAGAACTATGACAACACAGAGAAGGGAGTAAACAAGTGAGGAGTCAGAGAAGGTTCTCAGAAATGATAACATCTGAGCATGATTTTTTTTTTATAGTTGGTTTAAGAAACAGGCCATTTATGGTGAATACCTGCTCTGCAATGTTTCAACCACTAAATACATTATTTTATTTAATCCTCACAACTACTCTAGTAGGTATTATTATTGTCATTTTATACAAATGAACACCATAGTAAGAGAGATTAGCAACCCTCCCAAGGTGGCAATGCTTGTCAGCTGGTCAGAATTCCACCATCTTCCATTCCTACTGACAGATAGGACTCGAACAAAAAGGTCACTGTAGTCTGACCAGCTTCAGTATAGTCATTCAGTATTTCTATTCAATATATCCCTCAGGGAATTAAAATTCTTGGTTACTGCAGAAATCTACTAGGACTTTATTTAACTCTGTAATGCGTATGGAAAAACTACTATTTGATCCTAACAAATAAAACAGAAATTGTCTCAAATTATTATAAAATTTCTAAAACAATCAGCCCGAATGACTACTTGGCATTTTGGCAATTCCACTGATTGATTTACAGCCATTCAACACAAATGCTTAAAGAGAAGAGAAATTCTTGCTGTTCTCAAAAAAGCAAGACTTTCATGTGTCTCTTTAACTTTGCGATACCTTTTTACTTTCACTTCTGTTAATCTTCACTTTCTCTGCTTCATTTTTGTCAGTGGTGTGTCAGTATTTTACAGCAGTAATTTAAAAATCTAGAAATGAAGAACTAACGTAGATCAACTATTTTCAGAGAAACAAAACAATTCTTAAAAATTCTATAGAACTTAGTTCATGTGTTTTTTCCACTGTGGTAACTAAGAAACCAAGATACCACACTATGGCTTGAAACAATGTTTTAAACACAGGAGGTAAATGAAAATCCGTTTTTTGCATTAAGTTAACAAACACTTTAAACATCCAATTGAAGAATTCCAGAATTAGACTAAGGCTCAGAAGAAGAGGGAACCCCAGCTTCACTACTAACAGGTAGTGGGATTTTGGATGGGAATCTAAGGAAGAAAAAAAAAAGGTCACAAAGAACCTAGGGGCAAGATGGGAATAAAGACACAGACCTACTAGAGAATGGACTTGGCGATATGGGGAGGGGGAAGGGTAAGCTGGGACAAAGTGAGAGAGTGGCATGGACATATATACACTACCACATGTAAAATAGATAGCTAGTGGGAAGCAGCCACATAGCACAGGGAGATCAGCTTGTACTTCGTGACCACCTAGAGGGGTGGGATAGGGAGGGTGGGAGGGAGGGAGACGCAAGAGGGAGGAGATATGGGAACATATGTATATGTATAACTGATTCACTTTGTTGTAAGGCAGAAACTAACACACCATTGTAAAGCAATTATACTCCAATAAAGATGTTAAAAAAATAAAATAAATTTTTAAAAATTTAAAAAAAAAACAGAATTAAGGACATGCATTACAAAGGTAGAAGTAGCTTAGACAATCCAGGAGAGATGAAGCAGGGACCAAAAGAACTTGACAACATACTGACTCTGAAGGTGAAACAGAAGAAAGAGTTAAAACTTTATGATCCCTCCTTTTTCCATTGCTAGGATTCTCACACCAATTACTCATTTGAAGGTCACGCCTTTTTTCTTCGTTTTTGTCCACAGTAGACACAGAGTCACAATTATTTCAATACTGATATTTCCTATGTTAGAAAAGAGCTGTCTCCTCTTATATTCTATTCTAAGGTAATATCCAAAATCAGATTATTTAAGTACTGAATATATGTCTTCTATTAGTAGACCTCAATTATTTTTTTCTCACTTAAAACACCACGTGGCTCAACAAGAATCAGGTTACATTAAGCAAAATAACTAAGGTTGGGAGTAAGGGTTAAGTTCAAGGATGGTTTTTTAAAAAATACATGAGCTGTCTAAGTAGAAAGAAGAGCAGAAACTACTTCCTTGGTTTTACCTTTGGTTTGAGTCTTGACCCAGGAATTAATCTTTTTTCTGACGTCTTCTGCACATTCTAGGAAGTCAACTGCCTGGGGTTCTGTAGAGTAATATTTCTTGGAGAGCTGCATGTATCCCTTTAAAGCAAAAAAAAAAAAAAAAAAGACAAAGTTTACATAGAATATATACTGAACAAGCCTTGGTGTAATTATAAATTACAGGCTTCCTGTCAAGACTGGGGAGCCTGAGGTAGGGGTAGGGGTGGAGGTTGGCTAGGGGGGCTGATGATATGTGTTCTCTTGACCTCCACCCCCAACTCCAGTCCCAATTCTATTTGCTCTCCTGCACGCTTTGCATTATGACCACTGGGTACAAGGGGAGAAGTTGGGTGTGGGGATAGAGGCTCTGGAAATCAGCTGTGCACTTCCTGACTTATGACTTACAGGTGGGAATTTTGCAGCAGGGCGAGAAAGCACCCACAGAGGGAGCATAGGGATAGCTGCATTGGATAGTGTCCAGTGGCCTTAGGGAGTCTAAGGGAACCCATGTGGAATTCTGACTCTCTCAGCATGAATAAGAGAGAACAGCTTTAAAACTGACCTCCTTGTAAGTTTGGGGCCCTGCCATTTAAATCGCAGGTTTCACTTACTTCCTTGAATCTTGAAGACTTATCGCCAAACAGCTTATTGGCACTTTCCAATAAATACTCCCCTGTGGACGTGTTCAGGGCAGAGCTGAGAGAACGGAAGGATGAATGGATTGTGTCTACAGCTTTTGCCTTAAACAGAAAGGAGAGATTCTCTTTATATAACTCAAGACTCCTAAACAAGATATTTCTTAAGCAGTGGTATTTTTTCCAGTACGTCAATAAAATGTTGTATTAAAATATACTTTTTTCTGGCACTTTAGAGGAATCTCTGAGGAAATACTCTTGATATGGATAATCAGATAATTTTTTTATTTGTTTCAGATTTTACTGTGCCTATGGATTGGATTTAACCGTGAAGTAACCAAGATCCCAGAAGAAAGTCAGGCTCCTTCTACAGTTTCCTAAACTACAAAGTCGGTAAGCAATTTTTGTTATATTAAAATGTTGCCTTAGAAGCGTTCTTTAAAAAGTTCATATAACTTCTGCAAGTACCATTTTATAATTAAGGGGTAGTCTGTGAGTGGAAAATCTGGGGTTTAGAAAGCAGGAAATTGAGGGAAATTCCAATCCCCAACCTGAAGTTTGTAAGCACGATGACACACACAGGGCTTAGTCACAGCAGCGCCTGGGTGAAGCAGAGGTCAGAGCCCTGCAGATGGACCGCCAGCCGTCCATTCAGACCTGGCAGAATCTCCATGTTGAAGGGGCCCTTTTCCCCTCCTAAGTCCATAATTCCCTGGCTGACAGGCAGATGGAGCATCAGCATTCCCAAGAAGAAAGCTATGTGGGGTATCTCCCCATAACCTGACTTAGGAGTGTGATTGTGGAAGTTGTTTACCCATAGGAGCGCATCTACGCCCAGCTCCTACAATGTAGCTGGATGTGATGTTTAAGGAAATGGAGTATTGGGAAAAGAAATGACTACGTGAGATAAATTAGCTGAAGAGATTAGATAGATAGATAGACAGATAGATAGATGATAGATAGATTGATAGATGATAGATAGATAGATAGATCATAGGAGATAGAAGGGGAGGACATAAAGGATATTCGAGGGTCAGTGACCTTTCATGAAGTCACCAAGCCTGGCCTTCTCCATTCCTCAATTACTTGTCACCCCTTACTCTGGAAATCTGCATCTATGCATGTGTATTCTAGTAGTCTCTACAATGGCATTAGAATAAATTATACATACCCAACGAATGGCAGAGTGGGGTGATAGAATTTAGAAATAGTCTTGGCCTGGAAGTCGTGAAGTCTGGATTCTACCCGGGCTCTGCCCTTACTTATCAGAGTAGGATATTTACTCAAGGACTGTGAGCCTTAGTTTTCTTTCTATGAATGAGGGAAGTTGTACTAGGTTCCTTCCCTGTCTAATACTGTGATTTTAAGACAAGAATATTCTGGAAATAAAGTACAAAAGAAATAGAAATGGATGAATCAGATACCTGCAAAATAGCATCAGGATAAGTGCCCTTCTGGATCTTCTGTGTGAATTGACAACTGGTGAAGATCTCTTGGGTGTCTGGAGTGACTTTGTGGTCTCCAACTTTGTTAAACTGAAGCACCTACAATTGGAATTCCAGAGAATTGGGTACATTTTTCTGCTACATTACTTAACTTTTAAACCAATGGCTATCAAGTACCTCTTAGTGGCCCTACGTCTCGTTTCCTGCCTTTGTGTATGGCAACAAGCATAGATGCTCTTCATACGTAGCGTGTGTCAGCCAGCGGAAATTTCCTTCACAGGACTCAGCACAAACTATTCTATACTAATTGATATGCTGGCCATTTTGACAGCATATTGTTATGATGAGATGATTTATAACCTCTAAATTATCTAAATTATAACCCAACCCATAAGTTGCCTTGAAAACATGCCAGTAGTTTGAAGGAAGCAATAAGGTTAACTCCCAACCTTGTATCTCTCTCTTCAGTGGCCTTATATATTGCACACTTCTAACCTGTCAAAAACTACAAGCCACAGCTAGCTTCAACATAAAAGCAGGTCACTCAATATTACAGGGATCACCTGAAATATTTGCACATACCTTATTTACACATAAAGAAATCCCACACATCTGTCCATGTGGGGGGCAAGTGGCAGAGGTAAGATGACAATATGAATCTCTTTATGTTGTAAGTGGCAGATCCAGATAACATTGAAGCTGGTAGGTGCACACTGGCCCCGGGAGGGGCCTCAGGTCCCCTCCCCCAAACTGTAGCCTTCCCAGCCTGGCTCAGCCAGTCTCAGCACCCCCGAGCCTGGCCCTGCTACCCACCCACTCCCACCTCCAACATCCTTTGGGTCCCAACCCCGTGGGGTCCCAGGTGAGGAGAAGCTTATTGGTAAATGGATCCATGGTAGACGTTCTGCTAAGGAAGGAAAGGCAGGTTTGTCCAGCAGGTGGTGAACTTCTAGGCTGGAAGGAGAGGTGTTAGGATTTGTGGGGTCTCTCTCTGCTCTTCAGATCACACATTATAAGTCTTACCTAATACTCCTTGTAAAGAAGTGGTCTGACTCTGCCGCCATGTAAGGGAAGAATATTTCATGTAACAGCTTCTCCGGTTGTCCTCCCTTTTAAGGAAATTGATGGGGTCTCGGGGCTAGCACTAAAGGCCTCCTGAGTCACTGTGAGAGTCCCTGCAGGAGGGGGGGATGTGAGGTGACCCGGGGCCATGCTGAGGGATGCACCCTGCCCAGAGAGGTGGCTTGGCCTGGGCAGGTCCGCGGCCTTACCCTAAAGAGAAGAACTGGCAAAAATACAACTGCTGATCTCACATCGCCTATGCTCTGTAGGAATTTATCCCTTCTACTCATTACTTTATTCCATTACAACTATGTCACCTTTACCAACTGTATCAATTCCCAACTGTGTGGCCTCTTCTTGCCCTAAATTTCTCATTTCTATAAAAGGACTGTGGTAATCAGAGCACCTACCTCACAGGATTTTGTATTCTGTGGGTAAACTCTAAAACGTTCTTAGAAAGGTGCCTGGCTAGGGCACTGTAAGTGTCAGCTATGATAACTTTTAGTTCCACCACGTGCTTCTCCTATTCTCTCTAATTTTCACACCCATCTTGCCGGTTACGCATTTTCATTCTCCTTTTAAAAATAAGAAAACTGAGGCTCAGAGAGTTGAAATGCCTTCCCTCACACACCTGGTAAATGGCAAAGTCACCACCCAAACACAGGCAGGTCTGCCCCCCAAATCCGTGCTTCCTCCTCCAACCAAAGAGCTTCTCCTCTTTTTTAGTAGGGAATTAACCAAATTTGCCTTTGAATTTTAAAATCTGCCCATGCAGCACAGTTACAAGAAAACTATATAAACCCCTTGTCCCATGTGCTGAAAGCACTTGCCAGACACAGAAAAGCTGTGTTGTGCCGAGTGACCAATAAGTTAATTTTCCTTTCGTATCAAAATCACATTTTTTACTTTACGTACCTAGAGCACTTCATTTGGCATTTGTCCTCAAAGAAATATTGCTTCTGATGCCTTTACATCTAAAAAATGAAGACCCTGACGTTTTCTAAAGTTTTTAATAGAGTTCACTGCACTTATTCTTTTCAAGGCAAAGAAAATAGAGGGAAGGAGTTTTGCAAAATGTTGCTGCTCTCAGACGTGAGCAACTGGGTTTTCTTGTAAGTCTTGATGTTTAAACTGCCACAAACTCAGGGAGTGACACTTCCATCCCTTTTCCTGCTGCAGTGAGATAGGCCAACACCCCCTGTGAGCCACTCCAAACAAGACCCATCTTAAATGGGTCACCGTGTACCTGGAAGGAGATATCCATCTATCTATATACACACACGCAGGTGCAATTCTCCTGGGAAAGTCAAAAGTAGCCAGCAGCATTTTGGTGTGGCTGAAAACAGAATCCAGTGTTTGTGAGAAACCAGAGCCTGTACTTAAAGCATTCAATTTTAATGTTTGTACATACGGGAATAGGAAAGAATTTTAATTATATATTACTTTGTCTGGTCACTGACCCGGGAAATACAGGATCATGTGAATTTTAATGGTGCTGAATTCATCCCATAGGACCATTGCCATGTACAGTTGTAGTAGTTCGATATATTTCCATGGCCCCAGACTTAGTGAAAGGGTCCCCTGACTGAGCTGGTGTCAGCTTCCTTCACCAAGGAAGGAAGCCAGTGGCCTTAACAGAAATAGCTCACAATGCTGTCCCACACCCTGTCCACCTTGACTTTGAGGACTGGCCATGATGTCAGCCCCATGTTGTTGACATGAACTCATGGGGTTGAGAATGTTGGCTGAGGTCCTCTGAAGTCACGCTGCTCTCTGTGCATCTCCCAGAGTGCGGAGATCACGGGTCTGGGATATTTTTTCCCTTGGTGACACTCTCTTAAAACCGCTAGAAGGAATTCTTTACATGAATGGAAGGAAGCTGAGCTAGGAGGGCAGAAACCAGAAGAAGCCCTGGGAAAAGTGCTTCATTCCCATCGCCACTCTCCCCACTATGTTAAATGACACTTGTCTTAAAACCAATAGAGATAAAGCTTGCAAGTACCTTGAAAAATATAAGCATTATACTATCAAATATAAGACGTTGTCACTATTAACCCTTTCTAACCTTGCAGGATAAGAAATTCTGGTATGCTTTCTGCTATATCTACCACTGAGGGTGTTTGTGGTTTGGCTGTTTTATAGATTTGAATCTAAGGAACTTGTGTTGTAATGGCTTGTGATGATTGCTGACCTTGTTAGAGTCGAGATGTCTCAGGCATGTAATCAGAGCAACTCTACAATTCAGTTCAGGAATCGTTCTGTTCTAATTTGGAACTTTAACAGAAACTTACTTTGGCCATCTGGTCTGCAGTGTTGCCCCTGGCACCCAGGTAGATCATGGCCATGGTGTAGGAGATGCTCCATGGAGAGAAGAAGAGATTCTGGGTGGCAGCACTTGTATTTGCCAGACGGCTGAAGAAACTGAGGGCAAAGATTGTGTTTGCCTTGTAAAGTTCTTCCATTGTTTCAATCTAGAAGGGAAGTGAGGGGAAAAAAGGAAACAGCTCTAAAAGACGACTCAGCATTCTGAGTGATGTCAGCAGAGTAGCACATGCTGTACCCTGCACGGGGCAGGGGTTCCCTCTCTAGTCTCCTTTCATCCAAGAGCATGAGGTAGAGCAGGGACAGCGTCATCGTGATCCTGGGACCTGTGCAGCTACAAAGGGTCCCTCCCACACTCAGTACGATGCACGTCTACCGCAACCTTGCGATTCTTAATAGTTTTAAACAAAGGGCCCTGCATTTTCCTTTGCACTGGCTACTGCAAATGATGTAGCCAATCCTGAGGTAGAGGGAACAGTCACGTGATGAGTAGTGACACTCCACATCAAAATAATGATAATAACAGCAATAACGATAAATAGCCTTTATCGAAACCTTACTGTACAACAGATGCTGTTTTAAACATCTCACCTGTACTAACCAGTTAATCTTTATGGAAACCCTATGAGGAAGGCATTGCTATTCCTGTTTCACAAAGGAAGAAACTACTGCCCAGAGAGAAGAAGAAAAGTGACCAGTGTCACTCGACTATAAGGGGCAGGACTGGTAATTGAAGGCGGTAGGTGGGTAGCCAGCCTCCAGGGTCATGTTCTCTGCCTCTGTGTTGTACACACACACACACACACACACACACACACACACGCACGCACGCACGCACTCACACACACACACACACACACACACACACCGGCAAATACATGCATATTCAAATGTATGCCACACGCATATATACTCTGATTGACGCCAATGGAGATGGTCATACTTCTTTCAAATTCCTTGCTTCTAGAAGTAACCTAGACTCACCGTTTGAGAGTGGGCATTTTTACACAGCCCTACCTCGCATACCTGCACCCCTCCACTCACACACACCATAGCCTTTCTACCAAAGCACCCCCTGAGCTGAGCAGTTCATTACTGGGAGAGCTGGAAAGGCCCCCTTCTCCCACCATCCCTAGTAGGGAAGTCAATGCCAGGTCACATTGCAGGGGTGGTCCCGGGGCTATGGAACACATACACACACACACACACACACACACACCCCATCCACCATCTGAAGATAAATAACAGACACGCCCTCCATGACCTAAGTCTCCGCATGCAGCCAAATGCTTCGACACACCTGTTGATTCTGGCCAACAAACTGTATCTTATGCTTTTGTAACAGCTTAAAACACACCTGCAATTACCACAATCTATAAATATACCAAGCGACGCTGACACTCATCATCCCACAGGAAACCTTCTTGTGACAGTGGCTGGGGAGCTGCCCCATGCCCCATGAGGCATGTCCTGCAGCTCTTTAGGCTTGGGCTCACTCAGCAGGGCCTCCACGGCTCACATCTCCCTAATCCATGGGTATTTTATGTGAACACTTGGTTCACCAACATTTCTTTTGAAGAAAGTGATTGCAATTTGCATCAAAATTTCTTATGGGAAGTACCACTCAATTGTATTTTTTCAAGACAAAATAGTAAATTAAGTAAAATTTGTCCCAAAAACTCTCTCATGTCTTCTTGTCTCCTTTAATATTTAATATTCATGGGATCTGTATGAGGTAGATATTAGGATCTTTACTGTATAGGTTACATCCTGATGCCCAGAGAGGGTAAGCAACTTGTATAAGGTCACAGAGTTTGTATGTAATGGTGCAGGGATTCAAGCCCAGGTCTGCTTCAGAAGCCCACTCTATCCAATGTCGCTTGCTGCTTTACCTGCTGATGTTTAACTTCACTGCTGTGTGTAAGAGTTTAGGCCAATTACTAGTTCGAGAAATGCTAGAAAGAGGAAATAAAAAGAGGAAGGAAGCAAGTTTGTAATACTCCTAGAAGGCTTATTAAGTTAAAAAAATAAAATCACTATTTTTTTCTCTTGCTTCATCACTGAGATTAGATTACCTTGGGTGGCTCAGAAATTTGTTTTCTCTTCCTTCTACAATTTAAAATCATCTTTATGGTGAATTAGTCCTGGGTAGATCTTTTTTTGTAAATTATCTCAGTAACATTTCAGAAACAAACTGAGAATAATATAAATAAATATTTCTCTATTGTGTGAAAAAATAAATAAGGGATCAGAGCCAGAAAGATAAATGTAGGCCTCTCCTATACCTAATTCTTTAAAACGACCGCCATAGTCTGTCACTTTGACACTAACAAACTTTAAGTGTCAAGACAAGCTATCAGAGAGGGCTTTTACTGCCACATTAGGATTTCAGTTGACTGTATAAAGAAAAAAAAAGTGAATTAGGACAGAATTAGATCATCCCAGATGCATGTACTTCTTTTAAAAGTAGTCTAAATTTTATCTTTAAGATAGGTACAATTAACTGCATTTAACATAAAAAATAATAGGTGTTGTCTATATTGCAGTTACCACATTCCTTCAGCCTCACTGCTTTATTTAACTTGCATAATTACTTGCCCACTAAACCTAGTAATTCCTCTTATACCAATGAAAATATGAGGATGTTGATTGCACAGCTGGTTTCAAAGCCTAGATTGAATCTCAGCCTTCTGATTCCAACTCTAGCGCTTTTCCTACAGACCTTTCAAATAAGGTTTGAGAAGTTTATATTTTTAGAAATCTATGAATATATATATATAGTGTCTTCTGATTCTCTAACAAATCCACACCTTACATTTAGGTGAGAGTCTGCCTAAGACCATGTAAAACTGAATCACTGAGTGCCATCAGATAGCATAACCTCTTAGGTAGCACCTGTTGTGCATTTCTTAACACCCGAGTTACACAACTTTATCAGCTTCTGGAGGTTATATTCCTAATCAACGTTGAATATTCTCTTTAGAAGAACGAACAGATGAAAAGCGTATGTGGGGCTGGGCTCCATGATGTCTGTGTCCATTCCTGTAAAACAAGTTGACAGATGTGCCACTGAAACTTGGCACAGGTGACCAAGAACTTGGGAGGTGCTGCCAGAGCCACTACAACAGTCGCTCTGCTCGCTGGCATCGAAGGTTAGATTTCAGTTTGCTGTAGCATTTTAAATAATTTTTTTTGCAACGACACAGTGCAAATGTTCTGAAATTGACCACAAAAATTAATGAGAACACAGAGAAAACAATAACTTCAAGGAAATTTCCCTTTCAAATTACCAAATTCTCCCCCCACAAAATTAAAGACATTTTCTGATATTTGATGACTTACATAATGAATAATTGTTTGTCTATGGGGTATTAAATGATTTATTACTATTACTGAACTATTACTTCAGTCAATCCAGCAACTAATTTGGCTGATTTTTCCTCTTTCACTAGATTGACTGATTATTGAACTAAATTCAATAAAGGTATTTTGGTATTGAACTGACCCAACCCAGCTTCCTGCTTAATTTCTGATTGTTTCAGATTAAAAACTGAGTCATCTTTTTTGCCTTTATTATATGTATACACAATTTGTAGATTACTTTCAGTTGCTAAATTAATATATTTTAATTGGTCTAGCTATTCTCATCAAATTCAGTGCCAAACACTAACTAGTAAAGAATATACACATTCTAAGCTGTTCGGTAAAATTGACATCACAACCTAAATGTACCTTTTGGTTTGATGAATGTTACATAGGCCTTTGCTGGCCTCTGAGATTTAAGATTAGGTCTTGCTATAAATTTAATTCAAATCTAGAACTAAAATATTCTCAAACAAACAAGAAAACACCAGTAAATTTTACCCATCTTCTTAAAACATCCCACATTTTAATTTTCATTATATTAATAATACCAGTGTGCAAAATAAAACCATCTTTCATAGAGATAGACATGGAAATGACTGAAATACCTGGTTATTCTCTGTCTGACAAGAAATGGTCCTCTGAGAGTTGTTAAGAGTTCAGGCATGGCGATGACTGGTTTTTATAAAGCTCTGCCCCTCCCACAGAGCATTTTCTTCTCTCTCTCTTTCTAATCTGTATCCTTTGAGTGAGTCAACATTTTACTCAGAAAGGCATCATTAGGATAGAATTGCTTGTTTGCTAAGGCATCATTTAAGAAATTTGTTGGGAGGATGACGTCACCCAGAAACTTAAGAATTTGGCAATATCTACACATGCCTGTCAAAATTAGCTAAAACCTGTCAGCTCCTGTCTGTTCTTGTTCTCATAGTACCAAATTCTGCAATATCCCTTCTATCTTTTGACAAGGGTGGCCTGGGAGCTCTTTGCAATACTTAAAAGCAATGGAATCCTTTCTCTTTTGAATCTAGGCAGCCCCCAAGCAACGCTTTGGGAATGGAAAGAAAAAAAAAAAATACCACTTTTCTTCCATATAAATTCTCTAGTTTAAACCGTCTTACATTTTCTCAAGCTATAATTTCCTATGTAATTCTGGGTTCCACCCTAATATCCTGTCACAAACCACACCCAAAGAACTTCTCGTTTGCCCTTCTTTAGAACATAGATCTTATGTTTAAACAATGAAAATCCACTGTGTACTTAAGTTGATTTTTAACTCTATAAATTATAGGTGTGAAGTGGAATTTGTGATGTCGAAAACATGATTCAGAAAATTCACTAGATTTTTAGATACAACCAAAGGAATTTGAGGAGCAAAAACAGATAAAAGATGTGCATAATGAAATAGAATCTGAGTCTGAAAATGTTCATATTGTTAGAGCTTATTGAAAAGTGTTTGCAACACATTGTAAAGATGGCTTCTCTACACTTTACTTTTTTTTATTGAAGTATAGTTGATTTACAATGTTCTGCCAGTCTCTGCTGTGCAGCAAAGTGACTCAGTTTTACTCATACACACATTCTTTTTTTTTTTTTTTTTTTTTTAATTTATTTTATTATTTTATTTTTATTTATTTTTGGCTGAGTTGGGTCTTTGTTGCTGTGAGCAGGCTTTTCTCTAGTTGTGGCGAGCAGGGGCTACTCTTCGTTGCGGTGTGCGGGCTTCTCGTTGTGGTGGCTTCTCTTGTTGCAGAGCACGGGCTCTAGGCACGCGGGCTCAGTAGCTGTGGCTCGCGGGCTTAGCTGCTCCGCTGCATGTGGGATCTTCCCGGACCAGGGCTCGAACCCATGTCCCCTGCATTGGCAGGCGGATTCTTAACCACTGCGCCACCAGGGAAGCCCACACACATTCTTTTTTTAATATTCTTTGCCATTATGGTTTATCCCAGGAGATTGGATATAGTTCCCTGTGCTATAGAGTAGGACCTTGGTGTTTATCCATTCTCAGTGTAATAGTTTGCATCTACCAACCCCAAATTCCCAGTCGATCCCTCTCCCTCCCCACTTCCCCTTAGCAAGCACAAGTCTGTTCTCTATGTCTGTGAGTCTGTTTCTCTTTAATAGGATAGGTTCATTTGTGCCATATTTTAGATTCCACATATAAGTGATATCATATGGTATTTGTCTTTCTCTTTCTGACTTACTTCACTTAGTATGATAATCTGTAGTTGCACACTTTACTTTTATGCATAGCAGATCCTCATAGGGATAGGGATGAAAAGAAGTAAAGGCACCACGCTTCTTCTCGGCTGGTGTGGCGAGCTCCATGTCTATGCTGAGTTGACAATCTGGAGTGTCTGCAAAACCAAGCCTGTGGGTCTGAGCCCTGTGTGGGCATCTTAGTTTGACCCTGGTCCATGAGCCAGATTTATCCTTACCTCGTCTTGTTAACATGAGTCTCTGGTCAAGAAGGAGTGAGTTGACTTACCCCAAACCCCTCATTATTATTAAAGGGACAATGAGATAGGTGCGTTCTTCAGAATATGTATGTGGCAGTCAAAAGCCAAATTATTCGATTTATTAATTTCTGGAAGATCTCAGGTCACATAAAGAAAAGGAGCTGGAATTCCACCTCAACAGTGACCCTTCAACTCCTAGCTCCCTCCGTTAGACGGAAGAAACCTTTCAGGCGGCCACTGACCCTTTCATAAGTTTTCACATCCCTTGGCACTCAGCCAGTTCTCTGTCTCACTGAGTTCAGTAGGTGCTATTGCTTTGTGGTCTAGGTCTCTCTCCCTTTTCGGTCTCAGGCCGCTGGAGGGCCCCCTCTGGCAATGTAACCAATTTATTCAACCATTTTGCAACCACACATAGGCAGCACAGCAGTCTGCTAAGCCAGTAGTGAACATACCTAGAACTTTAGCCACTCTTATCCCCACTGATCCAAATCTGTGAGGTTTGATTCACACCCCATAGCATCCATGAAATCCAGTCTGACTTCTACAAACCTCAGTGAACTCCTGCTACGTAGAACCGCCCCACTTAGAGTTGAACTTGCAACATAATATTGTATGATTATTAATTAATTAATAAATTGTATGTGTTCTAGCTGTTTCATCCAGGTTGGGCTTCTATCACTAACTAGATGATACTGTATACTTAATTCCCTTTTAGTAGCAAGAACAGTGCTGAGCATCAAGTGGGTACTAAATATTTTTTGATGAATAAGATTCGAAAACTCTCTAGAAAGACTTTAAAGTGTGGTGAGCAGAAGATGTGGATTCTGAGAGACTCAGAGAGGTCTGATTTGAAACCTCTTTCTGCCATTTAGTAGTTGTATAATCTTGCACAAATTCCTCAGCTTCTCTGAGCTTTAATTTCCTAATATGCTGTGTGGCTGGTACTGTTTGTTGCCTGTGCAGGAGCAATCCATTTTTGCTGTCCTTCATCCTGATTTTTAGTGTTATTCAGAGATTTCTTGATCTTGGAAAGAAGGACCTCGTTGCTGATCTAGGGGGTGGATAGATAGCCCAGTTCTGGTCAATGAGATGTGGGAGAAGTCTGCTGGGAAATGTTTGGGGAAATTTTTCCTTCCTGGTAAGAGGAGATATGGAAAGAGAACTTCCTATCCTACACCACCCCCTCCTACCCGACTTTGAGCAGGGCTGTGTGAGGACGTGATGCCAGGAAATGCTACAGCCATATCACACCCGTGCGGGAAGCCGAAAAGACTTGCAGAGATGCCAAACCAGAGTCCAGATATCAGAGAGTTGCTAAGCCAGTGCTGGATACCACCTACCTCCAATTTTTGCTCCTGTTGTTATAATTACATTAGATAATAAATAAGTCTGTATTGTTTAGGCATTGTTAGACAGATTGGGTCCTCTGTCATTTGCAGCCAAAAGCATTCCTAAAAGACACAGACTTTTGTGAAGAATGGATGAGATAATGTCTGCCAAGTACTTAGCATATTATCCTTCATATGGCAAGTGCTCCATAGTGTTAGCCGTTGTAGCAGAGTGCCCAGGTGTGGGAGTTGCTGCCCGGGCCTTGAATAGAGCAATTTTATGAGCTCAGCATCTGAAGAAAAGACATTCACACATCAAACAATTAGAGGAAGTTGTAAAAGGCAATAAACGATTCAGAGCTAAATTGAATGGTGCCAAAGGTAGGAAGTGTCATAGGGAAGAGGGGAAAGGATTGAAAATGTGTGTTAGGACCTCAAGGGAAAGGGTTGAGATAAATGAAAAATTGACGATTGAAAAGCGAAGGCACTAAAATTACAAAGTGGGAAGCACACTGACTGGCTGTCTGAGATCTGCCTGGAGCAGTCGGTGTCTAGGGGACGGAGAGAGGAAAGATGATAGCATTTTACAGAGGGGTCTCTAATTCCAGACTGAGTTGAGAGCTAGTCTAAAGGCAGCTTACTGCAAACCCTCGAGAAGGGAAGTGACTTATAAAAAATGGTGTTTTAAGAAGAAAAATCTGGGAAATCTGGACAAGAAAAAACCCAAAGGATGAGACACCTCCTAGGATACCAATTAGAAAAGCACAGCTCCTACAAAGTGTTCCTAACTATTATAAAATATATAAGATTAGGCCTTCTCATAAGACTAGTTACCCTGAAATAGTATATGCGACAGTTGTAGGGCAGATCACTTCTACGGACGTAAAGAATAATGAAACGGAATGTGTTTCACCTTCGCGTTTTCTTATCTTGTAGGAAATGCGTATGAGATCATCTTAAGTGGAAAAAAGAAGGATATAAAATTATATATACAGTATGATATGAACTGTATGCATTAAATATGTGCAGAAATTCGACTTGGAAATATGTTAAAATGTAAATAGTGATATCTCTGGGTCATAACTTTATAGATGTTTATCATTTTTTCTCTTACTTTAAAATTTTTTTACATGTACTATAATAGGTATGCATTAATTTTAAAATCAGAAATACATTATCGAAGTATCTATATCAAGGTGTTCATTTTCTTTCTTTTTTTTTAGAAGCCATAAAAGAAAACTTTTGACTGCATATAATTTAAAAATGTGTAAAGTATAATGAGTGTTAGAAACAACCTAACAAAATTTTAAGAAAGAAACAGATGCTTACCAAATGTCAACTCCCCAAACAACTTATGAATCTATGAATTTAGGGCTAAGTTTTAAAGAATATGAATAAGTTAACAAGTGGTGATAGTTGGTTTGATTAAGGTGCTCATTTTCTTCCCAGTAGCACTGCACTGAATTAGGTATAAAGAAGAAATAATTCCCAAAGTAAGAAAACAACTTTATGAATAAAGTTCTAATATTCTTCTATGGAGATAACCTACACTGTACTTTTGTTTGAAACACACATCCAACTGTGATTGAATAGCCCATGCAGTTAACTGTTCAGTGTCTGTCTCCCTGCTAGATGGTAAACACCGTGAGTGCCACAACCATGATAATCTTTCCCAGTGACTAGGATAGACACTGGGCTGATTGTTTTGCATTAAGCTTGCTAAATGACTTATTGATGCTCAGCGCATTGTAATGTCTTTCTGTTCTCCTCTCCACTTTGAATGAGCAAATACTAACACTTCCGTAATTACCTTTTCTATGTGATTTGCTGGTAGATGGGAAATATACAAATTAGAAAGATGTATCATATCTACCTCAGTAGTAATGTCATCACTGAAGTTATCCAAAGCATAATGTAACTGTAGTCAAAAAGAAAGTCCCTTTTGGACACAAAACTCCATATAATGGGACTTTCCTGGCGGTCCAGTGGTTAGGACTCTACACTTCCACTGAAGGGGGCACAGGTTTGATCCCTGGCCGGGGAACTAAGATCCTGCATGCCGCGTGGCACGGCCAGAGAAAAAAAAAAAAAAAAAAAAAATGGCCCTGAAAGATAAGACATCATGCAGAGAGAGAAAAGACGTGGAGGAGAATTCCCCAACTTGAACACCCGCTGAACTCAGACACAGGAATGACTCCACCACATATCACCAGAACAAAAAGCACCCAGACAACCCACAAAATCATAAGAAGAATAAATTGTTAAAAAAGAAACAACTCCACATAGTAATCTTATTTTATTAATGACTTTCAGTTAAATATATTGTAACACTGTTTTTATACCAAAGATCATTAATACAAATTAGTCTTAGTGTTTAGACAGCCTGATTCAGTCTAGAAATTTGAGTAGTTGTTGTGGGAGCAGGACCAAATGTATGCCACCAAATGTATGTAAAGGTAGCCACCTCTACAGTGTGAATTTGGGGTCACCTTGACTAAAACATCCTCCAACATATATTCCTTGAAATATCTTTCTCAGAGAATAAATATCTCCTTTTATAATTAGCAATAAAAATATAGCATGTTAATGCCTCTTGGAGAAATAATACATGTTTTGAAATTCCCGCAGAGAGGCTTTTGATGGAGTGGATGGAGAAGCGGTCAGGGAAGGAGTTTCAGTGTGTGTGAAGAGGAAAAGCAAAAGAATGAGGTGTTGAATGGGATTGGGCCTAGGCCACAGAGAGGGATAGTCCAAGTATCCAGGACAACAGAAAGCAAACCTCACCTATTTTAAGACGTTACCCTGGGCCAGCTATGAGTGTGAGATAGTTTGTACATGAAACAAGCTTTGTTAGGGAGAGTAACACCTCGTCAGAGTATCTTGTTACCAAGTGATAAACCCAACATGGATGCCATGGTTGGTAGAACGTGGGAGCAAATATCCAGTGTTCCATGATTCAGCTATTTGAGAAAGTCAGTCACCTTCTTAAGACTTGTCAGGACAAAAGCATGCAAAGAGAGACTGCATTTTCAGAACAGCCTCAGAATGCATCGTGAATCGTGAATTCACTCACCTTGCACACCAGGTGAAACTCTACTCTTAACCAAGACGCACTTCCTTCAAGGATCTAATGATATAACATTGCATGCATGTAGCCACAATTGCGTGCATCATTCAACTCTGTATTATCCTTGTGGATTATTTATGGATAAAGGGATATAGTATATTACTTAACAAACCTTAATTTAGTCTCTCTTTTTTTTTTTTTTTTTGCGGTAGGCGGGCCTCTCACTGTTGTGGCCTCTCCCCTTGCAGAGCACAGGCTCCGGATGCGCAGGCTCAGCAGCCATGGCTCACGGGCCCAGCCGCTCTGCGGCATGTGGGATCTTCCCAGACCGGGGCACGAACCCGTGTCCCCTGCATTGGCAGGCAGACTCTCAACCACTGCGCCACCAGGGAAGCCCTAGTCTCTCTTTTATCTAGCATGTTCCTACTACATCTCGGTCAATGGTGTATGCCTAGTAAAAGTAACACGTTTCAGTGTTAACCTTCATAAAACATACATAGAAGATAAATAAGCACATCATCATTTAAGACATTCCAAATCCAGGCGTCAATTACGTTTGTTTTACACTTTTACGAATTTCTGTATTTTTTTTCATTGAGTAGATAAAAGACCACAGACTGACTAACACTTACTATTAAAATATGTACATGATACACAGATACTTCAGATTTGGTCTCATATAAAATGACTAGGGGGATCCTTTAATTTCTAGGAAGGAAATGGCAAAGAAAGATTAGATGAATTGTGAGACAGTGATGTGTTTTATGACAAGATTGAACCAGAGAATTTACATTGTCTTCGAATTATGATAGCCTTATTTAGACTTGTGTAAAATGAGGAGGAGGGAGAGGAAATTATTGCTCAGTTCTTCCCCATTTATTAGTCACAATACATGGAATGTGTGGACAGGAATATGGATGGGGATGTAAATGGAATGTGTGGGTGATTGGAGCGGAGGAGGGAAAGGAGACAGCAAAGGCTCCTGCAACTCTGTCTCCAGGCTTGACCTCTCCCAGACCTTGAGACTGCCAAACCCAACCTCCTATGGACATCACCACTTGACTGACCACGGCCACTCTGGTTTCAGTGTGTCCAAAACTGGACACATCATCTCCCCATCGTTCTCCCAGACCTGTTTCTCCTCATCTACTTCCCATCTGTCTACTAGTCAGTCAAGCCAAAGTCAAAGCAACATCCTTGACTCCTTCCTTTTTAATCCATTTTCACATCTATCATTGAACATATCTCACTAATTTTAGTTTTGAGATATTTTTTGTGTTGACACGCTTCTCTTTTTTCTCTAAACTATTGCCCTGGCTCTGATCTTTATCATCTCTGGCCTAATATCTCTGTCTCTAATGCCTTGTCCTTTAAGCCATAACTTGATGTATTTACAATGTAAATACGACCCAGCCATGACTCTTAAAATTCTCCAATGAGTCCCCATTAAATACAGGATAAAGCCCTAACTGGGTTCACATCTCTTATCTGGCCCCTGCCTTCCTCTCCACCCACATTAAAGACTCTAGACTTTATCATAATAGCCAGCACATAGTAAGTACTCAAAATTAATGATTACTATCACTTTTACCTCTACTATGTGCTTAGAAATTGTATTAAAGTGCTATCTTTACATATTTGTTTCCCCAATAAGGCTCTTGGGAGAGAAATTGGGTATCTCATTTTTTAAACTTGATATAATGTGTGCTCATTGGGGATGCCTACTTAATGTTTTTTTAACTAAACTGAAAATAAACTTTTGTATCGCAATGTTGATCTTCCCTAGCACTACTGAATGACTCAGTGTGGGTTTCCTTCTCTTCCCTTTCACTGTGACAATAGAAAACTTTATCTTCCAGGACAGAGAGTCGTTAAGAGTGAGTCCCATGAACTGGATAGGAGGTGAAGGTTGGGATCCTGGGTCTAGGAGCTCAGGGAACTTCAGGGGCAGGTAAGCGAAGGAACAGACACCTTGATCTTGTGCAATAGGCACGGAGGGCATCAGGCCTGTGGCAGGGGAAATACCTCCCCTACTCCAGAATTTGGGCGAATCTGGGACCCCAAGAGTTCTAAGCAGTGAGGAAGTATCAAGTGCAAAGGAAGGAGGCAAAGAGCTAAAAGAAGATGATAAGGGTCAAGGCCACAGAAAGTGGACTTACCAGGGAAGATGCCTACTCCATCTGCCTCAGTTTTCCAAGTTTTATATTGGGCACTTGACTCCAGACAAATGAGTAAAACGTTTAATGGAAAAAAGAATTTTTGAAGATGCTGCTTAAACACCACAATGCAGGTTATAGATTACATGGGATTGGCAAGACTATTGGTTTCATGGAAAGAAATAAGTGATCGATGTATTGGACACTGAAGAGAGTAAGCTAATGAGCTCATACAAAGATCAGACGTCTCAGATTTCCGTCAGGTCTGGACTTGTGATGACTTTTTTTTTTTTTTCCTGACATTTGGTTCTAGTTACTTAATCTATCCCTTTGGAGCACTTGCTTATCTGAAGTCAAAGGAATGAATATCTCCCAAAGTATGGTATGTCTCAGTGATTTAAGAAAAAATTTTTTCTTATCACACTTCCCACACTATTTTAATCGTATTTCTTGGTTATTTCAAAGCTTGCACCCACATGCTTGCTGCCTTAATACGGAAGTTCTGCTTTATCTTTTCACACACTAACAGGACATGCGATTGGGTAGAATAATTTAACTTTTCTATAGTAGTTATAAACTCTTATTCCATAACCAATTCCTGTTTGCCTCGACACAGGCACATAAGGCCCATTTCAAAAATTTTTTGGAGAACTCCAAGATCAAGGAAGAATGTTTGGTCATCACACTTTCCTGATAAGGAGTCATGACATCTTAGCCTGTATCTGTGACTCATATTGAAATTATGTTTCATGACTTTCTAATATGGCATCATAATCTTGGAGTAGGATCCTCTTCCTTTTTATCACATCAATGTGGAAAGTTGCACACATATCCTGCATTTCCAATGTCTGATGCAGGCAATTAAAATATAATACTCATGAGTTCCAAGAGCTCTGAAATTCCACGATGATTTGCCTTGGGGTGGGCTAACTTTTATCCATTTTCCTGGTATTCAGTAGGCCCTTGGAACCTGGAAGCTTATGTCATTCGATCCTGAGAAATTCTCTTGGATTACTTCTTTTTGTCTTTTTCACTTGCTGTATTTCTAATATAATATTTAATACATAGATGGGAATATTGCCATTAGCTTTCATTCACGATGGCTTCCTCCCCCTTCCATTCTTTGCCTTTCCATCCCTACCTGAAGAAAACACTATTCTGAATTTTACTCATCATTCCCTTCTTTTAGTTTTATGCCTCTATCACATAAGAGTCTGACCAAATAATAGGGTGTGGGGTTTAGCTAATGTGTGAGCTTTATACAAATTTGGCCTTATCTTGTATATACTCTAGAGTGGGGGTCTGTTACCGAGCCCAAGCTCGCTCTGCTCGCTGCACAACAGGCCAATAAATCAGAGAAGAGGTGTTGAGGCAGGGAATACAACTTTGAAAGCCAGCAGACTGAGAAGATGGGAGACTAATGTCTCCAAAAAACCATCTTATGGGGTTTGGATGCCAGTTTCTTTTATAGAACAGAGAGGGGGAGGAGATGAGGAAGTACAGTAAGAGGGCCATAAGGTTTGCCAATGTCCCCTGAAATGGCCATTAATTTCTTCTTTCTTGCAGCCATCCACAGGTGGACAGGGTCAGAATGTACAAAGGCACTTCGGTTTAACGTTCAGGCAGAGGCGCAGGGTTCCCCGAGGCAAGCCATTGTGTATAGACAGTAAGTATCTTTTTAGTGAACAAAAGCAGCAGAAAGCAATGGTTAAAGTAAAAGAAACAGATCCAACATGTAGTCAGATCTGGCTCTTCCCTGTTACAGGTCAGCAAACTCATTAAAGGGCTGGAGAGTCTCTAAATACTTTAGTCTTTGTGAGCCTGTGGTCTCTGTCACCACTACTCTGCTGTTGTGGTGGGAGAGCAGAGATAAACAAGTGGGCTCACCCATGTTCAAATACGACTTAACTTAAAAAACAGGTGATGGGCCATGTACTATAGTTTGCTGACTCCTGCTGTAAAGAAACTCTTCACATGTACCGGGAAATGCAAGAGTTTCTCTATGGTGTGTACAAAACAACACCAAATAAGTTACAGAAATTTTACATATTCTATCCAGTCTTCTGGATCTTGGTTGTTCCATTTTACGTTATTCATCCAGGTTGTTTCTCGTAGGGATAGTCCACTTTTTCATTGCTGCTCCATTGAGTGAATTAAAGTATCACAAATTATCCATTCTCCTGTCAATACATATTTAATTTGTTTCTAGTGTTTGTTTTCTGGTGTGATTTTCTAAGATATATTCTCACCAACACTATACAAAGACATCTCTAAGACATACCTCTCCAGCACTTGATATTGTCAAATTTCTCAATTTTTGAATATCTAGCTTATTAAAAAATGGTATGTCATAACTTGCATTTCCCTGATGGCCAAAGAGGTTGAACATTTTTTCATACTATTATGATGATGTAGATTTCCTGTTCTGTGAAAAGCTTACATGAAAATTTTTTGTGGGGCAGAATTTAGGGTGGCATTTTTTTCTGTTTTTATTTGTATTTCTCTTATTGACTTATCGGAGTTCTTTATACATATTTTCAGTTATATATGTTGCAAAAATGTTCTAATTTGCCTTTTTAAAAATTTTGTTTAAGATGTCTTAGCACTATTAAATCTATCTCTACTTTCTTACATACTTAGTGTTTTGTGTGTTTTTAAGGAAAACTTTCTATCTCAAAGTCAGAAAGATATTCTCATATAGTAACTTCTAAAAATTTTGCCTCTAAAGAGGACTAGGGCTACTTAAAAAAATAATTAATTCCATATCTGGGGCAGGAAATATACAAGATGAATCTGGAACATAATTGTCATACCAGAAAGCAAAGAGGCCATGAAAGACTACTAGGGTCATGTGAAAAGGACCAACAAGCCAGCTTGAAAAAGCTCCCACTGGCCAAAAATAAGGCAATTTGAGTATGAAAAAAATAATAATAATGGCATTTCAAATATATTGAAATCCATGAGTTAAAATGATGCTTAAAGGAAATAGCACGAACGAATGTAATCAGCAAAACTATTGAATTTCATGGGAGAATATGTGTACAAATCACTAATTTCCTTCAAAAATTATATTTCAAGGACAAAAACAGAGAAATCTAGATTGAAAGGGAGAAGAGATATATCTTCATGCAATTTGTGGGCCGTATTTGAATTCTGATTTAAATTAACCAACTACAAAAGGAGAAAAGTAGGAGTCAATTGGAGAAATTTAAGCAAAACTGTTTTTTTGGATGCTATGAAGAAATGATTATTTTTTCATTATGATAAAAGATCTTGTGTTATGAATCTAGAGCCCTTACCTTTAGTGAGAGGTGCTAAAGTATTTGTGGCTAAAACAACATGATGCCTAGAATTTGCTTCACAGTAATCAAAGTTGAGGGGGAAAGTGGAGTTTTCAGGGAAACAAGAGAGGCCATAGGGTGATAATAATTGAAGCTAGTTGATGAGTATATTGAGGTTCATTAAACTGTTATCTCTAGTTTTATATATATTTGAATTTTTTCATAATAGAAATAAAATAAAATGCAATACCCTAATCCAATAAAATAATTGTTTCAACTACTCCATCGTCCCATGTGAATCAGTGGGTAGAGAGTGAATGGTCTGCTCTTTGCAGTCATTCCCAGACCCAGATGTAATATCTTGTGTTACCTAGAAAATAGCCTAAGGCAAAGCTTACAGATTAAGGGTTATCACAAGATGCAATTCCAGGACATCAAGAAGGAATGAGGAAGGACAGAGATACACAGAAAGATGGAAAGCTATTACCAAATGGCTCATTACCTGGTTGGCCACAGCTTGAAAACCCAGCCAGATAGTCATTCATACAGGACATCTCAGAGAAGCTGTATGGAAATAGCACCCCTTGGAACAGTCCTTCAAAATGAAAGAGAGAGGGATTTATCAATACGCTTATGCTAGTCTCCTGTCCCTCTCTGATCTAGGTTTGTTCCATGGAACATTAACTCTTTCAGCTTGTGGGTTGTGTTTCCCAGCCCCTCAGGACAGGTGCCGGGAGAAGCATCTCCAACATGGAAGACACTTTGCCATTTGACATTGTTCTCTTAGTTTAAATGCTTTCCTTAAATCTTTGTGGATCCTTGCCAGTCTACTCCTGTTTTAGAATGGGGCATCAAAAAGCTAACTGCAAGCTCTGCTTAGAAGGGAACCTGGGAAAAAGGGAGAAAAGTGTAGAAAGTAGGATCATTGAGCTGGGCTATTCTTTGGGATATCCTCAATATTACTATCTCTGGATGCCTGCAGGATAATGGCTACCAGATTTCTGGTGCTCAGGGGAGTCTGAATAATTCAGAATTTAAACTTTCACTTGCTTGTCCTTTTTCATTATGTCAACCCTGATCTTATCTATGTCTGTTGCACCACAATCTGGCGGTCACCCTCTGTTTCACTGTCTCTAGAGAATCAAGTCCGGGTCACCTACCTTCCTACCGGGTTGGGGAGCGGCAGTGTGCAGGCTGTGTGGAGTGTGGGAGAGGATTTGAATTTCAAACTGCTCTTCAACAGACTACCAGCCTTTCTGTTTGTCTGTTTTTCGCTCAACCCTCAATTTCTAAGGTACCCGGTGCTGCCAATTCCTGAGAGACATTCTGTGGGTACCAGCCTTCCCCATCGCTCACTTTCTAGGATTCAACTTTTTAGGTTCTGCTAAGTCAATTATCACTCACAATAACGAGTCTACTTTTTAATCTCAAAAAAGTTATTGCTGCTATATTCCCTTAAATTCTCTTTATCTCCCTAGCTTAATGCTTTAAAACAACAACAGCAACAATAAGAAAACTTTATGATTTTCTTGTGTGATTTTAGGAAAGACCTGAGATTAAATAAGCGTGTATAATCTTTACCATCTTTAACCAAATATCTCCCCAAATTTCCTCCCTCAGCGCGTCTGTGTTAGTTGACTGACTCCATCATGACTCTGATGGCAGAAATGTTCAATGCTGTGGAAAAGATATTTTTGTACTGTTGGGGGCCTTTCGGTGATCAATGTATTTCACCCCAGAGATTTCTCCTCATGCACGAGTTGTGCTGTGACTCCTTAATAAGGCAAATCTGAGTCAAGTGATTTACCTGAAAATTTTTAAATGCCTTTAAATTTTTAAAAGCTTAAGTTGTGGGGTCAGCCATAAATCTTGCCTTATTTTATATTGTGCTGTTTCCTATGTCCGCACCCAAGCCCTTCCTCCTCAGCCTTTCTCCTTACCCCTCCATCCCTTGATGTCCAAAAAGATATGGGTTCCAGGTAAAGTAATGGAGACTGCAGAGTCTGGGAATTTGGAACCAGCAAGCCTGGCGTGATTGAGTACAGAGTAGGGAAGTGGACACTGCCCTGCTTTCAACAAGGACTGCGTTCTCTTTCCTGTGATTTCAGCTGCCAGCCCAGGGGATCTTCACACTGAGAACTTTCCAAGTCCACCATGTTGCAGCTCTGGTCTCGGTGCTTATTCCTGCCAGTTTAGGAGGTCTGTAAATCATTTTTTCGAACACTCTGGGGTCGAGTCAGAAATTAATATGAATACAAATTTCCTGGAACTCTTCTAATATTCAGATTCTGTTTAGCTAGGTCTTCCATGAGACCTGAGATTCCACATTTCCAACAAACTCCTTGGTGATGGATCCCCCATAGACCAGATGCTGCTGTTCTGAGGACCGCACTGTGAGTAACAAGACTCTGGATGCTCTTCCCTTCTTTATATCCTGTCTACAACCTCCGGCACTGGTGGGGTGTACTGCGCACTGTTGCTGCCTTGCCTACATACTAGCCCCCAGCTCTGTCTGCTCTGCTGCTAATGGCTTACATCTGCAACATTCAGAGAATTTCCACTGGGTTCTTGAGCCATGTCTCTAGTACTGCTGGGAATAGTGAGAGTTTTACACCTCCCACAGAAGGCCCATAGCCAATAGCTGCCTGATGTGAGTATACAAAAGCCCAACTCCTTTCCTTTGTTCTGATGTGGTACAAACTCTGAAGTTTTACCCCGCAGAGCTCCTCAGGTAATCAGGCTGAGTCTGGGACTTCACCCGAAATCCCAGGCTTATTTGGCTTCCTCTCCTCCCTCCCCTGTACCCTTTCTGGTTTCCTCTGAGGGCCCTTCCTTAAATAATTCACTTCTACAAAAATCCTAGGCTTAAAGTCTGCTCCTGAGAGAACCCAACGTAAAACAAGGGGCCTTCGCCAAAATAGTTCTTAGGTTCTAACGGAATCTAAGAAGGGAGGGATTATAGCAGGGAAATCCCACATTAAGAGACAGTGCACTGCTATTTCCTAGCACAGCGCCTGTCACATAGGAAGTGCTTCATCAATTTGAGCTCAGTAAAGTTTATTCCTATATCAGGACCCACAAAATGGAGGCTGACCCAGTGCCCAGCCCACATCACTAACCTAAACCTAAGTCAGCCTGCGCTTAGGGGCAATACCTATCAGGGAAGATTACCATACACCAGTCAGCATCCTCCAGCTCAGCCTTAGCTGGGTCATCTTACCCAGGGAAATCCAGCTCAGCCTTAGCTGGGTCATCTTACCCAGGGAAATAGGACCAGCTACCTTATAAGGAAATCCCCAACCTCTTCACCAGTAATGCCCTGTTTTCACGTTGCCTCTTCGATTTACTGGATGATTGAATCAAATTTCTTGATAGTGTTGATGGAAAAACCTTATCTGATTTTTTGACCATGTGGTCAGGGCCCTCATCATACCTGAACACCTGCCTAGGCAGGGCCAGTCCACTAGCTACTCACTTCGGAACCACCCAAATGCTGTTTGGGGATCTCTGGGAGGTACAGAGGGCTCGGCACCGTAGGTCCCCAGACCACTCCTTTAACATAGATCTGAAGTGCTGAAGTCTTAGTTGTTGGCACTCGCGTGCCTTTGCTTCCACTCTCCACCCCTGCTCCAGGAAGGAGCGCCAGAGCGTCTAGTCATTGCCACATTGACCCCAAGCTGCTGACCCAGCACTCCTTCCTGATGCTATATTTCTAATCTTGAGGAAAGACAGGAAGACTGCTCCACACGCAAAGCCCACTTCCTGCATATTTGTAATGGCAGCACATCACGCAGCTGCTGTGTCGTGTGCAACCCAGCTGTGCTCGTATTCTTGCAACATTTTTGGAATGCAGGCCCAGCAAATGTGCACATGGTATGAAGCATCCTCACTCTAAGGACAGTTAAGTGACGTGGAGCATTTTTTTTTAATTTTATTTATTTTTTTATAGAGCAGGTTCTTATTAGTCATCCATTTATCCACATCAGTGTGTACATGTCAATCCCAATCTCCCAGTTCATCCCACCTCCCACCCCCACCACCCCACCACTTTCCCCCCTTGGTGTCCATATGTTTGTTCTCTACATCTGTGTCTCTATTTCTGCCTTGCAAACCGGTTCGTCTGTACCATTTTTCTAGGTTCCACATATATGCGTTAATACATGATATTTTTTCTCTTTCTGACCTACTTCACTCCATATGACGGTCTCTTTGACGTGGAGCATTTTGAAGAAAATGTCCACACAGTCTTGTTTTTTATGCTTTCAATGACTGCATAGCATAACAAGAACTGGAAGTGAAGGTGAACAGTATCATAGCCCATGTGGACACAATATAATGGAATTATAGATGCAGCTGACAATAGAAACACACAAACATCAAAAAGTAAAACAAATGTTTGGCTTAGGTAACAATTTGCATCCCTGAGGAGAGGTTTGAAGCATCTTATTTTGACTTTCAAAGGATGAAATCAACGACTAAAACACTTGTATGGCAAGTGAGTCTGTTTTACATTTTGTGTTGCTGTCTGCTGATTCTTCATAGTTTTCTCTTGTTTAACAATTTATTGTAGCATGGGTCCATTCTAGCTCATTTTTAAATTATTCCTTCATGCTTTTATAATAGACTATGAAACCTTGTTTGCGTGGAAACAAAAATGACACTTTGCTTCCAATATGTTTAAGCACTTCCCATGTAAGGAGAAAAAAAAATTGTGTCCTGAGATAATTAATAATATGGTCATCAGATCTGGTGGTGATCTCTCAAGTAATAAAACCTTGAATAAACCCGGACTCTAACAGAAACTATTGTATTTCTGATTTTTTTCTGTATTGATATGCGAAGCTATGCCATGACCCTCATGAATATGAGAATGGTTCATGAGAGTTGTTTTTTCCACCATTCAGTGGATTAATGTAAATTTGGGACCCTTGGTAATTTTACACATTTTTTCCTTCTGAAGTTCAAAGTTAAGTATTTTTCTTTTCTTTTCTTTTCTCTGGGTCTGTGATACCCATTCCCCAAGGTTCTACCCAGATAAAGCCCACCTGAGTTCTACATTTACCAGCAAAAGAAACATGTAGCCTACAGTGTATTTTTTGTCCAGACAGACAGCAACCAGCAATAATCAAAAAGCAATTCCACCTTTTACCTCTGTCTCTTGGAAGAACATTAAAGGATTTCCACTTGGGAGCCCATAACACCATCTTCTGTCAATAAATCCCTTTGCCATTCTCTCAGCGCCAGCCCCGCCCCCAGCACCTCTGTCTCACCCTGGCCGTTGCTTTCTGCCCCTCATCTCTCACTCCACTCACACCCCCCCTCAGACATTCAGGACCCCTCACTGCCCCTCATCCTGCTCGCTCTCTTCCTCCCTTTTCTTAGCCCTTGATTGTATGAGTTAGTTTACCCTCTGGCTTCTTGTCGTTTCCTCTTTAGGGTATGCATTACTCAGCTTTCCCTGCCTGGAAGCTACTCCAGGAAGCAAGAAACCTCCCCACATAACAGAAGCAAGGAGGAGAGAGGGCAGCAGGGGTGGGGGGAGATTGTGAACACTCATTCACTAATAATTCCTTAATCAAATTTAATTTCTTCATTTGATTCCATAAAAATATTATAAATTTAAAATTCAACTTAAAATGAAAAATTTACAGTATAGTCATTAAAAAGTGTGATGCTGTTGTCATAAAACTCTTCCATGAGCACAAACAGCTGTGCAAAACATCTGCCTCTCCTTATTCCCTACCCCACCCCACCCAGTTCCTCCCAGCTTGTTTAAACATATTTATATCTCCCAGATTCCCAGTTTTGATGCCAAAATCTTGGCTCCCTGCGCACTGATGCTGAATAGAAATACAGAGACAGTGTTTGGGAGGAAAAAGAGATAGAGAGGCTTTATTCTTTGCCAGGCAAAGGGGAAACACAGCCGGCTAGCGCCTCAAGAACGGGTCCCCCTTCCCTGTGGATTTGAGAGAGATTATATAGCCCAGGGCTTGTGGTCTGGGGTGGGTGATAAGCCTCAAAGTAATGAAGGTCTTGCATTCCCCTTCCTGCATTATTTCAAAACCGTCACTGCTGGTGTCAGGTAGCCCAGTAATTGGGTCTGTTCGTCTCTGGTTTATGGGCCTGTGACCTTTCTGAAACGCAAAATACTACAAGGAGTGATTTGCTACAAGGGAGTGCAGGGAGTGTAAACACTAGGTGCAGGATGTAATTTACACAGAGGGGGTGATAGGTTAGCTTTGTGAAGGACAAAGCTAGTTACAGACACTACAGATTAGTAACAGTTAAAATAAAACTAGGATTGATGAACTCTATCAGTCCAGTTTGTTTCTTCTCTAGCCCATTCATTGTTCCCTTTATTTTCCTTGTTATCAGGAGGGGAAAAAACCTCATTTCTATTTATGTTGTAACAAATTCCCCACTGCTAGTTCATTCCCTCTATATCAATGGAGGAAGGGAAATGGACATCATTCTTGTCTGGCTGAGGACAAAACTTCAGTCTTGCTCCACTTGACAAACACCAGCTGTCCAGCCCAGGGGACCATCTACCTTCTACTTCAGTTTCTGGCTTCATATCCCAGTTTTCATAATTATTTTTGTCCTTCTTTGGCTTTGGCAATTCTTACATTTCCCTTTTTGCTTTTTTTTTTTTTTTTTTTTTGGTAAAGACTTTCCCACATAACATCTAGTTCTTCCTGCTCCTTGGTTTTTGTTTGTTTGTTTGTTTTTGTTTTGTTTTTGCGGTATGCGGGCCTCTCACTGTTGTGGCCTCTCCCGTTGCGGAGCACAGGCTCCAGACGCGCAGGCTCAGCGGCCATGGCTCACGGGCCCAGCCGCTTCGCGGCATGTGGAATCTTCCCGGACTGGGGCACGAACCTGTGTCCCCTGCATCGGCAGGCAGACTCTCAACCACTGCGCCACCAGGGAAGCCCTGAAGAGCAAATGTTTTTAATGCTGATAAAGTTCAGTTATTTTTTTTTAATTTATCATTTGTTCAGTTGGTATTCTAAGAAAGTTTTGCCTACCCTAAGATAACAAAAATTTTCTCCCATATTTTCCTCTGGATGTTTTAACTTTCACGTGGAGGTCTATGATCCACCTCAAGTTAAACAAAATGTGGTATATGTGTACAGTGGAATAGTACTCAGCATTGAAAGGGACAAATCACTGACACACACAACTTTAGATGAATCTCAAAATCATTAGGTTGAGTAAAAGAACGCAGATACAAAACAGTGGAGATTATCTCATCGCACTTATAAAAAATATTCTAGAAAATGCAAACTCATTTATAGTGACAAATCAGCGGTTGTCTGACAGTAGGAATAGAGGCAGGGTGGACTGCAAAAGGGAATGAGGAAATTTAGAGAGTGATGGAGATCTTTAGTATCTGGGACATGCTGGTGGATGCACAACTGTCAAGCTGATCAAATGGCTCATTTTAAATATGTGCAGCTTATTATAATTATGTCAGTAAAGTCGAAAAATATACATTTGAAATCAAGAAGATATGGAATTTTGTTCAAGCTACTTGGTGCAGAATTAAGATTTTGCTTTCACACCATGCCAACCCCAGCATTTGTCTGACCCCTTATATCACCTTAGCACTCCATCACTAACTCACTAGTATTGATGGTTGGCTTTGGCTCTTGATGCTTGGTTTACATTCAACACCTGTCCTCTAGGGGTCAGGCTTGTCCCAGAAAAATAATTCAAGCTGGTAAATTCACTGGCTCACCCTCACTCTGGAAGGTAGCCTTAAGATGTATTGGAGGGAATCTGTGCATGTAAGTATGTGCATGTGTGTGCTTGTGTGTGTGTGTGTGTGTATTTAATTTGCATCAAAACAAAAACTGGTGTGCTTTAATATGAGAGGCCGCTGCCCAGCCACTCTCAAAAAATAGCATTCCCCTAGAGTAAGGATGGTGACAGCCAACATTTGAGGGGAGACCCTTTTAGAAAAGTCTCAAAGTGATCTTAAATCAGTAACCCCGGTTCCATGCAGATTTTAAGCCACCAGTACTTTGGAAAAAGCTGGCACACCTAGCTATTCAGATTATTTTCTGCCAGAATGGAATGTTGGAACAATTTAGTGAAGAGCAATCCTTTACTGAGGGTCTGTTATGTACCTGGAACTGTGCTAGATGCATAATATGTGCCATCACATTAACCCTTACGGCAATTCCCCGACACTGGTGCTAGTCTTCCCATTTTTACTAGACAAGAAGCAGAGGGCTGGAGAGGCAAACTAAGTTTCCAAATTCCCATGGCATCTTCACTTTAACAAAGTTTCTCAGGCCTTAACCCAGAATTACAGTTCATTAACAGAAGCAATTTGGGGCCATGGCTGAAGTTTTTGACCAGAGAGGTTTTCATAGCGACTCCTATCACACTGAAGGACAAACAGAATCGCTGGATATGTTATCTAATGACTTCATCGAAGGCATTGATGACAAGATGTTTAAATTTGTAGATAACAAGAATCTAAGAAGAAAAGTTTGGATAATACATTCAGGAAATATCACATCCAAAAATATAAAATTTAATAGTGGTAGAGTTTTTATTATTTTTTAAATTTTTTTGGCCGTGCCCCATGGCATGTGGGATCTTAGTTCCCCGACCAGGGATCGAACCCGTGCCCCCTGCAGTGGGAGCTCGGAGTCTTAACCACTGGACCACCAGGGAAACCCCAGGATAGATTTTTAAAAACCTTGCAGAGGGCTTCCCTGGTGGCGCAGTCGTTGAGAGTCCACCTGCCAATGCAGGGGACACGGGTTCGTGCCCTGGTCTGGGAAGATCCCACATGCCGCGGAGCGGCTGGGCCCGTGAGCCATGGCCACTGAGCCTGTGCATCCGGAGCCTGTGCTCTGCAACGGGAGAGGCCACAAGAGTGAGAGGCCCACGTACCGCAAATAATAATAATAATAAATAAAAATACCACATGGTCATGATTACCTATACAATGTCTTACAATAGAGTAGACTGGTCTTTCATATTTTATTCTTCCTCTTCAAAATACTTAGTTGAAAATACATCTCCAAAGGGTGTTCGGCTTAAGTTTAATTTTTTAAAAAATAATACTCTTTCAGGCAGAATTTACAAACCTGGAAAAAGTTATTAAGTCTTAGTGGCCCTGACACAGTCAAGAAGCACCGGGAAAATATATTGCAAATCCTAGTTTCTTGCACCCGGAGAGGATTTGGGCATTGGCATTAGGACCTCATCCACAAAGCTTCCCTCTGCCCACGGTAGAAATTGACTTGAAATACTTCTTGTAGGTCCTCACCAGTACCACACAAGTTAGGGCATGAATGGAAGAAGGCTCTTGTGGTTCCCTAGTAGTTCATGTGTATAAATTACTTCTCCAATGTTGTGATTTCTTATACTGGTGGCCCCCAGTAAACCTCTTGATACTCACACCTTCTGTAGTCTCTTCCCCTGTGGCTTGCTTTAAACGTTAGAATGTACCAAGAATGATGTTTTGTACTATATATATACTGAAGTCAATTCTTTATTTCCTACATATTAGCAAGGAGCCATTGGAATGAACCCTAATGTAAACTATGGAGTTTATTTAATAATATATCAATACCGATTCGTTGAATGTCACAAACGTACCACAGTAATACCAGATGTTAATAATGGGGGAAACTGTGTGAAGAGGAGACAAGGGTATATAGGAACCCTCTGCTAATTATCCTTTATCCTAGGAAATAACTCTTTTGCCATCTACAGCCCCTATCTTTCATTCAGCTGCCTTTCACTTGAGTGGTGGGAGATTGGGTCTGAAATGAAATGGGACATCCATGGTGCTAAAACTGCATATATTTGATGCATCTGTGGAACCACATTAAACCCTCCTCTGATAGCCTCCAGGCCTGAATTTTAGAACATACCTGTTGGTTTGACTTACCAGGGCTGATCTGCTTCCTGAGTCTCTAGGTCTCTCAACAAACCACCTCCACCCTAGCCTGGCACCGCCCTCTCCATTTCCACATTCCTTAGAGACTGCAGTCCACAGTGTTTGTGTTAGTGGGGTTGGGAGGCAAAGTTCAGCTTCTCAAAGAAAGTCTTCCCCAGGAAATACACAACTAGACAGGTGGGAGTTATGTACAGGTGCGCTGTTAGTTTTAGGTTTTCAACCTGTGTACTGAGTGATGCTGAGAGCAGGAAATAGTGAACATGATGTGCTCCTATTATCTGAGGTTTGTGTATACAATAGAGTCTTATTTGGAGAGTTTAAAAGTAAAGGAACTTTTCCAGGGCTAAGATCCAAAAGGGAGCATCTGGGGCAGGAAGGGAAAGAGGTTCTTTTTAGGGGGTGTGAAGGGTGATGGTTGGTATTCAAATCACAGAGGAAATGCATGGTCACTAAGCAGTTTAATTAATGTACTCTTTTTCAGAGAGAGAAATATAAAATGTTTAACATATCCACTTGTAAAATGAAAAAAAGATTCAAAACAGAATACTTGATTTAATAAGCATAAGGATACTAAAAATTTCTACAGTACACCAGGCAATAAGAAAAGGGTAGGGCTTCCCCGGTGGCGCAGTGGTTGAGAGTCCGCCTGCCGATTCAGGGGACACGGGTTCGTGCCCCGGTCCGGGAAGATCCCACATGCCGCGGAGCGGCTGGGCCCGTGAGCCATGGCCGCTGAGCCTGTGCGTCCGGAGCCTGTGCTCCGCAACGGGAGAGGCCACAACAGTGAGAGGCCCGCGTACCGGGAAAAAAAAAAAAAAAAGGATAGAAGGAGCCGGAAGTCAATGTGGAGGGATTTAAACAGAGAGATAAGGGGGAGGGGAGAGAAGGGAGAAGATACGAGAGCTGGAGGAATAGAGGAAAGGAACAGTGGAGCTACAGGCTCCGGAAAGGTTTGGGGAAGAAGAGACCACGTCCCTGGTGTCCCTCTGATTGAGGTCACGTGACTAGTCCCATTTCCTGGGCAATCTTGAGAAAATCCTCTGGGCCTCATCTTCTTGGGGTGCAAATCAGACAGTTGGAGCAAATGATTTTCTGGAGTGCCTTCCCCATCCTGCTCTTGTCCCACCTCTGAGACCTGAAGCTGGCTCCATGCAGTGGCCACAGCGCAGCAGACCTACTAAAGAACTGGTGCTGTTTGTTTTGCTGAATGTTTAATTTGCTTGTAGACTTTTCAGCCTTTAAGTATATTCTGTAATTTATTTTATTCTTGCTGTTGATTTAGCTTCTAAGGGCCTTTTCAGTTCCAAGACTCTATGATTCTGGAGCCAGTGGTTATCTGAGTACCTGCTTCTCTGAGGTTATGGTACCAGCTATTTTTAATGCTATGAACCAGGCAAGAAGATCTGTATGTTGTTGAATCCTGAGATTCTCTAACCACCCCAGGTAGGAATGTCAGAAGATTGCTCTGTTGCCTAACTGGTTGCTTCACAGGAAGAGGCAAACTAGGATTCCACTCAAATGTGGAATCTAATTTTAAAAAATGATACAAATGTACTTATTTACAAAACAGAAACAGACTTACAGATATCGATGACAAACTTATGGTTACCAAAGGGGATACCTGGCGGGGGGGAAGGATATATCAGGAGCTTGGGATAAACATACACACACTACTATATATATAAGATAGATAACCAACAAGGACCTACTGTATAGCACAGGGAACTCTACTCAGTATTCTGTGATAACCTATATGAGAAAAGAATCTAAAAAAGAATGGATGTTTAAATAAATTAATAAGTTAAAATATTAGAAAAAAATGTCTCTGCTTCTAGCACTCTATTAGAGACCCATCACTTAGCCCACTACTAAGTCATAGAAAGTAACTAAGAACCCACTGCAGGAAGAGTGGATCACTGAAAAAGCCTACAGACATGATGGTCAAACATACTATGTAAACATCCCTTAATTCAAATTGAATCTTCAAGAAACATTCATCCAAATACAAGCAGCCCACGATCCATTATTCCTGTTTACTGCTAGCCTTGGCGCACAGAGAAAAATCTCTCTGCGTTCCAAAGATACAGTTATTCTACTGAAGCGTTAAGAGAGCCCCATAACAGAAGAGATAGGAGGAAATGTCATTTTACTGATAAGACGGGAAGTTACAGAATAAAATTTTAACTAAGGAATTTAATCAGACCTTTGTTAATATAAAATATCAATCAACCCAAATGTTAAATATCAATTACAATTAATTGGAGGGAAGATCTGTATGAATGGCGCTAGAGCTGGGAGATGGGAGAGAGGATGGTGCACAGAGCTGGGTGGGAAGGAAGAGACAGGTCATAAGCTGAGAGAAATACACTAGGGATCTCCCAGGCTGAAGCTCCTGCTGTGGATGGACGAGCCGGCAGACTATAGAGACAGTGTCTGTGGTCGATCCCTCAGAAAAGCTAAAGCCTGCACTTAGGGTGGCCATGTTACCCAGAAGGTCAGAGCTGGGGAGGAGAGCTGAAAATAAGATTCCAAGGAAGAGGAGTCAACAACTGACAAATCATTCAGCAAATTCACTGTAAAGACTGAAAAGGGGGCCATCAGGAGGCTATTAGGAAGTCACTGTTGGGCTTTAGCAGGAAACTTTAAGAAGTGTAATGGGGTTAGACTAGAGTGGGTACTGAAATGGATGAAGAATCTGCCCTCATCTGGGTAAGCCTCAGCCTGAAAGACAAACCCCAGACATTGTCAGTGTGTCTCAGGGTTTCTACAGACAAACGACATGAAACAGATGGCAACAGATGGCTCTCAAAGCTAATCATCTATCACAAATAGGTGTTATATCACACCCAGCAATGTTTCTACATTTCTCCAGCAAGCATGTCCCCTACATTCCCAGGATAACATTTCAATGATCAGTCTCCCATCTTTCCCATCCACAATGCACAAATGATAACCAGTCATCCTTTGCCAACGTATGTTTTTCTCCACCAGATACTATGTTTGAGGACCTATCCTTTCTGATACTTGAATATCTGGCTCATTTATGTTCACTGCTGTAGGATATTCCATTGTACAAAATTAGGGTATTTATTTCCTTTATTATTCTATTAATAAATGTCTAAGTTGTTTCTACTTCTTTTTTTATTATTTTTTTTATTTATGGCTGTGTTGGGTCTTCCTTTCTGTGCGAGGGCTTTCTCTAGTTGTGGCGAGCGGGGGCCACTCCTCATCGCGGTGCGCGGGCCTCTCACTATCGCGGCCTCTCGTTGCGGAGCACAGGCTCCAGACGCGCAGGCTCAGTAGTTGTGGCTCACGGGCCTAGCTGCTCCGCGGCATGTGGGATCCTCCCAGACCAGGGCTCGAACCCGTGTCCCCTGCATTAGCAGGCAGATTCTCAACCACTGCGTCACCAGGGAAGCCCTGTTTCTACTTCTTGCCACTGCCAACAGTACTGCAATTAACCCACAATACAGGTTTCCTTGAGTATATACAGGGTATATGTTTAACTAGAGAACTGCTGAATCTTAACCACATTCTGCCTAGTATTACCAAGTTACTTGTACTAAGAAATATTTGCATCAGCATTTTATCAGTAATTCTCTTCTACATCACACCAATCCTTAGTTTTTAAGAACTGTCAGCATTTCCGCTGTTAATCTCACTGTGTTGTATTAATTGCATTTTCCTGACCTAGAAGGATTAAGCATCTTACTACTGTAAACATATACATGTCTTTTAGGACTTATTTGTCAAGATCCATGAAAACTGTTTCTCAGATTTCTGCTGAATGACTTCCCCACGCCCATCATAACAAAGCAGCTGATCCCACAACTTGTCACAATAGCTATTAAGTACCACAGCCTCTGATGTCCCAACACCTGTCTTACACCTGCACTCCACGTCTTGCCTCCATCCCTGATAATCTGGTGCTACATGTGCCTTACACCAGTGCCCCATCTCCTCTCAGCACATTTCTTCTCAACATGGGACCAACCTGATCCCAAAAATTCCATCCCAAGATGTTTTTCCCAAAGCCATTTACTTACCGTAATAGTCAAGGCTCTAGCAGAAAACAAATGACACAGACAAATTGGGTAATTCAGGAAAGTTTCACAAAGAGACTATACAAAGTATGGTCAGGGCTAAGAGAAACCAAGAAAGGATGGTGAAGCATCCCAGGGCTAGCAACAGTGGGGGGACATTGCCACCCCTAGACGCACATGGCAAGGGCAGGAATGGTGACCAAAATCCAGAGAAAGTAGCTGTAGCTGCAGAAAAGCCGCCCGATAAGATCTGCGGCCTTTGGTAAAGAAATGCAGCCTTCGCTTGGCAACCTCACTGAGAGGAAGCCGGGTGACCGAGCGCCCTGCACTCACCCAGCTGCGGGTCTACTCTTGCTTCCTCCCACAGGCCAGATGCAAGGTTCCCTAGAGGAGAAGGACCCGGATTATGTCTCCCTACATCTCTGCCTCCTAGGGCCAGAGGAGGTTGAGCCAGTGAAGGGTGAAACTGGAGAAGCAAAATAAAATCCCCAGCACACCATATCCCATGTAATCAAATTCCTTCTGCCCTCTAGAATTTTCTGTCTCCATTGGTACTCTAGAGACAGGCATCAGCAACAATTAATATTGCTTTATATATAGGACATCTTCAAATAGAAATTAAACATTATGGATCTAATTTTTTAAGGGTCAAAAAAGTTTTTTTTCACAAAGGAGATTCAACTAGAATAGAGATGTAAAATGAAACAAGAATAAATTCAATTGTTGCCAATAAAATGAGAGTTTTCCAGTCGCTCAACACTGGAAGCCGTTGGGATGAAGTGGAAAACCTAAAAGGTGGAGAGGCAACAGATTACTTAGTGGATTAAGGAGTAACCTACAAGTTGGTAGGTGGGCACAAGGTGAAATACCTGGAGGGCTAGAAACTTAAAATAAGGCTTTGGGACAGGGAAGGAACAGTGGCTAGTAAAGGCAGTGGGAATAAAAGAAAGAGACCAGGTTTCCTGGCGTCATGGTGTGAAGATAGGGTAGTAAGGAGCTGTCCCTGAGAAAAGGTCACGGAACGTGAAGTCATGGGGAAAAGTCCTATTTCAGGTAAAGCAAGAAGGAACAGGAACAGTCCTACAAAAAAGGAGTGCCTGAACTCGTTTTTCTGGGTAGCAGAACAGGAGTGCCAAGGTGAAACAGCGTGGCAATTTATAAGAGATCAACAAGGAACAGCCTTGGATTTGATTGAAAGCATGGATTAGGATGACTGTCTTGGATGGAACTGGAAATGTGGGAATGGGGGAGGGGGGAGGTTTTATGAATTTGTCTCCGTCTTCCTTGATAAACCTACGTATGAGACCAATTCCCTAACTAGCATCTTTTTATATCTCACTGCAGTTGGTTCTCCTCTGAGAAAATTAAAGCAAAGTTTATTAACCCTATTCAGATGTTATTCAATGTGTACATATCTATATCTGTATCTGTAGAGAATATAGTCATTGGCAGATATCCTACTGTTGGATGCTTGAAGGATCTTCTCACCTAATCAGTTTGCCCGCAGACAGGCACATACTTGGTAAGAAAGAAGAAATAAAATGCCCCCTAGGATTTGCAACTGAATAATGCTGACAAATCTTCATGCCCTTCCCAAGGAAGTAAGGTTTAGGAAAACAGAAGCTAGTTCTTAATGAACAGATAAAGGTATTGGATAGCAAGATGGTGTCTGAAGGTGTGATTGCCTCTTGAATTTTAATGGGTTCCTGGATTCCTGGAACCAACGATGTTGATGTATCTTTAGAAAATCCCCAAAGGCATAAGTTAGAAATTACTGACTTGCAAAATCTTCTAATAATTGCCGAGGCTTCTGTGACACTGAATGACATCGGGGTGTCCTAACCTTGTCTATTACATGCCAGGAGCCCTTTTCAAAGATGGGGGAAAGAGTATGATATGGTTTCTATTTGAACTAGCCCAAGATCTCTGTAAATTTAACCAAACCCCTGGTCCTTGTCAGTTAGTGTCTTTTCCTCAAAGCCAAACTCTACATGAAAAATCTTGAAAGTTTATTCTCAGAGTTTAGTCCCGGTTGAAAGTTCCCTTGAAGACCAATTTATCCTACTTTGTCTCCCTATTTCTTCCTCCAGGCCCAGGCTGAGCTTCTTGCTTCTGTCTATGGGGGTCAGATCCCTTTCTCTTTTAGCTCAAAGAAACCCATCCTGTTCCTGCTCCAGGGACCTCCACTTTCTCTGAGACAGTGGTCTGTGATGCAACCTTGTGTTTGTCATTTTTCATCCTGGATCTTTTCTCTTCCCGTTTCCTTCTATTTTTGGACTTCGCTCCTATGTCCTCACTCAGCTCCACACAGTGTCAGTTCAGGGATCTTTGACCTACAGTATCACTCAGGGGTCACTGCACACATATCGACAGAGGAGCCCTAAGAGCAGCAGGGCTGGGGGCTGGGGGATCAGGCAGAATCATCTTGCAGGTTGAGAATCACAGATCTCCTCTTCCCTTCCCCTCGTGTCTCCATCTGCTGTACTTCTGGGACCTTGTTGCAGGTGAATCTTCCTGTGAATGAGCGACGTGCTGAGACTACAGACTCTGTTCCTGGCAGGTGTTAAAAAGAACCAAGGACAGTAACAAGTGCTGGAGACATGCAGAGAATCAGAACTGCACGCACATGTGCTGCCAACGTAGTCTGGTGGGGATATAAATGGTGCAGCTTCTGGGGAAGGCAGTCTGGCAGTTCTTCTAAATCAAACATAGACTTGCCATTGTTCCCAGGGTTTCACTCGTAGGTAAATGCCTGAGAAATTAAAACACACGTCCACACTGAAATTTCTGCATGAGAGTTCATGTTGGCATTATTCACAATAATACACAAAACCCAAATGTACATCCACCCGTGAATGGATTTTTTTAAAGTGGTATTTCATACGATGGTGCATAATATAGTCATATAAAGAAATGCACCATTTTATACTACAACATGGATGAACCTTGAGAATATTATACTGAGTCAAAGGAGCCTGATAGAAAAGGCCACATTCTGTGCAATCCCATTTATGTGAAATATCCAGAATAAACAAATAGAAACAAGAAGTAGATTAGTGGTTTCCAAAAACCGGGGGGAAGAAAGAACTATATAGGGAGCTTCTCTGGGGAGAAATGAAATTATTCTGGAAAAGATCATGGTGATGGTTGCACAACCTTGTCACTGGCCTAAAATCCAATGACTTATACATTTTTTAAAGATGAAACTTACGGGCTTCCCTGGTGGCGCAGTGGTTGAGAGTCCGCCTGCCGATGCAGGGGACACGGGTTCGTGCCCCGGTCTGGGAGGATCCCACATGCCGCGGAGCGGTTGGGCCCGTGAGCCATGGCCTTTGGGCCTGCGCGTCCGGAGCCTGTGCTCCGCAACGGGAGAGGCCACAACAGTGAGAGGCCCGCATACAGCAAAAAAAAAAAAAAAAAAAAAAAAAAAAAAAAGATGAAACTTACACTACAGACATTTCTTAGGATCTACGGGGGACTGATTCAAGGACACCCCAAGGATTCCCAAATACAGGAATGCTCAAGTACCTTATATAAAATGGCACATAACCTACATACATTCTCTTTACACTTTAAATCATCCCTCGATTTCTTATAATACCTAGTACAATGTAAAGGCTACGTAAAGGGTCGTAAACACAGTAAAATAGTTGCTGGTGTGGGGCAAATTTAAGGATTGTTTTTTGGAACTTCCTGCAATTTTTTCCAAATATTTTCCATCTGGTTGACTGACTCTGTGGGTGCAGAACCCATGGATATGGAAGGCTGACTGTATGTGAGTGATATCTCTGTTGGAAAGTTGGTCCACAGTACAAACATCCCACACCTGTGGTAGGGGAGATAGATATTGGGCTAGATACCCTGGAAATGCATCTCCCCCCTGACAGCCATGCCACAGGGAACAGTGTCCTCTGGAGAAAAACACTTTCTTTTCTCCATCTTCTTTTCCCCTCTCAAAGTGATTCATTTCTACTAAATTCCAGCTGGATAGAGCAGTGTGAGGGAATGGAGAGTGAGCACAATTTGACACTCTCTCTGAGTCACACCCACAGAGGAAAACACCCCAATCCCATTCCCCACTCAGTGCTCCTGGTGGTCTCTGGATGGAGCCCTAAAAGAGTACCTGAACCCCAGCCTTCCCTCCTAGTGACTGAGGGGCCCACACAGGAGCATTTGGGGTACCCATTCCCACCACCTCACATTTTGTGGGAGGACATTATCTCTTTTGAAAGTTCAGAAGAAACGATTCTTTTCATTTCAACACAAGGAGTTATGTCACTACAAGACCAGAGTCTGTCAACAGACTACCCTGTGGGGAGTGGATACACACACAGCTTCCTGAACCAGCTACCTGCCTGGATACCTCACCTGTGCAGTTCACTAACTTAGGAACCTGGGCTTCTGTTCAGCCACTCTGTGCCCCATTTCTGTCATCGGTGAAATGGGGAAAACAAAGGGATCTGCCTGAATAAGGTGTTAAAGGGGGAAATGAGTGAATACATAACCCCCTCAGTGAAAGTCAACAATTTTTAATATTATTCTGCTATGAGAATGCCGTGCCCCTGAAGAGAGTACAGCGCCGATGATAAGAGACTTAACCATGGCATTCAAAAGAACACTTTTTCCTGCTTTTTCCTCACAGGCATTTGACACTGTTTTCAAGACCACGAATTTGAAGATGGCGTAACGAATAGCAGGCTAACCAAGAAATGTCATAATTCTAGAGTTCAAACAGTTTATTTTCCTGATACATCTTTGTACAAAAAAATGGAATACTGCCACCAAAATGGCCCCTGTTTGGATCCATTGTCCTTCTCACTGAGAGCTGATTACAGTGCAGGGAAGTGAGCTTCCCACGGACCTTACAAGTCATTGGCCATCTGGGATTGGCTGCAAGGGGCATGGGGGTCACAGGGAGGACCACAGCCAAGGTCCAGCCTTTAAGGGAAGGCAAATGATGCCTGTTCTCCACCTACTGCTGAGACACTTCGCCAGTATCTCTTAAGCTGAGAATTGGCACTATTTTCCTGGTTATACAGAATAATTCTTAAGGAAATGGTCAGGTTGGAGAAGCCCTTTCAGAACATAAAATAGAAAATGTAAGCTTTTTAATTGTTGGTGTTGGAAGTTGTCTTAAAGACAATTCAACATGTAAGACAAGAAAGATATTTTAAGGGTTATTTCTGGTTGGGCACAGTAGCTCGGGGCATGTGAAGAAGTTAGAATTTAACTTTATTCTCCTTGGTGCTAGAAAGGCACCTACATGCATTTCATATGAGCCAGTGATTGCAGGTCACGATTTCTTCTCCAGGTGAAAAGGACGTACGAGAATAAAACAATAATCTTGCCTTTCCTCGTAGAGACTTCATGCTCATGAAGCTGATGAGTAGCCTGGTGAAGAAATCAGAAGCTGCTTTACTTGAAATACCAGCTGCTGTGAAGGATGGGAGGCGGCAAGAGAGAGCTATATAGTCCAGACCTGACGATTCATGGCACATCAGCTCACAGGTTGTCTGCCCACCTCTGCTTCCTCCAGGCTCACAGGTAAGTGCTTCCAGAAGCTCTGCTTGACTACATGAATCCTTCCTGAAAATAATATCAATGATGTTTGTTACATCATTTATCTAATTTGTTCTGTCTGATTGTATTTTATTCTTTAGCCAGGGCAAAAGTAAAACAATTTTTCATCTCCTTTAATCTTTAGGTAATTTATTTATTTCCAAAAACCAAATGTTCCCTTAGGAGGAAGTGTGATTGGGGGGGTAGGATGTCCAGTACCCACAGATGCCTCAAGAAAAAGGCATAAGAGGTGCCTCATGAGAATGGTGGGATGTTACACATCAATCTTTGTCTTGGATCTGTTATAATGCATTTTCTACCCAGTCTTAGTACAGCCAGTAAGGAAGAAAAGATAACGATATTCTATTAGTTTTCACAAACGTTTTCTTTTCCTTTTTTTTTTTTTTTTGCCACACCACACGGCATGTGGGATCTTAGTTCCTTGACCAGGGATCGAACCTGCACCATCCTGCATGGGAAGTGCAGAGTCTTAACCACATTGCCAGGGAAGTCCCCACAAAAGTTTTCTTTAAATACTATTTCGATAGTCTTCTAATTATGAAGTATATACATGTACATTGAAAAAAGCTTTAAAAGCAAAAGGAAGGAAGCTATAGTTTTCAGAATCCCACAACCCACATATAAGGCATTTTTAATGAAAATTTTATTACAGACTAACCTCCCCTTCAGTAAACTCATTATAAAATAAATTTGATGCTTCTCCAGGAGTTCCAGACTACACCGAGCCACCATGAGTTCACTCGGTGAAGCAATCATCCACTTTGCAGTCGACCTGTTCCAACAGATCAGACAATCAGAGAAGGAAAATATCTTCTTTTCCCCTTTGAGTATCATGTCAGCCTTAGCCATGACTTCCTTGGGGGCCCAAGGACACACCGCATCAGAAATCCTGAAGGTGAGTCGCAGCTTCCTTTACATTTACCAGTTTGTCCTGGTTTCTCTGTTGGCTTCTGTGCAGATGATCACCGATCTGGCTGTTCCCAGGGGTAGCACAGGAAGCTGCAAGCCTCCCCAGGACTGGGTGGGCACAGAGCTGTGGGAGCATATGCTCTCCCCCAGCGCTCCGCCCCATCTCTTCCCTGTGTCTAGACTTCCTTTGGGAACTGGGATGAACCCTATAACTGCCCAATGACCACAGGTGAGGCTTTAAATGGTAGAGTTCAGGTAGAAGTGGTGCGTTGGCTAAAATCCATGGGAGACATCTTTACATGTTTCCTCAGCAATGAATGAAAAATGAATCAGGATTCTTTGAACTGGCTGGTGATCAACCAGCTTTGTGTTTTTCACACGCAGGTTGTGTTTTTCAAGGAGCAAATGCTTGCACGGAACATTTCTTTGTTCTTTTTCTTTCTTTATTTTTGGGTTTTTTTTTTTTTTTTGATTTGGCATTTTGTTTTGTTTGTTTGGATTCTTTCTTTCCTTCCTTCCTTCTTTCTTTCTCCCTTCCTTCCTTCTTTTCTTTCTTTTCTATTTACTCTGGGGTACATAGATCTCTAAAGTCTCCTTGTCCCACTCCCCGTCTCCTCCAGGTCCTGCACTCAAATGAAAACGCAGAGGACACAATAGGAGGAGGAGCTACAAGAGATCCCGTGAGTCACAGAGCATTGGATCTAGAAGGACATCACATATCCAAGAGGGTCGGAGTTTAAACTGGGAATTTCAGATAAACAGGGAAAAGCCAATTTTTAGGGGCCATCTTAAGCAAAATAGATTGGACAGAGTTGTTTCTCATATCATCTTATGTACTTATTTATTTTATGTATTTGTTTTCTTGAAAGAAGAGTAGCATGTTCTTAAGAGCAAGGGTTCTGAAACCCAAAGGAGCTTCAAACTGAAGAATGTTTTTTTTTGCCATGCCACGCAGCTGGCAGGATCTCCCTTCCCCGGCCAGGGCTTGAACACGGGCCACGGCAATGAAAGTCTGGAATCCTAACTACCAGGCCACCAGGGAACTCAGGAGCTTCAAATTGTGCTCTTCTGTTCAGGAATGGAGAACGTGGCAAAATACAACTGCTCTGAGCCACAATTTGACTTCATACAAATTAACTAGGAGCAACAAAAAGTCTGCTACAAGACATGCAACTACATGTAAAACAGGACAACAGTGCCTGGATGACAGAAACCCCCATAAACTTTATGTATTATTATTATTATTATTATTATTATATAGAATAATAATAATTATAGTCATCACAATATGTTGCTAAAATTATATAATTTTAATTAATCCCTAAATTAGATTAAGAGCAATAAACATATGATCAACTATATTTTGGAAAATGCTTGAATGAGAATTATGGTTGGTAGCCTAAATAGTCCTAAACTCTTAGTTAGCAAGTGGAAGGTTCTGGTTGAGATACGCGTGAGTTGAAAAATTGGCTCTGTCTCCTCGGAGAAGTTTCTTAGTTCTCTGAACTCTCTTGTTTTCATGTCAACTGAACTAAAGACTTAGAGATGCTGATGTACAGCTGTGAGCAGTGTACCAGAGACACACTGCTCCTACTTCAGAGTGACTGGCATAATGAACAGCCAAAGAGCACAATCAAGGGGTCTTAGAGAGTAATCCCTCCAAGGAGTAAAACAGGGCTTCATGTCATAACATAGGGCAATGTACAAATTTCATGTTCTCATACAGTTGATGACTGTTAGAGATGCACTATGGTTCTAGCTCTCAAGGAGTTTAAGTTTTAGCTGGTCCCTAAACATTTGAGACAATTAAAACACAATCCAATAGTGGAATGGTGCTGCATCTCTAGTTCAAAAGAGAAAAGACTGGATGGAGTGTGTTAGAGCAGGAAGGAAGAATTACCTGGAAGATTGAATGTAAGGATTATGAAGAGTATTTCTGGTAAAATACATCATATATGGGGGGATAGCAACAAATGTCATCCGTGGGGATACCAAACTCTAGGTACAGAGCTCACAGACCTGTGGGGGTGTAGTATTTACATACAATGAGAATCCAATTAGCTCACTTTCTGGTGTTTGAAGGTTGAAAAGCCAGGAGATATGCATCATCAATTTCAAAACCTTCTGACTGAGTTCAAGAAACCCACTGATGCCTATGAGCTGAACATAGCCAACAGGCTCTATGGAGCAAAGCCTCTTCTGTTTCTTCAGGTAAGTTTCATGGCCTGTCACACCTTTGGTCTGCATCCTGGGTCCTCTCATCCCATCTCCTAATGGGGGAGGGGGAGGCAGAGGAGCCTGGCTGACCCACATGGGGAGCATTTGCCCTGGGGGCATTCAGCTCCTGGACCGCAACGCCCCCCCACTGGAGTGTCCCAGAGCCTGACAACCCACCAGGTAAGTGGGCGTAAGGATTGTTTCAGGTACTCTGTTTGGTCATCACTGAACACAGTTAAATCTGGGAATACCTACATAGTTACTGATAAATTACTCTTAATCCCTCCTTTCTTCCTGCCCATGTCATAGGCATACATGGATAATATTGAGAAATTTTACCTAGCCAGTGTGGAATCTGCTGATTTTGTCAGTGCCGCAGAAGAAAGTCGGAAGATGATTAATTCCTGGGTGGAAAGCCAAACTAATGGTAGGTTATGAGAGAGAGTCACTCCTTAAAAATCACTGTAGAGTCCCCGCTGTGTGTGAACGCTGTGCTGGACCCTGCATAGGGTGCCAGGAGCCAGGGTGAGATGAGATTGCAGAGGATGGAGGAGGGCACTGCAGAGGGTGGAATGGTCCACGTCAGTGTGGAGAGAAACAAGGGGAGCCCAGGAGGGATCCCAGGACCAGCTACCTGGAAACTCAGCTGAGTCTGTGGATGACAGTATCTCTACGGATCCCAACTCTCTGCTCAAACTTCAGGTTGATTCGCATTTTATCTTTAAAATAGAGGCTTAACGTCTGGATTATGATCCCTAAGAGATAATATTAAAAGGGTTCCCTTATCCTTTGTCAACTGGGAAACGAGCCGCTCTCCTGCAACCCACCCGTCTTGCCACCTGCAGCAGAAGCTGCCTGACCACTTCCGCATCCCCGCATCCTGCAGGGATGGTCACAGTCGTCCTCCCCAACCACGGAAGGCGGCTGGATGATGTCTCCATTCTATGAATCATATCCTACCTCCCATCCTAAATACAGGCCAAACCTACAGCAACTCAGCGTGGCAAATGAAGACAAAGACACCCCGGGAAATGGTGTCTGAGTACATGTTTTCGATTTTAGCGCTCATGTCATTTGTCCTAAAGAACATTCAGGCCCATTTCCTCTGAGTAGTGAGTTCAAGTTTGAAAAAACAGAAAGCAAAGAAGAAAGTGAAGAAGAAAAGAACAGAAGGAAGGGTGGAGGAAATGGGAGGGTGGGGGTTATTGAGGGGACAGGGAGGGTGGTAGGGAGGGAGGGAGAAAACTGACCCGTGGAAAGATCAGCTGAAATCAGTTCATCAGAATTCAGTGTGAGATGACTGATGTCACCACAGAGGCCAAACACGTTGCCAGTCAGAAAAGGGGTGTCTGCATGAGGGCGACTCCATCAGGCTGGTGCCATGAGGAAAGCTTCACCTTGTGAACAATCGGGCACAGAGTCCCTAATGTGATTTGTGTGAATATTTAATCATCAGTTGTAACTTTCAAAGCATCTTCCAGACAAACCACTTGTGCCTTTCATGACAAACCTTTGATTTTCTTTCTTTGCAGAAAAAATCAAGGATCTCTTTCCCGAAGGCACTCTTGGTAGCATGACCATTCTGGTTCTGGTGAACGCAGTCTATTTCAAAGGGCAGTGGTGCCAGAAATTTAAGAAAGAAAATACTGGGGAGGAAAAATTTTGGCTGAACAAGGTATTGTCTATAAATTATGTATATAACATAACATAGCTACACATTCACTGTGAAATTTAAATACCTAGTGATTAATATATAGCTGCTGCAGGTAGAAGATAGAATTTGTCAAGGTTTATTTTCTTGTCTTTTTTTTTTTTAACTTTATTTAGTTGGGATTCCTTGAAGAAACTCTTGTCTCTCATCCACAGATTTCCGAGATTATCTCATAGAAGGAGGATGTATTTGGTGTTACAATAATATTATCTTTCTTTTTGAGTTATGCTCACTTAGCATTTTTTGCCACATGAATTTATTGCAGGATACAAGCAAATCTGTGCAGATGATGAAACAAACCGATCATTTCAATTTCACATCACTGGAGGACATGCAAGTCAAGATCCTGGAAATACCGTACAAAGGCCAAGAGCTAAGCATGATGGTGCTGCTGCCCAATGAAGTAGATGGTCTGCAGAAGGTAAAAGCTGGTACCTCCAATGCTGCCTACTATTGCTTAAATTTCTAGTGAGACACTGCTCGTATGGGCTGCTCATAGACTGGTGCTAGTGGCTGGCAGAGCTCAAGCACGCAACAAAAAAATAAAATCAATACCTTAGGCATCACAGTACGATACAAATAGCGCATCTGTACATCACAGGTCACATTAACATTCTGATGAAACTATGGAATGTCAGTTCACAAAAAATATATACCTAGATACACACATAACTATTTTGCAGCCATACGAACCTCTGATATATTCCAGTCCACTCATCTGAAGACAAGGAAGTTAACACTCATACATAGGTGACACATAGAAATATTTGCAAGTTCACTCCCAAGTAAAATAAGGAAATTAAAAAAACAAAGCAGTTACATATTGCCCACTAATTCGCAGTGCTTTTGTAGACGGTGGACAAATAGATTTATCGTGATGCCCACTTTTAAATTTTGAAGTATTTGGTCCCTAAGTGCTCAAAATGGACAAAAGGCTCATTCAGAGCCTCATTGCTAAGATTTCAAAAAACGGGAGGATTATAGAATTTTCCTGTTAGCATTGTTATAATAAAGTTAATATGTAAAAATATCAATAACAATATCTGGCATAAAAGGACATTCCATAAAAGGCCATAAGCAAGTACTATAATAGTCGATGCAGAAGCAGGAGTAAACTTGCCACACTCAAAATACATATCTTGTAACACTGGAAACTGGAGATCCTTAGGGAAAGCAATATGGCAATAAGTAAACTTAAGAAGAGTCATCCGAATATTTCTGCTTCAGCCCTAAATTCCCCATTATCAATGACATTGGGAATCTCAGTCCTAGGATTTTATCCTATAACAACAAGTCTAAACAAGGGAAAAGCTTTTGGACAGAAGTGGCTCAAAATAATGAAAAATTTTAAATGAGGAAAAATGGTACATGTTTGTATTACCTTAGGTTAGGGACTGACATGCAGAGAATGCTTAAAAGATATTAAGTAAAGATATATATACTGAATATCAATTTAATGGTAGTATCATGTAACAGTGTAAACTTGATTAGAGAAACATATATCTATACAGGAAAAGTTTACAAATAAATGAAGCAAGAACAAGGAATAAAAGTAGGCTATATGCTGTAAATGCACTATGTAAAAATTTATGGACAAAAGAACATTGACAAGAGGTATTTGAAAGTGAAGCACGGAATAGAGAACGAGCCTAAGAAGTGGATCGCTCATCTTCTACAAATAATTTTATTTAACCATTCTGTTGCATATATGTGTGCATATATATATACATTTGTATAGATATTTATACATATGCATATATTATTAATGTGTACATATATATATATAAATAGCAAAGTCATGAAAATATAAGAACATTTATTTGATTATATAATATATATTCAGGACTCTGTTATTTTTACCTCCTCAGATAAAACCATATCAACTGAATCTCCTGTATTTATGTTTACTGTTAAAGGATTTCCACGTTTCAATCCAATGTTAAGGGGGGCTCCGTGTCCACTGACAATCTTACCAGTTGTTCCTTTTTCCATTGTTATAGCTTGAAGATCAACTCACTGCTGAGAAGTTAATAGAGTGGACGAGCCCACAGAATATGAAGGAGTTACAAGTGGATTTATACCTACCTCGGTTCAAAGTGGAGGAGAGCTATTCCCTCAAGCCCACGCTGATAGCCCTGGGGATGGTGGACGCCTTCAGTCCGGGGAAAGCCGACTTCTCAGGCATGACCGGGGGACAAGGTCCGGTGTTGTCAAAAGTCCTCCACAAGTCCTTCGTGGAGGTGAATGAGGAGGGCACGGAGGCTGCAGCTTCGACTGGAGTAGAAGTTCGTTTAACATCAAGACCAACTACAGACAGTTTCCGTTGTGACCACCCTTTCCTGTTCTTCATCAAGCACAACAAGACCAACAGCCTCCTCTTCTATGGCAGAGTCTCTTCCCCTGAGATGTGATTAGCCAGCAGCTACACTTGGGGGACATTCACAGAGCTGTTCCTGAACCTTGATTGCTGGAAGTAACAGGTTGTCTTTGATTCATTTTCCTTTCCAAACTCATAGTCATCACTAAGAATGTGTTGGTTGAAATACCATGTCTGTCTGTTTCTCTTTTTCTACAAACCCATGTAAACCTACTGTATCTCCCCATGGTAACTCCCATGTGGACAAAATGTTCAAGATATGATAAAAGGATATTTCAACACTCTATCTTCACCTGAATTTGAAATAACATAGCTGCTGTTTCAAACATCGTATCTACTATTCAAACCTACTCACCTAGACACCCACATTTATTTGAATTTAAGTGATCTGTGGAACGCTTACATGCCAAAAATTTTTCCTCTTATAAAATACATTATCAATAATATAGTACTTATTCATACTACCTGTTGCTTTTCCTTTTTTTGCTTTCTTTCTTTTCAACAAAGTGCAAGTGGCCTGCCACACATAGGAGAGATAATTCGTAAATATAATAATTTATAAAAAGAAAAATTCAAAAAAAGTGTAGAGCATGATAAGGCTGAAGTGGTGGACTGGTACCAGAACATGAAAGGCTTTGAGTCCACGTTAGGAACTTTGTATTTTATCTCTAAATAAATGAAAAGACATTGTAGGTTTGTAACGAAAGTGGGGTCCGGCTGCTCACTGCTCAAAATCCAATAAAGAGGCCAGGCTGGTGGAAAGGAAAGTTTGCTTTATTTTGGATGCTGGCAACCAGCAGGGGAGGGCAGACCCCTGTCCAAAGGCCAACTCCCGCCCTGACAATCGGGGCAAGAGCTTTTATACACAGAGGGAAGGGGCTACATGCAGAAACAGCTCTGATGACAGTCAGCTCTGACAGTCATCGTGAAATTGGTCATGTGGTGGTCTGACCTGTGTCATCTTGATTGTTTTAAGTACAGTTAGTCTGCAGTTCCAGGGCTGGGTTTTTCCCATTTCCTTGAGGCCAGTTCTCAGAATTGTGGCAGCTTATGTCATGGCTACAGTCCGGTCACCATGTAGTTAACTTCTTCCACCCGGTGTGGGTTTCAGTATCTACAATACAGCTCACAGGATACAGCTCAGAATATTATCTACAGCCCTTGAGAAGGAAATAAAAGTCCTTGACTTTGCTTAATGACTAAATTACTATCATTTGGTCTCCTTTGTTTTCCTTTGTTTCTGCATTTTCTCACTTCTCTGATTAAAGTTATTCTTTGGCTAAAGTTATTTCCACAGACAAAAAGCAGGCTGAGGACATGGGGGGAAGGACCATAGGGTCCTGCTTCATTTCAGGTTTTGTTTGTTTTCCAAAGCGGGGATAGAGATCATATCTGCCACTTTAAAATATATATCTGGTTATTATGTTGTAAATGGATGAGAGGAAAGAACAGCATGGATATAGTGAAATTACTAGTAAACCATTAGAATGTCAAGAGTGGAACTGAGATAAATACTTGGGGAGTAAAATTTGCCACTCCAAAATGTGTCTTTTTGGCGTGAGGATTAATTTAGGCTAATAATTTTTAAGAAACAGAGGACCCAGGAAGACCCAGGAAGTCTTTCTTTTTATCTCCCACTTAGCTGCCTAAAGAGTTTAGATTAAGGGCCTGTTCCCACAAGAGAGCTATCACCAGAGATACCTGCAGAGAATATGGGCGAGAAGTGGTTGGGAAGCTCGGCAGGGCCTGGAGATCAGTCCCCTCTGTGCCCCATAGTCTCCGCCTGGCCCAGCAAACATGTTACCAAACATTTGCTTTTCCAACTCCATGTCAGTCGCATTTTTGAAGTCCCAAACCACTACACCCAACATCCTCTTTTGTCTTCTCTGAAGATGGTATTTAAGGTGAGGTTTGGGGCCATTTTGGCAAGTTTCTCAGTCTTCCTGGGTCTCTCCCGTGTATGGTGGAAAAAAGTTTCTTCCTCCCTCACAGATAGTTACGTGTGATAATTGTTTAGGAACTAAAATTCATAGAATTTTGGTAACACATTATATATGGCAGAAACGAGAGATAGAACCCAAGACCTATGATGAAGTTTCTGGCCTAACCAACTGGTTGGATGGAAGAAGATTTCATTTTGGAGAGAAGAGATGATCCTCGGCTTCAGTTTGCACTTTGTAAAATTCCTTTTGAGACATCCAGATGGAGTTGTCTAGTAAGCACTTGAATCCATGAGTCTTGAGCTCATCTGCAGGATACGATCTGGAGCTTGAAATTTGTTATGCTTGTTGGGGAAGGAAAAAAGTTTCCTCTACCCTCTATGTTCTTCTGGCTGTTCTAAGAATTAAATTGACAGAGACAGCTTAGCAGGAGAAAATCCAATATAATTACATACATAAGGGGACCCCATAGGAAAAATGAGACTCGAGGACAAATTAGTCATTTGAGGCTTATATGGCATCTGAGAGAAGGAAACGCATGTAGGGGGCTGGGACTTCAAAGGGGAGGGAAAGAGTTACAGGAAGATGGGGAAAAACAAATGTTTGGTAAACAAAAGTTTGCCACGCTATGCACAGACAATGGGACACAGAGAAGGCTTTGATCAAAAAGGCCTTGCCCCCCCTCACCTCCCACCCCTGTCTACTGTACCGGACTCATATTCATTGTACTTGTCTCTGACTATAGCTCTCTTCCTGGGATTGGCCCCCTATCTAAATGCTTTTGGCAGTTACGGGGGAGGATGTAAAAGCTCTTCCTGAGACTTTTGTTGCTTAAAAAAAAATTGTAAAATAATTTGTTCTCCCCTACATGCTCAACAGAAAATTTCCCAGTCCCAGGGGGACTTCCTTGGTGGTCCAGTGGTTAGGACTCTGTGCTTCCACTGCAGGGGAAATGGGTTTGATCCCTGGTCAGGGAAATAAGACCCTGCATGCCACGCAGCCACAAAAATAAGAAAACAAAAGGTTACTATATTTATTCAGTAACCCTAAAATTTTGTTTTGTTTTTTTTTAAACGGGTAGCTAAAGGCAGGAATGAGACCCTAGGGAGAGGGTGTAAAGTGATAAGAAAGGAGGGCCTAGAACTGACCTTGAAGTACATCAATATATAGAGGTCAGGTATGGACACTTTTTATTTTCTAAACATAGCTTTTCTTAGGGGACTGTACTCATTCCAAACCCTTCCCAGTCAGTACTTGATCCCAGCTGATTTCATAAACCATGAGTTCTGGAGGATGTGAACAAAGTTAAAATTTTCCTCAGCCAAACTCAGCAGCCCAGGAACACAGCAGAGGAAGTAGATGTTTCACCATTAAGTGTGAGACGTGGTCAAGGGAATTGTCAGACTGGCCAGAGAGTGGGTCACGTGAGTAAGCGATGCAGTGAACGGGTGGGAAGGGAAGGCAAGGCAGGGGGGCATTGCCTTGATGAACAGAGAAGCATTGGGGTACTTAATGAGGTTGAAGCAAAGAAATGATGGGAATGAGTTTCTGAGAAATACGAGAGGATCAAAATTTGGCCCAGGACCTGGGATTTTTCCTGTACTTTAAAATGGAAAATTGTAGGTAATAAATAAGATCAGAGTGCCACCACGTGTCTGAATTAATTTCTAATGATTCAATGAACTTGAAACTGGTATAGAGCTGTTTGGATTTTGGGGGGGGGGGGGCGTTTGAAGAATTGTTGGTTAGAATGCCTTTCAACTACTTGTAATTTTAGTTGGGTTTTCCAAAGGAACTTTATAAATGCAAACAAGTAAGAAAAAGGCTCATAGGCATTTGAATCATATCAGGTAGAGGGCATGGTAGACATCTATCTATGAGATCTGAAAAGCTTTGCCTATATTCTAGGCCAACTAGAAGGCAGAGAACCTACTGCCTTGCCTAGGGGCCACATGTAAGAGAAATTGAAGGGAAATTCAACACCTGTATCTTTATTTTTAAAGTAATAGATTATAATGCATTGAATTAAACAGAATACAATGAGGCCATATTGATACAAAATAAATAGATGACTAAATTAAAAGTTTTATACTGAATGGATGTTTACCTGCTATCAAAGTTCCTCCCCACAGGGTACCATTTCACATCTATTAAAGTAAAGAACTGGCCGTGTCAAATTTTGGAGAGAATGCGAAGCAATGAAAATGCTCATACACTGCTGGTGGGAATACAAGAAGGTGTAACCACTTCTGAAATCAGTTTGGTAATTTCTTATAAAAATTAAACGTTTACTCAACATATGATACAGCAGTGCCACTCCTTGATACCCACCCAGGAGAGCTGAAAGCAAGTGTTTACAGAAGTACTTGTGTACAAATGTTCAAAGCAGCTTTATTAATAATGGCCCCAAACTGGAAAAAACTCAAATTGGCATCAGCAAGTAGATGGATAAACAATGAAATAGGACTCGGCCATAAAAAGGAAGAAAATACTGATTCTTGCAGAGCCACAGATGAAACTTCTCAACACTGTGCTGTGGGAGAGAAGCTGAACAGAAAGAGTCCCCATTGTATAATTCTACATGTATGGAGTCCAACCTGACAGAGAGCTGATTAGTGCTTTCCCAGGGCTGGAATCAGGGAGGAAATTGATTGCAAAAGAGTCCAAAGGAAATTTCTAGTTGAGATGAACGCTCTATAATCTGATTGAGTGGTGGCTATGTGGGTGTTTACATTTGTGAAAAGTCACTGATGTGTACACTCCCAACGTGCCACTTCTGTTTTATATAAATTCTGCCTCATAAAGTAGACAGGGAAGGAGGGAGAAGAAGAGAATTATACAAAACACACATGGTTATTGTCGACTCTAGAAGTATTGGAGTGAAAAACAGTTCTTAATTAAATATGTTTTTAAGAACAACCCCCTTCTTACCAACTTTTGGCTGATCCTCAATTTATTCGTATACATTTAACTACATTTAATTATATGCCAGTATTCCTATCATATAGATGAAGAAGCAGCGGTTAAATAAGTGCTCAGAGGTCCTGGGGCCTTCTGCTGACTCCCAGATAGGGGCATAGAAAGGCAGCTTGGGCATATGTCAATTTTAGAACTGGCTATTCTACCAACACCTCCTGCAGGGACAGGCTTTGGGTGTGGCAATGAGATAAAAACTGCTGGAGTTGCGTCACAAATAATGGATCACATGTGAATATTTTCAAAACCCAAGGGATTTATCCATGTAAGCTTCATGATCCAGAACTTTTGAACACCCTCCATGGGTTTAATACACACATTGTTGTCCTGGATCGCTCACTTGCAAATACTGACCTGGAGATACAAATCAAGCAGAGAGAGGAATGCCTCTCTACCTGAAATTCACTAATGTTTTAGAACTGATCAGTGACAGCTCAGATTCTAATATGGTTGCTATGATTTGGTTTCTAAGCAAAGTTAGAGGATGCTGCTGTTGATGATGATGATGATGGTGGTGGTGATGGTGGTTGTGCTGATGTCAAAGACGAAGAAGAGAGCAGCAAATGTCAGCTGGAGGCATACCATGTTCCAGATCCTTTAATAAGCACGGAGTCTGTTTATCCTCAAACAACTCAATAAAATAGAAACTCTTATAAAACCCATTTTTTAAAATGAAGAAACTGAAGGTTAGAGAGATGAACAAAACTACCCAAGGCCCTATAGCTCTTCCCAAAGCCCAGATTTTTATTCAGTTTGTCTGGCCCTAAAGTTGCCACATAAGAGAAGGATTTAGAAATGGACATGAACAAAATTTGTTTTCATTGCTAAAGTGGTTGACCTTAATTCCCTGGATTAATTATTTTCCATGTAATTAGATAGTGGATCATTTCATTAGAAGTACTCACCAAATATAATGTTAGAAGTGATATTAGAGATCATTTATACAATGCTCTTCATTTAAGCAATAAAAAACCCAAAATTCCAAAGACATTAACTGCCTTCTCTGAGGTCACAGTTTGGTCAGGGCAGAGCTGGGATAGAAACTCTAACTTCCTGACTCCGGGCCTGGTGTTCATTTACTTTCTTTCCCTTCACTATTTGATCAATTCAATTTTACACGTTATGTTGCCCACTGATGTGTTATCCTCCAAAAGCATTGACTGCACAGGTCTGGGTATATCCATTCCCTGATCCACTCATCTTTGGTCATCATCAACAGGCCCAGGGCTGATTGCCCTGTGGTTCATACCTAACAGGTTACATGGAAGTTAAACACTTCCATTTTCTTTAGGGCAATTATATTCTTTTTTTTTAAATAGATCTTTATTGGAGTATAATTGCTTCACAATACCGTGTTAGTTTCTCTTGCACCACAAAGCGAATCAGCCATATGCATACACATGTCCCCATATCCCCTCCCTCTTGTGTCTCCCTCCCACCCTCCGTATCCCACCCCTCTAGGACGTCGCAAAGCACCGAGCTGATCTCCCTGTGCTATGCGGCTGCTTCCCACCAGCCAACTATTTTACATTCGTTAGTGTATATATGTCGATGCTACTAAGTTTCCATTGGGTACTGTCTCCTTGCTCCTCCAATAAATTGGTAACTAGAACATTGGATATAAGATGTGCAGGGACCAGGAACTGACCAGGTTCTTGAGCACTTGTATTCCCAGACATTGATCTACATGCTGAGAGTGCAAAGATGACTCCAGTTAGTGGTGGAGACTCATTTGAACAGAAAATATCAATACGATAGAGTTAACAGTATGGAAAAGCTTCACCAAGCACTCCGGGAGGGCTGGGTTGTGTGGGATAGTTAGGGAGGGGCAGGAAAACAATGCTTCCAGGAGGAGAGTTGCACTTGACACAAATCCAGAAGTGTCTGATTTACATATTTCACATCCAGAATGTCAATGTATTCATATATAGAGGGAAACGTACTATAAATTTATGGCTAGTTATCCCTGGAAACTTCTTCCGTTGCTTAAGTTCACAGCTCAAGCTGTAAAGGAGAAACTTGCTGGGCCAATGCAGAAAAAGAAAGAATTAAAATGAGATTCCCAGCATAAAAAATGGCTCTGTATATCAGTATCTTTTCTCTTCTCTTTTGCAGGTGGTAGTAAGCAAAAATTACTTAATTAATCTAAGGTAGTTCTGTAGATTCCTTTTTCCATAAAGTTGGGTAAAATGTGGGGACTCATAATTCATGTAAAGGCTGCCAAAGGTGAAAGCAACTGGGGCTGAGCAGGAGGCCCTGGAGGAAATAAGAGAAAATCAAGAAGAGGGAAGAGAGGGCAATATTGTTTCACATGTCTCTGAGACTTAATTTTTGTTCAGTCATTTTTCCTCTTTGTTTTTCAGATTGTGCCATTTCTATTGATCTATAAGTTTTCTGAATCTTTCCTCTGTTTTCTCTGTTCTGTTATTCAGTCCATCCAGTGAATGTTTGTTTTTGGATATTGCATGTTAAGTTCTAAATTTTCCATTTGCTTCTTTTTCATAGTTTTTACTTCTCTGTGAAGAACGTCTTTCCATTAATTTCAAGAGGATTTACCTTTACCTCATTGAGCATCGTTGTAATGGATGCTTTGTCTGCTAATTCCTCCATGTGGGTTATTTCAGGGCTGGGTCTGTTGATTGCCTTTTTCTCTTGAGAATCGGTCACATTTTCCCAGTTCTTTGTATGCTCTTGTTGTGTGATTTTGGGTGGTACCCTGGAAAGTTTGCTTATTATGTTTCAAGACTCTGGTTCCTATTAAAATCCTCTGGAGATTGTTATTTTTTCTTTTTCTGTTGTTTTTATTAAGCAATTCATGAACCTGTGGTCCAACAGGTATTGTGCCTTGTCTTCTGAGCTGTTCCAGTCTTGGTGCAGTTTTCAGGACACTGCTGTGCTGTGTGTGTCCACATGGTGCACGTACCACTCGGGGGTTAATGTGGGAATTGAGTGGCAGTTTATACTGTAGTTCACTTCTGCAACCCTCTCCTCTGCCTCGTTGGGTCTGTCTGTGCATGAGGCTCAGGGGGATCCCAGGACTCATGTCGGCTCATACACAGACCTACATAGTCTCCTCCTCTAGCTCTCTCCTCTTTGGGCTTCTACCCACATTCTCAGGCTTCAGGGGCCCCTCCTACATGTTCCTCAACGTGTTTCAGCCTCCATGCTGTCATGCAGTTCCCTATGGCCAGGTTGACCTTTCAGGTGAAATAGCAAGAGAAAAGATAGGAAAATAACGGGCCTTTCCCCACACTCTTCAGACAATAGGAGCCTCTTAACCTGTTCCTTTGTCCAGAGACACAGGCCATTTCTCAGTGAAGGCCTCTGCCGTCACTGAGGTTGCAGGGGAGATGTGGTAACTGGGGAGAAAAAGACCAATGGGGTTACCCCCTCACCCCTCAACATGCAAGCCCCCCACTTTCTCACTTATCTGGCTAGAAATAAAAGGTTGATCCCATGGTTTTAACTTTCAGCTGCTGCTGGACTTTGCGTGCCTTGCGTAAGCTGGGAGACAGAGGCAGGGAAAAACCACTATATATATATATATATATATATATATATATATATATATATATATATATATGACTGCAATATGAACGAATGGAGGAAAAGAAAAACAGGAGGAGATTTAAGAGTCTGTTTCTATTATTCAGAGGAGAGACATGGAGTTTGGATCAGGATAGTAGCAGCAGAGAAGTAGGTGAATTTGAGACATATCAGAATGTAGCGCTTGGTTGTGTGAGGTGAAGGCGGGAGACTCTTGTGGAAAATGATATGAGTCCAGTTTGGACCGCTGGGTGGATGGTGTGGCCATATACGAAGAAAGAGAACAGGAAAAGAGAAGGTGAATTCAGCGTGGGCCCTTAACTTGCTGTGTCTGTGTCACCTGTAGGTGTCCACGGGGCAGTTGGATATGCGGCTGGAACCCAGCAGGGAGACCTAGCAACTGAAGCCAGGGAATTGTATCAGAAACAAAATAGGGGGGAAAATGGGGTCCCAGAATAAAGCTCTAAGGATTTTTAACATTTAAGGGGCAGGCAGAGGGAAAGTTTCAGAGTGCTGTGTCTTCGAGGCAAGGGGAAGCAAGCACTTCAAGAACGTCCCCAGAAAAGCAGGGGCAGGAGATCCCAGGCACTGCCTGAGTGGACGTGTCTTAAAAGCTACAACTGCTAAGTTTGAGATCCTGAGCGGCACCGTTAGAGTGCGGCAAACAGCGCCATCTAGTGGAAGATAAGAAGAACAGACGCGAGAAGGCCGATTTTCTTGTCTGTTGGAGTTGGAAGGAACTTTAGAAACAATATTGTACAGAGGAAACATAGGCCACAAGGGCTAAGTTTGATTTCTCCAAAATTTACGGCAGCTCTCCAGTGAGAGAGCTAGGACTAGTACGTGGCTTGTCAGATCCCAAGCCAGTACCCTCTTTACACTGAACTGCCTCCAAAGGGTTTGCAGATGACAGAAAGCACTCGGACCCGGACTAACCAGGACAAAGGGGTCCTGGGGTCTCTCAGCTCCTTAAGACCTGCACAAGTTTTGGATCAAATCCGGGTTCCCTGCCCTGAGAAATGTCCAATACCTTCCCAAGGCTATATGAATTCTCAGACACCTCCGGTTCCAGAATCTTCCTCCAGTGAATTCCTATCCTCAACTCTACTTCATAGGGCTCTTCCTTTACCTCAGCCTTGGCATCAATCCAGACATGGAAACAAACCCTTTCCATAGGTCCAGTTTTGAGATAACAATCAAAAACAGCCTCACTCAGCAAAAATGAAAAACACCTCACCCAAGGCCAACGCGGAGATGAAGAAATGGGCATTAGAAAGCTTTTTCTTGACAGTATTTTGACTATTCCATCACATTACATGGATTTCCCTTATCTTTTCTGTCTTTGTTGACATTTTCAGAGCAGACAATTTTTTTCACACTGTCTTTTATAGAAAGTGTGACCATATAGTTAATCTTCCAAACCAGACACTTTTTAAAGTGAAAAGGACACCAAAACTAATTAAAATAGACATACATATACATATACATATATGAAATCTTTACTTGACAAACTGATTTTATTTTATTGGTGGGCTTTGCAAGATTTCTGTACAAAAACTGTTTTCAAAAATAAAATGTTATTTTAAAACAACATGTGTCTGTGCCCACAAGCAAAATAGGAGAAAGAAAAAACTTCCTAGAATCGATTATCTGAGCGTTAAAAAAATAATATAAACATAAGCAGAATCATTATTGTCATGTAGTTTAAGCATTGTCTTAATTATATTGTTCTCTAAATCGGTCACTAGTATTTCTCTGAAGATTGTAGTTTTTCAGTATGATGTATTTTTAACTCTTTCATAAAACTGCCAGAAATTATCTTCAAAGTTGCATTTGATGATTAATAAAATTTAAATTCTTGAGAAAATAGTCTCTCTCTAGGTGCTGAAGTACCTGTTAAGCTCAGAGCAAATTCTGCCACATGAGGAATAGTCTGAATTCAGACTTTATTGCAATGTTTAAATAATCCAGCTCCAGTATTGTCACAGGGACAGTCTCTGTGCCTCTATTCAGAGAACATTTATTCTACAAGCCAAACTGTGTCAAATAAGTCATCTCAGTTTATGAGTCTCTTGAATGTTTCATCAGATTTAGATTATGCAAAATTGACAGCCTCCATTTTATTCTATTTGATAGGAAATATAAATGTATCCAATTTTTAAAAAAACAAGTTCTATCAAAAGATACTTTCCACAAGTGCAGTTACAGAATTTCAAAATTAAATCTTGTACACATTTGAGCACCTCTTGTTCTTAAACTTGTTCAGTTCCCCCTTTCTTTTTCAGGAATTAATTTAAATGTCTTCCTGTCAGCAAGTTTTGTTTTCTGTAATTACAATTAGCCAAAATCACCAAAAGCTGAGGTTTGTGGGGAAGTCTCTTCCTTATATGCTTTGATTAGGGACTTCCCCCAAAAGTGAACATAATGCAACCAAAAGGTAAAGGATTCATTTTCCAAAACAAGAACAAAAGTTTTAGACTATTGTTGGACATGAGTTGGTTTACCACATAGTTCTTCAAAGATTCAAGTATTTCTAAAATCCAACTGATGGTGGATTTACAAAAAATTCTGTAGTTACTTTGTATATACATTTAAAAATTTATACCTTTTACAACTGCAATTTCTGTTTTGGTAGAATAACACAGCATATTTGGACACCATTATGAATTTTATGAGGACCACAACCAATTTCAGCTCTACTGCTATTTCATTAGGGTGTTCTTAAATTTAGAAAAGAAAATTGTTTTCATTATACCATCGAGGTCACCAAAGTTTCTATTTGTTATCACTAGAAAAATAAATAAGTTTATCTTTAATGCTGAAACTTTTTAACTAAATTTATTATTGAGTTCATAATACTTCAGATGTTTTTCATGTGATAGATGGAAATTCCAAAAGCTTTATGAACCAGACAAAAGGGAACCACGATTGAAGTTACGATAAATGATTTTCTATTTGAAACAGCTCCTGACACTGATATAAAGCTGTCATCATTTAACTGTTTGGGGCATTCTTCTTCTAATGGAACTGAAACATCTACAGCTAGTGCTTCCTTGGCCTCTGTGCACACACACACACACACACACACACACAAAACCCTTGAAATTGAAAATGAGTTCATTAATTTAGAAGAATAGTCACATGATCTGAATGAAAAATGACCCTTCCCAGGGTGCTGCATAAAAGTCCCTTCTCAATGTGGTGTATATATACAATGGAATATTATTCAGCCATAAAAAGAAAGAAATCCTGCCTTTTGCAACATGGATGGACTGGAGGGCGCTGTGCTGAGTGAAATAGGCAGCTTTCATTCTCATGAGTCCGGCACACACTTTCCACCCAACAACCAGGCCTGAGGCCAGACTGGTCTGCCCAGCATATGCTGTTCCCTGCCTTGTTTGCCTAACCTTAATAACGCCTGCTCGTCCTGGAAGACTCAGTTCAGATCCTGGAGGGTCCCTCAGACTGAGCTGGGCACCCTCCCTCTGTGCTCCAGTGCACACTCTAATTCCCCCACCCATCCTACCATAGCTGATTGTTCATTCTCTTTCTTTTTGTTTTGTTTTGTTGTGTTGTGTTGTGTTGTGGTTTTTTTGACCACACCACGTGGCATGCGGGATGTTAATTCCCCCACTAGGTGTCGAACCCATGCCCCCTGCAGTGGAAGCTCGGAGTCTTAACCACTGAACCGCCAGGGAAGTCCCTGATTGTTCATTCTCTGTATGACTGTGTGCCTTATTCATGTTTTTCATCCCATGGCCAGTGTCTAAGACAATAAATGTTTATCCAATGAATAAATGAACAATTGAGTCAATGAAAATTTTCTTGATAACTTTGTGGATGGCGATAGGACATGATAGTCTCGTCAGGTAGTTTCACAGTTAGGTGGGCAAACAATTTTGCCTACTAGATGCTCAACACAATTTTATTTAATGAAGAAATATTTCATTTTTGAGCCTGATGTGCTTAAAATTATTGAAAAGAGAAGTGCAAATCTCATTCACTGCTTACTGTAACTCCATTCATTACTGGTGCGCGTGGTCCCACTGGGATGAATTTTATGGCAAAGGAAACCACCCTCAGCAAGGTGTCACATTCGCCAGCTCAGACAGGCTGACTGTCCTGCAACTTCGCAATGATGCCTCCCCAGGGATGGGAAAACCTGTTCTCTACCTGGAAAGCCATTGACCTAATTATCCTACTCATTTAGTTCCTGCTTTCCCCTACGTCAACAAAGAAGAAGAATTAAGGACAAGGGAAAACAGCTCATCCCAGCTCCCTATAACCTGCCTTCAGTGTTGGATCAAACTCAGCCATCAACTCCAGGCTGTTGAGAAAAGAAAGAGCCCTGGTTATTTGGGTGCTGTGCCGACTCCCGCAGTGTCCAGAGAACTGGTCCTCCGGCAGAGAACTCCCTTTATCCACGCATCCTCCCTAAGCAGTGCCGGGACTAGGGGTGGTGATGGTAATGACCACTTTTGGACCACAGGCTTCCTGAGGAGGAGACAAGGGTGAAGCCAAGGAATCAAGTCCGGTCTCAGCTTGTCATCACAGCCAGCGGGATACTCGCTGAGACAGTCCCGGCTGTTCTGGTGCTCAGTACACACCGAGATTCCTCACTCCTCACCAGCCCTCTCCCCCTGGGTAGCTACATCCTCATAAACATGACCTATTTCTCATCAGCTTATTTGCTCCTAAAATCTATCTACTTCTATTTTTCAATTGTGGTAAGAACTCTTGATCTGAAATCTACCCTGTTAACAAATTGTAGAGTGCACACTTCTGTGTTGTTACTTGTAGGCACAATGCTATCCAACAGGTCTCTGGAACATATTCATCTTGCATGACTGAAGCTTTAGACCCAGTAACACCAGCTCCCCCAGCTCCCCTCCCCCCAGGCCCTGTCAACTGCCATTCTCCTCTCTTCTTCTATGAGTTAGTTTGGCTATTTTCGATGCCTCGTAGAAGTGGAATCGTGCAGTATTTGTCCTTCTGTGATGGGCTTATTGCACTTAGTATAATGTCAAGATTCATCCATGTGGTCACATATGGCAGGATTTCCTTCTTTTGAAGACTGAATAATATTCCATTGTATGTATATACTACATTTTCTTTATCCATTCATCCACTAATGGACATTTATGTTGTTTCTATCTCTTAGTTATCACGAATACTATTGCGATAAACATAGGAAAGCAAATACCTCTTGGAGATCCTGATTTCCATTCTTTTAGGTATATACATGGACCTGGGATTACTGTATTACATGGTCGTTCAATTTTTCATTTTTTGAGGAACCTCCATACTGTTTTCCTTAGTGGCTGCACCATTTTACATTCCCACCAACAGAGTACAAAGGAAAATCTATCTACTTTTAATTGGCCTAATTTTACGTAAGGATCATTATCTTACCAAAGCAAAATATTGAATTTTTTTTTTTTTTTTTGGCGGTACGCGGGCCTCTCACTGTTGTGGCCTTTCCCGTTACGGAGCACAGGCTCCGGACGCGCAGGCTCAGCGGCCACGGCTCACGGGCCCAGCCGCTCCGCGGCATGTGGGATCTTCCCAGACCGGGGCACGAACCCATGTCCCCTGCATTGGCAGGCAGACTCTCAACCACTGCGCCACCAGGGAAGCCCCAAAATATTGAATTTTTGATGATGATATCAGCAACAGTAATTATAATAGTAGTAATAATGATGATGTGATTATGCTTTTATTTCTCTTGCACATTTTACTGAGTACTGAACGAGGCCACTAGTAGCCTATACAGCGCCTTGTGTGAATTAAAAAGAGTGACCCTTCCTCAGACCGACGCAGCCCCACCCCCTGGTGCACTGCTCTATGAATGGAATGCAAGCCTGATTTCAGCCCTTTCTCACCCTCTCTGTAGGGTGTCCTTGTGCAGTGACTAACCTACAGAGCAGTATGCAGTGGTGCTCATGTAGGGGGAACTCAATAAAGAGTAAAAGACTGGATAGCCTGCAGGAAAAGAGCCAGGTCTGTGCTTATAACTAGACAGAAAAAAACAACTACACGATGTCAGGAAGCCTGCTTTATTGCCTTGACCCTTTCCACCTCCCTTAATAAACTCCTTTCTGGGACTGCTGCAAGGGGAGTCTTTTCACAACTGATGGAGGTCCTAGAATTGGCAAGGAGAGTCTCTGCCTCAGGGGTTTCCTTCTTCCTGCCATGGTGGGGGGCCATAGCTATCATGCCGTTCACTGTGGGGAGGCCGACCTTGGTTCCAAGGTCAAGAGGAGAGCCAGCTCAGTCAGACCCTCGCCCAGGCTCTTGGCAATGGAGGCAGCGGTTGGTTCCGTGTGCATGGAAGGGTGAGGACCGGCTCAGGTAGACAAGATCTGTCTCGGCCGGTGGGCTCCTGGCAGGAAGAGGAATCTCAGGGATCATTGAGATACACACCCTTCCTCACATTCGAGTGGAACCCCAGCCCTTGAAAGGGTGAGTGGCTTGGAGCCGGAATCCAGGCTTCCCACCCACAGGGCAACTTGACAAACCGAGGTTTTCTCCTCAAGTTGATATTGGTAAATTTACCTTTCCCAGAACTTCCTCCACAAAACAAAATTCCTCCAAGGTGCAGTATGGCCAGCAGGTTCAGAGGTCCTATAAATTTAAGAAACCAGTCTTCTCGCCCTTCCCCGGAGAGTCACAAAGCACTTGACTGACTTCTCAAAAGCTGAGAAAGGACTGCAGACCCTGTTTAACTTTGTTCAACCCAAACTTCTCAAGACTTTTTAACCATGGACTCCGATTTTCATATCAGCTTCTCATCCCCACAGGACGACTGTTCTTCCAGGCTCACTTTCAGAAATACTGAGTGATTCTTTTTTTTAAGACAGCAAAGAAGCCTTTGTTAGGTCTAAGAGACAGCCACGGCAACTCAAACCCATGAATGACCTGCCCAAGCAGATGCTCTTCTCCCATCAATCAAATGTATTGCTATTTATCATTAGTGGGAGGCACAAGAGAGCCTGTGGTAGAGTCAGGGAGGGCTCAGTCCATGAGCTCAGGGTCTGGCCTGAGCTACATGGGTCTGGCCAGGCTCCTGGAAGGCGAGGAGAAGTTCCAGAGACACATCAGGATCTATCCCATCTCTAGAGGAGAATAACCCCATCTACACTCTTCGTGGCAGGACCTGGGGATCAGAAATAGTCATTTACTGTTAGTGAAAACACTTTGATCCCCTCTTGAAAGCCCTCACAAACTGGAGCAGCTGTTATTGTTGGGGTGGATGATGGTGACCGGGACAGAAGCCATTGAACAGGGGGATGCCCATCTCCTAAATCTTCCCACCATAGGGGATGGGATTGACGGCAAGAATGTTGTAGAAGCAGTTTCAGGTCTAAGAGCAAAAATTTAAAAAGAGAAGGCTAACAAATCTGGTGTTAAATAGCAAATGGCATGCAGTTGACTGAATACGACCCCTAAGGAAAAAGCTCAGAATTTTCAAAAAGTGTATTAGCTAACCAGGAATGTTTGAAAAGTAAACATTCCTAGAAGGCTTGCTTATTATGGAAATATGTAGCTAAGTTTTCTCCTTATCTACATCCATTTGTCTTATATTTAACATAATACTTCATTTTAATGTAAACAGAAGAAGATCTGCCCTTGAAGGTAATGGTTGAATTCACCAAGTGAAAAAAAGTTTTTAATTGTTATTGAAGTACAGTTGATTTACAATGTTGTGTTAGTTTCAGGGGTACAGCAAAGTGATTCAGTGCCATATATATATGTATATACACATATATATATTCTTTTTCAGATTAGTTTCCATTATTAGGTCATTACAAGATATTGAGTCTAGTTTTCTGTGCTTTTCTTGTTGGTTATCTATTTTATATATAGTGGTGTGTATATGTTACTCCCAAACTCCTAATTTATCCCCCCACCCTCCCCTTTGGTAACCGTAAGTTTGTTTTCTATGTCTGTGAATCTATTTCTGTTTTGTAAATAAGTTCATTTGTATTATATTTTTAGATTTCACATATAAGCGGTATCATATGATACCAAGTGAAAATTTTTTAATGTAACCAAATGCATAGAGATTATAAACATGGGCTCTGGAGTCAGAGAGCTGAGGTTTAAATCCTAACAGCGCAACTTACTAGCCTCGTGCTCAGCGAGTTTCCTCATGTCTCTGATCCTCGGTTCCTTTCACCTAAAACAGATCCTCACAGGATTGTTGTGGAAGCTGAATTATAATATATGTCATATGTAGCACAGTGCCTGGCTCATAATTACTCCGAGGATGGCAGTGGGGTTGTTAAGAGTCATAGTTGGAAAAAATAATCATTAGCAGTAATGATGTAACAATAATAATAATAATAAAGAAAGATAGAGAGGCACTGGTAGAACACGTTGGAAAACTTTTCGCCAGTATCTCCCAAAGCTGAATACTTGCATAACCTATGGCTCAGTAATGCCATCCCCAGGGATGTGTGTGTCTATGTGTGTGTGTAAATACATAGATGCATTATTTTTATATACACCCATAACAAGGCAGCTCTGGTGTCCACACCACAGCCCTGGGCACTGCTGTCAGCAGGCCGTCTTACACCAGTGCCCCGGCACCGTCGCAGTTTCAATCCAGGCTCCTGCCTTTCCCCTCAGGTTCCACAACCAGGCTGAGCCCTCCCACGAATCGCCTCATTTTTTCTTCCATAGCCAATGGGCACACGCGCCTCCTTCGTGAGATCCCTGCCTCTGCTCTGTCTTTCCACGTCTGGACGGAGGCTCCAGGCCCTTCTAAAATCCCACTTCCTTCTCGATGCTATCTGGGTGCAGCCACCTCAGGCAGAAATATGCTAACCTGCCAGCCAACGCCAGGTAACCTGAGCACTCCCGCAGGGCAGGAGGGAGGTCTTGCTGCTCCTGGGGTCCTAGCGGGGACTTGCACAGGGGCTGCCCTAGAGTGTTGGTTTGGTGTTCCTGAAGGAGAGGGACAGACTGATTGATGGCCTGGGCAACACTGGGCGGCCAGAGGTCCCATGTGATGCACCAATCACAGTCAAGGCATCCAGAGAGAGCCTTCCCCAATCATGGTCCAAAGGCCTTGAGTCACAGTGGAAGAAGTGTGGGCTGTGCGATCAGAGCTCAGCCCAACCCTGATATTTACCAATTTGGAGGCTTTACCCACTTCCTTTGATCCCACGTCTCCTGGTGAAATAGGCGGGCATAGCCCCTATCTCTAGGGTTATTGTGAGAATAAGCAACTGGAGTAACATCCATAAAGCATCTTCACATACAATACATGGCCCATAAAAAATGGGCCTAATTGGGCTGGTTACATCTAGGGATGTTTTGGTTGACAAGAAAAGGACTGCCGAGATAAGATAAATATTTGGAAACTCCAAAATGGAGATGGTATAGAGGAGAGAGGAGTTCTTCTGGGTACATCCGGTGGCCATTTGTCAAGGGTTGTTGGTACCAGCTGGAAGATGGTGGCATTGAGTACAGACCTTAGGCCCCCTCGTTCTGGCCCCCGTCTGCATGAGTTCAAATCCAGCCACTGGCTTCCATTAACTCTGTGACCTTGAGCCGATTATATATCTAGTCTGTGTCTCTCAGTGTCCTTATTCATGAGACGGGATTGTGGTTTTCCTCCTCATCTGTTTGTTTTGATGATTGAATGAGATAATACAGCTACAACTGGTTTAATGGTGAACTAGCCCAGGCCGGTGCTAGGAAAGTGCAGCTTAATTCTTTTTTTCCAAGGCCTTCAAGCCCACCCTGCTGGCTCTTCCTCACCATCCCCTAGACCAAACCCCCTAAACTAAAGACCCTAGACTAACACTTCTCCAGTCCCTTTCTTGTATTAATACACACTATTTCAGAAGTGAAAAAGCCACCAGAATTCTTCTAGATCAGAACTCCAATCTGTCTTTTGATTAAAAGCTTCTCCATCCATCACAGCTGGGGTCTGGTTTGGGTGCACCAACCACAGAGGAAAGGAGGCAGAGGGGGCTTGACCATCACTTACCTACCTGCCTCTTCTGCTCTTCCCTACAGCACCTGACTCGTGGGGGCAAAGGAAGGAGGGAGAGGTAAGGAAGGAAAGACCTCACTTGACAGGTGAAGACATAATCCAGGATCTCGCAGGAGAAGTGTCCGATAGTAACTCTCTCTCACGGGGCGCTCTTCTGGGCTCTTATAGACCCCATACCTTCCCTGCGCCAACTGTCTGAGCAAAGTCTTGAAATAATCAAGCCTGGCTACCTCCACATCTCACTGTAACTGACAGCAAGCAGGCTTCACTCCCCCTGGAGACCTCTGCCCTTGCTCTGATTCAGGGACCCCTCCAGCCAGCATCTGTGCTGTAGGTAGAGTCCCAGGTTTCTGAATCTCGGTGCTATCGGCTGGTGCGAGTACCACTTGCTATGGGGCCATGTTCTGGGTATTGTAGGGTGTTTAGTAGCATTCCCGGGTCTACCCACTAGATGCCAGTAGCACCCCTCCCTCTAGCTGGGACAACAAAAATGTGCTCGGACATCGCCGAATAACCTCTAGGGGGCAGAATTGTTCCTGGTTGAAAACCACTGGCTGAGACTATCCCAGGCAAGAGTTAAGTCCAAATTTCAGTGCTCTCTAAATTCCAGGAGACACGTTAAGTTCCCTGAACACTTACTTGGTTTAAAGAGGCACTAATCTCTCCTCTCCTCCAAACACTCACTAAGCTTTGGCACAGTCATCCCACACCTTCTATTTCACAGCCTCGAGAAGGGGGATAACGAGCGAAGTAAAACCTGGCTTCGGCCACCCCCAGAAATCCCACACAAACGGTCTTTTCTTTTTAGAATGTGGAGGCATTTGTCACTTTTTGTGCTCAACATTTATTGCGGGGTGGGGGAGCATTCCATCTGAGCACTCTGCAGAGACAGGAAAAGGGCTGTGTTGAATATTAGGTTCACAGATACCATAATTGATTTAAAACAAATGTACATGACATTGACAAAAAAAAGTACTTAATAAGAAAATAAAACATTTTAGGCATATACAGCTTAACTGATAAAATTATTATTATTTATTTTTATTTTTTTGCGGTACGCAGGCCTCTCACTGTTGTGGCCTCTCCCATTGTGGAGCACAGGCTCCAGACACGCAGGCTCAGCGACCATGGCTCACGGGCCCAGCTGCTCCGTGGCATGTGGGATCCTCCCGGACCGGGGCACGAACCCGCGTCCCCTGCATCGGCAGGGGTACTCCCAACCACTGCGCCACCAGGGAAGCCCCAATAAAATTACATTTTGAGGTAGGGCTCAAAGTGGGAAAGGCTGGAGAAAAGTTCCATGGCCTCCTACAAGGCCTCTGCTTTCATGATACACTTTTATGTCACTGGGAGTCATTCTACCACTTCCCTGGTGCTTTCCTCCCCAGGACGAAAGGGACTGGAAGGAGGAAGCAAGAGTCGGTGGGCAGGAAGGAAGACCAGGAAAGAGGGGCAGTCATTACTCCTATTCCTTTTTATTCAGCATCAATCCCCGTCCCCAAAGCATTTGTCAATGGAGGGCTTGGTTCTATTTCAAAATGGTGAACCTAACTTCATGGAAAAAAGCAAGTCATGTAATTCAATAATATTTTATTGTCAACTGCATAAAAGAAATTCAATATTGAGCCTTCAGAGTAAGAAGAAAGTTGAACCTATTTACAACAAAGCCAGAGGAGAAAGAGGGGAGGGCTGTCACCAGATCCAAATCTTCCATGCCATCCTGTGTATGTAGTGAATTAACATGTGAACTGGTGACATAAATAACTTGTCAGAAACATCTTTAAAAACTGCAATTGTTGTAGGTTCCCGGCTAGCTGTCTACAGTAACTAAACCCATAGGCTTTGGAAAAATACAAGTCACAGCAGTGTGAGCATATCAATAGCTTTGGTCACGTTTCCTAGCAGCGTGAAGTTCCTCCCCCTTTCCCACTATCACAGTACACAGAGAGGGAAGTCCCTTCAACACTCGTAAAATTCTTTTATTGTTTGCTGTGAAAGTCCCTGTGCATTTAAGCCCTGGTGGTCAGACATCCACCAGCCTTCCCTGCCGGTGGTCTCTCACCAACCCAACAACAGGTAGGGGTCCTATCAACAGTGAAAGTGAATTCTTAATAAGATCTGAGCTTCCCCTTGCGGTGCTGCCCTTTGGTTACTACAGGTCCAACACTCCAAAATTTCAAAAAGTTCTGAAAACAAAGATTTTTCATAAGTAGGAGGCACACTGATTTGGCAGCAAAACCTGATACTTGGGGCTTCCCTGGTGGCGCAGTGGTTGAGAGTCCGCCTGCCGATGCAGGGGACACGGGTTCGTGCCCCGGTCCGCGAAGATCCCACATGCCGCGCAGCGGCTGGACCCGTGAGCCATGGCCGCTGAGCCTGCGCGTCCGGAGCCTGTGCTCCGCAACAGGAGAGGCCACAACAATGAGAGGCCCGCATACCACAAAAAACAAACAAACAAACAAAAAAACCCTGATACTTATGGGCTACCTGGAGTCTTTATTTTGTGCGGATATTCTACATTTTGTGGCAGAAATATTAAGGTGTTGCTTTATAGGGTGCTGCTCCAGCCTCTATCAATGGAGATCCATAACATACAGTATGTGCAACATATTATCTTTCTAAAATCTCCAAAAATCAGAATTTGAAGGAAATATTTGTCCCACAGGGTTTAATGTAAGGCGCTGTGGACGTACAGTAGCCTGAACGTATGTCCAAGTTTCATCGGCTCCAGGAAAGTTTTGCAAAGCCCATGTACCAGTTTCTTCAGTCTTTCAGGGAAAAGCAAATGTCTGGAACATTCTGTATCCCAGTGATGGAAGGCTAAGCTTTGGTAATAAAATCCTCCAAGACCCTCCTTATAGGAATTTTCTTTGTGAAAGACTGTATTCCTGCCAAAAACCCTAGATAGTTTGACAAATGATGAATACATATTTTTTCTCTAAGGTGATTCCTTTTCATTAAAAGTATTGTCTTTTAAGGGGGTGGGAGGGAAAGAACAACAACAACAAAAAATTGGAAAAAAGGCCTATTAGTGTGAATACCAGCAGCTTCCTGATCCAGCAATATTAACAATTTATTGTATTTAGAAAATGATTCTTGGTTGCAGAGTTTACAGAGAAGTCGGGTGGGACTTAACCTGGGCTCTGCCACTTAAGGAGAACAGAACTTGCCAAAGAAAATGATATTTCGAGTTTTGTTGTGCCTGATGATGTAAATAAAGGGGTGGTCGGCATTGAATTCATCCTTGTGTTGCAGGATTCGTGATCCTGGCACCTCTATGGAATCCCCACCTTCTTCAGTTATTTCTAAGCACACTCTGTGAATGACATTTGAGAGGGTCACTCCCTTGGTCTCTGACATTCCAGAGAAATCAGATGTATTCTCATTAAAGATGTTTTTCAGCCCTAGGTTTTCCAGACTAGCCTTGGGATCAATCATCTTTTCCATCTTAAATTTTGGAATGGAGACTTTGACTTTAGCATTGGCCATGGCACTGGGATTGGTCCACTGCAATAGCGTCTCTGAGTTGAGTTGTTTTTCAACCTGAAGGACAAAAAGGAGAGGAAATTGTTTTTTTTAAATTTCCAATTGTAAAAGATCCTCCTTGATTAAAAACATAAAATGCCATTGTGAGCCCTATTTGGAAGCAGTACAGATGGTTCATCAAAGATGGAATCAGCCCTGCAGTTTTGGTGTGTGACCAGGTTCTCTTAAAAATGGTCCACCCACAGAGAGCTACCATATGACCCAACAATCCCACTCCTAGGCATATATCCAGAGAAAACCATAATTCAAAAAAGATACATGCACCCCAATGTTCATAGCAGCATTATTTACAATAGCCAGGGCATGGAGGCAACCTAAATGTCCATCAATAGAAGAATGGATAAAGAAGATGTGGTACATATATACAACAGAATATTATTCAGCCATAAAAGAGAATGAAATAATGCCACTTGCAGCAACATGGATGGACATGGAGATTGACATCCTGAGTAAAGTAAGTCAGACAGAGAAAGATAAATATCACATGGTATCACTTATACGTGGAATCTAAAAAAAATGGTACAAATGAACTTATTTACAAAACAAAAATAGAGTCACAGATGTAGAAAACAAACTTATGGTTGCCAAGGGGGAAAGCAGGGAATCAGGGGGAGGGATAAATTGGGAGATTGGGACTGACATATACACACTATTATATATATAATAGATAACTAATAAGAACCTACTATATAGCACAGGGAACTCTACTCAATACTCTGTAATGGACTATATGGGAAAGGAATCTAAAAAAGAGTGGGTATATCTATATGTATAACTGATTCACTTTGTTGTACAGCAGAAACGAACAAAACATTGTAAATCAACTATACTCCAATAAAAATTAATTAAAAATAAAAATGGTCTACCCAGCTACCTAGCACTGTTCTTCTCCACTCACTCCACGACAATGGTCCCTTTGTTCTGAAATTTATGAGGGCATTTCTTTTAACTATAGAGTAGCTCTATAGAAATGAATGCATGGATTTTGATGTTGCATGGATAATAGTGAAATAAATATAAAACTAGAAAAGTTTTTATGCATAATATTTATTGAAAGCTTATCTTGATTCCTCTACTAGGAAATCTAGAATATTCGTGCCCTAGACATGGTATCAAATTTCATAACTCAAATTAAAGCTAAAGTTACTCTTTTTAAAATGAGAATTTGAACTGTCTTGGGTCATCCTTTAAGATCATATGTGATGAATGCATCTATTTCAGTTGGCTATTTTTAAAATGAGAGATATGCAATGACACATAAAATGATTTAGTCATAAAATTCTTCATTGAGCAAATCTTAAATTGCTCCCTGCCCTTCCAGCCTCCCCACTGGCTAGAGAAGAAATACATGTGCAACAGAGAATGATGCTACCTTGACTATTACTACATGGGGCAATCCTGCACTGAAGTTACTCGTGTGAAACCTATAAAAATCAGGGAGATGACAAGGTCACAAGCTGGTCACAAGTTTTTTTAATGGGAGAGGGAACCACTGGATTCTCTTGTTAAGCTATGATACGTATTTTTTCATGGATACTGTTTTATTTAAGACAAATTATTAAGACCAAAAGATTGTCATAGGTAACTAGAATTTTTGAGCCAAAAAGTATAGTCTCTTGGCCATTTACTACCTGAGAGTGAGAAGACAGGAGAAAATTCATCCATAAATCAAAAGTCATTAAGAAGAAAAAATAAACTTTTTCCTCCATTGTATGGGTCAAATTGTGTCCGCCCCCACTCCCCGCCAAAATTCATGTATTGAAGTCCTAACCCACAGTGCCTTGGAACATGACGTCATTTGGAAATAGCATCCTTGTAGGTGTAATTAATTAAGGTGAGATCATTAGGCCCTAACCCAATATGACTGGTGTCCTTTTTATAAGAAAGGAAATTCCGGACACAGATACAGACACACACTCAGGGAGAATGCCTTGGAAGATGAAGGCAGAGATTGAATTGATGTGTCTACAACCAAGGAAAGCCAAAGATTGCCAGCAAATCTCCAGAAGCTAGGATGGACAGAATCTCCCTCACAGCCCTCTGAAGAAACCAACCTGCAGATACCTTGATCTTGGACTTTTAGCTTCCAAAACTGTGAGACATTAGATTTCTGTTGTGTAAACCACCCACTTTGTGATACTTTGTTATGGCAGCCCTAGCAAACTAGGACGATCTGTATCCTTGAATATACCTTCTGAGACTCAAAAGATCAACTTCTTTCGTTCTGTACTTTAACAACAACAACAAAAAATGGTGTGAGTGTATTTTAAGGCAGTAAAGTGTGAGATAGCTGAATAACGGCTGCAAGAAAAAAATGAGACTAAGGCGTGAAGTGCAGTAAAAAAGAGAGTGGAGTGAACAGAAGAATGAAGATGGGAAATATGATTCAGTTAATAAAGTGATGGATAAAACATAGAGTCAAAGTAGCAGGTAGGATGGGGACCAAGTTAGACTGTCCCCTGGAAAGTCAGGGAGTAACTGAGGTGTGACCGGAAATAAAGCAGGTGAATCCTGGGTTGGTCAAAGAACCCCTCCTTCTTCCTGGTGGAGGGTGGAGGCCCAGGTGCAGGGGAGCCAGGAAGCCCGGAGGGCAGGGCTGAGGGAGAACAACGGGTCTTGGGGCTGCCGGGGGCTGACAGCGCAGAGGGGAAGCTAGAAAGTCATTCCCAGGCAGGTGAAACCTCCACTGTCAGTTAAACCTTGTGTCTCTACCTGGATAAAAGCATAATAAGACCCTGTATACGTGTGTGCATTGAAAGAACTTTTCACAAACCCATAGAACGTGTAACACAAAGCGCAAGCCCCAAAGTCAACTGTGGACTTGAGTGAATGTGTCCATTGTAACACACACACCACACTAACGCAAGATGCTACCAGCAGGGGCTCTAGCCTGTAGTTAAGAACACAGATTCCAACTTCCTGGGCTCACCTTCCGATTCTACATACCACCCACGAGTTCGTGACCCTGGACCAGTTACCCACCCTCTGTGCCTCCAGCCCCCCGTTGGTAAATGTAAGTTGGGTAATTATAGTTTCTAACTCCTGGGACTGCGGTGAGAATTAGATGAGCCAGTGCGCATGGGCAGCTTACAGCTCCTGGCACGTTATAAGTACCAAATAAATATTAGCTGTTCTAACATTGAGGAGAAAGGCCCCCAAAGAACCGTGAAACCCTTACAGACCATTAAGCAAGTGAATCGTTAAGGCAACGCTGCCGCAGCCCCACAAGCACCGCCCAAGCATCTCCTTGGCTCCGCTGCGCCTGCGCGCTGGACGCCCGCCTCCCTCCTCACCTGCTCCAGGCCCGTGGACCCGTGCTCCACATCCTTGGGTAGTAGGATGAGCATGCTGAGGTGCCTGTTTTGAAAGGGAAGCTCTATGAGCTTACAGTTGATACCGTCGACGTGGCCCATACAGAACGTGGCCTCCAGGTTCATCATTTGCACTGGTTTGGTGTCCGTCTAAAAAAGGAGAAGAAATTTGCTCTGCTTGTTTTTCTCACACACACCCACACACCCCTCTATACACACACAACTATACACACACATACTCATAAATTCATTCCTGATATAGTTTCACGTCATTATGGCTTAAAGAGGTAGGCAGGTAATCCACACCACCAGAGACTGTCCTGTCGAGAGTTTATGACTTCCTTTGAAAAGTTATTCATGTGCTTTATAATTACAGGAACTATCCATAATATAATACTGTATTTGCATATATAAAACGTTAAAAATAAGACAGGATGACTGGAAATACAGGCAAACTTTAACTTAGCCTTTATCGATGCCTGTAATGACAAGATCTTTAAACCATTCCTGGTAGAGCTCACTTGAAAGTAAATTCCAGTGCAAACCCACATGTCCATTTATGTAGCTTTTCCTTATACAATGCCTGATATGGAAAAGTTAACATATAGCAGAACAAAACCATGCTTGTTTTGTTCTCCGTCCGCCTTCGGTTTTAGTCAGCCCTCCCTCGGTCCCCTCTTCCTGCTCTGATCTGATTAGAGAGAAGAACCTTGGTTTTAGTCTCAGATGTGACATAAACATACGCTGTGACCTTCAGCAAGTCACTTAACCTCTCTGGGCCTCAGTTTCCTCGTCAGTGGAATGAGGGAATTGGAAATTTCAGAATGATGGCTCCCTCTGGAGAGAAAGCAGGGAGATGGAGGGGTGGTGGGGCTACACAGGACAGTGCAATTCTTGCTATATTTTTTCTTTAAACTATCTGAAATAAGGCAAAATATAAAGATTTTACAAAGGTGGTTGTTGGTACACTGGTGTTTGTTATACTATTCTCTATAATTTTCTGTATGCTTGCAATATTTCATGATTTTAAAAATTAAGAATGATAACAAACAAAATTATCTCTAAGTCTCTTCCAGCTCCTATCACTCAGGCCTTTCTCTCCAGGCAGCATCCCAGGGCTTTTCTTCTCTGTGTCCCCATTAATATCTGACCTTGTATCTCTGCTACAGAGGTGACTCATTTTCTGAAGAAAAATTAATTCATACTAAAGAGTAAAAGACTGGTAGTAATTTAGTGCAATTTATTGTCTTGGTTTATACCTCCCATGGGATATTTGCCTGTTAACCAAAGCTCTCTGGGGGGAAATTTCAAACATCGTATCAGGTCTGCAGGAATAATATTACAGTAAAGCTTTTATCTGGGATCTTCGAATGGTAAACTGAACCTTACCCAACACTATTTTCAAGCAAAGCTAGACTTTACTTATTTTATTTTTTGTACATACCTCTGTTTTAACACTTGTCACAATGTTAGAAAATGTATGTATGTGACACCCCCACCCCAACTAGACTACAGTCAAAGCAGAAACCATGTCTTATTATCTTGGTATGTCCCAGCACTTAGTAATTGCTCACTAAATATTTGGTTGATAAATAATTGAAGACTTTGACTCTATGTATAACCAGAAACAAAATTACGATTTTAAAATAAACATACTACTTTTGAAATTAGCTGGTAATTCTTCCACGTATTTCCCTCAAAGAAGTATAGATTTGTCTAAAAATCTCCATCAGGTTAGATTACTAATAGTTTCTGAATTCACAGAAGCTGTGACCACCAAAAATGGTCATCTATTTCATTTATCAGCACTGACTATGGATACAATAATCCCATTTTCTAAAACATAAATTAAGATGTATCTTCTGAAAACAGGACTAAGTAACGACCATCCCAGAAAATATCCAATACAGTGTGTGGGGTGGGGTGGGGTGGGGGGGTGTGGGGGGGTGTGCGCGCACTTGAGTGTGTGTGTCCACCTTTGTCAGGATAGGTACTGTACTAAACTTTTTTTTTTTAATTTATTTTATTTTTGGCCACGTTGGGTCTTTGCTGCTGCAAGCGGGCTTTCTCTAGTTGCGGTGAGCGGGGTCTACTCCTCATTGCGGTGTGTGGGCTTCTCACCGCGGTGGCTTCTCTTGTTGCGGAGCACGGGCTCTAGGCACACGGGCTTCAGTAGTTGTGGCTCGCAGGCTCTAGAGCGCAGGCTCAGTAGTTGTGGTGCACAGGCTTAGTTGCTCCGCGGCTTGTGGGATCTTCCCAGACCAGGGCTTGAACCCGTGTCCCCTGCATTGGCAGGCGGATTCTTAACCACTGCGCCACCAGGGAAGCCCTGTACTAAACTTTTAATAATAGAACTTCATCAATTTAGTCTAACCCTTAAAAGAGACACCAAAGGACATGAGAAAAGATTTAGAAACGTCACCCCAAAAGTTCAGGAGCTGACAAAAGCAATTCAAAGGAAACAAAGGAAAAGTAATAGTGCCTGCATTCAAAAGCAGGGTATATGCCCACGCAGCCTTGAATAGTGTTTTATTTTTTTGTTTGGTGAACCGCTGAGAGATCAATGGCATTTAAAATCCTTATTAATTCTCTTCCTAGAGTCCGAGTCTCCAGGACGTGATATGACCTAGCTTTATGATTTAACAACAAGAATAAAGGAATTGCACGCATTCTTCCTCCCTTTATAAAAGACACCCACTAACATTTTCTTAAATGTAAAAGCCACAAATCTGAGGGTGGTCGGCACAAAAGTCACTCAATGTTACCTGGTTCTGATGATGCTCTAGGCTGGCCCTGCAGCTGGCATGAGAAGCACCGTGTTTCAGGTTTCACTTAAACATTCTCAAGGCCCCTTTGCCAGCCCTTCCCAGGGAGGAGAGCCAACCTTAACTACCCTGGAGGGGACACTCTGTGTGAGGGTCACTGGGGCCAACACTTGGTCCCCGCTCACAGCAGAGGCTATGTACAGTCATGTTCAACTTTAGCTCCAAATAAAAGGCAACACTAAGAAAGTCAAAAAGCTGTGTTTAAAACTCAGGGACCCATATGTGAAAAATACAGAGTCTAAAGAAGTAATTGTTTGGCGCCTGGTGTCTGTGACAGAGCCCTGTGCGCAGGGTCAGTCTTGGCCCTGTCAGGCAGCAATGAGAAGACCACTGTAATCTGGGAAGCCAAATGGAGGAACAGCAAGTAGATGGGGACCTGGCTCCCTCCCTAGGACCACGGAGGTTTTGAGTAGCTAAGGAGCACACTCAGTGATTATTGTCCTCTCCCGGTGAAAACGGCCCATGGATCCTGCACAGGAACCCATGGTGGTCCCCAAAGCCAAAAAGGGTTTGTTTGCTATTGGCTGTTTAATCAAACTGATCCTTCCAGATCGGTCATTCATTCAACAAACATTTGCTGAGCACCTACGAATGTGGCCAGGAATTATAGAAACTGAGATGGGCAAAACATTATCCCTGCCCTTAAAAGTCCATGCACTAGTAAGAGATCTAGATACGTAAATAAATAATTCAATTTCAGTGTGGAAAACACAGCTGGGGCAGGGGATTTGGGAGGGGAGGGTGTGGACTATGAATACAAATGCTGTGGGTACAAACAAAAAGTCATGGAAACCAGTCCAGTTAATTCAGGTATAGGCTGTATCTTGAAGGTCTTTTCTTCCTGGGTTCTAGCACTAAGAAAGTACAATGATAATATTTGGCAAAAAAAAAAGTGATTAATGCTAAGTACTCTAGGTGCTGGGAGAGACCTGAAAATTAGAATTGATGCATAAGAGTTCCAGGGTAAATAAGCTTCCTTCCGAGATCGTGCTGACTGATGCACAGTTCGGAGTCTGCATTCTTAACACAAGCCACATCTCATCAAATGAGACCAAATCACACCATCATATAGATACCTGGGGTTTCCGAGGTCCTCTAACGAAATGGGTCAGTTTTCCAGTCTCAGTCCTTTGGTTTCATTTATAGAGGAGGAACTTTACCTATTTATATGAATTATTTTTGGCATGGGATATGGCTTCATTATTCACTCAGTAGTATTCATGAGACTTCCCTGCGATACATGTTTCTATTGTAATTCTTCCCCATAATGGGTCCCAGCACTGCAGACGAGTAAGCTATGCTGTTTCCTTCACAGCCAATGAGTACCTCAAAGCATCTTTTATTTATTTATTTATTTATTTATTTATTTATTTTGTGGTACGTGGGCCTCTCACTGTTGTGGCCTCTCCCGTTGCGGAGCACAGGCTCCGGATGCCCAGGCTCAGCGGCCATGGCTCACAGGCCCAGCCACTCCGCGGCATGTGGGATCTTCCCGGACCGGGGCACAAACCCGTGTCCCCTGCATCGGCAGGCAGACTCTCAATCACTGCGCCACCAGGGAAGCCCTCTCAAAGCATCTTTTAAATTAAAATATCAGAACCATTTACTTCACTATTAACAGGTGAGAAATGAGATCACAGAGGAGCTCATTAGCCTGGAACAAGATTCCCAAGTGGTCAATGTTTCGTGATGACCCAAAGGCCTCTAATGTTGGGATTTGGTTTGTTTCTTTTATTTTCCTTGCTTACTAATTGTCCCAAACATCTGTAGTTATTTTCTGGTTGGTGATTTAGCTTTACCCACTGTGTTAGAAGCTCTATAAACTCTCACTCAGATCAGACTCTGAGGACATTCTGGAAAAAGAGTGAGTCTCTTGCTTATGGTTCTTTTTCTACACTTAAACGGCCCCTGCCCCTCCCCGCTGTTGTCTAAGGAAAAGCCCACTACCTCCTGTGCCTTAATTTTCCTCAGTGGAGTGAATTCCTAGGGTGCCTTGTGTTGCTATAATTTTTCAGATCTATAGTTGGGATCCTTTGACTGCAACATGCAGCCCACATACCTTATTGATTCTGAAAGGACATTCTTTGGTTTCTGATTCAGGAAATTTCTTCATCCACTTCCCAACAAAGTAGGCAGCATTAACCACAAGGATTTGGGTCTGGTCTGTTACACTGTTGTCAGCTAAAATGTTCTCAAAGCGGCCTGCAAACAATGGTAGGAAACCACAAAATTGCACGGGGTTATGCTTGCAAAGCGCCTCTGATGTCCCCATGCAAATCCACTGACTGGGCATTTAACCCTGGCTAGAGCCGCGCCACGTACGGCCTGGTAGCCCAGACCATCTCATTTAAGAAGGACCCCTTTTTCTCCTTGCATCTTGCCTCAACCAGACTCTCCAAAGAGACCTGGGGAGGAGAGTGAGGGAGAGAAGGGAGGGGGAAAAAGACGGAAGAGGAGCAAGAAGAAAAGCACAAGCTACCACTGTGGAATCCCCATTCTGTCCGAGGCAATGTGCTAGACATGCACAGGCACGGTATCATGCATTGCTCCCCACTTTACAGATGAGGAAGCTGAGACTCCATGTTAAGTCCCTCGCCCAAGATGATGCATGAGCAAGGGTGAATTCAGGATTCAAAGCCAGGTCTCCGTGACTCCAGAGCCTGTGCTCGGGAAGGAAAATGCAAGAAATCTGACTTTCCACCGGGCCCTGTGCTCGGAACTGTCACGTGTCTTATATCACTTCCCTCATGATGATCCTGTAGGGCAAAGGTCATTATCCCCATCTCATAGTTGAGGACACTGAGGCTCAGAGAGGCCAAGTGGCTTTCCTGGTTCACTCAGCTGCCAAGCACGTCTGAAGCCAGGTCAGTGCTCTCCGCTTTACCCCGCCGCTCACTGCCCCCTCCCCAAATCACACTGCTTTGTTTGCAACCTGGTCAGCTGTAATTACCACCATAAGCTCCCTAACAATTGTAATTACCATAGTGCTCAAATCCCCAACAGCCAAAACAGGCGGTGAAAAACCCTTAATAAAATTAAGTCCTCGCATTTGAATGGCACTGACTTTTTTGCTAAGGATATTTCATTTACCTAATCTCTCAGATCTTCACACCACTGCTCAGGCCCACTTCCTGGGCCTGTGACGAGGTGGGAAGGGCCCTGCACTGGTTTCATGCTCTGCTGTCGCCATCTTAAAATTCTTAATGTGGTTTTTAATATAAAGGGCCCTGTGTTTTCATTTTGCACTGGGACCCACAAACGATGTAACCTGTCCTGCCAGTGCTATATGATGGGTCGAATATGTAATAGCATCACTGAAGAAGTGGGGAGCTAGTAAGTGCTGGTTAACTTCAACCTCGAGCTTCTGGTTTCAAATTCAGAGAAGTCTTTTCACTCAACTACGTTCTCCAGTAAAAAAAACTCAAATTTATGAAGATTTTTAAACAGAGTCCCTTGGAGAGAAAATGCAATTCGTTAACAATTTTAAAAGCAAAACTGGGGGGCTTCCCTGGCAGTCCAGTGGTTAAGACTCCGAGCTTCCACTGCCGGGGGCACAGGTTCGATCCCTGGTCAGGGAAATAAGATCCCACATGCCATGTGGGCGGCCAAAAAAAATTTTTTTAAAAAGCAAAACCGTCACACAGCAATTTAAAGGGGAGCTGCCTTTCACATATACATTTTAAAATTGTGCCTAACCTGGTATTAGTTAGACCAGATTTTTCTTTACATATGAAGCCAAAGAAAATTCATTTGTCCCAATAGCTACCTCCCTATACAAATACTGTACAAATATGTGCCCCGGGGAGGGGGACGTGAACACTGATTTGCACCCAAGCTCATCTTAGCTCCAATTCCTTTCTAGCAAGGAGCACAACTCACAGAGAATTTTAATGGAGGAAGGAGTCAAGAAAGGGAGAGGCCTGAGGGAAGCGCTGAGCAAGAGGCAGGACCAGGTGGAAGCTGCAGAAGAGACCCCGGGCCCCGGGGCTAGCAGAGGGCCAAGGGTAAGGAGAGTTGTGAGACCTGGGACAAGTTTCCACCATGGTTTGTTTTGTTCTGTTTTTTCTACCTGTGTATTTGATTATCGAAGAACTTTTGTCTTTTTTTCCTTGACAAATTTGTAGAATTTTTGAGCCAAAAGTGGCCTCAGGGATCATCAAGTTATAGTCCAAGCCCTTCACTTCCAGATTGAAAAACCAGCCTTGGAACTGGCCCAGAGCCGTACTTTGTTGGGGGCACATCCAAGCCTCCAGAAGGGCATGTGGCAGCCCATTTTAGCAGACGAAACCTGAAGTACTCAGAATTTCTGCCAACTGATGATATGATGCAGGAAATGCCCAGAAATCCAAGTGGTTGAAATGGCTTGATGGACAAGAATTTAGCTTTTACACCAAAAACATTCAAGGAATCCTCCAGATGCTCAATCTTATACTTAGCAGATTCATGAGATGATAGATATGGTCTGTTTACTTAGTGATTTATAGCAGAATAAGTAAAGGATACTTGCCATCTGTGAGTTCCTTAACTGAGTTGTTGATCTGACCTTTTGTTTCTTCCAATTTATCTTTGAAATCAACAGTCTCCATTTCATTTGCATAGGGTCTCTTGGTAGAGCTGATGAACTCCTGAAAAACATCCAGTTCATAAAATCACGAAGTCCTTAAAGTCTGTAGTTAAACTATTATGTTGGTACACAATTCTAGCACAAGGACTTTTAAATCTCTATTATGATGGATACTCCTTCAAAATCTGTAACACTATATAAATTGAAACCTTATGTAAAAATCAATGAATTTTCTTTGTATTGTTTCATTTGTTCAATTCTAAGACAATATTAATTATTAAATGCCTCCATCAATTTAGCATCAGTTTTGGGGGAGAAAAGAAACATTATGCTACATGCACACAACAATTATAATATGAATTCCAATTTCAGAAACATTAAAATGTACATACAGATAAAATGTAAATTTATATATGTATGTCTTAGAATGGAAGAAATGTACAGAAAAGAGAACTCTATGAGAAGAAAAATCTTATCCACACTGAAATAAATAAATATTCTAAAGATGCTTGCTACTCAAAGTGTGGTCCAAGAACCAAGACCTGCAGCATCATCTGGGACCTTGTCAAAATGCAGAATCTCAAGCCCCACCCCCGAATCAGAACCTGAATTTTTAACAAGATTCCCAGGTGATTCATCTGCATGTTAAAATTTGAAACACAGTGCTGTAAGGAACAGAGCAGTTCTTCTAATTATAATGCTTGTTAAAAATGCAAAAGCCAGGACTTCCCTGGTGGCACAGTGGTTAAGAATCTGCCTGCCAATGAGGGGGACATGGGTTCAAGCCCTGGTCTAGGAAGATCCCACATGCCTTGGAGCAAATAAGCCTGTGCGCCACAACTACTGAGCTTGTGCTCAAGAGCCCGCGAGCCACAACTACTGAGCCTGCATGCCACAACTGCTGAAGCCCGCATGCCTAGAGCCCGCGCTCCACAACAAGAGAAACCACCGCAATGAGAAGCCCGCTCGCCGCAACTAGAGAAAGTCCGCGCACAGCAACGAAGACCCAACGCAGCCAAAAGAAATAAATTAAATAAATAAATTTAAAAAAAAAGAAAAGGCATTAAAAAAAAAAAAAAAAGGAAAACCCTAAATCCGGTCCCTGGTGATCTTGATTCCAGTGAACCAAAGCCAGGAATTTGCACTTCTAACACCCAGGTAGTTCTGATACAGGTGGCCCTCCTCAGACCACACTTGTTTGTACTGTTACTAGTAAAAGTATAGATGATATACAACCAACAGGAACAATGGAAACAGCCTTTTAAAAAATTCCTTGCAACTCTCGGTTTGAAATAATTCAGAATGTTGAGTGGGAGGTCAACCAAACTAAACACAGCTTGATTAAATGTCATGTCACTTCACTTCCTAAGCACAGGACTCCTTGGATTTTTTTCAGAACAGCTACAGGCTTGCCCAATTTGATTCTGTTCATTGCAACCCAACCTTGGGACTGAGTGTTACCATTTACTGACAGAGCTAAGAACATTCCAGAGACTCAGCAAGATGAAGGGGCTCCACTATCTTCACTGCCAGCAACAAAATGCGTTAAGCATCACTAAGGACCACCTAGGGAGTTTTTAAATTCTTTCCATGCCCAGGCCCCAACCCACATCTCAGTATTTCTTTAATTCCCCAGGTGATTGTTGGAAGAAGAATGGCTGTGTGTATGTGTCTTTAAGCAGTAAGAATAAACTCACAACATCTAATGACCTATGTCCTCAAAAGATCCCCACCAGAAAAACAAATACCTATTGCGGAAAGTAGTAAAACTATGGCAAAATATTTAACTGGTAGTCTACCTTTTAGATTTGGAAAGCTTGCAATTCTGACCATCCAGGCACAAATTGAATCAAGTCGATATTACTACAGTAGAGAATGAACACTATGCAGATGAGGATGTTGACTGTGTGTTTCAAATGCATATTTTTTAAAGTATTATGATATACTCTGGATCAAATTTAAGACTATATATGTGTTCTTTATATGATTCCTTCAAGAAATAGCTGAAATTACCATCTCTACCTTGTATAGATACCCACCTGAACAGCCTCATAAAACAAACAAAACCAGTCTATGACCGATGAAAACTTTTAATTCATACAGTTACGATTTTTCTCACTGATTTTGAGAAACATCAGGAGAACATTGTGTGCATGAACAAATAAGGTAAAGAACTTAAAATGTTGTCCCAGGCTATATGTCCTGCTGTTTAAGAACAAAGATGTTTAAATCATGAGCTGTCTTGCATCTATAGAGACACATTTATTAGAGAGTAATAATCCCATTCTCCATTTCTCTCAGTGAGGAAGCTAAGAGAAGGGGTGGGATCTGTGGGTGTTTTAGAGGGAAAAGGAAACTCACAGCTTCTTTATATTTTAAGTTAAAATATGTGACTGCAATTGATTCCCTCTAGATTCAACCTCTCCATTAGGACTAATTTATTTTAAATAAATCATAAATGAGCATCTTAGGAATGATTTTCACTGACAAAAAGTTGTTGGTCTAACCATGAGAACTTGTCACCCCTGATAAACAGTTGAATCTTGCTAATAGCTTTGAACCACTTACTGTGGAAAGATTCAGAGATTTGTCTATGTAGAGCCGTTTGATTAGTTTCAGGGAGTAAAAGGAACTAAGTTTGTTGACATCCGATGTTACTGTCTGAAATCCAAAGGGCACGTCTTTGACATTTTCAAAATGAAGGACCTGTGAAGAGAAAAAAATCCATTATCTGTGAAGCACTGCCTCTTCCCACTGCAGTGGACACATGGTCATGGTCAACCTCCTCAGGGTTGGTCCTGAGTATCTCCTGGCTCTGTTGTTCCCAGAAACAAGACTTCTCAACCTTAGCACTGTTGACAGTTCAGACTGGATAACTCTGTGTTCGGGGACCGGCGGGGGCGGGCGCTGTCCTGGGCATCACTGACCTACTAGGCGTCAGTAGCACTCCTTCTTCCATTTGTGACAACAAAAATGTATCCAGACATTGTCCAATGTCCGGGAGAGGGGTGAGGGAGGGGAGCGGCAAATTGTCCCCAGTTGAGAAACACTGCCATAAAGATACACTTCTCTTGATTTAACTATAAGGAAATTTCACCCTTTCTTCAAAGTGATGCCTCCATGCTCTTTTCCAAACTTGGAAAAGAAGGAAGCTGGGTTATAATTTCTATCCAATTTTGAGATAAGAAGAGAGAAATTAATACGAGAGACAATCATTAGGCAGGTATCAGATTCCAGGATAGAGGTGTCCTTAGCCATAGCCTATCCAGTCCCTTTAGTTGCTCTAACAAGCGCCAAATGGGCTGATATGTCATATATGGTAGGCAGCTGCCATGCCATCGATGGGCTACAGTTAGGTAGCCTTTGAATCCCACCCTGTACCTACTAGAAATGTCATCTTGCCCAACTCTTCAGACCTGTACTTTCCCCTCTGTAAAATGAACTGAGAACATGTACTCTTCTGACGTGCTATGAGGATTACAGATATTATATGTTAAGACACCTAAAATATCGTATGGATTCAAAATGTTAGTAAGTATTCTTATAGTAATATTCTAAGCCACTTAAAACTAGGATGCTAAGACCTAAATCCTTGTATTTTTTCCTAACTTTTCTTTTGTTTCAACCAATAGCTCAGCATGTCCTCTGCTCCATGGTGTCCAAAACATGATGTCAGGATAAGGTGATTTTTTCTTAACTCATAAGAACCATGCCCTGATGCCACACCTCAGGTGATCACTAAATGGGCACATTGCACCAACGAGTCACACAGCCTCCGTATTGCAGGGTCAGATTGGCTGGTCCGAGGCTGTACATAACCCTCATGCCTAATGACAGGCAAAAAGACCAGAAAATTAAAGAACCCACGTAACCACTGTGGGGAAACAATTGCATGTACTGAAAAGACCTCGATTATTATTACGGACGAACAGACGCACTACCAGGAAGTCCTCTTTTCTATCTCTTCTCTAATGGGAGATGAGAAGTGAGGAATGAGAGATGGGGTAGGGATTGTGGAGTGGAGTTGAAAGCGGAGATCGGACGAAAAGGTACAGCTCCTCTTCCCACAAAGGAAGTTTCCTTTTCAAGGTCCACTCGGTTTCAAGCGTAAATTTGTCATCCTGACACAAATAACATTTTGTGGGTCATATTTTCTGGGGATTTATAGATAAAAGAGGTTCCCTTTTAAAATGCTTATGAGCTCATGAAAAGAGAGATTCTGTTGAACTAGAATGATCAATGGAAGAATAATAATGGAATGGAATTAGAAGGGTTTTCACTTATTATCTAAAGGTAAATGGCGAGGATTGGGGGGTAGGGGGTAAGAGGCTGAGCTGCTCGAAATACGAAGGAGGTCAAAAGGTACAAACTTCCAGTTATAAAATAAGTCATGGGGATATAATGTACAGCATAGTGACTATGATGAATAATCCTGTATATTTGAAAGTTGCTAAGAGAGTAGATCTTAAAAGTTCTTATCATAAAAAAAAAATTTTTTTTGTAACTGTGCATGGTGACAGACACTAAGTAGACTTACTGTGGTGATCATTTTGCAAAATGTACAAATATTGATCATTATACTGTACACCTGAGACTAATATAATGTTACATGCCAATTATACCTCAATTTTTTAAATAATAAAAATAAATAAGGACATAAAATGTAACAGTATAGAAAATTAACTCATTTGAAGGTCTAAGAACTTTACAAAGATACTCAGCCATAGCCAAAAAGAAATTCTTCTTTTTTTTTTTTTTTGCGGTACACGGGCCTCTCACTGTTGTGGCCTCTCCCGTTGCGAAACACAGGCTCCGGACACGCAGGCTCAGCGGCCACGGCTCACGGGCCCAGCCGCTCCATGGCATGTGGGATCTTCCCGGACTGGAGCACGAACCCGTGGCCCCTGCATTGGCCGGCGGACTCTCAACCACTGCGCCACCAGGGAAGCCCCAAAAAGAAATTCTTAAAAATTTTTTATTTATATGTGTACACATATATATACATACTCCTATATACATGTGCGTGCACGTGTGTGTGTGTGTGTGTGTGTGCAAAACATCATCTTAGTCCATTCTTCTCAAATGGGATATTCAAATCCCAGGGAGTATTCTAAAACATAAGTAAGCATAATCCATCTTCTTATTTATCCATGTTACTTAAAGGTAGATAATTTCAAACATTATTTCTGTATTGAAATAAACATGGATATATTCTATCTATCCAATAGGGTAGAATATATTATAGGGTAGAATATAGTTCAGGCTGCATTTTAATGTAAAGGATGATGCTGTAAATAAATTTCATGCATAAGACAGGAGGGTGCAGATTTCCACTCTTTCTGGTCAGGACATGTGCAGTGGGGCAGTTAACAGACATCATCGTGACTGATGCTTACAATATAACGGGCAGAAAGATGTCAGGTGACTTGCCAAAGGCCACTTGTTAGTGGAAAACTTGTGATTGCCTAGCAGATCCCCGCGTTCTCCACAACAACATAGTACCTGTTCGAAACATGGGTTGCAGGACACATAAATGAGCTTTCACATTTAAAAATAGATTAAGAGAGTGCTGGAAATGGCAAAACTCTCATTCCTGAGCAATTCCGACCACAGAGCCTCATTCCTTTTTCCCCAGGCACCACCTGTGTGTCCTTATAACTCTGCTTCCACTCAAAGCAGAAACAAGGGACTTCCCTGGTGGCGCAGTGGTTGAGAGTCTGCCTGCCGATGCAGGGGACACGGGTTCGTGCCCCGGTCTGGGAAGATCCCACGTGCCACGGAGCTGCTGGGCCCGTGAGCCATGGCCGCTGAGCCTGCGCGTCCGGAGCCTGTGCTCTGCAACAGGAGAGGCCACAACAGTGAGAGGCCCACGTACCACAAAAAAAAAAAAAAACAAAAAAAACGCAGAAACAAGGCATGGGGCTTACCTGTCCAATTTCGTTTGCTGTGTCACCTTTGGCACCCACTTGAGCAAGTGACAGAGAGGTGGAGAGACAGATTGGAGAGAAGAGGACATTGCCCGCTGGCTCCTTTTCACACAGTTGTTTGAACAGGTCAACTGCAAAAGCCGAATTTGCCAGTTGCAGGGCATCCATTGTGGGCCTAGAACAAAGAACAAGAGTGAGGTTATTTCTAAATCATCTTTAAAGTGTTCTCAACTGCATTTTGCCAACGCAATAAGAATTCTAGTCAAGCAAAGTCATGGTCTTGGGTAGAAGAGAGGAAGGAAGGAACTTTCAGTAAATGCAAATTTAAAAGCCAGTGGTAAAGAAACTCCTGCACAAATGTCCTAAGATCTGAACACCCAACATGTGAGGTCCTCTGTGTGTACAGCTCTGCCCGGAATCTCCAAATTCGAGCCCACTTGGCTACGATGGCCTCTGCACATGGTCAGAACAATGGACAGCACTGATTAAAATCAGCTGGTTTTATTTATCCATATTGTTTCAATTAGGATTTAGGTTAAAGCATACAAAATTGAGTTTTTTGTAGATCAACAATAATCAAGTCACAGCAGTTTTGTGTGATTCAAGTTAATATTTAGTTAAGTGTTATGGGCTGCATTGTGTCCCACCCCACCCCCCGCCCAAAAGGTAGGTTGAAGTCCCACCTCTGGGTAACTGTGAATGTGACCTTATTTGGAAATAGGATCTTTGCAGATTGAATCAAGTAGAGGTCATCAGGGTGGCCCAAAGCCAATAAGACTGGTGTCCGTTTAAGAAGAGGGCAGGGCTTCCCTGGTGGCGCAGTGGTTGAGAGTCTGCCTGCCAATGCAGGGGACACGGGTTCGTGCCCCGGTCCGGGAGGATCCCACGTGCTGCGGAGCGGCTGGGCCCGTGAGCCGTGGCCGCTGAGCCTGCGTGACTGGAGCCTGTGCTCCGCAACGGGAGAGGCTGCAACAGTGAGAGGCCCGCGTACTGCAAAAAAAAAAAAAAAAGAAAAGAAAAGAGAGGGCAGCTTCATCTAAAAATGTGGAGCCGGGTAAAGTGGAAATAGCAGCAGCGAGCCTCTGGTCTTGACTGAGAACTCTCATTCTCATTACCCCTAGAAGACATGACACTGAAGGTCGTCAGGCAGGATGTGCCCCCCGGTGTCAGACAAAGCATCACCACTCAAGACAGAGGGCTTCCCTCAACCAGGACTCAAGGATGTGTTAAAGTCAAATGCATGAATAGGATCTCAATTTTGCACCTTATACCTGAACAGAAATTCAAAATGCAAAGACGTGAGAATAAGATCCAGGAATGGGCCCTTGATCTTCAAATAGTTCTTTGGAATTCTCCCTTTTATGGGACATGTGGCTTGTGTGTAGGATGGAATCAAAAAGATTATACTATATCTTGGAATCTGTAAAAACAAGCTCATGAGCAAAAAAAAAAAAAAAAAAGTTTTGTTGACGCGTTCATGCTCACTGGTCATCTCCAGTGACTGCTTCCTCCTTTGTCCAAAAAGTACAGCTAAGCGAACTCAGTGTTTTCATTACGCACCTACAGTAAGGTAACCTGAAGTCAGGGCAGGCACCTTACATTTAAGGCCTACTACCTTATGTTCTGTCATCTGGGGAGAGCTGGGGGCCATGAGATGAGAGTGAATTCTCAGGGGAAGCAGACCAGCATGAGGAAGGCAGAGGGCAATGAGACAGAAACAGAAGCATGTGTCCACCACAGGGAAAGTAAAAGAAACTTCCTAAAACGTTTGGGGAATCCCAAACAGACCTTCAGGACAAGAAGTCTGACTTTCTCCAGCAGCAAGTTTAACACGGATAATGCTGAGTTCATCGATGACTAAAATTCAATAGGAGCTATTTCTCTACCAAATAGAAAAGCCTAAATGAGGTATTTCTTCACCAAATAGAGAAACCTAAACCCAGACCCCCGCAAACTTCTCAAAGCTTCAACAACTCAAGGCCTAACCACACAATGATAGTCTGAAAACATACCAATTGTGTTTTAACAAGCTCAAGTAGTTCTTCTCAGCCCATATTTCCAACCACCCAGGAGGAGAAATTAGAATAATTTTGCATCATTTATAACAAACTTTGAAGTTTGATGTCTTTTGTGTTTTTAAGGCCTTAGAGTAATCTGCTGAGGGAGTTTGACGGCAGACACCTAAAAGTGGATCCCAGAAGTGGATCAAAGTGTAAGGAAATGCCATTTTGTTCCACTGAAGTATTATTCATTCACTCATTATAACATTTTGCAATTCGTTTCATCTAAATGGCTCTATGTGAATACAAGATCATGGTAGCTTTAAATACAGTTAATTATACAATATAATTAACACTTTGTTGCAATTCAAGGCTTAGGTTCAGTCCCTGTTGGAGAATGTAAATAAGGGCACACGTAACATCTGAGGTGTCTATAGGGGCAAATGATCACCAACTAAGTAATCAATCAAATATTGCCTGGTAAATCTAATCAGTTGCTTGGTGATTAGTGGCAAGTGACCTAAAAACACTGTAAAGCTGATTTGGTCTGAGATAGTTCAAGGGATGATTTTGGCCACAGCCAATTGCCACCCCACTGTAGTGCAAGATGAAGCATTTAAACAAATCTCAGCAACATTAGCAATACACACCCAGGAAAATGGGTCAGGTTCCTATGCAGACCATTTTGCACGAGCAAATGCTATACAAATTGTGGGTAAAGAGTAGAGATTAGCAATTCCTGTGTAGTAAATTTACATATCTAATGACCTGTTCAGGGTGCTAAAATCGCTGCAGATTCTTTTCATTGTATTATTCCATTGTTACAGAGATAACTTCTTTCATTTTCATGAAAACCTTCTAATGATTAGAACAAGTGAGGAGAATTTAATTTACAGCATCAACATACAAAACACCGCATCTTTTATTGATTTAAATGTTTAAAAGGCACTTTTAATCAGGGAAACGTGAAATGAAAGTTTAAGTAGTAATAAACAAACAACAAGAAGTTGTAAGCGTTTAATTGTAAAGTTGCCTGTTTTGTTTTTATTGTTTGCAATACATCCTAAAGCCATAAACCTTTAAAGGGGGACAAGACCTTGGATGGATTTAGTCTGACCCCATCTCTTCAGTTTACAGATGTGGAAAGGGAGGCACACAGAGACGAAGTGATTCTCCCAGGCCACCCAGGCGGGGAGTGAGAGTGGTCAAACCAGACCTGGCACTCACTCTTCTATGTTCCAGCCTGGTAGTTCCCAGCCACACCTATCACCTTCCTTCTTGGTAATTGTGTCTTTGCTGGCATTTGTTCTCTCAGGAGTCTTTATAGAGTTCCAAAAATCCTACGTGTCCTGGATTACCCCTTTAGCGATACCAAGATACCTTACATGTTTTCTTCTTTTTTTCTTACATGTTTTCTTTTTTAAAATCAACACAAAACTTTTTTTTCCTGATTTTCCAACTGGCAGAAACTCATGTTCTCTTTCCACTCTTTGTGTTGCAAACCATCAATCTTATATTGCTTTCATTTAATAAGTATTAACTGAGTACCTAATAATGCATGTCAGGCACCTGATCTAGACATTAACAAATCCAAGGTGAACATAGCATGGTTCCCGCCTCTGAGGAGCTGTCACCTAGTGGCATGATGTGTGCTGTAGGTGTGATGGGTGTTTTGATGGGGGCACAAGTTATCATGCAGCCCTTAGGGGAGACAGCGCACTCATAGCAGAAATCTCAGTGAGCTCTCCTCAGAGACAGTGACATCAGGTAAGTCGCACTAGAGGCGCATCCTACAGAATAAGGAGGAGGTAGCCATGCAAAAATGTGTGCCAGAGAGAACTGCTCGTCAGAGACAGCAGGCGGTCCCCAGATGAATGCAGACGTGCACTGGGGTGGGTGGAGGCGTGGGGAGGTCAATTCTCTCGACTCACAGGTGCTCACTGGCCCCTGCATCAAGATTTCTAACGTTTTTAATGCATCCAAGCCAATATTCCCCAAACTTTTCATCTGTAGACCATTTGGTGGAAACGATCCTTAGGCAATACCTTTGCCTATTACAACAACTACAATGGAGTGTCTAAAAACACAGTCTGCGCCGTTCACTTTCTAACCTCACAAGGAAAAAAGTCAGAGGCAGATTAAGAAAATAGGAGATCCTGCAGCTTCTGCCACGTGAAAGAATAGCATGAGGATTCATGAGGTGATGGAATGAATAAATGTACATGGAAAGTGCTTTGTCAGCGGGAAAGGACAATGTGGCTCTTAGTAATAATAAGGTCAACTGCTTAATTTCCAATGGCAGGGGAGCCTCTGCTTTGCTCAGATATTCTGAGCCATCATATCTGCTCCCATCTGGTTAGAAGCCTGATCTTGACCGCGGAGCCATCCCACCGCTGCCTAAAGCAGTAAAACAGGGCCAGACTCACCACACCAGGATGACCAAGATTGCTGAGACTTCATACCTTCAAAGCGAACCTGCAACCCAGAGGGACTGAACGGGCAGAATTCAGGTGCTAAGAAGCAAAGATATAAACCCACTGACTCACGGAGAGAATCCTTTCTTCAGACAAACTTCCATCTCTCCACCCATCCAGGAACCCATCAAACACCTGCATGTGTTGGTGGGGACTGAGGTTCTGACGTACCCAATTCTATTCAAAACCTCTTCAGTCATGTAGGGGTGACAAAGCTGTTAAGAAAATTCATGGTGACCTGGAAAAGTCCAGGAGCCGTGAGTGTGAAGACTTGGATTCCACTTCATCCTGCCCCATGTAAACCAGGGGACTTTGGACGCTACTTCTGCTCCGTGAGCCTCCCCTCCTCATCCACAAAATGGGGGGTGGGGGAGCCGTGAGCTGAAGGATGTATAAGACCCCTCAGCCCTGGGAATCTGCGCCTCCTCTGATTACGAGCCTACAGAACAGCCTGGCCCATTAAATTGTTCTTTAGTGTGACACGCTTAAAGAAAGCCATCAAAACAGTAGCTTCTATGAGGAAGAAACTATGAGCCAGCCTGTTCGAAAAGTCGTCCAAGAACACACATTTGAAATCTGTAATTTGCTTCAAGTATCTTGAAGCCCAGGAATAGGGAGGGAGAATACTTCCTGCCTGGAAGAACGCAGTTGCAAGTAAATGGACACCCACTGGATGCTTTAAAATGCCAAAAAGGACAGCAGTTCCGCAGTCTGAATCTCAGCCCACAGTGACAACCCAAGAAGGTGAGCCGGACACTCCTGTGCGTCTCCACTTTCTTCAGGTTTGGGGCACCACACCCTTTCCGAAACTAGCACCGCAAAACTCATTCTGAGTTCCAAGGTAGGGCTGGAAACGTCCTCGGGAATACTTTCTCCTCTGCGAATCACTGTTGGGCCCTCCCAACACCACAACCTCCCGGTCATGCTGTTTCTTCATGCTCGTACCTTGTACTTTGAAGTGATTTTGCTCCCTACACGGCATGCCTGGCTCCCAAAGGACTGGGCGCTGGAAATGCTGCCCATGTAGGGGGTGATAGCCGTACTGAAGCTGACAGCCAACTCTTGAAAATAAACCATTCCGTCCACTGTGTTCACCATCTCAAAGAACTATTTTAAGACTTGCCAGAAAGAGGGAAATCACCACCTTGCTACCTGCACTTTGCTTACCTGAAGTTACAGCGATCGCACGGCCAGGGAAAAGGAAAACCAGATGCGGTAGGACCTTGATGTGGGGCCGAAGCACGCTGCTTGCTCCCTTGAATGCTGACCGGGGCCACGCCCACTGTGACCACGCCCAGCCTGCCCTCCCTCCGTCCCTCCCACCTCTGCCCCGGCCCTTACTCATGCCTCTTGGCAGCTTGTCCGTGATTGAAAAAAATGATTCACGCTGGAGTTGCTGTTGCCTGCACAGCTTCTAAAGGCCTGCAACATGCTCAGGCAGGACAGGGCTGTCGGCGGATCGTGCCTTAGGCTGAATACACGCATACGTACAGAAGGGCAACCCTAGTAGCCCACGTGGGACCAGAAGGTGAAATATTATATAAAATAGAAGGAATATGTGATGGTTGTAATAATCCAGACTTCTCAAGTATGGTGGTGCCACAGAAAGCACCCTCACCTCCATGGCTCATTCTGCTAGATGCCAAAGAGGTAGCTAGCTACCTATTAAACAGAAAGGTGATCACAAAAGAAAGTAAAGAATATATAAATTAAATACATTAGACTTAGCAGAATATGTAATACCAAATTGATGGGAGAAATTGTTGAGGGGTTCCCAATAAAATATTGTGATTAGGATTACCCAGCTTTAGGGACTTCCCTGGAGGTCCAGTGGTTAAGACTTTGCCTTCCAACGCAGGGGGTGCAGGTTTTATCCCTGGTGGGAGAGATAAGATCCCACATGCCTCTTGGCCAAAAAACCAAAACATAAAACAGAAGCAATATTCAATAAAGACTAAACAAATTTGTTGTTAATAAATTAAAGACATTAAAAATGGTCCAAACCAAGAAAAAAAAAAAGCCTTTAAATAAAAAAGGGTTATTTTGCCCTGGAATCTCTGTGCGGAGTCTGCTCTTTGCATATTCCAGAGTTTTCCTGCCTGAGGAATTCAGCAATACCCAAGGAAGCCCGAAGGTAACTCTGACTCTTGGAAATAAGTGTTTCTTTAAAAATATTTAGTGGGAAATGATATAACTGTTTGTAGGAAGAAGCATTTGCTTTATAATTCCAAAACTAATCTATAATTGCCTTCTCTCTCTTTTATGTGCCACAACAAAACAAAACAAAACATGTTATTGACTTTGTATTTAAAAAAGTAGATTTTGTGTGTGGGAGGGACGAAATACAGCTCAAAAAATGAATTAGCCATTCATTCACCATACAAATTTATCAAGCAATAATTTCCTCTAGTTCAACAACAGTAATCATCAGCTCAAATATTTAGTAACCTAGGAGACTGTTTTGTTTGTGCTTTTCCTTACCTGTAGGTTGAAATGTTCCAAATATTGTAACTTGATTGCTCAGCATTCTGGCGCCGGTGGCTTGGTACACCCAGCCACTCCCAGAATGACTCAGAGGGGTGTTGTTACAGCACGCTTAGAGTCGTTTTCTCCCTCTCTCTCTTCTCTTCCAAGAAGATGAATTTCAGCCGCAAATTCTTAAGCACCCTCCCCAAATACCTACAAATCATCAAGTGGATTTTTTTCTCCACTGATCAGTGTTATTCCCATCGACGCCTATGACAGCTCTCCCGTACAACAGAGGAATAACCCGAATCTTACACATTTTCAACAAATTATAGAAATTGCACAATAAAGGCTCCCCTCTACTCACTGAGGACTATAATCTCCTTTCCGCACATGGAGAAACTGAGTCAGGAAAGATATGGCAACTTCACCTTAGAGTTTCTGAGATAGAAAAATGTCTCCAAAACCCAGATTTATAATCCTTAACCCTGACTATGTCCATTTCGAGAATCCAACAGCTTAACATGTTTTCATATTTCTTGTCTTATCATCATCTAGTGTTTGAGAAGCCTAAAATTCCATCTAGAAGAAATTTTATATTCAACAACAACCTTTTCTGGAAAATAATTTACATGAATTCTGCTAATGTACGTGAATTTACATGAAATTTTACTAAGATGCACACTTAAGGGGGAAAAAAACTAAGTGAAAAAAATAAAGATCAGGACTCCAGAGGTAAACCACAGACAACCAGATGGCATAGGTGGTATCATTTGCCTTTAAAATCCTTAATACTGGGCTTCCCTGGTGGCGCAGTGGTTGAGAGTCCGCCTGCCGATGCAGGGGACACGGGTTCGTGCCCCTATCCCGGAAGATCCCACATGCCGCGCAGCGGCTGGGCCCGCGAGCCATGGCCGCGGAGCCTGTGTGTCCGGAGCCTGTGCTCCGCAACGGGAGAGGCCACAGCGGTGAGAGGCCCGCGTACAGCAAAAAAAATAAAAATAAAAAAATAAAAAATAAAAAAATAAAATAAAATAAAATAAAATCCTTAATACTGTGTGTAAAGGCATAATCCAAGCAGAAAATTCACATCACTTAGATTTGGTTGATGTATGTAGAGAAAAGAGAGATGACACTGTGGGAAAGAGAATTCATCTCGGAGTTGATTCTGAGCCACACTCCACTGCTCACTGGGTATTAATCATCGGCAAAATATTTAACTTCTCTGGACCTCGGAATCCTTCACAGTAAAAAGGAGGGAGGGGTTGGACTTATTGTCCTTATGTTCCTTTTGGATGTAAAGGTCAAAGAGTGAAAGCCTGCCTTTCCCTAACCAAACAGAGCTCAATTCCTCTTGAAAATGGATAGTATGGAATACATTTGGATGTGACATAAAAATGAAATAAAAATTAAACATATTAATTCATTAATGACTGGGTTTTAATTCATTAGGTAACAGAGCTATATGATCTGGTGACTTCACATTCAGCTGTTCAAATATTTGCATGTATACACAATGTTATCATTTTCTTTCCTTATATAATTCTTACAGGACAAAAGGAACAAATAGAAGAATCAAAATGCAACCTTTCCAAAATATCCAATAGAAATAAGAATTTCAATACAACTGGTAGGAATGTACACTGGTCAACTCTTCTGGGAAATAATTTAGCAATATGTTACCTTATTAGTAGTCATCTCCTTCAACCCAATAATACAGCTTTTAGAAGTCTTTCTTAAGGAAATAATTACAGATAAGGTCAGTGATTAATGTACAGAAATGTCCACGTTTGTATTATTTATAACAGAAAAACTAGAAACTAGCTGAATGTCCATCAATAAGCAAATAACTAAAAAAAGTTTTCTAAGACAAATATTCGCAAAATTAAGTCATCTAAGAGTAGGTTAAATATATATATATTAAATATGTATATGGAAACTTTTGTTTCACGCCGTAATGCACTTAAGGTTGTACGATTTATACATACATGTATGATTTATATTAAGAAATTACATGTGTGTGTGTACTCAGAAGGCAAAGAAAATGCATAAAATAATTTTAACAGTAGTTAGTTCTGGCTAATGAAATTAAAGAGTATTTTTATTTTCTTTCTATACTTTCCTGTATCTTCCAAATTTCCTACAGTCATCATATGTCATTTCTTATGACTAAAAAGTTATGTTTCTTTTTTTTTGAACTTTTGAATTTTATTTTATTTATTTTTTATACAGCAGGTTCTTATTAGTTTTCTATTTTATACATATTAGTGTATATATGTCAAAAGTTATGTTTCTTGACCAGTTACTTTCCAAAAGCTGTCTGCCACAACTGGGCAGTCACATAATAAATCTCCTATCAGCCAATTACTACTGTGTTGTACAACAGATACCTTCTGTTTTAGTTGTTAATAAAGGGATACACAGGTTTAAAAAAAAAAGTTGTGCTTCTTAAGAAGTTAGTAATTCCAGAGTTTCCCTTGATGAGGTCTAGGACTGCTCAGTGGCCCAGCAGAAGCTGATGTCACACCCCAGACCAGCAAGCAACCCCGACCCCTTCAAGATGAGCCAGGTCAGGGAAGACGGAGCCTGAGGGTCTGGGGCACAGGATCCCCCAGCAGGAAGGGAGCACAGGTGGGGCACACCTGGCCCTCTTTCTCCTCCTTCTTCCTCCTCTTCCACAGCACCAGCCCACATGCTGACTCAGTTGCCACTGTGATCTCTGCCTCACTACCTGATGCAATAAAACATTCAAGGAGAAGCGATGGTCAACTCTGAAGGAAACCTGGCTGTGACCAAGTCCAAATCCCTGTCTCACTCAAATGTCCATCAACTGATGAACAGATGGATAAAATATGGTATATCCATACCGTAGAATTTTTTCAGCCACAAAAAGAATGAATTACAGATAAATGTTGCAATGTAGAAGAACTTTGGAAATACTATACTAAGTGAAAGAAGCATAATATGCTTTTAAAAGGAAACATCCAGAATAGACAAATCTATAGAGGTATAAGGTAGATTAGCAGTTGCCTAGACTCGGGGTGGAGACTGGGGGAAATAAGTAGTGCTGCTAAAGGGCATGAGGTTTCTTTCTGGGGTGATGAAAATGTTATAAAGATTAATCATGACAACGGTTACACAACTTTGTGAATATACTAAAAGTCACTTAACTGTATGCTTTAAATGGATGAATTGTACAGTATGTGAACTATATCTCAATAAAGGTGGTACCAAAAAATAAATAGATAGATAAATAAACAAATAACCAAATCCCTTGTCTGCACCTGGTGAAAACTAAGCCCACAGTGTCTTGTGTGCACATGTTTGAGAGCGATATGAGAAGACCTTTAACTACATGCCTTGTCATAACCATTTTACATAAGTTCTATTTTTATTCCATTTTATAACTGAAAAGGAAAAAACTACAGAGGCACAGGGCTGGTGAGTAACTTCCCCCGGGTCCCAACGTTAGTAAATGATGGAATCAGATTTAAATCCAGGGAGTGCTCTTAACAAGCACACTTGTATTAAATACCATAGTCTTGTGTTTAATTTGAGATTCAATGTACCCATTTAATGAGGAGTGTGGGCTGTATTATGTGGGATATAAGAAATACTCCTTCTTGTAATAAGCATTAGTCCTATGTGATGACAGGACCGCTTAAATGAGAGAGAGAATGTAAGAATTCACACGTCTCAAAAACGTGAAGTCAACTAGCTTCACATGGAACGAGAGGAAATTCTCAAGGAGGCTTCCAAGGAATTTGGGGGAAGAGGAAGAAATGTATGAATTAACCTACACTGTATAGTATGTAAGGCCCCATGGCAGGCTCTTCAGATGAGAACTGTTAAGCCCTGGTCTCTACCTCCTAAGATGGGATTTAGGGTGATTCCTTCCATCCAGTGTCCCCTTGTTCCCACACCTGGAGGACTCTGTGATTTGCTTGTTGTAGCCCCAAATCCATTCAATGAAAAACTTGAGACCAGACATTTCTTCACTGTGCCCCGTTCTGTACTTGTACCCCTTCATACACACCCACTTCTTATGTGCATTTGAGCCTGGTCCCTCCCTAGACCCTGAGCCACATGGAGAGCAGGACCACGTTTTATTTATCTACACATCCCTTAGAACTCACGCAGTGCTTTGCACACTAAACATTAAATAAACATCTTAAATTTTTAAAAGGACACATGAGAGGATATCTAGTAGTAGAAAGCAATAAATTATTTGTAACAATGGTATGGTGCAGACAGTGATCATTATGAAAGGAAATGGTGTCCACTTCCAAGAAAGAAAGTTGCTGTTTGAATATTTAGGAACGTAAAGAATTAAAAATTATAGTAGGTAAATCAAAGTTTTCTTTTTTACCCAATTAGATCAAAATATCTATGCTACTGGTTCTTCAACATCATCGTGCCTCAGAATCACGTAGGGGTGGGGAGTGGGGAATCAGGAGAGGAAGTACGATCAGATTGCACATTCCCAGACCCAAATCCCTGGAGACTGTGATTCGATGGGTCTAGGCCCTGGAATCAGAAATCCTCCCAGTGGTTCAAAACTGGTTGTTCACAGCTCATGCTTTCAAAATTACAGGCTTCTGTCAGGTTACACACCGACAGAGGCCATCCAATAGCCTTGAGCAGTGCACAGCTTGGGGGATCTTAGTTCCCTGACCAGAGATCAAACCCAAGCCCCTGGCAGTGGAAGTGCCTAGTCCTAAACACTGGACCATCAGGGAAGTCCCAGTAGTGCTGATTCTGACTTGAGACTGCCTGGATCCCAGCTCTGCCATTTACTGACTCCATGGCCTTGAGCAAACTATTAAATCTCCCTTTGCCTCAGTCTCCTCATCTGTAAAATGGGGGTGACATTAGCAACTCCTCATGAGGATTAAATGAGATAATACATGTAAAGTGCTTAGAATAGTGCCTGCCACCAATAAATGTCCAGTAAATATTAACTATCATAATTTCTACTCTCTAAAAACTGTAGAGGGGCTTCCCTGGTGTCGCAGTGGTTGAGAGTCCGCCTGCCGATGCAGGGGACACGGGTTCGTGCCCCGGTCCGGGAAGATCCCACATGCCGTGGAGCAGCTGGGCCCGTGAGCCATGGCCGCTGAGCCTGAGCGTCCGGAGCCTGTGCTCCGCAGCGGGAGAGGCCACAACAGTGAGGGGCCCGTGTACCGCAAAAAAAAAAAAAAAAAAAAAAAAAAAAAAAACGTCTAGGAGACCTTATTCATTTCCTGATAAGACAAGATATTTGGCTTTGGGATGCAAGTGTGATTGGGCAGCTTTTCTGCCCAGGGACTGGGCACAGTTCCCAGTGAGGTTTGTTCCAATAAAGGATCACCCCAGCAAGCCCCTCCCAGAGAATCACCGGCTCCCAGTTTCTAGAAATGCTTGCGTTTCTGTTACACATTCAAAAAGAACGTTTCATCAGGGTGTGGGGCAAGCCTCTCTTTATTGAATCTTGGCTCAACACCATGAGCTCACACTTTGATGAAGGGCGGGGAAGGAAGTTGGGGATACATTTAAAAAAAAGATCACATTTCAGGTCCCCAGCCACCCCAGGAATGAGGGTCCTGAACTGCACCTTTGAGGAAGGAATGCTGAGTACACAGATCCATCAGGACATTCCCTCTACCTCAGGGATACATTTTTACGTGGTGATAAGAGGGAACGCATATACGTATTCGTTTTCGGAGACATATTTACATCTCAAGGAACTAGAAACAGAGCAACGGGTTTCCCTGGGGACTCGTTTCTCTAACTTCCTGTCAGCCTCGATGACGGCCCCCATGAGTTCACTGCCAGTGAGTGACATCATTGCCACCTCAGTCAGACAGCTCATTTTGGAGAGACGTTCCCTCAACTTGACCCGCTCAGACATACTGGGGGTGTGTGCACGTGTGTGTGTGTGTGTGTGTGTGTGTGAGAGAGAGAGAGAGAGAGAGAGAGAGAGAATATTTCTATAAGCCAGCACATGCTTTTAATTTATTGCATTTTCAAGTGTCTAGGCATTTACTCAGGGTTAAAAGAAAGTAAGTTTTAATGCCCAAGAAATAATAAGCCATCTGTTTCCAACCACAACACTTTCTAAGTTAAATAAATGAAAAAGAAGAAGGAGAAATAAACTGTTAGAACCCTGGGACAAATGGTCCCTAAACGTAGGTTAAGTTCTTTCTGCTCTGAATTGTCCTACCACGATGCTTCTCTTGACTCAGTTCCAACTCCTGCCATCGCTGATGGTGCACACTCCTGCCCCTATTTCTTCCCAGGCTGGTCTCTCTGTCCTGACTAGCTCCAGTGCTCCCCAAGACCCAGGTCACCCGACCCACCACCCTACCACGCAGGGCCACTTCAGAATCCCTGTGCTTTGGTGAACAGAGGAGGGGAGGGGGAGATTTGCGAGCTGTCGTTGCATGTGGCTCCCACGCTCATGTGCATCTGTCATGTACACTCTCTGGCCCTCCCACCAGCCCCAGCATGGCCTGGAGAACAAAGCGGTTGAAAGGAGTAAGGCAGGAAGATGCGAAAATAGAAATCATAGAGCATATCTAGTCCCCTTAGGCCCTACCCCTACTCCAGTAAAATGAAGACCCCCTCATTTGGGAGGAAGAAGGAGGGAGGTCAGGAAAGGAAGCAAGCAGGTCACATTCAGCTTGGGAATCCCACAAGCTCTCTAGCCCGCGGCAGGTCGTTGCGAGGTAGAGGGAGATAAAGCCTCCCTCGAAGTTTCAGAATCCAGGGTCAGGCAGGGCCGGGGCCTCAAACCCTGGAGGAGGCCCAGGGATACAGCAGGCCCCACAGAGAGGTTCTCCCTGGGGTTACCAGGTTGTGGCAGCCCTGCAGGGGAAACGGCAGTCTGAGAGTGTGTGTAGGCACAGGAGGGCATCTGAAGTGCCGTGGTCTCCCTCTTCCGGGGACCTTACACAGCTGCGATACAAAGCCATCTCAGCCTAATATCTATCCTGGGGAACGGAAGAGCGCCCAGGATACTCCCTGCATGTGCCTGAGTTTGTTCTGAGTGTGACAAAGTTTTAAATCAGTAATGTCCCCTCCAGATTACTGAATGTAGCTGAATTGACTTATAAGAGCCAGAGTATTTTCTTTTCTCTATATTTAGAGCTAAATTCAGTTGTCAAAATAGTTACAATTTTAATGTCTGACTTTTGAAACTTCATCACATTACGTGCATAATTTACCCTGTATCTTCAAACATTTCCTTGTATGCCTGTTCTAGCTCCATACATGAAATTACTTGGAATTTGCCTTTTTCCCACTGACACCACATCCCTTATAATCTTCTCTAGTGGAAGGTGAATCTCCCCTGTTCTCCCTCGTGGGAAGAGGAAAATGGAAGGAAACGGTGGGCGGGGCCGAAGTTTCACAACAAACCATACAAAGCTTGAGTAACACTGACAAAACCGAAAAATAAATATAAAGAGGAAAAGCAATCATTGAAACCTTCCTTTGAAAGCTGCATAATGTCCATTCTATGGAGATATATTGTTAAGTAATTGCCTATTGTTGAATAAGTTGTTTCCATTTTTCCCTAATAATGTCAGGCGTGTTGGACAGCTTCATCCAGGAATCTAGGTGCATCTCTGACCACCTCCACTGGAAAAGCCATGCTCTTCCACTGTAACCCATGGCTCCTTCTAGTCGGACCCACCAAAAATGCCCTTGAGGACAAAGACTTTCATAATCAATAGTTAATTTAATTATATACTTATTTTAATTAATTAAATTATATACATTAATTCATCAGTTTAATTTTATGTATGCATCTTACTTTTTGTTAGCCCACCCAGCCTCAGACTCCACAAGAAGGGGGAAGGAAAGCCAGCCAAGAGTGTGATGGCGGGCAGTCTCAAGGCTATTCCTGCGGGTCATGGGTAGAGTTCTACCCCTGAGGGCTGCAGCCATCCTGAGAGCCCACAGAGATGTCCCAGATGGAAAGACAAAGAGCCATAACAACTGTCCAGCAGGAACTTAATACCCAGAGCCGGCTTGTGCTCACATTCCCCTGCTACCATTCCCACAGGTGTAAACCCTGGTCTGGAAGTTCTGAATGTTTGAAAGCTCTGGATACATGACGTCAAACCACTATGCAGAGCCCTTTGTACCAAGTGTCACCAACAATGATACAAAGAAAACATGAACCTTTAAGCTCTTGACAGCCAGTTTATTCGTCTTTGACGTTCCTTTTCTAAATGGGTTTTGGACAGCTTGTGAGATGTCACCCTGAGCTATGAATTGTAAATTATGAAACAGCTAATATCTTATCTCTTGAGTTCCTGTCCTTGCTATTGGAGTTTCCCTGGTCCCATGAGGTCTAATTAACAACCACTAGCCCCATGGGGCTATGGAGCACCTGAAATGTGGCTAGTCCAAACTGGGATGTGCTACAGGTGGAAAGTACAGCCCAGATTTCAAAGAATTAAGTGCAACAAAAGAATGCAAGATAGCTCATTAATTTTTTATATGGATTACAAGCTGAAGTGAGAACACTTTGGGTATATTGGGTTAAATAAAAATACATAATTAAAATGAATTTTACTTAAAATGAATTTTACTTGGTTTGCTTTACTTCTTTCTTTCTTTCTTTCTTTCTTTCTTTCTTTAATTTTGGCTGTGTTGGGTCTTCATTTCTGTGCGAGGGCTTTCTCTAGTTGTGGCAAGCGGGGGCCACTCTTCATCGCGGTGCGTGGGCCTCTCACTGTCGTGGCCTCTCTTGTTGTGGAGCACAAGCTCCAGACGTGCAGGCTCAGTAGTTGTGGCTCACGGGCCTAGTTGCTCCGCGGCATGTGGTATCTTCCCAGACCAGGGCTCGAACCCGTGTCCCCTGCATTGGCAGGCAGATTCTCAACCACTGCGCCACCAGGGAAACCCTACTTCTTTTTTTAATGTGGCCACTAAGCAATTTAAAAATGAATACATGGCTCACACTTGTGGCTTTTGCAATATTTTCTACTGAAGAGCGTTATTCTATAGGGATGCATTTTACATTTTCATTTTCATTTTTCAGAGAGCCGTAGGCCAAGATTTCCTTCACAGCTGGCTTCCTAATCAGTGCCTTTTCTTATTCCTGCCCTGAGGCTACTACCTCAGACAATTTTCGAGGGGGTTACAACAAAAGGTAAACAGCTTACTTGTGAATTCCTGTGTTACAGCCGCATGGGTAGAGAGCTGTAGCTTCTATGACTAGCCAGTAGAGGGACCCCTTACCACACTTAGGACTGAAAAACTGGGAAATCTGTTTGGAGTATCAATTATTTTAACAGATTGTTAATTGATTAACAGATAGATTGGTTGAACTAAGAAAATTAATTAATTCATATTGAGTGGAAGAATTTCTTTATAGTTTGCAGATGGACCTGCCATTGGGGAACTGATTCCTTAAACTCTTAGAATTACGATTTTTAAAATGATTTGAATTTCCCTTTCAGACCTCTGGATACTGAAGAGTAAAATTCTGAAATTTCCTGATGTAACTCCTTTATTTATAAAGGAGCTTTGTCCTTTGTCATTTGTATAAAATATTTACAACAAAAGGGTGACCTGGTAGTCAATATTTAATGTCCTGCCACAATTAATGTTCTTAATGGCAGTTACTCTTCTGAAGCTAATTGTCCCCGGATTCTGCTGCCCCTTGGAACCTTCTGGTAATGTTTGGATAATAAATTACTTTAATTGGATATTGCTATTACTCAGAGTTCTTGCTTGCAAACAGGAAAAACTGACTTTGTCTAGTTTAAACAAAGGAGAGGGAATTAGGTGAAAGGATATAAAGACGATGACAGAACTGAAGGGAAGCCCAGAGAATTCAGCTCAGGAATTAAGCAGGGACCAGAGGAAATGCCCACCCACCCACCCGGGTGCCATAGCTACACACAGGGCCATTCACTCCACAGCTGGCTGTTTATGGAGTCCGACCTTGCTGCTTTGGGCCACCTGCTTAGGATGCCAAACTCAAACAAGAAAGCCCAAGCTGAGTTTGTAAGTTCACATGCTCTGTCCACCAGGGAGACTGTGCCCCTACCTGCCAGCCACCTCCATGTGGAGGAGCACGGCCCTGCCCCCCTCTTCTGCTTGGACAACCTTCAGGCTGTTGGTTAAATTTTGTCCTCCCAAAATAGATGTGTTCAGTACCCATGAAGGCAACCTTATTTGGAAGTAGGGGCTTTACAAATGTAATTAGATTAAGATGAGGTACACAGAAAGAAAAGAGTTGTAACTAGGTGTGGTGATAAATGTTAACCATATTTATTGTGATGATCATTTCACAATATACACAAATATTAAATCATCATGTTGTGTGCCAGAAACTAGTATAATGTTTTATGTCAATAAATCTCAATTTTTAAAAAAATTAAGATGAAGTCTTAATGGATTAGGGTGGCCCCTAAATCCAAGATGGCTGGTCTTTATAAGAAAAGGAAAATTTGGGCACAGTGGTTCAGACATGAAGAGAACATGAAGTGGGACTTCCCTGATGGCGCAGTGGTTAAGAATCCGCCTGCCAATGCAGGGGACGCGGGTTCGATCCCTGGTCCGGGAAGATCCCACATGTCGCGGAGCAACTAAGCCCATGAGCCACAACTACTGAGCCCTCGTGCCACAGCTACTGAAGCCCACGCACCTAGAGCCCGTGCTCTGCGACAAGAGAAGCCACCGCAATGAGAAGCCCGTGCACCGCAAAGAAGAGCAGCCCCCGCTCACCACAACTAGAGAAAGCCCACGTGCAGCAATGAAGACTCACGCAGCCAAAAATAAGTAAATAAATAAATATAAAATAAAAATAACACAGAGAACACAATGTGATAGCAGAGGCAGAGACTGGAGTGACTCGTCTACCAACCAAGGAGCGCCAAGGGCTACAGGCAGAGAGGCAAGAAAGCATCCTCCCCTGGAGCCTTCAGGGGCAGCATGCCTCTGCCAACACTTCGACTGGGGACTTCCAGCCTCCAAAATGGTGAGAGAATGAATTTCTTTTGCTTGAAGCCACCAAGTCTGAGCTACTTTGTTACAGCAGCACCAGGACACTAAAACACTGGGAGCCCCTTAATGAGAAAGAGTAGCTTGGGAGCTGAATCGCCAGAAGCCCCAGACACAATCTCCTGCTTTCTGTGCTTAGACATCTGACAAGGTTTCTTTAAAATTATTTTTTAACGTCTTCCAATCCATCACAGAAATATTCCAGAAATAACAAACAACCAGGAAATCTACAGATTTATTACATGTGGATTTATTCACATAAGTAGGAGAATTAATTAGTGAATAAGTTCTTACATAAAATGAATACACTGTAGAGATAAATATGACCCAAACCCACCCGTCGCATATGTATATTTACGTGCAGCAGAGGGAGAGGTGGCACGTCACATATACCAAGGCGCTGCTCTCTTCCAGTAATGTGTTCCATCTGAAATGTGCCACTAACCCTTGATGTTGGCCGTAACTGTTGAAGAAATTGGACTTTACATGGACATATCATCCAACCACGTTCATGTATCCAGTACATGACACCCAATTTTCTTCCCTGTGTTAGGCTAAGAAGAATGTCCACAGCAGACATGAGTTTATGAACTGATTGCATAATAAGAATCTTCTGTGAAACTTCTGTGCACAAACCATGTGGTCGGCACCATCCTGCCCCGACGCCTGGCCCGGGCCTCTCCTCTCCCGCTGCAAAGGGCCAGCTCAAGAGTTCATGAATCTCACAGTAGGCAGCCCGGCCCAGCCCAGAGCAATCTCTTCTCGCGCCTGCAGCATCTGCTGCCTGTAACACTCAGCTCACACTTGTCTCTCGGGACTGTCTACTCCTAATCTCCCCATACTGCAATGGATTATGTACTCTGGGAACAGGGATCGTGCCTTATACAGGGAGTTGCCAGTGAAAGCATCAAAGCAAGTACAAATCAGCGCTTACTTATGAGAACCAACAAGAAGTCCCAGGTTCAAGAACAGAGAATGACAGATGCTCAAAAGTGGAATAAGTTAATTAATTCAAAGTTGATTCCAGAATCGAGCGTTACTGTGTAAAATGTGAAGCGTTTCTAACTTTGCACCTTACAAGGATCACTATTGCTCCAAACACGATGGAGGGAAGTGGCGAGGTTGGCAGAAACCTGCCTGCTGTTCTGTGTTTGCCTGCGAGAAAGAGGAAGCATCCAACAGTATCCAGATGTGGCTAAAATGTAGAAACACAGAGCAGTGGTGAAGCAACATGTCAGGAATGGTGGCAAAAAATAGGAGCCTGAAAAGAATGATCAAGAAAAATGCCATGGTGAGAAGTTGTAGCCTTGTAGCCCTTTAAGTCCGCGTTGTAGCCCTTTAAGTTAATTTGGGGCCTGCTGGAGCTAACTACCTGTGGAAACCATGGGCATTAAGTGTCAGAATTAACTGTAAGATCTGAGTAAAAGGTATTACAGAGGTAACATCCAATACCTTTGTAAAGTAATGGACTCTTACTGGAGTCCATTAGTAAGTTTTCCTAAAATTTCATATCTGATCACCATCTCCATTACAAAAGATAGTATTATGCTGTCTACCACAAAGCTCCCCTAGAAACTGTAGATTGTTATGAAGTCTATTTTATTTTCCCACAGGAATAATGCTACACTTTGGCATCAAGTGGTTCACGGAGGTGAAGATAAAAAACACCACCACTTATTGAATGTCCACAATGGGCCAGACATTGTAGTTCATTATCTCTTACCTTTGCAGAGACCTTGTAAAGTAGGAATTATTAGTCCAGTTTTAAAGATAAGAAAACTAGGTTTCAGAGCAGTTAAGTGCCTGTCCTTGGGTCTCACCTCAAAATCTCTAATACTTAATGTTATACCACAGTGCCTCAACAATCTGGCATAAAAGCAAAGATACATCTCTAAGCACCCACAGTAATTTCGAGTAATATAATTATGCTACACTTTGAAGGGTTGGTGCAAAGCAATAAGAGATTTTAGAGATGATCTAGCTCACCCTCGTCACAAACAAGCAAACTAAAAACAACAGAAGCTAATAATGACTTTCCTAAGGTCAAAAACCAAGGGAGTTGCATAGCTGAGTGTAGACCTGGGGTCTTCTGATTAAATCACACCGAGTTTCATCCAAACTCTTCTCTTAACTCTCTAAGAAAGTTCATGAAGCTGTTGAGTGGGAGAGTCGGGATTAGAACCTAGGACGTCAAGACTTCAAGCCCAGAGGGAGCTCTTTCTACCACACGACAATGTGCAGACACTACACAGTAAAATTACAACATCTCTGTGGGCATTTCTCAAACACATTTGTGTCGTAATTCCCATTACTTAGACAATCAATGCACAATGCTGGCCTTTTTCATTCGGAAAATTTAGAAGGAGCTTGGAGGGTTAGATGCCTTTCACATAATAGTCAACTCAATTTAGATTTGTTGATTGACATATTGTCCACTTGGATCAATTACATGATACTTTACACTCTGGGGTCTTTGAAGAGAGCCAGCTTCTAAATAAGTTAATGTCTCCATCTCTCTCCAAGGTATATATTTCCCCTGACCTGAATCTACTCCTTAGGGACTCTTATAATATCCCTTTTCTGGAATTTCTCACTGGCACAATAAAACCACTTTCTTTGGGGGTATTCCTTGCCTTGATAGGGGTATATACTTTCTCTTTTAAGAGGGAACCTGAACTTTTTGCTTCTACAAAGTCCCACCATTTTAAAAACAGGTCCTAAAACGAGAAGAAAGAAAGCTGAACTTTCCAGTTTTTCACATCTTTATTTGTAATTTCCCCTAGCTTGACATCTCTTACTATAGTGTTTTAACAACCGGTAAATACCTGCTGATAACAATATGTGGAAGGTACTTGTCATTAATGCTACGACTTGCTGCTTTCTCCTATAATTTTTATAGACCTAAGCTGTCCCATTGTAAAGTCTATTACAAAATTGCTTTTCAGATTGCTACTAGTTGCCATTCATGTGTTACTGTGTGTCTTTTAAATAACTGTTTGGCCCAGCGCTTTGTTTCACTAGACTGGGTAAGCCTAGGAACCCTCCAAGAGTACCAGGGGTGGAGGATGGAATTCTGCAATGAAAAACACAGCCATTTTGCAACTTCAAAAATATCATTGGCCAGGAGGTGCCCTTGGGAGTAGTTTGTCTGGCATAGAATAGCTTATTTTCCCAGCATGACCTTAGGATATAATTTGGTAATGAGATCATTTGGCAACCTTGAGCTTTAATATAGTGAAATTAAATCATTGAATTGGCTGTGGTTTTTAACCTATGCTTACTCTTCCAAGGTGGAATTTGGCCAAGATTATGAATAAACACTTGAGCTTTCAAGACTTCCATTTTGTAATTATAATTTGAATAATGAGAAAGGACAACCCTCCTCAGTAGCACAGTGTTTTTTTTTATTTTTTATTTTTTTTGCGGTACACGGGCCTCTCACTGTTGTGGCCTCTCCCGTTGCGGAGCACAGGCTCCGGACGCGCAGGCTCAGCGGCCACGGCTCACGGGCCCAGCCGCTCCGCGGCACGTGGGATCTTCCCGGACCAGGGCACGAACCCGTGTCCCCTGCATTGGCAGGCGGACTCTCAACCACTGCGCCACCAGGGAAGCCCCACAGAGTGTTTTTTAGGAACAAATGTAAATTCCTCCGTTGCTTCTAAAGTGCCCTCTCTAGGCACAATTCAGACCCAACCTTTTCTATGATCACAGCAGTCAACATTTCTCACCACTTTTTTTTCACTCATAAGGTCTACATTGTACTTAGTATTCATTTTGCCCGGTGAAGACGGCTTTCTGATTGTAACTGCTCTGATTTTCCAACTATATTAGAAGTTTTGCAGAGAAAGGGTCATGTTTGACTTCTCAATTGGATTCATTGAAACATCAGATTCAGGTCTGACTACTTAATAGGAGCTCAGTCAGTACCAGTTGGCTGAGTGATTGAAAAGTACTCTTGGCTCAAACATAGGTACATCACCAATTCTATTGTTCCGTCTTAGAGTCCCAGGGTTTACATTTATTTACACATAAGAATTCCATCCCACATGCTTTAATTTCCAAGACCAACACAATTACAAACAGAATAGAAACAGAAGTATTAAATGTCTTATCTAGTTAAAATATTGACCTCAAGTTGCGTTGAAACAGCAGCTGCCAATAAAACATTTTTTAGGTTTGGCGATTCTTGGTTTTTCATTTCACCATTGAAATGTATCCTTTTCAAACCTGTTTTTAATTACAGATAAATCACAAAGAAGAAAGTTGCCAGCTTATTTTGTCTTACAGTGGTCAGGTTGACCTTTTACTCAGGGGTCCCCAATCCTGCCTCAACACCCCTCTCTACCCAGAGTATTACTCTCATCATTACTCAGAAATTTACCATAGTGCCACTTACTGTTTAGCTAGTAATTAAATCATGACACGTACACAAAACCACAACGGTTTTTTTTTTCTGACACAATGATATCTCTTTGAAAATGTCTGCAGATGTAAGTCTACACACTTTGAAAAGGAAGATGGAAACAAAGCTTAAGGTCTCAACAGATTTGCTTAAAGTTGATAATAATGAGTTTATAAAGGAGTGAAGAGAGCATTATACTATTTTCAGAAGAAAAAAAACCGCTAGTAAACAGAGATCATATTTGAGCCCTCTCCTGTAAAACACATAGTTGCTACTCTCATAGGGTATTCATTTTCTTTCTGCTTAATCTTGTAGAGTTGACTTAATTTAGCAATCAAATGGGACAATGAACAACTAAATTAGACTGTAATTCTTGGGAAAATCTTGGCTTAGATAACAATAGGCAAAATTCCTTTGCTAATCTAGACAGTCATTATTTGATGTTGCTAATGTTGTTATTTGGGAAATCATGCTATCCCATGCTGGGTGTTATTAGAAATGGAACCTAAACTCTCCTAAATCCTTCTCCTAAAACTAGTCCATGAGAAGTACATGGAGGTTGATTTTTGAACTAAAAATGATTCCATCCCCACAATCTCACCCCAGATCTCTGTTGATTTGGTGGTAGCAATCTTGGGAGATTTCGCCTGCTCAAAAGACAACAAGAACAAGTCATTCTGGAGAAGGAGCTCTCAGCGGACAATAAGAGCTTCTATAGCTAAACCAATTTTGCTGCTAGAATATGTGTTGGTCAGCATCTCTCTGAGGAACAAAGAGGTGATTCCTCTTTCTAAACCAAATGCTCCACTCCATACAATTTTCCAAGCCAGAGATATTTCATGAAGCCTTTATTTATATGCTTCTGTCTTCAGTCACTCCACTTTTTTTCCTTTTTTTTTAGTTGAGATATAGTTGATTTACAGTATTATATTAGTTTCAGATGTACAGCATAGTGACTCAAAAATTTTATAGATTGTACTCTATTTAAAGTTATTATAAAATATTGACCATATTCCCTGTGCTGTACAATGTATCCTGGTAGTTTATCTATTTTAGACATAGTAATTTGTACCTCTTAATCCCCTTCCCCACCCTGCCCCGCCCCCTTCCCTCTTCCCACTAATAACCACTAGTTTGTTCTCTATATCTATGAGTCTGCTTCTGTTTTATTATATTCATTCATTTGTTCTATTTTTTAGATTCCATATATGTGATAAAATACAGTATTTTTCTTTCTCTGTCAGTCACTCCATTTTTCTAATTACCTATTTTAATGAATGTAATACTTATCAAAGTCCTGTAAAATATAAATTAGATAGAGAACCAAAAAATTTTATATAGTATTTATAATATGAAATCTTACATATTTCCCTTATGCGAAAATATTAATTTTTCCTATCTCCCTTATAGAGATGTCTTGTAAAATATTACTGTGGTGGACATACTCTAAGGGACACCCAATGAGTCATACCCCTGTATAATCCCCTCCCCTTGAGTACAGACAGAAACTGTGACTTCCTTCAAACCAACAGAATATGGCAAAGGTGAAGGGATTTTGCAGATGTATTGAAGGTCCTAATAAGTTGACTTGGAGTTAATCAAAAGGAAGGTTATCCTGGGTGGTTCTGACTTAATCAGGAAAGCCCTTTAAAAGAGGGTTTGACCCTTCCCTGGAGTCACAGACTTGAAGCAGCCGAGACTTTTGTGTGTGTGTGTGTGTGTGTGTGTGTGTGTGTGTGTGTTCCTGGATTTGATGAAGTGAGCTATCGTGAATTCTGCCAACAACTTCAGGGAGCTTCAAAGTAGTAGATCCTTCCCTAACTGAGCTTCCAGATGAGAACACAGCCCAGGTTACATCTTAATTTCAGCCTTGTGAGACCCAGAGCAAAAGCCCAGCTAGGACATGCCTGGACTTCTGACCTATAGAAAGTGTGACATAATAAAAGTGTGTTGTTTTAAGCTGCTGGGTCTGTGATAATTTGTTACACAGCAATAGAAAACTTACACAATAACATTTAAAATGATTATTTATGAAGCACTACTAGTATTTCCTTTAAGGTTAGGAAAAAGTCAAGGATGACTACTCTTGACACTTTCAACATTGTATGGGAAAGAGGCAAAGATATGGCTATTTGCAGATGTTGTCATTGTTTACCTAGAAACTCCAAGAGGATATATTGATAATCTATTAGAAACAACATGTCTGGCAGTTTAACCTACATATAATCCCATGGTTTCCTACTTATAGACCATAACCAACTAGAAAATATGAGAAGAAAATATACTACTTATGATGGCAACAATAGCACAATAAAATACCTAGAAATAAGCCTAAAAGAAATGTTCAGAAACTATCTGAAGAAAAAAAATGAAACTCTACTAAGAAGCATACAAGAAGACAAAAAAGACATCACATGTTTTTGAAACCTGAAGGAAATGCAGTATTTTAAAGATCCCCATCTGCCTTAAGCTAATCTATCAATTCAATTACAAAATCAATAAGCTTTTTAGGTGGACCTTGACAAAATGATACTAAAGTTAACATGGAAAAGTAAATATGAGAAAATCTTAACTATCTAGAAAATTATTGATAGCTAACAGTTAGTGGGTGTTAACCATGTTCCAAGCCCAGTTCCACCATATGCTAGTTTCATTTAACTCCCCCATTAGACAGGTAGTACTATTTCCACATTTTTTTTTTTTTTTTTTTTTTTTTTTTGCGGTACACGGGCCCCTCACTGTTGTGGCCTCTCCCGCTGCGGAGCACAGGCTCCGGATGGGCAGACTCAGCAGCCATGGCTCATGGGCCCAGCCGCTGCACAGCATGTGGGATCCTCCCGGGCCAGGGCATGAACCCGTGTCCCCTGCATCGGCAGGCGGACCCTCAACCACTGCGCCACCAGGGAAGCCCAAGTTGGAAAATATTTGATCTCTTCTCAAAACTCCCTTTTCCCTCTCAGAGTATGAGCTATAGTGTTTTCAGCTTTCTCCCTCTCTCAAATTCCAATTACTTGATCTTTACCAATAGAATAGGAAACAGCATTTTATAGCCTTAGATATACTCTCTGATATATTTACAGATAAAATGACTTGCTTCGTAAAAATGCAGTGTAGCAGTGGGGTGGGGGGAGGGAGAGTGTGTGCGTGTGTTATGAGTGAAACAAGAGATGGTTTGTTGACCATTGTAGCTGTGAATAAGTGCAGAGTGTGAGGGGGTGTTCACTGGACCAATTTCTCTGCTTTTCTGTATATTTAAAATTCTCCACAACAAGAGATTTTTTAAAAATTGCATTTTACATTTGTGTCGAACTCCTATTTAAATTCTTTGTCCAATCTTCTACTGTAGTGTGCATCTTTTCATCTTTCTCTTACTGATTTATTAGTCTTTTGTATATTAAGGAATTTCATCTTTTGTGATATGTGCTGCAAATATTTTCCCATTTTATTCTCTCAGTTATTACCTGTTTTTGGTATGAGAATGTAAGTTTCAATATAGTCACATTTATCATTCTTTTTCTTTTTGCTATGTTTAGAAGAGCCTTACTCATTACTAGGTTACCTGAGACCACGGTACACCTGTTCTTCATGTACTTTCAGGGTTTCATTGTTTCATTTAAATCTTTGACCTCTCTGGAATTTATTTTGGTGTAACAATTAAGCTCAGGGTCTAGTTTTGTTGTTTTATTTTTATTTATTCCAAATGGGTGGTCAGTTCCCCCAATGTTATTTATTGAACATCCTTCTTTTCTCTACTCATTTGAATAGCTACCTTTATCATATACCAATTTCTCACAAGAATTTGTCAAAATCTTGATTTTTAAAAATATTCCTTTTCACCACCTATTCTTATGCCAGCAAAACTGTTTTTATGACAGTAGCTTTGTAATACAGTATCTTGTGGAGCTGCCTGCCTGATTCACCCTAAGCAGAATGGAAAACTAGCCAAGGGCTCAGGCTCTGATGCTAGAAGGCTTGGTTCAAATCTTGGCTCCAGCAAGTGTCAGGCAATTACTTAATCTCTCTAAGCTGCTATTTTTGCATCTATAAAATGTGGAAATAGGGCTTCCTATTTCCACGGAGCCGTGGCCGCTGAGCCTGTGCGTCCGGAGCCTGTGCTCTGCAACGGGAGAGGCCACAACAGTGAGAGGCCCGCGTACCGCAAAAAAAAAAAAAAAAATATATATATATATATATATATTTTTTTTTTTTTTCCCACCTTCCTTCAACAAGCAGAACACTATCAGCCAATATCACTTGAATACTGAATCCAGCACAAGAGCAAAGGAGACATTCTTGGAGAAAATGTTCAGGAAGAGACTTGGGCTGAGCAGGAGTGGGGTAAGTGTTTGAAATCCACTCTTGGTACATATGTACATTATCTGTGGTCTAAGGAGTCACAGTCTGGTGGATGATGACTTAGCTTGCAAACTTCTAGAGGGCAGGCGCCTCACCTTTTCTTCTGAGCTGATGCCTTAGAGCATATTCACCTTAGATAATCCACGATGAAGAATGGATGCCTCAGTCCACGCGCCCATCCTCACAGTGCTGACTGATGTTGATGGGTCCGTTCCCACACCCACCTATCAAGCCGGAACTCTCTGTAGCTTCATATGAATAAAAGGAACAACAATAAGTGGGAAAGGGCTGGGCTTCCAGGTGACCAGCACATTCAGAAAGGTATGCTGCCTGATACGGAGAACAGGTTTTCTGCCTGAGATCCCCGATGAGTCACTTCCTTCACATGATCAGCCCTGTCAGTGCTTTGCCTTCCTTACTGCTATGTCCCAGGGCAGGGAGGGAGCTGGTGACACAACAAGCAGAGACCTGACTCCTGAGTGGACATGAGCAGGTTGCCCACTCATGCTGTGAGGCCTTCAAGGTTATGCATTTCCTTTAAGATGGTCTGACATGGATTTGGTCCTGGCTGGGCTGGATGTGAGACCCTGTGGAAAGATGAATCCACAGGTGCCACCTACCAGCCAAAGATCATTCACAAGGAGACTTCATTTTGTTTACACACCATGGCTCCTTAAGTGCATACTTTGTGTGTATATGTGGGGAGTGAGGCATGGGACGGGCGGAGGGGGCTATAAAAATGAATAAGATGAAGTCTTAGGCCTTGGTGACCTTACAGTCTAGAAAGAAGGAACACTATGCAGGCGAGGCTAACAATTTCTGAGTATCTGTTTATGCTCCAGGCACCGTATTAGGCACTTAGCCTGCATTATCTCAGGACAATTCAAGATCCCACAGTGCTATGAGTTCAGAGAGGTTTTGCAGGTGTCTTGAGCAAGCGACATTGGAACAGGCACTAGAAGAGTAGGTATGATTTTAACAGGTTGAACTGGTGAAAGCGATTGAGGGAAGGAGGATGTCTTAATTAAAGTCCAAATTGCAGCTGTGCTTCAGGAATGGGGAAATTTGGCTGTTTGGCTCTGCAGACACTGTTTTCTAAAAGCTAAGACTGTTGCAGTAGCCTCCTGCTTCACCTTCCTGCCTCCTCTCTCCCCCTGGTCTCTCCTACCCAAACAACTGCGACATTCATCTTCCTAAAACCAATACAGGTCTCCCCCACTTTTTGAAAATTTGCTTTGTGTCACTTTGCTTTTACGAAAGACCTGAGTTAGTACCTGTTTTTGCTAACTGAAAGACATCTGAAGAGGAGTTTTGCTTTAATGGAAAAATCAGGAAAAACTATAGTTCAGTGTTTGTTTCGCAGTGAGTTACAGAGTTACCACCACGGAGAGTGGCACCGCCAAACTCCTTCCCCAGAACTACACTCAGCATCTCAGCATGGAGCCGCCATCGCTTTGAACTGTGTCCGTGAGCCCCTGTGCTTTATCTCGATTTATTCTGTGTGTCTGTTAGCAAGATGTGCCCTAAGGTGATGGTTTCTTTGCTTTACGCTGTGTCGGCTTATGAAGCTTTCATAGGAATACTCTGCTTTCGGAGAGCAGGGGAAACTTGTTATCTGACCAAGTCAGGACTCTACTAGCTACTTTCTTCTAAAAGGAACAAAGTTAGGCAGGGAGGGAAGGAGGGACAAAGGGGTGGGGGGGCGGGGAACTTTTCAATGAATCCTTACTCCCTGCAGAACAAAGTCCAGACTCCTTATCTCCAAAGCCTTGAAGACCTGGCAGTGCCCACGGGTGCCTTTTTAGCTTCCTCTCTGGTCACTCCTTCCCCGCAGCTCCCCTGGCTCCCTACTTTCCAGTCATCCCTCAAACACGTCATATACTTCACCCTTCCATACCTTTATTCATGCTTTTCCTCTGCCTGAAATGGCCTAGCCTCTGTCAAAATCAGTTTTAAGATTTGAAGATTCAGTTGAACTGATACCTTCCCTAAGAAATTCCTAACCACACCTTCCAAATTCAGCATTCTCCCGTCTGTGGCACCACAGTGTGTCCTGCCTCTGTTCTAGCACTTGTCACCGTCCATCTTCTGATACTGGACCCGAAGTCTGGTTCCCTGGGTTCAAACTCCAGCTCTGCCACTTAAGAGCTGCATGTATTGGGGAAATTCTATCTCTCTCAGCCTTGGTTTCCACATCTGTAAAAATGAGATACTTAAGATCTACTTCACAGAATTAGGAAATGAGAAAATATATGTGAAAATACTTTGTAAACCATAGAGAATATAACATTTTTACATTTACAGATTTAAACATGTTACACTGGAAAAACTCAGTTCTTCCCTGCCTGTCTTTTTTACCTACACATGCCGTCCTTCACTTCTGATACTTCTGGTCACCAAATACTTGAAGGCTTTTCCTCACACCAAGCAATTCTCTGCGACACCAGGTGGGTGTTTTGCAATTTGATTCAATTCTGACACTATCTACCTGGAGAGAGTGTCAGATCCCACAAGTTAAGGGCTCAGTCCCACAAGACTGCCACACACACACACACACACACACACACACACACACACACACACACAGTCCTCGGACGCCAATCACAAGACAGGGATGCTACCTATGCTTCTGACCGATGGGCTATAGATCGGAGGTTACGATGACCCCCTCCTGAGGTTCAATTAATTTGCTAGAGCAGCTCACAGAACTCAGAAAAACATTTTACTTGCTCTTACTGGTTTATTATAAAGGTTATGATAAAGGATACAGTTGAACATCCAGATAGAAGAGATGCATAGGGCGAGGTATTTGGGAAGTGGCGAGGTGCTTCCATGCCCTCTTGGGGCTCCAAGGGCTCACCTGGGGCTCACTCTCCCAGCACCTCTACGTTCACCAACCCAGAAGCTCCCGGAACCTCATCCTTAGGGGATTTTTATAGAGGATTCATCACATCACATAGGCATGATCAATCATTAACTCCATTTTCAGCCCTTCTGCCTTCTCAAGAGAATGGAGGGGGGGGCTGAAAATTCCAAGTTTCTAATCATGGCTTGGACTTTGTGGTGACCAGCCCCCATCCAGGAGCCCACCCAGGGTCACCTCATTAGAACAAAAGACATTTCGATCATCCAGGAAATTCCAAGGGTTCAGGAGCTCTGTGCCAGGAACCAGGGGCAGAGACCAATATATTTTTTCTATTTATCTCACACATGTAAAAGGTAAAAAGTTTCTATTCCATTAGAAGGTAAGCTCCCAAAGAACAGAACTTTTTAAGGAAGCATTTTATTTTAAAATACTATTTACAAAAGAGTTGCAAAGATATAGAGGATTCCCATATATGCTTCACCCAACATCCCCTACTGTTAACAACTTAAATAACCATGGTATACTTATCAAAACTAAGAAATTAGCATCGGTATAATACTATTAGCTAAAATACAGACTTTATTCAGATTTTATCAGTTTTTCCACTGTCTTGTTCTGTTCCAGGATCCAGTCCAGAATCCCATATTGCATTTAGTTGTCAGTCTCATGCAATCTGTGACAAGTGTCTCAGTCTTTCCTTGTTTTTTAATGACTTTGACATTTTTGAAGTGCACTGGTTAGGTATTTTGTAGAAGTTTAAAAAAACTCAATTTGTATTTGTATGGTACTTTCTCATGATGAGACTGAGGTTATAGATTTTTTAAGATACCACAGGTGACACTCTCCTCATTGCATATCAGGGAGCACATGGTATCAACAGGACTTATTACTGTATTGGTGATAAAAGAGGAATTTTTGACTGTTTGGTTCATATCCAGCACCTAAAACAGCCTGGCACATGGTGGTACTCAACTGTGGTACTCAAATGAATTCTCTTTTCACTATTACATGTCTTGCCTTCCACTAAACTGTAAAATCCTAAATGGCAAAGACCACACCTTATTCGTCTTTGTAGGTTCCTAATGCCCAGTAGACTTGTTTTCAGTGGGTGTTCAGTAAACATTTAGGGATTGAATGGAAAGGTAAATTGGAATCTGGTTGTATCTTCAGGCAAAATCAAGCTTGAAAGTCATTAAGGAACCAGCGACTTATTTTAAGCAGCTCAGTTAAATAGTTTAATATTTATTAAATGTCTATTATGTGCGGATATTCTAAGGGCTGGAGTCCCTATAGTATTTTATCAGTAACTGGAAGGGGACAGGGTGGGTAGGAAGGAGAATTGATAGACGCAGGCAGAGAGAGGGCTTTAGCTTTGAGCCTGCATGATGGAGATTTGGTGATATATTATTCTAAGGAGAGATCAGAGAAGGAAGTTTGGGGTTTAAGATAATTAATATGGCTTTTAACGTGTTGAATTTTTCTTGTGGGAAAACCCTATGGTTTTTTGGAGCTCTCTGGGAGGTAGCTATAAATGCTGGGCAGAGGACAGGGCAGGCTAGAGATTTAAATTTGAAGCCATTTCTATTCTATTGCTCCTGTAGCCCAGGAAGGGGATAAGATGAGCAGAGCTTGAGTAGTGAGAAAGAAGAGGACGTCAGACTCTTGAGGAAATTCTGCCCTTAAGAGTAAGAAGTGGAGAAAGTGAAGAGGTTAGAGAAAGGACATTAGGACACTATCTGGAAGATATTTCAAGAACTGGGTAGTTGACAATACTAAGTAAGAAGCGAGGGAGGGAAGTTCTTTATTTAGGAGACACCAGATGTTTGGAAAGAATTAGGGAATGAGTGGGAAATAAAACGTTGGAGTGATTAAACATCTATTTCGTTTTCCTTTGAGAAACTAAACTATGAAAGGAAGAAAAAAAAGAGGACTGTGCCCGCAAACAACAGAATGCTGGAAAAAGGTCTTATTTTAGTTCTGCCACTAAGCCCTGACATCTGTGGTCCTGCATAAAGCACTCACCTGCTTAAGCCATTAACCTTCCCTGTAATGTTAACTGGAATAAATAATATCTGATCTAACAGTTTCACGAGACTTGTGTTCAGAAGCCTGCATCCCCACCAGACTGCCGTAAGCTCCTTGAGGGCAGCGCCATACATAACTTTTATTGAAATTCTCGGGGCTTCCTAGAGTCATCACAATAACCATTGGGAAAATGCTTGTGGGATGAAGTGTAGAGCGTGAGCAATAACAAGCGCTAAGGCGTGCTGAGATCTTCCTGTTCGCTTATCACTCTGCAATGCGCCTAACCGCGCAGCACTAGCATTCTCCACAACCCGGAGGTGGGTACTTTAATTACCCCCACTTTACACAGGAGTAAATGGTAACGGACCCAAAGTCCCCAACCAGTGGGTGTTGGAGACGGAATAACTTTTTTCACACAAAAGCCATAGATTGACACAGCACTCTCCATGCTCCGTCAAGTGAAAGAAGCCAGAACCAATAACTCATCTCAAAGGATAAGACTTCCGCAAAAGGAAGAAAAGCGCATGGGGCTCGACCCCGTGCGGTCTCTCTGCCCCTAGGCCGGAGCCGCAGTGCGCTTGCGCGTAGCCTGACTTCCGCCAGGCTTCGGCGGGCTTGGTTCGGGACTGGGTGGCGCGCGTGGTGATGACGAAAGCGGAAGTACTGAGGCTAGAGGCCGGACGAGAGCCCGGACGAGAGCCCGTAGGGGCTGGGGCTTGCGGAAGTTTTGTCAGGGGGGGTGCAGCCGGCTGCTGGAGCGTAGTGTTGTTTTGGAACAAGTTCGGGAAAGGAGGCCGCCGCTTGAGGTCCAAGAGCCACCGGCCTGCGCACGTTTGGGGCAGCTCCGGGCTCGACTCGACGTTGCCACTGTAGGTTTCCTCTGCCCCCGTTCCTCCTCGAGGAACCGCCTCGTATCTCCGCCATGGCATCCACCTCGAGCAACCTCCAGGTATCGCCATCCTCCCGCCCCCTGGAGAGCCCAAGCCAAGGGGAGGCGCTGGGCGTGGGGTGGGAAGTGGGGGGCGGGGAAGAGGGAGGAAGCGGCGGCGCGCCGGCCCAGAGGCAGGTGGGAGAGTCGGACGCTTTCCGCATGCTTCCGGGGTTTCCCAAGCCCACTGGCTTTGTGGGACTTCTGACTTTTGTTGAGGCTTTTGTTTTTGTTTTTTCCTTTTCAAACCAGCCGAGTTTGAACCGAGCTGGGCAGAGCTTTGAACAGAGGCACGAACGCTGCAGTCAGTGTAAGGGAGAGAGGAAAGAACATAATGTATCCAGTGCATTTCTCTGGACCAGTTGAAAATAGGGTGATTCGAGTTCTCTCCTAGTTCCTCAAGCTGGTGTAGCAAAGCCTTTCTTTTCGAGCTGTCAGGTGAATAGAAACGTGAGCACAGTCTCAGAATCTGAGGAATCCGTGATTTCATTGAGCTATACGTTCAGGTGCACGCTAATGGCTCCCAAAATATAGTATATAAATAAGATCATGGAGTTTTCTTAAACTCCTTTGTAACTTCACTTTCCCAACCCTACCGCAGTGAGTTCAGTGTTTTGTTCATAAAGCATGTAATCCTGATACTTTAGACTTAATTGTTAGACCTCTGTGGAATGGAATTCATGGAGGTGAGAAATTTTTCAAACAGTGTCTTCCATCCCTAGAATGGATCTGGGGCTTCAGTGGAGTTTAGAATGTGACTTAACCTCGAGAGCTCCAGTCCACTAGACAAGTTTGGGACAAAAGAGTAGCGTGAATCCCTATATTGAATCTTTGTCTTGATCTTGCAGTTGAAAAGGCTTTTGTTGAGTGCCTGGTACAGGCACCTGAGATAATTAATAGAGGACCTACTGAGCCCAGGATAATTCATCCTGAAGAAAAATCACTGCAAATAGACTGATTTAAATGGAGATCAAATTTCCACCAAAAAGGAGGTGGGGCACTTGATTGGGACTTTTATCTTGGAAATCAACCCAAAATTTATGAAAATAAATGTTTTATGTCTTTAACAAAATATAATTGCAACGTGACTTATTTCTTAGAATAAAGAATAAGTCATGTGTTGATTTATGTGTATTTTTTCCAACAAGATTTCATTAAACTAAGATGCAACAGTCTTCACCTAACATTAGTTTTTTTGTTGCCCCATTCAGAAGGGGTCTTTTTGGTAAATGTACTTGGAAAAAGTATTGGTCATTTGATAAAACTGTTCCTTTGAGGATCAAGATGATTTCTTTTGAAATGCCTTGTCTTCATCCTTGTTGGTTTGTCAAGTTAACTGCATAGTTTTATTCCACCATCTTTTAAAAATGTTTTTATTGAACTTTTATTGATTTACAATATTAGTTTCAGGTGTACAGCATAGTGATTCAGTATTTCTACAGATTATACTCCATTAAAAGCTAATACAAGATAATGGCTGTAATTTCCTGTGCTATACAATATATCCTTGCTGCTCATCTATTTTATACATAGTACACCAACTGTTATTTGTCAAGAGTTTGCATGTGATTTGGGCATTCTACAATATAATTTTCATCTATTTACTGATCTTTTTTATTTTGCAACGTTTGCAGTTTCATTCTGTAATCCTTTGCATCATATTTGAATTAGATTGTGGATGTTCTTCAGTGAATCAGCTCGAGATTGACCCATATTAAAGGCATAACTGATAGTGTTAAACAGAGGGAGAGGTAATGTATACTTTTATCAGTGGTTGGGTCACAGGTGTGCTTTCTCATTCAACCTTTTCCACCTTCTAATGTAGGAAATTTGGATGAAGAATATTCAACTAACGAATAGCTTTCCCACTGAACAAGGCAAAATCCCCATAGCCAGATGCTTATAATCAAATGGAGGAATGCAGATAACTAAATATCAAAATAAAATAATGCAGTAATGCTCTAATAGAATCAAAGGTTAGTGTGGGAGGGCAGAAAGGAAGGGCTTGTGTAACTCTTCAAGGATAAATGAGAAATGTTCCGAGAAGAATAAATGAGAAGATGATGTGAGCTTAGATGAGAGTGAAAGGTACTGACACTAATTGTCTGCCTCGTGTTTTATGTGATCTCATTTAGTCCTCAAAACAACTCTTCAAGGTATTACTCCAGTTTCACAGTATAAGAAACCAAAGCTTATTAAGTTTATGATTTGCCCAAAGACATACAGTTAATTAGTATTGAAGACTTGGATTAGTTTTGAATCCAGGTCTGTGCTTATAAGTTTGTGCTTTTTCACTATGAAGTCATGCCTTCTTGGACAAGAAAGTGAGATGCATTCCAAGCAGAGAAAAACAACATGTGCCTCAGTCTAGAAGTGTAATAAACCTTGCAGAGGGTTGAGAGAAACTGCAAGTTCATTGTGTATAGAACTCAAAGTTTACCCAGTCCTGAATATTTACTTTTCTGAGTGTCTACTATGCCATGCATTTTGCTACATGTTGGGGAATCATAAAAGAAATGTATCATCCTTGATTTCCAAGGGCTTATATTCTGACGTGAAAACATCAGACATATAAAGGGACTCCTAGGATACTTTGTGACCTTTGGAAGGATGTACAAGAGGCAGTGAAAATTTAGAGGAAGCATAGGCTAGGCCTCCTGGGGGTGCTGGGAAGGACTTTGCAACTGGAGGACCACAGTGACTGTGCTGAGTGTTGGAGAACTGGAGTTCTACAGGGAGACAGTGGGATCGGGTATTCCAGGTGGAGAGCACACTGTACACAAAGGTATGAAGTCTGAGCCATGTGTGTTGTCCCTGTAGTTTGGTGTGACGGTAACGGAGTGTGCCAGGTGAGAGGTCAAGCCTCGTTAAGCCACATGACAAGGAGCAGTGTGTGCTGCACATAGGTGGTTGGTCCCCATCCTGCTGTCAGAGGGGAGTCAGAGGAGGCAGTAAGCTCACGTTTCTGTTTTAGAATGAAACCATTGTGTGTGTACAGGGCACAGCTTGACAGTCGGGATTACAAGAAGAGGGGGCATATTTGGGGCCAGGGTGGTCCTGAACTTCTGGGGCTTGAAATGCTTGTGGGGACAGTCAGGTAGAACTGTCCATTGAGAGCTGGGTACATATGTATAGAATTTAGGCTAGGCTGGGAATAAGGATTTGGGAGTTAGTAGCATATGGATGGTAGCAGAGGTGTGGCCGTCTTGGAAAGTTTATAGAATGAGGAAAGACAAGGACCAAGGTACAGACCCAGTGGAATATCAACGTTTAAGGAGAGAGAAAAGGGAGCCTGAAAAAGAATCGTGACATAGCCAAGAGTAAAACCTGGAGAGGATGGTGCCTTGATGGCCAAAGGAGGCCATGTGAGGTGTCTCTTACGAGGGCTAAGTGCTCACCTAGTTACCCATAACTAGATAAGTGAGAGATCTGGCAGTCAGGGGGCAGGAAGCATTGCCGTGGGAGGAATCAAGAAACCGAGATGAACTTCGGGTGCTCTTTGGGGCTTTGCTGTGGAGGTGAAGAGGCAAGTATTGAATAAGATGGTAGCTACATGGGAACCTTAGAATTGGGGAGAGCTGGTGTGTTTCTGTTGGTGTTTTGTAGCTATGAGTCTAAGATAGGACTTGCATACATTTTTATGCTAAGGAATGCTCCCCAAAAAGGGAAAGGTTAGGTTGGGGAGAACAGTTGAGCTGATATAATTGAGGGGCCTAGATGTCTGAGGAGGAAGGTAGGAATGGGCTCCAGAGCACCAGGGAAAGAATCAGCCTTGAAAGACAGGGGCTGGGACATCTTCCCTCCTGAGATGGGTGGGTCTGGAATTTACCCAGTTTCCCAGGGTTTTCTAGCGTGGGCACATCATGGTCTCCTAATCTGAAAAGCACAGTCCCAGGTGTTCCCAGCCTTTGTGCCTCCATATCGATGACTCGATCCTGGCTGACCCTGAGATTCAGTCAGTCTTGTGCCAGCCTCTTTGCAAGACTCCAGAATATAAAAAAGCCAGTACAGCAGGCATGACTCCTGTCCTCATGGAGCTTATATTCTAGTGGGAGAGGACAGGCCAAAACAAAACAAAACAAAACAAAACCCACATGCACAGAAACAAGCCACTGGAAGGATTTTAAACAGAAGAGTGGAGTGTTTTAAAATTGAATAAATTTGGGAATCATCAGCCTGAAGATAATCAGCTTCAGTCATTGAGAACAGCTCACATAGGGAGGGAGTAAACAGAAGGAAGCCCGAGCCCTGAGGAGCCCTGATATTTCAGGGTCAGGTTCAAGAAGAAGAGTCAGCAAAGGAAACTGAGCAGGAGCTGTCAGCAGCGGGAGGAAAACGGGCAAAGTGGCGCTTGGGAGCTCGGCAGAGGGCAGCGCTCCAGAAGGGAGTGATGCTGTTGCAGAATACTGTCGAGAGATCAAGGTGGACACAGAGCTGGTCTTTGGATCTGGCATCACAGAGAACCTTGATATGAGCAGTTTTATTGATAAGATAAGGGACAGCAGCCCAGATTGGCAGCTGAAGGGTAAGTAGAAAAAAAGGAACTGGAAAGAGGAGAGACCGCTCTGGTGAGGTTTGGGTTCTGAAGGTCGCAGAGACACAGGACCAAGCCGAAGGGGGTTTTAGTGTCAGGGACAGCTAAAGGAGGGCTGTTTGCACGCCAGCGGTGGCAGTCCCCTTCCTTGTGGAGCTTCCCTGTACATTCAAGGAGATGGCCTTCCTGTAAGGGATCAGATGGCCTTCCCTGTATATTCAAGGAGATGGCCAATAAGTGAGTACACAGGGGAACAGTGATAAACACAGCAATGGGATAGAAGTGCAGGGTGAGGGGAGAGCTGAGATCAGGGGAGGGGTGCAGCCTTTGAAATAGGAGATGAGGGAGGGCCTCTCTGGGGACTTGGCACGAGAACTGTGACTGAAAACGAGACCCTTGTGCATCCATCTGGGGAAAGAGCAGGGGAGAGTGTTGTGGGCAGAGGGGTGCTAGTCCACAGGCTGCCTGAGTGAAGGAGGGCTACAGGGTTTCAGGTGAGACCCAGACCGAGCCAGGGCCCAGGTAGATCACGACCCAGCATTTGGGATTTATTGTTTGCAGCGGAAGCCGTCAAAGGGTGCCCTTCACTGATGCTGTGTGTGCTTCCGTATCAACTGTGGAAGCAGGCTGACCGCTTAGAGGAGGCTAGGCGGTAGGTTTGACAAATGTGATAGTGGATTGAGCTGGTGTGGTAGCGATGGAGACGGTCAGGATTATATTCTGAAGGAATAATTGGCACTCCCAAACCATGCAAGACACAGTTAATTTTGTTTCAAATGAAAAATGCTAACAGAAACAAGGGTGAAGTGGAGCATTCATCAGGGGAAAAACAGATGCATATCCTCCAATCATCATCTTTGATTAAAGGTTTAACATGTGCTGTCCAGTATGGTAGCCACATATGGCAATTTAAATTTAAATTTTACTTAAATAAAACTTAAAACTCTGCAGTCACATTAGCCAGAAGTTTCAAAAGCCATATGCTCCCGTATTGCACAGTGCAAATACAGATGCATCCATCATCAGAGAAAGGCTGCTTTAGAGTGATTGGTACCATATTTGGAGCTAGATTTTTACATACTGACTGCACGAGTTTTAACAAATGTCACTTTGGTTCCTAAAAGAGGGCTGACAGCAAATGAGGGGAATGCATAGCTGAAGAGGTGAGTGACACAGCAATTCAAAATAGCGTAAGAAGGAAATTATAGCCAGAAAAAGGAAGAACTTACTTCTGCTACGTGACTTAGCCTCTGAGCCTTCTGGATGCATTTTTATAAGACCAGGTACAGCAAACCACCAGTTGACCAGGTGCTGTGACTCCGCCCTTTATATCCTGCTGAGTTTACCAAACTTGGAAATTTAGCTCCAAGTTCAGGCTATTTGAACTGTGAAACATGTACTGCTACATTTTATCAGTTCTGAGACACACCATTTATTTTTCTTCCCTCCTGCCACAGCAGAGGGAAGGCCTGTTCCTCCCATTTATCCCATCTGTATGCCGTCCATGAGCAACTGCTTCAAAATATAGTATTTTCAACATATGATTAGTTTTTGGATTATTTGAATAATTTCTTATCTTCATTGTATGCTTATTTTTAACATAGCATAACCATGATTACTTTTTTCTACTGGCTTTTATTTCTGTTGGATAGTTTTACTACCTAAATTAATCCAGGTGGAATGTTTCAGTAAACCATGCTTGTTCTTAATTTGTATGTGTATGCATGTTTTAAAATATTAAAGATAGTTTTCTTAATGAAAATTTTATTTTGAGATGATTGTAGATTCACATGCAGTTGGGAGAAATAATACAGAGAGAGCCTGTGTACCCTTCACCCAGTTGTCCCCAGTGGCAGCATCTTGTAACTATATAGTACAGTATCACAACCCCGATGTTGACATTGATACATTCTACTGTCTTACTCAGATTTCCCCAGTCTTAAGTGTGTGTGTGTGTGTCTGTGCACAGAGTTCCGTCGAGTTAATCCCTGTATCCCCTGCCGTAGTCATGGTACAGAAGAGTTCTCTCCCAAAGGATCCCTCTCGTTGCCCTTTTAGAAGCACAGTTACTTCCCTTTCTCTTCCCCCTGCATTCCTGTCTCCTGACAATACTAAACGGTTCTTCACCTCTGGTTTTGTCATTTGAGGTTATGTGAATGGAATCATGCAGTATGGAACCTTTTGGGATTGGTTCTTTTCACCTAGCTTAATTCCCTCAAGATTCATCCAAGTTGTGTATATCAGTAGTTCATTCTTTTTTGTTACTGAGTAGGACTCCCTGGTCTGCGTGTACCATGGTTTAACCATGAAGGGCATGTGGAATGTTCAAGTACAAGTTTTTGTGTGAACGTAGTCTTTATTTCTCTGAGATAAATGCCCAAGAGTGCAGTTGCTGATTCATGGGGTGGTTGCATGTTTAGATTTAAAAAAAAAAACAAACCTGTTTTCCAGAGTGACTGTACCGTTTTACATCTCAGCAATGTATAAGTGATCCAGTTCTCTGTATCCTCACCACTGATTGGCATTGTCGCTATTTTTTATTTTAGCCATTCTGATACGTGTTTAGTGATATCTCACTGTGGTTTTAATTTGCATTTCCATAACGGCTAGTGATGTTGAACATCTTTTCATGTGCTTATTTGCCATCTGTATATCCTCTTTGGTGAAATGTCTATTTATGTCTTTAGCTTATTTTCTACTTCAGTTGTTTTTAAACTTGATTTTTGAGAGTTCTTTCTGTATTCTAAGTGCTAGTCCTTTCCCAAACATGTGGTTTGCAAACATTTCTCCCACTCTTTGGCTTGTCTTTTCATCCTTTTAACAGGCTCTTTTACAGACCCAAAATTTTTAAGTTTGATGAGGTCCAATTTATCATTATTTTTTTTCCTTTGAGGTGTAATTGATATATAATGTTATATTAGTTTTAGGTGTGCAACGTGGTTCGATATTTGTTTATATCGTGAGGTGATCACCACAGTACATCTGGTTAACATCTGTCACCATACATAGTTACAAAATTTTTTTCTCATGGCAACTTTCAAAAATAAGTAAGAGAGTATTATTAATTATAGTCACCATGCTACACATGACATCCCCATGACTGATTTACTTTATGCTGGAAGTTTGTACCTTTGGACCCCCTTTACCCGTTTCCTCCACCCCCCACCTGTGGCAACCACCAGTCTGTTCTCTGTCTGTGAGCTCATTTTTTGTTTTTGTTTTTTGGGGTTTTTTTTTTAGATTCCCCATATAAGTAAGATCATATGGTATTTGTCTTTCTCGGTCTGACTTATTTCACTTAGCATAATGCCCTCAGGTTCCATCCATGTTTTTGCAAATGGCAAGATTTCCTTTTTTATGGCTGAATAATATTTGATATATATATATTTTCTTTATCCAGTCATCCATTGGTGGACACTTAGGTTGTTTCCATATCTTGGCTGTTGTAAATAATGCTGCAGTGAACATGGGGGTGCACATATCTTTTCAAGTTAATATTTTCATTTTCTTCAGATAAATACCCAGGAGTGGAATTGCTGGATCATATGGTAGTTCTGTTTTTAATTTTTTGAGGAACCTCCGTACTATTTTCCATAGTAACTGCACCAATTTATACTTCCATCAACAGTACACTAGAGTTCCCTGTTCTCTCCATCCTCACTAGCACTTTTTATTTCTTGTCTCTTTGATAATAGCCATTGTGATGAGTGTGAGGTGATAACGCATTGTTGTTTTGATCTGCATTTCCCGGATGATTAATGATGTTGAGCACCTTTTCATGTACCTGTTGGCCATCTGTGTGTCTTCTTTGGAAAAATGTTTATTCAGATCCACTGCCCATTTTTTGATCAGATTGTTTTGGTTTTTGCTCTTGATTTGTATGAGTATTTTATATTTTTTGATATTAACCCCTTATCAGATATATATGATTTGCAAGTATTCTCTCCCATTCAGTAGGTTACCTTTTCATTCTGTTGATTATTTCCTTTGCTGTGCAGAAGCTTTTTTGTTTGATGTAGTCACACTTATTTTTGCTTTTGTTGCCTTTGTGACATCAAATCCAAAAAATTATCACCAAGACCAACGTCAAGGAGCTTATCATCTGTGTTTTCTTCTAGGAGTTTTATGGTTTCAGGTCTTATGTTCAAATCTTTAATCCATTTTGAGTTATTTTTGTGTATTGTATAAGGTAGTATTCATTTTCATTCTTTTGCATTTGGCTGTCCAGTTTTCCCAGCATCATTCATTGAAGAGACTGTTCTTTCCCCATCATACGTTCTTTGCTCCTTTGTGGTAAATTAATTGAGAACATATGTGTTGGTTTATTCCTGGGCTCTTTCTTCTGTTCCATTGATCTATGTATCTTTTTTTATGCCCATATACTGTTTTTATTTTTTCTTTTTATATATTGTGCTTTTGGTGTCAAGTCTAAGAACCCTTTGCCTAGCCCTAGATGGTGAAGATACTCTTTGTTTTTTCTAAGGATTTTATAGTTTTACATTTTATATTTAAGTCCATGATCCATTTCAAGTTAATTTTTGTACAGAGTACAAGGTTTAGTTTGAGATGTTCTCCCTCTCTCTTTTTTTTTGGCTTATGGATGTTCATTTGCTCTGGAACCATTTCTTTAAAAGCCTATCTTTCTGCCATTAACTTGCCTTTCTATATCTTTGTCAAAATTCAGTTGGAGGTAGCTGTATGGATCTATTTCTGGTAGTTGTGTGTGTGTGTTTTTAAGTTATTTACAACTTTTGAACTTACAAAACAGAAACAGACTCACAGGCTTAGAGAATGAACTTATGGTTGCGGGGGTGGGGGAGGGACAGTTAGGAAGTTTGGGATGACATGTCCACACTGCTGTATTTAAAATGGATCTGGGCTTCCCTGGTGGTGCAGTGCTTAAGAATCCGCCTGCCAGTGCAGGGGACGTGGGTTCCAGCCCTGGTCCGGGAAGATCCCACATGCTGCAGAGCCGCTAAGCCCCGTGCGCCACAACTACTGAGCCTGCGCTCTAGAGCCCGTGAGCCACAACTACTGAGCCCACACACCACAACTACTGAAGCCCGCATGCCACAACTACTGAGCCCGCATGCACCACAACTACTGAAGCCTCCGAGCCTAGAGCCTGCGCTCCACAACAAGAGAAGACACCACAGTGAGAAGCCCACGCACCGCAACGCAGAGCAGCCCCCGCTCGCCACAACTAGAGAAAGCCCACACGCGGCAACAAAGACCCAACGCAGCCAAAATTAAACAAATAAAATAAGTTTTAATAAAGTGAAATAAAATGGATAACCAACCAGGACCTACTGTATAGCACAGTGAACTCTGCTCAATATTATGTAGCAACGTAAATGGGAAAAGAACTTGAAAAAGCATAGATACGTGTATATGTACAACTGCATCACTTTGCTGCACGCCTGAAACTAACACAGCATTGCTCATCAACTCTACTCCGATATAAAATAAAAAGTTTAAAAAAAAAGTACTACAAAAGCTGCCCATTTCATTATGGAATTTCTGGAAGATACGAAGAAGTAGGAAATGAAAAAAATTGAGTCTTATCAAAGATAAGCTCTGTGAAATTTCCTTCCCATCTTTCTTCTGTGCTTTCTAAAAGTTTGCTGTTGTTGCAAATACTTGATCTCATGCTATATGTAAAAATTGTATAATGCTTTTTAAAAACTTGCATTCATTTTTCCATATTATTATGAATATTGCTTAATATTTAACAATTCTCCTTTTTATATTGTGTGGAATCTTTTTGCTGTTTAAAATTTAAGTTTTCAAGTTTTGTTTTTGTTTTTTTCAAAAGACCTCTCTGGTTTGTCTTTGCTCAGTGAACCTTTTAGTTAATTACTGAGTTAAAAGATTTGGGTAGGGCTTCCCTGGTGGCGCAGTGGTTGAGAGTCTGCCTGCCGATGCAGGGGACACGGGTTCGTGCCCCCGGTCTGGGAAGATCCCACATGCCGCGGAGCGGCTGGGCCCGTGAGCCATGGCCGCTGAGCCTGCGCGTCCGGAGCCTGTGCTCCGCAAGGGGAGAGGCCACAACAGTGAGAGGCCCGCCTACCGCAAAAAAAAAAAAAAAAAAAAAAAAGATTTGGGTATTTTTCAGACTCTTGGGATTTCATTGCCCTATTGCTTCTGCAGGGGTTTTACCCCATTTAAATTTTACTGTTGTCATATGCTTTAGACATTTGATTTTTGAGAATTTCCATAAATGCTTTTAACTTGAATTTTCATGTTACTTGATTATTCCTTACTAGCCCTGAGCTTGACTTTTGTTGAGTGAAAAATTATGTGAGAATCTCAGTGATTGGTACTAGATAAAGAGGTGTTCAGATAGCATTTACCTATAGAAGAAATGTACTTTGCATTTTATAAATAATTATAATTTATAATACAATGCAGTTGTGATTTAGGAAAAAAAGATAGATTTGTTTTAAGGTTGCTTTCATTTTTAAAGAAAACGTTCAACGTGATTCTTTATTTCAAACTTATGCTTTGCTTTGATTTTGATGGTATGGTTTTGCCTCCCTTCAAACAGAAAGCGATAGATCTTGCTAGCAAAGCAGCCCAGGAAGACAAAGCTGGGAACTACGAGGAAGCCCTTCAACTCTACCAACACGCTGTACAGTATTTTCTCCATGTAGTTAAATGTAAGGTCATCATTTGTTTTTTTATTTAAAAACACTAAAAGAAAAGATTATTCTATTTCATTTATAAAAATGGAAGCACAATGCCAGAAAATTATAAACCATCAATTTGCAAAAAAGTCCCACTAGCTTCTTAGTAGTTTTTAAGTTCTCAGCCAACAAATGTGCACAGCTATCATAGTTATTACTTTGTACACCTAAACATATTAAAATGCCATATAGTCAGTGGGAAAAAGTTTTCATTTTACTGGTTATGTACCCAGATTATGTAATCTGGACCTTCTCATTTTCTAAACATCTCTTTGAAAATAGATGTTTTAAGAATAGGTTGGGGGACTTTCCTGGCGGTCCAGTGGTTAAGACTCCACGCTTCCACTGCAGGGGGCGCGGGTTCGATCCCTGGTGGGGAAACTAAGATTCCCACATGCTGTGCGGTGCAGCCAAAACAGAAACAAACAAAAATAGCTTGGGAGACATTTTGTGTATTTCCAAATATGTATTCAGTGTTTACCACCTGCCAGCTACTGTTCTAGGCACTGAGATACAGCAGTGAGGAAGAAATGGATAAAGACCCCTGCCTTCATGGATCTTAAACCTAATGCTGAACCGTATGTGAAATAAGACATTGAAAAAGTGTCTTTCTGGCAAACTTAGTTTTTTTTTTTTAAATAAAAATTTTAGCGGTTGGATAATTTAGGATTTTCTTTTGAGCTTCCCTATTTAATTTTGAGGTTTTTCTGTCACATTAAAGTGAAAATAAGAATGAATCATAACATATAAGATAGGTGGGGCTAATCCCATACACTGCGTACATTGCTGGAGTCTCCTTTTCAAACAGCTCTCACAGGGGCCTTTAGTAAAATTACTGTACTGGTGGTACTCATAATATATGGGATTTCTGTCGCTTTTTATACTCTGAAATAAAGCTTATGTAGACGTTGATGGAAATGGTTAATATTGCTTTACTTATATTTGTCTTATAATTGGTTTTGTATGAGATAAGCAGCTTTCAGCTGTCTGCACAGAATGTAAGGGAAGAGTATGAAGCCCACAGAATATCAAATAATTTCTTATTATTATTTAACATTAACTTAAGATATCCTAGTATCTTTCTCAGAACTCTTTCTGACTCACACTCACTGTTGGCCCCCAACCCTGCTGGAGGAAGGAGTAGAAAAGATTGATAATCATGGATTATGATGAGCTAGAGATGATCTTTTCTCTCTCCTCCAAAATAGATTTTCCTTGTTGGAAAAGTATGTCTGGGGGTTTTAGACCTGTCTGTAAAGAATACTAAAGGAAAAATCTCTCTCGTTTCCCTTCAATAGATGAAGCACAGGGTGATAAAGCCAAGCAAAGCATCAGGGCAAAGTGTACAGAGTATCTTGATAGAGCAGAAAAACTGAAGGAGTACCTGAAGAAGAAGGAGAAAAAACCGCAGAAGCCAGTGAAAGAGGGACAGCCAAGTCCAGCTGATGAGAAGGGGTATGTATTTTAGAGTGAGATTGTATTGTTTCGAATTACAGGATAAAATTTAATTTAATTTGTGAAGTAAATTTCTTTTGTTTAAATTAGGTGTTGGCAAACCGTGACTCATGGGCCAAATCTGACCTGCTGCCTGCTTTTGTAACTAAAGTTTTATTGGAACACAGCCTCATGCCTGCACTTACCTGTTGTCTGTGGCTGTTTTTGTGCTGTACCAGCAAAGCTGAGTAGTTGTGACAAAGAACCGTATGGCCTACAAAATCTAAAATATTTACTGTCTTGTCCTTTACGGAAAAAGTTTGTGGACCCCTAGTTTACCAAGCTTCGGGGGTGATATACCTCAAATTGCTCTCCTTGACTGCCTGGTAGTAGTAGAAAAAACATTTGGTAGGAATGCTACTCACTTCTTTACGCTCTGGCCATTATGTAATGAAGTTTAAAATTGTAGGAGTAATCTGTGAATTGAATCTTTGACTAGTAGTATTGACTTAGTACTAAGCACACGGACAAAATGAAAAACAACTCTGGTAATGTAAAACAAATTTTGGATATATAAGTTTTTTGATGTGGATTTGCATCAGATTTGCTTTACTTTATCATTGTAAAGAGAGCGACACAGCATAATTTATAAACATCAAAACTCATTTTTGAAATGTCTTCCTAGATGGGGGATATATCACTTACAGATGCAGAATTTATATATTCAGCACCTAATGTGTGCATGTCAGGCTCTGTGCTGAACAGTGGGAACATATTCTACCCAGATCCTCTGATCATTCTATTGATTGGTGCCAGAAGTGGTTCCAAGTGACTACATACTCTGAGAAAACAAGACTCTGGGGTGGGGTTATCTGGCCTCGATGGATATGAAGGCAGGAAATTCTGGTTAGCATTATAGGATGTAATACTTACAGTTCATGGTAAGCAGTGGTACAAGTAACTTAGATAATCCCTGTGGTCACCAGGCATGGAGTGCCCTGAAGGCAGTGCTTTGGGGGCTTTGTGGCTACTACGAAAGGCCATTTTAAGAACTAGAGTTGACAGCCTGCTTCAAATTACATGGGAGAGTTTGAAAAAACTTATAAGCTCAAGGTTTTATATTCTCTGTTCAAGACATGGTCGGGGAACCGGGGAGTTCCGTTGATACCCTAAGAATATTTTATCTTACAGCTCTAGCATTGGCGTGACAAAAATTAGACCCCAGCTGATCTCATAGCTTATTGGATTTCAAAATCAGTTGAACCTCACTGGGTTTCTTATGTGAAAGTTAGGGCATGTATTGTAAGACTGGGACTCCAGATGAAAATGAAATGAAAGCTGCTGGGAAGGATCAGTTGACCTCAAGTACCTGGACCCCCAGATCTCGCTGAGACCCCCTGGCCCGCAGAAACGTCCTCTCCCCTGGGAGTTGAGCCTCACCTGGTCTTGCTTGGAGACCGTGTAGAGTCCCTCCTAAGATGTCTGCCTAGCAGGGGGATACCAGTTCTGTGTTGGATGGCGGGACCCACTTTAAGCTGAAATGGGGTAAAGCAGAGAAGCAATTACCTCTTGCTAATGGATGCACAAAAATAAATGGAGCTCAAGCACAGATGCTCAGAGACACAGTTCAAAGCTGTGGCAGCTTGGTGCTGAGATGGAGTGAGGTTCTCGGCAGGCTCTTGGCGGGGCCCCTCTCACTGCTCAGGGTGCTTGCTGCCGCATAAGAGCTCACTGCAAAACAAACGCTAAATGCTATTTTCGTTTTTTGCTTTCATTAAAGCGATGATCGTCTTTGGATATCGTTCAGTTACTGAAAACAGGTACTCATGTAGGTCTTTCGTAAAAGCAAAGTGGCATAAAGCAAACTTTGGGAAAGCAGGGATCCCTGTAGTGCATTCCCTTACAGAATTCGAGGGCCAGGGAGTCAAGTTTGGATTCCAGGTGGCTAGGAGAAGTGCCCCCCTCCGCCAGGGTAGTTCCAGCAGGGATCCCACTGCTGCCAGCTCCCTTGCCCAGCATTCCGGTGCCGGGGAGTGAGCAGTAGGCCCTGCCACAGCGCCCTCAGCAGACGCATGCAGGCGTCTCCTCGCATGCAGCCCCTACCTCAGTTGCTTGCTTCTGCCTTCCAGCAGGACTTTGGTCTCCTGTGGAGCCTCAGCTGCAGGGGAGCCTGGGGAGGGCAGTTTTATAACAAGTACAGTCTTTACTGTACAGGAAAGCGCAGTAGAAGAAGGCTGGGGTGAATGTCAGGGTGAATCAGTTTGCAGTCTCCACCTTACCCATAGACCCCACCATCCTGTGATAACCAAGCAAGCCCATTCTGAGATAAAACCTGTCGATCTTTTTATTCCCCTTTATGTCTTATATGTGAAAAATAATGTAATGCCATATTTTTTGCCTTGAAGATTGCAGTGTATTCTGTCACATGCGAATCCTTATAATTGAATATACATTATTTCTAATTTTTTCCCTATTGCAAACAATGTGGGCATGATTCTCCTTGTAGTCAAATCCTTGAACTCATTTAAAATTGCTTCCTCAGAATAAATCCCTAGATATGAAATGTGTGCATTGATCTCCTTGTTCTTTGGGGTCGGTTCATGTTCATCAAAAGCTTCATCCATCCTTTGGAACCCCTGGGCTAAGGGTTATGCACCTTTGTACCTTAAATAGTTGATGTTTTGGGGGATATTTTTCCTCCTAGTTATGGCTTCTTGTTCTAATATATAGTTTGCCTGGTCCTGATTTTTTTTTATTGTTAATTGTGTACAACACTCCTGTAATTCATCTTAAATCTTTTGTGGAATGAGGTGTGGGTCATGCATTCATGAATTAATATCAGTACATAAATAGGTATGTCGTGGGAATTAGGAGCTAGTTCCTGACTTCATTCTGGTCGTTTTGTCCATTTCCTGTTCATGATTCCATTTTGATGGGTAATATGCCTGCTTACTATTTTGTTTAGTATATTCTGAAAAGTAATAAAATAAGCTTAACTTTTAATATGAATGTCTTATTTTGCCACTTAAATTACGGATATTTCAGGTTAATCTTTTCCTTTATTTTTTTGCCTTACTTTGATAGCAATGAGTGATTATTTGAATATATTAAATTCTTTTTATTAGGAATGACAGTGATGGGGAAGGAGAATCTGATGATCCTGAAAAAAAGAAACTACAGAGTCAACTTCAAGGTTGCTTTAGATTTCATTTTTAAATTTACTATTTTATTTTTAAAAAGCTCATAGTGAATTGTCTATTTGAATTGGGTTTTTTTTCCCACCTGTATTTAAATGAGGTTCAAGAACTGGCTTTGGTTCCCAGTGGTCACATGCTGGCTTTGTTGAGACCATTTTTATAAGATTTGCTCTATAGGGTCTCTAATGGGTTGGTTTTTTTCCATGCAGTAAAAATAGTTTCATTTTATATCTTCCTTAAAAAGCTTACTCTCTTTCATTTTGTCTTATTTGCCCCCTTTTGGAGAGGGTAGCAGTTATACTATTAGCTTACTATAAAATCTGATGGTATTGAAATTTCCTGTCAGAGGAACAGAATGCATTAGGACTCACACTTGGCTTTTATTGCTGTTGCTGTAGCTTATTCATTGATGCTATTTTTTTCATGTTTCCTACCTGCTCTTTCTAATCTGCTTTTTTATCCTATTTCAGCATTCCCATTTACATTTCCCTCTTTCCGCTGTCAGTTTTTTACCTTCCACACCTATAAAAAGCCCTTTCTCCTCTACTGTAGTGAAGTGGCATGATCCAGAGGGCATAGATTGTAGCTCCATTCACATCTGGATTCTGCTCTGGGATCTGCTGCTTAAATCTGTTTAGTCTTGGGCAAGTTCCCTAACCTCTCAGAGTCTGAGACCCAACTCTAAAATGGAAGTTAAGAATACTTTCAGGGCAATTAAAAGGTTAATGACAATGTAAAAACTGCCTAATATTACATCTGACAGTACTAGGGACTCAATAAATAGTAGCTCTGTGTATCTAAAAAGGCATCTATTTAATTGCTGGCTTCTTTAGTTACTGAGACCTGATTGTTCTTTGATATGTTATCTAATGATTTTTCAAGTTGAATTTTATGCTCAGTCATTGGTAACATGTGTTTTATTCATTTGAATCCTGCTGAATAGAACACATATCTGGGAAAGATATCCATTATATAGGCTCAGCCTTAGTTAGTGATTGGTGAACTTACCTAGCTTGGCCAGACCTTTAATCTTGCTATTCTAATCTCCATTTTGGTAATATTTGTCTTACCGACCCCTCTGGGATGTATAGGGTAATACTATAAGGATAGTATTTTGAAAACACTACAGTTAACGAGGGTATTTTTCCACGCCAGCATCAATGGTGGGTGTAGTCCAAGGGCAGTAACTGAGTTTCCACTGCCTCGAGCAGTGTGGTCATGCTTCATCCTCAGTAAGTATTTTTGGGCAACCCAGTGGTCCATGCCAAGTGGCTTTATTTTACTTGTAAGGCAAAAAGCTTTTTCCATCTGTTCTTTTGGTTTTGTTCCTCCTCTTTCTGGTTCTGCCCCACTGAAGTAAAAATTGGATTGTATCTTTAATCTTCAAAAAGGTACAATTTTTAATAAGGAATTTTTTTTTATATTTCCTGTGAGTGCTGATAAGGCCCAGGGATGTATAAAAATACAGATGCTTAAAACATTTAAATGAGGAAATTTATTTGGAATTTCAGGATGAAATGGAATGTGAAGGAGTCCTAGCCTTTTGTATCTGAGAGTCCTTTTTCTCCATCTTTTAGTTTTATGGTTTGCTGATGGATTTCATCATATAATATCCTTTTTTGAATCTTTCCTCATTTTTCCTGAAACAATTTTCCAAATCTTTTTACTTCTGTTTTAGGTTATGACATTAAGTGTAATATTTTATTATTAAAAGTAAAGTTCATGATTTGAATTTTCTGTTAATTTTGATATTCAGTGACTTTGAGGTTAAATAACATAATAGTATAATCAAAAAATGGATAAATTTATACAATTGGGAATTATCAAATTATTTGGCTTTTATTTTCTAATAATCTCTTTTTAATTTTAAAAATCAATCAATGTCTAATAATTGATACTACTTTTGTCTAAATAGTCTTTTATCACTGAACATTCCAAAGTCACCCAGCTTAAACTTTTAAAGAGAAAAGTATTAGTTAAATATGAAGATAAATTGTGACACATTTAGAAAATTCATAACAAAATTTTAGTTGACCAGATAATGCTTATATATAAATTTACTTTTGTTTAACTGACACAAAATCCTATCAGATGATGTAATATTTTTCTCATGTAGGGTTACTAATCTGTATGGGACATAGAAAAGAAAAAGTGAATTAGCTTTTTTTCTTAATTTATACTTAATCTGAACTTTTAGAATGCTAAAAGTGTTTATGGTTTCATTTCATTTTTTTTTCATAAACTTATTTATTTTCGTCTGTGTTGGGTCTTTGTTGCTGTGCGCGGGCCTTCTCTAGTTGTGGCGAGCGGGGTCTACTCTTCCTTGCTGTGTGCGGGCTTCTCATTGCGGTGGCTTCTTCTGTTCCAGAGCACGGGCTCTAGGTGTGCGGGCTCAGTAGTTGTGGCTCGTGGGCTCAGTAGTTGTGGCTCGCGGGCTCAAGAGCGCAGGCTCAGTAGTTTGTGGCACACGGGCTTAGTTGCTCCGCGGCATGTGGGATCTTTCCGGACCAGGGCTCGAACCCGTGTCCCCTGCATTGGCAGGTGGATTCTTAACCATTGCGCCACCAGGGAAGTCCCTCATTTCATTTTAATGTATAACTAATGATTTTCATAATTTAGGGAAGTAAGTTGCAGAGTATAGCATTCTTAGAATAACAGATGATCTTTCAAAACAAAAAAAATACCCATAAAAGTAATATCATAGATAATAGTAGATTGTGTGAGTGGTGATATTATACTTAAAACAATTACACATCACCTTTGAACAGGCTACTTTGTAGTTTGTAGTTGAGCAATTTCTGTATACTGAAAATTGGGAAAGATTTTGATGAAAGATCTGGAAAGTTTTGCCAGCACACTATAGTAAGAGAGATCTTTGTGGACTCTTACTGATTTTTACTTCTTACTGCAACAGTTTGCTATGGCTTTTGAATATATTGTGTCCCAAAACTAAATCATTTGAATGACTTCGTTAATGTACAAAAATTGTAAATAGGTCTATTTAGAAACCGAATAGAAAATTTGGCAAATCTTGGGAAAGTATTGCAAGTCTGTAAGAGTACACCTTCTCCTCTCCATCATCCCCGTCACTTCCTCGCCCCTCCCTTCCCCTCTCCCTCTATCTGTCCATCCATCCATCTGCCTGTCTATCTTCAGTTAAAGTCGTTAAGTATATTTTCTTTCTGTAGTTAAGGAGAGCATTAGATCACCGTTTCTTTTAGTTAAAAGGAGAAATAGGAGATATTCCAGAATCAGCGTACTCAAACATTACAACTAGTTTTTGTAATGTTTGGTGCTTTTCCTGTTCATTACATCATTTGATCTTTATACTAACCTGTCTAAGTAGTTTGGGCAGATGGTATTGTTTTTACTTCACCATGAGCAAGTGGAGATAGGAAAGTTAAGTGACTTTACCGCAGGTTACCTGGCTCCCCACCCCAGGTCCCGACTCCCCCTCACTGCTCCCTAACAACTTCGTGCTCATCACGCACTTCCAGAAATGTTTTTAATACATAGCACTTTTCCAGACAAAGTTATAATGCATTTCTGTATTTCATCATTATTTCATGTTGTCTTCTAACTTTGATGGAATACTCCTCTTTAAAGATGACCTAATTTTTTGTAGGCGCCATTGTTATAGAGCGACCAAATGTGAAATGGAGCGATGTTGCCGGTCTCGAAGGAGCCAAAGAAGCACTGAAAGAGGCTGTGATATTGCCTATTAAATTTCCTCATCTCTTTACGGGTGAGATAACTTTTAAATAATTATTTTTGATGATTTTTTTTTAAATGTGTTGATGACTGAAGTAAAGTATTGTGAATTCTTGTCATCATATCACGAGTTGTTACCTTAATTCTGTTGTAAGGCAGTGATATACCTTTACACAGATACTTATTTCATATGCATATACATACTTGTAATATATTTATTGCAAAAAAACCTAAATGTCAAGCAGTAGGGCATAGGGTAAATCATGGACATACAGTAGGATACTGTGCACTCATTAGAGTATAGGATACCATCTACATTAAGAAATTTAGATCTACATTATAATTGGCATAGAAGAATGTCCACCTATATTGTAAAGATCAAAAAGCAAGTTACATAGTATGTATAGTATGATTCCACGTTGTTAAATAAATGTGTGTGCTGAGAGATAGGTGTAGAAAGATTGACATAAAAATGTTAATGTATGTCTAGGAGATGAGATTATGGGTGATTTTTACTTTCTCCTTTGACTTTCATCTGAATTTTTTTGCAGTGGACATGTACTAGTCTTATAGAGTATTTCCATTTCTTAAACAGAGGAGTTAAAATTATTTAACAGTTTCATAGGAAGCGCATATCCTCTAGTAGCTCTTTATCACTGCAAGGAGAATATTGCTAACCCACCATCTGGGTACAGTTGAAGTTACAGCTCCAGCAGTAGGTGGTTTGTCTGTGCTGAACCGTTCCTTCACATTGTCCTTTTTGTGACTGATAGCCTGTGTTTGTGATATGGCTATACCCGCAGTCTAACAGTGAAACAGAGGTTTTTCCTTTTAAAAACAAGCTGGTTTATGTAGAGAGCAAATCTGTGATATTGGCCTCAAACTGAACAGGTCCAGACAGTGATGTCGTATAGAGCAGTGATGAAGAGCGAGAACCCGTGGGCCACCCATTGTCCACCTAGCTTCGAGGTACGACTCACAACCTCACTTCAGGAATATGAAACTAACAGTGTAAAAGTTGACATCATAACCCTATAAAGGTACAAAAATACGGTTGAACTCATTTTATGTTGTGTTACTTATACCAGTGTTTCCCAAACATGAGTCCTATATGTATCATCTTCATGAATTTTTCCATATACGTGTACCATTATTTTTTAAATATTTTTCTTTAAATCACTCACTTTTAGAGCAGACTTTTTATTAAACTGTAACATAATGTACAAAGACATGCAGGAACCCATAATTGTTCAGCTTCATAAATTATCAGAGTACACCTGTATAATCATCACTCAGATAAAAAAGTACTGCTGGTAACCTAGAACTCCCTCTCTGCCTCTTTCCTCCCCAGAGGTAATCACTCTTTTGACTTCTAATACCATAGATTGTTTTGCCCATATTTGACTTCTAATACCATAGATTGTTTTGCTCACTTGTTTTTACTTAGTAACTTTATTTTAGAAGACTTCTTTGTATCTCTGTAAATGGAAAAAGTAGTGTTTTTATAGAATGCATCTTAAAAATTACTTAATTGAAAAGTATTTGTATACCACCTAAAAGCATCTCATTGCCACCAATGGTATATGTACCACACTTAAGGGCACACTGATTTATAATTGCAGACATTTAAAATAGGCAAATAGAATTCAAGTAAAAGTTGAGGCTTTCATAACAATAAACATGATATTTAGTTTTGCCATCAGTCATCTGTTTATCATTCTTTTACAGACACCGTGTGTCCACCCACAGTTTACACCTAGTAGTTTTTTTTAATGTGTATTTGATATTTTATTGCCAGTTGTAACCCAGCCTGGTTTATTTAAGGCAGCATTATAATTTCTCATTAGCAGAATTGAGATACAAAGAATTTACTTGTTCACTTGCTATTATATTTTGGCAAAACTAGTACTTAAGGTAGAGTCCGCTTATCATTACCCAAGCACTGGAATGGGAATCTGCCACCTGAAATAACCTGTGCTTCCTTGTGGAATCAGGAATTGAGTAGAACTTCACGAGTCATCCAAACTGTGTTAGTTTCACTCCTCCAAAGGTCATAAATACTTTAAAAATCTATTTCCAGATGCCCTTCCCCTGTGAGTATAGTTCCTCCTACAATATTCTGATGTTGAGCAGTGCACATAGTAGATGATCAGGAAGTACCTTCTAACTGAATTCTTTTCTCTTTAATAGACTGGAAGGCCTTGGAAGGCAGAGATCCTTGTATTCATAGTTCTCTGCCTACATGTCGTGGTTTCAATACGTAGTGGTTGAATGAGTGAGCAAGCAAATGAACTTCCTCTTAGAAGGATTATAGCTATGTAAACACAGTTTGACAAAGTGGTCTCTAGAAAAAGCAAAGTACACTTGGGACATACTTACCTTAGATGGATTTATTTAAATTTTGTTTTATTCTACGGCTAGCTTTAGAGTGGAAACCTCTTCACGGTACTCTTCACTGTGGATGATGTCTCTGGTAACTGAAGTCAACAGTCTTGAAAATCTCATGTTATTTTTCTAATGCAAATTTTAGGCAAGAGAACACCTTGGAGGGGAATCCTGTTATTTGGGCCACCTGGAACAGGAAAATCCTATTTAGCCAAAGCTGTAGCAACAGAAGCAAACAACTCAACATTTTTCTCAATATCTTCCTCTGACCTTGTCTCTAAGTGGCTAGGTGAAAGTGAAAAGTAAGTAGTAAATTGATTTTTTTTAAAAATTTTTCTTTGCCTGGTAGTCACTATTTCAGTCTATAAAGTAATAGGTTTCTTACATCATTAATAGACATTCAAAAAAAGTGCTATTATAAATACAGGTGGTATTCATTTCTGTTAGATGAGTCCCTAGTTTGGCATTTATTTCACAGGGAGAAGGTAGCATATATGATATGTGCATGGTTTAGTAAATCATAAAATGAATTATCCAAATGTAGTCATCTTATTTTAAAGATCAAAACGTGATGAGACTTTTTGGTCTGTAGAGTTCCTATAATATTGGTATATAGTTTTGTTTTAGTTGTTTCATTGTCATGTGTCATTTACTATTTTTTTTTAGAAATTGAAACCTTTATTTATTTTTAGGCAAGTTAAGTACTTATTCCAACTTGCCAGAGAGAATAAACCTTCCATTATCTTCATTGATGAAATTGATTCTCTGTGTGGTTCAAGAAGTGAAAATGAAAGTGAAGCTGCACGTAGAATTAAGACAGAGTTCCTAGTTCAAATGCAAGGTAGTGTTACTGACTTTTTAAAATAGTTTCTCTTTATTGTATAGCCGTTATTATGATAGTAATGGAAAAAATTTCAAGCAGAATTTCTCCGTTCTTATAGGCCAAGTCTTATGCCATGTCTCATTCTGATCCACATGCATACATAATTTTTACCCAGTTGTAATCACCTCGTTGGTGTAAATAGTGAAGAGATTAATATATTCACTTATAACATGCCAGAAACAATATCAATAAAAGGAATATGTAAACTTCAAATTAAATCTTTCAAGAAATATTTTGAAAAGAATATTAATAGTATTTTCCCACAGTTTAGGAGATTCTAGGGAATATTTGCATCATATTCTAGTAATAAGAAATGTGGTTAAATACAGTTTTTTTCAGAGAGAAAGTGTCAAGATGAGGCGTTTTAACATTAAAGTACCACGTTCATGAGAGAACACACAGATGATGTTCAAAGAACACTTGAAATGACAAATTATTTAAAACATTACCTATGTTGATGCAGGGGTTGGTGTGGACAACGACGGAATTTTGGTTCTGGGAGCTACAAATATACCCTGGGTTCTGGATTCTGCCATTAGGCGAAGGTATGAGGAGACAGTCAATATCTTATTTCTAATTACAATATAACAAGTGAATATTCATTCCCATTCTGTCTCGTTGAGGAGGCATTCTGATAACTTCAGAATGTTTTTTAATGTGCGCGAACCCTACTGAGCCCTGCCTTGGGGAAGAGAGGCAGGCATTTGTTTGCCTGCTGTGTTCAAGGTCCAAGATTTACACCTACTGGAATCTTTCACATCAGGAAGTATGTTACCTAATGCTTACTTTAGTTCTACTTAAGCTTAGTAGGTGCACTGATGCTTCAGAAATTTACATATATAGTTTGATATTTCAATGGGAAAACCTTCCATTGAAGGTTTTTCCATTTTGCTAAATATAAAATTTTAGCAAAATGACAACTCTACAAGTTAAAGTATGCTAAGAAAGATATAGTTTCAGTTAAAAAAATTCTGTCTATAATTTTGTAACTGAATATGAAACTTGAGCTACAGGAAAGGTATACAGACCTCTTACTTTTCACTGCTTCACAGTTCCCTATCCCATTGATTTAATTGTGCATGGTAAAAATGAACACTTCAGTTTTTGCTGCTTTTACCCCGTTCACTTGATGGTTTGCCAGAATGTTAGATTACCATCCAGTATCAAGAAAGGAAATGTGCTGGTTATTTTTGAAAAACGGCCTAATTCTAAACCCATCTCTAGAGATGGTGGAAACTTTAAAAATTCCTCTTATTGCCACAGAGAATAATTACCTGGAGAAGAAAATGTCTCCACAGACCCATTTATGTTTTTTTGGTTTTATTGGCCCTGAGGCATGCGGGGTCTTACCTCCCTGATGAAGGATCGAACCCACACCCCCTGCATTGGAAGGCAAAGTCTTAACCACTGGACCACCAGGGAAGCGCCCCCTCCACAGACCCATTTGTCCCTCATTGCTTCCACCTTATCTCCAAATGCTGAAATTCTAAGAAGGCAAGCAAAATTATAAGATTTTGAGTAATTTAACTCTTTAGAATTTAGGTAATTTCTTTTGTCATCTCTTATTTCACACTTTTAATCATATTAATCTCTTGATCAGGAGTTCAGAGTGTCATTCTACAGGAAATTGTAATCCTGTAGGACATGTTGTGTCATGAATTCCAGACATGGGAACATTCTGGCTAAAATAATTCAAAAATCATGTGAGAAAAACTAAAGCACTCCAGACTGGTTCCCTGGCTATTTTGGTTTTATTTGTTTTTTGTTAATGTGTTCTGGATATTTTCCCTTTATTAACCTGAATTTGTATCTGTTTAACTCTGATGGATATGGGCCCATTTAATTTATTCAGCTTAACTTTGTATAAATGAGAATATCTAAAGACCTTGTTTCTTCTTGAAAAACTAATTTTTAATAGAAATTAAGTAGTATTATATAGTAATATTCTTGATGTAATTTTTTTTTTCATTTTAAGATTTGAGAAACGAATTTATATTCCTTTGCCTGAGGCCCATGCCCGAGCAGCAATGTTTAGACTGCACTTGGGGACCACTCAGAACAGTCTGACAGAAGCAGATGTCCGGGAACTTGGGAAGAAAACTGAAGGCTATTCAGGGGCAGACATAAGTATCATTGTACGTGATGCACTTATGCAGCCAGTTAGGAAAGTACAGTCAGCCACTCATTTTAAAAAGGTAAGGAACTTTTATCCATCTTTTCATATATTTTTAAAATCAAGTTTTGAGACCATGATTGACTTGTCTTTGAAGAATTTTAGGAAGATTTCAGTTTTGTATAATAAATAAGTAGATTTACATAAAAGATTATGTTTCCATTTCATTGAAAATAAGTTCTCCCAAAGTGTTTTAAAACTTTGTATGCAGGGATTTTTGAAGTATTTATTATTTTGATGTAAATATAGAAACTTAAATCTATGATTGTCTCTGATGTAACTAGAATATCCTCGAGCAGAATCTGGTACGTTTACACCTCATTAATAAAGTAAAAATAATAATAGCTAATATTGTTTAAATATTCACGTGCCCAGCACTGTGTTTGCTCCGTCATCTTCCTATTTTATTTGGTCCTCACAGAAGCTCTACAAAAGGTACATATAGCCACCTGTTGATGGTTAGTCCTAGACTAACGTGATTAAACTGGGACTTGGATGTTTTTAACACAGTTTGCCAAGGTACAGCTAGAGAGGATTGGAGGTGTGGTTTTTCTCTAGGTAAGGTGTACTTCAGAAGCCTCAACCATTCTCCTCTCCTGCTCCTCCCATGCACTGTTTGGTCTGCATGAATGACTTGAGTGTCTATGGTTTGAGAGAGAATTTTGTGAAAAGACCGTGGTCTTGGGATATTCAATTTAAGTAACAGTGGACTAGGTAATTTGGACCAGCTCTCCTGCTGAGGGCAGCAGTCTCCAGTATGCTCATGAACGTAGATGTGAAAATCCTGAAACACTGTTAGCAAATCTAATCCATTAGTATATGACAAACTAATATGTCATGGCTCTGATACACATATATGTCTGTTACATACCACAGTAAAATTTTTTTTAAATGAGCTTGAATTAAAACCTGGATTTGAAGCCTGACTCTACAATTTACTTGTTTTATCTCTTTGACCAAGTTGCATTACCTTTTTGAGTCTCAATTTTTATCATCTCTTAAGTAAGGATGATAATACTACTTTGAAATGCTCTTATGAAAATGAAATGAAGGAATATTCATAAAACAGCTGTCATGGTACCTGAATAGCCCAGTAAATATTACTCATCTCTTCTTCAGCCATTTCATTACTGAGAGAAATATAGTTAGCTCAGAATCAAGTTTATGCCACAACCATTGTGTTTTTTCTTAAATTCTCTTGGCCATTGAGAAGGAACTCAGTCCTTCCATACTCAGAACTTTCCGTTCAGTTCTCTGTATAACTACTAGGGATGGCTTGTATGACCCTAAAGCCAGGCCCTTGTTAGGAGGATAAAGGTGAAGCAGCCAAATTTCGTTTTTCTTTCTTTCTTTCTTTCTCTTTTTGTTTTTTGGCTGTGCTGCACAGCTTGCACAGCTTGCAGGATCTTAGTTCCCAGACCAGGGATTGAACCCGGCAGTGAAAGCAGCGAGTCCTAACCACTGGACTGCTGGGGAGTTCCCAGGCAAATCTCTTTTAACATCAGGCCTTTTGTATCACCAACTATAGTAGATCTTTCTGTGGCTCCCTCTTCTCCATTTTTCAGTTAGCAAGAACAAGTTTGCCTGTGTATTTTATTTATTAAATGTATAAGTACTAATCTGGGCCCAGAGGTAGGTCAGAGTACAATAGTTAAAAAACACAAAACCCCTGCCACTGAAATTGTGAGCAAAGACAGACACTAAAGTACACATAGTAAAGTGAAAATATTTATTTCTCTACCCTGCCCCAATCCTGAGACAGTATTTAAGATTGATCATTGTAAAACAAGTATTAAGTATGAAAGCAGTCCCTGGTTTGATACAAGTGTGTTGCCTTCTAAATATTATATGTGACTGTATGTCACAAAGGTTCTTTTTCTGGATGTTATTAAAACTCTTTCTTTTAAATCAGTTATGAATTGTAAGATAGCACTGAAATTACATTTGGCATTTCATTTTGTACTTATATTTGAAGAAGGAGTTTTTGTGGGGAAAGACAGAAAGATTCAGTAATTTCACAATAATAAACCTCCCAAAGATCACAGAAATTTCTCGGCTATGGAAAACAGAGTAACTTAAAGGAATTTTTAAGTAGGTCTTTTTTTTTTTTTTTTATTGGCGTATAGTTGATTAACGTTGCTGTGGTAGTTTCGTACAGCAAAGTGATTGTTATACATGTATCTATTCTTTTTCGAATTCTTTTCCTATTTAGGTTATTACAGAGTATTGAGCAGAGTTCCCTGTGTTATACAGTAGGTCCTTGTTGGTTATCTATTTTAAATATAGCAGTGTGTATTTTTGGTCTCTAGGGTTATGACCACTTAATAATCATTAGAAAGAAAACAAAGAAAATTTTAGCTACAGGTAATCGTTTCTTTATTTTAACTTGTTTTCCCCCTGTGATCATCTAAGTAAGTTATTGTAGGAAATTTCAGATATAAAAAATCATCCAAGAAAAAACCTAAAATCAAGCGAAATCTATCCCATCACCCAGAGCTAATTGCACTTTTTGCTGTATACCCTTCTGTTTATTTTCAGAGGTAAGCCTTTTAACAAAACACAAAATAATAGTACGTTTTCAGATTTCCTGATAATGGTCTAAATCTTAATGTTTATTTAGTTTGGTCTGTCGTTGTACTGTTTATTCCAGGTTCGCGGACCTTCACAAGCTGATCCGAACAATATAGTAGATGATCTCCTAACACCCTGTTCTCCAGGTGATCCTGGTGCCATTGAGATGACGTGGATGGACGTCCCTGGGGATAAGCTTTTGGAGCCAGTTGTTTGCATGGTCTGACATTTTGTTTGCTTTTAAGAAAAATCTTAAAGCATTATATTTTATGGGGACTTCCCTGGCAGTCCAGTGGTTCAGACTCCATGCTTCCAGTGCAGGGGGCACGGGTTCGAGTCCTGGTTGGGGAACTAAACCTCCCGCATGCTGCACCGTGCAGCCAAAAAAACTTATATTTTATAATGTGTCAGATAAAATTTTCAGTTTTTCAAAATTAGCTCAGAAAAGTTAATACCAACTACTTAAAAAGTTTTAAAGATTAGGTGAATGTAAAATATACAAAATAATTATCTTTAAAATGTTTTCTTGGGCTTCAAGGAAATTTTAAGTGAATAAGCTATTTTTTAAAAACATACAGGCTTCTGACATTATAGGTCTTATAGCTGGGATATTATCACCAAAATGGTGGGATCGGTTAAAATTTTTTTTCCCTGAATCTCAGAGTTTGCAAAATATCCAGAAACGCTAATGTGTGAATCATAGTATTCATAATATTATTTTTCTGTTTTATTCTCAAAGCTTCATAGAAAGTTTAAATAATGCACTACTCTTTTAAACAGTTCTGAAAACAGAATTTTTATTATACAAAATTACATTTCTGTTTATATTAGAGGAATTAAACTATTCATAAAATTTACATTTCTGTAGTTTCTATTGGAAGAAATAAAATAATTCATAAGACTTTATTATTTTGTAAGCCATATTAATTTCAGGGAACTTACTGCGATTGAAAAGGTACATTTATTATGTTTATGTTTTCTTATTGATGAACAGTCACTTTTTAAAATCTTCTGCTTTAGTTATAGATTTTCAAATCTATATGTCAAAATTAACAGTAACTTTCAAAGGGGAAACTCTCACATGATGTGTAGACCTAGATATATAGACAAATATGTACATATATGTATATAAGTTTGTATGCATATATAGAGAGAAATATATCTGTAAACATAGATATATTTATGTGTTAATCAACCACAATGCTTATCTGAGAAATTATTCAGAGATCCTTTTTTGTTGCAATCCTTGGTTTATTTTTTAAAGTTTTCTTTTGACTGTTTTCCATACTGTTTTATAGGAGACATGGCCTAGAAGTTAATTTTTTAATGAATCCTTGATATTTGTATATTTTCTTACCACTTTGATTGTAATTTTAACTAACAGTTAAAATTTTTGATTAGTTGCTTTTGATTAAATGGTATTATTCTGTTTCACATAAGTATAAGTGAATGACTGTATTCCTTTTGAGTTGCACTTGGACAACTGCTCTCTTGTTTAGGAATAAACAGATACGGCCAGAAAAGCGATCGGGGACTTAATTCTGGAGGCCTTGATCATCAGGCTAAGAGGACTGTACTTCCTTAGGGTGCTGAGGAGCCTTTGAAAGTTGTGATCGGGACAAGGCAAGCAACTGAAAGTTTCTAAGCAAAGGAATAACTTGGTCAAAGATGTCCTTCAGGAAAACAAGAGAGTTTATTGTCAGTAGTTTATGGCACGATGCAGATTTTCAGATTTAACCCTAGGCAAAAGTTAGGAATGTTGATAATGAAATGTTTTTTATTCCATTATATCTATTACTAATACTCCCCCCCCCCTTCTTTTTCCTGACAGTCGGATATGTTACGGTCACTATCTAGCACAAAGCCCACAGTCAATGAACATGACTTGTTGAAATTAAAGAAGTTTACAGAAGATTTTGGCCAAGAAGGCTAGACCAAAGACAACAAGGAAGACGTTTACCATGTGTGTTCTCTCTTTCATAGGTATTTTTGCCTTTCTTGGATGGCAGTCAGATTCTTTCCAGTAAAACTCTTTTACTGCAGGAAAACAGAGATCTCGCTTCAGCATTCTTTTAAGTTTTATATGTACTTTTGCTCCATTACCAATTAAATCCTCCTGTTAACAAAAATTATAAAATAATGGGTTATAAGCAAATGAGTGACCTAAATAGCAAAAACACAGAAATTACCTAGTAAAAAGAAGATTAAAATTGAGATACAAATATTTAAAATTGTTATAAATAGTGGTCTTTGCAAAGAGCATTCTTTTTTTTTTTTAACTAAAATGAAGTGGGGCTTATTTCATATTTTGAAAAAAAACTTAAGCATCATTCTTGTCAATGTAAAATTTATTTACTTTATTAAAAATATTAAAAATGATTTATTTACTCTCAGGGATGGGCAGTAAAACAGCAAAGAGCACTGATTGGGTTTGAAAGGTTTTGAATTGTGTTCTAGCCAAGGCTCTTACTGGTTTTTTGGTAGGTTGGCTTTTTTCTCCATGTAGATTTAAATAATTTCTATAAAGGCCGCAAGCTTTTTTATATTAACTAAATAATACCTTTTACTGTGCAATCTCAAGAGAAAGACTCTCTAAATTAGGCATTGTCTCTATCTTGAAGAAGAAAATTGTCTATTTCAGTGTCTTTTTGTAGCAAGATTGACCAAAACAGGTGGTTCATAAATGTGTACTTTTTAAATAATTCTGCCATGAAATACTGTAATGGGAACCTTTGCTAAAAGGAACAGCCTCCCTTTGGATTATGGGAAGTTTCTTGTGTGTGATGGGGGCGGTGTGTGTGTACATATATATAAATTTTTTTTAATACAGGTTAGCGAGAGTCTTGTCTTTCACCTTTTAAGTTCAGGGAACAGCTCGTCCTGGCCACACGTATGTTATCAGTGTAATGTTTCATGAAGCTTTAGAAATGAGCTGATGTCTCCTTAAATAATAAAATACAAACATGATATTGTATTATTTTAATATCTTCAAATAAATAATCTGAGGGTGTGTGTTATATACTTGAGCACCAACACTAAGTTGTGCCTTGTACATTTGCATTGGCTCTACATGCAAAGGATTATTAAGTCAGCTAGAATGAGGTAGATTCCTTAATTAACTATAAAGTTCTGCCTTGAAAATGCTATAGAATAACTTGCATTTTAAAGTATATTTGCACATTTTACATATTGTGCTATATGGTTGTCTGGGTTTTCTGTACAGATTGTTTTCGTTGATATTAAATGGAAGTCGTAGGCCTGAAATTTGCTGTTCTTACGTGAAGTAAATTGATACAACCTACTATTGGCTATATTCTGTGTGTGCTTCTTTATTTTGGGACCTTACGTATAGGAGAAAATATTATCTAAATTGATTAGATACAAAGAAATCATTAAAAACTATTAATTAAGGATGTATGCATGAAAATTCTATTTTTCAGTAACTTCTGTGTGAGGGTTGGGAATTAACTTGGCACACCAACACCGAGTTCTTCGCAGATGTCTTACGAGACATTTTACTTTATCCACCTCAGAATCATACAGTATTGCTATGAATCATATCATTAGGAGAATTAACATAACTATATTATTATAACTATATAATAGCTGAAATCCAGATTTTTTTGTGAATCCAAAATTTGTTCTGAGGAAGTATTTTACTTAAATTGGCCAAGTAGTGTGTAAGTGCAGTGTTGATGATAAGTGGATACTTTATCACTCAATTCTTACATGTGCTCTGAGAACCGTGCCTCAGTATCCATGTCACTTCTAGCCATAGCTCCATTTTCCACATTTCTGGTTTTAAAACTGTTTCTAGAATCTAATAATTTTAGACTTACTTTAGAATGGTAGAGCATAGGTCATTTCCATGTGTTCTTTTTTTTTTTTTTTTTTTTTTTGCAGTACGTGGGCCTCTCACTATCGCGGCCTCTCCCGTTGTGGGGCACAGGCCCCGGACGCGCAGGCTCAGCGGCCATGGCTCACGGGCCCAGCCGCTCCGCGGCACCTGGGATCTCCCCGGACCGGGGCACGAACCTGCGTCCCCTGCATCGGCAGGCGGACTCTCAACCACTGCGCCACCAGGGAAGCCCTTCCTTGTGTTCTTTATGGGCAGATAAATACTCAAGAGGAAACAATGTTCAGGCTCTGTCTGCACCTTGGCCATTATGAGTTTGGGTAGATGTTTTCTGAGCCACCAAGTAAACCCTACTTGAGCAACTCTATGAGCTAGCTATTCCCTGGATGTTTAAGAACATTTTTTTGTCTCAGTCTGAAAACTCTCTAGGGACCTTAATTATAAAAGTATTTCAGTAGAAAATCGGTTTTTGAGTTTACTGTCATCAACATGCAGAAAGACAGAATGATTGTATTTGATTACTAATGTGAAGTATCATTTAGCCACTTGCAGCTGCACAGGTAGGAAATGGAGGCACACCTCCCCAACACAGTGCTGGAAATGTTGCCCAGCTTTGTGCGCTCTCACGGGTACCGGGTGCTTTCCTGCCTCCTTTCTTCTTTCCTCTGCTAGTCCAAATCCCATGATTTCCATTAGGACCTAGCTCATGACCCATATAATCTCTTCCAGGAAGAATTCCTAAACTACCCCATCCAACCTTTGGATTTCTTTAGCACTGAGTTGTTGTGACTATCTTAAGATTTTTCTCCAAGTGTCAAGCACACTCTGTTAATTTTGTTTAGATCGTTTAGATTGTAAGCTCTTCAAACAGTTATATTTTCCTTTGCATTAGCATAGTGCTAGACACTGTTTATTAGGTACTTAATAAAGGCTTGAAAAAATTAAGGGAGTTATATCCATATTTTATCTACTTCCTAGATTGTCTGTGAGACTTTTAATAAAATAGGTAATTTGAAGTTGCTTTGTTCCTGCTGGTCTAGTGAAGTTGTGGTACATTTTCATCACTGGGAACTGAAATCAGAAGTGTGCCAGAGCTGGCTCATACTGGCTCACAAGAACCATTTTTACACATTGCTGCCCACCTGTTCAGTCACCTCATTGGTAACTTGAAACCTGCCATGGTGGAAGTGATTTACGCCACAGAAACCAGCAAGTTTCCGTTTACATGCTGCAACACAAAGCAAGGACTGTAGTTTAGAATTGAAAAATTAATATTTACCACATTTACAGGAATAAAGGGAAAAAGTTATCTTCATAGAGGCATAAAAAGCATTTAATAAAATCCAGCACCCGTTTGTGATTTTTTTTTAACTCAAGCTAGGAATTGAAGAGAGCTTCTGAATTTAATAAAGAGCATCCACTAAAGAAACAAAAAAATTCTAGCAAACATCATACTTAATTGTGAATTATTGAAAACTTGAACTCCCCAGAGATCAGGAAGAAGACAAAGGTGCCTGATGTCACCACTCCTTTTCAGTTTTGTGCAGGAGATTCTAGCCAGTGTTAAAAAGGAAGAAACAAAATTGTCATTCTCAGGTGACATGATTGTGTATGTAGAAAATCCAAATTAATAAACTTAGAAAGAATCTGAATTTAAGAAGATTACAGGATACAGGCTAATAAATAAAAATAATTGTATTTCTATATTCTAGCAACAATTAGAAATTGAAATTAAAACAGTACTGATTAAAAAAAAAAACAGTACTGATTGCAGTAACATCAGAAAGCATCAAATACCTTCAAATCTGAAAGATGTGTAAGACCTCAGCATAGAAAATTATGAAACATTACCACAAGAAACTAAAGAAGACCTGAATAAATGGAGTGGTGGGACCCATTCATGAGTTGGAAGACTTATGAAAAATATCATTTCTGGGACTTCCCTGGTAGTCCAGTGGTTAAGACTCCATGTATCCACTGCCAGGGGCCTGGGTTCAGTCCCTGGTTGGGGAACTAAGGTCCCGCAGGCCATAAACAAATAATTTTTTAAAAATATATATAATTTCTAACCAAATTGATTCTACATTTAATGCAATCCCAAACCCACATCTGGGTGATACAGATATATGTATGTATATATGTATGTCTCCAGAAACAAAAATAGGTGCTTAATAAACAGATTATTGATGATTGAAAAGAAATATTTTATAGTGTGAATTCATTTTTTATAACAGTATATTTCTCCCAGCTGTATCTTTTGTACATTCATCATAACCATTCATTCAGATATCTGTACATATACATAGAAAGATATCTGGAATTACTTTCACCTTACGTTTATTATGTTATTTATGGGTAGTGAGATTTGGCTTGATTTTTTTCCTTTCTTCACCTCTTTCAGGTCCTTTAAGTTTATTTTCAGATTCCACTGAGACCTTTCCTGGTCATCCTATTTAAAATGGCAATTCGTCCCGACTCTCCTTATACCCCAATCCCTGCTTTATTTTTCTCTGTAGCACTTATCATCGTCCAACATGCTATATAATTTACTACTTTTCTTATTTGTAATTTTTCCTTCTAACATGTATATCCCATGAAAGCTGGGATTTTCTTGTCTGTTTTATTGACTCCTGTACCTTCATTGTCTGGAACAGTATTGGTGCCTGATGGGTGCTCAATAAATATTTATTGAGTGAATGAGTCTTTGTATTTTTTCTAAGTCTGAATACTTTACAATGATCATGTATAGTTTTTGCCTCTCTCCCTGTTACCCTGCAATTTTTATTTCTTTCAGAAGAAAAGAAAATTAGAAATGAAGACAGATACATCAAGAAATTAACAGTGGCTAAATCTGCATGATAGAAATATGGATACTTATTTTTTTCTTTGTTTTTATCTTTTAATACTTTAATTTCCAAAAATTAAAGTAAAAGTCTTACTTTAATAAGTAAGTAAGAATTGCAGTCAGCTTGACAGCTGATCACAGGAATTTGTCTCCTCTGGAACTCTATGAAATAACAGAAAAGGCTTTAAGAAGAGAAAGAAGAAAAAAGGACAGCATTTGCAGCCAATTCAGCCGACTGTGCTCTTTTCCCCATGGGGGCCCAGCGTGCAGTAGCTTCAAACAGCAGCCTCCTCTGTAGTATGTGCGGCCTGTTTCCTGTACAGGTTACCCTAAGGTACCTTGAAGACAGCCCTTTCCAGTGGACGTTCATGACTGGCATGCTGTCCCCAATCTAGGCTCCAGACAGGTATGCACGGGGCCTTTGGAAAGCCCCAGGGCACAGGGGCCAGGGTCCACATTGGCCAAGTCATAATGTGCATCTGCACCAAGCTACAGAACAAGGAGCATGTGATTGAGGCCCTCCACAGGGCCAAGTTCAAGTTCCCTGGCCACCAGAAGATCCACATCTCCAAGAAGCGGGGATATACTAAGGTTAATGTGGATGAATTTGAAAACATGGTGGCCGAAAAGCAGCTCATGACCCTGGAAGACTGGGGTCGAACACAGCCCTAGTCGTGGCCCTGGACACACGGCGGCCCCTACGCTCCTGAGCGCCTTGGCGCCGTGCCCTCCTTACTCCTGCCCGCCGGTAAATCCTATTTCCCTGTCAAAAAAGAAGAACAGGGCTTCCCTGGTGGCACAGTGGTTGAGAGTCCGCCTGCCGATGCAGGGGACATGGGTTCGTGCCCCGGTCCGGGAGGATCCCACATGCCGCGGAGCGGCTGGGCCCGTGAGCCATGGCCACTGAGCCTGCGCGTCCGGAGCCTGTGCTCCACAACGGGAGAGGCCACAACAGTGAGAGGCTCGCGTACCGCAAAAAAAAAAAAAAAAAAAAAAAAAAAAAAGAACAGAAAAGATATTCATCAAACAAATGTTCTTTGGAGGAATGTTCATCTAAATCACCTCCCTGGTTTTGGGACTGGCCCTGGCTTCCTGCTATAGGAACCGAAGTGGGGAGATGCTACTTTTCTTCATTAGGTGGCAGACGTCATGTGGGCCCTTGACTAGCCTTGGTTTATCAGCTGCTGCCATCCAGGTCCTTCAATCTTGAGCACCACAAAGATGACATTAAAAACAGGATCGCAGCATCAATAGCAGCTAACTGGATGGTGAAACGGCTAATTACATTATTGTCTGTGGTCTCATGGAATGAAGTGTCCAGTGAGAACAAGACATTGGGGAACTACTTTGCAGCTGCTGTACAACAAAACGAAGGCGTGAGAACTTCAAGGACTGCTAATTGGAAACCCAGGGATCCTCCATGACTGTGCTAAAAGAAACATTTGTTGTATTCACAGTACTAAAGTAATCAAAAGCAAAACTCAGTATTTGATCCTGCAGGTTGCCAAATTGTATCAGTGGAATTCACAGATTCACCAAGATTATTTTATGTGAAGGTAAGGAAATTTAGTAGAGTAGGATCCATACTATCGAAATATGTATATTTGTGAGAGCTTGGAGGATTCTGAGTATCAGGCAGTATCTTGAGAACTATGTGTGGGAATGGATTATGTCGGTGATCAGCCAAGAAAAGAGTCTGATTTCAGATCTGATTGAATCTATCAGTATGGGTTCAGTCAGCACAGATTCTGAATTTAGAATTTTGGTTTGAGCAGCCAAGAGTGATTTTAATTGTTCGCTTTACTGGTTGAAGAAACTGAACTTGACAGTCGACCACTCTGAACTCCAGTTAAGGTGATGTGAAAGAAAGAACCCAGTATCTAGGAGGAGAAATGCTGGAGTGGATTTATCACATGAGAATCACTCACAAAGCCACAAGTTCCTGGAGAAGACCCAGAACCCAGCCCCTTAACCAAGGGACTGATAGATGAAAGGAAGGCATTTCAGAGTGTTTTTTGGGTCCTTGATTTCATTGGAGCTGGAAACGATCTTCTGGTTGCAGAAACCAAGTAGTGGCAATTAGCCAGCACAAGCCAGGTGGACTTGGTCACCACATTAGGCTGCAGGGCTGGCGTGATAACCAGGGTGGTCTTTCCTGCAGAGATCTTGACCAGTGATTCAAGGGTGCCAGGGTCCTTAGGATCATCACTAAGGGCTGCTGTGTTGGTATAACCAAAAAGCTGGTAAGCAGAGGTCTGCCCATCATGATGGAGCACCCCACTCAATTTCCAGACCACAATCCGGTCATAGACTCTACACCACTTGAAAGAAGTGGAGACTCTGTATTGTTGAGGAAGGATCCTACAGGAACATCTCGGGTGCACTGGGAGCTTCCCTTCAGCTTTCCCCAAAGGGTCTGATGCTGCTTAAGGCTACCGTGAAATAAAGAAAGGGAATACTCACAGGATTATTGGACACTAGCTCTGAACTAGTATTCTTTGTTTTTTGTGGGTTTTTTTTTTTTTTTTTTTTTTGGATGTGCCATGCGGCATGTGGGATCTTAGTTCCCCGACCAGGGATCGAACCCACGCCCCCTGCATTGGAAACACGGAGTCTTAACCACTGGACCGCCAGGGAGGTCCCTGAGCTAATATTCTTTACCAGAGAATGAGAAAGTCATTGTGGTCCACTATTCAAGAGAGCATCTATGGGAGGCAAGTGATAAGTGGGGTGGAGTTTTGACTGGAGTCTGCACCACAGCAGGCCCAGTGGAACTCTGCACAAGTATCCTCAGCAGTGGTCAGAGTCACCACAGCAGTTCCCTGGCCCAAGGAGTGAAGGTTAATGGGAAAAGGAGGGCCCCTGGAACGACCCCCTCCTGAAAAAACAGTAAAGCGGTATTTAGAAACCTAGGAGAAATCACACCAATTTGTGCCACTTTTCAGAACATGGAAGATGCTGTGTGGTGTTATCTACCAGGGACCCATTTAACTCCTCAGGATGGACAGTGCAGAAAAGTGAGCTTTAGAGAGTATCAGGGCCTACATATTTATATGTTCTTCTGTTTGCCTAATAGTTCATTAAGATGCATCTGAGATTGTTGAGTATTGAAAGAGGTATGTTAAAAAGGATATAGACAGGAATTTCCTGGTGATCCACTGGTTAGGACTCCTCACTTTCACTGCTGAGGGCCCGGGTTCAATCCGTGGTGGGGAGCTAAGATCCCACAAGCTGCGCGGGGCGGCCAAAAAAATAACAATAAAATAAAATATTTTTTAAAAATAAAAGTTAAATCCTTTTTTTTAAACATCTTTATTGGAGTATAATTGCTTTACAATGGTATTACTTTCTGCTTTACAACAAAGTGAATCAGCTATACATATACATATATCCCCATATCTTAAATCCTTTTTAAAAAAGGATGCAGACATTATATAAGCTTAATCTTAAAAAATGGGTAGTAATGCAAGGTTTCAAAAATTGATGAAGAAATAGTGGTTTTAAAATAGTAAAAGTTTCAAATGTAACCAATAAAAGAATTCTAAATGGTGTTATTTACTATCAAAAATTGGGAAGGAGAAGAGAAGGGTTAATGTAAGTGAGCAAAGTGTTCATCTATCAAATAGGAAACAGAATCATGTCTAAGGTCAATAAATCAAGATAACCAAGACAAAAACAGTTGCAGGATAAAAAAATTATAAATTATTATCTAAACTATGCAAGATATATGCATGAAGAAAAAACAGAAATCTAGTTTCACTGAGAACTTTGTGTGTATTTGAGTCTGAGCCTCCAATGTTCCTGCCCTCAAGAAACCTACAGTCCAGGGAATTCCCTGGCAGTCCAGTGGTTAGGACTCCCCGCTTCCACTTCAGGGGGCCTGGGTTCGATCCCCGGTCGGGGAACTAAGATCCCACATGCCACATGGCGCAGCCAGAAAAGAAAAAAAATGAGACTTACAGTCCAGTTAACAGGATAGACACATGAATACAGTGCAACACTTGGAGTTCAGTGACAGAGCTCTACATAGGGTGCCATGTGACTATGGAGGAGAGACATCTAAAGAAGACCAGAGGAAAAGAATTAGAGAGAACCTGATTTATCATCCTTGGAGGTAAATATTACATCAACTTTTTATTCCGAAACTAATAACTAATGGGAAAGAGTAAGCATTTACCCTCATTTTTAGAAGCACAGTACAGTTAGTTTATACCTAGTCAGTGAGGGAAAGCTGGCATTCTCCCCTCTCCCCCTGCTCACTCACGCTCTCTCTCTCAGTAAAACAAGCCAGCTAATGAATGTAGAGAGAAAAACAGATTTTAGACTATCCTCTGGCAACCCCAATGACATAGTTGATCCAGGCAAGGATCATCGATGATGCTAAAACTATTGAATGAAAGAATATTTACATGAGATCTGTTTCCTATAAGACAAATCATTCAAAATCACAGTGCCTTAAAACACCGTCTATTATTTCTCATGACTGCAGTTTAGCAGAGCTCCCTGGAGAGGGCTTGCCTCTGCTGCACGTGGCGTTTGGCGAGGGTGGCTTGACCAGGGCGGAGGAATCCAGATGGCTCCACTCACATCTGGTGCCTCCGGCTGGGCTGGCTGGGCCTCTCCCCTTCATGGGGTCCCCCATCATACAGAGTCCACCCTGAGTTCCTTTACTTGGTGGCTTAATCCCGAGAGGGCAGAAAGAAGCTTCAGGGCCTCTTAAAGCCTAGGACCAGAAATAAAGAAATACCTCTTCTATCACATTATATTGGTCAAACCAAGTTACAAGGCCAATCCAGCTTCAAGGGATGAGAAATAGATTCTGCCTCTTGTCGGAGGTAGAGGAATTGCAAATAGGAACGGGAGGGGCTGGTGGTGGCAATCTACCAACATTTCCAAGTGTCGCTCCCAGAGTACTTGATCATTGCAGAGGGGAACATGATCTTTACCAGGAGATATATGGTTGTCACCACCTTACCCAAGAAATCAAATTGAGGTGGGCAACCTGACCACACTGCCTGGTGGGATGCGATACCAAATACACTTAGGAAGTGTTCCTACCAAAAATATGTAATCTGAATCCAATCAAACCATAGACCTAACTGCTGGTTACAGAAAATTCACGGGAGAGGGAAATAAATAACATCATGAGGAACCAATCAGTCCAAAGAGAATGTGGAACATCTGCTAGACAACTGGCCTGGTCTCTCCAAAAAGTCAATGTCATTAAACAAAAAAATGAATAAAATTAAAAGGTTGAAGGACTTTCCTGGATTAAAAGAAACTGAAGACACATAACCCAATAACTTAATGCAATATGAGAACCTTGATTTGGACCCTGATTTGAGGAAAACACAGCTGTAAAAAAAACAATTTGGATATAATTGAAGAAATATGAATACAAACTAGATATCAGATAATATGGAATTGCTATTGTCTTGGGTGTGATAATGGTATTGTGGTTATTGTGGGTGTTTCTGGGGCCCTTATTTTCAGGTGATACGTCCTGAATTATGGACATACAGGGATGAGAGACAAGAGTCCCATGATGCCTGCAACTTACTTTGAAATTGCACATACACACATTCACAGCCCCACAAAAAGCAAATGTGACTAAGTAAATAACTAGGACCGAAGGATTAAAGATCATTTCTGGAGGAGATGAAATTTAAGAGCCAACTTTAAAAACATGTAGTGGTAGAATCCATCACTGACTGATCTTGATATTTCCCAAGCACTTAACACAGACCCACGAATTATCTATGAACAAGGTCATGAAACCATGCTTATTGTATACAAGTGATCACCATTCTGGCTGAAATGACAAAGTATTTGAATGTAGGTATTCTTGATATGGGAATAGTTGTATCTTGGAAAGTTGCCAAAACTCTTAAGACTTATATCCTATTTTCCCAAAGACTTCTATAAAATTGTCAGTGGATTCTGAAAAGAATTATTTATGGCCTAAGACATCATATGTTTCAACATTAAAAGGCTTTCATGTACTTAATTGCAATGTATGATGTCTTAGACCATAAATAATTCCTTTAGAATCCACTGACAATTTTATAGAAGCCTTTAAACATTCCATATTAAAAAGTGATTACAAAGTATCAAAGGAACTCTAGGTTATGAAATAAAAGCTTTAAAACTGAAAATGGAAGAAATTGGTAGCAGCCACATGAAAGTGGGAAGGGCGATGATAAAAATGGTTAACAACGGGTATATTGTGGGCACAGCCCTGGCCAATCAGTATGGCTGTCTGCTCTCAACAGCCGTTAATCTCCAAGGCGATATGTCTAGAATCTAAATAAAATTACACACACACACACACACAAACACACACAACACACACCCCTTTCCTCTAAGAGGCAAAACATTAGTTCTCACAGATTCCTTCTGCTATCGGTTTGGCTACAAAGTAGAGAAAACACGTTGACAAATTTTCCTGTTACTCTAGGGGATGTTGAAATTATTGGAACTCGCTAATGGCGAGTCTAAATTTCCGTTCACAAACTCCAGTAGACTAAAATATCATATTTCCACATTATCATTAAATCAAACCTAAATCTGCTGTGCTGTCAGGAAAATCAGTTAGTCTTTATTAGACCTCGTCCTCCAAGGCTTGTACTAAAGTCCAAAAGGCTTACATAGTGCTCAGAACAGGAGATAAATCTCCAGTCCTACAGTGTTGCTGACATTTTTATTATTCAAGTCCATAGACGTCCCTCTGCTATCCCCTTCCGCACCAGTGACGCAGGACAGAATCTTCGCTGAAGCTGAAAATCTTAGTGCCACACCCTGTTTGAAGTTTGGCCACTAGGGGGAGCCTTTCACTCCAACCCTCAGATGTGAGGTGAAAAATCTGTCCCCGTTCCTGCCAGTAGCCTGCAAAATCTCCTTTTTCTCCCGTTGCTCTCACAGGTATTTAGCTTAATCTCTTTAGTGACATGAGAGATTAGGATTTGTTGGTAGGGGGAGCCAGAAGAAAGGAAAATATTGTACAGGAGATTATGTTTTTGCCTGTTTACAAAATACAAAGAAAGCCCGCTATCTTCGAACAACAAGGGAAGAGAAAATAGAAAAAATTATCCTAATAACCGTGCCACGTATTGTGAAGTCATCCCAAGAAGGCGTCTTGAGGAAAGTGTAGAGCTAAGAACAACTCTCTCTGAGTTGTAGAATCACTAATTAGACATTTTTTCTTTATTTTCTTATTTTCTAAGTTTTATGAAGGGAGCATTTTTTTATTGTGGTAAAATATACATAACATAAAATTTAACATTTTTAGGTGTACAATTCAGTGACATTAGGTACATTCACCATGTTGCAGAACCATCACACTATTTCCAGAACTTTCCACCCAGACTCTCTGCCCATTAAATAATAACTCCCCATTCTCTCCTCCCTCCAGCCCCTAATAACCACTATTCTATTTTCTTTCTCTGTGCATTTGCCTATTCTAAGTATCTCATATAAATGGAATCTACAACATTTGCCCTTTAGTATCTAGCTTATTAATGCAGCATGTATTAAAACAAAACCTTCAAATAGCTTTCGTAAACATTATCCCTTATGAGTTGCATTGTTGGTAACTCAACCTATAATACATTAGATAAGTTAACAAGAAAGAAGAAAACTCATTTCTCACGATAAAAATGCTACCTAGTGTGATTATAGGCATGTAATATGAGTCACTGCTATTTCACTCAATTTTGTTGTGAAAGCAAAATAATAGAAAGCTGCCAGTGTAATAGCGTTTCAGTTATCTGTTACTTCTGTTATCAGTTATAACTCCACAAGTCAGTGGTTCAAAACAACGGCAACCATTTATTTTGCTCCTGAATCTGCCATACGGATAGGGCTCCATGCATTGTCACTGCGGGACGGAGGATGCACTTTGAAAATGCCTTATTCACATGGCTGTCAAGTTGGCGTCAGCTACTGGCTGGGAGTCAACTGGACTGTGGGCCGGAGGCCTCAGTTCTTGTTTACATGGACCTATCCACAGACTGCTTGAGCTTACTCAAGGACAATGGATCAAATGCAAGGGCTACTGTCCCAAGAAAACCAGGGAGAAGCTACATGACCTTTTCAAAGCTACAATTATAAGGCCCGCATTGTCACCTCTGCCACAGTCCATTGGTCAAGGCGGTTGCAAAGGTCCACCCAGGTTCAAGGGAAGGGGACATAGACCCCACCACTCAGTGGAATGAGAATCAAGGTCACATTATAAAAGAACATACGGATTGGAGATATCATGGCAGCCATCTTTGGAAAATATAGTTTGTTGCAAAAATAATTCTCTATATTAACCACTTTTATGCATACTTTCTTTTTTTTAATAATTTTTATAGATTTATTTATTTTTATTTATTAATTTTTGGCTGCATTGGGTCTTCGTTGCTGCTCGCAGGCTTTCTCTAGTTGTAGTGAGCAGGGGCTACTCTTCCATGCAGTGCACGTGCTTCTCATTGTTGCGGAGCATGGGCTCTAGGCACACGGGCTTCAGTAGTTGTGGCTCACGGGCTCTAGAGCCCAGGCTCAGTAGGCGTGGCGCACGGGCTTTGTTGATCCGTGGCATGTGGGGGTCTTCCTTGACCAGGGCTCGAACCCGTGTCCCCTGCATTGGCAGGCAGATTCTCAACCCAGGGAAGTCCCTATGCATACTTTCTATGAACAGCCTATACAGTTGTGTCATTCTTTTTCTCTATGTTTGTTCAGATAATATTTATTTAATGTATTTTTAAGCCTGTTGACTTTAATAGTAAATCGTTAAAGGTTATATTTTGCATGTCTTTGTTTTGGTTTGTTTTCATTTCATTTTTCTAACTGGTTTGCAACGGAAAGGAAATAAAAAAGGAACCTGGATGTGCAACACAGTTTGAGAAGCACTGGTCTCAACTAAGAGTGAAAAGGGCAGTACTGCCTGATGGTTGCCAACCGGTCCTGCATAACATGGGGAATTCTCGAGACTCGGAAACAGCACTTGCTGGGGAAGGCAGCAGAGGCGTAATCATCATCTGTAAAGACTGGTAGTGTTATTTTCCCTCTGCCTTTTCAAATAACCTCTCATTAGGATAGTTTGTAGTATAGTTGTTTGCCTCTATAATTAGACCTTATTTAGTCCCATATCTGCTTCCTTTGATAGGATCTGTTAATCCTTCACCATAAGCAACGATAAAATTTATACACTTCTTCCTTCCCAACTCACCTGATTTGAGTCAATAATATATTTCTTAATGTTTACATTTATAGTGGTAAATATTTATACGTCTATTACTTGATTTGTCAATTTTAACCAGTATATTTGGACGTCAGGTATAAATGAGGCAATTAGTAAAGTCACCCTACCTTCCACGTGTTTCCTCCTTCCCCTCCCAAAACATGTTTCTTTTATTATTTCTACATTGTTAAGCTGTATAACATTTTATATACCATCTTTACCCTAGACCCTACATTTGTTTTAGTCTTCGTTCTACAGTTAAACATATTATTCATTTGCCAAATTCTCAAAAGACAGTCCTTTTACTATACTTTTCTCAGTCATCTTTTGACCAGTTGAAGTTCCTGCTATAAGCTGAATGTTTGTGTCTCCCAAACTCATGTGTTAAATCCTAAGGCCCAACATGATGGTATTTGAAGGTGGGGTCTTTGAGAGGTGATTGTGGCCTCATGAACGGGATAAGGGCCCTCACTGAAGACACCCTAGAGAGCTCCCTTCCCCCTTCCTCCAGGTGAGGACACGGTGAAAAGACACATCTGTGAACCAGGAAGTGAGCTCTTATCAAACACTCCATCTGCCAGTGCCTGGATATTGGACTTGCCAGCCTCTAGAAATGTGAGAAATAGATTTCTGTTGTTTATAAGCCACCCAGCCTATGGTATTCTGTTATAGCTGCCCAGGCAGACTAAGATAATAGCCTTAATACTTTTCTCAAGAAGCACTCATGGGAAAAATATTTCCTTAATTATTACATGTTCAACGGGTGAAATACAGATTAGCTGGATAGAAAACCTTGGCTCACCATTCCTTCCTTGAGGATCTTATAGATGTATCATTGTTCTCTCATGTTCAGTGTCACTGTGGAGAAATCCGAAACTAGCCTGATTTCCTTTTTATTTTTGTTTTTTAATTTTTTTTATTTTTTGCGGTACGCGGGCCTCTCACCGCTGGGGCCCCTCCCGCCGCGGAGCACAGGCTCCAGACGCGCAGGCCCAGCGGCCGTGGCTCACGGGCCCAGCCGCTCGGCTGCACGTGGGATCCTCCAGGACCGGGGCACGAGCCCACCTCCCCTGCATCGGCAGGCGGACTCTCAACCACTGCGCCACCAGGGAAGCCCCCCAATCATTTTTTTTTTTCGCGGTACGCGGGCCTCTCACTGTTGTCGCCTCTCCCGTTGCGGACGCGCAGGCTCAGCGGCCATGGCCCGCGGCATGTGGGATCTTCCCGGAGCGGGGCACGAACCCGTGTCCCCTGCATCGGCAGGCGGACTCTCAACCACTGCGCCACCAGGGAAGCCCCCCAGTCATTTTTAAGTGAACAGTCTGGTGGTATGAAGTATATTCATAATGTTGTGCAACCATCACCATCTTCATTTCCAGAATTCTTTTAATCTTGCATAACTGAAACTCTGTACCCATGAAACCGTGACTCTCCATGACCTCGTCCCCCAGCCCCTGGAAACCAGCATTCTACTGTCTCTCTTTTCTTTTTCTTTTTTAAAAAATGTTAATCTCCCCTTTCCCCCACATCCAGACTCTGGTAACCACCATTTTGCTCTCTATTACTTAGAGTTTGGATTTTTTTTTCTTTTAGATTCCATGTATACGTGAGACCATGTAATATTTGTCTTTCTGCGTCGCACAGTTTCTGTGAAATGTTTTCATATATCACTTAGAGTAACGTCCTCCAGGTTCATTCATGTTATCACAACCGGTGGGATGTCCTTATTTTTTAAGACTGACTAATATTCCATTTTATACATTTACCACATTTTCTTTATCCGTTCATTCACTGATGGACATTTAGGTGGTTCTAAAACCTGTTGGTGAAGTGCCAACACGGACTACAGTTCTACAGTTCGGGTGAGAGGTGATGGGGCTACAGAGGTTGGCAGAATTAAGGTGAAAGGTTGGATGAAAATTGGAATGTTGCGGCAGACTCTGTGTAAAGTGGTTGTGTCTCCTTTACATGAATGTACTATGGGGATGGATTTTGTGTCTGATTGGGGAAAGCTTCCCCTACCTCATACTGTAAATCAGAAGGCAGGTAAATCTGCCCTTCAGTATTGATTGACCAGGCTGAACGGGAACCAATAACATTGCCTGAGCCCACACAGGCTGTTAATTTTAAACACTATGGGAAGGAATTCCCTGGCGGTCCAGTGTTTAGGACTCCGTGCTTCTACTGCCGGTGGCCCAGGTTCGACCCCTGGTCTGGGAACTAAGATTCTACAAGCCTCGTGGGGCACCCCTCAAAAAAAAAAAACAAAACAAGTATGGGATACCTGGTTGACAAAACACGTTATAAGACCTGTAGCTAGTTGGTTTATTTGAATTTTGGAGGTGCATATATTCCTCATCTGGAAATATTGCTAGATCTTATCCATAAAACCATTTGAAAGAAATCCTGGAATCTTTACTCAGACTGGGGCTTATGGAAAAAGGCTGTGAGCACCACCTGTCAATGGCTGCTGAGATTTTAGACCAGAGAATTGCCATTTAAGGGGCAATTACTAGCTTGCTATTGGACATTAATGGAAACTGCCCCAAGGACTGAAGTACATAAAATAATCTTGAAACCTGAAATACACATGTTGTCTTGGGTGATGTTAAAGAAGCACTCTAATGGAGAAGGCAGTGCCCAGAAGGCTTCCATTAGAAAATGGAACCGGTTTTGCAGGCACACGGACCAGGGGAATGCAAAGAGGTGCACGTGTGTTCACAAGCAGGTAGACTCTTTTGCCCTAGGACCGACTTTGGAACCACCTGAGGAATTGCTGAACCTGTAGTTACCTGGGCAGTGCCGTCTGAGTAGCTCTCTATTGACCAAAAAGGAGCTGTTTGGTTTATGGATGGCAGTTTCGAGGTGAGTAGACGGCATCGCGTTGGAAAGGCTACAGCTCTGATTGGAAAAGATGAAAACATCAGCTTGGTGGGCTGAGTTACCTGCTGTGAGTCCCTAGATTTGGGTTTTGAAACCAACTCATAGGCAGCGGCTAACGTCCTGTCCATGTGGCTGGGTAGAAGGGAAACGGAAAACTGGCCCATTAAAGAGACGCCTGTAGGGGGCACGGCCCTGGGGAATCACTAGGGGAGTTTAAGGGGTACGTTAAGGTAGAGAATGTCACTGTTCATTAGAAGAACCTCCTTCTAGGATCAGAAGGTGATTGGAACCAGCAAGTGGATATCCTGGTGTGCCCACTTGAGGTGGCCACCTGAGTAACTGAAATGAGTGGGTATGGGGGGCTGCAGCTCAAAGATGGGCTGAATCTAGACATTGTCCTCGTGTACCCTCTGGGGCACAAAATGCCAAGAAGAACTTTTTTTTTTATCTGCCAACAAGAATGGCAGGGGCTGCAGATGGCTATGGGGCAGATTCCCCAGGGGGGAAGGCTCAACACAGAGCTGGTGTTTGGACTGATGCTGGTAGCCCTGGAAGGCTACAAATGGGTCTTGACAGGGATAGACATACTCTGGACTGGGCTTTGCATGCCCAGAGGTAGACGCAAATGCTCAAAATACTATAAAAGGACTGGACCAGAAGACATTGCATGAATTTGGACTTCCAAGTTACATTTCTTCGGATCAAAGAACACACTTTATACTAAACCCATAGTGTCCAATAAGATAAAATAAATTAAAAATTTTTTTAAATGGAAAAACAAGTGAACATAAGCCCATAATGTCCAACGATGGGCAAGGAGCTATGACATCAGATGGATGTACCATGCTGCACCCATCCTCAGAGTAAAGGTCTAATAGAGAATTGGAACAGGCAATTGAAACGTTTGTAGTCTCAAATGGGGGCGGAGGGGCAGATTTACATGCCTTCGTGAGTGTGTGCTGACACTTACCATGAGGGAAACCAAGAAAGGGTCCCCAGTAGTTAGATTTCTCCACTTTTCCGGGGGTTCCAGAGGCAAAGGGGTGGGGGAGAATGCTGCTATGCCTCTGCAGTTCTTTCCATGGAAACAAGATGGTGGTACAACTACACTTTTCTCTTTTTTCTCCACATTGCCTCAACTTTCTTATTTTTGTGCCTGATGCAGCGGTCCCAAGGACCAGGGCTCCAACTGTGGGTGCTGGAATCAGGGATGATCCCCAAGCAAGAAACTGTAACTATACTTTTAAACCTTTACACCAGAATTCCTAAGAGGCTGATGACACTCTACCTGACACAGTTGGGATTGATCATGAATGCAGCTATATTGCCTAGTGGTTGGCAAAGCCCACTCGCTGTGTGCCTGTGTCACCCTGCCCTATATGATGAGTAGGAGTGGACTGAGAGGAGGATTTTGCTAGACTAGTATTCGTGCCAGCAATCCGGAGCAGCAGAGTGCTAGGCTGAACATAATATCTTTTCCAATGGGGAAAAGTTTGAGTAATAGTAAATCACAAATAGAAGGAGAAATGGTAGCCAAGGGGAAAGGAATGAATAAACAGATTATGTGACAAGGAAAATCCAATGCTACATAAATGCCTTGAAGGAGGCTCAGAGCAAGAGATGATATAGTCTCTGAAGAGAGCTCAATTAGAAGATGTCCGGATGGGTGAAGATCACTCCTGTTTTGGGAAACGCATAGAGTCGAATGGAAACCTGCAAACCTGAGTGGCATTGCTTTGGGAGACATTTTGGTTGAATGATATGCTAAGCTTGACCAGTTGTTGATGACGGAGTGAAACTCTAGCAAATGTGCTGCTATCTTTTGACTCTTATCTTTCAGGTTCTGTCTGCTACTCACACCTCAATATGATGTAACACTGGCATCGTCTTAGCAGCAAGACTGCAATACTGATATTGATGGTCAAATCTTTTGGGAAATTGAATTAAGAACCTCCTACTCGGGCTTCCCTGGTGGCGCAGTGGTTGAGAGTCCGCCTGCCGATGCAGGGGACGCGGGTTCGTGCCCCGGTCCGGGGAGATCCCAGGTGCCGCGGAGCGGCTGGGCCCGTGAGCCATGGCCGCTGAGCCTGCGCGTCCGGAGCCTGTGCTCTACAACGGGAGAGGCCACAACAGTGAGAGGCCCATGTACTGCAAAAAAAAAAGAACCTCCTACTCCACACTGCCTCCTTCAAATGTTAGGCATATATTTGTTTTGCTGTAGAAGAGCTTTGGATGGATGGCCTTGCCCCAGGAGAACGTCTGGCCTTTGCCGTTGGCTTCTTGGAGGTATTCTATCTCAGACCTGATAGAAGTGTCCTTGTTTAGATGAGGGCTGGCCAAACTGGATTTCAGGGTGGTCATGCCAGAAAGACCAGTCATGTGATTTAGGTGGAAGTCTCCTGTCATGCATTATCAGCTGACCTGGACTCTGCCTTTAGCCACATGGGCAATCAATCAATCAAGCCTAATAATGAAGCCCCAGTATAAACTCTGAGTGCCAGAGGAGCTGCCCTGGTTGACAACACTGCATGGATGCTGGCACACCCCAGTGCCGGGAGGGTCACATCTGGAGCTCTCCAGACTTTGCCCTGTGCACGTCATCCCTTGGCTGACATTCGTAAATCATAACCGTGAGTAAAACAGCTCTCAGTGAGCTCTCTGAGTCCTTCTAGCAAATTATCAAACCTGAGCGTGGCTTGGGAGCCCCTCCTCCAAACTTGCAATTGATGTCAGAAGTCTTGGGGACTGTACCCTCAAATCTTGCAATCTGGCTAATTCTGGGCAATAAGTTAAGAAAGAAGGAAAACTCAGATCAATTCCTTTGTTCCCGAGCTCCTTAGTATTTCTAAAAATAACTTCAAAAAGGAAAAGCAAGCAAACAAAAATACGTGCCTTATGCAAACCAAAGCCATAATGAAATGTCACTTTACACCCAGTAGGGAGGCTATAATTAAAAAGACAAATGATAGCAAGTGTTGGTAGGGATGTGGAGAAACTGGAACCCTTATATACGGTTGGTGGGGACCGTAAAATTGTGCAGCTGCTTTGTTGAAGTCTGGCAGTTCTGGTTAAACAGTTACTAGAAGATCCAGCAATTCCACTCCTACGTATATACCCAAGAGAAATGAAAAACTTATACATGAATGTTTATGCTCACAGCAGCATTATTCATAGTAGCTAAAAAGTGGAAACAGGGCTTCCCTGGTGGCGCAGTGGTTCAGAGTCCGCCTGCCGACACAGGGGACACGGGTTCGTGCCCCGGTCCGGGAAGATCCCACATGCCGTGGAGCAGCTGGGCCCGTGAGCCGTGGCCGCTGAGCCTGCGCGTCCGGAGCCTGTGCTCCGCAACGGGAGAGGCCACAACAGTGAGAGGCCCGCGTACCAAAAAAAAAAAAAAAAAAAAAAAAGGAAACAACCTAAAGGTCCACCAATTGATGAATGGATAAATGAAATGTGGTGTGTGTCCACAGAATGGAATATAATTTGGTCATAAAAAGCATGAAGTACTGATACATTGTATCACATGATGAACCTTGAAAACATTATGCTAAGTGCAAGAGACCAGACACAAAGGCTACACATTCTATAATTCCATTTATATGAAATATGCAGGATAGGCAAATCTACAGAGCCAGAAAGATTAGTGAGTGATGAGCTAGGGCCGGGCCAGGATGGGGAGGAACTGGGGAGTGACTATGAACGGGTAACGATTTGTGTGCGCGTCTGGGGGGTGTAACTAAATGTTCCAAAATTGACAGTGGTGACACTTGCACAGCCCTGACGATACCAAAACCCATTACCTATGCACTTTAAACGGGCGAACTGGCTGGTGTGCACATTAGACCTCAAAAAGCTTTTTATCTTTTTTAAACCCTGCCTTGGTAAAGAAGATGAACTCTGAGCTCAACGAAACTGAATGATCTGGGCGATTTAAAAAACTCCATGTTAAGGCTTTCCCGGTCCTCTGCAAAGCGAAAGTGGGCTGTGACCATTTTCTAAGTACGCCAAGAAAATACGAAATGGAGCCCGGGATTTCAGAGCTCGATCCCCTGACTTCCATACACTAACGAGGTGCCGAGATCCCGGAACCGGGGCTTAGAAAGCTCCGACACGCCTCCTCCGGCCTCGGGCGGACGGCCCCCGGAGCCACGGCGCGGAGCGGCCCGGCCCCCGGGAGCGCGGCTCGGGAAGGCCCGGCGCCCGCTCTCCGCGGTCCTAAGCAGCACCCTCGCCACCAACCGCGAGCTTCACCCAGAGGCGCGCCGGGGGGCGCCGCCCGGGCCCCGTCCGCTGCGCGCTCGAGGCAGCCCATCTCGCCGGCGGAGGGTGCGAGACCCCGTCCCGACGCTCTGAGCTCGGCGAACCCAAAGGCCACCCCACTGAATCCGGCGGCGGCCGCGACGCCCTGGCCACTGGAAGCGCCACCCCCCGCGGTCGCGCCCTTCGCAGGCTCCGCCTCTTCCCCTCCGGCCGCCGCCCCGCCCCGCGCCGCGAACCCAAACACCGGGCTCCCACTGCGCGCGGCCGCGCGTGATCGCCGGCGCAGCCGAGCCCTGCGCGCCTGTGCCTGCGCCGCCCGCCCCAGGCCCCGGCCTCGGCCGAGCGATGCTGCTGCTGGCGGCCGCCTTCCTCGTGGCGTTCGTGCTGCTGCTCTACATGGTGTCTCCGCTCATCAGCCCCAAGCCCCTCGCCCTGCCCGGGGCGCATGTGGTGGTGAGTGGCCTCCTGTTGCTGCGCCGCCGCCTCCCGGCCCGCTCGGTCGCCCCGAACCCCGGCGCGCCGGTCCGCGACTCAGGCCGGGCCGCCGACGTCCCCTTCTCCAAATGGAGGGTCACTTGCCGCCCTCCGCCCCGGCACTGTCTGTTCGAAGGGCCTCGGGGACCCGCCCTCCGCTGCCTCTGGCTCCTCCCGGGGCCGGAGAGCGGGGCGGCGCGGGCAGCGCCAGCGAGCTGGGTCCCCGCACTGCAGGGGCTCGGGAGGCGCTCGTTAATCCCCGGGGCATCCCTGGGGTATTTTTGTCCTCGGGTTTCCCGATGAGTCAACTGAAGAGCAGGGAGGCTGAGAAAGTTTGCCAAGGACACCGCGGTCGGTGGCGACGCCGGGCGAGGCGCGCGGTCCCGGCGGGGTCGCAAGGAGGCGGGCAGCGGTGAACCGGGTCCCAGCCTCCAGGACCCGCCGAGGCAGCTGGGAACTGGAAGGTGGCCTGTGCGAGTGACAGTTGCCAAAGGAATCCAGGAAGTGACTCACCTGGCGGAGTCGGGGTGGGGGGGGGTCGGGATTGCTCTAAACCCGGTGGTGGGCTGGCAGTCCTGGCTAGCGGTGTTGGGTCGCTTCTGTCCAGTCTACACTGCCTGTCTCTTGTGAGCTCAGCCTGGGGTCGGCTGACTGCTGTCCCAGTGCAATCCTCCGCCGTCGTTTTGGAATCCGAGGGATGAGCCGAACGACCCGGCTAGTTAGTGCTTTGGGAATGAAGGGGATCTGGATGGATTTGGGTTGTTTCTTACCAGAAGCTCATGTCTTCAAGGATCCCTTTTCTGCAGGCGGGGCACCTTTCTTAAACAGAGGGAATGCCTTCTTACCTGCGCCCAGCACGTCTCATTTTGCTGTGGCTTTCTGGTCCGTTTTCTTACTTGCTTTTCTCACAACCCCGGGGACATTGAGGCGGGAGGTTATGAATAAGCAAAATTAGTTACTAAGCTGGCAGTGCAAATCCTTCTGGTGCCAGAGGTGACATATGAGTGTCTCCGCTAAAATCCGAGCCTCTTCGCTGAACTGGGATGGGATGGAATGGTCATTGCTTTTAGTGTGCTTTAAATCGGGACAGAGTCTGTGAATGGGAACATACATTTTCTTTAATTTCTCTCATAAAACTATTAGTGTTTTTCCAACTCCTGCTATTTCTGATGTGGAAGATAGAGGAGGAAGTGAGTGTAAATTCATTAGAGAGGGAGAGGAGAGCAAAATTTTTCAATCATGCTAAAGTCTGAAAGTGTCACATCTGCAAGAAGACTTCTGCCTCAAAAACGTGGCTTTAAAAGTTGGGTTTTTCAGAAGTGGTGTTTGCAGAGCATAACTTGTAAAAATGTAAAGTCAAAGCAGTAATGAAAAATTTCATTCAGTGTTTATAAGAAGGGACTTTCAGTTGATGTTCACTCTGGTCCTACCAGCCCCATCATGCTTCTGCGGGCTGTAGATAAGATAATAAACACATCTCCTGGGGTAGATTCCGAAGAATTTCTTATTTTCACCATCCTGTTTTAATATGCCGCTATAAATTATATGAGGATACATGAATAATGCACATGATGTCACCATCTGTCTTCTTTTTTAATATCATAAAAAGAGTGAAAGTGTAATTTTTTTTCTTGAGATTTGTTACGACTAGACCCAGTCGTGTTAGAAAAGGGGCCGGTGTTTAGAATGTCTTGCTGATGGTGAAGCATGAGCAGGCTTAGGTCATAACTTGTTTTGATTTTAGAGCAATTCTGATAAACTAGTGTTATCTCTCCAATTACAGTGGTAAACCTATTCAGCAAGTCTTACACATTATCTACTTATTTAAATCAGCTGTTTTTTTTTTTTTTTTTTAAAGCTGTTTAATTGACTTGGTGAGCACTAGAAAATCAAGTCCTCCCTTTTGGAGAGATGGGTGGGAGCAGCTGTCCTTGCCGCAAAGCACCCCTTCTCTTGCCCTCAGTAAGAGGTATATGGTGCGAATAAAGAGATAGTAACATTTAAAACAATATTTGCAATGAACAGTAAGAGGGAGTGACAAAGAAAGGAATTAAACTGTTATCTTTAGGGTCTCACATCTCAATTTACCCATGGCCAGGCAACTCAATACATATTTACCATTTTTCTCAGCCAGTAGGAAAATCTCTTATGTTTTCTTATACCATTCAAGAGTAACATAGTCTAGATGGACTTATGTATATTCTTAGACACCTTTTATGAATTAGCTGGCTTGGCCTAGAAGGTCAGTTTCCCATGAACCCTGACCCAAAAGTTGAAGTCTTATTCTTGTTTTTATGGACAAATCTTATAAGGTTAACCCTGTCCTTTGCTGTGCAGTAATTTTACATAGCTTGCTTACCTATTACGGTCTAGAAGAAAAGCCAGCAATAATCAGAATAGCATATAAATTTTCTCAATAACCTCATCACTTCAGCTTCTATCAATTCATTGAATAACAAATAAGGAAATTTTACTTACAAGTTTTTTTTGGCACTGTATTTTTTTTCAGGGAAATGGCATCGTACGCCATTTTGCAAATTAATGTAGACAAGTATTTAGCAACTGCTTATGCAAAGTGCTGTGCTAGGAATGAGGGAGATAACTTGGACTTGGTGCTTGTTGTCGGGGAACTTCGAGTCTGGTAAGGGAGATAAGGCAGGTGCAGAAGTAACTGCATGAGGTAGAAAGTGACAGGCAAAGCACAGGACAGAGTCCAGAAAAATTTCTTGGAGGAGGAGACATTGGAACTGGCCTCTGCAAGTTAGGTAGGATTTGGAAATGCAGCTGTGGGAGATGTTGAGTGGAGGGACCTCTAGGCAGCAGGAGCAACATCATGAAACAGCCAAGGACATTTTTAGGGACCTTGCTAATTGCTATGGAATTGGAATATCTGGTGAAAATTAATAAGCCAAAACTACCCATGAAATATTTCAATAGCAAAGAGGTCCTCAGAGGCAACTGGTAGCTGGGGCAGCAGGTATATTTTTACAGTAACCGGTAGATAATTGGTTAATTTTCCCAAAGAAATCCCTTCATTAGTGAGAAGTTGAAGCTCAAGAGAAAGTAGGGTCGTCCCATGGACATAGGTATGTTGTGTAGGAGGGTGTCATGATGATTTTAAAATCATGAGATCGATTGGTCAGAGATGTTCTTTACAGCATGATTTATATCTAACAGTAAAATATTCGAAATAATCTAAATGTCTAACAACAGGGAAATAGTTAAATATGTTTTGATACGGCTGTTTAATGGAATATTGTAAAGCCTTTTAGTTTTTTAACCTCAGACATTACAAAATAATGTTTTTTAGAGTAGGTGCAAAAACGTGTAAGGACAGATGCCTCTCTGACACTTGCTTTCCCCCCTCACCTGACAACTCCAGACCCCCCACCCCCCTGGCCCATGTTATATGATGTGTATAGGGAGAATGACTAGAAAGATAATGTTACATTCGTATTATTAATTAAAATATATATTGAGTCCTTCCTATATGCCAGGCACTGTACTAAGCGCTAGGAATACAGTGGGGAGCCAAAATAGAGTTGGTATTTTTATGGAGTTTATGGGGTGGTAATGGAAGAGATGGTTGTGAATCAAATAATCACACAAGTAAATGCATGGCTGTTTGATTATGGAGTGATGTAAAGCAAAGGAAAAAAAGGATGCAATGCTGAAAAGTGGGTTGCGTTGGGGTAGAGGGCAGTCCATGAAGGCTTTCCTGAGGTGGTGAGGTAGAGCTGAGATTTAATGGGTGAATCGATGCCAGTTAGATGAAAAGAGGGGAGGAGGGCATTCCTGGAAGGGAACATAGAACGTGCAAAGGCCCTGTGGTTGGAGAGAGCATAGAACCGAAAGACAGCCAGTATGGCTGAGCTATAGATGGTGAGGGTTAGACTAGTGCAAGAAGAAAAGCTTTACTTTTCAGTATTTCCATGTGACCATGTGTTACTTTATAATAAGCAGTCATTTAAAATATCATAAGTATATGCAAGTGATTATTCTTTTCATCTCCTGTAGAGCTGGTCATGCATAGGAGATGTGTAGTAAAGAAATGGTTCATTTGGATTTGGACTCAAAGGCAGACTAGTGTTTTTTTTTAAATTTTTACTTCTTAATTTATTTTATTGAAGTATAGTTGACTTATGATGTTAATTTCTGCTGTACAGCAAAATTTTTCATGTTTTTTTCCATTACGGTTTATCACAGAATATTGAATATAGTTCCCTGTGCCATACAGTAGGGCCTTCTTGTTTATTCATTCTGTATATAATAGTTTGCACCTGCTAATCCCAAACTCCCAATCCATTCCTCCCCCACCCCCCTCCCCCTTGGCAACCACAGGTCTGTTCTCTGTGTTTGTGAGTCTGTTTCTGTTTCATAGATAAATTCATTTGTGTCATATTTTAGATTCCACGTATAGCGATATCATATGATACTTGTCTTTGTCTGGCTTACTTCACTCTGTATGATAATCTCTGCATCCATCCATGTTGCTGCAAATGGCATCCTTTCTTTCTTTCTTTATGGCTGAGTAGTATTCCATTGTATATACATACCACATCTTTATCCATTCATGGATGTTTAGGTTGTTTCCATGTCTTGGCTATTGTAAATAGTGCTGCTGTGAACATAGGGGTGCATGTGTCTTTTCGAATTAGCTAGATGTACAGGGCACTTCCCCCTCTCATCCCCCGCCCCCCGCCACAGTGAACTCAGAAAAATATCATAGGTGTGCAGTTGATAGCTCAGTACTGGAAACAATGCCGGCCCGGCTGACAGTGTAATCTTTCCATGTTTGCACTTAAACTCCATTCATTAGGTCTGGGATGAAGATGCTACACTAGCTGAAGATTTAGTTCCTGTAGGTTGGGTTTTAGAGCCCATCATAGTTATTTTAAGTAAACTTCCCACAGAAGGGAAATTTCAAGTGCTAAGATTTCTTAATTTCTGCTTTTAGGTTACAGGAGGCTCCAGTGGCATCGGAAAATGCATTGCTATCGAGTGCTATAAACAAGGAGCTTTTATAACCCTGGTTGCCCGAAATGAGGTAAGTCTTCTAGGTTCATTACTATTCACCTACTAATTCATCGTTACATTAGTCACAGAGGCTATGCGACCATCACAGTGTTCACACCTGTGGGGAAATCGCTCACGTCTGTGGTTGGAGGTGTGATTCCTGAACCACTGGTTATTTCTTGTATTTGGGACAAAGACTTCTTGGCTGAAGTCAGGTTAGTTCCACAGATATTTTTTCAGTGCCAGCGACTCTTAGGCAACATCATGGACACTGCAGATCTAGGAGCGGCCAAAGCCTAGTTAAGCGCACACCTGGCCACGGGAAGCCGGGGGGCCGCCACCTCCCCGGAGGTGCCGACAGCAGCCATCGTGGGGCTGGTTCCTGAGTCCTGAAGGATGACGTGTAGGTGTTTCTCTATAATTTGCTTATGATATGATCTCCATCTCTGTGAAATCCAGACCCTGCAGGGGAATCTCACTCTTCTCCAGCGGTTTAGCAAAACATGTGTCTTTCTGTGCCGAGTCAACACAAGGTCTGTTTTTCTTTCTTCCTTTTTTTTTTTTAAGTGTCTGTTATTCTTACCAGAGCCCAGAGCAGTGACACTGTATTCCCACGAGCAGTCATGGCGTCCCCTTGCTCTCTGGGCAGGGGAAGGACCACGGCTGTCCTGCCCATTGCTTGGGTCACAGTGGGTGCTCCAGACATCTTTGTTGGATGAAGAAATGAAGGGAGGGATGATGGAGAGAGTGGGCGCTCCAGGGCGGCATCGTTGACTGGGGATTTTGGCTTCACCTGTGAATAAGGAGGGCGGTAGTGTGGTGGCTGCCAGGTAGGGGTGCTCAGCTGAGCAGGGCCCAGTGGGGATGGCAGGTCACGGAGGGCCCAGGGGAGATGTGTCAATAATGACACAGAATTAGGCTTGGGCGTCCATCATTTCTTTTAAAAATGAAGAAAGGCAGAATTAGCTACCTTTTATTTATCCCCTGACCCCTCCCACAACGCATCTGCTTTGGCATTGAAACCACTTTTCGTGACTGAAAACACGACTGTGATAAAATGGCATTTTGTGAGATTTAGACAATGCTGATATTTGACAAAAGGCAGATGAAAAACGAGGCAGGAAGGCCAACATTTCAGGTGCTCAGAAGCTCATTCTGTGGTCCTGGCATTGCTGGAGGTGAATGAGCCTTCTGGCACTGAGAAAGTCTTTATTTTCTAATGTAATTTTCTATTCTGATTTTGGCAAAGTCAGGTGGTGTACATCTTTATTAATAGAATAATATAATTTTATTATAGGCACATTCTTGTTTAGAAAACCCACTTGTCTTTCAGAAGGATTCCCCCCTCCTTTTGTTCTTCTCTGCTGTCATGATGTATTTAAATTTCAGCTTTTATAGCCAATTGAGGCACTGTAAACCGATCTCTGTCTTTTTGAAAATGACTAAAACAAGCAGAATTGAGACCTTGGAAGAATTACACAATTACATGGGTTAGCTTTGCTTGTCCTCAGAGTATCTTTGAGAGTATCCAGGCATAGGTTTACCTAGTCCGTCTAAAAACTGATTTTGACTATATTTGCTTTTTTAGTAGAGGAGGAAAACATTGGATGATCTCGTAGGAAAGCATTCTTGACATGGAATCACATGTACCCTTAAGTTTGGGAAGCACTGCATATCAGTATGGTTGTTCTTGTTTTATATCTAAGTAACGTCAAATTAAAACATTTATTAGAATTGATAGGGTGACCCTTAGCAATTAATACTGATAACAGGGATTTTGAGGTTCATTAATTTTTATTATTATCTTTCTCTGCAATGAATTTAAAAACTTGCTTTCACTTAGCCATAGCTTAGCATACTTTACAGCTATGCAATATGGGTGCTGTCCTGCGTGTTTTTTGGCATTTAATAAATCCTTGTACAACTAATTGCTTTTTCTCTCCTTTTAAACAAACAAGTGGACAAATAGACAATCAGTAGAAATAATTGTTCTTTGTTACTTTCAGGACAAACTGTTGCAGGCAAAGAAAGAAATCGAAAAACACTCTATTAATGATAAACAGGTAAAAATCACTGTCCTCATGACACATTTTCTATACTAATCAACACAGGTGTGCAGAGGAAAAGAAGAGGTACTTCAACTGTGAATAGTTCATTGAAAGCACGTAAGCGTTTCCTAATTAAAATACATATTAGGCTGTCTTTAAAAAGATGAAATTGTTTGAATTGTCTAGGATTTCATGTTATTACCAAAAACAATGTATAGACTCTAACACACATACACACACAAATGATCAAATACCAGAATGCTTTCCTAGAAAATGATTTCATTTCAATTACTTATTTAAATTAACTTAAGGGGAAGGAGGTATTAAATTTTTTTTTTGGTTGTGGAATTTTTTGATGAATAAAATGGTATGTATATATATATATACAATATGTATTTTAGTATAAAACATAATAATAAATTGATAGCCACACACTCATCACCAGCTTAAGAAATGGCATTTACCAGGGCCCCTGAAGGCTCCTCCGTTCCCCCCATCAGCCTCGTCTTCCTGTCTCATTCCTAGAGGCAACCCCCAGCTTGATTTTTGTGTTACTTCTTCCATTGCTCTTTAAAAATAATTTGACCGTAAATGCATGGGACGCTGAGAAGAGTATTGTTTACTTCTGCTTCTTTTTTTTTTAAATTTATTTATTTATTTTTGGCTGCGTCAGGTCTTTGTTGCGGTGAGCGGGGGCTACTCTTTGTTGAGGTGCCTGGGGTTCTCATTGCAGTGACTTCTCTTGTTGTGGAACACAGTCTCTAGGCACACGGGCTTCAGTAGTAGCTCATGGGCTCTAGACCGCAGGCTCAGTAGTTGTGGTGCATGGGCTTAGTTGCTCTGCAGCATGTGGCATCTTCCCGGACCAGGGCTCGAACCCGTGTCCCCTGCATTGGCAGGCGGATTCTTAACCACTGCGCCACCAGGGAAGTCCCACTTCTGCTTCTTTTTGAACTTTATGGCATCATTCTTATTTTGATAGCTTTATTGCGATATAATTCACATACCATAAAATTCACTGATTTAAGGTGTACAGTTCAGTGGTTTTTCGCTTATCCACAAAGTTGCACAGTTATCACCAGAATCCATTGTAGAATGCTTTCATCATCCCATAAAGAAAGTCCATATTCATTAACAGTCACTGCTTGTTCTCTCCCAACCCCCTCCTAGCCCCAGGCAATCACTAACCTACTTTCTCTCTCTAGGTTTACATGACATTCTTTGTGTACTCTCCTGCAACTTTATTTCTTCACCTGATACCATTTTTCAAATTCCTCTCTGTTGCTGCTTAAAGTAGTAGTTCATTCTTTTTTTTTTCCTGCTGTCTAGTGTTTTCTTGTCTGTATAGACTACCTTCCATTCATCAGCTCTACTGTTGGGTGGATACTTAGGTTGTTTCCAGTTTTTTTGTTAGTTTGCTTTGTTTCTTGCTATGACTAAAGTTTATCCCTTTGTGCACTTGTGCAAGAATGGAATATACCTAGAAATGGAATTGCTGAGTTGAGCGTATGCATCACCAAAGTGTTTACCCTCTCACCAGTAGTGGTCACTGACTCTTTGCCAACACTTGGTATTGGCAGACTTTCTAATTTTTGCCTTTCTGATGAGTTTTAAATGGTGTTTCACTGTAGTTTTAATTGCCTCTCTTCTTCCCACGAGAATATATTAGAGAACTTCGCATGTCAATATAAATAAGTCGGCCTCATCTTTTAAAACTGCTGTGGCATACTATTGAGTACCCCAGGGTTTATTTAATCTGTTGCCTCTTGTTGGCTGTTTGTATTTTTTTTTTTCTTTTTGCATTCTGTGCTGCACATAAAAATCCTCATCCACCTCTCTTTGTGCACCTATGTGAGTTTTTCTCTAGTACCGTGGCCTCTGCCTGTATCTCCTTCTCTGAAGCCCACAAACATTGGAAAGCTGCCAGCTCAGCACATCTCCCCAGTTTTTTGTTTTTTACAATATCCCTAACTTCTGATAGAGAATGAAACATCATCCAGAACCACAGATCTGAAATGTCCTGGCTGAAGGCCCGTCCCGCCTGCTGTTAGCACCGTCTCTGCTCTGGGCTTCTTCCTCGTTATTCACACTCCTTCATCTATCAGAGGGCTTCAGGTCATGTGGAAAGTTCTTGACTTGCACATCAAGGAAGGCGAAGATTATCCGGGCTGGGCTGGGCAAGTGGGAGCCTGATCCTGCCACTGGGCCCAGAGCTGGCTTGTTACTCCTCTTAGCAAAAGCAGTGCCCTGGGGGCATTCTTTTTCCTGGTAGTTTGTAAACATTTTTTTTGAAATGTCACTGACCTGTGGTATAGGTTTTATTCACAGTAAATGATCTAATACTGTATGAAAAGACATGTTTAAAATTAATTGTATGATTCCTACTCTCTTTTTTTTTTTGTTTTGGGTTTTTTTTTTTTGTGATACGTGGGCCTCTCACTGTTGTGGCCTCTCCTGTTGCGGAGCACAGGCTCCGGACGCGCAGGCTCATGGGCCATGGCTCACGGGCCCAGCCGCTCCGCGGCATGTGGGATCTTCCCAGACCGGGGCACGAACTCGAGTCCCCTGCATCGGCAGGCAGACTCTCAACCACTGCGCCACCAGGGAAGCCCCCCTACTCTCTTTTTTAAAAAATGTCTTCTGTATGATGATGGGATAAAATTCAAGGCCAAGCTCGCTAGTCTGGAATATTCCAGGTTACGTTTGCGAAGGGGCTTGTTTCCTTTTCATAGGAATTTAGACCTTTAGGATGGGGTTCCTTCTTGGATTACATACAACTTCCTGCCTGATGTATCAGTCCTAAGGCAACGGGGCTCTTTTTATCCAACCCTTTGGCCTCACTTCTCACATCATGGCCTCTTAGAGCGGGAAGGGATCTTGCTTGTCACTAGCCTGTGACACTGTTACTGTACAGGTGAGACCACTGCAGACGTCTTGGGTTCCGCTCGGCTGGTGAGTGAAGGGACGGGATTGGAACCTGGCTTCCCCAGTGCTGTGCCTCATCTTCCCACCATGTCACACGGCCCTGGACTTGCAGCTGCACCTGGGTGCATATCGTGGGTGTGTGCACCCTTCCGTACACACGCGCTCTGTCTTCCTCTTAGCTCGGCGGCCAGTCTCAACCAGGGAAAGGCTGAGAAACTGCAAACACCCTTCTGCTTCTCTCAGTGACCTCCCTGGGAACATAGAACATTTCCTATGTCAGAGGCCTAAGTTCTGATTTGAAAACATTGTCTGAAAAGGAAAGTTAAAACAGTAGCTTGGGCTTCCCTGGTGGCACAGTGGTTGAGAGTCCGCCTGCTGATGTAGGGGACGCGGGTTCGTGCCCCGGTCCGGGAAGATCCCACATGCCACAGAGGGCCTGGGCCTGTGAGCCATGGCCGCTGAGCCTGCGCGTCCGGAGCCTGTGCTCCGCAACGGGAGAGGCCACAACAGTGAGAGGCCCGCGTACCGCAAAAAAAAAAACAAAAAAAAAACAGTAACTCACTGTCCCCATTAGTGTTCTTAATTTCTATTTCATAAATTTCTATCAAAGTAAGCACCGAGGGACTTCCCTGGTGGTCCAGTGGCTAAGACTCCACATTCCCAATGCAGGGGGCCCGGGTTCAATCCCTGGTGAGGGAACTAGATCCCACATGCATGCCGTGACTAATAAAGATCCCACATGCTGCAACTAAGACCCAGCGCAGCCAAATAAATAAATAGGTAGATAGATAAATAAATACAGACATTCCCCAAACAAAGTAAGCACCGAGATACATGCTTTTTCCCCCTTTTCCCCTCCCTCCCTTTTCAAAGACTAAATGGCTGAGCTCTTCCCACCATCCCTCTGTGCTGTGCATCCCTAAACATGGCCAGGTTTGTACTAGGTGGGCTTGCACTCCGCTTGGTGACCCCTCATCTAGAACATCTGTAAATGGCAGGTCAGTCCAGAGTCAGGGACCTCAAGCAAACCTCAGAGTGAACCAAATGTGACTTGGTTCCCCCTCGGCTCCCACAGGCCCAGATCTGCCCTTGGCCTAGTAAGACGATGCCACCAGCTTAGCCTCCCAGCCCAGCTGGACTAGGGAGGCTTCTGGGAGTAGAACCTGTTGACTTATCTCTTTATTCCACCTACTGGTATTGAATCCCAAGAGGGCAGTGATAGCTCTGATATGGCTCCAAGAGGAGTATTTTTTTAAACGTATTTATTAAGTTTGCTATTATTTTTTGACCACTTTATTGAGGTAGGATTTGTGTACAATAAACCACACCAATTTAAAGAGTTCAGTTGGATGGCTTTTGACTGATGTATCCATAAATGCTTGTGAAGCCACCCCTGAAATCCAGACACAGCATTGCCATCACCCCTGGAGTTTGCCCTGCCCCACTGCACCCCGTTTCTCCCTCTACTCCTGGGTGCACGTGGCTTGTGATGTACTTTCTGTCACTATAGGCTAGTTGCATTTTAAAAGGAGAGTTTTTACATTTCTCTTTCTAGCTTTAGTGAGGCATACATAGACAAAAATTGTATATATTTAAGGTCTGCAACATGACGATTTAATATATGTTTACACTGTGTAATAATGACCGCAAACAAGTGGATTAACACGGCCAACACGTCACGTAGTTACCGCTTTTGTGTGTGTGGTGAAAACACTTCAGATCTACTCTCTTAGCAGATTACAAGTCTACAGTACAGTATTAATACAATAGTCACTGTGCTGGGCATTTGATCCCCAGAACTTATTCATCTTCCTCCTGAAAGTCTGTACCCTCCAACGAGCATTTCTTAAAACATTCTTCTGAGTTTGCTCAAACGAGTTTTCTTCAAGAAAGTGCTCCCCCCACCCCATTTGCCTCTCCTAATTGCATTGTCAGCAGATTTCAAACCCTGCAATCTGTACCTTCAAAACTGGACTCCTTATCTATTGGAAAAAAATTGCCTTTAATTAAAAAAAAAAAGTTCTTTTAAAGGTGGTTTCAGATCCCTGCATAGCTTTGATTATTTTTTTCTCTGTCTAACAGGTGGTGCTTTGTATATCAGTTGATGTATCTCAAGACTATAGCCAAGTAGAGAATGTCATAAAACAAGTAAGAGGTTGGGTTAATTGGAATTAATCTGCTCGCCTTTCGATTGGTTTGCCATTTTGGTGTGTGGCTTGGAGTATCTTCCTTGTAGATTTAATAGTTTTATAGATTTTATCTATTGGCATTGATTAGCTACTAAGGGATTCTTTTCTTCTCTTTCTTAATGCTCACTCTGATACATTTTTCCAGGCACAAGAGAAACTGGGCCCAGTGGACATGCTTGTAAACTGTGCAGGAATGTCACTTGCAGGAAAATTTGAAGATCTTGAAGTTAGTACTTTTGAAGTAAGTAAAAATTTGTTTTTTCCTCATTGGGGTGGCCCACACACTAAAAGGGAGGACTCCTTCCTAGCTAAAGGCTTTCTGAATGAAATAGGTGAAACGCGTTCAGATTTAACAGAAGCTGGAGAAAACTAGAGGATGGACAAGATTTTAGTCACAGTGACCATCCAGCCTTAGAAGTTGAGACAAGTCTCTGGACCTTGGTTTCCTCAGCTGTAAAATGGGAATGAAACCTCCAACCTGACACAGATTACTGTGTTGATTCACTGAGGTCATATCATCAAGAGAGCTCTTTGTATGCCAAGAGAGGCTGGATTTTCTTGTCAAGTATCAGTGTTTTTAACAATGAAAACCCAAAAAAGGTGAAGAGCAGACTCTAGAGTTTTGAAACCAAGAGACAAAGATAATGCATCATATTCATACTTACGTTTTTAAGAAGGTCAGCCAAAGAAACGCACATCAGATTTGAAGGCTTTCTTAGGTGCAAAACTTGTTTTTCTTTTGTTGACATTGCATCAGCCATCTCTTTCTTACTGGTCTCTAGAGCCTCCCCGGTAGCCATGGGTTTTGAATGATTTGCTCTGAAGTTAAAATGCATCCTCCTCTTAAGGAAGAGGAGACTCCAAGAGCAGCAGTTTAGACATCTTGCTTCTGGCAGACTGTGGGAAAAGCACCGTAAACTCTGTGATTAGGTGAGCTAGGCGAGTCCAGATGGAGACGGAAGCAGAGGGATACCTTAGTGGGGACTCTAGCGTCTTAAGGCTCCTTTATGAACTCGGCATAAAAGATAGTTGTCTTGACCTGTAGGCCTTTATCTCTAAGTATTGACAGGGAGATTTTGAAGATTTTCTCAACAGCTGTGTAAAAAATCAGTTGTGGGAAATAGTTGTAGTCTAGGTATGAAATGATGAGGGGAAAGACTTCAGAGGTGGCCAGCGAAAGAGGAGTATGTGTGCGTGCATACATGCGTGTGTGCATGCGTGTGTGCGTGAAAGATGCTACAAAGGGAGAATCAGCAGACTCACCTTGACCGGCTGTGGACGGCAAAGAGGATCGAGGTGTAAGTAGTTACGTGGCTGTAATAAATAAATGCCTAGTTGTAAGGCTAAGACCTCAGGACGTGGGGTGTGTCCAGGGACAGAAAGGGAGGGATTGTTTCTGTCTGTGTGTCTGGTGGAAGTCCGCAGGTAATGGAGTGAATGATTTGTGGGGATTTATAACTGAGAAGAATAGAAGGAACTAAGAGTATAAGACCAGATGACTGTGTGGGACTTCCCTGGCGGTCCAGTAGTTAAGACTCCATGCTTCCACTGCAGGGGGTGCGGGTTTGATCCCTGGTCAGGGAACTAAGATCCTGCGTGCCACTCGGTACGGCCCAAAAAAAGACCAGGTGACTGTGTGTGGCTATCAATGACAAGGAGAACACGTGAAGCAGGTGAGATGAAGGAAGAAGTAAAATACATGTATAGAATATGCAGCATGCTGAGATATAAAAAGAAAGCACAAATCTAATCTTTTTTAAAAAACTCACTTTATTCTCAGTGTTCAGTCTCCATCCCACTCTCTCCTTCCTTCTGTCTGTCTGTCTCTCATTCTCTCTCACTTGCGTTTAGAAAAGCCATCGATTTCTTTCCCACCCACCCCAGTACCCACGCACAGAGACTATTTGTTGCCCTGTCCCCAGCAGCATGGGACAGTAGGAAAAGAGCTGGCCTTTGGCATCAGACTAAACCAGTTTTAAATCTTAGCACAACTGGTTTCAAGTCGAACCATTTACTAACTGTGATCTCGGGCAAACCGTTCCTTTTCCTTCTGGCCTCAGGTTTGCCTCCGTCCTCGGCCTCCATCTCTGTGAATGGGACGTACGGCTCCCAGGGCTATGAGGATGAAGCAGCATAATTGGGTGCATGATGCTCAGCTCAGGGTAGCTGTGTGTAAATATTAATGTCCTTCGTCTTTTATTCATTCAACCCACAAATATTCGAGAAAGCCTCTAGTGAATCAAGTGTCATTCTAGGGCCCGGGGATGCTGTGGTGAGCAAGAGAATAAAGCCTTGGCCCAGCTAAGGTGGGACAGACCAGGCAGGATCCAGCGGATCAGCAGTGTGATTACAGATGTGCTAAGTGTTGATACTCGGGGGAAAGGAAATGGGAAAGGAAAAGAGGAGGCTCTTTTACACATTGTGGGAGGTGACCCGAAGGACAGGTGCAGAGACACCAAGAAGGAGATCCAGTCTGGAGAGCCAGTGGCCGCAGGGGCCCCGAGGTGGAAAGGGCCGGGCAAACTCCAGGAGCTTGACTGGGAGGCCAGGAGGCCAGAGCTTCCTGAGCCCTGGGCATGTGAGATGGGGCCACTTTAGATTTCAGTTGAAAACCTCTGAAGGGGTTTAAGCCAGGCAAGGGAGTAGTGAGATCTGCATCGCAGCTTTTAGAGGCTCTTTCTGCCTGCCGTGTCAGGAGACTTTTAGGACTGTCAGGGTGATTAAGACAAGGGTTGGTGATGTCGGAAGTGGCTGGAGGTGCCGGCGTGGGTCACCGTGGAGTGAGGGTGGTGAGAACAGAGGCCAGCACGGTGCAGGGGCTTAAGCAGCTGACAGGGGATGTTGGAATTGGCCTCACCTCCGAAAGGACTGGGCTTTAAAGAGGAAGGCTGGTTAACCCCAAACCTGTTGCTCTATTCCAGTGACAGGGCCTCGTTCCAGGGATTGTTTGCTGTGGGCCCCGCCGTCTCTGGCCATCACCCCTCTGCCCCTGGCTGCCCTGAGAGGAGGCAGGAGGCCACCGTGCTGCAGAGGGCATCTCCTTTGCAGGCCATTTATTCTTTTTTAAAGGTTTGGTAGAATTCACCAGTGAAGCCTGAGGTTTCCTTTGTGGGAAGGTTTCTAACTTTAGTTTCTTTAACAGATGTAGGGCTACATCTATATCTTCTTATCTATTTCTTTTGGAGTGACCTTTGGTAGCTTGTCTCTTTTAAGGAATTTGTCCATTTCATCTACGTCATTGAATTTACTGACAAAAGTTATTCATCATATTCCCTTACTATTTTAACGTCCGTAGGGTTTGTAGTGATGTCACCTCTCTCATTTTTGATATTGATAATTTGTGTTCTTTCTCCTTCCTACCAGTATGACTACAGATTTATCAATTTTGTTGATCTTCTCAACAACCAGCTTTTGGCTTTATTGATTTTTCTGTTGGTTTTTTTTTGTTTTCTATTTCATGTATTTCCTTTTATTTGTATTATTTCTTTTTTTTCTGCTTACTTTTGTTTTAAGTTGCTCTTCTTTTTATAGTTTCTTTAGGCAGAAGCTGAGTCATCCATTTAAGGCTTTTTCCCTTTTCTAACACAGATATTTAGTGCTGTGGATTTCCACCTAAGTTCTGCGTTAGCATCCTACAAATTTTGATAAGTTGTATTTTCACTTTCATTCAGTTAAAGATATTGTATAATTTCCATTTTCACTTTGACCCTTGGGTTATTTAGAAGCGTTACTTAGTTTTTAAATATTTGGGGGATTTTCCAGAAATCTTTCTCTTTTTGATTTTCAGTTGAATTCCACTGTGGTCAGCAAACATACTTGGTATGAGTTGAATCCTTTTGAATTTATTGAGGCTTGCTTTATAGCCCAGAATATAGTTTATCTTATAGCCGTTCCATGTGCACTTGAAAAGAATATATAGGGTCAGCCCCCCATATCCGAGGATACAGACAGCAGACTGTACCATGCCATTTTATATGAGGGACTTGAGCATTTGCAGATTTTGGTATCTAGGTGGGGGGGGGGTCCTGAAACCAATCGTCCATGGATACTGAGGGTTGATGGTATTGTGCTGTTTTGGGTGGAGTGTTCGATCAGTGTCGATTAGGTCCAGTTGGTCGATAACATTGTTCAGGTCTTCTGTCTCCTTACTGATTTGTGTCTGCTTGTTCTGTCAATTATTGAAAGTGGGGTACTGAAATCTCTGATTGTGATGGTGGGTGGGTTTGTCTATCTGACTTTTTTAAACAGACTCTTACTCTATATTCCTGTCCTCCAGCCCCATGCCTGCCCTCCTGCCCCCAGAGGCACTTGGTGCTGCATGAGCCTTTTGGGGCTTTTGTGGTTTAATCTTGCTTTTTAGTTTGTCTTCTCCTCACCTCGCATTCAGCTTTCTGCCAGGTTAGTTCTCACTCGTCATTCTTTTCAACTTCCAAAATGTCATTGCTGCTATTTTCTTTGCTCATGTGGATTCTTGCCTTGAAAAAAATCTCTATGGAGATTTTAGTGGGGTCTCTGAAGGGAGCTAAGGTTTACACATGGGTTCAGTATGCCTCCTTTTTTTGTCAAACCAACATAATGATATTAAAAACATTTGGGGGGGGCTTCCCTGGTGGCGCAGTGGTTGAGAGTCCGCCTGCCAATGCAGGGGACACGGGTTCGTGCCCCGGTCTGGGAAGATCCCACATGCCGTGGAGCGGCTGGGCCCGTGAGCCATGGCCGCTGGGCCTGCGTGTCCGGAGCCTGTGCTCCGCAACGGGAGAGGCCACAACTGTGAGAGGCCCACGTACAGCAAAAAAAAAAAAAAAAAAAAAAAAAAAAAAAAAAAAAAAACATTTGGGGGGAAAAATGGGAATCCCAGAATCCTAACATAATCACTTACAATTTTCTACATTTCTTTGGTTTTGTAGCTGTGCATGTGTACTTTTATTTAATATTCAAAATAGTTGCAGTCACAGTGTAAATACCGTTTGCCCTCTGCTTTTCTTTTTCTTTTTCTTTTTTTTTTTTTGCGGTACACGGGCCCCTCATTGTCGTGGCCTGTCCCGTTGCAGAGCATAGGCTCTGGACATGCAGGCTCAGCGGCCATGGCTCACGGGCCCAGACGCTGCGCGGCATGTGGGATCTTCCCGGACCGGGGCATGAACCCACATCCCCTGCCTGCATTGGCAGGTGGACTCTCAACCACTGTGCCACCAGGGAAGCCCTGCCCTCTGCTTTTTTTAAACTAAGTATTTCCCCCTGGCCTGCTGGTGTTTCTGGTCATTGTTTCTAAAAGTTACTTAATGCTGTTGAGTTAACATTTCATGATGGACTTAAAGTTTCCCGATGAAGTGTTTGGTTTCACATGGTGATAGATCTAGTATTTTTACAAGACTTTTAATATAGAAACATTGTAATGCAGTATCCTGAGACTTTCAGGTTGAAAATGTAAGGTTTTTAAGAGTTCCCAGGATGAGGGGAAAGTAGATCCTGGTGCCTCTGTGAGTTCTTACCCATCATAATATAAGAGCCGACATTTATTGAGTAATTGCTGCAGGTCAGGGGCTGTGCAGGCGCTTGCCTTGTGTTTCCTCTTTCAATCCTTGCTGCAGCCCTGTGAGATCACACCCATATTAACCCTGTTTTCACTGAGGAAATAAGTAGAGTGTCTGACTTTTCTGTTCATCATCAAATAGGCAGTAAATGGTAGAGCCCAGGCTTTACACCACAGTCCCTGCTGTCAACCCCGGTCCTCGTCTCTTTGTGGTCTTTCTGTCACTTAGAACTAATAGGGCTGGAAATACTTAGAAGCTCTTACCTCAAAACTGTTTCTCGGAAAGTGTTACCTGCAACACTCAGTGTACTTTTTATAAGGAGAAGACTAATTTTGACCAGTCTTCAGCAAAGATGTAAGTGCTGTCGTTGTGAGAATGTAAGGCTAGATTGAAATAGGCTCCCAGTGGTAGGTCCTGTGTGTCACGGTCACTTCCAGGATCATTAGGCCTTCATTCGTTCAGCAGATCGGCTGAGCTCCCAGTCACTTGGGCTCCACTGACGAGCTCAGACTTGGTGAGAAGGCAGGATGCCCGTGGGATGCAGCCTTGGGGCGTTGACCTTGCTTAGTTCTTGTGGCCTCTTTGTTCCCTGCAGAGATTAATGAGCGTCAACTACCTGGGCAGCGTGTACCCCAGCCGAGCGGTGATCACCACCATGAAGGAACGCCGCGTGGGCAGGATTGTCTTCGTGTCCTCCCAGGCAGGGCAGTTGGGCTTGTTTGGTTTCACAGCCTACTCTTCATCCAAGTTTGCCATCAGGGGATTGGCGGAAGCTTTGCAGATGGAGGTAAGAGCTCTCTTCAGTCAGCCCAGCAATAGATGTTCCCCTTTAGTCTGTAACTTCCTTACATGTGTCATTGTATGAAATTAGAGATTTGTAGATTTGGCATTAGTGAAGGAGAATTGACGCAACCCCTGAACTTTGCAGTTAACAGCTTTTCATTGCATAAAAATTTAATACACAGTTAGCACTGCTACCATCTTCGTAGCATTACAGGCATACCTCAGAGATTTTGTGGGTTCGGTTCCGGATGCAATAAAGTGAATATCGCAATAAGGCGAGTCACATGAATTGTTTGGTTTCCCAGTGCATATAAAAGCCATGTTTACACAGTACTGTGGTCCATTAAGAGTGCGTAGCATTATGTCTAAAGAAACAATGTACATTCATTCCTTAATTTAAAAATACTTTATTGCTAAGAAACGTTAACCATCACCTGAGCCTTTAGTGAGTCTTAGTAATAACATCAAAGATCACTGATCTCAGTCACCATAACAAATATAATAATAATGAAAAAGTTTGCAATGTTGGGAGAATTACCAAAATGTGTCTTAGAAACACGAACTGCTATTGCAAAATGCTATTGGAAAAATGTTGCCAATAGACTTGCTCAGTGCAGGGTTGTCACAAACCTTCAACTTGTAAAAAATGCAATATCTGTAATGCACAGTAAAGCAAAGCATAATAAAATGAGGTGTGCCTTTACTCGCCTAATACTGTGTGAGTATCTGTAAGATATTTTATTCTTTAACTTTTTGTTGTTGTGGTTCTTTAACATTTTTAAAGATACTCCTTTAACAAAAGGATCTGTCCTTTATGACTGACTGATAAAACTAACGTGTTTGAAGAAAGAGCTACTGTGTAGCTCTCAGCTTTTAGACAGATTCATTTAACTTGATCTCAGTTTCCTTGTTGGTAAAAATGAGAAGCTAAACGTTGCATTTGGCTTTCCTGATACTCACATTTTAATATCCTAAAGAAATATTGATGAATGGGAGTGCGTTTTATCTTCACAGTGAATAGAACACCTTGTGGAAGGAGGATGTGGTTAGGATTAGCATAAAATAAGCGCTTGTCAGATGTGTATAACCTTCCTCCTCAGCTGCCTGAAGTAGACTTCTGCGTTGTTGTCACGTGGGGATGCTTAGAGAGCATCGCACGTATCTTTCCAAAATCACGTACTTTTTAAGGTAAAATTCTTTCTATTTCTATATACAGTTGACCTTGAACATCACAAGTTTGAACTGCGCAGGCCCACTTATTTGTGGATTTCTTTCAATAAAGACTGTAGTTCCTCATGATCTGAGGTTGGTTGAATCCGTGGATGCAGCTCTGTGGGTGCGGAGGGCCTCCTGGAAAGTTATACGTGGAATTCGATTGCGCAGGGAGTCGGCGCCCCTGACCTCCACGTTGTTCAAGGGTCAGCTGTATACTGAAATATAACACTACATCACGATGTTAAGAAGCCCACAGGAAACTTCACTGTGGCCAATCCTCTTATAGTAAGAGTGTGATTTGAGAATCCCATTTAATGATTAAGATCAAGGGTGGATAAATTTTTTTCCTGTAAAGGGCCAGAGAGTAAATATTTTAGCCTTTGAGGGCTAGATGGTGCCTATTGCAGCTACTCACATCTCTTGGGATAGCAGGAAAGCAGCCTTGTGCAAGATTTAAATGAACGGGTGTGGCTATGTGCCAGTAAAAACACAGGCAAAGGGCCATAGCTTGCTGACCCCTGATTCAGAGAGCCCCCAGAAGAGCCCTTGATGGTACATGGCAGAGTGCCACACTGCCCAGATATTGGATGAGCAATGCAGTGCAGACGTGTTCTCGGGTCAGTGACAGAATCCCGACCTGCCACTTAGGGACTGGTAGACTATACTGTTCTCATCCCAAAGGAACCAGCCACAAATTTCATTGTCATCAATGTCCTTGATACTCGTAATCAATAACAGGTCATTGTCATATATGCTTAGCCATTGGGGCACGTATGCCTGTGAAATTTCCAACAAGAACACCGGTATTTCTCTTGCAGTTTTTACTTTGAAAAGTCCCTTTATGAATAACCGTCTTATTTTTATAACAGTTTTGTGAAATATACGAGGCAGATGTTGTTATGCCACCTTCTAGATAATAAAACTGAGTCTTCAGTAAAGCCACTGGGTTGCTCAGAGCCACGTCATTACTCTGTGACGGAAGTAGTAACAAAGTCCATGCCTTCTGGTTCTGCCTTTTGGCTCCCTGTCTGCCTCTGTAACGTGTCTATAATTCAGGTCAGGGGTTGCCTCACCCCTTCTCGTCGGTCTCAGAAACCCAGTAGGAGAAGGGGTAGTTTGGAATGGAAAGGTCTGTGCATGAGGGCTTTTTGTCCCCGAGTCTTGTCTTGCAGAACGACTTCAGGATTCACTCATGTAGGGCAAAGTGTATGATCCGGGTGGCCTGGTTTCATTTCGGGTAGAAAGATGTTAATAAAGCAGAGGGAAAAGACAGGAGCTGCTCGTCCAGACGAGTCCCTGAAGCCTCCTGATGACACGTGTGATTTACAGGCTGCAAGTGGCCGGTCTGGACTTGCTGGTCAGCTTGACTTCGCTCCGTACTTGGACTCCATTAAAAATGCCCTCACATAAACAAAAACTAGGGACTTCCCTAGTGGCGCAGTGGTTAAGAATCCGCCTACCAAGGCAGGGGGCACGGGTTCGAGCCCTGGTCCGGGAAGATCCCACATGCCGCGGAGCAACCAAGCCCGTGCGCCACAACTACTGAGCCTGCGCTCTAGAGCCCATGTGCCACAGCTACTGAGCCCGAGCGCCTAGAGCCCGTGCTCTGCAACAAGAGAAGCCACCGCAAAGAGAAGCCCGCGCACTGCAACTAAAGAAAGCCTGCACGCAGCAACGAAAACCCAACGCAGCCAAAAATATATCAATAAATAAATTTATTTAAAAAAAAACAAAACTAAAACTAAACATGTACATGGAAAGTAGGTTTGAGGGGAAGTAGATTCAGTAATCAAAATCTAGTTTGTTCATAGCAGAACTTGCATCAAAACAATTGTTTCCTTACAAACGTATCCAAGCCTATCCTGTGTTTTTGAAACCTGGATCATTTGGTCTGTTTGGCCAAGGTGATTTTTGTGTTTTTGTGAATGAAACCTTCTAGACTTAGTCAGACTCTAAGTGCTGTTGATCGTTCTTTTTTGGTTTAATGAACTCTTAAATCTTCCTCTCCACCCCAGCCCTTGACCCCCAGACTAAAGTTGGACCTAGCAATGTTTTACATCCAATGACTGAATTTGAAAGAATGCTTTGTTGGCTTTTGTTTTGGGTCGTCCTTTTTTGACTCAGTCTTTTAGGTACAAATACATCATTTAAAGGTTTTAGAAGTTGATCTTTTTGGAAAGCAGACTTCGGAGGTGGGGTGTAGCCCAAGATGTGGTGGTAGCAGAGACCACGCAGAAGGAAACCAGGCGTCCCCCTGTCTATTTCCCTTGGCCTCCTGCCCCGCCCCCCAACCCTGTCCTTTCCCGCCATGGCCCACAAGTAAGCCGAAGCTTAAGTTCTGGAGCTTCATGTCAACAGCGGCAATCCTTTTTCCAGCCCCCATGCCTTTGCTTTGATGGCATGAGGACCAGCACACCTTAGGTGAGATAATTTTGGTAATAAGCCAGTTCTTGAGCAAGGAGGGCGTCTTTCTGATTGAGAATGAGGCCAAGTAGAAGGGAGGGAATGGGAACAGGAGGGGACTAAGGCAGAGCAGTGGGGGAGACAATGGTCAGTGAGCAGAACAGGAAACGCAGACAGGGGCTACGTAAATGGGAATCAGTCCTGGATACGAGTTCTTAGCAGAAGTGGTCTTGAGGAGTCAGCACTTGTCTTAGCAAGAACCAGTGAAGCCAAACTAACCTCATTTCCTTTTCTGCTGGGGTTATGGGATTAGTCGATTAAAGGAAGGTTGTAGATATAGTTTGTATAGATTTTAACAAATTATTTGACCAAGAGTTTCAGGGGACTCTAAGCTCCACGAGGGCATAGTAGTAACGCGGTAAGTATTTGTTGGATAAATAAATACAGCGGTTAGGTTACTAGCCACTGGAGGTATCCAGCCATAGGTTGAGAGAGTCATTTGGCTCCATGATTGTAGGGAGGGTCCCAGTACCCTGGTACCCTCCAGGGATTGGACTGGTTTCTCCCAACCCTGACAATCTGTGCCCACCCCGGGAAAAAGCTGTTCTGGAAAGCTGTCTTAACCATTTGGAAGCTCAGCCATAACCTTGACTTTGAGAAACACTGCTTTGACATCCTGTCTTATGTTAGCTTAGTACCACTGTCCTGGGTCATCGCCGGGGAGGGAGCAGCACAGAAGCGACCGCGTCTGAGCAGTCAGCTTCAGGCTTTGGGTGGGCTGTCTAATTACTGCTTATTGGCTTTTCTTTTTTTGGTGGTATTTCTCTCTGGTCTGTGCACAGCAAAGGGCAAGGCCGTGGGAGACAGTTTTTAAAGTCAGTATCTCAAAAACAAGTGGAAGAGGAATTGCTTGCTCATGAGCCTCACTGCCGGGCCGAATCCCGAGCTACTGATGAGCACGGCCATCCTTGAAGCTGCGTGCCCCGGCGATGTTGAGTGAATGCACTCTCAAGCCCTAGGTGCCTGGAACCCAACCAGCAGGGACACCCTCCTCTGCTCTTGCACTTCCTGGGCTGGCTGGCCAGGCTCTCCTGCCCGCGTGCTTCTCCTGCTCCTGCGGCTCCTCCGCAGCCCTGAGGACCGTGCTTCAGAGAAGGAAGTAGGGAGAAAAAAAGCCAGACGTAACACAGGACCCTGGGATGCTGTCAGAGGCTGGTGCACGAGGAAGCAATATAGCATCATCACTTGCAGCTTCCGTAAGACGCACAGTGGTCTTCCTCATGACCAGCTGCCTGCCCGCTGCCAACTCACTCAGGCGTTTTCGTGCAGCTACACAGTGAGCCAGAAGCAAACAAAAGTCATGGCAGAGATGCTGATGGTTTAATCCATCATGCTTAGCGTCACGAAGCATCAGGGCAAGATACGAGTGTGGAGCACGGGGTCAGTGGGAAAGGTGTGTCCTGTCCGACCAGCGGGAGAATCTTCTAGAATTGCCGGGGGTGTGTTTATGAGTGAATAGACCCAGCAGTGAAGTAAACAAGCCTAGGATTCTGTTCCAGAGAGAGCCAGGGTGCTGGGAAGAGAAGCTGGGAAGGAGTTTGCACGTATAGATGTGGGATGAGATGGTGCACAGGTGAGGTTGTCCTGGTTTGACCTGGGGGGTCCACGCAGGGGAGCGTCCTGTTTGCTGGTTCTGTGGTGGAGGAAGTGACCCCTGAGCCCCTCATTGGCAGGGGAGTTCCTGAACCAGCAGACTTCTCAGGGGATGGATATAATTCTAGACCCGGGTCTGGGGTGGCACAGGAAGGGCATTGGGGAAGGGGTTTGAATGATCTCAATGTATTTTGTAAATGAAATCAACATAACAAGGGTTTGAGAAGCAGCCGTGAAGGAAAACAAACTTGTTTTCCTTCCTGATGGCCGAGGAGTAGACCTGTCCCGTGGCCTTGGCCACCGAGCCCGGGTGGTGTGCTGTGGCAGGGAGGACGAGCGGATTTCCCCTCAGCATCAGCTGCTCTCCTCACGGGCAGCTCCCAGGCCCCTGGTCAGCGGGAGCGGAGAAACTTAGAAGGAGGCGAATCTCCCTAGCTCAGGGCCAGCTGTTTTCTGGAATCGAGGTTGGGGTGAGCTTTTTGCCTTTACTTCTAAATGATCTTCAGGGCCAGGACTTTCCTGATTCACCTGGTGGTAGTTCTCCTCTTATAGAATCACCCTGTCGGTCTCACCACCTTTTGAGAAAATCAGGGCCGCATTTAGAATGTCTGCCCGGCAGCCAGTGCAGGTTGAGAAGGGAGGATGCGAAATTGTATCTCGTTTACGGTAGGGGTCGATGTTGTCTCTGAAATGCAGGTGAAGCCGTATAATGTGTACGTCACAGTTGCCTACCCACCAGACACAGACACCCCCGGGTTTGCAGAAGAAAACAAAACCAAGGTAAGTATGCCTCTCTGTGCCCTGTTTCGAGTTTTGAAGGTAGGAAACCCCTTTTCCCATTTTCTGTCTTTCCACCCTTCGGCCTGGGGGCATTTTCATCAGTCAGAAAATTGAGTTCCTTTCAATTTATGTGCTTGCAAGAGGCCTCCGAACTTTCTGGAACTTTCATTTGGAGTCTTGGAGGATGTAGCCCTATTTTCAAAGGCCATTTTTGCTAAGAATCTTCAAGCTTTATTTAATTAATAAGGTGTTTGCTTTCTGATTGAGAGTACAGCTTGTATTTTAACTAACAAGATAATACTCTTTAGAAATAATATTTTCTCCCCTGGCCTTAAATACATTTAAACACCTGAAATGGTTGCCGATCCATTTGTCTCCACACGGGGGTCTAATGGACACCTAAGACTTAACATTTCCAAAACGAAACTTGCGATTCCCTCTCCTTCCCCCCTTATTATTTTCCATCTCATTACCCGGCGCCCACCATTCCCCCAGCTGCTCACGCTGGAAACCACGAGGCCAGCCTTGATTCCTCCTCTCACACCACACATCCAGCTGACATGCACATCCTCTGGGCTCTGTTCTCAGAATTTATCCCAAATCAGACCTTTTTTTTTTTTTTTTAACTGCAAATCTCTCTACCATCCCAGCAGTGAGGACCGCTGTTGTTTTTGCCTGAACTGCTCTCATGGTCTTCAGCCTGGTCTGCCTGCCCCTTTTCTTACCCCGCTGGAGTCTGTTCTTCATAAAGTAGCTAGTGATCCTTTTAAAGCCCAAGTCAGGTCTTGTCACTCCCCTGGTCAAACCCCTCTTGTGTTAAAAAAAAGCCAAAAAACAAAACTGAAAAAAAACAAAACAAAACCCCAAAAGATCAAAACCTCCTGTACAGCACAGTCCTGTAGAATGTTCTAGAATGGTGGAAATGGTCCTGCACGCTGCTGTATGGAAGTCACATTGTGGCTGTTGAACACTTGCAGTGCAGCTAGTGGGACCAAGACACTGAATTTCTAATTTTATTTCATTTTAAGTAATTTAAAGTTAAAATTAAATAGCACATGTTGGTGTTGGCTGTGTATCAGAGAGTGCAGCTCCCCGAGCTCCCAGCACGCCTGGAATAGAATCCAGAGGCCTCGAGCCTTTTGGATCCCGCACTGTCTGGCCACCTGCCCACAGCATTTTCTCCTCTCCTTGGCCTTGGCCACACCGGAGCCCTGTCTATCCCTTGAGCTTGCCTGGCATGTTCGCACCTGCGGGCTTTGCCCTTGCCATCCTCTCTCTGGATATTCAAATGGATCTTCCTCCTGTGTTTCTTTCCATCTCTGTACAGCCTTCATCTTGGAGAGGACTTCCCTGACCCTCTGTTATCTCAAGTATCCCTCCCGTGAGATGTGAATCCTCTTCCCTGGCCTTATTTTTCTCTATAGTGTTCATCACCTCTGGACATGAACATTAATACAGTGACTGTCAGTCATCCTGAGCTGAATGCCAGCTCTGCACTTTGTTCAGATGAACCTGCCTTGACACGTGGTAGGCACTCTCTGAGCAAACAAAGTGGGAGAGAAAGGAATCAATCAGAACTTATCCCCTTGAACTTGGTATTGATGTGTTTTCTCTTTTATAGTGATGCTTAGTAAGTGTGAATCTGCACAGCATAAAAATTGGCACTTCTGCTCCATGGGCTGTATATTTGCAAAAAGATGTTTAGGATTGAGGAGCTTTTTCTCCTATTCATTTCTCTTCGGCGCTGCCTCTTAAAAATTACTACTATTTCAAAGAAGTAAATTTAAGCCAAATGCCCTGTTCTAGAATAAGGGGAATCTGCTAAGCAGATTTGCAACATTTGGTAAGTGGTCTTTTAGGCAGAAGCCAAAGCTGACAAAGGACGGTGATTTCCCTGTGAAGATTTGATTTTGTTGTTAAATTGGGGTTTTTTGTTTTTCCTCCACTAAAATGTCAGGCTGACTTCTTTGGGTAAATAAAATTCTACCTTGATCTGCGGGTCCCGTAGGGGGCGCCATAGTGCCTTTAAATCTCCTGAGTATCTGGCCACACATGGTTATGTTAGCCTGGGGTTCTGGAAGAATCAATGGTGGCACCTTCAAAAGGGCTTTTCTGGGGCAAAGTGAGAGAGTGGCATGGACATATATACACTACCAAACGTAAAATAGATAGCTAGTGGGAAGCAGCCACATAGCACAGGGAGATCAGCTCGGTGCTTTGTGACCACTTAGAGGGGTGGGATAGGGAGGGTGGGAGGGAGGGAGACGCAAGAGGGAAGAGATATGGGGATATATGTATATGTATAGCTGATTCACTTTGTTATAAAGCAGAAACTAACACACCATTGTAAAGCAATTATACTCCAATAAAGATGTTAAAAAAAGGGCTTTTCTGTTAATTTAGGTTCATCAAGAAACACTTGACTTTTATGAGCCCTATGCTATTCTATTTTAAGAAAATACGTTCTGTTTTTTATTTTATTTTTTCAAGCCTACATGGTAAATAAAATTTATTGTTTCATGCCATTTAAGGCTTAAGTTTTGAAACTTCTAACTGAAACTCCCTTCTAAAGAATTTTTGAGCACATGTGTTGCATGTCGCTCCAAAGAAGATTTTTTTAAAATGAAAATAAAGACAGGGCAAGGTATTTTTTTTTTCATTTTTTAAACTGAAGCTCTGATGGTCCTCATTGGAACTGAGACACACATCCCACAGAGAGTAGCTGGGGCCTCCTTGTCTTGCTTCAGCTACTGGGCTGAATTTTATACAGTAACCAGTAATCAGTAAACTGATTTGAAATCTAGATAGAGATAATTCTAAAAACAGGAATCAGTTCAAAGGTAGACAACTGGAATTATGTATAAATTGGGGGAGGAGGGCTGTAAAATTATTTTTTAATTCGGTGGGCAGTAATGGTATTGATATGTCTATTTTTTTCACCTTTAGCCTTTGGAGACTCGTCTTATTTCAGAGACCACATCTGTTTGCAAACCAGAACAAGTGGCCAAACAAATTGTTAAAGATGCCATAGTAAGTGAAAACCTTGTTTCCTTTTATTAATAGTTAACAGTACTGTATTTCCAAAAAGATATTTTTCTCAAGGCTTATTTCAAAATATAAATTATTGGGTTTTTTTGGTGAGTTAAATTCATCATATCTAATATTAGATTGTACTTTTCTTCCCTTGTTGATTCCATGTTGATTAGTAGGTTCTGGAAACTACTAATATATCTTAATCTTAGGAACAGATTGATCAGTCTGAGAACTTCGGTTCTTTGAAAGGAAAATGAGACTTAACCTGTGATGTGTAAACGGTATGTACTATATACTGTATACGGCATGTTGTCCTCTTCTTTCCTGCAGTATTTTCAGTTTTAGATTATTTTAGGTGTCTTACTGCCCGATGTGTTGATTAAGGATTTTTCTTTCACCTTCCTGCTTCCCAGTATCCTTTTCCCAAAAGTTCACTAATAAGAAAGCGCCACAAGCCCACTGGGCTGTCATCCTGTCAACTCAGCTAATGCACTTCCAGGCTACCGAGTTTATTCAGAGTCAAAAGTGGTATTTTTAGAAACCAGGTGCTATTCTGTAGGACGGTGTATGTGCCACAATCTTTTTGGCAACATTCCCGTTAACCCACATGCAGAAAAGTATACATGTACAGGGGATGTCTGTAAACCTTAGGACCCGTTGAATTTAGGAAATCTGGGGACAGTTGGAACGAGAAGCGTCAGGAGGCTGGGCCTTGGCCTGGAAGGAACGTCCGCGCCGTTGCATGTTCAGGCTGAACCGAGCAGAATACAGGAAGCATCGAAGGCTATTAAAATATCTGCAGAAGTGGGGAGAACTTTGCCCTGATTGTGTTCAAAGGCATAGAAAGAGGGCACCAGCGGATTGGGCGGACTTTGTTTTTCCTGCTTATCTCAAGTCAAAGCAAACACACTCCATGTTTTTAATGATCCGAAGCAGCTCTTTGTATTTTGGCAGGATTCATTTAATCTGGCGGTTCTCACGCTTTTTCATCTCTTGACTCTAAAGCTGTCGACAACCCCAGAGAACTTTGGTTTCCATGGGTTATACTTACCAATATTTGCCGTATCACAAATTGAAACTGCGTCATTTTAAAAATATGTATTCATTTAAAAGAACAATGATAAAGCCATTATATTTTAATGAACATTTTTTATAACAAAATGATTTTTCAAAACAAAATTTAGTGAGAAGGGTGGCGTTGTTTTACATTTCACTGGTTCTTTAATGTCTGTGTTAATAGGGGACAGCGGGATCCTCACAGCTCCCGCATTCGGGCTGCTGTAGCATTTATTTTTATTTTTTATTTTTATTTTTTTTGCTGTACGCGGGCCTCTCACTGTTGTGGCCTCTCCCGTTGCGGAGCACAGGCTCCGGATGCGCAGGCTCAGCGGCCATGGCTCACGGGCCCAGCCGCTCCGCGGCATGTGGGATCCTCCCGGACCGGGGCACGAACCTGTGTCCCCTGCATCGGCAGGCGGACTCTCAACCACTGCGCCACCAGGGAATCCCTGTAACATGTTATTTTGAATGAAGGATATAAAGTAGATCTGGCCTTACAGAGACGTATAGTTGGAAAAGGAAGGAATATGTTATAGGCTTCTCAGATAATTGTGCACATTCTTATTTATTTATTTTTTTTGGGGGGGACATAAAACCTAAAGTGGATGAATAGTAGTTTCTTAAAGGTTAGTTGCCATGTGAAATTGAAACTCTTATCAATGAACTTCTGTTCTCTGTTACATGGTACATTGGTCTGCCTTGCCCTTTGAATGTTTTGTACCCATTCGTGGTTTTGTAACATTATGCATTAGTCATTTGGAAAATATGGATTCCCTGAGTTATCAAAAAAAGGACATTCATTACTATCACTGCTGATCTTATTATAAAAGTCGTTCTGTATTGGGAAGCTGACAGTCTCAAAATGGCAGATATACATTTTCCCAATTCTTAATTTTTCCTTGAAATCTCCGATTCGAACACGGATCACAAAAGCTGCCAGTTTTCCTTGAAGCAACAGTCCTTTCCTTCATTTTCTGCGAAGTGTCTTCCGGATACCCGTGTCTCAATAACCACGGATTGTCAGTCCGTGGTTCTTGCATGTAAAAATGGTGTTCTGCAGAAAAAGCAGGACCTTTCCTGACGTACACGGTTGGAGGAGGGCTCTTCTTCAAGACATCTGTCCCCTTCCATGTGGATTTGTCACAGCATATTAAGACATGTCCTCAAGGGTTGAGATTTAACAAAACGATTGTTTATTGCTTTATCAAGGGCATTTTTAAGCAAAACTGACATAAAAATTTTTTGGAGATTTAAACAATTTCTGTTTTCTTTGTGTATTTATTTATCACTGCAAGTGTGTGTGGCAGTGGAGAGGCGCTACCAGTGTGGTCTGTGCTATGAGACTGCAGTTTTGCCTGTCAGTGCCAATGGCACTGGGTGAAAAAGGCATTTAACGTCTTAGTATCATCATGACAACCGTTTTGTCCTCGTGGCAGGGTCTCAGGACACTCAGGGTCCATGGACCCACGTTTTGAGAAGTGCCTGTCCAGCCATGCCAGCCCATCTGCTGAGGCCACGTTGGGCTCTGAGCTGCGACGTGTGCTTTGTTACCCTCTCCTCCAACCTGAAGTGAACAGACACACGTCATTGTTTCCAACGTGACTGAGTTGATTCCTTCCCATGTCGCTACTATTGCCTCTGTCTTTTCTTTTCCTTCTGTTTTAGCAAGGAAATTTCAACAGTTCCATCGGCTCAGACGGGTACATGCTCTCGTCCCTGACCTGTGGAATGGCTCCGGTAACTTCCATCACTGAAGGGCTCCAGCAGGTGAGCTGAGCTGTGCCTAGGCCTCCGGACAGATGGACACACAGACAGACAACAGGCGCCTCTCAGTGAACCTCAATGAGAAAAGGCTAAAGGAAGACATAGCAACTTTACGTGAGGATGTGAAGAATTTTTATTGAAGTATCAACTTTTTTCTTCCTTTACCTGGGAGAAGTAAAAAGGGAGTAGGTTAAAGCTGTAACTTGAGGAATTTAGTCTGGGAAGAAGACTTTCATGCTGGGTACTGTGGATATAGAGAGAAAACACTGTCTCTGCTATTGGGGTGTTAATCTGGGTTCTCCTCTGAGAATCACTCATCTTCTGTGTTTGAAAAATGGAAATCTCTGTCACTAGGGGGATGGGGTGGACTTGCCTAAAAGTCCTGGAATATTAGACTGGAACACTTTCCTGTGGGTCAGGCCACAGAAGCTTAGAGAGATAAGTCAGGGATTCAACGCAATCCCTGCCCTCACGGAAATTATAGTTCGTCCAGAACACACACAAAAGTTAACTGCTCCTTGATGAGCCGGGTGCCCTGTTTGCTATTGGAGCATCAGAGGTAAGGCAACCTCTCTGACCTCAGGGGGCTTGCAGTCTAGAGGGAGAGACTGATAAGAATGGTGAGGCTGGTACAGTGCAGTGTTATGAGAGTTATGACAGAGGGATTGCTCTAGAAAGACCAAGCTGAGGATGGTGGAGGGTAGGAGGAGGGCAGGGAGGGGTGGGAAGGCCACTGAGCAGGGGCTGCCCCCACTAGTGGGCAGTTTATGACAAAGCGCTACATGATGTGCAGCCGACCACGTCCAGACGGAAAGTCCCCGGGACTTAGGTGTTGAGTTTCCTCCCTCTTCTCTTCTCACTGTGATTCTCTCTTAAGAGTAGACGCTAGGGACTTCCCTGGCGGTCTAGTGGTTAAGACTCTGCTCTTCCGCTGCAGAGGGTGCGGGTTCGATCCCCGGTCGGGGAACTAAGATCCCACGCGTGCCGTGTGGCCAGGAAAAGAAAAAAAGGACGAGACACTACATTTCTTTTAGACGTTTTCCCTGGGCTGTGACTTTACGTCTGAAGTTCAGCACGTCCACAGGAAGACTTTAGAGTATTTTCCCCAGCATATCCTGCCCCCTGCCTTCCGTCACCAGTTCTGTATTCCCTGTCCCCGTGATCAGTGTTCACGTTCACTTCCGAGACCAACCAGAAACGGGCGTGTCATCGCCCACCCAGCTTCTCCTGCCCCTCATGTCGGGGCAGCTCTGTCCGCCCGCCCTCTCGTCCTGGGTCGGCCCACTTTCCTGGCCCTGTCGCTGCTCGTGCAGCTCAGACCAGGACACTCCGTGCCTGAGGCTCTGTGCGCCAGAGGTTGTGAACCGGGGAGCCACGCGCCTGTGAAACGTTCTGTTTGGTCCATCTGGTATGAGCCTGCGTGTGGAAATAGAATAGTCTCAAAATTAGATTTACGTTCAAAGTCGAGATTTTGGACTTTTTTTGGAGACCCAGCAGCCCAGGGTCTGCATTCTCACCTGGCGTCACCGGCTGGCACGGGTGCCCGGGACGCAGACTCCCAGCCCCTGTGGCGCGGCCCTCTGACCTCCGGCCCTGTCACCCCTCTTCCTTCTCCTCCTGCCCCTCCTCTTCTGTCTGCCGCTTTGTCTTTGTCTCTCCATCCCCACTTTCCTTTGACCAACTTCCAGCCTTCCCTCAAGGTCTCACCTTAAACGTTGCTTTTTCCAGAAATCTCCATGACTGGGTGAAATGCCTTGGCCTCACCCCTATTTTAGCCTCTGATTATGCTGTAGTATAATTGCTTTTTTGTGTGTTTTTTATTCCCTTAAGTTTAAAAAAAAATTGACTTCATTTTTTTATTATTTATTTATTTATTTATTTATGTGTGGTACGCGGGCCTCTCACTGCTGTGGCCTCTCCCGTGGCGGAGCACAGGCTCCGGACGCGCAGGCTCAGCGGCCATGGCTCACGGGCCCAGCCGCTCCGCAGCATGTGGGATCCTCCCGGACCGGGGCACGAACCCGTGTCCCCTGCATCGGCAGGCGGACCCTCAACCACTGCGCCACCAGGGAAGCCCTGACTTTATTTTTTAGAGCAGTTTTAGGGTTATAGAAAATGTGAGCGGAAATTAGTGAGTTGCCGCAGACCCTCTCTTCCCCTCCCCCCTCCCTATTATTAGCATCTTGCCTTAGTGTGGCCGCACTGTCACAATTGATGAGCCAGTATTGATACATTATTACCAACTGAAGTCCATAGTTTGCACTAGGGTTTATTCATGGCGTTATCCATCCATCCTGTGGGTTTTGACAAATGTAGAATGACATGTATCCACCAGTAGTGTCATACAGACTATTCAGTGCCCTGACATTCCCCTATGTCCACCTATTCACCTCCCCCCGCTTCTGAACCCCTGGCAACCCTTGATCTTTTTACTGTCTCCAGAGTTTTCCTTTTCCAGCTTCCCTTTGGTTTTTACATTTTTCAAACTTATCCTTGCGCACACTTCAGAGAATCAAATCGTTTTTAAGACTCATTATGAGAAACAGCAAACCCTCACCCCATATCCCGCGTTTCACCTTTCTCAGAAGCAGTCAGGCTGTCCTCTTAGCTGGACCTTCTGACCTTCACCTCCTTATCTCTAGGCAGATACTTACGTGGCCGCTCCCACTCGATTTCTTAGTTCGGGGTCAGGTACTAGCTCTGCTCTGAAGGAAGAGGATGGAGCTCTCCTTTTTCCACCCTGTCCCACCTGCTCACACCCACCTCTCCTCCATCCCCACCCTCCCTTTTTAGTGATACTGTGATTTTGGTTAGATCTGTATTGAGATAACCACTCGCAGGGCTATTTAAATGCTATTCACAGCTGAGCTATGTAATGCACATAACTAATTTTCCTTTCTTATACAACCTTTTGTTTTCCCCGAAACTATTGTTGGCCTTTTTTATGCACTATTTCTGTGTATTATTCATAATGACTGTCTTCACCTCCTCTCAGAAATATCAGATACTCTCTCAGTTTCACCGCTGGAAGGAATGCCTCCTGACCTGCCTGTCGGGACTGGCTGCCCCCCGTCAGGTGCTTAGCTGACCCTGGCCTCCCCTTCTCGGTCATCCTGGGGGACCCCTCTGCCTCGCTTGGGTATTGGGTCCCCTGCCTTCTGCATCACAGCACATTGCCTTTCTTTGTTGACACCGCTCTCTTTGGCTGTTTACCTCTTCTGGCAGCTTCCTAAAAAAAGAGTGCTTGGGAGGCAAGTGTTTGGAGGCTTTGTGTATCTGAAACTATTTCTCTTTGTAGTTTTATGCCTTTTAAAATTTCCCCTTACAGGTGTTGTAGTGAGAGTTCTTTAGTGGAAAGAGTGAAAATTAATGGAAATGGTTCATTGCTGTCTTAACCCTGAAGTAGTAATTGCCTTTTTTCAGTTGGTTGTCTGCCCTGGTATGGAGTGCGCTGGCGGAGGCCGGCACTGGTCTTTCTCACCACAGCGCTCTCAGCACCTAGAGTAGGGTCTGCCTTTTATGATCAGAACATAAACCTTAAACCAAAAAGCCTTGATTGTAGCTTGGATATTTGAGGTGCTGTGCTGGATCTACCCTAGGTCAGAGAACCCCAAGACTACTAAGAATCCCTATTTTGTTCTTTGTATAATTTGCATATATTAACTGGACAAATGTTTTGTCGTTACCTGTCTGGCAGGCCCTGTGCCGTCCAGTGGCTCAGAGCAGACAACTTCTGTTCTCCGTGTTCTGCTGGCACTTACAAAGTTTTCTTTATACGTACTTATCCTTGGAGGAGATTGGAAGATGCGTCTTAGAAACTATTTATCAGAGACATATCCTAAAATCCCTTGAAATGGATGATTGTGTCGTCCTGTTGCATGAGCTCAAAGGTCTCTTTGTCTTGCAGGTAGTCACCATGGGCCTCTTCCGTACGATTGCTTTGTTTTACCTTGGAAGCTTCGACAGTATAGTTCGTCGCTGCATGATGCAGAGAGCGAAATCTGAAATTGCAGACAAAACTGCCTAATTCTTATCCCTTGGAAAAAGACTTTCTAAATAATTTGACCAGCTTGCTGCTAAACGGGACGCAGTGTTTGGCCTGCAGACATTCATGTCTCGCTTTCGAATCTGTGAGATTGGACCAGTGCTCTTCAGAAACCTGGCTGCAAGCAGGGGGATAGACGTTCAACTCCAGAGAATATTATTAATACTATGCAAATTTGGAGCAGGAGACCACTTGATTCTCCGAGGCGGAGAAGTGATGGTAAGGGAATTCATAGCGTGTGAGCAGGGTAAAGGTCAGGATTCCAGAGTGATCACTGAAATTTTTTTTCTATTTATTCTTTTTTTTCCCTGGTAGAGATCAAGTCCAGAAATGTACTTTCCAAGCACTTTTTTAACCTTTCATGAGAGGCAGTTTATGGGTTTCTGGGGCCTTTTTCTTTTCTTTTTTCTTTTTTTCTTTTTAACTTGGTGTATTTTATTCCAGATGCATTTTATACATTGCTGTTGTGTCTGAGTGCATAGTAACGTCCCTCACTTACTCTGTTGCTGGTGGACTCTCGTGGCTTCTCTCTCTTTGATCCCATAAAACTACAAGGGGGATGGGAGAGGGCAATGCAGTGGAACAAAGGAGGTGAATATTTTCCAGTTGGAAAAAATAAGGCTTTCTTGTCTTCTTTAGACTCAAATGCTTAGGGCACTGTTCATTTTTCGTTCACCGGGAAAGGCAGGCTCTAAAATGTTTTCTGAAGAGAAGGCAGATCTTAGAAGCTTAAAAGTTTACAATTAATTCAATAGCCATGATGACCTGAAGCTCACCCATTCCATTGTAGTGTCTTATTCTTCCCATATCTCCCTTTCCAATTTTGCTTATACTGCTATAATATTTTTGTAAAAAAAAAAAGAGAAGACCAGTTTTTTTTTGACTTGACTTTTTAAATTAATGAATTTATTAAAGCAAATGAAAAAATTAGAAAGCGTGACCTTTGTCTCCTCGTAGCATATATGTAGCTTTTAAGAAAGGCTGATGATAGCATGTTTCAGTTTTATTCATTAAGAAAAAACATGTAGGATGACAAGGCCGATGTTGAAGATACTCGTTTTTGAAATGAAATGATTGCCCTGTTCTTTCTGTGACTCTCCCACTGACCCTGAGAACATCCTCTCTGTACCACGTTAAGAAAGCCCAGCCATCACTCTCACCGTAGAGACCTGGAAATCCTGTTGGTCCCCTGAGTGTTGTTTCGAGATGCCAGGCTCCATTGTCCATTGGTTGGATTTCCACAGCAAGTGCCTCTGATGAGTTTTAGCCACTGCTACCTGCTTCGCTCTGTCATTGTATGTGTTCCTCCGACTTGAGGGCAGTCACCTCCATTGTAACGCTGTGTCCCCTCCCCTTTGCATACACAGTAAGTTTATACATTACCATCTTTGAGTTCCTTTTGGTGAGAAAAGTCCACTGCTTTTGAAGAAGAAACTTTTTTTTATTGTTTTAAAAAAACAACACAAGAGATTGTTTTGGTAACAGTACAAAACAATACAATTCTACAAAAGATTAAAGACCTAAAAATTATTGCAAATCTTTTTAGCTTTTGAGTTTTTGAACTCTTGACTTTAAAATGAACTTCATTTTTACAAAGTAAGTTGTCTAATGGCTTTAATCCATGGTGTCTTTTTAAAAGACATGAGAATGGCACATTTTCAAACACTGACAAAGACAGAAGAAATTATTATTTAATATATAAGTTGCTTGGAATGACTTCATTGCAGTTTATGGGAGTGGTTTGAACCCATAATGGTTTCATGAATCTTTCAGCCTTAGAGAGCCATCATCTGCAAAGTTGAGTCATATCGGGCAGCCTCTAAAAGGGAGTAAAGGCTGTGTTTTTCTAATTTACGGATACAAATTAATAGCTGGGTGCTTCTCAATGGTATTCTTTTCTCATAAATGTTTCTTGAATGTTGGTACCTTCTACTGAAGGTCTATATTAAAATCTAGTCCCAGGTGATGCCTCATTTAATAAAATTAACTATTTTGCAATAGTTATTTCAATATACATTTCTCAAGGTATCCTCAGAGAGAGCACTGTGACTCCAGGTCATCTACTGCCTGAACAAATTTGCAGTCCCCTGTTCCACGGTGGGGAGATATCCCCAAGCCAAATGAAGCTCAGGCATGAGAGCAGATTTGTGGAGGTTATAGTATCAGGGAATGGGCTTCTTTGTCATAGATGGCAAAGGTCTACATTCTTGTAACCAAAAAGCTTTGAAAACTGAGGTGTTCCTTTTTTTCTTCCTAAATTTGGTGCCATAATTCATTTGATAGCAAAACCTGACTTGAACTGACTTGAGATTATTATAGTTTTTATTTATGCCACTCCGTGGACTGTTCATTAATTTTGTCCGAAGAAATACCAATGGGTTTGACTTACAGGGATTGCCCCAGACTCTGTGGAGATGTTTTGTAATGTCCAGTATATGCCCCATATTACCTTTTTAAATGCAAAAAAAAAAAATGATGAATTCTGAAACACATCTGGCCTGAAGGGTTTTGGATGAGGGATTGTAGACACTTAAGCAGCATCACATAATGATCTGGTTTCATCCAAAACATGAATATTACAAGGCAAATTCTATTTTTTATCTTTTTTGGCTCAATTCTTGTACAACCTTTTTTAATACTGACTTGCTTTTTTGCTCAGGGGAAGAAGAGAAAGCCTGAGTCAGATTGTTAGGGAAACTACTGGCTTTTTTTTTTTTTTTTTTTAAGGATTGGATTGCATTGATTCAACACTTTCTATTGTACCCAGAAGTGGATATGTCTTACTTGTGGCAGAAGAAGTTCAATCATAATTCTGTTGAAATGTGGGTTCTTTCTGTGTGAGACATAGGTTATTATGTGTGTTTCAGTTCCAAGTGTCTGCCTCTGCTAGGTTGGGGTGTACTGTTTTATTATAATGTATTTGTGAGTATATTTATTTTAAAATGCTTAATGTTATTCAGCCTTAGAAATTCCAAAATATGTTCAAGGACCCTCTATCATTGAAAAAGGTGTAAAAACAATTCTCATTTATTTTTACAAAAACAAAGTCAAGAGAGTTGTTCTTTATATTTTAAAATTTAATTTTCACACCTGAAAGGAGAAGAAATTTAAAATGCTGTTAGTGGTGGCCCCTTTATATGAACACATATATGTTTAATTCTGTCTCTGTTTGGATCTGTTAAGCCATATATTGTTGACTCTTAGAAGTAAAAATTTGAGAGACCATTTCTAATATTTAGATGACAAGAGCATTTTGATCATAGTTGCTTAGATGCAAAGAATTGTATGTCTTTGTCTTTCTAGAAGAAGTCAATACCATAATTTTTTTCTTACTGAATTGTATCATCAACAGATTTAATTTTATTACATCATATTCCAATTTAAACGTGTCTTAACTCACTTGAGGACACTTAAAAGATTCATACTTTTTGGCATAAAATGTTTTGAATCTTTCTCATTTCCTTATCTTCTTAGTGACTCCAGCTTTGGAAAAACACCTACTAACCATAACCTTCCATATTCTGGACTAAACCTTGTTTAGTTCAGACCAGTGATGGCAGATTAGGTATTTTGAAGAGGAGGTAATTAGCTGTTATATTTTACACTTGCTTGATGTGACTACTCTAAAGACATTTTTGAACTGATAAGAGTGCATACGGCTATTTTGATATATATTAGAACCTGTGTTTGCTACTTTAGAAGCTTTTGTGGCAGAATTGTAACCTGATTTTCATATCTTGTATTTCTGAATCACAACAAGAAATAAATGGGGAACACGCTTTACAGATTCAAAAACTCCTTGTTTAGAAATGTCCATTTTTTTTAAGAGATGTTTAAACAAAACACAAACCTCTTTCATAATGTTATCCTAACCTTGCATCTTAAACACTTGACAAGGCTTGATTTATATCACTTTTTTAGGAAGTAATATTTTCACGGTAAGTATTTCGTATTCTGGGCCCTTGTTTCCAATATGTTCAGTGTTTGTTTGACTCCAGTGTGGGATATATGAGTAAAAGAGTAAGAAATGTGGAATTTAAGAAAATTTCTTAAGTAATTATGTTTCATACACAAATAAATTGATTTCCCATACTTTAAACCTTCATATTCCAACAATGAAATATCTCCTAGACTCTTGAAGGGCATAGCCGAGAGATACGGGAAAGGACATGCCTTAATATTTATTTCTCTGTCCTTAAATAGAAAAATTTTGGTCACATTGAGAAGAGATGCTTTGGATGTCTTGATTGGCAAACTTAACCTCTCTTTAAATTTGAGCAACTTATATATGTAAATGGCATGGGATATCACTTCTATAATTTTTTATGTTTGGACGTTTAAAAAGAAAAACATTTCCTGACTTCTGTTCCACTCCTGATTTTATACACCCCATTTTTCCTCCTTCAGCATGTATTTATTGAGTGCCTGTGACGAGCTCGGTATCCAGGCGCCAGGGATATGACTTTGCATAAACAATCTGTCCCTCCCTCGTGGCGATTACATTTCTTGTTTATTTCCCTCCCCCCCTTCTACATCCCTCTGAAGGCTCTTACAAGTCTTATGAGAGGAAGGGGAACCACTCCCCATTCCTTTCTTCAGGCCTCTGAATTTTATGCCACAACTATTTTAATGCCAGGCACTATTCTAAGCTGAGAATGCACAAAGGCAAATATGGTCCCTGCCCTCAAATAGTTTATAATCTAGGGAGAAAAACACATGTCAGAAATTACATGGTGATCCAACAATAGCTATGATTAAGGTATCATAACATTTGAAAACATAACCCGTGCTAGTCACTGTTGTGAGTGCTTTGCATTTAACTCATTTAAATCATCCACTAACCCTACCAGTGGTACCTTTATATCCCCATGTTATAAATGAGGGCACAGGCACAGAGCGGGTATAAGTAACTAGGTCAAGGTCGCAACTGCAAAGCGATGAAGCCAGGATCCACACCAGTTTTCTGTCTTTGAAGCTCCTAGCCTGCATACGAAACCTCTTCTAATGGCATAAGTGGAATCCTAGGACTGCCCAGGATAGTCGGGGATGATCTCTCAGGGGAGAAAGTTGTTGAGGTAAACCTTGAGGAATGAATATGAATTTGCCACAGGAAAGTCGGGTTCCTTTCAGGGAGATGAGCAGATGTGCAAAGGCAAAAGACATGCGAGATCTTGGCGTATTCCAGAAAGCACATAGAGGTGATGTAGCTACAAGAAGGGAAAGTGGAAGGATTGGGTGGGTGTCCAGGGGGTAGGCTTGGGCCACATCACCCCATGCGCAGGAGTTGAGATTTCGGCCTCTGAAGAGCTTTGAGCAGAAATAGGAAATGGCAAGGTTTAGAAAGATCATGGTTCCCTTTGAAATTCAGGCGTTGCTCAGCCCTTGCGCCTTGGAATAAACATTTCTCATTACTTTGGAAAAAAACGTATTAAGATAGAAGATAAACATATTGATATGGATTGAATTGTGTGTCCTCAAAAGATGTTGATGTCCTAATCCCCAGTACCTGTGGATGTGACCTTATTTGGGAATGGGGTCTTCATAGATATAACCAAGTCAAGATGAGGTTATTAGGGTCCTAATCCAACGTGACTGGTGACCTCATAAAAATAGGAGAAAACAGAGACACAGGGAGAATGCCACGGGAGGACAGTGGTACAGATCAGAGTGAAGCAGCTGCAAGCCAAATATTGCCAGCCCCCAACGAAAGCTAGAAAGAGGTAAGGAAAGATTTTCCCCTAGAGCCTTCAGAGGGAGCATGGCCCTACCGACACCTTGATTTTGGACTTTGAGCTTCCAGAACTGTGGGCGAATAAATTTCTGCTTTAAGCCACCCAGTTTGTGGTACTTTGTTACTGCAGCTGTAGATAACAAACATATTAACCTTGATTCTTCTAAATGTGTTCATCAACAGTTAATGTGTGGGAGATACTGTGCTCTGTGCTAAAGAGTGTAAGAGAATAAACATTAGTTATTGAACATAGGAATGTATATTCTTTGCCTGTTTCCCCTCAATGCTATGGTGTTTCATGTCAATCCAACAAGAGCAGTAAACATTTGAAATGTAGAAGACAAGTTCCTAATCTCAGTTGATTCACTTTAAATGCCAAGTCATTAATTTGAAAGGAAAAAATTGCCACGAGTGAGTTTATCGTGTTTTCCTTTGTAAACCAAACGTAAACGTTATTTGCTGGCTGTTAAACTTGTGCAACAGAATGACTTACCTGCACTTCATTGCTTGGTTTCAAAAGTTGTTGCTTAATGATTCCAAACATTTTTTTGAGGCTTAGGACCCACCAAAACTTAGCCAGGTGGGTTTTTCAGTTAAACCAAGGCTTGTTGGTTTAGATTTGGTAAAAGAGTTTCCTGATGAGGACAAGGATGGTTTGAGAGCACACAGTGGATTACTTGGATGCGATCACACTTACAAAAGAGGGGCTCTGGAGCATAAATGAGGAACAGTATTACTGTTAGTATTACTAGTAACTAATACTAATAGGGAATTAGTATTATAATAATAACATTATTATATGTTTGCCAACAACCTGTGTAAACTGTCTTAAAGCATATGGCCCTATTTAGCATAAGAGTTTGTAGTATATAAGATACTTATGTCAATTATATCTCAATAAAGTTGGAAACAATAATGTAGAAGATACTTGAAATTGGAAATTAGTGTTTTGGACTGCTTATCTAGGCCTGTGAGATGTTATTTTTTAAGCAGTTCCTTTTTCTTTTATGCAGGCTATCTGCTTGTTTTTACTCTGCCTAGTCAGTTCATTTTGTTGATGGATTTATTATCACGTCACTTTGCCTAAATGGTTTGGGGTCATGTTTTATATTTTTAACTCTTTCATCTTACCTATTAGTTGTCAGTTCCCTCTCAGTAAACACTGTCTTTCTATCCTTGTTTTAAATAAAAATTTTAATAGTTGGGGAGATTTGATATATACCTATATTAAATATTAGTATTTATGTTCAGATTAGAATAATGTCCTTTTTGAATTTCATAAACTTTGGGAAGATTTATATTGGTGATGGATGAAGAGAACTTTCTGAATGATACTGTTAAACATCAACCAGTAGGTGGCAAAAACTGGCAATAAAAAGCTTTTTGTTTGGCAGATTGGAGAAAAAAGAAGGGAAACACAGGCCTTTCAGACTCTTGGTACAATCTCCATTCCCTGCATCTTGTTCTTTTCTCTTCCCGGTGCCACCCTACTGCTAGAAGCCAGCCAGGCAAAACCAGGAAAAGGACCATCCATTGGCTCTAAGTGGAAGACGTCTTGGGAAGTGAAAAGCCCACAGTGCCTACATTTTGAAGGTTATCGGAAGGTCTCTAGATTCGCATCTAGGACTCCAGACAGACCGGTTCTCCCTCCACTAGCTCACCAATACTCACAGACAAATAGTTAAGTCACACACCTCCAAGGAATACTTGTCCTTACATTTTGGGTGGAATCTAATAAGCATGCAATCTGAATGGAGGAACGGTTTCACTCTTTTGATTGAAAGAGTATCCAGAACATTCCTAGGGAATATATAGCCTTAGTCAAGGAATAATGCAGACCTGTCTGGAGAATGTTTGGTTATGGTCAAGATGCCACTTAAGTGTGGAGGAATCTGTAAAGTGAGGCTCTGTGGAGTAAAGGAGAAAAAAAGGCAGCTTTCCTTTTTCTGGGAATGGGATATCTGTTTCCTTCTGGTCTCCCTCTTTGCAGAAGTACAGTCTTTTTTCCAGCTCTGGCCTCTCATTTCCTCACTGACATGCTGGGTCTCAAGCGCTAAGGCTTTCAATTTCTCTTAAGTAATTTTGGGGGGTTAGGACAAGGTTCTGAGAAGATCCCTAAACCATGATGTGTGGCCTTAACACGGGCTTCTGCTATTCTGTGAAAACATATATCCAGGTCAGTCTATACCCAGTGTCTCTCTCCAGGCCAGCACACCTCCCTGCCACGGCCATGGATAAAAGGGGACTTTGTTACAGCAGTTGGAAGGCAAGAAGGACCACCTCCCTTCATTCCCTCTTGCCTGGATAAGACATTTGTACCAGGCACCCATTCCTATATGCAAGAGGTTGGCATGTTGGCCGATTGTATTTGATAAAATGAAGAAATGAAAATAATTTGCCGTGCTTATTTTGCCACAGAATGAATGCTTTGATTTTAGACTAGGAATGAGACAAAATATAGTGTGAGAACATAATTGTACACATGGCAGTACTCACTTGTCATGTTTCTATGACCTCAACAGGCCAGTGTCCCTATATGTTTGTACTTGAGTCCTATTAGGTAAGCCGCCGTGCTAATTTTTTCCTGACACTTTATTTGTCAAAGACTCTTAGAGATAAAAATAAACACATGCAACTTGTTTGCCCTATGTGCTTTTCTCCTGGGAGCTATTCATCCTGGTGAATTTTTTAAAAAAAATGGGTACATATGTGTGTGTAATATATAGGTTTGTGTATGTATAGATAACTCGAGAAGGTGCGGACATCTAAGATTGGCTGCTAGGCGACCGCGGAGGCCTTTAGAAACCCACCCACCCTGGTTGGGGGGCTGCAGGCCTGAAAGTTGCCCTGTAGCCCCCCGTGGCGTCCAGCCCTCACCCAGTGCCGAAATTGTTAGGGGCAGAGGAAAAACATTTACTTAACCACTCGAAAGCCCTTGATATCCCTCACTAATCCCTTGGCCGCGCCACTGAGAGCTCTGTGTGGCCTCGGTCACGGATGGTGTCTCCGGAGTGTATGTTGTGCGTGGACACCTAGGAAGCAGCTTGCAAGTAAACACGATGCTTGGGGCTTCCCTCGCGGATGAACGTGCAGCGTCGCCTCTCTTGATGGGAGGGCAGCGCTGAGGCCCCTGGTAACACGATGTGTGGACACACACACACACACACACACACACACACGCACGCACACACCGCGCGCGCGCACGGCTAGAAACGGTCGAAGCCCCTGGTAACACGATGTGTGGACGCGGACACACACACACACACACACACACACACCCGCGCGCGCACGGCTAGGAAGGGTCGAAGCGATTCCCGGCGCTCTTCCAGCGCTTGTTTTGTCGGCGTCCCCCCAGCTCCTGGCCCCGGCAGCCGCCCGACCGGCCGCGTGCGGCTCCCCGGGCGCCCCCGGCCCCTCGCGGGCCCCGGAGACTCCGAGCGCGCGCCGGGCCCGCCGCAGGCCCGACGAGGCCCCTGGCACACCCACCGCGCCGCGGCCGCGCGGGAGGCCTGCGCCGCCCGCGCCACCCACCGGCCGGGCCCAGCGGGCGGGCGCAGCGGGCGGGGGCCGTCCCGGGCGCTCCCTCCCCGGCCGCGGGCCTGCGCGCCATGAGTTCCCGGCGGGGCGCGCCACTCCCGGGCCGGCCGCGGCTCCTTTAACCCGGCAAGGGGAGTGGGGCGGAGGGCGCGGAGGGGGCGGAGGGGGCGGCGGGGCGGCTCCGAGGAGGGCTCTTTCTTTCTTCTTTTTTTGAATGAACCGTGTGACGTACGTACAGGAAACCAGTCGGTTCGAGAGGAGAATGAAGAGGCCAGGCCCCCCCGCGCCGCGCCCGCCCCCTTCCTCCTCGCGCCCGCCCCCGCCTCCGCCCCCGCCCGCCGCGCTCCCGCCCGCCGCTCTCGGTTTCCCCGCCGAGCCGCCGCCGCCGCCGCAGCCGCCAGCGAAGGTGCCGGGCGCCGGGCCCTCCCCGCCGGCGCGGCCGTCATCGCCCGGAGCGGGTGCGCGGCGAGAGCGCGGGGGAGGCGGGCGCCGCCAGCGCCGCCGCGCAGGACAGGAGGAGGAGAAAGGGTGCGCAGCCCGGAGGCGGGGTGCGCCGGTGGGGTGCAGCGGAAGAGGGGGTCCAGGGGGGAGAACTTCGTAGCAGTCATCCTTTTTAGGAAAAGAGGGAAAAAATAAAGCCCTCCCCCACCACGTCCTTCTCCCCAGCCCTCGCCGCACCACACACAGCGCGGGCTTCTCGCGCTCGGCACCGGCGGGCCGGGCGCGTCCAGCCTTCATTTATCAAGCAGCTTTTCGGAAAATTCATTCGCTGTTCGGAGTTTAATCAGAGGAGGATTCCTGCCCCCGTCCCCGGCTCGTCCACCGGCCCCCGGTCCCTGTCTCTCTCCCGTGGAGGCGTGAAGCGGTCCCTCGGACAGAGATCCATGTCTGTGCCCGCGCGTGTGTGTGCGCGTGTAAATTGCCGAGAGGGGGAAAATCACAGGACTTCTGCAAATACTGGACTGAAAATTGTAATTCATCTGCCGCCGCCGCTGCCTTTCTTTGCTCGTGCTCTTGAGATCTCCGGTTGGGATTCCTACGGATTGACATTTCTGTGAAGAAGTCTGGGAATCAAACTGGAAATTCTCCTAATTTTTACACCCTCCGCCCCCAACTCCTGATTCATTTGGAAGTTTCACAGCAGCTATCACTGGAGAGTTCTGAAGATTGATGGAACCTTTGCCTTATGCATTTGTTTTCACAGAAAAGGAAACTTGACAGAGGATCATGCTGTCCTGAAAAAATACAAGTAAGTTCTTTGCACAGGAAATGGGTTTCATGTAACTTTCAATGGAAACAGTTGAGATTTTAACTTTAAGTGCATTCGAGTAAGTTTAATTGCCAGGCAGTTTACTATATTCTTTTCAGCTGTGTAACTTGTAGTGTGTGTGCCCTGCTTTCACCCACCTGTATAAAGGGAAATGCACCTGATTTTGACTGATTAGTCTTTTTAACCTTTCAGCATCACGGAGGAAGTAGACTGATATTAACAATAATTAATAATGTGCCTCATGAAATAAAGATCCGAACGGAATTTAAATAAAAATTTCCTGCATCTCATGCCAAGAGGGAAACACCAGAATCAAGTGTTCCGCGTGACTGAAGACACCCCCTCATCCAAGAATGCGAAGCGCATCCAATAAAATAGCTGGATTATAACTATTCTTCTCTCGTGCGGGGCCGTGGCGCGGGAAGCGGGGGCGAGAGGTGCTGTTGGTACCCGGCTGCTTTTCCGTGGGGGAAGGATGGCGCACGCTGGGAGAACAGGGTATGATAACCGGGAGATAGTGATGAAGTACATCCACTATAAACTGTCGCAGAGGGGCTACGAGTGGGATGCCGGAGACGCGGGCGCCGCGTCCCCGGGGGCCGCTCCCGCGCCGGGCATCTTCTCCTCCCAGCCTGGGCGCACCCCAGCGCCATCCAGGACCTCCCCGCCGCCGCCCCAGACCGCCCCCGCCGCCCCCGCCGGGGGGCCTGCGCTCAGCCCCGTGCCACCTGTGGTCCACCTGACCCTGCGCCAGGCCGGTGATGACTTCTCTCGTCGCTACCGCCGCGACTTCGCCGAGATGTCCAGCCAGCTGCACCTGACGCCCTTCACCGCGAGGGGACGCTTTGCCACGGTGGTGGAGGAGCTCTTCAGGGATGGGGTGAACTGGGGCAGGATTGTGGCCTTCTTTGAGTTCGGCGGGGTCATGTGTGTGGAGAGCGTCAACCGGGAGATGTCCCCCCTGGTGGACAACATCGCCCTGTGGATGACTGAGTACCTGAACCGACACCTGCACACCTGGATCCAGGATAACGGAGGCTGGGTAGGTGCATGTTTGATTGAATGTGAGTCTGGGCTGGACCTCTCGGGTCTGAGATGCGGAGGTTGGAGTCTGGGTGGGCTACTGGGCCAAGGGAGACCGATGAGCCAATGAAATAAAATCAGGGTTGTGGCTTCCCTCCCTCTTTCCCTGTACAGAGGTCTCCCTGCCAACCCAACTGTGATCATTGCTTCCCGGCAAAATTGTTTCCCTTGCTTGCCAGCCATTGAGGTTCAAAGATCCAGCCTTTGGTGTTCAGTAGGATCTTGGGGTAAATGGCATCCCTTCAGGGTTTCTCAAACTGGGGGTCCAAGGATCCCCCTCATCACGGTACCTGGCCTGAGTAGCCTGTTGAAATGGGACATTTCAGGGACGACTCATAAACTAGATGCCAGGCTGGGTCCTGGCAATCCGCATCAGAAATAAGCTCCCCTGGGGGTTTCTTCTTGGTACTAAAATTTGAGAACCATCCAGTTGGAAGAACAGACTCCCCCAGAGGACCAAGGTCATGCCTTTTCTGACTCACTTGGTAAGATCTACCCAAAGAGGAAAACCAGTGTAGCCCTTTTCCCTAGAACACCTGGATGTTTGTAAAGAGGTAAGCTGTGACAGAATTTGCATTGGCTGCGTCCCTTGTGTTCTATTTCTATAACTTGTGTGTGATTTTGAGGTTTACTGGAATTTTAGTATCTTCTACTTTTCACCACCTAGAATCCACGTGATTTGGTGGTCCCCTCTGCTGGCAAAACTTGCATCTAGAGTATCTATATAAAGTGTAGAAGAATTGATTCGTAGCTGTGGATTCTTGTGCTCTGACTTTAGCTGAAGTGATTGATGCCTATATTTTTGAAGAACATCTGTGAACTGTTTTTTTTTTTTTTCTGGTACTGTTGTGCTAGATAGAGCCTCTTATCATGTCACCATAAAGTTCTTTTTGTGTGTGTGGTTCTTTGGGGGGAGGGGTACAGATCCTAAGACTGAAGAAGTGTAATTGACATCTACACTTTATATCTGAAGTGATTAATTTGTGAAAAAGTGAAAGAGGAATAATTCTTGTCTTTTAATCTGAAGAACTGTCTTTGAAAAAGGATGCAATTCAGTGCTTCCTTTCACAGTCTCTAGGGAGAATTACTAATGTTATTGTTTTATAGGACCTAACAGGAGCAAAAAGCTTAGAAGTCACTACAGGTGGATTCGATTTCAAGAAGCACATTACATATTTTACTACAGTTTACAAAGTGTGCTAATGGTAAGGGGCCAAAAAGAGAAAAGGCCAAGAAAAGTAGATGACTGACATGAACATCTGATCCTACTTGACCAAAGTTGACAAAATATTGATGCCACTGTTCAGTGTTTAAAAGTAAAACATCCCCATTTAATCTCTAAAATTTAAATGCTTTTTGTGAATTGTTTGTTTTTCGAGATCTCATATTATCAGATCTTTAGTAATTCTGGAAGAATTCAGTGAAGTGTGTAAAGAATATTTTTGTTAAATGTTTGGTTAAGTAGGTGGTTTTATTTTTAACCACCATAACCAAAGAGATAGGGACTTCCAGACGCCAAAAGGATCATTTTAAGACCAAAGTAGAGCTAATATAACAGTTTGACTATTACATATTTTTGTGAAAAAAATTTTAAAAATTTTCTTTCTAGTTGAAAGAAATCCATGGTGGTAACTGTCATGTGTCAAGTAATTTAATAAAAAGATGGGAAATGGAGGCATATGTTTATGATAGAAATTAAGATATAATCTTGATCTTTATTGTCGAGTTGTGGTATATTAACATCTCATACAGTTGAATTTTCTTTTTAAGTGAAGGCTCACCTTTTCCTCCTTTCAAAATAGAGTTTTCTTAGTAGAGCCTATCTTTGTGGTCAACAGGTATCTGAGGTTGATAAATGTAGAGGCTACATTTTATGATGCCAAACCACAATGACGTACCGTAGAACATGATAAACTTTTTTTGGACAAAACCTGTTATAGTAAAAATAAATCATATAGAAGCACAAATAGCTGATGGTAAAATGTGTAGCTTTCAGGGCAACATATAGATGGATGACTAAACAGGAAAGCAGAGGACTTTGGCAAAAAAAAAGTATATATCAGGAAATGCAATCATAAATGGACACTTTGGAATAATAAAAGTGGTAGTACTTGAGAGCCTGATGTACTTATCCTTTCAAAGGAGCATTATGAACCTCAATTTTTATTTTAAGCATTTGGCATACAGATTTTCCTCCAAATTTGCACCAATCCGTGTTGCATCTCTAATAACATGTTGCGTCTTTCAGTGTAAAGGACTCAGTAAGGATGGTAAAACTTCAGAAGAGAGCTAGCACATTCTTTTAACGTTGGACAATGACTTGTACTGTTTACAGGACTCGGTGGATCTGCTCATCTACTGAATCGATTCTTACGGGGGCTTTAGATTCTAAGTCACATGTTTTTTCTTCGCTGCTGCTACTTTTGAGGCCGAGGAAAAACAGTTTGCATTCCATGTTCCATGACTTGGAGAAAGCAGGGCCTTGGATGATAGGTGTCTGAGAGATGGTCCTAGAAGTCTACAAATTATGTAAAGACTAAAGAGGAAGTTGGCGGTGGAGTGGAGTATGGCTTTATTCCCAAGTCTGAATAAGGCTTCCAGAGGGAGGCAGTGGTTCTAGGAGATGTCCGAGACCCTGCCACTCCCACGTGTGGCTCAGGGACCAGCGGCCTGGGCATTACCTGGGAGCTTCTTAGAGATGCAGCGTCTCAGGTCCCGCCCCAGAGCTTCTGAGTCAGAAGCTGTGGTTCGCACGTCTACAGGTGTTGGCGTGCACGTGAGAGTTAGAGATGCTGGCTGCCATCACCGACCATCGATTCTCATAGACGCCTTTTAGGAAAAACGGCAATCTGGGATGGATCCTACAGTGTACCTTTCCAGTGGCCCCGCGGGTCCATAATATTACCTAGGATGCTGAATATTTCCCATGTGTCCCCTAGAGTGATCTGACTCTTGGAAGAAATAGACTGGAATGCAAGAGAGACAGGAAAGAAATTATTATAAGCTCCATCCTCTCAAGAATGTTTTGCGTGGTAGCTATACAATTTGTATTGGCATTACAGACCCCCTGAAAGTAAGATAGCTTTTCTACTCCAGTTAAAGACAGGAAATTTAGCTCTTTTAATAGCTCCATTCGGTATTGTTTGATCCCCTTGTAACACAGTTCAAATTCTGTAAATGAGTTTAGGGGCCCTGAGACCACTTCATGACCAAGGGGCTCTTGCAAGCAGAGGGTTGAGATTTGGGCAAGTTGATGGTGAATGAACATTGATGGCGCCCTCCGAACTGAGAAACGTGACATTTCGCTTCATGTCTTAGGAGAGAGTGAGATGTTTGACAGCTGCAAGAATGACATGCCATAACTTGGATATTGGCTTCATTCTGTTGATGACATGGTGGTGTGACTTTTTTTGTATGTTTGTCATTTGGTCTTTGTGGTTTAGGAAGACAGGAACTTACTTCTCCACATCCAGTAGAGGTTGGCTTCCTTTTTATTAGTTGGTCAGCAAGCAGTTTCTCTTTTCTGTACATAGTCCACATCCACCCAAACGTTTGATTAACTGGAAAGCAATACTCTTCTCAGGCTAGTGTACAAAATACATGAAAAAACATCAGTTTTCTAGTGGCTGAGTTTCAGCTGCTTATAGCTAATTTTGGCAGCAAAATGATAGGATTAAAAATAGCCTGAAGATGATCCAGTCTTAAATAATATATTTAATGATGAACTTTCCTTGGGAAAGTGCATCTTTCTGCCTGCTAAGAATCACATGACCCCTTTTAGTAATTTATTTTGTAGAGAAAGATACATTATTGCTCCTAGAGTTTGCAGTTTTGTGCTGTTGAGCGATTGCTTTTGGGGACTTTTGTAAAATTTTATAGTTCACTCAGTTCTCTTTTCTGTTTTACGGCCTTTGTTGCTGTTTAATGTCGGTGGAAAACATGGCTTTCTTCTGTGCATCCTGTTACTTTTAGCTGTGCTTTCTAGTGAGAACTGATTGATCTTTTTAGCAATCCTTGATTGAACCAGTACATTTCAGAATTGCTAAATGTTATTAGGCTACACAGCACACCAGGTAACAGAAAGCCATAGATTTTTTTTTTTTAAGCCAAACTCGTAAATAGTTTTTCTTTATCTCGACTCCCAGTCCTAGTCAGCTTTTTGGAGGATGATAAACCCACTCATAAAGCAGGTGTGTGGGTGCTGTGTGTATTAATGGTGGTCTCTCCCACTCAGCACGTCCCCGCACCCATTTCTGAGGTCATCCATCGTGTCTTCGCCAAGAGTTTAGCAAAGCAGTATTTCAGAAGAAGCGCATTTGTGCTGGAAAAACAACACTATTTGTAGTGTACAAGTAAAAAGGTTTTTTTCTCCCCCAGACATATATCGTATTTGAGGTTCATTTCAAACAAAATCAGTGCTTGACGTCGAAACGCGGTTAACAATGAGAGTCAGCCAAGGACGGAGACAGTTATTCAACAGACATGACTGCAAGTCTTCTATGTGCCCGGCCCTGGGCTAGTTTGGGGGTCCAGGGAGGAAGGCTTTTCCCCTGCCCTGGATGCCCTCACAGACCAGGGCTGGAGATGTCGTCGTGAACTCAGTTGCCACACAGCCTGATAAGATGATTCTAAACTCTCAGATTTAGAGGGAAAAAGAAGAAACAAAACAAAACAAAACCCTAAGGATGTGTTATTTTGCATACACTTCAATCTTTGTCTGAAAAAGTTATTTCTAACCATATGGTTGTTCATGTGTGCATTAGGCCTAATTTAACTAGGAAGAGAAATATAGATGATTTAGAAAATACTCTTGTTACACGGACGTTCGCTTAAGAGAACTGAAAGGCAGGGGGAGTTCCCTTGGTAAATATTTACCCATTAGGTGCTCTTTCTACATATTATGAAGACTTAATAAACACTAGCCTGCAGTTTTTAAAGTATTTCATTAATTTTTTTTTTTTTTGGTAAAAGACACCTGAGACTCTGATGAGGTTGATTAGAATAGATTAATTTGAAGAACTATCTTTCTTAAATCATTCTGGTATGCAGACAAGTCCAAGTCGATCTGAACCAGAACAGGGGAGAGATTAAAACAAAACCTTTTGTTTCGGTGTGGTTTTAGGTTCTAGCACTGTTCTGTTTATTAAGAGGCTTCTCTTCCAAAACGCTACTTATAGAAATTCCTAGTCCACTGTGACGTTTGTGTTCCTGAACAGCAGGTGTTTACCATCTAACATCTTTCTTTAAATGGAGGTTGTAAAACTTTTGAAGTTACGACAAAGCCATTTTCATCTCTAAAAGTATTTTCCTAGATTGCTGCGTGTTCTGATCTGTGCTCGATTTTGTCGTGCCAACACGATTTCTCTGCTCTTTATTTGCCAGACAAAAGATAAACCCAGCTGTCCTCCAGTGAGAATGATGACGGAATGATTGTTTCTCCAAAGCCGTGTGGGCTTTCTCATCGGAGACCCTCCCCACTCCCGCCAACCTCCATCACTGACCCCTACCTGTCCGTCACTCCACCACAGGGAGACCTCCAAGGGGTAGCTCTTTGTCACCTTCCAACATGTGAAGGGTGGGATTCACCTGAAGGAAAGGGCATTATGTCTAGATAACCAGCAAGTGGGGGCAGAAAAGGGGTCTGCCCAAGCTGGAATATTATAACCCTGACTCCAATCTTGCTACAGGCAACCGGGCAAGGAAAAATTCTGTCATCAGATATGACGCTTTCCCTCCAGAGATCATAAATTCCAACCCTGTGCAGGGAAAACATAGAATCTGCTGGAAGAGTTTGTACTAGCTCTGATCTCTGCAATGTGAGAGTAGAGTGAGGGTTATACTCTAGCCTTAGATAAAGTTTGACTAACTAAACAACTAAAATAACTTACACTAAAGATTACTTCCCCAAACGCTCTCTTAAACATGTTAGCAAGAGAATCTCCCTGACATGCTGGCGTGGCCATTGGTAGCAGTTACAAAAGCACTAAGGGCTACTTGGCTGATTTTCTTAGGCGATGGACCAGATTCTACGAGCAATTTCACTGGCATCAGTATTTCCATTCTGCTCCTTGTTTTGCCTTCAGAATTTCAGGGATGGAGCCATATTCCGTTTTTAGTTAATAATTGGCTAATCAGCTCTCTGGAGCTTCAGCGTAATGAGTCAGAAGCTTATGACTGCCCCCACTCTCCTTCTTACTTCTCCTGAAACTAGCCCAAGGACCCACTGTGTCAAGTGAAGCTTAAATTTTCCAAGGGAGATTTTACCATTGAGACCAATGCATCTTTCTTGTGACAGTTCCAGTTACTGTATTTCTCTGTTTTTTAACTGTCTTTTCTTAAGCTGTGAAAGAATATGGGGAGTTTATGACTTCTAATGCTTGGAGCACCAAACAAGGCCTGAGTGTTGCAGGTTGTCTTTTCCTGACTTTTTCCAACTCTTCTTCACAAATACTAAGATTTCTTCTGCTTTACAGCACGATGAATGTCATACCTATGTATTACCTTTGAAATTCAATTGCGGCCGAATATTCTACTGAGATGCATTAGAATTTTCAAAGGGAATATGGGACAAAAACTTAGTCTTCTTAGTTCAGTGCCTTCTTACAATTAGCATAGGAATAAAGTTAATTACAAATTATATCATCATCTTTACATATTGATATTTTATCTCTTGGGAAAAAAAGAAAGTCTATAAAGGATGCCAGTCTAAAATTTCAGGACTATCTCCTAGCTGTTTTCTTTTTTTAAACATCTTTATTGGAGTATAATTGCTTTACAATGGTGTGTTAGTTTCTGCTTTATAACAAAGTGAATCAGCTATACATATACATATATCCCTATATCTCCTCCCTATTACATCTTCCTCCCACCCTCCCTATCCCACCCCTCTAGCACCGAGCTTATCTCCCTGTGTTATGCGGCTGCTTTCTACTAGCTAGCTATTTTACATTTGGTAGTGTATATATGTCCATGCCACTCTCTTCGTCCCAGCTTACCCTTCCCGCTCCCTGTGTCCTCAAGTCTATTCTCTACGTCTGTGTCTTTATTCCTGTCCTACCCCTAGGTTCTTCAGAACCTTTTTTTTTTTTTTAGATGCCATATATATGTGTTAGCATACGGTATTTGTCTTTCTCTTTCTGACTTACTTCACTCTGTATGACAGACTCTAGGTCCATCCACCTCACTACACATAACTCAATTTCGTTTCTTTTTATGGCTGAGTAATATTCCATTGTATATATGTGCCACATCTTCTTTATCCATTCATCTGTCGATGGACACTTAGGTTGCTTCCATGTCCTGGCTATTGTAAACAGAGCTGCAATGAACATTGTGGTACATGACTCTTTTTCAATTATGGTTTTTTTTCAATTATGGTTTTCCCAGGGTATATGCCCAGTAGTGGCATTGCTGGGTCATATGGTAGTTCTATTTTTAGTTTTTTAAGGAACCTCCATACTGTTCTCCATAGGGGCTGTATCCACTTACATTCCCACCAACAGTGCAAGAGGGTTCCCTTTTCTCCACACCCTCTCCAGCATTTATTGTTTGTAGATTTTTTGATGATGGCCATTCTGACTGGTGTGAGGTGATACCTCATTGTAGTTTTGATTTGCATTTCTCTAATGATTAGTGATGTTGAGCATCCTTTCATGTGTTTGTTGGCAATCTGTATGTCTTCTTTGGAGAAATGTCTATTTAGGTCTTCTGCCCATTTTTGGATTGGGTTGTTTGTTTTTTTGATATTGAGCTGCATGAGCTGCTTGTAAATTTTGGAGGTTAATCCTTTGTCAGTTGCTTCATTTGCAAATATTTTCTCCCATTCTGAGGGTTGTATTTTCGTCTTATTTATGGTTTCCTTTGCTGTGCAAAAGCTTTGAAGTTTCATTAGGTCCCATTTGTTTATTTTTATTTTTATTTCCATTTCTCTAGGAGGTGGGTCAAAAAGGATCTTGCTGTGATTTATGTCATAGAGTGTTCTGCCTATGTTTTCCTCTTAGAGTTTTATAGTGTCTGGACCTACATTTAGGTCTTTTTTTTTTTTTTTTTTTTTTTTTTAATAAATTTATTTATTTATTTATTTTTGACTGTGTTGGGTCTTCGTTTCTGTGCGAGGGCTTTCTCTAGTTGTGGCAAGTGGGGGCCACTCTTCATCGCAGTGCGCGGGCCTCTCACTGTCACGGCCTCTCTTGTTGTGGAGCACAGGCTCCAGATGCGCAGGCTCAGTAGTTGTGGCTCACGGGCCCAGTTGCTCTGCGGCATGTGGGATCTTCCCAGACCAGGGCTTGAACCCGTGTCCCCTGCATTGGCAGGCAGATTCTCAACCACTGCGCCACCAGGGAAGCCCTACATTTAGGTCTTTAATCCATTTTGAGTTTATTTTTGTGTATGGTGTTGGGGAGTGTTCTAATTTCATTCTTTTGCATGTTGCTGTCCAGTTTTCCCAGCACCACTTGTTGAAGAGGCTGTCTTTTCTCTATTGTATATTCTTGCCTCCTTTATCAAAGATAAGGTGACAATATGTGCGTGGGTTTATCTCTGGGCTTTGTATCCTGTTCCATTGATCTATATTTCTGTTTTTGTGCCAGTACCATATTGTCTTGATTACTGTAGCTTTGTAGTATAGTCTGAAGTCAAGGAGCCTGATTCCTCCAGCTCCGTTTTGCTTTCTCAAGACTGCTTTGGCTATTTGGGGTCTTTTGTGTTTCCATACAAATTGTGAAATTTTTTGTTCTAGTTCTGTGAAAAATGCCATTGGTGTTTGATAGGGATTGAATTGAATCTGTAGATTGCTTTGGGTAGTAATAGTCATTTTCACGAAATTGATTCTTCCAATCCAAGAACATGATATATCTCTCCGTCTGTTTGTATCATCTTTAATTTCTTTCATCAGTGTCGTATAATTTTTTGCATTCAAGCCTTTTGTCTCCTTAGGTAGGTTTATTCCAAGATATTTTATTCTTTTTGTTGCAGTGGTAAATGGGAGTGTTCCCTTAATTTCTTTTTCAGATTTTTCATCAATAGTGTTTAGGAATGCAAGAGATTTCTGTACATTTTAATTTTGTATCCTGCTACTTTACCAAATTCATTGATTAGCTCTAGTAGTTTTCTGGTAGCATCTTTAGGATTCTCTATGTATAGTATCATGTCATCTGCAAACAGTGACAGCTTTACTTCTTTTCCAATTTGGATTCCTTTTATTTTTTTTTCTTCTCTGACTGCTGTGACTAAAACTTCCAAAACTATGTCGAATAATAACGGTGAGAGTGGACAACCTTGTCTTGTTCCTGATCTTAGAGGGAATGGTTTCAGTTTTTCACCATTGAGAACGATGTTGGCTGTGGGTTTGTCATATATGGCCTTTACTATATTCAGGTAAGTTCCCTCTGTGCCTACTTTCTGGAGGGTTTTTATCATAAATGGATGTTGAATTTTGTCAAAAGCTTTTTCTGCATCTCTTGAGATGATCATATGGTTTTTCTCCTTTAATTTGTTAATATGGTGTATCATGTTGACTGATTTTCATATAATGAAGAATCCTTGCATTCCCGGGATAAACTCCACTTCATCATGGTGTATGATCCTTTTAATGTGCTCTTGGATTCTGTTTGCTAGTATTTTGTTGAGGATTTTTGCATCTATGTTCATCAGTGATATTGGCCTGTAGTTTTCTTTCTTTGTGACATCTTTGTCTGGTTTTGGTATCAGAGTGATGACGGCCTTGTAGAATGAGTTTGGGAGTGTTCCTCCCTCTGCTATATTTTGAAAGAGTTTGAGAAGGATAGGTGTTAGCTCTTCTCTAAATGTTTGATAGAATTCTCCTGTGAAGCCATCTGGTCTTGGGCTTTTGTTTGTTGGAAGATTTTTAATCACAGTCTCAATTTCAGTGCTTGCGATTGGTCTGTTCATATTTTCTGTTTCTTCCTGGTTCAGCCTCGGAAGGTTGTGCTTTTCTAAGAATTTGTCCATTTCTTCCAGGTTGTCCATTTTATTGGCGTAGAGTTGCTTGTAGTAATCTTTCATGATCCTTTGTATTTCTGCAGTGTCAGTTGTTACTTCTCCTTTTTCATTTCTGATTCTATTGATTTGAGTCTTCTCCCTTTTTTTCTTGATGAGTCTGGCTAATAGTTTATCAATTTTGTTTTTCTTCTCAAAGAACCATTTTTTAGTTTTATTGATCTTTGCTATTGTTTCTTTCATTTCTTTTTCATTTATTTCTGATCTGATCTTTATGATTTCTTTCCTTCTGCTAACTTTGGGGTTTTTTTGTTCTTTTTCTAATTGCTTTAGGTGTAAGGTTAGGTTGTTTATTTGAGATGTTTCTTGTTTCTTGAGGTAGGACTGTATTGCTCTAAACTTCCCTCTTAGAACTGCTTTTGCTGCATCCCATAGATTTTGGGTCATCGTGTTTTCACTGTCATTTGTTTCTGGGTATTTTTAAATTTTCTCTGATTTCTTCAGTGATCTCTTGGTTATTTAGTAGTGTATTGTTTAGCCTCCGTGTGTTTGTAATTGTTACAGATTTTTTCCTGTAGTTGATACCTAGTCTCATAGCATTGTGGTCGGAAAAGATACTTGATACGATTTCAATTTTCCCAAATTTACCAAGGCTTGATTTGTGACCCAAGATATGATCTATCCTGGAGAATGTTCAATGAGCACTTGAGAAGAAAGTGTATTCTGTTCTTTTTGGATGGAATGTCCTATAAATAGCAATTAAATCCATCTTGTTTAATGTATCATTTAAAGCTTGTGTTTCCTTATTTATTTTCATTTTGGATGATCTGTCCATTGGTGAAAGTGGGGTGTTAAAGTTCCCTACTATGATTGTGTTACTGTTGCTTTCCCCTTTTATGGCTGTTAGCATTTGCCTTATGTATTGAGGTGCTCCTATGTTGGGTGCATAAATATTTACAATTGTTCTATCTTCTTCTTGGATTGATCCCTTGATCATTATGTAGTGTCCTTCTTTGTCTCTTGTAATAGGCTTTATTTTAAACTATTTTGTCTGATACGAGAATTGCTACTCCAGCTTTCTTTTGATTTCCATCTGCATGGAATATCTTTTTCCATCCCCTTACTTTCAGTCTGTATGTGTCCCTAGGTCTGAAGTGGGTCTCTTGTAGACACCATATATATGGGTTATGTTTTTGTATCCATTTAGCCAGTCTGTGTCTTTTGGTTGGAGCATTTAATCCATTTACATTTAAGGTAGTTATCGATATGTATGTTCCTATTACCATTTTCTTAATTGTTTTGGGTTTGTTATTGTAGGTCTTTTCCTTCTCTTGTGTTTCCTGCCTAGAGAAGTTCCTTTAGCATTTGTTGTACAGCTGGTTTTGTGGTGCTGAATTCTCTTAGCTTTTGCTTGTCTGTAAAGGTTTTAATTTCTCCATCAAAGCTGAATGAGATCCTTGCTGGGTAGAGTAATCTTGGGTGTAGGTTTTTCCCTTTCATCACTTTAAATATGTCCTGCCACCCCTTTCTGGCTTGCAGAATTTCTCCGGAAAGATCAGCTGTTAACCTTATGGGGGTTCCCTTATATTTTATTTGTTGTTTTTCCCTTGCTGCTTTTAATATTTTTTATTTGTAGTTGATTTTTGATAGTTTGATTAATATGTGTTTTAGAGTGTTTCTCCTTGGATTTGTACTGTATTGGACTCTCTGTGCTTTCTGGACTTGATATACTATTTCCTTTCCCATGTTAAGGAAGTTTTCAACTATTATCTCTTCAAATATTTTCTCAGTCCCTTTCTTCTTCTCTTCTTCTTCTGGGACCCCTATAATTTGAATGTTGGTGCATTTAATTTTGTCCCAGAGGTCTCTGAGACTGTCCTCAATTCTTTTCATTCTTTTTTCTTTATTCTGCTCTGTGGTAGTTATTTCCACTATTTTATCTTCCAGGTCACTTATCTGTTTTTCTGCCTCAGTTATTCTGCTATTGATTTCTTCTAGAGAATTTTTAATTTCACTTACTGTGTTGTTCATCACTGTTTGTTTGCTCTTTAGTTCTTCTTGGTCCTTCTTAAATTTTTCTTGTATTTTCTCCATTCTCTTTCCAAGATTTTGGATCATCTTTACTATCATTACTCTGAATTATTTTTCAGGTAGATTGCCTGTTTCCTCTTCATTTGTTTGGTCTGGTGGGTTTTTACCTTGCTCCTTCATCTGCTGTGTGTTTCTCTGTCTTCTAATTTTGCTTAACTTACTGTGTTAGGGGTCTCCTTTTCGCAGGCTGCAGATTCGTAGTTCCCACTGTTTTTGGTGTCTGCCCCCAGTGGGTAAGGTTGGCTTAGTGGGTTTTGTAGGCTTCCTGGTGGAGGGAACTGGTGCCTGTGGTCTGGTGGATGAGGCTGGATCTTGTCTTTCTGGTGGACAAGACCGCATACAGTGGTGTGTTTTGGGGTGTCTGTGATCTTATTATGATTTTAGGCAGCCTCTCTGCTAATGGGTGCGGTTGTGTTCCTGTCTTGCTAGTTGTTTGGCATAGGGTGTCTATTACTGTAGCTTGCTGGTCGTTGAGTGGAGCCGGGTCTCAGCATTGAGATAGAGATCTCTGGGAGAGCTTTCGCCATTTGATATTATGTGGAACTGAGAGGTCTCTTGTGGACCAGTGTCCTGACCTCGGCTCTCCCACCTCAGAGGCACAGGCCTGACACCCTGCCGGAGCACCAAGACCCTGTCAGCCACACGGCCAGGCACGTGGGGAGTTTCTTGCCTTTGGGAAGTCTGAAGTCTTCTGCCAGCAGTTAGTAGGTGTTCTGTAGGAGTTGTTCCACATGTAGATGTATTTCTGATGTGTTTGTGGGGAGGAAGGTGATCGCCACGTCTTATTCCTCTGCCATCTTGAAAGTCTCTCCTAGCTATTTTCTTTATAAATTCCTGCTGGGATATGTGTCTATGTACCTCTCTCTCTCTCTCTCTCTTTTTTTTTTTCCTCTCTCTTTTTAAAGCTGAAAACTTTTAGAGGTGGTTTGGAGCTATTTTCTAACAAAATTTTAAGTATAATAATGCAGAGCCACTTACTAAATATTTAAGTGACAGTATAAGAAGAAAATGATGTGATAAGAATCTGCCTGCCAGTGCAGGGGCCCAGGTTTGAGCCCTGGTTCGGGAAGATCCCACATGCCACAGAGCAACTAAGCCCGTGTGCCAAAACTACCGAGCCTGTGCTCTAGAGCCCACAAGCCACAACTACTGAGCCCGCGTGCCACAAGTACTGAAGCCTGTGCGCCTAGAGCCTGTGCTCCACAACAAGAGAAGCCACCGCAATGGGAAGCCTGCGCACTGCAACGAAGAGTAGCCCCCGCTCACCTTAACTAGAGAAAGCCTGCACACAGCAGCGAAGACCCAATACAGCCATAAACAAACAAACAAACAAACAAATAATCCCTTCCAAAAAAAAAGGAGAAAACAATAAGAAGTGTTAATCAAGGAAAATGAGCAGTTGTTTGCAAATCTTATCCCCAGGGAGTTCCTAGCAACCAGGGCAGTGATGGGAACGGAAAGTATTATAAAGACCTTGTTATTCTGTAGAGCATGCACACTACCTTTTTCCATTGAGAAAACATTTATTGAGGGCCTACTATGTGCAAAGCTCTATGCCAGATGTTTCACTTGAGTGGAAAATGTGGACGATAACCTTTGCCTCTAAGGAACTTGCCTACCAATAGTGAGACTAAGACAAGTACTGTGTAAAGTGCTGTAATCCTTTACACACTTTAGTGGACGGAGCGATCCAGGCCAGCTAGAAGGGGATCTGGAAGAGCTTTATGCAGGAGATAATAGTTGGGAGATGTGGGGAGAGGGCATTCCAGGTAGCTGGGCTGGAGGATGCAGAGCAGGCAGGAGTGCATGAGGCGTTTGCTGGGGGATTGTAAAGAGTCTGAGAGATCTCTGGTAAGATAAGACTGGCCCTAAGTTGAGAGGTTGGTGTTTAACTTGGTAGATGTTAAAAGGATATCGAAAGGGTTCTGAGACAAGGTGGGATGTGTGGGCTTGTGGAAGATTGACAATGACTGAGGCTGGACAGTGGGAGGCCAGGCAGGAAGTTGGAACCATGGCAGTGGGGGAATGGGGACAGGTGTGGGGGGCTGGTGGAGAAGTGAACCCAAAGGACTGAGAACAGATTGAACGTGAGAAATGAGGGAGGGAAAGAAGCAGAGGACACAAGTTCAAAGCCCAGCTGGCTCAAGAAATGATATTGTCCTTCAGAGAGAAAGGAAAGATAAGAACAATGACTGTTCTGTGCGATACGTGTGATGAACTTAATTTGGACATTTTCAACTTGAGCTTCCAATAGGATATCCAAGTGGAAATGCCCAGCAGCAGCTGGTCTTAAGGATCTAGAAGAGAGAAGTTGGGGCAGGAATACCCTATGCCTTTTCCCCAGACCATGTAGATTTCCCATTTTCCTCTTTATTTCCCAAAGTGGTCCTAGCTGCCCCTGCTGATTCTACCTTCTTTTATTACTGCTGTTTCTACACCGCCTTTCCCCCAAAATCCTCTGAGGACTTCTGTGGATTGAATGAAGGTGATTAACTTGAAGTTTTACTGTTCAGAGCTTGGTTCCCCACAACCAGTTTGCCTACTTAGAAGATAATTCACCTTGAGTCATATTAGTGTCGTTTCAACCTGCTAATACTGTCCTCCCTTTGTAGGGGTCTTAAACAGTCAAGGTTTTCTCCTTCACTGGCACTTCCTTACTTAATAAAATAGTCCTGGGACTTCCCTGGCGGTACAGTGGTAAAGACTCCGAGGTTCCACTGCAGGGGGCGTGGGTTCGATCCCTGGTCGGGGAACTAAGAACCCACATGCCGCGTGCCGCAGCCAAAAAATAAATAAATTAAAAAAAAATAGTCCTCCTATTACATTTAACCTGCGCCCAGCATAGTAGATATTAGGTGCACAGAATGATTGTTGATTGAATAAATGGATTATGATCACTTTGGACATCAAACTCACCCTAACCAACTAATGTCCCACTGCACTTATTAAATAGAGTATGTGTGTCCCACTCTGTAACATCCCATTATAGGGACATATGTATTCCAAATGTCCCATCCCACTGATCCATTAATATTTAGTAGCAATGAACAAAGAAAAATACCTGAAGTGTTTTGATTTCATCCCTCACCATTGAATTGAAAAAGTTTGTCATTCATACCTGAAAAGGAATCTTCTAGATGTTGCTTTATAATAAACATTCAACTTTCATGAAAGTCCTTAATGCTAATATTAGAGACTAGCCCATTGATTGTCACGTTGTGTCTGTTTATACAAAAAATACGCGCACACAGTCTGCATATATGTGCGCAGTTGCTCTCAATTCTCGTGTTTCTCATCTCAGGCCCAGTTCAGACAGTCAAAGTCTTGACATCTAAAATTATTCATTATTTTTTTATCTTATCATTAAAAAAAGCAGGACTTGTTCATGGTTCTCACAGTGGGGACAAAGTGGGTTTTCCTCTCTTATTATTGTTGTAGCTAAAGTATAAAACAACTGTAGCATAAAAGTCACAAGGATAAATGGTCCCATAGTTATTCTCCCCTAAAAACAAGCAGCCAGTACAAGGTGGGAGTCGGTACAGCTTAGTGTTCCCAGAAGAAAGAGAACCTAGGATTTCATTTCTCCAGACACTGACCAACAAGAAGACCACCAAGGGTGGCACAGAGCAAACCACTGTCCTGGCAGCTTTGGGCTAATAAGTTCTCTGTTCTGGTTGAAGCAAGCATCACAGCCTTTTTGTGGTTTTTAAGAACTGGTGGAATTTGCATTTTGAGAATCCTCGTTCCTTGGCATGAAGCAAACTCAAAAGCATCGTTGCTCATCATTTGTCATCTGTTAGAGAAAGATTGTATGATTTGTTTACTTGTAATGAAGCTTGACCATGCTTCTCCAGAGGCTTTTTCAAGAGAGGGATGTGTCAGCTTACAGATCTGTCCCCATGAATGAAACCACAAGCAAATTCTCTTTTCTCCCCCATCTTCCATTCTTCCCTGTCATTTCTTCCGTGGCCATCTGTGCATTATGTTACCACTGCCAGACCCTCTTCAAGTGGCTTATCGATGAGTGAATTCAGAAACTTCAAATTATAAAGGACACCCAGATAATTGGCCCGTTCTCCGAAGTATCTGTCCCCCATGCTGCTGCCAGATTCCTTCTTAATGAATCCATCCAGTGACAGTGGGATTCTTGAGCTCCTCCGGATCCATGAGAAAATGAGCTTCCCTGCTTTGTAACAGCTTGCGGCTCAGGGGAAAAAAAATGACAGCCATTGCACAAGTTTCCTTTGAATGTAGTTTTCTTTCCCATAAATGATACTTTGAGAATACACTTAAGGGGTTATTAGTTTTCTATTTCATGCTTGGCCTGTGTGTGAGAATAACACAAGCTGTCACTGCAAATCAGTAGCTAAACACGCTTTGTCCGGTTAATGTGAGCATTTAATATTTGGCTCAATTAAAAATTAACTGATGAAAGTACATGTCAAATGGAATTTGAAAATACCTTTTGTAGGGAATATTGAAAGGGCATGGCCAGTGAGTAAATTAGTGGTTTTCAAATGTGGAAACTTTGGGGAAATTTAATACGAGTTGAGACACTTGACTCTTCCTTCAAAGCTCTCTACCTGTTTGGCTCGGAATGAAGTTGAAAAAGATGTCCTTGTTCATATTAGGTAGGGCCCACTTGCATCTCTGTGTTTTCCGGAAAATCGTTGCTCTGTGTGTGTGTGTGTGTGTGTGTGTGTGTGTGTGTTGGATCACACAGTTACAGCAGACAGAACAGGAGATTCCTTTATCGCGCACATTTCTTCCCCATTGGCTGCATGCTCTAGGCCAGCCCGGGGAGGTGAGAGAGCTGCAGAGAGCTGGCTTGCAGTCTTGGCGGGTGGAGTTCATGAAACAGCAACTGCAGAAGAGCGGGGTTAGGGTAGGGGCTGGGGAGGGGGGAAGCTGGGGGGTGAAGAAGTGCAACCCCAGTCGGGGCATTTATTAGAGTCAGGGAAGTTTTCCCAGGAAAGGGAGCTGAGGCCTGGAGGATGAGCTGGAAGTAACCTAGGGATGTGGGGAGGAGGGGCAGAGACGGCCCCCCCCCCCCCCCCCCGCACACAGAATCCGGAGAACAAAGGCCAGAGGCAAGAGAGCACGTGGGGAGCTGCAGGGACGGGGAGGCCCAGCCTGGCTGGCATGGGGAGTGCCAGCGAGGGGATCAGAAAGGTGAGGCTGGAGTTGTACCACCACGGCGGGCTTTATTCTACAAAGGTCACTCTGGCTCCGCGTGCTTAAGGAGCCTGGCGATGTTAGCGACAGGTGGGAGGTTAGCTCAGGAAACGAGCAGACACGTGTTCCTGACGAAGAGGCACAGTAGCAAGGAGGTCAGGGCATTGCTGGCTTTGAGCGATGGTGAAGACTGGAGTGGAGAGGTTCTTAGGAAGATTCAGCGATTGACTGAACGCTTCAAAGCATTGCTCATTTCTTCTTCAGTTACAGCGGTCTTTCTTCTCTTGTCGCTTTGAAAAGAATACAGTCAACCTTCTGGTTATAGAAGAGTTTTTCTTCTTTTTTTAATGGAAATGCATTTCATTCATTCATTCATTCATTCATTCATTCATTTCATTCATTCATTCATTTATTTATTTATGGCTGTGTTGGGTCTTCGTTTCTGTGCGAGGACTTTCTCTAGTTGTGGCAAGCGGGGGCCGCTCTTCATCGCGGTGCGCGGGCCTCTCACTATCGCGGCCTCTCCTGTTGCGGAGCACGGGCTCCAGACGCGCAGGCTCAGTAGTTGTGGCTCATGGGCCTAGTTGCTCCGCGGCACGTGGGATCCTCCCAGACCAGGGCTCGCACCCGTGTCCCCTGCATCGGCAGGCAGATTCTCAACCACTGCGCCACCAGGGAAGCCCTAGAAGAGTATTTTTTAAATTTGCCATTCTCTTAAATTAACACTGCCTGGTTGAAAACTTAATTTTGTTGGTATTCACATTGCAATAAATCTTCATCAACAATCAGTTAATAAAGGTGTATTTGAAGAAAGAATTCAGTTATGAAACGCAGTTTCCATAGAATTATTTTCCAGGTGAAAACATGACCACAGTAGTCTCTTGCCTTGATGGAGGATTTTAAAGTTTCTGAAGGAATTCGCATCTGTTGGCCCGTTTGATCTTCACAAAACTCTAGGTAAGGCCGGTATTATTGATATATTCCCACTTCTCTCTGCCTTCCTCTTCCCGCATTCTTTTTGTTATTTGTTTATTCACATGTGAAGAGAAAACTTGGACTAACAAAGCTACGTGAGAGCCAGTAGGTCAAGAGAAGCGGGAATTCAGTGCCAGACTCCAGGATATTTCTTTATACTGTGGTGCTTCTCAGGGTGTGTTTTCATAAGGACGCCGATTCCTCAATAGAAACCTAATCACGTATATCTAATTTTGGAAAATAGCATCCTCTACTGCTCTTTATCTCAAACATTTTCAGGAAAATTAAAATGTAGTCTCGCGTTTCAGGTTATTTTCCTTCCTTTGATACAGCTTTTGAGATGTGTTTCATGTTAACGGCAGAGGGACATCTAACTGTTTGCCATGTGATGCCCGTGGATGGACTCGTGCGCTGGGCACGCTTGACCTTGAAACGCCTTCTAAGAGGACGGTAGTGTGGTGGATGTGAGAATTTGCTAAAACTCGACGTGAGGGTTCTAGAGAACAGCCCCTTTCAGCAGGGAGCAAGTGGAATTATATATAAACGATTGTTTCTGATTATTGGTATCTAACTAGCGATCTATGTTTTTATTTACTTCTAAGATCGGGCTCCTGTCTTTAGGTAACCAACATAAATTTGGTGAGTGAAGTGGTTTTTGAACTGAAAAAATGGTGGAGCTTTCATCAGTAGGATTTCCTCAGTTCCAAAAGGGCATGTGGCTTATGCATTAGCTCAGCTTCATTCATTCAACAAATAATTGTAAGAGTGCCGGGGCTATAACAGAAAACAGAGCAGCTGTGGACTGTCTCTCATACCTCCTGTGAATCCAACATTGTGGGGAGGTCAGAACAGTAAACAGGCAAATAATTAACAATGTAATAATATTGGGGCTACAACATAACAAAAACAGGGGAATTCAATACAAGAGTGCTGATGGGGCAATATTAACTTCTTATACTTGTTTTGAGGTTCTTCTAGTAGTATCGCAATTTACCCGGAGGAGGTTGAAGGGCTTCTTAAAAATGAATAGCTGAAAACATAGTGTTCTGCCTTAAAATTAATATATTAGTATGATACAGCCCGTACATCAGTTTAAAATGGATTACCATGCTCAATATAAGATTAAAGAAGACCTACTATTTGGGCTCAAATGTTTGGAGCACTTTCCCCATTACCCCTACTGACCCTACCAGATCCCCATTCCCGTTTCCCACAATGTTGGTCATTGGCTCCGTCACTGACAATCAGGAGGAAGGAAGGAAGCTAATATTAATTGAACCCCAATATGTGCCACACTCTGGGTGTAACACTTTTATGGATAGAAGATTATTTGACCCCAGTAACCTCCCCCGAGGGTAGGAAGTGGAATTACGGATGAGGAAACAGAGGTTCTGCAAAATCAAGTCACTCTGCCTAGTAAGAGGCAAAACCAGATGCTTTTTTAGGCCATCCAAGTGGTCATTGATGTCCTCTGAAACTTCAAGAAATTTATGAAAATTTTTAAAACAGAAACCTATGAAAAATAACAATTTGATGCATGTGACTTTTTGGTTTCTTTTGTGTCTCTTTAGGAAGCCAATTAGCCTTCTTTACTTTAGTAACTAGGAGGTGAAATCTTTCACTACATGGACTTTTTAAAGTTCTTTTATAGTTAAAAAGAAAAGAGACACACACACACAGAAACAAAATGTTTCTGTCTCTCTCCTCTTTGGCTCCAACAGTCTGTATAAATAGCCTTTGAAAAATAAGTAGTAATCACTGCTTCATACCAAGACCAGACACCTGATTCAGAAACTCTCCCAGGGGTCAGTGTGTGTGTGTTGGAATAACAAACCCACAGTGCTTTCCTGGTTCAAGAGAAATGAGCTCACTGTCCAATTGTAACCTGCCTAATGCCTTAATCAAAAGTGGGAAAAGTCTGAGGTTTTATCCCTGGTGTGATCCTCGGCCCTTCAGTGTTCTTATTTTAGGCATGACCTTCGTGTTTTTTTCCAAGAGTCCAGAGGAGGAATGACATGTTACTCCAGTTTATAAGATGACGATGTATCTGTTTTTATATTTAGCTGTAAATTTTATTCTACTCACAAACAAACCCACCTTCAGCAACCACGGAGCATCAAGGGACCATTCTTCCCATACCCCTTGGTTTAATTTGGGTACATTTGGCCTAGAACAGCACAGTGTTTCCATCATAACATTTGAGCAGGATCTGCAGGGCTCAGGGAGTGTCCTCATGGGCCAGGAAACTATTTTCTTAAAAGAAACTTAAACACCAAATTCTGACAAGATAGGAAACTCTTACCAGGCTCCTTATTAAGCAATCTCTTTTTTCCCTGGCAGTCTCATTAATTTTTCTATCTCTTAGGGTTATTAAACACGTATAGATGGAATCTTTACTTTTAGGCCCATGTGCAGAATGAAGTAACTCAAATTCAGGAGGGAAAAAAAAACTGTTTTAAGAGGTTTGTTGAAAAAAGCATATATGAATTTAAAACTTAAACATTTCTCCCAGGCACAACATGTATAACTTTTAGAGTAGAACTTCATGGTGTTTCATAAGAAAGCAAAAAAGGAAGGGGAATTGTTATTCAGGCAGAGGGACAACAGTAACCTTTCATTAAGCGAGACAGTTCAACACCAAACTCCCCAAACCCTGGGTTCTGTGTTCACCGAACTGAAACCCCACCAGCTATACCCTCTCTCTTTTATGGACCAGACTGCTTTAAAAATATTGGTCCAGTATAACCTAAAATGTTTCCTAACCCAACAGTATGATATTTAAAAGGATGCCTTATGTATCTTTTACAAATCCTTAAGATAATTCGGGTCTTTGCTCTTCTCACAGCTAAGTTCGTGACCCTGGGGTTTTCTGGCTTGATCTCAGGACAAGGGAAAGGTTTGGAATCTGTGCCCAGGATGGGCTGCTTGGTACCCGGTATGAAGAGAAAGCCTGCCTTTCCTCTGTCCCCGTTCTCCCTGGGCTTATTCATAGTGTCCACATGGAAATAAAGAGCACCCCTTTGTCACCAGCATTGTCATTTGTGAATAAAAGGCCTTTATGACCGCCAAGTCCATTAACGCCTTCAGAGATCTCTGTTTAAGCAATTCTGAGGATCCTCAATCCAGCTAGGAACGGGGAAGTAATTTCAACCCCTGCTATGCAGAAGGATGTCACAAAGTTCACGTGCTAAGTTAAAGGTCACACCCATTACTCATAAGAGCGTGGCCATCATGCTTAACAGGTTGCTTTAAATATATGTGTGTGTGTGTGTGTGTGTGTGTGTGTGTGAGTATCTAGTGATAAAACATATATAACTAAAATTTACCATTTTAACCATTTTCAAGTGCACAGTTCAGTGACATTATGCACATTCACACCACCATGCATGCCCAGAACTTTTTCATCACCCTGAACTGAGACTCTGTACCCATTAAACACTAACTGCCCACTCTCTCCTCCTCCCAGGCCCTGGTAACCACCATTTTATTTTCTGTCTCTGTGCATTTGACTACTCTAGGTATCTCAAATAAGTGGAATCATACTTGTCCTTTTGTGTCTGGTTTATTTCACCTAATGTAACGTTTTCAACGTTTATCCCTGTTCTAGTGTGTGTGGGAATTTCATTTCTTTTTAAGGCCGAATAACTTTCTACCCGATTCAAAAAATACACTTTCTCACAAGATTAGCTATCATTTTTCCGCAGTCAATAGAAACTGCAAATAGAGTTAATTAGTACTGAGCTGGCAGAGGAGGCCAGCAAATTATTAAAAAATTATTTTGAGTCTGATCGTAAGAAATAGGATAACAGCGCTATTAAGACTAGCCCACGAACTAGAAAACACAGCCACGTGAGGCCCCTCTGTGTGGGGCAGACAGTAATGAAGATCTCAGCCGCCCTCGAGGTTAGCAGTGGGGTGTAAGCGGGGGACTGTCAGGATGCTGCTGACTCATCAAGACAGGCTTATTTTCCGTAGGAAGCGTTGAAGGGTTCAGAGAAAGTGGGTAATAAGTTTCAGAAGTGTCTCCATTCCAAATGGTTAAAATTTTTTAAAAAAGTTTAGGCTTCAGTCATCTGAAAAATCCACTTAAGTGAAATGATTCATTCTAGAGGATGAAAGAGAGGAAGCAAAGCAATAGTAGTGTGAAAAAAATTAAGTTAAAAATAGACCAAAAGACCTTAAATGATATTTACCTGTTACATTCCTTTTCTTCTCCTACCTCACTTTTTTGAGTGGAGAATTAATAGGAACTTGACCCAAGTGGATATGGATACTGTGATTTCTGGGGGAATTTTTGCTGTGTTGCTCTACCTAAATTTTCCTCACTGTGCTCACATCACACCGTTTGCATATTTAGAGTAGCCTCGTGACATGCAGAGTGGCTCTTGTGAGGAGCTGCCTTAACTCTGAGCATCTGACTCAGGACTTCAGTCTGAAACCATCGTACAGTAACATGCGGTCCTTTGTTCATTTCACATTTTCTGCGCCTGCTAGGTATCTGGACGTGATCTCTGGCCTTGTGGAGGGCAGTCTCCTGGGGAGACAGACACACAAATGAATATGGAAATCCAGTGAGTTTTTTCCTGAGAAAGTTAAGGATGGCTTCACAGAGGAAGAGCCATTTGGCCTGGGTCTTGAAGGATAAGTAAGCGCTTGCTCCATGGACAATGGGAAAGGCTACCACGTGCAAATCAACAGTCAGGGAAGGGTGTGACAGGCTAGGCGGTGGTACAGAGGTCAGCGTGACCGGAATAGAGGTGTTATGAGGTGGAGTGAAGGAGGTGAAGCTGAGGGACAGTTGAGGCGGACTCACCAAGGCCCTGAGTGTCTCCCTAAGGAATTCAGATTTGATCTTTCATGCCGTGGAGAGCCGGTGAAGGTTTCTAGCAGGGTGGTGGTGGTGGTGGTGGTGGTGGTGGTGGTGTGTGTGTGTGTGTGTGTGTGTGTGTGTGTTGGGGGAGGGCAGCAGGGAGGCAGATGGGAAGATGGGACAACCGTGCCAGTCATTTCAAAGGTAGAGTCAGCGAGGTTCATAGGAGTTAAGGAGTACGGATGCGACTTGACCATCACTGGATACTCAGGGCTTAGCCCAGGATGAGCACAGAGTAGGTGCCCAGTAATGCCGGCTGACTGACTGCATGGACAGCTGCCCGTGTGGACCTACTACGCAGTACCAGCAGCATTAATGGGGCGCCCTAGCTATACTCGTGATAAAGCAGATGTTCCTAGGATGCCTGCTCCGTGCCAGACACTTGCTAAATGTTCTGTCTACATTAACACATTTATTTCTTCTGACAGTTGGAGGAGGCTGGTGCGGTTTTGTCCTTTGTCTCGCACATGAGGCTCGGAGAGGCGACTAATTACAGTTGCTTTGGTGGTTGAGCTGGGATTTGAACCCAGGCGTCCGTGGAGTACTTGGTGCTCTTCCTCGCGACTCTCTGTCACCTCCCTTCTTCTGCAGTTTCCAGAAAGCTGCTTCTATCACAGCCCCAGAAGTGATGATTCGGGCCAAACGTAACCCGCGGCAGGATGCAGAGAAGCCTGTTTAGGAAACCGTTTATCTCCCGTAGACATAGACATACCATCTGAGATGACCTTAGTAGAAGGAACAGTGCAATAATAGCGCCACAGTCTTTTCCCTGGCATAAGAAACCCCTTTTGTAATGAAAATGGAATTTCTCTGGGAAATCGTCCTAGAAAGAGATAGGCAGCTGAAATAAAATAACAGAAATGTTAAATAGTATCAAATTGTTTTCCGGGTGTTTTCCCCTCGACACTTGCCTGCCCAGTTGTGTCATTTACTTTGTTCACTTGCCACCTGCAGCCTGGGCCCCTCGGTCCCAAAGGAAGAGAGACCAGTGTGTGCGTCCAGAGTCGCTCCTTTACCTCGAGGGTGCCCTCCACACACCTGGCTGATGCGAGAACGGGGCCGTTAGGGTCAACGCTGCTTTCGGGGTGGCAGCCTGTGGTTTTCTGGAATGAAACGTGGTGAGTTCGGTTTCCCCGGTGGCCCACGAGCCAGAATCTGAGCTCCACGACGTTCAGGTGTGTGTGCCTGCCTGGGTCAATACAACCCCAGCAGAGGCTGTGTTTTCAGGCCACAGGTCAGAGACATAGAAAATAAACTCTTGTCATAACAAAGGAGGCAGCAACCAGATTACATCTCAGAGTTCCGTCACTCGTGTACCCCGGAGGACACTGATTCCCGTGGCAGTGTGGGGAAGGAGTACATTTTTATGCGGATTCTAACTGGGGGTCTGTCTTGTTCTCCCACCCGCATAAATAGCGATAAAGCATGGTGGCCAGCGCAGCGTGGAGGAAGCACAGCCTGGAAAGCCAGCCAAGCTCTCTTGGCTCCAACTTTATGCAAATTCGCTTAACAGGATGCAAATGATTTCGCAGGAATATGGGACCCAGGGATAAGTTCTCAGCCCTCTCCCTGGGCTTTTAGCAGCGGCCGCTTTAGAGGCAAGGACGAGTCTGCAGTGAGGCTGGTTAAAGACAGTTTGGGAAGCAAGGGCTCACGGCATCGGTAGAGACCTCGCCTGGCATTTGGTCCTGAGCAGCAGCGTTTCCTCTGGCAGCCTGAGAACCAAGACTTCCATGTTGTGAGAACAGGAAAAGGTCAACACAAGCTAATGCCTTTTATTTATTTATCTTTTGGCCACACCATTCCGTATGCGGGATCTTAATTCCCCGCCCAGGGATCGAACCCGGGTCCCTGGCAATGGAAGCGCGGAGTCCTAACCACTGGACTGCTAGGGGTTTCCCAGACGAATGCCTTTTAAAGCCCTTTATTCTTCCTCTCATCCCAAAGATGTTCCATGATGCCAGTATACACCCCATCATTTACGCATCCCACACATTGACTCACTACAAGACAGTGTGCTAGGCACTGATCAAAGGCTCACGTGCGCCATCAAAGTGTGGAACCCAAATGCCGTGTCTAAAATCTACCCCCGTACCGTCCAGTTTGGTAGCACTAGCCACAGGTGGCTATGGGGCACGTGAAATGTGCCCAGTCTGAATTGAGATGTGATTGGAGTATAAAATACACAGCAGGTTTCAAAGACTTAGTATGAAAAGATGAATGCAAACTATTCATTAGTCATTCTTCTGTTAATTGCGTGTTGAAATGATAATATTTTGGATATATTGGTTGGAATAAAATATATTCAGTGTGGCTACTAGTAAATTGAAAATGACATATGGAGCTCACATTATATTTTTATTGGACGCACTGGTCTAGACTGCTAACTGTTTATTACACAGTGTGGTCCCTTCTGATTCCCATATTTGGATGTTATCATAGAAGAGGGTAGAAAGACTTTTTCTTTTCTCACAGATGGAGTGCAGCATAGACAGTTTCATGGCACGTTGCGTAACTTCACCAAGTACATTCACACCCAGCTTCTAGTTGATCCCATTGTCGGTCCACTGAGGTAGGGAGGGAAGGCCTGGCCACGCTTATTTTATAGGTGAGTATTTTTCCAGTATAATTTCAATCAAGTATAATTTCAGACTTTTGACTTAAAGTCCAGTGCCGGTAAGAAATAAAATTACCCATGGAAATATTTACTTGTGTTTCTATACCAAAGATAACAGAACGGGGTCCAATTTAGAAGTAAATATGTGTGTGTCTGTGTATGTAAATGGACACAGGGATATCCTGCAGCCTAATATGATGCTTTAATCAGAGGTTGTAGCTGATATTCAGTGGAAAGATTTGACTCATGTTGAATTTTTGCATCCATCGGGTCAAGGTCAAGGTCAGGGGAGGGTTAAGGGTCGAGGGGAGGGTTAGGGCATGTTGTCATGACAAGGAGATCTTTTCTTCTGATGAAAGTCAGCTACTGTCACATGTCAAATTCCTGTCAGCACCAAGCAGGGTTGGTGGATCTGCAGTCATCATTCACAGGATGGAAGGACAGTCATCCATGAGGTGGAAGGACAAAGCAGGACCCTGGACTAAAGAGGCAAGGGATGAGATCCAGGAAGTCACGTCTGAGGTATTTTCCTCTCAACACTTGGAACAGCACACATGTGGGGTTTTTCCCTACACCAACAAGTAATTCTCCAAATCTCTGGACATCAGCGAGGCGTCCTGTACTTTAGTTCAATTTGGACACTGACCACCTGGAGTTAGCATCCGATCCCACATGTTAAGGGCTCAGTCCCACAAGACTGCCCGACTTTAGACACCAGTTGAAAGTCTGGGCCACCCAAGGGTTCCTATAACTCCTTCCTCATGCTCGATAATTTGTTAGGTTGGCTCACAAGACTCAAGAATATACTTTACTTACGGTGACTGGTTGGTTATAAAAGATACAACTCAGGAACAGCCAAATGGAAGGGATGCATAGGGCAAGGTACGGAGGAAGGGCTGTGGACCTTCCATGCCCTCTCTGGCTGTGCCACCTGCCAGTGCCTCAGTACCCTCACCAATCTGGAAATTCTCGGAACCCCGTAGTTTAGGGGTTTTAATGGAGGTTTCATTATGTAGACATGATTGATCAAATCATTGGCCATTGGTGATTAACCCCATCTCCAGCTCCTCCCCTTTCCCTGGGAGGTCAGGGGTTCCAACCCCCTAATCATGCCTTGGCCTTTCTGGTGACCAGCCTCCATCCTCAAATGATCTAGGGTCCCCAGCCATCTCATTAGCAGACAGAAGACACTCATCACTGGAGATTCCAAGGGTCTTAGAAGCTCTTGTGTCAGGAACTGGGGACTAAGGCCAAATATTATAACAGAAGCTCCTCTCACCCCATCACTCAGGAAATGACAAGGATTTTAGGAGCTCTGTGCCAGGAACTGGAGACAAGACCAAATACCTATTTCTTATTATGTCACAATGTCACACACCCAATATGGACAAAGGATGGAGAGGTACACTTCTAGGGAAGAAAAGAGGAGCTGTCAAGGTCAAGAGCAGGAGGTGGGTATGGCCAGTGAGATTAGTGCAGTATTGAGGGCACTTAGGGCCAAGGGTCTTGCGTTGTATCCTCCTGGTCTTCCCAGGAACCTGCCGTTTGTGTGAGTCACACACTACTCTTGACTTTCAGTTTCTTCATCTGCAAACCAGGGAGTTGGGTTAGAGGGTCGGTCACTAAACTTTGGTGATTCTATGAGTTTTGAAGGCCAGAGAATCAGCAGGTATAGTATTAACAAGCTATCCATCATAGTACAGGGGTTTGGTTTCTACCGCTGTTCTTCCTTTTGTCTGATATACTTGGGGCCACTGAGATCCATGGCAAATAACAGTCCTTGGTCTGGACCATTCATTTGGCCCCGAATGAGACGGGTTGAGCCTAGGGTTACCTTACATCCGTGGCCAGTACACACGTTTTGTAGTGGAATAGCTAAAAACATGTATACTTATTTGTCTTTCTTGGCTGTCTGTGTTCTCCTCCTGATACTATCTGTGATTTATAATTATTTCTCGTCTCGTATCTTGAGAGTCTAGTATTACACAGGTAGCCGTTTTCCCACATGCATCATAGGCTTTAGTTAATCACTGCTGTTTTCTGTCTGCAACTATTTTCTCTACCCTCTACTTCCTGTGAATTAAAAAGCTTCTGGGCCACAGATGAACACCATAAGAATTTAACTACCTTTTCTTCTCAGAGTCGATATTTCAATTGCTTAGTAGGTGTGGGAGACAAAAGCCCTTGGGTCTCGAGATAGCTTTGTATTTTTTGAGCACGGCTCCAGGGGCACGTGCCCCCCCCCACCCCCTGAGGGCCCCAGCCATCTCTCCTACCTCATCCACTCTGCTCAGCACTGAGAAGCCTGGCATGGTTTCTGTTGGAATGAAAAGATTGGCTGAGCCACCCTAGACAACAGTCCCGCAAAACACTGTGGCAGAAGGTTTGGTCTACATACCAAGGCAGCCAGCGTATTAATTGCATTCTCTGTGATCACAGAAAAGGCGCTGAATTATTCTCTTCATGCTTTAAGAATGACAGGCTTTTGCTGTGCCAGCTCTAAGCATCGCGGTATCACATGGAAAGGAGATGCTAGATTTGACTGAAGAAAGTGTAGACCTGACGATCTCTGGTCGGCAGGCAGCTTGTTCTTAAAAAAGACGTGACGTTGAACTGTTCCATAACTGGTACCTGTAGAAGGTCAGGAGCCCGGTGAGGAAGGGTTTCCATGAATTGCCGTGAGCTACGAAAGCGTTTCCCGTTTTGAAATCTTAAAATTCTGAAGCGGGACTTCGCGGGTTGCCTTGCTACGGCTGAATCCCACTTTCCTTTGTGCTTGTGTGTGAACAGAAGAAAAGTGGTCCAGGTGATTTCCGTGTGTACTTATCTTCCCCCAGGCCCTGTACAAACACACTCGTGCATGTTCCGAATCTCCAGGGTCCTCCAGACGCCGTGCCCTTGCCTGCTGCGGCTCCTTTGAGCCCCGCGTCCCCTCTGCTGGGAGCATCCCCTTGCTCACAGCCCACACTCACGCCTCCGCCACCCCACGCCCGTGCGTTTTCGTCCTGGTCACTCTCATCTCTGAACCTGCCGAGGCTTTTTCGCTAAGAGCCGTTTGTGATGATTGAACTCTGTTGAGAGGAGAGAGTAGAGAAAGCAGGTGTCAGCCCGTGTAGTGGGGATTTTCCTATGCTGAACATTGTTGTTCTGTGCAGCACCCCGCCCTCCCTTCTCAACCCCCAAAAAAGAGAAGTAGACCGCTGATGTTCGGGGTTTGAGTCTGTTTTGGTTTAAAATGTTCAGTGGATCAGAGAACATTTCATTCTGGGCAGTGCAGCCCAGAGAAGTCTTCTGATTTCCTCTGATAAAACTTTGCCTTCTCTTCCTTCCCATCTCTGCGGCTCGTGCACTGTCTTGCAGGGCGGAGGGGTGGGGGGAGGGGGACGGCCACCCAGAGCCTGGCTTGGCCCTGATGGGAGGAGGGGTGGGTCCGACCAGGGGCTGGCGTCAGCTCGTGCGCATGTCACGTGTTCACGGGAGTCTTGGAGTTCAGCATGACTCTTCTTTTCGGAACTTCCCCATCAGGGCATACCCCCAACCAAAAGGGAGGCTCCAGCAGCCACCAGGTCGTGGTATGAGGCCACTGTGGACATGACTTGTTACCTGCAACAGGAGGGAGATGTCCAGGGCCTGAGAGTCTTCTGTCTGGGGGCCCACTTGCCTACTGCATGCGGTAGAGCTCGCTTTTCTCTCCTAGCGCGTGGTATGAGAGGGCGCTTCACTCAGTAGAACCTTCTGCAACAGAAACCTTTTCTGACGGTCCTTCCCCCCACCTACACACACCTCTTTCACTCACAGAATCACCCAGAACTTTTAAGCCAACCCTCAGTGGTGTGTCTTGTGGCTGAAGAACCATTCATTCAAGACACTGGTGAAAATGGTTCTGTCTTTGCTTTCTTTCAAAGACCATTCTGTTTGCTGCCCGTGTACCGAGCACCTGCTGGGTGCCCCACGTCTGTGTGTGAGCCCCGCTCTTTATTATCAGACTGCAAATCCCAACCTAGAATTGTATATGCAAGTGCAATATAGGAAGTCTGGATTATTTATTACGTATATTGCACAATCTAGAATTTTCTAAAACTTTGTTTTTTGTTTGTTTCAATGTTCACCTTAACCGATTAGATTGCCATTCTTTCATATCTAGGAAGACCATAAAATTTATTGTCCAAGCTGAGATATTTCTGAGAGTGAAAAGAGGTATGAGGAATGATTACTGTGGGACATCAGGGTAAACTGGGATGGTCCCAGGCAAACTGGCACCTAATAACACTGGGCATATCCATCTTTTTAAGGATTGGACATGATTTTCTTTTTCCTGTTTTGTGCTGAGTCCTTCCAGCATTTTTCTGAAAACCAAATGAACTGTTTGATAGGTTTCTGCGTCCTTATAAATCACCTTCCAAACTTATTCACTAGAACTACCGTAGCTGATCTGTTCAGTCTTTTACTAGGTCTTATCTGGACACTGCATTTCCACCCTCACAATGCAGCCACCTCGCATTTTCCCACTGCATTGCTCCCCTGTGAACTCAGCACTGCTTTAAAGTGGCTTCGAGCCTTCTTGGACTGTAATTGAACTTCCTTCCCATGGGATTCTTCTCTTATACAAATCCACTTCTTTGTTTAGGAGTCTAAGAATAGGAGGAAGGGACATAAGCTAGACTCTGTGTCTAACTGTTTCAGTAAGGTTGTCTTCCACCTTTCCTACACGAGAAAGGAATGCATCTGAAAAATCCTTTCAGCAGTTTTTTTCTGTTTCACTGAGGGGGAAAAAAAAAGAATACTCATGAGTACCCCAGGACCTTGTTAGTGTGACAAGAAGGGTTCCAAACATACTAAGTAGTTCGGAGACTGCGTGTCTTTGTGCTGTTGAACCTGCCCCTACGTGCACTTTTACAGGTTGGGATAGATATTCTTTGATTTACATTGCAAACTCCAAGGGGCCCTGTTTGTTTCACTTCCTGTGGCTGATGCCCAGTGCAGGGCCGCGAATCCATATCGGTGTTGGTTTCCAGTGCTAATGATGGTCTGTTGAAGAGCGTCAGGCCCTGCGTGACAATAGCTGCCCACCTAGGTAATGTTCCCATCAACACCGTTTTGTGAGTCTTTGATAAGAATGAGTGATGACTGTTTGAGAAATGTAGACATTTTCCTTTGTAACCACAAACTTGCATCTGCCCAGCCAAAATAATACTACATTTAGGGAGCAATTTAGAGATTCTTTCAACAAATAAAGAAGAATGGAAACCAAACAAACATGCCCCAAGAATTTGATACTGGAAGAAAATCAGCTTCATCTTCCTAAGTAAGTCTTGTGAAAACCTTATCCATTTTTGTGCTTTTTTGCACTTTTCAATCTGCAGCTCAAGTAGGCCACAGGAAAAGGATGGCGTACCTTCAAAGAGCCAGTTGGGTTGGCTTAGGTTCTTTGTATTCGTGGAAAACAGCTGTGGGTGCCGGTGGTAGAAGTCAGGCTTTTGTTCCGCGCAAAGGTGGGAAGGTTTGCTCTTGAGACGCTTCGCTGTTCTGTGGAGGAGTTGGCAGATGTTGAGCTGCTTTATCAACATCTTCGAGGTGTTTGATACGTGCTGCTCATTACCTGGGAAAGAGAGATGAGCGGGAGGACAGTGGGAGGAGGAAAGAGACATTCATCCTACACGCTACTCTCATATCTTCTCTGGCTTTTGTGTCTGTGCTGTGGCCGCTTAAACGAATCGGGTTGTTTGTTTCCATTGCCTTCTACCAAGTACAAGTGCTGGTATAAGCCCTACGACGTGACATTGTTTTCCCTGCCGACTGAAGCGTGAGTGAAGTCTGTGAAAGGGGAGCCGTCCAGAGCCACGGGTTATATTCCCCTCCTTCCCTCATGCTCTCTGAAGCGAAAAGCCAGCAGTGGAGTTTAGCCTGAGCTTTGTCGTAAAGAATTGCAGCTCTCGCCCTTCTTATCAATGAGGTGTTGAGGCGTTTTCTTTATTTCAAGGTAAAAACAAGTTTTGGGAATTCTCGTTTGCTTTGAAAAACACGTTCTGGAGGAAAATGTTGAGTAAACGGTTTGGAAGGTCCGTTCATACTGCTTACCTTGACCCAGCTCTGTGTGTCAGTCTCTCTCTCTCTCTTTTTTTGACTCTTGCGAGTGACCTCCATCCCCGCAGCTTGAATATCACCCATATGCAGCTGCTTCTCAGATGGGTATTTCCGCAAACTCCAGTTCTGCTTATATAGTATTTCCCGATGAACCTTCCCACCTGGATTTCCTGTTGGCAGCTCACATTTTACGTGTAATCAGAATATTTAATTCAGGACTAAGCTCCTCATTATCCCTGCAACACCTTTCTTGGGCTCAGTGATTTCTCTTCAGTTGACCGCTGTTCTCCTGGTCTCCCGGGCGCAAAACAGAGGCTGCATCTTCCAGCTTCTTCTGCGCACTCGCTGCGAAGTTCCTCGGTTCCTCACTCATCTTGCACCCCTAATTCGCGCCCAGGCAATTCTGTGAGCCCGCTTCAGTTTCTCCTTACTCTAGTTTATCTTATGCTTTGTAACAGATTTGATCAAAATTCTTCCCTGATTTAAAAAAAAAAAAAAGTCTCCTCTCCTCCAAGATAAAGGATTCTGCTGCTTAAGAACCTTTTAATCGTGACGTTTCAGCGTTCCGCAGCCCCTGCTACTCCTGAGCAAGATTTCCTATTCCTTAAACCCGTCCTGTCTTCTCTGCTCTGGGCATTATATTTTCCTGCTATTTTTACATCCCAGAAGGCTCTGCTTCCACCCAAGTTTTCCGAAGGTCTCTATCCCTTCGGGCTCAGACCTCCTGGAGGAAGGTGACCCCACTGACTTCTGCATCTCTACCTCCTTCCAGCCTTTGTTGTGACTCCCTTCAAAGCTTTGTGAGATGTTCTCTGATATGGCTTTGATATACAAACATTTGCTATCTTTTCTTTCTTCCTTGCTGAGGTTATAAACCTGTTGATGTCTTCTGCGTTTCTGTATCCACAATGTTGCCTAAAAATAGTCTCGTACCTGTAATGATATTTGCTGAACGAATGAATGAACAAATGAAGTATAGTAGCTTTGCCATCTCTTATTTAAGACCTGTTTACTTCTCTCTATGCTTCATTCATTCTTGCAACAATCATAAATTGAGAACATGAGCAAAACAAAGATCCCTGCCCAGAAGTTGCTTACATTCTAGCTTCTTCCTAAAACAAGCCATCCTTGAATTCACCCTCCTTATCTCTTGAAGAAACAGGAAGCAGTCATTTTAAATGTGATTAACGTTATAGTTTGTTGTTCTGTGATTAAACTTGGTTTCCAGGAACATTATGCCTTCTTGGTCATTTGCAGCTTTGAGGATCTGGTTCTTAAAATTGGTTCCATATCCCAGTGGCTGTAAGGATGTTGAACACTCTACTTCTTTTCCCCGCCTGCGTGTGAAATCAAGTCATTTTCCACATTGCTCTGAAACAGCGACAAAGGTCTCCTGGATTTCAGTCTTACCTGCAGCACTGAAACTCTTGCTAGGCCGCTGCCGGTTTACTAGTAGCAAGTCGATGCTCATCTTCCTTTGGTTATTTGCTACATCTTATAAAACAAAAGCAAAAATAAAACAGCAGTGAACTGTATCCTGGCATCAATACAATGGAAAGCAACTGGTTTTCAAAGTTTGATCTGTATGTTATAGATGAGGAGGAAAAGACTGTTGTGTGGGTCCATGAAAATATGGTAATGTTAATGGCAAGTGCATTAATGGAGAATGTGCCTAAAATCTGGATTGGATCAGGACAGCTCTCTATTTGTGATTTTGAATGACTGTGGGTCACACACTCACAAACTCACAAAAGTGCATTTTCATGTAGGACTTTATAGTCATGAGTTCTTTTTTTATTGTAACTGCAGTGAAACTGTATTTGTGGAGAGAGATCGCTTTCAATGCCAAAACCCAACAGTTTGGTTTTCAAATTCCTGAAAACTAAAAAAAGAAATCTTGGTGACATCAATGTTCCAAATTCAAAATATCCACAAGTGGACTCATCAACTTCCTCCTTGAACCCGCTGTTCCGTCTCTGTTCTGTCTGGTTAATGATATCACTGTCCACCCAGACAAAGCCCAAACCCTTAAGTCATTTTGAGCTCAGTTTTCTCATCTGTAAGGTAGAGCTTTCCTGGAGGTAGATGTTTCTCTTAATATCCTTTCCAGCTCTAAATCCCTGTACATCTGTAGTTCTGTGATTCCTTCTTTATACGTATGCTCCATGCTTTTGAATCCCACCTCTGAAATCTCTCTCACCTAAGTACCCTCTTTTTTTTTTTTTTAAATCCTGCTACTGCTGTGACTCATCTCCTCATTACTTCTTGACTATTCTGTAATCTCTCAGCTGGTTTCCCTGTCATTTTTTAAAAAATAATTTTTAAATCGACATACAGTAAAATTCACTTCTGTGTACAGTGGGTGATTTTTGACAGACGGATAGAGACATGGCCCCCACCATAATCAGGACACAGAACAGTTTCCTCACCCCTAAAAAAGTTGTCTCACGCTGCCCCTTATAGTCAAACCTCCCCCACCCTTAGCCCCTGGCAACCACTGACTCTTCTCCATCCCTTTTCCAAAATGTCATATAAATTGGTCTTTCTCTCTTTGAGCGCCTGTTCCCAGTCCATCCCTTCTTTTCATCAATGCCATATCTTCCTAAAACACATCTCTGCCCTAGACCTCGAGAAATCCTTAATTTCTCTGAGCTTTCATTTCCTCGTGACAGGGCAAGAGTATAAAAAGATTAGCCTGAAGAATTCTAATACTTTCTATGAAGGTTGGCTCCTGAAGAAGACCCTTTGTCTTGCTAATTTTTTTTTTTTTTGGTGATAAACAGAATAAAAGTTTTATTTTTATGGACGCTCATGGAAAACCATACTGTCCTGCTAATTTGAGTGACGGATGTGGAGGCCAGAAACGCAGTTAAGTTGCTCTGAGTAAGAAATGGTGCCCTGGAGCTGCTGGGGTAGACGAAACAGAGGGACAGATGGAAGCAGCTACCCACAGGCAGCAGACCAGACCGTTGGGGGCAGTGACGTCTGCAGAGGAAGTTGAGGATGAGTGTTGTGGAGTGTGCAGGTCATCTCCCGGTGCCCTCAGGACCCCTTCCTTAGAGACCTACATTCCCTCAAGTCCCCCAGAGCCGTCGGGGTGCCTTTTGAATGGGTCTTCGTATTGAGAAGGGAGTCAGGGGACCCAGGTCTACAACGGGAACAATAACATCCACTGCACAGGGTTTAGTGAGTGGGCGCTGTGCCTGGCAGACTTTAGATGCTAAGGAAATGTTGGCCCTCTTCCCACAGTTCTGTGCCGTCTCCAACCTGTCCTGCCCCTCTTCCCCAAATGGCCCCAAATCCCAAGTAGCTCTTTAGCTTGGTGTACAGGGACCTCCTGGACTGACCTCCTGGGCTGGCACCAGGTCTCCTCCCAGCTCACCTCTCTCTCCTCTGCCTCCTGCCCCGATCTCGTGCTCCAGCTGTGTTCACCTCCATTTTGTTGAATCCTCTCCCTGCTTCAATCCGAATTAATCTCTCCTTTGTCTATGTTCTTTCTCTGTTTTTATAAAGTACATAGGTTTTGTATCATAGTTATTCATCTATGTCTGTCTCCTCCCTCTTGAGCTGTGTAAAAGGGTCTCAATTCATGGCTGATGAAATGAAGTTAACTCCTAAATAATCACAGCAACTTTGAGAATAGTGAAAGGAAAGTAAGGCATTCCCCCCCCCCATTGCACTCCCATTTTTATGTTCAAGTAGCATGCCTGTGATGGGGCAGGCTGTACTCTTACAGATTCCCTGCAGTTGTGAGTACATCAGGCGGTCTGCTTTCAAAGAGCTGTCATACGGTCAGAGCTCCTCAGGTGACCCTTTAATGTGCCCAAGATTAGGACACAGTCCAGGTAGACAGAAGTTCCCCTTAGGGCTTTGGGAACCTGACGCCACGGCCCCTGCCCCTACATCCCCATCCAGTCATGTGTGTGCTGTCAAATTTAAGTTGCCAGCAGAAGGCAGGGAACACAGAGACATGCTTGCTAAGGAAGCTGAGTGGGTGACCTTCCAGTATCTTCCAAGCCCATGCTGAGATACAGTGCACCCCCATACACACACACACTCGCCCTCCGTGTAAACTGGTACCACCTCCACTTCACTGTCTCCCCGGACACCATGAGCCTGTCTGTGAAACCCAAGCTCAGGATTGCATTCCTGGGTAAGCACCGTAGCACATGGCTGACATATGTTCAGTCTGCGGCCCACACAGGCCTCTAGAATACTTCTCCCATCCAGTGCCTCAGCGTCAATTCCCACCTCGTATTTGCATGTGTTCCATTTCCCAAGATTGTGGGGAGGATACAGTCTGCGGCTGCCTCCCACCCAGATCAGCTCCAGCAAAGGCCGTGCATCCTCGGGGAAGTGTCAGGGGAATCGCAAGGGCCTCTTCCCACTCTGGGGCTCGATTCCAGAGGTCAGCCAGAGAGAGAAGGCAGCAAGACAGAGACGCCCCTCCCCGACATTTCTCTTCCCACCCTGCCCATCTCCAGGGCAATGGTCTCCAGAGGCGAAGAACAACCCTCCTTCCTTGCCTTGCCAGGGGAGCTGAATACACACGGCTCTTGGACGAATGAGAAGTTCCCCTAATGATCTTTATTTTTCCATTTAAAAAGAATCCTTGCTCCAGCCTCCTTCCCTCCAGCAGCTCACAGAAGCCCCACCTCAGTCCCTGGGGGTGGTATAGCTGCAGGTGAGCTGGCCGTGGTGAACCCTGAAAGACAGAGTGGGGCGGGGAGCCTGGGCTGAGAGACCTCTGGAGGCTCCTTCCTTAGGGATGCTCTGCAGCCTGTTGCCAGAAACACCTTCCCCTTTTTTCCTGACGTCTACACTCACTGGAGTGGAGTCTGAGGGGAGCCAGCCCCTGTATCCTTCTAGGATTCTCATAGTCTGGAGCCAGAGCTGCTCAAACCTAACTTGGGCCTGGTTGGGGAGGAGGGTAGTTTTGAGCAAACACTCACATTTCTCCCCTCCTTCACCCAGAATACACTGCAACCAAAAATTTAATCAACATGCCCCCATGCCATTTTGAAATAAGATGCTCAAACTACCAGGGAAGCACAGAGTTCTCTGCTCTGAAGTTTTATGCTGTTGAATCATGGATTTGAAGCCAGCTTTTTGGATTTAAAATTTCAAAACGTTAAATACGGTCCCTGTTCATCATTGGGAGCCCTGCCGGGTAAGCGTTGCAAAGGCTGAGTCTGTTCCAGGCATACAGGGCCCAGGGCCCACCCTAGCGAAGACCACCTTGTTGTGAATGACCCTTGTGAAGAGTCTGAACGTTTTTGGTACAACTCAGATCCTAGGAATGTCTACTTCTGGGGCCCCAAATAGGGGAGCGTGATGGGCACAACATTTGGATCCTTTCTCAAGAGCCCTGCAGGACTCTTTGTGACCCCCTCCACCTGCCCCCGAGCCCCTGCCCCCTGCCTTTGGGGGATTCTTGGCCTTCTTATCTGGGAGGAAGCCGTGGCTGATCATGGGATTTTCCCCTTCCCAGCAGCATCAGCTCAGCCCTGGTCTCATTCATCTCATAGGGTTTCCATAAGCTCCGTGCCCAGGGGGCACCCCCGCTGGCCCATTCTACAGCTTATTTTTAAATGGCCTGGGACATCTTGACCACATTCTTGGTTGCTACAGACTGAACTTTTGTGTCCCCACCCCTGAATTCCTATGTTGAAGCCTAACCCCCAATGTGATGGCATTAGGAGGTGGAGTCTTTGGGAGGTGATTAGGTCAGGAGGGAGGAGCCCTCACAAATGGGGTTAGTGCCCTTAGAAGAGAGGCCTCACAGAGCTCCCTCGCCCCTTCCCACACGTGAGACACAGAAGACGGCTGTCTGTGCATCAGGAAGTGGGCTCTCCCCAGATACTGAATTTGCTGGCTCCTTGATCTTGGACTTCCAGCCTCCAGAACTGTGAGAAATACATTTCTGTTGTTTATAAGTCACCCAGTCCATGGTATTCTGTAATAACAGCCGGAATAGAGTAAGACACAGGGGTTCTCAGTCCTGGCTGCACATTAACATCACCCAGGGAACATTTAAAATCCCAATGTCCAGGCCACTTCTCAGACTAATTTAATCAGAACACTGTGGGGGTGGGCAGAGGAGTGGAGGGTGGGACCCAGGAATCAGCATATTTTAAAGCTTCGAAGATGCTCCCCCAGGCAAGGCTGAACCATCACCTTCATCAGGGCTCTCAAATGGACATCGTACCCTTTTTGTTGACCTGCTGCAGTTCCTGTGACAACTGGGTTCTGGTTGCCCAGGAAAGTAAGGCTTCTTTTTTGTCACCGCAGAGTCTGAAGTCAGATTTTTCCACTGGGCTAGGAAACAAACGCCAAGTTTATTTAAAAAGTACTCTTGATCTACCTAAAACTAGGAAGTATAAAGAATCCTGTGGGAGCAGTTTGTTCTCACATTTGGATGCGTCTTTGCCTCCTCTGAACTAAGCCTTGTGGTTTTATCCATCACCAAAGGGGCTGTGACTTCCTAGGTCTATAATTGAACTGAAAATTCTGGGGTCATGCATTGGGTGACTGGGAAAGTGATTGAAACAGTTTTTTTCACCAGACAGTGAACAGTAATTTGGAGAGACTATGGGTCCCTATAAACCTCATTCTTTTCTGTCGTGTTTCTAGATGGGGGATACGTGTCTCACAAGCAGAGGATTGTTCCTGGTTAATTATGTCCAGTGATTGTTTGTTTAAAACTTTAAAAGAAGAAGAGCAGATACAGTACATTGGCATTCAGTTAAACATGCAAACATTTTTAAGCTAAGAAAATAAACAACTAAATTGGTTGTTTGTTTTATTACCAAACTGGTCAAGTTGCAAAGGCAGGAAGGAGTCTAGCTCTCAGACTGGTAAAGGTTAAGTATTCTTGTCAAGGAAGACTGAAAACTCAAAAAGCTTTACTATTGGTTGAATTTCACTGAAATCAGAACGTGATCCATTTGATACCTACCGACCAAAGACCTTTACCGGTAACGTGGAATATTTTTAAGTCTGAGAGATGGGCTTTTCAGAGCCCTGCAAATGACATTTGTTTTGGCGTTTGGCATTTTTGGTGCCATATTTATGGCCTTTAGGTCCTAGTAGGAGTAGCTTTCTGCTCCTAATTACCCAGAAGGCAAGAAAAACAAATCACTCGAATAGAAAAAAGGGGAGGGGAAATATGTCTTGAAAGTTTCATTAATTGCAAAATGAAGTTAAATGGAGCATTCACTAAAAGTACTTCTGAGAACCTGTGGAGGGTTTCTCAGAAAGAACCCATTAAAGCTGGATCCTCTAAAGCAGTGGAAATCCCAGGAACAAAAGCCAAATGCCTGGGAATTGAGTTTCAGAAGAATTTCCGAATTGGTGCAGCTCAATAATTTACAAAATAGAATGGAATCACTGACTGTTCTAAAATCTGTTCAGCTAAAATGAGATAAGACATTTAGCTTACATGGACCATGCACATTCAACTCTTGCTATTATAATATATATATATATATATATTTTTTTTTTTTACTGCCATTTATTAAGCATTTTTCTGTGAGCCAGGGCCTGTGTTTTGACATTCATGATCTTACTTTTCGTGATTACGAAGATTCAGTGCCTTTCATAGAAGTCATCATGGAAGGGTCCCAATGCCAACTCTTTGGTGTTTGGAGTAAGTATAATCTGTGGTATGATTCTGTAAAATCTGCCATCTGAAATGTTATTTAGATGTATGTGAAAGCTAACCTTGAAAGTCAGATTTCCATTCTATCGACCTGCTTTACAAATTGGATCTCCATTCAGGAGGAAAAAAGAAAAATAAGTGAAGTCCACTTTCTTTTTAGCTTAGACCATGGGTTAAACTGGGTGTTTGGACAGATTATTTTCAAGGCCACTATAGGCTATAGCATGCAAATATGGGGTTTTGAAGATTGGAAGCAATTCTGATAAACTTCCAGGGTAAATTCTGATCCTTCGGCACATGAGAGAAATAATTGCTAGCTGTATCTCATGGATTAGAATTGCAGTTTAAAGATAATCAGAATTGCAGTTAATATCATCAAAGGGTGACTTGGAGCTTAACTTTCTTAATTACACATAGCAAGACCTTGGGATACCAACCCTTATTGAATTGAGTGATTAAGTCAGGTAATATCAATGCCCTTTTACTCAACTATAATCTTTCATTTACCTGATCAGCATTGAGCTCACCTTAGCTAATGAAGACTACAATCAAAGTACAAATAGAATACTTAGTAAATCTGATAGCATTAGTTACTGCTATGGACTAATTTTAGTTCACACTTCACTGTAAGAAACTCCTGTTGGTATTTATGTTGAGTATGGGATGGAATTTAAAAAAAAAGAAAAAGGAAAAAAAGAAACTACTGACAGCCAAATAACGGTGAGCCCATGTGGATGGGCTGGCTTCTCTCTCTTGGGAATATGTTAAAATTAGCTTCTGGTTTGGGGATGTACCTTACAATAACAGTTGCTGCCATTGCTTTTCTTCATTTGCCCAAACAGAGACTCCGTACCCATTAAACACTAATTTCCCATCTTCCCCTCTCCCCCAACCCCTGGCAACTGCCGTTCCACTTTCTGTCTCTTATGAATTGACTACTCTAGGTACCGCATAGAAGTAGGATTATATTTGTGACTGGCTTATTTCACTCAGCATGTGTTCAAGGTTCATCCATGTTGTAGCTTGTGTCAGAATTTCCTGTTTAAGGCTGAATAATATCCCATTGTATTTATAGACCGCGTTTCTGTTGGGTACCAGTCAAATGGTACAATTGTTGTAGATGTAATGCCAAAGAGTTTTCCAAAATGTTTGAATTAGTTTACGCTCCCGCCAGGTGTATGAGAGTTCCTGATATTTTGCTTACTCTCCAAACTTAGAATTGTCAGTCTCTTTATTTTAGCCTGTCTGCTGTGTTTATAACGGTATCACAGTGTCATTTTGTGGTTTTTGTTTTTGCTCTTTGTGTTTCTCTTATTACCAATTACTGATTACTAATTGGTTTTCATATGTTTCTTGACTGTCCTCTTCTGTGACATGCCTATTCAGGTCTCTTAGCCATTTTTCAACTGTGTTGCCTTGTCTTTTACTTGTGCATTTGTAAGCGTTCTTTACATCTTCTGGACTGAACTTTTCACTAGTCGTATGGGTTGCAAATATCTTTCTCCCCCTCTGTGACTTACTTTTTTACGCTCTTCACAGCATCCTCTGATGAAAAGAAGTTCTTAATTTTAATGTAGCCTCATTGATCATCTTTTCCTTTACGGTTCATGCTTATTGTGTCCTGCCATCCCCAGGTCATGAAGATTTTTCTCTAATATTAACTTCTAAAAGTTGTATTGTTTTGCCACTTAAGTTTACATTTATATAGCACACATGGAATTGAGTTACATGAAGGTTTTGAGCTGAGAAAGCAAAGTTTTCTTGTTTCCCACGTGGTTAGCCAATCAACTCAGCCCCGTTTACTGGGGAAAGCATCTTTTCCTAATGCTCTGTGGTGTTAGATTTTTCAGAAATTCGGTGTCTCTGTATGTGTGGGTCTGTTGATGGGCTCTCTGTTCTGTTCCATTGGTCTGTTTGCTTCCACTTGTGCCAATGGCACACTCTCTTACTTGTTATAGCTTTATAAGTCTTGACATCCAGTGGAGTCAGTTCTTCGCCTCATTTTCTTTTTCTTTTTTTTTTTTTTTTGCGGTATGTGGGCCTCTCACCGTCGCGGCCTCTCCCGTTGCGGAGCACAGGCTCCGGACGCACAGGCTCAGCAGCCATGGCTCACAGGCCCAGCCGCTCTGCAGCACGTGGGATCCTCCCAGACCGGGGCACGAACCCGTGTCCCCTGCATCAGCAGGCGGACTCCCAACCACTGCGCCACCAGGGAAGCCCTCATTTTCTTTTTCTTAAGTGTCTCGTGGCTGTCTCTGGCCTTTTGGCTTCCATATGACGTTCAAAGTCAGCTTATCAAGTTCCACAAAATTACCTATTGAGATTTTGATTTGAAGAGCATTACTTCCTGATAATTTCTGAATACAATTCATTTCAAAGAACGGGGGCGGGGTCCAAAATGAACAAAAGAGTAAAGGAGAACACCCTCTGGCCGTCACCAGTCAGGATCCAGCCATCTTAACATATCTTTTGGTTGGAGTTGCATTTACTGGGTATGGAATTGTAGAAGTTGGTTCTTTTTTGAGGGGCTTTCGGCTCTTCAGGAATCAAACCTTTGCCTCCACAGTGTGTGTCTGTACAGTGGGTAGAGAGGATGGGCAGGATGTCCTGAAGATTAGGGGGAGAGTCCCCTTGTTAGAGTCCATCCCATAGAGCTTGTCCTGCAAAGATGGTTATTTAAAAGAATTTACCCTCCTCCTTTTCACTGGCTTCTTTCTCTTTTACTGCTCTTTGGCTAAGAAAAGGGTGCAGCGTGAGAAACACGGCCAGTGGGAGAAAGAGCACATTTTGTAACACGGGTCACGGGAGGATTTGCTATTTCCCAGGGAATCTGAGCCCCTTGGTAGGACTAAACTTCAGTTTGTCTGTTTGTTACTTTATTTGTCAACCGATGTTCTCCGTGTCAGGCAGTGTTCTTGGTGCTAGGGAACAAGATAGACGGGTCCTTGGTCTCACAGACTTAATTCTAGTAGCAGAGAAAGCCAATCAACAATGAAGGGTAACATTTAACGTCGAGCAATGATAAATTCTATAGAAGAAAAAGGAGAGTAAAGGGATGGTGGAAGGGAATGGAGGAAGGTAGCCTTGAGGATGTCTGAGAGACATGCCTTCCAGGGAGGCCAAGGTGAAGTCCTAGGGTAGGAGCAGGGCACCTTCAGAGCCTAACAGAGGGGCTCAGAATGAGGGGAGAGGTGGTGCGAATTGGCCCTGGCCAGACCCAAACCCTGCTTTTCATAACAGATATTTAGTAACACTCCTTTTACTCTCCTGCAATGAAATTTGTAGAAAATACCACCTGTCCACCCGCATAAATTACAAACCATCAATATAATGCCTTAACCGTACTATAAAGAAAATACAAAAGCACAGTCACTTACAATAAGCATCTCAGCATGTCAGCGGAGACATGACTACATGGGAAGTCGTAACAGGTGGTCACATTTTTACACGTCCTTGTAGGATCCCTGGGAACGTGGCAGCAATAAGGGCAGGGGCTGCTGATGTGTTATATCGTGATTCAGTGACAGTCAGTGTCGCTATTAGTGATGTGATATTTTGATATGGTGAATACTTCTTAGTCAAGTTCCCAACAAAACAAACTATGTTGTTCCCTGTTGCATTCCTAGCATTTGGGTGCTCATGAAAATCGTGGACAAAACTCTTCACATTGACCTGAAGTGTAAAATGGCGCTGGGAATGTCCAGGGGGCGTTGGGAGCTCACAGGGGGCGTGGGGCATTTCTGGGCTGTGTGGGACCATCCCATGCGTTTCAGGTTGTCCACCCCCAAAGCACCACTCATGACCCCGGTTGTCGTGTGACGTCCGGAACAGCCCCTACGGTTTCCCCCGGTGCCCCCAAGGGCGGTTCTGTTCCCATCGGGAACCACGGTAGGGCCCGGTAGACTCTGGCAGGAATTTGGATTTTGTTTTGTGTGTGATGCGAAGTCAGTGGACAGCTTTGAGCAGGGAAGTGAAGTGATCTGGGTTTTAAAGGAAACTCTGCAGAAGAGCAGTGGGGGGAGACCGAGGTTTCAGAGTCTCTCGGCAAGAGCTCACGCCCCCTTCACCCCCCAAGAGAGCTGCAGGGGGGCGAGGTGACCTTAGTCTTTCCAGCCCAGAGTCTGTTTGTCTGTCCCAGAGCATCTACATCAACCATCCCAGGGCCTCCGTAAAGCATCTCAGCAGAGCTCTGCTGTCCGCTGCAGGGTGACATCCCTGTGTGGTCCTCTGAGCCCCAAACCCTTTGTAAGTACAAGTGTTGGCTGACACCTCAAGCAGCTTTCCACAGCGTCACCCTCCCATACACACCCCTGTTCCGTTTTCACTCCCCTTCCTACAGTAAAGATCAGATCCATGCAAAGTGGTTGGAAGTAGCTTTGTAGTTGAACTTCACACTTGGGTTGTTTCGCCAGGCAGCCTCTCCCTCCCAGCCAGACCCCCTCTGGCGCATACGCGCCCTCTGGCTGAGCTGCCATCTGCTCCAGGGTTTGCTTTGGGCCTGCGATTGCAGAAGCGTTTCCTGTAATTGGAATCCCCTGTGCCAGGCCTACCAGACAATAGGTAGATAATTGGATAAGTCCTAAACTGGAAACTGCAAACAATAACAAAGAAAACTACATGTACTGTAGTGTGTGTGCTTCTCCGAGTGGCGATGTTTGCATGTGAAACCACTTAAAACTTGTCCTTTATTTCTCAACAACAGGGAAATTCGGTTAGTCGTGAAACCCAGGGCACTCTCACAAAGTGTTCTAGAAAAGTCAGGGCTGTATGGTATTTAGCACCAGAGTGGAAGGGCATGTTCCAAGTTCTCTTCCATCTTGTGGCCCCATGGGTTTTGGGTTGAAGGCCAGTAAGGGTAGTGCCCCTTGGAACTTGCCATGCTTGCGTGCAGGTGGGACAGGGCTTGGGGTTCAAAGGACCCCACTGGGATGCCACCCTGCAGTGGACAGCAGAGTTTTCATGAAATCTAACATTACTGACCATGGCCTCAGTAACTGAATGGTCTTTAGGTCACCCAAACTTTGGCCATCAAAAATTATTTCCCGATTTTTGGATGTAAAAGGATATTGGAGCCAGAGAGTGGATGTGTATACCATAGTAGTTGAATAAATACTTCCTTGAGGACCACGCACGGACTTTCGAAGGCAGAACCTGTTTCTGTTCTTGAGTATATTGGTGAACGAATGTTTGGGTCCTAGAATGTAATGATAGCAGGGCTACGCTCTGTACGGCTTGCGTGTAGCTGGACTTAGAATTTTCTGTTTTAAAAAATAAAGCATTTATTTAGATATACCAGTTAGGTTGACAAATACCTGGATTCAGCCAGGAGCCTGGAAGTTTCTTCTGTTGGGGCAAGGTGGGGCTTGTGGCAGAAATCACTGCCGGCTCCATACACAGGGCCTTCACTCATATGTGGCAGCTTGAAGAAAACTTTACTGCTCCAAAAATAAGGGTGGGAAGAATCCAGATATCAGCCTTTGTGGATATCCAGTGTGGGAAATTGTTGTTTAAAATACCTTTTAAAATACCTTTAAAATACCTTTACAGAAGGTCCAGTCCATGGTAGGTGGGCCTAGTCAACGTTTACCAGGAGGTCTCAGAAATCAGTGTACGAAACGATAGTCATGAAGAAATGATCCCCATTTGGCTAAATCAGAAGAGAGTGAGAAAAAAATTCTCTGTCCATCTTTCCTGGTCTTGTGAGGGATGGGAAATAAGAAGAATCAGAGCCTCAAAACTCGGGACTGAGGGAATGGAGTATGAAAACGTCCTCTTAGATCCCTTCTTGAAAAAAAAAAAAAAAAGCCCAGAATTTCCAGAAGTGGCTTTGTCCTCCTCACAAATGTGTTTTTCTTCCTTTTGGAGGCCTGTCATCTTAATCATCTTAGTTCATCCTTTGGACCCTCTCCTTACAATTCATCTGATCTGAGATGTTTGTAAATCCAAGAAACAGGAAGCATCTTGGTTAGGAACGTCTAAGAAAGATCTCAGTTTCGTCTGCTACCATTGCTGCGGGGTCCAGAAAACCGTGGAGACCGAGCCTCGGAAGAGATGAGTCAGGCGAAAGGCTTGGGATGGGGGGGTCAGAGTGGGTGTGGGCACAGCCTTTGATCACAAACCATGGACGGTTAGAGTGGAAGGAACCTCAGTCACCTTGCCCAGCTCCCTCACTTCATAGATAAGAAAAATAAGGTCTCATGAGTTAAAGAGCCTGCCAGGGGTTGAGCCAGCTAATTGGTGGCCAAGCCAGCAATCTAAGGGCAGATTTTTGATGAGGCGCTTTCTGAAGATACGTTCACATAACTGAAACGGAGACAGTAGAATGGACTTGAAGGATTTTTTTTTTTTAAGGGTAGGCTGATTTACTTCTTTATCATTGACAATTTATTTTGGTTTGCCTTTGACCTTCACCACCCCAGCTGGGCAATGTTAATTGTGGTGGTTAATTTGCTCTCCTTGACAAGTTTGTGAAGGCCTCTCTTTTTAAGGGGTTAAGCAGGGTTGAGAAGGGAAAGTGTTCGCTGTACGTTGCATACCTCTACTCTGTGATCCAGTCCAGAATGGCCTTGGAAGTTCTTAGTAGGCTGACACAAAGCAAAACCCGGACTCTGGTCTGCAAAAGTTTGCCTGACGCATCTCCAGGTACACTGGTTGATTGGTTTTGCAGGAGAATCTCAGAATCTCTGACACTGGCATTAGCCGCGCCCTTTATGCATTCGATTTATACTCTCTACATTGTCTATAAAATTTACTGCTTAAAAAGAACTATCCTTTCATCAAAAGTGGACTTGGGGCTTCCCTGGTGGCGCAGTGGTTGAGAGTCCGCCTGCCGATGCAGGGGACACGGGTTCGTGCCCCGGTCCGGGAGGATCCCACGTGCCGCGGAGCGGCTGGGCCCGTGAGCCATGGCCGTTGGGCCTGCGCGTCCGGAGCCTGTGCTCCGCAACGGGAGAGGCCACAACAGTGAGAGGCCCGCATACAGCAAAAAAAAAAAAAAAAAGTGGACTTGATTTTTTAAAAATATATAGCATTATGGAAATGTTGCTGCATTACCAAACCCTCCTAAGAGGTTGGAAAGCTTATTTTTATTTGATCCCTGTCTTTCCTGTGATTTGAGACTGGGTTGTAAACAAGCCATAATGCAAGGGGACCTACCAGGAGACATACAACAGAAGCAGGCTCAGAAATAGAAATTGAATTTATAGGCAGTGAAATAGGATAATTAGTTTTTATATTTAAAAATATCCTCAAACCAGAGGAGTCTGTTGTCTCAGATGGAGAAAGGAACTGAGTTTGAATCCAAATACTTCAAATAATAGCTTAGTGGAAACTGTCTGCTTTGTGTAAAATAGATACATAAATCTGTGTGTGTGTGTATATATGTATGTAATAAATGTATATTCCTCTCAAACACAGGAACTAAATTGTCAGTTTAAATCCAAAACTCCAGATTGCACAAATCCTTTATACTTATAATTCCTGGCCTTAAATGTTGTTCATATAGCTGGTTACCCCACTATGTGCATTTTTTCCTCTGAGTAGTTATTTGGAGTTCCAAAATCAAACAAACAAAAACCTTTTCTGCTTTTTGCCTGGAAAGCAGGAACTGTATCTGGTGTTTACTCAAAGTTTTATGCTTTTTATCCAGCTGTTGTTCACTACAGAATGCACATTTAAAACCCGAGATGTAGGTAAAACAATAAAAGACAGGAGAGTATGAAGTGTCGGCTGATGTTAAATATGTATACATTCAACATACCTTCTGTGAGGACAGTGTCTCAGCCACTGGTCTCTGTCGTTCTGAATTGGCAGAAACCAGATCCTGGTTTTGGATCTTGAGCAGATTTTTTTTTCTTCAGGGTTGCATCACGACTTTGGGAGGGCATCCTGTCTGAAATGTGCCGTCTCCCCAGTCTGGGTCAATGGGGACAGAGAGAAATAGCATCTGTCAGCTGGGCTGAAGTCTCCCACATGTGGAGTCGGTCACTGGGTCTTTGGTGAGGGTTCAGCTCATGAAACTGCCACTGCTGTGGCCTCCTTGTTTCCATAGAGAAAAGGCTAAGAATGGGATGAACTTGTAAACAAGAGGAAACCGTGCCTCCTTCCTTACTTGGTCTGCCTTTGAGCAAAGAGAAGTCAGAAGCACAAACCCCTTGGTACCTGCTCTGTGCATCATAAGAGGGTTTCATCAACCCTGCGATCTTTTTCTCTTTCTCTGCCTCCTGTCATAAATCTCTGTTTCAAAGGAAAGAAAAGAGAGGGCTGTTAAAGCATAACCCTCTAGGTCAGCTCTTACTACATCAAACTCCAAGATGATGTCCAAAGCCTTTCGTTGAACTGAAATGCTAGACTGATTTGAGATGAACTGAGCCATCCGTTGCCTGGGGATAGGAAATCTTTCTGTTGTAAAAAGGTGGCTTCGTGGTTGGTGTGTGGGCGTGGTTGGTGTGTGGGTGTGTTTGCCTATATAGAAAGTGGGATGGGCTTTGGAATAGTATTTGCCTTGTGGGGACTGAACACAGAAAGCAGCAACCCCCCCCCCCAATGCACCTAAAAACTAGAGAAAGTTAGATAGGGGAGCTCATTCATCTTTTTAGAGCAATTTTCATTCAGGTACAATTTCTTTCACTTGCTTGAAGTTCTCAGTGTCAGATCAAGTTTTCTGTCTTGCACCCCAATACCTCATATGCGTGTTGGCCATCTGTTCATTTCCATCGCAAACTGCTCTTTACACAATGTTACTTGGTGTTAATTAGAACATGTGTCTCTTTGTCATTCATCTGGGGAAGGGGTTAAGGATGATTTATGTCCCTTTAATTGGTTTTCCTCCAAACTGTTACATGTCATTTATTATTTTATAAGAGCTCCAAGAGAATAGAAGGAGGAAGATCACCTCATTTTTATTCTTCACAGCATTATTTTAAAAACCCAATCTTGGCCTACATGTTTCGGTGTTTAAAAAATATGGTCCTTCATGTTCGTATTAAGTAGTAATACATATGAGTGTGTGTTTACTGCTCACCCGTGAACAATTTATTATTATTTATGTTTGTCAGATTATTTTTGAATAGGTAACATGTTCACATGGTTCAAAATTCAAAAGGTCCCAAAAGGGACTAGCAGATGCAAACTATTCTATATAGAATGGATAAACAACAAGGTCCTATTGTATAGCATAGGGAACTATACTCAATATCCTATAATAAACCATAATGGAAAAGAATATGAAAAAGAGTATATGTATATACTGAATCACTTTGCTGCACACCAGAAACTAATACAACATTTTAAATCAACTAGACTTCAATAACAAATGAACAAACAAACAAAAACCCCAAAAGGTCCCTAAAGGTATGCAGGGGGGGCTTCCACTTATTCCTCTGCCCAAGCACCTGGTTGCCTTTCCCAGAATCTGTGTTATCAGAGTCTTGTTATGTGTGTGTATATTTATACTTACGTATACACATATGCATCCGTATATATGGGTATACATATATGTACACGTATGCATACGTATGTGAATATACTTATTTTCCCCCTTTTTTATATATGGCAAACATAAATGCTATTCTGCGTAAGGGCTTTTCACTTAAATACAGTCTGGAATGCAGTGCATATTAGTAAGTTGAGCGAGCATCCTCTCTCTTTGTTACTATGGCTTATTCACTAGTCCCTTACTGATAGATATTTAGGCTGTTTCCAGTTTTTTCTGGGACAGATAATGATGCAGTGAATAGCTTTGTATTAAATTATTTTGTGTGTCTATAGAAAGAAATCCTAGAAGCAGAATTGCTGCAACCAAAAGTGAGTGTGTTTGGCATTTTGATTGGTTCTGTCAAATCGCCCTCCATAGGAGTGAGCAGTTTACAGCTCCACCAGCTGTCTGACGAGTCGTCAGCCTTTTTTACATTTGTGAAAATAAAAGGTGAAATAACTCAGTTTATGGTTTAATTTATCCTGTCCTTTCTCTTATTTTGAGTGATGTCGGGTATAGTGAACAATTTAAAGATAAACACTAGTGTGTGCATATATATATGTGTATAAATTTCAAAGATGGAAACCTATCTGTGCATCCCATCAAAACACCAATAAATTATATCTAGTTTCTAGTAAATTAGACAGCTAATTTCTATATTGCTGCGTGATTAACAGCAAATACTCTATGAATGTTGTAAGATACCTAATATTCTCCCTTATATGATTACCAAAGCACACTGCTGAAGTCAGGTTTCAACTGAAATTATTTTTGAGGATGATGCATTTCAAACTAATCTAATCCAGGCTTTGGTTTAAGAGGGTACATTACCTGATATCTTTTAAGATACAATATTTTAAGTCAATTAAACTCTGACATATTGCTTTTTACTAAGAGTACACAGATTCTAGGGAAATCCCATTTTGACAGACATGATGGGGAAAAAAAAACTCTTTTTAGATAAAAAATGGCCACTTTCTCCTGGTTGGTTTTCTTTGTGTTGAGCTCTACATGAAATCTCTTGTGGCTGTTTGTGCTGTTGCCTTGCTATAATAACCGAATTCATCTGGACGATCCCATGACTTCTATGGGAGAGAGAAGGCAGGGAGTCTGTTATCAGGTTAGGTCTCCCCGTTCATATTCCTGGCTTGTTCTCACAAGTCACATAAATCTCTGTAAGTGGGAAAATACATTGTCCATTTCTTGGTAGACTGAACTACCTTGCATTTAAAAAGGCAGGCCTATAATTTACATAGTTAAAGACTGAGTAGTCATCCATGCCTTGCATGGCATTTTTCTCTCCCCTCAGAGTCCCTAGCTGTGGTTTCTTCAGGAAAAGAGATGGTTTCTTTGGCCAAGTCTGAATTTGAAAAGTGAGTGGCACTTGCTGGGTTATAACAGTTGGGGTTCCCTTTGGGATAAGTATATGGGCCACTGCAACAGACTTGGTGGATGATAAAATTGGAATATTTCTATTGTCCAGTCAGGAAATCGACTAATCTCTAAAACTGAAGTTGCCTTAAATGTTTAATGGCACGTTTGAATTGCTGAAATAGTCCACACTGTCATGAGACCAAGTTCCATCCTCTCTCCAATCTAGACTTCGCAAAATTTTAGAGCCAGAAGGAAATTTGGAAGTGGTCTAGCAATCGACCCCGATTTTGTAGGTGAGGAGACCAGAGCTGAGGGAAGTTTAGGATCATGTGAATGGGTGAGTTAGTGAGTAAGAAAGCTGGAAACTCCTGAATCCTGGCCCCAGGATCCTGCCTAACTTGTTCCAGAAATCTTGCTTAAACATGATTTTACGTTTAGTAGAAAAGTAAACAGAGCGTACTTTTCGTATGCTCTTTCAGAAGTCAGTTCTAACATCTCTTAGTAAAACCCTTTGGGAGGTGGTCTTTTAGTAAAACCCTTTGGGAGGTGGTTTTTAAGTGGGGTTGCATTCACTGAAGCCCCTCAGCAGGAGAGAAAAACCACAGAATGCCCTTTCTAAGAAACACCTAGACAGTGCAGCCGTTGAGACAGACACATGGAAAAATGAGGTCTTCAGGGCTGCTCCCCGTCACGTGGGGATGCGTCTACAGGACAGTGACAACTTTCTAGTGACTTCTGCTGTGTGTAAAGAGAGAAACAAGAGCAGGGCAGGAATGTTGGAAAAAACAAAGCCTTCATCTCCAGTTAGCTGGGACTGTCAGAAGTGGGTTGCTTCACGTGAAGCATTTAAGGAAACCTCTTATGAGAACTTTTTTCCATTTTTAGGAAGAAAGGAGGAGGGGGGAAGAGAGAAGAAGAGAGAGGAGGGAGTATATGAAGGGAGAGAGGGAAGGAGAGCACAAGAGAGGGATGCAGGGAGGAGCACGGGTCTTACCTGCATCATAGGTCATGTATCTTCTCAAAAGTCTCTTCCTTGGACCAAAGGGACCGTTGCCATTTGGTGGCAGCTGCCTTAACCATAGTCCAGAGCCTTTAAGTGTTACAGATTTGTCTGGTACCTCCCAAAGCTGTATGTGCAGCCAGAGTCCATCATCTGAGGTTTAGATGCCTGTAGCTAACCATGGATTACCTAGGAGACATTTGAACCTCAACAAACCTGGGACCTAACCTACCATCTTACCTCCACCCCCAACCAGCTCCTTTTTCTGAACACTTCTTCTCACTGAGTTGCGTCTTGGGCTTCCACATAAGCCAAGTCAGACCTTTGGGAAGTATCCCTGGTTGCATCTTCTCCACCCTCTCCCCGGCCAGGTCCACAGGCCAGCTGGATTTGGCCTCCTTTGTGTCTCCCGAATCCTTCCTCTCCTACTTCCCCGCTGGCACCATTTTGGCTCACAGCTTCCTCATTTTGCTGCAACAATGGTTAAGTGGCCTCTCTGCCACCCAGTTTGTGCCTCTCTCCAACTTGTCTTCCAGACGGTTGCCAGAGAACTCTTTCTAGGGAAGCCTGTCCAATCCTGGAATTCCCCCGCCTGAAATGCTCCATTTGCTGCCCATCCCCTGCAGAGAAACTGTCGGGACTGGTCCACGCTCACTCCTTTAGCCCCTTCTCTTCGGTTCCCCCTCCCCTCCAGGATGCCCTGTGTACAGCAGTGTGCTCTCCTACCCCTGATCTTTGCATGTGCTCTTCCTTCTGAGTGGCAGATACTGCTTCCCCGTGCTTCTGTCTTCCTGGTCTAATTCCTGTGGATCTTTGATTTCGGCTTACATGGTGCTTATTTAACAGACACTTGTGTACATTTGCTGTGTGCCAGGCACCTGTCTAAGGGCTTTATGTATATTCATTCATTTACTCCTCAAAAGCACAAGAGGAAGGAAGAAGTATCCCATTTTATGGATGAGGAAACTGAGACTTTGGTGAGGGAGCTTTTCTCACTAGCCCACTGGCTGCAAGGCTGGACCAGAAGCCAGCTTTTTTGCCACTGCTTGGCACTCGATTTTGATTTGTATGCAGTGTGTCTCTATACGTGTGTGTGTGTATAACTTGTTTTTTGAATAGGCATGAGTACATGTTATTAAATTCAAAAGATACAAAGTATACAGTGACAAGGAAGTCTCCCTCCTACCCTTGTATTCCAGCCACCCACCAACCTTCTCCCTGGAAGAACCTAGTGTAACGGAGTCTCTTGTGTGTCTCTCCATGGGGTGCACAGAAATACATATGTATACTCTATATAATTGTGTTTTGACATTTGCGATAGCATATTCTGCTTGCCATTTTTACTTTGCTTTGTTTGCTTAGCGATATTCCTTGGGGCTTCTTCCATATCAACACATTAAGAGCTTCCTCTCCTCTCTGGCGGCTAAATAATAGGCCATTATAGGGAGATGCCATAATTTATTTAATCCTTCTCCTTTGGTTGGATATTTCGGTGGTTCTCAGACTTTGCCTGGTACAAACATTGCTGCAAATATTGGCTTTCTATAGGCATCACTTTGCATGTGTGTGATTTATCTTCAGGATAAAATCCTGGAATTGGAATTTTGGGTCAGAGGGTAAAGACAGTTATAATTTTGATAGATAGCACCAGATTGCCTTCCTAACGGATATATCCATTTAGTCTCTCATTAGTAATTTATGAAAGCGCCTCTTTCCTCATATCCTCACCAATGCTTGTAGAAGAAAACGTTTCAGTGTTCACTAATGCTAATATATTGTTTAGTCTGCATTTCTCTTATGAGTAAAGTTTAGTATCTTTTAATGTGTTTGTGAACTATTTTGATTTTCTTTTAGAACAGCTGAATGTCCTTTAGGTCTTGTTGGATGTTTTCTTATTGATTTATAGGCATTCCTTATATATTAATAAATTAGCCTTTGCCTATGATTTATGTTCCCAACAGTTCTCTGGTTTGTCGTTTGCCTTTTGTCTTTGTTTACGGTGTCTTTTTCCCAGGCAGAACATTTTTATTTTCATGTAATCAGCTTTATCAGTTTTTTCTCTTTTATAGCCTCTGGGGTTTGAGTCCTAGCGAGGCCGGCCTGCCCCACACCTAGATTATAAAATTCTCCTCCCTGTGCATGCCTGTACGTATAAAGTTCTGATTCTCAGAGAGAGAATCAGAGAGAGCATCAGTAGAGGATAGGAGCTTGGCAAACGAATTCTGGAGTCAAACTGGTCTGACTTGTAGCCCCGGTTTCATCTTTAACTAGTTCTGTCATCTTGGGTGACATCTTTAAATGGCTTATTAATATCTACGTCCTAGGGTTCCTATGACGATCAGAGGCAACAACACAGGGAAGTGTCTTGTGTTTGATTACTGATGGCTGCCTTGACTGTGTTATTGTTTCTCTGCAAGTTCCGTAACAGTTGCACCAGGACAGAAGCCCTTTCTCCTCCTTCCTTTGCATTCCTCTGGCCCCGGCAAGCCCTGCCCTCACCCACCCCACTCCCAGCCTGAGTCCAGGGCTCTGCTGGAAGCGCAGGAGTGCTCCTTTGATTGCTTCAGTGTTTATTTTGATTCGAGCGGGAAAGGGCTGGAGTTCTGGCTGGAGCCACCTGGAGTGTCACAGGTGCTTCTCCACGGTGTCCCCACTTGTCACACATCTGTCCTCCCAGCCCCGGCGCCTCGCCGGATCTTGAAGCTGTGTTTCTCTCTATGGGTCGTCAGTGAGAGTCCTCGCTCTTCCTTTGAACCACCTTGCAGCCCCTGCACTGTAGGTCCCTCGCCTCTGTGTCTTCCCCTCCGTGGACAGTCTTCCCCTGGTCGCGTACGCGGTCGCCTCCTCTCCCTTTGCTGTATCTCCGTGGGCTGGTGCCTCTCCCGTTCTCATTCACAGGCGGAGCGGACTTGATACAGTCAGTGCACTCCACATGCTACGTGCCCAGAAAAGACTGTGACCAAGTGGGTGGGAGAGTGTAGGTGTTGATTGTAAGAGCCGTAAGCCACTTGGTGTGGTCTCCATCCCCATGGACCATATAGAAAGGATAATCCTAAGTAGTAAGGTTTTTAGTGGATGATGGCCCTAAAAATTTCCATAATGTCAGCTTCTGTTAATATTTACTAAAATTTTACTTAATTGTCACAGATGCTACTCCTAGATGCTAACTCTTTAAAAAGGCTTGAGATTATGCAAGCTGTTCAAAGACACTGGTATTTTGCAGGCAGAACTGAGAATTAAGACTTAATTTCCTGACTTGCACCTCTGTTGCTCTCTTTAATTCCTCCTTTGCCTCTTTAAGTATTTCCTTTGTGTACTTATTTTAACATTGTCCCTTTGACATTCCAGTGGTAGGAGATGCAGCAAAGCAGTCAGATCATCTCATATTTGATTTTGCCACTATCCTTGCCATTAATAAAATAATGCTTGGAGTACGGTGAGCTGTACGAAATTTTAGTCATGACTAATTGGAAGCATGCTGGTACACTGCCTGGGAGAGGGTTCAAGGGCAAAGTGCTATGGGAGATAGATACCAAGGTGAGTAAGTCACAGCCCCTGAACTCAAAGGCAGGACCTACTGTGTGTAGGCACTTCACTTATAATTTTACATTTGAGATTTTCCACAATCCTAAAAGACGGGCGTCTTTATTCCCAGTTTATGGGTAAGGAAGTTGAGTTGAAGAGAAGTTGACACTGACTGCACGGTGGCCGCAGAGCTAGGATTTAGATGGTGAACCTGGTCTCGAAGCCGGGGGTCTTCGTCCATTTTGCATTTCCTTCCAGGAACGTCCAGCCTGGTAAAGCAGACAGAGGGACAAACAGCGATGTGACTGTTTTCAGTGAAAAGTAAAAATAATGACATGAAAATAAGAGAAACCGACCGATACCCTTGCGTTCTCTTTCTGGTTGGCGACTTTGGCTCTGAATTCCATCGTGCAGCTCATATGGTGAACATGCCAGAGAGAAAGGTCACTCATCTGCTGTCCTGCTCCCCAGCTCCCACCTTGATAAAAGAAGGCTCCTTACCACCTGACTTCCCTGCAGGTCACAAAACAGGTTTTTAAAATATGTACTAAAGAAGCCCGGCTTGTTCCTTCCTGGCAGCAATCCTGGTGGAAGGACAATTACACTGGCACTGCCTGGAACCCCGGGCTCAAGGAGTTAATTTTTAAAAAATGCTTGAGGTTCCTGGGTTCCCATGGTATGTTACTAGAATGTTCTGTAGCTTTAAGAACTCTCAGCACTCATTCCCCCCCCCCACATATTAGGGGACAGGTCGGCTCACCATCCACACTGGATGCCCCTAAATGCTGACATTGGCTGTGCTTTTTCTTGGAAGGATTTCAGCTCCTCTGTGAAAGATTTCAGTTATCTCCTCTGTTGCTTCCAGAAGTAGCTTCTTTACCCCAACTGGAAAACTTGCTGTAGTCCTAAGTGTTTTGGAAACAAAATGTACAGTGGGAGAATTCCTGCTTTGTGAATACTGGATCACTTTGTTCCCTGGCACAAGAATCTCTCCTTTGTATTAAACATCTGAGAACAGAAGTTCTCAATAACATTTTTATTTTCCCTGTTGATATGAGTTCTTTGTTTGGGGACAACAGTTTGGTGCTGATTCCTCTGTCAAGTTCTGATGTCCTTTCCCCTTCTTAAGTGACAAGGGTGCTCCGGACCCCCAGCCTGGAATTGCACTTGTGTTGTGGGGATGAGAGGGTGCCTCCCCCGCTGGGACTTTTTTATTGGGTCTCTTCTGTATCCAGTGAGTGGCCCGTGTCGTAGTGGGATGGATGGATGGTCAGAGCAAAGGCACCTCATCTGCTGGCCTGACCTTGAGCTGAGTGGCTGAGCTAGCCAGATACAAAGGGACCAGATGGGCAGACAGACCGAAATAGCCCCTTATCCACCTCCTGCCTGGAAATGCAGAAGGGCTACCCCAGAGGTCCAAGGAGGCCTAATTTGGTCAAAGAAAAACGGCACTTACCCTGAACAGGAGGTTGAGTCGTGACCCTGGCGTGAGTTCCCGACCTGTAGCATTTTATCATCACCAGCTTCATTCGCACGTTCTCAGGTCCATCAGCCAGATCAGCAACAACTAACTGGTAACAAATACCCTGAACAGGAAAGCACTTCTGCTCATTTCCCTTTATTTTGTACTTGTACAGGGTACTTGTATTTTACTCCAAAGAAGAGAAGTATGTGCTCTCCCATCTTTAGGCAAACCCAACGTTATAAAAATTCAGTTTTGTAAGACAAAGTAGGATGGAGGTTCCTTAAAGAACTAAAAATAGAATTACCATATGACCCAGCAATCCCACTACTGGGCATATACCCAGAGAAAACCATAATTCAAAAAGACACATGCACCCCAATGTTCATTGCAGCACTATTTACAATAGCCAGGTCATGGAAACAACCTAAATGCCCATCGAGAGATACATGGATGAAGAAGATGTGGTACATATATACAATGGAATATTACTCAGCCATAAAAAGGAACGAAATTGGGTCATTTGTAGAGACGTGGAGGCATCTAGAGACTGTCATACAGAGTGAAGTAAATCAGAAAGAGAAAAACAAATATCGTATATTAACGCATATATGTGGAACCTAGAAAATGGTACAGATGAACCGGTTTGCAGAGCAGAAATTGAGACACAGAAGTAGAGAAAAAACATATGGTCACCAAGGGGGGAAAGTGGCAGGGGGTGGTGGTGGGATGAATTGGGAGATTGGGATTGACATATATACACTGATGTCGATAAAATGGATGACTAATAAGAAAAAAATAAATAACCATTCAAAAAAAGCAGTGTGAAATCTAAGGTATTGTGCATAGATGAAGATACCTGATTACTTGTACATTATAAATTTAAAAAAAAGACAAAGTAGAACAGTTTGTTTTTCAGAAAATTTACCACCATGTTCAAAATGGTACAGATAGAATAATGAAAATATGATTTATTTCCCAAGAATGTTTACATTTCTGTGTAAGTTTCAAGGCTATCCCCTTTTCTTATTTATTGGACTAATACACGTTGGGTTGTCCTATGCAAGGCAGGTCTGCCCTGCGTGGCTGTCCTGTAGCTAATACAGGGAGCTCATTGGCTCTGGTATTGCATCTCTTTGGGTGAGAGATATCTTTCTTGCCCCTCATTTCTTCAGTAAATACGATTTTTGTGCTTCCTTTGGGCCAAGCACTGCACTGGTTTTCTCCGAGTCTGCCTCGTTCCTGTTGGGAGCGGTTGGAACAGCAGTGCTGTTTTCACCCTTGGAGGAAGGGGCGATGTCTGGTCTAGCCCACACCCTGGCAGCCGGTCCTTGGTACAGCCAGGAGGGCTCCTTGGAAGCTGATACACCCACAGAGGCCCCATGAGCCTTAAGCACTGGGATAGATTGTATTATCTTCTAAGTGAAAGACATTCTACTCCTATTTAAGCTTTCCTTGCAAACTAAAATGGGAAAATCACTCCCTGAACAGACCAGCTCAAGCGATAATAAAAAATATCCTTTGCTAGGCAGCCTGACAGTACCCGCATTAGTGTTTGGATAAGAACAAGCCCCTCGAGGGGGAACGGAGCCCTACTCTGGACCTTAATTGATATTTGCGTTTGTTCTGCTTCTTTTAATTCTTGGTGGAAAAGTGATTTGCAGTGCAAAGTGGCTTTCCATGTTATAGGCACTGGATTATGTAATACCGTTCTTATCAAAAGATCATTTCTGCTTGTTTTGCCTGTTTTTTGTTGCTCCTGATCCAGCTCATGTTTATTTTTCTTTTTTGTTTTATTTCTTCTTGTTTATTCAATTATTGTTCCTCTTACTCCTCCCACTTTGTCAATCCCCATCGTCTGCCAGGGCAGTGGGAAGAGAGAGAATGCGCTTGGTCCTTTTTTAAATTTTAATTTTAAAAGTCAATTGGCTGGACATCTTTAAGAAATAGTCACCTTTTCCCTAGTGAGTTTGTTACATACTGTGGAGCGTCATTAGTTATAAATCTGACCCCCAAGAAGCTGGGTTATGTTCCTTCCTAGCGATTAAGGAAGCATCCTGGCTGGGTTGTCCCTTTGGGGTCTGTGCCATCATCTACCCCTGCTGACCAAGGTGAGCCTGGCTCATGGAGGGGCGGCTCCTTACAGAGGTACCCTGTAGCGTAAGAAAAGGAGCTGCCAAATTCTCTTTTCGTAAAATGAGGTTGTGAAGCCCTCCGTCATGTGCCTCTTAAACGGTTTACCTAATAAAGCCAGAACCTGGTGATCCAAAGGGTATTGGCATATTTTCAGTTACATCGCAAGGGGACTCCACCTGTGTCCTCATGTGGTACGTTGCTGTGTGCGTGCGCGTCTGTGCACACGTGTGTGCGTGTGTATGGATTGAGCAAGAGGAGACAGTCCAATGTTAGGTGCTATAGGGCAAGACTTGTTAGGCTTCCATCATACCTAAAATGACAATTTGTTTATGGCAGTATTGATGTGATCAAGAACAAAGCAGATGAGAAGGAGCTAGACATGATCAAGGCACATCTAATCTCTCAGGTTTCTGGAATATCTGAGTCTCAGGGTTTGGTCTTCATTATGATATGTTGAGAGGTGATGTTTTAAAAGCAAGAAGGGGGGAAAGGCCAGCTGTGGAGAATGTTCACCGAGACAGTGAGAAAGCGGATGTGTACGCTTGAATGGAGCCCCTTCTAAATGGAGCCACACTCTCTTCTGTCTGTGGGGCTGGAGGGAGAGTTCCTTGAAAGGCCACATAATAAAAATCGAGCTAACCTGTACCTTCTGTTCAGTATAGATTCACGCATGCAGTGGCTTTGCCAATTGTGACTTGATTTCTCATGGGCACAATTCACACCTGTCTTGGGAAGTCCACTCGGGGGTGACCTTGCCACCTGCAACACGGAAAGAACAGCATCACTCGCTGAGTCTGGACGTCTGATAGCCAGGAGGGCAGGGCAGGTAACCCCCTGGGTGGCTGGGAGGGGTCACCCGGAAGCTGAGTGCTGGGATGGAAATGAAAGCAAACACTTTCCCCCGGAGGCAGGGCATTGACTGCAGTCAGGATCCTGGTCCTGATAAAACGCCGCCCCTTTGTTCTGCTCCCTGCGTGTTCGTCCATGTGATGGCTGGTAGGTATTTCATTCAGTGTTCATCCACCTGGCACGGCTTCAGCGCCAGCACATGGCGAGGTGCTCCCCAGCTGCCACGGGAGCCACGTGCCCATGGACGTGAGTGGAGACCTTCGGGGCACACACACCGTATTTGTCTTCTGCTTTGTTTCCCTCCCTGGGTGAGCTGGGAACACCGCCCCTTCTGGGACGGGGGCTGGTGCCCTTGCGCTGGGTTCCACAGTCATCAATAGGCCTATTCATGTGGGAGGTGACTACACATTTTTCCACAACATCACAGGCTGCCGGGCTCAATGTGACCGTTCTTCTTAGAGCGAGCAGAGGGCATGGGACCTCTTCCGTCCTTCTGGCCCTCTGGGAAAGTCATCGCTCGCATCACAGATCGAAGGGACTTGATCCAGGCCACCGGGGAGCCCTCGGCATTTCTTTTTGAGGGTTAAATAAAATTTGATGAGCAAATGATTGTGATTAAGCTCCATTGTGAGGTTTTCCAATACTGTGTAGCGTAATCATGGAAATCTTTGTCAGGCATTGTTTTGCGTGTTAATCTGAGAAGGAAGCCAGTGACAGGCTCTCTGAGGTTCTCTGTTTTCATTGTCGTCAAGTCTTAATCATCCAAGTCAATAGGGAAAATTACTGTCATCGATGATACAAACCCACAGAAAGTCCAACAGTACTTGAGAGGGGGCCAGCAGGCGTGTGAGCGCACATGCGTGCAGACATTCAGCCGCTCTGCGTCCCTGAGGACAGACAGGGACGGTGTCCAGGGAGCATCCACTGCAGGGGTGAGGACGGGGCCAGGGGGTCGGGCGGAGGGGACGGTCATCAGTCCTCAGAGTACAGCATCGGCTGTGGAGAAAGCTGACCAGGTTTTGCTGGGCTGCCATCCCAAGGCTATTTTATTCATACTTTTTAAAGGTCAGAGTAACCCACCTGCGTGGTTAAAAAGCCAAATATTGCTGCAAAAGGCATTTGATACAAAATAACGGCCACTATGCTGCTTCCTCTCCTCCCTTAGACCTGCTTCCCAGAAGCAATACCTTTTAAGCCTCCCACACTTTTTAAAAGTTCTTAAGGTGATTACCTTCATCTCTTTAAATAATATATGTATACCATTTGGACTAAGGTCCTAGGCCTGCTGTAACAAAGTACCACAGAGATGATGGCTTCAAGCAAGAGGAATTTATTCTCCCACAGTTCTGGAGACTGGAAGTCCAAAATCAAGGTGTGGGCAGAGACATGTTCCCTCTGAAGGCCCCAGGGGGGAACTTTCCTTGTCCCTTCTGGCTTCTGGTGGCCATCCTTGGCATTCTTTGATAGGCACCTGCATCTCTCCAATCTCTGCCTCTGTGGTCACGTGCCTTCTCCCTCTGTCTGTCTTCACGTGGTGTTTCCCGCTTCTTGTGAGGGCATCAGTCATTGGATTAGAGGCCACTCCAAGACCTCATCTTAATTTGATTACATCTGCAAAGGCTCCATTTCCAGAAAAAGGTCACATTGGCAGGTACCAGGGTTAGGACTGGAACGTATCAAAAGGGGACACAATTCAACCCCTAACACCACTCTTGCTCAGTTTGTAAACATTTGGTTTTGTTAACTTCGTTCCGGGGTGAATGGCTTTTCTCTGCATTAATCAGCCCCATTCCTCCCACCAGCGTCTTCCCTCCACGGTTATGTCATCCTTCCAAGTCCCTCACCTCAAAGGACAGTGCTTCACATTTCAAACACAGTCTACATTTCTTATTCCGTTAATCATAGAGATTATCACTTAATGATCCATTAAAAAATGAGAACATTAGCTCTTCTGACTCCCTTGTCCTCTCCCACCTCCCAGCCTCTGTCAACTAGTGCCAAGGTTGGTAAGACCTGGGTTCTTTTTGGTTAACTGAATGGTTAAATCCTTTGCCATCTGTCCACAGATGCAGAATCGGTGTTTGTCTCTAGCTTCTATTGAGAGGATCTACAAGTGGAAAACCAGTAAACAGAGTTTTCATTCTTTATTAGTATGCCTGTGTCTGTTGGATTATATTGTCTTTGTATGCCCTCTGGGTTTTAACGAAAATGCTTTCTACCTTTTGAAGAATGACAATGTAAGTGTATGTTCTATAGTACTTTAGAATCTACATTTCATTTGATTTTAGATGGCAGCATACTTTTCTAGCTTGGTTTGGAAACTCCATCAGTACAGCTTGAAATCCTTTTGCATTACAGGTTGAAATGAAGCTTTGTGCCTTATTAGGAAACATTTGGTCACATGAAATTATACCCACTCTTCATGGGTCTCTGCTCTTTAAGAGTTTCTAACAGCAGGTAACTCATTCTCAGGCAGAGCTAGCCAAACCTGCGGATTTCAAAAGTCTTTCTATTTTACTTTTTCTATTTAAGGGCCAATACAGAGGTGCTAACTTCTTATTTTACCAAGTTGGGATATTAAGAAATCAGCTACTATTTACTCTCGCTGGTAAGATAAAGACTATTTAACACCAAAAATAGGAAGGGCATAATCTTAGAATAAATTACACTATTTTAAATGGAATGAATTTAACTTAAAAAAAATCACTACCTTCCCTATTTTCCCCATTTTGTTTAGACTGGTAAAACCAGACTGGATGGAGGGTATCCTAGATCAACCTTGTTTCACGGACACACGTTTCATTTTAATGGATGTTTGAACGTAACTGTTTTTTAATATACATTTATTTATTTAATTTATTTATTTTTGTCTTCGTTGCTGCGCGTGGGCTTTCTCTAGTTGCGGTGAGCGGGCTTCCCACTGCGGTGGCTTCTCTTGTTGCGGAGCACGGGCTCTAGGCACACGGGCTTCCATAGTTGCTGCGCTCGGGCTCAGTAGCTGTGGCTCGCGGGCTCTAGAGCACAGGCTCAGTAGTTGTGGTACATGGACTTAGTTGCTCCGTGGCATGTGGGATCTTCCCAGACCAGGGCTTGAACCTGTGTCCCCTGCATTGGCAGGCGGATTCTTAACAATTGCATCACCAGGGGAGCCCCTGAATGTAACTGTTAATTTCTCCACTTATTCTTGGCTGGTTAGGTTGGTTCATTAGCACCTGCTATGAAAAACACTCAGTTCCTAGGGACAGGCTCCATATGGGGTGAAAAGGTTGTGCTCCCTATTCTGTGACCCCAAGCTAGAAATCAATCCCTGTATCCCTGTGTACCCCTAGTCCAGGCCACCAGAGCCAACTCATAAATGTGGGTGTTGAGCATGAGAGCAAACAGGTGGAAGGGATTTAAGTCCACATACGCAGATCTAGCACTTGTATGTAGCCCTTGAGTAAGTCACCCTCTAACCCTGCCTTAATTTCTTTTTCCATAAAAAGGTCACAAAACAGTATCTTCCCATCTGTGTTCTCCCAGTGTCATTTTGTAACTGAGGTTCTGTAACTGGCAAACTTAAGCGTTTGATGGTTGCACATGGACAGCATCTTTATAGTATTCTTAAACTAAACTCGACCTAAAACAGAATGAGATTACCGGCTATATTTCTCCCATTAAATAAATTTGATTAATTAACCATCTGGTTAAGTTCTTTCTCTCCTTGAAGCACTTGTAGATTGAATATCACCATTGCAAGGTTTTAGTATGTTCCCTTGCTACGTACAATTGAATTTAGTTTTCGGAATGTTAATGTTTTTAATATGACATTTTGTGAAGTCCCTCAAATGAAAACAGAATTAATTTCTTGCTGTGAGGTTTTTTGTTTTTGTTTTTCTTTTTGGTAAAAAATGTTGGTGTGTGTGCCCGTAACCGACCACAGGCCATCATAGTGAGGGTAACGCATAGCACATTATGCTGCCCTAGGACCATGTGGTTCAGAACACTGATTAGGTGATCTTTACAACATCCCTGAGAAGTAGTTAGACATGGTCTTCCCACGTTTTTTACACAGGGGAAATCCAAGGTAGACCAAGGTTAAGACGCGAGTAGGCCAAGTTTACTCAACAAGTCAGTTGCAAAGTGAGAAAAGGAAGTCCAGTCTCTTGAAACCACATTGCCCATCCTGGCTAGCAAGTGGTGTCTCTTTGAGTCCATATTCTCAAGTTGCAGGATTCACACTAGACCATTTTGGCTTTTTGAAGAACTGAACAACTGACAGTTGAATGTATGAATCAAGCATGGCTTTCCAAGTAGAAGCACAGAGTTGTGTCCCTGGAGGTTTCAATGCTCCAAGAAATGGAGGGAGAGCTGGCTGTCGTGCTCCTGAGGGCAACCCAGCCCCCATCGAGGGGGAAGGGGCTCTAAACTCGCTGCATCACCGAGCTTGGTCTGGTCTGTTTATTAGGCGTAACGGCCTAGATCGAGCAGTCCTCATTACCACCCTGTTTCATTGGTGACCAGTACCAGATACTACGGAAGAGATCTGGCTATAATTTATGGAGCTAAAAAAGGTGACAGGCGCTGGCCTTACACGGCTCTAGCTCTGTGGCAGTTGGCTCTTTTGGACCTCAGCTGTGCCATCAGTAAACTGGGAAAGTCATGAAAACAATGAAAGCAGAGGATCAGACCAGACTTCCCCACTGGATGTACTTTGATTCGTCCAAACGCCCCCAAGAGGAATCAGACTCGCAACCAAATGCTCTTCGGGTCTAAGCACTCAGCAGCCAGGGTCCTCCACCGGAGGACCAGATCCAGGTACAGGCAGGGCAAGCCTCAGTAGCTTCGCATTCTGCTCCTCTATGTTTCGTCTCTGCCCGAGTTCCACGTGACCTTTGGAAGACCTCATCCCGCTCTGTCTTTTTGTTCCCGTCGCATGGTTTTTGCTGAAATCCAGGGAATGTGCCACAGGTGTGCTGTCAGGATGGTGCCTTGTGGCAAGCTACCTGAAGATACGATCTTCACTGGAGTTGAAGTCAAATTCTTAGTGTGCAGAATGAAGACAGTGCAACTCGAAGGTTTGGGCCACCTCATATTGTATCTTTTCCACACCCATATTTGGAATATATGTATTAACGCATAATACAAACATTGGGAAGTTTCACATAACATTGGACTATTAAAAAAAAACAAACTGGCATTGATGATCCTGATCCCAATTATGAGACATACTCATCAAAGAAAGATGGAATTCAGTGCAAGCACATTTTAGTTTTTGTCCAGTCATGTTGTACATGGGAATTGTTATAAAGTAGAAAAACCACCAGGCATCACCTTATCTCTGAAGCAAACATTCTAAATAGTTGGGAATTTGCTGCACATAAAAGGAAGCTTTCTCTCACGCTGAAGCTGGCCAAACCAATTGTAACTCCTGAAAGTAAAGCCCAAAGACAGAATAATTTAAACAAGCTTTCAGTGGGTGGAAAATAAACATTAACTTTATATGTATTTCAAAAATGTAAAAGACACAGGTGGGAAATGAATCCTCCTTGATAAGAAAGAAATGCTTAGTAGGATAGAAAAAAAAAAGAAAATATTCAGTAGTTTTTGGAACTGTGCAAGTCCAGACAGTTTCTTTCTTTCCTTTTTTTTTTTTTTTCTTTTTCTGGTTAGCTGCTCATAGCCACAAATATGTATATTATTTCCTTCTTGCCCACAATTATACTAAGAATCATCTTTCTAATATACTGGGGAATCCCAGATAAAATCTCATTTTCCTAAAAAACAGACAAGTCTTTAACTCTAGCAATTAAATTATTCAATTATTCACATCTAGAAGGTCAAAGAAATAATCAAATTGTTATAATAACAGAAGTCTCTAATGTTCACCTCAAATAGTTTTCTTCCCAAATTTCTACTGTAAACGGCTGATGTTCTTAGGGACGTTTGGTTTGCCCCGGTCACTGATGTTTGGGAATGGCCCTTAGAAACCTCCTTCTCTCCAGTGATTAGGCTGACCCAGCTATGCGACGTAGTGATAGAATCACAGAATATTTTAACCCTTTCTTGTATATATATTTTTATATGGGACGTGATTATTAACTACTTTGAATGTACTTCTTATGCAAGCATGTCAGAATAGGGAACCCAGCTTAAGCTCTGTAGTTGGTGGCAGGTCTTAGCAACATGGACCCAAGACAGCCTGCCTGGATTCAAGCCTCCGCTCTGCCCTTTTTGACCTAGTTCTTGATGTTTCCTTTTGCTTATCTGCAAAATGCCAATTATAATAATAACACCTCCTCATAAGTGCTGTTGTGACTTAATGTGAGTCAAGAGCTTAGAACAGTGCCTGGCATGCCCTAAACCCTATGTCAGTGACAGCTATTGTTATTTTCACCATGAGGGAAACAAGGAACTGTGTTTTCCTCCAGGGATGATTCTAGTTGCCATTAAAATATGTTTTTGTTTATAGAATTGGTAACTGTTGTCTATGCATTCATGTAAAGAAAAACAGATCTGAAATAGCAGATGCTAGGAAGCTATTTATTTTGCCTATTCTGCTTCCTTCTTAATTTCTACCTGCTGTACCTCTTTTCTTCTAGAACTAGATCTGATAGATTTCCTAAGCAGAACTTCTCTGTGCCGGACCTACACAGAACTGACCCGTTCAAATTTACTTGGATATGGGAGGAAGTAAATACTATTTTTTAAAAAAATCAATTTATTTATTTGGCTGCACGGGGTCTTAGTTGCAGCACGCAGGATCTTTGACCTTCGTTGCAGCATGTGAACTCTTAGCTGCGGCATGCATGTAGGATCTAGTTCCCCGACCAGGGATCGAACCCAGTCCCCCTGCATTGGGAGTGCAGAGCCTTAGCCACTGGACCACCAGGGAAGTCCCTAAATACTACTTTTTTTTTAAAGTCTTTTTCTTTTTTTTTTTTTAAAGAAGATGTTGGGGGTAGGAGTTTTTATTAATTAATTAATTAATTTTTGCTGTGTTGCGTCTTCATTTCTGTGTGAGGGCTTTCTCTAGTTGTGGCAAGCGGGGGCCACTCTTCATCGCGGTGCGCGGGCCTCTCACTATCGCGGCCTCTTGTTGCGGAGCACAGGCTCCAGACGCGCAGGCTCAGTAGTCGTGGCTCACGGGCCTAGTTGCTCCGCGGCATGTGGGATCCTCCCAGACCAGGGCTCGAACCCGTGTCCCCTGCATTAGCAGGCAGATTCTCAACCACTGCGCCACCAGGGAAGCCCCTTTTTCTTTTTTTTTACTTTTATTATTTATTTTGGTTGTGCCTGGCCTCCGTTGCGGCAGGCGGGCTCCTTAGTTACGGCTCACGGGCTCCTTAGTTGCGGCATGTGGTATAGGCGCTTTCGCACTAAGACATGAGGACTTGTGCATAAAGTGAATAAATAAAGCGTGTTTGGAATGTTAATGAAGCAAGTGATAGAGTAGGTGTTGTCAATTTGCTTGTAAGTAAATTTTCTATCGATAAACTATGACACGAATGATCAAGATTTAACAAATTCTGTTTCCTGGTAAAATTTTGCTTCTTATATCTAATAATCTTAGTGAATGAAGATCTCATCGATGACTTTTTAGAGATATAAGAAAAACTAGCATTTTTCATATTTGAAGGTTAAAAGATTGGTAGAGGCATAAATTCACTCTTGTAACTCATTTTTGTCTTTTTAAAAATTTTCCAGGTGGTAAACCTAATGAGTGCACTATCTAACACTGACTAAAAAATGTATCTTGACATTCAAGTATAAAATACCCTCCTTAGTCATTCTTTTTCTTAAGGTTACACACTCATGGTTGACTTTTATGTACTAAAATTAAAAATTTCCCCTTCTACCAATATTGAAACTCCATGTTATCCATAAGCTGAGTTGCACACTAATTATTATAAAGAGCAATATAAATCCTCCCAGGCCAGTATTTTGTCTAATTTGATTTTTCATGGATTTGTGACTATTATTATTTGTTGTTAGTTTATTGTTGTCAGTTTTACTACTCGGACTTATGGACCACATGTTGCTTCAGAAGCTCCCCCATAGACACTACTTCCACTAGTAAGTGGAAAAATCACTTATTAGTGTTCAAAATACCTCAAAAATGCAAATAGAAAGTTTTTGAATTTTTAAATTTAGATTCCTGAGAAATGAATATGAGAAAGTACACTCATATTTATCAGTTGATTATATCTGAAAGTCTTCTTTCTTCATTAGAAATATAAGAGTTTTGAAGAGTGTATGTTTTTGATATAAAATGAAAATGTCACCACCACCATCATTATCATAGTAACTGGGCTTGTGCCCATCGTAGATTTCATGAAACATAACCAAACACATAACGAGAGAAGCCAGTAACTTCTAACGTTAAGTGGTCATGCAAAACTTTGCAAATATATTATGTGTGATAGTCAATACTAGCAGAATGTAGTTCTCATTACTTGATTCAGTTGGTTCCGTTTTCATGAATTAAAAAAATTTTCATTTCGTTAACAGTGAATTCAAAAATTCACTCTCTCCTTCACATTCACAAGTGATAGAGTCTTTTGATGGAACAAAGGCTTGCTGTGTGTTCTTTCTTCCTTGCAGCACTGGCCATAGTCTCTGCCACTAATTTCAGATATGCAAATTCCTGGTTTCGTATGTAATTCCACATGCTTTTCTTGAGGGCCTCTTTGTGGAGGGAGTGTAATACACTAGCAGGAGGATGTGTTTTGGAGTCAGACTGTTCTTGGCTCAAGCCCTGGCACAGTTTCTTGCTTACTGTGTGGCCTTGAACTGCCTCGTCTTTCAAATACCTGACCCAGGAGTTGTTGAAACTCTTGAGACAGGACATGTTTAAGAGTTAAGTGGGAGGATGGCGGTGGAAGTGTGTGGCATTCGGAGGGCTCTCTAAGACTTCCCTGCTTTCCTCTCCTTCTCTCCCCCAGTGGGGACCCGCTGCTGTAAGCCCTGACTGCAGTGTACCTGGACAGCAGAGCATAGGTGCCTGAAACCACCCTTGCCTTTAGAGAGCCAGACTGTGTTGTACTGTGACATCTTTGGCTGGTCCCTTCACCGTAGGGGCCTTGGTTAACAGCTCTGTTAAATTCAGGGGTTGACCTTTATTTTGTGATTCTTTCTAAGAGCACTTCCAGATCTGACCTTCTGTGAGTCGATGATATTATGAAGCAATAGGTTAAAGAAGAGGAAACTCACAAGAGGGTGTTAAATGGGCAGAATTGACCACAATACGTATCGCGAAGGAAGAGTCAATTAGACTTAAGGACAGATGAGCTGTGATTAGACATGAATCAGAAATTCCTCTGAAGTCAAATTCCCCAGTATGTCCTCTACAAAACACTAGTTCCTCAAGATGGTAACATGTATGAATTGAGAAAAGCTTTTGGAAAATCACATGGGAAATGCTGCTCAAATGCTTTCTGATTCTGAAATGGGGGAATATATAGTCTGAAGCTTTTCCAAAATGTATTTCATCGTAAAATCAGAATTATTTTGCACCCAGGTAACCTCTTGCTGGACTAGTATTTCATGGGAGGTATTTTGCAAAACGCTGCTCTATGGTTTTAAGCCAGGAATGTGGTAGAACACAGGTACCATTGACTCAGCCTGCTGAGCTGAGTATATACTGAGTGTTGACCAACTGCAAGGCCCCGTGGAGGCCAGAGATGAGTAAGATCCCGTCACTGCAGCAAGTCTGGTGACCGGGCTTCAAGTGTGGCATTGGTGGCATGGCTGCTGCAGGAATGGCCTGAAAGACAGTATCCCAGCAGGTTGCTGATGCAGAATCAGTTGAGGCAGCTTCCTGAGGGCGAAGAGTCCTGGTTTATGCCTTGTGTGTATTTTTGTCTTTCTCTTAAACTCTTATAATGGTATTTTTTATTCTGTTCACATTAGAGAAATTCCAAAGGGAAAATGAACGTTCGGTTCCCCACCTCAGGCAATGGAGTCAAACCAGTTGGAAGTTCATTCAGGAGATTTTACAAAATTGACTCTGAGCTTTTTTGAGGACAGTCATCCCTCGGAGGGATTGGTTTCAGGACCCCCCCACGGAATCAAAATCTGAGGATGTTCAAGTCCCTTATTATAAAATGGCCTAGTGTTTGTATATAACCTACCACATCCTCCTAAACACTTAAAATCCTCTCTAAATTACTTATAATACCTAATACAATGTGAAGGCTGTGTAAACAGTTGTAAATACAGTGTAAATGCTGTGTAAATAGTTGCCAGCCTACGGCAAATTCATGTTTGGCTTTTTGGAACTCTCTGGATCTTTTTATTCGGACTATTTTCCACGTGCAGTTGGTGGAATCTCGGATGTGGAACGCGCAGACACAGAGGCCACCGGTGCCCGGTTGTTTCACCATCACATTGACACTCGGCTCTCATGGCAAAATATAATCCAAGGAGCGGAGCCTGTAAAAACAAACCACACACATAGGCAACCGATTCCTTTATGCGAGGCGTGGCACTTAAATGTCGGTTGAACCTGATGGCATTATCTGCCTGTGCCTTTCTCATGGATGAAATGCGAACTAGGGCCTCGTAGCAGATTTTACCGAGATGAACCTTTCAACCTCTCACAGTGAGATCTGTGGACTATTTCACCGCTGGATTGTTCTGCCAGTCAGGCCTTAGGAAACATTTTGGCAGGTTGTGCCATTATTTTGCTCATGTTGTGAGTAGCGTTTCTCTTGACCTTTTGTTATTTACTGAAACAGTCCAGCCTGTTTTCTTTTAAGAGAAGCGTGAAATGAAGGAGAGTCAGCACAGGCTGACTTTGGTATCAGAAGACGGACTTCAGGCTGCTTGGCTTCAAGGAGACTTTTCAAGTGAAGGGGTCATTGGCCTCCTTGTTTCTTTTTCCCACGATTTTGAGGGATCTTTGGGGGGGAGTTTTTTTTTCTCACTGAAGCAGATGCATGTAAAGTTACTCATTTATTTTAAAGATTTCACCACCTCTAAAAACACAACCCTCTAAAAGTTTTCTTCTGACAGCTTGGGCATGGTGGGTGTCCAAAGCCTCTCCTGCTTTGAACAGGGATGTGACGTGTTTCGGGGGAGGACAGCTATGGACTCACTCCTGACCTCTCACGACTCTTGCGTCGCACGTGTTTCTCAGTATCTCACAGGGGTTCTTTCTCCCTTCTTTCTGCCTACATGTGCCCTCCACGCCTGTCTCACTGGTACTTTTCTGCCTTGCCCCTGGTAGAGGACTCCCCATTCACTTCAGGTAAAGGAAGTACCAAGATCCCATTACATCACTGAAGACGAGAAAATGTGCGTGTGTGTTTAGATACACGTTTGTTCCTATCTCTCCATCTGTTTACCAACTACTGGTCTCTTTCAGCCTCAGAGAGAAAATTCGATAGGAAATCATGTCTTTTCGTTGGGATCCCCATGGCTCTTGAAACTCAGCTGCTCACTTTAAAAACATCAGTCACATTTTTGTCATGTTTATTCTCTTGGCCAAACAGAATGACCCTGACATCCATAAATCAGCCTCAGTGATTTCTGTGTCACTTTATAATGACCTGTGGGTTTGAGACTTGCCGCAGTCTAAGAATGGGCTGGTGCTTTGGAGATGTTTCATTCACCCCTTCAGTCATTCAGTCAACAAATACCCACTGTACTTTCCTTGGTGTTGGGATTCACGGGTGAACAGAAGCCACAGGCTTCTCATGGAGCTCATATGTGAAGGCAGAGATACAGATAATATATAAGTAAACCAGAAAGTTAGGAGCTAGTAGACATCAAAAGAGTAATGCCAGGTAAGTGGGGAGGGGTGGACTGGTTTCGATGAGAGCATCCCTGGAGATGTTGTTGGACCCCAGCCCTGTAAGATGAGGAGGGGCCATAAACGTCCTGGTGGAAACTTCTGGAGACAGAAGGAAGAACAAAATCTTGGCCTGGTTCCACCCCTCTCCCCTCCCTCCCTGTTCCTTATCCCGTGACCTCAAGTGTATGTTTGCCGCTTGAGGCTACGACCTGATGGCCCTTTAAACCCCTGTGTCATTGGGAACACCCAGGAAACAACAGAAGGACGCTGTCTTATTGGAATCCTGGTCGTAATACACAACCTGCTGGATCCAGTATGAAGCTTTCAGAAACCTAGTTACCCCTCCCCACGCCCCCACTTCTCTTGTTCAGACAGGCTGGAGATCAGAAGCTAGGTTGACTTCGTTTCTTTTCTGTTGTGGTTATTGTTGAAGTCTAGTTGATTTACAGTGTTGTGTTAGTTTCAGGTGTACAGCACAGTGATTCAGTTATACATACATATATACATCATATACATGTATTCTCTTTCAGATTCTTTCCCCTTATAGGTTATTACAAAATATTGAGTATAGTTCTCTGTGCTATACAGTAGGCTTCTTAGAGAAAAGTCATAGGAAATCCTTTAAAATCCTCTGACTAGAAAAAGAAGCAGCCTAGAACTTCAAAAACAATTAGGAGATGTTGCGCAAGCTACTGCCAGACAAACACAAACTTTCTCATGGCACTTTTTAAACTTTTTATTTTGCAGTAAATATAGACGCAAGAAGTTGCAAAAATAGCACAGAGAGGTCCCATGTACCCTTCACCTTGCTTCCCCCAATGGTAACATCTTGCATAACCATGGCATAGAGTATAATGTTTATAGTATATACATTAGCAACACCAGGAAATTGACACTAGTATAATCTCCAGACCTTATTCGGATTTCGTCAGTTTTTACATATGCTCGTTTGTGTGTGTGCGTGTGTGGGTACTTTACCCCATGTCCAGATTCCTGTAGCTACCACTGCCATCAGGACACAGAACTATTCCATCACCTCTAAGAAACTCCCTTTGTCTCATGGCACTTTCGTGTATGAGAAATAGCAGCAGATGTTATCCTGCTTCTCGTCTGGATCATATTCTGGATGAATCTGCAGTGAGAGAGGTTGGATAAATCTCTGAAATCTATCGCTTGGTTTGGCTGCCATGGAATCTGCATAATTGACTTAGCAATGGGGATCCTTGGTCTGACTTGTAGGAAGAACATGTATAAGCCCAGAACAAAAAACCACAGGTTTGAATAAATAACCCCAACCTTAGCAAGGGAGCCCGTTAGTTGATTTAAAAGGCTAAGACCAGTCATGTGACCTCAATAGTTTACTTCTAAGAATAAAAGCCTTTTTGATGCCACATAACTCTGGGGACTTAGCTATAGGGGACTTCTAGTACAATATTTCTTGAAGATGGCCGAGTAAGGAAACACACCGGTAGTGGGTATACAAGTTGCCTCATGAGTGGATGCATTCCTTATAGAAAAGAGAAGAAATTATAGAAAGATGCCCCTTTGTATGTGGAGGGAAGAAACCTTTAGGACGTGCAGCTAACGAGAACTTGAGGTGCAGACCGAAAGGGAAACAGCTATAAACAGATTGAGGGAGAGACAACGGATTTAAGGGAAAACATCTGCCTGCATCTGACATCCAAAAGCTGCATCTGTGGCCTAGGATCAATCTTGTAATGCTTAAAAAAGGAATGCAAGGGGGCCCGAAGCGGGCTCTGAAAGTTTCTTTTTTTCCTCGAGATTTTCTTTTTGCTTTGCCCAGAATGCTGCCAGGGTCTGATCTGATGAAATAGCTCATATGGTCCTGTTTCTTGATGCTGCAGTGGCATTCCTTGGAAGCTAACTTTAGAATGATTGATTTAAAGGACATTTTACCTGGATTGTTCTAGACACATTAATCAGAGGAGCCCATTTACTTTGCTAAACAAAACCTCTGGAAATCTCCAGACGGACTCTTTAAAGATTTCATATTTCAAGTAGAATTTTTCAGTTTTAAAGAAGCTAGAGGCCAGAAGTAAGGAGCAGATAAGTTCTTGTGAGGCCTCAGAAGAGATGAAGAGCATCTCTCTCGATGCTAGATTGAACTTCAAATTTGTCAGATAAGTCCCTGACCTAAGTATTATTTTTTTCCCTTGAGTCACTTGTTTGTGTCCTGTAGGCACAGCCCTAGAGGCTGGTTTAAAGGGAATAGAGACACAGATGTAGAGACCAAAAGTATGGATACCAAGGGGGGAAAGTGATGGGGGGAGGGGTGGTGGTGGGATGAATTGGGAGATTGGGATTGACGTGTATACACTAATATGTATAAAATAGATAACTAATGAGAACCTGCCGTGTAAAAAAAATAAATAAAATAAAATTCAAAAAAAATGAACAAAGGGAATAGAGATCAAGTGTTCCCTGTAGGTAGGCCCGTTCTCCGTTTCTCTGAGAGGAAGCCAAAGAGGATTGTGAGTAAAGGGTCCTACTCTGCACTCTCACACGTCACCTTTCCTCCTCACCCAGTCTGCACAGCAGGAGGCTGATACGTTTATACTTCACGTTCCGAGATTTTTCCCTTGAGGGACGTCAGGGACCTGATCCACGCTACCGGAACGTTGTCATAACTAAGATGGAGGAGGTTGCCCTCCATTATTGTCAGCAACCTTTTGGAAATTTCGCAGTAGCTACCTTTACACTCCCCGCTCAGGGTCTACTCCACGTGTTCCCTCTTTTTAACTCTTGTCTTTATTTTATTTTATTTTATTTTATTTTATTTTATTTTATTTTATTTTATTTTGCGGTACGCGGGCCTCTCACTGCTGTGGCCTCTCGCGTTGCGGAGCACAGGCTCCGGACGCGCAGACTCAGCGGCCATGGCTCACGGGTCCAGCCGCTGCGCGGCATGTGGGATCTTCCCGGACCGGGGCACGAACCCGTGTCCCCTGCATCGGCAGGCGGACTCTCAACCACTGCGCCACCAGGGAGGCCCTCTTGTCTTTATTTTTATGCGTATTACTCCCAGCCAAGATCGCAGTGGGCTTTGCATGTGCCACTGCCACATACGTTGTCAACAATTTGGGATTGTATCAAATAGAGATTAAGTTTGTATAAATGATATCACGTCACGCACGCGATGCTGTTTGCTAGAGCTCCGTTCTGAAGGACGATGACAGTGGCCTCGGTGGTTGGCAGCGGCGGGTGGGGGTGGGGATGTCGCGGTCAGAGTGACTGATAACAGGCCTGGTGGCTCTAGAGTGTCGCAGACAAGCAGTAAGTGATCATCACCTGCTCTTTGTGCTCAGAATCTGTGGCATATTCATTTTCCACCCTCCAACGCAAGCACGTAATAGACTCAACACTTGCAGAAATAAATCGGGCCAGAAACAAGAGTATCCCCTGTCTCCCAGCTTTCTCCTCTATAATGTGGATGTCCTAGCCCTGTGTTGAAAGTTAGGGCAAGTTACAGTAACATCAGATCATTTGCCTCAAGTCACGTAGGTGACTTGAACTTGGTACGTGGTAGATTTGAACTCAATATTTTGACCCCCGCAATGGTACCTTCCATTTGCGAGTCAGAGGGTCTGATTTTCTTAAGGCAACAGAGTCTTTCTACTTGTTCGGTCTGGGTGTTGAGGAGACGCTTGGCATAAGGGAAAGGCTCCAATTTCATTTTTCTTTCTTTCAAGAAATCTCTAGAAGGGTACATGACACCCTGGCGATGACTGGTGCAGTCTGAAGATCCCCACCTGAGAGCAGCCCGTCTCACGGATTGTCAGCTGGGGGTGCTCATTTGTGTGTTGTTTGCTGTGCGTTTCCTCATACCTCGAAAAGCGCTAGTTGAATTTTTCCAAACCAAGCAATTGACCTTAGCACTTAGCATCCTTTGAGTTTACACCATAATTCAAATCCAAATCCTTTTTAAAAACACCCTATAGGGACTTACCTGGCAGTCCAGTAGTGAGGACTCCGTGCTTCCACTGCAGGGGGCGAGGTTTGATCCCTGGTTGGGGAACTAAGATCCCACATGCTGTGCGGCCAAATAAATAAATAAATAGATTGCAGATTAAAAAACAAAACAAAACTGTATCACACACAAAAGGTGGGCTGATAGTGAGGCAAAGAGTAATGACGGGCAGGGCACTCTCAAATCAGGCCGGGTGACAAGTTGGACATCTTGTTTCCATCACATTCTCGTAGCTGCCCCCTACTACTCTGTGTGTTTGCCGGGCTTTTCAGATTCTGTTGTGCTCTTTGTAGCTGGATGTTTTCCAGAGGATCATCAAGAGAAAGGCGTATCCTCTGCATTCATAACCTTTGGAAGGATTTTAGCAGTAAAATCAGAGACCAGATGATGTGGTGGAGAAGAGGAATGGCGGGTTTGCTGGGGGGCGGGGGGGCATTTATTCCCCCTTCCAGGAAAGTGTCAAGTTCACCGTGCCCCAGCACCAGACCCTTCACCCAGTAACTCTGAGATCTCATATTAAGTTTACTCAATAATCATGATGTAAATGGCAAAACTACTACCCTCATTTGGGGAATAAGAATTGTTCCTGTTAAAGGCGTACAATATACAAAATAAGTGACTCCAAGCTCTTACTTGGAGTAACAGCTAATTTCTGTATGTGCTTTCCTATTATTTTGTTTTTTGTTTTTAATGAACTCATGAATGTGGAGTTCCAAAACAACTCTTGAATGTTTACATCTAATTATTGAAAAGTACAGGTGCCATATGAAAATTTAAAGAATATACTGAGATGTATGGCAAAGATAAACACCCTAGATGAGGACTCAGAGAATTATGGCCTGTGGGCCAAATCTGGCTTGCCACTTGTTTTTGTAAATAAAGTTTTATTGGAATACAGCCATACTCATTTGCTTATAGATTATCTGTGGCTGTTTTCCTATTATAACAGCAGAGTTGAGTAGTTACAATAGAGACCAGATGCCTTTGCTCTCTGGTTCTTTACTGAAAGTTTTCCAACCAGTCAGAGACATCTCTATGATATTTATTTACTCACTCATTCATCTATTCATTTGTTCAGTGAACACCAACTTTGTTAAATGTGAGAAATGTAGAGATGAAGAAAGCAGGGGGAGGGCGGGTGGGGGAGGGATGGATTGGGAGTTTGGGATTAGCGGATGCAAACTAGTATATATAGGACAGATAAACAACAAGGTCCAACTGTATAGCACAGGGAACTATATTCAATATCCTGTGATTAGCCGTAATGGAAAACAATATGAAAAAGTATATATGTATAACTGAATCACTTTGCTATGCAGCAGAAATTAACACAACATTGTAAGTCAACTATATTTGAAGAAAATAGATAAAAAAGAAAAACTAATACACGTTGAACAGCGGTGGGGAAAACAGGCATTTCTTGTCTCTTTCCCAATCTCATATGAAATGGAACTGAACGATGCTCTTCATCAGATTCAAGGCATTCTCTCCTAGTCCTGGTTGGCTAAGAGATTTTATAATAACGGGTGTTAGATTTTATAATTTTTTTGCATCTCTTGAAATAACCATATAATTTTTCTTTCATTCTGTTAAATGGTAAATTAGAATGAGTGATTTTTAAATCAGTCACTTATTTTAAATTAATCTTGCACTTCTGGAATACAAAAAGTTTTGAGGAATTAAAAAAAAGAAAAAGAAAGCAGTCCCTAATGTCCAAGAACTTACCATGTAACGGAGACGAGTCATGGGGCCAAATTGCCACCTCTGGCAACATGTATGCGAGACGAGAAAGAACTAAATTGCTGTGTAGTTCAGAGATGGCAGAGGCCCTGGACAAAGGGAAGGAATTGGGATAAGAAAAAGGATATCGCTTTCATAACTGTGGCTCCCCACGATTTCCCAGTGGGAACTTCATGAGAAATAAGAGTCATTTCCTTCATGGAATTTTATAACTTGTAGTATCCAAAGGGTGGAAATGATTTAGGATATTACTTAGCGTCCAGATTTCTTTATCTGGAAGCATATTTCCTCTGTAACTATGAGGATAATCATATTTCTAGAAAATTTTTAAAGACTTGTAGGAAGGCTTCCTTCTTCAGAGTGGGAAGACAGAGGGAATTCCTCTTCTTTTTTACTTTACTGTTCCCTGAAGAAAGTAATATTAAATGGTATGGGTCTTAAGGGAGGGGTCTTGGCAGGAAACCCCTCAAATATCAGATGGATTCAAAACAAGGTGCAACTGTAGACCCCCAGCCATCAATAAGCATGACTCAGTGACTCTCAGACGGCCACAGCCAACAAGTGTGAAGGGAGCTTTGGGTGAAGGTTCGGGTCAAATGCCACCTCACCCTGGAAGATGCCACGCGGGAAGCCTTCCCGAATCCTTCAGCTGGGGTTAATGTCTGCCTCTTCATTTGTGACCTGCTTGAGGGCAGGGTTCCCTTTCTGACTTCTGTATCACCAATAGCGCCCACTCCACTATTTCTGTTTCCCAAGGATCTATTGAGTTAGCACGAGTTGAATGCCGACCGACACTGTGTATTCAAAATCTAGGTGGCCGATTTGGGTCAGGGACCCAAGAATTGTGGGTTTATCTAAAAATGAAGCAAGTGATAATCTTTCCATTCTGCTACCATCATCAAAACTGTTGGCTAAATTCTGGTCCCCCATTCTCTATATTCCTAACAATAATGCTGCCACCGAGCGAGTGCAGCTTATTTAGGTTAGAACACAACCCTGGGACGTTTCACCCACTGAAATCATAATATTTTGACTGATAAAGTGAATAAAGCTTTTGGTGAGGAAGCTACTGAAAGAAAAATGATACTGGAGCCCAACAGGTAATTTTAATCTTAGGAAGCAGCAAGCCGAAATAGTTCATATTTCCCCCTTCTGAGTCACAGGGCCCTGAAGTTACTTCCCACCCTGACAGCATCCCCTGGGGCTCTGGCCTCCCGTCACCAAGGAGCCCGAATCAGCCTTCCATGTCCTCAAGGGTTCCCTCAGTGCCTGGCTTTCACAGTAGCCTGGGTTCCAATGGACAGGGGTGTCCCCAGGTATAGACTCAGGAGAGGGACACGCGTTCTGGAAGCTCATCTTGCTTGTCCCCTCCTCTCCCTCAGCCCGAAGAGGAAAATGCAGCCTTGGTGTATGAAGAACACACTTTAGGGCATTTACTGACAAATGATAAAGTCACTGCAGACACATGCAGGTGCTGTCTTCTATCAAAACCGTCTAAAAAAAACACTGACTCTACTATCTCCTTCAAGCCCCGCGGTGTAGTTATGAATGGGATAGCTTCCTCATTTGCTTTTCGTGTCAGTAGCTGGGAAGTCAGAAGGCATTACCTCTAAAATGGGGAAAGAACACTGTGAATCCATACATTTGCAGCCAGCGGCGGCAGGAACCAGCACATAGAATCACTTCACCCCGTCCCTACGGGATGTTTTCCCGAGCTTCTGATTTATAACGATCACTTTCGAAGGCCTAGAAATGCTTAGGTGAGATGAAATGACTGATTCTCCTAAAGTTCTGTTTGCACTGGAGTCTTTCTGGATGGCTGCTGGTTCTGTCCTGTTTAAAGCATTCGGTGGCGTGAATCCACGGTTTCTGCCCACATCACCGCATTCCTGGGATGCCTTTCACGGGCCTTCGAAAGATCATCTGACAGCCGCCTGTGAGGTCAATGAACTTTATACATAATTAAACCTTCGCAGTTAGGAGAATTAATTTTTTTTCCCCTGAGAAGCGGAGAAACAGGACATGTTGTGTTGCCTTCTGTTACTGAGTAAAAGTTCTGTGGAGTCATCAGGCTAGTTTCACATGATTTAATGCTGAACCGAATAAGAAAGTGGTTGCATCCTCTACTGGGCCTCACAGAACAGTCACCACCCACACTGTTTATTCAGACTCGGATCTTGGCCATTTGGGGTTTAAGCCAGAAGAAAGGGGGGGAAAAATCTAACCCTGGAATGAACGCTTTTGAAACTCTGTATTCTTGATGAAATGCGGCCAAGGATTCTTTAAAAAATCTATTTAAAATCAATTACTGGGGTCATATTTTCATTTACAGTGGATTGTTAGCAACAGCTAATTTTCTCCGTTTCCATCCAGCTTTGGAGTCTAGGCTGGAATTGGAATCATCAGTCTGTTTTGCCTGGGTATCTGATGCCACCACCCAACTATGTGTGGGTAACTGGGCAACTCTGACCTTTGACCAGCTCTCCATAAAATAACAAGGAAAGGTGTGAGGAGGAAGGAATTGAATGAAAACAAGCCTAAGGGATTGTAGCAAGTGTGCTCCCCCGGGGGGGGGCGGCAGAAAATATACAGGAGGCATCTGTCATATCGAGAGGAAAGAGAAAGCAAAGGGCAGGACTGGGTATGCCTGGGAAGATAGGCACCAGGACCACCTGGCAGGATTGCAAAAAAATCATCTCAGATATGTCAGATCGTCTCGGGTTTTTTTTTTTTTCTTGCAGTACGCGGGCCTCTCACTGTTGTGGCCTCTTGCATTGTGGAGCACAGGCTCCGGACGCGCAGGCCCAGCGGCCATGGCTCACCGGCCCAGCTGCTCCGCGGCACGTGGGATCCTCCCAGACCGGGGCACGAACCCGTGTCCCCTGCATCGGCAGGCGGACTCTCAACCACTGCGCCACCAGGGAAGCCCTCGTCTCGGGTTTTTAAAGATCTCCAGAGAAGATTCTGGAACCTCCTTTGGTTACCCACCCTCCTCTTTGGCAATTTGTACTGTCAGGAAATTCTTTCTTATTTCCAGCCTAAAATGTGCACGTGGTGCTGCTTCAGAGGCTAAGTTGTTGGTGGGGACCACCGCATCTCCCCACAGCATACGTGACTCTGAGGGTGGGATGGGGCATATGAGTTGCTGCTTAGCTGAAGCCGCAATCACTTTGACCTCCATGCCCGTCGGTCCCCAGGGCTCAAGAACGGGGCTGGGGCTGGTGGCAGGCAGGAGTAGCGCTACTGAGACGTCCAGATACCAGGTACTGTTGCCCAGCATTTTGTGTATGTCACCAGGAAGAGAGGACATTGTCGTGACACGTCCAGGAATGAGCCTCACAGCCATGTGTAAATATTAATACGAACCTCCTCTTTTGGATTTTAAGAGATCCAATTTTTAAGGAAAAACTCCTTCAGGGAGATAGACTGTAGGATTTCACTGGCCTCAAGATGGTAGCTCAGCTCCTCAGTTTTATAAATAAGAAGAGCTGAAAGCCAGAGAGCATGAGGGACCAGTCGCGGACCAGACTTCAGGTCTTATGCCCCCAGCCCAGCGGCATCCTGCCCTTCAGAGGCTGGTGCTCTGGGGGCGAAGTGATGCTGGCGCTGAGGTCACTTTTCTCACTTCCTCCAGCCCCTTCCTCCTCCTGGGCAGATGCACGGGGGATGGCCTCCACGAAGGAGTTACAGATTCATTGAAAGGCTGTCAGGTGACCTGGGCAGCCCGCCCCCTTCCCTTTTTCATCGCGTTATGCCATGGCCCTACCTCAGGCTGCGGTTTGTTCCAGAAGGGAAGAGGTCGTCTTCCTCTTCATCCGCCCACCCTCATTTGCACTGAGTTCCAGTTCCCTGTGTGTATAGATTACTGAATGAGTGGCGTGAGCATTGCAATCTGATGAGGAAGGCTCTGAGCCCGCAGACAATAAGCCCTGTGCCCACCGCGCCCAGCCCTCCCTCACCTCTTCCTCTGTCAAGTGATCATAAGAACACTGGCCCTACCTGCCTTAGGCACACCTAGGAACAAATGATCATATCTATCGATATCTTTATGCAAAACACGGGGTTCTTATATGGTGAAATAGTTCAAGCAAACAGGAAATATAGAGGATAAGATAGCAAGTGCATGTGTGTGTACCATCGCCCTGTCATGTCTTTATGCCGTATTTGCTTCAGATCTTCTTACCTACCTTTAAAAGGAGAGAGAGAGAGAAAGCACTTTCCCAGTCCCATTCCCCTTTTCTGTGAAGCATCAATTTAACTTTGATGTACATTATTACCATGCATGATTGCATCTTTTACACATATGTGTATCCATCGACATTTACATTTTTAAATGTTTTCAAACTTTATCCAAATGATATCATTGGCTTTGTGTTCTACATTATGTTGGTAAAATTCATCTGTTGTAAAACATGTACTTCTCCTTCATCCCTGCTGCATAGTATTCTACCAAAGGAAGGATGCTAAGGTTGTTTCTAACTTTTAAAATGTCTGTTTGAAGAATATTATAGCCGTTTCTAACTTTTTGGCATTACAGACAGTGCTACAACATGTACATGTTCTTTGCCCACATGTGGGAGACTTGAGCTTCTCTTGGAGATGTATCAATAGATAGACAGATACATACATACATACACACACGTACACATGTATACACACACACACCCAATAGCAAAGTCATAAAGTTAGCACATCTTAAACTTCCCTACGTGTTGCCAAATTGCTCTCCAAAGTGATGGTACCAGTTCACCACCACATGGTCTCTCAGTATGGGTCATCACCATATTTAAGATTATCTTATGCCCATCTGATGGCCGGGTAGGTTTTAGATGTGATTTCCTGATTGCTAGCGAGGTTGAGTATCTTTTCACTTGCTTACTGAAGTCAGGTTTCCTCCTTTGTGAATTCTCTCTTCTTAACCTCTGCCCATTTTTCTGTTGGTGTGTTTGTTTCCTTACTGATTTATTGGAGTATATAATATATTCTTGATACCAATCCCTTGTCTATTATAGGCATGGCATGTATCTTCTCTTGGTTTTGTAATTTTGTTTTGCTGATGATGTACTAAGAGTTTTTCATTTTTCATTTTGTTTTATTCTTATAACAAGTTTGTGAGCTAAATACTATCGCTATTCCTATTTTATAGATGAAGATAGCATCTTTTAGACAGTTTAAGTAAATTGACTGAGGTCTCACAGCCCCAGTGGTGGGGCTGGAACAAGTCCAAATCTAATTCCAGAGTGCTCTTGAAGACATAAGCACTGTAACTATCCCCATTTTACAGATGAGCACACTGAGGCCCAGAGAGGTTCAGTAATTTGCTCAGTGTCACACAGTGTAGTAGTGTTAGAACCAGGACTATTCTTCAGGTCTCCAGACTGCTAGCACAACTGTATACCTAGATAGAAAGATGGGGGAAACGGGCAAATGAATACCACATCCACACATCCTTTTAAAATGTAACTTTAAAAAATGACGAACTATTTGAAATGCAAAAGAAAAAAGTCGCAGAGAATAATGTATCAACCAGTAGCCGCCCTCTACTCACATTTAATAAATGTTGACATTTAGCCACATTTTTAAAAGTTTGGGTTTTTTTGCAGAAAATGTTGCAGTTAAAGCCTCTTTTCTAACCCACCCTGATCCCATTCCCCTACAGCTTTCCTAGAGGTAAGCAGTCTTCCAAAGTTGTGTTGTTATATACACGTTGTTGCATTTGGCTCCTGGCTATGTGTCATGAACAGTAACTAGTATTATTTTGTGAGTTTAAAACATTTACCGTAGTGTTCTTACTCAGTAATCCATCTTTCTCCAACTTGCCTTATCACTCAAAATTATGTTTTTAGGATTTATCCTAATTAATTGATGTAGAGCAAGTTTCCTTACCTGCTATATTAATTCCTTTTAATGAATATATCATAATATATCCATTCTCTAATTGATGGGAGTTTAGATTGTTTCCACCTTTTCATTTTACAGACAGAGCTGTTGTGTACTTCTTTGGGCTTGTTTCCACGTGGACATGTGAGCTTCTCAAAGGTATAGATGCAGACGTGGATTTCTGAGTCTTAGGGGACAAACATCATCCACTTTGGTAGATGTTGCTGAATTGCTCTCAACTTACACTCCAGACCCGTGTGTGAGAGTTCTTGTTGCTCCGCATCTTCTCCAGCTCTTGGCGTTATCAGGCTTTTACATTTTGCTAATCTGATAGATTGAAAGGTATCTTATTGTGGTATTTATTCATACTTCTCTGATTTCTAGTGGTTTATGCGTTTCTTTCTCATGATTGTTGGTCATTTGGGTTTCTTTTTCTATGTATTGCCAGTTTATAGATTTTGCTCATTTTTTGTAGTGGCTTATTTGGTTTTCTTCCTCACAGTTACCAAATGTTCACTATATATCCTGGATACTTAAAAAAAACAAAAACAAAAACATACTGTCTCCATTTCTTGCCCTTTAACCGTTGTTTTCTTGTGTCTTTTGTCACATAAGTTTTAAAATCAAATTGGTCAACATTTTTTTCTTTTTTTGCTTCATGGTGTGTGCTTTGTGTCATTGCCTAGTCTGCGATTATAAAAATAGTGTCTGTATTTTTTTCCTAAATATTTTAAAGTTAACTGTAATTCTCTTGGAATTCATTTTTGGATATAGCATGAGTTAGAGATCTATTTTTTTCCCCAGTAAATAACCAATTGTCCCAGGACCATTTAATAAATAGTTCAGTCATTTCCCACAGTTTTATAATGTCACATCCCAAGTTCCTATACGCAGAGGGACTCTCTCTATTACACTGGTCTAGTAATCTATATCTGCACCAATTCTATTGTATCTTAATAATAAGGCTTTAATAAATGTCTTGATATCTGGTAGGACAAGTGTCCATCTTACACTTTTTCAATATTGTCTTGGCTGTTTTTTGACCTTAATTCTTCCATATGAATTTTAAAACCAGCTAAAAATGTTCATGAAAAACCTTTCTGGGACTTTAATATGAATTACATTCAATTTATGTATTAACTTAGGAGGAACTGATGTTGATGTTGAATCTTCTCATCTCTGAGCATGGGATGTATCGCTGTTTATTTACGTCTTAGGACTTTCAGTGAACTTTTATAATTTGCTCTCATTTAACTCTTGCACCTCTTTCTTTAGATTGAATCTAGGTTTGTCATAGTTTATTGCTATTGCTGATGGGATCTTTTAAAAATTACATTTTCTAATTGGTTGTTGCTGATAAGGACGCCATGGATATTTGTATATTAAGCTTATCTCCAGCATTCTTACCAAACTCTCTTATGACTTGTAATTGTTTATAGTTTCTCATGGATTCTCAATGTAGACAGTCTTATGTGCACATAATTCTTCTTTTGTTTCTCTATTTCAAATCCTTATTTCTCTTACTCCTTTTCCTTTGTTTATTGTGGCAGCCAGATATCTCACACAATGATGAGTGGAGTGGTGATAGAAAAAAACATATTTGTCTAGTTTCTGACTTTAAAGGAAATAGGTTCCTAGGGTTTATCATAGATTTTTAGTAAAAACTGCTTAGTAAAAACTTCCTTATATTCTGGGTTGGCTAGGTATATTACTGTACTTTTGAATTGTGAATGGGTACTAAATTTGATAAATGTTTTTTCTGCATCTATTGTGATGATTAGTTTTTCCTTCTTAATCTGTCAGTGTGGTGAATTACAGTAAGACTTTCTAATGTTGAATCTTCCTTGAGCTTCTGGGATAAACCTCACTGGTCATCACAAACACACACACACATACACACACAAAACACACACATGCACACCATATATTTACCATGTGATAAATATGATACATGCAATTATGATATATATGACACCTGAGGTATATCATATCAAAAAACATATTTTAAAATAAATATACATTTATACACACACTGCTGGGTATGTTTGCTAATATTTTATTTAGGATTTTTGCATTGATGTTTTTAACTGAGATTGACCTATTGCTTTCCTTTTTTGTACTGTCTACTTCTAAAATATAGCTTTAGACTAAACTTATAAAAATACATTCAGGAGCTTTTGTTCTTTTTCTGTTTTTTTGGTGTTAATTTTGGTAACATATTTTTCTAGGAGATTTTCCATTTCATCTGTTTTTAGTTTTACTGCTTTAAAGTAGAGAATCGAATTCTCATGCTTAAAAAAAAAATCTTTAGTTATGGCTCCTTTTCATGCCTAATAGTGTTTATTTGTGCCTTCTTTTGTTTCTCTTCCTCATTCTTGTGGAATATCTACCTATTTTATTAGTCTTTTTAAAGAATCCATATTTGTTTTGTCCCTATGTGTATTGTTTCTTTGTTTTTATTTTATTGATTTGTTATTATCTTTATTATTGCCTTCCTACTACTTTATCTTTATCCATTTGTGGAAAAAGAATTTTCTCCTATTGTCTTTGAGTTTACTTTATTGCTTCATTTTTTATTTTCTTAATCTAAATTTTTTCTTGTTTTCTGATGTTGCATTTAATGCTAAACATTCCTTCTACTGATATCTAGGGTTTTAATTATTGTTCAGTTCCAAGTATTTTGTTACCTTAATTTTGATTTTATTTAATAATTTAACAGCATGTTTTTGAAATTTCAAGATGTATTGGGGTTTGGGGCCTGTGATTTTGTTATTGATTTCAACTTTTATTGTATTTTGGTTGATGAGTGTGGTCTGAATGTTAGCACTTCTTTGAAATTTGTTGAGACTTGCTCTGTGGTGTAGAACCTGGTTAATTTTTGTAAACATTCATGTTTATTCTTTATTGTGTAGAGGGTTTCTTCATATCCATTAGATGAAGTTAGTAATATGCATTATTTACATTTGTCCTATTTTTTTAGCTTGGTCTATTGATTTCATAGAGATACGTGCTAAAATCTCTCACTATAATTTTGAATTTGTTACCTTCATATAATTAAATCAGTTTTGTTGTATATATTTGACACGGTGTGATTAGGTGTATGGAAGGATTGCTGGTGAATGTATCTTTTTATTAGTAAGCAGTGATCTTCTTTATCCCCCCAAATGCTTTTGGCTATTTTAAAGTCTATTTTATCCTATTGAGTCATTCAATTAAAATAAATATTTATTGAGCATTTATTATTTGTAGGAACACTTATTATATGAATATATTTTTTCATGTTTATCCTTCCTGTGACTTGTTTTAGCCTACTCTCTTATAAACAGCTGGAGTTTTACAAAATTCAGTCTGAGGATTTCTGCCTTTTAATGGATTAATTTAAGCCATTTACATTTATTATGATAAGTCATATATTTGGAATTCACGAGGAATCCGAATGCTTTCCATCTGCCGTGCTTCTTCTTTACTTATTTTTTCTTCCTATCCTGTCTTCTGTTAGATTACTTGAGTTTTCCTGTTGATTTTGCTTCCTCTTCCCTATGCCCACTCCTTGCCCCTTGTGTGGCACTAGGCTCCCCAGCCATAGCCATGCCCAGGGCCCAAGCCCATGTGGATATGTTTCACAAAGACCAGGGCAAAAGACAGAACCTACCTAGGAGCTATTTCCCCAGGAAGATTTCTGAGTCAGATGAATTTTTGAAGGAAACAGCTCTCAAGAAGCCAACCTGAGCTATCTGAAGGCTCTGTTGGACATCTTGGTGCCTATCCAGTCCAGAAGACAGAGAAGGAGGAATGGAAGAAACAGCAGGAGAAGGAGGATAGGGATGAAAAGACAAAAGGGGAAGATGAAGGTAGAGGTCCTCCCAGTGGCCCAGTGAATGGCAAGGAGAGGCTTGAAGTCCTCCTGCAAGGGCCTGAAGCTGAGGACCACAGATGTCACTGAGCAGTCCACAGGGTCACCACCTGGTTGCAGCTGCAGATACCTCAGACTGAAGATGGGAAAAGTTTTGAAGAAGGTGTTCAAGCTGATGAACACCCTTCACACCAAGCTGGAAGGCTTCCACAGTGAAGTAGAGTGCCAGGACCCCACTGATGATCATGGAGACCCACAAAGCTTGTGCTGTGTTATATGATGTCATCCTGAAGAACTTCAAGAAGCTCAGGAAGCCCAGGGGAGAGTCAAAGGAAATGATGTATTGAGACTCTCCTCTCATTCTGTGATGGGCCCAGTAGAGACCTCCCTGCCTCTTACTGGAGACTCCAGGCCTCCCCCTACCTTTCAACTGTTGAAGTTTCTCCTTCATCTTGCCTCCCAAGCACAAAAATATAGTCATACTGTTAAGACAATGATTACTGTTTCCCTCTTGATTTGTATCGTATATGTTTTGTTCTGCATCTCAGCTGTTACCCTTAAACCTTAAAAATTATATTTGCATTCACAGAGTCTAAAATTAGTGTTATCTGTATCTCTTTGCTCCCCAACGTAATACAGATTACTTAGAACACTTCAACCCAGTTTCTCTCTCTCTCTCATATTCTGTTATGACACCGTCAGCTATTTTATTATCATCTATCATTTTGTTTCTATCTGTTTTGTCCACATACAATTATTTTTTTACAAATCTACTTTTCAAAATTTATCAAAATAGATGTCATTTTATTCACATTGTGGGTAAGACTATGAAATCCAGAACCAGACTGCCTTAATCTGAATCCCAACTTAATTATAAATCACTTAGAATGGTGCCTGGTACACAGTACAGAGTGAGCCCTCAATAAATGTTATTGATGTTGTTTCTTAGATTCCATTCCCCCTTTCTCAGTTCAAATTCCTTCTTACTGAAGTACATCTTTGAGTAGTTATTTCATCAAGGATTTGGGGATATGAAACTATCTCTGTCAGTCTCTATCTGAAAATATCTTTAATTCACCCTTAGTCTTGAGTAATAATTTTCTAGGTATAGAATTCTACAGAGATATTTTCCCTCAGCATTTGAAAGTATTACTTCATTGTCTTCCGATATCTGGTATTGATGAGGTGCAGTCAGCGTCAGTCTGTCTTTTGTTTAGAAGTTTTTTTTTCTTTTTTAGTGAAAAAAAAAGATCTTTGTTTTTCTTTTTGTTCCTGTCTTTGATGATCTGCAGTTTCACCACAGTCCTGTTTGGGATTCAGTATATCTCTTGAATCTAAGGATTCCTGATAGTCATTGATTCTGAAAAGTACTGTCATAATCTCTGAATATTGTTCCTCCCAGCTCTCTTTATTATCTTTTTCTCAGTCCTCTGTTGTAGGTTATTAGATCTTGTTCTTCTCTTCTTCGTGTCTGCTAACCTGTGTTTTCATATTTCCCACATCTCTACTTTTCTGTGGTCTGTTTGTTTTCAGTCTCCCTCTACCCTTTCCATTCCTGTCCTCCTAAGATATATAAGGTTACCATCTGGTCTGCCTCCTTCCACATGTCTCTCCAAGCTCATATATAAGCACACAAAAATCCAATAATACCTTGTGCATTACTTTACAACTTACTATCTCTCTTAATAGTACATTAAGGATATCTTCCAGATAAGTAATACAAATTTAACTATTTTTTTTAAAAAATAGCTAAGTAAGTTCCGTGGTATGGCTATACTACAATTTATTCAACTGTTCCACTATTGGTGAACATTTAGGTTATTTTCAGTTTTATGTTGACACAAACATGGTAGATAAAAACATCCTCATACATATTTACTTACGTGCTGGTTCCTTAATTTCTATGGGAACAAATTCTACCCCATCCTACTTCCCCTAACCCCCACTTCCCAAAGAACATCACTGTCTCTATTTTAGCTTTTTCTTCTGGCATTGCTAAATAATGTCTATGCTGTGATCTTTTATCAATTTTACTCATGATGTCTTAACTTCCTATTATAGTAAATACAGATTTAGCTCTCTTACATAACCATATCCGCTGCTTTTCCAACCCCTTTCTCACAATATAATTATATTGCAATACTGGGTTAAATCATTTGTTAGTGTTTTCACTCTTTGGCCTATGGAAATAGTGTTAACAGTTAAACTTTTTTATTTTTATGAAGTTAATATCTGCCTTTAAAAAATTTTTTCATTGGAGTATAGTTGATTTACAGTGTTGTGTTAGTTTCAGGTATACAGCAAAGTGAATCCGTTATACATATACAGACATCCACTCTTTTTTTAGATGCTTTTCCCATATAGGCCATTACAGAGTATTGAGTTCCCTGTGCTATACAGTGGGTGCTTATTATCTATTTTATATATAGTAGTGTGTATATGTCAATCCCAATCTCCCAATTTCTCCCTCCCCCCTTATCCCCTGGTAACCACAAGTTTGTTTTCTACATCTGTGACTCTACTTGTGTTTTGTAACTAAGTTCATTTGTACCCTTTTTTAGATCACATATAAGTGATATCATATGTTAATACCTGTCTTGTTTTTTTTTTCTTAATTTCCTTAGTGTTCTTTGTCCTTGTAGGGAAAGATGTTCCCCCTATATCTTTCATAGTCTCCCTGTACACGTTTCCACAAGGCCGATCACATCAGAAATCCATGAGTTCTTCTTTTCTTGGTAACATCCCTTTTTTTCTGGACTTTTCTTCAGGCCTGTTGCACAGCTGTCGTGCTGGGATTTCTCTTCCTTGTTATTCTAGAACTTCCCTTGGCCTTTCTTCTGAGCTGAATCCCCTTTCATGATCGGCTCCATTGAGGAAGCACATCCTCCAGCAGGATCAGAATTAAAGCCTGGTGCCCTGGTGGTGGCCCTCACTATCTGTCTGTCTTGATCCACTGGTCCAGTCCTCTCCCTTCACTACATCACCCCTCTTCTTTAGTCCTGTGTTGGATCACATAAATTTCCTCTTTTTCCACTTACACATTTTTGTGGCTCCCAATCTATAAGCAGCCTTTCCAAAATGGATCCAAGAGAGAGAGATTCGTACTTCGAATGTCCGAAATGTCTTTCTCTTTCTCACTGGAAGGCTTGTCCGTCTGGTATAAAGAATTCTAGGTCAAAACTAAATTTCCTTCCAAAGGGTGAAGCCATTGCCCTATTGTATGCTACCTCTCAGCGTTGCTGCTAGAAGGCTAAAACCGTTCTGATTCTTGATGCTTTGTACCTGACCTTCTTTTTCCTTTCTCCTGGGGCCTTGTAGAATCTTTTCTTTCCCCCAGTTGTCTAAATTTCACAATGACTTGCCTATGTGGGAGTCTGTTTACATCTATTGTACTGGGCAATCAGTGTGTTCTTTCACTCTGTTGAATGTGCTTCTGTTAGCTTCTGTCTTTCTTTCCAGAACTCCTATTATGTGGGTGTTGTACTTTCTAGACCAGTCCTCTAATTTCCTCCTATTTTTCTCTCCTGTTTTCCATCTCTTTATCGTTTGCTCTCTTTTGGGGCAATTTCTTCAACTTCAATTTCCAACCTGTCTATTGGGTTTGCAGTTCTGTTATTGTTTTAAATTTCCTCTTTTCATCTATAAATAGTTGGGTTTTTTTAAGCATTCTGTTCTGTTTTCATGTGTGTGACATTCTCTCAGCATTCTGAAAAAAAATTATTCTCTTTTGAAATTTTCTTCTCCATTCATGGCCTCTGTTTCCCCCGTGTTGCCTTTTTCTATTTTTTTTTTTGAACTGTCTTCCCTATAGAGGCTTTCCTTGCATGTCTGGTAATCCTTGAGTGTCTGGTCATGTTTAAGAGTGAAGAACTAATAAGTTTATTGGAAGCTCTCAGGATGTGCAGGGCTTGTTGACTTTGAGCATTATCATAGAATAACATGATAATGCCATTTGTTGGGGAACTCCTAATGTCAACCCCTAAAGTCTCCTACTGAAGAACCTACAGAGATGGTGAGATTCTCCAGGGAACACCCTTCCAAACTCTCCCCTGGAGGGTGAAGCTCTGCCTGTTCCAGTGCTGAGAGCTGAGGTGAGGAATCAGACTGGAGAGGTCAGCATTCAATATACATATTTTCTGCTTCGTTTGATGTGTGGCGTCTCCCAATCCAGGAACCCTGTCTCCAGAGATCATACCTCCAGTTTTACCCATTGGGGTAGAGGCTGCTGCCCAGAAGGGTGGAGAAGAGAAGGGGATCTGGGGGTCTAGGGACATAACTGGTTATTAAACGGCTTTCATCCCATCTCCTCATTTTAGTCACTCCTCCCTTCCCCTCCCTTCCCATTTCCAAAGGTAACTAGTGCCTTCTGTTCCTGGACCTTTTGAGCATCTGCTACTTGGTTCCTAATTTTCCTTATTCCTAGTTGAGGATTCTGCCTCTTTTGTTCTGCTAGTTCTGTTACCACTTGTCCAGCTGTATTCCATCTTTCAAAATCTTATTGCTGTTATCCCTTCACTTGTTCTTCTTATCCTTCTGGGTTTATGTCTTTTAAATGGTCACTTTCTCTAGTTTTAGTGAGGTTTCAGAGAGACCAGTGTTAGATATGGTGTGTTCAGTTCTCTGTTTTTACTTGGAAGTCCTGTGTTACATTTTGGTTGATTTCCTCAAATCTCTTTTTCCAGTTCACTAATTCTATATTTGTGTCACTCTACTGTCTAACTTTTCCATTGAGTTATTTTTAGTTTTATTTTGTTCTTTTTCAGGTCTGCTATTTTCTTTTTTTATTTACTCCTATTATTTCATTATGGTTTTTAGTCTTTCTTTTATCACTTTAATAATTTTAAGAAATCTTATTTCGTAGTCTGTTTCAGATTGTAGTATTTTTCCAGTTCTTAGATTTTACCTTTAAAAAAAATTCTCTTTATGACTGTCCCTCATGGTAGTTAATTCCCTTACGTGTGTGTGTGTGTGTGTGTGTGTGTGTGTGTGTGTGTTGTCAAGTTCATGTTCATAGAGATTTCTCTTCTATGGGAATCTTGTAAGTCCTGAGTTGTGAAATCGTCCCTATGTAGTGGTCACATATTTGTTTATTCTGGTGATCAAAGGCATTTTGTTCATTGCTTGTCCCACCCCCCCACATGCAGATAATATAAATTCTGATCCTACAACTAAATGTGGTTTGTGTTTAGGGTTTTGATTTCTCAGAGGCTCCCGAAGCTCTGGATATAAGGCACTTGTCTGCTCTTCATCTTGAGGCCAGCAGGCAGTGTTTTGGTCCCTTCTTCATGGACGGGTGACTTTACGATTTAGGAAAAGGGCTCCGTCCTGCCTCCCTCCCTCCACCTCATGCAGGACCAAGGCCACGTCTCTTCATGGGCATTAGAATCTAATCACTATCCCCAGATCCCCAGGGACATTTGTGGAGGTCTGAAACTCCCTTGGACCCCATGGAGTCAACTTTTTGTGAAAGCTCTGGCTTCAATGTTTCTTCATTCCTGGCGCCTATGCTTTTCTCCCTTTCTTCTTTCCGTCTAGGCACAGCATTGTGATTTTTCTTGAGAATTTCGTATCTTTGTAGTGGAAAGCATCAGCCCAAAGTTTGCCATTTTGCTGGAAATAGCTCAACATCCACTATTGAGCTAAATCTAGAATAAATAAATAGATTCATTAAACTAAACTAAAACCTGGAATTGACTGCAAAGGACCAGAGATGGAAAGGTTCTTAGAGATCACTTCATCCAACCCTAGCATTTTATTTAAGGAAACTGAGGCTCAGAACTGATGAAACCACTTGCCCGCAGGCACATGGCCAGTTAGTGAAAAAGCTGAGGGTAGAAGTCAAGGTGGCCACTTTTTTCTCACCACATCACAGGGAGGAGCACTGTCATCCAGCAGCCAGCACTCGTCTGCTTGCAAGACGCCCCAGTCTGATGATGGCTGTGTCTTAAATCATGGTGAGATTTTGGGAAGGACACATAGGCTATTTGTGTTGGTTTTGTCATTTTAAAATCTTCTGGACTATAAAGTAATAGAGCTTATAGAATCACTTAAGTGATTTATTCCTCTCCCAATTTTGTTTTTTGTTTTTTTCAAAGAAAAATACCTTCTTCCCTCTCCTTTCTTCCTTTTTTTTTTTTTTTTTTTTCCCTTTTAGGACCCAGTTCAAGTTCCATCATCTCCCAGCAACCTTCCCTGCATCCCATCGAGGGTTTTTTCCCTTCTCTAACTCCTTTTGAAATTGTCATTTGAACCATGTCATTGGCACCAGATTACAAATCTGTCTGACCCTGTTTAATGATCGAATGTGTATGTGCTTTGTCTCCTCAACTAAATCGTAAGTGCTAGTTTGCAGAAGCCATACTTATGTATCTTTACCATTTCCCAAAGTGATTTTCGTGATTAATTGATGAGGAAACAACTTAGAGGAAATATGTTCCCTGAGATAGAGCCTGGGTCTGGTGTCAGGAAGCCTGGATTCTGCCCCTTTTCTTGGCATCAGCTCCCTGGTGAATTTGAGCAAACCATCTTACCTTGTATGGACAGGCCGCTGAGGTCCGACAGTGCACTTGTAGATAGAGTGGTCATATAATTTATCATCCAAATGGGGACAGTTATGAGAGTGAAGGGGGCGGCACTATAAATAATTCTGCAGGGACAACAGGTGTAAACCGGGACTCTTCCTGACAGGCAGGGACATACGGTCACCTTAAGTCATAGATCACCTTGAGCTCTTCAGAAAACTTTGCACAGCTGCTATCAAAATACCAGTCATCAAATAAAAAAATTATCATGCCTTGCAAGAGCTTTCCTCCACCAGCATGACTTCACAGGTAAGAGAATGTTTAGTTTTCCCAGACGTTCATGTTTTCTCAGCTAATTTCCTGGCCTGAAGTGCTTGTTATAACTGAAGTTAAAGTAAATGATGGGTTTGAGAACTAGTACTGCTAACAGACAAATGCCTTTATTTTCCATATCAACCCATTCTCTGTCCTGGAAAAAAAGAACAGCCCCGATTTTGAGAGCTCTGAGCCTTGTTTTCTTGGGTACTTTTGAAACATAGGATCTTACCTCTAGTACATCCAGTGATAGAGGGAAGGCTTATGAATGGCCGTTGACCCTCAAGACTGGAAATGTCTTCATATGATGGTGTATTCGGTGGCTTAGCATAATAGGTGAGGTAGGTCTTTAGAAAGACGCATTACAAACACCGTGGCTCACTAGCTGGCGTGCTTCTGCAGCTCCTGCCAGAGTGCTGTGTATAGAGTAGGTACTTCATAAGTGTTTGTTAGCTTGAAATTCCGAGGAACACTTGGAAGACAGTGGTGGCTAGTAAACTCACTTCCCAGTGCTGGTAACTCCATTCCTGCTTGTGCTGAGGGAGTACTGTTGTGGTTGGGCCATGGTGTTGGAATGCAAAGACAAACAGATACTATCTCTTTCCTCCAGGATTTTATATCTAGAGGCAGCCTTGGAGCTGTAAACAACGAAGTCTAAGAAAGTTCAGGAGAAAGAACAATCAGTTTTGACCTGGGGTAGCCAGGTGGCATGTGAGCTAAGTTTGAAAAGTAGGATTTTACCCGAGGACAGAGTTGGGTGAAGGCCATTTCACAGAGCGGGAATGGCACAAACAGAAACCTGTAAGAGTCCAATTGCTTGGCATGTATGGAGAATCAGAAGAAGTCCTGTGTGTCTGGAAGATACATGTTAATAGTTGGGATGTCCTTTAATGTCCAACTAGGGAACTCGGGTTATATCATGCAGACAATGGGAATTACATAAAGTTTTGGATTCGTGCAGTGATATCAGGCCACTCGTGTTAGAATGATAACCTGGTTGCAGGGAGACCGGTAATGAAGAGGCTTTGGTGTTCAGGAGAGATATCAAGGCAGGGGAATAAAAAAGGAGGAGCCAGAGAGGAGTTAGAGAATTGGCAGCTGGTTGGATGTAGGGTTGAGGAGGAAAGAAGAACCAAACAGGACACCAAGGGACTGAGAAGACGGTGACCCGAGGACAAGACTGTGGAACGCTGGAGAAGAGCGGAGCTGGGCTGGGCGAGTGCTCCTGATTTCTAGGGAGGCTTGTGAGGAGATTACGTGAAACAGTACAGGAAGAAACCTTGAAAGGTGCTTTGCATGAAATAAATGTAGGATAAACACTACATCAAAAGAGGGAGGGAAGGAAGGAAAGGAAGGGAGGAAGTTCCTCTCTCCGCTCTGTGGGATATTTAGGGTTTTAGGAGATCCAATGGGAATCATGCACTGGGGCTCTTCCCATTAAAAAAACTTGCCAGTTGGGCTTCCCTGGTGGTGCAGTGGTTGAGAGTCCACCTGCCGATGCAGGGGACGTGGGTTCGTGCCCCAGTCCGGGAGGATCCCACATGCCGCGGAGCGGCTGGGCCCGTGAGCCATGGCCGCTGAGCCTGCGCGTCCGGAGCCTGTGCTCCGCAACGGGAGAGGCCACAACAGTGAGAGGCCCGCGTACCGCAAAAAACAAAAAACAAAAAACCTTGCCAATTATTTCATGTTAATTGAGCGTACAAACCAGGAGGGGGCTCAGATAGAATGAAAGACCCAAATTGGTTGGTATCAGACTGAGGAGAGGTGGGCTTTGAGCCAGACTTGGAGGAAGAGAGGGCTATGGGGTGATGAAGAGCCACACTGAGACCCAGGGAGTAGCCGCCGAGAAGGCAGGAAGGCGGAAGGGAACACACCACCCATTTGGAGAACGGGAAGGATGCCCCTTACCATCAGAGGTGGTCGCAGGTGGAGAAATGCCCTGGGTCAGCAATGGGCAGCAGGGGGCGGCGCCTTCCGGGGTGGGGGGCGGCTGGGCTCTGGCTTACTTTCTGATGAGCCCACCCCGAAACTCTATCGGGAGGACCCTGGTTCTCTGTGACAACCTGTCCAATCCCTCCCCAGTTTTTTCTGACCATTTGGAAAAACAGCAGGGCAATTCTCTGTGTGATTAGAAACCAAGTCCCATCGACTTTTCCTCTTGAGCCATTTCAGGATAACCCTCCATAAATCCTTTTATGGGAAGTGCCGGCCAGTACTTTGTCTTACAAAATGCCTTTTGGTTTCTTTGCCTCGGTCTTTGACATTGGGTAAACATTTTAGTTTCATGATTACGTGGTGATTAGATGGCAGTGCATGAATTGGCATTACTAAAATTGTTTGCCTTCAGTTATATTACATCTGCTTCAGGAATGCCAGAAAAACATAAACATGGCTTATTTAGTAAACTACCCCAATTGGAACATCTGAGAGAGAGAAGGCACAAAATCTGGCAGTTGACATGATGTCTCCTCTTGACTCAGAGACTCTTGAAGCTGGGAAGTCCTTTGGAAGCCTTCTATTACCACCTTCTCAAACACGGTGCCACCCATCCTCTTCGGGAATACTTCGAATGAAGGGGACTTCTCAGAATGTGCCAACTTTTAGAAAAAAGCAAACCGCAATTGGATAAAACATTTTAAATTAATTTCTCCTGACACTGGTCAGAAACTTTTTAAGTTGGCTATAGTATAAAATGAATGCAAGCCAGAAGTTACCTGAGAATATTTTTATGTGATCTACAACATTCCAGTGTTTGTTGGATGCAGTGCTTGTCGATGACTTATCTTTTTTGGGTGGAGGAAAGCTTTTTACATCATCGTATCACATAATTTCTCTTTATCGCCTATGGTTTCTACCACTTTGGTCTTTTCCCTTGGGTATTGTATCTTTCTTTGACATGGCTTGCAAGATGTGGCTGCATTTAGGGACGTGATATTCACAATGGGTTGGTCTCTCTGTACAATTACAGTTCTCTGTAATTTTGGATTAAATCGGCTGACTGACATCTGGCTGTGTTTTTGCGGGCATCCATATAAACTTGACAAAGGGCCACTGAGATTAGCGGTTCTTCTTCATCAATGTTTCACTTATTCATCCCTTTATTTAGAAAACATCTGAGGCCCACTATGTACCTTTCCATTTCCGCCATTTCCTCTTAATTGGGGGCCATTATCAACTCTCACTGATACTACTCCTTCATAAATGGCTTTTAATCTCTGTCTTTGGGGACCACTGCATAATACCCTAAAACATCACTCATCATTAATCATTAAGTGACCCTGCCCACTTAAAAACTTTCATGGCATAATTTTTTAAATAATACATTTTTTTGTTCTGATTATGAAAGCAAGATATGGTTTTTGCAGAAAATCTGGAAAATAGAGAAAAGCAAAAAGAAGAAAAAAAATCACTCATAATCTACCACCAAAACAGCAGCCTGTTGTTACTGTGTTGGTACACAGCCTATAAGCTGTTCTTTTGTCTTTCCTGTTACTGAGAGCCTTCCCAGTCTGGTCCCAGCTTGACGTTGCAGCCTTCTCTCTCTAGTTGCTTCCTCTCTGGGGACCTGTATTGCCTTGCATGGGACTTTTCATATTTCTCTCTCAATGAATTCTTCTGATTCTATAAACAATACAGGTGGTTGTAAATATTTTTCAAAATATATATAAGGAGTAAACATTATATTTAAAAACATCTCAACACCCTGAAATAAAAACCATTGACATTTTGCAGACTATCTCATCAGCTTCTGTTTACAGACGTTTACCTGAGCACACACACGTTTTCCTATAAGTGAGATCGTGGCATCCATGTGGTTTTTATGGTTGCTACCTTCTTTCATTTTCACTTATTTCTTTCCTCCCACTCCCTTCCTTCCACCCACCCTAACCCCTCTCCCCCATGTTGCCAGTGTTATCAACCTTGTGTGTCATCCTTCTGTGCCTCACTCCACTTCACTCATATAATTATATCAAACATTTAGGTAGATAGATGGATAGGCACAGAAACATGTGATTTTGGTCATTACCTTATAAAAATCAGATCATATCGTATGTCCCTCTCTGCATCTTGTTTTTTTCTCACTTCACAGGATACATTGTTGAAATTCCTCCGTTCTTTCTTTTTCATGACTGCATACTATTCCTTAGTTGACCATGGCATAACCTATTGAATGATTTTACTCCAAACAGTGCTGTGGTCCTATGGGCATGAGATGACTTCATCAATGATGGTAGTTTTGAATTTGGATAGATATTTCCAGATTGCTTGCTAAATGGTATAGCAATTTCTGTTTTCCACCAGCAGTGTATGAAGTACCTTTTTTTTTGCATCCTTCCATGTGGCTGTGACATTGTCACCACCAAGGAGCAGTGCCTCTAAATTGCCAGGAAGGATGGGGAGACAGGGTCCCTTTGAAGTCCCAAACTTCAAGACAAGCATGGGGCCACAATAAGACCATCACAGTAATATACATAAGAGAATTCATTAAGAGGAGATTATGGTTTTCTAGAATTGGGTTCTGGGGAAGAAATATTTATGGAAATGAATCTTATGGCCTGAAGTGTTATTTTATGTTTAGGATGATTTTTTTTTAACCTGACAGCATTTGGTTAGCATGGCAGCTAGAAATTTCCCTCTTGGTTTTAATTTTTTCTTTACAGTTTTTGGCAGAATTCAAAAGGTGAAACACATCACACACAACTTCTGAACGTTTGCGTTCAAATACGCAGATGGGGGACCTCCCCGGCAGTCCAGTGGTTAAGACTTCGCCTTCCAGTGCAGGGGGTGCGGGTTTGATCCCTGGTCTGGGAGCTAGGATCCCACATGCCTTGGGGCCAAAAAACCAAAACATAAAATAGAAGCAATATTATAACAAATTCAATAAAGACTTTAAAATGGTCCACATCAAAATAATCTTAAAAAAAAAAAAGCGCACATGGTTGTATGGCAAGATGGGATCTGAGTAAGAGTTCCTGTAACATGGTTTCCATTTCCAGTGCTTTAAAAATAACCGTCCAGGGCTTCCCTGGTGGCGCAGTGGTTGAGAGTCCGCCTGCCGATGCAGGGGACACGGGTTCGTGCCCCGGTCCGGGAGGATCCCACATGCCGTGGAGCGGCTGGGCCCGTGAGCCATGGCCGCTGAGCCTGAGCGTCCGGAGCCTGTGCTCCGCAACGGGAGAGGCCACAACAGTGAGAGGCCCGCGTACTGAAAGAAAAAAAAAAAAAAAAATAACCGTCCATGTGGTGTTAGAAGTCTGCAAGCAGTGGGTGGGTTGGATCCTACAGGCCATCTCCTGAGCTGGGCTGTTTGCTGTACCTGCTCTCCTCCAAGATGGCAGCTCAACCCCTCTCTTCCCTCCCCACTGCCTATCTTCCTCTAAGTCTGGACTGTCTGGTGCTTTCTCCTCTTACCCTGGATGCCAAGGTCGGCCACCACTTCTGTTGTCCTTCTTGCTTTTCTTCTTCTTTTCCCTTCTGTCCCTCTCACTTTCCCGCAAAGAGGCTTGGCATTTGCAGCCAATGCCTGCCGTTGAGATGGCGCTTTGAGGTCAGCAAGCCCCCTTCTCCCATATCATTTTTGATATAACCTCAAGGTCACTGGCCTGTGTAAGCTGTCTCCATTCCTCATTTTTCTGTTGATAGGCTCTCCACCTGACAGAAAGGTTTCTCCCAGCCTCCCCCACCTTTAATTTTTTATGTAACATCATTTTGGGACCTTGAGTCCCTGAGAGCCTGAGGCTTCCCTGTACTTGGAGGTAGAAATAGATTCTATCTCCTAGAGAATTCTGACCAGCCTGTTCTGCAAAAGAATGTTGGCTCTTGGTGTCCCGCCAAGAAAAGAACCTCTGGATTAATGTGGGTTATTAGAGTTGCAGGGAGAGCAAGCGAGGTGATCTAGAATCCAGTTCCAGCATTCTTCAGTATAGCCTCAATGTCAGGGAAAGTCTTGAGTAGGATTCTGGTTTTAACGTCTGAATTCTGAATTTACTCACCTTTGTGGATTAGACAGAGCCTAAACATTATTTTGATAGTGTATGTTTGTGTGAGTGTGTGTGTATGTGCGTGTGTGGTTTAATATGTACAGCTTGGCTGAACGCAGTAGGTCTGTGGTTTATCTTTTACTGAGAACTGCTTCCCCCCCCCACTTTTCTAAGAAAATGCTAGTTTCCTAAACTAAAGTCTTTCTTTTGAGTTTGTTAGCAGTGAGGGGTGTTGTGTGAGGCCCTGTCGGTGATACTAAGATCAAACAATCCCCCAATTCAGGTGACTTTAACACAAGACTGAAATAGTATTAAGCATGTGATGCTGGTGTATGACATTTGAATATTTGTCAAGAAAAGCACCCAAGTCACTACAACTGGCTGCAAGAGTAAGTGATTTGCCTGTTTTACTGTTTTTACATACATTTTTATTTGAGACTCTGAAACCAGCCTTTATAGTTTGGGGAGGGAAAGTAACATATTCAGTCAGCATGAATCTGTTTACCTGCTTTTCCCTTTCACTGTGTGTAAGAATTCAGGTCACTTAGTCTTAGTCAAGAGCAATGTATAAATTGAGGGACATGTATCTTAACAAGTTTGAATTTTCTATATGTTCTTTCTCTCTCCCACTCCCCCTTCCTGCAATTCCTTTCCACACTTTTTCATCCTTTTTGTAAAGGTAGCAACCTCTATTTGATAAGGCTTGGAATTCAGACCTGAGATACCTGGATCCCAGTTATGGCTTGTGGCTACTTATCACTATGAGACTCACTGTCTAGCCTTGCTTTTCTAATCTCTAAAATGGGACACCCTAATCCATGTGCCCATTGAAAGCATCAAAACTTCCTTCCCTTTCCTCCTTTCCGTTGGAGAAACTCGGAATTTTCAAAGCTCTTAAATTCAGTATTTTTAGGGCCACTTAGAAGTTTCCTGTAACAATACAAAGCAACTAGAAATGCAGTGTTTAAAATCCCCCACCCCCAGAGCAAACTGGTTACATTTCTGATAAAACCTGTGCAAGGACCAGGAGAATCAGAGATGGTCTGTCCCCTGATTTTCGTGATGTAAGAGCTTCCCTCTGGTGCCTCGTAGAAGGGCCTTTGCTTGGCGTGGCTCTGCTGTGTTGGCAAGGGCGTCCTTAGCCAGGGAGAGCCAGAGACTGCAGCTAAGTTAGAGTAACGCCAAGTGCCGTGATATTTTACATTCAGGAGAAAAAGACTATGCCTGTCAGCGATCTCTCTTATTGTCAGGTGCCGATTTCACTGTATGTGTCTGAAGGACTAAAATCAGGCCCCACACCCTAAAACGTAGACAGTAAGGGGTTACCAAAACTACAGTGTTCCACCAAAGAGAACTTTAGCGAAGGATTAAGGTGACCACTTAAAAAGCAGAGCTGGCTTAAAACTGGAAATAAAGGATGCCACCCACAGAGACTCCCGTGGGCTCAGAAAACCAGAAGAGGAAGGTTTGGGTGGGGAGAACAGGAGCAGCCACTCAGGAGGGAGTTTTCTGAGGCTCTGGAAGGATGCAGAGGAAGCAGCCCACAGCGGGACGGCAGACACGCCGAGGACAGAGCAACACTTGAGCCCAAGTCATGGTATTTGGGGCGAGGTGGAGAGAAGTAGAGAGAAGGGCCGGAGACTCAGAACTGGGTCAAGGAACAATCAGATCACGAGTGAGGGTGGAGCTCGTGGGTTACAAGGAGTGCCAGGCAAGGGCCCAGCCTTCAAAGTCGGGCTCAGCACGAAGCAACCGGATTGATTCCGAGGAGTCCTGCAGAAGCGAATGGCAAGAAATAAGAACCCGCCACCAGGTCTGAATGGCAGGGGACAAAATGAACTGAGGAAAGCAGAAGGCTTCAGGGCAAGATAAGCTCGTTCTGAGACATATGACTGAACTGAAACCCAGAAAAAATATTATCTGTTAATCCAGTATCTTTCATTAGTTAGAAGTTCAATTTCTTTGTGTCTCATTCACAAAAGACCAATATGCATTTGGGGGAACACATTTGCTCCGGGAATTGCTGCTGGAAACTCCTTGCTGATGAGAATTTACAAACTAAGCAAGTTTTTTTTGGTTTTTTTGTTTGTTTGTTTGTTTGCGGTTCGTGGGCCTCTCACTGCCATGGCCTCTCCCGTTGCGGAGCACAGGCTCCGGACGCGCAGGCTCAGCGGCCATGGCTCACGGGCCCAGCCGCTCCGCGGCATGTGGGATCTTCCCAGACCGGGGCACGAACCCGTGTCCCCTGCATCGGCAGGCGGACTCTCAACCACTGCGCCACCAGCGAAGCCCCAAACTAAGGAAGTTTTAACTAAACACACTGGGAAAGTGTAACACAGGAATGAAATTTGAAGCCAGCGATAAGCTAATAAAGACTCAATGCTAATTTTGCATTCACTATTTTGTAAAAAAAATAAAAGACTGTTCTTCCTGGGGCCTGAGTCCACACTGCACCCCTCCCCTACCACCAAGGTTATAACCAGGGGGTGAGCCCCGAGGCCTCCGTGAAGGACCTTCTGTACACTCACATCTGTCCTCTGTTCAATAGTCCAGGCCCTTCCAGGGCTCCTCAGCCTTCCAGAACCTTCCAGAATCTTCCCCATCTCCCCTTCACTGTCCGCAAGTTCCTTAGGGCATCCAAATCCTGGAAAACATTGCCTTTAACTCTGCTGCTCCTTTAGGACTACAATCATCTCTCCTCCCCATGTTTTTAAGCTTCTTAAAAGCTGGATCGTCCGTCTCTAACTCCAGTCCCTCACCCCCCGCTCCCCCCTTCCCAGCACCCCTCCCACCTCTCCAGTGGGTCTTCTGTTTCCGTCGCTCCCCTGAAACAGCTGTCTTACAAGGGGATTACCAATTTCTGAGCACATCCAGAGCCATGCTGCTTTACTCTTCGGCAGCAGTGGGAACCCCAGGAAACATCCCTCTTGAAACACTAGACTTTCTTGCTTCTATTGCACAAGCCTCACTCTTCGTCCCATCTTGCCGAGCAGCCCAGCCGACCAGCTCCCCAGCCTTTCTTCCTCCTCCTACTCGGGTAAATCCCGACGTGCGGCCTGGTGGAGGCCTTCTGCTCTCTCCCTGTCTCAGATCACGTCTCCTCCCGCCCAGCCTTTCTGCTTGTGTGCAGACGGCTCTAAAACCCCTACGTCCCGACCTGACAGTCCTCCCGTTTCCGTCCCATATTTCCGGCGCTCTGCGGGTCACGTCCACTGGGCGAGCCATCGCCATTTCCAACTCACCTCTGCCTCGTCCTCCCCGAAACTGCCCCCTCGCCCCGACGTTGCCAGTCTCTGGTCACGGGGGCACCTCGTCCGGGTCCCACGTCTCAGCCAAGTGTGCTTCCGCCTTCTCTCTTTCTTCCACACCCAAACCCTCTCACCGCATTTCCTTCACTTCCAACTCTGTCCTCACGGTGTTGCTAGCTGTGAAATCCCTGGACAGGCTACTAAATTCTTACTTCATCTGTATAAGCAGAACAGTTCTAGGTCAAGTGAACGTAAGTCAAACTTGAACCATAGAAACCGAAAGTCATGGCCCCTCAGTCAATTCCCAGACTTGGGCCAGTGTACAGACCCAGGGCCCCTTGAATGAAGGAGAGGCTGGTTCCCCTTGAGGAAGCACCCTGCCACACTGCCCCAGATTTAAACTCTTACTCTTCCTCCCAGCTTTCCCCAAAGGGACCTACAGCCTTTCACCAGGGTGACGGCATATTGGGGAAAAGGAAACACTAGACCTTTTGAGGACTGCTGGGCATGGGCACTGAACTGACACTAATTCCAGGAGACCCAAAGCCACCAGACTCTGGGCCACCAGTGAGACCAGGGGCTTATGGAATCAGGGGATCCCTGCGGTTTTAGCTCCGATGCCATTCCCACAGCACTTTGTGTTCCCCTCCCTCTCCTGGGTGCCGCCCAGGCACCACTGGGACCTTCCTGTTCCCTGGCTCAAATCTTCCGCTGGTGCCCAGTTCTCTGGAAGAGGCCAGCCTTCCTCAGCTTGATCGTTAGAGGCTTTCCACGAAGAATCCCCCTCTCTCCCAGCCTTCGTGGCTGCAAGTCCTCAACCCAATACCCTTCCCTGCATCCCCTCCATTCTGACGTACAGTCCCCCAAACACCGTGCACCTCCCTTCTTCTCGCTTTGCTCTTACACTGTTCCCTACACCTGGAATTTCTTTTCAGCTCCCATCTCTGGATTTGTGTGGTGCCAGTTTTTAGCACAAATATACCGTGCCCCCTTTAAAACCTTTTTGCTGCACTTTCACTCGTAACAACCAGGGAAATGAGCTAAAAAGTGTGGACGGATTAATTCACCAGTGTTGGGGACAGAAGGGGTCCTTCTACGAGTGGGTTGTTACCAATCTTCATAAACAAAAGATTGCCTTGTTTGTACCTGTTCTTCGGAGTCAGCATTTCTTAAATCTGCTCAAGGTGAAAGGGTGTGCTTTGTGTTTAAAAAAAAAAAATCATATGGGAAGCACGGAAATAAGAAATGTTCACTTTGTTTAATGCGTGAGTCTATTCCACGACAGGTGGCTTCTCGACTTGCACAAATAAAACAGAATTAGTCGGTTGAAACCTATCAGCAGAGCAGACAGGATAACGGCCAGGTGGTAGGCCCAGGAGCAGATGGGGAATATTGACTTAGGTCTTCAGTTCTTCTTGTTAAGAGTCCCTCTAATCAAGTACCTTCCCTCGGATGTGAAATCAACTGCCAGCATCTTTGAATACTAGTCTTTTTTTTTTTTTAAAGGTAATTCCCATGCCAGTTTTTCTCTTTTCAAAGTCAAGGTTAGAGTAACCAGTGTCAGTGGAATCCATGCAAGCCTGAACATCCCAAGTTTCCTTTCAGACTTTTATTCGATGTTACCAGTTCTCATCGTCAAAACTGAAACAGCACAGAAATTAAATTGAAAATATTATAAATCCCAGGGATTTTTTTTTTTTTTTTTTGATGCCAAGTAAGGCAGCGCCACCCTGGGGAGTCTGTGCAGACTTTATGGTGAAGGCAGGACCTCCCGGTGATGGACTCAACTCACCCAGCGCTCTGGGGGACCAGGCAGCCTGGAAGCCTTGGTGTGCCCTTGGATTTTCGGAAAATCATGTAATTCTCCACGCAGCATCAGTCCTTGACCGTCTTTGAGTTATTCTTCTTTGACTGATGTGACTTGGATCCGTAGCTGGTTTTCTTCCCGCTTCTCTGACCACTGCATTTCCCTTTCCGTCTCCAAACAGTTATGAAACAAGCATTCATGGAGCACCGAAGGCGGGGGGGGGGGGGCATAACCACGCCCACTTGCAGGGACGTCTACAAGGATGGATGAGACCGGCCCCGCCTCCGCCTCTGCTTCTTCCGTCCTATCGCGGAGCGCGCGGAGTGATCCCCGAGCCCGCCCCTTTTTCTCCTTTCCTGTGCCTTCGCTCCTCCACAAAGGCTTTTATTCTCATGGCTTCCATCATAAAACTATATCCCCAGTCCGAGTGTCTCATCTGAAGTTGCGTATTCTATTTCCTCTTGTTTTCTCCAAAATTCATTGGGTCCTCAGGACAACCCACTCCCCATGAGCGCTCTCTGCCTCTGTCAGCAGTGGCATAGGTTTCCTTTTTTTTTCCAGACCTGAAATCTGGAAAGCATCCTCCGTCATACATTTCTCCTCTGCACCCAGGAATCAGCATTCCGGCTTCCTCTGACCCGCTCGTTGATTCTTTCCCCTTTTGCCATTTCCACGGCCTCCGTTCTACCTGGTCCTGATGGCCGCACAGCTGCCTGACCCGTCCGTGAGCTCTGCGCATCCAAGCCAACATTCCTTTCTTGAAATGCCATCTTATCAGCGTTCCTCTTGTTAAGTGGAAGAGATGATGTCTTCCTCTTTTCTGTCTCTGACAGCATCTAACTCACCTCCTTGCACACAGCAGGCACATAAGCAACGCTTGTTGATCTCTTGTGGCAAAAGCACAGCTGCCTTTTAGTTTGTTAGCCTCAGCTTTCCGACCTTCTTTACCTTGTGCAACCTCCGAAGGATGATCCCCGCAGTGACAGAGCCCCCACTGTCGTAGCCTTGGGGGAAATGCAACGTGGCAGACAACAGTGAAATGGATCCACAAGTTGGGAGATGAAATCAGACAGAGCAATTCAGGAATTGGAATTATTTGATATGAGAGAAACAGAGATGGTGAGAACTTACAGGGGGAAGATTCTGGTGCCCTGGCTCTCTTGAGACAGTGGTGTATACACACCAATTATGCGTGTCCTTTACTACTCAGCCCTGGACTGTCTGCCTTGTATTGCCCGTGTTATTCTTATCTTGGCTTGTGTTACACAGAGCGCCAGGGTCACCACAGGATGCTGTTGGAGGGCGCGGTTCAGGATGCCCGGGGGTTGGGATGGCCGTGACGAGCACATCTGGAGGGGGAGATGTGGACACAGGGATGGAGGTGAGGTGACCCAGACCTCCTCCTCCAAGAGGTTAAGCTTTCATTAGGTCAGACCCGGAGACAGCAAACCGTACAGAAAAGGCAGAGGGGAGGGGACAGGAGGAAAGTGACAGGTTCAAAGTAAGTGCCGATTTCCAGGGAGAATTGTCACGCCCCGAAACGAGCTACTCAGAAAGCCGTGGCCTCCTCTTTCCTGGAAATGCTAGAGTCGGAACAGACAACCGCTTCACAGTGGCCTGAGCACCGACTTCTGCGGAGGCCTGAGGATGGGGAAGAGGACCTTCTGGCTCCACATTCCCACAGCCCGTTTATCTGGATCGCTTGGTTGGCTTTGCAGAGTTAGTTGGCTGCAGGCTGCTGCTTACTCAACCACAGAAGTGAAATTTGTTACTGATGAGAAATAATAAAAGATCTTTCTTTTTCTAGACTTCCTCTATGGGTGTTGTTGTTTTCTTTCTAAATGGGGGAGTTTCTTTTGCTTTTCTTCCTTTTGTGGCATTCAAATTTAGCTCTTGTGTATACCCTGCCCAGTAGTTCAGAGTAAGTTGATGAGAGAAGCCAACCCAAAATATGATGGATACTCACCATTTTCTTCAAAGATGGTGTGGAGTGTGTGTATGGATGGGAGAAGTTAGGCTGAAGATGTTTGAGAACTCACCAGCATTAACAACGGAGACCTTTGGTGATGTCAGAAATGTTATCTATTTCTTTGACTCAACAACCATTTATGGAGCATTTACTCTGTGCCCTGCACGGTGCTTGCCAGTTTCAGAAGAAACAAAAATGCATGAGACCTGATCCCTGCCCTCAAGGCACTTACAATGTAGCAGGAAAGATAAACTGTGTTAACAAATCACCTTATGTATTACAAAGAGAGGATTATTCTGTTTCAAAGGAATGCTGTTGTAAGGGATGACATCATGGTAGAATTATAATAATCAATTTGAAATTCTACTTTTTCAACCTTTGTCATTTCTATCTTGGATTAGTCTGATTTTTTACCCTTTTTAAAAATAAATTTATTTATTTATTTTTTGGCCACGTTGGGTCTTCGTTGCTGCTCGGAGGCTTTCTCAAGCTGGGGCGAGCGGGGGCTACTCTTCGTTGTGGTGTGCGGGCTTCCCATTGCAGTGGCTTCTCTTGTGCAGCACGGGCTCTAGGGGCGCGGGCTTCAGTAGTTGTGGCATGCGGGCTCAGTAGTTGTGGCGCACAAGCTTAGTTGCTCTGAGGCATGTGGGATCTTCCCGGACCAGGGCTCGAACCCCTGTCCCCTGCGTTGGCAGGAGGATTCTTAACCACTGTGCCACCAGGGAAGTCCCTGATTTTTTACTTTTTAAAAAATATAATTTCTGACTAGCTAATAGATTCACATGGTTCATATACTGAAACAATTTAGAAACATTTTTATTGACGAGTTTCACTCCCACCGAGTCCCCATCTACCCCAGTTCACTACCCCCTAACTCCCTTGACACAGGTAGTTATGTATGTTAATTTCTTGAATACATATCCAGTGTCTCTTCATGCAAAATAAGTATATATACATATGTATTTAAAATTTTCCTTTTTCCTACATGAAAGGCAGCCTTGTTCTTCACTTGGCCTGTTAATTTATCTCTGTGTCTTGGAGACTGTAGCACGTCAGTGCATCCTTTTTCTTTCTTCATGGGTAGGCTACTACCTTCATAGTATTTCACTGTTTGGGGAATATCATGGTGGTATTATCTATCACTGCATGACAAGCTGCTCCAGAACTTAGTGGCTTAAATTAAAACAATGGTTTTATTTATTCACAATTCTTTGGTGGGCTAGTTGGACTGAGTGGTTTTTCTTCTGGTTTTTCATGGATTTACTCATATGGATGAGGTCATCTGGGAGTTTGGCTGGGCCTAGATGGTCCAGGACGGCTTCACCCACATGTCGGTGGTAGATTCCACCACCGGCTGGATTAGGTGTCTCCAGGAGACTAGCCCAGGCTTCTTCCCATGGTGACTGGATTCCAAAAGCAGAGAGGGAGTATGCCCCCATAAAAAAGGGCTTATGAAGACTCTGCTTGCAGCATGTTTGCTGATGTTCCATTACCTCAGAAGGCCACAGGCCCAGCCCAGCATCAGTGTGGAAGGATCTACCCAAGAGAGTGAACACCCAAGGGAGGAAAAGGGATTTGTTGGAGGTCATTATGTAACTATCTTCTCCACATGTTTAATTAACCACCCCTAGTGATGGGCACCTGGTTATTTCCAGTCGTTTGGTACTACAGATAATGCCTTAACAGATAACGTTGTCCATCGGTCCGTTCATATGTGAGCAGGATACATTACCAGAGTGTTGCTGCGGCAAAGGGTAAATGCTTTTTAAATTGTCTATCTATTCTATTTCTGTGGTGTTATTTCTCTGGTTATTTTAAACTTGTATTCTTCTGTCACTTGTGTAGGAGCTTTGAAAATGTGAAGAGTTCAGATAGGAAATACGTATAAACTGAATTCATTAGAAACTCATTCCTAAAATAAGAAAAAGGACAAAAGCTAGACTACATATCAAATAACTTTGAATAGAGTAACATGTATTTGAATGAATATGCCTATTATTATAATACTGCTTTACATTTCTGTTGTGTTTACAGTATAGAAACGGTTTGCTTATAGTGTCTCACTTAGTTCTCACAATTCTATGAGTTGAAAGTATAATTGGCCCCTATATATATATATATCAATATATCATGTGTGTGTAGGTATAACATACATATATATTTATATTTCTTTTCTTTTTTAAGACTCAGAGAAGTTACATGACTTGCCCCAGTAGCAGGTTATAGCCGGGATATGTATCCAGCCCTGTGACAAGAAACTTGACCTCTTCCCACGAACTACCTCTCTTTTTGTAGGGACTTGTGTCATGTCTTAGCTTAGCCTCAAATGACATTCATTTGCTCCACTTGTTGACTGCCACATTAATACATCCCAATCACATGAGATGTCTTCTCAGGAGGCTCTTTTTTAAAAATTAGAAGTAGGTCATTTCTAAGTTCTGAATACTTGGGAAACATCCCTCAAGTTTTCTCTCGTTTTGCATGTGACATCATTAAGTTGAGAGCTGCATTTCCTGATCTGAGTCACTAGTAAATCTTGAAAGAGGAATTCTTTTTAAGCTCATGTGCTTGCTTTCAGCCTTCAGGAAAGAGGAGGGAGTTATTTTTAAATAAAACCTTGTCTTGGCCCTCCTGCAGCAGACATGGAAAGTAGACTGTTGAGGTTTTTTTTTTTTTCATTCACACTCAGACGTTTTCATAGGGGCTTGGTCACGGCAAAGTGGGCCCCACGTACAAACCACCCACTTCCCTGAAGCTTGATTGATGAGCAAAGCTGTTCTGCCCAAGGGCAGCCTGTTTGCCGGAGCCTGGATGATGACAGGTCCGACATGCACAGATTTTTACCCAGGTCTCTCGTCCGGGGGTTCAGGCTGCGGGCCAGGACGTTTGTTCTTGAGGCAGGAGAGAGGAGGAAGGATCCACATCGGGGAGCAGGGCAAGCTGCATGGATCAGGAGCCACCCCACATTCTAGAATTCCCGAAAACATGGCAGCTCAGGCTGAGGTCATCGTTGTCGAGAGAACTCCTGCTGGTGCCAGATGCCGGGGAAAAAACCTGCGGAACTGTGATAATGCAGGTGAGTGGAAGGATGCTTAGGCCAAGCCTGTGCAAATAGGAGGGGGCCCTGTCTGACTAAGAATCTCTGCACATCAAAGAGAGGCATACACTTAAAGGAAGAAAGAAATTTGATCCCAAGTCAACGGAACCTATGACGGAAGTTTGGAAATACAGCCAAGCAATGACACTGTAAACAGGAAGCGTCAGGACCGTGTCTTTGAACGTTTGCCTCCTTGTTGCGTCCGCCCGAGTGTCTGTTATAGAGTAGACTCCACATACGTGTGGAATCCCCAAATGCTAAGGTTCAAAGTAACCTTGGAAACCATCTTGCCCAGGCTCCCCATTTTAGAGACAAGTAAACTGAGGCGCACGAAGGTTTAGGTAAACGGCCTGGGGTTGCTTGTGTGGTAGAGCCAGGTCTTCCGAATCGTAGTAAAGTTGCGGATTGTGCTGCCAACGTTCTAACTAAAGTTAAGGGAAGGAATGAGTGAATTAATTTCCTTTTAAAAGAAACTTACTTAAAAGTTACTCATGCATTCAAGTCACATAGAATGATCCACTTAATTTACTTAAATGTCTGTTGACTGTAGAGATCATTCCAGTAGGTACATCCTGTCGGGGGTGGTGAGAAAAGGGGGGTTTATAGGGATGAATTGGTTAGTGTCTTGTTTTTGTTTTGTTTTTTTATTTTTATTTTATATTGGAGCATAGTTGATTAATAATGTTGTGTTAGTTTTAGGTGTACAGCAAAGTGGTTCAGTTATACATATACATGTATCTATTCTTTCTCCAATTCTTTTCCCATTTAGGTTATTACAGAATATTGAGCAGAGTTCCCTGTGCTATACACAGGGAAGTAGGTCCTTGCTGGTTATCTATGTTAAATATAACAGTGCGTACATGTCAATCCCAAACCCCCAATCTATCCCTCCCCCCTACCGTTTCCACCTGGTAACCATAAGTTTGTTCTCTATGTCTGTGAGTCTATTTCTGTTTTGTAAATAAGTTCAGTTGTATTATGTTTTTTAGATTCCACATATAAGTGATATCATATGATATTTGTCTTTCTCTGACTTATTTCACTTAGTATGATGATCTCCAGGTCCATCCGTGTTGCTGCAAATGGCATTATTTCATTCTTTTAATGGTTGAATAATATTGCATTGTATATACGTACCACATCTTCTTTATCCATTCATCTGTCAGTGGACATTTAGGTTGCTCCTATGTCTTCGCTATTGTATACAGCACTGCAGTGAACATTGGGGTGCATGTATCCTTTCGAACCATGTTTTTCTCCAGATCCCACTCCTGGGCATGTATCCGGTTAGTGTCTTTTGAAAGATCTTCAGGAATCGGGCTTTCAAGACATTTTTGACCATCTTGTAGAAAGTCTTACATGTCAGTGTCAGATGAAAAAAGTGGACTTTTCTTAGAGTGATTTGTTATCCGCTCGAGGTGCAGATAGCCTGGTTGGGAAGATTCAGCCCGAGGCTGAGCACTGTCTCTGTGCACTGTAGTGAACTGGATATCCGTGTAGCGGAGGAGCAGACGTCTTTAAGGAAGAGGCCCTGGTCTTGTACTTGATTCCTCTGCAGTGCGGCAGGCTCACTGCCCGCTTCAAGCAGAAGGTGCCTGACTTGTCCCAAACCCCTGCTCGATGGGGCTTAGGGCTCAGCGGATTCAGACATTCAGGTGAACACCACCCCTTCCTTCAAAGCTTGGTTTTTCTTCCATCACGTGGTGCACTGTCAATTTTCTATCATCTTTGGCTCTTGACCGTCTGAGACGGCAGGGAGAAACTTTCGCAAGTGCCTTCACAGATGCATCTGCCAGAATCTGTTGTCATGAATACATTCTGACACCTGACAAGAGTGACTAGACCAACTTTCCTCTGCAGGGGGTAAGGGGTAAGTCGTTATCTCCCTTTTTTGGCTGTAAATCAGGTATTGTTCTGCCAGCCATTGAGAACATTTTAGAAGCCCATGTATCAATATCTACAACACTGCCTCATATTTGGTTTCCTGTGTCATAAAGAAAAACCTGCGAATAACTAAAAGTAGGGATTCCAACGAAATGTGGGTTCTACTTCGCTAGATTTGGTGTGAGAGGCTGTGTAACTCTAAGAATACCGGTAGTGGTATCTATCTACGTTCTAAGAATTAGGGAGGTGAGGTTTGTGCCGAGTTAAATCACCCTGTCATATCTGTGAGGCTTCCTGCAGAACGAGGGCAAAAATAAACCCAAACAAACAAAACAGGAACATGTTTGAAAACAGTGAGATGTGTGCTTCCCGAGCAGTAAAGATCTTGAAACGTCCTTGAAAATTTCCTTGAAGACCTGCTTGCTTGCTTGAAAGATGCTTTCTTGTGGCGGGAGGGTGTTGTTTTGTTGTTACTGTTTTGGTTTTGGTTCTTACTACCGTATTTACCCCGTGTGTGGTTGCAGATGTCAGGGTTTTCTTGATAAAAAGGGGAGGGGAGATAAGATGCTGCTTCCCGCAGCACGGGGTAGGTGGGACGAGCCCAGCTAGCCATGTGCGTGTGTGTGTGTGTGTGTCTGTGTGTGTGTGTCTGTATGCGTCTATCTGTATGTATGTCTGTGTGTGTCTGTATGCGTCTCTGTCTTGGTGTGTATGTGTGTCCATGTGTCTCTGTGAGTCTCTGTGTATGTCTGTGTTTGTGTGTATATGTATGTCTGTGTGCTTCTCTGTGTGTCTCTGTGTGTTCATGTGCCTGTCTGTACCTGTGTGTGTCTGTGTGTGTCTCTGTGTGTTTGTGTGCCCATGTGCCTGTCTGTGTGTGTTTGTGTATCCATGTGTCTGTGTGTCTCTGAATGTTTGTGTGTCCGACTGTCTGTGTGTGACTGTGTGTGTTTGTGTGTCCATGTGTGTCTGTGTGTGTTGGCGCGGACGTAGGTACCTAGGATTTTCAGGCTAAACCTTCCTTCAGCATCACTGTTCTCTTTTCCTCTAACTGAAACGACTTCACTTTGTTGTGAAAGCAAACACAGCGACCTTCTTACAAAATAAAGACCAAATAATCTGAAATGCTCAAATAAAATCTACCTTATGACCCAATATTAAAAACATAGAAATTTTCCATGGAGAAATTCCCACCCCAGGCTGAGGAAGACAGGCCAGTTTAGCTTGAGTTTCTTGCTTGTTAGCGTTTCTTTTCCACCCCCTGTTCCCATTTGCCAACGAAAGATGCCGTCTCACCGACTACACATCCCACCTCTCCATATCTGCCCGGTAATGAATGGCTTTCATTTGAACTTAAAATAAGTGGTGGTTATGGGAGAAGGGTGAGGATGAGAGCTTGACCGTGACATCATCTTATGGAAGCTTTCCTCCCTGCCTCCCTCTCTCTCCATCGCTGTTCCTGTCGTTACCCTCGCTTCCCAGACGTGAGCTTGCAAAGGCCAACCCTAGCAGCGATTGTCAGCCCCCAGGCAGTGTCCCTCTGAGGCAGCCCCCAACCGCCCGCCCCCTGCTAGGAATTTCACAGAAAGTTTGGCAGTAGTTTGGCTTCCCAGTGCATCCTGCCCGATTGCTGCAGAAGGTGGCACCACAAGAGCTCCCATGTCCTGAGTTCTCACAGCACGATAGTCACAGTGCTAGGGGCTTGCCTTGCACGATCTGAGTCCCGGAAACCGCAGGCAGGTGCGGGCATTTTCCCCATTTTCAGACGAGGGGACCGAAGCTCAGAGGAAGTGAATGGTCTGTGGCCGATGGCACAGCTCCGAAGGGCCAGCCTGGGGCTTGAGCCCAGGGTGGACTCTGAAGGCCAAGCTCTCGGTCACTGCAGCATCCTTGGAAGACGCCAAGCCCTTAGGAGCACGTTCAGGTCTATCTCAACTCTTATGAATTTGGCAGCCACGTGTCACCAAGCCATAACTTTCTTACCTGCTTCAGGAAAATGTTACTTTTTCTCACCTGGTTTGATATCATCCTCCTATTTCCTATTCTAAGAAATCAAAACAAGGGGAAGACAGATTTGAAGAATTGTTCTTGGCCACTTCTCGTTGTGAGGTGCAGTCTGGGAGATAGAGGTTAGATGCTAAAAAAATGGGATTATATGAATTATATATATATATATATATATATATATATATATATATATATATATATAAATGATTAAGAAGAAAAGTTGGTGCAATGTGGAATTAAGAAATCCAAGAAATACAGGAAATCCAAGCCAAGGGGAAGTCATAGCTATAATGCTTCAGGTTCATCTGTGCCCCAGCCTTGTGGAAGGGCGTTTGTATTTTACCCCGTGTGATAAAGGTCCATGTGATTCTTTCTTGCTGCCTGAGTTAACTAGGCATCTTAACAGTCCGAAATGCTCAGCTCTCATTAATTTTCCATAGGCTCACTTGACTTTGATCATTTCATTTGAAGGCCCCAAAAGACCATATAGAGGGAGGAACAATCACATTATCTCTTCCTCCAGTATGTGTATTTCAACCCCTAATCATGCCTTTCAATCAGGAAAAAGGTTTTAGGAACCAAATGACTAAGTTACACAACTAAACTTTCCCCCTCCTCCTTCATTAATAATTATTATTGACTCTTTTCTTGGCTAAAACTCATTTCAAAATCTGCACAAATGAACTTTTTCCATAACTGAACCTTTTAAAGGATCTATTTGAAATATCTTGAAGCCTAAGAGAATAGCTTCTAAACAAGTGACACATTGATTTCCTCTTACCCTGAATTATTTCTTGCCTGATTTTCCTGACGTTGTTCCTGAAACATTCTTTGTGGTTCATTGAACACAAAAAACAAGCCGTGTACCAGGTCTGGTGAGCGGTGGAGTGGAGGTAGTTCTAGGGGTTTTCATGGAGCATAACTTTTGTGGAGGAAATAAGACACTTCCACAAATAGCCGAAAAGTAACGTAGAGAATTGTCAAGTGCTGTAATTTTAAAGCTGATTATTATAGACCTAAAAGCTGGTTGAATTACAGTTTTATTGAATGCTAACGAACTATTACTCCCCTCCTGCACAGAATTTTTTAAACTCTTTAGTTTCTCTGGCTTATAATTACGGTGACCACTTTTTCCATACCAATAATTAAGACACATGATCTGACAAAGGATTCTTGTACCACTTCTAGGTGTGAGACCACCCATAGTTAGATTTTTTTTTTTTTAAGCAGACTTTTTTAGGCCGGCTCTATAAAAAATAGAGGTTTGTTAAATAGGTGTGTTTTTAGACTTTTCATTAAAAAGCCACCATACAAACAGTATTTTATTTTGTATCTGAATCAACATGTTATATCCTAAAGCACAATTTTACAGCCTAAGGGTATGTGTTAGCCTATTCATAAAAACATACTGCTGGATAGAGTAATAATACCTGCCATTATCCAGGTATAATAAAAAGGCCCCAAGGGGTCTGCTCCAGGTCTTTAATTTTCCTTTTGAAGATAAAGCTCCTTATTTCACTTTCAAGGTTCAATGTTTTTGAACCTTGCAAATGATTACCGTTGAGGCGTGCCAGATGTGAGCAATTGTGAGCAGTAGTTCTTGAAAAGAGGGTGAAGGAGTGACTTTTTCTTCCTTATTTGCTCCCCTATTACCATCTGTGGTTTCTGTACATGTAATTTTTCACAACAGCAAGGCCATGTGGATGGATACCGGCCGGGCTACCCTAGTCCAGGCATGGGACTTTTGAACTTTCAGAGATAAAATAGGCCAGTGTTGATCATTTGAACTCGATGAAACCAAGGCCTGCTTGACCAAATATTAAACAACTTACCCGGAGCCACACAGCTTATTGGTGGCAGACCCAGCTCCTTATCCCCAGCTCTCCGACCAAGGTAGGTTTCTCTTCCCCAGTATGATGTTTTCTTCTGTTCGGGACTCACTCTGGTCAATTCCCAACCACTCTGATGTCGGGGCAGCCCCAGCCCTGGAGAGGCGATGACAGGAGAGGTGGCCTTGTGGGCACCCTCAGGCTGACCCTCAGCTACCTGGAAGTTGAGTTCAAGGCCAGTTATATATGGTGGTTCCCACTTTCCTGGGGATCATTGACCTGCTGATCCGGGAGCCCTTGGGACCAGACTTTTCCCATTGATTTGAGGTTGAAGTATCACAATAGATAGTTGGAACAACTGCTCTCTTCAATAGATGATTTGGATCACTTATTTTGTAAGAAGGCTGCATTTAGAAGTTGATTGTCTGAATGCACTTTCAGAATACATCTCTTCCATCAAAAACATACAAGACAGGGCTTCCCTGGTGGCGCAGTGGTTGAGAGTCCGCCTGCCGATGCAGGGGACACGGGTTCGTGCCCCTATCCCGGAAGATCCCACATGCCGCGGAGCGGCTGGGCCCGCGAGCCATGGCCGCGGAGCCTGTGTGTCCGGAGCCTGTGCTCCGCAACGGGAGAGGCCACAGCAGTGAGAGGCCCGCGTACAGCAAAAAAAAAAAAAAAAAAAAAAAAAAAAACATACAAGACAATTCAGCTATTACGATAATTGACCTTTAAATTTAACCTTGTGTCACCGTAACCTCTCATTGATTCATTCATTCATTCAGTGACTATTTATTGAGCACCTACTGTAAGGCAAGCCTTCTCTGGGTGTTGAAGATACAGCTCTGAACAGAGAAAAATTCCAGCCCTTTTGCTTAAATGTCATTGGATGGCGTTAATAAATGTGCCCCCCAAATTGAAACTCTTAGCTTGCTAAAATTGCGGACTACCGGGCTTCCCTGGTGGCGCAGTGGTTGAGAGTCCGCCTGCCGATGCAGGGGACGTGGGTTCGTGCCCCGGTCCGGGAAGATCCCACATGCTGTGGAGCGGCTGGACCCGTGAGCCATGGCCGCTGAGCCTGCGCGTCCGGAGCCTGTGCTCCGCCACGGGAGAGGCCACAACAGGGAGAGGCCCGCGTACCGCAAAAAAAAAAAGAAAAGAAAAGCAAAGTGGATTACCACAGAAGCAGCACACTGAAGGAGTAGTGAGCTGCCAGTGACTGGGTATCTGCAGCTTTGCCGTGTGCTGTGTTGGGTACTTCATCTCATATAATCATCATAACAACCCTGTGAAAGATGGATGTGATTATCTTCAGTTTTTACAGATGAGGAACAAGGTTTAGGAATGTAATCTATCTTGCTCAAGGTCAGGCCAGTAAGGAAATAAATCTACACTGGTCTTCTCACTAACATGCTACATGTGGTCATACCATTTTAGAACCATGTATTTGATGTCTGGCCACCGTACTGTCATGGAAAGATAGGTTGAAAAACCTTAGGGCACATTTTTGCCAATGTTAATAAAATATATCTAGTAATGTTATTTCACTGGACTCATTTGAAATATTTGAAATTTAGTTATTAAGTCCATGTTCCATTTATGTCCATTTATTTAAGTTTCTGAATAGCAGTCATCACTGTAATACCCTCTCCTTTCATAACAAGCATCTTTCCCTAGAACACCTCACCCCAGATTAGCTGTTTGATGACCACAGTGACATGTGCTTCTCAGATAACACATGACCTTGCATTTGGCTCAGCACTTAGTGGTTGACTGCTAAAAATAGGTCTTGAATGGTTGATTGGGACATTCATTGTGGGGGGCTGGTACTTGGGAGTTTTCTTCTTCGTATCATGAAACATGTTGATGTATAGCTGCAGAATTGATGAACCTCGTGTCTTTGATGAAATGCATTAAGGATTTCAGAGGTATTTTTGTCCCCAGAAGTAGTTAACGGAAGTACGGGATCTGCTGGTGCTTGGGGACCCAAATCCTTCTGTGTGTCTCAACACAGAGAGGAGACCGGGGCCGTATTTCTGGGGAGGAGTGAGAGGCGGGATTACGTCTGGAAGTGGGGGCAGCGGCAGGGGGAGGGTCTTTTGCGGACTTGGGTCTCGACCAAACAAGGGTTGATGTCCTGGCCTGTGCTGTGGCCGTGGTGTCACAGGCTGATGTCATCCCAGGAACCCAGCTGCCCTCAGTGCTTCTCACTGATTGGGGGAGGGGTATCCAGAGGCAGAGGCTCTTCAGCTGCCCCCCTCCCCACTGTCTTTGGTCGTCTCTCTAGTTTGCAGTCTTTGCAGAAGAGTTTTTTTTTTCCAGTTCATCTGATCACCCCCAATACTCCCTGTCACGCTTACGGTAACCCCCAGACTCCTCGTCCTGATCTACAAAGTGTTTCACCACCTGACCCCTTCGCAACTCTCAGGCCCGTGGCTCACGAGCCACGTGGGCTGATTCCTGATCCATAACACAGCAAGCTCACCTCTTAGGGCCTTTGCTACCTGTGACTTCTGCTGGGATTATAGTCCTCCTAATGGTCCTGGGACTGCTCCTTCTGGCCTTTCAAGTCCCTGTTTAAATGTCACATCCTCAGAGATGCTTCCCCTGACCACCCAGTCCTCCCCACCCCTATCACCCTACTTTCATCTTCTGGATATTTTCATATTATACAGTCAGTGCTTGGCATGTTTATTCTTTCAGCTCCTTGAAAGCAGGGACCATGTGTGTCTTATTCTCTACAACACCTCCCAGCACCCAGGGCAGCGGCACATAGTAGTTGATTGAACAGCTGTCAGATGAAGGAAGGAGGTCCTCAAACTGTAGGTGACTTAAATATCACAAGCTATGTTTTTAGGAGTTTTTTTTATTGGAGTATAGTTGATTTACAACGTTGTGTTACTTGCTGCTGTACAGCACGGTGAATCAGTTATACATATACATACATCCACTCTTTTTTAGACTCTTTTCCTCTGTAGGTCATTCTGGAGTATTGAGTAGGGTTCCCTGTGCTATACAGTAGGCCCTTATTAGTCATCTATTTTATATCTACCAGTGTGTGTATGTCAATCCCAATCTTCCAATGTATCCTTCCCCTCCTTACGCCCCGGGTAACCATAAGATTGTTTTCTACATCTGTAACTCTATTTCGGTTTTGTAAATAAGTTCATTTGTACCATTTTTTTAGATTCCACATATAAGCGATAGCATACGATATTTGTCCTGCTGTCTGACTTACGTCACCCAGTATGACAATCTCTAGGTCCATCCATGTTGTGGCAAATGACATTATTTCAGTCTTTATTTTATAGCTGAGTAATATTCCATTGTATATATGTACCACATCTTCTTTATCCATTCATCTGTCGATGGACATTTAGGTTGCTTCCATGTCTTGGCTATCATAAATAGTGCTGCAATGAACACTGGGGTGCATATATCTTTTCAAATTATGGTTTTCTCCAGATATATGCCCAGTAGTGGGATTGCTGGGTCGTATGGTAGTTCTATTTTTAGTTTTTTAAGGAACCTCCATGCTGTTCTCCATAGTGGCTGTTTTAGGTTATTTTTTAAATAATGCGAAAGAAATAAAAGCCAGGTCCTTTTTTTCAAAATTTCATACTCACCTCAACATTTAGCTCCTTCCGATTGGTCAGAGATGAATCAGTCATATACAACAGCCTGTCCTAAGGGGATCCAAACACACTGCTCTTTTACGCTTTGCAAACAAACTATCTTAAAACCTTACTCCCTGGCACTGATTTCAGAATCTCCACTTAATGCATCAGGAAACTTGAGGGCTTATCCTGGACTTCAGGACTGGTTTCACTTCTTCTGTAAGCAGCTGCTCTGTACGGATACCCACAGTGAGTGATTTCCCTGAAACCTGCCTCAGATGCTCAAATAGAGTTTGATGGATTTCACACACATAAAAAGCACTTTTTCATTTTGAGTAAGTTAGCGGTGACACTATTGAATACAAATGATAAGTTCCTGAATATCCTGGAACCTCATGAAAATTTTTCTGGCTAGAAAGTGGGACACAGTCAAAGATAGGCCTATCATAGACCTACCAAGGGGATTTATAGCTACTAAAAGGCAGATTCTTAAAGTGGTTTCATTTGCTGGGACATCCCCATGGTTTCTAGAGCTTGGAAACCATCACCAGGGTCTTGACCTTCAGAAAGGGGGCTGGGAGAAGGCCTTCTTCCCTTGCAGGGGGAAGGGATGGTACAGGGCTCGTGGTCCTGCTTTCTGAAAAATGAGATGTGGTCTTCAGTGAGTAGAGACTTAACTCTCACAATACTGTTGGTGTCTGGCTTCTGATGCTTTATGGAACATGTCTTTGTGCTTGGAAGTGTAACCTTATTAATTTGGGGAGGAAATGTAGATTGAGTTTCAAAAACCTGACTTTTGCACAACTTTTAGAAAATTAAAAAAAATAAATGAGGGGCTACGTTTATATTAGCAAATCACAGAGAATATATACTGTGGCATAAAATCATTTAGTCAAGCTTTGCATCGAAACCAGTGACTTAATTACTCTAATCTCAGTGGTGTCCTGTTAACTGGGAGATCTTTATCAAGGGTGGATTTAACAAAGTTATTTGGGATATTCTGACTACAGGGAATGATGGGAAATAGCTCTTTTTCAAATTTTTCATCCTGGTTGGCAGGGTGGGTGGGGTGCAGTGGGCATCTATTCTTTTGCTTAGTTTGATGGTAAAGAAAAGAATGAGAACTTTTGATGGTGAGATCAGGGGTGAATAATATGGTAAATTCCAGTTTGTCTGAAGTACAGTAAATGCTCACATTAGCTAGAAGAGTGAGGTGTTCTGGTTAATTCAACCCTCTGTTTAACCTAGACCACTTCTTTATGACTAGTTTCTACAGAATTTAATACAACAAAACACACCTAACCCCAAAACTACACCAGACACATGTATATCTCTTTGAATGATTCAGAAGATATTTGAGGGTCTCCCCAAGCCTCAGGGTCATCGAGAAACACATCAGTTATGTTGGACGTGGCCGTTGGTAGGGATTTGGGGCTGAGAGAAGGCTGGCCTGTTACTGCTGGTTGGAAATAACACTTGCGTTTCCTTGGGGGAGGGATGGGGGAGAGGGAGGGACGTGGGGAGCTTTGAATCATCACTGCTGTTGGCCAGAGGTGAAGGACAGTTCTTGTTTTCCCAGGTCTCATCAGGCAATCTGTGAGGCTTTTATTGGGCTTATAAATACTCACAAATACACAGACCCTAAAGTGAGATAATGTATGTAAAGTATTTAGTGCTGAGTTGAACACACAGAGAAACCCTCAGTCAATGCAAGGTAAGTTGAACACGTTTATCTGTGATTCGTTTGGTTAATTGTTGCTTTTTTCTTCTGGGTGTCGGAGAGCTCTTCCCACACCTCCTTCTTGGCTGGAGGAACTTTATTTGCCTGAGCGAGGACCGCTGGCATTATTTACATTTTTTTAAATGAAGCGTCTGCAGATGAGAACTGCAAGGAACTATCATGAATTTAAGGGTAAATAGTGAAGTCAGTTAATATTATGATTTCAGATTGTACCTTCATCTCTGGGACAAGAGAGAGAATTATGCAAGTGTGAAAAAGTCTAGGTTTCTTGTTGTTGTTGTTTTTTCATACTGTTAAAGGGAGGGTAGAGTCTTATAAACTTTTTGGAGGTTAATTTGACCTTAATTTTGAAAATACTAAGTTTACCTACGTTTGGACTCACCAATTTCTAGGAGATTTTCCTGCATCTATGTAAGGACATCCATTGTGGCATTATTTATTTTGTTTTTGCAGCAAAAGCCAAAAAACCAACAAGCAAACTGGGGGGAAAAAAGAAAAATATCTGTGTAGGGGACTGGCTAAATGATGGTAAATTGTTTATATGAACTAAAATTCAGCTGTTAAAAACGTGATCGATAGGGCTTCCCTGGTGGCGCAGTGGTTGAGAGTCCACCTGCCGATGCAGGGGACACGGGTTCGTGCCCCGGTCCGGGAAGATCCCACATGCCACAGAGCGGCTGGGCCCATGAGCCATGGCCGCTGAGCCTGTGTGTCCGGAGCCTGTGCTCCTCAACAGGAGAGGCCACAACAGTGAGAGGCCCGCTTACCGCAAAAAAAAAAAAAAAAAAAACAAACATGATCGATAGACATGAAGTCACATAGAAAGATGCCCAATTATTGTAGAGTGGGAAAGGTGAAGTCTCTGTAGAGCATTTGATCTCATACATGAGGAAAAAAAAATAGATACATGTATATATGCATGTATACCCACAACATTTTCTGGAAGGATATACAGTATATTGTTCTGTTATTATAGTATAATTTAATAGTTATGAGTACTATGAGTTACAATGAATAATTATGACAAATCAATACAAATTAAGATGAGTTGATATACATCTATTGTTTATAGTAAAATGGGTACTATTAAATTACTTCAAAGTTTGCTCTTTTATGTTCGTTAAGGATCTTCTAGTTTGCCTTCTAATTTGCTTATTCAGACCTTTATGCATGTCACATCCATAGTTAAACTTCAGTCAAGCTTAGGGTCATTCATAATTTCCAGAATGATGCTTTGACTATTTCTCCGACAGTGGAGGAGGTGGTGGTGATCACGCAGGTCATTACTTATCGAACCTATGTGCCAAACACTTGTACTTATATTATCTCTAGACCTCACAAAATTCTGAAAGATGATGAGGAAACAGAGGCTCTTCCAACTTAAGTAACTCGCGAGGAAGTTGGAGCCAGGAAGTTTGGGAACTAGCAGTCAAACTGGGTCTAACTCCAAAGACCATGCTATTTCCATATGTCCTTCTGCCTGATATGTGGCACTGGTGAACTAATTTTTCAGAAAGTCTGTTTTGCTGTTGAAACAGATAGTTTTGAAAAAAAAAAGAACAGAAAACATGCTTTCATTGTTCTTATTCTTGCTTTCTAGCACATTCCACTCATCATTTTTATTAACTACTTCTTCTGTGCTTCACATTTGTCTGAACTTGGAACATATGCTTACGAAGCTGTTGGAAACTTCCCAAGCCTATTTGATTCTGCTGATATTTCCATAGTGTGAACCAACCCGGCGTTTTCGGGGCCCAGTGCAGTGTGCCATCTGAGAACTACTCCAGCCTTCAGGGTTGGACCTGATTCAGAATGCCATACCATTGTTTATTTTCTTGAAATAAAGAACAAAGAAAAATACAAGAGCGAAATCTGCTTTTGAAAACATTCAAGTCATGTAATTTTTATTAGTTCAACTAATTTTAGGCTTGGCCTGATTTTGCTTCTAGAGATTTCCACAGTTCCATAGGGTTCACCCAGGATGGCCACGTGGCAGTAACAATACCAGTCACAGGACAGTCCTTCTGAGCCCCCATCTCCCTTCTTGCTTTTCTGTTGTCTTTCATCCATTCTTTCCTTCAACTCTTTCCTGAGATCTGGTCTTTATCTGAAGGTGATCCTGGCATTTTCAACCCAGTAAGATAAGTGGGGTTGGCATAGGGGGCTATGTCCATAAAATGGGCATCTGACCCAGTTTTAGGAAAGGCTTATCGTCTAGAGGAAATGATAACGATTCTGAGTCCCGAAAGAGAAATAACAGAGGCGCCCAGTTATCTAGGAAGAGAGATCAGAACGTGTAGAAGCCCAGAGGTTCTCCCAGAGAACTCTGTGTATCTGTGCAGCTGTGTCTCCAAGTGTCTGACCTTCTCTTTTGAATGAGGTTATTGACTACACATTAGGTCCTTGACCTTGTTAAAGGCTCATATCATATCAGTGTGACGAGGGTACAAAAACATTCATGGAATAATTGACTTTTTTTCTAAACACTCCTACAACATCATTATTGATAGTATGAGTATTTATGACTCTTACATGTTCCGTATCTGTGCCATCTTCCTAAATTCACATTGGCAGATGACGTACTTGGTCAAGGAGAAAACTTTAGGGACTTGTGTAGAATGAAACGATAACTGCCGATTCTTGAAAAGGGACTGTTGGTATAATATCCTTCTTTCAAAAACAGGGAAATACTTAAGGCTGGAGTTTCTGTTTTCAGTAATGAAGATGGATAGTCACAGGAGGAGGGGACAAATGAAAACAGAATACCCCAGCCTTAGGCTATGTGTTCGGGCTTGCTTTGTCACTGATGGAAACATCAAATGACAGTTCTTCCTTCATTTCTCTTCCTGCGTCCAGCACTAAGGCACGCTTCTAAACCTTGAGTTGTGTTCACTCCTGGCAGTGCACAAGCCTGGTTCCCCAGTTTATATGTGCCATAGTCTGGGCTCTCACCTGCTCTCCAGCAATTCGAGGAAATCTTTCTTTGGAGTTCTTTCGTATTCTATTTCAACACCTAAATTTGGTTTTTTGCCCATGAATATGAAAACTGAAAGAGTGAAGATCAAATTTGAAAATGCATGTGTGCCAGTGCACCAGTCAGCCTGAAAAGATAAGAATATATATGTGTATGTGTGTGTGTGTGTGTATGTATGTGTATATATATATATATATATATATATATATATATATATATATATATTCTTCAGAAAGTCAGCTGAGAAAAAGAGGCAATTGTATTACAGCTTTAAACTGACAGATCTATTCTGGTTCAAGGTCAGCCGTAAGTGGAATTGTAAAGAAATGATAAAAAATAATATACAATTAATATTCAGGGATAGAATGGTCATATATACAAGATGAATTTAGCTAAAAGAGAAACAGTAAAGTGCTATTCTTTTAATAGACAACAAATGTCCACTAATTATAAATGAAAGAGAATCAGTAGTTCCCTTAGATAAAAAAAAAAACAACCTAGTTGGAAACTGAGAATCCTGTAGTAAATACTAAGCATTGTAGGGTACATTAGTCACATGTGTATAATAAAGACAGTAAATCGACATAAGTATGGCTATGATGAAATGTGTATAAAGCACTTTGAACTCCACAGAAGTAAGCAAAGTATAAATAGATAGCATGCTCAGGCAGAGAGAAAATCGAGTGCTATTTTAGCACTTGGGCTAGCGAGAATTTATTGTTCAGGCTCTTCGGTTGAGCCAGTGTTTATATGGTGCTGTATATTAACTGAGACAAAAATAGTCTGTACGCATCACTGTCCTGGACAGATTCCTGAGTGATCAGCAGAAACTGTTCCAACCGACCACTCCCCTACAAGCAAGGGATTTATAATATTTTAAATATTCATCCTAAAAATCCAAGCTGTTTTGACAATTTGTTTGGTAATATATCTAGTTCAAAGAGAAGCGGTGTGGCATAAGTAATGGGAAAAGACAAAGTGGTTAACATTACAAACGCAGGGCACAGAATGCCTGGACTCAAAGCCCAGCTCTGTCGCTTACTGGCTGTGTTGACCTCGGGCAAGTTACTTAACCTCTCTGTGCCTTGTTTTGCTCGTCAATAAATGGGGTTGCTAAGAGTACCGACCTCACTAGGTTGTTGGGAAAGTGAAATGACCTGATACAATGAAGCGTTTAGAACAGTGCCTGACGTGGAGAGAGGGTAAACTATCCTCATGTCTCTTCTCCTCCTTTCCCTTCTGTGTGGATATTGTTCAGTGACCATTCCTTGAGCACCTCCCATGTGTCAGGCACTTTGTTCCCACCCCGCTTAGCCTTGCCTGTACCTTGTGAAGTCACAAACCGTCAAGCATTTGAACCCAAGTCTCTTTGATTCAAGACCCATCCTTTTTATCATGACACTAAGCTGCTTTTCCTTAGAAATACCTCTTTCAGAAAGCCTTTTGAGTTCAACTCCACCCAGTTCTGGCTCACTCCTCTATCCGTCTGAGCTATATTTTTATTTGTGACATTGCATATGTTTGATCTTCTTAGTTTATATCTCCCCAACTAAATCCTGTGTTCTTTGAGAGGAAGCATCTCTCGTAACTCCTTCTGGGCAACCTTTTTGACTGCCTTTCAGTCTGATGATATCAGAATCACACATGGCTGAAGGATTAAACAGATCTGAATCTATATCAGTTGTGAAGTTTTCCATATACCTAAGAAGCAGAACAGATGCTCACTGCTTCCGTAGAAATCATGCACAGCATCCAAGCCCTGTAAAATGCAGGCCATACTCAAGAAAAAGTGTAGTAATCCAAGAAGTAGCTATGGAAGCCTTTCAGCTGTCTGTTGGGCTGTCACCATGGGAAGATGACGAGTGTGGCCTCCAGGAGACTCCCAAGGGGGACATTACTGGCTGAATTCAGCACAGTCCAAGGTCTGAACTTCATCCTGGCAACTCGAAGATCTGATGTGTTCATTCCTCAAGGATAGATTCGTCTCTTAGGGACCGACTCCCATTAACAGCCCACTGGACAGGTGTTCAAACCAGAAGGCCAGTGTATTCATTTGTAATGACACATCGTGTGCTTACCTGCCCCAGCCCATGCTCTCTCTCTGAGCAGGTTTTCTTCGGAAGCCAGACAGGCTTCAGAGGTAGCTTGGTGAGCACAGAATCTGAACAAGGAAAGTTAGGAGACTGGGTTGGTTTCAAGATAATGGCACCAAGGGCTTCCCTGGTTGCACAGTGGTTAAGAGTCCACCTGCCAATGCAGGGGACATGGGTTCCAGCCCTGGTCTGGGAAGATCCCACATGTCATGGAGCAACTAAGCCTGTGTGCCACCACTACTGAGCCTGTGCTCTAGAGCCCGTAAGCCACAACTACTGAGCCCACGTGCCACAACTACTGAAGCCCGTGCAGTTAGAGCCCGTGCTCCACCACAAGAGAAGCCACCGCAATGAGAGGCCTGCGCACCGCACCTAGAGAAAACCCGTGTGCAGCAAAGAAGACCCAACGCAGCCAGAAATAAATAAATAAAATAAATAAATTGAAAAAAAAAGATAACGCCACCGAGATAACGTTGCGTGCTTACTCCTAAGATTGCCTCGGTTAGTTGGCCAAGGCTGGCATGGAAATGACCAAGGTTGGCCGCCCTGGCTCACTGACCAGCAGCTGACAAGTCTCTGTTCTGATTGGCAGAGTCGTCTCCTATGAACACCCGTTGAGTTGGAGTCAAAGATGTCAGGATCGGATACATTCGGTTTCTTTAAAGTGCCTTTACTTCTCTGTTCTGGCTGCCATGTATGCGTGCCTGTGCGGCCCTGGAGATGGCGCATATCTGAGGGCCAGGGCCCAGGGCAGGCTCTCTTCCCCGTGGAAAGGAGTGTTGGTGCTCCTTGGCAAGCCGCCTTCCAGTGCAGCTCATAGTGGGGCAAGAAGAGAGGGGTACAGTTATTCTTGCTAACATTGGTCACACCACTTAAAGTACACAAGAGATAGGAAGGGATTCTCTCCAGGCACATGTTTACTCTTCCAACTGTGTGGTTACAGATGTCCATATCGGGTCCTCAGACACGTTTTCACAAGCCCCCCAACCCTCATCAAAAAGGGGGATGTCACGACTTCCCCTTCCTCTGAACCCCTGCCGCACATGTCACCATTCAGATGCCACCCCTCGTCTTCGGCCACCTTTTTCAGAGCTGCTTTAGTTCTTGATGTCTTTGAAAGTCCTCTCATGTAGAAGCATGAGAGCTTCAGCTCTCCGAGGTACCCGCGGGCACAGCTGAGCGGCGGCCGCGAGGGGGGCCCCCTCTGCAGCTGTCTCTCACGAGGAACAGCTGTCCCGAGCCCACTGTCCCTAAGCATCTGTGTGCCCCCCGCCCGCCTTGCGTCAGTGGCTCAGCTGAAGTGCAGTCTCGTGGGGTCGGGGGCAGGTCCCACAACAGCAGGTCCTGCAGGAGGCCTGATCTCCTCACCTGGGGGGCCTGGAGGAGCAGACACCCCACCTCTGCTCGTCTCTCCTCGACCCTGGCCCACAGCCAAGGAGACGGGTGGCCAGAGGGGCCTTGCCCTGCGCTCCCCGGCGGCTTGCTCTCGGGGCGGGCCCTTGCCTCTTCTGCGCTCTGACCTGCCAACCGCTCTTACTCCGTGTGGAAAGCCTCGTGTTTGTTGTCCTCCCCAGCATGTCCTGCTCTGTGGCAACTCGTGGGTTTGAGCCCGCTGTGGATATTCAGTATGACGTGGATTTGCCCAGTCACTGGTGACCTGCGTGCACCAGGCTCTGCACCAAGTGCTGGAGATGTGACACACGCTCTCCGCGGCAGTGCCACGACCTCACTGGGTCGCGGAGGCCTCCTAATGCTTTAGTGAGGCTCTGTTTCCAGCCCACTCATCCCTGATGGGCTGCAGTCCGTATTCGATGGGGAATCCTTTGCGATGAGTTACCCTTAGACAAATGACCAAAGCGGGAACACGAGGTTGTGTTGGCCCGAAAGACCTCCTTAAGGAGGTTGGTGGGAGCAGGGCTCTGTGTAAGATGTCCTGTCCGTCTTGTGGGTGTAATGAAACTGGGGAGCTGGTCTGCAGAATGGGTGATGGAGCCAGTTTTATGGGCTTCTTTATGGTGCTGATCTCACCAGGAGAGAGTTGGCACAGCCGCTCGTGTTGCAGGTTGTTTGATAGGCAGGGAGGCCGTGGTAGCTGTGCTTCCTCCCGTCACCCACCCCATGGCCTCCCCGGTCCCAAGGGGGCAGCATACGTCCTCCCTGAGCCCCTCTGCAGAGACCAGACAAGGCACACTGCCCAGCTAGGGGCAGGATCCTCGGCCCGTGTGGTCAGCTGCTGTAGTCGGGTGTTTTCTCAGCGGATGCGGCTGGAGTGTCGCCTGAGGCCACCTCATGCTTCTTCATGGTGCTCCGTTTAAAGCAGTGGCAGGTGGTCAGCCATGAGTGTGTCCGGGTGAGTTTCTGGATCCTGCAGGTTGTGTCTGTGGCAGCTGTAAATAAGGCTGGGCTCCTCCATCCTAGCCGCATGCTGGAATCACCCGGGAGTATTGAAAAGCCTGATGCCCAGGCTGCATCCTGAACAAATTCCTCCAGACTCTCTACAGGTGGGACGTGGAACTCCCCGAGTGGTTGTATGAGTGGTTGTGTTAGCAAGACCTGGGACCCACTGCTGTAAGGCAAGGAGAGAGGAGGAAGGCAAAGCAAGATAAGAGGAAAGAAGAGGACCGAGAAGAAACAAAGGGCCGCCCAGGTGTGGTGGAGAGAGGTGGTCCCTAGCCAGCAAGTTCCCGGTGCTCGCCACGGAAGGGCAGGGTGCCAGCCGCGACCCCAGCCCCCTCGGATGTGAGGAACCGAGGCCGTGCTGGAGTCCACTGGTGGTCAAATGCGTCTGGTCTTGCATTAAAGACGAACTAGTTACCAGCTGTGTGTGCCTGGACATGGGGCTCCCCGAACCTTCCTGAGGTTCCAGGTCCTCTGATCCTCCCTGCGGGGCTGTGGGATGGGTTTGATGGAACGATGGTGAAGTTGGCACGTGCCAGGCGTTCTGCAAGTGTAGCTTCATAATAAGAAGCATTAGAAGACATGTCTATTAATATTTCAATAAAAATTTACCGGGGCTTCTCTGGTGGCGTAGTGGTTGAGAGTCCGCCTGCCGATGCAGGGGACACGGGTTCGTGCCCCGGTCCGGGAAGATCCCACATGCCGCGGAGTGGCTGGGCCCCTGGGCCATGGCCGCTGGGCCTGCGCGTCTGGAGCCTGTGCTCCGCAACGGGAGAGGCCACAACCGTGAGAGGCCCGCGTACCGCAAAAAAAAAAAAAAAAAAAAAATTACCAACTCTTCTCATCAGTTATTTCTCTCTGCTCTCCTGAAAGGCAGCGGTTCTGAAATAATTGGTTTAGGAGCACTAATACAAAGTATAGAGGCCAGGCTCACAGAAGGACCTATATTTTCACCAGCCCCCTGGGTGATTCTGATACAGCCAAAGCCGGGGAGCCTTTCTGAAAGGGAAAGCCGGGTCCTCACCGGCTGTGGTGAGGACACAGAAGGATCACACAGAGGCGCCGGGGATGCTCTGTAACGGAGCCCCAGCACCTTCTACTTGGTTTGCTCTCTCTCCTAGTTTCCTGAACTTCCTAATGATCTTGGTGAACCTCTGCCCCCACCTCTACATAGAAAAGAGGGCCAGCAGGCACACAGCAGGGTAATCCTGGCGAGGTTCCACCTTTCATTTACAAGTCAAACTGAGACGGACTCTAAAACTGGCATCCCCCGCATTAGCAGCCCCTCGCCAAACAAGGCAAAAGCCTCTTCATATCTGACTGCAGAGGCAGGAGTGGGTTGTCTCTCCCTTTTTGTACTTGACGGCCCTGAACGCGTCTCATCCTAGCCTTGGATCATCAGCTCTGAGAGTGCAAAGTGAAACAAAGCACCCTCTCCACATTAATATTTATTTTTAAAGGCATGAGGAGCCCCCTGGACCACAGTGAATCAAAGGGTCAGGGCACTAACAAGTTGCCATGGGTGTTGTGAGAATGTCGGTCCGTGGGAGGCCACAAGGACCCTCAGTGGATTTATTGCTTATTGTTTTTGTTGTAACTATAATAGGAAAAAGGATGTGTCTGCTCATAGGAGCAGCTACTGTAGGGGCCCCGCACCAAAGACTTGGGAGCTGGAGGGGCGTGGAGTGTTGGTGATGGAGCCCCGTAGCTGGAAGAGGGTCTGTGGAGAATGGATGGGAGACCCACCTCCTCTCCTGTGTGGTCCCCGCTGCTTCTCCGAGGCACAGTTCTCACCAGGAGCAGCCTGGCCACTTGGCTGGCCGGTAGCAAGTCATTCACGTGGCCCTGGTCAGCCTGGGAAAGTGGAAAACACCATGGAGACTAAGCCCAATGGGGTGGGCTGACCGCCCGCCTCCACCCCCGCTCCAGGGGAGTAAACCCTAAACTGTCTCACAGGGGAGCGGCCAGTGGTTCATTTTCCATTTCATGAAGGGGTGGGGGGGTAGGGATTCCTGCTGTAGTTTTTGCTTAAGGACAAGAATCCTTAGCAACACCAAGGGCTTCTGCTTTACGGGCGGGATTTTAATCACTCTCCTGCTCTTCGCGATGTGGCCAGGGTGCTGGTGTTTGAAAAGCAACTTTATAAATGACCTTTATCTTCCTGCTACTAAAACTCATTTCCCATAATCTATCAGGGGTTAATAAAATATCTGCTAGGGATCTTTAGAGGATTTGGGAGAGAGAAGACGGGAGAAGAAGGAAGGAATGTTGCAGAAATGTAAGGCTTTAAAAATCGTGTCAAAAATGGTGCTTAATTGATAGATAGCATAGATTGCCGTATACTTAGTTAACGGGGAGATCCTGGAGTTTTTTCATAAATGAAGGGGGTATTAAACATTCATAAAAATACCTTTTGATATGTGTCAAAATACAGATCTCGTTGAATGAGAAAACAGCTCAATGAATGAACAGTCAGAAAAATGGCATTCATGACAGTAATGAAATTTAATATCTACTGAACACCTACTGTGTGCTGAGTTCCATTCAAAGCACCGCACATCTTCATAAGCGTTCATTTCATCTTCGTAAGAACTCTAACCTATAAGTTAGATACTTTTATTATTCTCCTCTTAGAAAGGAGGATGAGCCAACTTGAAAACAATCTCTGGACTCGAGTAGTCAAGGAATAGTTCTTCAGTGTCAATGTCCATGCAAAGACCAATGGTAATATTCAGACCTGGAAACAATCAGGCCCCTTGCTGAGACGTCCTCCCTTCCTAAGATGGAGTTGGGGCTCTCCCTCCCACACCCCAGTGTGTGGTTCTCTGGGAAACAAAGCTATGGGATTCGAACTTCTCTGGCATCATCCATCTTTCCTCACCTTTACAAATGGCACCAGGGGGGGACGTGTGGAAGGGCTCCTATACAGAGCCGGCGTGGGCTCTTCCAAGGATGTGGAACCAGATGAGAGACTCAGGTGCTCTGGAGGCATCCAGGGCTGCCTTCTGGAAAGCTAAGGTGTCCTGTGTGTCTGAGAATCTGGCAAGGCTGCCAAAGCAGGCAGCTTTCCTGTAGCTGGTTTCAAACTCTTTAGTCTCTTCTGCCCACGCCTTGAAAGCTAGAATACTTTTTCTTTCCCCAACTGCAGCAACTTTGCTGAGCACCTCCCTGCTTCTCAGGAAATGTTCTTTGGTGGGTGGACCATTCATTCTCGATCTCCATTGCAGAATCTTTGTGTGTCAAGTGCAGGAAAATAGGTAAAAACAGCTGCTCGGCACCCATGCTGTGCTTCAGGAAACCTGTTCCGAGGTTCCCAAGCGGGCTCAAGAATGAGCAAAGCAAGCCAGAATATCCTTGCTGCTTTCCTTTAGTATTATTTTTAAATTACGGGCTTGTGCTTTTCCATTCGTTTTAATTGAGTCAAGTCCCATGACTTTTGTGATTCCCAAATCCTCCATAAATTCACATGCAACTGGCTCTTTTCCCCCTTGAAACCCTCTCCCTTCCCTGCCTGGGAACCTGCCCTTTAAATTTGACATGGCTCGGATTTTAATCTCTCCTCAAAGGCACAGTGACAATTTCACAACAAAGCAGGGAGTTGGGTGGGGGGAGAGTTTTGTTTTCTGCTCCCATTAAGAGAGCAACTGTTCTCTCTTTGTCCCACGGGGCCAGCTCTTGGCAGCAGGCTGGGGAGACCTCGAATTCGGTGTCGCAACATCCATCAGACCCAAGTGAGTCTGGGCTCCTCGAAGGTGAACTGCAGCTGTTTGGATAAAATTCTAAAATCTTGTTTGTGCGATTCTCAGCCCTTGTTTTACAATCGCTCTTCCTGGCAGAGAAACCAGGAAGTTTTACTTTCCCAGGATCCCAGGCAGGTAATTGTTTTCCCAAACCGCATTTTGATCTTGGATGGAAATGGACATCCTTCGCCCTGAGAACCTTTGCCCACATCTTTAAACCGTCTGTATTCTCCCTGTGCCTTGGATTCAACCCTGAGACGGGATTACAGATCATCCCTCCCTCCCCCTAGATGCATTTCCCTCTCTGGGTGTAATCGAAGGCCATTTACATTTGTAAACTTCGGTTATGAGCCTTTTCGTCTCTTGGAATCTTGGAGTGCTTTCCTATTAAGCGGCCGTAGCCAGGTGGCCTGTGATCTCCAGAGAATAAGAATTGACAAAATCTGTTACGCGGCGGTGCCATCAAGTACCATAATCTGCCACTAGCTGGTAGTTTATGCCACAGCCAAGTGTTTTCATGGCCCCTGGTCTCCTGTTGATTTATCATGAGGCCCCCTGGCTCAGGGGACACAACCCAGGGGGACCCCAGCATCCCCGATTCTCTTGCCACCCTGCGACACTGGGACTCTGAGCTTTGGGAAGCGGCTGATGACCAAACACTGTTTAGAGGTGTGTCCGTCCTACACAGCCACGCCGGTGGGCTTGGTGGTGCTGTTCTTTGGAGGAGGAGGAGGGGTGGGTTCATTTTCCAGGGCTGTCTCTTCCTGGCCGGGCGGGCACGCCCCTCCCTGGTGAATGGCCAGCCTGCAGACGGGGAGGCTCAGAAGCTCGATCCCTCAGACACGTCTGGTGGCCCTGCTCCCCCAGCCCCTCTGAGAGCACATCACCACTGCCCACCCCAGAGCCCAGGGCTGTGTCCTGAGGGTCACTGAAAACGTAAAAGCCTAAACTCTTGAAGGGCAACTCTAACTGGCCAGAATGCCTTTGTAATTCATCAACAAACATCCGTTCGTCAAGCCTGGCGCTAGTTTCTCTGACACTGGCCAACTCACCGTCCTGTTTAGAAGGTGAGCAAAGTTTCCAGTCTGAGGCCAACGCCCGGGGAGGTGGGCGGTGAGAAGTGTGGCCAGGAGGGCCTCTTGGGCGACGGGGAATTGGCCCGTGGTCTCCCGAGGTGGGCTGTTTAGGAGAGCGGTGAGGGAGAAGAAAGGGATTTGCAGGCTGAGTGGACAGCGTGACGGGGGAGGCTCAGGGTGGATTCTCAGAGAAAGTGCAGGGAACCCTCTGGCATGTCGTCCTGGAGGGGACCTGCGCCTGGAATCAGAGCCCCCGGGTTAGGTTTTGGTCTTTTAAGGGTTCTGTGTACTATTCTTCACTTTGTGGTAGAGGTGAATGAGATGAGATGTGCAAAGGTGTGGCTGAACAGTTAACCTTCACCTGCCCTTAGCAAAGGCGTGTCTGGTACATCCTACCTGAGTGGGGGGGCTCGGGGGGCTTCCCGGGAATTGACTGAAGTCTGGGTGTTACCGCCCTTGCCCCTCACCACACACCTGCCACCCACACCCTCCTTCACTCACTTATTCACTAACTCATTCATTCATTATTTCAGTTACCCATTCACTCACTCAATCAACAAACATTTCCTGAGCAAGCGTTTACCGTGCCCTGGACACTGCTAGGCAGACAAACTTCCTATCACGAGCCAACAGTAGGAAGGTTTTCAAATCCCAGTCCTCAGATGCCTGACCACCTGCGTCGGCCTCCTCGGCCTCCGTCCACACCCTCAGTGGGTCCCTAGAGTCAGAAAGGTGTGGAGAGAGGACCAGAGGCAGAGAGCCGTCTCTCGGGCCGGGTCTCATCGTTATGGAAAATCCGGATTAGTCTGCAAGTGATTTGATCGCCAGGGTTCTCAGGACACTGGTTTCCATTCCCGCCCCTGCTCCGTGTTTCAGTAGCATGATGTCCTGTTAGTGGACCGTGCAGAATGCTGACGGGCACACACTGCACGGCTTGTCCGGGAAGCAAACGATCAGATGAGAGTGGCAGTACCGTGAGCTGAGGTCATTTCGTTAGACGTAGCTTTGCTTGAAAACGCCGTCCACAGCTTTCCCCCGCCTTCCCATCATCCCACATCAACTTCATTCCCATCTTCCAAGCCAACTTCATTCCCTTTAGCCTAAGTCAGATCTCTGGTGTGAAAACTTCCCTTGTGAGGTTTCAAGGATTCTGGTGAAGTGGGTGCTACTGACCCAGCCCCTGGTCACTCTGTTCTGAGAGGTGCAGGCCCCACAGAAACCTCGAGAACAGAGTTCCCCTGTCCCACAGGTTCTAAAAACGTGTCTAAATAGATCATCTCCTGTGTGGTCCCAATAGCTTCATGGTCCCACGTGGCATGGGCTCCAGGCAACCTAGTCTCCCTGGAAATATTTTTGGTCACGTGTCATGGGAAGAGGAGAAAGCAGGGGTCAGAAAATCTGAATCTGAATCTTATCTCTACCATCAACTGGCTGACTGGTCCAGGCCACTTCTTAACATCTCTGAGCTCGGGTTTCCTCACCTTTGAGTTTCTTCTTAAACCCGCTGGTAAAACAGTTTAGTGCCAACAAGGGACCTCAAATGAACTAAACAGGGCTGGAATTCACCTGGGATGCCCCAGCACAGCTGTGCCAGCTATGTACAGCCAGCTGAAATCTATCCTGATTGGCTTGGGTGCACACCATGCTGGTTGTTAAATATTTTGATATGACTCCTGGAAATAATTTATGTGAAAGAGCTTGTAGACAGTACAGCACACGGATAGCTAGTTTGGTGATGGCGTTTGGGTAGTCACCACTGCCAAGTTTAACTTTAAATATGTATTCTTCCATCATTTGACAGGTTAGTAATCTTCAAATTAGCCTCTACCTTTTAAGGTTCAACAAAGGAGAAGTAACGTGACATTTATTCAAACATTCTTCTCTAGTATTTTTTCATGAGTCCTAAGAATTTGGCTTTCTGACTTTCCAGGGGATGAACCACTTCTGAGCCTCAGAGAGTGACGGAAGGACCACTCATGTTGGCCTTTTGAATGGAGATTATATTTGAGCAAGGTGACTTTTGACAAAATATGATAGACTTCTCTAGAATGTCAGGACACGCCTTCACTTCGATTGGTGGTTCAGCATGACATCTTAGGTGAAAGGGCAGACAATAAACATTTTTAAAAGGGGGTATGGGGACTTCCACTGCAGGCGGCACGGGTTCAATCCCTGGTCGGGGAACTAAGATCCCACATCCCTCGCGGGGGTGTGCTCTGTAGTTCTTAATGGAATGCCATGAAATTCAGCGTTTTGCTAGAGATGACGAGATGTGATTACATTTAAGGAGGGCTACAGAGACCCTCTTTGGGCCACTTATAATGCAAAATGATGTTCCATTTTTCAGTTGGGTCTCAGAAAAGAAATGCATGATTTGGTGCTTAATTTTAGACTAGAATATAAACAACAGGAGACACATCCATGTGCATCAAGAAAAGCAGAGTAGGGAGAGGAAAATAAAAAGCAAACACGGCCATCCCCTTACTCCCACACCCCATTGTGCTGAGGCACCTGCTAGAAATTCTGAGTTCCAATCTTGTTTCTCAGTGAGTAATGTTTTGGGTTCATAGTCTTGTTTGGGTCCCTTAGCTTTTAGTGAAACAACTGCTACCCTAGAAAACAGGTAATCTGGCTTTCAGAATGGACTGTGCAACCATCTGACATATGACCCTGGACAGGTCATTTACCTCTGCTAGGCCTCAATTTATCACCTATAAAATGAGGGTCAAGTAATACTGACACTATAGGGGTTTTATAAAGAATTAAATGAGTATATGTGAGTGTATGTACATGATTTTATATATATATATATATATATATATATATATATATATATATATCTCCCTTGAGAATTAAACTAAAGCTGTGTACCTTCTCCCCAGAAAAATTCACAAACACAGGAAACTTAGCCAACTATTTTCAGGGAATTTATGGACTCCCTGAAGCCATAGGCATCCTAATAAAGGGTTCTATTATCTAAGGGAAGAAACCCTGGATTGTATGTTCCTTTCTCTGCTAAAATTCTTATTATGTTTTTCTCACTTAAAAGGAAACTAAGTCAAATTTGACTGTAGTCCATATTCTACAATAAATATTTATGATTACTACCCCCTAAGATTTCTAAGCTCAGTTAAGAATACACCAAATGAGGGAATCCCCTGGCGGTCCAGTAGTTAGGACTCCGTGCTCTCATTGCCAAGGGCCCGGGTTCGATCTCTGGTCGGGGAACTGAGATCCCACGTGCCACTCAGCACGGCCAAAAAGAAAAGAATATACCAAATGATAAAAAGTTTGGTACAAAAAAGGCTTTATATAATTATTATAGTTCATAGTAACAGGGTTTGATATATAATAACAGGAAGAACTTTTATATGGACATGTATTAATTTATTTCTAAGCTTAACTCAATGTGAGGAATAGTTTTTCATTCCTCACTTGCATAGGGTGGAGATGTGCTTTTTTCTTTCAGTTTGTTTTTCCACATCTATTTAGAGCAACCAAAATAGGAAAGCCACCACACAGGTCCTAAAATTCACTTCCTCCATCCGTTTTCTGTGCTCTGCTGCAGGTCTGATGAATATAACTTTTTAAACATGTCATTTATTTTTATTTTTATTTTTATTTTAGTCTAAATGTCCCTTCAGAAACACCAGGGGGAAATATTTTTAGCTTAACTAAGAAAACAAACATGTTTAAACAAATAACACCCAAAATGTTCAGGTAGAGTTGGTATTTCTGGCATTTGTGCATTTTAACAGTGAGCCCATAAGGTATATACACTAGAACAGAATTTTTCTTCATCTTAGGTGTGTTCATTTCTTCCAGGAATAAGACAAAGAGAACAATTGAGCCCAACTTTTACATTGAAGCTAATGTAGCTTTGAAAGGTAATTTCAAGTTAGACAATATACTGCCTTTTTTTCCCCCAGTTTTTTTCTCCCCCAGTTTTTAAGTGCTATTTATAGACATCCTGTGCAGAGCCAGTGGAAATGCTGATAATGGTGTAAATGAGGAAAAAGATGAGCTAGAAGAGGAATGAATGCTCAGTTGAGCCCCGTTTGTGTAAAGATAGACTTTTCTGCCTTCATGACCTCATAGGAGGCTTTTTAAATTTTCAGGTAGGATTGATCGTTTAGGATTCATCACATTCAACTTTGATCCTTACCCTGAGAGCATGATCCTTGGCTCCCTGAGATCCTAGGTGGGAAAATGATTATCTCTTGATTAAAAAGCAAGATCCATCTCACCAGCTGTTCAGGGCCAGCAGTCGCAGCATCCTTAATGTCCACATTGTTCCTGCTCCGTAAACAGATAAGCGAGGACTAATAAGAATGAATTAGTAATTACCCAGGGAGGTGCTCCCTTGGCTTCAGAACGTGTTCATTCAGATTGCGTTCATTCGCTGGTTTTTGTTGTTGTTGTTGTTGTTTTTTGCGGTACGCGGGCCTCTCACTGTGGTGGCCTCTCCCGTTGCGGAGCACAGGCTCCAGACGCGCAGGCTCAGCGGCCATGGCTCCGCGGCATGTGGGATCTTCCCGGACCGGGGCACGAACCCGTGTCCCCTGCATCGGCAGGCGGACTCCCAACCGCTGCGCCACCAGGGAAGCCCCATTCGCTGGGTTTTTAACTGCACAGACCTTGAGGAAGCCCAGTGCTCTTCATCTTGGGGGGTCAGTGGAAAAATCTGTGCCTCGGATGCCTTAGCCCAACTGCAGGTCAGAGTTGAAATCTCGGTTCTATTCATTATACATATTATCTCCATCTCCTAGAACTTGAAGCATGTTTATCATATATATTTGGCTAGCTCTCTTCCAGAAGGTTCTCCAGTTTCATTTTACCCGTGGCATTGTGTAGTGCTTTTGTGAATGCACTTAACTAGACTTGTACAAGAAAAAATGACGTTATCAATCTGTTGGCTGTTGTCAGTAACATCCCTTCTCATCTCATGATTATAAGTGCTTTTCTTTTGCAAGCCTTCTGAACCCTGCTGGGCCCCCAGTTGCTAAGCATTTTCATTACACTTTATCTGAATTTATCAGGATCTCCTAACCTCCCTAACCGGGGCAGTGAATTGGTCTCATTCACACAGTGCTTGTAGAATTGCACGATGGACACTGTGAAATGTATTGGTGGACTATTTAAAGCCTTTCACTTCCCAAAAGGTTAAAAGGCCAGATCTTTGAAATTAAGGTTTTTTTTGTTGTTGTTGTTTTTGTAACCCATTAGTCCAACTTGGGGACTAAAACTTGAAAAGTACACATTAAACCAGTGGCAGGGTAATAGCTCCACATCACACATGGCTATGAATACGCAGGCAAAAACATGGATTTTAGACTTATACAAAAAAGTTCACTTTGAGTTCACAGTAGAAGAAAACATCGATTATAACAGTGAGAAAATCCCACAGAAACTCAGTTTGTAATATTTTATTAACATTATCTCAAAGATAAATTAACCCTTTTCCAATCTTGTCAAAAAAGTCTATTTACCAAGAATACCTAATGAAGGGTTGTCTTCTGATTCTCAGTTTTTGGAAGAAGGCACCTGATTGGTATAATTCTCTTTGTACCAATGCCCAGCCAACTGCCAGCAGCAACGCAGTGACCTTCGATGACAAGCCTGGTTGATTTCATACACCCTTTTCATGTTATCATTTGTACCTGTGTTTCCTTATGTGCAAAAGAGAAGTACAAGTGGATGAAGATTTCAGAGGGTGCAGGCGGCCGCATGATTTGAAGACTCACATATAAAGAGAGGATGCGAGGGGAAACGTGTAGATGGACAATGAAGCAGGGAAAAAGGACTCCAAAATGGGACCCAACTTACTGGTCATGTATCAGCCTGTGACTCTGCACCTCACCGTGTTAGTCAGGACTCCCCCTGACCTGGGGCTGGGGGCTGGGCCTTTTCTGAACACCACGGATGGCAGAGAGGAAGCAAAATGTGGTGCCACAGAGCTCTGCAAGGATAAGACAAGGTCGAAAACAGCAGATCAAAATAGAAGTAGGTCCCAGCTGCCCGGGGTATAAATGGCTAACACTGCACACTTACTATGCATTAGGCACTGTTCCAAGCTCTTTGCTGTATTATTGTATCTCATCTAAAATCCAGATTCACGGGAATTCCCTGGCGGTCCAGTGGTTAGGACTCCATGCTTGCACTACCGGGGACCGGGGTTCGACCCCTGGCTGGGGAACTAAAGATCCCACAAGCCTTGCGGTGTGGCCAAAAAATAAATAAATTAAATTAAATTAAAATCCAGATTCTTAGATGTTGCCCTGTCTGCTAGGTGTTGATTAGCTCCATGATTGATTCATTCTTAATATAATACTAGCTAACATACAGCACTTACCATGTGCTGGGCCAGCACCGCTTTAAGCATATTACATACAATGAGTCATTTAATCTTCACAAGAACTTAATGAGGCAGGTACGGTCATTATCCCCACTTTACAGATGAAGTAACTGAGGCCCAGAGACGCATTTAGCACCTTGCCCAAGATCATGCCGTAGGAAGTGGCTGAGCCAGGATGAAACCCATGTTATGTTCTTAGCCACCATGTCAGGCTTCCTCTCAGGTGCTGATCATTGATTATACTCATAATCTGGCTGTTGATTATATGAGTTTGATCACTGTAATCACAAATAGGACATCAAAAAATATAAAAGAATGTAAACAGGTCACCTTTGCTGTCCCCAAAAGATCAATTTTTTTTTTTTTTTTTGCGGTACTTGGGCTTCTCACTGCTGTGGCCTCTCCCGTTGCGGAGCACAGGCTCCGGACGCGCAGGCTCAGCGGCCATGGCTCACGGACCCAGCCACTCCACGGCATGTGGGATCTTCCCGGACCGGGGCACGAACCCGTGTCTCCTGCATCGGCAGGCGGACTATCGACCACTGCGCCACCAGGGAAGCCCTCAACTTTTAAACAGGGTTAAAATTACTTTGATGATGTCCATTGGTATCTATCCCTAAAAGAAAAGGCAACTCTTTGTCTGCATTTAATTGAGAAAACAGGCCCGGTTCCTTTTGACAACTCCAAAGTGAAGTCCCTCATGGAATCAATTGGGGAACTCATGTCACTAGACATTATTGGGTGTCTGCGTTGCCTAGAGACCTGTGGAGCCCTTGTCAGCCTTTAAGGATCAAGAGCTGGAGTTCCTCCGAGACAGTAAACCAGAGCCTCAGAATCAGACCCGTTGATTCAGTACTGTTAGGTCAATAAGCAGTTCTTATCAAAGAGAGGTAAGACCCCAAGATAAAGACTCAAGCCCACTGAGGCTGCCAGTGTGCAGGATGCCACACTGTTTATGTTTAGCTGTTGAGGGTGACCAGCCCCTTTGCTTTGGATGCAGTCGAGAAAGTTCAGTAACCACTGGCTAACAATGTCTCTAGATACCACCCTCGGATTTCCTTTCCTTTTCCCATGGATATGCAGACCACCTAAAAAGCCCTGCTATCCCAGGAAGACTTTATACTTAACAGAAGATGAGGGAACCTGTGGAAATTAATGCTACAGAGGCCAAATTAATTTACCAGTGAATGGAGCAGTCTCCATTTCCTTCCAACTGGAAACAGATCAGAAGCTTTAAGGCATTAGAAAATGCAAGCTACATAACAAGATGCTGAGTCCAAGCATCTCGTGGATTTTTGGCTCTTGATGTCAGCTAGGAATGATTGTAACCCAGGTGTGACTCTTAATGCAGAGTTGGCAGTCTTTATTAGAACAGCAGCCAGCTGCAACAGTGACCTCTAAGAATATGGAAACAGACCCTCCAGGGCTGCCATTTCTCAGCTCAGCTTTTGGCCTGGGCAGCCGGGCCCAGTGCTGAAAGGGTAGCAGCTGCTCATGGTCCAAGGACACTTAGGGGCTCTTGGCAACAGAGGAAACAAGGACACAGAGGAGCCCTTGAGATGCCCTCTAGTCGGCCTGGCTGCCTTCAGGCAGGACCATCTAACCGTTTCAGACAGATGAGAAGAATCCTTTCAAAGACCTCTGGAGAAGGAACCCCAGACTCCCTTTGTCAACTTGCACTTTAGCAAAATGATCTTTGGTAGCTAGGCTGTCCCTGCAGCAAGGATAAGAGCCTATCTTAGAAAGTTACATGATTTAAAATGTGATTGATGGATGGATGGATGGATGGATGGATGGATGGATGGATGGATGGGTAGGTAGGTAGATATAGTTGGTGGGTGGAGAGAGGTAGATAAATAGATGATGGAAGAAGGGAGAGAGAGAGGGAGAGACAGAAGAAGAGAAAGGGTGGGAATAGGTGATTGTGAAGGACAGCTAAACCCCTAGCAGTGAGACATAAGAGAAATATTTATTACAGAATTATTTGCCAGGGAGTCCACTGAAACCCATTCAAAGCAGATGCCACCTTCCGTCATGCTCCTGAAGCATCTCCCACATGCCTCTATCATAGCACCTTACGGTGTTGCAACACTAGAACGGGGTGGCTGTTGGTCTCCCTAGCTGGAATGTGAGCCCTATAAGGCAGAGATCATATCTTATTCTTCTCGTTAGTCTCAGCATCTAGCCCAGTGCCTAGCTCAAAGGAAGGGAGGGAGGGAGGGAGGAAGGAAGGAATGAACGAACGAACGAACGAAGAGGAGATGGAAGAAGGTAGGTCAACCAATATGATACATAAACTTCTATCCTTTAAGGAGTGCATCATTCCTAACGCTATAATATGAACGTTTTCCTACCCGAACTTAACCTGATGGCCTCCTTCCCCTCAGTTAGCGCTTAGCTATCACACTCAAAGTCAATACGATTATATATATAATCTGCCCGGTGTTGGAAGGGTTTGTTAATACTTAACCCCATTTAACACCTTTCTAAGGAATACCAATTCCTTATGATAATGTTTCTCTCTGCAATAATTTCCTCCCAAATGTATTTCATTAGAGCTCATTGTTTATATATGTATACGTTTTCCACAGTTCTGTTGTATGGTCTCAGCCAGTGAGAGCTGGTGTGACAAAGGGTAAGGTATCCTCTCGGCCAGTGACTGTGAGAGTACCTTCTACAAAGGTCTTCAGCCACTGAGTTTTGTCTGCGTTTTCTGTTGTTGAGTATGCTCTGTTTTCTCTGACACTCTGCCTTTGACACACGATGGCTGACAAAAGGCATGGGAGAGAGTAACTTTTTGGCACTTTCCGGGGAGACCCGGGGGCTCCGCGCCTCACTCACTCTGTTCCGATCGCCTGGCACGGCGGGGCAGGGTCTCAGGCTAGTCGTGGCGTCCCCGTCTCGGAGGCTGCAGGCCAAACCGGTCATCACTTGTTTCAAGAGCGTCCTCTTGATCGACACATTCATCTCCTGGATCACTGGTGTTATCCTTCTTGCTGTTGGCATTTGGGGCAAGGTGAGCCTAGAGAGTTATTTCTCCCTTTTAAATGAAAAGGCCACCAATGTCCCCTTCGTGCTCATTGGCACTGGCACTGTCATTATTCTTTTGGGCACCTTTGGCTGTTTTGCTACCTGCCGAGTGTCTGCACGGATGCTAAAACTGTATGCAATGTTTCTGACTCTCATTTTTTTGGTTGAACTGGTCGCTGCCATCGTAGGATTTGTTTTCGGACATGAGATTAAGAACAGCTTTAAGAATAATTATGAGAAAGCTTTAAAGCAATATAACGCTACGGGAGATTATAGAAGCGATGCAGTAGACAAGATCCAAAATACGTTGTATTGTTGTGGTGTCACCGACTATAGAGATTGGAAGGTTACTAATTATTACTCAGAAAAAGGATTTCCCAAGAGCTGCTGTAAACTTGAAGGTTGTTCTCCTCAGAGAGATGCAGATAAAGTAAACAATGAAGGTTGTTTTATAAAGGTGACGACCGTTATAGAGTCAGAAATGGGAGTTGTTGCGGGAATTTCTTCTGGAGTCGCTTGCTTCCAGCTGATTGGAATCTTTCTAGCCCACTGCCTCTCTCGCGCCATAACAAATAACCAGTATGAGATAGTGTAACCAGCATAATACGGGCCTATTCCTCTCCAACTTTAAGGATAGTAACATCCCCACCCCCAACCCTGTGAAGTACAAGATCGCCTGGATGGAAGACCGACATTTCTTACAGATAGATTGAAAAACTATACCAGTAGTCTGATTCGATCAAGACATTTGCTTGATATGTTCAAAGTCCACCTTTTGTCCCATTCATGTTAGTTGAAATCCCCATGTCACTCTGAAACACTGCAAGAGCTTAGTAAATTGTAAATGAAGCAAAAAAAAAAAAAAAAAAAAAAGGCATGGGAGTGAAAGGACCAGCTCCAATGCCATCGTGGGAAGTTGAGGGAAATGAAGCAAAGATCAGCTGGAAGTTCAGGTTTGCTGGGAAGTCCTGTGACCTGGCGAGGGACATCATCAGTACCATTGGAACATGAAGGGAACTGAGGAGGAATCAGGGCCGAGAGTGTGGCATGACTTGGGGGGTGGGGTGTCTAGGAGAATGCAAAGTGACAGTGTGATGGTGGGGACATCACTGTGACCCTATATGCCCGAGATCATGTCGCCGAGCCAGTCAAGGATAGGCATGTATGATCCCCCCCGCCCAGGGCTCCTAGCAGCTAATCTGGGTGACTCTCCTTCCTTTTCCCCAAATCCAAACCCTCTCATCGTTCAAGGCTCAATCCAAGGTTTGGTTGGCCAAGTTTCTCCTGCTCTGCAGAGTATCCTTCTCCTTCCCTGGGAGCCGTCTCTCCTCTCCTTAGCACCCCCTTAGGTCCCTCTGTCCCAGTGACTGTCTGTCTGGGGCATCATACTGGGCAGTCTGTAAAGCCCTGAGAGGCTGTCACCCCCATGGTCCCTTCTGGGGAGGGCAGCCAGCAGCTTTCTCACACCCGGGGGCCAGGCTTTGTGTCTTGGGGGCCTGCAACCCTGACCATGACTGATACGGGATTAAGCCCCATGGTTTAACAAAAAGGCAACGGGCTTGCTCTAAGGTAGAGAGCATAGCTTGGCAGGAGATCTGGTACAAGAACTCTGCTCATTTGGGGCATTGGTTTTTGATGATAACTGGTCCAATTAGACCTTCCCTGGCAGTCATCTCTATTTTTTAACTTTGTCTTATAGTTTGTTATTTGCACTTTCCCCTGGGCTGAGGTCTTTTTTACTCCTTTATTAGATCCAAAGGTCCTCGAGGACAGAGTCTTACCCAATCTTTCTTTTCTCCCCATTGGTACCTGGCTCTTGGCATTCAGTAAATGTTTGTCGAGCAGGTGAATGTGAAACACCTGGGCCTGATGCCTTCACCCAAGGAGTAAATTATTCCCGTGGTTTCTTTTCAGGTGTACAGCCCACAAGGATGAGAAAGATCTGGGATCAGAAAGGTCTCCCAGCATTACTGGCCAGTGTGAACAGGGCCACTGAGCAGGGCAGTAGAGGCAGGGGTAGCAGCTGGCCGAGGCTGTGGTTGGCGGGATAAACACAGATGGTGCCCTGTGGGCTACCCAGACCCGGGAGGTCTGAGGCTTGGGGCCTGGAAGATGGGGACAAAACTGTCCCAAAACAATGAATATAGAGCCAGAGACATAAAAAGTGACAGCGGCAAGTCCAGGGAGAGGGACAGACGGAGTTATACCAAATACATTCATCCCAACCAGACGACGTCTCCCAGTGCTGGTCAGCCCCGAACTCCTGTCTTCTCCCCTGGGTTGTAACTTCCTCATGAGCAGGGCTTAGAGTTTGTTCATCTTGGGATGCTCAGGGCCTTGCAGGGCCTACAAGGGGCCTGGCACATAGTAGGCTCCCAGGAATGTTTTTTGTTTGTTTGTTTTGTGGTATGCGGGCCTCTCACCGCTGTGGCCTCTCCCGTTGCGGAGCACAGGCTCCGGACGCGCAGGCTCAGCGCCCATGGCTCTCGGGCCCAGCTGCTCCGCGGCATGTGGGATCCTCCCGGACCGGGGCACGAACCCGTGTCCCAGGCATCGGCAGGCGGACTGTCAACCACTGCGCCACCAGGGAAGCACCCAGGAATGGTTTTTAACCTGAACTGAGTTGATAAAAGAGGATTTCACAGCCTGTTTTGACAGCATATCCAGCAGCTACCAAGGTTTCTATCACCTTGAATATTATGAAGTTCTCTCCTTAAATCTAACTGTGCTTTCCTGACACAGCTTAAGTCCATTTCCTCTCAAATGGCTTAAAATGCATGGGATGATTCTTCAGCCATTCGGGAAGAAGGAATGCTGTGTATAAAGCCTGGATTCAATAAAACCAGATTTTTAAAAAATAGCTCTTAGCATCTTCTGCTACAGACACTGGTCTGGGCAGGGCTTTTTATTTTATTGAATCCAGCTGAATAGCTTGACTGCATTAATAATGGGGCTTCATTTCCAACCACTGGCTCACAATCTTTTCCCCTAAAAGCCTTATGGTACTTAAGCAACTGCTAATATATGAATAATTGCTGGTGGCATCATTTCCTGCTATGATTTGACCACCAGGATGAGGTTTTTCTTCTTGTACCTAATCTGATGTTTTCAAGAATGCCGTATGTGGGTCTGCAAGATCATATTTAAAATATAGTAAACAGATCTAACTGCAGCTATGATTTGGATTGTATTAGGTTTCTTTATGTTGAGAAATTAAGGATTAGGGAAGATGCTGTTGGGTGTATAGTAACATTGGTCTGAAAGGGATTCTACCTCAAGGTTGCCCAGAGGTTTGAACCTGGAATTTCTGCTGAGCATGGCCAGTGCTATTCTGTGGGGCCCCCGGGATGGACTGGCAGATTTTATACCCTTCACTTTAAAGATGCTGTTTATTTAGCTCCCACATAGCCACACTTCTTTTTGAAGTTTCCGTGCAAGGTGACATTTAGTCATCAGCTCTGTTTACGTTGGACTTGAGTGGTGACAGTTTTTAGTATACCTGACTGGGACAGGATGGCCCTGTGGAAGCTGGATACCTAAAACGCACCTGTTAATAGGAGTACAGCATAGCACCTAAGGGCACAGCCTGGAGCCACAGGAGCTGAGCTTGAATCCAGCACTTTCTAACCATGTGGCTTTGGACAAGTTGCCTATTCTGCCTCAGTCTCCTCCTGTGAGAAGTGGGGTTAATAACAGTATCTACTGCATACAGTGTGAGGTTCAGACGAATTGATGTTGTCAAATGCTTAAAACCACGCTTGAACGCAGTGCTCGGTAAATGCCTGTTACTGCGCATGTTTGTCATTTTGTTGAAAATTCAACAAAATATTTATTCCTCTCCACATAGCCTCCAACTAGGATGAATAGTAAAGCTTCTCTTTCAGCTGGCATGCAGTCACATTGAACAGAGAACTAAAAGTTTGGTAAGACCTTGCATACAACACCTTTTTGGCAAAAACAAAATAGTTCTTCTAACTGGGAAGTTCACGTTGCCCATTGCTGTGGGGCTCGGTGCTGTGGGGATAAATGGGAATAAGATACGTGATTCCCCTCCCCAAAGAGTTTGCAGTCCAACTGGAGAAGCATGACTGTCGTATATCAAGTAGCAAAATGAAATATGGGAGGAGTTCAGGAGACGTAGATGCTAAGACAGCTGGAATGGTCCAGCCAGGCTCCGTGGAAGGTTTTCAGGTGGGATGAGCTGAGCTTGAGGACTGGGTGAAGACTCGGGTGATGGAGGTAACAAGGTGCCATGGGGCGGGAGAGATGGAGGGTGATGATGAAGGGTGTTGGGAGGTCGGAGGGAGTGGGTGAGGCTCTGGGGTGGGACCGATTCAGCTCATTGGAGAAGCAGTGAAGACACTCCCAGGCTGTAGCTGCGGATACGTTGCACAGTTAACATAGACAGCGCCGGAAAATAAAGTGAGAGAGGCCAGACTATGGAGGTCTTCACAAAGCAGGCAAATGAGTTTTTAGATTTGGTTTAATAGAAAAAAGGAAGTGAGAAGGAGGTAGGAACCACTATCTGGTGCGCTTGGCAGCTGTGTCACCCGACGTCCTTCCTGCAGCAGCAGTGTCCCCAAGCTGGGCCCTGCGCGTTCTCCAGCGGCAGAGGAGTGAAGACAAGCTGGGGAAATTAAAACATTTTAATATATGTGAGCTATCCAGTCCAACCACAACACATCCCAGGAATGTTTTTCTGTTTTAGGAAATGAAGTGGTGGGCTGCTTGGAGGCAGTGTGGGTGCGAGTTCTACTTCTTTACATCTCAACCTCCACTGGAACAGAAAGAGACACAGTAGTTTTTGTTTAGATGAATCCCCATTGTATTAGATTTTTATGAGTTTTTCTCAGAGCTCCTTGATCATCGGCTCATACGAAAGAAACGTATTAGCTCCGTTTGCCTGTCTCTTTCCTCCTCTGGTCTTTTATTTTCTCTTGTTGGACGCTGTGCTTTGGTTCCTCCTCATGGGCCCATTCCAGGCTTGAGTAAGGGGCAGGCGGTCCCCGGCAGCTCGTGTGCATCATCGCTCGGCCCCTGTGAAGTGGAGGGAAATAAACAGCACGTGGGAGGGGGGAAATCTGTGTTCTAAGAACTGCTTTGGTTTACACATCTATAGATACACTCAACCAGCACTGTGGGTCACATGGACCGGCTGGTGAAGCTGAACATGAGTCACTTTTAAATTACTCATAGAGAAAGAAATATGTTTCTAAAAGCCAAGCACCGTTGGCTTACACACGAAGCCGGGGGAGTGAGCAGGCAGCCTCATAAAGCACTCAGGCCTCCTGTGACAGCTGGCGTGCACAGTGCATCTGGTGGGAAGAGTGGGTCCCAGGCCTGAGGGCTCTTTGCCGCGTGTTGTATTTGGAGGTGAGACAATTCATCAGTGGGAACCCCCGCATTGGAGCAGTGGGTGCTTGGGATCAATTTCCCATTTAGACAGTCTTTCTCTCACCATCTCACTTTGTAATTGGCACGAGAACTCTCGATTAAGGCCTTCAGTAGCCCAGTCTAGTGGTGGAGACCAAGCCATCTGAGCCTGAAATATGGAGAAGTAGGTCAGTTCAGTGAAAGGTCAGGTAGGGAAGGGCCAAGGAGAGGAGGTCCAAGAGCATCATGGAGCACTTGAACTTCAGCTGAGCCTTGAAGGGCTTAGTTCCTCGTGAAGGAGAAGGAATTCCAACCCCAGCAAGATGGAAAAACCATCTGAGCAAAAAGAAAGCGTAAATGACAAAGGCTACACCTCCATTTTACCCGTTGGGAGTCTAAACTTTTTTGACACACGAAAATAGAGAAGACAAGAGAACCATCACCAAGGGAGGCCAAGGCACGGCTTACTAAATTGGTCCAAAGGAGGGATTTCACCCAATGCAAATTGAACAAAGAACAATATGTGTGACTCAAAATATCCGTTATGCTCTTAATGTGAGAGGGTGTGTGGCAGGGAGGTGACCTTTGAAAGGTTTTAAAGTTGTAAACTTCTGTGACCACATTGTTTTGATTGCTGGAAGATTTAAGAAAGGATTACCTCGCGGCACCATCTTGGAAAAGTGATGAACAGAAAAAAAAAAAAAAAGAAAGAAACTGCTTCCTACATAATGTTTCGGGACCTTTTTCATTCTGTTTTAGCTTTGAAGATGTGCAGTTCAGACGTCTGTGAAGTAGCTCTACCTTTCCTGAGAAAACAGAAGTCTAGAGGTGCAGGCGCCTGCCCCATCCGGTCTTCCGCTCCTGGCGCCTCTGCCAGGAGTTTGGTTCCCTGGACCCAAAGGACGCGCATTTGGCCTCGTTTCTCCCCTCCAGCCCCGCCCCCGCCTTGCCAGGAGGGCGACATCATAGCAAAGTGGAGCCACTGTCCCTCCTCACCCTGAATGTGTGCCTCTGGGCCAGACATTCCCTGCAGGTCTCCTTGGAAATTTGGGAAACAGGAAATGTGAAGACAATTTCTAATTGGCCTGGTCATGTGAACTCCTCTTTCGATGTCGCAATAGACTTTTGGAAGGGAGTGCTCTGAGCTGGGTTGAACCCTCCTCATCAGAGAGCCTGTGCTCCTTTGAGAATATGGTCGATTTGACTATCCCGCCTCAACTTCCCTCTTTCTAAACATGTAAACCCTGATGCCTGAAGAACGCAACCAGAAAAGAAACCCACTGGGTCTTAGTTGCATGGTCAAGTTGCCAGCTGGGCTGCTGAGAGGGGCCCACGTGCTTGTCCCTGAAAAGCCCCTTGGCATTTACTACAAGCTCCCATCCCTGCAGACGTGTCTGTGCAGGCTCAAGCAGCATCTTCGGAACCTTCACAACCTGTGTCTGCAGTAGATGATGGATGGTGAGGCTTGCTTCCCACACATTTGGCTCTGATAGTCTCCACGCTAAAACATTCAGATGCAAATAATTTTAAAACAAAGTGGCTTCGAGGGATCCTTCTGGAAGGACGGAAAAGGCTCCATATCTTGAGAGGGGAGTGGGTTCCAGGGGTACTTGCTTTTGTCAAAATTCATCACACTGTACACACACACAGAGTGTTCATTTTGCTGTCTGTAGGTTAAACCCCCGTGAACATTTTTAAAATAATAAAGTGGCTTGAGCTTGGGAAAAAACTAAGAGTGACTCCATTCAAGGGATTTAGAAACGTTAAGAGTCAGCCGGTAGAAACGAAGAAATATTCGTGGGCAGTCCCCCCACCCTCCCTACCGCCGTCCGGGAAATCTTTGCAAGGTGAGCAGATTCAGCCCAGCTTTTAGAAACTACAGCTGGTTCTGTGCCTGCGTCTGTGTTTTCATATGTGGTGTTTTATCTTGATGTCCATTTTTGTTTGGCTTATTTCCCTGTTTAATTGGATTTTTTTTCTATTTCCTGAATATGAGTCCCCCATACTCCCAGATATCCCAGGCCCTATAAAAAGTGAATGCCCAATAAATGTCCACCCATCCCCTGAGATGCCATGCTTCCCCTTGCTCTGGAACATTCTACTGAAATTAGCCAGTGCATGTTGGCCTTAAATGCATATGTAAAAATGGAAAGTGAAAGGAGAAACATCCCTACTTGCACTAGTTTTCAGAAAATTCCCAGCTATGTCTGTTTCTAAAAAAAAAAAAAAAAATCCATTTCAGAACTTTTACTTTGGAAAAACTACTTTTGCCCCATAAGAAAAATAAAACATGTGCTCAGTACATAGTGCTATTTATTTTAAAGTAAGAAAACAGGGTTCATGATTCTGTCTGAATGAGGGTGAATGGGGGCAGACCTTTCCTTTCTCTCCCTCTTTCCTCCTGTTCATGGCCGCTCAGAAGAACAGGTGTGGAAATTCCCGCAAGTGTAAACTGTGACCGTTTACACGTTTGTATACGGAGTTTCATGTGTTTTTTTTTTTTTTTTTCTGACAAGTCAGTCTTTCTGTCATCATCTCATCTTGAAACTAGAGAGGAAGGGAATGGACGAGCAAATTGCTAATATCAGAGGCTTCTGGAAATTCCCCTTTTATGGTACATGAGTCTTTCTTAAGAATAGTTCTCTTTCAGTTGTGTTTTTGCAATTTTGTTGAAAATCACTTGCTCGGCCCTTCCTCTGGTTTGCTTAAGAAGCCTGATCCCAGCTCTCTTTGGAGCAGAGGCTGGAGAAGGCGGTCGAGAGAATAACGTGATTTTCACTGCTTGGGAGAAAAGGAGCCCGACTGAGATACTGGTTTTTTTTTAAGTAGATAACGTGAGTATAAATCGATAGTCACATAATTTTAAATAATTAATTTCTCCAGTCTCTTTTATAAACTGATGAACGTGCACTAATGACTCACCAATGCCTGAATGGTATAAAATACTCCTGGCATTTTGTGTGTTAATGGATACCCTTCAGTTCCAGTTACACCCTGGCTGAATGGAAGCTGACTGACCTGTTCTCAAGTCAGTACAATACAAGGTGATTCTCAAGCAAAAAAGCTTTTTTCCCACACTGCTTCAGAGGATGCCTTCTTGAAGATGGATGTAGTAGGTCTTGGATCCTGGGGCTGGGACAGGGTTATGTCCGATGTGCCCGCAGGTGGAAGGGCCCCCGGAGGAAAGCAGATCTCACCGCAGCTTTGGGGACCAGCTGGCAGGCTGCCTGGGGGGCTCGGAGGGCCCGGCACAGACTGAGGCCTGGAATGTGGGAGAGCCTGTGACAGCCAGTCCCAAGGCTGGGCTAGAGGGACTATGCTAATTAGCGAGATGCCTGCTAGGGCCGGGTCACTGGGCGGCCAGGTAAACAGTATTGGGTTATCTCTGCGTTGGCAGAGGGGGGCAATGGCTCAGTGCCTTCGCTGTTGAGTTGCTCTTGGCAGTTACTTATTAATCGCACCTCAAGGCACCGCTAGGCTAGACAAGAAAAATACGCCTCCAGGAACCGTCTGCCTTTCTCACTCCCCCAGCATCCTTCCCATCCACTCCTGCAGCGTGGGAACCAGGGGGCACCTCCTACCTGGGCACTTGTCTGGGGACAGCTAGCTTCCCAGGCCTCCGGGGGCCACAGCCTGTTCCCACCCCAATCACAGGAGCCCTAGACTCTAGGCCAGGTGAGTTTAGACCCAGTCGGAGCTTTTCTTATGAAATGTCTTGACTTCTGAGTTTCTTTTTCCTGCTACGTTGAGCCCCGAATATGTTTGTTTTCTTTCTAATTTTGGCTTTTGAAAAAAAGAAAAAAGAATGTTTGGTAGAGTGTAAAAGTTTTCTCATATCCAGATTGGAAACTCCCCGGTCACCCTGAAACCGGGCAGGTGCCTCTTTGTCTCTCTGTCAATAAACAGTGCGTACTTGGCCTGGACAACCTCCGATGGCCACGGTGGGCCCCGGTGCGTCTCGGTATTCGAGGAGGGCCGAGCCGCCCTGAGTCAGAAGCCGGACCTGCCTCTTGCTCTTCTTCTTTATTTTTTTAAAAGAAGATGTTGGGGGTAGGAGTTTATTAATTTATTTTATTTTTGCTGTGTTGGGTCTTCGTTTCTGTGCGAGGGCTTTCTCTAGTTGTGGCAAGTGGGGGCCACTCTTCATCGCGGTGTGCGGGCCTCTCACTATCGCGGCCTCTCTTGTTAGGGAGCCCGGGGTCCAGATGCGCAGGCTCAGTAGTTGTGGCTCACGGGCCCAGTTGCTCCGCGGCATGTGGGATCTTCCCAGACCAGGGCTCGAACCCGTGTCCCCTGCATTAGCAGGCAGATTCTCAACCACTGCGCCACCAGGGAAGCTCTTGCTCTTCTTTTTTTTTTGATCTTCTGATAGAGACCACATAGCGTTCTCTTCACGGTATTTTGATGACATATGACGTATAAGCCCAGGTGTGACCTTTACACCATGTATGGCCTTACAATTATAATAAGTGAGAGAAGATAAAGCCAGCTGGAGTTCAAGGTTAAAGCCAAAAGCAGCTAATACTAATTTTCACTGAAAACAGGGTCACAAAGCCAGGCATAGGTGCCCCTCTGGGGGACTCTGTTCACTTGTTACTTGCATTATTTTACAGACCAACCCCAGGTGCAGGGTTTCCATGAGACAAGCCATCTCTCGAGATACAGATGTACTGGTGACACACACTCTGAGGACCTCCCTTCCCCGGGGCCACTCTCCACGTCATGAGGTGTCTGGTCCTGGCTTCCATGCTGGCTGACATTTCGCTTCTCTGGGACTCAGTTTCCTTACTTACAAAATAAAGGGGCTTGACCCCTTTTCCTTCATCTTCTTGCATTCTGTTTTTTCCAGATAGAGGATGCCAACTCCCAATTGAGTACTTAGTTCCTCAGGAAAAGAAACTGTCCGACCCACAATTAACGTAATTGTTTATTTGTGTGAAGGCTTTCTTATTTAGCCCCCAGACTCGCTGTCTACATGTGCTGGAGGATGGCCCCGGGCTTGGGCTCACATGAGTCGCTGCTGTGTCTTTTTCTCACAGAGCAGCCAGCTCAGAGGAGAGAAAATGGAGGAGAAGATGGAGGGCAGAGTCTCCACTAGTTTATTCCTCCAGCCCAGAGGGAGCTGCCTCTGGGCAAACGCTTTGACCCGCATCTCTGGTCACCCAAGAAATCGGGAGACCAGCACGCTGGGTGCAGAGCCCCTTAGGGTTATGGAGTCCACTGATTTGCAGGTCCTGAGCAGAACAGGAGAGGGGCCCCCCAAATCAGGACCTGGAAAGGGATTCCCTGGCCTTGTTTCTGTTTCTGACGGGTAGGTGGACGTGTAGCATCCTTGCAGCACTCAGGTCAGGGCGAGATGCAGGGGGAAGCACAGCTCTGGGCATCTGGGTACCACCTCCCGGTGCTCTAAGGCAGGGCTTCGTGAGCCAGGGCACAGTGGCAAGGTCTGGAGATGTTTCTGTTGTCCCAACTAGGCAGGGGTTTCCACTGGAATCTAGTGGGTGGAGGCCAGGGGCTCTGCTGAGCATCCCACGATGCCCTCTCCCAACAAAGACATATGTGGGATGGTCTAAGTCCCGAAGCCCAGTCATATTCGATAAATTGAAAACACTGGGCTGAGGTGAATGGGAAAAGTCATTTGCAATTTTCCCCACAAGGGACAATCCCTGTGTGCTGCCGGCGGGGCCTGGTGTTAGCTCTTACTTCCTTCACCTCTTTGTGTGCCCCCCGCCTCCGTCTTCAGCCCCCTCAGCCTTTTTTCTTTTTTTTCCCCTGAACCAACTTCATGAATATTAACTGGGGCACTCAGGGCCAAAAGGGCTTCTGGTCTTACTTGGGGAATACCCTCAGGCAAGACGAGCAGTGAGACCAGGAGGCCCAAGAACGCTAAATGCACCTTCCTCGGTCACACCAGCGGTCCACACCAGGGTCCTGGGAGACCCAGGTGACGAACCTCCGACCTGCAAAGAGAAAATGGGGCGGGGGGAGGGAGGGCAGAAGATGAGAGGCTGTGACAGGCACTCCGGGGACGGAAAGGAGGAGGGGGCCGCAGCGGACCCTGACAGGCCCTGCTCTCTTCCCCACCCCCACGGCCTGCCCCCGTTTCTTCCCGCCCCTCTCACCGGCTTGCCCTTCCCTCTCCACACCAACAGGGGGCAGCAGACAGCAGCAGACAGAGCCCACCAGCCACAACCCCAGTCTCCGAGCCAGCCCCTCCCCTGGCCTCCAGGGCGCCCTGAGGCTTCCATCCCAGCAGCTTGGGTCTCTGAGACCCTCCTCTTCCACAGGCGCCTCTCTTCACCCTCAGCACCCCCCCCCAGACGTCCCTCCCCACTCCGTGCATCGCGCAGCCCAGGCCAACCTGGCTCGGGGCTGTTGTGGGCTTCGTGACACATCTGGTAGTATCGACTCGCAGGATGGTTTCTCAGCCTTTCCAGCGAGGATATTGTGCCTCTTCAAGGTGCGCATCCGCCCCTTGAGGCAGGAGCTATGCTCTAACCCCCGCTGTTTCCCCACAGACCTCAGGGTCTGCGCTCAGTTGTGTTGGCGCGTGGAGCGGGCGCTGACGGCTTCCTCCTGCCCACGGCGCCCCCTCCGAGGGACCCTTGGCGAATGTTATCTCACGGCATTCTCACCCCAGCCCTTGCAGCCGATGCTGCCATCCCCTCATTTTTTATAGATGAATAAACTGCGGCTCAAAGGGATTAGCCATCTCAGCCAAGGTCTTAAAGCTATGACGTAGCAGACTCGGAAATCCGTCTCAAGACTCTAGACTCTACCACACACTACGCTGCTGTTTCAACTCCAGACGGCCCTGAGGCTCTTACAATGTGTCATGAGTCCGTCTTCCTTGAGCACGGCACCATCCTTTGGGATTGTGTTGTTGAAATCATCTTGATTTCAATTTATTTACGTATTCATCCCACAAATGCTTACTCAGCTTTTACCCGCGGTGCCAGGCACCGTTAGAACCTGGAGGACAAAGATGGAGATGACGCAGGCCCTGCCGTCGAGGAGAGGACGCGTAGTGGAGAGCTCAAGAGCGGGCAGAGATGGGCAGGATGAGAAGTGGGTGTGCTGGGGAGGTGCTGGGGCTTGGTCGAGAAAGGCTTCACAGAAGAGGGGGTGTTTCGGCAGAGTCTTGAGAGACACCAGGATGTGGTGTGAGCCGGGGTCAGCCGGAGGTACGAGGTTTCAGGCTGATGCTGCCAGTAGCACAGGGAGTTGAAGGCAGGAGGTGGGCATGGGGGGGGGTGGGTCTGGAGGCGTAGGTCAGAGCCCGTTCACCCTGTGGCCAATGGGAAAGCGCTCGGGGCACTGGAATGAGAGAGAAGGTCACAAGGGCTCTGTTGTTTAAGAGGAAGCCCCCGGAAGCAGTGCCAAGGGCAGGCTGGAGGGGACACGGGGAGATCAGGAGCGATGCAGAGGGGCTGAGGGATCTGACGGCAGTGGGGCTAGAAAGAGGAGCCACATCCACACGGCGGAGGTGGCAGTGGCGGCGTGTGGGTGGGGAGGGAAGAGGGAGACGCCGAGGCTCACGTCCCACTGGGCAGCTGGGTGGTAGGCTATCAGGGGAGCTGACCGGGCTTCTAGAGACAGACTTGGGGAAAGCTGAATGAGCTCCCTTTGGGGTGTGTTGAGTTTGAAGTACCTGAGTTACATGTGGATATATTTGATTCTAAATTAGGGTTGAAGGCTCCTTAAGAGATTTGGGAAGCAACCGCCTAAAAGCCCCTTAGCAAGGTTGTAGCTGAAGTCAGGAAGGGTGTGAGGTCTCTACTCCTTGGGGAGGTATGCAGCCATTTCCATAAATCTGTGTGGAATAGCATTGCATTATCTTTGTCCATAAACTAAACTTGGTCCCTAAACTCCCACAGCCCAGAGTCGGAAGGTTCAGGTATGTGATGAATAAGTGATTTTCATCCTTACTGTGCACCATTAAGCGTTCATGAATATCTCCAGCATCTGCATTCAGGCTTCCCCTTTCCAGGGCCACACCTGATTATTAAATATTATTGTCTCATGGAAGGTTCTTCTCCCCTTGACTGTGTCAGCTGTCCCTCTCCCTCTGGACCTGCCATTGGCTTTTTGAAGTAACCGCCTCTCATAGAATATTCCAGATGGGGACCTCATGGCTTAGTACAAGGTCAGAGGTTCTTTCTCTTGGGTTGGCAGTCCCTTCCTGATGAGGACAGGCTGGCCCTTCTGCACCGAGGTCGTGAAGGAATGGCTTCTGCTGGCTCCAGAACTCTTCCAGGCTTGCATCTGATAGCTCAAAAGTATGGAGTCTGGTTTGAGTTGTTTTTTCAAGAACTTTCCTTGACGAATGATGTAAGTAAGTAAGATCCTCAAATCAAAAACTACAAATCCTGCAAAAAGAACTTTACCAGCTTCAAGCGTTTCACACTGCTATTTTCATATTTGCATTTCCTTTCACCTCCCAGAAAGGAAGGGGAAATTGAGATCTCTGACAGTTAAATGGAAAGATGAGAGGAGTGGAAGGGAATCACAATGACAGCGCAGTCCCTGCGCTGCACGCCTCACGGATGTCATTTATGCTAATGACAACTCTAGAACTATTTTCTGTATTTTATGAACTAAGACATGGAGGCTCAGAGACGTTGAAGACGTCACCTGCCGACTTAGATTTAAGCATTCCAGGGAAAAAAAGGAGAACAATGAACTCATCCAACTCACTGACATAGCCGGGAATGTGCCGAGTTGAGGTTCCAGCCCAGTTCTGTCTTATTCTAATGTTTGTGCCCCATCCCCTCCATCAAGCTGCCTTCTGGAGGGGCGGAAGTGGAGTGGCAGAATCAGAGGCCAAGTGAAATCGTTTTTCAGGTGACAGAGAGTGGCAGGCAGTGTGGCTCTTCATGCGAGCAAATTGGATGCCAGTTCTGAGCTGAGGCTCTATGGGTACGCTAGCCTCCTGTATCCACTGCTGAAGGAGCCATGGTCAGATACGTAGGTAGAAAATACCAAAATTGAAGACATGAGGAGGCATTACCACCTGACTATCCACCATCCTGATACAATGGGTATCCTACAGTTTCACCAAACCCACATAATTATATCTTCCAATAAGAAAGCAGGTGCTGACAGTAGGCACGTGAGTGGTTATTATCTTTTTGCCTACCAGGAATGCTTTCTGCACTTTATTATTTAACAGTAAGAACGTTTAGGAGTGGCGCTTTGTAGATAAGTTGCTCGCTTAGGTTGACAAAAGCTGATACACAAATGCTAGGAGATTAAACGAGATTCGGTCATCATAATCCCTTCTGCCTTCATGTGACTTGAGAGTAAAATCTCAGGCTTTTGGACTAACTTTGGGGAAGGTTTTGACAAATGAATGACAAAATCTGTAATTTTAGAATTTCTTGAAAGAGGTATGTTTTTAAATTTTCAAATACCTAGACTTGGGCACACAAAGTGTTGCCAAGTGGCAGCTCTGTTTAGCAAATAGTGACCACATCAAAACAGCAGGCTCAGCCTGGCGTGCTGTTTCTGCACCCATGGCCGTTACATCGCTTTGGTGTCAAATGCATGTTTTTAAAATCTTGAACACTGTTTTCCCTTAGTTAGATAAACAAAGTCCTTGATGGCTATTTATAACTATTCGTTCGTGAGTCTCCCCTAAGCTCTACAAAGCAGTTAGAACATGAAGGGGATGTTTTGCAGGTTGGCTGTGGAGTCAAGACCATCTGTTTTGATCAGTCTATCTCCCACCCAAGCCCCTACTTGAAGTTCTGAATTCGTATTTCTCAGATTGTTGTCCGAAGCTGTGCGGCCAGCTGCTGTAGATTTCATCCGTGGGGAACAGCTACTGAGCCTCCTCCTTTCTGTGTAGGAGCCTGGCCTTGAGAATTCACCAATGGGCCTATTTTACTCTGTTTTCTAGCTCGTTCATCCAAGGGCTCAAGGCACCACTGAAAGCCTTCATATCACAGAGAGCCAGTGTTTGAGGGGCATTTGGTTTCAACTTGCTTGTGTGTGAACATTGATATTTATAATCATGCTAATCTCTAAGGCACTCAAATCACATTAAGAGCTTTGGCTAAGGCTGCCAAGGAAATGAGCACGTATCCACATGGCTGGGAAGGATGAGAAACTGGGTTGGGCCTACAGAAATGGAATAGGCTCCGACGTTCATTTCAGTGATCTTTTCCATGAGATTTTGTTTGGAGAGCCATGCAGCCAGGCGTTCCTCATGCACACGTGTCCCCTCCCCCTCCAGCTTGTGCTCTCTTGGTCACTCTCACCCTGGCCCCTCACTCACTACCGGCCACCTTGCCTGCATGAACTGTGCACCCTGTTCCATCTTTCTGGGAACCCTGCTCAAGGCCCATGTGTCTGTGCCATCCCCTCTGCCACCTAGGGCCTTGCTTCTTGTGTCACTCCCTCTTGGCTTCCCACAGAAACTGGACTCCAACTAGAGCGAGAGGACTGGCGATTGTCTCTTGAGGCCACCCCAGAATTGAGGTCGTGCTAGTCACAGAGCTGATGCCTAGTAAATAATGCAGGACAGACGGTTAGTCTGGCAGGGGGTGGCTTGGTGTGGTGGGAGGGGATGAGCCATGGGGGGAAGTAGCTTAGGGTCACTACAGACACCGTCGCTGTGGGGAAGGGAATTTTGGTGGAAAGTCTGAACAGGTTAATTTGACCCGTCTCTTAGGCTAATTTATAGAAAAAGCACAAGAAGGGGGAAAATTCCCTTTGAGCAATGAGAGAGGTGAAAGCGAAGCAGGGAATGCCCCTTATTGCTTTACAGAAGAGGAAACCCAGATGACTTCTCAAGTAGTTTATTGAAGCTACCATGAGAGCTCGGTGTAGTCAGGATGAAAGAGGCCCGTTTGCCTTCTCGGTGGACATACGGCGTAGGACTCTTTGAAAAGAGTGTTGCCTGTCAGATTGGAAGAATATGACAGGAGTCGCCCAGTGGAGGTTGGAGAATTCATCTCCATTCTCGCAGTCTGGATAACTCCTTCCTAAGCAGTAAATGTTATGCCAGATTCCAACGTTCCTAGAACGTTTACTGCCAGAAGTTCTCCAAAACGTTGTTCACTAAGCTTCAGCGTTTTTAGGACTCCCCATCTAAATCTACCTCTTTATCCCTACATGGAGACTGTTGGTGTATTAGCCTGAAACAGCTCACTAGAAGGCTGAGCAGAGTCTGGTTCTAGAATTTGTGCCAGGCTGTGGGAGTTCAGGAAGGGCTCAGGAATGATAGTTTCACAGCACAGGGAGACTATGCCTTGAGAGAAGATAGATGGGAGCAAAGACAAATGCTAAGAGAAAGTGGGAGGATGGCAAATTAAGAGGGATAAAGGACGGAAAAAAAGAGCAGATATACATAGCAATAAAAGAAGAAAAATCATCACAATGTGCAATGGACAGAAAGGTGACTTTTCTTTGGGCCCTCCTAGACCCACCACTATGGCTAGAAGGTGCGAGCAGAGGGCTTTCTGTGGAATCCACTCTTGAAAAGGAGAGAAAGAACCCTTAGGAATCTTTCTTCCAGCTCTCCATGTCTTCCATTTTCAGGCTGACTCAAGCAAAGTGGGGAAAAATCACATCTGGACAAAGGAAACTTATTTCCTCAAATCTAAAAGACTTATGTCAAGAGAACCCTTACTGTAGAGAGCCACAGCGTTAAACACTGAATTTGATTCCAACCAATAATTAGATAAAGGGTTAGAAATCAATATTATGTGTGCCGTCTCCTTCCTTCCTCACTGCTAACCCTCGGCCAGGCCGCTATAATAACAGTGTTATTATTCATGCCTGAAAGGAAAATCAGAGACTCCATCAAGAAAAGTCTTTTAAAGGAAGGCTGTGTTATTGCAGTATTATTTGGACTCTCCCTCTGAATATATGAATGATTCCAGTTTCTCTTAATATGGGTTGAGGGTGCTGAATTAAATCGCGCTGGGTAAGAGAAGCAGCTTAGAAACGAGTCAGAGGCCCCTCATGTCAGCCAACATTTATGTTATAAATGAGCTTGATCTTTTTTCCTCATACTTTTTACCTTTTCGTAGAGACAGAGCTGTTATAAAAAAGCAAGTCACGGCTGTAGTCAACTTGTGACATCTGGGCTCTTTGCAAGCGCGTTTAGCTGGGAGTCGTAACTTCGTTCAGGGGGGCCGTGTGAGAGAGTGGAAGGGCGAGATGCTTTATGTCAGGATTCTGGGTCTGAGTCCTGGTTCTGCCATCAGTTAACTATGTGTCCTTGGAACACTTACCTATTCTTGGTCATCTGTAAAGTGAGGGTGACAAGAGTCGTGACTTATCTATGGCTTGTTGGGAGGATCAAACCAGTTGATAGATATGGAAGAATTTTATCAACTGCAGTGTGCCCCGTGAATATTCGTTTCCTTTTTTTCTTAAATAAATTTATTTATTTTATTTTATTTATTTTTGGCTGCGTTGGGTCTTCGTTGCTGTGCACGGGCTTTTTCCAGTTGCGGCGATCAGGGGGCTACTCTTTGTTGTGGTGCACGGGCTTCCCATTGCAGTGGCTTCTCCTTGCAGAGCACGGGCTCTAGGCGCGCGGGCTCTAGAGTGCAGGCTCAGTAGTTGCGGCACATGGGCTCAGTTGCTCCACGTCGTGTGGGATCCCCCCAGACCGGGGCTCGAACCCGTGTCCCCTGCAGTGGCAGGTGGATTCTTAACCACTGCGCCACCAGGAAAGCCCTCGTTTCCATTTGTAATAGGTACCGTTATATTAATGGGAAAGAGACAGTTATAGTTTCATCCTCAATATACATTTGCTCCTTATTTAATAACACTTTTTGTGTCCTACTGTGTTTCAGCCAGCAAACCAGAGACCAGGAGGATCCCTTTGCCACTTCCTAGAATCACACTGCAATGGTGTGAGGTTTACTCCTTAGCCAGTGCCAAATGAAAATTTTTGGCCTTTAAAAATAAAGAGAAAAGGCCAAGAGCCAGAAAGATTAAGGATTAAGTTAATTTTTAAAATAACAAATCTTTCTGCATATTCTCTTCTCCTTTATATGGTGCTGATAATTTTTAAAATTAGATTTTCCTTTGGGCATTTCATACTAAAAATGATGAAGTTCCCTGTCCCTTGTAATTGCATTTCTTTTGATTTTCTCTTATTATGACTTGCATATCACTGACAATTTTCCCCTGGAATGTTAAAAGTATACATCATCCAGCTAAAAGGAAAAAATACTGTCTTAATAAAAATGGAAAAGACAGAGAAAGTGGAGATTCCTCTCTTTTGGTTCCAAATAAGACAAAGTCTTCATTCCTTATTCTTCACACATGCCAAGGTTGATGTCATGGAACCAAACCAGTTTTGAGTTATCTGAAATGAAAAAAAAAAAAGCAGTTCAACAATCTTCTGGATTGAGAAACAAATTTTCTACAGCCTGATAACCCAAAAATGACTTGAAGGCATTTTCTCTGTAACTTCTTGGGTCGGGGGTGGAGGGTCGGAAGACATTCTGGGAAAGACTTAAGGGGGAGAATTTCAGTTCAAGGGATGCTCTGGGAGATCCAAGAAGTGCTGGAGGGGCCACAAAGGAATAACATGGTAACCTTGAGTACCACAGGGATCTATAATCCACAGAAGAGGGATGAAAAAAGCCCGTATGATTCCTTTGGTTGATGTATTAACACATCCTTGAAAGTTACCACTAATGAATGTTATTTGTGAGTGATAAGCAGGATACATCCAGGGAAGGTGTCTGTTAGTTTTTCACAAAATCATCTTCGCGTTATTGAAATACGGCTTTCATTCCATTTGAACTGTAGTCCTAAATCGCTGTTGTGTGGAGCCCTAAGCAGGGATGCATAGTGGGACCTTTAGGAACCCTGCCGGGAGTCTCATTCCTGGTGCCTTGAAGGTCTGGGTGCTTGTTTCTGTTGATGCCTAGAAGAGCAGGCACATTCCTAGCTTCCCCGTTAGGGCTGTGGCTTCCAGTTTCTTCCACTGTAACCAGCTGTAGGATTCAGGCCTCCGTTGCACCCAGAATAGATGGAATGGCAACTCTGGGACTTTTCATGAGAGCCAAGAAGGCCCTAGTGGACTGTTTCTCCCAGTCTGCCAATTATGTAACCCCTTTCCTCCCTGCTTTTGAGGCACAAACACAAAACGGAGTCCCTGAACCTACAAGTTATGAACTTTAGGACCCAAAAGGGCCTTCAGGGGACAGGTGGGGGCTTTCTCTTCCTGTCACAAAGGAGGCCCTTGAAACCTGGAGAGGTGACTCCCTTGGTGGCAAGGAGGAGGGCCTGAGCCTGGGGTAGCTGACACTCAGACCCCATAGCTTGCCCACTGTGTGGGTTGTCATGACAACAAGGATGGTGTGATGGGCTTCTGAGCCAAGGAACAGCTCTGCTCAGACTCTTGTCTTTGAAGTGCTCCCTTGTCCAACATTAAAACTTGGAATTTCTTACTTTCTTACCAAAGGCCTTGCGGACTTGATGGCAGTGAAATTATATATTTTTAACTGACATGATTGATGTAAAACATTATACTCATAAAACATTATACTTGTTGCAGGTGTACAGCAGTGATTATGTATATATTGCAAAATGAATATGTATATATTGCAAAATGATCACCACGATGTCTATTAACAATTCATCCATCACCACACATAGTTATATAACTTTTTTCTAGTGATGAGAACTTTTAAGATCTACTCTTTTAGCAACTTTCAAATATACTATACAGTATTATTAACTATAGTCACCATGCTGTACGTTACATCCCAGGACTTAGTTTATATCTGGAAGTTTGTATAAAAGGTCTTGTAGACATGATGGCAGTGACATTATAATTTTTAACATTTAAAATGACCCTAAGGGCTTCCCTGGTGGCACAGTGGTTAAGAATCCGCCTGCCAATGCAGGGGACACAGTTTTGAGCCCTGCTCCAGGAAGATCCCACATGCCACGGAGCAACTAAGCCCGTGCACCACAACTACTCAGCCTGCGCTCTAGAGCCCACAAGCCACAACTACTGAGCCCGAGTGCCACAACTACTGAAGCCCACACACCTAGAGCCTGTGCTCCGCAACAAGAGAAGTCACCCAATGAGAAGCCCCAGCTCGTGCCGCAACTAGAGAAAAGCCCGCGTGCAGCAACAAAGACCCAAAGCAGCCAAAAATAAATAAATACAAATAAATAAGTTTTAAAATAAAATAAAATAAAATGGCCCTTAATAAAATGACCTTTTCCATGGAAGGTCCCCATGCAGCCCTTCCCGTGGCTGCAGAGACCTCACCAAACAGCCCACGTGCAGCCCTCTACACATCCGAGAGGGTGGGGACTCACCGTCTCCCAGGAAACTCGGAGCAGTCGTGTCCCAGAGAAGGGCAGACAAAGGGAGACCAGGAACCAAAACACTGGAACTAAGAAATGAACCTCAGCCGATAAAACGCCAAGACGAGGAGAGAACAGCAAAGCCACACAAAAGACCAAGGCAAAGGAGAAAAACAGAAAGGGGACTTTGGGGGAAAGGGCTCTGGGATGGAAGGGTGGTGTCCTGCCTGGGTTGGTGGAGTCAGGCAGCCAGGTGGTGAGGCTCCGAGGACGGGCTCAGGCCCAGCATCTCTAGCGCCCGTCCCCTGCGCCCCACTGGTGGGAAGTCAGGTCCTGTGTGCTCGGGGGCTGAGCTCAGAGCCACCGCATATACAAGCAACTCTTCCTCCACTTGCCCATCTTTACCTTGGTGTGTTAGAGGCCTTGCCCTGAACATATGCTCTCTCAGCTGCAACTCCTGAAACGTTTTTTTTAAAAAAAGCCATTCTGACTAAGTTTGGCCTGACTGTGGCGATCACAAACTCACCTCGCAAACTTCCAGCTTTCCAGAAACAAACCGAACATGAAAGGATTAAATACCCAGCGAGCAGGTGGGTTTTGTAAAAAGCTCTGTGGGGAGGTTCCTAGGGATTTAAAGGCCTCTGGCTTTGTTAAGTTCTGAACGATGTCCAAGTTGGAGTCAGCAGAGAAAACTGTTAGTGGTCGTGAGATGGAGTGGGTGATGCCTGGATCACACAAGAGCTCTGGGGCGGGGTCTGGACCACATGGCTGGCTCTCCTTGCCTCTCTCTCCGCCCGAGACCGGGGTCAGGGGGGCGCTGCTGGGGACACTTTGATTCGGCAGGAACCCTTGAGCAGAACCCTTGGAAGGGTCGAAATCCACTCCCCACCATGGAGGCTCTGGAGTCTCCTATCTTAACATCCTAAATAGGCTTCTAGCTGGATTTGTTTTTGTGACGCAAGGAAACGTTCTCCTTCACCTTCCAGATGTCCCGGTGAAGCAGCCCCATACGTAGGAGGGCTTTTCCCGAACACTGTGGAAGGAGTTTCTCCTTTGGGGTTCACATCTCGGTCTACACGTCATTTTTAAATACGCTTGAGGTGACGTGTGCAGGAGCGGCCCCCAAGGCCAAACCACACAGTGAGGGATTCCAGAAAGCCGCACACGTTCCTGGGGGATCCAGACTGCAGAGCAGCTGGGCTGGTGGGGGGCTTGGGACCTGCGTGTGCTCCCTGATCACGGGGGCTTCTTCCCTCCGCTCGGCCGCACCTGCACACACAAGCCTATCCGCCGCGGTGTGGCCCCGACCCTGACCTGAATCCCTTGCCCTGAAACACCAGCACATCTTTTCTCCCCTTATGCAAGTCCTTCAGGCTGGGCTTCTAACTTTGTCCCCTCCAGCCCATCTTAAAGGCTGTTGACGGGTTTATCGAGCCTTCCCTGCCACCCTTCAGGACCTTCTGTTTAACCTGACTTACTGCTTGTCTCCTCAAAGCCTGGACCTCCTACTTCTTTTCTGTCTCCAACAGGAGAAGCAAAGTGAGTTGAAAAAGCTCATAACCAGGAGTTGCACAGCTCACACTGCAGCTGTGTGACCTTGGGCAAGTCGTGTAACCTCTCTGACCCCAGTCTCTTCTGTGTAATATCGTTTATGAGAGCCACCTCATGGGGGTTGGCACACGGTTAGTTCTCTCTCCTCTTCCCGGAAGTAGACACTAAAGAAGTACTTGGATAAGTGGTTTGACTGTGGATGGATTGCTTGCTTCCGATGCGTCTGAAGGAGAGATCAAAGTGAGAGGAACCAGGGCCGTACTCGTGAAAAAGCCCCATGTGGTGCCACCAAGAGGCGCCCCAAGTGTGTGACCGTGCGCCGAATTCATTGTGAAAAGCATGTTGCGCGTGGATCCAAGGTTCATGCACTTGGCCAAGGGGTTCCCTCGTTGGAAATAACAATTTGTTAGGACTAAAGTCCCACCTGAAGCCTTCGCCAGCCCAGACTTGAACTTCTCCTTATGACCTTAGGGGTGAGCAGTGTTTCCAGTGGGACACTGCCATCTCGGAGTCATCCCAGTGGGAGAGTGTCTGCTGAGTCCTTGATTTGAGGCGCTGTACCGGGTTGGAGGAATGCATTGTCACACAGGTGCCGCGGTGCCCCGCGTTTTCCCTGGGCGCTGAGTGCTGGGCATGGAGCAGCTGCCGGCTGCGTGCCTGCATCATGGAGATCAGCTGCAGCTGCCCCGCGCTGAGGCACCAGCGACAGGAGAAGCTGTGAGGCCTGGCACGTGAACGGGGCACTGGCCGCTAACCTGCCGGGGCCACCTGGGGGTCCTGGGCTGGCCCCTCGCCAAGGAGGAGTCCAGGGCGTGGTTCGGAGCCCATCCTAGGTCCAGCCAGCAGATGCCCAAGCGCCTCTGTGGGGGGGGTCCCACAGGCTCCGCGCGGCCAGCTGCACGTGTGTCTGAGCACGTGACGGGAGTGCCGGTGGCCTTGGAAGTGGAGCTCCAAGGGCGTGGCCTCCCCCTCTCAGGGCCCACTGCCAACGACACTGACAGGCCTGTTCAGGGCGCACACGTCATGTTGCTACCTTGCTGGTGTCCACAGCAGGTTTGCTTCACTGTGAGGGGCGTCCCTGTGTGGAGTCAGTAGTCCCCCGGAGGCTGCGCTGAGGGAAGATCCGGGGTTGCTTGCAGGATCTCTGTCTCTGACTCTGTCTCTCCCTGTAAGTCTGTGTCTGTCTCTGTCTCTCTGTATGTCTCTGTCTCCATCTCCCTCTCTCTGTAACTCTGTCTCTGTCTTGTGGTCTCTGTGTGTGTCTCCGTCTCTGTCTCTGTCTTTCTCTGTGTATATGTCAGTCTCCTTCTCTCTCTGTCTCTGTCTCCCTCTATCTTTCCCTGTTTCTGTCTCTTTCTCTGTTTGTCTCTCCTCCCTGTCTCTCCCTATAAGTGTCCCTCTCTGTGTGTTTGTATATAAGGCCCTGAGTCGTTCTGGCAACAGACAGCACACACTGTCAGATGTCCTTCACCATGAGCATCTATTTAGACGAGTGGCTGCACCAGCATATCTGGATCCCTGTAATGAGCCGGAATCCAGAACCACAGCGCTGACCTTGACCGGGTTTGTACGTCTCAGCAATTAACAGCTGCTGCCGTGAACGGAGACTTTGCGTCTTCCTTGTGATGGGGAGGTCTGCTGTCTTCCCTGGACGCAGGAAGGCTGTCTGATGCGGAAGGAAGAGGGCTGTCAGAGAGCCAGGCAGTGCACCTTGAAATGCATCTGTTTTTATTCCCATTGAGTCTTTCCAGGTGAATGGAACTCAGTCATAGACTACAAAGGGAAAGCAGATTTTTCGTGCACACCCATATGGAGCCGACTGAGCAAGTTCACCGCCATGCCCACCCCTCTCCCCAGGTGTGGAGGGCAGGCTCGCTGTTCTCTTACTGAGAGGTGGACGGATCCGTGGTGTGCGGGAGAGGCTTCTGTCAACGGGCCGCTTGGGGATCCCCTTGTCATTCTCACCATCACACAATGACTCACAGGGCTGCAGAACTGGGGAGCTGGGAACAAGGGTACGGCTTATTATATCCCGAGGTGCTTTGCAGCAGGATGCTAGCTAGCATCCTGGGAGGTTTAAGCAGAGCTGGTGACTCACTTGGTGCAGACTGAGACCAGGGGCGGGCAGCGGGCTGGGGGCAGATGAGGTCCTGGACAGACATCTAAGCCTGTCAATCAAGGCAACGGCCAGTGTGGTGTGGAGCTTCCAAAAAAGATGCCCGTGCTGACTTTCTAACCAGTCCCGAAAGCAAGCGTCAGAGCAGGCACGGCTGGAGGCTGGCGGAGCCCCGCTCAGGATGGCACCCTCCCAACTCACTCTGCGTTGCTCTTTTCACTGCGACACACCCCCTTCAGGTCTGAGGCCACTTTCAGCAAGTTCCTATTAGGAAATGCAGGTTCTCTGTACTCTGCACCACCACCACCCTCCGTCAACACTTGCTGATTTAAACAAGTGAGGATCAGGCATCTGGCCCTCGACTCTGGTCCTCCACGACTGATAAATGAAGGACCCTCTTTCACCCGCCTGTCCCCCAGCAGCAGTGTCCTGATGACAGCATTTGGGCCAAAAAGCTGCAGAACTCAGCAAGCATCTGCTTTCAGTTCCCATTTTTGGTACATGAATTAACTCTTGCAGTGTGGCAGCGAGAGGGGGAGAGGGGTAGGTACCTTGGCCATGCCCTGCGTTCAGACCACGTGGCAGGCACAGCCCAGACAGTGGCCTCCGGGCAGCGCCGGTGCTAACCTGCTGCCAAGAGCGCGGGGATGAAGTTCATGCTCACATACAGGTAGGCCTGGACACTGGCGAGGGGGCCACACCTGTGAGCAAGGCTTACGGAACAAGCGAACTCTTCTGTCCAATTCTGCATGGCATAAAAATAGTTTAGTGCCCTTCCTCATGTAGTTGTAAGAAACATAATTTTTTAAGAATAATTGATGTACCTTAAAATTCAGTTCAAAGTGGTTGACTTACTGGTTTTTGGTTTTTCTATTCATAAGGTTGTACAATCATCACTGTTCCCCAATTCCAGAACTTTTTTATCTTTCTGGAATAAAAAAGTCCTGTACATGTTAGCAGTCACTCTCCAGTCTTCTCTCTCCCCAGCCCCAGGCAACCACAAATCTACTCCTGTCACTATGGATTTGTCTATTTTGGATATTTCATAGAAACAGCATCATTACAATATGGGACCATTTATGCCTGGTTTCTTTCACTCAGCGTAATGTTTTCAAGGTCCACCCATGTTGTAGCTTGTATCAATGCTTCATTCCTTTCTGTGGCTGAATAATATTCCATGGTACGGATGGTACTACCCTTTGTTTATTTGTTCATTAGCTGATAGACATTTGGGTCATTTCCACTTTGGGCTATTATGAATAATGCCGATGTGAATATTTGTGTACAAGTTTTTGTGTGAACATATATTTTCAGTTACCTTGGGCATATATCTAGGAGTGGAATTGCTGAGTCATGGGATAACCGGTCAACTCTTTGAGGAACCACCACCGTTTTCCACAGAGGCTGCACGGTTTTCTGTTCCCACCAGCAACGTGCGCAGTCTCCAATTCCTCTTCCTCCTCGTCAGCATTGGTTATTGTCCACTTTTTACTTTAAAGCCATGCCTAGTGGGTGTGAAGTGATATCTCGTTGTGGTTTTCATTTGCATTTCCCTAATGACGGATGAATGTCTTTTCTTGAGCTTATTGGCCATTTGTAGGTCTTCTTCGGTGAAATATCTATCCAAATCTTTGCCCCTTCTTTAATTAGGCTACTTGGATTTTTATTGTTGAGTTGTAATAATTACACTTTTTTTGCTCAATGTACTTTTGTCCTAACAAAACATCATAAGGTGATATTTCCCCCCAAACAGTAAAAATAGCATAAGCCCAAAGCAAGAAGAGGTCAAGCGCCAGAAAAGGCAGGGCACTCTAGCCAAAAGAAGGTAGTGGAATGAGGAAGGTCAGGAAGAAAAATGAAGTAACTTTGTTTTAAAGCCAAAACACTGCGAGGCGGTTTCCTGTGGCCTCTGTGCCTGTGAGGTCCTGTGGAAGGCACCCTTCAAAGGAGGACAGCACACTTGGTCTCCCCCCCTCCTCCCCAGCGCCCTGCAGGGTATACGCACCTACACACACAAAGTGCTTTGAACGTGTTTAGAGAACTTTCAAGCTCACGAAAGCTGCTGTGAATGCGTGAGGATATCGAGGAGCAATTCTGACAAGGCAGGCCTGTGTCTTATTTAGCTCTAAGACTCCTCAGCACCTTATAAAAAAATGTTTGGTTCCCGAATGCATCAGCAAGTCAAGATGAGGTTTCGAGGTCTCGTATAGACATGGCTTTAGTCTCGTTTTGGTTTATTATCCGAACCTGATGAACCAAATGACCCAATCATTTACCATAGTTTTTAGCACATTTTGCTATAGATGCATTACTTTTCCCAATTCCACAGACATCTTTTGAAGCTCTGGACCGGTCTCGCCTCCTGGCAGGAGGGACCTAAGCCCACAGGTGGCCAAGCCCCCACTCCCTGCAGTATTTGCATGGCTAGTGCAGCCGGGAATTTGCCACCGTACTTCTCTCTAGATAGCAGTGTACCCCAGCCCCAGGGCGATTAGACCAGCAGGTGGACAGGGCCAGCGGCCTTTGACCTGGCCCTGTGGCTGCAGGGTCCCCAGAGCAACAGACCCTTTTGCAGATTCGTTTCAAACTGTGCCCTGCTCTAGAAGGGAAGGAACCCTTGGGGTTCTCGTTTTTTTCTGCCCTCCCTCGATCCTGAGGGCCCCTGCCTGATTTGCATCCTCAGCTCAATTTGCATCACAAAATACACCCAAACTTCCCTGGACCCGCTGTGGTAGGCAGGCAAGTTGTGTTTTTTTGTTTTGTTTGGGTTTTTCATCTCCTGCCATTTCTCTAGCAGGTTTCTGGTTACATCCAGATGACACTTAGATTAGGTTTCATTTTATGTCCTTGGCCTATGATTCAACTAGCCCCTCCCCCTGGGCCAGCCAGAGTCCCTCCAAGATCAAGCCCCATTCAGTGGAGGGGCCTCGGGGGGCAGCCCCTGCAGTCCTTGTGGAAGGATCATCCTGTTTCTCACGCTCACTGGGCACCTCGATCTGCAGGCCAGGCAGCTGCGCGTCCTTCAGTTATATGCTCTGGGGTTGTCGGGGTTTTTTTTTTCTCCTTCCTTTTCCCCCAAACCCGGAATCAATATTTTGGGAGTAAAGGGGATGGGGAGGACGGAGGAAGAGCCCCAGGGGACAGAAGTATGCAGCCGCCTAAAGCAGCTCTGTTCTCCAGACGGAGCCCTCCAGACTCATTCAGCACCAAGTGGCTGCAGAGGAAACCCTGCCGGGCCAATGATAAGGGGGAAATGGAGTCACTTCCTTACCAGCTGCTTTATTCAGGTAGAAACAGTCCTCACTTCCTCGCGTGTGCTGTGCTGGCCACCGCTCCCAGCGGCCTGGCCGCCTGCTTCCCCTTTTGATCTCAGCCACGGTGGGTGTCGGAGCATCACTGCCTCCGGGCTTTGGAGAGAGCCCTCCTCTCTGCTGTGTGTGTGCGTCCGTCTCTCCTGGGGCTTGTATGTCACTTGGCTCTGGGCACTGGAAAACCATAGATCGTGTTTACTGGGAATGAGTCTCAGACCCCTTAGTAGAATCCGAGACTAGTGACCACCGGCGGTCTTTATGTTCCCGTGAAGGTCCAGTCGATCGACTTGGGGCTGCTGATCAGCTCCCGTGTCTTGTACAACGGGCACCAATGCTGCCCCTCGTCGTGCCCAGGATTACTGTTCTTTTTCACCTCCAGGCAGCATTTTCAGTCTTCATAACGCAGCTGGAATCTCCCTGACAGTGGGATAAATGGTCCAGTGAGTTTGGAAAATGCCCGACAGCTTATCCCTCCCTTGGAGACTCACAGGGCATACGTGTGGGATGATATTCAAAATAGTTAACGACCGATATGGCACAGACACTGACCAGTCAGATCCAACGCTGACCGTTATGAGCCGTCTGAGCATCAGTTCCTCACAGGAAGACACTAGAGGCTGCTACTGCAAAAAAAAAGGCAGTGGCTTTTGTTTAAGCCCATCATTTATTTGTCCTTTGAACATGCTCCTTTTAAAAAATATCGTCTCTTAAGGTACATCTGGAAAACCTGTTCTCTAGTAAAAGAAATCATTGTATTTCAGTTCCACAAACATTTGCTGAGTGCCAAATATGTGACAGACACATGGTCCAGGGATCCAAAGATAAATAAAACATGGTCCCTACACCTCCAGGTGCTAATCATTGAATGGGGGAAGACAGACATGTACACAGGGACTAGCTGAGGATTATTCAACTCAACCCACGGGCTTGGAGAAAGTTGCCTGCAAAACATGACTGCACTGAATTCCTGAATGAACTAAAATGAACTTACACGTGACAGAGCTGAGCAGGAAACTAGGTTGGGCAGAGCACTGGGAGCCTTGGATGTCATGTTAAAGAATTTGGAGGTAAGCATGGAAGTGACAGACTTGATTCTGAATAGATCACTCTGCCTGCAGTAGCGAGAGGAGACTGAAGGGTGGGGCATTAGACTAAAGGCAGAGAGATCAGATGGGAAACCCTAGCAGTAATCCTGGGGAGAGAAATAGTTAGGTGGTGAAATCAGGGTACATAGACTGTCCTGCGGAATCCCCTTGCCCTTACCACTTCAGAGCTCTCTAGCTTGACCTCCAACTTACAGGAGATACAGCATCGGGATCTCTTGCCCCAAGGGCTTTCTCTGGCCTCTAGAGCCCACTTTACCTGTGCATGTGACTGGCCAGAAGTGCTGGGATATTGATACCTCCATAGGAGCAACTCTCAGCCAATGAATGGAAGGAGGTGGTGTATAAATACCCCGGCTCCCTAGCCGCTTACTGGAATAACGAAATGTGTGTGTTCTGCACTGACCCCCAGATTTCCCAGCAGGATTCAGTTCCAGTTGCCAGCAGCAGTAACTTGCTAGGCAAGGTAACTCATGGCCACTTTCCCTTTTCTGTCTCACTTCCCCACTCTCCTGCTAGTGTTTCGTGGGATCACCTCCCACAAAAACTGCTTACACTCCAGTCTTTTTCTTAGGGTCTGCTTCTGGGGGAACCCAACTAAGACTGTGGGATTACCTGTGAATGAATAGATGGGGGAGAAGAGGAAACATCTATCTAGAAGACTCTCAGGGTGTGGGTTTACTTGACAGCATGGACACTGTAAACGTGAGAAGAGATGCCGGCTTGCTGGAGGGGCTTTGATGACTCCAGTCTGGACAGGCTGTATTGTAACTTCTGGTGGGTCATCTAAGAAGACGATTGGAATAGGAATCTGGCTGTCAGAGGAGCAAGTGGAGCTGGATCTAAAGGTTTCAGAGACATCATCATGGGGGGGTGTTTAAGACCATGAGAGTGAAGATTAGCCGAAGAGAGAGAAGACAGTCCAGGCTGCTCAGGGAGCATCAAGTACCCGTCAGGGCAGACAGAAGAGTAGGTGCCCATGAAGAAATGGAGAAGAAATTCTCCAGGAAGCAAAGGTTTACAGTGATCTCAGCATCCAGTGTGTCAAAATGTTCAGTCAGGTATGATCTGAAAAGTATTCAGTGGATTTAGCCACATGGAGGGTATTGGTAGTCTCGGGAGAGTGGTTTCAGAAGCGCAGTGGAGGACTTCCCTGGTGGCGCAGTCATTAAGAATCGCCTGCCAATGCAGGGAACACAGGTTCAAGCCCTGGTCCAGGAAGATCCCACATGCCGCAGAGCAGCTAAGCCCGTGCACCACAACTACTGAGCCTGTGCTCTAGAGCCCACGAGCACAACTGCTGAAGCCCGCGCATCTAGAGCCCGTGCTCCGCAACAAGAGAAGCCACCGCGATGAGAAGCCCGCGCACCGCAACAAAAGAGTGGCCCCCGCTCGCCGCTGCTAGAGAAAGCCCACGTGCAGCAATGAAGACCCAACGCAGCCAAAACAAAAAGTCAATTAATTAATTAAAAAAAAGTTTCTCTTTTAAAAAAAAGAAAAGAAAAGCACAGTGAAGGAAGCGGCCAGGCTGAATGGATTAAAATGTGGTGGAAAACCAGCTGATGAGAGTAGGTTAGTGGTTTGTCTTGGGGGGAAAGAAGAGAAAAGCTAATGTTTAGGGTGGAATCCAGCATCAGTGTGGACATTTTGAGGAAATCTGAATGTTTATATGCCAAGGAAATAAGAGACAGAAGGTGGATGAGGTTGACATTGTAGTTGGGAGCTGGGACAATTGATGGAGGAAGGTTCCAGAAGCAACAGGAGACAGTGGAATAAGGGAGCAGGGTGTAAAGAGCAGGGGAGGACAGAAAGAGATGTGAGTTAGTGGGTGCTCCCAGATAGGAAACTGGGGTGATTCTCACCCAATGGCCCGATTTTCTCAGAGAAGAGGTGACATCAGCTGTTAAACAGTGAGGGGACACATGAGAACAGTGGTGGCTGTTTGGAATAGTCACAGATAGGAGCAGAGACAAGCTCTGACCCAGGGTGAGGGAGCGCTCGGTGCTTTCTAGAACTCACTGAGTCTGGAGACCGTGAATTTACAGCAGCCCCTATCTGCCTGGCCAGACGACTTTCTTCAGCAACGCTTGGAAGGCCAGAGGTAACTGGGGGGCAGGATGGGGTCAAGGTTGGATGGGAGGCGCAGGGTGAGGGAGGCAGGGGGGAGGGGAGCAGGGAGACGGAGCCAAGTGCCTGCCAGGGTCCTCAGCCACTGAGCACAGGAGGCCAGGGATGCGGACGCAGCCTCCAGTCCTCCTCCGCCTCATAGCAGCTTATTAGTACACACTGTGAATAACTTACTTTCCCAGTCTACATTTCATTTGCCGCATTTATATAAAGGGCGTTATCATTACTAGGTATTACCACACAAGTGCAGGAGATCTGAACTTACTTGGAGCTAACTGCCCACTCAGTTTTGAGTTAGTATATTTTGCCTTTTCCATTTTCTTTCTTTTTTATAAATTTATTTATTTATTTATTTATTTTTGGCTGCATTGGGTCTTCGTTGCTGCGCGCAGGCTTTCTCTAGCTGTGGCGAGCGGGGGCTGCTCTTGTTGCGGTGCACGGGCTTCTCATTGCGGTGGCTTCTCTTGTTGAGGAGCACGGGCTCTAGGCGCACGGACTTCAGTAGTTGTGGCACGCGGGCTCAGTAGTTGTGGCTCATGGGCTTAGTTGCTCCACAGCATGTGGGATCTTCCCGGACCAGGGCTCGAACCCGTGTCCCGGGCATTGGCAGGCAGATTCTTAACCACTGCGCCACCAGGGAAGTCCACTGTCTTTTCTATTTTCTAACCCTTGCCCTCAGGTTGTCATGAGGGAGGTGATCCCCATGGAGGCAAAATGATAAAGCCATGACAAATAGAAAATATCAAAGGCATTTGATAGCAGTGTTCAGTTTCCTGTTAGCACCATCTGATTTTCTTTTTGTTCTGCTGACAGGACCTTCTGCTCTGTGCAGGGTAGAAAATGGCAGCACGGCTCCATTTAGTTTAGTTCACTGTGCACACAGAGGCATCCCCTCTCTAGATTGGAAGCTCTTTGAGGGCAGGATGACTTCCCCCCCTTAGGGTCTCCCATGATGATATAATGTATCCACAGAAGTCAGCTCAAAGATTGTGGAACGTAGCTGAAGTTCTGATTTGTCTATAGCCAGCCAAGACCACATGAAGTTTCCCCACAGTGCAAGGAGCAGTGAGAGCCAGCATGGAGCCAGGGGCCTGGACTTGCAGACGTTGGTTTCATTGTTACCTGTTTCACTCAGTGTTATGTTGGGAATATCTCTCCTTGCCAATAAATATAGGGTATAATTTCTAGTGACCGACCCATATTCCATTATCATATTTTCAGATATTTTTGTTGTTTTCAGGCTTTATTAATTTTTTTTTTTTGCCGTACGCGGGCCTCTCACTGTCGTGGCCTCTCCCATTGCGGAGCACAGGCTCCGGACATGCAGGCTCAGCGGCCATGGCTCACGGGCCCAGCCGCTCCGTGGCATGTGGGATCTTCCCGGACCGGGGCACGAACCCGTGTCCCCTGCATCGGCAGGCGGACTCTCAACCACTGCGCCACCAGGGAAGCCCAGGTTTTATTAGTTTTTTCAAGATAAATAACTAGAAGTAGAATTACTAACAAAACGACAATATTTTTAAAGCTTTCGCTACGCATTGCCAAATATGAAAGGTCTCTCCATTTACATGTACCTGGGAGTCTATCAGTTGTGTAAGAGTATCTGGGGCTCCCACCCCCATCCCTACCCCATCCTTTTCAGCAGAACTCAGTATTCTTTTTCAGTTTTTGCCAATCTGATTCGTTTTTAAATCTCGTTTTGTTTGGAATCAGGTTTAAACGAAACTTTTTGAAGGATTCTGAAGGGGAAAGGAAAATTTTGGAGGGTGGGCTGCCTTGAGGGACCTGTATGTGTGTGTCTGTGTCGGGGAGGGGAGAGAGAAATAGAGGAAGAGGGGAAAGGAAGGCAGGGAGAGGGAGAAGGGGGTGAGAGTGGTCCCAATGCAGGAGGGATGATACTATTACCGCCTCCCCCCAACTTTCCCTGGCTTAGGAGTCTTGAGTCTGGTCTGTTCCCATCCGTCCGTCTCGTCCACATCTCCCTGGCTTAGTTCCAACCCTGCAGCCAGGGTCCGGGGTTGGGATGTTGGCCGCCCTGCCCCACTGATGCCAGCCCTGGGTGGAACTCAGACTCAGACCATCTGTGGCCTCTGAATTTGTAGTTTGTGGGGAAGCTGTCTGCAAAAAAGCACGCAGAGCTGGGGTACTGCCTGCCTTCTCTATGACGTGAGAGGCCAACAGGAGAAAGGACCCTTCCCTGGGGACTTGCTGTGCCCATCCCAGAGGTCAGGCAGAGCCCTTTCCAGTCCTGACATGAGCAAGGGCTGCCGTGCCTTCTGAATATATAGGCTGGGATTTTGTCCGAATCACATGACGACAGCCCAGGTTTTCTTTTTCCCTCTTTGTTGCTTTTAATACATAAAATGAGCATGTGTTTATTTAAAACAGCTTTCAAACTTAAACAAATAATGACAGACTGTTCAAACAGACTTCGGAAATCACCCTAATCAGGATGTTTGAAAAAGCAAGAAGACTCTCCATGAAAGTAGCTTTAGGATCTTCAGTCCTGAAACAACAGGGTCTGCTCTGCACTTTAGAATCACAGATGGGCAAACCATAGGAGCCAGATTCCATCTCAGGGGGTTTAAAGAACGCCCCTCAGCCCTACAACCTGACTTAATAATTTACGAGGAAGTAGAGTTGGGCGTGTGTTATCACCAGAACACATGACAGGTACGTTTGAATTCACAGTTTCTATAGAAATCACCAAGCATCTTCAGAACCAAGAGCTGACACTTTAGAGGGAGCTAGTAAATTGTTTCTGGAAATGAGCAGGCTCGGTAGACCATCTGGAGGAAAGGGCAGTCCTAGGAGGGATGTAGCAGGTTGGCGAGAAGACAGGCCAGAGAACAAGGTACTGTTTCCACTAGTTCACACTCTGGGCCACATTTACAAATGGCCTCAGTCACCTACGGTTATCTTTACAACAACCAATTTTATGGGTGAAATAAATGAAGCTCGGGGTTGGGTAATTTGTTCAAGGTCATAAGCAATAAAATGTCAAAGCTGGGATTTCACCCAGACCCTCTCCCCCGAGTTCAGAGCTAATTCCCAGATCCCTGGGGCTGCGTCATCATCTCTGTGCTCATTCTTTGGGTTAAGAGATGCTTCTTTAGCTCATTCCACTTTGGAAATGATTTTTTTCTTTATAGTGCACATCAGAAATGGGCCATGAGGTCCATTAGAAGCATAGTTATTACTGTGAGGGGCTGGGGCTTGGGAGAGGGAATTATTCTGGCCCCAGAGAGTTGGGGGTGTTTGGGGAGGCGTTTCTTCTCCTGCTGGTACTGTGCACCAGACAAAGCAGCCTGAGTTCGTCGCTGTTTCCTCCACTTTCCCAGGATGGCTCCTGGTCTGGAAAGGTCAGATGGCCTAGGCCTTAGCCTGTTTCATATTCTGCCACAGAAAACTCCGCTGATAACTAAAGGGATGCTGGGTCCAACCACTGACCCTCTCAACATCAAGCCGAATTGCATACTGCCCAGTGTTTTTCTCTGAGGAATTTGCGGTGCCCTTTGGCTGGGCTCTTGCGGGTTCCAGCCTGCCCATTCCTCAGGGAGAACAGCACGGAGGGGAAGGCTGTTAGACGTTTGCTGTTGTGTCTGTGGGATCCTGGGATGCACTTTGCAAGAGGCAGTTTCTCTAAATAGGTCCTGACCCCTTTCTGCCCCATTTATCCCACTTACATGTAGGGAAAGTAGGAGGTGTCTTGACAAACAGCCGTGAGTGTTAGCTCAGCTTTGCGCTAAGGGCACTAAGCACATATTTCATTTATGTCTATTGCCTTGCTTGCTAAGCCTCAAACTTTGAAAATGTTAACAATAGATTAAGAAAGAAGAAAACCCTTGCGCCCTCTCCTGGTAAAAGTTAATCCAGTACATCTGAAGGTATACCTCACTCACTTATGGGGTGCAGTCATTTGTCTAGACTAAGTAATCTTGTACTAATTCGACCAAAGCTATTGACACACTAGATGGACCACTGGGTCTTCCTTGGGCTGTGATTACAGAGTTTCTTCTGAACCTTTCTTTGCAGGGCTCCTCAGCCTCAGCACTGTTGGCGCTTTGGGGTGGATAATTCTTTGTGGTAAGGGCTGTCTGGTGCCTTGTGGATACTGGGATACTGAACAGCATCCCTGGCTTCTACCCATTAGATGCCAACAGCACGCCCATCCCAGACCATGACTACCAAAAATGTTTCTAGGCATTGCCAAATGTCCCCTGGGGGACAAGACCACCGCAGTGAGACCCACTGCCCTAAACTCATGTCTGCCTTTTTTTTTTTTTTCTTTTTTGGCCACACCTTGCAGCTTGCAGGATCTTAGTTCCCCGACCAGGGATTGAACCCACGCCCTCGGCAGTGATAGTGCCAGGTCCTACCCACTGGACCACCAGGGAATTCCCTCTTGTTTGCCTTTTGTAAAAGGTGCCACTGGTCACAGGGCAACCAGTGAGAGAGTGAGGATGGCTCCACACAAACCTTTCATGACTGTGGGGGGCAATTCTGATGATTGGTCAACTGAGTTCACCTCTGGGAATTTGTCTAAAAATATCCAAACAAGAATTTATGTATAAAGCTGTATCATAATGTTGTTTATGAGAGCAGAAGTTTAAAACAACCCAAATAAAGAATTGGTTAAATAAAGTACAGCATAGATATAGATACAGAAACATATATGGTGGAATACTATGCAGTCATGAAAAATAATTATGCAAGTTCATATTCAATAACATGGGAATTTTCCCTAACTATGCCTTAAACTCTCGAGACTACTGCAAGATGTCCAGAGGTTTTTATATACAGAAGGAATAATTTCAAGAAGGCAGAGTAAGCATCTAGGTGAAGTATTAGGCCAAACACAGAATTCAAACCAATGTTTGACTTCAGAAAACTTCACTCTTTAATTGAACAAACATTTCTCAAACACCTACATGTATCAAGACCACACATAGCACTGGGGAGACAAAGATGATACCTGGCCCTTCTACTGCAATACTTGCCCCAAAGAGACAAAAACATGGTAAACATCATCAGACCCTCCTCCACACAGTGACGCTGGACGTCTCCATATGTTACCGTCTCCCACAGTGAAATCGTGTGCTCTAATTCCAGGTTTGGGGGCCTAACCGGAGCTACATCTTGTTTTCCTCTTCATGCCTGATTAATCACACCAAGGGAACAACATTTCATTTACTGCTTTATATATTCAGATATATTTAGAGTTGTCCAAGTACTCATTGGGTCCAAACATGGTATCTAATCCTCCCCAACAAATCTAAGAAATGAGCACTCAGTGGTCTCAGCTTTTTTCCTACAGCACAAGAACAAAGAAAATGAATCCATAAGATGGGTATGAAGAATAAATAAAATAATGCATGTCAGGCATTTGTTACAAGTGCCTGGCATATAGCAAGCACTCAATAAAGGAGTAGTTGGTTTTTAAAAAAAAATATTTTTACGAATGGTCATGCTAGCTACAATTGCAAAGCCTCCTGTATTTCTAACTGCCTTTGCTGTTTTATCTTTTCCCTCAGCACCTACCACTCTCTAATATACTATATGAAACACGTAGTTTTGTTTACTGTCTATCCTACTCCACTGGGTCAAAGCTTTTGCGCTTTTAGCCTGTTTCATTCACTGCTGTATCTCTACGGTGTCTGGTACACAAGTAGGGTCTCAAAAAATATTTCCTGAATGAAAGTGAAAAGAGTGGGTCTGAAATCATTGCCCCCGAAGTGCGTTTGACCTTTTCCCCTCACCCTCCTGAAGGGGCCCAGGCACTTCAGATGCCTCTCTCCCTGTCATCTGGCATTCCGTCCGTCCCCGCCGCTCTAATATGCTTTTTCTTTCCTCCCCTTCCCACTGCAGGATGCCTTTGTGGAGCTGTATGGTCCCAGCATGCGGCCTCTGTTTGATTTCTCCTGGCTGTCTCTGAAGGCACTGCTCAGTCTGGCCCTGGTGGGAGCTTGCATCACCCTGGGTGCCTATCTGGGCCATAAGTGAAGTCCACAGGCCTGCCACAAACACATATGCAAAAGGTTCACTAAAGCAGTAGAAATAATATGCATTGTCACTGATGTACCATGAAGCGAAGCTGTGGTCTCTTCAAAACAAAAACAAACCACCACCAACAACGAAAAAACAGCTTTCAGGCTCAACGTCGAATCAGCTACTTACTGCCAAAGGGAAATACAATTTATTTTTTACATTATTAAGAAAAATAAGATTTATTTATTTAAGACAGTCCCATTGAACATTGTCTTTGGAAACCCTACCACTAATTAGTAAGCCCCACCTGGATGGCTCCACCTGGTCTCCTGTGCCTATAAACATGGATTTCTGTTCCATGTTGTTGGCCCAACTGACTCACCATCTGAAAAGCAAACAAACTGACAAAGGACTTGACTGTTCCAGAAGCCGGGTTTCTGGCTGCTGGAGGTTAGGGAGAAGGTGTTCGCTTTCTTTGCTTTTTTTTTTTTTTTTTTTTGCTCTGGAGGCTGTGTTCTTAATAGAGGGAAGGTCCTTGGAGGGGAGACCACTCTTCCCTGGCCTGAAGAACAGGCACTTTGCATATGGTACACACCCGGTTGGAAGAAAACCATCGGGAACTTCAGATGGACTTGGTATTTGCCAAGATCTCCACCCCGAAGGACAGTGACTGGAAAAATGCCCTTAAACCATAGGAAAGTATTTTTTTAAGCTACCGATTGTGCCGAGAAGCATTTTAGCAATTTATACAATATCATCCAGTACCTTAAGCCCTGACATGTATATTCATATATTTTGGATACGCTCCCCCTCCAAATACTGGCTCTGTCTGTGTATGAAACAGAATCCTCTGGAATGCGAGGAAGTGAACGTTTCGGTGACTTCTTCGGCATCAGGAAGCATCAGGCCGCCACAAGTGCCTGCTTTTCCACAAGAGGCCGCGGTGTGCTCTGCCTTGCCCCAGCTCGGAGACCTCGTCCTGGAACACAGCCTGGCCACTCGCTGGCCTGCTCGAGGGGTTTTAAACAGAGCGGTGTGGTCTGCGAATGTCTGGAAGCTGACGGAGCTCAGAATCGCGCGGGCAAGGAAAGAAGGCAGGAGGCCTGGGCCTGCTACCCTGGGGCCCCCCCTGGTTAGGCGCCTCTCCACGTGGAGCGTGGAAGCCGGGAGCCAAGGCTCTTCGGGCGTTTATCACTGTGGAGGGAAGGAAACAGGCACTGCGCCTTTGCTCGCGGAGGGAGGTGGTGATGGCTGGGGAGCCCGCCCCCCGAGGGAAACGCTTGCGTGCGCCTTGGCTGCACGGCTGCCAGCCTGCCTGTGCAGCTTAAAGCAAGATTTTAAAGACTTTGGGGAGGGTCATAAATCCTAAAGGAAGCGTTAAAATGGATTAACTGACCTATGTCTGTGGAATTACAATGTAAAACATTATCTTGTCATTGTAGTTTGGTTTTATTTGAAAAACCTGACGGGGGGGGGGGGAGTTCCAGGTGTGGAATGTGGGGATTATCTGTACATCCTGGGGCGTTAAAAAAGAAAAAAAAAAAAAAAAAAAAAAAAACATTGCTGAAAAACGCCAGAGAAGTAGCAAAAGAAAAGAAATCTCCAGCTCATAAACTAGAAATATTTTTTCAAGTTTAGAATCAGCCTTGAGACATACGTGGAATAACTGTGGCATTATTGCATTATATACCATTTATCTGTATTAACTTTGGAATGTACTTATGTTCAATGTTTAATGCTGTGGTTTATATTTCGAAAGCTGCTTTAAAAAAAAAGATTACATGCATCTCAGCATCTTTCTAAAAAACTGTATTTAGTTATGGCCTCTACACTATTTGTTAGCAAAAATGATCATTTTTTCCATTTGAGATTTTTGGCTCTTAATTCTTTAAAAGCATTTCTGAGGAGGTGAGATAAGCCCTGGGTCTCAGCTACCTGAGAAACCCTGGAGCATGCTGGCCACCCAGCCACTTTGCTTGAACCGAGTTACGTCCACTTCCATGTCAACAGAATTATTTATTGTGAGGGACGTATCTGTTGTCCCTTTGACCTTGTTGCTTAGGTTTACTTGTCCTTGGCCAAATCAGAATTTAACTCACATCATTTAGGATTGCATACATGTTTGGTTAAACCCATGAGGTTCATTCGGCTGGAAATCCAGATGGAAGATGACCAGGGGATTAAATTCTGGCTCCGATGGTTTGCCCTTTAGAGATGGTTTCCATGCCCGTTTCCACGGAGACCTGTCTGGAGCCCTCCCACCCTCCTTCCATAGGGCCTTTCTCTGTGGCCGTCCTCAGGTCCTTCCTGAAATGCAGTGGCGCTTACGCCCCAGACGGAGAAAGCAAGAAACCCATGGTATGAAGCCAGACCTCCCTGGCGGGCCTCAGGGAACAGGACGATCAGACCTTTGAATGATTCTAATTTTTAAGCAAAATATTATCTTATGAAAGGTTTACATTGTCAAAAGTGATGAATATGGAATATCAAATTCTGTGCTGCTATCCTGCCAAGATCATTCTAATGGAGTCGGTTTGCAGTACACTCCAAGTGGCGAGATCCTCCAAGCTGCTTTAGAAGTAACCATGAAGAACACGGACATTTTTAATATAAAGCCTGTTTGTCTTTTGTTGTTGTTGTTGTTATTGTTATTGTTCAAGCTGGGATGTGCAGAGTGTTCTAAAAATGTATATATAAAAAAGGTCACAGGGGCTAATTTCTGACTGGTTTCCTTTTGCTGTGGGGTTACATTATCTGGTTTTAATGATAAATGTTCCCGGCCACCTGACCCCAGAACTGTACAGTATTGTGGCTACACTTTCTCTAAGAGTAGTTGAAGTTGCATTTTTCTTGTTGTTAAAAACATGTTAGAAGCAATGAATGTATATAAAAGCCTCGACTAGTCATTTTTTTCTCCTCCTTTCTTGCATTGTCTCAATTATTTTGCAGTTGGACAGCAGAGACCCATTCCTACCTAACAGGTGTGGAGGAGGGATTCACACACCTGAATTACCATCAGCGTGGTGCACATGTTGGCCCAGGTCAGGGTTCAATAGAGCACGTGCACTTTCCAAATGGAGGTCGAGGGCTCTAAAAAAAAGCCACAAGGAGAAAAGCACCCAAGAACCTCCTGGGTCCCCCCCAGGCCCTCGCCGCACAGACAGCCCGAAAGAGAGATCAAAATGACAGCTCGCATCTTCTGCAGCAAACAGCTCATCTCAGATTTTGCAGGCTTAAGATGTGGCTTAAAGTCACATTTCGAATGAAGGAAGCACTTTGCTATAGTTCAAGCCAAAAACCAACAGCCTCTGGCCCAGCTCACTTATCTCTGTCTATTCAGATATGACCTTCCATTAAGATGTGACTTTATTTCATTAGTAAATGTTTATGCTTATCATTTAAAGACCTAGTCCTGGCCCAATGTGGGAAATTAGGAAGTGATCATAAATCAAGAGGAGTTCTAATTATCAGGATTAGACATGAATATATCGGACGGTCCCAACACATGTTTGGGTTTTTTGTATCGAGGATCTATGGGATAAATAGAATTGCAAATTGTCTATATTGTAATTAAACTTATGCTAAAATGATGAACTTATACATGTGAACTTAAATTCTAATTTCGACTGTACTTCTAAGGCAGCGGCTGTTTTTATACTTCCTTATCACTTATAGTTAGTAATGGACACCTCCTCTATCAGAAAAAAACAGGAAGGGCTTGAAATATAAGCCATTCTAAGGAAATTAGGGAGTCAGTTGAAATTCTATTCTGATCTTATTCTGTGGTGTCTTTTGCAGCCCAGACAAATGTGGTTACACACTTTTAAGAAATACAATTCTACATTGTTAAGCTTATGAAGGTTCCAATCAGATCTTTATTGTTATTCAATTTGAATCTTCCCAGGGATTTTTTTTTTTTTAATTATTATGGGACAAAGAACATTTGTTGCAGGGTTGGGAGGAAGAATTTTCAAATGAGCAAAACATTCCCAAGATTGGATCAGGGGTGCGGAGACTTTCAGAATAGCCAGGACTGTAGGATGTGAAATGCAAACAAGTGAAAACTTCACTAGGGTCAATGTGATGCCTCCGTGAAGGACCTTATGCGACAAACAAGAAACATTTTCAAGTTCTGTGGTATATTTAGCTTCTAGAGACAACAGAACAACTCAAAGTCCAGCTCTGTACGGCAATGCAGATGAACCAAAACTCTTTGAAAAATCTGCGATCAATGGTAATGATTTTAATTTCAAGCCCGGACATGTCTAATGGCTATTTAAACAATAAATTTGTAACTTTAACCAACAGGATATTTAATGAAAACCTTCTGGTTGGTAGGGACATCTATTTCTAAATACTTATTATGTACAATACGGGGAGAAAAAAAGTGAGACTGAACTGGGTAAGTAATAATACAAGTTCCTTATCCTTACCCAAAGAATCATCCTGTTCCATGTCTGTGCTCATAGGACTGGCCTTAGACAACCATGAAATATGCATCCCACGGGGCACAAAGAAAACCAGATGGAGTATGAATGGTATTGCCCCAATTCATCATGACTACCCCAGAAAAATAACTGAAAGGTAATATATATCCTATTGATGACAAGGTTGTTTTGGGTCCCAAGGTAAGCTCAGCAGACAGAAACACTTGTGGAAGATGGAAAGGCTTAATCAAAAAATCCCGGGACTGTTACTAAATATGACTATAGCATATTATAGTAACTCCGTGTCCCTAAACCTTTTAGGGAATCTGCAGTGAGCCTTCCAGCCAGCTCATTTCATTAAGTTTTTGCCTCTGGGGTAGCATTTAAAGGAGTGATAGCCGATCACATTTCTTTGGAGGAAACCTGTGTTTATTATACTATCTTCTTAAGTTTTCAGCCAAGTTTTGCTTTTGTTTTGAGTTACTGGGATTATTTTTGTTTTCAATAAAAATAAGTGTATAAAAAGTGGTTTTGTATTGAAAGCTTTTGTCATCAAGATGTTCACACTTCTCCCTTCCATGGGCTGTTTTTAAGATGGATACTTCCTAGGGGTGGCTGATATCCTGCAACACTGTACACACACAAAAAACTATATGATAAGTGTACTCTAGATAGTTAAGATAAAGTAAGTCTCTGGTTGCCCAGCATTAAATATAATGGCATTTTCTTTGTATTGTTGGGGAAAGCCACACTGCCATTCAACTTTCTTTGTCTAGTTAATATTGTGAAGAAAAATAAAGTACAATGTGAGATATCGGTTGTGCCCTGGAATTGTTTGTGATGAGGTGATGTGATTTTGCCCTGTCATTCAAAGACCTTAACAAGCCAGTAGAGCCACCGGGAGCCTGACTGGTTATGAAGCGCTGGGGGGGTGGGGGGGGCAGGCTATGGGATTGCTCAACGGGTGAAGCCACCTTAGAAGAAGGTTTTGTTTCTTCATTACTAACCCTTCTGGTTTGGTTCAAGGTGGACCAGCCTTGAGTTCTACTCCCACTGTCGCTGCCGGGTGTGCTCCCTCAGACCAAGTGAAGATCCCAACCTCTGTTCCGTAAGATGAAAGATGGTATAAAAAGGAGAGAAAGAAGCTAAAAATTCTGGTTCGAACTGCGCGTTTTAAGATAACCAGAGCAAGGGCTTCCCTGGTGGCGCAGTGGTTGAGAATCTGCCTGCCAATGCAGGGGGACATGGGTTCGAGCCCTGGTCTGGGAGGATCCCATATGCCGCGGAGCAACTGGGCCCGTGAGCCACAACTACTGAACCTGCGCGTCTGGAGCCTGTGCTCCGCAACAAGAGAGGCCGCGATAGTGAGAGGCCCGCGCACCGCGATGAAGAGTGGCCCCAGCTCAACACTAGAGAAAGCCCTCGCACAGAAACGAAGACCAAACACAGCCAAAAATAAATAAATTAATTTAAAAAAAAAAGATAACCAAAGCAGTCACTTGTTTTGGAGCACAGAAATCCTAAATAGCCGGGCACCTATGCTTCCGTCTTATATTGCTACCCTAGGAAGGCATCAATCCTCCAAGGCTCTTCCCTTCAACTCAATTGAAAGGACTCCGATAGCAGCATCTGCTGGCTGCCAGCCCTGTACACGTAATACCACCAGTTCTTATTACCTTGGAAGGTGGGTATTGGCTTCTCCTATTTTATAGGCGAAATCTGAGACCCATAAAAGTTAATATGCCCAAGTCCTCAAACCTCGTGAATCGCAGAGGCAGAATTTGAGCTTGTGGTCCGGCTGCCTCCTTGCTTCTCTTCTCAATCAGTGGTCTTCAAACGGCTGCACATGGAGCCTTGAGGCACCACATTTGCAAGGGGTAAGCAAGCTTGGGGTGTTTAAAGGAATCAACATTCTTGGCATCCCAGGGATGCTCAGTCCTAAACTGTCCTCCGTGAGAACACTCCTGAGGTCAGGCCAGTTCTCATCTCCCACATTCCCTTTCACAATCATCTGTCACAGCTCACAAAACAGAGGTGCACACAGCTGTCCCTCCCGGAATCTGGCTGTGAGGCACTGCACACCCGTCTCTTCCCAACTCCAGTGAAGTCAAGTTTGGTAGCTTGAAATCGGCCCTGGTGGAAGCATTTACACCATGGAAATGAGCACAAGATACAAAATAGAGCTTTTCCCCCACCCCCTCTTCTTTGTTTCTTTTTCTTTTTTTTTTTTCCAGAGAGCCAATTTACCTGCACACCTCTGGGCACTGTCCTGGGGATTTAAAACCCTTCAGTTACCAAAAGGTATGATGTGAAATCCTTGGGCTGTATTAGACACTAATGCCTGGGAAACGAATCCTTTTGCAAATCACTTTTCCAACTGGTTGTTTTCAACAAAGGTGAAAGAACACCTAGTCAAGACGGCCACCTGTCAAGCTGGCAGGATATGGTTTTTTTTTTTTTCTTTAATATGATTTCAGAATATAACTCAGAAATCCAGAGTTGTGTAACATTACTATACAAAACTCCTTCCACTCCCTCGTACTTGGTATGTGAACAGCTCTCCTCAAAGCTTACATCCATAAAAACAAAGAATGGGGGCTTCCCTGGTAGCGCAGTAGTTGAGAGTCTGCCTGCCGATGCAGGGGAAACGGGTTCGTGCCCCGGTCCAGGAAGATCCCACATGCCGCGGAGCGGCTGGGTCTGTGAGCCATGGCTGCTGAGCCTGAGCGTCCGGAGCCTGTGCTCCGCAACGGGAGAGGCCACAGCAGTGAGAGGCCCGCGTACCACACACACAAAAAAAAGAATGAGTTTGATGGTGAACCCTAGCGCTTTCTACTAACAGGTCATTTCTATTTATAGATACTTGTCCTTCTTGGTGGGGAGGGGGAGGATGATAAACCAGCCCCATTTATCTCATTAACACTTGTATTTCCAATAAAATTAAAAATTTAGATTTAATAATGGTTTATCAAAATGTGTAATATATTTGTATATTTTTATTAGTTGGGTAATAATAATTCAATTATTCAACATAGGAACAAAAAAGTAAAGCCTTATGGTCACAAAAATTCATAGTTTACTTCCGTTTTAGAAAGTTATGACAGGTTAACCAATTTTAAACTTTCAGTTGTAAGACATATCATATTAGGATAAAATGGAGGGTAGAAATATGAATTTTAGGGAAGAAAAGGAAAAATGTAAAACTTCCTGGGGTCAAAAAATAACTTGTTCCTGTTTTTTTACATGTAATTGATACTGAGTATTATGCATGATTATTGTTATGGTATTTAGATTCCACTGTCTATAATGAAAAAGTGATGCAACAAAGTTATTTGTACAATGTCATTTGCTAAAATAACTTCTCAGACAAACTTGTTATTAGTATGTGTCAAAATTCTATTTCAAACTGGCCTCAATTCAGGGATTGTCAGAGACAATCCAGAGGAAAAAAAAAGTGGTCCCACAACCAAAGAATGCCCAGAGTCTGACTGATGTGTCTTAAGATAGTGAATGGGGAAGCCTAACTTCTCAGGATTTCTTAATCCCATTAAAGTCTATCTGGAAATTACTCAAGCATTTTATCAAGAATCATAATTACTTCACGGAAGGGGTTATAAATTACATCATACAAAAAAAGTTCTGCCACAGATAGTTTCGGGACAATTTTCTTTCCCATACTATTCACAATGCATTGGAAAGAAAATCCTTTGCAACTATTTATATTTAAATTTTAAAAGTTAAAGGACAACTTGAACATGCGGAAGGGTGGTAAATGCCTTTTCAAACTCCTTTTAATGGAACATCAGCAACTGTCGGAAGACTCCTGCCCTGTCTGCCCCTCTAGGCCCTCCCCATGGACTTTATTGGAAGCTCCAAGGTGGATAGGGGAGGGGCAGAGGATACACTCCCTCCCCCCAGGACCCAGCAGGTAATTGGGTAATGATAATTGTAATAAATATTCATTCCAGGAACAAAATAAATAAATAAGTAAGAACAAAGCCTGAGCGTCACAAAAATTCAATTAAATGCACAGGCTCACTTCTGTCATAGAAAAGCGTGAGAGGCTAGTCAATTTTCAATGTATTATTTTTGTTGCAAATCTGTGTTTTAAAATTCCTTTTTTTTCTTTCCCATTAAAAAACCACAGAACTGCAGCTCATTGCCCATCTTACCCCACTTGTCCTTTGTCTGTCTGTGTGTCCTTGGCTGTATGCTCCTGTATCACTTTTTTTTTTTTTTTTTTGTGGTTCGCGGGCCTCTCACTGTTGTGGCCTCTCCCATTGCGGAGCACAGGCTCCGGACATGCAGACCCAGCGCCCATGGCTCACGGGCCCAGCCGCTCCGCGGCATGTGGGATCCTCCCAGACCGGGGCACGAACTCACGTCCCCTGCATCGGCAGGCGGACTCTCAACCACTGTGCCACCAGGGAAGCCCCCCTCCTGTATCATTCTCAATCTATGCTGCTGAAGTATCTGAGCCCACACCTATAAGGCAAGGCAAACCCCAAAGCAATCAGGGCCTGTTCTTTCCTTCTCTCTTTTCTCACCCCTGGAGAACTCTGACTGGTCTCCTGCAAGGTGATGAGTGGGTCCAGTGGTCCAACAAACGTCTGTTGAGCGCTGCTCCTAGGACAGGTGTGGGACAGAGCTCTAGGATTTAGGAATTATTTAGACCCAGCCCTTGGCCTCAGGAACTCTCTATCTAGTGTCTTGTCTGTTTGGCTTTTTATGTTTCCTTTTTTTCTTGATAAAATATTTATCAAGTCCAATTGAATAAGCTCCTTGTTTTCTGCAGTCATCTTACATCAATCAGGCTAACTTGCTATTTATACCACTACACATTCTCTTTCAAAGTGGGTTGTTGAGGGGCAGGTTCCCATAGACAAAAAAACGTAAACATTTCTCTCTTTCTAGCCAAGATTTGGAACTTTCTGTCTGAAACAACTGGCTTAGATGCTACGTAGCTGTGGATTTTTTTCTGCATTCTCTCTCTGTTTTTCCAAACTTTTGAGCCCACTTCATCTCAGAGCCCCACAAGCAGGAGGGAGTGGAAGCTGCAAAGACCGTGAGGAGAATTCAACAGCAAGGAGACCCAGGGCGGCTTTGATCTTCCCTCCCAAGGGGAACATCATCTCCTGTGTCCTTGTGGAACTCCTCAGCCGGGGTACAAAAGAAAGAAAAGGAGGAATAAAATATTTATAGGAAAACTATTTCTCACAGGCAAGCATTTGTTCTAAAAGTTTTTAGAAATGTAATTATTTGTCTCCTTCTTGGGTTTTTCTGTTTTTAATATGAGACACTTTCAAGTCCCCTAGCTGAGTTTCCAGGAAGCAGTAATCCATGTTGCCTTGGGTGGAGTTTAGGAAAGAAACTAGGTCTCAGGAGTGAAAATGTTTCCATTGAAATTGCCACATGGAACTCTGGCTGCTTCTTTAATGTTCTTGCATAATAAGGCTCCGTTCCCTAGGGCAGGGTGGCCCAGCTCTCCCCTGGCCCTCTGCTGTAGGACTCCCTGTCCTCTTTGAGAGCCAGCTGGACTCCTGGCCTCACTTACCCTCACCTACCAAGTCTTATCCAAACGGGAAACCTCTGGAGCAGTGCCAGCCAACAGAAATAAAATGTGAGCCACATTTGTGATTTTTCATCTTCCAGAAGTCGCATTAAAAATAGTACATGGGGGCTTCCCTGGTGGCGCAGTGGTTGAGAGTCCGCCTGCCGATGCAGGGGACACGGGTTCGTGCTCCGGTCTGGGGAAGATCCCACATGCTGCGGAGTGGCTGGGCCCGTGAGCCATGGCCGCTGAGCCTGTGCGTCCGGAGCCTGTGCTCTGCAGCGGGAGAGGCCGCAACAGTGAGAGGCCCGCGTACCGCAAAAAAAAAAAAAAAAAAAAAAAAATAGTACATGGAATTAATTTTAATAACATTTTATTTAACCCAATGTATCAACATATAATCAATATGAAAGTGACTGAGGTCATGTCCATCCCAAGGGCTCAATCTCCGCATGGGGCTGGTGGCTACCATGTTGAATGGCACACTCTAGACTCTGTGTACAGATGATTTACCGCCCACACACGAACAACATGCCTGTAAAATGCCTTGCTCTGTCCACCCCCATTTCCCCTACCCCCATGCTAATGAAGTTGGGAAGGCTGAAAAGCATCTTTCTCTCTGACTGCCTCTGTTAGGGGAACCACTGACGGAAACTGCCTGCCCTGGCCAGGCACAAAAGCAACCACTTGCATGAGTTACTTTACACCAGGAGCTCCTGGTAAGGAACGCGGAACTAACAAGCTACCACCCACCAGAAGAATTTCAGAAAAGTCAAAAGGAGAGAGGAGACGCCAGTCCATATGTCCTACCAACTCCCAGGATCTTCCTCGCTGGAATCCATCTTGGCTGAGCGATGCGCATGCCACCAGGAAGGACCCTGAGTCAAACTATGGGCCAAGCAAGATGACTGGCCAGAGACAACCCGGAAACGAACCCCATTACCCTAAAACCTGAGACCGTGAGCCACGTGGCACAGCAGTCCTCCTGGGTTCACTCACCCCGCTGCTCTCCGCCCAGGCGCCCCTTCCTAATAAAGTCGCGTGCTTTGTCAGCACGTGTGTCTCCTCGGACAGTTCATTTCCGAGTCTCAGGCAAGGGCCCCCTCTCAGGCAGGCCCTGGAAGGGGTCCCCCTTCCTGCAACACCTCAAACCCTCTTTTCCAGACTTTCCCCAAAGAATTCTTACTTTTGAAACATTTGCTGTTAGGTCAGAAGGGAAACCAGATTGCGGTATGTTCAATGAAAGTATTTCAAGCCCTAATGGTGGGCTTCGAACCCTTGCTATCAGAAGATCTGGATTCAAATCGTGGCTGGCTAGAAGTAGGAGCTTGGGTAAAGCATTCCACCTCTTTGAATCTTAGGTGTCTCTTCAACTCAGCAGAACTGTACCATGTGTCCTGTCATGTCCTACCAACCTGCTGAGGCAGTGGCGTGAAGATCAAAATGGTGAATGTCAAGGGGATGAGGTGCCACCCAAAATTGAAAATCACATCATTTATTATTCCAAACTATTAAAAGCTGTGCGGCCACAGGAAATAACAGCCCGCAATATTTACAAAGACAGAGTAAGGATTTATATTAGGAAGCTGAATCAAAGAAGCAAATTCCTATAATTACCTACAAGGTCAACAATTTTCTTAATTATTTCCAAACCCTGACTTTTCATTTTTATTGACTGAGAGAGACACAGAAAGGGAGAGAATGATAAATGACCCCCAGGATAATAACCAACTGTGGTCCTTGGACACAGGTACTCATCATGAGAATCCATCTTGATAACGCCTAGCTATAAACTTAATAACGATCTTGACAATGACACTGCAGAGAACATTGCACGTGGACCTTATTTTCAAAGACCAACAATTTGAGACGCCTGTGGAGAGTTCCTGCAATATCTCTACCCCACAACCACCTGGATAGTTCCTTGCCCTGAGAGCTTTCAGGTTAGTAACATTAGCTTCTAACATTTCCTATGACACCACTTAAAATTTACCTTCTCATTGTTTTCTTTAAAATGAGATCCGTGTGCAGGGGACTAGGGAAATATGCTGTCTTCATTCCTAAATGGTTCTCTGCCCAGTGTTACTTAAAAACAAAATTCCAGTTTTGGACTTTTCCCATTTGCCTTCACTAATTACTTCCCCTATGTTCCACCCAGTGGTACCAAACTAATTCAAGTTCGAACAGAATTTAGTCATTATGTCATCACACTCATCCCCTACTCGTGGGGAAGCCGTGTACATACACGTTCTACTCGGAAATCCACACCCACCAGTTGCCTACTTCACAGCCACACGGCTTGGTGACAATTTTCATTCGCCACTGTCACATTATCTGAGTGCCTTAGGTGCACCTGCAGCCCTTCAAATGCCACCAAGATCGTGGCTGTGCAGAGCTGGAATGCAGGACTTCAGTCACACGTCTGTGGGTCCCCAAAAAGTCTTCTGGATAAAGGACTCAGGAGCATCTCCTTGGGCTCCAGCAATCCTAAAATGCTGTACCACAATTTCTAAGAAGAGATGCAGCCACTTCCAACCACGCCAAGTTGGCTTAGTGCAGTGTAGTGGGTGTGCTTTAAGTCAGATGTGGGATCCAGCCCTGGCTCGCATAATATGACTTTATAAACCACGTGATAAAACCATCTACGATTTACATGACATCCACTTCGTTAAGTGCCTTAGATACATTGTCTTATTTAAACCGTCACAGCAGCCCTACGAGGTGGGTGCCATTACCGTTGCATTTTACAGGTCCCACTGGGTTAAAATCAAGGTGTCGTCAGAGCCATGTTCCTTCTGGCAGCTCTAGGGGGACTCCACTTCCTTGCCTTCTCCAGCTTCTAGAAGCCTCCCACATCCTTGGCTCATGGCCCCTTCTTTGCATCATTCCAACCTCATCACACCCCTCTCTCAGTCTCACTCTGACCTTCTTGCGTTCTTCTCATAAGCACCCTATGATGACACTGGACCCACCCAGACAACCCCAAGATTCTCCCCATCTCAAGAGCCTTAACTTAATCACACCTGCAAAGTCCATTTTACCATATAAGGTGACATATTCATACATTCCACAGATTAGGATGTGGACATCTCGGGAGGAGGGGGTGTCATCATTCAGCCTACCGCAGTAGAAACCAGGGTTCAGAGAGGTTAATTTATTTTCACAAAGCCTCACAGCTCATGGTAGTGGAGCTGAGGTTTGAGTTTTCCAACTACATCAGACTTCCCTTTCTGAGTTCACCAGGAATGCCTCTGAGGCCAAACTCAGCACAGTGTCCCATGCGTAAAGTATAATCTTCCCCCTGCACTTCCGCAGTCATGTTGGTCCCCACGATCAGCAGCCCGCACGGTCAGCTCCCAGCCATCCACGCGCCTCGATCCAGAAGCCCCGGCGTACAGGGAGGCCATCATCTGCAGGGTCAAGGTCTGGTGCCAGAGCTGCCCCTCTTCAAAGCTCAGCCGTTACTTCCTAGCCGCAGCCCAGCAGTTTCCTCTGGTTTCATTTCATCTTGCTTCCTGTGCATCTTCCATGCACACCTCACTCCCACTCCAGAGCCTTTAAGATTCTTCCCATGCTCTGTCCTCAGAGCACACAGGGATAATGCCTTTTCTACAGATGGGTCTCTCTCCATTTCCTCCTTAAAATACATCAGGAGTTAGGAAGAATATCTGGTTTAACTGATAAGCATTTCCAAGGAGCATGGATGCACTAGCCCCTGGCTGGTCAGGGTGCTGCGGACTAGAAGACCCATTCCAAAAACCGCAGAGCACACGTCCAGGCTGAGTCTGGGCAGGAGAACGGCTCACCTTGAGAGGACATTGCCACCAAGGCCTTGCCTTCTGTGCCACTTTAACCCTCCTTCTTGACTATAAGAGAACTCAGGGAGTCCTTGCTCAGCCATGCCGGGCAGAATTACAAGAGACCAGAATACTACTGTTGGGTTTGCTAATCCTCCAACCTCTGGGCTCCTTATTTGCCCCGCCCTGTGGTATTTGATGGGTGCTCCGTGCCTCATCTGTTCTTCTTGGACTCCGTCTCCTGTTTTCTGAGTCCTCCCCAGTTGGTTTGCTATTGTGGGATGCACCTTCTTATCATGTAATTCACCCGATACACTGGCCAGAAGTTCTTCCACTGTCCCAATACTCAGTGTCTGTTTGATAAAAATCACACCCAAGGGGCACATCAGCCTTTTATGGTGTCTTCGCCAACAAGTCTAAGCCCCAGAGTTAGAGAAACACAACTCGCTGTGACAAGAGAAGATGCCTTGCTGCTCTCTTTGGTGTTTCCTTTTTGCACGTGGGTAGGCAAGGGCTCCCTGGGACACAAGGAGAGGTATTCATTACAAAGAGGAAGTTAATAAGAGCCACGGTGAGCCCAGATTTTTTCTTTTATCTTCTCTCTATACCATGGTTTGGTTAGCTTTTGAAATAATTGCAGATCAATTTCACTTAATTAATAACTTAAAACAGTGGTCCAGAATCCCCTTTGATCTCCATTGGGATAAATTCCTTGTATCCAAGGGAGCCTAGCAGGAAAGGTGGCTCTCAGAGGAGTTTCTGGGCCCCTCCTCTGGACGGACCTTCTTCAAGAGTCCCCAAGTCCTGAATCCCCCATCTCTAGTGCTCTGGGGCTCTTTGCATTTGATTTCTGCACCTGAGCAAGGCTTCAGCCCTGCCACCCAAGGTGAATTCTGGTCCACAGTGAGATCTCACACCAGGCACTGCATAAATCCTGGACACAGTTGAGTGAGAGAGACATTTATTGTCTGTTTTGGCTCTAAGTGAAGCTAAGAGTCTACGAAGAACATTTGGGACACACATGTGTGGTAAGTCTCTAGCCCTGTCTTCCCACCCTGAGTCTGACCAATGAGGCTAACTGACCGTGGATGTTACAATGATGGGTCCTGTGACTCCCCGGCCTTCTCATGTAATTGATTCCAGTTTTCCGAGTGTCTTTAGTAGCATAACAATATTACTAACACAATCCAGGATAGGGAATAAATAAAGCAATGTTTCTCCAAAAATTAATCCAGACTTCCTTTTTCCTGTGAAATTCACAGGTCACTAAAAGCAGGAAAAATAATTTAGACATAATGAACTATAACAGGTTGATTGAGCATCTCCAAAAAGAATCAGTGTTTTTATACTGCAAGACCATCGTTATATTAGATTCCTTTACTTGCAAAAATCAAATATGCATTTGATGTAGAAATTTTAAAAATCAAGATTGAAATATAGGATATCCTCAGGATTCCAAAACAGCCAAGAAATATATTTTTTGTAAATTCCTGGGTATCCTTGGAAAAGTCATTTAACCTCTTTGGGTCTCAGTTTCTTAAAATTCAGCAAAGATGAAGTCCATCTCTGGCTAATGTCTGAGGCAGCGCTGCTCAACAGAACTTTCTGTGATGACAGAAATGTCCTATATCTGAACTGTCTGATACAGCAGCCACCTTGAGCACCTGGAATGCATCTAGTGTGACCAAGGAACTAAATTTTAAATTTCATTTAATTTTATTTCATTTAAATTTAAATAGCCACATGTGGCTAGTAGCTATACATTGGACAGGGCAACTCTAAGGGGTCCAAACTGACGTAAGGAAAATTACAAGTGAGGTGAAGGCTGACGTTCTGGGACTGAGTGGCCTTGGGTCTACGATTAGCTATTACGACTACAGGGCGCTTTGCCTCTGCTCTCAGACACTTCCAGCTGAGCGAGGAAGGGAATGCTGCAAGGCCCAGTAAACCACACGCTTGCTTTATGACGGGCGAGCCCACTTAGCATCCAGTGGAGAAAGGAGAGAGGAACCGGGTGAGCACTTTTCAGTTACCACTCAGTAACTCATGACATCAGATGAGAAAGGACAGGGCAACTTCTTCCATGATCTGCTTGGACGTCCTGGATGTTCTGGGTTTTCGGAGAGAAGGTGGGAACTTAGTCCAGTTGGATAAGAGAGCTGGCTCCCTGCGGCCAGTCAATCAGAAAGCTTTTAAGACAGGAGTCTATGAAAGATGTATTAAATGCAAAAAGAAAAAAGAAAAAAGAAATCAAATACAGTAAAGTTTTCAACTTAGAAGCACTCCTAAGAGCCAGAGACCTGGTTCTCAAAACATAAAACCTGCATTAAGACCTCATTCCGTGTTGGACTCTAATCCACCTTTCCTAAGGGATCAGTGAGATCCCTCAAGGTATTTCCCTTTTTCAGGGTAGGGGTCTGAAATATGGTACTTTTCTGCCCTCCCCCAGAGCTAATTTCCTTTCTGAAAGAAACAAAAGCAGCAGAAACACTCCTTTGTGCCCTTGTGTTTTGCACAATCACTCGCCTTTAAATTGCCACATGAAAAACACTTTCCAGGCCCCATGGAATTAGGTGATTACGTTTAATATAACCTTCTGGGTTTTGGATTCATGCAAATCAACAAAGAATATGGAAACGTGTAACTCCATACTGCCCAAAGTACTTCTACAGTTTGAGTCTCAATTAAAATGTTTGTTTACTTATCTGCTAATCGCATTATTTTTCTCAATTTGCCCTCCCGTGCGCGGGTGTTCAGAATCTGAAATTCAGCCATTTCTGAAATATGACCAAAATGAAACCTGGAGAAAGAGAGTGTTATTCAACGAGGGAAAAGAAATACATAAACCCCAAATGAAAGGCCTGGAGTGTCCTTTAACTTTTTCTAACAGAAAACCATTTTCTATGGAGAAGGTATGTGCACAAAGGGGTAACTTTTTAGAAATTTACCAGTGATTTTATCGTGGTAAGTTGAGCCACGATCCCAAGGAGAATACGTGCTATTATTGCTAGAAACGCATAGAGCCTGTATTTATTTTCAGAGGAGTTTGGTATCATTTTTATTAGTTGCTCTTCGCAAAAAAGCAAAACAGAAACCACCCCGAATCTCTGGGAGGTAGATCAGATTTTATCTCTCTTTTTTTTTTCTTTCCAAATGAGGAAACCACACAAAGTGATTTGCCCTGGGGTCAGCCAGCCCATCGGTGGCTGGACTGGGGTTAGACGATCTGGTCTCTAGATTCCCAACCTGCTGAATCGTCCCTGGAGCCAATCCTTCTGTCCCCAGTGGGGACTTGCCATGGGGCGCTATGCAACCAGTAAGGATGCCGACAGACACGTCCTTCTCCCTAAATACTCCCTGGTTTCACCATCCACCAGTCCCCGAGGGCTCAGAACTGCCGCACCAGTGAGATCTTCTCCTGCGGTTCTTCTGGCTCCTTTATAACTAACACCACCTGGATGGAATCCAAGATGCTTCTTATTCTGAACTCTCTTCTATAGCAAAGAAGTCAGATGATTATTTTTACTGCAATCTGGCCGTAGCCCCCAGGCTGTTCTAAAGTCCCTGTTGGTTATCTCCCCTGAGGCAGAATGATATTTGGACAGAGCAGGGCTCTCCCACATCTACCAGCACACAGATGTGGTGGGGAGCTGGGAAGAGCCCTTCCCAAGGCTGGCACGGGCTTGCCACGCAGGGTTAAGGTCACCCCCGTCCTCAGGAAGCCTAGAGGAGGGCCGCTGCCCAGGTGGGACCACTCCTGCCTGCCCTCTAGTCACACGAACAGCAACCCCATGATCCCAAGGCTCCCTGAGCTGCAGACTCCAGGGAAGAGAATCCCAGCTTCTAGAAGGGGACAAAGCGCGATTAAGAAACCAGAACAAACAAGAAAACTTAATCGGTCAGCGTAACAAGAGCCTCTCTGCACCCGAATTTCCAGGTTGGTATGTTACCCACGTTTCCCAAAGACTGTTCTGTGGAACACCAGCTCCACACTTTGAGAAATAAGTCAAATAAGTTTGAGAAATACCACATTTTACATTCCCCTCTTGTCGAGTCACATTGGCATATCAAAGGCTATGAGAAGTTCCACGAAGAAGACCCTTTACTTTGCTCCACCCAGGGCTCCTGAAGTTCAACCAGGGGTAGGTCCTTCCTTGCAGGGGACGCAGAACACACTTCGGGAGATGCAGCCGTGGTGTCCCAGCCTGAAGTCATTTCTTACCTCCCGGGGGCCTCCCCTCCAGAAAGCTTCCTTTCTGCTCGTGGTGCACCTCTCCAGGCACTTTCCTCCGCCCGAGGCCTCTTCGATGGCCGAGTCCTGTCTCCTTCTGAGATGCCTTTCTGCTCGGCCCTTGCCTCTCTTTTGCTACCCTCTCCACCTCGGTTTGGGGCCACAGTGCCTTCTAAGTGTTCTCTCTGCCCTCTGGCATCCTCCAGCAAATCCCCCCCCCCCGCCGTTCACGTGTTCTAAACACACCATTATCCACATCTCTCTGGTGCTCAAAGACTGGCCACAACTCCCTGTGGCCTCCTGAAGTAAGACTGGGCTCTTCTGTTTCCTCTCCTGTCACCAGTGTCCACACGGACCCCTCCATCCACCCACGTCTCCCCACTCAACTCTGCACCCTCCACTTCCAACAGGCAGGTCTCACGAGCGGTGTGATTAAGAACAAAGGTTTGGAGATAGATGTGAGCTTGCATTCTATTTCTTTCCCTTAGGAACCCCGTGGCCCAAGCCTCTTTGAACCTTGGTTTTCTCATCTGCAAAACGAACATGATAATCAACTCTCAGGACTGTTGTAACGATGGGGTGGGATAACGTGGGTAAACATGTCACCTGGCAGGTGGGAAGCTCAACCAATGTTAACCAATCTTCTTAGCCAATGTCCCCAGTTCACCCTGCTTCCAAACTTGTATTTGTTCTGACACACGTACACACACTCTCACACACACTGATACATACATACACCTTCTAGAATTCCTTCCCCCTCCTGTCCGTTACCTAGACCATCCTCATCCTTCTGGGGCCAAATCACACCCGCCGCCTTGTGAATCCTTCCCTGAAGACACCCAAGCAGCAGTCCCTCCTCCTGGATTTCTCCTGCACTCGTGGCCTCAGTTGTTCTCTAATGTTTCCAAACACGTTCACCTGGTTCCCCAACAGGACTGCAAATTCTTTTTTTTTTTTTTTTTTGCGGTACGTGGGCCTCTCACTGCTGTGGCCTCTCCCATTGCGGAGCACAGGCTCCGGACGCGCATGCTCAGCGGCCATGGCTGACGGGCCCAGCCGCTCCGCAGCATGTGGGATCTTCCCCGACCAGGGCACAAACCCGTGTCCCCTGCATCGGCAGGTGGACTCTCAACCACTGCACCACCAGGGAAGCCCAAGGACTGCAAATTCTTGAATGCCGGGGCTTCATACTATGTGGTCCCATAGACCCCTGCTCTACAGAGATTGGGAGCTGACTGGGTCAAATAGTCACACCAGGATGAATCTAGTGCCTTTTCCTCCAGGCCCTTTGAAAGCCCTGTTAGTTCTCAATTTCCTGTAACTTTTGAAACCTGACCTTGGTGGCACATTCCAGGCAAAAAGAAAAAAGCCTCAAAAACCTACTCTTTTTTTATATCCCAAATACCAGAAGGAAAAGCAGCGAGTTGATCTGGGGGACCATCACCCACACACACTTGGTGAGCACCATCTCTGTGCACAGCGCTCTCTGGGGCTCTGGTCAAACCTGTGCTAGAAGGAGCCTTAACCGCAGGTTAAGGGGACCTGAAATAAGCACCCAGACTTGGTCAACTAGCCTGTTCCCACCCCCGCTACGCTCCCAGCATCCCCACCCTCTCCTGCCACACATGGGGAAACAAGCAGAGGGAACATGGTCCAGTAATTCCACCTTAGGGGGCACTGGAGGTGCTGGAAAGCAAGGTGTGACCCCCTAGCCTGCTCACTTCTCCCCAGGTAAAGGCTTCTTTCACTGGTCTTGACCTCAGGCATCTTCTGTCTTTTTACTCTGTTGGTCCACTTAGAAAATGCTTCCCAGCTGATATCAAAGGGAAGTAACCTATTGGAAGATTCTCTTCATTTCAGGGGTCTCCCGGGACCTCTCAACCACCAGCCCTGCCCCTCAGGAGGTGGACAGACGCCGTTCTTCCTTCACCAGGAGGCGCCCAAAGCCGCCGCCGTGTCTCTGCTGAAGCGGGCCTGGATTTGCCCCACTCAGAGGACTACCTGATTCTTCTGACCCTTTTCATGCAATAGGGGATTTTCTCCAAGTTCTATTTTAAAAAACAAGTTCTTTTCTAACCCCATTGGGGTCCCAAGGAATCCAAAGGAGCCTTCCTGAACCAGGCTCTAGTCCAAGCCAAAAGGGTTTCTCCTTTTTTATTCTTAGCCTTGGGCTCCTGCTCAGAAGAACTTTGTCTCCTGTCCCATCCAGATCACTACCCAGGGTCTTTCGAAATAATTGGCTCCGGCCCTCTCCAGCAACGTGGGGCTGCTCCCTTCTCCTTCTTCCTGGAGTATTCACAGGCATGCATGTGCACACCTACACACACACACATGCACACGGGCACATGCAGTCTCCCCCCACGTCCACATTCCAATCTGTGACACTGTCCTCCTTCCAGCTTTCATTGTGGGCGTAGACAACTTTGCGCAGCATAAACTGCAATGCCCAACAGAAAAGGCTGGGGTTTTCTTATCTATCTGTCAGCGCCTCTTCATTACAGCTGAGCTGATCTGAAACGAGGAGATTCTTTGCCTCCCACCTCCACACCCTAGGAGAATCTGCTTACACAGCAGATGTCCATCCACTCGCCCACCGTGCGGTGACAAGAAGCTGCGGCTTCCCAGGTGGGCACAGGCGAGCAAGCTCTGGGGGTGTCAGGAGCATGAGAAGTGGAGACGCAGGGCAGGCAAAACACCCCCAGAGGAGCCACAAACGCTGGACAGAAAAAGATGTCATGATGCTAGAGGGACCCCAGAACGATGAAGAGGTGCTTGTGCTTCGCTTCCAGTCCCAGGGCTTCCAGGGGACCTTGGACAAGTTATCCATGAACTTTCACGATCAGCCTCTCTCCCTCGACCTTTCTTTCCCACTTGAATTCTTGGCATCATGCACAGCAGATAAACCGCTGGCACTCAGAGTCTCCGTCACCAAAGACAGTTTCAAATGACTGGTGAGCAACTGGTGGAGGGGGAGAGGCGGTGAGACGGGAAAGGTGGATTGGGGGGTGGTGCCAGGGATTGGACGTGTGCAGCAGAGCCCGGGGAGTCACACTGGGGACGTGCCTTGCTGGACTCCATCTGTGTACATTCGGCAGTGGCAGGACACAGAAGGCTCTCTGTCCAGTGTGGGAACGGGGCGGGTCCTTCTGCTCCCCAGGGCTCCAGGCCCAGGCAAGAACGAGAATCAGGTGACCCGTGCAGAGAGGCTGCAGCAGGCAGTCAGGGACACTAGCTGGCTCACCTGTGGCCCCGGGTGAGAGGCAGGGACAGCGTGAGTGCAATGTTTAGTTCACACGTGCACGCACCCCATGGAGGTTTGTTTGAAAGCATCCTCCGTTCCTCAGGGCCTTCATTCCAGTTGGGGGTTCAGTGTCCTTGAATGTGCCACGTAACTGTCGAACCCAGTTTAGTTAGGGAATTGGAGCTTCAGTGAGCCTCCCCCTGATGTCAGGGGGCAGAGGGGAGGGGACCACGGGCTCAGGCTGCAGGGGTCCCCCTGCCCTAGGGCACAGAGGCCGGCGGTCAGTCCCTCATAGCTGAGCACAGAGGAGCAGAGAGCAGGGGACTTCGGGTGCTCCGAGCCGGTCATTCCTCTCCACCCAGTCTTGGGGCAATGCCGGCAGTGCCCTCAACAGACCTAGTGGGGAAGAGGCCCCGGGGGGGTCCACGCCCTACCGGCTCTCCTTGGTCTCAGCGTCCTCGGGCTGCTCTGCACCAGGAGCTGCAGCATCAGCCTGAGCAAACCCTGGGCTGGGGGCCGCCCCTGTGCAAACCTGGGTGGCACCTCCCCATGCTCCCCCCACTCCAGTTTCCCTCGCCTTTTCTCTCTCCTGTTTTCAGTCCCTTGAGGGTTTTTTTTGGTCTCTCCTATTCTTTTTCTTTTTTCTTGAGCCCTAGAACTTGTGTGATCACCGCTTTGGCTTATCCTACCTTGGAATTTAGAAAGAACCTGCCGTGGGAATTCCCTGGCGATCCAGGGGTTAGGACTTGGTGCTTTCACTGCCTTGGGCCAGGGTTCCATCCCTGATCGGGGAACTAAGATCCCCACGAGCTGCACGGCGTGGTCGAAAAAAAGAAAAAGAACCTGCCGTGGATGGTCCTTGGGATGTACAGTCCCTCCACAGGTAAGACAGAAGCCCAGGATCGCATGGCTGAATTGGCTTATAATCAGGTCAAAACACATGTTTGGTATCTTCGCTGCTTCCAGGACGTCTTATACTGGCCGCCCAGTCAGGGGGCTGTGACGGAGAGGAAATAACTGAACAGCAATTGCTCAGGAGCGAGGGGTGCTCGTGGAGTTCACCTGACGGGAAGGCTAATCACTCTTCCATGGCGAGAGCTTCAGGGCAGGGTGAGGACCTGCCTGGCAAGTTGCTGGGTGGCAGTTTGGGGACGCAGCTGTCAGACAGACTATTCCTTCCTGATGAAGCAAAAGCCTTTGTGAACCCACCAAACATGCGGCAGCACGGAACTCACTGTCAGCCACACGGCCGAGCTCATCCACCCATCCCAAGTGGGACCTGCGGCCTGAGCCCTTCAACGACAGCCCCGGACACATCTTGAACCAGGAAAGGAAGCCAGAGGCCCAGGCCAGACCCCAGGCTGATGTTGAATGAGTGAAAGGGAAATCAGCCACCGTCCTCCCCCCACACAAAAATACAGCCACACCTAATTCAGACCAACTTGGAAACTAAAAATAGGTGATGGAGAGGAGATGGTGGAGAAGACAGCCCTCGAGGAAGTTTGGTTTTGACCAGAGGGGTTGGAAAAGCCTCGTCTCTTCCCTCCGTTGGCAGAGCGGTTGATTGTGCAACGTGTGAGAAGCCCGCACTCTTATCTGGGCCGCCAGTTAAACTGGCGGAGGAGCTCTGCTCGCAGCGGAGCTGCTCTGGGCCGGGTGGCCTGGGACGGGCCCTTCCGGGCGCTGGCTGTTGGCAGCAGTGCCCGCTGCCCTGGTGCTCCTCCAGTCCAGGCTCAGGGCTCCCGCCGCTCCCAGAGGCCCGGGAGGCCTCCTGGTACTCACGCCCACCACCCTGCCCCTGACCCGCGCACCTGCTAGAGCACCGTGGAGTCCTGGGCTCCCCAGAGAGAATCAAAAGTCGAGTTAATAAGTTAACCGTTTACAGGCCACTGCGTACCCTTGAAAGATAAGGGAGCCCTCAGCCTGGGGATAAACACTGTCCAAGGTCAGAAGTCTGTGAGGCAGGTGTCTTTGGAGAATGCTGTTTCCTATGGGTCAGCGCTGCCTGGGCCTTCCAGGCTTCCTGGACGGAAGCATAAAGACCAGCCCTAGGCACCCGCTGGACAGCATGGGGCCGCGGGGTGCCCGCTGTGGGGATGCTCGCCACTCAGGCTGGTCCTGAATCTGCCTCCTGGCCGGCTTCCTTCTGCAGCCCTGCTCCAGGCCATGGCTCTCCCCTCTCTTGGCCCAGTTTCCCATGAACACTGGAAAGACTGTGGTGTCTGCATTTGTGCGCTTAAAAATAAAAATGATTCCACACCATCAGTTTAAGAATCCCAGAGCTCTGATCTTCTCGAACGATTACTTAATAATAATGCTGTTGTTTCTTCCTCTTCCTTTTCTCTCCTTCTTCAAGTGTCAAATTCTTTCAAAACATTTATAACACTTGGTGTCCCTGCTTGGGACATGGCTAAGTTGAGCGTGGGCTTCATCTGCTATTTGGTGCTGGTCCCATCCTGGCTTTCAGCAAACAGCTTCCAGCTGTGAGAAGTGCCCCTTGGTCACCAGGACCCAAACCAGTCACCAGGACGAATTCACCTATTCTAGTGATGCCAACAGTCCTTAAATTAAAGATATGGGTACAACTGGTCTACTTAGAATGAACTTAAGCCAGGAGCCTTGAGACCCAGGGACCAGTCCAGGTTCTGCCTCTAAAGGGCTCTCTGTCTCTTTGGTCAAAGCACTGTCTGTCCCTGGACTCAGTTTCCTGAGTGGTGAAATGAAGACGTTTCCTCATCTGTGTAGTGACTAGAAGACTGCCCAGGTCCCTTCCACCTACTGAAGACTGTGCCATCAACTGGATTCGGGCCCAAGCCTGGACAGTACACAGCCCTCTCTCGGGGACACCTCTGTCTTTCCTGCCTTGCACTTAGTTTTTGTCTAGAAAGCTGTAAGAGTCGAGACCGTGAGAGAAGGCTGAGGAGCCATTTATCCCCTGCATCAGGGGTTTGGATTAGGTTGAAGGGTGGAGGGTAAACTCAATGCCTAGACCTGACGGGTTAACCACTGGAGACTTATTTTCACTCTGTTAAAAAGTCTTCTGATATCGCTTCACGGAGAAGCCTGCCGCATCTTAAAACCGCCAGTGTCACGAGCTGTCTGATGGAAAGTGGAAATGGGCAGGATGTGGTTTGAACTGACAAAAAAATGAGGCAGCCCATTCCTCATCGGGGAGCGTGAAGCGACCGACGGTGGGGAGGCGAGAACAAGAGACTGTGTCTTTCTGACTTGGAGCCAACAGTCAAGCCTGGATCAGCCAAACCAGTTGCTTAGTGCCAAGACGGTCAAACAGCAACAAAACACATACACACACAACCACCACAAAAAACAATCAACTAACAATATTTCTTGTTTTGGGTAGTAAAACTTTGCATCTTTAGAGCAACGTACACATTTCAAGACACGTTCACATACGCGTGATGCTTGCAGTCACTTAACAGAGAAACGCACGGCTATGTCGCTACTCCTGTTTTCCAGATAAGAACACTGAAGTAGGGTCTGGTTATGAAGACCAGTTACAAAGCCCGGGGCTTCCCTGGTGGTGCAGTGGTTGAGAGTCCGCCTGCCGAGGCAGGGGACACGGGTTCGTGTTCTGTTCCAGGAAGATCCCACGTGCCGCGAAGCGGCTGGGCCCGTGAGCCATGGCCACTGAGCCTGCGCGTCCGGAGCCTGTGCTCCGCAACGGGAGAGGCCACAACAGTGAGAGGCCCGCGTACCAAAAAAAAAAAAAAAAAAAGGACCTGCTGTATTAAAACAAAGACGGCTCAGGAATCCAGGACTCCTGACACCTGATCCAAACCTAGTGTCCGATGCTTCTGAATTTACGTAAACGAGCCCTGTTTCAGAGAGAAAAGCAGGTTCCCAAGGCATCTGCCACCATAGCTTATACCAGCAGTCCCCAGCCTTTTTGGCACCAGGGACCGGTTTCGTGGAAGACAGTTTTTCATGGACGGAGGCAGGGGGGGAGGAGGGTTCAGGCAGTAATGCGAGCGATGGGGAGTGATGCGGGGCAGCAGATGCAGCTTCGCTTGTTTGCCTGCCTCTCACCTCCTGCTGTGCAGCCCGGTTCCTAGCAGACTGCAGAGCAGCAGCGGCCCCCCACCCAGGCGTTGGGGACCTGTGCCTTATACCATATCGCACTGCCCTGACTGGGGGGCCTCATCCGCACTTTACCACATGCTCATGACACCTGTCACCTTACCAGCCCATTGAGTCACTCAGTCAAAGTCTGAAAACTCAACAATTGATTATAAATTATGAAAACACACACTCAAAGGTCACTAATCTCCAAAGACTTAGATACAGAATTCTCTGAGCTACCACAGGATCTTGCGGTAAAAGGTCTCTGCTGTGCCCCCCTGAGCCAGTTAGAGAGATGAAAAGCCTTTTTTCTTCACTTTCCCAGAAAGGAAAAGCGTTGATGCGAAAGGAACAGGAGTTCAGTGAGTACCTAGAAATCAACGGCGGTCCACAGTTCCCAGAACCGTACAAGTCACCTGGCTAGATCACTTTCTAACCCAGGACCATTTCCACCAGAGAGCACTGCGGCCCAGCTGCAGGGACCTTCCTGGTCAAGTGTTTGTGACACTTGACGTCTTTGTTGAGAGGAGCCGTTTTGGAGAACGTGACAATCCCAGCACCTTTGCTGATTGGCTGGTTTAGCCACATTTTAGACTGCTGTCCTTCCAAATGATTGGTGGGAAGTGACCTGAGACCTCTGGGTCTGATTCCTCATCTCTAGCATTGGGGTGGATGACAGCACCCATGGCGCGGGTGGTCCTGAGGATGAGCGATGTCATCCTGTAGGTGCTCAGAGTAAACACCCTGGTGTCAAGTGAGCGCCCAGCATGGGGCAGCTACGGTCCCTCTTGCAGGGTTCTTGAAGCAGGTAAGCGTTTTTTAAACCATAAAACCCCCGCCTGCTTTTTTTCTTCCAAGACATTATCCAGAGCAACAGACCTTGTTTAATGTTTTCCTGGCTTCCTTCCCTCTGTTTGCAATCTCTGGGGAGGAAGAGGGGGAGGGCAGAGGGAAAAGGAAGGATGTCCACATCTTGCAAACACCACCTCCCTCTGCAAACGCCCCCCGATTCATCCACTGCACTCCACCCAAAGGACTTGTTATTTTTAGCACATGTGAGCATTTAGTATATGATAAAGGTGACACCATGCTTTGGTGGGGAAAGAAAGGACCACACCATAAATGAAGCTGGAACAACCAGCTAATTATTTAGGAAAGTGGACAGATCAGAAATTTATGCCCTCCCAAATCCAAAATCAAATGGATGTATTTCAGAATGAGGAATGCCTTTCTAAGCATAAAAGTGAAAGAAAGACCTACAGATTTGACCACATAAAATACAAGCCTGGGAAAGTCACAGAAATAAGGTTAAAGAGTAAATGTCACACCAGATTAGAATATTTATAACATATGTGAAAGCCCATTATTCCACTGGGTTACTTATCGTTTTATTCGCTTTTAAGAGCTCTTTGTATATTAAGGAAATAAGCACTGTCTCATGTGTGTCATATGCCATTATCCATTTGTTTGTGGTATTTCCTGTCTCTCAGAAATGTTAACTCCTATGCAGTTAAATTTGTAAATCTGCAGAAATTAATTATAAGCTGACTTCACTGTATATATATATATATCTATATAGTCACACTTGATGTCACCTGAGCTCTGTGCCTTGCCAAGAATAGTATAAACAGTGCCAAAGAGCTGTTTGTTATTGTTAGTAGAGGGATTATACAGAATTTTGGATCTAGAGTCTCCTGCTGCCTTAAAAAAAAGGGAGGGGGGGCAGCTGATAAATATTTTTGTTGGAATTTTGACATGAAGCTGCCATTCTTAAAGCCTTCAAGCCCTGTCTGTTTTCAATCCATGCCCTCATTTCTTTGTCTGAAATACCAACCGAGTTGCCAACTCTCACTGAATGTCTTCAGAGGCAGAAGCCAGAAAAGTTGTCACAGCTGTGAGTGATAACATGTGACAGGCTCCGTGTTGAGTGGCAGACACTGAATGTGCAAGGTCTCCCCCATCTGGGTAGGCTAGATAGCAATATACCCAATTCCTTGACTGGTTTCCATTCTGTTTTTCAAAGCTGGGCATGTGGAATTTCCCAGGAGGAACCAGAACAGGTAGGCATGGAATGCAACACTCCTGATTTCATTAGGTGTCTCTAAATCTCCATGAAGTTTTTATTAGTTCTGGTAACCAAGAAAGAAAGAAAGAAAAAAAACAGTCATTTGTTAAAGTCATAACGCTGCGCTAAATGGATAAGGTCCTCTAACTGACCACAAGGAAGCTCAGGGACACCATAGATCAGCTGCTAAATGACTCGAGATGTTTCGATTTAGAGAAGATGTCTGGCTCCCTAACAGATTTGTCTGCCCATAAATTTCTTGATTAGGCTAAAGGCCTCTCTGCCAACAGAGCAAGATCTTCAATTCAGTACGTCCTTCACTCGAGTTAATATCGTGACTGAAAGCATGTTCGATCTGGGTGACACAATATTTAAATTTAAAATTGTGCTCATGGTTCATTTCCAAGAGATCCATTTATCAGTTTAGGTGGGAGACGGAAATCACGAAGGTTAGAGCCATGATGCTCTTGGAGGTTTATTAATGGGAACTGTGGGCCAGAGGCAGAAGCTCCTTCTGACTTCATACTGCCTGCCAAGGACGACTTGTCTCAAGTACATCAGTGCCCCTTGTGGGAAAATACTGTTCAACATTTATTTTTGATGGTCCAATTCAGGCTCCACAAGACACCACTGAAATGCCCAAAGTAAATCAGTATTAATCACTGGCACTGAAGATAATACAAGAACTGCTCACTGTATCTCAGTTGTCTGCTCAAAACCAGACAACTGGTTAAGAAAACGCATGGAATTTGGGGCTTATTTACCAACTTTTCCACTCTTCAACTGTTGGAAGTAGAGATACATGGACAACATAGTCACTTTTGAATTGCTATATCTCCCTTTCATTTTTTTCTTTTTAACCCTTAATATTCTTTCCATCAAGAAAAACAAGCCGATAATAGTAGAAATGTGAAAACCCTGCTTAGAAATGCTTTTTTAAAAAAGTAAACAAAAAAAACCTCAAAATTTTTGGTTTTCTAGAACTTTCTTTTCCCAAGAAAATAACCTATTTTCTTCTGGGTAATTTCCCCTACCAAGTATAACTAAAAGCTCTCTCACCCAGGAAGAGTCAGGGCAAAAATAAATAGATATAACCATGGATCCTGCCAAAACAGAATTGTTTTGGGATAAAATTACTTCTGCAGGGGGCTTCCCTGGTGGCGCAGTGGTTGAGAGTCCACCTGCCGATGCAGGGGACGCGGGCTCGGGCCCCGGTCCGGGAGGATACCACATGCCGCGGAGTGGCTGGGCCCGTGAGCCATGGCCGCTGGGCCAGCGTGTCCAGAGGCTGTGCTCCGCAACGGGAAAGGTCACAACAGTGAGAGGCCCGCGTACCGCAAAAAAAAAAATTACTTCTGCAGGTGATTCCTTAACAATGGTAGTCAAAACCATTGACACTGGATCAAATATTCCGAGTGTCTTAAATTAATTAAACATTAAAGAAATAAGACACAGCTACTTGACTTCTACTTTTGTTTCTAAACATGAAATGGTATATTTAGACTCTCTCTTAGATCTTCTTGTGAAACAAAGTTACTCCCCGGGTGGGCTGTGCTTGGAAGTATTGTTCTCTGGTAGCCTACAATTTGCAAACAAGTTGGTACTTTGATCTTCTTATAATATTATGAATGTCCTTCCTATTCCTTGCCCTCCTATCAGCTTTACAATCCCCTCAATACCGTAGACAAAGGAAAGGCTGGCCCCTCTTGTAGCCAACTCGTAGAAGATCTAGAATTTCACTTCTGTGGGGCAAGCACATCCTATTTCTGCAAAGAACACGCATACCGATCATCCCTCAGGTGATCTTCCCTGGCATAAATGGAGGAAATCCTTCTTTAAATTCCCCTGAGGTACAGGTATTGCTTGTGTAGTGTGGACCAATCTCATTCCACAAACTCAGATATGCAAGAAATAACACATATCTTTATGTAATTGAAATGAAATTAAACAAGACTCTAAAACACCCTTACACCAGGCTGGCAGAAAACTTCATCTCATTCTTGATTGGTTAGAGGAGTTCTCCCTTTCCCTAGAAGAAGCCAGAAGGTTCTTGCCTAAAAATGGAGGATGAGCCAAGATCTCCAGTTCGTTGTGGCTGACACTGATGTCAGTCATTTCTCAGAGTCAAAGTGATCTCTTGAAGGCAAGTTACCCTACTGCTTGTGGGTCAGGCTTGGGCAGGGATCTTTACCAAGACTGGGAGCCCCAGGGCCCAAGACTGAGCCTCATTTGGTATCCCACAAGCTGTCTCCCCAGAAGTTCTGTGCTGTCACCAGGCACTGCCAGGGAGACAGAATTGGGTTCTGCTTCTCTCCCTTGAGGGAGACCACCATAATGCCCCCATATGACACAATATGTCTCCTTCCCTGTCTCAGTCTTGTTTTTTGCTTCACTCAGAGCCAAGCTTTAGACAAGCAAGTCTTCTTTTTGTTCTGTCTGGTGGTTTTCTCTAGTTCAAGAGTGGCACTCATCAGAGGACCTAGCTTGTATAGGTATCTCTGGTCTGACATTCCAGCTTGCAGTAGTCCTAGGCTCTATCCACTGCCACCAGGGCCGTAGCCTCTTAAAAGTCCAAGATCTAGAACACCATGGATGGTGAATGCCTTGGGGTGAATGGGAGCTTTGATTTTCTCTTATATCCTTTCAGGGCTTTAATCCTTTCCCTTTACCTCAGCCATACATTTGTGAAGTTATAAAAGGGAGGTTTCTCCAGAACCTCAGCCGCCATATTACCCACATGATTTCTTACCATAGAGTCTCTTTTTTGTTCCTACTATAGTCTCTCCGCACCCCCTTTTTTTTTTTTTTTTTTGCAGTATGCAGGCCTCCCACTGCTGTGGCCTCTCCCATTGCGGAGCACAGGCTCCGGACGCGCAGGCTCAGCGGCCATGGCTCACAGGCCCAGCTGCTCCGTGGCATGTGGGATCCTCCCAGACCGGGGCATGAACCCGTGTCCCCTGCATCGGCAGGCAGACTCTCAACCACTGCGCCACCAGGGAAGCCTTCCCTCCCCATCCTTTTTTTGTTTTGTTTTTGTTCTCTTAGTCCTTCCAGTACGTCTATAACCAAATTTCTGTATTAAATCCTCTCCGTTTGACATACTTACTATAATTTCTGTTTCCCTGACTGGACCTCTGATACATACAGATGCAATTCCTGAGCCTGACTCAGCTCCTCGGCCCTGACCTCCCCCTTCCTTGTCACCTCCCCACTTCAGGGACCAGTAAGTGGGGCTGCAAAGCAGGCTGTGCATAAGCAAATACAAAGCTGAAATAAGCCCGAGTAACTTACACACATCAGTTGCATAAATTAGTGTACGGGAAAGAAAAGGAGCTTGGGAGTCAGTATGAGGTTCAAATTTTCTCTGCACTTGAAGTGATACCTTAGGCAATACACTTCGCTGCTGTGTTCTACGCTGAACTGTGTCCTCCAAAAAGATATTTGAAGATCTAACCCCCAGAACCTCAGAATGTGACCTTATTTGGAAATAGGGTCACTGAGATGTAATTAGTTGAGCTAAGGTCTTACTGGAGTAGGGTGGGTCCTTTATCCGATATGACTTTTATGAAAGAGGAGATGACACAGACACCAAGATACATATAGGGGGAATGCATGGGATGACAGAGGCAGAGATCAAAGTGATGCAGCTGAAAAACAAAGAGCCCAAGGACGGACAGCCACCGGGAGGAGCCAGAAGGAGGCAAGGAAGGGTTCTATCCAGAATCTCCGAGGGAGTACGGCCGCGCTGTCACCTTGAGTTCAGACTTCCAGCCTCCAGAACTGTGAGAATAAATTTCTGTTGGGTTAAGACACCCAGTTTGTGGTACCTTGTTATAGCAGCCCTAGCAAATGAATATATTCTCTAAGTTTCCTCATCTCTAACAGTGGGATAGTAACACCTTTAGAAGTTGTTTTGAAGATTAAAGTAAGATAATGTATGCAAAGCATCTGGATGGTAGAAGGCAAACAAGACATAGTAACTTTTATCATCATTTCACAACATGGAATGAGCTAGTTCAGAACCCCTTTCCTGTAAGCAGTGCCTGCTTCCTACACACACACACACACACACACACACACTGTTCTGTGCATAGCCCTGTGCTATGTTGTAGCAAAGTCTGATGTGCTTTTGTCCACTTCACACTGTTCTGTGTATAGCCCCGTGCTATGTTGTAGCAAAGTCTGATGTGCTTTTGTCCACTTCAAAACCTCTAGGATGTTCCTTTCAGCCAGGCTTGACCTGTATAAAAGGTCTGGCCATGGGTGAAGGGATCTGAATTGGACGATGGCCCTGGATAGAGGTAGGACTGTCGGAGAACATCATATTCTTAGCTTGGCCCCTGCCCCACCTGGAAACATGGCGAGCCATGTTTAACTTACAACCACAAAGAGCTGAAGTTGAATGGAAAGTGTCCTTGCTTGCCAAGGCGTTTGCCCGTGATTGATAAAAATGGCCGTAACTTCCGTTCTTTTGGTGTGCCTTTCGTTTAAAAAAGAAGAAGATTGCTGGCAATACCTCGAACTCGGACGGAGGGAGACAGCACAGCTTGGGTTGGGTGTGAACCTGCATGGGGATCACGGGGGAGAAGATTCCCCACACAGTACTCCAGGACGCCGCTTGCAGCCTTATTGCCACTTAGGGACAATAAAAAAAATTTTTTTTTTTTCTTTTTTTTTTGTGGTACGCGGGCCTCTCACTGTTGTGGCCTCTCCCGTTGTGGAGCACAGGCTCCGGACGCGCAGGCTCAGCGGCCATGGCTCACAGGCCCAGCTGCTCTGCGGCATGTGGGATCCTCCCGGACCAGGGCACGAACCCGTGTCCCCTGCATCGGCAGGCGGACTCTCAACCACTGCGCCACCAGGGAAGCCCATAAAAAATAAGTTTTTAAAGGAAGTAGGTAACTTTCCCAAATGTCCATAGTGTGAATGAGTAACAGGGGTTTCAGCCTCACACGCATGGGCGAGGAGAGCCCAGTTGCCGAGAGAACGTAATGTGCCCGCCTCGGCGTCCCCTCGGTTCTGGCCACCAGCTGCTCAGAGCGGAAAGCCGAGCAGCCACAGGCCAGAGGTGCTGCTGCAAATATGCGCGCGGAACCTCTCGCCAGTGCCAGCGCCCCGCCCTCTTCTCCAGATGCTGAGCAAATCAGGACTCCGGGAAAAAAAGCCGAACTCAGGACTGACCTGCTCTCTACCTGAGTCATCTTTGAGCCGTCGTTGGACGGAGCTTCAGAGCCGTCAGAGCCGTTAACGGCGCAGCTCTCCTACAATCACAGGGCCGCCCAGGAGAAGCAGTGCCTGGGAAAACGCTGAAGAGCAATTAGGCAAAATCCTAAATTGCAGAGTTCTCACTCCGCAGAGAAATGCAAATTATAACTTTGCCTCCTCCAAAAGCCCACGGCCTGATTTCGTTCTCCATCTGCAAGCTGCTCCCATCCTCCGCAGGGCCTTCCCCAACAAGCTTTCCTGGACAAGCGGCTGCGGGGACATGCTGGGGGTCGGCTCAGCCTGCGCGCATGCTCTTCCGGCGAGATCCCGGAGGCGGGGAGGAGATGCAACCTGAGGTTGACCCAGAAAGGCGAGCAGAACGTGAACGGGAGGGATGGGAGAGGAAGAAGTGGCAGGGGGGAGCGTGGAGCGGGGAATACAAGGGAAGGCAGCAAAGTCCCAGCAGTGTGGCCACATGCGGCGAGAAGCCACCTTCCCTCGGCCTGGCGCAGCGCTCTGCCCTCCACGCTTCCCCAGGACCCCAGGCCTGCAGACGTATGAACATCACCCATCACTCAGGCCTCAGTCCAAACACTTCCCAGGTGGGTGGGCCACAACTCCCTCTGCGCCTCCCTGCGATGGGCCCGGTGTCCCGGAGATCCCGGGGGCAGGGGCTGTCCTTCCCCCTAACAAAGTGCCTGGGACACAAGGTCAAGGAGCTGAGTAAAGGAGGACAGCATGGGCAGAGAGTGGCTCCTGGTGGGACATCTGCCCACGTGTCGCCTCGTATTCGGTTCAGTGGGCTCTTGGTGCTGTGACCAGGACCCCAGGGAGTCAGAGAAATGTCAGCTGGGGGGCCGCCCAGGCCCTTCTTCTGCGGTGCAGTGGGGTTCCCTGCCTTCATCGCATTTGTCGGGCCCCATCCCACTTGTCCCTGCAGATTTTGCTCCAGACCCAGTGAGCTCTCGACCCAGCAGGACACGGCAGGGTTTGGCGACAACCCTGTGTTGTGACCACAGAGCCTGAGGTGTACCAGCAGGGGGCTGGCCCCTCCTCCTGTGATCCCCCCACAAGGCCAAGCCCTCGGCCAACCTCCCCTTCTCCGGGCTCTTCGGACCGTTTCTCACCTTCTGGGTCGCAGGAATTTCTAGGCTCTGACCTACAGGGACCTGACTCTGCCGCAGGCTGGGCTCTGGAGAGGAGCTCCCCGGGCAGGCAGATCTGCACCGGGCCTACCAAGCAGGAGCCCGGGGCAGCGGAGGAGGGTGGGTGGGGGAAGGGTGGCAGGACTCGTCTGGACCGCGCAGCCTGCCGGGCCTGCTGGGGGAGCCGGGGGGAAGGAGTCAGCTCTCGGAGGACCTTGAGCATGACCTTGAGAATTTACCCTGTGGTAAAGGAGGGCCATTAGTAAGTTTTCAGCAGAGGAGACACATGGTTAGATCTGTGTTTTGGAGAGATAGCCCCCAGCTTTGAAAGTTCTAGCTATAACGGGTTGCCCAGGTTAATGAATCACTTTTTACAGGCCTGTTCTGTCTGTCCTCATCCATCAATACCCATCTCTAATCCAATATCCAGACACCCAAGGCACTCAGATTTATGGGGATGTGGGAGAGAGTCAAGTGTACAGTGGGAATTGGGGGAGAATTCTGAACCGGGAGCCTTTGAGGTCCCCCTGACCTGAGGTGTTCTATCACCCCTGTCCCAGGGTAAAATCTGATTTCTCCATAAGCCATTTGGATTTTTAAAATCTATTTCATAACCCACCAGAACTAGGTTGCTATATACTTGTTCCAGGAGAGGGTGTGTATAAATCATTTGATTATTACTGGGTAAATCAAGAGCATCTGTATGGGTAGCGAGTCAGGTCCGGTGTTGGTGATTTGCAGCACTATTAATAGTATCTTCACCTGTGCGGTGTCACAGAGCCTAGAGGCTCCCACCGACCACTACCCCACTTGAGCCTTGTGACCACCAAGGCATGAGCTCCAAGGTCAGCCTGCCTGGAGGGACCCCAGCCCTACCATGTACATGCTGTGCAACCTTGGGCAAAATACTCTACCCCTCTGTGTCCTCAGTCATCTCCTTTGTAAAACAGAAATGGTTGCAGAATCCACCCCATGGCGGGTGTTGTAAGAACTTAATGAGTCAATACACGCAAAGTGTTTAGAATAGTATCTGGCACAAGGGGAGCAGATTCTAATAGAATATTAGATTATTCTTATTATAAGAATATAATATAATAAGAATATAATATTATTCTTATTATCATCCCCCCCCCCCGGCCATGGAGACACGACCAGAATTGGACCTATGTTTGTTACTTTCCCGTAGACTCAATATGGATTCAGGGCCCGTCCACGTCCAAGCAAAGAGCCACTGGTTATGGTCCAGCGTCTGTGAAGTTCCCACTGGTGCTTTTCTCCAGCTTGATTCCAGATCGCCTGCTTGTCTCCTTGGATTGTGTCAATCCCCATCTAATTAGTAATTAACATATTTGCAGGGATTTAGGATTGGGTGCCTGGCAGTGAATTACTCTAAGTACCTGCCTGATGTGAATTAAACCCATGGCATTTGTATTCCAAGTTTCCAGAATATTCTAGGCACTCCATATGTTTGGTGAATGAATAAGTGACATGAAGGGCAATGACAGAAGGTACCATCTGGGCTAGTGCAGATTCATTATTCCACTGCGCACATCACACACTGAGTCAGCCCCTACTGTGAGTAGTTATAAAATGATCTCATTTAATTTACTAAGTGTAAACCTTAAATCATACTGTAAAGCTGGACACAGCCACGAAATCACATCAGTTAATTCTGGTCAACGGACCAGATACTCTGCCACTTGATAAACTTAAAATGCAGTGTTTATTGATGTAGATTAACCATGACTTAAGAAAACTAAATGTACAGACTTACACAATTGGCAAATTAGAGGTTATTTGACTTACAAAACCATTCTTCAACTTTACAAAAAAAAATACCCATTGGAAGAAGCTATAAATTTCAAACTCTCTGTGAGTGGTCAAAATAGAATTTGATTTACTGAAATTTGCTTTTTTCTGGAATATATCCACTGTACCAATAAATCCAGCTATAAGATATTGCTGCTGAACTTAGTAGAAATGGCCCAAGAGCAAATGTAGCTGCTAATGAGTACACAGAACTTATAAAAGAATAAAATGTAGAAATGTATTAAAGATGAAAGATGGGGAGAAGAACCAAAGATGACCAAGATGACCAGGAAGGAAACATAGGAAGAGGAAGAATGTCAGGAAGGCTAACAGCCAAATGGAATCAAGGCTTGTGGGGGGGTATCCTAAGGACAACAGAGGGAGTTTATGTTTTCATGCCTAGCTTTGAAGAACAAAGAAAGACCAGACCTGACTGGGCAGGCAGCAGAGTGTTAGCAGGCAGACAGAAAGAAGCTCTTAACCCTCAAGCTGTCAAGTTCAGTGTCGACGCTCAGGCAGGATCTTGGCCCTAAAGGGTAGACCCAGATGCCACAGGACTTTGACAAAACCCAGCTGCCACTGCTCATGAGCACCACTGACTATCCTGGCCACCATGCTTGGGCTCTCCTTCTGGATCTTAGCTGGGAATGGGCTCAGCCTTTGATTCAACCTTTGTCTCTCATTCTTCAGCTGAATATTCTGGCCATTTTAAGACCTGAGATCCCATGTCTCTGAAGTCTCCCAGCCAACATGCACCTGGATTACTCTGGCACTCTTGGGCTCAGTTCTTAACTCTCTCCTCCTTGGACAGAGCTGATAGACTGGCAGCACAGAGGCATGCTGTAGACTTTATCTTGATTATGGCACAGCACTTGATCAAGGCTCTCATTTAAATCCCAGTGGAACCAATCGGAAACGCGCAGGCTCACGCTAATAGGATTCAGTCAGTGTTTCCCAAGAGTGTGTTATGAGACTCCACCAGATAATACTCCCCACACAGACACACGTAAAAGGGTATTCCACATTCTTAATGATTCACTGGGCACAATGATAAAAACTCAGAACATTTTCTTTTAAAGTAAACCTTATCAAAAACAAAAAATAGTAAACCGTATCAATATTTAAAGAAACAGTTCTTCCATCAGACATACTCTGCAAAACCCTGCATTCGAGCTGATACACAGTTGGTTGAATAACTGTACTCAGAGACCACTGCTCAGTGTCAACTTGTGGAGACATTTCCAATCCAGATCGACAGGCTCTGTACTTGGCCTTGGTCAGTTCAACTTTTTTTTTTTTTTTAAAGCAATGACTTGGAGTAAGGAATAAAATCCATGCTTATCAATTGTTGGTGGAAAGGCAGTTAACAGAACAGAAGGCAAGGACAAAAGTCAAAATAATCTGAGCAATGACTACTCATTGTTCCTTTTTGGCAGCATTTATGTTTAAAGAATTAATTGCACAAGAGGGTAAGAGGGGAGAGCTGATTTAGCAACAGTTCATGCTTGGACCACAAGCACAACCTGAGTCAACACCATAATGGTAATACAACCCAAAGCCACATGAATAGAAGTTTGTTGTCCGGACCATGTCTGGAGTGTACATTCCATCCTAGATACTACATCCTAAGAGGGCCACTTGAGACTAAATTATGTGTAGAGGAGGTTGGACAGGGGGAAAAATGTGATTATATGATAACTATTTGAAGCCATTAAATATGCTTAGCTAGAATAAGAGAAAACCAAGAGGCCAGGGTACTGATTTGTCTTCAACATATAAACAATCATCTTGTGTACGTTGTGTAAGACTTGATCTGCGTGTTCAAAGTCTAGATAGTGAACCAAAGGGTAGAAGTCAACTTTCACTCAATATGAGACCTTTTTATATTTCATATGGTCCAATAATGGAATAGGCTGTCCTCATAAGAAGTGTCCCTTCATGGGAAGTGTTTAAACAGATGCCAAATGCCCAGGTGTCAGGGCTAAAGAAGAAGGGGTGACATTAAAGGACGCCTTCAGCTCAGGTTCTGAGATTTTTTTCTGGTCATTTAAATATTTAACTACCTCATTTTAGGGGGATGAGGGCTGGGATTACCTAGGCTGTCCTCGACACAGTTCACAAAATTGTATCCCATGCCCAATCCTCCACGATGTTCCTGCTTTTAGTTCTCAGTTCAATCTGAAAAAGAAACACTAGCAACTGAGACCCCCAGCAGCCCTGGTGCAGCCCCTGCCCCTCTTAAACACTGTGTCCAGATCATTCTTTAACACCGCAAGACATCTCCGTATCTCTCCAACAAATTCCTCTTGCCCAATCTGGCATGACTTGGTTTCTATTCCCGACAAATTAAAGAACTTTAACTATGACCCTTAAAGTCTAAAGTCTAGTGCCTTTTACAATCTTATCTCACCAGAGGATCGTTCAAGTTTATTGAAGCAGGAATTTTGGTCATAGTTTTATAATATACTTATTTCCCATCCTTACACCTTGGGCACTGAACTCCACAAATATTAAAGCAACGGGACAGGGAATCTGTGATTAGCGTTATAGTAATTCACCCTCAAGTGTGTATGGTCTCTGGAAGAACCCAAAGAAGGCTGCTGTGACCAGATTTTATTTACATTTTCATTATTAAAAAATACTTGTCCTGCAAGGCACATTTTTATTTGGAAGGTAGCCCTTCATTATGCAAATACCAATTTCTCTCTGAAATGTCTCCCTAATGGTGTAAGTTTTATACCAATCATTTCTGGCCTGGAACCAAGAAAATGGCATGGCCACTAAAAGTTCACTCGTTACACAGCTGGTCTGACGGTTAATCAATGGGCTTTATTAGGCTGGAGGGCAGCAGGCCTCCCCAAGCCAAGTTTAGGATCCAGTTGGGTCTCAAAGGTTGGGGGCTTCGAATGAAGCTCTGACGTCATGCTGTTAACCCCCAGGCTCTTGGCAGAGAAAAGGTTTCTGTTTTGAAAGTAATGGCCTCATGTCTCTCATGAACACGTCCTGGTAGAGATCAAAGCAATCTTTCATAACCTCATTTTGATGAGTTCAGGGAAAATGAACCAGAAACATGAGGATTAAATGTCCCTTAAAACTCCTCTTGGGATGTAAATACTGAGAAGAATGTGCTGGACCAAACCATGTATGGGATTTTATCAGACCCCAACCATGTGGGGGAAACAGAGCAAGGCTTCTGACAAATTGAGACACGTCTGGGCTTGCCTCTACCTAATTGGTCTGTATTATGATCCTTAAGGGGGGGTCTCATCATGGAAAGGGTATCTGTGCTCTCCTGGGGGCGCTGCTCCCACCTACAAGGCTTGTTCTCTTCAAATGGACCAATTGTAACTGTCTAACATTTAGGTTGTTACTTTTGCTTTAAATCACTCATTACGTGAAGCAATTCCACCCAGTTAAAGATGTTTGGTAGGGCTCCAAGCTTATAAGGAAAAATGATTTTATGTGTTAATTTCTCACTAAAAACACAGCTCTTTCAAAGGGATTTCTATAACATATAACCAAAGAGGAATGCTAATTCAATCTGTCTCTTATTTTGTTTTGTTTTCAAATATCTTTTTATCTAATCTAAACATTTATCCTGAAATTATTAACAACTCCTAGCCTACATTTAATCTAAAGAATACCCTTAAAAGATAAGAAAAAGAGGATGATAGAGAAAAGCACATCTGTGAGAGGAAATAAAGGTTGGGAATAATCCCTTGCTTAAATGTGCAATGAATGTAAAACCACAGAGGGTTTTTATTTGTTCATTTTTATTGAGGTGAAATTCATGTAACATAAAAATAACCATTTTAGGGGCTTCCCTGGTGGCGCAGTGGTTGGGAGTCCGCCTGCCGATGCAGGGGACACGGGTTTGTGCCCCGGTCCGGGAGGATCCCACATGCCGCGGAGCGGCTGGGCCCGTGAGCCATGGCCACTGAGCCTGCGCGTCCGGAGCCTGTGCTCCGCAATGGGAGAGGCCACAGCAGTGAGAGGCCCGCGTACCGCAAAAAAAAAAAAAAAAAAAAAAAAAAAAACATTTTAAAGTGAACATCTCAGTAGCATTTAGTACAGTCACAGTGTTGTATAACCACCACCTCCGTCTACTTGCAAAACATTTTCACTCCCTTAAAAGGAAACCCCGTCCCATTAAGCAGTTGCTCTCCAATCGTTCCTCTTCCCAGCCCCTGGCAACCACCAATCTGCTTTCTGTTTCTGTGGATTTACCTATTCTGGATATTTCATATCAATGGACTCACACAGTAAGTGACCTTTTGTGTCTGGCTTTCTTTCACTTAACATATTGGGTTGGCCAAAAAGTTCGTTCGGGTTTTTCCATAACCTCGTATGAAAAAATCCAAATGAACTTTTTGCCAACCCAATAATATTTTTGAGGTTCACCTGCCTTGTAACATGTATAGATACTTCATTCCTTTTTATGGCTGAATAATATTCCATTATATGTACCACATTTGTTTATTCATTCACTCACTGATGGACATTTGGGCTCTTTCCGCCTTTTGGCTATTGTGAATGGTGCTGCTACGAGCGTATGTACACGTGTGCACATGTATTTATTTGAACACCTGTTTTCAATTCTCTTGGGTATCTACTAGGAGCAGAATTGCTAGAAGATCATTGATGCTAGAAAGCCCTGTAGCTATACTCTGCACGTCTATTTTTTTTCAACACTGTAACACACACAGGTAACAATCCCCACCGCTCCTTTCATCTTCCACCATCACCAGTGGACCCACCGCCCATTCCCCTGAATTGGAACTAAACTGCTCCCTGGCATTTCAATGTCCGAGGCCAGAAAGAGAATAAGAAAGAGGGGAGGTCAGAGTGGGTGCTGGAGGGCTGGCGCTGACTATCCAGGGGAGCTAAGAGAGCTACTACACTAAGAAGGAACAGTGTTCAGAGAAGCTAGGGGCTTACCCCTAGGGTGTCTATTTGTACTTCTTGCCCCATGGTCAAGGTTAACAAAGGACAACATCAACTCCATATGGGCAGAGTCACCAAGGAGTCCCACTCCTCAAAACTAAAAGTTTGGATCATGTTATCAAGCAAAGAATCAACCAACTGAGGTGCTGGTAAAAGGCAAGGGAAATATGGGGGTAGAATGGGTAGTTATTCAACCAACTTATTCTTATGACCAGCTGCAGAAAAACAGACTGACATCTTTAATAATTTCCTCCCTTTTTGTGTTTAGATAGAAGTTATACCCCTCAGTATATGCCCTCCAAAATGAAAACCTATGTCTACAAAAACTGGTACACTTATGTTGACAGCAGCATTATTCATAATAGGCAAAAATGGAAACAACCCAAATAGCCGTCAACTGATAATTGAATAGATTGTGGCTCTCCATACAACAGAATATTATTCAGCCACTGAAATAAATGAAGTACACTAGGAATGGAAAAATATATATCCCAGATGCAACAGAAATGAAAAAACTCATAAGGGAATCTGCTGCACAATTTTATATCAATAAATTTGGAAATATAGATAAAATTGCTCATTTTCTAGAAAAATATGTAACTTTGTGACTCTGAAAAAGAAAACTGAAGAAGGCAATTTTAGCATTAAAAAAGTTGATTTGACAAACGTTCCTACCTCCTGACCACCTTCCCCCTACAACACTAGTCTTAGATGATTTTAGTAGTGACTTTTACCAAATCTTCAAGGAAAAGATCATCATTATAAGCTCTTACAGACAATAGGAAAGAATAGCAGGTCACCTGATTTATAAAGCTAGTATAGACGACACCAAAATGAAACAAGGCCAGTACAAGAGGAAAAAACCAACAACTATAGGGTAACCTCTCTTATAAATGTAGATTAGAAGTCCTAAATAAATATAATTAACATACAATTCCCTCAAAATGGAAACACTTTTATAACAAAATATATCGTAAAGTTTGAGATTAAAAAAAGAAGAAACAGGCTTAGAGAAGATAGTTGCACAACAACGGACCTGATAAATACATATTTTATTTTATCAGAGAATTTATATTTAATGGAGAAAGAACCTAACTAAATAAACAAACAAATACGAAAATGAAAGCACTCCAATAGGAAAGTGGGGAAAAAATGAGAACAGGTAATTTTCAAAAGTGGAAATCCAAATACCTTTATTATATATATATATATATATATATATATATATATATATATATATATATATATATATATGTATGTGTGTGTGTGTGTATATATATTTCTTATTTAAAAGATTACTTAAATAAAATTATGGCATTCATACTTTATAAATTTTTTCACTCAAGGCAGGCATTTATGAGAATTCCACTACATCTTGAGAGTGAAAGTTTACAGAATATGAACACCATAATTCTATTTATAAAAAATTTTTTAAATAGGATAAAGCAACACTATATCACTTATGAAAATATTAAAAATGTGAAAAAAAAGTGAGAAGATTGAAGCTTGCACAGGGAAGCTACGACAGTGATGTCCTTCAAGACAAGGCTGAGGGTGTCAGAGCACCAAAGATTTAGTTGTATTTTATTCCTGGGAAAAAAAAGATAAAGTGTTGGCAGTTGTTAATGGTTTGGTATGGATTCTTCTATTCCATTTCCCACACTTACATAGGAATTACAATTTTTTAAATGTTCCTCTTTTCTTTCTCTTTTATAAAACGTGAGAAAGACAAACTCACCATTTGATCTATACATTATAAGATGTTGCAATAACACATGAGAAAAATAATGGAATTTTCTCTGTACAAAAATCACAGAGGGGAATCCCCATGCTGGATTCCTTCCAAAATAAGCTTTTTAAAAAAATAAGTAAATTCCTGTAGTTTTATTTTCAATTCAATTTTAAATTATACATGCACTTCCCTCTCATGAAATAAAGAGAAAAGACCATGAAGATTCACTTATAATGACTTTAGGTCTTAAAAAATAACTAACGGTTGTTTTCTTCTCCTGGCAGCACCATGTTCTTTGCAATGATTCTATACCTTTGTGTAGCCATGGATCTAAGCCTCCCAAGACCACAACTGTGACACACACTTGTCATTCACAGGCCAAGCCACAGGATGCCACTGTTGGATTTGTGCTACAATGGACTTTTACTTAAGCTGAGCTGAATGAAGAAAAAAAAAAATCTCTTTTTCATAAACAGACACATGACAACCATTTAAGATTTAAGATTCAAATCTTATGAGTTCTAATTTTAAAAATCCCTTTAAGTTGGATTTTGAACATCACATATTGAAATTATATGTCTTTTATTAATTGCATTCCAGAATCAAATCAAAACAAATTATTTTGGAACAGTTTAAAAATGGAGCACCCACTCATATTTAGAACAAAGCTCTCTGAGTTATATTCTCAAAATCCGTTTCTATGCCAGCTATGTGAAGTCGATTGCTCCTTTTATAGACTCAGAAGATCTCTGTGATATATCACTTGCTAAAACTAACAATATATTCACTAGTATTTAAACCTATCTAAAACTGTTTTTTTAATGGGGCCGACGTATGTTAAAAAGCAAAGTGTTGTTGGGCTTCCCTGGTGGCGCAGTGGTTGAGAGTCCGCCTGCCGATGCAGGGGACATGGGTTCGTGCCCCGGTCTGGGAAGATCCCACATGCCGTGGAGCGGCTGGGCCCGTGAGCCATGGCCGCTGAGCCTGCGCATCCGGAGCCTGTGCTCCGCAGAGGGAGAGGCCACAACAGTGAGAGGCCCGCGTACCAAAAAAAAAAAAAAAAAAAACATCAAAGTTTTGGGTAAATCAAATTGCAGTTTTCCTTTGACTTACCCGAAGATACTTTATTCGCATTTCTGAATTGAACCACGACTTATAGTTACACCTGGCACTTTAAAGTTTCTTCCTGACCCTGTTCCAGACACTAGCAAGTAATTAAAGGTTTATAAGTTAACAATTACAGGCCCCAGAGAAACTGATATTTAAAGGGAAGCATTCCTTTTGTCTTATGAGTAAATAAAATATACAATAAGGCATTCCCAAAGTAGAATACGTCCTATTAAAAAGTGACTAGATTTATGACTATCTGGTCTATGCATGTGGGAAATAAACTGTAATCACTAAAAGAGACTGTAGCCTAATGAGGGACACATGACACATCCATATGCAAACACTGTCATTAGGAATATGACATGCCAAGATATTTTAAAGGGCCCAGTTCAGAAGAGGAGACTCCCCAAGGACTGCAGTGTCCAGGAAGAGCTTTGGAGGGGACAGCACCTGTGGCGCGACTGCAGGGTCAGTGTCACCTCCTTGCCGAGTTTCCCCATCCTGCACTTGGCCCAGCCAAGCCAGTCCCTTTCCTCTGCTGACTCAGTCAGTCCCTGTCTTCTGAAGTTTTTCATAGCTCTTTGAACATGTGTTAAGCTATAACTTTCAAAAAATGGTTCATTTATTTAAAATACTAGGCACAAAGCCTACAACCAACATGGTATGGTCCCTGGCCCTGAAGCTTAGGGTCTAATCCATGCATTGCAATTTGCTCACTCGTCTCTCTCTTTCATGGGACTAAGAGCTGTGCAGTGTTCCCAGCGTGGAGGACGGAGCAGATTGTGATTAAATGTTGGCTGAATGAATGACGTGCCAGGATGGGGTGGGGGTAGGAAGACAGAATTTAGCACAGTTGTTCAGCCAAGGGGTGCTGGGAGCTGGGATTAGAGGGATGCGGTGGTGACGGGAGAGAAGGGACAGTTAAAGAAGAGGAAAGAGCACAGGGACGTGTTCCCCACAAGCAGCAGGGAGAGGGCAAAGCCAACGTCCACTGCAAGGCTGGCTTTCCCAAGCGGGTTTGCTTGTGTGCTTGTTTTCTTCACTAACCCTTGGCACTGGCAAACCTTTTAAGTTACAGAATTAACCGTGGACCCACCTAGTTTTTGTGCATAAGCTTGCCTCTTCGGCAGTAAACTGTCATCCTGCAATAAAGGCAAGGCTCCTTGAAAGGTCAACGTGGAGGTCCCCTGGGGGGGTCCTGGCCGGTGTGCTCAGCCAGGGGAGAGCCGCACGCTCTGCACACATGAACCACGGTGCATTTGTCGCAGCCCTTCACAGGCACCCAAGCCACAGGTCTCAGTTAATGCAGAGTTAGGGGTGACTCTGAAGGGTCAGCGTGACTCACAGGAGTGGGACATGAGCACAGTGATGGGCTGACCGGTTGGAAGGTAATAAATTTTTAAACTTAACTAAACTACCCTGAGTCTGAATTCAGGATATTGGTTGCCTGAGCAACAGAGAGGTTAAAGCAGCAATAAATTATGGCTGGTCTAATCAAACAGAGCTGTTACCGTTTTACAACCGGGCACTAGCGCCCTTGATGTTGGCTGCCAAACACAATTCAGTGTGGAGAAATGATGGGCAGGTTCGAATCAAAGGAGAAGAGAAGACCACGGTCAAGGTCCAAGCTCCGAGCAAGACCCTAGTCTCAGTTTAGAGAAGACCGAGGTCCTAATGTCTGCCCTTCCTGATCATGCGGCTTGTGGGCGGCTCAGCTTGCCCCTGGGAACGGCAGACTGCCCGCTTCAAGGGAGAGCTGTTGCAAGGCTCCAGGAAACACTTTTTTTTTTTTTTTTTTGGCCGCACCGCACAGCTTGCAGGATCTTGGTTCCCAACCAGGGACGGAACCCAGGGCCCCTGCAGTAGAAGCGCAGAGTCCTAACCACTGGACCGCCAGGGAAGTCCCCAGGGAACACTCCACAGAAGGAAAACACTCTACAGAAAAGGTTCTGCCATCTCTCATATGCCTTCCTCTCTGTCTTCCAGAGCACCACTGGGAGAAGTCAAACCCGTGTTAATCACTCGCATGTCTGAATAACCTCATTTACCAACGTATTTAAAAATTCAGGTATAATAAACACAGAAAAATGCACAGATCTTAAGTGGTCTATTAAGTTTTGACAATGTATATACCCATGTAACCACCACTTCGATCGAAATATAGAACATTTCCATCACACAAGAAAGTTTCCTTGTGCTCCTCTTCAGGCAATTCCCACCCTCACCCCACAGAGGCAATCACTTTCTGATTTTTATCACTTTCTATTTTTTACATTTCATATAAAAGGAGTCAAAAATTTGCATTCTTTGGGTTCTGGCTTTTTTTTTTAGCTCAACATAATGTTCATCTATTAATATGTTGTTGCATGAATCAGTAGTTTGTTCTTCTTTATTACTGAGTAGAGTTCCATTGTATGAGGTACCAGAATTTGTTTATCCAATCTCCTGTTGATAAACATTTGCGTGGTTTCCAGTTATTGTCTTTTATTAAAAAAGCTGTTGTGAAGAGTCATGCACAAATCTTTACGTACCCACGTTTCCATTTCTCCTGGGGAAATACATAGGAATGGAACATCTGTATCATTGGGTTATATATATATGTCTAACTTTATAAGAAACTGTCAGTTAAGTTCCCCAAAACTATGATATCATGTTACATTCCCACCAGCAATAGATGAGCATTCCAGTTGCTTTACCTTCTCTCCCAAGTTTGGTATTGTCCATTTTTTGGTTTTGTTCTGTTTTCAGCCAGTGTAGCAGATACAAGATGCTTCCTCACTGTGGTTTTGACTTGCATGGTGATGGATGACAGGGGATGCTGAGCCCCTTTTCATGTCTTATAGCCATGAGTGCATCCTCTTTTGTGAAGTGACTGCTCAAGTCTTGCTCATTTTAAAACTGGGCTGTTCATCTTTTTACGGTTGATTTGTAAGTTTTTTTCTATATCCTGGATTCAAGTCCTTTGTCAGATATTTGTGCTGCAAATATTCTTTCCCAGTCTGTCCAGGATTATCTGTTCATTTTCTTAGCAGTGTCTTTTGACGCATAGAAATTTTTAATTTTTTTTTTTTTTTTTTTTTTTTTTTTCTTTTTGCGGTATGCGGGCCTCTCACTGTTGTGGCCTCTCCCGTTGCGGAGTACAGGCTCCGGATGCGCAGGCTCAGCGGCCATGGCTCACGGGCCCAGCCGCTCCGCGGCATATGGGATCCTCCCGGACCGGGGCACGAACCCGTATCCCCTGCATCGGCAGGCGGACTCTCAACCACTGCGCCACCAGGGAGGCCCAGAAATTTTTAATTTTGATAAAGACTAAGTTATCAAGTTTTTCTTTGGTGGTTAATCTTTTGGGGGTTCTGTCCAAGAAATCTTTGCCTACCACAAGATTATGAAGACAGAGTCCTATACTTTCTTCTAGATTTGGATTTTATATTTAGGTTTGTAATTCAGCACAAATTAATTTTTATTCATGGAGTGAGGTAGAGATTGAGGTTCACTATTTTTCCATATGAGTATACATTTGTTCAGCAACAGTTGTTTAAAAGACTTTCCTTTCCCTATTGGACTGACTTGGTACTTCGGTCAAAAATCAATCGACTATCTATGGGTGGGTCTATATCTGGAGTCACTAGAAATAATTTTTTAAGCAACACAGTCACCTGGAGAGTAGGCCTTTCAAGACTTCCTAAATTTCAGTCTTTCCTTTAAAGGCAGTGATAGAGAATCCTTGGTTTTGAGGAAATAAAAGCACATGCTTGTTAAATTACAGTACTTTGGGGGACAATATTTTCAGACACCAAAAGGAAGCAACATGTCAGGTATAAACCTTCTTCCACACAAAAAAAGAAGGACACATTAGCTTTATTTTTCTTGAATTAAAATTCAATCTGGGGCTTCCCTGGTGGCACAGTGATTAAGAATCCGCCTGCCAGTGCAGGGGACATGGGTTCGATCCCTGGTCCGGGAAGATCCCACATGCCCACGGAGCAACTAAGCCCGTGTGCCACAACTACTGAGCCTGCACTCTACAGCCTGTGAGCCACAACTACTAAAGCCCCTAGAGCCCGTGCTCCGCAACAAGAGAAGCCACCGCAATGAGAAACCCGCGCACCGCAACAAGAGTAGCCCCCGCTCACCGCAACTAGAGAAAGCCTGCGCGCAGCAACGAAAACCCAACGCAGCCAAAATAAATAAAATAAAACAAATACATTTATTTTTTAAAAAGTTAAAAAAATTCAATCTGCCTTTAGGCCGTTATACTCCGTGCTGGTAGGAAAATCAATCCAAGTCTGTCTTAAGATGTCTCCCTCCCTGTGGTTACAAGAGAATCTTTCTTTCAGCAGGCTGAAAAATTGTGGGGGGAGGGAAGGGCTAGGTGGGAGGTGGGGACTCTATTCTCTGGTCCTTAAAGGGAACAACTGACATCCTTAAGGATCAAGCCTGACCATTTCCTTGAAGGCAAGCTGGAGTGAAACAAGAGGTTGAGGTTCATTTTTTTCCTATATGGGTATCCAATTTCCATGCGGTACCCAGGGGCCATGCCAGGTGGAATACAGGGATCCCTGCACAGGCTGGGGGTCTCTGACCTTCCCCAGGCTGCCCCTGTAGCCACTCCCCTCGGATGCGTTTTCAACTCCTTGAGAGTCACCAGCTTCAATGGAATATGGCAGTGGAGATTTGATATTTTTGTCTACCCAATACATTTCCCCTTCTTCCAGCAACAGCACTTCAATTTCTCTTTGGGAAACCATCCTCCCCGTAAGTGACTGACTGAGCTCCTGACCCAAATTCTAAGCCAGTCCAAAGCAAGGAAAGTTAGCCCCCGGGATTGCTCTCTGGGAAGCTCTGCCTGCCGGGCTTCAGCTCGGTGCGCTGAGGACTCCCTGCTTAGTGGGATTATCCTACATGGAGAGAATCTGACTAAGAATGAAGCCAGCCCAGAGGGCAGCCAAGCCATGAGAGAGACCAGAAGAGACCAGTCCTCCTAAGCAACAGAATTCAGCCATGCCTGAAGCTAGATCCACAATTACGTGAGCCATTAAATTCTCTTTAACAGTCAGCCTAAGTTGGACTCTGCAACTGCAATGAAAGGAGTCCTAACTGTCCATAACTTGGGCAGCCCAACAACCTCTGCCCTTCCCAATCTAGGGATACGTCTCTTCTTTTCCTCACAGCTTCTACATCTACTCCTCACTTCCAGAACAAGTCCCTCAAGAAGAACAGAAGTCAGGAAGAAGGCTGTCTTGAAGGAGCTCCCAGTTTCTTACCTGGCATGCTTCCTACCTACTGGGAATAAGGGTAAGGAAAAGTCATAGTGAGGATAAACACAACTTAATATCTCAATATTTCAAGCCTCTTTCTAGACCTTTCTGTCTCCTGCTTTCTTATCACTGACAAATTTTCTCTCCTTCCTTCCCTATCCATGTAATCCTCCTCCCCAGTACTCTTGCTTTTAAGCTGATAAATGCATGAATCACTTTCTTTGGGCCCAATACTGTTTGGAATCATAAAACATGGTCTCGCCCCCTTGGAAAGCTCAGCTGTAATGGAGGAAAATTGGGAGCTAGGAGAGAGTAAGTGAATCCATATTGAATTTGAAGAAACTGATGACACCATTGAGATGACAACATTTGAAGAAACCGATGACACCATTCTGGGAAGAGGAGGGGCTGGCAGACACATAAGGTGGGGCTTAGCCGATGGTGGGACAATCAGAGGAGGAGACTGAAAAGCATGGTATTCTGAGGGAGATTTGAGAGTCCATTATATTAGACAACATTTCTGTCAAACAATACCTGAGAGATTATCTAATCTGACACAGATAGCTCCTTTCATTTCTTTTAAGTAAAATTAAATCCAACCCTAAGACTCAATTTCACAGTGTAATCAATGAGATAACAAAGCCCAAAGTTCCCACAATGTGCTAGTCAGGGTGCCAGCCCCGCCACGTCTACAGGGTCTACCAAACAGAGGAACTCAGCTCTTACCTGCTTTATTAGTTTGACTGCTCATGTGATCTTATAAAACAATCTCTAAATACATCTGAAAACCTAAGAATTAAATTCATCTCCCTTGCAGCATAATTTCTTCCTTCTTTGGAGCCCGCCCGATCTGCTTCCCCAGATTTCTGCCTTTTATCCTATGGTCTCCTTTGCTGCCTTTAGGACACCAACTCACATTTCTGCGCACAAAGCGTCCAGGTCTGTCAGTTCAGCTGGACCTGTCTTCTGCGCTCACGCCCAGCGTCTCTCGCTGCCAGGACACTCCACCTGGGTACTCTGCTCACAGATCCTCCACCGGAAGGAGAAGAGAAGACATTCAAATCACTCCACTAAGTGGCAGTGCTATGGTGCTGGTGGCTATGACAGGCTCTTGGCTTATCTGATTTATGTTTTCCATGTTCCCCGATCCCCTGCATGATGGAGTGAGGGCCACTTCAACAGACGCATGAAATGACTGAGCCGCAGGTAGACAGCACTCCACACCTGCTCAGAAGCTGCAGCCATCAGGCTCACAGCTGTGCGCTGGGTGAAGATGGACATCCGCCTTCTGCTTCCCAAGACTCGGTAGAAAGTGGAAACAATCACGATGTGATTCGCGTGCAAGGACAATACTTTACGGTGGGCCTCAAAACTGGAGCTGCATCACAGTCCCCTGGAGGGTTTGCTAAAACAGAGTCCTAGGTTTTGCCTCCAGAACTTCTGATTCAGGAGGTCTGGGGTGCAGCCAAGAATCTGCATTTCTAGCGAATTCCTGGTGATGCAGCTACTGGTGGTCCAGGCATCCACTTGGAGACCCACTGCTGCAGACAAGGGTAGCATGACCTTTGCACTGGTTTTTCCTTCTGCCTGGAATACTCTTCTCCCAGGAAGCCCCATAAATCTCTCTCTCACTTCCGTTAGGTTTTTATTCAAATATTACCTTTGCAACGAGACCTTCCCAAGTACAATTTCAAACCTCCTTCTCCACTGGACATTCTCTCTCCTCCATCACTACTTTCCCCACAGCATTTCTTACCTGGATGAGTTCCCTAAGGCTGCTGTGATAAATTCCCACAAACTGGGTGGCTCAGAACAACACATTTATTCTCCCGCAGTTCTGGGGGTCAGAAATCCAAAATCAAGTGCTGGCATGGTGGATTCCTTATGGAAATTCTCAGGGAGAACCCTCCCATTCTCTCTCCCAGCTTCTGGTGGTTGCTGGCAGTCCTTGGTGTTCCTTGGCTTGTAGCTGCATCATTTCAACCTCCACTTCCTGGTTCACATGGCCTTCTTCCCTGTGTGTCTGTCTTCACATGGCCTTCTTATAAGGACACCAATCATTGAACACAGCACCTAATCCAGTATGACTGCTTCTTCAGTTAACTGCAAATACACTATTTCCAAATAACCTCACATTCTGGAGTTCTGGGTGAGCATGAATTGTGGGAGGACCCTAGTTAATCCAGTACATCACCCTTTAACACAGGATATTTTAAATTTATCTTGTTTATTTTCTAAGCCCTCTTCCCATGCAACTGTTTAAGCACCATGATTTTTTCCTTTTCTTTAAAAAAAAATCATCAGTGACCAGAACAATGCCTGGCATTTAATAGATACCTAACAAATATGTATTGAATCAATAAATGAATGCATCATAGAAAAATGTTATTTTAAGACAAAGCATGGCGTAAGGGCATCAAGACTAAGAATTCCAGGACCAAGCTCTGGAGAGCTCGGCCGTGGAGAAGTGAGGGAGATGGGGAGAGGCCACCTGGGGAGGAAGAGGAGAACCAGGACACTGTGCTGTTCTGATAACCAAGTGAAGAAAGTGCTTCAAGGAGGAGAGAGCATCATCCGTATCTGATGGATCTGTCGAGTGGAATGAGGATTGAGAATTCAGCCACACGTAAGTCATTGTTGACCTTGACAAAAGACATTGTGGTGGAGCGGTGGAGGAGAAAGATGGATCAATGCATAGAAAATCATCTGGTTGGAATCATACCAAGATAATCGTGGTTGTCACCTGAAGGCTAAAAATACTGCTGCCATTATTATCTTCTTTTTGCTTGACTATACCTCTTTTAATCTAGTGAATGTCAGCTGATTTTAGAAAAATAAAATAATCTTAAATCATAGATGAGGGCTTCCCTGGTAGCGCAGTAGTTGAGAGTCCGCCTGCCGATGCAGGGGACACAGGTTCGTGCCCCGGTCCAGGAGGATCCCACATGCCGTGGAGCGGCTAGGCCCGTGAGCCATGGCTGCTGAGCCTACGCGTCAGGAGCCTGTGCTCCGCAATGAGAGAGGCCACAACAGTGAGAGGCCCGCGTACCGCAAAAAAAAAAAAAAAAAAAAAAGAAAAAAGTTATCTGGAATTGTTTAAGGTTTAAATATTTTCTGATTTACTTTTTTTTTTCTAAGCATACAAGTACATCCTATATTTAGTTCATATCTTGGGTATCTAATCAAAGTACTTTAATTTAAATTCCAATGGGAACATTTTAAATTTACTTTATATAGCCTTGCTTACTGTTAATATTTCTTTTTTTTTAACATCTTTATTGGAGTATAATTGCTCTACAATGGTGTGTTAGTTTCTGCTTTATAACAAAGTGAATCAGCCATACATATACATATATCTGATTTACTTTTAACCTGCTTTGCTCATCTGCCAATGTGTTCATGAAATTTTAGAATCGGGCAAAGTTGAATATTACCATTTTTAAAGTGTTTTGGCATACTGTAAAACACCTTTTGTAATTTATTTAAGCAGTCCACTATTGTTAGCCTTTTGAGTTGTTTCCAACTAAACTCCTATTGTTGGACATTTTGGTTGCTTCCAACTTGGCCCTAACAAACCAACAGAAAGTCAGAATAAGTGGATGAAAATAAATCCCAAATAGAGGAGGGGGGAAAGGAGGAAAACAACTGGAGAAATTCTGGAAAGACAGACCAAATTGCTTAAAGAAATAAAGTGATTTTAAAATGCCCCTTGGTGCACACAGTTTGCCAGTATTTGTTGAAAGAAAGAAAGAAAGAAAAAGAGAGAGAGAGAAAAAAGAAAGAAAAAGGGAAGGAAGGAGGAGAGGAGGAAGGGAGGAAGAGAAGAAGGAAGGAAGAAAACAACCAACAGTGATTAGAAATTATTCATTTTCAACCAAATTATTATTAATATTTTTAGAAATTATTGACTCAACTAAGTTGTTTTCAACAAAATCGTGTGCATGTCTCCTTCAGGTCAGTGCTTATGTAGCCACTTGAAGAGCTGATGAGCATCCATGGTGTAAAGTGAAAGAGTGCTTGTTACCTTAATATTTGCAAGATTGCCTTCTAAATTCCAGTGTCTTTCTTTCTTTCTTTCTTTTTTTAAATAAATCTATTTATTTATTTATTTATTTTTGGCTGTGTTGGATCTTCATTGCTGCATGAGGGTTTTCTCTGGTTGTGTTGAGCGGGGGCTACTCTTTTGTTGTGGTGTACGGGCTTCTCACTGCTGCGGCTTCTCTTGTTGCGGAGCACGGGCTCTAGGCACGTGGGCTCAGTAGTTGTGGCTCGCAGGCTCTAGAGCACAGCCTCAGTCGTTGTGGTGCACGGGCTTAGTTGCTCTACGGCATGTGGGATCTTCCCGGACCAGGGCTGGAACCCATGTCCCCTGCATTGGCAGGCGGATTCTTAACCACTGCGCCACCAGGGAAGTCCACAGTGCCTTTCTTTCAAATCTCGAATCTGGTAGTGGCCCTGATATAGTCCTAACACAGTCGACTGGCAAAGCAACCAGAGGGCATTACCTCACACTTAGCACTCAAATCCAATCTGACTTGGTCTCATTCCCAGTCCCGAGGGAGTGAATTCAATCCTCTCTCCTCCACATTGATCACAGTCCCACGGTGGCCTGTGCAGAAAGGGAGTTGTCTGGGTTCCAGCATCCAAAGCTTGGCTGGTACATAAGAGAAACGGAGAGTCACTCTCAAAATAAATTGTTTCCTCCTGCTCCAAATCTATCCTCAAAATAGTAAGAGGATGCTTCATATTTTTCAAATGGAAGTGGTCTCAAAGCAGTCAGGGGCCACTGTCAAAGCATTCACGAAGTTGGTCTTAACTTTGACCAGCCTTAACCTGTCCTCTGAAACAGGGCCGATTCTCAGTTCAGACTGAGAAATAAAAACAAGACTCAGCAGCATATTTGCCCATAAAGCCACAATACGAATTCTCATTTCTAAGGAAGGTGCATTCACTTCTGGCACCTAAAGTTGCTTATCTGGTTCTTTAGAGTTACAGAATTAAATTCATTCCCTGGTATGAATCCAGCCCAAACCATCAAGCATTTTTTATCTCAATCTACTGCCAGGAACCAAGGCGAGAAACCAGCCCAAGTGAATTCCTTAGAATACACTCTATCCCACAAGAAAACTGCAGCCTATTGTATCTCTTCTCTGGGCAACATATTATTTTTCTTTTATATATGTGTGCTTTAGCTGAACCATCTGATAGTAAGCTTCAGACATCATGACATTTAACCCTAAATACTTCAGCAAACATCCTGCGATGCAACCACAACCCTATTATCACACTGAAGAAAATTAACTTTAATTTAATAAGATCTAATGTATGGTCCATATTCAAATTCCACAAGCGTCTTCAAAATGTCTTTTATGCCTTAAAACATTTTATCATACCCCTGGGTTCGTAACTTGTTTCTGGTTTTCTTGTCTCTTTTAGTCTCAAAAAATTTTAACTTAGAAGAGTCCCCCCACCTTTTTGTCTTATCTGTTTTATATTACTTGGATTTTTTTAAGTTCACACAAACTGTCTTATAGAATCTTCTACCTCTTGGGTTGTCTAATTTTTCCTTGATGATTAGATTCAGGTTAAATATTTGGGGTCAGAATGTTATACAATTGATGGGTGCACTTATTATATTTCATCAGAAAGCAGGTAACCTCGTGTACATTGTACCAGTGCTGTTTGATTACTCTGTAGCCAACTTATTTTTTAAAAATAAAATGAACAAACCACACAGTGAACAAATCTATATTTTCAAATTGCCTCTATGTGCAATGAAAGCCCAGTGTATCTTTCAAAACAATCTTCAGGAGTATCAGCTTTTGAGAATTTTAAAAATTCCACCATAAGTAACAAGACTTCTCCATTACTGTAAAGGGGATATTTAAAAAGCCTGTGAACTAATGCTATGTACCTTTTGCAGAATCTGGAATTTCTTCTATCAAGACCAAAACCAAACCAAACGAAACAACACCTTGCAAAAACAGAAAAACCCAATCTTTACAAGCTGTGAGTTTTCAAGCCAAATTCCAAACTGTGCCAGACCGCTAAGGACAGGAGGCCGGAGGGTTGTAATGCTGCCTCTGCCCTTACTGGGGGATGGTGGTTGGTCACCTTGCCCAGGCCCACCTCACTCGCCTAATGGGAGTCCTGCAACCCTCTGCCAGTCAAGCCCAACCAGGAGATGCCAGGCTGAGCTGCTGCTTACATTTTGGAAACCACGTCAACAAACATCATTGCTGCCAACTGGGAAACTAGGTAACCTCCAGCCCGAAAACAGGCTGGGGGCTTGGGCTGAGTATTCTTTATCTTGGGGTTCCTAGCCCATGGCTAATCACATGGCTCTACACAGGGGCTTGAGATGGATTTGTTGTGACCCCTCCAACACCCCAACACGACCCTTGTATGAGGTGTGATTTCTGGGGTTGGAAATGGCTTTTCTGTGCTCCCCAGATCTTTCCTGTCTGCTAGAACCACAGAAAACCCTGATTTCGTGCTTCACCCATTCTTTTGAGAACAGTGATACAATACTTCTGCCCCTGAGAAGCCATTTACCTGATGAGCTAGGTCCTAGCAAAGTGTGTAAGGGCCCTGAGGGAAGCTTGGGGACAATAAATTCCACGTTAGGTGCCCTTCCTGAGAGCGGTGTTGGGGCTGGTTTATGGCTGCTTGAGCCATCTTCCTGACTATTGTCATCTTGTCAATTGTTTTCTGGCTGTTTTGTACTTCCTTTGTTCCTTCCTTTCTTGCTATCTTCCTTTGTAAACTGATGATGTTCCACAGTGGTGTACTTGATTCCCTTCTCTTTATCTTGTGTGTACCTACCAGAGGGAAAGGGTGTTGTTTTGTGGTTACCCTGAGGCTTCCTTGATATATATAAAATAGAACAGTCTACGTTAAGCTGTTAATAACTGAACTTCCACTGCACACAAAAACTCTATCCATTCACTGACCCCACACACATTTTATGTGTTTGATGTCACGATTTCGTCCTTTCATATATGCATTAGCCAATTATTATAACTATAGCTATTTTAGTCCTTTTTTCTTTTAACCTTTATGCTAGAGTTAAGTGGTTAACACACTACTATATTACACTATTAGAGTATTCTGAATCTATCTACTTACTTTTACCAGTGTGTTGTATATTTTCAGATGTTTTCATATGACTAATTAGTGTCCTTTCGTTTTAGCTTGAAGAGCTCCTTTGAGCCTTTCTTGTAAGGCAGGTCTAGTCGTGATGAACTCCCTCAGCTTTTGTTTGTTCAGGAAAGTCTTTATCTCACCTTTATTTCTGAAGGACAACTTGGTTGTGTAAAGTATTCTTGGTTGGCAGTTTTTTTCTTTCAGCACTTTAAATAGATCATCTTCCTCTCTCCTGGCCTGAAGGTTTCTGCTGAGAAATCCACCAATAGCCTTATGGAGTTTCTTTGTATAAGAGAATTTTTTTTTCTTGCTGCTTTAAAAATCCCCCTTATCTTTGATTTTAAAGTTTTATTACAATGTGTCTTGAGAAGATAATTTTGGATTGAAATTATGGGGTGATCTCCTAGTTTCATGAACTTGAATGTCCAACTCTCTCCCCAGGTTTGGGAAATTCTTGGCCATTATTTCTTTAAATAAGTTTTCTGCCTATTTCTCCTTCCCTTCTCATTCTGGGACTCCAGTGATGTGCGCATCGTTTCCTTCAATGTTGCCCCATTAGTCCCGTAGACTTTCTCATTCCTTTTCATTCTTTTCTATTTGCTCCTCTGACAGGATAATTTCAAATGATTTGTCTTTAAGCTCAGTGATTCTTTCTTCTGCTTGGTTCAATATACTGTTGAAGCTCTCCATTGAATTCTTCAATTTGGTTATTGTATTCTTCAGTTCCAAAATTTCCGTTTGGTTCTTTTTTGTGTTTTCTGTCTCTTAGTTGAACTCCTCACATGGTTCTTGTATTGTTTCCCTGGTTTCATTAAATTGTTCACTGAGTTGTTTCTTTTGTAGCTCTCTGAGCATCTTTAGAACCATTATTTTGAATTCTTTGCTGGGTAATTCCTGAATCTCCATTTCTTGGGGGTCAGTTACCAGAAGTTTACTGTGTTCCTTTGGTGATGTCATGTTTCCCTGATTTTTTGTGATGCCTGTAGCCTTGTGCAAGTATCTGTTCACTTGAAGAATCACACACCTCCTCCTGCCTTTATGGACTAACTTTGGTAAGCAAAGACTTTCACCTGCTGCAAGTGAAGGCATACTGGAATATGGTGTGCCCCTGGGTCTAGTGGTGAAAGGCACCAACTGCAAGGGTATGTGGTGGCTCTGGGTCCAGGGAGCATGATGTTTTGTTGGCTCAGGCCAACGGAGTCCACAGCATCAAAAACTGTGTGGTCCTTTGTGAGTACTGCAGCAGGTCCACAGTGGCTACAAGGCCTGTTAGGGTCCTCAGTGGCGCCTCCAGGTCCAGCAGCTAAGGACCAGGTAGGCAACTATGGTGGCCAGAGTCAGTGGTGTGCACCCACTCAGCTGCAGGGGCCTGTGTAGTGGCAGTGGCTGGTTGCAGACACATACACAGTGCTAGGGGTCAGGTTCAGCAGCGAAGGCCAGGGCCAACTGCAGGCGCACTGGCAGCTGTGAGGGCCCTGGCTGTCAGCATGCACTCCTGTGGCTACAGGGCCTCCTGACAGGTGTGCACAGGGCAGTGGAAGCCAGTGACAGGGATCGGGCCAGTGGGATGCAGGTACACAGCTGGAGGGGCTAGCCCCAAGTATGTACACAATAGTGGGAGTCAGCCATAGGGGTCTAAGCTGGCGTCTTGCACTCATGCAGCCACAGAGACCTGGGCTGGCTGCTGGTGCAGATCCCGAGCTCGGGCAGGGCAGGGCGGGAGCAGGGAGGGATTCAGTCTTCTGGCATCTGCAGATGCAAACACCTGTGGGGTGAAAACCTGTGAAATCTGCAAAGGGTTCTTGACAGCTGTGCTGGGCATTGGTTTCTTCAGTGGCAAGTGGCTGGGTCCTCTGTAGAGCCGGTCACTGGGAACTAGAGCCACTCCCTGTAGCCCCTGCTCTTCTCCCCGATCCTAACCATCTCTGTTAGCCTCAGCTTTGCAGGTTTCGGGGGGGGGGGGCGGAACCGAAGCAGATCATTGGTGCTGTGCCCTGAAAAGCTGGGAAGGCTCCCACTCACCCCCTCTCCTTTCCTGTCGAGGGGAACCCTTTCTAGTGGGGAGCTCCCTCTGGGCACTGAGCAGGGCTGGCCTACAAGATGGATGATGCAGGCAAAATGAAGCTGCTTTTCTTCCCATTTTGCACGGTTACCCTCAGGTGTTTTTCCTACTGTGTTGCTGAAGTTTCTTAAGTGGACTCCTGAGCTCTCCCAGAGCTGTTTCTGTTCATGGATAGCTGTCTAGTTATTGATCTCTGTGAGGGGACGCAGGCTGGGGCCTCCTACTTTGCCATCTTGGTCTTGCTGGGGTTTTCATCTTTGTGTTAGGAAGAACTGTGAGGTAAGGAAGGGAAAGGAGATTTTTTTAACGTACTTTGAAATGGTTAGAATCCTTTCCCTGCTGAAGTTTCAGGCTTACAAAATGGTTTTCAGGAAGAGAAGTAATTTGTCTGAATAAGCTTGAGTGTGTGTCTTAGGATTGTGAACTTGATCAGAGCTTTATTATGATCAACTACATAGAGGAGATGGTTTCTGTTCGGGCGGCCTTTTCCAGACTTAGAGCATCTTCCCCTAAATACAGACCTGGTTCTGTCACATTTGATGGATATTTCAGTCCACACAGCTCCTTCGCACCTCTTCTCATTTTGGGGAGATGCACTGCTGATAAGAAAACGGGCTGAACATTCAATCAATGACCGTGTCATAAATATCCTCAAGTTGTATAAGTAAAATTGCTTTTAAGTGAACTATATTTTCAGCTTCTGGCAGCAGCAACCTTAGCCAGTGCTCTTTGGGGAAATGCCCTCAGTAAGTATTAGATCTGAAAAGAGTTTTGTGAACTGGGACTCCAACGTGACGTAACAGAAGACAGACCTTCTTTAAACTCTATTTGCATATTTGCCACTTCTGGTTTCAAGGTAATGAGCTGTCGGACTCACTGAACTTGACATTCACCCTTCAGTTACGAATCCAATTGCAGAAGCAAAGGAGAGGCGGGGAACTGTGAAAGGAAGAGCGGTCCTGGTGAAAGTGAGACATCCTCTGTTCTGTCATTTGTGGGCCCAAGAGCTTCAGGTCCTTTGTAAAAAGCCCCCTGGCAGTGTCTGAGAACATACAAGCCTCAGAACATCGCAGGACTGTGCTTCGGGGAGAGAGAGAAAGAGGAGAGGAAGGGAGGGAGATCCTTTTGACTGCATTTCCCCTTGTTTTCTCTCCACATGAGAAAAATGGTCTTCATGTGACAGAATGAATTAAAGAGGCCCGTGTTCGCTGTCTCCGGAGTTGATTCTGAGGGAGGGTGAACGGAGTGGTGGTAAATAACTACATACTTGAAATCGCCTTGCGTTGTATTACCTTAGGAGTGGCTTGTTTTGTAGACGCTTCAGATTTATGGAGACAGATTACACCTCCATGTGTAAATCACTTTGTAAATCAGGCCGTTTTCCATAATTCCGTTTGGCCTCTAGGGTACAATTTAATACACTCAGGCAGTAATTTACTATTAAGTGGGACCCTTGGGGCGACTTTTTCCTGGGGAATCGTCTTCTCATTGGGAGACTCGTTCATTAGGCTACAATGAAGAAGCATCCCTAGCTTCTCTCTGCCCTTGTCATTCTCTGTTTATGTGTCCAAAAGGGGAAAGTCCAGGCTCCAGGTTTGGAGGGTAGAGAGTCGGGTTTTGTGTTTCTGGCAGGAGAAGGGGTTACCTATTCTCAGGAAACACGAGGAGGCACCACAGTCAGGACTTGGATCCCGCAGGATTTGCTGCCTTCAATCATCCGGGCTTTATTTGTCAGTTTGAGGAAAGGCCAGCCTCAGACCCTGGCACTCAGGTTCATTATAACGTCGTGAATACCAAACACTATTTTCTCTAAGGCATTTAACTTGCATTTTTGTTTAACTTAGGACGTGGCCGTCTTTTAAATGTTTAAAATCATATTTCCGATTGGCAAAAATATTAACAACCGATTGGTCGCTTAATCCTCAATGGCTAAAACGAAGAAGTAGAATCTGGAGGGATGACAGTTCAGTATAAAATTGTGCACTGAAATTAAAAAGACCCATTTAAGAATTGGTGGCTTAAGTTTATTTAAAATGTAATTACTGTTGGCCTTTGTAATTTTGCTCCTCTTTCATGGACGAAGACAAGAATTCCACAAACAATGCCAGTCAGTGGAACCTAATATTCAAGAGAGGATTTGGGTGGTTCAAGACGAAATTAAATCCCATGTTTGGGGAGGCTGCATTATAAGCAAGCTCCAAGCTTCATTCTCAGTTTTCTAGTTCCTCATCTCCTGCAGCAGCAGCAGCAGCAGGGGTACCCCTCCTCCCCATCTCTAGCCACTGGTTTAATTGCCCCTCTGGTGACCAGTCTCCTAATAGCTCTGTAACCCTCCTCTCACATCTACATTTTTCTATTTCATTATTAAGTCAACAGGATTTAGGCCACCCTTCTCCTCTATAAGGGTCTCTTCTCACAGCTCTACTGTTTTACTTTTGAATTTAATTTCTTCTCTCTAGCCATTTCTCACTATGTAATTCAAAGACAAAGGGGCCAGAAAAGACTACTCAGGATTGCACAGTCATATTCCCCATGAGATCAAGGTTCACATCCTTATTTCAAAGGGCTGGGGAACACTTCGTTAAGCCACGGTACAGGGGAAAATTGGTTAGAGTTGTAAATTGTCCTGAGTTGTTTTAGAAAATGGGGCTTGATTACAATGGAGATGTTTAAGAAGTAGCAAAAGGTCCAGAAAATCGTGACACAACCATGTGTAAATCAACCTCTGATTTGCAAAGTTGTCAAAAATCATCCCTCTCTGCCCAGCTGGACCCAGGAAACCATGCTCCATCCTACCCTCTTTCAGGACCTGTGCAAACCTGGGACTGGCTGTGGACAGAACACCTGGATGGGCTCTTGCCCCACGCCCTGCCCCCCTGGCAGTTGTCTGCTTCTATTCAGCGTCCTGCAGAGGAGGTAAGAAGCCTGTCCTGTAGGTCTGAGCACCCACCCTACTATGCAGGGGTATTGTCCAAATCGTCCCATAAGTGACTCAAGCTCTTATTTCCCTTTGACTCCCTGTGCGTGTAGAACCAGCACAAACATGACTTCAGCAGGACGGACACGCCTGGTGACACCGCTCTGTTCGCTGCTGTCAGCAGAGACTTTAGCTGGAGTTTGGTGGTGTTGCTGCATCAGGAAAATAAGCCAGTGCTTTCCCACTCGGAGTAGGCAGATCTGTGGACGTCTAAATTGCTTCTAGATCTTTGCAAATAGTTACTGCAAGCCTGGTATTTTTCAAATACCTAATAATACAGTAGTGCTTTACATAATTGCCTTCCCTAACATTCGTAGAAAACTATAAATAGTCCTCTTAATATGCACAGAAGTACTTTTATCCCAGATGTTCCCATGGTGAAGGGACTGGAGCTGTAATTTCCACCTATTTCAGAAGCACTGAGACATGGAAACTTTACAAGCACATTCTTTTCTTTGGCCTCCTACGGATTTCCACACCCCCATCCACCAAGCGAGTTCAAGACAACCTGATCTCCCTTCGCTGTGGTGCTCAAGGGCACCTGGAGCGATTCTTGAGTGTTTTTACTCCCTCTGAAATACACCTCAAGCAAAGTCCTTCTGGGAGAAGTGCTCTAACCTCTGCTCCAGGAAGGACATGTTTCGTGGGCCCTTTGCATCCTTGTTCTGTTTAAAAGACTGCTGGAGGCCAGTGGAGCTGTCTTCCCAGTGTTACTTATTGGTTACTTTTCTTTACTGCTGGGTTTTCATGCCTACTTACAAGACCACTGATGTGTGGACCCAGCAAAGAATCTTTCTCCACAATTTGGATTAGAACCTTGACCAATAATTACTTGGAGCTTTTATTAGGCTGAACTAAAATCTTCAGTAGAGATATACCTTGTTTTACTGTACTTTGCAGATACTGCATTTTCTACCAATTGAAGGTTTGCAGCAGCCCTGCATCGAGCAAGTGTCTCAGCGCCATTTTCCCAACAGCATTTGCTCACTTTGTGTCTGTGTCTGTCTCTGTGTCACGTTTTGGTAATTCTTGCAATATTTCAAACTTTTATCATTATCACTGTATTTGTCCTAGTGATCTGAGATTAATGATCTTTGATGTTATTACTACGACTCACGAAGGCTCAGGTGATGGTTTATTTTTTAGCAATGTAGCATTTTTAAATTAAGGTACGTACTTTTTTCTAGCCATAACGCTATTGCACACTTAATAGACAGTATAGTGTAAACATAACTTTCATATGCACTGGGAAACCAAAATATTTGTGTGACTTGCTTTATTTTGATATTCGCTTTTTTTTTTTTTGCAGTAGCCTGGAACTGAACCCGCAATATCTCCGAGGTTCGCCTGTATTATTTCAGTAGACTCATTTTCTACTAGAATGAAAAAAATATTTTAAATCATTTTGGTCCTAACTTGCACCCCTCAGTGCATTCTAAGTGCATCTTTAAAGGCACTACGGATCTGACTGTTGCCAACCTTGGGCGCATGGTTGGAGAGGGTAGAGGCTGAGTGGGCCTGGGGGAGGATCCGCAGCCCCCTGGGCTCATCCATGAACTCTGCAGGATAACAGAAGGGCCGCCTTCTAGCCTTCTGGGTGTTAGGGACTCTGTCAGGAGGATCAGTATCAGGAAGACTCCCAAGGAAGCTGGGCATCTGGGGGGTGTATTTTACTAACCCAACTCTTTGTATCTCTCCTGAAAGTCTTTGGGTCCCTGCAGCAGTAGACACTCCAGAGTTGGGTTAATTCAAATAGATTTCCAGATTCCCAACTTCTGGGCAATCTGCCTGCTGCTAATCTTCTCTGAGAAAGGACCTGGTCTCCTTTGACAACCTCCTTTTCCAACTGTTTTTCTTCCTCCTTACAGAAGAAAAGCGTGCTTTTCATAGATGCCCCAGAATAAGAATTAGAGTTCCAAACCAAGGGCAATCTGACACACTGGTGCTTAATCGGGCATCATAAACTTGCCATCTACACATATTTCTGTTCAGGAGAAGCATAGCTTCAGAGTTGAGGTTTTTAGTCCAAGTCAGGTGTTCGGACTACTTTGAAGATCTCTCCTCTCATATGCCCTGACTACTGACAGAGTACTTGCCTCTGGAGGGAAAGCAAAGCAGGAACACAGGCAGTGGGGGCAGCCTCTATGCTTTCTTCCACTCTCTGTGAAGTGAGAAGTTATGCTGGAGACACAGCTTATCACATTCACCTGAATTGAGAAAGGAAGGCAGACTCTTTCTTCTAACAGGAAGCCAAAGTTAATTTGGTTGACTGACTGGACAATAGAAGACTGACTTTGTTAATTCGTTTATATGGCAGCTGATTTCCATAAATTAAATGAACTAAATGATTGCTCCAGTGTCTTGAATAAAATAGATTTTAAAGTCCTGGATAACTACCATGTTCCTGAGACTGTGCTAGGTACTAGCATAGATGCACCAGTTATGGTCCCTGCAATCACAGACGCTGGAGGCTAGATGGGAAAGAAAGACAACACGATGGTGGCTCTAAAGATTACAATAACTTCATCAAACACCGATCTTTAGGTCAAAAAATAAAAGCATACTTTTCTGGGGGAAAAAAAAAAGTCCTTGATAAGGTAGTAGCATTTTATCAAAAATATCCTATTAGTAAAGGCATACTGAAATTAACAGTATTTAGATGTTCATAAATCTTTTTGTTAATATTGGGTGGAATAAAATGCCTAAGGGATAGATAACAAGTATAATTAATTGTCATTTACTAAGTCTCAATATAGCCCTCCTTTTTGGTTATATTTTCCCAAAATTGAGAAACTAAATAACTCCAATGACTGGATAACAAATCTCTTTGTAAATCAAATGGTTTCCTTGTAGGGTTTTTTTGGCTTTTAATAAAATTGAAGGAGGACCTAACTGAGTTGTCAGCTGATAGATTAATAATTTTAAAAGATGCATTAGTGTGTGATTTTTGAAATATCTCTTGGAAGAAGTTCAAAGAACTGAATGCCATTGCTGTAACAAAATGCCTGCTATTTATTTATGGGAACAGAGAGCTGTAGAACTTACATGTGTAAGAATGAAAACTAGGAAAAGAATTGAAGCTGAACTTTTGTCTTATTCTAGCAATCAGTAATATTCACCTATGGATGAATCCATCTCTTTAAGAGAGGCGTCTCCAATAACATTTTACGGTTATATGTAACAATTATATATCAAATCAACATTTGCAATAATATTTATATTATTTTGATCAATTGTGAACTAATAATAATTATAGCAATAACTCATTTTTATCCAGATAAAAGTGAATGCCTAGTGCCTTATGGTCACTGGAAAATTTGAACAGTTAAAAATTTCAATTTATACACATACAACTGTGGCAGAGAAGCATAATCGGGTAAGCAATTACTACTTTGAAGCACAGATCTTACATTGGGATAAAATTCTGTGGGAGAAATAGAATGGAAATGTGGGTTTGAGAAGAAAAAGGGAGGACACAGACGTCCCAAGGGTTAAACAAGAGTGGGGTTCACATCCTTTTTTAAATGAATGATGGAGATGTTCATCTCTTGTGGTATTTAGACTCCATTATACATGTTTAAGCGTTCTGAGCCAGTTTGTTTTTCAAATGCCAATGTTTACACAGGACGCTGGAAAGTACATCTTTTGTGACTATTGTAGCTTATGATGAAAAATTTAGAACGCAGCATGGTATCAAATACACACATCCATGCAGAGTCTCCTGAAACCAGGGCAGCAGGCTTCCCATCCTACAGTAATTCATAAAGCAGTCACATTTTTGGTGTCACTTCTGCTCTTAAGAAATAAGGGATGGACACATCATTTGAAATAAGACGGAAGATTCTCTTGGAGTCAAGAGCTAACCTTACTCATTTGGGCTTTAGGACTTTCTGATATGCAAAACCTTGAGTTCTTTCATGCTTGACTAGTTTTTTCTTTTTTTCTTTTTTTTCACTCTTAAGTGACAGAATTCTACTTCTGAATTACAGCACTTCCAAATGATTCTGAATTGAAACCTCTGAACCCAAAGGGGACAAACTGGGTTGAACAAGAAGGAGCACTGAACTCAGGAGACATGGGTGTCTCAACATTGCACAGCCTGGCTGTGTGATCTTGGGAAACCCACTGCCCCACTCTGGCCCTCAGTTTCCTCTTCTAATAAAATGAGAGGATGGATTCCATGAACTCCAAGGTTCTAACTTCCCGTTATTCTAAAAGTAATAAGCAAAGTCTACTAAAAATCCCAAGGGTAAAGCAATTAAAATATTTACAGTGTTCTACAGTTTACAAAGCACTATCTCAACTGGTTCCTATAATAATGCTATGGGGTATTACCATGATTCCCATTTTATGGATGAGACTTTTGTAATACTGAGAAATGTAGTGACAACAAAGGGCTACACAGTTAATGAGCGAAGTGGGGACCCACGACCTTCCTGTCTGGGATATTGGATTTCTAAATTTTCTCTAAACACGTTGCCATTTGATTAGAGGAGAAATTTCTTTATACTTCAAGCCCAGAAAATGCTCTTTATCCTCATGGCTACTTGCCCGTTCACATGGCTGTGGATTTTACAGGTTACACCATTCATTCATTCGTTAACTCATTTAACCAGGATTCACTGGCCGTGTCACTCCGGCACTACTCAAAGTGCTATGTGGGGATTAGAAGCGAACGCATGAGTGTCAGCTGCTCACTGGCAGCTGGGAAAATGGCATACTCTCTCCAGGTCTCTTTGTTCACTGCTCTAGTCCCAGAACTTAGAGCAGTGTCTAGAGCACGGTATAGGAGTGAATGAATGAATGAAACTGGCAGGTCTAACTCTGGCATCACGTAACCGTGACCAGCCTCTTCTAGGAAGGTTTCCTTTCAATGCAGACTCAAAGCTTCCTCTTCTCCACTCCCGCTCTGGTAGCACTTACCACATTGTGGTTGTTTTCCTTTAGCTTTAAATTTTTTACCAAACTCGTGTTTACATAGAGTTAAGAACCAAATAGTGCCCCAAGGCTGGTCATAAATCCCAGCAACCCTTCACCCCTCCTTGCTGCTTCCCCCCCTCGGACTCTAGTTCTAATACCTGGAGGAACCACTTTGAACTCTTTTAGCTACTGCTTCTGGCAACTGCCTTCATGTTATTATATAACATGCTTATATGGCTTGCTCTTGACTTATCCATTTTTGATGGTATCTATTATCTGTTATGATGGATCACTATTTTAAATTAAATCGTATGATTATGACTATGTGAATTTACTTATTTTGTTCCAAGTGCTCCCTCAGTTCTGCCATCTGTCCGTCTTTTATCTTACCCGAGTGATCTATTATCTCAGATATTCTAGGGAGCCCCCGTTTTCTTCAGGGTCTCCTTTCCCTGAACCCTCTGTCCTCCTGTCCAGGTGAGTCTGCTGCTCTTCTGTCTTCCTGAAATTTCTCTTCACCCTTTTCCTGGGTTACATCCACTCTTTCTGGGATCCTAGTTCATTGCCTTTCTTGGTTTACTCCATATGACCTGAGCATAAACATCACTCACTTTCTATGACAAAATGAATGCAAGGTAGAGATTCTGAGTCCTAGGATGACTGAAAATCTATTTTGCCTCACATTCAAGTGAGTTTATCAGAGAGCCAAGCTCTAGATTGAGTTCATTTTTCTGAGGATTTAAAAGACATTGCTCCCCTATTTTCTGCATGTAATGTTGAGAGGCCTGATGTTTTTTTTTTTTTCTCCTTAGAAGGATTTTAGGAACATTCCTTTATCTCTGTTGTCCACAGCAGCTACCTGGGTGTGAATCATTTCCCCATGGTCAGCTCCTCAATCTGGAGACCTGAGTCCCAGCTCTAGAAAATGCTCAATAAATTTTTTCCTGTCCATTTTCTCTGTTCTCTCATTCTGGAACTCCTATTAGTCAGATGTTGGACATTCAGGAATAACCTTCCATGTCTCATCTTTTCTATCACATTTTCCATTTTTTAATCATTTGTATTAATTTATTCAACTTTACCTACTAACCCCCATGTTGAATATTTTTATTTTGGCTGTTGTATATGTTTTAATTTTCCAAGAGCTTATTCTTCATCTCTAATTGTTACCATTTTATAGAATTTTACTCTTTGCTTTAAAGCTGCAGTGTTTTCTTGTTTCTAAGGATATTATTTGGGGTTATTTACATTTTTTCTCTCTTCCCTGATTCATCCCATTTCCTCCAGCTTTTTTGCAGTTGTTTCCTTGGGGCTTCTTTGCGTTAGTGGTTCTCCTTGTGTGTTTGAGGATCCTTGGTTGTCCAGGATTAAAGGCCCATAAAAGGCTGATTTGAAGCTCTGTATGCAAGGGTGAGATTTGTCAATAGTTCCTCAGAAAGAACGAACTCTGCCAACACCTCGATCTTGAACTTCTAGCCCTAAGAACTGTGAGGCAATGAATTTCTGTTGTTTAAGCCACCCAGTTTATCTGGTATCCTATTACAGCATCCCTAGAAAATGAATACAGTGATTGTACATTTTAATTTTATATATACATATTCTATCATGTCTGTATATATATATATACACACACATAAATAAGTAAATAAGTAAATAAGTATATATATATATATATTTTTTTTTTGTGTGTGTGTGTGTGTGGTACGCAGGCCTCTCACTGCTGTGGTCTCTCCCGTTGTGGAGCACAGGCTCCGGATGCACAGGCTCAACGGCCATGGCTCACGGGCCTAGCCGCTCCACGGCATGTGGGATCTTCCCGGACTGGGGCACAAACCCGTGTCCCCTGCATCGGCAGGCGGACTCTCAACCACTGCGCCACCAGGGAAGCCCCATGTCTGTATTATATTAAATATTCAGAAGGGTGGAGTCCAAGAACTAGGCTTATGTCATAATCCAAATCCTTTGGATGACCTCATAGATGACCTTTCTGTCCTTTCCTGAACTCATTAATGAATTCTTTCAACAGGTAGTTCTTAAGCTATCAGTCACAGATATTTGTTGAACACAAACTATGTGCTAAGAATTGTCTGGCCATAGCCTTTAGCTGTGAATAAGAGAGACAGAATCTCCCCTCTTATGGACCTTGGAGAACGAAACAAATGATTATGTCTAAAAGGCTTCAGTGACTAAATTGTCTAATACATACGGACGATACTTCAGAGGAAGAACAGACTTATTCCCTAGATGTGATTATTCAAAGTATGATTCTATGATTTTTATTCAGAGCTTCCTGGCACTTGTAAGGAGCAGATCCATCTCTGAGCTGCGTGTTACGTTATTGTAAGATGGGCAGCATAGTGGAGCAGAAACACTCTGGAGTTTGAAAGCCCCGGGCTTGAATGGAGGAGCTAACTAACCCAACCCTTGGGCCTTGATCTGTCACCTAACTTGTCTGGGCCTCAGGGTGCTCACCTGAAGAAAGGTGGGAGCATTCCAACCTCATGAATAGTCAGGAGAGTCTCATGAGGGAACGCTTTTGTATGGCCATTTTTCTGGGCCACAATTCTTAAACCAGATATGGAAAAAGTCCCTGATATTAGCTATTAGATTAGATTTCCTTGGGAAAGCCTATTGAGAGGTCTGAAACCTGTGCTAGGTTTTTAGAAACACAGTTTTGAGAAATAATTTGTCTTGTTTCCCACTTACCCTGTGTCTACCCAGGGCTTCATCACAAATGTCTCTGTTGGAATTCCGTGACCAAGAAGGAGGCTGCCACAGAATCGTGCTTTCAGTGGCTGCGGGCTTTGTGGTCTAGGCCCTGGGTCTTTCACTCATATTATCTAGTGCTTGGTGTTTTAGAATCATACTCAAAATACAGAGTAAATTGATTACTCTGGGTGCTTGTGTTTTGGAATTTGTAAATGGCCTACTTGGTTCTAGGTCAAGTTTTGTGTTGAGGTGCAGCTAATTAGAACTGAGCTGAAGATGGCATGAAGAACTGGACACTCACTCCTGCAGGCCTGTTGCCTGTAATGCTCCAGTGACAGGCCTCACATCTATCAAATATTTCCTCCTGCTCATTCAGCACTGGCCCAAGGTGGAAATGAGGACACTGTGGAGAGTGCCAGCAGCAACCAGAAGAGGGACACCCAGGGTGGCAGTCACACCAAAGACTATGTCATACTTTATCTAAAACCTTATACATTTTCTGGGACGGCCAGAGCACCCTGTTTTATTTTTCTGCTTGGTTCCAGGTGTCTGGGGACAAATGACTAATGTTTGCTAGGTTGTACAAATATGTGCATACATATCTTTTCCCCTCCAGCCTTGAGCTTAAATATTAAAGATGACAACCTTATTATTGTCAGAAACTGTAAGTAAAATTCTCATTTTGTGCACTCAAGCAAAATGACTTCATCAATTTCTCCTTGACTTACACAAAGGGAATTTGAAGTTAAAGTTCATGCTTTGGAAGGCGTTATGTAGGAGACTTTTTTTAAATCCCACATTGCACATCAAACTGACTTTTTATTCAACCGTGAATGATATGGGGATAATTAAGATAAGCCTCTAAAACATTTTATGAAGACAAACAGAAATTTCCCTTATATAATTAAAAGAGAAATTTTCATAGTGTTTATTGTCAATGAATGGATTATATAATTGTATGTCATTATAATTATTGGCAGGCATTACGTCTATATAGCACTTTTCAATTCACCCATTTCCCATAATACAGAGAAAATTGGTTCATCTAAACAGAACAAAACAAAAAACAAAAGAAAGAAAAAAGGGCTCGACTGTAGGTGTTCTCTTTTAGGGATGATGTCTTTTTAGTTGCAACTTGTAGTAAAATTAGAGGGTACTCATCTTGTTTTGTTTTTTGTTCTGCTTCTTTCAAGGTTATTTCAGGTTTCAACTGATGAAACTTAGCTTTACTATATCTGGGTGGAATGGGAAGGATTTGGGAGTTTGGGAGTAACTGAAAAAAGGCAGCACAGACTGCAGGACAGAATCTGCCTAAAAAGACAGTAATGCTGGTGTATGAGACAATGATGCCTAAGGCCTTGCTACTCAAATATGGACCAGCACATCTACACCACTCAGGGGGTCTTGTTAGAAATGCAGATTCTCTGGCCAACAGGCACGTGAAAAGATGCTCAACATTGGTAATCATCAGAGAAATGCAGATCAAAACCACAATGAGATATCACCGCACACCTGTCAGAATGGTCATCATCAAGAAGACCACAAATAACAAATGTTGGCAAGAATGTAGAGAAAAGGGAACCCTCTGTTGGTGGGAATGTAGATTGGTGCAGCCACTGTGGAAAATAGTATGGAGGTTCCTCAAAAAACTAAAAGTAGAACTACCATATGATCCAGCAATTCCACTCCTGGGTATATATCCAAAGAAAACAAAAACACTAATTCAAAGAGACACATGCACCCCAATGTTCACAGCAGGATTATTTACAATAGCGAAGATACGGAAGCAACCTAAGTGTCCATCAACAGATGAATGGATAAAGATGTGATGTATACATGTAGCGAAATACTGTCAGAAAAAAGAATGAAATTTTGCCATTTACAACAACATGGATGGACTTGCAAGATATTATGCTTAGTGAAATAAGTCACACAGAGAAAGACAAATACTGTATGATATCACTTATATGCGGAATCTAAAAAATAAACTAGTGAATATAACAAAAAAGAAACAGACTCACAGATATAGAGAACAAACTTTGGTTACCAGTGGGGAGAGGGAAAGGAGGCGGGGCAAGATAGGGGTAGAGAATTAAGAGGTACAAACTACTGTTTATAAAATAAATAAGCTATAAGGATATATTGTACAGCACAGGGAAAATCGCCAATATTTTACGACTATAAATGGAGTATAACCTTTAAAAATTGTGAAACACTGTGTTGTACACTTGAAACTTATAATATTGTACATCAACTATACAGCCAAAAAAAAAGTTTGAGAAGCACTGGTTTAGATCAGAAGTCAACAAACAATAGCCCATGGGCCAAACCCAGCCCATCCCCTATTTCTGTATGGCTCATGTGCTAAAATGCTTTTTACATTTTTTAAATGGTTGAAAATTTCTTCAAAAAAAGAATATTATTTTATGACATGTGAAAATTATATGAAATTCACCTTTCAATATCCATAAATAAAGTTTAATTGAAACATGTTAAAAAAAAGACTGCCATAAAGGCCAAAGCAATAGTTAAATAAATGATAAAATTAAAAAAAAAAGAATTCTTATGTAAATGCCATGGACTATGTCTTCAAATATAATTTTGTTATTAAAAAAAACCCTAAGACTAGACTCACAGACATAGAAAACAAACTTATGGTTACCAAAGGGGAAAGGATGAGGATAAATTAGGAGTTTGGGACCAACAGATACACACTACTGTATATAAAATAAATAAACACAGAAGGACCTACTGTATAGCACAGGGAACTATATTCAATATCTTGTAATAACCTATAATGGAAAACAATCTGAAAAGGATATATATATATTAAAAACGGAATCACTTTGCTGTACACCTGAAACTAACACAGCTTTGTAAATCAACTATGCTTTAATAAAAATAAATAAGCAAATAAAACAAAGCTCAGGAATAGGAAAAAAAGAAATGCAGATTTTCAGGCGCCACCCAGACCTACTGAGTCAGAATCTGCATCTTCACAATACAGTCACTAACTAATGAGCAATGCTGCTTTATGCTTTATATGTGATCAGCTAATTCAAACATTTTTATCAAAGAAGGAATGGCCTATCTAAGTCACTGACTGGTAACACGACCACTCACTGTTGCTTATAGTATCCTCCAGTTATCTGTTTAAGGTCTGCATCACCTGTAGTTGTAATCCCCTTTTAAATTCTTATTGATGTTTATTCATGTTTGTTTTCTTTTTTCTTGATTAATATTGCTAGATATTTTTTCCCCTCCCCCAAAACAACTTTGTCTTTGTTGATCCTCTCTAATATATATGTCCTATTTCATTAATTTCTGCATTACCTTCATTATATTTCTTATTTCTTTGGGCTTATGCTGCTATTTCCCCCCTAATTCTTAAGTTGGCTCTTTGGTTTATTAAGTTATTAGATTTTTTTATTTCCTAACATAAACATCTAAAGTTATAAGTTGTTCTCTAAGTACAACTTTAGCTGCATCTGGCATATTTTGGTACATAATTTTTAGTTACTGTTTAGTTCTGAATATTTTCATTTCTATTGTGAGTTTGTTTTTAATACATGATTAAATTTAAAGTGTTTTATGTATGTTTCCAAAGACATGGGGTTTGGATTAAAAAGTTATCTTTTTATTTATAATTTAATTGAATTGTGATTAAAGATTATGTCCTGTCTGACATCAATCCTTTGAAATAGCTACCAAAATAGGTGTGTTAAAATTTCCCAGAGATACGGTGAATTTGGCAGTTTCTCCTGTAAAGCTGTCAATTTTTGTTTTATGTATATTTGAGGTTCTGTTATTAGTTACATTCGGATTTAGAACTGTTATATATTTCTGGAAAATTGGACCTTTCATCATTTATTATGTCACGACCTTTATGTTTAGTAACACTTTTTATCTCAAAGTTTACTTAGCCTGCTGTTAATATTACTGCTTGATTTCTCTTTTGGTTAGTGTTTTCTTAGTATATGATTTTTTTCATCTTCACTTTCCATCCTGTACCCCGTCCTGCACCCCTCCTATGCCCACCTGCTACCTGCACCCTCCCCCCATCAGGGCTGTCACAGTGTATTCTGCAAGTGCAATTTTTTTTTGGTCTTTCTTTACGAAAACTCACATCCAGGAAGGAGACGAGATCTGCAACAGAAATGAGTTCTAGTAGAAACAGTTGCCCTTAGAAGTTCTGAAATGCACTGGAAACTCTAAGTACCAGTATATTCCTGGAAGTGCCACTGTCATAGTGAAAAGTTTGAAATCATTCTCCATGTCAAACAATAGGGGGTTGTGGAAAAGATGAAAGAGTCACTACAAAGGATGGCATGGATTGCTTTCAACTCTTTTCAGGCTCAAAACCAGTTTTTTATAGTGATAAATAGTTTGTAATACTCCCCTTTTTATCCTGAAATTGAATTCATAGGCAATATACCTACCCAAGTGCAGAATTTTTTTTAAAAGGCATATAATGGCCTGACTGTAACATTAAACAAGTCAAACAGAATATAATTCTAAGCCCTTTTTATCCTTTCGTGTCTAATCAGGAAAACAAACCATTCTAGGTATTTTCAAACAGAAGTAAATTAATCTAGGGAACGGGTTATAAAGGTTTGGGAAGGGCTGGAAGAACACAGAGAGGAAGGTAGGGTTGTCCAGGGTTAGAAACTCCAAGGAGCCACTACTCCCTAGAACTGGAGAAGCAACAGGGAAAATAGAGTTACCGGGAGCCTCCGACGGCCAGGCTGCTGCAGCTGCCGCTGCGCACACTACACAACCCAGAAGCCCCGGGAAAATAGCGTCTCCCTGATCTCCTCTTCCAACCTCCCCCAGTGCCTCCCACTGGCAGACGCTCAAAGAAGCCAGATGGGAAGGAATCTGGAAGATATAACTTGGAGGTTTCCAACCTCAGAGATGGAGAGCAGGGCTTAGAAGGGGGTACAGGGCTGACAGATAACAGTTGCCACTTGCAAATATTTAGGCGCAGCTACATTTGAAGACATAATGAAGAAACCAGGTGTTTGAATCTGCTTTTAAGTAAGTTGGGACTTAATAGAAGTAAGACAATTGTACCACTAAACGTTTGTAGATACTTTCTGCATCTGACGTTTGGAAACAAAAGGCGGATAAGTGTATTCCCATGTATGTACACTCATTCTAAATGCAATGACTACAATACAGATAGATCCAGGTGGCTATAACCTTGACTCAGAGGCTGGGAGTGGCTTTGCCGTTGCTGATGAGATTTTCCAAATGGTTGAGCTGACAATTCATAGTATAAAGTGTAAACAAAATAAAACTCATTAGTTACATTGTTATAAAATTCTGTGTATACTAAAACCATGCCAAAAAGCTTTGTGTTTATACGTAAAAAAGGAGTTAGGTCTTAGGCTGAAGTTATTATAAATTTTTTCCCACTGTTGTAAATATCCATCAGGATATTCAAAATCTGAGCTGGACTACGCTTTGCAGAATACTTAATTTCCTGGTCCCTTGCCTTCTAAGTGCCAGCTGCACATCTCCCACCCACCCTCTCCTACTCTGCCATGATTGCAACAACTGAAAATGCCTTCATAGATCTTCAGTCCTCTCCTAAGTAGCAGTACTGCTCCTCTTAAGACCGCTGATGTAGTTGTATATTTTTGACATGGAAATATTATGAGATATTGAAAGAAAAGCAGATTCTAGAACAGTATTATGGGATGATTGTCTCTCATTATTTTAGAAACTATTTATACATACATATGAGAAAAGATTTGGCATATAGAAACCAAAATGTTAATGGTTATCTCTGATGTTGGGATTTGAGGAATAATTTTTTTCTTTTGTTTTACTGTATGTTTAAAATTTTCTAGTTGGGAAATTGTAAAATGCATTCGACGAAAAAAAACCCAAAAACCAATAGGTCAGGCCAGGCAGACACATCAGTGAGGATCCTTCTTGGCCCAGAGGGTCAGTGAGACCTCAAATCTGTCAATAGCAGCCAGCAGCTTTACACGAGTACCTGATACAAGCATTTGCGCAAGCTCTGGTCCTACCAGAAATGCCACCTCCTTCCTGCACGTAAACCACTCTTTGGTGCTCACTGTTCCTTAAGAATGGTGGGCAGGGCATTTCCCTGGACAGGCACCACTGGTCCAAAGTGGGTCATGCTGTATTACTGGCTTTAGAGCACAGGGTTTTCTTTAAGCATTGAAGCCCTCTCTGAACTAAGCACTTTGTGATATACAAACAATTCACCCTCATGCCTGCACCATAAATCTCAGGTATAAATTCTCAAGCTGGGAGACCCAGTTCCAGGCTCAGACAACCATTTCCGTCCATGGGCCAAGCCATGGCGGCAGCATCGGTGAGATGCCTCAAGGTCGGCGGGTTGCATGCTGGACGTCTGTGGCAGGCCTGGCACTGTGGGCCCTGCCAGAGAATCAAGGAAGGATGGCGGGATGGGAACACGAGTGTGGTGCTGTTGTCAGGTAGCCCATTGGGAGTTAACCCAACACAAGGTCTCCAAACCCAGCCGCCACTCCCCAAGACCTCTGCCCTGCACGGGGCCTTGTGTGTGGATCACCAGGCAGGGCGGGGTTGTACCTGACACACACACATCTCCTAAGCCTGAAGGCCTGGGCCAAGACTAGGGATAGTTTCCAGATGTGGGCCTCACATCTGGGCCAGCCATCGGGAGGCTGCTTATGTGAACAAAGACTGTAAGTACTCAAGGAGCCCCAAGGTCCAGAGAAGGCTGCCAAGACCTGGCGAGCAGATGAGTGCAGAACAGACCTTAATTTACGGTTCCAGGAGAGGAAGAAAGCCATGCTTTGTGGTCCACATCGATTCGTGTGAAGCAAGATCATCTGCTCTTACAGGATAGGCAATGGCTTCATTCACAGCATGAAAATGAGGAGCTTAGACTCCAGGAAGAGGAGAATTCTGGACTGAGGATGGGCTTCTGATTACAGCATCCCAGCTCTCGACCCCGCACCCCTTTCCACATCATCTCATAACCCGCATTCTCTGGAAATACTTTTGAAACACAGAATTTCACAACTTTATAGCGTGGCAGACCCCTTTAGCCCATCATATCCAGCAGACACATTTTCTTCTACACATAACCATGTGGCTGGAGAACCTCCCCGCTTGATAGGAAAAACCTAAACGAATAGGTACTGTTAGCAGTCGTCTTTGGAAGAGGCCGAGGAGATGGCTGTGCCTTGGAGCAAAATCTTACACTCCTAGGAAACAGGAGAAACGTGCTTCTCTGGCTGAGCTGTTGCGGGCTGAACTGTGTCCCCTCCCAAATCCATATGCTGAAGTCCTAACCCCCAGCACCTCACAAAGAGACTGTATTTGGAAAGAGGTAATTAAGTGAAAATGAGGTGATGGGGGTGGCCCTGATCCAATCCGACTAGTGTCCACCTTAGAAGGGACGAGGACACAGACACACACAGAGGGAAGAACCTGTGAGAGCGCAGGGAGAAGACAGCCTCCGCGGGCCGGCCGAGGAGCAGGGCCCCGGGAGGAACAGACGGTGCCACACCTTGACCTGGGCCTTCCAGCCTCCAGGAATGTGAGATAAGAAATTTCTGGTTTTTAAGCCACCCAGTCTGCAGTATTTTGTTTTGGCAGCACTAGCAAACTACGACAGCGGGGGTGGGGGTATGCCTGGAGAGCACTGATGGCCGTGAACTTCCTGGCTCATGGCCAGGATGGTAGCGAGGCCGGGTGGTGCCGTGAGGAGCCCTGGGTGAGGGTCTGAGCCTGAGGACTTCGTAATTTATTTCCCGCGTGTGCCTTCATTATCCTCGCGCCGTCAGTAAAGTTCCAGTCGATGTCACTGCCTGGCCTCTGCTCTGTGTGGGAACTTAAGGACAAGGTCCTCACTGAGGATAGAGCAGTTGGGGGTGAGGGCGCCCTCCGTGGGCCCCTGAGGTCCGTGATGCCCCAGGACGAGGGTCTTCAAGTCCAGACCCTGGAAAGGGCAGGAGCGTGCCCAATGGCAGGGGCAGCATCCCTGGGGACTCAAGAATAGCTCATGGGTAGCTGGAGGAGTACTGGTTTCCTTCAGCCACGCTAGTGCGTGCCTGTTGCATTCCCATGTAGATCACACGTCGAATATATATTTTACTAGCTGTGCTACATTAGGGAAGTTACTTAAACTATCTGGTCCTGTTTTTGGAGGGTGAAGCAGGGGATAAAAGTTGTTATAAGGGTTAAATGAGGCAATGTATACAAAAGCTTGGCATTTTCTCTTACTTCTGGAGTACCTACTATGTGCCAGCTACCATCTTATAATTTGACGATATAATAGAAAACAAGAGAAAAAAATGTCTTCACCGCCACAGAACTTGTGTTGTGGAGAGGGAGAAACTACGAAGGAAACAAACGTGGAAAGTGACCCTAGAAGGAAGAGATGGTCCACAGGGTGCCAAGTGAGGGGACGGGAGGACACACGTGCAGGTGCCGAGCACTTAACTCACGGGGCCTGTGGCCTTAGGCCTGTGTGAGCCCCCCACACACTAGACGTCGTAGGGCTGATGCTTCAGGGAGAAGGGGCTGGAAAAATTCTGCTCATTGGCCCAGGGAAATGATTAGGAAGCTTATGCCCAGGGTCGTGAGTGAGGAAAAAAATCTCCTCTTTGAAAATAAAATGAGTTTGGCAGTTCCTCAAAATGTTAAACACAGAATTCCCATATTATCCAGCAATTATCCAGCAACCACTCTGAGGTATAGACTCCAAAGAACTGAAAGCAGGGTCTCAGGCCCAATGTTCCCAGCAGCACTGTTCACAACATCCAGAGGCAGAAAACGACTCAACTGTCCATCAACAGGTGAATGGATAAACAAAAGGTGGAATATGTATACAATGGAACATTACTGAACCTTCACAAGGAATGAAATCCTGATACACGTTAAACGGGATGAACCTTGACCACATTATGCTATATGAAATACGCCAGACGTGAAAGGACACCTACTGTACGATTCCACTTACACAAGGTATGCAGAATAGTCAAATTCACGGACACCAAGTAGACAGTGGTTACCAGGACCTGGGGGGAGGAGGAATGGAGAGTTCTTGTTTAATGAGAATGGAGTTTCTGTCCGAGATGATGAAAATGCTCTGGAAATGGATCACGGGGATGGGTGCACAATCTTGTGAATACACTGAATGCCACTGAACGGTACACTTGAAAATAGAACAAAATGGTAAACTTTATGTTATGTATATTTTACCATAACAAAAACAAGAGAAATAAATAAAAATAAGGTGATTTACCCCAGGTCATAGAGCTACAGGAGTTGAGGTGCTGGGCCTGGAACCCTGAGGTATGCTTCCTGGGCTCAGCTTTCTCCAGAAATAGAAACCACACTGCTGACAGTGGCGGGCAGTTACAGCAGGAGCAGGGGTACCGGGAACCACTCATACAGGTTTCTTCCTTTATTTCTTTTTAACTCTTTCCCATCTTCCTTCTAAATGGTATTTTCTCCTCTTAGGTCTGGAGTTGTAATTAATTAAGGACACTCTGTGCACTGACTAGGAGCCTGTGCCCTGGAGTCAGGCTGCCTGCGTTCAAAGCCCAGCTCCGCCACATACTAGGTGGGTAGTTTGGGGCAACTTTCTTCAACTCTCTGTTCCTCCGTGTTCCCACCTGTGAGAAGTAGGCTAATGGCAGTAACTCCAAGCCTGGCACCGCAGTGCTAAGTGGGTGTTTTCACTGTTAACGTCACAGGGCTGAAAGAGCTGACTCAGAGGGAGGCTCTCTGGTTGGCACTAAAGCTTGCTGGACTCTTATGATCCTTCTGCATGATTCTTAAAGCCCCAGTACTCTTCTAGAATGTTGCATCAGAGGCAGGAGGAACAGCAAAGATGCACATGAAACATGTTGCCCGTGCACACCCTTACTTACTCAGGGATGTCCAATGATTTCCCGGTTTCCATAGGACATGGTTTATAATCTACTGGGCTGTTGGGCTGTGATGAGTGCAGTTTAAAAACACGTGAAGTGTGCACGGGAACGGTCTACACACACCATAAAGCGCATCTCCTTCCACAATCAGTGCTGCCCCTCTGGGCAGTCTGTGAACTGCAGCCCAAGTCACCCATTCAGGAGGGCCTGGGGGAGGGGGGCAGGCACAGGCCTGACGGTATGATGTTTCCCAGACATAGGCCCACTCCTGAATCTGTTCCCTCTGTTCTCTCTAAATGGATTTGTGAGATACTTACACCACTCCTGTTCCCATGAAACGAGGTTTAACAAAAAGAAAAGAAAAAGGCAGCTTGCTTCTGAGAACCCAAGGAGCTGCAGCGCCATCTGGGACTTGGGCGCTGGCCATGGGCTCCTGGAGGCCTAAGATGTGCTCTCACCCACCCTGTTCCAACATGTGACTCAAAATCCAGAGGCACGGAGGATGAGACTAACATGTTCTACTACACTGTTTAAACCTTTTGCATGGAAAGGAAAAAACCACCACTGCAGGCTAAATTTTTTAAAATGACAAATGTTAAAAAGAAAAAAATTCTTGCAATTCATATGACAAAACAGGGCTAAAAGTTCCTAATACAAAAAGAGCACCTAGAAATAGTAACAAAAAGAGAGAGAACCCAATAGAAAATGTGGGCAGCACTGACAAGAGAGCATCCCTGAAATACACTTTCATTCACTGAATAGGCAAAAATCCTAATGTTTACTACCACACTCTGTTGGCTAGGCTGTGGAGAGACAGGCACTGTGGAACGTTGCTGGTGGGGATGTAAACTGGTATTTCCATTATGGAGGGGAATGTGGCCTATCCATCAAAAATTACAAATACGTGGGGAATTCCCTGGGGGTCCAGTGCTTAGGACTCCATGCTTTCACTGCTGAGGGGCCCGGGTTCAAACCCTGGTCAGGGAACTAAGATCCCACAAGCCGTACAGCACAGCCAAAAAAAAAAAAAAAAAAAATTACAAATACATGATCCCACTTCTGAGAATGTATTCTGTGGCATCGGGCATGCACAGAAGAGGACATATGCAGGAGATTGTTCACTGCAACCATGTTTGTGATAAAAAACAGTGGAAACAGCAGGTGGCCCTTTCCAGATCTGATGCTTCCCTGGGATGGACCACTTCACTGCTGAAACAGAGAGGAGGCTGTGCTCCCAGTACTGGTGTGGAAAGTGCTCTAAGTGCAAGGGTCAGGACAGTGCATATAATTTGCTACCTTTTGTATCAAAAGGGGCAGAAGATAAGAATTTATATTTGTATTTTCTCGGTTTTGCAAGACAAATCCGAATGGATACAGGAAAACACTACCTAAAGAGGTTACTTGCCAGGTGGGGCACCTGGATGGACAGGGTAAGGCTTGGAGACACACTTTCCATGCCCCCTTTTCTGTGTTGACTGTTGGAAGGAAGAAGGGGTTACCAATTCAGACTTAAATAAATATATTCTTTTTTTTTTTTTTTGGCCACGCCACATGAGATCCTAGTTCCCTGACCAGGGATTGAACCCATGCCCCCTGCAGTGGAAGCACGGAGCCCTAACCACTGGACCTCCAGGGAATTCCCTAAATAAATGTATTCTTATGAGGTTGGGGGTAGGGAAGATACTCATATATCACAATGGGAGAATACATAGTCCAACATTTCTGAAACTCAATTCAGCAAATTCAGCAGTACGCATGCACACAAAAATGTCACTGGAAGGATCCTGATTATACACTGTTCATAGGGAAAAATTCCAAATTTTTGGAAGATGGACATGTTAAATATCCAACATCAGCTCCCTCACCTGCAGCCGAGCGTGCCCTCCCCCCACCCGTCGGGCTCCTCAGTGGCTACTGCAGAGGATTAAGAGCCCAGTCGCTGAGGAGGAGGAGGCAGCTCCCAGTCCGTGCACACCATCCGCCACCTTACTGGACACGGGCAAAGGAGCGAGAGTGTCGTCTCTGTAGCCTTCAGAGAAGGCAAGGGCACTGCCACTTCAGCTGCCGCCTCCACCGTTTACACCTGCAGCAGCTCACTGCTGTGAGGCTGACAGGATCTTGGTGCTCCAGCCAGTGGTCAGGCCTGAGCCTCTGAGGTGGGGGAGCCGAGTTCAGGACATTGGTCCACCAGAGACCTCCCGGCCCCATGTAATATCAAACGGCAAAAGTTCTCCCAGAGATCTCCATCTCAACCCTAAGACCCAGCTCCACTCAACGACCAGCAAGCTACAGTGCAGGACACCCCATGCCAAACAACTAGCAAGACAGGAACACAACCCCACCCATTAGCAGAGAGGCTGCCTAAAATCATAATAAGGTCACAGACACCCCAAAACACACCACCAGACGCAGTCCTGCCCACCAGAAAGACAAGATCCAGCCTCATCCACCAGAACACAGGCACCAGTCCCCACCACCAGAAAGCCTACACAATGCACTGAACCAACCTGACCCACTGGGAGCAGACACCAAAAACAACGGGAACTACGAACCTGTAGCCTGTGAAAAGGAGACGCCCAAACACAGAAAGCTAAGAAAAATGAGAAGACAGAGAAACACACAGCAGATAAAGGAGAAAGGTAAAAACCCACCAGACCAAACAAATGAAGAGGAAATAGGCAGTCTACCTGAAAAAGAATTCAGAGTAACGATAGTAAAGATGATCCAAAATCTTGGAAATAGAATGGAGAAAATACAAGAAACGTTTAACAAGGACCTAGAAGAACTAAAGAGCAAACAAACTGATGAACAACACAATAAACGAAATTTAAAATTCTCTAGAAGGAATCAATAGCAGAATAACTGAGGCAGAAGAACGGATAAGTGACCTGGAAAATAAAATAGTGGAAATAACCACTGCAGAGCCGAATAAAGAAAAAAGAATGAAAAGAATGGAGGACAGTCTCAGAGACCTCGGGAACAACATTAAACACACCAACATTCAAATTATAGGGGTCCCAGAAGAAGAAGAGAAAAATAAAGAGACTGAGAAAATATCTGAAGAGATTATAGTTGAAAACTTCCTTAAGAAGGGAAAGGAAAGAGTCAATCAAGTCCAGGAAGCACAGAGAGTCCAATACAGGATAGCTCCAGGGAGAAACATACCAAGACACATATTAATTAAAGTAGCAAAAATTAAATACAAAGAAAAAATATTAAAAGCAGCAAGTGAAAAGAAACAAATAACATAAAAAGGAATCCCCATAAGGTTGACAGCTGATTTCTCAGCAGAAACTCTGCAAGCCAGAAGGGTGTGGCAGGACATATTTTAGGTGATGAAAGGGAAAAACCTACCATCAAGATTACTCTATCCAGCAAGGATCTCACTCAGATTCAACAGAGAAATCAAAAGCTTTACAGACAAGCAAAAGCTAAGAGAATTCAGCACCACCCAACCAGCTTTACAACAAACGCTAAAGAAACTTCTCTAGGCAGGAAACACAAGAGAAGGAAAAGACCTACACTAACAAACCCAAAACAATTAACAAAACGGTAATAGGAACATACATACCAATAATTACCTTCAATGTAAATGGATTAAATGCCCCAACCAAAAGACATAGCCTGGCTGAATGGATACAAAAACAAGACCCATATATATGCTGTCTACAAGAGATCCACTTCAGACCTAGGGACACATACAGACTGAAACTCAGGGGATGGAAAAAGATATTCCATACAAATGGAAATCAAAAGAAAGGTGGAGTAGCAATTCTCATATCAGAAAAAATAAAGACTAAAATAAAGACTATTAAAGACTATTACAAGAGACAAAAAAGGACACTACATAATGATCAAGGGATCAATCCAAGAAGAAGATAGAACAATTGTGAATATTTATGCACCCAACATAGGAGCACCTCAATACATAAGGCAAATGCTAACAGCCATAAAAGGGGAAAGCAACAGTAACACAATCATAGTAGGGAACTTTAACACCCCACTTTCACCAATGGACAGATTATCCAAAATGAAAATAAATAAGGAAACACAACCTTTAAATGATACATTAAACAAGATGGACTTAATTGATATTTATAGGACATTCCATCCAAAAACAACAGAGTACACTTTCTTCTCAAGTGCTCACGGAACTTTCTCCAGGATAGATCGTATCTTGAGTCACAAATCAAGCCTTGATAAATTTAAGAAAATTGAAATTGTATCAAGTATCTTTGCTGTCCACAACGCTATGAGACTAGATATCATTTACAGGAAAAATCTGTAAAGAATACAAACAAATGGAGGCTGCTAAGCAATACACTACTAAATAACCAAGAGATCACTGAAGAAATCAAAGAGGAAATCAAAAAATACCTAGAAACAATGACAATGAAAACACGATGACCCCAAACCTATGGGATGCAGCGAAAGCAGTTCTAAGAGGGAAGTTTAGAGCAATACAATCCTACCTCAAGAAACAAGAAACATCTCGAATAAACAACCTGACCTTACACCTAAAGCAATTAGAAAAAGAAGAACAAAAAAACCCCAAAGTTGGCAGGAGGAAAGAAATCATAAAGATCAGACCAGAAATAAATGAAAAAGAAATGAAGGAAACGATAGCAAAGATCAATAAAACTAAAAGCTGGTTCTTTGAGAAGATAAAGAAAATTGATAAGCCATTAGCCAGACTCATCAAGAAAAAAAGGGAGAAGACTCAAATCAATAGAATTAGAAACGAAAAAAGAGAAGTAACAACTGACACTGCAGAAATACAAAAGATCATGAGAGATTACTACAAGCAACTCTACGCCAATAAATGGACAACCTGGAAGAAATGGACAAATTCTTAGAAATGCACAACCTTCCGAGACTGAACCAGGAAGAAAGAGAAAACGTAAACAGACCAATCACAAGCACTGAAATTGTGACTGTGATTAAAAGTCTTCCAAGAAACAAAAGCCCAGAACCAGATGGCTTCATAGGCGAATTCTATCAAACATTTAGAGAAGAGCTAACACCTATCCTTCTCAAACTCTTCCAAAATACAGCAGAGGGAGGAACACTTCCAAACTCATTCTACGAGGCCACCATCACCCTGATACCAACACCAGACAAAGATGTCACAAAAAAAGAAAACTACAGGCCAATATCTCTGATGAACATAGATGCAGAAATCCTCAACAAAATACTAGCAAACAGAATGCAACAGCACATTAAAAGGATCATACACCATGATCAAGTGGGGTTTATCCCAGGAACGCAAGGATTCTTCAACATACGCAAATCAACAATGTGATAAACCATATTAACAAACTGAAGGAGAAAAACCATATGATCATCTCAACAGATGCAGAAGAAGCTCTCGACAAAATTCAACATCCATTTATGATAAAAAAAAAAACCCTCCAGAAAGTAGGCATAGAGGGAACTTACCTGAACATAATAAAGGCCATATATGACAAACCCACAGCCAACATCATTCTCAATGGTGAAAAACTGAAACCATTTCCACTAAGATCAGGAAAAAGACAAGGTTGCCCACTCTCACCACTACTATTCAACATAGTTTTGGAAGTTTTAGCCACAACTCAGGGAAGAAAAAGAAATAAAAGGAATCCAAATTGGAAAAGAAGAAGTAAGACTGTCATTGTTTGCAGATGACATGATACTATACATAGAGAATCCTAAAGATGCTACCAGAAAACTACTGGAGCTAATCAATGAATCTGGTAAAGTAGCAGGATACAAAATTAATGCACAGAAATCTCTTGCATTCCTATACACTAGTGATGAAAAATCTGAAAGAGAAATTAAGGAATCACTCCCATTTACCATTGCAACAAAAAGAATAAAATACCTAGGAAGAAACCTACCTAAGGAGATAAAAGACCTGAATGCAGAAAACTATGAGACACTGATGAAAGAAATTAAAGATGATACAAACAGATGGAGAGATATACCATGTTCTTGGATTGGAAGAATCAACATTGTGAAAATGACTATACTACCCAAAGCAATCTACAGATTCAATGCAATCGCTATCAAACTACCAATGTCATCTTTCAGAACTAGAACAAAAAATTTCACAATGTGTATGGAAACACAAAAGACCCTGAATAGCCAAAGCAATCTTGAGAAAGAAAAACGGAGCTGGAAGAATAAGGCTCCCTGACTTCAGACTATACTACAAAGCTACAGTAATCAAGACAGTATGGTACTGGCACAAAAACAGAAGTATAGATCAAGAGAACAGGATAGAGAACCCACACATATATGGTCACCTTATTTTTGATAAAGGAGGCAAGAATATAAAATGGAGAAAAGACAGCCTCTTCAATAAGTGGTGACGGGAAAACTGGACAGCTACATGTAAAAGAATGAAATTAGAACACTCCCTAACACCATACACAAAAATAAACTCAAAATGGATTAAAGACCTAAATGTAAGGCCAGACACTATAAAACTCTTAGAGGAAAACTTAGGCAGAACGCTCTGTGACATAAATCACAGCAAGATCCTTTTTGACCCACCTCCTAGAGAAATGGAAATAAAAACAAAAATAAACAAATGGGACCTAATGAAACTTCAAAGCTTTTGCACAGCAAAGGAAACCATAAACAAGATGAAAAGACAACCCTCAGAGTGGGAGAAAATATTTGCAACCGAAGCAACTGACAAAGGATTAATCTCCAAAATTTACATGCAGCTCATGCAGCTCAATATCAAAAAAACAAACAACCTAATCCAAAAATGGGCAGAAGACCTGAATAGACATTTCTCCAAAGAAGACATACAGATTTCCAACAAACACATGAAAGGATGCTCAACATCACTAATCATTAGAGAAATGCAAATCAAAACTACAGTGAGGTATCACCTCACACCAGTTAGAATGGCCATCATCAAAAAATCTACAAACAATAAATGCTGGAGAGGATGTGGAGAAAAGGGAACCCTCTTGGACTGTTGGTAGGAATGTAAATTGATACAGCCCCTATGGAGAACAGTATGGAGGTTCCTTAAAAAACTAAAAATAGAACTACCATACGAAACAGCAATCCCACTACTGGGCATATACCCTGAGAAAACCGGAATTCAGAAAGAGTCATGTATCACAATGTTCACTGCAGCTCTATTTACAATAGCCAGGACATGGAAGCAACCTAAGTGTCTACTGACAGACGAATGGATAAAGAGGATGTGGCACATATATACAATGGAATATTACTCAGCCATAAAAAAACAAAATTGAATTATTTGTAGTGAGGTGGATGGACCTAGAGACTGTCAAACAGAGTGAAGTAAGTCAGAAAGAGAAAAACAAACACCATATGCTAACACATATATATGGAATCTAAAAAAAAAAAAAAAAAGGTTCTGAGGAACCTAGGGGTAGGACAGGAATAAAGACACAGATGTAGAGAATGGACTTGAGGACACAGGGAGGGGAAAGGGTAAGCTGGGACAAAGTGAGAGAGGGCCACGGACATATATATGCTACCAAACGTAAAATAGCTAGCTAGTGGGAAGCAGCCACATAGCACAGGGAGATAAGCTTGGTGCTTTGTGTCCACCTAGAGGGGTGGGATAGGGAGGGTGGGAGGGAGACGCAAGAGGGAGAAGATATGGGGATATATGTACACATATAGCTGATTCACTTTGTTATACAGCAGAAACTAACAAACCATTGTAAAGCATTATACTCAAATAAAGGTGTTAAAAAAAAGAGGGAGAGAAAAAATATATACATATCCAACAGCAGAGGATGGGTTGAATAAACTGTGGTACAGTCAGAGGACCAGACCCTAAAAGCGAATTAAAATAGCAATATAGTACAACTGACCCTTAACAACTGGGGGTTAGGGGCACTACCCCACATCCTGCAGTGAAAAATCTGCTTATAACTTCATAGTCGGCCCTCCTATTCATGGTTCTGCATCCAGGGATTCAACCAACTGTGGATCTTGTAGTACTGTACTACCTATGTTTTGAAAAACTTCCGTGCAGTTCGAACCCATACTGTTCAAGGGTCAACTGTATATGTACTGATATGGAGAGTTGGTCATGTTATATCATAGAATGGAAAAGCAGGTTACATATTTGTTTGTATGCTCTGGTACAATATTTGTAAAAATGTAGATATAGATATAAATAAATTCTGTGAGGATAATACACCAAAATGTCATCAGTGGTTACAGCTACATAGTAGGTCATGATCAATTTAAATTTTTATCTTTTACTTATCTGACTTTTTTGATACTATGTATCAATATTGTAATTAAAGTTAAGATAAAATATCTTCCAGATATATGTGTATATTTGAAAATACAGTTTTAAATGATGGAATCATTAGCATATATCCAGTTATACAATCCGCTTTTTTTCAGCTTGAGCGTTCATTAATCAATACCTTTTCCTGTCAGTAAACATATCTTGGGGAAAATGAGAGGTGGGACTAAAAGGCTTTTATGTCTGTTTGTTTTAGTTTTTTCTCATTTGGATCTTCAGATTTTTCTACTCTCAACAGTCAGCAATTCATGGAATTAAGAAATAATAAACAATTTTAAAAAGAAATAGTAGGTGGTTTTCAAAGCTCTTTTTGGACTATTTGCACACAATTTATGCAAAAGCAGGCAGGGCAATGATGACTCCATATGGAGAAACAGAGACTCGTGAGGTTAGGAGGTTTGCTGGGAGTTTCCGAGCCATTAAAGTGAAGCTGCGTCTGGACCACATTTTCTAACACATGGCTCAGGGAAGCTCATTCTGCCTGCTGTGCACATTCCCAGAATCCTCCCAGACATCTGGAAGGCTTCGTCTCAATTCCTACTCCACTAGGAAAGTGTACAAGGTTGTCTGCAATGCCCAATAAAAATCCACAAAAGGAAGGGCTCACCAACATGAAGAAGCATCCCTCAGGAGACACTTGCTTCAGGGCCCCATGTTAAACTGCAATGAAATTCTCAAGAATTCTCTTTCCACTTTTCCCTGAATATGATTACCACTGAATGTGGGCAGATTCACAAATACTTCTAGAGGAAATGATTTCCATTAAAAGAAAAAGAAAAAAAAGATTACCCCCAGTTATAGATTTTTTAAAAATGTTATTAAAGGGTAAATGTGTTGAGGGTAAATATCTCTGCATTTCAATGCTGAGTTAGTTCGCCCAGAGGCACTCAATCTTGGATGGTTGTGATAAACGAACGGATGGATGGAAGGATGATTGTTTGAGATGCATTCATTGAAAGAGGGAAGAAAGGAAAAGAAGGCAGGCAGGCAGGCAGGAAGGCAGGAAGGGAGGGAGGGAGGGGAGAGGGAGGGAAGGAGGCTGCTTGGCTTGGTTGGAAAGATGAACGGAAGCATGGTCGGGATGGAAGAAAGGATGGGTGGCTCCCTAGCTAGGTGGATGTGATAGAATAATGGGTGGGTGGATGTAAGGCTAGATTGATGGGTGGAATAAATGGATAAAGCTGAAGTTGGTATTAACGTATAACAAGGCTCTCATTCAAGGACTGTGGCCTGTTCCAGCTTAGGGACGGAGGAGTCGCTGACATAATTCTCTTCTAGGAAGGATGGAAATTTCACAGCTTCATAGACTAGTCTGGTTAACAGCTGCCGACACCGAAGCAGGGCTCTCCACTGCGATCCTTCCTTTTCACAACCGGAAAATGGCCAAGAGCGTTAAGAGGCTGAAGTGAGGAGGTGCAAGAGGTAGCATCTTTATTTTACAGGTGAGGTCGCTAACTGAAACCCCCTTGCAAATAATGAATGTCCAAGCTATTAGAGACTTTATAAGGTACCAGGCATTTAAAATAAAATTGCAGACCACAGAAACGAACAAAAGAAGAGAACAGAGTCGTGAAAACCATTCAAAGGGATAGGGCAGGTCATCCCACTGTGGTTACCGCCAGGCTAAACTGCAGTGTGTAATGCCATCTGCCCTGGTGTTCTTCCTGTCAATCCCCAAAACTTTTCACTCCACTTTATTTTAAGAGTGCCAAAAGGTGTGTTTCTAATTTTATTCCCCTCTAGTTCTTTTTATAGTACTCAAGCCTGGGAAAATATCAGTAATATAAAAATGTGTCCTTTTTTAAATTTTAACTCAGCCAGAAGTTCAAGTACCCTGAATTTCCTGCTCCTTTGGAATGCATCACCTGCTGTTTGCAGTGCCAGCTGCACCTGCACGGTTTTCCAAGCACTCATCTACCTGCTGGACTGCCTGCCAGGCTATTAGCAAAGCTGGTGGACAAAGCACACACTTGGGTGTCTTAGGTTCTGTCACTGTAATGAGAGTGAAAAGTTCCAGGCTTCCTGAAGCCCCTCCCAAAGCCTGCAAGAGAACTAGGAGCTGAAGGCAGCGCTCATTTAGAAAATGCCAGTGAGCAGCAGGAAGTTACAAAGCACCTCTCACCTGGCCATGGCATTGAGTTTGTTGGGGTCTTTTTATTTTCACCTGTGAAAGAAAGAAGTGCATTCTGCTAAAGCCTTTGAATCAAGGTGCTACAGCAGATGCTGCCTGAGCCCTGTCCACACCCTTTTCTCCCCCTTCAGCGCTGACAGGCTTGAATTCCAAGTGCCAGCACCTCATTTTGTGGCCTGAAGACTTTCTCTTGCCCTGGAGCCACCCCTTTGCCACCTGTACAGCAGGCCAAAGTGCCAGGGAATTGATACCCCTGGAGCAGCCTCCCAATAATGGTGGACAGGACCTGGTGTATAAATACCCCAGCTCCCCAGTCCCTCAGGCAGGACAACACTGAGGTGCGTGTTCTACATTGGCTTCCAGAGCTTTCTGAGCAGATATAAGCTTCAGTCGCCCACAGTGGTAGCCAGCTTGATATCACATGCCTTATGCTTTCTTGGCTGTCCTCCCTTCCCTGTCCTTCTTCTCCAGGCCCCTGCCAGCATCTCCTGGGATCTTCTCCCAGATAAACTACACCATCTGGAATCTTTGTCTTAGAGTCAGATTCAGAGAGAACCCAAAGACAGGTGTCTACCTCTGCCAATGGGATATTGTGGTGGAGGAACAGTCACTGGCCAGCTGGGAGGTTCCCTCACAAAATCAGAAAGTGTGGCTCCTTCTATAGCCTGAGCTATAGTATACAGTTTGGGGGACCTCTGATGCACTTTGGGGTCCCTTGGGCTGCTACCTTCTGTCCCAGGAGTGATGAGTTGATAGGGAAGCCCAGCCAGAGGTATTCAGAACACACGTGTAGGTGGACAGAGACTGTGTCATGGTGGAACAGTAGTATATCGGGAGGACGTCTTAGGTTCTCCTGCCTTCACCACCTGTGAGCATCCTCCTCGCCAGTCCCTCCTAGCTGTGAAGTAGGAGGTAGAGGAATAATGAGAGAGGAATGAGAATAGAGGCAGAAGAATGGCCGGGGAAAAGCAGGAGGCTTTCCTGCATCCTACTCATTTCCTTTAGATTCAATTTATTTTTTTCCCTCTGAAGTATATTTCTAGAGTTTCTTTTAGGGAGGATCCGCTAGGGGTAAACTTTCCGTTTTTATTTGACTGAAGATGTCTTTATTGTATCCTTGCTCTTGAGTAACTGCTTACCTAGATTTTGAAATCCACCTTGGTACTTATTTTCTGCCAGCATGTGCCTTGTCTTGTGACTTCTCTTGTTGATACTGAGAAGGCTGTTTTCAGCTGGACTGTCGTTGCTTTGTAAGCAAGGCTGTTTGTTTTTTAATCTCTGGTTTCTTAATCCAGAGAGATTGATGTTCTGCAGTTTCATTTTCCCTCTCTGGTGTTCTGCAGTTTCATTTTCATCTGCTAGGTATGCCTTTATTTTTATTTATAGTGCTCAGGACTCCCTACCACTTGAATCTGAAGAATTATGTTTTCTATTCATTCTTAAAAAAAAAAATCTCAGCCAGTATCTCTCTGAGGATTGCCACTCTCTCATTCTTCCTATTCTTGCCTGAAACTCCTATCAAGGACATGACAGCTCTTGTTATTCTATCCTCCGTGCCTCTTAAGCTTTCTTTAATATTTTCTATCTCCCCTTGGCGCCATCTTCCAACTTACAAACTCTCTTTAGCTGTGTCTAAGCTGCTCCACCCACTCAGTGTTCCATTTAAATAATCCTATTTTTCCATTTCTAGAAGTTCTATTTGGCTCTTCTTCAAGTCCATCTGGTCATATTTAGTCTCTCTTCTGTGGTTTTTATGTTAAACATATTATTTTATACCCTCCATCTGAACATTCTGTTATCTGAAAGCTACAATGTTTGCTATGGACACTTACTTTTATTCTTGGGGACTGTGTCCTTTAGCGTTTTATAAGTTTTCATTTTTATTGTAAGGCTGTCGTCCACAGGGATGGATGATCTTGTTTTGTTCTGTTTTTGTTTTCTGTGGGAATCCTGTGCAATATGGAAAACAGAAGTGTCCCTCCATAGTGGTTTTGGTTTCGCTCTTGCCAAGTGCCTTGGGGAGAGTCAAGGCAGCTAAAAAATGACCACCTCTATACAGCCTCCTTGGGTCCCTTTTCCTCAGCTGAGCCTTGGAACCTCTCCCTTCTGCTCACATAGCTCCCTGTACACACTCCTATGGCACCTCAGACAACACTCTGTTTTCAGGCCATGTGTCTGTTTCCTCAGTTCATCTACAAGCCCCTCAACATTCATCAGATCTGGCACAGAGCTCATAAATGTTTGCTGACTGAATGAACTTGGAGAAATAAGCCTCAGAGCCTCAGCTTCTTTGAATGGGATGTTATCTTTCATCCTTACCTCATAGGATTTGGGGGAGAGACCCTCAGGGTCAAAGGATGCTTTAACTAAACCCATAAGACCACTGCATCAAATGCTTAAGTCCCTGCATATGATAATTAACTAAAGGTCCCTTACAAGGTATGAGGCACCAACAGAGGTATATCACTGTGCTTTTCCACTGTGCCTGGCAATGGGGTCACCATACATTATCTGCTTTCCTTGTGCTCTGTGAGCCAGAAATGGTTCCAATGTTAAAGATCCAACATGTAGTAACAATTTCAGACTTTTCTGAGACCAAGACTGTACCTGAGGCAGATTTCCTTCAAAATCAAATGTCAGCAGCAGCCAAACAAAGCAGCTCTAAATGTCCTCATTTTTACCAGCTTGATCAAACACTCTTTAAGGACAGTGATCACTACATATATGTACTTGCACACAAGCTGTAAGCATGGAGCTGAATAGCAGGTGTGACTAAATTTTGACTCATTGAATTCCAGTTAAAGGTAGTGTTCCATTTGATACTCAACACTCTAGCTATAAAATATAAACTACCTCCGAATACTAGAAACTCTTGATAATGGTAAAGCCATTTCTGGTTTGTGCTATACTTTTTCTTTTTTTTACTCAAGCATTTTGTGGTGCGGAAAAAGGATTGGGATTGCAGTGCTTTTTAGCGGCTCCAAAGAGCTGTCTTCCTCTGCCCCCTAGTGGCCTCATGACAAATTGGAAGCCCCTCCGCGTTGCCCTCAATCTATTCTTAGCTTTTATTATTGCTCATGAAAAAAGAGTTTCTTAAACTTGCTACAGCCTCAACGTTTCTTGTGCTAAAAGTGAAATGAATGAAGTGCACTTTTACTAGAAACTACCTGTGCAGTCAGAGGCATCGTCCTAGACACGGAGAACCTAGGAAGCGATCCCCTCTCCTCCCCTTGCAGGCTGCATCCTCGGCCATCCACCCTTGGTGTAAATACTTTCTGGGACAGTTGTTTGCCACTCTGGGACCCCCCTGCTCGACAGCTCCATCGAACATGAAATGTTCCCCTCCTTCCCAGCTGCACCTCCCACATCAGACCTAAGCCTGCCTTCACGAGATGTGGTCATCCCACGGACACCCTGGTCTCCTGTCCAGACCAAGAACAGCTCCCTCCTTCATTTGCATTGGCTGCCAGCGCCCAACTCCTGCCTGTGCTCTGACGTCACATCAGTGTAGTGGAGCCCCCAGGGAACCGGATCCTAGACTTGAACGTGATGTTCACGGTGTGGTCAGACCCGCACCAGCCGCTGTTACTTCTGGCGAGGTTATGACCATGCAAATGACATCATTATTCATGCCACCGAGTCTGCACTAGTTCCCTTATCAAACGCGGCACCCAACTGGCTCCTACGGAGCTTGGATCACCCTCACATCTCCATTGGCCAAGCCAGCCCTCTCTTATTCTGACCTCCTAACTGTGGCTTATTTTTTCAATATAATCATGGGAATTTTCTTTTCATCCCTGTTTTTCTGCCAGGGGACTGGATCATAATGTGACCATAGAGGGAAATTCCAACCTGAGGGATTTTGACCATAGAGGAGAGAACTTCCTGACAGCAAATAGTGATGGGACGTCCCAGGGGCCAAGAATCAAAAGTGCGGTCTTGGCCTCGACCCCCTCTGGCTCAACGGTGACGTGGAATCTACCTCACCACACGCTTGGAAGGATTAAAGGAGGGGAAAGGGCTTTCCAGAGAGGAGATATTATAACCTTGAATGGACAGCTGAAGGATACTATACAATCTTGGAAACTTCTTCCAAAAAATCACATGGATTTTCAGGAAATTAGCTCTCCTGTTGCCATCTAGTGGGAAACTTGGTTGACAAATCCAGGTGTGTAAGAAATATTGCCTTTCTCTATTCTCCTTAAATCCAATTCCGAATCTCTATATTAGTTTCCTAAGGCTGCTGTGACAATGTACCACAAGCTGGTACATTAAACAACAGAAATGTATTGTCTTAACACAACACTGTAAATCAACTATACTTGAAAAGAAAAGAAAAGAAAAAGAAATGTATTGTCTCACAGCTCTGGAGTTCATGGTGTTCTCCCTGTGTGTATGTCTCTTTGTCCAAATTTCCCCTCTTATAAGGACACCAGTCATAATGGATTAGGGCCCACCCTAGTGACCTCATTTTAACTTGACTACCTTTGTAAAGACCCTATTTCCAAATAAGGTCATGTTCTAAAGTACTAGGTTAGAACTTCAAAACATCTTTTGGGGGGACACAATTCAACCCACAGTAATCTCCATCCTGCCAAATTAACAGGAAACCCCACCTTGACTACCATTAACTACACACACTCTCTCTCTCTCTCACCCCACCTTGACTACCATTAGCTACACACACTCTCTCTCTCTCTCTCTCTCTCTCCCTCTCTCCCTCTCTCCCTCTCTCTCTCTCTCTCTCTCTCTCTCTCTCTCACACCCATATCCTCTATCCCAGGATTGAACTTCTGATGTTTTGGGCTAACCCAAAGCACTTGCGAGACCCCTCTGTTCTTTTGTCTTTCCCGGTTGCTGCCAATGGCCAGCCACCCATGCTTTGCTTGAGGGCTCCAAACTCTTTGTCATTGTTGGCAACTCCAGTATCCAGGGCCCAGACAATATGGCACCCTACACAGGTATCCTTTTGGAGTGTTGCTACTTCACCAGGGACCTGGGTCTTGCTAGTCTTGACCCTACTAACTTTTTTCCTCTTCCCTCTTGAAGCCCCTAAAGGCAACTCCTCAAGCAATCCCAAAAGAAACAGAGCCACTGACATTAAGCAGACTTATCTTGAAACCTTCCCTGAGGAGAGGCCACTCAGAGCCTTTCGGAGTACATGAAATGGAGGGAGGGAAAAATATAAGATGAATAACAAACTTTCTATATCAATGGATTACCCCACAGCTAGGTTTCTAACTGTGTGCCCAAGGAATAAGCCATAAGCTAATTCTCTGACCAAAGCCAAGCTGGTTGGGGACCACAAACCTGAACACAGCCTCCCTCCTCTCTTCCACACTCAGCTCCAGGACACTCGCCTGCCTGAGCAGATGTTGCTGGGACCTGCAGGTGACCAAGTATGAGTGAGTTCTGCTGGGGTCCCTAAACTCAGAGTCATCTACTAGGAGTTGGATACAGAGTCCAGAGCAAGAACCAGAAGGAGACAGTTCGAGAAGAGATGGGTGTTGAGGGGCCCATAGTGTCTCCTGAAGAAGAAAAACGTGACCACATGTTTGGGCAGGGTCACTGTAGAATGATAAGAAATACAATCGTCACTTGGTATCCCTGGGGATTGGTTTCAGGATGCCCCCCCTACTCCCCATGGATACCCAAATCTGTCGATGTTCAAGTCCCTTATATAAAATAGCACAGTATTTGCATGTAACCTATGCACATCCTCTTGTGTATTTTAAATCATCTCTAGGTTACTTGTAACACCTAGTGCTATGTAAATAGTTGTTGGTGCATGGAAAATTCAGGTTTTGCTTTTTGGAACTTTCTCGAAAATTTTTTTTTTTTTTTGATCTATGATTGGTTGAATCCATGGATGCAAAACCCACAGAGATGGAGGGCTGACTGTGGATATGGTCCTTGTCCCCAGTTCCTGGCACAGAGCTCCTAAAACCCTTGGCATTTCCTGAGTGCTCAGTGTGTCTTTTGTTATTCATAAAGAGCCCCTTAGATCACACCTGACTTTTGCTAATAAGGTAACTTAGGGTGGGGTCCCTGGATAGACTGAGGATGGGGACTGTCACTAGAAAGACCAAGTAATTAGAGAGTGGGAACTTCCAGCCCCACCCACACCCACCAGGAAGGGTAGGAGGGGCTGGAGTTTATGCTCTATAAAACCTCTTGATTTGAGAGATGTGATGAGCTTCTAGGTTGGTGATCACATCGAAGTTCTCGGGAGGGTGACACCCAGAGACCTCCGTGCCCTCCACCCCCATATCTTGTCCTGTACATCTCTTCCTTCTGGCGTTCCTGAGTTTCATCCTTTCTAATAAACTTGGTAAACCTAAGTAAAGTGTTTCCCTGAGTTCTGTGAGCCACTCCAGCAAATTATGGAACCTGAGAAGGGGTCGTGGGAACCCCTGACCTATAGTTGGTTGGTCAGACGTACAGGTGGCCTGGGACTTGTGACAGGTGTCTGAAGTGGGGCTTTGTAGGACTGAGCCCTTGGATCTGTGGAATCTGACACTAATGCCAGGTGGTTAGTGTCAGACCTGAATTCAACTGTAGGCCACTCAGTTGGTGATCAGAGAGTTGGAGAAATCATTGTTAGGGTGGAAAAAACCTTTGTTATCAGAGTGTTCTGAGTAAAAATAGCCCAGAGCCACCCTGACCCCCAAAGGCCAAGAGGAGTTGACCCTGCCCTTGAGGTAGAATATGAGGTAAGACCTGAGGGCAGGGAGGGTCCTTCTGGGGCCCCTCAGGGTCTGACAGCCCCGTCACTGAGGTCCACAGGGCCAGAGACTCCTTTGCCTTCACCAGCTGTGAATCTAACAAAGGATGTTGAAGACTTTGCACTGAAAACTACAAAACATTATTGAAAAAAATTAAAGGAGACCTAAGTAATGGAGGGTTATGCAAAGTTCACAGAAAGGATACTTCAATATTGTAAAAATGTTGATCATTCAAAATTGGTTTATAGATTTAAAGGAATCCCAATCAAAATGTCAGGATTTTTTTAAACTGGCAAACTGATTATAAAAATTCATTGGGAGATGAACAAGCTCAAGAGCCAAAATATTCTTTAAGAAAAAGAACAAAGCTAAAGGATCAACATCACCAGATATCAAGACTTGCTATATAATAACTCCACCTCTGTGTATCTACCCCCAAAGAATCAAAAGTAGAGATTCAAGCAGATATTTGTATGTTCATGTTCATAGCGGCATTATTGACAATAGCCAAAAGATGGAAGCAACCCAGTGTCCATCAATGGATAAATGGATAAACAAAATGTGGTCTATATATACGATATTATTCAGCCTTGCTAAGGAAGGAAATTCTGACACCTGCTACAACATAAAGGAGCCTTAAGGACATTATGCTAAGTGAATAAGCCGGACACAAAAGGACTAACATTGTATGATTCCACTTATGTGAGGTGTTTAGCATAGTCAAATTAATAGAGCTAAAAAGTGGAATAGAAGTTTCCAGGAACTGGGAACAAGGGAAAACAGGGAGCTGTTGTTTAATGGGTATAGAGTATCAGTTTCAGAAGATGAAAAAAGTTCTGGAGATCTGTTGCACAACAATGTAAATATACATGGCACTATTGCACTGTACACTTAAAAATGGTTAAGATGGTATATTTTATGTTATATGTTTTACCACAATTTTAAACATGTTTAATTTTTAATTTTAATTTTTAATGTTTAAAGTTTTAAAAATTCTGGATGTGTATGCTGGTGATGGTTGCACAGCACTGTGAATGTACTCAATGCCACTGAACTGTATACTTAAAAATGGTTAAAATGATGATATTTTATGTTATGTGTATTTTTCCACAATTAAAAAAAAAGATTTGTTATAAAGCTACAGCAACTAACACAGTTTGATAAAGGCATAAGAACAGACAAATAAACCAATGAAACAGCATAGAAAGTCCAGACACAGACCCATACATATATGGTCACCTGATTGATGACAGTGATGACAAAGCAGTACAATAAGGAAAGACCAATCTTTTTAATAAATAGTGTTGGATCTATTGGATAACCACATGAGGGAAAAATGAGCCTTGACACCTAACTCACACTATACACAGAAATAAATTCCAGATGGCTTGTAGAACTAAATGTAAAAGATAAAATACTAAATCATCTAAAAAAACATAGAAGAATATCTAAAATGCACTAACTCTAAAAGAAGAGACTGGTCAACTAGATTTAATTGAAATTAGGGACTGTTATTCATCAAAGATAACATTAAAAAGGTGAAAAGGCAAGCCTCAGAGTGTGGGAAGACATATATAATACATATACCCAACAAATAAGTTATCTTCCAAATATGTAAAAAGTCCTAGACGTCAATAAGAAAAAGACAGACAACCCAACAGAAAAATGAACAGAAGACTTGAGCAGTTAGTTCACAAAAGAATAAAACCAAATGACCAATAAACATACTAAAAGGTGCTCAACATTAAAATAAGACTATAATAAGATATCACCACAAAATTAAATTAAATTAGAAGACAGAGAGTACCAAGGGTTGATGAGATTTTGGAACAACTAAAACTCATGTACTGATAATGGGAGCATACCATGGTACAAATACTGCAGAAAACCAATCATCCATATCTCCTAAGCTGAGAATACACACACTTTATGACACAGAAATTCCACTCCTAGGTATAAACCCCCACAGAAATTCAGCAAGAATGTTAATTGCAACACTATTCATAATAACCTCAAAGTGGAAAAAACTAAAATGTCCATTAACAGCAGAATGGATAAATAAATTGCAGCATAATCCAGAAAATGGAATACTATACAGCAATGAAAAAGAACAAACCACTGTTACACGTGATATAATGGGTGAATTTCACAAACACAGTGTTGAACAAAAGAAGGCAGATACAAAAATGACCCCATTTATATATAGTCCAAAACTAGGCAAAAGTAGTCCATAGTATTCGCAGTCAGGAGGATAATGATCCCTTAGTAGGGCTGTGACTGGAAGGGACATAAAGGAGACTTCTGGGGAAAATTTCAGCCTGTAGCCTCCAGTGCTGTGTCACCTCAGGCCAAGCAACCAACAGGGAGGGAACTCAGCCCCACCCAGGAGCAGACAAGCAGATTAAAGTTTTACTGAGCTATGCCCATCAGAGCAACACCCAGCTCTACCCACCACCAGTCCCTCCCATCAGGAAACTTGCACAAACCTCTTACATAGCCTCATCTACCAGAGGGCAGACAGCAGAAGCAAGAAGAACTACAATCCTGCAGCCTGTGGAACAAAAATCACATTCACAGCTCTTGCCTTCTAAGATGGCCCACACTCTGTCTATGGAGTGTGTATCTCCCTGAATAAACCTTCTTTCACTTTACTATGTCTTGCTCTTGAATTCTTGCCTGCACAAAGCCAAGAACCCACACTTGGCGGCCATCCCAGGGACTCAGACATGACTTGGGATGTGACCATCCTCTCGCACCCCACTCTCTTTCCTGCAACATCTTTTCTGGCACCCAATGCGGGGCCTCAAAGGCCATAATCTCGATCCACCTATTGGGCTATGGCTCTCCTCTGAAGGGTGGCTGGGACTTATCCTGAGCCATGTAGATTCAAGTAGCCGGTTAAGTGGCAGCTGACGTCGCCTGCAGGATCTGGCAGAGACCAGTTCTCTGGCCGTGAAGAAGCGCACTGAGGCCAAGGCTTTTCCCCCTCAGTCTTTCTCATTCTCCTATTGCTCTACCTCTTTGGACTTGAAAAGATCCACCCAGACGACCACCAAACATCCAAATTAAGACTGCGCAGCAAGTAACTGACAACTTGGTTGGGTCTAAAGAACTCCTGCCAGGGGGCTTACCTCGTGGCACAGTGGTTGAGAATCTGCCTGCCAATGCAGGGGACACGTGTTCGAGCCCTGGTCTGGGAGGATCCCACATGCCGCGGAGCAACTAGGCCCGTGAGCCACAACTACTGAGCCTGTGTGTCTGGAGCCTGTGCTCCGCAACAGGAAAGGCCGTGATAGTGAGAGGCCCGCACACTGCGATGAAGAGTGGCCCCCACTTGCCGCAACCAGAGAAAGCCCTCGCACAGAAACGAAGACCCAACACAGCCAAAAATAAAAAAAAGAAAAAGAAAAAAAAATCACATTCACAGAAAGACAGACAAGATGAAAAGGCAGAGGAATATGTACCAGATGAAGGAACAAGATAAAACCCCAGAAAAACAACTAGATGAAGTGGAGATAGGCAACCTTCCAGAAAAAGAATTCAGAATAATGATAGTGAAGATGATCCAGGACCTCAGAAAAAGAATGGAGGCAAAGATTGAAAAGACGCAAGAAATGTTTAACAAAGACCTAGAAGAATTAAAGGACAAACAATGATGAACAACTCAATAAATGAAATTTAAAATTCTCTAGAAGGAATCAACAGCAGAGTAACTGAGGCAGAAGAACAGATAAGTGATGTGGAAGATAAAATAGTGGAAATAACCACTGCAGAGCAGAATAAAGAAAGAAGAATGAAAAGAATGGAGGACAGTGTCAGAGACCTCTGGGACAACATTAAACGCACCAACATTCAAATTATAGGGGTCCCAGAAGAAGAAGAAAAAAAGAAAGGGACTGAGAAAATATTTGAAGAGATTATAGTTGAAAACTTCCATAACATGGGAAAGGAAAGAGTCAAGTCCAGGAAGTGCAGAGAGTCCCATTCAGGATATTTCCAAGGAGAAACACGCCAAGACACATATTAATCAAACTATCAAAAATTAAATACAAAGAAAAAATATTAAAAGCAGCAAGGGAAAAGAAACAAATAACAGGCTTCCCTGGTGGCGCAGTGGTTGAGAGTCCGCCTGCCGATGCAGGGGACACGGGTTCGTGCCCCGGTCTGGGAAGATCCCACATGCCGCGGAGCAGCTGGGCCTGTGAGCCATGGCCGCTGAGCCTGCGCGTCCGGAGCCTGTGCTCCGCAACGGGAGAGACCACAACAGTGAGAGGCCCGCGTACCGCAAAAAAAAAAAAAGAAACAAATAACATAAAAGGGAATCTCCGTAAGGTTGACAGCTGATTTCTCAGCAGAAACTCTGCAAGCCAGAAGGGTGTGGCAGGACATATTTTAAGTGATGAAAGGGAAAAACCTACCATCAAGATTACTCTATCCAGCAACAATCTCACTCAGATTCAACAGAGAAATCAAAAGCTTTACAGACAAGCAAAAGCTAAGAGAATTCAGCACCACCCAACCAGCTTTACAACAAACGCTAAAGAAACTTCTCTAGGCAGGAAACACAAGAGAAGGAAAAGACCTACACTAACAAACCCAAATCAATTAAGAAAACGGTAATAAGAACATACATGCCAATAATTACCTTAAATGTTAATGGATTAAATGCTCCAAGCAAAAGACACAGACTGGCTGAATGGATACAAAAACAAGATATGCTGTCTACAAGAGACCCACTTTAGATCTAGGGACACATACAGACTGAAAGTGAGGGGATGGAAAAAGATATTCCATGCAAATGGAAATCAAAAGAAAGCTGGAGTAGCAATTCTCATATCAGACAAAAGAGACTTTAAAATAAAGACTATTACAGGAGACAAAGAAGGACACTACATAATGATCAAGGGATCAATCCAAGAAGAAGATAGAACAATTGTAAATATTTATGCATCCAACATAGGAGCACCTCAATACATAAGGCAAATGCTAACAGCCATAAAAGGGGAAAGCAACAGTAACACAATCATAGTAGGGGACTTTAACACCCCACTTTCACCAATGGACAGATCATCCAAAATGAAAATAAATAAGGAAACACAACCTTTAAATGATACATTAAACAGGATGGACTTAATTGATACTTATAGGACATTCCATCCAAAAACAACAGAGTACACTTTCTTCTCAAGTGCTCATGGAACTTTCTCCAGGATAGATCGTATCTTGAGTCACAAATCAAGCCTTGATAAATTTAAGAAAATTGAAATTGTATCAAGTATCTTTGCTGTCCACAACGCTATGAGACTAGATATCATTTACAGGAAAAATCTGTAAAGAATACACACAAATGGAGGCTAAACAATACACTACTAAATAACCAAGAGATCACTGAAGAAATCAAAGAGGAAATCAAAAAATACCTAGAAACAATGACAATGAAAACACGATGACCCAAAACCTATGGGATGCAGCAAAAGCAGTTCTAAGAGGGAAGTTTAGAGCAATACAATCCTACCTCAAGAAACAAGAAACATCTCAAATAAACAACCTAACCTTACACCTAAAGCAGTTAGAGAAAGAAGAACAAAACAACCCCAAAGTTAGCAGAAGGAAAGAAATCATAAAAATCAGATCAGAAATAAATGAAAAAGAAATGAAGGAAACGATAGCAAAGATCAAGAAAACTAAAAGCTGGTTCTTTGAGAAGATAAACAAAATTGATAAACCATTAGCCAGACTCATCAAGAAAAAAAGGGAAAAGACTCAAATCAACAGAATTAGAAATGAAAAAGGAGAAGTAACAACTGACACTGCAGAAATACAAAGGATCATGAGAGATTACTACAAGCAATTATATGCCAATATAATGGACAACCTGGAAGAAATGGACAAATTCTTAGAAAAGCACAACATTCCGAGACTGAACCAGGAAGAAATAGAAAATATAAACAGACCAATCACAAGCACTGAAATTGAGACTGTCATTAAAAATCTTCCAACAGGGCTTCCCTGGTGGCGCAGTGGTTGAGAGTCCGCCTGCCGATGCAGGGGACACGGGTTTGTGCCCCGGTCTGGGAAGATCCCACATGCCGTGGAGCGTCTAGGCCCGTGAGCCATGGCCACTGAGCCTGTGCGTCCGGCACCTGTGCTCTGCAACGGGAGAGGCCACAACAGTGAGAGGCCCGCGTACCGCAAAAAAAAAAAATAATAATAATAATAATAGTGTATCAATATTGGCTTATCAATTGTAGCAAATATATTGGCTTATCAGTTGTAACCCTAACCTAAGATGGTAATAATGGGAGACACTGTGTGTTGGGAGATAGGGTATATGAGACTCTACTTTCTGCACAATTTTTCTGTAAACCTAAAACTGCTCTTGAAAATAAAGTCTATTAATTAAAAAAAAATAAGCAAAGTCAAAGACAAAATATTTGCAACTTTTATCACAAAGGACTAATATCATGAATGTATAAAGAGTCAAAAATTGAAAAGGGACTAACAATATGAATGAAAAAAATGGCAAAAGATACAACAGCGAATTCACAAAAAATAAATGCAAATGTCCTTTAAACACATGAAGAGATCCTAGACTCCATTCAAGTAAAAGAGATGCAAATTAAAACTATCCTGTGATACTATTTCTCACCTATCAGATTGGTAAATATTTATAAATATGACAAGCACTCTGACCAGAGGCCGTGGGGAAGAGGCATTTGCATACACTGCTGTTAAAAATGCACCGCCTGGAGGGGTGGGATGGGGAGGGTGGGAGGGAGGGAGATGCATGAGGGAAGGGATGTGGGAACAGATGTATATGTATGACTGATTCACTTTGTTATAAAGCAGAAACTAATTAAAAAAATAAATAAATAAACTTAAAAAAAAAAAATGCAAACCACTACGATGTCTAGGAAAGGGAATTTGCAATGCCTACTGAAATCCCATGCATTTTCCTTTGACTCAGTAATCCCACTTCTAGAAATCTATCCCAGAGACATTGGAAAGAAAAGCGAAACAGTGTGCAAGGCATGGTAGCATTATGCGTGATATCAAAACCTTGGAAACAACCCAAATATCCATCCACAGACTGAATAAAACGAGGTGTACACCTTCATGAAGCACTATAGGTGGCACTGTAAAAAGTCACAAGGAAGATCTCTAAGTATGGATATGGAGAGATCTCCTATATATTGTTAGGTGAAAAAAAAAAATCAAGGTGCAGGAGAGTGTCTGTAGTATACCATCTTTGGGGCTTATCTTTTCAAAAAGAAACAATGGAAGGATAAAGAAAATGAATACAAAAAGCTTGTCTGGGGGAAGGCGGGATTGGGTGAGTGAAACAAGAACAGAAGCTAGACTTCTTGAGATGTACCTTGTTTCATAGTTTTCACTTTGGGGTCATGTGAGTGTTTACATAAATAAACACAAAATTATTAACCCGCATCCCCATTTTCCTGGTTCCAGGTCACTGCACACTGCTGTGACAAACATCCTTACACGTCGGACCCTTCATTTCTATGGGATTCTAGAGGTCATGTGTTTTTTAACTTTACATTACGGAATTGTCAAGCATACAGACATAGAAAAAATGTATAACAAACCTAATGTACACTAAACAGCTGGCAGAACCTCACACAGAAAGAATGACTCTGTGGCTTTTCAATGCAGTATTCTGACTGTGTATACCTGGTGGAATATGACTTAAAGACACGGAAGAACAACAAAATAATTGGAAACTGGCCACAGGAGCCAAAACCTGAAAGGGCTCCCACTGATCTAAGTGGGAGTGATCTGAGCATTTAAAAGAATCATGAATGCAATGGATTGAAACCCATGAAATATATAAAATCCATGAATTCATAATTATACTGAAAAAAATTGGTCGCCATTGGACAGTATGAGGGTGTCATTTATTCTGTCTTTCCTATACAGACTGTATTCAGGAAAGCCAAAAAAGTTCATGAGGGAAAGTTTATTTTCCTAGAAGAGTTCCAGCCAATCATTTCAGAAGGAATGACAGAGCTAGAAAATCACCATCTGCGACATCTAATGGAACGACGGCTCTGGGCTGTGTCATTAGTCCATGTGTAGACCATTCGGTGGAAGGCTGGTGGATGCCTCCATCATGGAGTGGTCAGACTGACACGCTCTGAACCCACTGGTCAATATTAGCCACCCCTGGCATTTGCATATGTGGATTACGTGTCTGGGTGAACACACAGGACTATGGAGTCTGTGCATATAGACAAGCATGGGAAAAGACAACGCTGGGTCAGCAGGCTACTGGGTGGAGAATCTGGATGGGGCAGTCCCATTGCACAAAGCTCTGTCATGTGTGCATGAAGAGAGGCGTAAGTCACCAGAGCACGTACCGTGGGCTCCGCTCAGAAAACTCCACGTGGAGAAGCCTCCCGTGTTCCCAGCACAGCCTCACCCTGAGGGCCCTGGCTGCACAGACCATGGGCTGAGTCCTGAGGCTCTACAACAGGAGGACGGGACGCCAATACTAACGGTTAATGCTCGGAGCAGATACGTTTCTGCAGGATTTTATTACAAAGTCTGGTTCACCAGGAACTGGCACCACACTCAGACCCCGAGGAGAGGAAAATCCCGGACAGACGGACCCCAGAGGGGGCCAGACCGGGGGAGGAGAGATGGGGAGGCCAACTGAGTCAGCTCAGGCACTGGTCAACTACAAGGGCTCTTCAGGACCTACTGGGAATTATCCGAGCGCCCAGTAAGCCCTGATGGAAGGCTGCGTTCTTACCACATGTCTCCAGGGGTTAAATGCACAGGCTGGAGAAGGGAGGGCATAAAGGGAGCGGGGGCTGCTCCTGGATGTAAGAAAATGACCACCCAGGGCCGTGTCTGCTCGGATGGGCCCTGGAAGACAGGTGAGCCTTGATCCAATACTATTCCTTAGAGTTTAGGTTCACAGTATGGTGGCTCTGATATGAATTCCTGCAAAATGAGTTAGTTCCTCGAGCACCAAAAATCTCTCATTGTAAGGTGGTCTAGAGATGAGAAGCCCCTGTACCCAATAATGCAGAGATGGTACAAGGTCCAGATCTATTTACATCTGTCTTCAGAATTTAACGATTTGGCAAGATGATACATATGTAAGTGCTCCGTAAACTGCAGGGCACTGTACAACTATCGGCACCTCTGCTACAGGATGCCTTGGACTTTTAACTTGGTGAAAGAGACCGGCGTGAATAAAAACGTTGGTGTTTTCCTAATGTCAGTCTCTAAGTTCCAGCCAGCTATGACATTTTAGATGGCTGAAATTTAATTCAAGTGAACATGAGATCAAGCCTGAAGGAAGGGTGCAGAGAGAGGAAACAGGGTGGGGAAGAGACCACGAAAAAGGACCTCAGAACTTTCCCGGAGGTGCTGAAATGGGAAATAATTAACCTTTGGAAAGCCTGCAAGGTGACCTGCTATCTTCGCCCCTGCCCCGCCGCCAAGGCTGGAAGGTTAATTAGTTTGCCCTGTACGGAAGGGCCAGGCCTAAAATTCAGAAGCACTGGCTGGACGCCTCACATGCCCTCCTTCTGAGCAGAAGTCAGAGAGGGAGGTGCTCTCTCCATGGGGGTGACTCACCCACAGGGGCAGAGCTCACCCCACCCCAGTCCTCATCCCCTACATTATCCCCGGGGGCCACCCGAGGGCGCTCCTGTGGTGTTTTGCCAGTGGTGCCTTCTGGGCCCTGCCAGGCGGCCCATCTGTCCTCCTGCCGTGGACATCAGTTGGTGCCACTCTGGGGCCAGTGCTATTTTCTGGCCATGGTCTCGTCAGTGTCACCACCCTCCCTTGCAGACACCCGAATTCTGAGAGGAAGCTGCCGCTGACCAGGGAAGAGGCCTTGCCCTCTGGGCCAGCTGGCTCTGTGACCTGGCGGCCCTGCCAGGATGCACCCTCCCCATTCCAAAGGAGGCTCCAGAGGTGAAGGAATCTGTCAGAACTTGTTTTTCTGTGATAATTAGCGCTCTGGTTTCCAGTTGTGTTAAATGGGGTACTTGAGTCCTTGCCTCACCCGGAGCTGGAAAAAGAACTCTCCATTTTCTCCGCTTGTCCTTCAACAACTACCATTTTCCACTCTGGAAGCAAAACAGAGTCACCTAGGGTGCTTTAAAAAATACTCATGGAGGTCCCACCCCCAGGCCAATTAAATCAGAATTTCTCGGGGCGCAACGCTGGCATCAGGATTTTTTAATACACCCCAAGTATTCTCATGTGGAGCCAGGGTTGGGAACCACTGAGGGGAAAATACGCCAGCAGCCCTGATAACGCAGCGCCAGACGTGTGGTTCCAAGGCTTGTCTAGGGCTCATCAAGACGGCCCTTCACTTCCTGGAGCGGCTCTTCTCAGGCTCCCAATTCTGCCTGACCTCTGACCCTCCGGGCACAAGATCCAGCCTCCAGTGCACTGAATCCAACTCCAGGTGCCAGGCCAGCCCCGTCTCCGGACCCAACCTGTGGTCTGGTTTCTGGAGCGTCAGAAGCAGCGCTGGGCGGGCTCCAGACAAAGCCAACCCCATACACTCCTCGTCAGGCCCTTCCCCGCTCCTCCGCCTCTGGATGGGGCCTCCGGCCGGAACACAGATGCACACTTGGCCCCTTGCCCTTTGACAATGTGGACGTGCCCGGCCCAGGGTTCTCGTCACCCCCGATGTCTGCAGGAACGTCTGGCTGGGGCCGTGCTGGTGAGAAGAACACAGAGCACCTCCAGGGTGGGGCCTTGGCCCCATTCCTGTTGCCCGCTGGCTGCTCCGGACCCAGCCCAGGCCGGGGTGTGTGTGCAGGAGCTGTCCTGGGGGTGAGAGCTGCCGTTAGGATGCTTGTTACCAGCCTCCTGCCAACAGCCCCGGACCTCCAGCATCGTCTGCCAGTCCAGCTCAGTCCACCCCTGGGCTCCACAGCTCCAATGTGCCACTGCTGGTGACACCTGCTTGAACAAGTACAAGTTCTAGGAGTAACAGTCAGCTCATGGTACAGACTCATCCAGGTGAGCCCTGACCTGGTCAATTCGGGAATCACCAATCCAAGGACACAACGAGGGCACCCCCACGCTGGACCTCCTGGCTCCCTGCAGAGTTCCCTGCTGTTGTTTCTGAGAGCAATCAGGGTATTGGAAAGGCCCTGCTGCAGGTTCAACTGTGTCTCCCACAAATTCCTATGTCCGTGTAATAACCCTCAGTACTTGAGAACGTGATCTCACTTAGAAACAGAGTCGGGGCAGATGTAATTAGTTACGATGAGGTCACGCTGTGGACTCAACCTAACATGGCCGGTGTCCTTCTACGAAGAGGGATATTTGGACACAGACACAGAGGGAGAAGGCCACGTGATCACAAAGGTAGAGATTAGAGTGACACAGCTGTAAACCAAGGAGCACCAGGGATTGCCAGGAGCCACTGGAAAGAGGCGGGAAGCAAGGATGGAGCCTCCCCTGTGGGTTTCAGAGGGAGTGTGGCCCTGCCGACACCTCATTTCAGATTTCTAGACTCCAGATCCACGAAAGAATGAGTTTCTGTTGTTTTAAGTCACCCGGTTTGTGATACTTTATCAGGGCAGGTCTAGGAAATGAAGACAAGAGGTGAACTCAGGCTTGGTTTTTCAGTTTCTCCTCCAAGTGAGTTTCTACAGGTTAGGATGCTTGCACATGTAACAACCAAAACCCACTCTGACTGGTTTAGACAACAAAGGGGATTTATTCTATAAATCCAGTTGCTTGATAAAAAGAGATCTGCATGTTGACAATAATCATCAGATGACTATATGAACACGGAGAATTACACAAGGGGACATGTGTCACTGAGGTTGGGGTGTGGGTACAGCTTCATCATCTCAGACAGAAGACTCTTTCCTCTGAACATGTGCACTCAACTTAGCTCATGGGTTTCCTAGAACAAAACCATTCTTTACATTTGTGGATTGGAAGGGGATTTAGTATTGGAGTCATCCTGAAATATGACACACCGGCTTTAGCCTCTTGAGACAAAAGTCTCCCAGAAGGTTTTAGAATCCGGTATGTTCTACCACGATTTCAAGACCCTTAGTTAGAGCTGTATTGTAGCCAGGGCAGCGTCGCGTGCGTGCATGTGTGTGTGTGTGTGTGTGTGTGTGTGTGTGTGACAGTTAATAAGCCTTTGGTAGAATAGTCTGAATTTGCCCTCAAACACTAATTCTCCAGTTCCTTTTCTGATTTCTTTCTAGAGCACCATCACCGAGCTCTACCCAGGTGGGACAGTAGCTGGAGGCAAAGCATTCCTCACCCCGAGCTCACCGCAGGGCTGTAAACATGACAAATTCTCAGGAGTCCAGACACAGGATATCCCAGCCCTGCACACACTGGTGCTGTCAGAGAGAGAACTACAGACTCTTGCTTGAGTTTCTCCAGCAAGGGAACAAAAGCCACAAAGAGTGCTGGACACTTCGCTCAATCCTGTGGGCACTTGTTATACGCTAATTGATGCTTTTGCCACCTGGCAGTGCGCTGTTTTGAGCAACTGGATGTCTATAGGAAATAATAAAGTGATTCATTTTTATCTTGAAAACGTCAATAGTTAACATACATTCTATCAATATTGCCTTTTGTCCCCAGCTTCTGCCTCCAATATTTAACTGTAATGTATTATAGTTGCAACAAGTTGAATCAACTGAGATTGAAAAATGAGATGTAAAAAAAAAAAAAGTGGAAAAACTTATCCTTTGCGGTCAATATTCATCTTGCAAAGGGTATTTTTTTTCCTGCAAGGAAGCCTGCCAAGAGCGGGAAAGACAATGAAGACAGAAAGTGATTCACTGAATCAGCAGCTTCAGAGAGGTCAGAAGGAGACAGAACTGGCCCTTGTACTTGGCAAAGAGAAGAGAGTCAAGAGGTTGGCTGGAAGCCCCGGAAATGCATCCTGTGAGACGAAGAGAGGGGTGTGTGTGGCCATGCAGTGGTCAGGAGGATAGGGTGGATGCCACACTGCCGGGGGAGGGAGAGGTGCCCCCACCCCAGCCTCCTAGGACATGACCTCCGCCCTCCCACACCTTGGCTCCCATCAGGGCCCCTTCCCTTTCCTGGAAGTCAATGTTCCCTTTATGTCAACAACCTCTCCATGACCTTAATATTCTCCACCCGCCAGGCTTCTGCTTGGGTTGTCCCAGAAGTGACCTTTCGGTCAGAAACTCCTCAGTAAGAAGATTGGATTCATGGGGTCACTCACCTGGGACCCCTGGCACTTAGTTCACCAGACTAAGAAAGCTGAGGCTAGAAGATGTTGTCAAACAAAATCTCCCTAGACTTTCTCCAGAAATCATGTCCTGGAATTATCCCAAGCCTTTTTTTTTTTTTTTTTTTTTGTTTTGGCTATGTTGGGTCTTCATTGCTGTGCACAGGCTTTCTCTAGTTGCGGCAAGCAGGGGCTACTCTTTGTTGTGGAGCACGGGCTCTAGGTGCGTGGGCTTCAGTAGTTGTGGCTTGTGGGTTCAGTAGTTGTGGCTCATGGGCTCAGTGGTTGTGGCTCCTGGGCTCTAGAGCACAGGCTCAGTAGTTGTGGTGCACAGGCTTAGTTGCTCCGCGGCTTGTGGGATCTTCCCGGACCAGGGCTCGAACCCACGTCCCCTGTATTGGCAGGTGGATTCTTAACCACTGCGCCACCAGGGAAGTCCCCAAGCATTTTGTAATCCCACCTCGACCTTTCAGAAAGTCTCAGTAAAGGAGGAGGAAGTCATTTATGTATCCATTGGACATTTGTTATTATCACCTGCCGCCTGTGGGCCTGGTAGTGTTGGTCGTATTTAGGATACTTCATGGAGACAGGCAAGTTTCTACTCTCATGAAGCTTACAACATAATGAAGGGATGCTGAACAAAGAAATACACAAACTCGTTTCAGTATTGACAAAGGATATGAAGAAATTAAAACGCAGCCATGCAGTACAGGGTGACTTCGAAGGGGCCACCTTAGTGTGGGTGGTCAAGAAGAGCCTTCTGAGGGGGTGATATCTGAGCCAAGATCAGAACAGAGAAGGAGGCAGACATGAGACCATCTAAGGAAGAGGATATAATGGATCTAAGTGGGAAGATGCTCATCTTGTTCAGCAGGAAGGAAGCCAGTGTGAAGTGACTGGTGACTCTCAACAAAGGCGATTTTGCCCACCAGGGGATACTGGACAATTGTGTTGCCACACTGGGGGAGGGTGCTCCTGGCAGCTAGTGAGTAGGGGTGGAGACGACTCTCAACATCCTATAGTGCACACGGCAGCTGCCCATGATGAAGAATTATCTGGACCAAAATGTCACTGGTGCTGAGGTTAGAGAGTAAACTCGAGGGTGAGAGTGGCAAAGGTGGGCAGGCGGTGATGGGGCCATATTGGGCTGTGCAGTCCTCATGAGGAGTTGGGGTCACTCTAGAATGATGGAGCCCACTGGAGACTGCTCCTCTGGAGCCCGGCATGGTCTTCTCTATTTTGCACTGATGGTTCTGGTGGAAAATTGACAGGAGTGGTACCACAACAGACTCTCATACAGAAGCCCGAACAAGAGAGAAGGGTGGCTTGGACGAGCAGGGGCGATGCAGAGACATGGATGGTTTGGGATATGCTCTCAAGATGAAACAGACATCTCTGTCGGTGAACTGACTTGTGTGCACCGGGGGGGGGGGGGGAGGAATCAAGCGAGATGTTCGCTGGAGCAACTGGATGGTTACTTGTGACATTTTTGTAACGAGAAAGACTAAGAGAGGATTCGTTTGCGATAAAAAAAAACAGAAGCTCTGTTTTTGGATGGGATGAGTTTGTGACACTTATTAAACATCCACATGCAGAGATATGGCAGACAGTGGGCTATCACCATATAGATGGTATTTAAAGTAGATAAGATACACTAAAGTCCATCAATTGTGTGCCGGTTTGTAGTAGACTACTTAAACAGTAATACTAACTTCAATATCAAAAGGGGAAAGAAAAGGAACATTTTTCCCTCTTGCAGTTTGCATAGAAAACGTTGGTTAAGCTCTAATAATATATGATTCTTGGAAGAATAATTCTTTTAAAAGAGGCAGACAATGTGAACTAAGAAGATGTTGACAAATACAGAATGATCCAGCCAAAGAGTTAAGAATCAGGGCTCAGAGAACTTGAACTTCTTTGTGGCACCCCAACTTCACTTTCCTGATTCAATCGTCCCCCTGGTGGGGTTGCTGTTATCCCACTTCTCCGTGAGCCACCTCCCAAGCATCCGCAAGGACCACTGAAGAAAGTGCCCCCCTGTGAAGCCATCTCTGTTCCTGACCCGAGTGGCTGCTCTTTTCTGTGCATGTGAGACACCTGAAATCCAGTCCTTCCCACAAGCCAGGCCTATGTTAATGTCATGTCCTCTCATTGAGTGCTATGACTAGGTACTATGAACCCCCGTTTGCAGACCAAGTAACTACAGCACCGGGAGGTGAAATTGCCAAGGCCACCCAGCTAGTCAGAGGCAGGGTCAGGATCTGAACTCGAGGCTGCCGGCTCCAGAACTCCTGCTGCTATTAGTTTTTCAGTGACTTTTTTCCTCCACTAAGGACTTTTTCAAGTCCTTAAAGAACAAATCAAGCCACACTGGGTTCACGGTGAATACCAGTGTCCTAGGTTTGCAAAGTGCCCCATATTTGGAAGTAGTCTTGACATTTGAAATTCTACCGTGAAATCACAGCTACAAGTTTCAGTCTCTAGGCACTTACAACCCAGGCCACTGAAATCTGCTATAAACCACCAGTCACTAAAGGAACACTTTGCAGAGAGGAAAGGTAAAAATCTTGATTTTTCTTCTTGAAGCTGAGATGTTTATTTAAAAATCAGCCCAAAGCTGTATCAGAATTTTCTCTTTACTGAATGTCCTTTCTTTTTCCAGGAAGAAAAAAAAAAATATCACTTTCCCCTTTTGTAGCAGGTTCTATGGGGAATTCCCTGGTGGTCCAGTGGTTAGGACTCAGCGCTTTCACTGCCGAGGCCCCGGGTTCGATCCCTGGTCAGTGAACTAAGATCCTGCAAGCCACACAGCATGGCCAAAAATAAAACATAATAATAATAAATAAATTGTAGCAGGTGCTCTGACCTCATCACTGTCCTCCCTCAGACAACACTGCCACACCCACTGACCTTCACCATCGTTATGGGGCTGCATTTACTCTACAACTGGAAAGCAAGGCACATCTTCCTACACTGCAGACAGTAACAACTTAGGTCCCTACCTCTTGCTCCAACTGTTCATAAATTTTAAGCAGGATAATAGCAAAGATGTTCACTGCACTGTTACTTAAAACAGCAAAAAGCTAGAAACCATCCAAATGACTACCATTATTGAGGTAGTTGATCAAACTGTGATACATTCACCTGACAGAATATTACCAGCTTTTTAAAATGTTTACTAAGAATTTTTATTAACAAGGGAAGACGATCACCACATAATTGGAAAAAAAAGGATATTGAATATAACATAACCACAATGTGTATTAAAAAGTGGCACTTAACAAGATTCCCGGAACACTGCCTTGTTACCTCACCACCAGCCAATCAGAAGAAAGTCACACACCCTGCAGCCCTCACCCCAAATTTTGCCTATAAAAACTTCTCCCTAAAAACTATCAGGGAGTTAGGGGTTTTTGAGCACGAGCCACCCATTTTCCTTGGTTGGCCCTGTAATAAACCTTTCTCTGCTCAGAAAAAAAAAAAAAAAAAAGTGGTACATAGACAAAAGACTAGAAAGAAATAAAACAATGGCAATGTGTTAATGGGATAATGACTCAGCTTTTTTCCTCATTAAGCTTCCTAACTTTTCCAGCTTTTTGTGTGCCTTATCTTCTACTCAGAAAAAGACATTATTGGTTATATTTTAAAATGTGTCTGTGGCTTCTGGGGTGAGAGAAGCCTTTGTTCCATTTCTGGCACCTTTCTAAAGACGGTTAGTCATTTCTAGTGCTGAAAAGGAAGGGTACCAATTAAAAAGCCCACAAGGTGTTTGCAAAGTTGGTGCATTCTTTTATGCATAAAAATGTGTTGAAAGAATATTATGTGCTAGGTGCAGGGCAAGCCCTGAGATAGAGATATTAGTAAGGCAAGGTCTCCCCTTCAAGGAGCTTACAAGATGCCCATTTAAAATCTCAGAATGAGAAAAGAATGTGTAAAGAAAGGTGGACCCAAATCCTTAAAGATGAATACATTTCTATTATCATCATTTAAAAAACCTATCTAGTGATTTAAACAATCAACCAAGTATAAAAGAGTGACAACCTAAATGGGGGTCCCAAATATTGATATTTGTTGCAAATCTATCCCCTAACCTTCCGAAGGTCTGGCTGTAATCCCCCCTTTCCCTCTCCAGTACCCTCCACAGGAAGGTAATGCAACACACGAGAAATTTCCCGAATATGGTTTGAGCTCAAGTCTTACCTCAGAGTTATATTTCCTCCTCCTATAAAAAGTAGCTCCCTATCCATAAATTACATCGTACTCGACAGATCTTTCCTTTTGCAGTCGTGAGACCTCTCCCATGCTGTCATCTGGTTTGTGACATTCTGGATCCTCCCCAAGTACAGACCAGCCTGCCCCCTTGCTCTCCTGGGCAGTCCCTCTTCACTAAGGCAGCAAGAACACAATTCTGTCTAGTGATAGATCCACAGACACAAACACCCCCCCCAAAAAACTCCAACAAAAACAAAAACAAAAAACCCCAAAGCCCTCTTCCTTATCTTTTTAAGCTAAATTTTGCAAGATCAGATCCATCTAGTATGAAAAGGTCCCAAACTATCCAAAGTGCTGACGATCCCTGAAGCACTCCCAGTGAGACAGGCAGTTAAATGCAATGGAAAACTGCTACTTGCCCTAAACTCAAACTTTTGTTTGATTAAGGATTAATCAGGGGGGGATTAATCTCCTGCCATAGTGCTGTCCTGGGAGCAGCGAATGCCAGAGCCGGAAAGGACCCAAGGTTGCTGTGTCCACAGCCTTCCTGTTACAAACTGAGGTCCCCAGAGCCCAAGGGACTTGCCTGAATTCCCACTGTTGGATCAGAGCCAGCAGGCACCTGGCTCTTATTCTCACAGAGGGCTCGGTCCCAGGGGTTTCAAACTTTTAATTCTCAGAGAAAAACAAAGGTGCAGCCTGCGGTATGTGTGTGCTTGTGCGTGCGCGTGTGTATTAATACATTACATACATGTACCACATGGTGAAGATGGTCTCATCCACGAAATGGTTAAAAAATGGTGATAAGAGACAGCTGGGAGCCAGCCAGGCTGCTCTGACACCTCCTGGCGGTGACCTGACCTGGGGCTGATCCTTGGAACCCTCTGAGCCTCAGCTTCCTGTACAAATGAGGATTATAATAGTCTTCACCTCCCAGGGCTATTGTCAAGATTAAGCCAACCACTAAAGTAAAGCAAGTGTCCGACACTTCTTTAAAGCCGTGTATGAATTTAACTCTCACAACTTTCAGAAATGCAAACAAACAAAAAGGGAAGTTCTGATATTTTCTTCCCACACCCAGTGGTTCCTCTGGCGCATCCCAGGGCTGAACACACGCCCCTGGGGAGACCACACTGTCCTCCATGCTCCCTCCCCGGCTGGCGCTGGCCAGAAACACACCTCCTCACAAGGCTTTGCGCTGATGGCGCTGGTGTCCCTCTGGCGCCAGCTTTGTCCACACACCTTCCCCTGAGGCCCAGCAGCGGTCCCAGTGGAATCTTATGCAACCAGGCCACAAGCATTTCATCTGCTGGGAAGAGTCCTGCTCCCTGAGAAAACCCCCGAATGGTGCCTGTTCCAATCTCTCTTCGGCTCAAGTCATGTGAAGAATGACATGAGAGAAGCGAGCTCCCAATGCTGCTCACCGTGGTGACAATGGCTGAGATTCATTAAAGGCATAAATCAGCTCATTATCCAGACTGCGGTTTCCACTTGGTTTTGGATGATTTACTTCATATTTATTGATCACGGAGGATGTGAAATGGCCTGTCCTGGGCCAAATAAGCAATTTAAAATAGAGAGATACAGGGGAATGCCTAACCACGGCCAAAGTCATCCGTCCCCAGGAAATTCACAAACACACCCTGGGCAGGTGACCCTGGAGTGGGTGCGTGGGAGCAGCTCATCAGGCATCTCTCACAGCGCCAAGGAACTCTATTAAGTTCAACCAGAGGAAATTTGGGGACGCCGCCGATGTCTAGTACAACCAAACATATGAAAAAGGTTCCACCTCCTACCTGTGACAACGCGCTGCCGCTTGAAGGGCCAACAGCAGGACTCAAACAGGGGAGGGGTCTCTCCGCACAGAAGGGAAGGGACTCTCTGCAGACCAGCGAAACCGTCGTGCCCCGCGCGACCTTGCAGCTCCGGCCAATAGCTGAATTAACACGAGTCATGTTCATCAATCCAGGGAGGAAAGTAACATTTTGCTGAATATCAGAAACTCGTAGTTAGTTCTGGTTCTCACTCCGTCAGAGAGATCACCACAGCGGGCACCCTTGAATTTCTCACAACCCTGGGTAAATGCGCTGCAAAATAGAAGCAGAAGAGGAAATAAATGAATCCACGCGCCCGAAGCCACCCAGAGGAAGGCTGGATTTCGGCCCTGGCTTAAAAAGCTCTTCCCTCCTGCTCTCAAGTCCCCGGGGCCAGGCAAGAGTCGGCGGCTCCCACACCCGGAGGCTAAGCGGACCTCCTGGGAGTCTCTTGGGGAGAGTGGGTGATAATCCTGAACTTCCGGTGATTCTCCTCCCGCCGCCGCCCACATACCTCAGTCTCGGGGGCCTGGAGAAGAGTGACTCCCTGTCCGGTAAAGGCCGAGTCCCTGTGCTGCTCAAAAGCCACCCAGGCCAGTCCCGACTCAGGGACACAGCGCTGGGGCCACAAATTCCCAATAAAAAACCCGGACCCCAAGCGTGACCAGGGTGAGAGGACTTACAGGAGGCAGTTTCCAAATGTTTGAAATCAGGCGCATTGGGATTTTCGTCCATTACTGGGTGGACATTTACGGTGATTGCAACGCACGGGAAATGAAGGGATGCGGCCCAGAGGCCGCGGCGCGAGTCGCACAGCTGTGCGTCGGGGGCTGGAGGGCTCAGGCCAAGGGGCGGCGCCTGAGCGTGAGGACCCTTGAGAAACTGTTTAGTAAGCACCTGCCTTGCGCCAACCTCCTGGAAGACGAGATCTCTCTCATGCCCCTGGCCTTGGCGGAGGTCTGCGGCCTCATCTCACACCCTCCGGCCCTGGGTTCCCGACCTCTAACCACGCCGCCACGCTGAGGACGCCAGACTTGCAGCCCCGGGAGCCATCTTGGAGGGCGGCGCCAGCGCTCCATCGCGGGAGTTTGAGAGGACACACTGAGCATGCGCAGCCCGCGCCCCGCCCCCTCAGGAGCCGCGTTCTCAGCTTCCTCCCCGCCCCCAGGGGGCGCTCTCTGCCCCAGAGCCCTGAGGGCTTCCGCCTCCGCCTAGCGGCTGACTGCTGAGGGGTTTCCGTAGTCGGAAGCCCCCTCACGCAGTGACACAGCCCGCATTCTCCACTGTCAGCGTTAAGCAGTAAAGTTGACCTTTCTGCCCCTTCTGCTTATCGCTGTCTTATTTCGCCTTTGGTTCAGAGCCGGGGCAAGGAGGAGGGAAGCTGATTAAGGGCCACTCCCCTAATATCCCAACGCTCGCCGTCCCCACCCCGGGGGCTTTGACCTTGCAGTTTCCTCTGCTTGAAATTCTCTGCCTCCAGATCTTAATTGTCTTCTTCTCATCAGGTTTTAGGTCAAATATCATTCTTGATTCCATTTTCCTCTTCTGTTTTCTTCACTTTTTTTTTTTTTGCATCTGAAATAATCATGTTCATTTTTAAAGATTTGCTTATTCATTGTCCATCTCCTCCACCAGGAGGGTTTAGGAAGTAGAACTGACGGGACTTGGTGACCGATGACAGGTTCTGCCAGCGTCGGGCTTGCAGGAGGTGCAGGTTTGAGGTACGTTGGGTTTGTGGCGCCTGAGTCCTGCGAGGGAGGTGTCCAGGAGGCGGTGTGGACATGGGCGTAGGGGGTGACGATGAGCGCCCCCAGGACGAGCCTTGAGTGAGAGTGAGAGGTGAAGGGAGGAGCGCGGAATCCAACTCTTAGGATCTGGCAGAAGAGCCTGCAAAATGTGGCAGAGAAGCAGCAGTTATAGCCGGCTCAAAGGCCAAGCAAGAGGGCTGGGGGCCAAAGCGGAGAGGTTGCACAAGGCAGTGATCGGCTGTGGCAGCTGCTGCAACGTCCAGCCCCATCCTCCCTCCCGCCACGGTGACCGTGGTGAGCAGCACCCAGACCAGGGCAGCTGAATGGCCGGGAGGGAGGGCGTGAATGGGGAGGAGGGGCGAGGGGCAGAGGCCAGGACCGGAGGGATGGAGGCGGCTGGAAGTTGCAAACAGTAGGCAGGGCGCCCATCTGCATGAACCAGTGGTTTTATTTCTGGCCCAGCTGGAAGCGAAAAGGGGGAGGGCTGGACTCATCTCAAGGACAGGCGCTTGGACATCTTGAGGCTACTTCTAGCAGAAGCCCCGCTAAAGTAACAAGTCAGCGATTTCCAGTGGAGGCCAAGGGACCCATCTTCAACCCTGGATGTGGAGAGCCTTGTGCCTCCACAAGTGAGTGAGGCCCATCCTCAGTGTGCTGGAGTGGAGGGGAAAAGGCTGCAAACTGGTTTTTTTTTTTTAAACAAATGGGCGTGTGTATCTCAGGTATGGTACCAGGGGATGGGTTGCAGAAAAGGAATTAAACGTGAAGCAGAGGGAGCTCTGAGGTCAGCGTGCCAGAGACAACTGCTGTGTCCATCTTCCACAGGTGTGTAGAATTCAAAGTTGCTCAGAATAAAACCCTGCCTATTGGAGAAAAACAGCTAGGAAATGGTTTTGATGGTGTTTGATGGGCAGAGCAAAGGCGCATTGGTCTTTCTGTTCTTTTCCCAAGAGTTTGGGTCTTCAGAGCTCTGTAACAGCAGGCCCAGGGTCCATCGGCTCTATCCTTGCACCCCCTGCACTCAGCACACTTGGAAGAGGCTCTGTTTGTGGCCAGGCTCTTAGGGTAGAAGCGGTCAAGGTTATTACTGGCTACTTGCAGGAAGGAATCCGAGCTGGGCGTTAATGAGGAGCAGCTGGTGGCAGGTGGGCCCTTCCCCCTTCTTTGTTCATTGGAGGTGGGAAGTCAGTAGCGTCCCTCAGGAAGTCACGACAGAAACGTTTGAAGGCCACTGGTGGACAGGAAGAACTCACAGTGCTGGATCTCAGTGACCACCCTGCGGGGCTGGGAGTTAGAGAATCCCGAGCTTGGGGTTGGCCCTTTGTGACCTCAGACCTGGAGACCCACCCCGTCTCCCTGCGTTCTTGGTTATCTGGGTCTCTGCAGTAGTAGCGTCATCTTTTTTTTACATTTATTTATTTATTTTTGGCTGCATTGGGTCTTCGTTACCGCGCACGGGCTTTCTCTTGTTGCGATGAGCGGGGGCTACTCTTGGTTGCGGTGCGCGGGCTTCTCACTGCGGTGGCTTCTCTTGTTGCGGAGCACGGGCTCTAGGTGCGCGGGCTCAGTAGTTGTGGCTCGCGGGCTCTAGAGCGCAGGCTCAGTAGTTGTGGCACACGGGCTTAGTTGCTCCGCGGCATGTGGGATCTTCCCGGACCAGGGCTCGAACCCGTGTCCTCTGCTGGCAGGTAGATTCTTAACCACTGTGCCACCAGGAAGCCGAGTAGCACCATCTTTTAAAATGTGCTTTGTTTTTCATCCTTGTGGACCTCTCACTGTGCTCCGCCCACCCCGGCACTTCTGCACAGAGTGGGGACTCAACTTCTGCCTGTAGGTGGTCGTTTATGAAGGAGGTTAGCCTCTATCTTTGGAAAAAACAAAATTCCACTCAGCAGAGCAACAGTTTGGATTCTGCCTAGAAGTGGGCACTGGGTGAACTCTCGAGATCATTCCTGCCCCACGATGCTCACACTGGATGGAAATGGACAGGAGAGGCACCACTGTGGTCACACAGGTGGGCTTGGGCTTTCCTGCCCATGGCCCTTTCTTTCCCCAACACTCAGCGTCTCATCCCTTAGAACATGTGTTGGTAACAGAAAAGGAGTGAAGACAAAACCCAACACGTTGTAATCTAAGGAATATCATGATGAGATTTTAAATTTGAAAGCTGGAGGACTCAAAAATGTTTACATGAAGGGTATATGCAAATTATATGCAGACAGCATTGAAATACATGCCCAATGAAGTTTCTAGGAAAAAAGTCCTGTGGGTTTACCTGTGAGAGATGGTGGTTTCAGATCCTGAGGAAAAAGTGTGGGTAATTGTGCTTAGGATAAGCAGGGGTGGGCCACATTTCAATGAACTATCTTTAACCTACTGAAACGCTCTAGGAAAAGGAGTATTTGAGTAGTTCTTAAGATGCATTGTAGACCATCAAACAAAAAAAAGACTTTATTCTGCGTGCATGATTTATTCCTGGCTTACAGGGCAATTTCTGTTAAGTGGAAAACTGACTTAAGAACCTCCAAATGGGACTTCCCTGGCGGTCCAGTGGTTAAGACTTTGCCTTCCAATGCAGGGGGTGCGGGTTCGATCCCTGGTTGGGAAGCTAAGATCCCACATGCCTCGAGGCCAAAAAACCAAACCATAAAACAAAGTAATATTGTAACAAATTCAATAAAGACTTTAAAAATGGTCCACATCAAAAAAAAAAAAGAGCCTCCAAATGTTAACTGCAAAGCAGTTTTCTTAAAGACTCAGAAAGGCAAATGACCTGTAAATGAGTTCAGGAAAAGGCAACAGCTGGAGTTGCACCATTTGGGAAAATGATCTTAGTTGCCATTTCAACTTTCTTCCAATAGATAAGATTAGAAATTAGGGGGAAGTTCAGTTTATTGGAATAAGAGCTAAGAAATAGTAATGACTAGAAGGTACTTGAAATTTCAGTCTGAAGCCAGTTTTACTTCCACGGCTTTAGAAAAAGAGAGGAGTGACAATGGGAGAAGTTCTAGTCCTAAGCAGACGGGAGAAAGTTCTCCATGTGTTCTGCCATTCCCCCTTTGAACAGGATAGAACATTGTGTTTCTGATGAAAATGAAAGGACTAATGAACTGGAGCCCAACAAAAGCAGCACTTGTTTATGGGTCCTTAAATTCAGGGCAGGGGACAGCGTGGCTTTCTACTTTACCACACAGTCTGAAAAGTGGAAGGCGGCCTTGGGGACCCCTTGGCCCCTTTCTTCCTGTCAAGGTTCAACCTTAGTCTTCTAGAAGGCAGGGGGCAACATGTAGGGCCTGTAGTCTGCCCTCAACTGGCTGAGACCAAGACCTCAGGAGGTCAGCACAGCCACCGTGGCACCCAAGCCCCACTGCATTTGTGGTTCTGGGCAGGGGACCCAGAGCTGAGCACACTGGCGGCTCTGGCTGGTGCTTCCTAAACGCGGGGCGTGAACGGACATGGTGGATTGGGTGGGTGTGAGGTTGGCTGTGGAGCTTGCTTCCTAACACTCGCCCAAAGCTTCGTCTGCTAGGGGTAGTTCCTGCTTTGTTACTGATCAGGGCAGTGGATCTGCCAAGCTAAGTCTGAACTTGGTTGCGATTTTGGTAAAGGTGGGGTGAGGGGACAACCTTGAGAGCCATCTTTCAAAGACGCAGCAATAGGAATCAGTTCCCAACAGGTGAACAACAATAGGGAAATAAAGTTTGCACAGATCCATTTGCACAAAATGCATTTTTGGGGGGATGAACTGAAAGCAAATGAAATTCAATGGCAAGAGATGAGGAAAGCCTATTTTTTCTCCCATGACATCATCCCTCCCTCCTGTAACAGTTCCAACAGATGTTTCCTAGGGGTTTTTGGGTTTTTTCCTCTCTGGGAGCTTTTAATTTAAAAAAATGATTTTTTCTGTGTTCCCAATTATTTTCTATGTGACCACCCTTAGTTCTTTACTTACAACAATGACAGTACTTCCGCTTACATAAGGCTTTACTATCTACAAATTACGTGGTTTGATCACTTGGGAGGAGGGAGGGCAGATACCACAAACCCACACTGTACAAAAACTCTATCTCCTGACGTGTCAGAGTGAATTCAAAGTGCCTTCTGACGAGTGTTCGCATGGGAATTGTTCTTTCTCCCCGTTGGGCAGTGCCACCAATGAGCTGATGTTGTCCTATTAGATCCAAGGCGTATTAGGGGTGTTTATTTATTTTTCCCTATGGGGAATGGAGAACTAGATGGATGTTGGAGACTGACTTCCTCTCTCCCAGGTCGATGCTATGATTCCGGCTACACGTCTTGATATGTCTGCACGTCAGTGTCCCTGATATTTCTCTGACTTAATAGTGCTGGAGATTGCTTTCTGTCAGGTGTCTAGGAATGAAAGTAACTGAAACTTTCTTTTGGAAGAGGGGCAGGAGAAAGACCGAGAGTCATGCCCATTTCCACCCCAAATCTAATCTCACCAGCAGGTGGTGCTGTGACAAAAGCAATCTAGAGAAACCAGGTCAGATTGGGAGTCGGGGCTCCTGAGCCTGGCCCTGGTGCCCTCCGGAAAGCCACTATTCCGTGGGCACACACGTGGCAGCCTGTGGCTGATCCAACACCAAGCAACGTCCAGGGCCCTCGGTAGGGAGCTCTGAGTCTATTAGCAGGGCTGCGAGCCCCGTCAGGGCTTCCAGCCTCTTACCCACCCACCCGCCAGCCCTCTCCCAATTCACTGGCCGTCCCAGCAGGAAGGACAGTGTGGGGCGGGGCTGGGGGATGCCTTTCCCTGTCGTGCTCACCCGGGAGATCCCGTGGCTTTGAGGAATCTTCAGTTAAGCACTTCACAGTTTTATAAGCAGTTCTGCATACATTATTAGATGCTACCTTGCTGAGCAGAAGGGAAAAGAAACTCCTCCTCAGGCAATAACTGGGAGGCTCCTAGGCAAGGGCAAGGAGGCCTAGCAGTAGGTCTCCGCGTCTTTAGCCGCTTAATATGTGCTCATCTCTTACTTTTCACCCACAAGCCTATTTACCCCAAGCTCCCAAAGGGCAAAGTTTTGTCCTTTATCTCCATAGTGCCTTATATGCGGCATGCGCTCCATGTGACTTAATGGTCTAAGAAACTGAGAAGCAAGCAAGCACTGAACTGGCGGCCTTAGGAAAACAGCAGCGCCAAGCCTGTGCCCTTTCTCCCAGTCAGCCACACACGTTAGGACGTGAGGTGAGCCCCCACTTGGGACTTGCCGGTCCCAGCAGCTGCCCCTGGCACAAGCAGTTGCTGTGGGACCCATCATGGACTCCTCAAATTATTGCCGCCTCTGTTGGCCACGCTTAGGGCGGAAGCGTTGGTGGCTCCTCTGGAAGGGAGCTGCCATGGAATCGGATCCGCACTGACCGTCTGGGCAGGCCCCGCTCCAGGCAACAGGTGAGCCCCGTCCACAGGGGATTTAAGCACCGAGGAGGTCAGAGAGCCAGCCCAGATCTTCTGTAGTGACTACGGCACGGGGGTGAAAACCCAGAGCCTTCCAAGTCTGCTCCGATCCACCTGGAGCAGGGACGACGGGGCGGCAAGGTGCTGCTGAGCGGGGCTGGGCGCAGGGACCCTCAGATGGTTTTGCTCCGGCTCTAGAGCAGAGAGCTCTGCCCGGGCTTGGGCAGTCTAGTCCCTTGGTCACTGCGTCCCTTACGGGGCTGAGAGGAACTCAGTCTTCTTCCACAGCCTTAGTGGTTTTCAAAGTACACAGTGTACAAGTAGCCTGATACGGAATGAAGAATGGACGTCACCAAGACCAGGGGGGTTCCTCTGATCTGGCCACCCAGCGAGGGGACGGACAGCCCATTACCGAGTCTACAGGAAAGACTAGTTGCCACGTCCTGTCACTGAACCAGCCAGGTACCACTGGAGGGCAGATATGAAGAAGGAAAACCATTCTACGTGGGAAGCTGGTCCACATGAGACAAGAGAGAAGACCCACAGCATCTCCAAAACATGGTTCACGAGATGCAGGGTCGGCAGGGAGGGGTGGGGCACTAGAGTCTGTAAATGGGGCCAGTAAGTCAGCTAGGAATACAGGATTTCCTAGTGGACCCCACTGCACTGACATTATTTCTGCTAGGGGCAGAGAGCGAGGCAGCCAGCTCCGGTGTACATTGTTAATCAACTATACTCCAATTTTTATAAAAAGATCTATTAACATGTTCAGGTGATTGAGGGGGCCTTGAGAGACCTGGAAACCAACTTGGCTTTGTGGGAGTTTTCCAGGGATCTCCTCTATGCAACCTCATCTCTTCCCCTTTTACCATCTACCCTACACAACAACAAGAAGAAATAGAAAGGCTGTAAGACCAGCTATGCGTATTGTTAACCACAGGATTGATTTCACTACGTTCGTTCAACGTAAGTTAACCTGTTGGGTATTTTCCCTTCAAAAAAAAATCAAAGTCGGAAATATCTGATGACCCCAAAGTTACATGCATTCATTCCAAACCCAAGCTAGGTGTGATCATCTGCAAGACACATCTGGCTCTTAAGACAAAAGCAGATGGGTCCAATACTTGTAAATTTTATATTTATTATAACAAAAATGACATGTTCATTTGTGCATTCTGCTTTAATCTAACTCTTGGTATGTCAACGATCTAACTGAATTCTATACAGTCATGCTGACTGTGGCGGCAGGAAGGAACACAATTAAAAAGTGTCGCTGGGCGGGAACAGGAGAGGAAGAAAAAGGGTCCGAGGCCCCTCGGGGGCAGGTTCGTTTCCAGTGGCCTAAGGTCCACCGTATTTGAACAGCAATGCTCTCAGCAATGCTCAGGCTCATCATTCAATGAATTAAAAAGGTGGGGGGATGAGGGGGGGTGGGCAGGAAGGTGTGTCAGAGGGGGAGGGGAGGGAAGTCAGTTGTTTAGTCCCTTATGCCAAAACTACAAAACATGTGAAGCATCACTATACAACACTGAGCTATTTACAATAGAAAGTTTTCAATCAACTGTTCTCTCAGAGAAAATTAGTGAATCCAGTGACTTAGGTCACCTGACAGAGTAAAGCAACTCCTAGGAGTTAGTCTCCATATTCTACAAATGTCTATCATTTTCAAGACAAAAAAAAAAAAAAAAAAAAGGCTTCCCCCACCACCCCCCGCAAAGAAATACAGAATTACAGTCTTATTAAATCATTTAGCACTGGCAACCTGCCCTGCCTTCCAGACAAACAAAACATCACAAAGCCACTTTAAAAAGTATTACATTATCATTAACTGTTTCTCTGTAATATATTAAACCTTTTGTTCTTTGTCTTTACACATCTGATATGTTAGGGGAAGAAGTTAACAAATTTAAATCATATTGGTACAGCATCACGAGAAGAAAAGTGGTAATTATTTTAAAAAATGACCAACAGAAGGGGAACCTACAGACTGGCTGCAAAGACAGGCTGGGAAAGCGTCTGGGAGAAGGGCGTAGTGTAAACCCCTGGTTTAACGGGAGCCTGGGAGGCTCTGGCAACTCAGCCTTTGTTGGTTAGTTTATTTTTAAGCAGCGCGCGGGTGGGTCATAGCGGTGTGTCACAGCAGTCCGGCAGCTGGTCCCCCGGGCACTGCCGCGGCGGCGGCTGCACATGGAGCTGTGAGGGTGGCGGCGGCGGCGGCGGCGGCTGCTGGTGTTTCATGATCTCTTTGACCTCCTCCTCCAGCTCCGGGGGAATGATGAACTGATCATCAGGATCCGGCTGAGCCGGGGCCGCAAAATAGCCCCCCGGCTTGCGGAGAGGCGCGTCCGTGGCCACCTCTATCACGTTGTGGCTCCGTTCCTGGGGCGCCACGGAGCCGTTAGCCCTCCGGCGCCCCATGGTCCCCACGGCGGCACAGTCCGCCCGCCGGGGCAGGGCCGGCTCGTCCTCGTTGGCGCTGATGACGATGCCCTCGTCGCTGGCCTCGGCCGGCAGCTGCAGCAGGGGCCGCTGCCTCTCCTTCTCCTTGGCGCGGCCGCAGTGGATGTCCACCTCCACCTCCACCCGGCTGCCGTTGGTGAAGACGCCCTCGATGGGCTCTTCGTCATCGCTGTCGAGGCCGTTGTCGGAGAAGGCGCTGGAGAAAGTGGCGCTGGACAGCTGGCGCTGGAAGGAGCTGGACGGGCAGGCGGGGTGCAGCGAGCAGCGCGGCTCGCTGGGGCAGGCGGGGCTGCTCTCGCTCAGGGTGCCCGGCGGGGGCTCGTCCGAGGCCGTGGACCCCACCTCGCTGCTCATCTCGGACGTGGAGAGCTCGCTGCTCATCTCCGAGGCCAGGCCGCTGCTGGACGACGGCACGCCCAGCCCGTCGGCGGGCCGCTCCTTGATGACCATGCTGACGGAGGGCGCGAAGGTGCCGGGGCTGGGCGGCGGCACGGGCCCGCCGGCGCCGAGCTCGCAGCAGCAGAAGCTGTCCTCGGGGACGCTGAGCTGCACCACCACGGCGCTGACGCTGTCGCGGCAGCCGTAGCTCTGCGCCAGCGTGCACAGCTTCTTGGCGGCGGCCAGGGCGTCGGGGACGTTGCGCACGGCCCCGACGGCCTCCTCGACGGACAGGCTGTCCCACAGGCCCTTGCTGCCCAGGATGAAGAACTCGTCCTGCGGGGTCAGGGCCACGGACTGCACGTGGGGGCGGGGCACCACGCTGGGGTGCAGGAACGTGTAGCCCAGGATGCGCGTGGACTCGGTCACTCCGTTCACTTTGCCATCCTGGAAGAAGAGGGGTTTCCAAACAGACGTTACCACGGAGCACGCGGGGCGACGTGCGGCTTCCCTGGGGCCTCCTGCCTGGGGGACCACCGGAGCGTGACACGCGGTCCACAGGGGGAGGGGCTGCCCACCCTCCTGTGAGTGGTTCATGTCCACCTGTCATCAGAAGCCCGGGGCACGTAAGAAGCAGGAGGGACAAATGCAAAGTATCTCAGTGACTCCCTTTATTGGGACCCGTCTATCTCCAAAGCAGACCATCATCTGACACAGCAACATGGCCGATTAGTGCCTCCTGGAACCCACGGGGGTCCCGAGAGGAAGAGCCTTCCTGAATGCGCCAGTGCCGAGCAGCCCCCGAGGCAGGTGCGTTCCAGATAACGCCCGGAATCTTAGGTCACTCCCCAAAGCACATCAACCGTCAGGGGCGGGAATGTCTGAAGGTCCAGAAGTGAGGGGAGAGGCACTGTTTTAAACGTAAGAAGGTTAAAAACAATTGGTGGGGAAATCTTGGGGTGACTAGCTGGGTACGACTGATCGCGTTTGGAGAGGTAGATGCTTAAGGAGAAGTGCCAGCTCCTACCGCTTCCCTGAACTCACTTTCCTGGCAGCAAATGGAGACGACAAAGTCTCCTGCTTCAGTCCAGCCGAGTTCACGCCACTTAAACCACGAACCAAAGTTTCAGACCACTTGCCAATAAAAAGCCTTTCTGTGAAGCTGGAGGAGAGGAGGGGAGATAACCCCTGGGTGTACCCGCTCGGTTCTTTATTCTTCAAGTCTGAGGTTCTCGGGTCTAGGACGTGCCTCTACATGCCCCTATTTTTAACACCTTTTCCAGAGGAGGCTCCATTCGGACAACTTGTATGTGTGTCTGGGATGAGGGAATAGTGATGGTCTAACCATCTCCCTCGAAGCGAGTGTTTCTTCTGGAGAATACCCATTCCCTTCCCAACCCTACCACGTTCCTTCATCTGGGAGTTCGTCCCTCAGCTGCACAGACAATCCCGCCACGCATACAAGCAGGCAGCACAATTCGAAGTAAAGTTACTGAAGCGGGGCTTCAGGCACAATTTTCAACTCTCTTAATTCTGCTCATGTATTTGTTCTTCCCCCAAAGGTGGAACTTTGGCAAAAATTACCCTCGCTGTTCTGCCCAGCGCTTTAAGATCTCACCACATCAGAATCAATGATTTTGTGTGTGTGTGTGTGTGTGTTTGGGGGGGCACACCTCAAGGCAGGGAAATTAAATTAAACCAACGCAGCGATACCGACAAAGCAAGGAAGAGGGAGGCAGAGAAAGCAGGAGAAACCTCTGAAGCACCAACGGTGACGCATTTATGTAGCAGAAATGGTTAATCTTGGCATCGTGTAATGCTGAACATTTAATTCAATACGTTTAATCATTTCATTCAATCCCATCTGAAACTGTCTAGCGTCCATTTTAATCCTCTCTGCTCTTAGAACAAGCAGGGAACTAAAATCTACACGCGGCCTCCTTTGCCAGACCCTCGTGGTGGATCCCGAGTCTTTATCTTTCTCATGGCCCTTGTCAAAGCCTACGGGGAGTCACAGTCCTTCTCTACCGAGCCGCAAACGTTCACCACTGTCTACCTGAGCTACACATGCTTCCAGGGGTTTTATCCACAAGACTGGACACCTCCTGGGGGCAGACGTGTGTCTCTGGGGATCACGTCTGTAGCCCACATCACGTTTCAGGTGCGCAGCAGGTGAGCCACACTGTAGGATGAGCTAGCGAGTGGAGCACAATTCCTCCAGCCCACTTTGGAAGCTGCGCTACAGGGAATCTTCTATAGCGAAGACTGACACCAGTGTTTCTCAAGAGCGGCACTCTTGACATTTTGGGCCAAATCATTCTTTGCTGTGGGGCTGTCCTGCGCACTGTAGGATGCTTAGCAGCATCCCTAGCTTCTACCTGCTACATGCCCCGAGCATTTCTGTTGTGACAACAATGTCCTCGGACGTTAGCAAGTGTCCTGTCGGGGGGAGATGCCCCTAGCTGAGAACCGCTCACTGCCTTAACTCAAGTGGAGCAGGAGGCATGAACCAAAGTAACTCCTCGTTACAGGTACACCGATGCGCACGCTCGCCTCGTAAGACAGGACAGACACACGGCTATGCCCACTTTACGGAGGAGGAGCCTGAGGCTTCGAGGTTTCAAGGTCGTAGCCCACAAGCTGCAGATCTACGACAGGAGGACCAGCGGCGTGACTTCAGGGCTGGAGGCTTCAGCCCCCACCAAAGTGCCTCCCAAGAGCGGCTGTGAGGATGAGACGGTACCGTGGCACAGCCCTCAATGCGGAGAGGCCGTTGATAACTATTATATTACTCTGTATATTATAATGTCTCCAGACACATCACACACAGAGTTTGCTCTGTGATACTCTGGATTTGGAATTTTAATTTTAAACCAACTTCAATGTTTAAAGAATGTGCTTTGGCGGGAAGTGCTGCCTGGCTGATTCTGCCACGACCCCGGCCCTGTCCTCCCCCATCCTGAGGAAAATCCCTCTTCCTCACCTCCGTGATAATGGCCTTGTGCCGTTTGATTCTCTTCAGTTCTTCCTCACAGCTCATAACGTATGATCTGGACAGAGGCAGCGGCTTCCCATTCCGACAGAGAACCGTTTGGCACTTGCCCACATTAGCAGAGGTCAAGGTGAAGGGTCCTCCTGGGTCCACAGGGTCATGCTTGATATGACAAAGGACAGCAGCACCTCCAAGTTTCTGCCCAGCAGTTCCAAGCTTCCTGGAAAATGAAGAGACGGGGTAAAAACCCACACACACCTGTCACATGTAGTTTTGCCAGACTGTACCACTGGACGGGGTTAGGAGGAAAAACAGAACTTGGGGCTCCACCAGGCCTCTTTCACCAAAGCAGGCACTGCTCAACTCAGGAAAAGAGCCTGTGGAATCTGACACACACATACACACACACACACACACACACACACGGAGAGGTGTCTGATCACAACTGGGGCAGGTGTCACTTCACCACGAAAACCCAAGGAGCTGCTGTGGAATCAAGGAGCCCTTCTCCTGCTGCATCCAGCCTGCCGCTCCCGTATCGGCGTGCCCCCAAGACAGCGGCAGTGACCGCTGCTTTCTTCATCCCCGTCTCTAAATCCCCTCTGCTCCCGAGAGAGGACAGCCGGAGTGACCACTGAACAGGAGCAAGTGTAAACACACTACACCCACTGACACTTCAGAATTACCTGACCACCCTCTCTATTAGGATGTTTGGGGGACATGCTTTCAAGTACTGGACCATTCATGTTCTTGTCCTATACAGTGCAGACTTTCTAGATGAGTGATGTCTATTCTAGAATATTCACAGAAAGGACATTCTAGTAATGAAGCTCCAAAGTGCTTTTATTCACCATCGGTCCATACTTGTATTGAATACACAAGACACCTGCAAGTTCTAACAATTAAAAGGAGGTAAGAACTCTTATCAGAAGCCCCACAGATGGCAGTGCCTCCCAGACAGATCCTGAGTGGTACAGAAGGTTAAGATGGACAGACTCCCCTGTTTACAAGGGCAGACCCTGTCTAGGTTAGGCAAGGGGCACCACTAGCGATGGAAACCAGGGCTGCCTGTTCATATAAATTAGAATGTCAGGCACAGAGAACATACAGTTCTCCTGAGGACTGAAAAGATCACCACACACCCCGTATCCTGTTAACCAACAGGGAAAATAAGAGGCAAGCAAGTGACCTAGAGATGGGCTGACAATCTGGGTCTCTAAACTCCAACTTCTGCACATCTACGACCAGACTGGACTTTAGGCCCTGCCAAGTCAGCACTGCTTTCCTCCTGTCAAAGGCACAATGATTCCTCCCAGCAAAGCCAGAATTAGGATGGTATTTGTGAGAAGTACAACTAGTAATCAGAGTTTGAGGTTCTTAAGTTCTTAATTCTTATCCAGTGTTTGAGGGTCTCTAAAAAGTAGACCGCTTAGGAGTGTGTGAAGGGTGTGTGTGTGTGTGTTATGTGTGTCCGTATGTATGAAATGTGTTTGCTTTTTTCCTAAAGCAAGATGGTGGTCAAAACAGAAAAGTAGATAGATGTCCCTGTCTTATACCTTATGGAATTAAGGTATTTAGAACGATGACTGGTATATATTAAGGGCTCACTAAATACTAGCTGTTACCAGCATCAATTTTTTTTCTTTTTTTTTCTTTTTTTTTTTTTTGCGGTACGCGGGCCTCTCACTGTTGTGGCCTCTCCTGTTGCGGAGCACAGGCTCCGGACGCGCAGGCTCAGCGGCCATGGCTCACGGGCCCAGCCGCTCCACGGCATGTGGGATCTTCCCGGACCGGGGCACAAACCTGCGTCCCCTGCATCGGCAGGCGGACTCTCAACCACCGCGCCACCAGGGAAGCCCCAGCATCAATTATTAACTGCACATGCCCAATGAGAATCTGAAAGACAGGTGAGCCGAGCAGCAAAGAACCCCACCGGGCTTGCCTCTACTGAGCTCTTCAAGAGTATTCATGACTTAGGGGAACTTTCAAGGCTTCTCTGGACCAGCATTCCTTAGCAGACACTTTTTCTACTCCTGTTGCAAAGATACTTCCTCTGGCAGATTCTCAAGGCAGGGAAAAGGGAGAGAAAGAGAAAAGAGCGTCATTGTTCCCATGACCTTCAGAGCACTCTCCACTTCCTGGTCCCACAAGAGCAAGGGCTTGCAATACAATATTAACAGGCAGTTCCTTTACAACCTACAAAGCCTTTAAAGTGACAAAAGAGCGAGCAAATCTTCGAATGTGGGAATGCTCCTAACATGCAGCCCTCAGAGTCAGAAACAACATTCCACAACTTCCACGGTGACCAAAAGCTCTAGGGAATGGCCTAGGATTCTACTAGTAACACTGTCTGAACATTTAATAAAGGGGGAAAAACAATATATGAACAGTGATGTAACGCCTGGCCTAAAATTTGACCATCTCAAGTTCTCAAAGGTTGGCACTTCTTGGATCAGTGACAGTGTTTCATAAGGGGGAACAAACCGAGATGGAAATAGTACATTGCAAAGAGCAATCCACACGCCAGAAGGTCTAAAGAGCGTCTGGCGCTCGCATGACTTGGGGTGAGGGGAGTGTGTCGTAAACAATCTGGTGAAAATCTGGAATCACGACAGGCCTATGAGACCAGTTCTAGGAGAAACTGAATTCCTGTCACTGACTCGGCCTCCAACCAAGTTGTCTGAACATCAGTGTGTCTCAAACGGAACACAGTCCGGCCCTGATACGTGGGCAAAACCAAATCGCCTGAATGCATCTTGAATAACGCATATTCAACAATAGGCTTTGAGATTACTGGACACCTGTTTTTCTAACCAGATGGCAAACACTCAAAGAAGAGCAAGAAAACACAGGGCAGGTGCTCTAAGTTTTACCTTTGCATAACAATGAACGTATTGACCATGTATTCTTCTTCGTTTTTTGTTTTCTGCAGCTCTTCTGCCAAAATGTCACTCATGGTACACTGGAGAAGGTAGGGCACCTCCACATTCCGGTCTCCATCAAATACACCATACAGGGCCTCCCGGTTGTCACGGAAGTTATTCACCGACAGGGCTGCAACACACAACCTGCAAAGCAAGAATGCTTTTGTGCTAAGTTGACTCATCTTTCCTTCTCCATGCCCAACCCAGCTGTGTTTTTTTCAGGTTTGCTTAATCCAGTCTTCTCTCTTTCTTCATGACTCCACATAGATTAAGAATAGGTAAACTAACCCAAGCTAATTTATATCAACTAATTTCTGCGAGTGAAGAAAAATGATAAGCACATATTTATGCTTCATGGCTTTCCCCCACTCTTCTCTTCTGATGATTTTATTTTTAAATGGTAGTGAAAGAAAGACAGTAGGAGGCATGGGAAATAACACCAGATTATGAATGCATATGTTCACATTCATTCACAAAACATTTATCAAGGAGAACTTCCACATGGAGCAAAAATGGAGTAACAACTAAAACACTAGGAAAAGTACAGGAAAAGTATATACTGATGGGAGGAGAGGTGCACAGGGCGCTCTAGAGGCCTGCAGAGTCTCTCCACTTAATCAGACTGTTTCCAAGTAATGTAACTGTGTCCCATAAATTGTCCAAAATGAATAAAAGACTAGGGGAAAAATTAAAAGCCAGGGCATCAGTAAGTGGTGAGATGACTTTAAGCAGCCCATCACACAGGGGATTGGAGTCTTCAAAAGAGAAGAGAGACAGACAGAAAAAAGTTTTGAAGAATCAATGGATGGAAATATTTCAAATCTGATGAAAACTATAACCTACAGATACAAGAAGCTCAACAAACAGTAAGTAAAAGCAAGTAAAAAAAACTTAACTGAGGCACATCAAAATCAAATTGCTGAAAACCAGGGATAAAGGTGGGGTTTGGGGAGTAGAGAACAACATATCCTACAGGGGAACAAAGGACGAACGACAGCAGAGTTCTCATCAGCAACAATGCAGAAGACAGCGGAGCAACGTCTTTAAAGTACTCACAGGAAGAAACTGTCAACCTGGATTTCTAAACCAGTGAGACTAGCTTTCAAAAGTAAAGGTGCAAAAAAAGGCATTTTCAGACGCGCAAATAAAAGACAACCACTACAAGAAATGTAAAAGGAACTACATGAAACAGAAGAAAATGATACTACCAGATGGAAATCTGGATAAAAGAATGAGGTGTATTGGAAATGACAAATAGGTGAGTAAATACAAACATTTTCTTTTTCTTATTTTAAAAATCACTTTACAACAGTGGTTCTCAATGGGGGAAATTTTGCCCCCAGGAGACATTTTGGCTTGTAACGATTGGGAGTGGTGGTGATATTGACATTTATTGGGTAGAGGCCAGGGGTGCTGCTAAATTATCCTACAATGCACAGGACACACCCCTCCTTCCCCTGCCCCACAACAATGAACAATTATCTGGCTCAAAATGTAAATAATACTGAAGTGGAGAAACACTACTTTAGAATAACTGTTTAAAATAAAAATTATAACAATGTATTCTGGGGTTTATAACAAAAGTAGAAGTAAAACATATGACAACAAGGGCACAAAGACTAGGAGAGGGGAAATGGAAGTCCACGATGTAAGGTTCTTATAATATATGTGAATTGATATATTACTTGAAGGTAAACTGTAATTAATAAGGTAAAGGTTATGCTATAAACCCTAAACAAACCACACACACACAAGGAGAACTAATAAGAATAAAGGAGATAAAATGGAATAAGAAATATTCAATCCAAAAGAATGAAGAAAAAGAGAAAGAATCAAGAACAGATGAGACAAGCAGAAAACAAATACTAGTAAATTAGCAGATTTAAACCTAACCATATCAATAATTCCATTAAATATAAAAATGGTCTAAACACCACCCAAAAAGACAGAACGTCAGATTATATAAAAAAGCAAGATTTAACTAAATACTGCCTGTAAGAAATACACTTTAAATTTAAAGAGACACGGGCTTCTCTGGTGGCACAGTGGTTAAGAATCTGCCTGCCAATGCAGGGGACACGGGTTCGATCCCTGGTCTGGGAAGATCCCACATGCCATGGGGCAACTAAGCCCGTGCGCCACAACTACTGAGCCTGCGCTCTAGAGCCCGAGCTCTGCAACAAGAGAAGCCACTGCAATGAGAAATCCATGCACCGCAACAAAGAGTAGCCCCTGCTCGCTGCAACTAGAGAAAGCCCATGCAGCAACGAAGACACAACAGAACACAAACAGAACACAAGACAAAGCCTAAATAAACAAACAAATAAATAAATGAAATACACTTACTAAAAAGAATCTAGATTTAAAAAATAAAGTAAATAAAGAGACAAACAGCTTAAAAGCAAAAGGATAAAAAATGATATACAGTGGACCCTTGAACAACATGGGTTTAAGCTGTGCAGGTCCACTTATATGCTGATTTTTTTCCTCTAAATACTACTACAGTACTACACAATCTGTGGTTGGTTAAATCTGCAGATGTGGAACCTCGGATACAAAGGGCTGATGTAAAGTTACGCGTGGATTTTTGACTGTGTTTTTTGACCCCCATGTTGTTCAAGGGTCAACTATACTATAGTAAACACTAATCAAAAGAAAGCTGGAATAGCTACATTAATATCAGACAAAATATATTTCAGCACAAAGAATATTACAGAAACAAAGAGTCATTTCATAATGTTAAAGGGGTCAGTTTGTCACAATGCTATAACATTCTGAATGTTTATGCACCTAATAACAGAGCTTGGAAATACATGAAGCAAAAACTGAGAGAACTACAAGGAGAAACAGATAAAACTAGAGTTATAGTCTCTCAGTCACTGATGGAAAAGTAGACAGAAAATCAGCAAGGATATTTAAGACTTGAACAACATTATCAACCAACTTGATCTAAATGATACCCTACCCAAGATTTTTTTCCAAATGCACACAGAATATTTACCAAGATAAACCATATTCTGGTCCAGAAAATGTCTCAGTAAGTTTAAAGGATTCAACTGATTCAGAGTATGTCCTCTAACCATACTGGAATAATTGCTTAGAAGGAAATTTATAGCTCTAAATGCATAGAATATTAATACATTAAGCCCAAATCAATGACCTAAACTTCTACCTTAAGAAGCTAGAAAATTAAGAGCAAAACAAACCCAAAGCAAGCAGAAAGGAAATAATAAAAATAAAAGCAGAAGTCAATGAAATAGAAAACAGAAAAACAACAGAAAAATCAATGAAACCAAAAGCTGGTTCTTTGAGAATATTAATAAAACTGATAAACCTCAAACCAATTTGATCAGGATAAACAGACAAATGACAAATATATCAGGAATGAGAGAGGGGAGAGACATCATCACTACAGATCCTGTAGACATTAAAAGGAGAATAATGGAATATTATGATCAAGTTTATGCCAATAAATTTGAAAACTAGATGAAAATGCATAAATTCTCTGAAAGACATAAATTACCAAAGTTCATTCAAGAAGAGATAATACTATTATTAAAGAAATTGTATGTCTAGTTATAAACCAAAGAAAATTCCAGGCCCAGATGGGATTTATTAGTAAATGCTACCAAACATTTAAGGAAGAAATAATATAAATTCCAAACTCTTCCAGAAAACTGAAGAAGAGGAAATACTCCTCAACTCCTTCTATGAGGCCAGCATCACCCTGATACCAAAACCAGACATAGACACCACAAGAAAAGAAAACTACAGGCTAATCTGTGAATACAGACATGCTCAACAAATACCAAAAAATTGAATCCGGCAGCATATAAAAAAGGGTAATACATCATGACCATGGGGAATTTTTCCTGAAAATGAAAGGCTGATTCGACGTTTTAAAATCAATGTAATTCACTACATCAACAGACTAAGAAAGAAAAAATATGATCATCTCAATTGATGCAGAAAAAGCCTATGACAAAATCTGATACACATTATAAAAACTCTTAGCAAACTAGGAATAGAAGGGAATTTTCTAACTTGATAAAGGAAGTCTACAAAAACACCTTTAACATCATATTTAATTGTGAAAGATTACATTCTCACCAAAGAAGATATAGATACGGATGATAAGCATGTGAAAAGATGATCAACAATCATTAGTCACTAGGGAAATAAACATTAAAACCACAATGAAATATTAGAATGACCCAAACCACTACCACCACTGCCACTACCTGATCTTACAAGTACTGGTGAGAATGTGGAGCAAAGAGAAGTCTCATTCATTGCTGCTGGGAATGCAAAATGGTACAGCCTTTGGGAAACAGTTTGGCAGTTTCTTATAAAATTAAATATATACTTATCATAACGACTCAGCAATCCTTCTCATAGGTATTCACCCAAGAGAAAAGACATTTGTTCACCCAAAAACCTGTATGCAGGTTTATATGTTTATGGGATTTTTATTTGTATTTGCTAAAAAATAGAAACAATCTAAATAATTTATCCTTCAAGTTGTGTATGGATAAACAAACCGTAACATATTCATGCAATGGAATAATACTCTGCAGTAACAAGGAACAAACTGCTAACACATGCAACATCACAAATGAATCTAAAATGCATGATGCTAAGTGAAAGAAGCTAGACTGAGAAGGCTATATACTGTATAATTCCATTTATATGACATTCTAGAAAAGGCAAAACTAATGGAACAAAAAACAGATCAGGAGTTGCCAGGGGCTGGGAGCGGGGAGAAGAAATTGCAACAGAGGGGCATGGAGGAATTTTGAGGAACTGTTCTATAATTTGATATAGAGGTGATTACACAATCACCATCACCGAGCAGAGCTCGGGCTCTTTCATCAAAACTTGCAGAGCTGGGGCTTCCCTGGTGGCGCAGTGGTTGAGAGTCTGCCTGCCGATGCAGGGGACACGGGTTTGTGCCCTGGTCCGGGAGGATCCCACATGCCGCGGAGCAGCTGGGCGTGTGAGCCATGGCCGCTGAGCCTGCGCGTCCGGAGCCTGTGCTCCGCCACGGGAGAGGCCACAACAGTGAGAGGCCCGTGTACCGAAAAAAAAAAACAAAAAACTTGCAGAGCTGTACACTAAACAGGGTGAATTTTGTTGAATATAAATTATACCTTATTACTGTATATAAATTAATGAAAAGAAAAAAGTTATTAAGCACCTAATATGTATCATGGCTAGGTAACAGCGGTATGAACCTGAAAATATAATTCCTGATCTTAAGGAGTTTGGGGATAAATAACAATAGTAATACTCATTATCATTAATGATAATAATAACTAACATTTAAATAGAGTTTACTATATGGCACATGTTATTCTAAGTTCTTCACGTATGTAATCAGTGGATCCTTACAATAACCCTATAAGGACAAGTAGTATTTTTGATGAGGAAAGTAAGCTAAAGAGAGATTGAGTAACTGCTCAAGGTCACATAGCAAAAAAGTATAGAGCCCAGATTCAAAGCTAGGAAATCTGGCTCTTACCTCAGTACTTTGAAATTCTTGCCTCCATTTATTAAAGAAAAAAAAAGTCATCCCTAGTTATATGACAATTAGTGGCAAAGTAAAATTTAATTATATAATATTAAATCATCTTATAATTCTGTCTTCCTCTGTAAGCTCCCCTTGCTAGAAAGAATGGGGCAGGAGGTATGAAAAAAATAACGTGTTTTAAAAGTACAGTAGTGACTTTTCTTTTCTCCTGAAGCTTCCTGTTTGTTTTTTAGTCTGAGGAAGAACCTAAATTATAGGATTGCAGCTCCCTGCTTGGATTTTCCCAAAGGATCTGAAATGACCTGATAGGGAGCACCAGTACCCATAGGGGAAAGTGGGAGGGAGAGAAGAGAATAGATGTCTATTGAGATTTGGGGGCAGGGACAACTGCAGTTCTCTCCTTCCTTCAAAGCAGCAAGCTCCTTGCTTATATATCTACTTTATCCACAATTCAAAAAGAAAACTCTTGAGAAACTTCTGCTGGCAAAACCAAAGGGTAAAAAAGCAAGGGAAAATAAAGTGAGGGCCAGGGATGGCATGGGACTTCTGAGGTGCTGGTAATGTTCTATTTTTCGATCTAGGTGCTGGTTCACTTAAGGACAATCCATAGAGTTGTATGCTTACCGTTTATCTTACACTTCAATATAGCAAAAAAATTTTTAAAAAGGAATTGTGGAAGGGGGAATTATGTAGGAAAAAATACCTAACTGGTCACTGCTTCACTAATATGTATGAGTAGATAATACATTTTAATATCCAGAGAGGTTTAAAAACCAATCTTGGATTTCACATCAGTGTTCTGGAATTAGAGGGCACTTTCACATACTGGGGTTTATAAGTAAGACAGAAGGTCTTTTAATCTAAAAAAAAGAAAGATCTCTAGGAAGGAACTTTGACTGCTCCAAAGAATGTATAGTTTCTTCCTCTCTCCCCAAAATATAATGATATACAGTGCAAAGTACATAGAAATAAGCAGTCAGAGCCCAGACACAACTGGTTTTTCTGCCTTTTTTGGGGAGGCAAATGGAACAGAGATGTTGAAATGGGGGCTACATCTTCTCTAATATGCCGAAGCACACTCTCAGGGAAAGAGGACAGGATCAATGCGTCAGACGCACAATGCGAGTTCATTCTGTTTTCTGACCCAAGGAAAAGCAGTCAGCATGGCAACCACAATTCCACCTTTTATTTTCCACGAAGGGTATTCAAGCTAGTCAGTGGTTCTCAAGCCTGGATGCACATTAGAATCACCTGGGGGAGATTTTAAAGCATTCTGATTTCACGGGCCTCGGCTGGAAAATGTTCTTTAAAGTTCCTCACCTGACTGATTCTAATGTGCACCCAGGGTTGAATGCTGTTAGCTATTATGGGGTCATCCTCCACTTCCTGTTCTTCCCCCCGCTCTCAATATTTTGTGTTCTTATACCTTAGCTAATTAAATTTTGACCATTCTAATTTATAGGATCCTTTGCTTTTCTAGTACTGATTATCAGCACCCCTTCATAAAAAGCAAGCAAGCCTGAAGAGCTGGATTACAATTCTCAAGAAATCAACATCTGCATATGAGACAGGGAAGGTTGGTGAAAATAGGGAAGAAAAAGAAATTAAGATGGACAAGACCTGATGGCAAGACAAGCAGCTGACATTACAGGGAATGGACATCAAATTCCTGACAAGCTAATTTAGACTGTAAAAAACAGCTCCACAGCAACAGCGACTGTCAGTAACATAAGGGATCTCGAATATGGACAATCAAGGCTACTTCTACTCCTTTAATACTATCCCTGTTTTGCTTGGTAAACAGGCTTCAAAGATAAAGGGGCTTTTCAAAAGAGCAGGGATGCATTTCAATACTTATGCCTTCTCCAAACACTGGAGTCTCACATAGATATAATGTGTCAGTTACACCGTATCCTAGCAACATCCTCACAAAGAGAGAGTATGTGATGCCAAGCAGGGCTTAGCCTAATGTTCCAGCCTAAGTCATGAGGTGGCCTCACTCTGGGGAAACATACTGAAATACATGTGACACGGGGAAAGTGTGTGCTAGCCCTGGGCTTCCACCCCACTAAAGCAGGGAGGCGGGCGGGCGGGCGGGCAGGTGGCGGTTCTCACTCCAGTTTCACCCCACTTACTTGTTTTTCACCCCTGAAGCTTCGGTGTAGCCATGGCTCCATACAGCTGGGGCTCCAGATGCATCGCCTCCGGAAGGCTGATCAATCTTGAAACAGCGGATATTACTAACCAGAGAAACAGAGGGACCAGGAATCATTAAAACAGAACATGTGCAAATTGCTACTTTTACCTGAGAAATGAAAAACACCTAAGCACTCTGTACTTACCATTTGTGTTTAATGTGTCTGAAATATTTATCAGTAACAAGAACTAGCTACTCATCATAATGAAAACAAAGGGGCATATATACAGGGCATGAAAATTAGTTTTATCAGCATCAAATGTCGGTTATTAGGCACTTTCTCACACACACACACACACACACACACACACACACACACACCACACACACACACACACACACACCACACACACACACCCCTAGATGGCTACTCTCCCCTGGGGATGAAAGGGACAGCTCTCAACCTTGGTATGAGAAAAGAAACTTTAACTATTAAGTTGGGTGTATTCTCACAACATGAAGCCCAGATTTGAAAAGAATGAAACCGGAGCCATGGCTGTACTGCGTTTGGATCATGTGAGAGAATTCTGCAACACTCATCCTCAAATCCAGTATCTGCCCACATCACCCCTTCAAATATTTCACAAATATTACTGGGGACTTGCTATCCCCTGAAGCTTCCAATTCTTTCCTCACCTGCACAACCATGCTGAGACCAATATCATAAAATTATGAAGTAAATGAGGGGCATTCAATAAATTACACATTAACTACATATAAATAAACTGGGAGACAAATTCTTATCTCACCTCGGCTCTCATATGCTATAACTGGTCCAAAAGGACCCAAAACAGAAATATTAAAAGAGTAAACCTTCAAATGCAGTTCATTAAAAACCAGCCTACTAGAAAGCGTTCAGTGCTCACAAACAGGAAGTCATACAGATGTGAAGCAGGTTTTTAAAAGGCGGCCTACCACATGGTGAGATAAATCCCTATTTGTAAATTGCCACTAGTTTTTTCCCCGTTACTTAAAAAGAGAAACAGAATTATGTATAATCTCTTAACACCTAAACAATTTTGTCCTGAGCCCAAGAATTTAAATTATCTGTTGGCATTCATTAACTCCAAAATATAATAAATACTGAATACCTTTCCTAAGAACCATTCAACTCAGGAGTAAATCAATGTCTAATAATATTCACTTTGATTCTAGAAATATTTGGTGGCAATTTCTTTGAAATTTAAAAATATTTCATTAAAGAAAAGTTTCTACTCTTAATTACCAGAAAACATTCACCTTTTCCTTTATCCTAAAAAAGCTGAAAAACATAAAAATCATAGGTAGTGTCAACAGAAAATCTCAAAATCAAATACCTCATTTTACAGATATATCCTCCTTTCAAACTCATCAATAAAAGGTGTATTTAAAAAGATAGTCTGCTGTTGTTTGCTTTCCTTATGACCTGGTACCAAATTTTATCCACGTACAATGGTAAGCAATGCAATGGGTTTCTTAAGGCATACCTTAAGGTTCTCCCTACATTTTTCCTACCTTTCTGAGTTCTGGAGAAAAACGGAAGACTCCTTTCTAAAGACATTTATACTTTTTACAGAACAGGGAGCCTTCAAAGAAATAATTCCATTTCCTAGCCTGATTTTTTTTTTTTTTTTTTGGCGGTACGCGGGCCTCTCACTGTTGTGGCCTCTCCTGTTGCGGAGCACAGGCTCCGGACACGCAGGCTCAGCGGCCATGGCTCACGGGCCCAGCCGCTCCGCGGCATGTGGGATCTTCCCGGACCGGGGCACGAACCCGTGTCCCCTGCATCGGCAGGCGGACTCTCAACCACTGCGCCACCGGGGAAGTCCTCCTAGCCTGATTATTAAAGAAAAAAGTAATCCTTAAACTCCCCCATAATCCTTTCTAGTGAAGCAGCAATCTCTCATTTCCGCCACGCTGAACACACTGTGACTGAGCAGCCGTCTGAAGTGACCTGGATGTGACTCTCGTACATCTTGAAATTAGTCTGAGGGAATCTGGGAGCCGGAGCTCAGTCACACGGAAGAGTCGCCATATGGACTAACCCTGCCTCATGTAGAACAAATAGGCCAACCCTCTAAAAGAGCAAGTAATACATTAGATATGGAAACTCTCCCAAGTTATTAAGAAGCCACAACCTTCTAGATATTAAATAGAGGGTAACGTTTTTACCTAAGAGTGTTATGATTTCACTGTCTGTTACTAATTTTTTTTAAATCTGAGAACACACATGTGCTTCACTGTAGTAGCTCTGGCCACTCTAGTAACATATGTCCTTTGGTAGAGAATTTTAAGAGATACTGCCTTATGCCTATATAATAATGGGGTCATTCTATTATATATATGGTTTTGCATCTTTTTTCTAATTACATCATGAACATTTCCCCATGTCATTTTATATTCATCCTAAATTTAATTAGATATATCTTGATGACTATCTCTGTACCTAAAATAAATACCATATCTCTGATTAATTTTTAGAATAAATTTTTACCACAGAAAACCTTGGTCTAAGTATATGAATACTTTTAAAAGCTTGATAACAGGGCCAAAAGCTTTTTTAAAAAGTTATATCGATTTACAACCCTCCATCAACACCAATTTGAGGGGGAAAAATGTTATCATTTAAATATTTTATTTAATATTTCCTTGATACACTAATAAGGCTGAATATGATCTTTTCATGTAACTATCCATATTTTGTTTATTAAATGTTAATGTGCTTCACTTACTTTCTGCTTGAGTGAGTACTTATCACTACTGACTCATAAGAACATTTTCTATTAAGAATATTAATGCTTTTATTTTTCTTATTTTTTGCCAGCGTTTCTTCTCAGTTTGTCATTTGCCTTTTAGATTTACCTTTGATAGCTTTTGGAATAGATATCTAAAACTTTTATGTAAAAAAGGATTTTTATATAAAAATATACATAACATAAATATCAAAACCACTCTATACATATTGACTTCTTTTGTGATTTCCCCCACCCCCTTTTCTGGCCTAAAAAGTCCTTTTCTGGTTTGTAAACATATCCATATGATTTCCTCTTACTTTAAAAAATTATTTCATTTTATGTATTTAACTCTTTAATTTAGCTGGAATTTATTTTGGTGTGCAATAAAAATTCAACTTTTATTTTTCTCCAAACAGCTACTTCCATTTATTAACAGATTTTTATATAATTATTTTTATCATAAAATTATGTCATATTTGTAAAAACTCAAAAAGTTACCCATTATAAAGATGAAATATGTTTTGCTAATCCATGTATTCTTAGTTCTGGAAGTCCCTTAGAGAGTGTGTAGGCCATCCTCCCTAAGAGATGAGAAAACTAAGGTCTGGACACGCTGAGGGATTTGGGCCAAGGCTTCACATACTGATACACAGTGGAGAGAGCCTAGGTCCCCGTGGCTTCCCGAGGACACTGTACTTAGGCAATATTCTTCAACTAAATCAATTTTCTCATTAAGTACTTAAAATATCAACGAACAGGCACTAATTAAGCCAATTCCAACCAGGAATCACCTTAGATGATTTTCAAATTTTGATATGTACTAAAGTCTAGGATAATAATAATGGACCACCAATATTACTCTTCTTTTCAAAATTCTCCTTTTCAGTTTTTTGTAAGATATTGGAAGATGACTTCCAGCAACAGATATTACAACAGGGTTTAAGCACAGATGGCATACACAATGTCTAATGTGTGTCGATGTCTAGGACTGTTACTTTGAGATACACTGCAAAAAATTCTGAAAATTCAGAAAAATTTAAAGAAGAAAGTAAAGACCATCCATAATTATATTATCCAGAGAACAGCATCATTTTAACATTTTGTTTTATATCCTTTGAGGAATTTTCTAGTTGTGCATGTGCACACACACATGCACACATACCCAAATGCACACAAATTCATGTTACAAAAAGTGGGATTACACTACACAAATTTCTTTGTAAACTTTCTTTTCACCTAACGTCATATGCAGAGATCTTTCAAGTTAGTAATATAACTCCACATCATTGTTTTTAGTAGTTGGATAATATTCATTATAATATTCATTATGTGAAGCATAATTTAATTTTATTGATATTTAGAGTTCTGTGATGAACACTGTTATAAAGGCATCTTTTCTAACAAGGTTAACTTTAATGTTTTCCATAGCGAACTCCATCCAACCTGTTATTCTCCATCAACAGAAAACATGAGATAGTACCAAGGAACTCTTCCCAAAACAGGAAGACAACGTAGCGGATCTAACTACCCCACTCTCCCAGTTTTGTTTAAATAACCTGAAGTTTAGTTCCAAGTTGTTCATTTACCCCACATTATGAATCTCTTGCAAAATCCCTTTGTAACATTTGCATTAAGCATCACACCATATTATTCGTAACCGAGATGTACATTTACTTCTTGGTTGTTCACTGCCCTCTCCTGTGTCCTTAAATCCCCTTTCCTCTTTGTTTTCATTATTCTCATCTCTTTTTGTCTGGACACTTTCTCAAAAATTTTCTGAAAGGACACGAGTATCCAATTACTTGAAAATTTTTTTGGCCATTCGTCCATTTTGGTGAACTACAGACTCACAAATCACTTCACTTCAAATGTGTATAGATAGACCTAATAAGTCAACAGATGCTTCATATTCCATTTAATGTTCTAAGCGGTAAATGTCATTTTCAGTGAATAGCGATGGGGCTGCAGCGCTTCACAAAATACTTACTTCAGCAGCTCCAGGGTTTTGTGATCGAGGGCAAGTCGGGGGTTTCCAGTCAGGTCTAGTTCTTGCAGTTTTGGAGGCAGGTTTTCTGGTAAAGTGACTTCGCTTAGCTCATTACAGCTCAGGTCCACGCACTGAAGGAACAAGTGGAAACACAAGGAGATGGCCTGGAGAAGTTGTTCAGGCAGTTCTATGCTCCTACTCGTTGCAGGAAAATCAGTGTGACCGTTCACTGTACTATGATGGCCAAATGCAGAAACTACGTTTGTCTGCTATTCTGCCATAAACATTTGAAACAGCCTTTGCTAAATGTAATTAAAATTTTACTTTCTTTGAATAACACAAATTCCATGTCCTTTATACTCCCCAGCTTCATCCTTTTAAGCTCACCTCTACATTTAAAAATTAAGCATTAACTGAAAAAGCCTAAAGATCGTGTCTCACTCACACTGTTCACAATATCTCCGCACTGCTGTGGCCATGAGGGTTACAGTTACAACATCAAGATGGAACTTTAAAGGGCTTGTCTTCGGTTTTTAAAACAAACCAAAAGACATGCAAAATGAGGAAAAGGCAGGGAACGAATATTCAAAATGGGAAGATAATTCAAAAGAAGCTAAATAAGAAAGTGGTGAAAGACTAGCAGGTGGGCCTGCCTACTATATGCACGGGGAAAAAGGCAGGAGTCAAATATAGATCCTGCACTCCAGGCACCCAATACCTGGACTCTCCAACAGCCCTGCCTAATCTCACCTGGAAAACTGCCACAAAAAGGGTCAGCATACCGATTAGAACAAAAATTACATGTTATCTGTGAATGGGAATAACACCACCTTTCTTGCAAAATGTAAGGCTTAAATGAGCTAAGTCCCCAAAGGAGGTGCTGCATTTCTGTTATGGGAGCGGGCACCAGGGTAGAAGAAGGATCACACGCACAAGAGAGAACAGCTGGCAGTTTTCCTGGTAAGAGAATGTGTAACCAACAATTCGGCAGAATGGGGAGAAAGCATTCAATTATCTGGCTTGAGCTGGTACCTTATTATAATTTTTTAAAATGCCTAAAGAGCATATTAAAAATCTTAAGGTGGACTGAAAGGCAAATTGTATCCGAGAATTTCAGTCTTAAAAGTGGACAAATTCATCTTTATCTGGAAAATTTTTTAAAGAACTTAAATCTATTATGGATTGGGGAGGGGTAGAGACTGGGTAAAATGGAAACCTCTATTTTTGGAGAAATATATTCTCAGTTGAATTCAAATAATACAATGTTTCCACACAAATTGTTTCATACCCTTGCTCTGAAACAGTAGCAATGATATACTATAATTTTTTTTATTATGAGAGCATTATAACCACATTATAAACAGTTGGACAGAGATTAGAAAACTTACCGTTAAATTTAACACCTGAACACAACCAGTGTTAGAATTCTACTTTTGTTTCTTTTAGCCTTATTATTAATATAAAAAACTTTTCCCTGGTGGCGCAGTGGTTGAGAGTCCGCCTGCTGATGCAGGGGACATGGGTTCGTACCCCGGTCTGGGAAGATCCCACATGCCGCGGAGCGGCTGGGCCCGTGAGCCATGGCCGCGGAGCCTGTGCTCTGCAACGGGAGAGGTCACAGCAGTGAGAGGCCCGCGTACCGAAAAAAAAAACCAAGAACTTTTAAAACCCGTAAGTGTAGGTACAATTTCATTACATTTCACTTATTCTATATCTTCACTCCCAACACCTTTTATAGTCTTAATACTTTCAACAGAAGTATGAGAATTCACTTAACCTAAATGTTAATAACAGGGACATGGTCATCTCCTTTTTTTGTTTTTCCAAATATAAATAATGGTTGCATGAATAGCCAACTGGACTTTAATGAAACACTGATAATACTGGTTCATAATGGGCTATTCTGGCAGTATGGTCAGTATACATCAGTACAGATAAAACAACACATGGTGTCAGTACAATCTCCTGGTGGTGATGAAACATGAGCTTAAGGACTGACAGGTGTGGGCGACACAGAACGTAAGTGGTTGACACAAACGAATTCAGAGGTCAGAGCGTGCATTATGGGGAAAGAGTAAAGACATTTTAGAACATTACTGAATTTTTTGAAATTGGTGAGCAATGTTTTTTAATGTTACCTCTAAAGATTTAAACCTTCACAGCTCTGTAGATGTAAAATTGCTCATTCTTTAAATTACCAAATTATAAAATGAGTTCAATAGGGTATTCATTTATAAAGATAACGTTGGTGATGGTAACGCAGATCTTATGAGATGGTGCCTACGCACTACCCCCACCCAGGCCCGTTTTGTCACCAAGTCTTTAATTCACGGCAGTCCGTTCCCATAGTCCTGTTCCGACCCACATCACGTTTCCCCTGGAGGATTACGATGGCGTCCGAACTCTGCTTTCAGTCTCACTTCCCTCTGCTGCATTCCCCACAATGCTGTCCGGGTGATTCTCTGATGTGGTTTGTTCTATCACATAACACTCCAGCTTCAGTCTTTCTGTTGCTCCCTACTACCCTTCAATCTGCCACCAAAGTCCTCAGCACGTCAACTAAGGCCTTCACCCCACCCTTCGCCACCTGCTTCCTCACAATCTATATTCAGCTGCGTCAAAGTTAACTCTTGCATGTGTCATGTTCTCATTTGTCTGTGCCTTTGCACGTGCTATTCTCTGTGAATGGAACTCTTCAAGCTATCCTTGCCTTCTACCTGGTAATCTGCCTTATTCTGTTAAGACTCAACGCCACTACAATGTCACTCAAGTCCACTACAGCCCCTGTTTCAATTAGATGTCCCTTGTTGTAAGTATCTGCTTGTTTATTTCTTTCACTAGACCATAAGCTCCTAGAGAGAAGGGGCTGCTTCTTCTCCTCCTATATCCGAAGTGCAGTGCACTGCAAAGAACAGAGGCTCGGTAGATGCCTTCACCGAAAGGAGGAACAAATAAACAATCGATTGCCTGGCACTTGGTAAACAATTATTTGTTGAATGAATAAATGAATGGATCTTATAAAAAGGTTTTTCAGTAATTAAATCTCTTAGGATGGGAACTGAGGTACACATGTTTAGGTTAAATTCAGTCTAGAATAAGTAGCACTGCAAAACAATTGATACATTTTAAAATGTTATTGTTTCTGCATGAGAAGGAAACTCTTTTAAGGGCAGATAAGCAGAGAAACACCTTTATATAGTTCTGCACACTGAAGGAGGTTTATTCCTAAAAATTACAGGACACTGGTACTTGGTGCCAACCTACTGGTGTCAACGCAGATAGTGAGTGCTTTACTTACAAGTACTATTTCCTATTCTTTTAATAGTCCTCAACAAACACTTGTTGACTGAATAATTGTAACGGCAACCACTAAGAAAATAGAAAATTTGGAAATGAGACCTGAGAAAAAAAATAGTACCCACATATTCTATGTTGTTTAATGTATGTATTTATATTTAACGCACTAAAATTTTCTTGGAAATACATTGTTAAATAGAATGTTGAATCTAAAATTTTATCATCCCCTCTTTCAGGCCCATTCTAGGACATAGCTAACAAAAATCACTCTGCTATAATACAAAACTCTGGTAAGAATACTCAAAACAGAATTAGTGAGATAACTCATAGTTGAGAAGTGAGATAACTCATAGTTGAGAAGGAACTCATGATTTAGAGGAAATGACTGCTAATACAATTAGATATGAGTATAGGAAAATAATCAGTGTATCTTAAAGAAAAGGGAATACAATGTGATTTATAGTTCAAGTGTAATTATCACAAAAGTTGCAATACCTTAATTATGATGATTCCTCACAAAACATTACTAAAGAAAGAAGCATATCAATGTTCACAGCAGTGTATTATTCATTATCTGCCAAATAATTGCCTGGGCTGCCCCGAATCAGCAACTTAACAGAACTTGTGAGCTCTGAGGTTCTGCAACGCCCTTGCTTCTTCCCTCTTCAGACCACAGCTAGTGCCCCACCTCAACTGTGCTGCTCAGCAGCTCTGACAGCTGCAAATGGCGGGGCTCCCACTCACCTTCTGCACTCCCTAGTCCTCACAGGGTGAAAGCTGCTGATGTATAACATGTTCCCCCGTTAGGTTCACTAATTTCCATTTTGAAGTCAAAAGCAGCAAATACATCCAAGTATTCAATCAAAATAACATTTATTTAGCATCTACTAAGTGGCAGACAATAAGCCAGACATCAGGGACCTCAAGAGAGATGGCAGACACAGTCCCCACCCCGAGGAACTCCCAGGCTAAAGGGGGAAACAAACACCACTACCTACCTCCAGCTGCTATGATCAACGATGTGTACAAGTGTGCGTGGCTGTGACAGAGAAGGGGCAGCTACTGAGACCACAGAGAGGGCTTTCCAGGAGAGGATTTTTGTGAAGAATCAAAATTAAAGCTAAAGAGGCAGATGGCAACAGGAGGGCATCTAGCAAGCACTGGCAGCACGTGCACCAGGCAGGAGACAGAGTGATGCACGGTATACCAGGACACGAAGCAAGAGTGGTTGGGGTGGTTGGAGATGGTCGGGCCCGAGAGCAGAAGACGAGGCTGGAGAGGCAGGTAGGGGCCAAACGGTGAGCTACAGATTGTGTCTCACGCTGAAGTCGTCTATACCACCTCCCTCTCTCAGAGTCCTACAGGAACCCGAACATTTTAGCTTTAGAGTAAAATACATGTACACACATGTGTAGTATTTCTCATTATATAACTTTAAGTCAAATTCTCTTTTAACACTTAAACTACTACATATTCTTGATGTTGCAAAAGGCTAAGTCATCATCGCTGTAGGATGTTCACACATCTAAGTAAACCTATTAAATAAGAGAGCCAGTCTGAACCTTTTACTTTAAACACAGACCCTAAAGCCAAGGTTGAAGTTCGTTTTTCTATGTAATAGTGTATTTGTCTCTAATTATTCAGGAATGTATATTGTTTGAACCTCTCCACCTTTCAGGAAATTGCAAAAGAAGAACTTTCATTTGTACAGACTCTTCCTTTTAAATTTATATACAGTATCTGTGATTTTTCTCAACTGGATTTTAGATTTAGGAAACCTTATTGGCAACTACTTGACAAAAATGACAATCAGGGTAAAACTTTGTTTTAAAAAAAATCCTCAGGGCTTCCCTGGTGGCGCAGTGGTTGAGAATCTGCCTGCCAATGCAGGGGACACAGGTTCGAGCCCTGGTCTGGGAAGATCCCACATGCCGCGGAGCAACTAGGCTCATGAACTACAACTACTGAGCCTGCGCGTCTGGAGCCTGTGCTCCGCAACAAGAGAGGCCGCGATAGTGAGAGGCCCGCGCACCGCGATCAAGAGTGGCCCCCGGGCTTCCCTGGTGGCGCAGTGGTTGAGAGTCCGCCTGCCGATGCAGGGGACACGGGTTCGTGCCCCGGTCCGGGAAGATCCCACATGCCGCGGAGCGGCTGGGCCCGTGAGCCATGGCTGCTGAGCCTGCACGTCCGGAGCCTGTGCCCCGCAATGGGAGAGGCCACAACAGTTAGAGGCCCGCGTACCGCAAAAAAAAAAAAAAAAAAAAGAGTGGCCCCCGCTTGCCACAACTGGAGAAAGCCCTCGCACAGAAACAAAGACCCAACACAGCCATAAATTAAAAAAAAAAAAAAAAACTTGATCCATCAAATAGCATTCCATTCCTCCAAATAGCAAATTCCCTTAAACACCAAAATAAATTATTTATAAAATCTGACTTTAAGAAAACGCATCCTATATAAACTAAGCAATTCCTTTACCTCATAAATTTCATAACCTCATAAAGTTGGTTATGTGTGCCCTTGGGGAGACTCAGTGGTATATCACAAAGTTACAGGACACCTGGCCCATGCTTCTGGGGGCTTCAGTGTTACTCAAAGATTATGGAGAGGAAGAGCCTTTACTTTTACATTAAAACTAGAAGAAATGGTAAAAAGTAAGAGCACAAAATTAGCATGTAATTTTAGATCAAACAGGAGACTTCAAAGAAATTTATATATGATTCCAGGCTGTATTCCAGATTTGGGAGCATATGAGCTCACTTCTCTTTCTCCTTACCAATAGAAGACTTTGAAGAGCAGGACAGTGACCACTTCACAGCCAACTTCTTTGAGGACTCATGGTCACAAGTGCTCCTTTCTCCAGGAGCATCTCTAAGGGGATACTTTTAATATGCATGAGCTCACAGAGGACCAGTTCTTTATCTGTATGTACATATAACCCACTTCATAAGATGCATGCAGTATCTCATTGTAAAAGGCATGGCTTTGTGTTTAAAAGGGCTGCTGAAATAATTTTTAAAACTAGAGTTAAAAAAACAAAGTAGTCTGAGTTAATAAATTAGTCCAACTTTGAAGGACAGAGACTATGCAGTCCTAGCTTCCTGCTGGTGAGTTGCTAGTGAGGCAGGGAGAAAAGTGGCTTAAATGGCCATGTCCTGGTAGACACTGCTTCATTCCTTTTTCCTTAGCTCTTGTCCCAAACAGGAATGGATGCCGGATTCCCCAAATGTTAGAAGAATTCCTAAATAACCATTACCCAGATTCCAGGACCATAATGACAATTGCTCCTGCTTCCTGGTTTTTGGATACTGCAGTTCCTAGATGACCTTTTAAGTCTAGTAGGTCAACTACTCTACCAAACTGACATCTAACTGGTCCCTGATCTGTCTTTATTTCCATTATCCTACTTTCCAAAGAATTAGTGTCTTTTCTTTCATCCATTCTGACCTAGCCGTTTCCCCGTGTTCTTTGTGTTCTATGACTGAGCTGGTTCTCTCTCATCTCACTTTAGAAACAACATGGCTTGATTCCAAGGGAAATTCAACTTCCTGTAGCCATTGTTCTCAAGAGTGTGGCATATTAAAAATACTTCATACTCCATGAAGTGAAATAACAGTCCTAAAGATGAAGTCACTCAACTTATCCAAGTGGTTTATTACTGCATAGCACAAACATGAAAATAACCTTCTGAAGAGAACTTAAAACATTTTAAAAGATGCTGTTCACCCAGTAATCAGAATCAGGACACCACAGGGAAATGGAAAATTTGACAAAAGTTGCTGATATATGGTGTCTAAATTTCAAATTTCATTCATTTTATGTGTCACACATTTCTTTCATCTGCTTAAACCACACTTCAAACAAGGTAGTACTATGTCCCTAATTGGAAGTAACTCAACTAAAAGCTTTGGTGTTGTTGCAGAACTCCTACATGATCAACGTGACTGCGATGTGGTTCGGCGAAGGGCCCCTGAGGAAGAGAAGCCGAGTGCCCCACCCGCGGCCGCCTCTGCTTTTCAGGTTCATCAGCTCTAGCAGCCTACGTGAGGACCTCGGCCTGGGACCAGCCAAGCCAAGTCTGGCTTATGTGGTGATTGAGAGCTGATCCGTATCCAGAGGGAGGTCTGTCTATTTTAGAATCAGAACAGAACATGACCTGCTCCAGGAACACAGGACTGGTGGTGGGGTTTGGAAGACTGATTTGAAAGTGCTAAACAAAGGCGAAGACAATAATGTCAATACTAAGGAACAAAACTGCTAGGACTTTGGGTGCACGTGAGCTCATCGAAAAACTCTAAAAAAATATACTTTTTTTCCTACGAATTTATATGACCTTCTTGCCCAAGTACAGAATTTGATGCCTGATGATCACTTTAACAAATCTCACCAAATGCACCAAAATGAGAAGAGGCCAGCCCTAAATTTTATCCAGGAATAGGGGATGCATACAGTCTCTGTTTTAGGTGTACATGAATAATGGCCTGATTTTACAAGTTTAAAAAACTACATTAAAAAAATAATAAAGTAAAATAAAAAACTACATTTTAGCATATATATATATATATATATATATATATATATTTTTTTTTTTTTTTTTTTTTTTTGTGGTACGCGGGCCTCTCACTGCTGTGGCCTCTCCCGCTGCAGAGCACAGGCTCCGGACGCACAGGCCCAGCGGCCATGGCTCACGGGCCCAGCCGCTCCGCGGCATGTGGGATCCTCCCGGACCGGGGCACGAACCCGTGTTCCCTGCATCGGCAGGCGGACTCTCAACCACCGTGCCACCAGGGAAGCCCTAGCATATATATTTTAATAAGCAAACTTGTTTACCCTTTAAATGATACTTGGTATTAAAGCTTTGGTAACAAAGCAGTGAACAAGCACTTTTTTTTAATGTCTTAAAAGATGAGACTGCTCACAGAGAACTAGCTAAATATACCAGGATCTTATCCTTCATTAAATTATCTGTTAATGTTTATAATTGCAATGATCTTCATACCTTTTATGAAATACTTTACAATTATTGTACTTTATTTTCAAGAAACAATAAGAATACAATCTAGGATTATTAACTCAATGATAATATTTTAATAGCGGCTGGAGTATTTCAGCTTAGGAAAAAAATCATTTCTTTTCCATTAGAAACATGCTTTAGGGCTCACTTTGCAGTGAAGACTCCCATAGGTATTTTATCATCTGTTTACAGCAAATATTTTTACCAGGAATTTTCTTTTGGATGGTTTATTTATTTATTTATTTATTTTTGGCCACACTGCACGGCATGTGGAATCTTAGTTCCCCAACCAGGGATTGAACCTGCGCCCCCCTGCATTGCAAGCATGAAGTCTCAACCACTGGACCGTCAGGGAAGTCCCTTGGATGGTTTAAATCTGCATAAATACTTATATAGCAACTTAAAATATTCTCATATGAAATAACACTAAAATATCAGTTCAGAGTTCTCAAACAATATAAGTACTACTTTTTCAATATCACTGTCTGTCCAGGGCTGCAAAGTTTGTACTTTGTACATAAAGGGGACTTGATACTGCTCACCGCACCGCCCCCCCCCCCACAAATAAAACCCCAGCAACAAAATATCTCTTGGTAATGGAAGAGCTGGGTCAGAAACACTGGACATTTTTAACATAAGGAAAATGCTAAGCTACAATATCTGGGGTTAAAAATCAAAGAACAAAAGAAGAAAAACTGTAAAAAAAAAGTAATACCAAAAGTAAAATTTTAAAAGGAGCTGTAAAGCAGGGTACAGGGGAAGGAATTAGATGGAAACACAAGGGCACCAATTTTAGAATCCAGGAATCCAAGCAACGGTCTAAGAGAAGATTTGCTTTCATAGAGCAACATTTGTATTTTGCAAAATTCAGTCAAAACTTGAAAAGTTTAAATGTCTATCTGTATCTGTACTTTAAACCAGATACTTAAAAAAAAAAAGGAATCTACGATTAAGAGTTATATAACATTAAAAGACAGGTGCAGAAAGTAAGACCAGCAAACAGGAGGTTAATCTCCAGACCTCGGTGCACAGAGACCTGTTTAATGAGGCCCCGTGACAGACACCACATGCCCCATGGAGTAATGGGCAGTGGAGCGGCCCCTGGAAAGCTAAGCTGTCAACACTGCTCCTGGGATGGAAGCAAAGAAGCATTTGCTTAAGTGACAGATTTCCTGGATTTTGTGGATCGTCAGCCAGAACAGTTGCTCCATATAATCAACATCAGAGTTGAACTTCATCGAGGTCTTGTAACTAATTATAGTTAACATTTACAGAGTTCTTACCAGGTGCCACTTCTATTTCAAATGCTTTACATGTATTATTTCATTTCATCTTCACAGCAATACTGTAAAGGAAGCACTGTTCTTTCCCTCATTCTCATTTTACATATGAGGAAACGGAGCAATTAAGCAGCTTTTAGTTGGGATCCACCTCTAGACCTGTCCTCCTCCAGAGCCCCACCTCTTACCTACTGTAAAAGGTACATAAAGTAAAAATAAAATATTTCTGCTAGTTAACAGTAAGTGTTCTAAAATGCCACGGTCATGCATGAGGTGACGGTGCGCTCACAGTAAAATGTTTCATGGCTGAAGCACACACACACATGCACACACTTATCAAATGGCTTGTACACACCTCAACCAAGTAAATGTACAAAAACTCCTGTGGTGAAAAATTATTCATGCTATTCAAAGTGTCTTCAAATAGGATGACTTTTGTTCCTTTTTAGGAGATTAGAATATGCTCCTACTCTATAACCAGAATTATTTTTTATTAAGCACAAAACTAACCATCAGAAATGCTAAAATGCAAAATGAAAGAACTTCTTACTCTTTGCTCCAAAAAAAAAAAAAAAAAGAATAAAAAGTTGTTAGATGGTTTTCATCCTAGTGAACTGGTTTCATCTGGTGAGACTGCCCTGAGTCAGGAGCCAGGAATGGCAGAACGTCTCTGCCACCAATTTGCTGTCTTCAGTTTACAGAAACCACTTTCTTTTCAGCACCTCAGTTTCCTCACCTACCAAATGGGAATACTATCTGTTCTGTCAGGCTTCATTAAATTGAAGTGAATGTTTGGTAATGGTAACACTAATGAGACTACATCTATATAGGGAATTAGGACTAATCGGGTGCTGGGGTGGTGGATACTCTTAATTAGGGGAGTTGGGGGGAGGGCTGTGCAGAGATACCGTTAACCATTTCAAACTGCTGTCAAACCTGATTCAGCCTCTGAGTCTCCTAACCACCCTGGAAATAAGTAGGACAAGTATTGTAAGACAGATGGGAAAGAGTTAGGTGGCTATGTGGCTAGTTAGGGACAGAGCCCAGAATACAATTTTCCCCACTCCCAGTCCAGTGGTTTTGGATCACTGGTTTTTTGTTTGTTTGTTTGTTTTTTCCCTCTGCCGACCCAGAGGTGTAGCCCAGTGCTGAGGAAGGATGCAGCAAGGACATCAGAGAAGTCTTCATGCTGAGGAAATCCAACAAGGGTGCGAACATCCGGAACTGACGAATTAGAGAAAACAAGTCTCTCTGTGGACCTGAAGCTTGGAGTGTATGGAATCGACCCACGTACCTTGATTTCTGGGAGCTGCATAACTTCAGGAAAGACTTCAATGCAGTTGGAGTGAGCAATCGCCGTGTGCATGCGCCTGCAATTCATGATAGTTGTCGGGACGGCCTTCAGTTTATTCCCACTGATGTCAATTTCTTCAAGTTCCTCCAGCTTTGCCATTTTACTGAAAAAGAGAAAATCCAAGGGTGGGCAGGTCACAAAATAACTATAAGGAAATTTAGAAAGAAAATAATAGACAATGAGAACCAAAAGGTAATTTACTATGACTCTGAAGATTCTTTAAAGATTCACTTGCACTAGTCATTTTAACAGACAAGTTTTTCACTACTGTTTTTGAGTATCAAAGTATTTTGATAGCTCCTTTCTTACTACAAAACAGAAACTCTTAACTTCAGCTGTTTGAATTGGCAACAAGAAGAAAAATGGACGTCCTTTTCCCATGAAAACTCTGTGTGTGTGAATTAAGTTATCCTGACAACAACCACTTTACTATGTAGCTTAATCTGAACTCCAGTGAAAATCCTACTCAAATGGGTCAAAAGTTAGCATTAATCTAATCAATGTGCTTTAAAAGAGCTTAGTGTGAGAGTATTATTTCTTTGTATTGGCACTGAAACCTCAAGGGAATGTATAGAGGAGAAAAGGGTATGGTTTATATGAAGATATGCTTTCTCCTGAAACACCACTCCCCAAATTCCTTGGACATCCTTTGTGATAACAAGGTGGTCACGAGGAGTAGGATGCTGGAAGGTCATCTGGATCATCTCTCGACCTCTGTCAATGCCCCAATTCAATCTGTACCCAAAAGAAATTTCTCTCAACTCCTGCTAAACACCTACAAAGAAAGAATCTTTCTGATCTTACCTTAATAACAAGTCCTAATATGATCTAACACTTTTGTTTAAGAATGTCTTGTATTGTTCAATCTTAACCTATAATGTAGAATTACTATTTAATTACATTAATCAATAATTACAGTAACCCAATAAAGAAAAACTTCAGAATTAGGGTTTCTTATATTCTCTGTAAATCTGGAGGGAAAAAACCCTCTGCCTCTACAAACCTATAATGCATCTATCACTCCTCTGGCCCTTTTCCCACCACTTGTGAAGGTGCAATCTAACAAGTGCAGGATTCCCAGTGAGTGCAACTCAAACTTACAATCTAAATCATTTAGTTTAGAGTTATTGGTATCTCCTCTCCTTGCTGTGGTTTCATTTGTCACAAAAAATTTAAAAATTTAGCAAGAAACACTTTATTGCTTTTCTTTCTGTTTTCTCCCAAAAATAAAGGTTACCTTATTTGCTTACTTGAAAATAAATATACGCCGAAGATACAAGAACTAAGTTTTTATCTTATGAAATCAGATCATTTAATATCATAAACATTCAACATAGTATTAGGATATGCTACAAACAATACTGTATGCACAGACTGTGAAGTAATCCATCTATGATAGCCTGAATTTGTAAGATTATTATTTGAATATGTTGTCATCATATTGTGAAAAGACATGTGGAGAAACCAATGAGTAACAGGCATGGAAAAAGATTGAAAGTATAGACATCAGGTCCAAGAAAGAAAATATGTTGAAGAAGTTTCTATCCCTCAACATAGAAAGAAGGTGGTCAAAAAAAAATTCTCTGTAGTTAGGGTGATTACTACTGGCATGGGTCCCTGGGGGATACCCTCAGAATTTGAGCTGATGAGCATTTCTCCTGCTGGCCTTAGTCATTCATCATCAAATGAGGACCATGAGCCCTTTCAGAGATATTATTGTTATGTGACTACTATGTTTTCTTCCAAAAATAGCATCGCATTCCATAGTAAAAGAAAAGTACATTAAAAGAAAAAGAAAGAAAGAAAGAAAGAAAAGCTTAATCAGTAACATCAAATGATGGGAAAAAGTAAAGAAATAAATGTATACTACAAAAATAGAGTAATACTTGAAGTCAATGCATATTTGGGCCTCCCTCCTTTAGTAAGGGTTTCAACAGACTGGTATCGTTGATGCTAGCAGAGGGAGGCTGTCCCCATATTTTGCTTTGGCCCAGTGCTAAGTTGCAGTTAGCAGCAGAATACCAGAGGGGTTAGCGTTTGCTTCTTTGATGTGTGGGCGTGAGTTCTAAGACCTAACTTGTTAAAGCTTCACTCAAAGCAAGATACAATGCCACTGCTCCCCAAAATTAGAAATTAAAATTAAAACAGACTTAAAAGTAGAATTTTCTAAGAGCCATAAATTATTTGTAATGTCACAGTTTCTATGAATGCACAGGCCACCATTGTTTTTTATACCATAAGCATAAATACAAAAGCTATTAGCTAATTGAGAACCTTCAGGTTCCTAGTTTACGTTCTAATTCTCACACACCATACTAGGTTAATTTTTTTTTTTTAATTTGACTGGTTAAAAGGAAGCAAAAGAAAAAATATACCTGCTAGATGACATGCCTTATTTCAAAATCATAAGAACATTCTAGCAATTGGGTCCTTGGATACATCCATATTAGAAAAATGAACACATTTCTCTTTCAGGGAATGCTGACAATGGCTTATATAAAAGACACTGTGAATAAGAATCAGGAGGAACAAGCTTTACATTATCTGGGAAATAAACATGTTAGTTTTTGCCTTTCCATCTATGAGTCCCTTTTCAGAAATGCAAGGAAGGATGTCACTCTGCAATCTTCTTTTACCTTGCTGGAAAACTTTGAAGTCGGTTATAGGCCATGTGAAGAATCTTCAGATGGGGGTGTCCTGTTAACAAGGGTACACATTTATCTGTGAGGTTGTTATTTGTCAAATACAACTCCTGTAAGACGCTGTTTGTCTCTTCAGAAAGTGTGGCTGGAGGAAGGGTTTCCAGTTTGTTTGCAGATGCATTCAGGAATCTCAGGCTACAATGACAAAAATGCAACAGAATCCCACTGATAAGCCACAGGTCTAGTCCAGAATCCTCAACAAACCTAGAATTTTTCTGATTGATACCTGGCATATTAGAAACTGGGTTTAGAAACATGAATTTAAAGGTAGGTCTTGGCATGGAAGCAACCTAAATGTCCATTGACAGAGGAATGGATAAAGAAGATGTGGTATGTAAATATACAAGGGAATATTACCCAGCCATAAAAAAGAATGAAATAATGGCATCTGCAGGAACATGGATGGACCTAGAGATTGTCATACTGAGTGAAGTAAGTCAGACAGAGAAAGAGAAATATCGTATGATATCACTTATATGTGGAATCTAAAAAGAAATGATACAAATGGACGTACTTACAAAATAGAAACCGACTCACAGACTCAGAGAATGAACTTATGGTTACCGGGAGGAAGGGTGGAGGGAAGGGATAGTTAGGGAGTTTGGGATTGACATGTACACACTGCTATATTTAAAAAGGATAACCAACAAGGACCTACTATATAGCACAGGGGACTCTGCTCAATGTTATGTGGCAGCCTGGATGAGAGGGGAGTCTGGGGGAGAACAGATACATCTATATGTAGGGCTGAGTCGCTTTGCTGTGCACCTGAAACTATCACAACATTGTTAATCGGCTAAACTCCAATATAAAATAAAAAGTTTAAAACAAAAAAAAAGATAGGTCTTGGCTTTGGCAGGCATATAGATATGTGACTCCACTGTCCATAATGAACACAGGAGCTATCTGTGTGTGTTAACTACAAAGAGAAATCAATTTTTATGGAAGCACAAAGGTGAGAGCAAGTGATTAATTTTATAGCTGGTGGGAAGTCGAAGGGATAATGATAAGATAAAATTAATATTCTGTCTTAAGAAAGAGAAAAACAATTGCCTATTTTAAAATAAAAGAGCTCTTATAGTAATAAAATAATTAGACATCAGATCACAATACAACTAAATCACATAGTGACTAAGTCCTTTTCAGTATGATGCCCAAACCATATTTTACTGACATATATTCACAACTGCAAGGGATAATTTACTCTGTAGTAAAATAGTGTAATACTATGTAGTAGTGAAAATGAAGAACAACTACATGTATCAATAGGATGAATCTCACAAATATAATATTGAGTAAAAGAAGCCAGATACCAGAGGATACACTGCACGATTCCATAATTATAGAGTTCAAAATCAGGCAAAACTTATCTACGGTATTAGAAGTCAGGGACGGGAAGCAGTGTCTAGGAGACAGCTTCTAATTTTTCCAATATGATAACATTCTGGTTCTTGATCTGAGTGCTGGTCACACGAGTGTGTTCACTTTGAGAAAATTTATCAAGTGCTACAGTTACGATACGGCCCCTTTTCTGTATCTATATTATACTTCAGTAAAATTTACATTAAAACAAGATGTATATGCTACCAGTTATCCAAATGATAGAGTGAACAATAGCTAAACTATGAAGAATGTTTTTACACCTGAGATAACTAAAACTGTCAAAAACTGTAATTCCTTCCATAGTTATTGTGAAACACAGATAAATGCAAAAAAGCTGGAGAACTGAAACAGAATCCTTGCTGTGATCAGATTCCAAATCACTGGAAAGGGAAGAGAAGGACAGAGCAGGAACTGTGCATGGCTCACGGGCAGACAACCCTGCTGCTTCACGGTGGATCTCCACCACGTGTGTTCCATAGTGAAGCCCCAGTGACCCGAGCATGGAGAGCGTTCAGCCCACAGGACTCACCTGCCATAGTTACCAAGGTCAAAGCTGACTTGTCCCCCACCCCTTACCTAGAACTACCCTGTTAATGAACTGCCTTTCTCGTTTCAAAACCACCCAGGTTTGAAATGTTCAGCATTCAATTCAGGACTATTTTACCATATGTTAGTAAAAAAGAATAAAATCTTCCTTAAAAAGGAAGACTCTGGAATACCAGGTACAGATATTTTTAATCTTGGATAAAAAGAAAGCTTTGTATTCGGGAGTCATCAACAAAACTGTCATCCCAAGCCCTCAGTCCACTAAGTTAATACTCTCCAATCTTGCGACCTCCACACACTTACACACGCACGGCCCAACTCCACTACTTATCTAAGGAAAAGCAGCTTCCCCAAAATAGAACATTTTCCATTAAAGAAACATGTATTCCGTTGACATTAAAAAAAAAAAAGGAAGTTAGAAAAAGGCTGTACAAAAAAAAAAAGAAAAGAAGAAGTCTGTACAGACCATAAATAGTCATGGGAAATTATAGTTGTGTGTGCTACAGAGAAGAAAATAAAGGTCATTCATGCAGTTTCTGAAATGGTTTTGACATAGGAAGGAAACCCCTTCCAGCACCATAGTTCTTTAAAGTACTTTTACCAGTCTCATTTGTATCACCTGACTTAAATACCCTGTTAAGATTTCTTCAGTGTAGAATTAGAAAAAATTAAAATGTATTGCCCTAAAACATCTTGCAATGGGGTTGGCTGGGAAACTCTGACAATCTCATTAAAATACAATTCTCTAGGAAATATGTAGTTATAGATACATGAAAAGAAAAGAAAGAAATTAACTCATGAATATTTGCATATTTTTAGGCCAGAAAAAGAGGGAAAGTTGCTTTGAAAGGAAAAAAGGCTGACTAGTGAATGCTCATCTAGAAAACTGCAAAAGGGACTTTAAAAACTCTTTACAACATCTGATGAAGGGAAGAGAGGGATTTCCAAAAAGACTTGTCCTCTCATCTTGTTGAAATTTGCCTGTATTGAAGTTTATACTCTTTATGGGAAACTGGGGGGGAGGGGGGGAATCCCGCACCCTTCCCTCCAGGAAATGAAACTAAGTTGAAACTACATGGGCTGGTTCCAAAGGATTTAGTTTGAACTGAATAAAGCTTGATTGAATCATCGTGTTAGTTAACAGTCAAAGAGCAAACAATTGGGCTAAAAACATTTTTGATTATAATAGTCTCCGGGAAATTAAATTCAATACCCATCCTTTTAAAAATTAAATACCTGTCCCACAACCGCACGTTTCAGCAGGAGGCAAACTAAGTTGGTTTAATCATCTGGGTGTTGTATTTCCATCAGAATGAGCAACAACTTTAATTTTGTAAAATTTCTCCAGTATGGGTAACGGTTTTACTCAATAAATATGGTGTATAACCCCACTCCATGCTTTCAAGGCCTCCCCAAGACTAAATTCCTAAAGCACTGAGTTTGGTCTCAACTCAGTATGATATGAGAGAACTTCCTCCAGCTTTTCCCTTATAGATTTTTGTAATAACTCTATAAAAGACTTGTTTAATGTGCCATGAGACTTTCATCCATAGAAACCTCTTCACTATGCAACCCTCTTATAATCATTAGAGAAAAGCAGTAACATATCACTTTTTCTCATTTGTAAAGTGCTCTCTAGAGACCACAGCTCTTTCCTATTTCCTGTTTCACTTGATTCTCCCAACATCCCAGAGATACCCCCCTTATACTTCACAGAAGACAAACTGAAGCTGAGAAAAGTCAAATTACCTGGCTGTTGTTAAATAGTAATTAGTGTCAGAGCCAGAAATAAACCCAGATCTCACCAATCTTAAAGAGTCCACTATTTCCTAACAAAATTCAACTGATAAAAACAGTAATAATAAAACTTTCCTGAGGAAATTTTCATAGGCTTTCTCCAAAAAAGCTGGAGGTCAAGCAGGGCACCTGCTGGGTAGTGTGAAGACCACATGTGCACAGCGCTTCAAACTCCATTCCTAAAATAACTTAATAAATGGCACAGTACTCAAAAACTTTTCTTAGCAGGAAGTGCAAACGTTGTAGAGAAAAGACTCACATACAACTCCTGCCCTGAAGCATTTGGAAAGTTGCCCATGACAGCAGTGAGACAAATCCACTTCTTGCTTCTTGAGCAATTACTCTCTTCTTCCCTGGCACATTCTGTTTGTCTGTTCTATCTCATCTAGGTTTTTTTGTTTTGTTTTTGTTTTTCAGTAATTCCCAGCACACCCTTAAATTTTACAGCCAAATTCTGTCCTGAAACAAAGCACAGGATTTGGTACCACAGCAGGTCTACCTATTTGCAGGCATACCAGGCATTCTGCATTCAAATGATTTTTCTGCAGATCAGTACTGGGACTTGTAAGTCTATTGAAAATGCAAAAGGTTAAGACCCTAAGTGCAGCAAAATTCTTTGACTTTTATACAACTCCCTGATTTCTGGCCCCCAAAATCTTCCAGAGGTGCCAAACAAAATGCTCTAAATTCCTTATCATTTGTCCATGCAACATAACGCTTTTGACAATTTCATCTATTGATATCTTCAGAAGACCGATAGCTCTTAAAGCAGGGGCTTTCAAACTTTCCATTAATGGCAACCAACAGTACAAAATACATTTTACATGACCACCCAGTACAGATGCGACATATACATGTGTAAATGAAACAAAAGTTTCTTGAAACAATACTTAACCTTACTCTATCTTACACTGATATTTTCTATGCCTTTTTTTTTTTTTTTTTTTTTTTTGTGGCACGCGGGCCTCTCACTGTTGTGGCCTCTCCCGCTGCGGAGCACAGGCTCTGGACGCGCAGGCTCAGCAGCCATGGCTCACGGGCCCAGCCGCTCTGCGGCATGTGGGATCTTCCCGGACCAGGGCACGAACCCATGTCCCCTGAATCAGCAGGCAGACTCTCAACCACTGCGCCACCAGGGAAGCCCCTATGCCATTTTTTCAAGTGCTGGTAGAAACCCACTAAATTACTACACCTCACTTATCAGTTTGAAAAAAGGACGCCTATTATTCATTGTCTAGCAACGTCACCTAATAGTGAGGATTGCATGTGAAGAGAAAGCGCGTACGTATGGCCTAACAGAACTCACACACTATTATTTTGAAAGATCTGAAAATCTGCCTGGCTTGGGCAGTAAAGATCGTAAGCCTACAGAGCAAAGGAACAAAGGTTACACAGGTGTATGAACGGTTGAACAAGAACTCGAAAAGAATTAATTTTAAAAATTAAGTATAATTAATTAAGAATTAGTTAACATTGATGTAACACTATAAATTAATCTAGAGATATCCTAATTTCATCAATTATACCACTGATGTTCTCTATCTGGTCCAGAATCCAATTTAGGGTCACACATTCCACTTCCTTATCATGCCTCATTTGTCTCCTCTAATCAGTCTTAATTTAGATTTGTTTGATGTTTTATCATCATTAGAATTTAGAATAATGTGATGCATTTCTGGCAAAAACACATAGAAGTGATGTTGTGCCTTTGCTCCTGAAGGTATGTGATTCTCAACTTCAACTCCCAGATATTCTTATTAAGTAGGTCAGCATAAGTCTTCAAAAATCTATTGAATTAAGAATTCTGATGACTGGCCAAGTTGAGTCAGGAGAACTGAGAAAAGGGCCAGAAATCTGCATGTTTAGTAAGTAATCTAGGGGATTCTGAACACACTCTGAGAAACACTATTTTATTTCACTACGGCTCTCAAAACATCAGAACTGGGGCTTCCCTGGTGGCGCAGTGGTTGAGAGTCCGCCCCCTGATGCAGGGGACGCAGGTTCGTGCCCCGGTCCGGGGGGATCCCACGTGCCGCGGAGCGGCTGGGCCCGTGAGCCATGGCCGCTGAGCCTGCGCGTCCGGAGCCTGTGCTCCGCAACGGGAGAGGCCACAGCACTGAGAGGCCCGTGTACCGCAGGAAAAAAAACAAAAAACAAAAAACATCAGAACTTCCCAAGATAGCTCTCTTCCCTTAGGAAAGACAGTGTAGGCAACTCAGCTCTTCAAAATGCCAGAAATATCTAACTTTGCCAAAAGGCACCATTTGTCGTGGTTAATCGATCACGCTCTCCCAAATTTTCTATTCCCTTTTAGTCCCCTTGATATTTACACATATTCTGTCTGAGTCACTAAAACTTATGGTCTGTAATGTGACTAATACTCCGGGGATATTTTAATAATTACCATGTACTTCATTTGTACATACACTCTCCCCATTCCCATCCCCTGAAAATACCTTGTTCTGTTCCAACCAAGGATCAAAACAGACCCTAATCCCCACCCACCATAGTAATCTATAACTCTCCTTTACAGGGCCCATTGTGACTGACCTCATCAGGGGCAGCTCTCTGGCCACGCTATGAGAGTGCATATGTGAAATGGACAGGGACCCAGCCATGGCTGAGATTTCAGAAAGGACAGGAGGATGGCGGTACCTCGTCCATCCGACTTGGGGACCAATGGGGAATATCCACTCCCACTCTCGCCCATCTGTTGATGAAAACTGATGATCTGAAACTCCTTTGGGGGTTTCCATCAAGAAAATTCTCAACTCTAAGCAAAAAGGGATAAGATGAGAGATCCAGGCCGGTAAGATCCAGATCAGAATACTTACCAGTTCCCCTCACAGAACCAAATCCTGCTCTGACCACAAGATACAAAATCACAGTCAACTTCTCCGCAAATATGGTCTAACATATTTTATATCTGTCTATCGTTTTTGAGCTGCCAGTCAAAAGAAACAAAACTCAAAGAAGAATATGGAGGGTAAACTCATAAACTTAAATTGTTGATTCAGGTCATGAGAATTTTAATAAAATCGGTCTGAAGTTCTCAGAGGAAGAGAAAGATATCACTAAAAGTCATCTAATTTAAAGTAGATTCCCCTCTCTTATCTGGTTACCTGCTACCAGGTAAAGCAGACTAAAATAACCATTCTAAAGCTGTACTATCTCAGAGACAATATTATGTAATCAAAACCATGACACTGTGTTTCAGCAGAAAGATTCAGAGCTAAAGAAATCTCCTTAGAAAGAGAGTTTAAGTTCAGCCTTTTGCTGGGTCCAATAACATGTTTTTCTGACAGTTCTCATGAAGCTTCCAAGTACAAGTTTTACTTAGAGAACAAACAAAACCATTTTTAACTTATGAAGACTTGTATTCAGGCCTTTTCCTCAATTATAGAACCAAACACAGAACTGGTAACAATAACTTATTACCACAAAAAAAAAAAAAAAAGAAAAAAGAAAAAGTGAGCATCTATATATATTTTAAGATTTGTATTATGGAGCAAACTGAATGGAAGGAGAATTGAAGCAATTTCATTACTGCCTGGGGCTATCTGCCAAACACAAAGCTCTGTATTATACAACAAAGTGCTGTTCTTCATACCAGGAGCCTAAATTAAAACCAATCCTATCATTTTCCTTCTTCTCCTTTACCCTCTCAACCCCACCTTTTATTACAGTTCATTGTGCAGTTATTTTAAGCTCAGCATTAGGTTGTAAACTCCTTGAGGGTAAAACCGATGTTAGTCATTTTTCAATCCCCTGCAGTACCCAGCACAGTGACTTAAACTTACAAGGTCAGTAAGACATTGGCCATCTTGAACCATGTAAATGAAAACAAATCACAACTGAAACCACCTGCAAAGAGCTTGTGAAGATTCTTTCCTAAAAAACCCTCTTTTAATATTTTAAGCTTCATGTTTTCTAGGTTGACCTGCTCCCACAATAGTCAGTAGTAGTTTATTCCTTCCCCTCAAGCTAATCAAACCAAATATACAGTGGCTCTACATTTTCCTGAATGTAAATTATGCCTCGATTAAAAAAAATTTTTTTAATTTAGATAGAGAAAACCTCAGTTATTTAGGTTTTGGAAAGGGGATAAATCGAAAAAGTATTATCCCTTTAAGAAGCAGTAAATAGTTTGGTAAAGCACAGGGAATAGTCGGTATTTTTATCATAACTTTGTATGATGTGTAATCTATAAAAATATCAAATCACTATGTTGTGTACCTTAAATTAATATAATATTGTAAAAGTCAACTACATTTCAATTTTAAAAAGTTCTATTTTTCTTGTCTTCCAACGAGTGAAATAATGCAAGAATGCTGTTCAAAAAAGATCTCATCGACTTTACCCCACCCTCTTTATAACCCTATCCGCCTGAGAGAACCAAACCTCTTAACCTCTCTGACTCAGAGTCATGACAGTAAGGTCAGTTGCTACACGAGGCTGGAGACGGGGTTATTGCACTGCTTGGAAAACAAAGGCACCGGAACACGCCTTCTTGGAAAAGTTTCTTACTTCTGCTTCTTTTGGTCATTTGCTTTTCTCTCATAAAATAAAAGCAGGATGCTTGCTCTTTCTAATTCACTCAGCCCCTTACTCCAGCACTTCCTTGTGCTGGAAGGGCATCTGGCACGGCCTGCCCTCCTCCCAAGACCTACAGAGGCTGCCTACTTCCCCCGCACCAGCCCCTATTTTCCAAAATGCAGCTGGCTCTGGATAGGCCCATTTATTCAGACTAGGGTATTTCTGCCTAAATGCCTTTAGCTGACACTGTAGGCTCAGCTTATTCTGCTCCCCTTGATAGCAATGTTCCCTTTCAGTGGCTCAATTCAGGTCCTGAATTTTCCATACTGCATGACTAGAAATATTCTAGTTCATACAATCACCCCTTTTCCAACATACAGATGCCATCTGGGACTATACAGAATAGACAACATGGGAAAACCTGTGCAGGGCCACAAAGTCAACGGTCCACGCAGCGGTTCTCGACCCTGGGAGTCAGCAGAACTGCCTGTGGAACAATCTAAGTTAAAGCTGCCCCTTGCAACTGCTCGTCTGACCATGAGCACACAGTCTCCTGGACCACACTGTGGGCGACCTCAGGCACACGTTGTCAGATCTGGCTGGCACCAGGGAGACTCAATGACTGCTTAGGGACGCCTCTAGAGAATGAAGAACATATGCAAGTGCCCCTTTAAAATAAAATTCTCAGAAATGAATAAAGAATGATTATTATCTATTGGAGAGTTCCAGCACTATTTACCTACTCTACTAGCCATGACCTTATAAGACTCAGATTCAGAAATGGTTTTATCTCACTCAAAGACTCCTAAAACCCGAATCCATCTCCCTTTTGGTTTCTACCGATTCAGTGTAGATCCCCCAGGAGAACAAGTGGATTCTCATTATAAAACTGCACCCAAATTTTCCCTAGTTAGCCTTATGAAAGAAAACACAAGGCTACAACATGACATAGAATTCTCCACAGGGTAAGAAACCAAATCCTATAGTATTCATAACAATAAGAAACAGGTCTAGAGCTACCCATAGGCTGTGCATTGTCCTTTGATATGAATGCAAAAGCAAGAACAATTCTTCAAATTATCTTGAAATATTGTTCTTTTTGTCAGGGGAATGACACAGCACCAGTCAATTACAATGTAACAATCCCATTTCCCCACAATTCCATTATTTCTCAATAATTATACCAGTAGGAATTCATTGTAACTTACATTAAGTACAGAGAATACATTTTTTTTAAATGAGGAAAACAAAGGAAAAGGAAAGGAATGCTGGACATGTTCTCTATCTTGATCTGGGTGACGGTTATGGGGTATATATGTATGCAGAAGTTCATTGAGCAGTATGCTCAAGAGTTGTACACTTTTTGACTGTAAGTTACATCTTGATAAAAAGATTTTTTTGAAAAAGGAAAAGGAGAGAAAGAAAAAAATGCAAATCCAAGATCAAGGGTAGTATTTAAAATTCCTTATATTTTTTACCTTTCATTAAACAAATATTTATTGAACATCTTAGAAAGGAACCCTCCTAACACTGTTGATGGGAACAATTTCTTTAAATACTTAGTGAACAAGTTATTTAGAAAAATTCTCTTTGTTCAGAAAGAAAATAGTTTACATGCAAGGGTAAACCTGTGGTAAAAATAAGACAATTGGTAAAAAAAAAAAAAAGTAAAACTCTAGGAAAATCTATCTCTGTCACCCAAAGTCATAAATATGTGAAAGCAAGAACAGAGACTCCTAAGGTAATTACACTAAGCCTAGAGCGGGCTGCACAAGTTTTGACCAGGCAGCAAACTTCCTACCCTTGTTTTACACCAACACCTCCAAAGCTAACGCTTACGCACAACTCAACCCACTTAAGGAATCAAAAGTAAAGAAGCAGAGAAATTAAGAAAGACCCTCTAGGATATTCCTGCCTTGATTTCCTACAAAATGGTGACAGAAGTGGCTGGCAATACCATTTTCTTCATGAATCTAGGACAGACAGATAGTCACAAAGTCCACTTGAAATGGTCTGAGATCACCTAAGATAAGAATGCTAATTAGGGGGCATCCTACAAGTCGATGAACAACCAAAACAAACCAGCAGCTTTACCTGTCGGCCTTCATCAGAAGGTTGGGCGGCAGCTCCAGGAGCTGATTCTGCTGCACATCCAGGACCTCCACGGAGGTTCTTTCTAGCCTTTCGGGAAGCCTTGTCAGCTGGTTGTGTCCCGCCAGTAGTTTCCGGAGACTACTGTTACAAAATAAGCTGTGCACACAAGGACAAAGACAGAAGGAAACTTACTGAGAGCTCATTTGGGATGAAGTTTTCAAAATGGAGAGGAGTGGGAAAAGACTTAAAATTATCTCTCTAAGAAACCTAAATTCATTCAGAGCAAGTGCACATTCATTTTAACATAAGCTCAAAGTTGGAGCTGTTCATTTCAATACTTGCCATACTTAAAAAAAAAAGAGGGTGGGAAAAACTATGAAAAGGAATATTTAACAAAGCAGCTCTACTTAGTGAAAAAGAAAACAGGTTTCATAGAAGACACCAAAGGCAGCAGCCTAGTCTTGTTAGACTCACAAGGCAAACTGTGAAAGGCTGTAGGCTTCCCCAGGCAGGGATTACATCTGGTATCGCCCTGGAACGCTGGGGGTTTTACCCACAATAGAATCTGAATAAATACAGTTGAGCAATTTTTACTTAACAAGGTCAACATTCAGTAAGGCTTCTTTTGTCCAGTTAAACTTTTACCAATGACAACTGAAAAAATGCTACATTTTCCTCAGTTGCACTTCACAATAATTATTTCTCTCTTTCCTCACTTCCTTAAATCTGTATATTTCTATCTTCTCTTTGGTTTAATCCTAGACCAAAGCAGAGACTCCCTCCTAAAGAGAATATAACTCACTCAATGCAGTATTTTCTTTTGAGCATCAAACAAGCTATTGGGAAGCTTGACTGTGTTTTTCTTCTATGGGTTATCAAAACTGCAACAAATGATGAATATGTGTTAATCTTATGTAAATCTGCTTTATGATCACTTAAGACCACTACAGTCATAGAGAATAAAGCAGGTCCTGGGTTAAACATAGAAACCTGGGGACTGTGGGAAAATGAGGTTATAATTTGCATCCGGATCACATTGGAATGAGAACTCATTTACACTGCTGTCAAAGAATGAGGCTTCCTCACCCACCTCCTGTTTCCCACCATTCTGACCTCACTGACATCCGAAGTTCTTAAATCACTCTATATTACAGCTGTAACTTTATTCACTTTAAGTATCAAAACTAGATTCTTTGTTCAGAAAGATGCTAGCGACCTGTCTCAACACTGTGACACCATGGGCCCCCATTAAAGATATACCTGACTTTGCAGGTTTAGATATTAATGTGACAAGACAATCTGTCTAGGACTGTCATTCAGTCACAGCTATCACAGGGGCCAGTCTCTGTAACGCTCACTTCAACCTAATAATTCGGGATTTGGTCCACCAATTTTACTGTCTTGCTGGGCCTGGTGTACAATTTAGAATTCTTAGAGAGTAGAATGGGATTATTTCTCTCTCTCACACACACACACACTTCACCCTTACATAGATGGATAACTGAAAGACAGGTTACAAAATCTTTATCTTCATTTTTCCAGATAAGAGGAGATTTGATAACTGTAGGATGAGTATAAATGCTAGTAACTGGATTTGTTCAATTCTTTTGGATACTATGAATTAAAATGATTAAAATAGCTTCTTCTCCTTTCAGTACAGCTCCGCTGCTAAACATGAATTTCTGTTTTCTCAGACCCTTCACACACATCACCTAGACAAACAAAGCTTGAATGTTAAACCAGCTTCTAACGAATCACTGTCTTGGCCTGGATATGAGATCAACGATAGGGCCGATACAAAGTTTGCAACTAAACAACACCATAAATGAGAAAACATGTATTAAAAACACAGACATCCACAAAAACAAACACTGTTTAAATTTTTTGACAAGACAGCATTTGGATTTGCTTTGAATCAGCATTCATTTAGATTCCAAAAAAGCCTGTACTAATGCAGAGCAAATCAAAGATTAATTAACTCTGGGGAAAACTGGGTAAGATATCAGTTATCTTGTATTTATTTAATTGTTGGTTTATTTATATAATATCTTTGTTGTAGCATACAGTGACACAGAGGCCTTAGACTCCAACATGCTATATGTGTTAAATTGGGGAGGTCAAAGTAGGGAAGAGAAAAACAGACAGAAAGAAAACAGTACAAGATTTTTTTTTAACAAATTATTTTTCCTCATTAGTAGTAGCCTGTTTTCTTTTTTGCTGTTTGTCTTCTAAAAGGGTCTCTCTCTCTCTCCCCCTCCTTCACACACACACACACACACACACACCTGTCCACGGGGCACATCACCAAAGTCCTTTTGATAACGGTGACGGGCTATACTGGGTCACCTAAATGTTCACTCAACATAAAACTCTAAAGCAAAAAGCATTTTCAAATGGACTGAATTTACAGGTATAACATATCGCTGAAAAAGTAAAGTAAAATCAACTGAGCTTTACAGCGATTGAAAATGTAAATCGGATTTCTTCCACAAGAGCTAGACTCTAACACAATGTTATCCAACAGAAATACCATGCAAGCCACATACGTAATTTAAAACTTTTTAGTAGTCACATTTATAAAAGTGAAAAGAAACAGGTAAATTAGTTTTTACAGTACACTTTTTATTTGACCCAATATATCCAAAATGCTATTTTAACATGTAATTAATATACAATATTATTGAGATATTTTGCATCCAGTGTATATTTTATACTTCAGCACTTCTCAGTTAGGACTAGTCATGTTTTAAGTGCTCAATAGCCCCTCAGCTAATGGCTACTGGCTATCATAGTGGACAGCTGAACTCTGACACATTTACTGGGCTTACTAAGCAGGTGTATTTCATGATCCTTGTCCTTTACAAGAGAACAGAGGAATACGATCATAAACCTTTAGAGATCGTGTATCTAAGTTTACTCCAAAATAGTGATATATTTCTACAATTTTTCATTGATATTTTTTACTATATATGGTTAAAAATAGTGCTTCCCTGGTGGCGCAGTGGTTGAGAGTCCGCCTGCCGATGCAGGGGACACGGGTTCGTGCCCCGGTCTGGGAGGATCCCACATGCCGCGGAGCGGCTGGGACCGTGAGCCATAGCAGCTGAGCCTGTGCGTCCGGAGCCTGTGCTCCGCAACGGGAAAGGCCACAGCAGTGAGAGGCCCGAAAAACTAATCAAACAAACAAACAAACAAACAAACGGCTTACTCTGTCCAGTGACTGGCTGAGAATAGTGGAAATACCTAGACCTGAGTTGTGGCAGCCACTAGGCACAAGTGGCTATTTAAATTTAAATTAATTAAAATTAAATAAAATTTAATATTCAGTTCCTTGGTCACACTGTCCACATTTCAAGTGCTCAACAGTCACATGTGGCTAGTGGACACTGTAGTGAAGAGCACAGATACAGACCATTTCAATCATCACAGAAAGTTCTTCAGGACAGCAGTGGGATAGACTACTCTTCTGGTTATTAATTGCATGGCTAGTCATTAACAGTCCAATAATATTTTATGCCACAATTAGTCAACTTGAAGATATTTGTCTCGATCTATGGATACCAGATACCATCATGTGGCTGCTTTACAATCTTGCCATTAAAGTGAATATTATGAAATAAAAATAATAACACTTTAAGAGAGAGGAGAGAAGGAAAGAGAAGTTCTTCGACCTTCCACTCCAAATTTCACACAAGAAAAACAGAATCTAGTTTGCTTTTTCTGGTTTAATGATCTAATAATCTTTTTTTTTTAGGGTTACATTCAAATAAAACCAAAAATTATTTGGGGTAAGGTAGACATGTAAGACAATGGACAGAAGGCAAAAATTCTGAAAGAATTAAGATTACAGAGGTGAACAAATTGTACTGTTTGCTGAGTCTCTGAACATTTCTTTTGGCTTATTTGAAAACTTCCACCAAGCATCAACTGCCACATGGCTTTGCGAAGTCTGGCTAGGAGTCAAAGCCTTGGTCTACCCATCACTGCATGATGGAAGATTGTGCCTCGAAGATACCATGAGAGGTAAAAGATAATAAATAAGGTTTTATTATTATTTTTTTGGCCGCGCGGTTTGGCATGTGGGATCTTAGTTCCCCAACCAGGATTGAGCTTGTGCTCCCTGCATTGGGAGTGCAGACTCTTAACCACTGGACCGCCAGGGAAGTCCCTAAATAAGGTTTTAGAACAAACTCTTTCAGGGGTTCATAATAACAAATTAAACACCGAATCAGCAATTTTTTCCATTGCTCATCTAATTTGAGATTCTCTAACTTAATCTGTAATACTCACCGTGCAGGAAGTTCACATATTTGATTATGGCCAATATCCAAAACTTCTAGTTTTCGGCTTTCACATACCCACTCAGGCACATTTTCTAAACGGTTCCTAAATATAAGAATATACAATTCTTTTTGATGGGAATTTGGCTTAAAATATGGTTCAAAAGTCAAAATAATTATATAGCACAATAAAACTTCAAGTGAAATACCCAATTACAGTGAGTATAAATCAAAAGGATATGTGTATTCACTTTAATCTGAAGCAAGATGAATTGTGATAAGGAATAAGAAATAAAGAAAGAGTAGCAAAGAACATAGTCACATCATCTGCATCATCTCTAAAGTCTAAAAAAGAGTCTGGTTCCCAGAATTACTATCCCAAAATGTCTATAAACTCATGTAAGCTTAGGGAGAAGATGTCTTATACTGGAAAACAAACAAACAAATACATATACACACACTTCCAGTTAAGGTAAATAGTCAAATGGTATAAAATAGTTTTATCTTCCAATTTGCATTTTTACTCTTAACATGAAAATTTTTCCTAACTCCAGAAGGTACCATGAGAGCAGTGCCATAGACAAATGGAAAGAAATGGCAGCAATGAAAAGATACACTGACCCTTAAGTTCAGAATTAATTACTTGAAAACATTTACTTAGGCATTAGATAGTAATTATAATTACCAGAAACAAGTAAACTAAACCAATGGTAACTTAAATTGTTAAATGAATTGACCACATCTTAGATAAATCTACTATATTTGAATGTCTCCTTAAACACAGATGGTTAGCTTTTTACCTTCTTTTTAAAATATGTGAAATGACTAGGCACAAAAAATCTAACGTGGTATGTATGTTATGACTACAATTCTTTAAAAACAGATGAACAAGTCTGTGAAAAGTATGATGCTTGGAACAAGGATTATATTAGAGTAAAAGTTTTTGCTATTATATCAACTTTTCAACTAAAATATAGAAAAGAAGGCGTTATCTTCTGTTTAGTGTTTATATAGATAAACACGGTTCTGGCTTTGAAGCTCTACAGATTGACACACTTAATTACTTTATTGTACAGTAGTTAATCTCTAAAACATCTCAGTAAGATAGGTGAGTGAAAGTACCCTTCAGTGTAAGCAACCTCACCATATAGCAATAAAATTCCTCTTAAGTGATAAAATAACCTAGAACTTTGAACTTGAGGAACTCTAAGAACCTAGTAAACACTATCATGAGTAACAGCTCAGTTCCTTTAGAGAACATAAATACACAAGAGAGGGTGAAATACCCAGAGCTATGCGAGGGGAAGCAGAGGTTTTTCTACAAGAATGTCCTACAGTTTGGGAGGTGGATTAGGCAGAGCACGTTACAGTAAAGATGCTGGACATGCGAGTTAAAAACAAGATGAATAGCATTTAAGGGCAGAATTCAGGGACTAGCATGACATAAGAGTCTCCAATTCAGTCTCACTTAGGGGTTTCAATGGGAACCATTTGCCAATTATATACTATAAATAAAAGAAAAATAGATTGACTCTATGGCCAATTCTCTGGAATAAATCTGTTCAAGATATTTATATGCACCCATGTATGCAAACCCCACTCCTGTACTCTTATTTAAATGCTGAAGATAATAATATTCAAGGCTGACAGAAAAAAAAAAAAAAGAAAGAACTTAGGTAGTGTCTGACTTAAAATTCATTAAACAAAACTGTCTGACAGGAATTTAGTAGGAAATGTATGAAGCACTACTCATAAAGGATTTTAGAACTATAAATTTCTAATAAAACCAATTGTAATCATTCTCACATCAGCTAAATTCTGACACATTCTGACATAATTATGATTGAGAGTATTATTAAAATATCTAGGTTTGTGTACTTTCATGACTAAAGGCAAATTCTGCACCTGACAAATCACATATCAGTTGTATCAGACTTTACACACTGAGATGAGTTAACAGTTGTCACATTGACAGGGCCACACGCTCCCATGTACTGTGGTCATTCAGAAAAGTCTCGGTTACTACCTTTGGAATTAAGTTTAAAGTGAGTTTCAATTTAGTGTGTTGAGATTATGAAAGTCTAATTTGTGCAAATACATGCTTTGGGCCTTCAGGAAAAAGTCTACTACAATATTTGCGGGAACCAGAGTACACACGACACACTGTAGGAGTGAATTTGTATAAAAGGTGTTCACAAATGAGCTGAGAAAAGTGAGCAGGCTGTATGGAAATCTCACTTCGGTAGTCTCAGCCACCACTTTTTAAGAGTTCTTAGTAAGGTGATGTATATACAAAACGGAAGCAAAAAATCAAAGAGCTATATAGCACAACATATATTTTTAACAAAATTAACAACGTTTCAGGGAAAGACATGAAGATATGGTTACTATAATTAAAGAAGTACTGGACCTTCCAGCCATACAACCCTCAACTGACTAATCTTTCAAGCATAAACCTGGCATTCAAACCGGTGCCCACATCAACATCTTGATTCTTCTGGTGTAAACTATAGTATACAAATGAAGTACATATTTTAACTGACAGATAGTTGCATGCATTTTTCAGAGGATAAGTATTCAACACTAGTGAATACCTTCAAGATATATAAAAAGTTTTTATGCCGAAGTTGAGACAGAATCATCTAAATAACTTTCAAGCAGACCCCAGAGTGCTCTAGGACTTGCCTTCTTACCTTGAAACATCCATGTAGGACAGATAATTCGGAACTGGGTAAACGTCAAGTTGGACAAGTTCTAGGAAGCAGAAAACAAAAACATTACCATTCAGGTGACACAGAGACTCCTTTTATATGTAGAAATATCATTCCTGTGCTTTATTCTCCATGGTTTATTTAGGTTAGGAAATACAATACATCCATCTGTTTAACTTTGAAACTACAGGAGAGTACAAAGAACTTCTAACTTAATCACAAGATCTTATTCAGAGACTGAAATAAATCACTCATTCTACTTTCCTACCTCTTTCTTATCCACTTACTGTGGCACTCCTCTTGTTACGCATGCTAAATTTTATCTGGAAGACTAACTATATGAATACCACTTTTTTAAACATTCAGCTTGATAAATATTTGTTCAGCACGTAGTAGTAAATACTTGTTTCCATTCAGTTGTCTGGTGGGAGGGAATGGAAATCTTCACTTCAGCAAACATATGCCCATACGACCTTTTCTGTTTTAGAACTGCCATGATTTCCAAATTCTAAGGAGGAGACCTTATTAAATGAGTAAGACTCTTGCTTTGTGGTGTCCCTGTGGGTATATAATTTGGGTTTCTCTTAAGGTGAGCTCCTTTGTTGGTGGAGCAGGAAATCTGAGACCCTGAATGGAGTCCGTAACAGACCTCCCTTTCACCTTCATTCTCCAGATTTTACTGTCTTAACAAGGTAGCCCAATCACCCCCCACCTTCCCCCGTCTGCCCTTCACGGAGAAGAGCCAAATCACAAGTGGGAGTAAACTATCTAAATGTCACAATATGAGAAAAACAAACTAGGAACTTTAAAATCTTCCTGTTTGATTCCTTTAAATACCAAACCAGGATTCTTCTTTTATGATTTTTATCTTAGCAAAATTGGAAAAACTTATTTTCCTAAATGAGGAAAGAAAAATCAAAGTGAGGCAGAGAAGATGGCACTGAGTAAATTCTTGGAACCAAAAGAGAAACTCTGGGGACTTCCCTGGTGGCGCAGTGGTTAAGAATCCGCCTGCCAATGCAGGGGACACAGGTTCGAGCCCTGGTCCGGGAAGATCCCACGTGCCGTGTAGCAACTAGGCTCGTGCGCCACAACTACTGAGCCTGCGCTCTAGAGCCCGCGAGCCACAACTACTGAGCCCGCGCGCCTAGAGCCCGTGCTCTGCAACAAGAGAAGCCACTGCAATGAGAAGCCCGCGCACCGCAACAAAGAGCAGCCCCTGCTTGCCGCAACTACAGAGAGCCCGCGTGCAGCAACGAAGACCCAACGCAGCCAAAAATAAATAAATTAAATAAATAAATAAATAAATAAACACAAAGAGAAAGTCTGATGTGGTCTTTGTTACATACCATTAGAAGAGGTATACAGTGCTTTTAGGAAATAGCCACAGATGTTTAATGTCACCAGTTGATTCCTTTCACAGTGTAAAACTTCAATGTTGTTGAAAACCATAGCATCTAGCTCACCAAGCTTATTGTCGCGCAGATCAAGCTGAGTGACGTGAGGGAGAAAGTCCACTTCATCTGCTATTAGCTTCCTAATTAGGTTCAGTCTTAAGAGGAGAAGGACATAAATAAAGACTATAATTAACTGCAATGTTATAAATAAACAGCCACACCCTCATACGGTGACTAACAAGAAGGACTCAAGTCTCACTCCGTCACAGTCCTCCATGATTTCTTTAATCTCAGTATCTGGTTTTCCTTAACTAGTCAGATTCTCTGGCTATTTCTAGCTACAATTCCATGAGGTCTTAACCTTGACAATATAATCTGAAACACAATTTAGATCATTAAGGATGGAAGAGAAATATGCATACTGATTTTACCTTCATTTCAACGGAGAAAAAAAATCATTTGAATGTTTATTTCCAAAGAACCTGTTTGAAAGAACACGAGAAACAAAACCAAGAATAATCCATGAAGCACATTACAACTACATGGATATTTAAGGAAAGAGAGAGGATGAGTGAGCAGGTAGATGAGCAGCCATAAAGGACAGAATTAATCGGTGAACTTGGAAAAAAATAATGAATGGGAGCCAAATATACACCAGAGACAGGTGTGCAAATATATCTGAATTTTCAGTTGGTTCTGGACCAAAGATTAATTTCCAAAACTATCTCCAATTTTAAAATACTACTTGAAAGAGCAAAGTGCAGAAAATACTGAAATTTGACACGTAGGATTCACTGAGAAATCATAAAACAAAGGACAATAATGGGGATCAACAAGTTCAGGGCACAGGGAAAAACTGGCAGAGCCTCAGTCATAAGAACTAGTTGGCTAATAGACTAAAGTTGCCATGAATGAGTTGCCAAGAAGATACGTGAGTAGTAATGGGGACTAGGAATCAATATAACAAAAAGACATCTAGCTTCAAAGTGGAGAAAAACAGAAGAAAATCTCAATTCCTAGTTTGCTAGGCTACACCCAACTCCTTTACAAACAAACAAACAAACACGAGAACCTCCTGCTTCTCATTACAAAGCCAACAGAGCGCTGATACCACGCACGTGGTTAGAAGAGCATTAATACAAAGGCAGGAGCTTAGGAAAAAGCCAAGTCTTCTCTGCAGTGATTTTCTGCCCTTTGAGAAAATAAAATAAAATGAGGGTAACTAAAATTTTAATAGCAATATCATAAAGCCACTGAAACACAAGGATGAGTGACAAGACAGCAAAGAGCTAGGACTTGTCAACCTGCAAGAACAGCGTATTGCCTCTTCAAATGTCCCCAAGATGATTTTTTTTTTTTTGCTCCTTTTCTTTTCTATTCCAGGTTGTAAGATTAAAAAACTGGCCTCAACTCAGCAATTTGCCTATCTCCAAATGCTCACTAGATTACTACAATATGTACACAGAATGAAAAGACAAAAAGAAACCCAAATCTAATTTTGGATATAAGAGACTGCAGGAATTGAAAAAATGTCCCAGGTTCTCCCTACTCTACACTTTAAATTACCTTCACGTGGCACTATCATCTGGTTTAATGAGGAGACAAAAGAAAATCTATAACGACAGGGAGGTTAGTCCCACTATTCACTTTAAATTGCCAAGTCTTATCAGGATGCAAATATCAAGAGTCTTCAGGCTCACACAAATAATACAACTACTTAGGGTGACGTTTGAAAGAGGCAAAATGTGGTAAAAATTTTCTTCCAATAATCTCCTCAGTTAACACAGGCATTTTATTGATTTCATCAGTACTCACTGAGCATTTACTATGTGTTGATCGGCAGTATGAAAATGTTCTAGTTCCAGTTTGCTGCTCAACACTTTGCATATGTGACCTTGAGCAAGTCACCAAAGTCTCCGTTAAGTCTACTTCTAACCTGTAAAATGGGGATGACACCTTCCTTGTCCTACAAGGCAGTTGAGAAAATCAAATGAATGTGCTGGTGCTTTGCGAACAAGGAAAAGCCATGGTGATGATGATGATGACGATAACCTATGGCTTTGCATCAATAAGAGATGAATAAAGTAAGGTGCTTGTCAACAGATGTAGTAATTTAGTGAGGAAAACCAGATATGCTTTAAAATACGAAGTATAAAGATACGAGTATGTGATAAACGTCATAAATGATGTAAAATACAGAGAATGGTCAAAAAAGATGCTATGCAAGAGGAGCCATCTCATCTGAACCCCAAGGGCAGGCGGAATTCAACAGATGTAAATGGGAGAAGAAAGGCGTCCATGAGGAGTTGCTGAATGGCCTTCGGACTGAAGAGAAGAGCACAAGGTGAGTTTCATGCATGGGTGTAGGGGTCCCTCAGGAGTGCAGGCTACGTGAGAGGAGTGAGAATATGGCTACAAAGGTGGGTTAGTCAATTAATACTTATCAAGTACTGTGCCTACTCAGCGCTAACACTGGGAACTCAAGGATACATAAATAAGAGCAGTGCTCCTCAAGTTATCTCGGGTGAAGGACCTATTTTCTCAACTTCTAATCCATCACAGACTGATGTGTAGTCATATGCACACAACAGGACACGGCTCACCAAACAAGCAGCTCACCACTGCAAGTTCGCCAACACCTAAACTAGTCTACTCCCTGTACAGTGAGTCTGCTGATACGAGTCTACTTGCATATTGTGGCAGTGTCAAGTCACTGTGCGTTTCTAAGATATTAAGTCTCAATTTCTACACATATCTCGCTGTAGAAAAGTAGCAAATAGTAGGTTTGCTAGCGCAGGCTGGAGGACCACACTTTGAGCAGCTCTGGCTAGCGCCTCATCCTCAAGGGATTCGCAGGCTAGTGGGTTGAAACCAGATGTGAGAGCTTGAATATCCTGAACTAGAGAAGTGAAGGCTCTGAGCAGGGCTGTGCTTGCTTGAGAGGCTGTACAATGGCAGCAGAAAGCTCAGCTAGGAGACAACAGCAGCAGTGAGAAGGCAAAGGAAGGCACAAGGAGTCACACTAGTGTGCGAGAACTGATGAGATCAGGTAGCAGGCTAGAAAACAGAGTCAAAAGTTTCGTGTCTGGATAACCAATGAAGCAGTGCTGCTATCGGCAAAATCGGGAATCCAGGGGAAAGAACTGGTTGAATAGAAAGAAATGGAACGCTGTTTCACGTGTAATTTGGGTGAGTGTGTCAACGGGAGAAAGCAAGGTGAAATTATCCTGCTGGCAGCTGAAGTGGAATTAATCCCAAGAAGAGAAATAAGAGTTAGAGAAAAATTGAGGAATATTTACCATGGAGATGAAAGGTAAATGATGAAGTGCTGTGAGTATAGGCAACCAACCACCAAGGCACAAAACAGAAAGAGAGGTGATTGAGGAGAAAGACGTGACATCCACATTTTGGACAGAGAAGAGGAGAAATTATTAATGATGCCATAGAAGAAATAATATCAGACTCAAAAACGTGAATACGAGAAAAGAATAAGATTAAAAGAAAAATGACTACTTTTAATCTGATGTAATATTTCCATCTGAAGGAATAAAAATTCAATCAATAAAATTAGCCCTCTGCTCACAGAAACTAAGTGAAACTCCCCTTAAACATTCCACTAGCTTCAGTTTAAAATAGTAAGGTAGAATTATAAGCAAATCTGACCAGACTTGTGCCCCCTCAGCTCAGTGGTCTGAAGGGAAGAACTTACCGACTCATGATCATTCAACATTTACATGTACAAAAGTCTATGCTGGTATTTAAGTATCCTGTAACTAATCTCATCTAAAAAAAACCCAATTAGAACTAGAAATCTGAAGAATTTACAAAGCTCTTAATAAGAAGTTACTTCCAAACATCTTAGATTGATCTCGTTTGTAAGCGAATCCAGATCAAGAAAAATGATGCTTTCTTATCCATACCAGGTAACTTATAAATCCCCTCATGCTTGCTACCTGAGGTCAAAATGACCATCCTTATACCTCTGGGTGGCTGAATTTAAAAGGGGCTCAGGACTTCCCTGGTGGCGCAGTGGTTGAGAGTCCGCCTGCTGATGCAGGGGACGCGGGTTCGTGCCCCGGTTCGGAAAGATCCCACGTGCCACGGAGCGGCTGGGCCCGTGAGTCATGGCCGCTGAGCCTGTGTGTCCGGAGCCTGTGCTCCGCAACGGGAGAGGCCGCAACAGGGACAGGCCCGCGTACGGCAAAAAAAAAAAAAAATAAATAAATAAATAAAAAGGGCTCAAATTCTTGAATATGAAGGTGTTCTAAACCCAAGTGACTCAGAGGCAAATAACGTTAACAACTTAGAAAGAAAGTTAACAAGACAAAGTGTTCAGTTCCCTATCCTGTCACACTCCAAAAAGTTCTCAAAGTCAGATAAATTATTACCATTTGAACTCCCTGAACTAAGAATTCTAGGTCTGCAAATTGCTAACACTTCTCCAGGTACGACAGGCTTGATTCCTTTAGTCAGAGGAAAGGTAAAGCAAGTCAACTCTTTGTGGGACTGGAAAGAATGGGTTCCCTGGGGCCAAACCGTAACAATGGAGATGAAAGGGGAGCAAAAGGTGATGCTGCTTTATACTGATGAACAGGCCTGAGTGAGGGTCTGGGGTTATCACCAGAGAGGAAAGCGGGTAGTAAAACAAGGAAAGAACCATCAAACAAAGAGGTGAAAAGATGCCAAGACTGAAGCTGAGCAGGGTTCATGAGTACGAGACCTCAGCAGGTAATAATAATATGTAACATCTGCTGGGAGAGTGAGGCATTTACTCCATTCCTTCCAAAACTCTATGAATTAGATTGTTATTAACTGTAATCTAGAGATGAGAACACAGCTGCACAGAGACATTAAATATCTCGCCCAAGATTTAATGTGGTCATCACTCCCTGGTTAATGGGAAAGTTAGTTTGGCTGAAAAAGTATCAAATTGGGCAAGTTAATATTAAGGCCTAAACCTAATATGTTGCTTTGCAGGAACTCAAGCCCGATGACAGGCTCTTGTTTTTCCTTAAGAAAAGAGAAATTTAGAATGGCTTCCTCCTTGTGTATTGGTTCTTTGTGCATTAGAAAGTAAAACTGAAGTTTACATACGAAGGGATGATTACTGGGCATCTGTGATGAAGCAAGGACTGTGTTAGTGTTTCAGCTGGAGTTTAGTGTGATCAGATTCAAAATGCAGGTTCCCTTGTTCTTGCAAGGGGTGAGAGTGGAGGTTCTGGCCAAACTTGGGCCTACCCAGAGATTATGAGTTTTACATTTTTGTAAAGAACCGTAAACTAAGGGCAGACCCATCTGGATAGAGAGAGAGAGGAAATTAAAATAAGTAAATTAAATAAGTAATAAATTTAATTTAATGAATATATTATATTAAGGAAGCCAAGGAAGGGAAAAAAATTTAAGGAGAGATGCTCAATGGTGTCAACTGCCTCAAGCCACAGAAAAGTAGGAATAAGAGAGAAAAATATCCACTTGGCTCTTGATACGGTTTTCATTCACCATAAATAGCTCTCTCTGACTCGATGGGCCTACTGATTCACGCTCATTAAAACTGGTCTCAAACTTGCAAAACCAACTAAGACCTTCCAGATATGTGGTCACTCATCAGTGAGAAAAACATTTTTTAACAAGTTTCAGGCATGAGCAGACCCTACTACTAATCATTATACTTCCCTCTGGGCAAAAATAGCAAAGCGGGCCCGTATTGCAACTAACCAGCCTGCTTGCCTCGACAGAAGAATGCCACCGAAAGGGCTATAACCTACCCCCCAAATATAAGCCAACCACTCAAATGCAATATATTTCTTTAAAATGGTTACCTTAGATCCACATGCTTAATGTGAGGCATTTTTCTTAAAGCCTGTAGCCTAAGAGTCTCCATACAGTTTCCAGACATACAAAGCTTATCCACAGCAGTCAATTTCTCCAATACCTCTGGAATGTCAGTGAATTCATTGAAAGAAAGACCAAGATAACTAAGCTGATGCATGTTCTCCAACTCAGCAGGAAGGGTCTGGAGAAAGTTTCCATCCAACAAAAATGTCTGTAAGCTATTAGAGAAAACATAAGAATTAGAAAGAGAATGTATAAATTTTACATCTTTATTATTAACATACGAGTTCCATAAGTATAGATCATATTACCAGAAAAAGAAAATATACTATCCTTTGCAAAATGCTAAGGACAGGGCCTGAGGCAATAATACACCAGAGAGAAATGATCAGAGATAAACATCTTCATCTTTTACTGAAAACGAAAATCATGACCAATTTTCCCAACTTGGATAGGCATAAATGAGAACAAGACAAGCTGACTGCAGTGGGAATCAGCCCAAATACCCATCTTTCATTGTTATTCTAAACAATTAACTTCTAGGTCTTAGAGTTCAACATAACTCAGGAAATGAGAAAGTAACCCCTCCTCCCATATTTAGACACAGTCACCTGTAGGGGTCTTCGTTCTAAACAAGGATATTTTAATCTTTTACAAGATTCCGAAAGAAGCTAACAACTGAACCCTACACAAGAGCATGATCTCTTGATTTGGGACCAAGAGACCAACATATGACAACATAACAAGTTAACTAATCTCATGTGCTGCGACCCTGATGCAGCTTTCTGGGGGTTTCTGAGAGAGACTTTGCAGCAGGGTTTGAAGTACATACTTGTGCATATCTCCGACGGCTGCCGGGACTGCTCGGAGGGCATTGCAGGACACATTCAGCTCGGCCAGGGTTGGAATATTGCAGACTGCTAATGGGAAGTCCCCTAAATGATTATTGGAAAGGTTAAGACTCTTCAACTTGCTGAACCTGTTATAATAAAAGGAAAGAAAAGACAAATGTCATAGATGCATAACATCACATGATTTTGGCATGGCCTTAGAGATAATCTAGTCCAACTCTAATGCCGCTGAGCAGAAAAAGGAGCCCTGAGAGGGTAAGCGAGCAGCAGAGCTGGAGTGCACATCTTCAGACTCTAAGGCCAGCGTTTTACCTAAAATATAAAGGTTCTATTTAAGAACAAACGTCACTCTAAAATAAGGTTGAATATTTGAGGCGGTGAGTTTGCTGGAGTGAGTTTTTTAGCTTCACCTTGGCTAGCTTAATTAACACCCGTGTGAATGACAACAGAGGGGAAGGAAAAGAACACCGATGTAGCTCTTTAGGATTTCTGTCACCCCAGACGAGTCAAAAACTTTTCTGTTTCCCTTCTCTCCAATCCAAACCTGAAATAACAAAAACTTCACAATTAATCAAAACTACACTCTCTCTAAGGGTACCAGTTTTGCAGTTCCAAACTGAAGAACCAACAACCATTCCTCAGTCTCGATCCTGCTAACCACACACCCTTCCACGAAGAGCTCTTCTAAGGACATCTCACTCTAAGGACACTTTCCTCACCTAGCCTCTTCCTAGCTCCCTCCAACCTTTCCTCCTTTTCTTCTTTTTTCTTCATCTCACTCTCAGGACACTTTCCTCACCTAGCCTCTTCCTAGCTCCCTCCAACCTTCCCTCCTTTTCTTCCTTTTTCTTCCCCGTCTCCTCTTTCCTACCCCACAGTTAGGTACTCCTCACAGATGGGCTCTTTGTTTCTTCTCTCTTTACATTGTCTCCCTTGGAAAGCGTCTTACTACCCTGTGGACAACTCTCTCTCACCCTATCACACACCATCTCCTCTCTGTTGACCCACCCTACAACATTTCCAGTCCAAAACTGAACATACCATCTTTATCCCAGACCTGCACTTCCTCCTGCTCTATTTTTGTTAATGGCTCTTTCATTTTCTCAGTTGTCCAAGCAATTAAAGCAATTCAAGAAGTCACCTCTAAGTCTGAGGGCACTTCTCTGTGTACTCTCACATTTGGCCCATTGCCAACCTCTACAACGTTTTCTATTTCAGATGAGAATCAGATTAGTTATTGCATTATGCTAATTATTTTATAAACTGGCCAAGCCTAAATACTAGGCAATGTGTACTATGTCTAGAACAGACACATCTTAAAAATAAACCCAATTCAATCCAATCAGCATTTTAAAGAAACTGTCATGAGACCTCTTTATTGAATTTTATAATAAAAAATGTAAAGCTTTGTTCTAAATGGCTATATAAATTTTATTCTAAATAGAAAGCTGACAGTGTACCTATTTGATAGATTGATAGCTATTTTCTTGACAGAGTAATTTTATTTTATTTATTTATTTTTGGTAGGGGTGAAATTGAAAAGGATAGTTTTATTGCTTTGCCAGGCAAAGGGAGCCACAGAGGGCTAATGCTTTCAAAACTGAGTGTCCCGACCTGCAGAGGGTAGTGAGGAGTTTTATAGTAATGGTTCAAAGAGGAGGGTGTGGTCAGCTCATGGACCTTCTTCTGATTGGTTGGTGGTGAGGTAAGTGGGAGTCAGCATCATCAACCTTCTGGTTCCAGCCAGTCTGTGGTCTGCCTGTTGTGGCAGCATAGAGTTAACTTCTCCCACCTGGCGGGGGTTTCAGTATCTGGTTTCAGGACTTAATGAAGCCCAGGTTCTTGACGTCTCATCGCAGAAACAATTCAGTGAGAGACAAAGTTGATAGGTAAGAAGTGGATTTATTTCGAGAGCAACACACTCCACAGACAGAGTGTGGGCCATCTCAGAAAGCGAGAGCGGCCGACAGTAATTTTAAAGTAAAAAACAAAACAAAACTTAAGAATTACTGCTAAACGTGAATAATCATTTAAAAATTTGTTTTGTATTTTATGATTTGATTCATTAGTCCTACTTAAAACAAAGAATGTTTATCCTCTGTTCTGATTATCTATGATCTATCTAACACACAAGCTAGAATTAGAGGGTCTATTATTCCTAGCCCAGGGGTTCTCAAAGCATGGTTGGGGGGGACCGCGGAAGAGGTCCTTGAGATCCTTTCTGGAGATTCTCAAGGTCAAAACTATTTTCAGAACAATGCTAAGATGTCATTTGACTTTTGCCACTCTCATTTTCTCCCAAGTGTCCAGTGGAGGTTTCCAGATGGTACCTGTCTTTGTGATAGCACACCTGATTAGAAACAGGAGACTTGAGAATCCAACTATCTTCTACGTAAGCCAGGTGTTAAAAGAGTTGCAACAATATAAAATAATAACATTCTTCTCCGTATTTTTTCTTGTTATAGAAGGTAGTTATTTTTCATAAAAAATATATATGTTAACAAGAATGGGGTTTGTTATTTTTCTAAATGAATTACTATATATGAAAATATTTCTCAGTTTAAATTTCTAACACAGTAAATATCAATAGTTTAATCCACAGAAATAAAAGCTGCTTAGGGTCCCCAATTTTTGAGACAGTAAAACAGTCTTGAAATAGGGTTGCCAGATAGAATACAGGACATCCAGTTAAATTTGTATTTCAGATAAACAACAAATAATTGTTTAGTATAAGTATGTTTCAAATGTTGCATGAGACATACTTATGCTAAAAAATATATATTCTTTTTTTTCTGAAATTCAAATTTAACTATATGCTTATTTTTCTTCTAATTCTGGAAACTCTATCCTGAAATAGATAAAACTGTTGTTCTAGTCCAAACAAAAACAGTACCCTACCTTCTAGATTTGTATGCTCATTTGGTAGAACTGGCCACAGCTTTAAAATATGCATGCAATTAAACTGAACTTTTTAAAAAAAAGTTCCTCTAGGAAGGAAAAAGACCCTAGACATTATCCAAAACAATACAGCACAAAGACTTCAGAAAGTGGAGAACAAAAGGATTACAATTCCAGTAATTACTCAAGATGGAAAGTGGAAGCATGGGCTTTTGCAAAAGTATTTGTCAATAACAGGGGGATAAAAGGTATATTCATCTAGGCAAACAAATTTATTAGGACCATACTATTCCTGAGAAGAAAGGCAAGCAGCAGTGAGTTGAATGAGTAAAAGGTGACAAACTTGAATGGAAGAGAAAAAAAACTAGTTAAGTACAGGCCGAGTGCCCCTGCAGAACAAGGAGTTTGGGCTCCCTTGGCCTAGAGCTGTACTGTTTGGTACAAATACCACGAGACCCAAGTGGCTCCCGAGCATCTGAAATGGGGCCAGTCAAAACTGACGTGTTCTCTAATTATAAAATACACACTGGATTTCAAAGACTTAGTACAAAAAAGAATGTAAACTCTATTAATAATTTTTTAGGACTGATAATTTTGATACATTGAATTAAATAAGCTATATTATTAACATTAATTTCACCTGTTTCTTCTTCCTTTTCCTCAATGTGGCTACCAGAAAATTTAAGGTTACTTATGTGGCTCACATTGTATTTCCATTAGAGAAGCATTCTCTCCATACTAACAGTAAGCAGGATCCTGGAATTCCTTTACCCAAATGACGCCTTATCTGTTTTCAGTGCTTGTGTGGGCCTCTTCCCTGGGCCCATCCGCCCCTGAGTATGTGCACCCATAGGCCCTAGGAGTGGACAGAGGTTGGACACATGGGCTGTGTGTCCGGCAGGATGAGGGATAGAGTCGGAGATGGAAAAAGATGAGATTTGGGCCACTGAGCCAGTTTCCCCCCATGCAGCCATATCCAGTGCAGAATCCCAAGGGGTCTGAGGATTATATAGATAGAATTCAATAAATTTGAATCTAGAGGTCATCAGAAAAGTGTATTTGTGAAGGTAGGAGGCGAGAATGTATTTTATTTAACAGTTTGACAGCTTAATTATAAATTAAATATTTAGATATGTGGGCTGGGGCCTCCCCTTATACTCTTGCCCTAGACCTATACATTTTAAGGGATGATTCTGATTTATAAGTGTCCTAAGTTTCTCTCGTTCCCTCTCTACCTCCTTCGTAGCCTGCCCTGCACAGCCCATCCCCCAAATTCTTCCCAGAAAAGAACACGATGTTCAGTAGACTTGTTTAGCAAACAAAGCATGGATTGTTTCTGAGAACTCAAGTTCTTGATCAGAACACAGTAAAACTCATCTGTTTTGGAAACTCTAACTCTTAGCCTTCTTAGAGGTCCACTTTTTCTTTATTTATGTAGAAAGCAGTCAGATTATAGGCATTTGCCAATTCAAAAACCCCTTCTTAGAAAAATTAAAGTCCACCTAGAATCCACTTCCCTCTGGTCTTCAAATGGGTGAAGCAGATACCTGAAGGCAATTTTTAAGTTAAGAGAGAGATAAGAGATCAAAGTAGGGAGTGGGTGACCTTTCCTCCCTTTACCTTCATTTTAAAAGAATGCAGAGGGGAGAGCAAGGTGACAGTACACTGTTACGGAAGAAAAGACCAGAAATCTCTATGTCTCCTACAAAATTAAAGACAGGCCCTGATTCTAAAATAAAACTTGGCTGGCTTTGGAAAAAAATGCATATTTGGTGAAATATTTTAAATAATTTTATTTTTGAAACTAATATTACAGTTCTTAAACCTTAAAATTAAATCCTTGAAATGAAGTTACATTATATTCAATCAGGCTGCAGATATCCCCTCATAGCTGTTCAATATAGGAAGTAGAGGATGATCAGAGCATCACAAAATTTAAGACTAATAAAAATTATTTTAATGACGATTATAATAATTACAGTTATGAGTTTATCAATAACAAGAAAGGATTCTTTTTGATACTGTAGAAACTAAAAGGACAAGAAACTGTGTGGTTTGTTTTTTAAAAACATCTGTTATACGTACACACACACACACACACACAGTGCCAAGGCTAAAGAAAGCTACTTAAAGTAGATATACCTTCCTTATTTCTCAGGGCTATCAAAAGTGAGAACAGACGGGGCCTTTCATTTCCCAAGCTCATAGACAAAGAAACTAGGCTCAGAGAAATGGTGTGACTATCACAAACAACTTGAATCTACTGCCTTTCAACATCAGTACTACTTCTCATCTCTCCCGCCCTTCTTTTATTACATCTTATTAAAGAGTTAAATGTAAATAGATATCACTTACTAACAATTCTAAGTCACAGGTCAAAGAACGGCCTCAGAGTAGTGTGTGGAAAGCACTCCTTTTTCACCCTCATTTCCCTCTATAGAGGGTGGCATTATCGGCCCTGGAGGATAATGAATATTTTGAACACTATGTACATTTACCTTCAAACAAATTCAGGCACAGCCCATGCTCCCAAACTACCCAACAACCTGAAAAGACTGACTTCACTTTCCAGAGCAAGCAAAATGCTTTAAGGAAAGAGATATTAACTCATGTTCATTTGTTGTATACAGAGCTCAGAGTAGGGAAAAGAAATCAAGTTAACATTCATCCAGTCTAACAGAGTAATCTTAGTTCTCAAAATGAAGTTACATGGCACAGTATCACATTTAGCAAATGGCTTCTCTTTATTTTCTAAGGAGCACTTGCTCCCAATGATTTTATTTTGCAGTATTTATGGGTGCCCAATGCCATCCACATAAGATATCACAGTTGAGAAAAACAAACACACAAATGCTGTCAATTTTCATATACCGCCCTGTCCTGGGCTTGTTTTATTATGATCACTGATGTGCTTAATCTTTTCTCCTTTCTCAGAATTTATCCATTCAATCTATCCACACTCAAAAATTTATGTACAAGGTTCTTTCTGCTTCTGAGTTAAAGGTAAGGGCTACATAGCCTGTATATATTTAGGAAATAAAACCAAATAAATAGCATGATAACTGTTTGGAGACATAATACTAATTAGCTTTAGATCCATCTAAATCTTTAGTAATTTTCCTTCCAGGAATTAAGGGTACAGTACTAGGAAAACTTGACTGTAAAATAAAATGACAGTATGGTAGAAGTAGTTCTATTTTTAAACATATTCTAAATGTGCTTAAAACGAGTGTCACACACTACACTCATGAAGCGGAAACCACATTTGTCTTACTCAACGAGTCAAAGAAAAATCAATATTACTTTCTGGAGTTATTATTCCCCACAAGTGGGTCAGTTAAAAAAAGACTCCCTGGGTGACTGGATTTCCGTATCATAGAAACAGTCTAAGTTTAACTTGTTTTTTTCCCGTGGGGGGACAGGCTAATACACGTTGGAAATTATTAGGCTTCGGTACTTAGTAATGAAGGCCCTGCTTGAGGACTGAAGCTGTAAGCCTAGCTCCAGGCTTAGCCCTCTGCCTTCCATTAATTATTAATTACGAAAAGCAGGTTCCCTCATGGTCTGGAGAGCTGCACCTTAGTGGAGAGGTGCCAACTCTCAGGGCTCTGTAATATAAACTGTATTTGCTTTTAAGAGAAAAACTGCTTTTATTTGGTGACCAAATTAATACATGCTCTTTTTAACAAGTCAAACTCTAGAAGCATGTAAACAAAATGTTAACAGTCTCCTACTTCCTTCCAAATCTCATCCTCCTGAGATAACCAGTGTCTAGAGTCTGGTATACATCCTTCCAAAGCTTTTCTTCCTTGTAAAACACATACACGCGTAAGTGGGTGATAACCTCCCTCCCTCTTCTGTGAGTGGGACTGTACCACACACTTCTCTTCTACAACTTGTTTTCTCATCTAATACAAACAAATCATCTTTCTGCGTCAGTATGTTAACATCTAACTCACTCTTTTGACAGCTGCATAATACACAGAGTACAAATGTGCCACCAATTTATTCCATCCCTCTGCTGATCGACACGGAATGCTTCCAGTCTTTTGCTGATAGAAATAATTCAGCCTATTTGTTTGTGCACCAATTGATTTTATTTTGCAGTATTTATGGGTGCCCAATGCCACCCACATTTTTGAAACCCAACAAGCTCTAAAAATTAGAAATTTTTCTTTGATTCATGTGGTGCCAAAAATGATCTAAACTAATGTGAATATTCATCTGATCCCTTTAGAAATATAAACGTGTTTGCTTATGGAGTGCTGTCCCAAACCTTGAGAGAGGTGTTATACAATATACAGTATATGCACCGTATTATCTTTAATAACCTGAAAATCTCTGAAATCTGAAAGTTTACAAATGGCCTCAAGAGTTTTGGATAAGGGATTGTGAACCTGTATTTCTAAAAATATAACTGTAGGTCTAAGAGTTTGTACAATTAAAATTTTTTTAACCTTTCTTATATTTTATACAACGTTTAAAGGTTACTTTCCATTTACAGTTATTACAGAAGATTGGCTATATTCCCCATGTTGTACAATACATCCTTGACCCTATCTTACACCCAACAGTTTGTATCTCCCACCCCTATATATATTTTTTAATCCAGATGGCAGAATTACCAAAAAGTTGTAGAAATTCACACTCCCAATCGGTCACACAGGAGAGGGTTTCTTTCCCTTTCTTACCTTCGCTACCATTTAATGTTAGCATCCTTTGCATTATTGTTAATCTGATGGGCAAAAAGTTGTATCAGGTCATTTCAATTGCTATTTCTCAATGAAGTTTATCTTGTTGTGAAGTTCATCTTCTTTTAAATACACAGTCATGTTCTTTGCCCATTTTTCTCCTGGGTGGTTCACCTTCTACTTGTCAATTTGTAGGAGCTCCCTGAAAACTATGTGCCTCTTGGTGTCGTATGATGCATGTGTGTCACAGGACGCTCCAGCTTATGGTTTCATTTTTCCCGCCTTGCTAATGCTGACTTTAGCCACACACTAATTTTAATTTTTATTTGCTCAAATGTGGCCATTTTTTCCTGTATGGAGTCTATGTTTTTCACCTTGCTTGAGAAGGTCCTCTTACCCTAACCCAAAGTGGCACAAATGTTCTCCTGTATTTCCTTCTAATATTTATATATTTTATTTTTCACATTTAGACCTTTATTTCACCTGACATTTATTTTATGTTAGGTGGAGGTCTAACAATTTTTTTTCTGGTAGCTAATTATGCCAATATCATTCATTAAATAAACCATCCATTTCAATTTCCATTCAGTTTAAATAAATTTCATAGAATAGGGGAAGAGAGAACAAAAAGAGAAGCTTAGTGCCATTCCAGTAAAACAGACAAAGAAAAAGGCTTGGGTAAAAACAAGCTGCATTTACTTTTTCTTTCTCTTTTCTTTTTTTCCAAGAGAATTTATAAAATCAAGTGCCTGTATTTTTGTTCTTCCTAAGAGCCCACTTTGTGGTTCTGAGTCAGCAAAATGCTTTAATAAAATTATCAGTTTGATAGAGTAGCTTTTCTCTTTTATCTTCAGAAGGACAAATCTTGGGAAGGGTATTAAAGTACATTTAAAAAATGTGTACTGAATGCACTTTCTCTCAAGAAACATTAGTTATGTCAATGAATGAAAGACATCAGTCAGCAACTTCCTGATTCATCTTCCATGCACTCCTCAAATCCCAATTCCTTTAGTATGGAACTTTACTGGCTTATGAACTTAGTCCCTACACCATGTTTTAATATTTTTGCCCCCAATCCAGGAATGATATAGGGCAACCTGAACATGCTCTAACTGTTATGTAAGAAAGCCAAATAATCTGCAGAACAGTTAAGAGGCTCTCTCTCCTGGATGCAGGAGAAAAGAAAGGATACCTTTTACCCCATGTTCTTCTTGGACTTGTCTGCAGCTGTGGTGGCATGAGACACATTTGAATCTCTGGGCCTGCTTCAGAACTGCTGGGAACACCTACGCCTCAGAAAGCGTGACTCATCTCCTCTTAGCTCTCACACTGCTCTCCCTAGACTGTACTGTGCTGAAATTGAACTCTCAGCGGTGACTTCTCCATTTCTTGGTGCGGCACTTTTTTCCTGTTGTCCCTTTACCACTTCTGAAATGAATCCACGTGAATTTATATATGCCATTCTGTTCCAAGGCTCAAGTGGCCCACTGGCCTTGTTCCCAGCTAGCACCTGCCAGGGGCTTCTAGGAGGTTCAGTGCACCCAAATGCTAATGCAGCACACAGCCAGCTTCTCAATACTTGAGCAAAATAAACAGAAACCACCCCATCTTCGTCCTAATCACCATAAATGACTGTCAGTATAATCAAAACAAGCATATCACCTTCTCATAGGACTAGAAAACAAAAATAAACACATGTATATTTTACTTGGATAGAATTTAAAATTTACAGCCACAAAAGAATTTGAGTAGCATTTTCCTAAGAACTGCTGCAGATGTGAAAAAGCAGAAAAAGTATACCAAAGCTACAATTCATAAACATAATTTTTCCAAAATAATAATCAAGGAAATAGAGAACACTCAGTGCTGGCAATAATTACAATTGACATGTTGCTGGAAGGGCAAATTAAAGCATCCCCTAAAGAGAGAAATGTTTACTTTAACCCTCCCTTCTAAAATAGTTCAAACAAGAGGCACTTATGGGTTACCTACTTTGTGCCAGATCCTAGACACAGTTAACCCTATGGATACAACAGCCAACAAGACAGAGCTCCTGCCCACAGCAAGGGAGGGGTGGGGGGGCATGCAAGGGCAGGCTCCCATGAATCAAGTAATTCCATTATACAGAAAACCACTCCAAATCACAGGACGGTAACCATGCATTAAGAGCAGTCACTAGATCTACAGGAACTGGGCACTAACTAAATTCACGAAAACAGTAAGTCCTCAGTGGCATAAATCAGTCACTTCCTGATTCTTTTATAAATTGGCAACATAACAATCAAAAAAACAAAGAAGAAATATGTTATGTTACAGTTAAACATCTCTTATGAAATAGTTTCTCACTTTATCCATGACTACATGTTTTCATTTTCTCACCAACAGATCTGCCCATAGTTAGCCAATTTAATTGAGATACTATTCAAGAGATGTTTAATATTAACCTCCACACTAGTAGGACAAATAACAAAATATAAAAAGAACATTTCTGTAACAGGCAGAAAACGGATGCTATTTCCACTTCTCAAAGCAGAGAAGACCCACACAGTATACTTCGATAAAACCACAGTTGAGTCATACAAGGATATGTAAAAATGAAAATCAGGTAATGTCTCTATCAAGGATATTAGATTACCAAAGGAGAAGGTGAACATAAGCTAAAGCCGGAAAGAATAATCATGTCACGAAAACATGCTCAGACATGGAAAGCTTAAGCTCACATCACAAACAGACCAGGCATATCTGATAGTTAAATAGAAAAAATAAAAAATCCAATACCCAAAGTTTACTAGGTATAATAAAAGTCCAGGGCTTCCCTGGTGGCGCAGTGGTTGAGAGCCTGCCTGCCAATGCAGGGGACACGGGTTCGTGCCCCAGTCCGGGAAGATCCCACATGCCGCGGAGCAACTAGGCCCGTGAGCCACAACTACTGAGCCTGCGCGTCTGGAGCCTGTGCTCCGCAACAAGAGAGGCCGCGATAGTGAGAGGCCCGCGCACCGCGATGAAGAGTGGCCCCCGCTTGCCGCAACTAGAGAAAGCCCTCACATAGAAATGAAGACCCGACACAGCCAAAATTAAATTAAAAAAAAAAAAAAAGTTCAATCCTAGGACTGAACCATTCATTCACTAAACATTTTCTGAGTTCTTATCAGGCATAAAGGGTGTGAAGCATACACATGTGAACCAGGCATGTTTTTCACCCTCCAGGAACTTGAAACAGTTTGGGAGCAAAGCTTCTATAATAAAAAGCAGAGGATGAAACGTACTGGGAATAAAATACCATAAATGCTTGCAGAAGAGAAAACTCACTTTTACCTAAGGGACATGAACAAGAGTTCAATAGGCAGATGGGGAATTGAAAAGAGAGCATTCAAAAAGAACAGGCTGGTGTGACTGTTTCTCAAACTTCAGTTAGCATTGTTAGAAGGCAGATTCCAGGGTCCCATCACCAGAGGTTCTGATTCAGCAGGTCTGGGATGAACACCAGGTACCTCTGTTTCTAGTAAATACCCCAGGTGATTCTGATGTAGGCACTTCATAAATCACATTTTGAGAAACACTAATTTGGGGGGCAAAAACTCCACGGTGTTCTTGGAAAACGTTAAGCAGACCATATTGTTAAGCAGAAAGAACTCCTGTGGTCATAAAGGATGCTTAGAGTATTCACAGAGCACCTCGAATTCCAGATGAAGACACTGCTATTTACCTACGAAAATTTTTGAACAGGGGAGTCTAGAACACATGGATTTGTGTATTACATAAATCAAATAACAGCTCCCTTTCCCTTCTTGTGCTTCCCCTACACACACACACACACACACGCACACACACATGATCTATGTGGGGTGAAAGTGAGCCTTCTGACAGAAATCTTTAAATTGGAGGAAAGTACAGCTATTTGGAAAGTCAGATTTTCCCTAAGGTTTCTTGTTAATTATGAGTCCCAAAGACATCACCGGGGAGAGATGGGTGTGCCCTACTTTCCAGAGGCCTCTGTCAAATACCTTGCCAGCTCTAGCATCACCATCCTAACCCAGCCATGGGAAATGACAAAAGGAATCTGACTCTTCCATCCAAAGCTCTATTACTACAGAGCGCATGGTGAGTGACATCAAAATTACAGGCACTCTTAGGACAAACAGAAACCCTCATGGGTCTTTAATTTTCAAAAGTTACACACGTGTGTTGTTAGAAGGGGCTCCAGTGTTAGCTGTACTGTTAGCTGTGTCTGTCTGACATGAGGCAGAGGAGAGAGGGAGAAAGAGGAACATGACTGGTTTCCATCAGCATCCTCACACTAGCAACCAGAACATTATTTCAGAAGTTATCAGTAATGATGTTAATCATGGTCCCAAGTCACAAGTTACTATGCTATTTAACCATCAACAACCGCAAAATAATTATCTGTTGGCCCGCTCACTGCATGCTTACCCTTTTCCCCTAAGAGCTAGGCAAAGTGAAAAGTTGGTTACCACTCAGAATAGCAAATTTCTGCAAATACTATGTTTAACATTAAACTCTTACAGTTAAAACTGAGAGAGTACAGCCAGGAGCTCAACTAAAACAAACAGAAGAACAGAATTGGCCAGAATACAATATAGCCTTACTGGATTCAAGCCAAGGCTTCTGAAGATCTCTCCCCACTTTTTATTTAAGTGGGGAAAAAAAAGTTAAAGAACATCTTAAAGGATCCCAAGAAGGCAACAGGGCAAACTGAATTTAATATTGTCTGGTTGATAAATAAATCTTTTGTTTCTTCTGAGCCCTCTCTTCTAAATGCGCTGTATGAGCGCAGAAGAAAATAGGCTATTATTGCCAGAAATGAGGCCGAGAGCCGTCACCAAGGAGAGCACCAAAGGCTACACAATCTCAGTGTCCCAAGCACCAAGCAAATGCTTTCCTTTGATCAAATGCTCAGGGAAAGAAAATGGGAATTGTGTGAGATGGAAAGCTTCCCAAGAGGATCAAAACTCCATCTGAAAAGCAAAGCTGTACAAAGAAAGGAACTTCAGTGTTGGGAAAAGTTAACTGGAAGAAGGGCATTCCATACAGTCTCTGAAATTCCTTAGACATTTGGCAAGCCTCACCAAACCCAGTGGTGAAAATTCCTTCCCAAGCCCTGAGCAGCGACCGTGCTAAGTGTTTGGTCTTTAATGCATCGGCTATGCCCTTCCTTCAGCAGTGAGTGGCTCTTGTTTGCTTGTAATATGTCTTATATGACAGAGCATCTTTAAAGAAGCTGAAACTGTTCTAAGTACTGCAGTCTATGTCTGGCGAATAAGCTGAAAAAATGTTTTAGCATGCCACTCCTGATCCCACTATGTTAATGAATCATCACTGTTTCCATTAAAAGTGAGTCACTGATAAAATCACTGATAAAAACAAAAATTAAAATCCCTCTTTCTATAAAAACCTGGAAATGTGAACTTTTGGTCAGGATAAGTCATTAAAACGAATAACTCTGTAGCTCTGGAATGCCAAGATCCCCAAAAGAACAGGGTAGGAAATAAGGTCATTTGTTTTCCATTTCATGGAGAATAAAAATGTAGAAAATTAAGCTTTCTAAGAAGAAAGGTACTTGATAAATGCCAGGCATAATTATGAGTTTCTCAATGCTCATTTCTTCAATAACTTTCATTCTTTTACACCCACATACTTGCACACCCAACTCAACTTCATTCCTTCACTCCCATTTGAAAAATTCTCATCTCTCCCATCTCTCTTAGTCTTTTCAGCTGAAAGAAATTTCACATCTAATCAGATAACCTTCCAAGTGCCGTGGGTGGACAAAGCTACCAGAAACATACACATACAAATTATTTCTATCAAACTTGGCTTTTGAGTTTGCTCTTGACATTGCCCTTTGTAAACACTGCACTGGATATCACCATGAAAGAACTGTGAGCTATCATCCCTTACAAACTTTAGATCAGTCAATACAACATTACGACACATGAAATTTTAATAAGTGATAGATTTAGCTCTTTTAAATGTAAAAGTACACTTGAAACGTTTGAACACCAATATAATTTAGTACAAATAAGTTCATGGTGCTTTGATACCATATTAAAAACAATAAAATTAAGACATGGGAAGGAAAATTATATCCCTTGAATTTAAGCCAACAAAAAGTTGTCCTCTTCATTGACTTTACAAAGAAACTTACTATATTTTATTAAAACAATTCCCCATTGCAAATAATAACAATTTAGTACTAATACCATCTGGGTCATCTAAATGGAATACAGTTAATATAAGTGAAATACTACGTATTAATAAAATAGAGGTAAATAACGCATCGTAATTATTAGTAACATACAAAATCCGGAAAGAAACCACGAAAACTACCAAAAATTACTCTGATTTTGCCTTGCCTCTATTTTTGAAAACTAACTGAAGAGTTCCAATGCCAATAAAGGAAAAACAAACACTGGTAGTTCCAAAAACAATGTTTTCCCTCTGAAACTGCTGGCCTGTGTGTGTATATCAGCATGCCATCTTTCCAGAATTAGAATGCTGCTGCAAATACCATTTTAAATGTTCTATGGAAATTGCTCATTTGTTTAAGGTGAGAATTTGCAATAGAGAGAAAAATATTAGGGGGATATGTGGTTAAGAGAAAAAGTCTTAGAACTCCTGTGCATTATAAATGCTTTGTATGTAAAGTTTCTCTCTGGATATTCGCCCTGACACTGTAACCTAAAAATTCATCCCTTGAGACTATGGTAAAAACATAAAAATAAATTACCCTTTGGTACCTCTCTAACATATTCCCTGTGAAACATGCACTAAAGATCAACACAAATTCCTTAAACATACAACTAAAAATAATAAATTAAATAAATGGCATATCTCAAAAATACCATACTGGGCTTCCCTGGTGGCGCAGTGGTTGAGAGTCCGCCTGCCGATGCAGGGGACACGGGTTCGAGCCCCGGTCCGGGAAGATCCCACATGCCAAGGAGTGGCTAGGCCTGTGAGCCATGGCCGCTGAGCCTGCGCGTCTGGAGCCTGTGATCTGCAATGCTCGGCCACTAACAGTGAGAGGCCCGCGTACCGCAAAAAAAAAAAAAAATACCATACTAACAGTATGACCCTAAATAAGCTACATTAGTGCTTTTTGAAGTAAAAATGAGTTTTAAATATATATAATTTCAATTCCTAGCATTGAACATCTGGGTGTGTGTACACATATACTTACAAACTTACTACTTTGAAAACTTGGCAATAAAATCTTTCATGAATAATGGGGATGGGAGACAAAAATCTCACATTAGTATGTGGAGAAAAAGAAATTGGTTTAAAGCCTAGTTTTTCCCGAAGGGCAAATACAACATCACCTTCACCAGCTGCTCAGCCTCCACATCCAAGTCCCCTCAACCTACCTCCCCCCCCCCCCCCACAGCTCGGGACATCAGCTCAGTGCTTTGTAACCGCCTAGAGGGGCAGGACAGGGAGGGTGGGAGGGAGACCCAAGAGGGAGGGGACATGGGGATATGTGTATGCGTATAGCTGATTCACTTTGTTATACAGCAGAAACTAACACAACATTGTAAAGCAATTATGCTCCAATAAAGAGGTTAAAAAAAAAAAAAAAAGAAACTTAACAAACTTTCCTGGCAATGCAAAACTGAAAAGTCTCCCACCTTAAATAAATCAAAGTCATGGCTTTATACTACACACTATACAGTGCAAGCTGATAATATGTAACTTGATATGCTTTGTTTTGCTTTGTAAAAAAAAATGTAAATGAAAGATGCGGGACACAAGTACATACTATATGACTCGTTTATATTATGAACAAAACCAGGCAAAACTCTTTATGGTGTTAGAAGTGCGCACAGTGATTATCTTTAGGGTGCTAAGAGGAGGGGCACAGGGAGGGCTTCTGTGCCCCCCCTTAAAATAGTAATTTTCTATTTCTCAGTATGAGCACTGGTCACATGTGTTCATTTTGTGGAAACCCATCGAACTGTACACTCATTATACTTCTACAAAAAGACTTCGAAAAGATTATATAAGGAATATAAGGAATTACATGAGACCCCAGATCCTCTCCCCAGTTCCAGCAGGAGACAGTTTATTCCCTGCAAGAAACTGAATCCCAGAGTCCTGGCTCAAAGACATCAGGAATAGTAGAAAACACTGTTCTGAAAACAGGGGATCAAATAAAAATCCACACGCTAAACCCTGAGATTGCAGCTCTCTTCCTTACTCCACTCCCTGAATCTTGGCATGTACTGCCCAGGCAGAAGACCAAAGGATTCCTCTCAAGTAAAACTGACACGTCCTAGGGAGAAGATCCACAGATACTGTCTTTGGAAGTTCCCCAAGGAATCCACAAGGCTCACCCCCGATAGCACTGCAATGAAGCTGTATGGAGGAGAAGTGCTGTCCACAGACCACAGCACCCAATTCGCTTCTCAGCAGCTCACCATTAAATAGGAACAGAGAGCAAAGGATCTCCAAACAGTGAGGTCAAGTTCCTCACATAAAAGTCAGACACCCACACAAACAGGAAAAAAAAGAAATCAAGACAGTGCAATAAGAAAATTAATTAATTAATTAATTAAATGTCCTCAGAAAGAGAAGGAATGCACCCGTGGCAGGGGTGGGGAACAGAATGCTGTTAAAATGCACACAAATTAAACCAACGAACAAGAAAGAGCTCTTAAAAAATATCAGACAGCAGAAATTCAGAAGGTTAAGATAAAGGAGAGAAAACCTGTCAAGAAGTAGGGCATTAAGACAAAGAGGAAAATGACAGCTTTAGAGGACAAATGAGGAGGTCCTGCCTAACTAACAGGAATTCAGAGGAAGAAAAGAGAAAACCAAGGGGGGGAGAGGTTATCAAAAAACACAATGAGGAAGTTTTCCAGAACTGAAGGATGTAATTTTTTTCAGATCGAGTGTTCATCATAGCTGCTGAAATGAATAAAGACTGCTAAAAAAGAAAATCCTAAAGCCTCTTTGGGGGTTATTAAAAAAAAAAAAAGAAGAAGAAAGGAGGTCTACAAAGACAGGAACCAAGAGTATAACACTTTTTAATAGCAACTGTAGAAGCTAGAAAACAATAGTGCACTGGCTTCAAAATTCTGAGGAAACATGTTTTCCTATCCAGAGACCAGCCAAATTATCAATCAAGTGTGTGAGAAATATATTTTTAGATATACAAAGTGCCTAGTAAATTTGTCTCCCATGTGCCCTTTCTCAGGAAGATCCTAGAAGATATTCCATTAGAAAGAGGGAGTAAACCAAGAAAGAATCGCTAGACACAGGAAGACATATAGAAAACACAGGAGAGACGAAAAGGGAATTACCAGGAAAATGACAAAAGGTAACCCCAGGACAACAGCTCGGTAGCAGGCCTATGGAGCAGGTACCTACGCTGGCTCCAGAAGGGAAGAAGTCTCCAAGATAAAGGTGTTGAGAAGAGGGTTAGAGTTCTGCCACCTTAACAACACTAGAGAAAAAGAAAAGTACACCAGTGAAAAAGAGAGGCTACTATCCAGCCAGCACAGGAAAGGAAATGTAATCATTGCATTTAAGTGGCTTAGGAGAATCACAGTTCCATGCTCAAAATAATGTGAGCCCTCAACATCTACTTAACCAGAAACGGATATCTGTACATTGAGAGGATGGGGGAAGCGGCAGTCTGGGCATGTGGCATGGGGCTGAGGGGCTGTGAGACAATCTAAGAGTTAAATCCTCATCTTCCATTGTAATATGCCAACCCATAATGCCCAATAACAAAAAATTCAAAAATAGCAGTACATACATACTATTTCAGAAGATGGAAGAAAACAGCAAGAAGAGTCCTGAGAATCAAAAGTAGTTGCCTAGGGAAAAGGACTTGGGTATAAGGATGGGCTGGAGTTCCTATTTCTTATGTCTTATTGCCTATTAAGATTTTTTTAAAACTCTATATAGGATATTACTTTGATGGGACCAAAGTTTAAATTTTTAAAAATACAAAACAAAACAAAACCAAAAAATGCACAAAATAGTACGCAAGAAAACTAAAGAGGATGAATTGCAGTGGGAAAATGACAGTAAGACAACCATTTCTCCAAAGTTCCTGCAATAGCCCCTGTGAGAGCTGAGAAGTGCTTCCCCTCACAGCTGGGTGGAGAGGGTATGTGCTAAGAGAAGAGAAGCAGCAGAGGAAGCAGACGAGAAAGGTGGACGTGTTGAAAAGCTATTTACAGATTTAGAATCAACAGATATGAGGGACCAATCAGGAGATTCTGAAAGCACCAACAGGCAAGGCAATGCCCCAAATATCCCTCCATCTGGGTATTTAGGTATTTAGTCCATATATGCTGACCCTTTGGGACTATCATATTCCCCTATGTTATGAGAAGCATTTTGATTTCCTTTTTGCTTAGGCTTTAATTTTTGAATTATTATGAAATACACAAATAGAAAAATACAGAAAATAATAATGATCATCCAAGTATCCACTATTCAGCTTTTTCAAATATTAACATTTTGTCTGTCTCTAATTTTTTGTAAAGAAATAAACATTATGGATATAGTTGAAATCCTCTTCAAACCATTCCCTAATTGCATCCCCAAATGCCTCCCAGAAGGTAACCGTTAATCTGATTTTGGCATTTAACATCTCCCTCTACCTCATCTCTAAAATGAGAGCACTGGTTTGGATAAATTCTATGCCCCTTTCTGTTCTAAGACAGCAGGATTTAATAACATGATATAAAGTTCTTGATGTTCTGTAATGAAGTGCAGAAGCCTACAATGCTGTGAAATACACAAGAATACTTCAAAATAATTTCAAGCCTCAAAAACAGATTAAATCATGATATAACCCTTTAGCAAAAAAATCATTGTAATTTTATTACAGTAGTGTCAGTAAAAATAGTATTATGAGTGCATAGGGCATATAAAAACCTAAGTTCAAGAAGTTCCTGTGGTTCCCTTTCACTGTAACCATCAGCTCCAGGGAACAATAAGGAAGTGCTCAAGCACAATATCCTTCTGGAGTTCTTACTACCTATGGAGCTAATTCAGTGCAGCATCAAACTGTCCCCATTGTCACAGTATTCTTCTCTGCCAGGCAATCATGGCAAAAATATTCTTTTAAAAATGCATAATGCCGAACAAGACAAGGATATCCACTCTCGCCACTATTATTCAACATAGTTTTAGAAGTCCTAGCCATGGCAATCAGAGAAGAAAAAGAAATAAAAGGAATACAAATTGGAAAGAAGTGGTAAAACTGTCACTGTTTGCAGATGACATGATACTATACACAGAGAATCTTAAAGATGCCACCAGAAAACTACTAGAGCTAATCAATGAATTTGATAAAGTTGCAGGATACAAAATTAATGCACAGAAATCTCTTGCATTCCTATACACTAATGATAAAAAATCTGAAAGAGAAATTAAGGAAACGCTCCCATTTACCACTGCAACAAAAAGAATAAAATACCTAGGAATAAACCTACCTAGGGAGACAAAACACCTGTATGCAGAAAACTATAAGACACTGATGAAAGAAATTAAAGATGATACCAACAGATGGAGAGATATACCATGTTCTTGGATTGGAAGAATCAATATTGTAAAAATGACTCTACTACCCAAAGCAATGTACAGATTCAATGCAATCCCTATCAAATTACCAATGGCATTTTTTACAGAACTAGAACAAAAAATCTTAAAATTTCTATGGGGACACAAAAGACTCCGAATAGCTAAAGCAGTCTTGAGGGAAAAAAACAGAGCTGGAGGAATCAGACTCCCTGAGTTCAGACTATACTACGAAGCTACAGTAATCAAGACAATATGGTACTGGCACAAAAACAGAAATATAGATCAGTGGAACAGGATAGAAAGCCCAGAGATAAACCCACACACCTATGGTCAGCTAATCTATGGCAAAAGAGGCAAGGATATACAATGGAGAAAAGACAGTCTCTTCAATAAGTGGTGCTGGGAAAACTGGACAGATACATGTAAAAGAATGAAATTAGAACACTTCCTAACACCATGCACAAAAATAAACTCAAAATGGATTAGAGACCTAAATGTAAGACTGGACACTATAAAACTCTTAGAGGAAAACATAGGAAGAACACTCTTTGACATAAATCACAGCAAGATCTTTTTTGATCCACCTCCTAGAGTAATGGAAATAAAAACAAAAATAAGCAAATGGGATCTAATGAAACTTAAAAGCTCTTCCAAAGCAAAGGAAACTACAAACAAGACAAAAAGAAAACCCTCAGAACTGGAGAAAATATATGCAAACGAATCAACGGACAAAGGATTAATCTCCAAAATATATAAACAGCTCTTGCAGCTCAATATCACAAAAACAAACAACCCAATCCAAAAATGGGCAGAAGACCTAAATAAACATTTCTCCAAAGAAGACATACAGATGGCCAAGAAGCACATGAAAAGCTGCTCAACATCACCAATTATTGGAGAAATGCAAAAAAAAAAAAGTACAATGAGAGGGGCTTCCCTGGTGGCACAGTGGTTGGGAGTCCGCCTGCCGATGCAGGGGACACCGGTTCGTGACCCAGTCTGGGGGGATCCCATGTGCCGCGGAGTGGCTGGGCCCGTGAGCCATGGCCGCTGAGTCTGCGCGTCCGGAGGCTGTGCTCCACAGCGGGAGAGGCCACAGCAGTGAGAGGCCCGCGTACCACACACACAAAAAAAAGTACAATGAGGTATCACCTCACACCAGTTAGAATGGGCATCATCAGAAAACCTACAAACAACAAATGCTGGAGAGGGTGTGGAGAAAAGGGAACCCTCTTGCACTGTTGGTTAGAATGTAAATTGATACAGCCACTATGGAGAACAGTACGGAGGTTCCTTAAAACACTAAACATAGAACTACCTAATACAACCCAGCAATCCCACTACTGGGCATATACCCTGAGAAAACCATAACTCAAAAAGACACATGCACCCCAATGTTCATTGCAGCACTATTTACAATAGCCAGGTCATGGAAGCAACCGAAATGCCCATTGACAGATAAATGGATAAAGAAGATGTGGTACATATATACAATGGAGTATTACTCAGCCATAAAAAAGAACGAAACTGGGTCATTTGTAGAGACGTGGATGCATCTAGAGACTATCCTAAAGAGTGAAGTAAGTCAGAAAGAGAAAAACAAGCATCGTATATTAACGCATATATGTGGAACCTAGAAAAATGGCACAGATGAACTGGTTTGCAGGGCAGAAATAGAGACACAGATGTAAAGAACAAACGTATGGACACCATGGGGGGAAAGCCACGGGGGTTGGGGGTGGTGGTGGGATGAACTGGGAGATTGGGATTGACATGTATACACTGATGCATATAAAATGGATGACTAATAAGAACCTGCTGTATAAAAAAATAAATAAAATTTTAAAAAATTGCATAATGCCAGTTTTACTTAAAAATGTCCTTGATGATGCAAGAAAGTTATTTGTATTAGATCTCAACCACTGAATACATATCTTTTTTATTTTCTGGGTGATAAAATGGGAAGTACACATAAAGCACTTCTGCTGTATATAAAGTATGATGGTTATCCCAAGGAAAACCCTTGTACGATTATTTGAGTTGTGAGCCAAACTAGTCACAATGTTCATGGAATACCACTTTTACTTGAAAGAACAACTGACAAACTCAGTATTCAGACTTGGGTATTTGGCAGATGTTTTCTCTACAGTGAAGTAAGAAGGTCACTTCAGGAAAAACAACTGACAGTATTTGTTGCCAAGGGTAGCCTTCAAGCTTTCAACTGAAATTTAAAATTTTGGAAAACTTGTTTCCACACTGAGCCTGACAACTTCCCAATACTTAAAGATTTTTCTGATGGGATCAGTGGTGATATTAACAACTGTCATTTCTTGAAACTGCATAATGAAATACATTAACATTTGGAATCTCATTGTTATCCAACAAACCAGTATTTTCCAAATGACCAATACTTAATGCAATAAAAGGATGTATGGGCAAAGATCCATTCAAAGTACGAGAAAGATCAATGGATCCTAATGTAAAAGAATTTTAAAAGTCCACTGATAGGATTTTACATTCCACACTGAGACCAACATTTAAGAAATTACCACTTGTCAAGTTTTGGTATAGTATCAAAGAAGAATATTCACAATCATCTGAAAAGAAAATTAAAATACTCTTCCTTTATTCTACATGTCTGCACAAACTTTATATAAATACTTATTGGATTATTCTTTCTGGATGTTAAAAAACCATAAACACATAATCGTAATGGTTAATTTCCATAGTTTAATCTCTGATCATTATCAGTCATTTAAGAACAAATGAACTATCCATTATTTATTTAAAAGTTATATCCTTCTGTAGCTATAGTCTCACATATTTGCAACAAATATATATCAGAGGTTTCATTTACCACAGAATCAAGATTGATCATTCCTCCAAAAAAGAAAATGAAATGAGTATGGTAAATTCTTAAATCTGTTTCAGATAAATGCAAATAAAGTCCCTTCCCTCTAACTAGAGGAGCGGCCCCTTCTCATTTCACATGCGACTCTTGAAACCTATACAGTAATCACCCAGATGATGTGGTATTAATGGATTTAAACTTTCGTTCTTAAATTTCTAAGGAAATATCTTTTCATGGAAAAAACTGACCTTTTGTAAATTTTGAAAGAAGTAATTAATCTGACCAAACCCCTATAGTTCAGAAGTAACACAGCAAATAACAACTTTTCACAGACCCATCTGTAGACAGGTTAAGAAATACAAGTGATTTAAAGAGAAGTGTTCTTCTTATACAAATCTATCCAGTTAATGACTATTATAAATCATTCATTTCAAAGGCAGAGACCTTGAAAAAAATTTCAAAATGAGAACTGAAAATGTCTTCACTACTGAAGTCCTATTACCCTGCCCTCTGAAAGAGAAAGGTTACTAACTGTAGCTTTTTAGTCAGAATATTCAAGGAACAACCAGAAGCTGACACACCCTCCCCTTCCTAATTATCTACCCATTTCTGCATGCTCACCTTTGCAGTTCATTGAGCCCCCTTGCAGTTGGTAGACTGGGACTCTGCCTTAGGAAGTTTTGTTTTAAATTGAGATGAGTGAGGTCTTGGCTGTAGAAGAGGTTGGCAGGCAGATGCTCCAGGCTACAACATGAGAGGTCCACTGAGCTAATACGCTGTGATGCAACCTAGAAAGGGATAAAAACACAACTCAATTTTCATACCATCCTTTATCCTATAACTGTTTTCCACGGACAGAAACAAGATAACCCCATTTGGGAACACAGACCCGCTATGCAATTAGCACCATTATTCAAATATAAACCAAGAGTATTTATTTAGATAGGACTGAGCAAAGTATTACAAAGGCAGGAAACAGTGTCCCTCCATGGAAGGTACTTATAGTAACCCAGTATAGGAGACAGGTTACAAAGAGCACAGATTATCCTATCAAGTTTAGTGATATCAGTAATCTCCTCCAACTGTAGGGGTTATGTTCCTGAAAACATTCATGGTAAGAGAATTCAGAGCTAAATAATACAAGACTTTAGAGTAAATACAGGGTTGGGAGATAGACACTAAGATCTACACAGAACCTATGAAAGCCCTTGTATATACTGATTTAAAACAGCACAGGGCTTCCCTGGTGGCGCAGTGGTTGAGAGTCCGCCTGCCGATGCAGGGGACACGGGTTCGTGCCCTGGTCCGGGAAGATCCTACATGCCGTGGAGCGGCTGGGCCCATGAGCCATGGCTGCTGAGCCTGCGCGTCCGGAGGCTGCGCGTCTGGAGCCTGTGCTCCGCAACGGGAGAGGCCACGGCAGTGAGAGGCCCACGTACCACAAAAAAAAAAAAAAAAAAAAAAAAAAAAAAACAGCACAAAGAAACGCAGGATCAGTGGCCTTGTACGTATCTTTAATAATAGTGGTAGCACATAATCAGATTCCACCGCTTGCCTGCTGTGAACTTCTCGTGTTGCCTCTCCCACAGTTTCCATTTTGCTTCACATAGGTATTCTAAGTGAAATTTGTTTTATGTCTAAATGTTTATCCACATATTCAAAGTTTTCCCGGTTAAATGGCTCCTATGATAGCCATAGTCCCAGGGCTACAACAGCGCATTCTGGAAGCGGAAAAAGCGTTGGGCAGTGTGTATTCTCTCTCCCACATTCCAGGGACTGTGGCACCAGGTTATGCCATGGCACGTGGCTTCAGGCCCACATAAACACACCTTGGCTGCTTCTTCCCTCACAGAGCCTGTGGGGTTATTGTTCTAAGATCTGGGTTGATTCCTCCTCGTGCTTTATCTTTATCAAAGCTACCAAACCCCAGCTGACCAGCTTTTTTTTTTTTTTTTAAACATCTTTTTTGGAGTATAATTGCTTTACAATGGTGTGTTAGTTTCTTCTGATTCACAAAGTGAATCAGCTATACATATACACATATCCCCATATCCCCTCCCTCTTGCGTCTCCCTCCCTCCCATCCTCCCTATCCCACCCCTCTAAGGTGGTCAACAAAGCTGATCACCCTGTGCCATGTGGCTGCTTCCCACTAGCTATCTATTTTACATTTCAAACCCCAGCTTTACGCTTTCATGATTATAAAAGGCAGCAGAATATGGTCCTTAGGAGTGTGGCTCTGGTGTCAATGTGTGGATTCGCATCCCGGCTCTACCGCTCAGGAGCTGAGAGAAGCTGGGTGCATCACTGAGCTCTCCAAGCTCCCGTATTCTCACCTGTAGAACAGGCATAAAGATGACACCTCCATCCACATGCCTGGTCAGAAAAAGCACTCAATAATTTGTGACTGCTATGACCATTTATGATTGCTACGACTACTTCCAAATACATCTTATACCCATTGGAATCCACATTCTCCTGATGCTAAAGAAGGTATGCAGAAGTAACTTTGCATAAAACACATTCTGCTGATGGCATGTCTGAGGTTAGAAAGAAATTGCTGTGCACACATGAAAGCTGCGGGGACAGTGGGATGAAAAAGGCCTGGCAGGGCTCAACTCAAAAGATTTTACAAAGGAAGTCTGAGTTTGCATTTTAGCAATTTCATCTTTCCTTGAATTTTCACTATTAAGTAAGAAAAAGAAAATCCAAAACAGGCCAAGTCACCCACACAAACCAAATGATGTGAAAAAAAGCCAGAATTTAATGGGCAGAAAGGTAGGTGCAAACATGTCACAGCCACACAAGATTCCCTGGCAGGAACCCATTCACGGGAAGTGAGGTTGAAAGTTATACTCGGTGGAATCATTCAGGCAAAAATATGTGGTGAGGAGGGAATGGTGTGTCAGACCTTCCATTTCCTGAGGTACAGGAGTAAAACAAGACAGACACAGTCTGCCCTAAAGGAGTGCACCTCAAGGAGAGGTGAATTAATATACTACTTGACAATATACTAAGTGCAAGGGCACAGAGCACGATCTAAGGAGTCAGGGAAGGCTTCCCAGAGGACCTGATGTCCAAGCTCAAGGTTGAAACTCAAGTGGCAATCTGTGTTTCTGTCGGCCCCAAATCCTTTTCCACTTCTTTCTATAACAATCCTTCAAATGCATGTGATTCTGACGAGAGCGGCAGAGTAGGCTGACCCTATGGCTACAGCAGCAGGCATGTATTCCCGGCTCGAGCAATCAGAGCTCCCCAGTGCTGAACCCACAAATTGATCCAACGGGTACTGGCATGTGACCCAGGCTAGGCTAATCAAAGGCCTTCTCTGGGATATACATTCTAAAGCCAGGAGAGAGAGAGAACCTGCCACTTAGAGCTGCAGTTAAAATGACTGAACTAGATTTGTATGTATCAACCTGGATTGATTAAAAAAAAAAAGCAAGCTGCAGAATATTACATACACTATAATGCCATGTATGAAAAACATTTTTAAGATAAACACACACAACAACTCCGTATATTATGTGTGAATAGTTATATGTGCAGTAAAGCTACACACTATGCATTGGGCATATGCCAAATCAACGACAGTGACGGCCTCTAGATGAGCAGGGAGGGAAATGGAAACAGGAATGGGAGCATAGGGGATTTGGAATTTAGCTGTGATGCGATTTACTTATAATAAGAATGGAAGAAAAAGAAAAGAATGGAAGATATGGAGGAACTATGTCAGTATGTTAACGACTGGGGAGGCCAAGATCAGTACGTGGAAATTGTAATATTGTCCTTTGGGCTCTTCTGTGTGTGTGTGTTTAATTGGAAAAAAATAATGTAATCTCAATGAAAATTTCAGTAAAAAGGGGGGAAATGGATGACTGCAGTCTCCTGGCTTTCCTCACATCCTAGTGTTCTACTACGTGGTGCATCAGAGACGATTCTTCCCCTGTAACTCAAGGATCCCAACCCTTTGTAGTGGGCCGAATGGTGGCCCCCTAAAAGGTATGTTCACGTACTAATTCCCAGAATCTGTGAATATTAGTTTACATGGCAAAAGAGTGACTGTTATCTTACATGACAAAAGATGTTATTAAGGATCTTGAGAGGAGGTGCTTATTTATCCTGGATTATCTGGAAGGGCCCTAAATACAATTACATGCATCTTCATGAGATAGGCAGAGGGAATTCTGAGAGAGAAGAGAAGGCAATGTGACCACGGAGGCAGAGACGGATGTGGGCCACAAGCTAAAAAATGCTTAGAGCCACCAGAAGTTGGAAGAGGCAAGGAATAGATTCTTCCCTAGAGCCTTCAAAAGGAGCACAGTCCTGCCGACACCTTGATTTTAAACTTCTGGCCTCCAGAACTGTGAGAGAACAAATTTCTGTTGTCTTAAGCCATCAAGGTTTTGGTAATTTTTAACAACAGCCATAGGAAACTAGTACACCCTTCTTAATTCTTTTCCATAGTACTTTTCATTTTCATTCATTCAACATGTTTATTGAATACCAACTATATGCCTATTACTGACCTGGGTAAGCACTTAGTATGCTTCAGTAAACAATAAGAAGATCCCTGCCCTCATTAAACTTATCTCACAAATAAGTATATGTTAAAAATTGGTAACTACTATGGAAAAAATAGAGCAAGGAAAAAGGGGTCAGGATTGTTGCGAAGGTTATAGGTTGTAATTTATATAGGTTGGTCAGGATAGGCCTCACCTAAAAGGTGGCATTTAGACCTGAAGGACATGAGGAAGTTAGCTGAAAGGATTTATCTAGAACACTCCAGGCAGAGGAAGTAGCCAGTGTAAAGGCCCTAAAAAAGGAGTGTGTCTGGTCTGTTCTAAGAACAGCATGAAGACCAGTTAAGACAGGGGAGAGTGACCTGTGATGAGGTCAGAAAGGTAAGGGGGTTGGCGGGGGGAGCAGATCTTGCACCGCCTTTTAGGTTATTGTAAAGACTCTGGCTTTGGGCTTCCCTGGTGGCACAGTGGTTGAGAGTCCGCCTGCCGATGCAGGGGACACGGGTTCGTGACCTGGTCCGGGAAGATCCTACATGCCGTGGAGCAGCTGGGCCCCTAAGCCATGGCCGCTGAGCCTGTGCGTCCGGAGCCTGTGCTCCGCGGCGGGAGAGGCCACAGCAGTGAGAGGCCCACGTACCGGAAAAAAAAAAAAAAAAAGACTCTGGCTTTTTGGGTTTCCCTGGTGGCGCAGTGGTTAAGAATCCGCCTGCCAATGCAGGGTACTTGGGTTTCAACCCTGGTCCGGGAAGATCCCACATGCTGCGGAGCAACTAATAAGCCTGTGCACCACAACTACTGAGCCTGCGCTCTAGAGCCCGTGAGCCACAACTACTGAGCCCGTGTGCCACAACTACTGAAGCCCGCGCGCCTAGAGCCCGTGTTCCGCAATAAGAGAAGCCACCGCAATGAGAAGCCCACACACTACAACACAGAGTAGCCCCCACTTGCCGCAACTAGAGAAAGCCCAGGCGCAGCAACGAAGACCCAACGCAGCCAAAAATAAATACAATAAATTAAAAAAAAAAAAAAGATTCTGGTTTTTCGTGTGAGCAAAATGGGCCGTCATGGAAAGGTTCCAGAAGAGTCTCTGTCTCTGACTGTAAGCTCATAAAGAAGGGATTTGGGTCTATTTTGTTCACAATGTGCCCTGTGCTCAGCACTTAGTACGACCCTCAGGAAGTATCTGGTGGAAGAATGACAGGGGACTACTTTACAACCCTTCCTATCTCACCAGTTTGCATCTGACCCATCTGGTGCATTCCTCCATGTGGGGACTACTCTGTGGAGGACACATTCCATTTCAGCTGAAGCATCATACTGAATACTCTCTTTGGACAGCTACAAGATAACAATTAAATGTCAAGTCGTATTTGATTTCTTTCCTCATTCTGGACCGCAAGCTGTTCCTGCTGGAAACAAGGGGGAGGAAAGCACAGTAACAAAGCTACAGCAAGCAAACGTGGTCCGTGGGAGTCGCAGCAGACCGGGGAACAGGGACAGCGAGAACAGAAATTAGACACGCCGTGATGGCAGTGGGGCGGTGGGCGGCCAAGGCGACCACGAGAGCTACTACCACTAGCTGCACCCCTGCCCAGTCCCACGCCCTGAAACAAAGGGGAGATCTAAACGCTTTCCCCCAGATCCACCTGGGCACATAAGGACACCACCACAAAGAGGTTTTGCTGGACTCCCAGATGAAAAAACTACCAAAAGGGCTACCCAAAGAGGCTGTGACCCACCTATATAGCACCTGTTAAAACTAACATTCTCGGGCTTCCCTGGTGGCACAGTGGTTGAGAGTCCGCCTGCCGAGGTAGGGGACACGGGTTCGTGCCCCGGTCTGGGAAGATCCCACATGCCGCAGAGCGGCTGGGCCCGTGAGCCATGGCCGCTGAGCCTGCGCGTCCGGAGCCTGTGCTCCGCAACGGGAGAGGCCACAACAGTGAGAGGCCCACGTACCGCAAAAAAAAAAACAAAACAAAAAATTAATATCCTCCTCAAGATAAGAAATTTAAAAAAAGAGAAAGCCACCTGTATACACCTCAGAGCAAGTAGCCTTTTATTATTCTAGCTTTTTTTTTCCCCTAATAGTAATAACAATAATAGCAGCTAACATTTAGGGGGCACTCTTCTTTAGATGTAATGTTAAGTTTTAGTCTTCACAATAACTCAGCATAATAAGGACGTATCCCCATTTCAAAGATGAAGGTTAAAGGGTGTGCCCAAGGTCACACAGTGAAAGCAGCAGCAGAGTTTGAATGACAGCATATGCCATGGAGTCAGGGCCCCAACACAGTTCAAGTCCTACCCAAAGGGAGGCTCCTCCAACGGCCACAATCAAATCCTAACATAACCCTCAGCCCAGAGTAAAGACGATTTGATGTCATCCCTCACAGACCATCAATGAACCGCACATGAATGGATTCAAGTTTTAGAAGATCAGTTCAAGTAACCATGGCTTGGGAAATCAGTGCTAGTTTATATTAACAACAACAAAACATGTTAAGGCTAATAATTTAGAGTTAGTAAATCAAATGGGATTTTTCCCCCCATAAACCGCTATACTTTCGGAGATACATTAAAATGAATGTGAATCCCAACCACTGGCTCACGTTGTCTTCTTTTCCAAATGACTTGTGAACACGTAGGAACCAAAAGCTCACTGGGCCCTCAAAATATTTTCCCCAAAGACCATTGCAGATTAACCATAAAAATGATAATGCGAACAACAAACTTTCCAGATCACCTGCTGCGCTTCTACACAGTTCTAACATCCTACTCAGCTTGACGCTTTCCTGAGTCCTTTCTTTACCAACCGTTAGCACGCTTGTATAAAGTATCTGCTCTGAGTCTAGCTGGGTTGCAGTTCTAAACCAATATATCTATCCTAACCCTAACCTATCCCCTCCGTGCTTTCAAAATTATCATCTTCCCTTGCAACAGGACTGCACTCTGCAATACTCACATTATTCCTGATGTTCACTTAGTGGACAATCTTCTTTTTATAAGCAACGGAAAGTTCAGAATAACTTTCACGTGATTTTTTTGTCCCCACTATACTTTAGTGAAGTGGTATTTATCCTTATTATGTGCAAAGCATGCTCAAAATTGAACAAAATGATTCTGAAAGGCTTGGTCAAAGCAGCTGAAATAGCACAAATAATTCCGCTTGTGCAAAGTAAAATACTGCTGTAAACTGGCATTTTGAGTCATTAATTGCTCTGGCCTAGCCTTTAGTGGTTTGGGAAACTATGCCCTGGCTACAGGGATAGTCTCTGGGGAGTTTACCAAACTTCTGTAAAAAATTCTTAACCTCAACTGACTTAGTTTTAATTCTCATCCCCCAAAAATGCTTTGGGAAGACATGAAGTAGGAGAATATAAATTTAGAATAGAGTTTATTCATCTTTCTTAGCTAAGCACTCTAGTGACTTATTTTTAATTTCATCCTCATCAATAAAGTTTTATAATAATATCAAACAAAAAATTTCCAATTTTAATAAACTTTAAGCTGCCACTGCTCCAAAACATGCAATCACTTCTTAAAAAAAAATCTACAAACATAGGAAATGCCTTAACTTGACTGCAGACATTTTCACAATGACATCTCATTTCTTGATCCTGTACTAATTATCATTTTATAAAATCTGTTTAACAGCAGATGCAGAAAACCTTCCTATAAAATTAATTACAATATATACATTAGTAATGTCCGAATAGGGGCATATCAAACTGCCAATTTGGGACTCAGTAAATTCTACCTGGAATTCTGGTTATTTTATCATTTCTTTGCCTTAAATGAGTAAATGCTATGAAAAATTTTTAAACCCAAGAAATAAAATACACAAATTTACACACCATTCCAAACCACCAGATGTAATCAAATCAATGAAGACAAACAAGAAGATGTGGAGAGGCTATCACTGACAGACAAAAATGAGAGATGGAACTCTCTGAGGGCAAATTATTCAGGGAAGGGAGGGGACTATGATTTTAAGATTAGGCTTACTAAAACTATAAGGTACCAGTTAAAACATCGTTAAGGGACCAAAGAATAAAAGAGTATGGAGAGAGCTGCAGGCTGGAAAAGGAAAGAAGGAAGTTGGGGGGGAGACAGAAAAAGAGAGAGAGAAAGAAAAGAGAAGCGTTAGATAGATGACTGATAGACACATAAGCCAACAAATAAATAAAACACACGGCTCACTGTAAAAGCACCAGACTGTAACAATAAAGAAAAACAATATTGAGAAATTTAGACGAAGAGTTCCTCCTAGGCATCCCGACTTCTCTTTGCAGGTGAGTAGAGGGGATGCATGAGTACACCTTTCAACATGGATCTACCATTTGCCTTTATGAAACAGACACTGGACTCGATACTGGAGAGATGCACATTTCGTCTTCAAAAAATGGGTCCCTTGAAGACACAGACATCTAACAAGTATAATTCCAAAATGCACATGCAGTGGTGCGGTAGGGACACACAGAGCAGAGAACACAAACTCCAGAGCTCCCCAGGCCGTTCCAGCACTGACGGTCCCCTCACGCGCCCAGATGGGCAGATATTCCCCGGCACCGGTGCAGAGGCTGGCACCCCACCATCAAGAGCAGGCAGAGCTGCAGGATGTGCCCCATGAGCTCGTGGTACAGCCTAAACTAGAAAGGCACACCTGGCACCTCACCCTCTCTGAGTGTGAGAGGCTTGGAGAAGATGGTACCCGCGGCCTCCAGAATCACTAACCGTGCCCCTCTGACGGTTATCTTCCTTCCACACACACAAAGCCCATTGTGTTTCTCAGTGAGAACAGAAAAATAGAGCTTGGCTTGGGTGGAGATCAAATCTGAACTCAGAGTTCCTTCCTCATTTCCTTATTGGCAAAATATGTGTAAACAAGCTCTTTAGAATATGACCAACCTGAGAGTGTCTCTGAGCTCCATCACGGCAGCATTCCCCCAAAGGGAGCATCTCCTCGGCAAAGGAGAAGGGAAAAGATTGCTAACCACAAAAAACTTACATTCTAACTTTCCATTAAAAGAAGTAACACAAATGCACACTTAAATGATGCTCTCTTAGAAACAGGCTACTTGTTTTCCATTTAAAATACAAATGACACATACACCTCACGGGTTAAGTACCAGTCTAACATACAAGGTCTGGTACGTTTAACATAGAGAGTTCACTGATATTTTTTCAATTATTCCAGTATTCCTTACTTTATAAAATAAATCAGACCAGTGAGTAGAAGAATTTAACTGTTCAGAGCAGTTGTAGATAATCCAGTACTCTGGGTTACAAATATTGGGGTCTTCCAAGGTAAGTAAATATATCATGGAAACTAAACTCTTAAGATACTATGTATTTTTACATTGGTCTAAACACTCAGATTTAAATGATTTAACTTCAAAATATAAGACGACCAGATGTAGAGATCTGGTTAATCATATATGCTAAGTTCCTTATATAGCAATACTTGACCAGTTTTTGAAGTTAGACAACAGTAGTCCCCTCAACACTGAAACCAATTTAATTTGCTTTGGGTGACTCAGAAGGCATCTGAGATTTCCTAAATACGTCTTGGTCATCATTTAAGAAGATCAGTGATCAGTGGCTATGCTCAAGTGTCCTTAGCAGCACACCCCAGTCAATACACTGCCTGGTAAATCACCTTTTATTCTAATAGTGAGTTGCCTGGATTCTACTGACAACTGTGTATTTGAAGTACTTCTCTTTGACATTTTCAGTAAATCTCAGTTATTATTTGAATCTTGGTTCGTTTTGCCCCTTCAGGCCACTGTAAAACATTGGAAGTACAATTAAAGAAAAAGCAAGGAAGAGGAACTCCCTGCATAAAGCAGTGCTGGATACTTTACATCTCAGTTCCCTCATCTGCAAAATGGAGATGATAATATCTCCTCAAAGGTTATTTCCTTTTGTTGTAAAGCCCGACCTCACACAATGTTATGGGCACTGACCTCACAGGGATACTATAAAGCATCTAGAATAGCGCTTGGCACACAGAAAAAAGTTACCAAAATGTTAGTTATCACTACTTGTTGTCACTACTGCATTAATTCAGTCGGCTAAATGATTTTATTATTAACAAAATATATCTATTAACAATTTGGGGGGAAAAACAAAGAGTCTTTTTATTTTGGTGTTGACCTCATGAATGAATAACTAACTCACTTTGGACATAATGTCTAAAGCAAGGAAAACAATGGTCACATACTCTGTGCTCAGCAGATACTATCTGCAGGTATATCAAGAAACTGCAGAGCTAGTCTGCAAGGAAAAAGCTAGAGAAGGGATCGGAAACCAAGTGATGACGAAATTGTTGGAATTACCAGAGATGTTTCTCGTAAAAGTAGATTGCTAAGAGGTGGGGGAGGGCACGGAAATCACAGAAACTTCAATAGTTAGAGGTTGTCAAATAGGAGAGTGAGTACGATTACCTTTTGTTAAACCAGAGAGCAAAACTAGGGTCAGTGAGTCAAAGATATAGGGATAAAGACTTAGCTCACTTCTAAGGAAGAGCTGTCTTGTCAGACACTATAGGTATCTGAAAGGCTGTAGACCTTTTTCTAGGAGGGAGGTAAGTCTGGGAGTCCACAAGGTCCTTCTCAAATCTTAAATTCTAATTCTCTCAACTAAGAGCCACTTGATGATGACTAGACTTTAAGGTTAACAAACACTTTTAAAGAAAATGCCAAGTAATTGTTAAGGCAATTGTTCCAGAAAACTACAAGTAATATTACCTTTTTGGCGACTACTTTACAAGGGCCCTTCCCAATCTTAAAATAACATGCTGTAACTTTATTTATTTATTTATTTTAAATGTGATGAAGGAAGCATGCAGAGAACATGACTAGGTTCAGAGGGAAGAGTCCTCTCTTTTTTTTTTTTAAAGATGTTGGGGGTAGGAGTTTATTAATTAATTAATTAATTATTGCTGTGTTGGGTCTTCGTTTCTGTGCGAGGGCTTTCTCTAGTTGCGGAGAGCGGGGGCCACTCCTCATCGCGGTGCGCAGGCCTCTCACTGTCGCGGCCTCTCTTGTTGCAGAGCACAGGCTCCAGATGCGCAGGCTCAGTAGTTGTGGCTCATGGGCCCAGTTGCTCCGTGGCATGTGGGATCCTCTCAGACCAGGGCTCGAACCCATGTCCCCTGCATTAGCAGGCAGATTCTCAACCACTGCACCACCAGGGAAGCCCAACATGCTGTAACTTTAAAACACAGCTGTAGGGACTTCCCTGGAGGCACAGTGGTTAGGAATCCACCTGCCAATGCAGGCAACATGGGTTCGAGCCCTGGTCCGGGAGGACCCCATATGCCGTGGAGCAACTGAGCCCGTGCGCCACAACTACTGAACCTGCACTCTACAGCCCCCAAGCCACAACTTCTGAGCCCATGTGCCACAGCTACTGAGGCCCGCGCTCCGCAACAAGAGAAGCCACCGCAATGAGAAGCCCGCGCACCGCAACGAAGAGTAGTCCCGGATCGCCACAACTAAAGATAGCCCGTGCATAGCAACGAAGACCCAGTGCACCCAAAAGTAAATAAATAAATAAATTTATTAAAACAAAACAAAAAACAAACCAAAAAACACAGCTGTATGTTCCTCCCTTAAAACCTAAAATGTATTTTACTAAAGATAACAACATACAGATAAAATACACGAGGAACACATTTCTTCCATTTGCTGAAGTCCTGACACTAGCAGTGGAGCCTAGAGGAATGCCTAGCACAGAGAAAAGGTGGAACAAATATCCTCTCGTTCCCCCTTCACTACCTTCTGCCCGCCCCCCCCAACAACAGAGCTGTTGACAGAACAGGGGAGGGAGGGTGGGAAGACAGAAGAAGGGAAGATGGAGACACAGGGGATGAGTGTAACATGTAAAGTACACAAGTCAGCACTGTTTCACAAAGCATGCTGCTTCCGTCAGGATAGAGTAAGCAGACTAGGTATCTTTTTCATTTGTATAAAAGTGGATTGAAAAACTCTGAAGGAAATAAATTTAAATAATTTTAAATGGAAATGACTCAGAATGAAGGAGAAACCCCTTCTTTAGGAATATATTCACTAGGATTTCAGAACCAATAGTTACTATAGAAAAAAAAAGAAGGGATTAGCAATGTGGAAATAAGATGAAGCATAATTATAATGGCAAAGAGCATTTTAATATTTCCACTAAATCACAGTATTATGTATTAGAAAAACAAAATTTAATATAATCCAAAATACTTTAGTTTAAATTCAAAGCAGAATTTCTAAATTCCCTAATTTCATAAACTATTTGTACCTATAATAAGGAAGGATTCCACAATATGAATTTTTGTGTAACTATATTGGAAAGTTAATTATGATGTTTGGTAACATAGTCAAACTTTCCCAAGAAAATAAAATGGAATGAGCAGGAAACTATCCAGATGGGCAGTCCTTTTTTTTTTAAGATTTTTTTTTTTTTTATGGCTGTGTTGGGTCTTCGTTGCTGTGCGCGGGCTTTCTCTAGTTGCGGCGAGTGGGACCTACTCTTCATTGCAGTGCACAGGCTTCTCATTGTGGTGGCTTCTCTTGTTGCAGAGCATGGGCTCTAGGCACACAGGCTTCAGTAGTTGCAGCGCATGGGCTCGGTAGTTGTGGCTCGCAAGCTCTAGAGCACAGGCTCAGTAGTTATGGCACACAGGCTTAGCTGCTCCGCGGCATGTGGGATCTTCCCGGACCAGGGATCAAACCCGTGTCCCCTGCACTGGCAGGTGGATACTTAACCACTGTGCCACCAGGGAAGTCCTGGGCAGTACTTTTTAATTTTACCTTCCATTTTTTCCTTTTTCGCATCGCTCAGACATCTGTGATATGACTACACATTTACATTTTACACAGTTGTACCTTTGTAGATATTTTCTCTCTCCTTGAAATGCTCTTTCCCTCGTCTTTTTGTGAACTCCTATTCATCCTTCAAACTCAGCTTGCTCATTACCTCCTTGAGGCTTCCTGTACCTAAATATTTCATACACTGAATTTCCAAACTTTTCCATATCTTCACTACAGAATTGGTACAGGAGCAATTCTCTAGGGATTGGGGTGACATTTTATAAACTAAAATCCATGTCACTCAGACCCTCAATTCTACTTCAGATTCTGCCATAGACTTGCTAGATTGTCATGGTCAAATGGCCCTTGATTCTTTATCTAAAGAATGGGTATAAAATGTGAAGGGAGGGTTTCCAAAAAAAGCCCCTTTAAGCCCTGGACTCCTTAGCAGAACAGGATTGAGAGCACAGCTTCTTACCCTCATGACCCCAATGTAACCAGCAACAGCAAAATCCCTAAAAGACAAGTGACCAAACATGCTGACAAAAAGCAGAAAACTCCCTAAATTACACTTCAAATTAAGAGACAAAATACGTGTAAATATGTGCAAAAGATGACTAAGTGATCTTAAAGGGTTCCTTGCAACTACATCAAATGACACAAATTTACATGCTGGAAACAATTCTATTCCACCAGATTGATTTGACTCTGTGATTAGTGAAGTATTCTTTGAGTAAAATCTGGACAATAAAACACTCTTTTTAAGCACATGAAAGCAAAAGTTCAACTGTGATTCACCATATATCTTATTCTTATTTAAAGGGTGATGTTTACTCATCATTTCACATGCTCTTTAATTCAGCATGAGATGTTGCCCTGACTTGCCTACACTATGCATATTAAGGGTGAACCAAAATATCACGGCAACCAAAACTTCAATGTGATGACTTTTTTTCATTAAAAAAAAGATGGCCTAGAATTAAAATACTATGATTAATACTAAAAGAAAGATAGCCAGAGAGATAAGCACTGTGATAGCCACCGTCGCTGGTAACTGCCAGCCTGTTAACCACTGATCAACAAGGAAAGAGATATGTGGACAAACTAAGTGACCTTATGAAGCGTCAACTTATACCACTGGGCCATACAACATATACATATAACACAACTGGCCACAAACTAAGAATTGGGGAAGCTGAGTAATAGGTATGTGCATATTATCTCTACTTCTAAATATTTGACATTTTCCATAATGAAAAGTTAAAAACACATTCATGCATACTTTACTTAATTAATTAACTAATAAGAAATAAATGCCTTTCACATGGGAAAACAACAACAAAAACAAACAAAAAACCCCACATTCACGCACAACACCAAATCAGTGATCTAAACCCCCTTTTAAGCTTCCTTGAAATCAAGAAACAGACTTTAATGTGGGACAATACAGTGTCCCAGAAGTGACTAAGACTTTAAATTAAAAATAAGTACGACTGGGGCTTCCCTGGTGGCGCAGTGGTTGAGAGTCCCCCTGCCGATGCAGGGGACACGGGTTCCTGCCCCGGTCCGGGAAGATCCCACATGCCACGGAGCGGCTGGGCCCGTGAGCCATGGCCGTTGAGCCTGAGCGTCCGGAGCCTGTGCTCCGCAATGGGAGAGGCCACAACAGTGAGAGGCCCGCGTACCGCAAAAAAAAAAAAAAAAAAAAAGTACGACTTAGGCTATAGATTCACATGAAGACTAACTTTGAAGAGAATCCACAGGATCAATCAACATGTCTAAAACCAATGTACTCCAAAAAGTGGGCCACAAAGAGGGACAGCTGGGGCAGCATTTCTGTAAAGTCACTCGTATACCTGACTGGAGCGCTTCTGCAATTCCTGTTCTTCCCTCAACTACTACCCTCGCCCTCACGTCCCTGCGCCACCAACCGCTTCGAAGACACGATGGACAGGAACCCATGTTGTGCTACCAGAGTCCTATCTACACAGCATACAACAGGATGTTTGCTGAATTTTTAAAGAGTGCCGTGCACTAATATTTCAGGGATGACTTGAAAATCAACATTGTCATCCTCCCAGAGGAGCCATTTCTTCCATAGTAACTATCACTAACACCCGCCCCAAATGAAAAACTCTAAAGGGACAGCCTCGGGTGTTATTTTGGCAAGCAATAATAAGGGCTAAGATTAAGTTTAAAAAATAATAAGTATATAAGAGCCTGTCTTGGTAGAACACAGCTAATTAATAACCTTTTATATATGTTCACAAAGTCAACTAGAAAAATTAGAACAAAGAATAACATTTTTCTTGTAGCTAAGATCCAGAGCATAAACTGAAAATAAAGAATTTTTATTTTAAATTAATTATCTAATTCATTTTAATTCAAAAATCATTGGAATTTGCTTCTTTTTGTCTTCCCACCCTGGGGTGAGGATGGTCATTAAGAATCAGAAACTCATATTTCTTTCTGTTGTTGGTTTGTCTTTCTTTCAATTATTAAAATGAATCCTCATTGAAACATCAGGATATGGACAATCCATTCTGTGAATGTTTTGTTCCTCAATAAGAAGAAAAGAAAAAGAAACTGTTTCCATAGTAACCCTGAGTGTGACTAAACTGTATACCTTCCTAAGACCTACATATAAGGAAGAACAGACAATGGAAAGGGGAAGCTAGAAGCAGAAGTGGCTTGTGATGGTCAGCCGGTGCCACTCCACGCTTCCCATACACACATTATCCCAAAGGGACCGAGTTCTAATCCTCTTTCCAGCAGCCCCAACCTACCCTCCCAGGATGTGGGGTTAAAGGAAAAGACACTATCATAGGATTTTCCTCAACATACAAAGTTTAAAGAGTGTGGCCATATTTTATATGGGTTTCATACCCAAATAGGGAGTTCTCGCACTTATTCCTCCTATAATACCTAACCTCTTTAATCAGACCCTTACAACTCATTTCCCCTTTAATTCACTAAGTATAACAACTTCTAAAACTTTTTGAAATGTGTATCTGGTTTTTAGGGTTGACGAAAAGGAAGACACTGTATCTAAAATCAGCATTTATTAAAGTATTTGCCCTCTATCCCCTACCCCTGACTTTTCAGGAAGAAATCTTCTTTCTCCCCAATGTCTGCCATGCTTAATTACTTTACCCCAAAAGGCTGCTGTCCTGGTTAAGAGCAGTAGAAGGTTCCTTGTTCAGATAAACTAAGCATATGTGTGTCTTGTGCTTAAAATAAACATAAAAACAGATAATATTTTGAAAAACATATATTGTCCAGCCAGTCAGTGATGATGGCAGGAATGGTGTCATAAAATTATTTTTTTATTTATGTATTATTTAGTCAGTCACACATACACACACACACTTACTATGTGCTAGTGTAAGTCCATGACATGCATAGTTCATATAAGCACTAAGAGGTAAGTGCTATTATTATTTCCTTTATCAAATAAAAAGGGCTTAAAATTTAGAAACTTAGATACAGTCACAGGGCCAGTAAATGTTAGAACCCAGGTCTCCTTAGTTGAGACTCAAACTCTTCACTCCTACACCATTTGGCCTCCCCAAACATTCAGAGCTGCTCTGAAGGGAGAGGAGGTTAAGGTTCTGATTCAAGTTCATCCTAGTTAATATCAGTTAACTACCAGTTGAGTACTTGTTAATACTAGTGATCTAAGGTAATTAACTTCCTTCCTGGAAGTGTGAAGTGTAAGCTGCAGTCTTGTGTATGTACATGTGTGTAGCTACATTACATTTCGGCACGTACCTAGCAGATGGTTCCTAACATCCATACCATAATGAGGGAAAAGGGAAACTCACACCAACATTCCTGTTCCTCATCCTGCCACCATCATGTGTTCCTGTGTCACAATTCTCCCCCCACCCTCTCCTACTGAGAGGTCTGATGTCTGAACCAGTTCAAGGTTTGGATAATCAGAGTGAGAGCCTCATTACAGAGACACCACCCTATTAGACCATAGAAATGGCATATTAACCAACCAGCAACAGGGAAGAGTACTAACCAAGCTAACGCTTGACATTTACAATCACCTGCCACAAGTTAGAAATCAACATTTTTCACACCTTATTTAAGAGATATTTAATAATCTTCCTCTTGAACTCCACCTCTCTGCTGTTTCCCTAGGAACAGAAGCTGTTTGAAGTGAAGAACTGTATTTTGCTAGAGTTCTAAAGGCGCAAATATGGAGTCTAATTCGTGTTATGGTTTCTGACTGAGGCTACAATCTACGCAGCAATTCAAAGAACGTAGAAGCCATTCTTTATGTTTCCCTTTTCCTCATGCTCTTTATGTAATTTATCAGTAAACCTGTCACTTGATCCCCAAAACACATCTGCTCACTTCTCTCCGTTTCCACCTTCACCTCTTGCCTAGAATACACCACAAGAGCCTCTTGACGGTCAGGCCCCCAGCTTCCATTCTTGCCCTCTACAGTCCATTCTCTACACAACAGCTGATGTGATGTGAGATCATGGAACCTTCTGGAAGAAAACTCTTTAATGGCTTGCCATTATGCCAATGACAAAATCCAGACCTTTCATCCTCTTCTATAACAGAAGACACTTGTCTTCTCTGACCTTCACCATCCCTCCTTCCAGTCTTAGGGCTCTCTCACTCCCTTCTCCCACTACCTGCAAAGCTACCCCCACTAGATCTTCAAATAATCAGATATTTTGTTCATTGACGTATCAGTTTAAATGTCCCCTCCTCAGAGTTATTCCTCTCCCATCATTCTCTGTCATATCACTTTGCATTATAGCATGATGATTAACTGATATTTTCTTTCTTCTCTGTTTACTTATTTACCATTTGTCTCTCCAGTATAAGCCCTACCCAGAGAGGGAAACTGGACTTGTTCTTTGCTGTATCTTAGTGCATAAAATACATACCTGACATACAGAAGGTGCTTAATAAATGCTTGCTGGCTTTAGAACAGTGATTTATCAATTGTGTGGATGTTTAATTTACAAGACTATTAAATTCAATACCTATGAATCTTTCTGTAATTATTGTTTCAATCAAAGCAATCTGTCATTGTAAGCTTGCTAATTTACAAAAACTTCTATTTACATCCTTATCCATGTTTGTTTAAGAATTTATACCTGACTTGTTCGAAAAAGAATGTAAAGCAGCTATTACACTGCATCTGGTATAAAAGGTCAAAACATCTCCATATAGGACATTCTATAAAATACCTGACCACTACGTACCCAAAACTGTCAAGGTCATGAAAAACACAGAAAGACTGAAAAACTGTCAGAGATCAGGGGAGACAAAGGAGAAATGCCAACCAAGTGCACTGTGGTGCCCTGGATTAGATCTTGGAACAGAAAAATAACATTAATGGAAAAATTAGTGAAATCCAAATAATTACAGAGTAACGTACTAATGTTGGTTTCTTAGTTTTGACAAATGTATCATGGTAATATTAGATGTCTGGGAAACCAAGTGAGGAGTATACAGAAACTCTCTATATTATCCTTGCAACTTTTCTGTAAATAGAAGATTACTCCGAAAAAAAAAGTTTACTTAAAAAATCAACATCTCCATATAGAAAGAAATTTAAACTGCAGTTTGACCATAGTTTGGCATTTTATTCTGAATAGCGTATGGGCCATTGACTTATTGCTTTGAACCCATACAACCACTTAATGTTAAAAGCACGATATTATATAATATTTGTCTCCTCACATTTGCAACAACAAGAGTAATTTTAAAACAACTAGACAGATATACTAGTTGCCTCTAATATCACGTTATTTCTACATGCAAGTCTGAAGGAGAAGTGTCATCTTTCCCATTTTCTCTAGTAGGGGTGCTGTCCTGTACGTTTAGAACCTCCATTTGCCTACTAGGTTGGGAGAATATTCAAAGTCCTATCAACCTAAACTCTGTCCATTGCTTCTTCCTAAAAGGAGAAACTAATGTTCCTAAGTATACTGTATCATTAGAGAACACAGTTTTCTCCCCCTGATAATTCAAATGCACCCAGTATGTCAAAAAGACTTTCTAGACATTATTCTCTAATTTTCTCTTAACTGTTCTACAAAGTTATTCCTTATTCATTCACTTGACAAATAATTACATCATGCAGCAGTCTGAATCACACTGAACTTGAATAACAAACTGGATTATAAATTCAAAAATATGAAAGCAAATTCCACTGTAATGCTTCTGCCCCCTAGGGATGTTTCATCATTTCATAAACACACCCAAAACCAAGGCACAAAGTACTGCCATCTAATCCACTGTACATAATTCTACAAATGTGATATAAAAACGTTCTCACACACAGCACCTGAAATACCAGCATTTCTTTATCTTATTTATCAGTTTATTGTGGGTTCCAGTACACACATACACACACACACACACACACACAGAGGTATTTTGTTTCATGGGTCACGGTAATCTTATTTAAACAGAGGACTATAAAATGGTAAAAATAATTAGGATGAAAAAAGAAATCGAACCATTCAAAAGGCAGAAATTGAAAAGGTGAAAGGGAGATGGTACAAGATTAGACTGCTTCTAAGAAAAAATGGTCAGAGGAAAAGGGGAAATTTGTAACAATTCTCTGGGTATTTTGTGGTTTTGTAGTTGTCCTACCCTGGGCCAGTCCCTTAAATATTCTTAACCTCATGTTCCTTCTCTACAACATTAAGATAATAATGACAGTCTACCCACTGAATTCTTTTTTAAGTATAAACAAAATGGGCAAATAAAACACAATTTTTAAAAAGCTACTTTTCACCAAAATGAGCTTTTAAAAAGACTGAAAATTGCTAACTACTGGCAGTATCTGAAAAGAAAAATGAGTGTGTAACTATATTTTGTAAAGCAGAAGCAACTCTTTAGCCAGCCAGAAGCTGAACAAAATTCTTGGTTAAATGCTTACCTTGGAGACTTGTCGAAGCCACCTTAAATACTCTGTGAACGTATCAAAACAAATGTAGTAAGTCTGGCTTTGGGGTCCAGAGGAGCTAAATGCTAAACAGTGCTGGTGTTTTTTCACTTCTTCTACCTATAAAAACAAAGAGTGACAAAAACAAGTCAGAAAGCAGGACATTTACCAAGCTCATTAACTGTCCCTTAAACCAGTGAGCCTGCACAGCTTTGCATCTCTCTCTTTATGTGTGCCTCTTACTACTTAAAGCATGTAAGTTCCTAAGTCTGACCAACCAATCTGAATTACAAGGAAACCAAAAAGGGGACTATTACCTTCAATAGATTTCCCCACAACCGTGAAATTCTCTTCTTCCTGTTTAAAATTGTAACAGACTCCCTTTTTTTATCCTTTACACCCTCACAATAGGGTGCTGAGGTTCTTACTTCCTCTTGAGGAGGACTTTTACTGAAGATTTTACTTAAGAATTTTTACTGCAGGTGAATTTTTACTTAGGGGACTTTTGTATTACTCTGAATTACAACCTTTTATTAAAAGAGGTCTTCAACATGTTAAATAAGTTTTTTTCTTTTAGCTTATTGTGAAATTGAGATTAACCTGAAATAAAACCCTACCATAAGAAATTTCAAGTCCCAATAATGCAGCGATATAGTCAAATCAAGTTTCCACTCCCAATAAATTCTTCACAAGGAGAAAAAGTCCAAACAATAAAGTAACATGATATTACACAAACTCTTACGTTTTACTTACAGAATGAATGTTTCCTATATTTCATTTACAAAAATGACCACAAACCAAGTCACAGTGAAAGTGTAAAAAACTTCAGAAAGATCACACAGACTACATTCTGGGACCAAAATAAAATCAAGTTAAAAATCAATAATAAATCAATTAAAAATCTACATTTAGAAAGTTAATACACTTCTAAACAACTCACAGGTAAAAAAAAGAATCTGTAATCAAAACATAGAAATTCTTAGCACTAAACCATTAAAAATACTACATACTGAAATTTATGGAATGTAACAAAAGCAGGTACACAGAGGGAAATTTATAATTTTAAATACTCATATTAGAAAAGAAGGCAGAAAAGTAATTTAATTGGCATGTATCTCAAGAACTTAGGGAAAAAATATCAAAAACAAAAACGAAGTGAACTCAAAGCAGAATGAAGGTGATAATAAAAAGCAGAAGTTAACGAAATGAAAACCGGGACTTCCCTGGTGGCGCAGTGGTTAAGAATCTGCCTGCCAATGCAGGGGGCACGGGTTCAAGCCCTGGTCTGGGAAGATCCCGCATGCCACGGAGCAACTAAGCCCGTGTGCCACGACTACTGAGCCTGCACTCTAGAGCTGGCTAGCCACAACTACTGAGCCCATGTGCCACAACTACTGAAGCCCATGCACCTTAGAGCCTGTGCTCCGCAACAAGAGAAGCCACTGCAATGAGAAGCCCGTGCACCGCAACAAAGAGTAGCCCCCGCTCACCACAGCTAGAGAAAGCCCGTGCGCAGCAACGAAGACCCAACACAGCCAAAAAATTAAAAAATTAAAAAAGAAAAAAGAAATTAAAAAAAAGAAAGAAATGAAAACCAAATATACAATAGAGAACATTAACAAAGCAAAACAGCAATTCTTTGAAAAGGCTAACAAAACTGAATATCAATTGATATTGATCAATGATATCAACTGAAGACATAAATATTAATAATGAAAAGGGAGACACAACAGATTAAGCAGGGATTAAAAAGAGATTATTATAAATAATTTTGTGGCAAATTTTTAGAAAAATTTATTTTACCAACACTAAATCAGGGGGAAAAAACAGGCCTAAATAGTCTTATTACCATTTAAGAAAATGAATACTTTTTAACCAAGAAAATATCAGGCTCATATGGTTTCGTAGGTGAGTTTTATCAAAGTTCCAAGAAACAGATCATTGCAAACTTGTGCAAACTCATCCACCAAACGAGAAAAGAAGAAAAAGACCCCAGCCTATTCTGAGGCCAGTATAACCAAAAACAGATCAGAACAGTAAGAGAAAGGAAAATTACAGGCCAAGCTTAGTCATGAACACTTATCTTGAACAAAATGTTGCATCAGAATCCAGCAATACAGAAAAAAATACACCAAGAACAAAAGTTGGATTTACCTCAGGAAAGGAAAGATGGTTTAACGTTATTGGAACTATAAAGTCATTAATCACATTAACAGATTAAAGAAGAAAACCGTATGATCACCACTACAGTTGCAGAAAAAGCATTTGATGACATTCTCCACCCATTCATCATTCATGATAAAAACTCTAAGCAAACTAAGAACACAGGGGCTTCCCTGGTGGCGCAGTGGTTGAGAGTCCGCCTGCCCATACAGGGGACACAGGTTCATGCCCCGGTCTGGGAAGATCCCACATGCCGCAGAGCGGCTGGGCCCGTGAGCCATGGCCGCTGAGCCTGCGCGTCCGGAGCCTGTGCTCCTCAATGGGAGAGGCCACAACAGTGAGAGGCCCACATACCGCAAAAAAAAAAAACAAACCCTAAGAACACAAAGAACTCACTTAAGCCAACAAAGGATATTTATGTAAGGCAAACTTCAATGTTAATGATGAGACATCACTCTCTTACCTTATTTTTTTTGTTCAATACTGTACTAGAGTCCTGGCCATTGCAATAAGACAAAGAAATGTATTGAGGAAGAAAGAAAATTGCCATTATTTGAATATGAGATAATTAGCTACAGAGCAAACTCCAAAGAATCTAGAGACATTAGAATAAGAAAATTTAGCAAGGTGGCTGGATATAAGACTAACACTAAAAAACTCAACCACATTTCTATACATCAAAGAGAAAATATAATCTTATAGAAATGCTATTTAAACGAATCCATATTGACAGAAATCAGGCAGTGTTTTTTGGGAATGGGTAGGAGTGAGCAGAAAAGTAGGGACAGAGGGTACAAAGTAGCACAAGGGGACTATCTGTCAAACTGTACTCATGGAAGTCTAATACAGTTATCAAATTGTTATCAGAATGTGCAGTATGTTGTATATCAATTACACCTCAATAAAGTTCGGCAAAGATGTAGAGAAAGGTACACTGATAGGGGCATGATATGGTGCAACAACCTTGGAAAACAACTGGATATCATCTTGTAAAAGTAAACGTGCATATATGTCCTATAGCCCAGTGACTGCACTCTTAAGAGCGATATTTCTCAAGGAGGTCATTATAGGAATTTTGGATTGAATAGTTCCTTGTGTACATTATTCAGGACTGTCTAATATTTTTGCATGACATTTTACTCTCTGAGCCCCTGCCCTGTAGATGCCAATAGTGTCCCCTTGCAGCAAAAGATACTAGTATTAACCAAACACACTATCTACTTTTCCCAGAACCTTTGCAATTAAGATGGAGTCATGTGACTAGTTCTGGCTAATGAGCCATGAGCAGAAGTGGCATGTGCACTTCTACAACCAGATATACAAGAGCCAGCTAATGTCCCTCAAGTTACCTCTTCTCCTGCCTAAGCAGCAAAGGAAGCCACGTGTTACAAATATTATAAGAGAGAAGAACCCCCATCAGGCTGGGTTCGTACATAATTACTTGAAAAAAGAAATCTCCACCCACCCACACTGGACAAATAGTGTGAGTGAGAAATAACTGTTATGATAAGTCACTGGGATCTGGGGGTTTTGTTACCACAGCATAACTTAGCTTACATCAACTGACTACCCAATCATCTGACAATCAAAACACTTGCACATATTTCCAAATGTCCCCTTCAGGCACAGCGACAAGAGTTGAGAACTGCTGCTCTAGAAAAACTACTTGTAAACCAGGAGGTATATCAAAATAAGACTATCTCAAGAGCACTATTTATAATAGAAAACTAGAAGCAACCCAAATGTCAATCAGCAAGAAAATTACTTAAGAAATTTTAGAAATCTGGAACATTTACAGAGTGGAACATTATACAGAAATGAAAACCATATATAGCAAGTAATATGGAATCTTATTATGAAACATAATATTGAGTGAAAAAAGTCAATCACAGAAAACTACAAACAGGATGATACCATTTTTATTAAGATCAAAACAAGCAAAACATAGTTATATAAAATTTATTTCAAAAAAGTAAGCAAATGATGAATACATATTCTAGGACAGTGGATTCCTCTGGGGTAGGAGGAGGCAATGGGACAGATACAAAGAGAACTTAGGTAGAGACACTGGTACTGATGCTGCTGTACTTCCTAAACTGAGTAGTAAGTTAACAGTTACTCAGCTTATTATGCCTCATAGCTTAACGAATATTACATAAAGTATTAATGTAAATAAGTTATCTAAAAATTTATGTTCAATTTTAAAGAAGAAATTAAATAATTATACATGAATAAAAACTTATTAAACAAATGTTTTTCAATAATTTAATACAGCTTTATTTAACTTCATATTTGAATTCTACATTTGAAAACGTAAACTAATGATCATGCTCAAGTAGTGTGTCAAAATTGATTATCACAGCAATTATAGCATCTATCTCACACCTCATTTCTAGCTCTTTTATATAAATTAGAAAACAAAAACAAAAACAAAAAAACCCTTCCATTTACTCTCAGATTTTCCTTTAACAACAGAACAGAATGAGAAAAGGAAAGACAAACATTAATGAAAACTCACATTGCAAAGAGTAAATTATTTTTTCCTAACTTGGTTAATATAATTTTTCAATATACTCAATTATTTTTAAAGGTGTAGCACAAAACAGGTTTTACAAGCTTTGTCTGTGAGAAAAAGAAGCTGTTAACTTTCTATTCACTCAATGGTAGAAGTACATCCAGTAATAGGCCTGGGAAACAGAACAAGTCTCTAGCTCTGAATAAAAATGCTAATTATAACTGGATCTTCTCTCACCTTACCTGAACATTCCACTGCTTCCCTGCCTCTGCTTCTCTGAGCACAATAATCTTTCTGACCATCTCCTTTATATGTCAAGAGATTTTTCACCCTTCAAGTTCTATCATAATTGCTACCTCCTTCATCACAAAATCCCGATTCCCTCCCACAAAATGTCATCTCTTCCACTTATCTTCCACACTACTTTTTTGCACCTCTCGTAGAGCAGATATCGTTGTGTCCATCCTTCATTTCCAGATAGTAATTATAAGCTATTCAAAGGCAGAGATGGTGACTTACCCATCTTGGTATTTCTGGGACGCCAAGCAAAGTGGCTTCCCCACAGAGGATATTTAATAAATAGTTATATTAAATTTGCCTATGCAAATGCCTAACACCATAGAGAAGAAAGAAACAGATTGTTGACCTATCAGGGCATCAAACATTAAATATGCATTTTTAATGATGAGTTATGGAAGTAATAATGATGACTAAGTTTTCAGATCCATCCAAAGGACAAGATTTTCAGTAATAAACTATCACTAATTCTTCAATGCTCAGACAGAAGTTAAGAAGCCATGGTTTCAAAATGGGTGAATGAAATAGACCTAAACACACCTCACAGACTAGCCAAATCTATTTTTTTTGAACGATCAAGTAACGATCAAGAAAAAATTTTTTAATATGCCCCCGATTTCCAAAAACCCCTTTCTTCATCCAAATTTACCTTTCCCTTTATTAACAGATTATCATATCATTAAAAAATCAGGAAATACTGACATATAATTATGGTAATGATACCCCTACCAGTGCTTGGAGTTTATAAATAAATCTGGCAAAGAAAAGAATGTAATATCTTCCTAAGCAATCTTGTTCTTTCTGTTGATATTTATAAATGATAGGAATAAAATAGTTAACATGCCCAAAGAAAAGCAGCCAGTATGTTGGAAATATCTACCAGCTGTATCACAGGTTTTCTCTGAAATGAGTAGCATTTCAGGTTCAAAAATCATGACTAGCTATAGCGATAAACTAAAAGTACTAACCCCACTGGTCACTAAACACAAACAGAGAGTCTAACCTTTGATAAGCACGCCAGAATGATCCTAAGGTCATGGACTTGGGGATCACTGTTCTATACTATAAAATACATGCTCACAATATCAAAAGACATCTTCTCATAAATAATAATTTATCACCTACAGTCTGAAATATAACAGTGAAATTCTAGTTGCTCTATTTTCAGTCACATAGTTAAGGTGCACGTACTAAGAAGTGAACATAACCAGGGCTTCACGTGAGCCAATGGCATTGTTATTTTCCAAAACTCCACCAACCAAAAATGTCCACTGGTGGAGGCACAACAGGAATGATGACTCAAAAACCATCTACCCCTGGGACTTCCCTGGTGGTCCAGTGGGTAAGACTCCACATTCCCAATGCAGGGGGCCTGGGTTCGATCCCTGGTCAGGGAACTAGATACCGCATGCATGCCACAACTAACAGCCCCCCTGCCGCAACTAAAAGATCCCACGTGCCGCAATGAAGATCCTGCATGCTGCAATTAAGACCCAGCACAGCCAAAATAAATTAATACATGAATATTTTTTAATTGAAATTCTTAAAAAAAAAAACCCATCTACCCCTTATTACAGAAATGACTCAAAGTAAGCTTCTTAATGACACTGGGAAATCTGTTAGTATTTGGTTTGTTTTAAACTTACTTTCCCACCAATTAGTGGCAGAACATGCATCTTTCCGGTCAAGCTGTCTTTCACAGATGATACTATTAGGCAGGTCCCACACAAGATAACTTGGCGTCTGGTCCATCGGTTCACTGGCAACTGCATTTTGCCTTTACGGACATTATACATTCCTGAGAGCTGAATCCGTTCAGAGCTACCAGTGCTGTGAGGTTTTCCTGCAACAAACACAAGCAAACATTTTAGTCTTAAAGAAATGGGCTTTTTTGCTACTCATCAGCATACCAGATAAATTACTTGGACAACAGAGAATAATTACAGGGAAACAATCTAATTTATAATTGAGGGACTCTGAAACCTGCAGTAATGCAATTATGATAAGAACTACCAAATCTGCTCCACATGTACCTTTTAATATAGGTGAAGAAGAGTTTTTACCTTAAAAAACTTATAACCTAAGTTTTTCTGCTATATCCTTCATAATTTAATTTTACATTTAAAACAGAAATGGCTTCAAGATTTTCATGAATGTGAGAGTTAATTTAAGTACACTAAGAAGAAAATATTATAGACTGATATAGAAAGATAACATTCAAGATCTAGCATTTAATGAAACTAATCAGTTTTAATGGAATTAGCCACTCATATTCTTCCTCCTACAGATCTTTAATGTACAGTTGCTATTAAGGAGACAATTAAAAATGAATGACTTGGGCTTCCCTGGTGGCGCAGTGGTTAAGAATCCGCCTGCCAATGCAGGGGACACAGGTTCGAGCCGTGGTCCGGGAAGATCCCACATGCCACGGAGCAACTAAGCCCATGCGTCACAACTACTGAGCCTGCACTCTAGAGCCCGCGAGCCACAACTACTGAAGCCCGCACGCCTAGAGCCCGTGCTCCGCAACAAGAGAAGCCACCGCAATGAGAAGCCCACGCACCACGATGAAGAGTAGCCCCCGCTCACCACAACTACAGAAAGCCCGTGCACAGCAACGAAGACCCAACACAGCCAAAAATTAAAAAATAAAATAAATTGATTAAAAAAAAAAGAATGACTTTTCTAGTAAGAAAACATTACTCTATAAACATAATCTAAGTCCTCAAAGATAAACTTAATGCCAATCCAGGAAGGATGGTGTGCTGTAGTGCTTGTGAGTCACGGAGGGAACAAAGAGACAGAGAAAGATGCGCTAAGACTCAGAGACAGAGAGCTGAGAAAGCTCTGAAGAGTCCTCATTTCCCAGATGGAAGTGAATTTGGAAGAATGACATTCAGACAAGTCCCATCAATTGAATGGGAGAACTACTGTGATTAATAAGTGATGGAGTTGTATAAACAAGAAGAAAAATATTTCCCAGTTCTAGACACTGAATATTTATCAGAGTACTGAAGCCCATGCTCACAGATAAATTAATGAGGGGCACATGTCCCCAAATAGTTCCCAAGTCAGAAGTGTTATATTTATTTGAAAGTCTGCCTAGTTGCCTAGCAGAAGAAACAGATTCAAGAAAAATTATATTCTTATGAATGTTAAAAACTAACATAAATGCCAAGTAGTTTTGGTAGATGTCTAATAGCTACTGGAGAAGGAAACAGGAAGAACAGCAGCACCAAAAATAGATCTCAAGAAGATCCAAAAACTGTGTGAACCCTCCCAATACACACCTTTGGGCAGAGATGTCTGCAAATAACAAAACCAGCAGGTTTGAATTTCACTTCCTCTTTCTCCCAGTATATCAAAATGTTTTATGAAATAAATACTGTACACTGCATAAATGTGCTAGGGCTAGGCTTGAATGAAGTCTAAAAGTGGTCCACCTTTTTGAACCTGGGCCCAGCAAACAACTACACAGCTAGCATCCTCAGTGGAGAGCTCCACTGAGTTGTTTGTCTACCAAATGCTAACACTCCCACAAAGGGATAGGAAGCCCAGGAGACTTTAAAATAGATATGGCTTGTCAAAGGCTGCCAGGGATGGATCAGACCACAGTCATTCACTTGTCCCATTCTGCACAAGTTCATTTACACCCACAGAGAGAGATGCCCAGGCTCCCAATCTAAGAGCTCCTCTCTACATTGTAGTCTCTCTTCCTGTAGAGAAGAAGTGGGACGGAAGGAGATTCAGAAAATGGAAAGGTCCGTGCAAGGCTAAAATCCGTGCAAGGCTAAAAATAACGGACAACACATTTACAAAATCCAATTTCCAGGACTGTAATACACCAACATCCTCTAATGAGGGATCTGATCTAAATACTTACATACACACACACACTAATGAATGCAAAGAAGCAGGCATTTTATTCAGCCACATCAGAGAGTGGCTTCAAGGACACTTGTTAACCCGTCACATTTATAGAGATCTGTGATTTAATTAGAGACTGAAGAAAAAGACAACAGAGGTACATAAGCAACAGTCCCTCAATTCTCCAACTCCACGAAAATCCTAGAGAAAGCCCCAGAGCACATTGCCAGATAGAGGACTAAGGCTAGAAGGGATACACACGAGAGAAGTATGGAGACGTCAACAGACACTGGCTTTTTATTCCCTCTTTAGGAAAATTCCCAAGGGGCCTGCACAGTCCCGGGACCTAATGGTAAGATCGGTCTGTCCCCGCCCTGAACGTCCCCGTGGGAATCAACTCCCTCTTATCTTGCTCTGGGTGAATTTAAACATCCTTGTTGTCGGCTCCCTCCCTAGGTGTTCCCAGCTCAGGCACACCCTCAGGACTAGGCTGTGTACCAACTGGGCTCTGGGGAATATGGAGATGAATAAGTAACACAGAGCTGGGCAGTCACCCCCGTGCACACCCCTTTGTGTCAGACTTCCTTCTTCTATGACGTAAGGAATTATTTTAGCTCGCGCTGCCAATTTCGAAACTTCTCAATTCAGAGGAATTCAAGTTGTCCTATGCTCTAAGAAATACTGACATCACACAAGGAAACAATGCCCACCAAATTAAAGTTGGATCCATTGTTGTAACTTTTCCTTTAGAAATATCCTACAGGTTTAAGGCATTTCTCATACGATCTGGGACGAACGATGGACAGCAAAAGCAAATATTTCAAGCTGAGAGAGAAACCTGAACACAACAGAGAATGCTTTAAAACATGCTTTCCCCGTCTTCCTCACTTGGCACATGGCAATTTGATTAGACATATATACACCTATAAATGAGCTGGAAAATGAGCACACTGATCATCGCTAACAGTTTCTCTTGCCCACTGTGATCCCTCCCTCTCCCTCTCGCCGCCTCCCCCCCCACCTAGGGCCTCCCATGTTCAGGCGACTGCTGATGTGCTTTTTTGTCACTTTTTGTCCGTGTTGTTGAGTGTGCCAAGAGTTCATTCCTTTTTATTGCTGGGTAGTATTCCACTGCATGAATATATCGCATTTTGTTTAACCATGCATCTGCTGATAGACATTTGGACTGTTCCCACATTTTTTGCTTATCTTGACTGAAAACATTGGTACAAACATTCTTGTGTGGATATATCCTTTTATTTACTTGGGTAAACACGTGGGACTGGAATGGCTGGGCTGTACTCTTTTACATGCTCATCTCTAATGCAGGAGAGTTCCAGTTGCTTTACCTCCGTGTCAACACTTTTAGCTGTTCTAGTACACATGTAATGGTACCTCATTATGGATTAAATCTGCATTCTCCTAATGATGCTGATCATCTTCTCAAGAGCGTATTTGCAATTCACATACCTTATTTGCTGAGGTGACTAATTCAAATCTTGTATCCAATTTTAACTGAATTGAGTTCCTCACATATTCTGAATACAAGTCCTTTGTCAAATGTGTAACTTGCAAATATTTTCTCCCAGTCTGGCTTGCTTTTTCATTTTCTTGACAGTATTTTGGGAAAGCAAAAGTTTCGATTTTAATGAAGTCCAAATATCTGATTTATCTTTTACAATGAGTGTTTTTTGTGTTGTATTTAAGAACTCTCTGACAAACTCAAGGTCACTATAATTTTCTCCTATGTTTTCTGCTCTAAGTTTCATAGGTTTAATTCTTACATTTAGGCCTATGATTAATTTCAAGTTAATTTTTGTACACAGCAAGAAACAAGTAGAGGTTCAGGAGGTTTTTGTTTTTGTTTTTTGACAAGTGGCTATCTGAATTATTCCAGAACTTTTTGTTAAAAAGATCATCCATTGGGACTTCCCTGGTAGCACAGTGGTTAAGAATCCGCCTGCCAATGCAGGGGACATGGGTTCGAGCCCTGGTCCAGGAAGATCCCCCATGCCGCAGAGCAACTAAGCCTGTGAGCCACAACTACTGAGCCTGCGTTCTGGAGCCCGTGAGCCACAACTACGGAGCCCGTGTACTGCAACTACTGAAGCCCGCGTGGCCTAGAGCCCGTGCTCCGCAACAAGAGAAGCCACTGCAGAGTAGCCCGCACACCCCCAACGAAGTAGCCCCCGCTCGCCGCAACTAGAGAAAGCCCGTGGGCAGCCACGAAGATCTGACACAGCCAAATATTTAAAATATAAATAAATAAAATTTAAAAAAAGATTCTCCATTCCCATTGGAGTGCTTTAGCACCTGTATCAAAATTCTACTGACCATAGCTGGATGGGCCACTTTCTTGGTTCTTCCCATTCCACTCATCTATTTGTCTATCTTTGACCAATATCACAGTATCCTGATTACTGAATCTTTATAATTAGTCTTGAAATCAGGTAAAATAAGTCCTCTCCTGCGAAGAATGACAGCTTTACTTCTTCCACTGCAATCAGGGTGTCTTTTATTTCTTTTTCTTGCCTTGCTGCACAAGCTAGAACCTTCCACACAATAATGAACAGAACTAGGGAAAGCAGACATCCTTTCCGTTTTCCTAATCTTAGGGGAGTAGCATTCAGTTTTTCACCATTAAGAGCAACAAATTGGCAGAGGGAACTATATTCAATAGTTCCAACCAATAATGGAAAAGAATCTGAAAAAGAATATATATATATATATATATATATATAGAGAGAGAGAGAGACATTCTGGGGGACTTCCCTGGTGGTGCAGTGGTTAAGAATCCGCCTGCCAATGCAGGAAACACGGGTTCAATCCCTGGTCCTGGAAGATCCCACATGCCACGGAGCAACTAAGCCTGTGCGCCACAACTACTGAGCTTCCCTGGTGGCGCACTAGAGCCCGTGAGCCATAACTGCTGAGCCCGCGTGCTGCAACTGCTGAAGCCCGCGCACCTAGAGCCTGTGCTCTTCAACAAGAGAAGGTACCACAATAAGAAGCCCGCACACTGCAACAAAGAGTAGCCTCCACTCACCGCAACCAGAGAAAGCCCACGTGCAGCAACAAAGACCCAACACAGCCAAAAATAAATAAATAAAAATTTTTAAATGGTTAAAAACATTCTGGATTTGGTGTCAGGGGTGAGGGTAATGCTGGCTTCATAGACTGAGCTGAAGAATTCTTTCCTCTACTTTTCTGGAATAATTTGGATGAAATTGGTATCATTTCATCCTTAAACATCTGGTCGAATTCCCCAGTGAAGACTTCTGGATCTGGAGTCTTGCTTTTTCTGGTTTTTGTTTGTTTATTTGTTTTTTGTTTTGTATGTGTGTGGGGGAGAGTGTTTAACTATAAGTTCAATTTCTTTACTAGAGTTAGGGCTATCCTATTCCATTATCTAGTTATTCTTGAGTAAGCCTTCGTGGTTTGACTTTTTAAAAATTTGTCCATTTCATTTAAGTTTTCATATAGTTGACATACAGTTGTTCACAATATTTCCTTGTTATCCTTTTAATATCAATAAAAAACTGTAGTGATGTCACCTCTTTCATTCCTGATATTGGTAACATACCTCTTCTTTTTCTTTTTCTTCTGTTTTGTAAATAAGTTCATTTGCATCTTTTTTTTAATTCCACATATAAGTGATATTGTATGATATTTGTCTTTGGCTTACTTCACTTAGTATGATAATCTCTAGGTCCATCCATGTTGCTGCAAATGGCATTATTTCATTCTTTTTTATGGCCGAGTAATATTCCATTGTATATATATACCACATCTTCTTTAGCCATTCATCTGTTGATGGACATTTAGGTTGCTTCCATGTCTTGGCTATTGTAAACAGTGCCGCAATGAACACTGGGGTGCATATATCTTTTTGAATTATGGTTTTCTCTGGATATATGCCCAGGAGTGGGATTGCAGGATCATATGGTAACTCTATTTTTAGTTTTTTAAAGAACCTCCATACTATTCTCCATAGTGGTTCTACCAATTTACATTCCCACCAATAGTGCAGGAGGGTTCCTTTTTCTCCACACTCTCTCCAGAATTTATTATTTGTAGACTTTTTGACCAGAGTGAGGTGATACCTCATTGTAGTCGATTTGCATTTCTCTAACAATTATCAATGTTGAGCATTTTTTCATATGCCTGTTGGTCATCTGTATGCCTTCTTTGGAGAAATGTCTATTTAGATCTGCCCATTTTTTAATTGGGTTGTTTGGTTTTTTTGATATTGAGTTCTATGAGCTGTGTGTATATTTTGGAAATTAATCCCTTTCAGTCTGCATTGTTTGCAAATATTTTCTCCCATTCTGTAGGTTGCCCTTTGGTTTTGTTTATGGTTTCCTTCACTGTGCAAAAGCTTTTATGATTAATTAGGTCCCATTTGTTTATTTTTGTTTTCACTTCCATTACTCTGGGAGACGAACTTCTACCTTTTCTTGATCAGTCTGATTAGAAGATTACCAATTTTATTTTTTATTTATTTTTTTCACATAAAAATGTTTATTATGATAACATTTTATATTTTATAACTTTGTTTGGATTTATTATGTCTTTTTTCTCATAAAAAAACTGAGGGAGGAGTTTTTATCTTTATTTTAAAGATAAGAATATTAAAGAAAGTGTTTAAATTATTTTGTCCTATGCCACAAGTTGGTTTATACAGGACCAATATACAAAACTAGAGGATCATATTATTCATTGTCTTTTTACTCCCCCGTATTTCTTCCCAACAATAGTTAGCAAAGAATACAAGATTTGATCTTTATGAGTCATTCATCCTTTTTTTTTTAAACACCTTTATTAGAGTATAACTGCTTCACAATGGTGTGTTAGTTTCTGCTTTATAAAAAAGTGAATCAGCTATACATATACACATATCCCCATATCTCCTCCCTCTTTCGTTTCCCTCCCATCCTCCCTATTTCACCCCTCTAGGTGGTCACAAAGCACTGAGCTGATGCCCCTGTGCTATGTAGCTGCTTCCCACTAGCTATCTGTTTTACATTTGGTAGTGTATATATGTCCACGCCACTCTCTCACTTCATCCCAGCTTACCCTTCCCGCTTCCTCCAATTTTATTAAAAAACTCAAAGAACCAGGTTTCGGTTTCATTCTCTACTGTTTTTCTGTTTATGGTTTCATTTATATCTGTTCTTATCATTGTTTCTCTTACTAATTTTAGGATTAATTTTTGCTTATTTTTTCTATTTTCTTACTGTGGAAACTGAGGTCACTGATTTGAGGCTTTTCTTTTTTCTTAATATAGGCATTTAAGTGCTATACACTTCCTTCTAAGTACTGCTTTAGCTGCATTCCACAAATTCTGGTATGTTGTGGTTTCAGGTTCACTAATCGTTTCTCTCCAGTGTTTAATCTACTGTTAATTCCATCCAGTGTACTTTTCATCTCTAGAAGTTCAATTTGGCTATATGTGGGTACATACTTATATATACATACATATACACTCATATGTATATATCTTCCATGTCACTCCTTAATATGCCTTTTTTTACCTTCATGAATATATGAGACAATTATAATAGCTGCTTAAGTGTACCTGTCAACTAATTCTATCATCTGTATCACTTCTGTGTCTGTTTTATTTTATCATTTTCTCTTATGGGTCTTATTTTTCTGCTTCTTTGCACACCTGGTAATTTTTGTTTGGATGCTAGTCATTAGGAGTTTTACCTTGTTGAGTGCTGGATATTTTTGTATTTATATGAATCTTATGGAGTTTTGTTCTGGGACACAATTAAGTTAGTTGAAAACAGTTTGGTTCTTACCAGGCTTGCTTTCTGGGATTTGTCATATAAGACCAGAGCAGCCTAAGTCTAGATCTATAATTGCAATATTAGCAAGCAGTACTCTAATGGACATCCTCTAAATTATACGATTCTCCAGTCTGGCTGGTAGGAGCATGAACTGTGCCTGGCGCCCTGTGTGAGCTTCAAGGTTTATTCCCTCTGCTCCTTTTCTGTGTTTTTAACCCCCAGCCTCACATAGTTTCTTCTTCACATAAGTGGCTGATCAGCACTCAGCTGAAGGCTCAATGATGACTCCTTGCACGTGTCCAGGACTCTCTGAGCAGCTCTCTTCTCTCCAGCACTCTGCTCTGTACACTCAAGCTGCTTAGCTTCAGTGGACTCCCAGCTCTGTCTCCTGAACTCGCCATGCATACCAGGCTCTGCCTGGGCTCCTCCTCCCTACAACGTAATCCTGGAACTCTTTCCCACCATCAGTAAGATGGTACGTTTGTAGGGTTGTTTTAATCTGTTTCCTTTCTCTCAAGGAGCACATCTGTTGTGGGGTTTTGTGTCTTGTGCTGCCTGATGCCCAATGTCTGAAAGCTGTTTCATATACTTCATCTGATTTTTAGTTGTTTCTTCTTTTAGGTTAAAGAGTAAATGCAGTCGCTGTTACTCCATCTTGGCTGGAACCAAGTGCCAAATATTTAAATTTAATTCTTTCTCATACATACCGTTCACTTTTATAGATTATAAAAGTATGTTTAACATAATTAAAGATTTTCTTTAAAGGGTGGGTTCTCAATATATTCCTATATTCAGAAATTCAGAGAAACCCTGTGGGACCAGTGGACTAGAAGAGCTATCTGCTCTTGTCCAAAAATAGCTCCAAACTTCAGTATTATCATAGTTCTTTGGCTCTTCTTTTCCAATTATTGACAGTAATGAGTATATAAGCAACTTCTAATTTACTGCCTTACTTTACATTCAATCCTAAAACAACAGGCCTAAAGTTAGCTCTCTACCCTCTTTCAAAGTAAAGGACTAAACTTTGTGGTCTTTTCCTCCACTCAGAGGTCCTTCTTGACTTGCATATTTATATATTAATTTAAATAGTTCGGTCTTCTGAACGATTCACTTCTGGTTAAGCTGGGTGTCACTATACTACCTTTCAAAAACAAGTGTAAAAAGAATAATGCATAGTTCATTAATCTCTGTACACTGTTGCAAATATTAGAACTTCAACCTTAACGGATATAACTAAGATGACTGGATAGAGCTACTCTGATAGAAAAATCCTGAGAATTCTAAAATAACCTCCTTTGTTGACTCAAGTGGGAGTAGGACAGATTGTTGTAACAGTTGCTTCAGACAGAGTGGTTCTAAAAGTATGGTCCCAAGACCAGTAGTACCAGAATCACCTGGAAACTTATTAGAAATGCAAATTCTCAGGCCCCACACTAGAAGTACAAAATTGGCATCTCTGAGGATGAAGCCCAGTAATCTGTATTTTAACAAGCCCTATATATATAAACAGCAGTCTGGATCAAAGAACAGAGATCGTTGTGATGATCAGAAAAACCCCTCCATTTTTAAAAATAAGAGTTTGGGTTTTTGCTCGTTTCTTTTCTTTTTCTTCTCTCTTCTCCTTCTCTTCTCTTCTGTAGTTTAAAGCCTAAACTTGGTGGGAGGGAGACGCGAGAGGGAGGGGATATGGGGATATATGTATACGTATAGCTGATTCACTTTGTTATACAGCAGAAACTAACACAACATTGTAAAGCAATTATACTGCAAGAAAGATGTTAAAAAAAAAAAAAGACTAAACTTAAATGTTATTCCTCAAGATGAGAGAATTTCAGCTTTGAGGGGGAGTGAAGAATATAATAAAACATCACTTCTTTGGATCTTACTAACTTAGAATTTTGACCAGGAGCTTTTGAAATTAAGTCTACTCATGTTTTATCTATCATAAGGGAATTTTATTAAATAAATGAATAAACATGATTAGAAGAGAAGTATTATTTAAAGAAAACTAACTACAGTCTATTCTGCTATAATACGTTTCATTAATACTAATTAATTCATTGATGATCATAAATAGGGGAATGAAGTCACTATAATATGCATAGTATTGGTCCATAAGGATTTACTCTAGGCAAGGGGAGCCAGAATATTGGGAATGGAATTATAACAAAGGAAAAAAGCCCATGGTAAATGCAGTCTCAATGTCCACAAGCCAACATTTCTACTCTTATGTTATTGTGCATTTTTAATATTCCCTAATATTGTGTCTGTAACTTCCAGACACAATAAGTTACTTGCCTAGGCTGTCCAGGTTATCTCCTGAGGTATCCATTATTATTTTTGTTAGTATTTTGGTTATAAAGATGCTTGGACTTAGAGTCCTGCCGCTCTCCAACTCTATTTTCCCATAAACACTTTTATTTTTAATTTTCAACTTTGGAGAACATGAGAAGTTTTGGGAACATATATAGTAGCAGAAACACCTGCTTATTTAACTAGAAGACCACTGAACAACACAGAAATAAGTACAAATTGGGTTGTTGCCAATTACATGTCTTTGCCAAATATATCCTAGTGTCTATCTGTGGTAGTTTGAAAATATGTCCACAAATTTTTTAAAATTCTTCCCTTCAAGGGTGGAGCCCAATCCCATTCCCTTTGCTTGTGGACTGTACTTAGCGACTAGCTTCTAACAAATAGAATGTAGCAGACTCAATGGCTGCTGTAACTTCTGAAACCAGGTCATAAAAGGCAAATAGCTTCCACCTTACCCCCTCTAGGATCACTCCCTCTGAGGAAGCCAGCTGCCATGCGGACACCCTAGGGACCCTATGAAAAGGCCAACAGGTGAGGAACTGAAACTTCCTGCCAACAGCCAAAAGGGAACTGAGGCCTCTTCAGAAGCCAGGTGAGCAAGCCATACTGGAAAGATACTCCAGTCCCCGTCAAGAATACTGTGCCCCTAGGACATCTTGGCTGCAAATTTCATGATAATCTCTAGCCAGAACCACCCAGCTAAGTCACTCCAGAATTCCTGACTCAGAGAAATTATGAGACATTAAATGTGTGCTGTTTTAAGCCACTGAGTTTTGAGGCAATAACTAATACAACTTTACTGTGTTGGTTTCACTTAGTTCTATTTACCTGAACATAGTGAAACATTAATAACCTACATTTCCCTAAAATAATCTACAAAAATATTTACAGGACTTTGTATAACCTAGTGAGGGCCTAGTGTAATCCAAAATAATCAAAAACAATAATAAGAACAGCACATTAAGCAATCACAATTTCAAAAACTTTACAGAATGAAAGTATTCATGATAATGCAGCACCAAAAAGTAAGAAAGTTTGATCAGTACAGAAGAGATAGTGGAAGAATTTACCATGTCCCTGGAGCTGAAAATGCTCAGGAATAAGTGAGAACACTCAACTCTCACCTAACCTTCTCTATCTTTAGAGCTTAGATTGATAAAACTATAAAGCATGTTTCTTATTGCATATAAATCCTTAAATCCTTCTTGACTACCTGAAGTGTCAGAAAGACTGAATTAAATTATTTGCCCAGGTTCATTTCAAGAGCTGGAAGAAGGATTTAGACGACCCCATAACGAGGTCCAGAGACCTGAGCAGTGAACTGGCAGCTGGGAATTTTGTCTCAGAGCTGAAAGTCGAAGCAAGCTCAGCAAGGTGTGCTGGCAGGAGCTTTGAAACAGATTTAAGACTAGTTGCTTTTAGCTGATGGAAATGACAACCAGCTGCTAAATATATTTGGAGACGGTTAATTTACGCATCAGATCAACATATACAAAGTCAACTGCCCAGTAAATCTTGCTTCTTACTGACAGCTACTCCATCTGATTAGGTTTATTTGTATCTCCCAAATTAGTGTAGACCCTTATCCCTGAGAAATGTCATGCCCTGAACCTTTCTCTAATCTCTCAATTCCTGAATACCACCAGAGCTTATAATTCCCCCTATAATACGAGACATGAAAACAGTGCCCGGAAAATGGGCACTACCCCTTCCCGCTCGTACAGATTATGTAAACCCAGGGCCAAAGTAAGTTTAAAAAATCCACCAAAGCAAACTCTAATACAAACTACAGTAAAATTATCCATAAATTTTAAAACTCTGAAAAACCAAATAAAGATAATTACTGTGACTATACATTGTGTGTAACGATATTAAACGATAACTTAAACGACATTAAGTTAAATTGAAATGCTGAAAGGAAATGCTGCATGAAGACAAGCTACAACGGAGGGCCTCAGATTTTAGCATGCACCAAAACCACGAGGAAGGCCTTGCTATAAACAGACTGCAAGGCTCCACCACCCAGTTTCTGACTCAGTAATTCTGGGTGGAGGCCCGAGATTTTGCTGATGTTGCAGGTCTGAGGACCACAATTTGAGACCCACTGAGTTACAGTATCAGGTTAACAATGCCTTTTTGACCTGGTGGATCATCAGCATTTGATGAACACTGACCAAAAAAGCAGGTGAATCAATTTGGGGAAAAGACGAGAGAGGTAGCTGGGAATGAACTGGAGAGCCGGTGCTGCCTTTTACACTCCCCTCCTCCCTCCTTCCTTCCCGCACCTCCTGTCCTCGCAGGGAACTAGATTCATTGCCTAGGCATCCTTAAAGTTCCCACCACTCCATCATCAAAATTATCCCTTAGTTATCTGAATATCTGATGATCATGTCTCTTCATGGGACGTGTATTTAGAGAAGGTATTTTCTTCAAATGTGGGTTTCATTACAATTTTGCATTCACAGAGACTACAACCTTTCCCTGCTTTCTGAGCTTCTTCAGCTCAGTTCCAGAGCACTATATGGCTAGCTGGTGTGGCCTCCCCTCATTAACTTCATATTTGGCAAAAATACACATTTGAAAAGCTTTATCAAATCAACCTGCACCTGTCAGTTCAATGTCTTCACCATCTGTTACTTCCCAGAAACGGCAGTCTCATCTTTCCTGTGCATGACCAGACCAGACCTTAAGAGCCTTTTCAACGTTCTCTTGAGTTTTCTTTCTCATTCGATGAGCACTTGTTTCCTTGGCTAGAACAATCACCAAAACAGTTTCACTAACTTTTTGTTGTCGTTTCCATTATAATGAATGGTAGCCTTGTTCCGGTCCATACGTTTGTTAAGCTTCTACCACGTTCGACATTCTTAAATTACCTACACCTTCTATTTTCTGGCTAAAAACCATCCCTTCGGTAGACGTCAGACTTTTCATCACCTGCTTTCCCAGCTGCCTTTATTTCCGTGGTAGTTCTCCACAGAGAATAATGGCATGAGGCATAAGCATTAAAGCATAAAACGCCACTTGTGAGGAGAAGCAGCTGAACGTCGCTGAAATGACGAGGCTGGGCAGCAGGCCTCAGGGTAGGCTCGATTCAAACTTGTGCCCCAGAAACACTGCAAATTACTATATATCATGAGGTTTTAGAGGCCTCAGGAATCACTGAATCTTAAATCTGAGAATGCCTAAGGGTCAGTATACCCCTATTTACTCTAACTGCTCCCAAAAGAATAAACAACACACTCACTACCTCCTGTAGATACAAATTGGGACTTGTGTCAGAGGTGATGCACACTGCTGTGCATGTGGAAATCAGGATGATGAAGCTAGACAGTTCCACAGCTCCAGCTGAATCAAGTCTTCACTGTGAGATGATTTTATTAGGAGTGCTGGAACGTTCTAGCCAGGCACACGCACACACACATGCAAACACTAAAATAAAAATTCTAAAATCAAGCATGAATAATTTTTGGATAATCCACACCACTATTCCTCTCTCCTAAGACATAGTAAAAAACAAAACAAAACAAAACTATATTTCAGTTTGCTTTGCCTAGAAGAACAGACTTCAGCCAAGGTGACTTGACAAGGTAACAAAGAACAATATCTACACAATCACGTAAGATGCAATGCGAGTCAAAATTCTTTTCCACAGTGGTTCTCTCTGAGAGATGGGGTGAGAGTTTACTTTCCACTTTATAATACATACTGATAACGTGTAATTTGACTTTTAAAAACAAAAACAAAGATTTCAAGAGCAAAACAATTTCCGAAAAACCTTATTTTCCACTACTCTCTACTGCATTAGATAACATTCATTTGACTACCTACCCTTTTCCCTACAAGGTTGATTACACCACAGATGATGAGTCTAGATTCAGAAGTTCTAACCCTGTCCTTAAACTATTTTGTACAAACATAACCTCAGAAATGTCTAAAACTCACCCATTCCGAATAGATGAGAATACCTCAACTTATTAGAAATCTCTAAAAAAAAAATTATAAAACCTCCCACATTTAGCCCATTCCTATGATTTACTTATAGGAAACTTCAAGATCTTTATTTTAAACTTTCTCAGAATCACACACAAAATCCACTGTTTCCACTTAAATTTTTTCAATTATTATTTTAAGTACAACTCTATCATCGAAAGTTTAAAAGGGGAGTTAAAAACAAGAAAATAAACATAATCCTACTTTCTTCACAGTATTATAAACATTTTGCTGAATTTTTTGTTTTTTTTTAATTTGCAAATCATTTACATACATATAATCATAACATGCCCAGCATTTTATATCCTGCTTTATTTAACCTCCTATCGTATCATACACTTTCCCAAGTTCTCAGCCTTTCTAGTTAAAAGACTTGCAAGATACTCCATAGAACTATCCTTTGTTTTCTCATTTCTTCATTATTGATAATTGTTTCTGAATTTTCACTCTACGAATTGCTAAATCAAAGTTCATGACTTTTTTTTTTACAACTCCTAATCCCTCTTCAATATTACCAGTTCTCCCTAGCCAGCAACTATAAATCAGCTATAAATCAAAATAAGCATGTTTCTACTACTGAATACTTTTCCCAAAGAAATGAGTAAGGTTTCCAGACATCCTAAGAACATGTGAAAGAAAAAAATAGCACACTAAGCCATTCAATTAATAAAAATGAACCTATATCCACCACCCACAATGAAAGTAGGTTTCACACTGATACCAGTAGTTGTGTATGAATAATGATTAAAATGATGATTAAAAGAAAATAATGATTAAAAGATTAAATAATGATTAAAAGAAAATAGACTAAAAAGTAAACAAAAAAATCTGTAATTTTCTGGTGAAAACTTTCGTATTTGTACACAAATAGCATTCTAATTTCATCTAGGACTCCATACTGTTTTTCCTCTCTACTCCCAACCCTGCAAAAGAACAGCTTTTCACTAGCTGGGACTCTCAGGAGCAGCAAAACACCTAGCAATGAAAAAAAAAGCATTTCCAGACAACTACAATGAAAAGGAAATAGCTGTAATTGACTAGCATACATTTTACAGCCCTTGCTATCATAAAAGCTATTAAGTCTTTCAGATCTAAGATACGGGATTTAATTCCTTGGTAACCAAAGAATTTATTCACAAGTAAGTCTTTTGATTTTCAAAGGGATCAAGAACCCCAGAACTTCAGTCTTCCTGGGCTTCAGAGTTCCTCCAACGACCACATCCCTTGGCCTGTAGATTCCAGAGGAGGCCAAACACAGTCTACTACTAGGTGTGGCTCTTTCCAAAGTGCAGGTCCAAAGCCCAGCACAGTATCTGCAATAGCCTAAGTGCTGTACAAGCACCTGCTGCATAGACAAAAACCCTCCTATGTTTAGGCCAGAGAAAACAGCCAGTTCTCAACATACACAGCAAATTACAAAAAGTATACAATCAATAGCTATGTGTTTGGGAAAAACAAAGGACAGGAGAGAAACTAGGTGGCTCAAAACCAACTTCCTAGTCTCTAAGAATCTTTAGTTTATATTACAGAGGAAAACATTTGCCTGGAATTATCAGCCAAATATTTCAAGCTTCTTCTCTAGAAACATAAAGTTTTCTTATTTTTAAGGAAAGGGGGTATTATCAATAGGCAAACGAAAGTCATTCAGCTGAATTAGTTACAGTATACATGCAGTTTTGAAAAAAAACAGCCTCTCATTTTCATCATAAAGTATATTATGAGTATGATGATAAACCAATACACATATAAACATTCAAACAAAGTAGGTCTGACAAAAGGATGAGTAACAGGGATCACACCAGGAAGAATCAGAAATGAGGATAAATGAAGGTTTGTGTTTACAACAGGGATAATGTCCATTTATCATTTTTAGTATCCCTGGAAATTAGAGAGCAAAATCTGCCTCCAAAACTTGCTGACAATAGAAAAGAAGTATTTGCTAGCTCATTCTCCAGACTATAAATAAAGCGGCCAGAAAAACAAAAACTTTTTTTTAAAAATAAATTTATTTTATTTATTTATTTTTGGCTGTGTTGGGTCTTTGTTGCTGTGCGTGGGCTTTCTCTAGTTGCGGCGAGCGGGGGCTACTCTTCGTTGTGGTGCACGGGTTCCTCATTGCGGTGGCTTCTCTTGTTGCAGAGCATGGGCTCTAGGCTCATGGGCTTCCGTAGTTGTGGCACGCAGGCTCAGTAGTTGTGGCTCCGGCTCTGGAGTGTGGGCTCAGTAGTTGTGGCTCCGGCTCTAGAGTGCAGGCTCAGTAGTTGTGGCACACTTGCTTCGTTGCTACGCAGCCTGTGGGATCTTCCTGGACCAAGGCTCGAACCCGTGTCTCCTGCACTGGCAGGCGGATCTTTAACCACTGTTCCACGAGGAAAGCCCAGAAAAACAAAAACTTTTGAGAAACATGAATTTCCAGGTACTATGGAACCTTATACCAGAAATGTAAAAGTCAGCTTTTCCTTTTCACCATGATTTATAGAAGTAATATATTATCGCAATGGATTTATTTACAATTATACTGCAATTCCAGGTCATACTTTTCATTCCTAAATTATCAAACAGAAGTTTTAATTTTAGTAGGGCAATAAGTTATAAAATGTCATTACTGGGACTTCCCTGGTGGTCCAGCAGTTAAGAATCTGCCTTCCAATGCAGGGGACGCGGTTAGATCCCTAGTCAGGGAACTAAGATCCCACATGCCACAGGGCAACTAAGCCTACGTGTCACAACTACTGAGCCCGCATGCCACAACTAGAGAGGCCGCATGCCACAACTACTGGGCCTGTGTGCCACAACTAGAGAGCCTGCGTGCCACAACTACAGAGCCCACATGCCACAACTAGAGAGAAACCTGTGTGCCACAACGAAGAGCCTGAGCGCCACAACTAAGACCTGATGTGGCCAATAATAAATAAATAAATAAATAAATAAATAAATAAATAAATAATAAAATGTCATTACTCAAAACACCCAGGGGAGTTTGAGAGGAATGACTTAGAACATTTGCTGGAAAAACCTATATTGCACATCCAAAATAATAAAACAAAAGAAAAGCTTCATGGCTACAAAATATATTAAGATAATTTTCAAAATATGAATGAACCAAAATGCTATTTTGCATATACTAGCATATATTACATATGCTATTTTGGAAGAGACTGGCTGTATGTTCAACAATCCCATTTCACCTTCCTGGACACACAATGATAACTACTTTCTCAGCCTCTCTTGGAATTCAGGTAGAGCCATGCAACTGGTTCTGGCCAAACAAAACGTGGCCTGTACCCCCCGCCCGTGCTCCTTCACCGGCTCCCCACCCACTGACCAGCTGGATGAAGATGGTGCAAGAAGAACTCTCTGAGGAGGCTCAAGGGGATGGTGAACCACAAGATGGAAGGAGCCCAGGTCTCTGAGTCCCTTGGCTTGGAGCTGCTTGACTAGAAACATCAGCAATGGACTTGACCATGAGAACAAAAGAAACATGTATTATGTTAAAGCATAAGATCAGTATGTTGGTTCTTGCAGCAGCTAGAATTTCCCTAACACAGTTATATTCAAATCAAAATGTCACCCTAACTGGAACTGAAATAAACTCTTGTCATATCCATGGGCAAACCTCTGGAACTGGGTACCCCAATAAGCCCAAGTAGGTGGCCAAGCTTCCATCCGTCTTCTGAGATACAAGGGAAAACAGCTGTGATCAGCCATGCTGCCTATCACAGGGAGGGGCATGTGAACGTGACGTTAGTGCACTTCTTACAGTCACCACAATGGCAGCCAGTTATCAAGAAGAGTGACTCTGAGAGGCAGCTTAAAAAGTAGGGAGAGTGGCTCTGAAAACAGCAAATGATCCATCTTTCATTTCAATGAAAATCAGTCTTAGAATCATAAACCGTTAGTTGCCTAGGGCTACCATAACAAACTACCACAAATTGGATGGCTTAAAACAACAGAAATTTATTTTCTCACAGTTCTGGAGTCTGAAAGTCTGAAATCAAAGTGTTACTGGGGTTGGTTCCTTCTGGAGGCTTTGAGGGAGCAGGTGCCCTATGCCTCTCTCCTCGCTTCTGGTGGTTGCAAGCAATCCTTGACATTCCCTGGCTTGTGCAACGTAATTCCAGTCTTAAACCCCATCTTCACGTCACCTTCTCTGCGTATCCTCTTCTTTTAAGCACAAACAGTCATTGGATTTAGGGCCCACTTTAATCCAGTTTGACCGCATCTTACTAATTAAATCTGCGACAACCCTAAGGTCACATTCTGAGGTTCTGGGTGGACATGAATTTTGGAAGGACACCTACAACACTTTTGATATCTGATCTAAACAAATCTAATTTTTTCTGATTTTATAGTTTTTTTAATTTATAGTATCTCAGTATTATCAGAGTATATTTTCAATATATTCAGTTTACATATAAAACTCACTTAATCATGAAGTATCACCTAAGATCAAGCAATTCTTGTCAGCAGAGCTCCAAAAAGAATGCTAGGCACAATACAGCATTTTGACTTTAAAATTTTAAAGGTAAAAATGCCCCAGCGAACGAAAGTATCATGTCTCTAAGCATTATATGTGGAAATTCAAACTACTGAAAGAGCCACGAAGCATTCCATGACTTGTGCCTGTAGTAGGGCGATGGCTTGGCTAAAGTCCAACGATCAGTACATTAGTAGACTGACACTGTTACCACTTCACTTCCCTCTGAGTTAAACAAACCTCACTGTTTATTTAACTGTCTTCAAGACTCTACAAGAGGACTTAAAACCCATGAAGATTAACCCTGAAGACTATCACAGTCTTACATATTTTTTCAACCATTTTATATATTTTTGCTGCCTACTCACAACTCCAAATAAAGCTGGCATCCATCGATTTAAAAAACCAACTGGGGCTTCCCTGGTGGTGCAGTGGTTGAGAGTCCGCCTGCCGATGCAGGGGACGCGGGTTCGTGCCCCGGTCCGGGAGGATCCCACATGCCGCAGAGCAGCTGGGCCCGTGAGCCATGGCCTCTGAGCCTGCATGTCCGGAGCCGGTGCTCCGCAACGGGAGAGGCCACAACAGTGAGAAGCCCACGTACCACACACACACACACAAAAAAACAACCAACTGGAGGGTGAACTAAAATGCCAACACAGGTACAAATGATGTGTACATTAGTTGTAAAACACTAAACAGAAGATACTTATTTAGCATACACACTCATTTAACCAACATCCAGGGTAAAAAAAATCACCAAAAAATGGTACCCTAGATTCAATTAGTTGTACGATGTGCTGAGAAATGCCAATAAAAATTTTAATCACTTAAATGTATTCAAGGTCATCACTACAAATCTAACATTCTCACTACCTTGTATCAGCAACTGTATACACATAAAAGTAGAAAAGTCATCCTCAATTTCCCTCTCTCCCTCATTATCCTCAGCAAATCTTATCACCTCTGTCCCCTAAATATAGCTGAAGCTAACAGCTGTCATCTTTTGCCGATAGAACAACCAACTCCCAATTTGTTCCCTTGCTTCCACTATCTCAGTCACTGTGGCAGCCATCCACATCCTCTGCTGTGAGTTGAACTGCATTTCCCAAAAAGATATGTTCAAGTCCTAACCCCTGGTACCTGTGAATGCAACCTTATATGGAAATAGGGTCTTTGCAGATGCGATCAAGTTAAGATAAGGTCGTATTGGATTAGAGTGGGTCCTAATGACTAGTGTTCCTTATAAGAAGAGGGACATTTGGACGCAGTCACATAGAAGGAAAATGGCCATGTGACAACAGAGGTAGAGACTGGAGTGATGTAGTTGCAAAGCTAAGGAACACCAAAGGTTGCCAGAAACCACCAGAAGCTAGGAAAAATAAATCCTCCCTCAGAGCCTTGAGGGGGAGCACGTATAGCCTCCAAAACTATGAAAGAACAAATTTCTCCAGTTTGTGGTAGTTTGTTACAACAGCCCCAGGAAACAGGTGTTGGCAGAGCTGTGCTCCCTCCAGAGGTTTTGGGGAGAATTTGTTCCTTGCTTCTAGCTTCTGGAGGCTGTCAGTATTCCTTGGCTTGTAGTCACATAACTCCACTCTCCACCTCTGTCTTCACGTCTTCTCTGTGTGTCAAATCTCCCCTCACTCTCCCTTATCAGAACACTTGTGGATTAGAATCAGGGTCCTCTTGGACAATCCAGGATAATCATCCTATGTCAAAATCCTTAGCTTAATCACATTAGCACGAGAACAGGCTGGGTAACCTAGACACTCCACTGCACCAGCGCATCCCAGGGCTTTGTGCTGTTGACTGAACAATTGCTGCTACGTCTGTGCTGGTTCTGTACAGTCTTTCACCTACAAACAACGTATAGCCTCTGAGTCCACAGTCAAGTACACAAGTAAAATTAAACCAAAAACAAAATTGTGTGTTTTTGTTCATACCTTGGGTATTGATTTTTCATTTCTCTCATGGATTTAGAAAGGAAAATAAAATGTCTTTAACTTAATATATAGAACAGATTTCTCACAGTTTTAAATAAAGGCTAATAATAAATACATTACTATTACTTTAAATAAAATATAAATATTTAAGTCAAAATGAGAACTAAGAAGGTTAAGATTGGATTGAAAGTTAGGAAACCTGAATTCTAGAGCTGGCTTTGCCACTAACTGGCTCTATGTCTTTAGATACGTCACTTTGCTTCTCTAGGCCTTTATTCTCTCAAATGCGGAGAGAAAATGGGAAAATCAGATTAGATCACTGGTTACCAAACTGTGTCCTCAGTGGTCTTAAGTCCCATCTTTCTCTCAATCCAACTCATAATAAAGCAGTTTTCTATTTAAAAGGAAGTCATCTGAATAATATTTCCTTTAAAGAAAGGGCTCTGAGGGGAAAACACACACAGGTTATTAAGGGTCCTTCTTGGTACAAAGTTGTACCTTCCTAAGATTTACATATTAACCATTCCTCAGATATTCTTTTAATCATGTGAGTTTAGGGTGGCTCCCTAGTCTTCCTTACTTTTGTAAATAATGGCGATGGTTCCTTCGGTGTTGTTATACCTTTTACTGGCACTATTTTCTTCTGCAAGAGGGCAGAGGAACCCCATCAGATGTGTCTTTGTAATGTATGAATCATTCCTGTGTGAAATCTGCTAAAATCAAGCAAGTTTTGAAAGATCAGAAGGATGTTCCTTTCTACTCACCCAACTGTGGCATTATAATTAAGGATAATGCTGAGGAGTCAGTTAATGCTAAAAGGGAAAACATGATGTTTTCATTTTCACACTCTTTCCAATGCTTACCCTATGTATGTCTTCAGAAACACTCAACTTTGGATAGAATAAGATGGTCACAGTACAGCCATTTTGAGCTTCTCTCAAATTAATGATTTGGAGTCCTTTAAAAAGTTACATGGGCTTCCCTGGTGGCGCAGTGGTTGAGAGTCCGCCTGCCGATGCAGGGGACACGGGTTCGTGCCCCGGTCTGGGAAGATCCCACATGCCGCGGAGCGGCTGGGCCCGTGAGCCATGGCTGTTGAGCCTGTGCGTCCGGAGCCTGTGCTCCGCAACGGGAGAGGCCACAACAGTGAGAGGCCCATGTAACGCAAAAAAAAAAAAAAAAAAAAAAAAAAAAAAGTTACATGGTTATGACTTAATTTTCACTGCGATACCACATAAGCCTTGTCTCCCCAAAGGAAATCCCTTCAGAGAGAAAAGAAAGGAAAAAAAAAAAAAAATCCAGGTTTTTTTGTTTGCAGCAACAAAGTTTTGTGTAAATGGAAAAATGGCGGTTTCTAGATTTCATATAAGATATATATTCTTAAAAATTCAAATTTAATCAACTATACTCCAATATAAAATAAAAATTTTTAAAAAAGAGAAAAATTCAAATGTAGTAACTCTCAGTATTCCAGTCCTCACATATTAAATTGAGCTCCACATGGTCTACATGAGCACCTCTATACTTGGCAAGAAGACAGGTTCCAATCCTTAAAAACCTTACAGTCTAGTCAGATAACCAGGCAATTGCAGTATAAATTGATAGAAACCATGATAGAAAAAGTACAGTGTGCTAGGGAATCACATTAGGTACTGATTCCAAATGAAAGCAAGTATTTTAGACAAGTATAATGCTTAGCGTAAGTAAGAGATTAACAAGTATCTGCATATAAGTAGTGCGATAATTACATAATTACATGCATAAATGGAATCCACAGTATGGATTCATTACATCAGACTTTCAACTTCTCATATTTGCATCTCCAGCCCAGTCTTCCCTTGAATTCCAGTTTCCTTTGTCCAACTATCTACTTGAACGTCTCCGCCTACTCCTCTAAGATTAACCCATCTTTGGAAAAGGTAATTCCATCCTTCCTTCAAACCCATAACATAGCACTAGTCTGTTCTCAACACAGCACCCAGAATCATTCTTTTAAAGACAGACCAGATTGTGTTCACTGTTCTGCTCAAAAGCCTTCAATGACTTCCTAACTCGGAGTAAAAGCCAAAGTCTGTAATAGCCTAGCAGGTTCTACTGATCGGGCCCTTTACCAACTCTCTGACTCACTGTCCTACCATACTCGCCCTGGCCCATGTCCTCCCAGCCACACAGGCCTCCTTGTCTCAAGGCATCTGAACTAGTTGTACCCATCCTCACCCCCAAATGTTATCGCTGGTTATTTCTGTTCACCCCTCTACTCTAAATCACTAACTTCTGAGGCTAACCACCTAAAAACTTCTATATTAATTTTGGGGTTTCACATTTGGACTTGGGAGCCTTCTGTATTAACAACTATAAGCAGTTTTAAATGGTATTTATTCTTGACTATCAGTACTTAACACTAACACAATTAATTCACTAATTACCAATGAGTAAAAATTTTAAATTACATCATGTAGTAGAATGAATCTACACATTGTGTTTCATCAGCTTAGCTAAAATCTGACAGCTAGGACAAAAAAGCCCTGAGTCAATAGAATAGCAAGAGAACACACATACATGCACACAAAACTCTGAAAATGAATTAACTTATTTTCAGAAAAAGCATAGATTTCTTAAAATTACACCAAAAGTATGGATCACTACTATAACTACATATTTTTAGAACTGTCTCAAGTCTGCTCACATCTCTTATGGAAACCTTACTGAGAATTACTTGAACTTTCTTGTTTAAAAGAATCTTTCTTAATCTAAGAAGACGGCTGACAGAAATTTGGAAATTTGAGAGGAGAGGAATTATTGAGATTTGTTATGTTTGTTGTAATGGAATTCAGCCTATATAGTTCTAATATAACACATTTTCTCTTAAAGTCTGTATGTAAATCAGAAAACCAATTCTTACCCATCTTTCAAGGCCCTGCTTAAATACCCTGTATCTGTGCCTCTTTTGCCTACTGAATTAATTTCTCCCTCATCTGTCTTCCCATAACACTTTACATATACTTCATACTTAAAGCATGATTCACGTAATGTTAAAATTATTAACCTTTCTGTCTTCTGTTAGTTCAGGAGCAAGAATCATGCCATTCACCTTTCTATTCTCAGATGACTTAGACCAATGACAAACACACAGAAGGCATTCAATAAAAGTCTAAACAAATTAACTGAACTAACTGGAGATAAGAAAATATGAAACCACTTCTAGTGATGAGAAAAGCTCAATTTACATATGGTATTTTCTAATAATAAACAAGATATTAAAGAAACTGCCTCAATTACCTAAGATATAAAGGTAAAATAAGCTGAAGAAGAACAATTTAGCTAATAGACTATTCAGAAAGAAGTGTAAATTTACAACCAATCAAGTCTATTACAAAACTTGCCCTTCACACAAAAATAAAATATTAAATTTAAAACCTTTGCATTTTTAGGAGCAAAGAAAAACTAATTACTAGCTATGGATACAAAATTATATACTACTGTGATCAAAGAAAATCAAGCATAGAACTTTCTAAGAGACTATGAATATGACAAAATCCATCCATTTCTTATACTAAATAAAAAGAATCTTTCATTTTCCATATTTATTGTTGTTAATGGTGACAAACTCCTTTATGGCAGCATTATTAACTTTTTAGTTATATGACTAGCTTTGGCTTTTTTATACCAAGATTGGAAGAATGAATGTTTTTCATTCACTCAGTCCTTGTTTATCAGCCTCTGCTTACCTGCATCTTCAGTTTTACTTGAGCCATTCAGCTTGCAGGTTCAGCTGGAGAGGACACTTCTCCAGTCCTGACATGAAGACTAAATGTTGCTCGCTTCTGAAATGAGTGCGTGCTGCAGCCGTCCTAGCGTGTCATCCTACACCACTGGACTCTCTCTCCACCAGACTGGACTCACCCATTCCCTTCCTCTCACACAGTAGAAGGAGAATTCTGGAATACACCACTGAACCAATTATTTCCAAATGCTCACCTCAGAATAATCCACATACACAAACGTCTTAGTTCTATTTTAGTTTATAAACTGTGGGAGTACAACACTGATATCTTCTTGTTTATGCTTCTCCCCCAAAACCATAAGCCTTAGAATAAATGTTCAAGATATACAATTAAAATTTACTTAAAATTTTAGCCTAGTCCCTTAATTTTATGCCCTTGGGTTTTAGAGTAAATACAATTAATGGAAAACAGAACTTCATAGACAAACTAAGATAGATTTTATAAGAACTTTCCTTCACCACCACTATTTACTCCATTTCACCAGTAACTATGTTATAGACATGTGAGAGTTTCCTTTTCATATGATAAAGATGAAAGTTTGGTAGCTGCACACTACAATAATCCCTAATGATTATTAACTTGAAAAAAATATACATTCATCTTACACTAAACCAGAAGATGTTATTATCAAAGGGAGTAAGAGCAACTTTATTCATAAAAAGGATTTTAAACTAAAAGCTGACAACGTCTGGGGAAATAACATACTAATTTAAACGAAGTCCTGATGAACTGAGTATTCACCTCAAGATTTTTATTTCTTGGAGTTTCCTCAAACAGCTTCTGACTCTATCTTATCTCCTTTAGACAACACTTCAGCTCATATAATCCCAAACTTATAAGGAAAATAAAACTATACTTAAGAGCTTTAGACTTAAAGAATTATAATCTCATACTTAGATCCGAGGGCAAAGTTCTGTTCAGATAAATAGGAAATTATGGATTTCAAGAGAGATGTTAAACTGATCCTCAAAGATAACATTTCAACACTGCAAACAATATTTAGATAGTCCAAAGTTGTGTATACACAATATATACAATGCACCAGAAAATTCTTATTGACCATCTTTTCATTTCCCTACAAGATATTTGCCTTGGAAGTATTATCTACCTTTCGGAAGAAAAAGGTTTTCTCAAAATCTTAGGACTAATGCAAATAACAACAAGAAAAAGACTCAACTAACCAATAATAGGAAAGTGTAATATACTTGCTCACCAGTCCCACGGTTATAACAATTTTTATGCCATATGCCTAAAAATGGGGACAGCAGGAGAAAAGAAAAAGCACAGAAAATACATACTAGGAAGAATAACATAGAAGGTTTCCTTTCTTTCTGAATCTATCAATAAATTCTTTTTGGAATCACTATAGATCAGCCTAGAAGAATGAAATAGAAAGGAATCAAATAATAGAAATCACTGGTTTTCCTGACAGGCTTACCTAAAATTTTATTTACCAATTCTCCATTTGCCTATATAGGCATACACACACACACCCAATGATGACCTCAAAGTTAGAGGATATTTCTTGTGTCCAACAAAAGATATGACTTCTGAGCAGAAAGACACTATATGAAACTCTTGAGCTGGAGTTTCTGTTTTGTTCTCTATAGACAGATGAAGAGAAGTAGATGAACAGGCAGAAAAACCAGTTTGTTTGCAATTTCGGATATCACAGCAGAAACAGAACCACCAGTATGTCAATTAAGAGAGCATTTTAAGTCATTTAAAATTACTTGTAGACTGAATCAGATAAAACATTTGGAAATATTTTATTCCCTATAATTTGAAACTAAGAAAAAAAAATCAATCCTGGCTATCCATATGGATGAAGGAAAAAAAAAAAAAGAATCTTGACCTCTATCTACCTTACACCGTAAGTAGACGTTATAAGAAAATATTTATATGACTTTAACATAAGCAAAGATTTCTTAAATAGGACACGAAAAGAATGATCACAAGGAATAGGTGGACATAGTAGGATATATTAGGAATGCCATCAAAAGACACATTAAGAGTGAAAAAAGCAAGTCACAGTATGGGAAAGAGATATATGCAACATATATAACTACCTAAAAACTCATATTTGGAATATATAAAAAGAATCTCTACAAATTGTTTTTTTAATTAAATAAAAACAGTAAAAAAAACTGGACTTCCCCCTCCCCCGGCAACCTTTCTCTGTCATACACACACATATCCACAGAGCCAATAAACACATGAAAAGTGCTCAACCGCAGTTATTGGGAAATGCAAATTAAAATCACAATGAGATCACTATACACCAACCAGAATGGCCAAATTTAGACTAATAATGCCATGTGTTGACAAGGATGTAGAGCAATATGAACACTTATACTATTCTGGTAGAAATATAAACTGGTACAACCTCTTTGGAACTGCTGGCAGGATCTACTAAAGTTAAAACGTGAATAACCTAGGACTCATCCATTCTATTCCTAGAGATTTACCCAACAAAAATACATATGTAAGTTCTCTAAAAGATACACAAGAATGTCTGTAGCAGCATTAATTGTAATTAGAAAAAAACTGGAAACAACACAACTGTCCATAAACAGTAGAATGAATAAACTGTGGTAATACCAAACAGAAACGAAAATGAATGAATTACTACTACATGCAAAAGCATGGACGAACCTCATAAACAACCTTAAGCAGGAGAAGCTAAACACAAAAGTACATATGATCAGCTCTACTTATACAAAGTTCAAACAGGCAGAACTAATTGGCAGGGTGAGAAATCAGGATAGTGGGTCCTTTAGAGGAGGAGGGTGCAGGTATTTAGTAAGTAGGGAGGGTAGAAGGGGATTTGGGGTGCCGGTAATATTCTACTTCTCAAGCTCAGAGGTCTCACTTGGTGACTGAGACTTGTGCATTTTTCTGAATGTATGTTATATATTTTTAAAAGACTTGTTTTCTTTAAAAGCAATTTGACTTAGAACACTAACAATGAGCAAATTTTTAAATTAAAGTTTCTAGTATTCCAAGTTTTAACACCAGTATGAACCCTTAATATATATCCAGAGAGCATACTCTTCCAGAACTAAGCATTTTGAGATTATTTTAAAATCTGACTTCATTTAAGAGAGACTCTTAAGGCACGAAATAAAAAACAAAAATCTAAGCGATGAAGGCATAGGCAATGGGCATTCCCCAAATTCTCCAGTGTACTCTGCAAATTGGTCTTCTGCCACTCACCTCCTATCCAGCCCTCACTGGGCTTCCTCCACACTTAATCCCTTCCACACTTGCCCTGACTTCAGTTCTGCTATTCTGCCTGCCTGAAGTGGCCTCCCTGACCTCCTGTCCCAATCTAACTTTTCATTTGGATTCTACGCCACTGGACACCGCCACCCAAAAGGCATAATTAGTAAGTTTCTATTTCTACCCTTCACACAACTTTAAAAGTTGTCCTTTGTCTGCTCAACTAAGCTCCAAGTGCCTAGAGAGGGCACTGTCTCACTGATTTATACATTCTCAGTGCCTGGCACACAGTAGAAAGATGGATGAAAACATGCACATATGCATTTAAAAAAAAAAAAGCTATAGAATGAGACCAAATTACTTTCAGTTCAACCAGTATTTGAGTGCTTATCTTACCTACGGCTTTTAGCCCTCACTACAAGATTAGAAATGAAGTTACTTTAATTCAGCTGTATTTTGTAGTCCATGTCTTGTTACCTCTTCCGACCTAGCTTAGTTAGCTGTATGATGTTCTAGAGCCACAAATACTATAACTGCAACACTTAGAACAGTTTCAATCATCAAATTAGTAAAGTCATATTCTATTTGAGAGGGAATCAATCCCCACTTGCTCAGGTTCCACTCTGGTCTTTCCCTCCACGGAATTTAATCTTCCCCCTTCCCCACGTTACCCTCTTCCAAGGAGACTTAGGTCTCTCCCATTTGCTTCCTAGGTCGGCTCAGCTGCCCTCCTGCTGCTCAGATGCAGCTCCTCAGACCAGCAGACCCAGTGTTCTCTCTCCCGGGGCACATCGTCCGTCCCCTCCCTCACTGACCACTGGCGAGTTTGCTCTTCTTTTCTCTGAGCCTCTCTTTCCATCAATGACTAGACCTGCTGGTTCCCCAGCACTCCTTTGCCTCTAAGTGCTAGCATACACTCTGGCAAGGAAGGAAGGCAGTAAGGGGAATGAGGGGAAAAGAAGGTGAAAGGAAAAGAGGTAAAGGAAGGGCAGGAGGGAGACAGAGGAAGTAAAATATTAATGGTGTAGGCATACAGCAAAACAGCACAAAGACAACAGTTCTACTGGAGACCAGGAATGACGGCCTCAGGGTGCTCGAATGTGAGTGAATATGACAGAGGAAGTAAAATAAAAACGGTGTAGGCATAAAGCAAAACAGCACGGACAACAGTTCTACTGGAGACCAGGAATGACGGCCTCAGGGTGCTCGAATGTGAGTGAATATGACAGAACAGGTGAACATAACAGATGGAATTCGGGAAAGGCAGGAAAGAGGTGTGAAAATGTGTTAAGATGCTGAAGATAGAGGTAAATGTCTAAGACTTGGTAAGAAAGAAGGGAAACTATGGGCATAAAAATGAGCGGGACGTCCCTGCAGCTCGGAGAAGAGCACGGGCTGTGGGGTGAGACTGCCAGGGTCCAAATCCCAGCTCTGTCGTTAAGAGCTCTACGACTTTGGGCAGGTTCCTTAACGACTCCCTAATGGTAGAATTTTTTGTTCTTCTTCTTCCTCGTTTTAATATTTTTGTCAGTACAGCACCTAGAACAACGCTGGCACACAGTATACACTCAAAACAACTGAATAAATGAGTGAAAACACTTAACCTCTCTGGATTCAATTTCCTTAGCTGTAAAATGAAGATTAGATCAAACCAGATTGTTATGAGGGTGAAATAAGACACATGTAAAGCATTCAGAACAATGTCAGGCATCACAGAAAGCATTCAATAAAGTGAGCTTTTTATTAGACAGCAGGTATATATAACTAAAGAAATTTGAGCACACCTACAGAGAAGTACTCCTCCCAGCAGTTGGCTATCATGAGCAAAATTAGCAGTAAGATAATTAAAAAATAATTTACTTTACAAGGTATAGTGCCGACAATTTTTAAAATCTGGGTATAAAACTTACATAAATCTTGGGCTTCCCTGGTGGCACAGTGGTTAAGAATCTGCCTGGCAATGCAGGAGACATGGGTTCGAGCCCTGGTCCGGGAAGATCCCACATGCCGCAAAGCAACTAAGCCCGTGCGCCACAACTACTGAGCCCACGTGCCACAACTACTGAACCCCGAGAGCCTAGAGCCCGTGCTCTGCAACAAGAGAAGCCACCATAATGAGAAGCCTGCGCACCGCAACGAAGAGGAGCCCCCGCTCACCACAACTAGAGAAAAGCCCACGTGCAGCCAAAAATAAATAAAATAATTTTTTTAAAAAAACCTAAGAACTTAAAAAAAAAAACTTACATAAATCTTTTGAAATTTACTAAGCTCACAGGCTTAGTAAATAAAATCACCATTGATACGAACGGTAGTACTTTATTTCACTAATTGTTTTAGGAAAATAAGAACTAAAACACAATCCTTAGGCTCATTCAGCAGTTTCACAACAGACTACACAAGTCAGCTGACTCTAGAGACCCCATTTTTAAGATAAACGTTGGCACACTTACCCGAGTAGCTCATTCCAAATACTAAATTATCCAGGTACTTTATAATTGCTTTTTGACACGTCTCACTTGTCCAAATGAAAAATTTTGGTAGTGAAGTTGTATATTACATAAAGACAGTTTCTATTTGATGCAGCTCTTCAGTGCCAACCAAACCTGCCATGTAAAATATGTCACCTGGGCAAAGCTACAGTTAAAAACTAATTGTTCTCAGTAATGACATTTGAAATTAGTTTTAATTCAACTCTCAACTTAACGTGCACAAATATCAAGAAGGGAAATTTCTGGTTAAGTGAAAGCAGACAATAAAAAGACTCCATAAAATAAACTTCAGCTGAATATCTCTCTGTTGGCACATCTCCTACCAGCAGTGACAAGAGATCTTTGCTTCTAAGGATTAATGTTATCAGTGTTTACAAAGACTCACTACTAAGGCATAGGCTGCAGGTATCTAGAGAAGCCAGCTCAGTACCCAATACCCTCTAGGCACTCTAGAAAATAAGGCCAATAAGTTATTATTATGATCCTAAGCAGATAAGACAAACTCTAAACAATAAAATAATTGGAACCAAGGCAAGTATCAAAATTGAAAGGGTCTTTTACAATAGGGACCCTTCTTTTTACATGCTCCCGCGCAGGAATGCCCCATTCTTCAGCCATCCTCACGTCCCCTCCCCCACAAGAATAACTTTAGCTGCTGCATATGATGAAAGACGCTAAAGATGAGAGTCTGCATGCACGACATGCGATCGACCTAGAGGCAAAAACAAAAAAAATTGAGACCACCACCGTACACCATTACTTAACATTAATAACTATTAAGCAAGTTCTAAAAGATGAAGACTGCACTTGCTAAAAATAATCAAACCACAAAACCTATAGTTAGCCCAAATAAATTACATCTGTGTAACACAAACTCTAAGCCTTAATTTATTTGCTCTGATTATGGTAGCAAAGGGTTCCACAACGTATGCTAAATAAGCCTTCACAGATTATACTGGTGGAATAAAACAGGGACTCAAATTAATCAGAGTCAATCTACAACAAGCTGAAGAGTGGTAATAAAATAAGAGGCGGTAACAAGAATTATAGTTAGTTAGCCGCTTGGCCTATTCCTGCATTTCCTTCAAGTATCTGCTCAAACCCCAACGAGGTAACGCTGACCACCCTGCTCATAGCACCACAGACTGCCTCCTCCCAGTGTGCCGGCACCACTTGCGCCGTCCTACTTTTTCCTTTTCCATAGCATCTGTTACTTAATATATTATATAAGTTACTTCTATATTATGTTTGCAATCTCTTCCCTCCACCAGAATATAAGCTACCAATCTTTGTTGGCTGTATCCTGAGCACCTACAACAGTGCCTACAGTAGAGAAGTCATTCAATGCCTGACACATAGTGGCCTCCATAAAAAGTCATACAATGGCTGGCTGGCTAATATTTAAGATATGTTTTATTATGATAAAAGTGTTTTAGTTACAAAAGAACAATCTATTCTTAACCAAACTGGTTGGAAAGGAAGAATTTTATTTATCAGCTTTTTTAATCTTAAGTATCTGAGGATTTAACTGAAACAAATGGGTGAAGATCAAAGTTAACTATTGTCCAATAAGATCAGGTATCTGTATCTCACTTGGTCAACATTCACAGAACACCCGCTTATATACAGAGTTCTAAGAAACGGCAATTTGGGCTTAGATTGCAAAAGAAACAGAAAATAGAATTTCTCTTCCCAAGCAATTAACAATCCAGATGACAATATGCAATCCACAAACAAAACAAGTAATCAACAGTTTTCAAAAATAACTGCAAATTCTTAACAAGTTCATTTCTATCTTCCAGCAGATGGCTGACCAAAACAGTGCTTTGTTGATGTTTTTAACAAATTTTCACAATGAATAATCATGTTCAAATGCTTTCTCTTCTCTCTGCCTATGGATAGAGTCTCTAGCACACTCTATCTAAACGCACCTGATTGTGCTCTGGGAAAAGAGCTGTACTTTTTCTGTTCTGATAACCTTCAACTCTTCCCTATTTCAAACGTTCAAATACTTCCATCTATGAAGTTCAGCCAAGTTCACAAACTATCTGGCAAAACAACAAAATACAAAGAGAGCTGGGGCCTTGGCAGGGAAAGGGATGAAGGTTAAAGCTATGTTTGAACAATTCCTTCCTTTCCTCTACTAGGTTCAAAGTCTTTCTCTTAACTATTATTTCATTGTGGAAGCAATATAGTACAGTGGTTCAAAAACATGGATTCTGGCGCCAGAGAGCCTAGGTTTGAATCGATTCAACTAACATTGCCCCTCACTTCCTCTATGTCTTAGTGCCCTGCTTGTAAAACAGTACCTTCCTCATTAGTTTGTTGTGAAGGCTAAAGAGGCCAATGTATCTGTAAAGCACAGCGACTAACACTTTGAATTTACCATTGTTACTGGCCTCAAGTCTTACAAACTTGGGATTTACTTTTAACAATTTACTTCAATAAAATCCATTATGACTAACAATTTTAGGTGTGTCCAGAAAGTAATCACAGGATATAACCTGCTTTATAAACTGTGGGCTCACATAGGAAATGAATAAGAAAAAATGTTCTATGTATGTAAAGCTCCGTAACCTTTCAAAGAAAGATAAGAAGAGTTTCAGTGTCATACAACAAGAAATTAATGTACCTTGAGTAAAACAAATGACACGATATCACTGTATTTCCAGAACATTACTTCAAGAGCTGTGTACAGGGCAGTTTAAACCAGTAGAAGACTGGAAGCAGAGAAACCTGCAGAGCAGGCAATGACTTTAACAATCCAAGCAACAGGGCAATAGGGGTTTAGGTCACATGGTGAACCTGGAAAGGAAGGGGGAGAGAGGCCATGCTAGAAGTCTGAGGGTCAGAGGAGCAAGAGGATACTGGGAGTGCAAAGGGATTTTGCACTTTCTGGAGGATGGAATGGAAGATGACCTTACATTGATTTCAGGTGATCACATGCTCAATCGAAAAGGTTCCTGTAAAGCAAGGGTCAGCAAACTACTGCCCAGGGGCCAAGTCCGGCCCGTGGTTTGTCTCTGTATGGCTGAGAGCTAAGAACGACTCAGATTTTTAAAGTAAAATGTTAAAGGGTTGTAAACAAACAAAAACAAAACAAATAAGAATATGCAACAGAGAACTATGTGACCTGAAAGGCCTAAAATACTTCCTATCCAGCTCTCTACAGAAAAAGTCTGCCAACTCCTGCCCTAAAGCACTATTAAGGCAGATTCCAAAATCAGCTGGAACTGATGGATAATGAAGAGGTTAGGGGCTGCACAGTGTAAGGTCCATGATTTCCATTTTCTCTACTCTCTGCTCTGCTGCCGCAAGAGAAGAGTTTTGTTTTCTACTCCATTTACCTAATAATCCTCAACGTGATTATAAAAGTAAAACTGTAATACTCATTAAAAACACCCTCCCCAGCACTGCAAACCCCAGGCCTACAGAGTCCACTCTGAATATCTAAATAACAAGGACCACTTTAAAGTCCTTCATCCTTCTTCATCACCAACAATAAATCTACAAATAAAATCCAAGTGATTTGTATTAAAAAAAAAACCACTAATACATGAAATTGTGAAATGTAGATTAAAACAGTAACAAACTATCCACAAAAATATACACTTGTGGAATGAAAAGTCATTTTTTCCCATCTCCAAAATCAAACTAGTATACTGACTTATAAAAGGTTCTATCTAGGCAAGAACTTCAAGCTTCCTCCTCACCTCAAAACACAAAACAAGCACTTCAAATATATATGAAATATATATTATGTGTGTATGTGTCTACTTATGACATTTCTACCTAAGTTTTTAAAGAAGGCTTATCACAATCTTGCAGAGAGCCACTTACCCCGAGAATAAAAATGTTGATTTTAAATTTCTTAAATAAAATTTACCTTTCAGGAAAGCAAATTAGTTCGTTACGGCAAAAGTCACTGTACATGTAGACTGCAACAACAGAGACCCATCTCTATCAGGAAACCAAATCTGTAAAACTTAGGTCTGAAGTATGACTGGACACAATGGAAATCAACACCCAAACAATAGGCCAATGGACCCGAGTCTGAGAAACATTCAAGTAGTCCACAGCACAGCAGATAGAGCAGGGAACTGTCAACATGGTATAACAGTTAGGAGTATAATCTCAGGGGTCAGACGGGCCTATGTTTGCATACTGGCTCACCTCTTCCTGTGTGAACCTGGACAAGTTACTAAACCAAGTCTCCGTTTATTTGTCTATAAAATAGATTAAACTGCCATCTAAATCATATACCTATGGTGTTCGGCACAGTGCCTGAAACACTGCAAGCATTCAATCACTGTTAACTAATGTTATAATGTTTGTATATAAAGCTCCATGTTCAACAAATACTGGCTATGGTTGTTGTTAGGGCAGAGCTGAGAAGCAGGCTCTAGGAGACTGGACAAAGGAACAGTCAGTATTAGGAATGGCAAAGGTCAAACAACTGACTGGTCAAGCTCCATCACCAGGTGAATCTGGCAGTTAGAATGAGATGGTTCAAACAGGTAGGCAAGCTGACATGAGGGTAAATCAGCAGTAAGTGGTAAAAACAAAGGAAAGAAAGAAAGGAAGAAAGGAAGAAAGAAAGAAAAGAAAGAAACCAGCTTTGAGGATTTATTCCTGAGAGTTAGAGTGAACTGAGAGGAAAAGGTGGAACCGCAGTCTCCCAGCAACTAAAGTGCTGGGCTGGAAACCAGGGAAGGGAGTTCAATATGGGAGGCGGAGGAGGGGAAGGAAGGGAGGGAGGGAGTTAGTTGAGTTTGAGGGGGAGAAAAAGGGCCCCGGAAGCAAGGCAAGAGCTTAGTTTAGTTACGAGAAAGAGGTACCAAGGACATGGCTGGGACCCAGTAGCCATGTTGCCTTGATCTCGGCCAGGCTGGGTCCCAAAATACCAAGTGGAGCTGAAACTACTGGGAGGCTTTGACAGGAGAGAGAATGGTAAGAACCTCGGCCACAGATTAGCGGGGTACTGGGGCAGGGAACTCTGTTGATACGTAGGAATCTCTCCTTCCCTCAGAGCCACATTTCTTTGAAAAGTATCCAACGCCAACCTTTACCTCCCGTGTCCTGGTCCCCCCACTGCTCCATGAACGTGCTCGCTCTTGAATCAGTCTCCCCAGCCCAAGCCCCAGCCCCACGCCCAGCCCATCCAGACTTCTGTTAACATTCCTATTCTCCAGTTTTCTTCTACTTCTCCAGATTCTTTTAAATCTTTTCTAATGGGATCCCTTCTAATGGAAGCCCCCATCAACAAGTCCTTTAAATATGGCAGCTTCGATACATGTGCGTGCTCTGGCTTCTCAGGCTCCTCACCTCCAGTCCCTTCCGTGACTTCACTCGTAACTCCCACATCTCAAGGTCAGCTCAGATCTCTTTCCTGAACTATATACTGGTACCCAACTGGCTGCTGGACCTCTCTTCTAGGAAGACCCACAAATATGAAATCTAAATGCAAATTAAACTTACCATCTTCTCACCTCCTAAAGCTTCTCCTCCTCATGTATTTTCTCTCTGGCTCCCCCACTGGTCACTCAAATCTAAAAACCTCCTAGTTATGCTGGACACATTGGTTTTTTTTGTTTGTTTGTTTTTTTTGCGGTACGCGGGCCTCTCACTGTTGTGGCTTCTCCCGTTGCGGAGCACAGGCTCCGGACACGCAGGCTCCGTGGCCATGGCTCACGGGCCCAGCCGCTCCGCGGCATGTGGGATCTTCCCGGACCGGGGCACGAACCCTCATCCCCTGCATCGGCAGGCGGACTCTCAACCACTGCGCCACCAGGGAAGCCCTGGACACACTGTTTTTTGCTTTTTTCCCTCCATATCAAATTCGTCACCAGCCAAATCTCCATTCTGAATCTCTCTAATCCATCCTTTCCTCTCTCCACTCCTCCTGCAACCGATTTAGTTCAGGCCCTCATCTGTCTTACCTAGATGACTACTGCAATAATGTGCCTTATCCATCTTTAAGTCCTTATACCTCATCCTTCCACCCTGCTTGCCAGGAATGGTTTTCTAAAATGCTATAATGTCATTAGTTAGTCTCCTGTGAAATATTCTTTAATGAGTCCTCCACAACCTCGAGATGACAGTAACAATAATTAAACCAACAACAACAACAGGAACTTACACTTACCGAGCACTTATTCTCATCACTTTCCTATGAGGTGGGTACAATTTTCAGCTCCAATTTACTGAGGAGGCAACAGAGACCAAAGGAGTTGTCCCAGGTCACAAAGTAAGTTAGGAGTTGGCAAAGCCAGGATCCAACCCAGAGCCACGCTCTTAACCACTGGACAATACTGCCTCACCTAAACTCCTAGCACACAAAGGAAGTTCTTTGACCTTTGCAGGCTCATCTCTCCGCATGTTCTACTTTAACCTTTCATCCCTGTAGTCAAACTAGACCCACTGGCAGCACCCCAAACACCCCAACATGCTTTCATTTCTCACTGATGCCCCCCTGTTTGGAATGTCCCATCTTACCTCCTTCACCAGGTTAGCTACGCTTCTCATCCTACAAAACTTGGTGGAGACATCTGCTCAAGAATGCTCTCCAGGGCAGGGGTTGTATCGCTCATCTCTGCATCACAGTACTTAATGAATGAATGTGATTTGCTGTCAATGCCGAGCAGCAGGCAGGTGCTAATCCGTGTTAAAGAGGAAAAAATTTTTAATGCATCTAGTTCCTCATATGTATTGATTAGTGTTAGAAAGTCTCTTCAAAGTGTAAGAAAGTCATGTTTCTCAGCACATAAAATCCCGTCCAATTAATTTATTAAATCATTTTTCAGAACTGAGTTTTCTTTGCAAATATCTAAGTGACTTGCAGGTCATGACAAGTAGCCCCTTGTAATCTACCTTCACTGGATAAATCTTATACAGATTTTCTAAAGAAATTATGCTCTCATCTCTATTTCAGTGGGTATATTTTATTCTTAATTGCAAGGTAATTTCTTTGTGAGATACTTATAAAGCATCAAATTTAGGGGAAAACCCAGATTTTCAAAAGAAAGGTAAGAAAAAAGGGGGAATTTAGAAAGAAAACCCTTACTGGATTGTTGAATCATAAAAACCAATTCAAATTCAGAGCTTAATAATAAAAGAGAAGACATGTTTTTAAACTTGTTTATCAACGAATGTTCCTTTGCATTAGATCTGGGGAAGCCCATATTTAGAAAAATCATCAGAATACACTAATTAAAAAAGGTGAGGAGGGGGGGGGCTTCCCTGGTGGCGCAGTGGTTGAGAGTCTGCCTGCCGATGCAGTGGACGCAGGTTCGTGCCCCGGTCTGGGAAGATCCCACATGCCACGGAGCGGCTGGGCCCATGAGCCATGGCCGCTGAGCCTGCGCGTCCAGAGCCTGTGCTTCGCAACGGGAGAGGCCACAACAGTGGGAGGCCCGCGTACCACAATAAAAAAAAAAAAGGCGAAGGGGGGGGTGCGGAGTTCCCAGGTGGTCCAGTGGTTACGACTTGGTGCTTTCACTGCCATGGCCCTGGGTTCAATCCCTGGTTGGGGAACTAAGGTCCCACATGCTGCATGGTGTGGCCACAAAAAAAGGCAAGGGGTAGGCTAGAAGAAAGTGAGAAGAAAGCAAAAGTAGTCTTTTAGTCAGAAGGGGGTAGGAAAATCAGAATTTATTTTCCCAAGGATGCCATTTGAAATAATTATGAAAAATAATTTATACTAAAAGGCCCTCAGCAATAAAGTCAACTGTTTCATATTGGTGTGCATGGAGCACAAATGTGATAGCAAATTACAGTTTTACCCTAACACTGAAAAATAATCATTAGAGATTCAATAAGCTATGCCTGAGAAAACACTTCTTTTCCAAGATGCCTTTAAGCTCCAGCACTTTGAAAGATGGGAAACTCTCCAAGGCTAGAAGTAAAGCTTAGCCAATACTATATACTCCCATTGAGTTTAGTTTCCTATTTCTGTAGCATTCATTTGAAATAGGGTTGTAGCATAGAAAGATGGGTTTGATTTAATCGCTCTGAATAGAAAGATGTGTGCTAAAGATTGTAATAAAAGAATCTTCTCCTTGGCTATAGGAATCCAAGCTGATTACATCAGACTTAAAAATAATGTGATTTTTGTAATTTCTTTATTCAGAAAGAGAGAAAGTGTCTCACAACAGGAAAAAGTAGTGTGCTCATTAATTTGCAGGGTAGTGATTTTTTTTAAAAAAAGGTATTAATCCAAGTCACCTAAGGCCTGACTTCCCTCGCATCCACTTATTTATCTATTTGGATTCTTAACCATTAATGACAGTGTCTGCAATTACTAATTATCCATTTCAATAAAAAGCACCATTTTCAATAAAGACAAAAGTCTTAACTAGCCACTTAAGTTAACAGTCGTTCCCTATTACCCTCTTACAAATCCTGCCACAAAAAATGTTTCAATAATATAAGCTGTACTATCTTGCTTTCCTAGCAGAATTTCATAATGCTCCACTCATTTAAAACATTTGTCCAAAGATCAAGGAAATAATACAGCAAGAACATTCAGTGATGTACCAAAGAGCCGTCATATTGCTGACAGGAAATTGCATTTCCCTTTGCAGCTCAAATAAAGCATACCTATGCAGAACCAAGAAGAACCAAGCAAAACCACAGAGAAACGTGGTAGGAAACTTTATTTTGTATCACTGGTGATTATTAATACTTTCATTTTTTCATTATATAAGATAAATATTATGGAGTTGAACGGAGATTTTACGTAACATTTCAAGAGGAAACTTGAGGCTTTACAGCAAAGTCAGGCTAGCCTGTCTGCCTCAGCTTCTGTTCCTACTCTGCAAGTGCGTGAGCAGGCCTAATTACTGACATTTTACTTGTAAGAAAAACTACGTAACTGAACAAAATTCATTTTCAAGCAAATCCAGTCATCCCACAAAACTCAAAAGAAGTACAAACCAACCAATAATTACTAAGCACTTACCAAGGCAACAACGAAAGCATGCCTGTCTTCGCTTGTCTCGGGCACGGCTGAAAAGAGCCTCTTAGACCTCAAGTCCAAGTCCAAAGGCCTCAAGTCCAAACCTGCCAGGTCTCTGGCCAGCTCCTTAACTCACCACCTGAAAACAAAGCAGTCTCCCTCACTGAAAAATCAGCTGCCTGTCCCACTTCTGCAGTAATAAACAACATTCTCCCAGACTCCAGGGCTGCAAAACCTGGGTCACCTTTAAAACCTCCCTCCCTCTTGTCATCCATATCCACTTAATCAATTCACCCTGCAGCCTTCAGAGTATCTCTTGCATCCGTCCTTCCTCTCTTTTCCCCATGTCACCACCCAGGTTCAAATTCTTGACCTTAACTGCCCACTTCTCTCTCAACTATGGCGACAGCCACCTAACTACTGTTCCTTCCCCTGGTTCCTCCCAACTGCACATTCCGGCGCACATTCCACTACCAGATCCACTGTGGGACCCTCTTCCTGTCTCACCTGAAGCTTGTGACTTTCTCTGGAACATTTTAAATCCTTGTAGTAGTTGTAACGATAATATCTTAGCTTTCTAAACCTAGGGATCGTGTGCTCTTCTAGATTACCAAGCTTTATAGACGTTCAAGGATTTACTCTTTTGGCAATAAGTTTTATTCCAATACTTTTGAATATACCATAGCTTGTCCTGCCTTGTCAAAAATCAAATAAATGGTGAATACTTTTTCTTGATTGCCTTGAGTCATCATTATTAAAGGATATGTAAGAGTATAATAAATGATATTCATAAAAATGTCCTCAGGGAGCTGGCTGGCTCCCACTTTATGACTGCTACTTCTGATATACCCCAAGTGCTTGCACTTAAATTCTGTAGTGTCTCTTTGGGCTGTTTAGAGGCCCTTTTACTAGCCTCCTGGCTCAGGGATGTGTTTGCAATTGGTAACACTGCCTGATAACCAAAAAGGGGAGATGTACTTGTATTTATAAACTTGTTTCTAAAGTGTTGTCTTTCCAAATTCTTTGAAAAATTGTGAAGGCAGTGACTCTGTATGCAATCTACATTTCCTGTTATTCCTATCTACTGTTTTATCATCAAATCACTAGCCTCACACAGATTTTACTTAAAAATCAGCTGGGAAATAAGTATATTTACACACAGAACTACAACCACAATAAATGACATGTGGAGTGTGCGACAGAAAAAGCCAGAGAATTTAAGTTGTTGCTATGAAAGCACTAAAGGTTTGTATGTTTAGTTTTCTTATAATTTATGTATATATATATATATATATATACACACACACACACATATATATATGGACTATACACAAACATAATTGGTCTCAAGTGCAGCCTGGAACTATTTACCGCCGTGAATCAGAATTTCTGCAGCCAGCCACAGATAAAAGCTACGTTCCATGGGCATCAGGGAATTGCAGCATGAAGAAACAGAAGCCAGACAGCAGGACCGTGGTAGCTGGAGACTAGACATCAGAGGTGCAGAAGGTCTGATGCTGAGTGAGGAGACGCTGATGAAGAGTGGAGAGAGGAGGCCTCCACTGGGGCCACTGGGCTTTCCTACTGCACGTGCAACCTTCACGGCAGGGAGCAGCATCAGTATTTCACCTCTACACAAAACCATTCCTAAAACAGCCTAGAAAATTCTGGTAAAAGTTCAGGATTTTACAAAATCTGAGATATACCTGCATGTTAGCTTCTTCAAAAATAAAGGCACTGGGGCTTCCCTGGTGGCGCAGTGGTTGAGAGTCCGCCTGCCGATGCAGGGGACGCGGGTTCGTGCCCCGGTCTGGGAGGAGCCCACGTGCCGCGGAGCGGCTGGGCCCGTGAGCCATGGCCGCTGAGCCTGCGCGTCCGGAGCCTGTGCTCTGCGGTGGGAGAGGCCGCAACAGTGAGAGGCCCGCGTACCGCAAATAAATAAATAAATAAATAAATAAATAAATAAAGGCACTGTTTTGCTTTCACTCAAAAATAAGTTTATTATTTGATTGATATATAGCTACACATACACAGAAAAACCATCTCCGAGTTTTTAAGCAATTAATCTCTCAGGGCAGCAGTGCTTCCTGTGAATATGAAATGAAATGTTTTGTCTGTGAAAACAGACAAAAAGTCTTACATATATTCACTAACGCTCGAGGAAAGAAATTACACAGTGTAGTTCAGACTCCTAAAGTATCTTTAGTCAACCTTCCTCTCCCACTTCTCCACGTGTGCTCATCTGACACCGTGTCACAGCTGCCCTCCCTCTCTGGCTTGTTGCCTTGATGCAGGCTTTGATGTGGCTTCATCTAATTGAGTTTTATGGGCTTCCCCGCCACAATGTCAGCATCTCCAGTGACGGAAAATCAAGCTAGCCACCTCAACAGCAGGTTAAAGCTGGTTTTCTACTCTCTCCATACTTGCTAACACCAAGACGGAAGGCCTGGGAGAACTGGTTCCCTTTGCACAACACAGAAATAGACATAAGAATACAAACAGAAAAAAAGGAATATAAGATACAAGTTTCTGCATACAATCAATTAAGCGTGCTAACAGAAGGTAAGAATGGTATGTAAAATTTCGGATACTCCCCCAAAATTCATTCTTCAATGTGATTTTTCTGAAGCTTGGGCCAAAATTAATATTACTTTGCCCTCCATGAACATATAATAGTAACTAATGCCTGCAAGAGAAAAGACAGTAAGGAAAGAATGGGTGGGAATGGCCAAGATATTCTGGAAGTTTCTACTTGCCTACAGTCCACTTAAAGATAATTGGAGTTAACCATATTTCAAAAATTGAGGGCAATTTGCTAAGCAAAAGGAAAAAAAAAGAAAAAGGAGAAACAGGCATCCTGGATAAACCATCTTTTCTTTGAAATCCAGAATATCTTTTCACATAAATCTGTTTTAGGTTTATCCATCCAGTATTAAAAACAGAAGCTATGGTTATTTTAAACTCAAGACTGGTGTTTCTAAACACACAAGATGTAACAAGTTTTAACTCCAGTTTATGGTGACACACCACAGTAGACTGAAAGAGAATAGCCCCTAGGTTTAATAAAAAAAAAACCTCTCACTTACCCATCTATTTTTGAAGGCTCACTTGAACCACATAAAATGATGCTCTGTTATAAATAGCATACAAAAGGAGAAAGCTTTTACCCTTTGCCAGAAGGCACTATTCCAATATAAAATGAGAAGGGAAGGGGCTGACTTCATGTTAGGCTCATCCCGGGTGATTACACTAGGAGCCCACGCCCACTGCAGGCCCTGCCTGGTCTTGGCCACCTCTGACAATGGTCATCCCTCCCTCTTCCCACTGCTCCAGTTCCTACTTTACTACCTTGGCTTCCTACACCCCTGGTATCCAGCTCATACAAGTGTGCCAAGCTACACAAAACCCAGGCAGTGAAAGACATCCATCTCCCAGAGATACCCCCCAGAGTTCTCTGTAACAACGGATTCAAAGGAATTTAAAGAAAATAAACATAAAAGGGTCTCTCAGCTGAGCTCAGGAGAGCATAGCCTTAAACAGACAGAAAACGCTATTGGCATAACTTCTTCATTGACAAATTACTGGAAAATACCAAATAACATAAAACAGACATGAAATGTTTATGATAGGAGGGTACCGACTGAATACTGTGCCACTGAGGTCTGTCTGATAAAGCTAGAAACATTCTCCCAAAGGCAAGAGACTTGATAAAGACTCTGAACAGAGATAACACTCTCTTAACCAACATCCTTTCAACCAACCCACCAGGATTAACCACATCTCCATCCCTGCAGTAAAACCCACCAGTGAAATCCACGGCACTCTGAGGTCCCCACAGCATCAGGGCACATTTCTACCCGTACCTGCTGAGTGGTAGGTTCAAACCAACCCTATAATACCAATTGTATTTGTAATTATATTAACCAATATAAATGGAGAAATATGAATATAAAAGGAAAATTTATTTCTATAAAAACTAAACTGAATGCTTTGGAGAAACTCAATAAAGTGAATCAATTAACAAAATACTAGGTTTGTGGAAAAATTGTAAATGGAGGGGCAGTAATAAAAATCTAGCCCCCTGGTTCTGAAGCAAGAACTAAAATAACTGTTCTGCTCCTGATTCAGTTCCTGGAACTACCTGTCAGTCTAGACACACTACATCAGAAACTGTTATTCTTCTGCTCTTCTCAGATCCTTTCTTCAATATAATGCTTTAGAGGAATCATACCTCCATGCCTCCACACAAAGTCTAGGATAAGGAACGTATAAAAAAATACCTTAAAGCATTTCATGCTCTGCTTTGACCAACTTTTTCAATTAACTGACTAAATACTAGTTCCAATCTTATTAAATAAACTTAACACAAACTATCCAAAGGCACAAAAACCAAACGTCATCACGTGTTTGACACAAGTGGCAGCTGTGCAACTTTCAGAGGGGGCCGTTTAGTAGGAGAAGTCAGAGCGGACCATCGGCACCATTATTCCAAGTTAATTCTGCCAAATGCAGCTGCTACTCAGGGCAATGGCTTCAGACATTCTTCAAGTGTGGATGTGGGAAAAGTCCTCTGCTTTGTAAATTGCATTCTTAAATTATAGATGACGGTTTTCTCCTTAATATTGGTCAAGAGAATTATATATTTAAATGAAAAGTCTGTGGCAAAAAGAGAAGATGACAATAAGGCTTGTGGGAGTAGTTACCCTTTTAAAAAAAATTGTGGTAAAATACACAACAAAATATTTACTATCTTAACCATTTTTAAGTATACAGTTCAGTGATACTGAGTACATTCACACTGCTGTGCAACCATCGCCACCATCCATCTACAGAACTTTCTCATCCCAAACTAAAACCCTGTATCCGTTAAACACTAACTCCCCACTCTCCCCTCCTCCCAGCCCCTGGAAACCACCATTCTACTTTCTGTCTCTATGAATTTGACAACTCTAGGGACCTCATATAAATGGAATCATCCAGTATTTGTCCTTTTGTAACTGGCTCATTTCACCAATCCTAATGTCCCCAAGGTTCATCTATGTTGCAGCATACGTCCGAATTTCCTTCCTTTTAAAGGCTGAAATACATTTTGTTTACCCATTCATCTGTTAATGGACACTTGGGTTGCTTCCACCTTTTGGCTATTGGGAGTAATGCTGTTATGAACAAGGGTGTACAAATCTCTCCTCCAGACTCTGCTTTCAGTTATATACATGCCCAGAAGTGGAACTGCTGTATCATATGGTAATTTTATTGTTGATTTTTTCAGTAACTGTCATATTGTTTTCCATAGCAACTGCACCATTTTACATTCTCATCAACGGTGCACATGAGTTCCAATTTCTCCACATCCTCATCAACACTGTTTTTTAATAGGTGGTATCTCATTTGTTTTGATTTGCATCTCCCTAATAACTAATTAGTGATGTTGAGCATTTTTTCATATATTTATTGGCCATTTACACATCTCCTTTGGAGAAATGTCAATTCAAGTCCTTTGCTCATTTTTCATCGAGTTGGGGTTTTTTGTTTTTGTTTTATTTTTGTTTAGTAACCCTGACTTTTAAGACTTCCAGGTACTTCTACTTCTTTTTTCTAGAAAGAGACACCCCTCAACGCACACACCTAGATGCTCCCATGCAAGCCACTGCACCCAGCCGTACCCTGTACAACTCATACTGCATTGTGAGTGGCACCCCAAGGGGCGGTACAGTGCTGACCCCTTATAGCTGACACATCTATAAGCGGTGGCTCTGCTTTCACAACTCAGGGGCTCAATTTCTGATTTATGTTTCCCTCAGCAGAGGCTCGCCACTGCCAGGCACGCACTGTGTGCACCACAAACGCTAACTTCTCTCTGCCTCCATCTTATCTCTAAGTCTGGCCCTAACTCTTCCCCTTTTTCATCCATTCTTCCAAAGAAAATTCAAGTTTCTAGATTGAAACGGATCCTTTAACAAACACTTTTTTGGCATTTCTCTATCACTAAACCTGCTAAATTAGGGAGATATAGAGATAAGTACCAGTCCCTGTCCTTAGTAGAATTCCAAAGTACCACAAAATACAGAAAACTGCAAAAAAGAAAATAGAGGCTTGCTTTGGAATCAAATCCCAGCTCTGTCATTTACTATAAATTGAGTTTTCTTATCCATAAAATGTGAATACTATTTAATCACAAGGTGGTTATGACGATTAAGTGTAATAAAGTTTATGAAGCCTAGTCCAATGTGCTTTAGTTTTCTTTCTTCTGTATTGGTATTTTCTTTCTCTTTGTCTGTCTGTCTCTCTCTCAAACTGATGGTCTAAGGCAGGGGTGGAAAGAGAAAAGAGGGTGATAAAAGATATATTTAGGAGGGAGTAATCTCCCTATAAAGTATCCACCTGTCGCTACCTATAAATTATTATAGTTACTAATTACGTACTTCTTATGGGTCAGGTACTAAGCTATGGACTGAAAATATTGAGATAAAATTCAATTCAAGGACTAACTTACCTAGTTCTCAAGACTCACCACTCTTGCCCCTGAGCTGCCCACCCCTGCCATGCCAAATGAAGGCATGGCTTCCTCATCTCTAAAACAGAAATGCTAGACAGCATACTCCTTTCTAACTGAAGCTCCAGCAAGAAGGGTAATAATCCCGCAAAAAGACGTGCCAAAAACTTGACAAAAAAGCACAGTATACAGCTGATAGTGAAGGCCTTTTGGCATTTGGAAAATCAGTTTTAAGTTAGGTGCTTCCTGCCTGTAGGAAGCTGTTTTTACACCTCTTAGACCACTTAAGTCTATGTTAATATCATTTTCCTCTCCAAAAAGGGATGTTACATAACTATAAACTAGATTAAGTTTTACAATCTAGGTAGGTCAGTCTTGCTCAACACCACCTCTAAAAGTCACATTACTAAGTTAGAAACCAGCATTATTTTCTCTATCTCAGTCCCGAAGTACTGCTTTGAGTTTCTGCTTCTGCTCTAACAAAGAGAGTGACTGCTTTGTCCTCTATAAACAGTACTCTCTCTTCCCCTGGATGATGTTAAATATCATTTGTAAATTATATAAGTAATTAAATGTTGAAAACATTATCATTTAAGGCAACAAAACAGAGGAACACAGTAGGAATCTTAACACTGCTTCAGCTTTTACACCAATTCTCTCTGTCCTTCTAATGATGGTTATAAAGAGTCTTGAATGGCTCTTTCTCTGCTGACTGTGACATCACCATTGGCAGCCGCTGCACTATAATTGTTTTTGGGGAGAAGCGCTGCACATCTCTGAGCATGCTATATTCTCCACTCCCTCCCTATCATCCAAACACTGTATTTAGTGAACAATATAAACAATACATCAATTAGAGTCCTTTAAAATTGAGAGTCAAACAGAAAAACGCACCAATTATCTGGTTTTCCGTGTTGTATAACAACATAATTTTGGAACTATGATTCATTTGCTTCATTATAAATAATGAGTTTTCAAATTATTCTCCCCTCCTCTAGCACTTGCTTATGTCATATTAATCTTTTTCCACAAGTATCTATATGTTTTCTGACTTCATGACTCATTTTGCCCTGAGGAGACCATGCTTCAATTTCTTGATTATGGCAACTACGTCAAAAAAGAAGCCACAATGACTAAATTCAAAAAAAAGATACCAATAATCTTCTGTTGATTCAAGTGTCACTAAAAGTAGACTTGTGCTCTGTTACAATTCACTCTGAAAAAGTCAAATTAAGACTGAGTGAAATGACAGGAAAATGTAGATCCTACAATGTAACATATACTGACGCAGGCTACATCCCATTCTGCAAGCCAAGTGAGAGGTTTTTGGTGATGATTTCCTCATTTCTTCAGACCAATCTGTGGCTTTAGTAGTCTCTGAATTTGCACCACTCACTTAAATGCAAGATGGCCTGCACTGGAACTTAGACCATAAACTTTTCTTCCCTCTAAAGATGAAGACTTGTGGATGAGGCCACAAAACCTGTGTCATGACTTACCATAGTTTTCCAATTTCTATTCCATCATTCTAAGGCAGGAACTAAAATTAGAACCTGTTCCTGTTTTCTTTCCTAAAACTACCCTTCAAGGTGAGAATATTAATTATACTGGAGATTTATGTTCTCTCTTTGAGATGATACTTTAGCAGTAGGTTTTTCAACCATGAAACTACTGACACTTGGGGCTAGATGATTCTTTCTTGAGGTGCTACCCTGTGTATTATAGGGCATTTAGCTGTCCAGTGACAAGGAACAATCCCCTTAGTATGAAACCAAAAAAGTCTCCCGATAGGGAAAATTGTCCCAAATAAGAACAACTGCTTTAGAGATATTACACTGTCTGTCTGCTTCTATACAAGTCTAGAATGAGGACAGTGTAATCAGACAATGAGAATGCCTTCAAGATTCTTCCCACTGTCTCAAATTTTAAAGATTAAAAAACCTTGAAGACCATGAGGCTGGGTCTGGAGTTACTAGAGCACCCAGCTGCTTAGGCTCTGACTAGCTGGCTGGCAGACAGTAGGTCCCTCCTCGCTGTGGCCATCCTGCTTCTCGAGAAATCAGATTAAGATTTTGAGAAGTATGAGTTTCCTAAAAGACAAGTATAAATATTCCCTTTTTTTTCCCATTACAGAGGCTGTCATGCCTACAGTCACTCATTTCACCCTGCATGAAAGACAATTTAATTAGATTAAGATACAAGTTATTAGGTTGTATTCAAAAATATTAACTGGTAGCTGCTCTAAAGGGGAAAAAAAAAGTCCATGAAGAAGAAAGGGCAACAGAAAAACTTTTCTTCAAGGCTTCAAGTATCCCCTTGATAATGGTGGTATTCATGGATCAGAAAAGATATTCATTTCATGAGTGCAGCACAATAGCTTCTTGTTGCAATAACCATTACAATACAGCATTTATCTAAAGGCCTGTGAGGACCAGTATCAAAATCTAGTAACTACACAGGTGACTTACCTTACTTTTAATTTTTTTAAACTCCAGAAACACATATTCTAACTCATCAAGTTTTATTTAGCATAGGTACCATTTACAGGTACCATTTACAGGTACTGTTTCCATCTTCTGACAAGAATGATCTTTTATTGGTCCCTAAATTATTTAAGAGTCTCACAAACTTTCACTGAAGCTACTTACTTACGAGAGCTGAAATCAACCCAAACCATGGTAAGTGTTCAAAATGTTAGAAAAGCAAATAAATTCATTTTACTCCAACACAAATAGATGCCAAAAAGCACACTGGAAGTCAAAAAACAAACAGCACTTTGCTCCAAAAACATCTGATCTTAATCTGTCAAAAATTACTACTACATTGCTCTCTGCTGTACAATCAATCTTCAGCACTGAAAATTATTATCATTGTTACTTCTCCTACTCTTGGTTGCATCTTACTTAGGGATAGAAGAATGGGATAAAAACCACATATTACTGAAATTATCCTCGTAAATTTCTTTACTTGTAAATTCTTTGACATATACAAATGTATAGTTTATCCAAAAGATGGAGTGCATATATGGCTGAATTCATATAAGTTAAATTTGTATATTATATGCGTATACTATAATAAAACAGTTTTAAGCAAGAATACATAAATGGCAGGGAGAGCTCCATTATGTATTATTCAATCCTTCACACTATAAAGTCATATCTTTTAGTATCATATAGATATGACTACAGAAAGTGATAAATTTTTAGGTAATAATATTGTCTCCCAATCCTGAATTATTCTACCAATACTCAAATATCCCAATTCAATCAAGTAAAACTGCTATATCTTGTTCCTTACATCCATCATATTTTTTTTTGTAATTGTGAATATAAATAAATGGTAGTCTATCTGATGCTTCTGTTCTCTCTACACGTACTTGCAAATGCAAGCCAAAATCATGCTTAGGAGACAACTGCCCAGTCAGACACATATATCTGCTGAGACGCCCTCCTGCTGCCCATGAACTAGATGAGCACGGGTCCACTGCAAAGGAAATAGGAAGCAAAGTGTTTGTGTAAATATGCAACGAAGACAAACCTCTTCTGTTTCTGAAAAGCATGAAATCATAAATACGGATGAAAATACATCATCACAATAGACCTTAGGACAACAAGAGAATTCATGGTCATATCCAAAAACAATGAAAAGCCATTGAACCCCGAACACTGCCACCAAGCATCATCTGTGATGGGAGCAACTGGCACTTCCTCACAAAACATCTTTAGTGGCCAAAGCAGTTTCTTAGGGGATTCTCCATCCCAATCAACAGAAATCATAGTTGGAAATTTCCCCAGTGTATCCCCAACTAACTAAAATCCAGTGCATATAGGTACTTTTTAAGAGGACACACAGTAAATCCAAGTTCTTTTCATTGGGCTATGTGTCTACTGAACATCCAGTATGAAAACTGGAGCTTCAAATGCACAAGAAAAACGTGTCCTCTGGATCTAGTAAAATTAAAATCATACACATTTTGAAAGACATATTTAAAGATGAGAACAGTTATTTTTGTGATCAAAAAAGTCATCCCACCCCAGGAAGGGGTGGAATTACGTACCTCCAAACACACTGGTTTTCACGTGGAGCCAGAAGAGGAGCATGAGATCACTCAGAACACAGTGAGGCGCAGAAGCAGAGAAACAGGCTCTCAGAGCAAGAAGGGCCTGATTCGGGCACCAGAGGCCAGAGCTAAGGGACCAGGGATACAGAGCCAGGTTACACAGGAACAAGACACAGCATTTCCAAACAAGTAAGAGAAGTGGGATCTGTGTAAACACAGTAGACAGCTACCCACCTACTGCCCATGGCCAGTCTCCTGCAAACAGGTTGGGGGAGCAACCCACATCAGGGCAGCCATGAACAGTGCTCTGATAGAAAACTACCCAGAAGTTAAGACCAGGGCTTCCCTGGTGGCGCAGTGGTTAGGAATCTGCCTGCCAATGCAGGGGACACAGATTCGAGCCCTGGTACAGGAAGATCTCACATGCCGCGGAGCAACTAAGCCCGTGCGCCACAACTACTGAGCCCGCGTACAGCAACTACTGAGCTCGCGTACCTAGAGCCTGTGCTCCGCAACAAGAGAAGCCACCGCAATGAGAAACCCGCGCACCACAACGAAGAGCAGCCCCCGCTCACCGCAACTAGAGAAAAGCCCACACGCAGCAACGAAGACCCACCGCAGACAAAAATAATAAATAAATAAATTAAATAAATTTATTTTTAAAAAAAGAAGTTATGACCATTTGGTTTGCAAGTGAAACAAACCACACCACTTTTGAATCTTTCAGATGTTTTATTGTTCTGGTAAATTAAACAAATTTGACTTTCCATTCTTGTAATTATTGAGTACCTACAAAGTACTTTATGTACCTTATTTAATTAAGTCCTCACAAAAATCCTATAAGGCAGATATTATCAACCCATTTTAGAAGTAAGGAAACTAAGATTCGGAAAAGTTACATCATTTTCCGAAATTCAAATAGCCAATAAGTGGCAGAGTTAACCTTTGAGCCAAAGTATTTCTGATTCTAAAGCCAGTGTTGTCAAACTGACAAGAATAAATTGCCTATCACCTTTAAATGCACATTTTCCCCATTTAAACACAGAATCCAAAAGGTTAAGCTACTAGCAGTATGTTGCCTTAAGGGTTCCAGCTGCATTTAACCATTTGTTATGTATCACACTTTCCAGGAGGCTGGAAAGGATGTGAGATACCTTATACCAGGGCCCACAAGGTAAAGAGGGAAAGGGGGCCAGTACTATTGAGATGCATCACTACACAGTATGGAAGGACCTACACTCCTCTGGATAAGATGTTGGAAGCAAGAACAAATAAAGAACTTGACAAACTACAGCAGTAGTTCTCAAAGTGTTGGTCTCAGATCAGCAACACCTGGGAACTTAGAAATGTAAGTTCTCAGGTCCCATCTCAGACCTACTAAATCAGAAACTCAGGATGGGGCGGTAATCTGTGTTTTAACAATCCAAGAGGCAACTTTGACTCCCCTGCTGAAGTCTGAGGACCAGTGAACTACAGAATACAGAATGGGACACAGTATCCTACAGTAATTCTTAAAACTGACATGTATCTAATGTCAATGAAGAATTATATGAACTTTAAGTAAAACTGACATGCTGAAGTAGACACATTAGGCCAAGTCAATTGTAAAATTCTTAGATGATCTCCAAAGAAGAAAAAGATGGGAATCCTTGAAACAGTGATAAAGCCAAAATCAGCATCTTACAGACAAATCTTTATTATCCACTTAAATAATACGGTTAATTTTAAAATCAATACCTCCCATAAATCATATTTAGTATTTCTTACCACAGGGGCTACCAAAAAAAAAAAAAAAAAGCAAGTGAAACAAACCAAACCTCTTTTGAATCTTTCAGATGTTTTACTGTTCTGGTAAACTAAACAAATTTGGCCTTCCCTTCTTGCAAAAGCTTAATGATATCTGGACAACTATCTCATATACATACAGCCTATAAAAATTCCCAAAAGTGAAAAAATGACTGGTTCATGCTTGAAACTAGATAATTATACACTGTTAAAAGAGAATAGACATTTAAGATCATTTCATTCAACCCTATTATTTTATAAATTAGGAAAAACAGGGCCAAAAGACTCACGTGGAAAGTTGCCTACTGACAGAGCTAAAACGAGAGTCTGGGCCTTCGGACCTCCAGTCCAGAACGCTCTCAATCTACCACCCTGCCTCAGCCATGATTTAACTTAATAAAAAAAGATCTAATGACATTTTGGCAATTTCCAAAAAGCCTCTAGAACATAAAACTTTAAAAGTATATATTACTCAGCTATCTCTCTTAAAGACTTGACAGAAATCATGACCTGATAAATTGAACAAAAGATAGATTCTTGTATCTGCATACCAGCTCCAGCCCCAAGAGACAGTATCTGTTTCTAACATAATTGAATTCTGTACTATGTAATGAAACAATGAATCAATTATTGAGTAATTTAAACAGACAATCGTATGAATTAGTACCTGTTTAGCCACATGTTGTTTTTATCGCTTTGATTCAGTGAGGATAATTATAAGGATTCCATCATCTCTCTGAACACTTACAAAGCACCCACTATGTACTTCCACACACAGGGACACAGCAGTGAGGGAAGTGATAAAACAGCAAGGTGCAGGCTCTCCTGAGGATTACTGACCAACAAGGGGGACAGTGACGAGTACTGTGGAGACAATAAAAAGAGTGTAATCGAGGAGGGTGACGGGGGAGGAGGAGACACTGGTAAAGACCTCTCTGAGGAGGTGACATTTGATCTGAGACCTTGAAAAGGCATTTGAAATGTCTGGAGGAAGAAGAATACAGGCAGAGGTGACTGCAAGTACAAAGGCCGAGGGAGGGAATGAGCTGGCGTGCTCAGAGGGCAGAGTAGCTGGGGCCAGGCTAATGAGGGGAAGAGGAAGGGGAGTAAGGCTGAGAGGCAGGCAGGAGCTTGTAGGGATAGTAGGGTGTTTGGATTTCATTCTAAGTGTAATGGGAAACCTCTGGAAGGTTTTTAATAGCAGCACAACAGGGTCTGATTACTTATGAATACAACAGAGTCATTACAAATTCTAAATACACCTTTGAGTTTATCACCCCCCAGCAACTCTCATGGGACCATAGGAGTCAGAAGGCTTCATTTAAAATATTTCCATAGCACAGTGTGAGCAGACATGCTAAGGAATGACTCAAAACCTACACCAGATCATCAAGCTACAGACATTAAATCAATACCTTGACACACAGTTACTCCACAGGCTAAATTATTCTATCTCCTGGATCCTTAGCTTGTGTACTATCTAGAATAGCAGTCACAAAACAGTTTAAGGAGATTCCTGTTAGAACTCTAATGCTACCCTCCATTAAAAAAAAAAATCCTCCAAAGAACAAACTCAATTTGAAGACATGCTTCTACATTTCTAAAAGGAAAGCTATGTCTCAAACCAAAACCACAAGGCCCTGATAGAATAGCCACAGTACACAATATGTCAAAAAAAATCCAGAATAATCAACCAATGATACTGTCATCATTCTCTTCAACACATCTTTCACTGCTAGTTCAACAAAAGTTACTTCCTAATTAAAGTGAAGACTATATTTACTCTTCCAGATTATTCTTTTTAAATTAGGGCCTCTAAACATAAAGCTACAAAATTAAAAATCTATATATAGCATCCAAAAATTATTGGCTGCCTAGTGTTCAATTCAATGATTTCCAGCAATGGTGTTTTAATTCCCAAACGTTCTCTGATTATTCCCTCAAAAGAAGAGGTATGAAAGCCTCCTATATCACAATGGTCTGTTAGGAGCTAAGGAGGATATCAAAGGCAATGTGTTAAAAAGAGTTCAGGCTAATAAAAAAAATGATAACAACAGAATCTGTTAAATATAATAACAGAAGTCATACTTGAGTCCTCTAAGCTGGAGATTACCCCTTTACATAGCAAACTGGCTGATGTGTTCTCTCCATGCCATAATCTATAACATGGAAATTCATCAGGAGACACTACCTAGACTCAGGCAATTTGGGGGAAATGGACAGTTACTGAGGATTCTTCAGCAGGGAATAACATGAACAGACTGAGATTTAGAAGAATAATCCATTGCATTATAGAAACAGATTGAAGAAGGAAGACACCATACCCAGGAGGTCAATGAGAAGAATACTTTATGGGAAGGTCAAAGACAATGAAGGCTTGAACACAGACAAAAGAGTTTTAACAGAAAGAGTCCTTAACTCCAGGAAAAGGAGAAAAAAAAAAAAAAAAAAGCCCTTTCTGAAGAAGAAATTTACAACCCATGATGATATCCAATTATAAGGAGTCGAAAGCGTAAGAACAAAAACGGGGGTGTCTCAGAGAAGAAGGAATTCTGCCTTAGGACAACACAGAAATCCTGTCTGAATTTCCAGGTGGTCCTATAGATTTTAGACTCAAGACTATAATATCAACTCCTGTCTGAGTTTGCAGCCAACAGGCTGCCCTGCAGACTTCAAACACAAGCCTGCAACATCAACTCTCCCATGGGTTCCCAGCCTGCCAGTCTGCCCTGAACATTTTGGACCTTCCAGCCCCTACAATCACGTGAGCCGATTCCTTAAAATAAATCTTTTTATGTATCTATATCTCTATCCTCTTAGTTTTCTTTCTCTGGAGATCCCTGGAATTGCTACTTTAAATAATCATCTCAACTAGTTAAGACAACTTTCAAATTTACTACAATTTTAAGTGTGTGTGTGTGTTGCCTCTTTTAAAAGAAGAGGTAGGGATCCTCAGGATATTAGCTCAACAAGGGTAAGCAAAGAGACAATTTACTAAGTGACCTTTACGTCAAAAGCTTTCACATTTACCATCGCATGAAACATCACAACTTTGCAATTCATTTGTAGATGAAGTAATATTCCATTGTATATATGTGTCACATCTTCTTTATCCATTCATCTGTCGATGGACACTTAGGTTGCTTCCATGTCCTGGCTACTGTAAATAGAGCTGAATGTCCAATTCTTAATGATTTTCTAGACAGAGTTTTTTCCCTCAATCTTTATCATTATCCTTATTATTATTAGCCATCATTTTATACCTGATAAATTAAACTTTCAAAAGTTTATCTCCTATTCAGCAGTGATGATCAATGAGTGTAGCAGACATCACTAATAGACTGCCATCCCCACAAACACCACCCCCCTAGAGAATACAGCATATAAACCACTGTCTTGATGCCTATAAAGTAACTTAATTGTAGTTCTGATACTTAAAGACTTACTAAGATATAAATTGTTTGTTTTATCATAATAGAACCAGCTTCCGAGCTTTTATATCCTTGTATTTGCTTCTATAGTATTTTTTATCTCCTTTTTCATTATTAGGTAATCATATAATTTTTCATCCCCACCCACACACTGGCTTGATACTGGCACTGTGAATGCTTACAGCAGCCTCTTTCCCAATTGCATATTTCTAATAGAACCACGTAACCAAGCTTAGCAGAATTATATTTAAAGATAATGAAATCTTACTGGCATTAATTTGGGATATTCAAAGAATTTTTTCTGCCTATTTTCCTGTTTTTACCTATATTCCAGATACATGAGTGAGGTTGTGACAGAGTCTTTTGTTGTTGTTGTTTGTCCTGTTTACAGAGTAATACAACTTTTTTTGAGGGGGGGCTGTGTAGGGTCTTCATTTCTGTGCGAGGGCTTTCTCTAGTTGCGGCAAGCGGGGGCCACTCTTCATCGCGGTGTGCGGGCCTCTCACTATCGCGGCCTCTCTTGTTGCGGAGCACAGGCTCCAGACGCGCAGGCTCAGTAGTTGTGGCTCACGGGCTTAGTTGCTCTGCGGCATGTGGGATCCTCCCAGACCAGGGCTCGAACCCGTGTCCCCTGCATTGGCAGGCAGATTCTCAACCACTGCGCCACCAGGGAAGCCCCAGAGTAATACAATTTTTAAGCTCATATTCCAGAGTGTTATAAAATATAGCCTCCTCCGGCCCCAGCAATGATATCATTGTTGAGTTGTTTTCAATAGAGGCTCAAAAAGGCTGTACTTCCTGCCCTACAGGTCAGGTCTGGTTCCGTTTTGGGATCTTCTCCATTGTATCAACCTCTGGTTCTCAGGGTGCCTGCTCACTGACTTGGGGCTTGAGGAACGGGACAGATTATTGTCTTTGTAATATTTTTTCGTTTTTGTTTTTCTTTAATCATAGCAGCTTAAATATTGCATAAAAGCTGTGGCTTCTCAAATTTTTAACTTTAGCCTTCTCTGGGTAGTTTCTTTCTAAAATAGACATTAAATAAATTTACAAAACAGGGCTTCTTGGCAACACCCCTTTTCCCAGATACAGAAGTACTAGTGGTGCTCATCCCTCTCCTAGGAGCCCTAAGACACCTTGAGCCTCACTCACATCCAACCCTCTTTTCTACATTCTATGCAGTTAAATAGTGACAGACAAATATTGCATCTTAGCATCTTTTATTCCAAACCACTTCTTGGATAAAGGGGCCAGATTTAAAGGGCCACTTCTTCAGCTGATTAGTTTTTTTGTTATTGTGCTCTATCAGACCAGATTTGGGGCGGGGGGTGTAATTTCTCTGACATAAAAGCATACACTCTACCTTCTCACATGCTGCCACCAACCACATGCTACCACCAGATTCAAACAGCTGTTACCTACTTACCACGTCAGAAATGAAATTACATACAAATATTTTCAGAGAATTCAGTCATCCCTATGTTCTAAAGCTCCGTGGTAGCAACAACTCTTATGAGTCATTACTGAGGATTTCGTGCCTATGCCACAGGTAAGTCATGCTCCAAACCATTAAATCACTTCATTTAAAACTCTCAAAAACTGAATTGGGTTTTGCCATGTATGGGCTGTCTCTTTCACATAGAGAGGAAAGGATCAAATCCAACAGAAAACTGCAAATGATTTTCTTTCTAGTCTTATATAAGTAACAGGTGTATTTGCTCAAATTCTAGGACTTTCTCAAGTGGGAGCCGTTGTGGTTTTGCTCCCATAATCCAATGCAAGCACATTTCCCACTGTGAGACGGAGGGCCAAATAACACTGTGGTACTTTTGAAAAGCTGAGGCAAACTCTGCTTTAGTGCCTCCCTTTGAAATTGTTTATTTTAATTTTAACTTTCTCCATTCCTGTTTGAAAATTATTTTTTTTAATCTGATATTGCCTCATTTCAATATTCTGTGATATCATAATACTACCATTTAAGAGCCTGATATCTAAGTTGTACTCAAAGTGAGGTCTTTTTTATTTGCTATTTCCACTCACCTCCCCCGCCATCACCACCACCATCACCTCCAGTAGCCCAGGGACGTGGCAGGGTGGCTGCAGGAGCTAGGATCCTACCTGTGGATGGCAGTTAATTGTAAAAGCAACAGGTCCTAGCTTGTTTCTACTTCCACTAGCTTGTTTCTACTTCCACTCCCAAGAATATTCATAAATCTATACATTTGTAGACAGTTTAGTTTTCAAAAACAGCTGTCTTTTACCCACATAAAACAACCTTCAGAGTTAGCGATCAGTGACTTAGAACGGAGGCTTTGGTGTTGAGGTGAAACAGATTCAGTACTTACCACTCCTGTCCTACACCGCCCCTCCAGCAAACAGTACAGCACAGCTCAACAGCCACAGGCCTTCCTGCAGAGGCCTGCCCTGGAAAACTGAGAGCATGACTGGGCAGGGCGGAATGCAGGCTCTCTGCAGGAAATGATGAGCTGAACTAGACAGGCCCCGTTCCTTTTTCCAAACATCAGAGAGAGAAGTCACTTCTCCTGCCTTAGGGAAGAGTAAGTGAAGGCTCCTAGCGAGGCCAGGAGTATTACCCTAATGAATGCCCATCCCACACCAGCAATCACAGAACCAGAAGAAAAGAGGTTCTAATACAACAAGCAGGACCAAAGGGACCACATCCTTAAATCCAGCGTGATGTTCCCAAGTTCCTCCACACTGTTCTCTCTGAGTGAAACACTTTTCCTCTCCACCGCCCCCATCCAAAACCTGTTCATTGTGCTTTTTTTTTTTTTTTTTTTGCGGTACGCAGGCCTCTCACTGTTGTGGCCTCTCCCGTTGCGGAGCACAGGCTCCGGAAGCGCAGGCTCAGCGGCCATGGCTCACGGGCCCAGCCACTCTGCGGCATGTGGGATCTTCCCGGACCGGGGCACGAACCCGTGTCCCCTGCATCGGCAGGCAGACTCTCAACCACTGCGCCACCAAGGAAGCCCATTGTGCATTATTAATACTATCTTCAATCCTCCTATTTTTTAGAAATCTTTGTAAGTCACTTATCCATTTTGAGAGCATTTGCTTATTGAAAACTAAGTGATATACTCTATAAATCCACTTACACAGGCACATAACCTGTAATAGACTGCAATATGCTGAAAAGCAGCAAACAATGGAGGGCTGATAACTCATCCGCATTCTTCCCTTGGGATATTTCAAGACACATGACCCAATGACTTACAGATCCAATGACAGTACCAACGTCAAGGCACACATCAAATATTAGTAAAGCTTAATTTAAGCATAAACACAAGCTTTAACATTTACTTCCCATATCCAAATGTAACTATTTGCATTCTCCTTATAATGCAAGCACCCCTCTTCAGAGACCACCACTTCCAGCAATAGGGAGTGATATCACAACTGAGCTTTAAGAAAGATAACTCTCGGGGCTTCCCTGGTGGCACAGTGGTTGAGAATCTGCCTGCCAATGCAGGGGACATAGGTTCGAGCCCTGGTCTGAGAGGATCCCACATGCCGCGGAGCAACTAGGCCCATGAGCCACAACTACTGAGCCTGCGCGTCTGGAGCCTGTGCTCCACAACAAGAGAGGCCGAGATAGTGAGAGGCCCGCGCACCGCGATGAAGAGTGGCCCCCGCTCGCCGCAACTAGAGAAAGCCCTCGCACAGAAACGAAGACCCAACACAGCCATAAATAAATAAATAAATTACTAAACTCCGACCCCAACATCTTCTTTAAAAAAAAAAAGAAAGAAAGAAAGAAAGATAACTCTGGTAGCAATGTGGAGAGGGAAAAGTTGAAAGACCTGAGACCCAAAACAGGATGGTGGCAATGAACATGACAAGGTTACGCATGTAATGACAGAGGTGCAATCAACAGGATTTGGAAAAAGGTTAGATTTGGGAGTGGTCTGGAGAAAGTAAGTGAAGGAGAAGATGGAACTTTGGATGATTTCAAGGTAACAATCCTGAATGACTCAGAGAATGTAATAGCATTAACCAAAAAGAAAAATGCACAAACAGCAATTTGAGTGCAGGACACTTAGATGGAGAGACCCTGGAGAAATATTTACATTTAAAAGACAAGTGCTGGGTCATTCCCTACATATTTCTCTGGATCTTTGCTTAGATCAAAAATAGCAGAGTTCAAATTTTCATATAGAGTCTACTTGGAAAAGACACATTCTTACAGTAGAAAATCCTCAAACAGGAAACTTCTAACTTTTTGAATGGAGAAGCTCTTATTTATTTCCCAAGATTCCTGAGATCTAAAAGGTGAGAGGGGGGCTTCCCTGGTGGCGCAGTGGTTAAGAATCCACCTGCCAATGCAGGGGACAAGGGTTCGAGCCCTGGTCCGGGAAGATCCCACATGCTGTGGAGCAACTAAGCCCGTGCGCCACAACTACTGAGCCTGCTCTCTAGAGCCTGTGAGCCACAACTACTGAGCCCATGTGCCAAAACTACTGAGCCTGTGCTCTAGAGCCCGTGCTCTGCAACAAGAGAAGCCACCACAATGAGAAGCCCGTGCACTGCACGAAGAGTAGCCCCCGCTCTCCCCAACTAGAGAAAGCCCACGCACAGCAACGAAGACCCAATGCAGCCAAAAATAAATAAATAAATATTTAAAATGTATATTGTTAAATTAATTAATTAATTAATTAATTAAAAGGTGAGAGGGTGCTGACTTTTTAAATCTCTGCAAAAAGCCAGGGAGGTTATCATTGCTCGACTAACTCTACATCAGATCCCAACAAAACTGAGTTTCTTGCAGGCACGGACTATGTTTTACTCATATTTTTATTGCAGCACAGTGCTGAAACTGGATGGGGACTCTTCGGCTTAAAAAAAAAAAAAGGAATGTATGTGTTTGTGAGCGCTAATAATGATTATTATAAATCAGGGGTCAGCAAACTTTTCTTTAAAGGACCAAAGAGTAAATATTTCAGGCTATAGGAGCCATATGGTTTCTGTCACACTGCCACTATAGCACAAAAGCAGCCACAGACAATAGAAACACATTAGTGTGGCTGAGTTCTAATAAAACATTATTTGTAGGGCTTCCCTGGTGGCGCAGTTGTTGAGAGTCCGCCTGCCGATGCAGGGGACGTGGGTTCGTGCCCCAGTCCGGGAGGATCCCACGTGCCGCGGAGTGGCTGGGCCCGTGAGCCATGACCGCTGAGCCTGCGCGTCTGGAGCCTGTGCTCCGCAACGGGAGAGGCCGCAGCAGTGAGAGGCCCACGTACCGCAAAAAAAAAAAACATTATTTGTAAAAACAGGTGCCCAGATTTGATCCATGGGCCATTATTTGCTGAGCCCTGCTATAAGTAATGACATACCTTTGCTGATTAAAAGGAAAATTTCATCTCAGTACTTTTTGTATTTGATTTTAGATACTCACACAATGAAGGAGCATCCAGGAAAAGGACCAAGTCACAGCATTATACCTCTTGCAGTAGCAGTGACACTGATAGTAATTCTGGCAATTTCCACACATTCCTTCTGCATATACAAGCACAACAGTGGTATCTTCAGGAGACTCGCACAGTTTGGAAATCCTTACTATCCTGCAACCAACTTTAGTACAGTACATTTAGAAGAAAATACCCTCATTTCTGATCTTGAGGAGAATGACCAATAGTAATGAAGTGAGAGGATGCCACAGCCATGAGAATGAGTAAAGAAGAGTACTTTCCTTTACAGACCAGATGCTGCTCTAATGTGAATCGTGTCACCATTTAAACTATTCTTAAAATGAGTACTGGTTTCGAATTGTAACCAAATCAGATATGTGCTCATTTATTCATTTCCTCGAACTGTGATCTATTCTTTAAAAGAGGAAATTTTACAATGGTTATTCTTCAGAAAACAAGAACTATTAAAAGAAACTCCCAAATGAAAACTCTCAAAAAAAAATAAATAAAGGACAAGTGGAACAGAAACTAATGAAGGAGCTGAAAATGGTCACTATGACACTGGAAAAGAACAAGGACAGTAAAGTATCTTAGCAGCCAAGGGAAGGGAAAAGCATTTTCAAAGGATGAGATGACCTTCTGTGTCAAATACTGTCAATAATTAAAGGAGACAAGGGACAGAGACAGTGGGTGTGGCAAATAACTAATAATAAGGAAGGCTGGCATCTACTGAGTGTATGCCAGGCACACTGTCCTAAGAGTTTCACAAGTATTAACTCATTTAATCCTCCCAAGAACCCAGTGAGGTAAGTAGTACTACCATCCCCATTGAGAAGATTACTTCCATAATAAGGTAAAGGCAGAGCCCAGACTGGATGGGGTTGAGGACAAACGAGAGTTGAGAAAGAAGAGTTTAAAAAAGGTTTGCTAGTAAAAGAACAGAGGAAGAGAAGATAGAACAGTAGCTGGAGGTGAAAGGGGTTTTGTTTGGGGTTTTGTTTGTTTTGTTTTAAGATGAAGGCTATTTGAAACTTTAAGTGTTTATCGGCTGAAGTGACAGGATCTAGGTCTGCCCAATAGGAAAAAATATCTTAGGCCACTGGGGAAAGTCACATTTAGAGGGCAGGAGCATGCTATCAAGAGTCCAGGGAGCAGGTAGGGAAGGACACACAGGAGAGACTGGCACAGGGCTACCAAAAAACAGAGTCACAGTGCCATGGACGGCGGACTCTGCAAACAGAGACACCAAAGAGAAGGCACTAAGAAAGATTAAGATCTGAGAGGGGATGGGACGGAAACGGCAGTTGTGTAGCAGTCTCCATCTTCCTTCTGCCCAGCCCCTGGGTGGGGTGGGTAGCACTGGTTCAGTACAGACTGCATGAGGCTGAATGAGGCGTGCCCATGGTTTCCTGCAGGTGAGATGCGTGTACCCAACCAAAGGACAGAGGCAGAGGCTGAGGATGGTAGCTGTTCAGAGCCCCACTTGTAACCTACATGGAAATCACTCATCATCTTCCTCCTCTCCTCGCTGGCACCCTGCTTCCTCCTGAATTCCAAAAGAGGTCAGATAACATGGCTACAGGCCATTACACTATAATTATTTCAGAAGCAGTCAAAGTCACAGAGAGAAGAGATGCCCAAGAGCAGTGGAGGAGGGTGGCAGACAAGCTCCTTCAGCGCAGCAGTTTGGCTACAGGGGCCAGCGTGTCCCTAAGTAGCTGGGAGCTCATGCGTACTCCAAAGCCAGAAGTAATTGTTAGAGAACAAGAAAGAGGTAACTTAGTCACACAGGGAAAATATCTGGATGGAAATTCTAGTTGAGTGGGTAAGTTTTGTGGATTTAGCTGCAAGGTGGTATATTAAAGGGTGTTAAATAGTAACAACCGTGTTTTAGATTACCTAATTTTACAATTAATATTTCCAGAATAAAAAAACTAAGAACACTTTCCCACAGACACCTCTACCAAAACCATTATGGCAAAGTTAGAATAAGAGTCAATATCTTAAAACAAATTACAGATATGCAATATAGACATTTCCTTTGAACAACTTATATCCTACTTGGATCACTCATAAAACCCAGTCATAAAATTAAAGAACTGTTCTAATGTCTAAAATTTAATTTCAAAGCATAAATCTACATGAAAATCATGTAACATCAAGAGAACGGAAATGATTTCTAGAAAAACACTTGTTTTTTTTTCCAGTTAGGGAGGAGTTACAGGAAGAATATAAACTGAACGGAGAAGACGTGAGTCACAGTTGAGGCTCAGCCGATCATTATGTACTTGCAGTACCCTAAACAATCAAGCCCCTCTCTTTAAGTTCCCATCTCTTCAACTGTCAATGAATAAGCTGGACCAGATTCAAAGTACAACAAAACCACAGCTTTACAAACACAGATAATTAATTTTCTAGGACAAATACAGGCTTCTATTTAGCTGGACAGTCAGGAACACTCTCACAGCACCTATAATTTATTAAGCAATATTAATTGTTATTAAAGATAATAAATGCTATCACTTAAGTCATCGCATACTAAGCAAAAACTATTCGATCTTTATTAGGTCTTAGATCATCTGATTATAAATGAAAATAGAACCTAGTATTTTCTAAATCTTTAAAAAATGCTTATTCAATCTTTATTAGGCCTTAGATCATCTGATTACAAATGAAAATAGAACCTAGTATTTTCTAAATCTTTAAAAAATGCTTATAGAATCATAAATTCAGTATCTCTATTTCAGATTTGCAGAATGCCTGTATTTTTTTCATTATATTCTTATACTCTCATATTTTCAAAAAAACATATTCTTTTAGCACCTTGCTTAGGAAGTTGTACTATTTAATAATCACCATACTTCTTAGAATATTAAAAGAGATGGTGTATTGCTTTTATTTTATTTATTTATTTTTGGGGGGAGTGACGCGCCACACGGCTTGTGGGATCTTAGTTCCCTGACCAAGGATGAAACCCGGGCCCCCTGCAGTGGGAGCGTGGAATTTTAACCACTGGATTGCCAGCCAGGGAATTCCACTGGTGTACTGCTTTTAAATTTTAACTTAAGATTTATCCATCTCTGGGAATTCCCGGGCGGTCCAGGGGTTAGGACTCGGCGCTTTCGCTGCCAGGGCCCAGGTTCCAACCCTGGTCAGGGAACTAAGATTCCTCAAGCCATGCGGGAAGGCCAAAAAAAAAAGGATTTATTCATCTCCAAAGAATCTGCACACATGTCCTCATTAAAAACACCAGAGGGACACCCATTTCAAGGGTATCACTGTGCAAATTCCACCAAGTTTTGTGAAGCAGGCCACTAATAATAACAAACAAAAATAATACAAAACATAGCATTTCAGGAGAGTGGAAGTGGAGGAAGAAAAGTGGAGGAGGGCAACAGGAGGAGCGGCACACAGCACCACAGCCACCCCCCGAGGCAGCAACTGTAGCCGTGCACATACGAGGGGCCTGGTGTGTGACAGAAGACTTGTCCAAAGATGCCTAGCTCAGAAAAAGGTAAAGCTAGGTTTCAAAACCTAGTATACCTGCCTCCCCAATCATACATTTTTTCACCAGTTCACATGCCATAGTAAGCACAGAATCAGCAGCAGTAAGGCAGAAAATGCCTTAAAGATGGGGAAGTACCTGTAGCAAGAATTCTTCTAGAGCAGGACTGCAAGTTGCAAATGCCTATTGGGGGGTCAGGCAAGTAACAGAAAATGAAGGGAACTCAGTGGAACTAGGTAAAAGGAGACGGTGTGTATCATCCTAAGAAGGCAGCTATGCTTCACTTCACACAGAAACGTGGGCCTGATGTTGCCAGACTTTCTGCTTCTTCTCGAGAGATACTGGAAATAAACTCATTTTTTAAAAATATTGACAACTAACTTTTAAAAATTAAACGTGTCCTGCTCAAACAATATAAATCCGTGGACCACTAGCATCCAGCCCCTGAAACTGGTAGATGCAACTACTTCCTGGAGGTACTACTACCATTTCTGACAGAACTAGAAATAGACAAGTATGGAACCCAAAGGGCAATGAGGCACAGGTCTGAGAACAGCTGGAGTCTATGAAGTGGGAGGAATCACGTGTCTATTTAATCTAAACTGAAATTAGTTATTAGCAATATGTTTCATTCTCATTTTTTTTTTTTGGTTTTGAATTTCCCAAAGTTAAAGGAAGAAAGAGAGCACGAGAGAGAAAGGGAGGGAGAACAAACCAACTTTGTAGTAACAATTTTAATGCCAGGCACAACCTACTCTCAGGTGAGTCAGTTAAGGCACCAGTTACAGAAACTCTGTAATATCACCAATTCTGACCCAGTTAATATTTATTTGGGTAGTGGTGGGCAATCCCAGGCTCATACCACCTTCTCAATAAATTTCTAACATGTTTCAGAAATACACTGATATTCCTGTATATACATAATAGTTCTGAAGCAACATCAAAAATGTAAACAGGAAGATAAAGCTGAAATTTCCAGTATGTGAAAAATAATTTTATTTTGTTATTTACATTTATATACTGGGGAAGCTTGGATGCTGACAACTTAAAAATCTAATTACCAAGCAGGGTAGATACGTAAGAGGAAATTTTGAACGATTAATTTTATGTTTTTCCCAATTATTTCAGTATTCTGATGGCTGTTCACTGTGAACACACACACTGGAAGTGGTTTATTTTTTAAAACCAAAATGGGAAGATCACTAGTCCAACTCATCCTTCCTGTAGACCTGAAAAGGAAAGTAGTCTGGGGTTTAGAAAACAAATAAATGGGGTAAGACATAAAAGACCCAGTAACCAACAAATATCAGTGGGGTCCACACATTAGGGTGAAAGAAACTGATCTCCAAAACCAGTATACTACATTGTGGGTTTACCAACCAAGTATACAATTAGTCATTTTCTATTAGTTCTTGATCTTAGCCAACAAAGCATAGCCAAGGAAAAGTAAGCATGTCAGTGTGTTACATTTCAAGCAAGATCTTGAAATTAAAACAGAAATATTTCATATGTTCAAAGGATTTTAACAAGGATTATTTAAGCGAAAGATACAAATGAGAACATATCCAGTATAGCTACTTCTTCCCATCTCTCAATGCATTCCTAATCTGTTTCATCTTCAAAGAAACATGTTTGTGAATAAATTCAAAACATTTTAGCTGCAAACACAGAATCTCAAAAAGTATAAAGTAGCCTAAGAGTTAAAAAGTGTTTTCATTTGACAGGTAAATGGCGATTTTTTAAGCTTGCAAAGAACACATTTTTCCAAGCTTTATTTGAGGCCTCAAGACAATTTTTTTACCTATGTTTCTTCTACAGCAATGTTCTCACTAAATGGCATGGCCATTTGATATACTCCACATCATGACAAGCACTCAAACCTACAAACACTGGATCCTACACCACATCAACTAAAACACTTATCATATTTAGGTGATGTTTAAAAAGCAGCTATAAGTTACCTTAAGGACTGTTCTCTCCATCATCAATATTTCCCACAGAGTAATTCAAAAATTCAACCAATAAACATTTCCATATAAATCCTGTTTTGACTCACAAACATCACACGTCGGTTCTAATAAACAATGCATAGGTATCTGACACAAAATTTTCCTTTTTTCTTGGTTTATGAAGAAGTGGATTCAACAACAGCCTCCATTCTGCACAGAGATTTAACCTTACAACCCTCCCATCACGAAAGTCACCATATGAAAAGAAGTTAATTTGCATTCATTATCCTTAGAAGGAAAGAATTTTCAGAGTGGGAAAAAAGAGATCTTACTTTTTTTTTTTTTCCAACTCTTAAGGAAATAGTTCATTCCAGTGGTAATGGTTTTCTACATGCAAAATTCAAGTATGGACATTAACTGAAGTTTTCTTCTCTGCAATGGATTTACCGAGTCAAGTAATAAACTGAACTAGAGGTTTCAGCTCTACCTCAGACCAGTTCACTACACAACACATAGGAAGTTAAGATGCCAGAGGCTCTTCACTTCAGCAAAAAGAAATCAGACTTTTTTCTTTGTTGGGTAATTACGGGTTTCTGTAACTACCCAAAAATGCAGAAGAATAAAGGTTTTGCTTTTGTTTCATCTGTTTTTTTCTTAAAAAAATAAGTGCTAACGGTCATCAGCCTAAAAGAATAAAAATGTGGAAGAAATGAATAGTTCTGACCTTCCTCTCACTTTTTCTAAGCAAGATATGAACTATATCAAAAGAAAAAGAAAAGAAAAAGAAAAAAAGCTAAAGGAAAAGATGAAGGAGAGACTAGCAGCATTAACAGCAAGGTTGAGTACAGAAAGGTGCCCCTTTACTAGCTGCGTATTCTTCATCAAGTTACTCAGCTTCCTGGTGCCCATTTTCTCATCTTGGAAATGTCAGTTTACTGGCTCTGAATGAGGTGTTCCATTTTGTCTTTCAAAAAAAAAAAAAAAGCTATGTATTAATTACTGGATCACAAGGGTATGACTTACTCTGGTAAACATACCCTAATAGGGGAAAAGATAACAGCTTTCTGATAATAATAGACCTTACAATCGCAGAATATTTTTCAAGTACTTGCAGAAGAAAGACATTTTACACCCATGGAAATCAGTTCATGGGGGTCAAACTGCAAGCTGTCTTCACCATTCTATAATCTATGAGGATTTATTTAGAAGTATCCATAATCTGGAACTTTCCACAGATGAAAACTAATTGAACATATTTCTTTCAAACCCTAAACACATGAATGAAGAAGCCCTCGCTCATAAAAACAGACACCTTAAGGGTTTAGAGCCACACAGGCAAGATGAAAAGGTATTTGCAGGAAGTACTACTCAGAGGTTGATCTGTTCATACAGGTCTGTAAGCAGGTGAAAGAGTAAGCCAGGGAGGAGGGCTGAAAGCTAAAAGGCAAAGATGGAAAAAAGCACGGGGTGGCCCAGAGCAAGCACCAAGACAATCAGGTATCCTCTTCCAGCAGAGGAACTGCTGGGCTGGCCCCTGCAGTCCTGCTAAAGAATCAGAAAGAGAAACAACAAATATAAAGCTATAAAGAGATAAAGCACACCTCCACCAGCACATTGCCTGTTTTAGGGATCAGCACCCTTTCTGGGTATCTCAGAGGATAGATAGAGAGTGAAGCTCAACTCTATGAAAAAAGAATAGAAACAAGGGTTTCAGAAGTTATAATGTGGCCACCCCATACAAACTGGTGGAAAGTATCGCCAGTCTAGCCTGCACTAGAGAGATAAGGAGAAACTGGAACACACCTTTTCCAAAACCTCAAAGAGACATCAAGCCTTATTTGAAATACAGCAGGAAAAATCCGTACAACATTACTGATGTAACTCTATAAAGAGCAAGAAATGAAATAAAAACTAATTAAATTCACACCGGAGTTTTACCTTATCTAAGCAAAAACTGAACTGTTTCAGAGCTACTAGAAGCAATGGCCCATTTCTGGTTTGTTTCCTGTAGGTGGCTGATCAGGTAGGAGTTCTATAGACTGATGACATTATATAAACTGATGATGCAGTTGAAGCCTTGTCCTTTCTAATATAACGCATTACCTGGCACCTACTGCAGTGCTATGCATACAATGTTGACTTTTGTAAAAACAGTCTTATTCTGTGTCTGCTGAACTATTTGAAAAAGAGGTTTTAAAGTTAAGGTTACCCCTTGTTCACTCAAATCTCCCTTCTATGTACCATTTTAGACCCATTAAAAAATGACTCATCACCTCTAGAGAGGAAAGCCTCAACCATAAGTACCCGTGCTGCACAGAGTGTAGCAGACACTGTTGGTGGCTCATTCTCCATCACCCTTCTTGACTGAACCCCACTTTTGTTTAAGTACCCACCTCTCCTGTCCACAGTCATGTGCTTTAGGGGAAAGTTCATTCTAGTTTTAGCTCCAACAAGTAGACTGGAATTTGTAAAGCAATCATGGTAACTGCTTTAGAATGGACATGTGACAATACTCCCAATGAAACATGAGAAATCTAACTGGGAGCTTCTGGGAAAGACCTCCTAAGAAAAATTATGTTTCTTCCTGCACTCTCTTCTTCTATAGACATTAATATTTCTGGAAGTGCTAACTGGAACTGCTGAAGTAGCTTCTGACCAAGAGGGAAGCCTACCTGGTGGAGCTGAGAGACAGAAAGGACTCAAGTCCTTGATGATGTCATTGAGTTCCTGATCACACCACCTGCCGTCTGGACCCCACCAACTTCTAGATTCTCAGTGCTGTGAAACACTGAATTCCCTCATGATTTACGCGTGCTTGATTCAGGCTGTCCATCACTTGCAGCCAGAGGCATCTTAAGTGACCCACACCATGGTGTGGGTCCCCTCTTCGGGGCACTTGGTAGGACTGCTCTTTTGGCTCTGTATGGTTGGGTGGGGCTGTGTCACTTAAGCCATGTGAGCTGAAGTCCTCTGGAACTCTCTCTTTTCCCTCTGCATGGCAACTCGCAACATTCCAGACAGCGTCTGTTCCATCAGCCTGGATCCCTGAGTAATAAAGCGCAGATCCCCTCTCACACCCCTGTCACCCCCACCCACTAGCAATCCACAATGAATAACATAAACAGGAATTAAACCTTTGTTATTTTAAGCCACTAAAATCATTTGGGAATTTGTAGTGTAACAGAAGCTGGTCTAATACATTTTATTTTAAAATAAAAATAAAAACAAATGAAAGAAACATTAACCTGAGTTCCCAGTTAGCACAAATAAAAAGGAAAAAATAAAATAATCTCACAAATCATATTTCTGTTTACCCAGATGTGAAGAAATGGCAAAAAGAGTTGGCTAAGGGAAACTAAGAGAGAACTGTACCTGAAGAGAGAATAATACCTTCTAAGAAAGCCCTAGCAGTAAATGCCCAGTTCAATAAAACAAAAGTAGTTACAAACTATCTTACCAGTATAATATTAAAGCAAATTCCTATCTAAACGTATCCATCTTCATTCCAGGGAAAGGAGTTATTTATGGAGAAGACTGGTATTGCTAAGAACATGAAAAAAAGAAAACAATGGGCCAATGGGCTGACAGAGCATGACAGGATCAGATTTTGGACATTCCGGCCAGTTACAAAAGTAGAGTGCTTTTCAACTTTTCCATATGTACACAGAATGAAAGGATTATAATGACCAGCTATCCAAAGGACAACAAAGAAAGGAATATAAAATGTCTAAGCCTTTATAGCCTACAAAAAATAATTATTAGCTCATTTGACTGCATCAGTTATTTCAAAATGCTAGCTGGCTAACTCAAACACAAGAATCTGTGAGTTGTTAATTTCAAGAAGCCTATTTTAGTCCTAGAGACACACATTAGGGATCCTAGAAAGACTATAGTAATTTGATGCTTTCTATCACACAATACAAAAATGACAACCTCTACTTGCATTTTTCCTCTCTTAATTTAAATATGGAATTTGGTACACTGAGTGTGTCATTAAGTTACCCTTACAGCATATTAGAGGAGAAACGACAACATCCATCGCCCTTTGATGCAACAGCTGAGCAGCCCTGCCTTCTGACGTTTCTGTCAGGAGGGCCCTACTTCTGATACTGTCAGCACAAAGTAGGCTAAGTTTCTCAGACACCTTTTGGTCCCTTCGGTCACACTCTCCAAAGCACCCTCCCCTCTCTGAGCATAACTGCAAAGCTCATCCCTCTGACCAGAAAGCCTTCTTTGACAGCCAAACACATTTTATTACACAGATACCTGGTAGAGAAACAGTTCAGAAAAGAAAAGCATGGAGGTAGCAGCCTCTGCGCCTCTAGGAGTGGCCAAACCCACAGACAGGGCCCCCCACGCATTCCTGTGTGCACGGACACACCCTAATGCTACCCCAGCATTTACACACAACAACTGCCTGGCCCTGGCCCCAAGCACCATCTGCCAGAGTGACAAGACAGGTGACAGGGAATGCCTGTTGCACAAGGATGAAAGGAATTCCACGGCAGAACAGGAACAGCTGAGCAAGCAGCTCGGGCACGGGGGGAGGCCCTGTCTGCGGCAGAGCATGGGCGGCTCTCCCTGGAGAAGGTGAGGTGGGAGTGCCGTTCAGAAGAGCAACTGCAGTGGTCAGGACAGGAGGGGCCGGACCAGCAGGCTGAAGGACTCGTGACACGACTATAACTAGCTTTCACCACAGCCCTCACGGGGAATCAGCAAGAGGGGACACGACTTCCCAGGTGGCGCAGTGGTTGAGAATCCGCCTGCCAATGCAGGGGACACGGGTTCGAGCCCTGGTCTGGGAAGATCCCACATGCCGTGGAGCAACTAAGCCCGTGGGCCAAAACTACTGAGCCTACGTGCCACAACGACTGAAGCCCGCGCTCAGAGCCCGTGCTCTGCAACAAGAGAAGCCACTGCAGTGCGAAGCCCACACACCCCAACGAAGAGCAGACCCTGCTCACCGCAACTAGAGAAAGCCCGCACACAGCAACGGAGACCCAACACAGCCAAATATAAATAAATAAATTTATTTAAAAAAAAAAAAAAGAAAGAAATAGGGGACAGCTCAAGGAAATCAACTCAACTCCAAAAGAGCTGACTTTGAGAAAAAGCAAAAGCCTCAATCCCAGAGCATCAAAAGATCATTCTGGTATCTGTTTCTTTGGCCCTTGATAAGACATTTTATAGAACAGTCAATTTCTCTAAGCAAAGTTGCAGAGAAAGAAAATGACCAACTTCTAAAGTCATTATCTTGAGGAAATGACTCTTATTAATCTGTTTCAAAGGTATGTAAACAACAGTCACACCATGAATGTCATATCCTGAGTAAGGTGAGGTTCTTCCAGAGAGTCAGTAACATGGGTATGGCGTGTCCGTTTCCATGTTTATGCTGCAGTCAGTAACTAATGAACTTTGAAAGTCCCGCTACTTAGCAGGGCACCTGAATGCATCTACACACATTTCCTGACACACATTCCTGAATGCATCTACACACAATGATCAAATTGTTAGTGGCAGTGAATAGAGGATTCCGACCTCTGTCAGGGCACAGAAGCAGATGTACAGTACTCGCAAAGTGTCTATACAGCCTATGGGACATTGTATAGGCTCAATACAAGAGAGTTATCATATTAATTATTATTAAAACAAGGCCTCAATTATTTTCCTCTAATCAAACTCTCCATATATATCATAAGTCTTCTTATATGGCTTATACAGACCCAGTTGATTAACAATCAGTCTTTTGTTTTAAGTGATAAAATGTTTTAAAATGATAAAACATTTAGTATAACGTGAACATAAATACCTTCAACACCTACATTTTAACGTAAAACATAAATGTGTATTCATTTATCAATCTTTTGATGCAGAGCCAAGTATAAACTCATAATGCATTATCTAAAACATTCAGTTTCTGTTTCTTTAAAGTGGGAGCCATTCATCTGTTCAACAAATGTTGAACTCAACATTTGCCCAACTCAAGGGAAGCACTGTTCTAGGAATTAGTTAGGACTTTGGCCTTTACTCTGAGACAGAAACCATTAGAGTTTTGAGAACAGTGTCATGATCTGACGTTAATTCTACCAGGTTCATTTGGTTGGGAAGCAGGGAGATAGGACATTAAGAGGCTATTATAATAAATCCAGGATCGAGACGATGGAACTTGAACTGAGGAGATAAGTCAAATCCTGGACATATTTTGAAGAAGGAGCCAATAAAGTATTCAACTCAGTTGGTAGGAGAGAACTACACAAACATACTAGAAAACAGCCTCCCAGCCTTGCTGAGACAATGTTACAGAGTGTGGACAGAGGTCAACTAAGAGAGCTTCTACATAAAACAAACCTTGCCTCGTCTAAGGATAAATTTGCTAAATGGTTCCTTTTTAATCCTCAAACAATATCTATCTGGACCAGTTAAAATGATAAAATATGTGGTCTAGTCCCTAGTAATGTACCTTCTCCTCTTGAGTAAAAGATCAACTCCAAATATACTATTGTGGTCAACAAGCTCAACATACCCAAAATGGAAAGCATGGACTTCCTAACATCTCAGGTTCTTCAAAATAATTATACCCATCTAAACATGTTATTATAAGGATTAAATAAAAGTGCATTTTATTTACACCCTCATCCACGTGATCGGCAACCAAGCAGTCATGCAGTGCACAGCCCACAAAGCCACATTCAACGGCATATTCTGGGAAAAGACCAGAATAGCATTCCCACACTGCCACAAACTACCTGCATGAACTTCAATAAGATCCTTGACCTTTCTGGCCTCAGCAGTAAGTGAAAACAGAGTTCCCTAATACCACTCACTTCCCTCTTGCCCCCTCAAACCTGCGTCTTTTATTTCTTCATTTCCACTGGAGCTAGAATTCAATCTCATTTTTTTTTCTCTTAAGTCCTCATCCTAGTTTCACCAAAGCCTGCAGGTTCTTTTTCTAAGCAACTCTGAACTTGATCTCCTTTATCCCCTTTTCCATTCTCATTGACTCTCTCTCATTCTCTCTCAAATTAACTTAAACAACCAACATTCTAACTGGTCTCCTTGTTTCTGTCCCTCTTATTCTGCCCTGAAGTCATCTTTCTGAAATGATACCCTGTCACTCACCTATGTTTCCCCACGCCTACAAAATAACGTCCACATTCAACATAACACGGCAGACAGGGTCCTTCACATAGTGCTTCTACCAAGCTGACTCCATCGCCATCTCCTTCCATCTCCTCCAATGCAGGCTTCATTCCAGCCACTCGACACTAACCACTTTCCCCAAGTTTCCCCCTCCACCTAAAATGATGTACAAGTTTCCCCCTCCACCTAAAATGTTGCTGGTATCCCAACTTTCTTCACCTGGCAAAATCCTACTGTCTTCTAGACATCCTCTATGAGTTTAACTTCACATCTTTCGCTTCTTTTATTTCATGCCTTCTAGGAAGATGGCCCCTCTGCCTCCCCATGCTGAGTGATTCCTTCCTTCTCTGTGTTGCCACAGCAACCGGTACACACCACTACTAGAGCACCTGTACGAGGTATTGCCAGTGAAGGTTTTTGTGCAGCAAGGGCCCAGTCTTTCACATGTTTACATCCTCTCTCCAGTGCCCAACAACGCCTGAAACACAGGAGAAGGTACATACATGTACGAGAAACAAATAAAAACAGACTCCAACTCTGCAGGTTGTTTCAGTTTAATTAAGTGCCTCACATGGCATTATTTTTCCAGTTATTGGTTTGTTTGTTTTTTAGTCTTGGGAATCGCAGTGTTCTTCCCATAAAAGCCTGCCTCTTCCTTTAAAGTTCTTGGTAGGCAGGTATATTCTATGGGATTAAATCAAAGATCTCCATTTTCTCTACTTAGGCACTTTCTAGATCAAGGCTTTTAAACGTCAGCATTATTAACATTTAGAGCCAGATAATTCTTTGTTGTAGGGGGCTGTCCTGTGCTTTATAGGATGTTTAGCAGCATCCCTGGCCTCTACTCATCTAAAACTTAACACATTCATACATGCACATAACCTAAAGAAAAACATTACATCATGAATAGCTATAAAGGATATACACATTAGCTGAGATCTAGTTTCTCAATAATTATAACACTTGTTAGCAAATATGATAAAGAAAAAGGAAATGAAAAAAAGAAAGAAACTAATTTAAACATCACAGTTTTATCTCAGAAATTACTTTCCCGAGGCATGGCAATAAAAATGCTTGGGCATATCGTATGAAAATATGACCTGTTTCTCTTTTGTAAATTATTTTAAGACCTACTCATTAGTATATGCAGATAATCTCTGGTGCAACATTTACCTCAAATTCAACTAGAAACATTTTTATCAGCTTCCCATAGTAGAAAAGACAATCTTATCTAACTATATACTTAAATGTAATACAATGTTGCAGCACATTATCATTCCCATCTCATCAAAAAATGAAATCAAATATTCTGCATTATTTCTCTCAATGATAACTACTGAATATTCAATTCTTTGTCTTGGTTCTATTACTCGGTTTCCTATGCATCTAGTCAAGGCCTCCATATGTCAGGAATTCTTCCTACCCTACCCCTTAAATAGCTATTTTTTCTGTGTTTATAATTTTTAGAAATTTATTACACAGTACAAGACACGGCACAACATGTAACTACATTCTTCACTTTCCTTTAGTTTTCATCTAATTGTTCACCCCTTGTTTTTCTCTGAAGGTTTTACAGAGATGAGCGGTGGTTTGATTTTGGTTTGTTTTTTAATTGCATAGTCAGCTACAATAAGGATCTACTGAGACAACAGGAGATCAGAAACTGGAAATGACACCACATACCTAAAAGTCCTGAAGAAGACAGTAAATACGAAACAAGAACAGACTCTAACAGGGATCGCCCTCTGATAACGTCTCCATTTATCAAGATTTCTAGGCAAAAAAACTCATCAAAATCGAACTTCCCTTGGTTTACAGAACTACCCATTAACCAAGATAACATCCCGGCAATTCAAAACTGGTGCACTGTTTATTTACAAGAGTCCAACTACACTCATCATTCCTTTATTTTCCACCACCACCAGCCTCTCAAAACAAAACAAAATCCAGATCGGTCCAGTTCTCTTCCTTAAATACAAACCTATTTTAAAAATTGGAAACATAAGCAGCAATTCAGCATCTATTAATCAAAGGTCACATATTCAAAACCAAATCTAAAATAATACTTATTTTTTAAAACTCTGTGGAAGGAGGCAATAAAAAGCATTCCTTGGCCTCTTTATATTCCCCCATTTAGATTTTCAGGCGTTCACTTGAACTCCTCTCTCGTTTCTCTGTGTCAGCGCCCAACTTGACTGCTAATACAAACCTTAGAGCTATTCTTTACCAGAAAAAAAAAAAAAAAAAAAAAAAGTCCTTTAAAATACATTCAGTTGAAGGAAATAAATCCTTTGGAACACACTGCCATCTATTCTTCCAATGCCTCCTACCCTCATCTGACCTGAAATGCTTTTTCTGGGTGTTCTAGTACTATTTGTAAATAGATACCAGAGGCAGACACAACTTTTCTGTGATATACCAGGAGTTATCAATCCATTGAGTCACTTGAGAATTTCCTTTATAGTTATCTTCTTGAGTTTGCTTTTTGTTTGGGGTTTGGTTTTGTTTTGCTTTTAAGGAGCAAAGCAGGAAATGGAGGGAAAAAGATCCACAGTCCTTTGCCTCCTCCTCATCTTTTCCCTCCCCCACTTCAGCCACCCCCAGATGAATGTGAGAACTTCCTGCAGTGAGAACACCATGAATAGGACCTGGCATCTAGACAGGAAAGATAGTACAGGACTATGAATACTCTGAATAAAGCTTCTATGCAGCCACTAAATTAAAGGAATTCAGGAGCTACACAAAGGGCCTGGCTATTTAATGGATTCAGTCTTTTATTTTACAGTATAATTAGGCAGCACACAAATGAAAGCCTTTCCCAAGGACTGCACTAACAAGGCTAGCTGACTCTCCCTTACATGCTCCCCATTTCGACCCTAGAGTTGATGCTGTTCTTACGCTCAGACAAACATTTCATGAGGAAGTTGGCTAGATATAATAATTTAATCCACTCTTAAGAAGTACAAATTCTCTCTTACCGAGAGGTCAAGTTCTGAGGTACCTTCAAGCTTTACTCCTTCATAGATTCCTATACAAATAAATAATTTTAGAGACAGTGTTCAAACAGAGAAAGACTACCTCCTTCCTCCCACAAACACGTTTATGCTTCACACTTACTTCTAAAACCATAATAATAATACCAACTCTGCCTATTAGACTTATGATAAGGAGTGGGGAAAACTTATCACACACCTCAGTCAGATGTGCAGCTGTTCTAAGAATCAATCCAAGATTCACTCTGGATCACCTTCACCTGAGTTGCAGTACTCAAAAATCAAATGGAAGTTAACACTGCATTAAAACAAAACAAACAAACCGAAAAAAACCAAAAACAAAAAAATGTAGAGCTCACTTTGGGTACGTGCGGAACCAGGGATACCTGAGAAACAGTATTTAAACTGAACAATCAACTCTTGAGCCCTTTCATTTTCTCTTTCTTTTCATTCTTCTGCCAAGGCCCTCCACCAAAATGGGGTGACTTGAGATCTAAAACTTTAAAAAGGGAGGAAGAAACAGCTTTTTTTGAGATGCAGGAAAAAAATGTATTAATGAACTGCAGAAGAAAGTAGAGACCCCAGGAGTTTTTAAAACCCTATGAAATTCACCCTCCTACAATTAGAACTGTAGAATATTCTTTACATGACAGCAGTCAGTCACACAAGTGGCTGAAAGTACAGGAAAAAGAAAAGAGAGCAATAAATGTAAAAGACAAAAATTCAGTAGTCAGAAATCTAGAGACAAGTTGAATCTAAGTAGAGCTCTAAGAAAAGCTATAAAAATGTAAGGACCAGGTTTTCAAGACTATAAAGGATTTTTCCTCAATGCCTCAATGTATACAAAAGAGTGGTTATATTAGTGAACACAAAACAAGTATAGTGTGTGTGTGTGTGTGTGTGTGTGTACGGAGGGGGAGGGCGGAGGGAGTGAAGGAGAAAAATTATCATTAGACTTCTCTCTAAGATGAAGTCTTGTGAGGATGTGAACTGCTTCTGCCTCATTCACATCTACATCCCCAATGAACACACATCTGCACACAGAGGCAATCAAAAACCATTTGCCAAAAGAAAGAAGTGAGAAGATGAGTATTACAGGTATTATGAGCTGTGTTCCCCCATAATTCATATGTTGAAGGCTTAACTGCTGTACCTCTGAATGTGACTATTATTTGGAGACAAGGCCTTTAAAGAGGTGATTAAATTAAAATGAGGCCATTAGGATGGGCCCTAATCCAATCTGACTAGTGTCCTTATAAGAGGAAATTTGGATATACAAAGGGACACCAGGGTTGCAAGTGCACAGAGGAAAGACTTATGTGAGGACACAGTGAGAAGACAGCCATCTGTAAGCCAAGGAGAGACCTCAGAAGAAAACAAACTTGCACTTGATCTTGGACCTCTAACCTGTACAACTGTGAGAAAAAACATTTCTGTTTAAGCCACCCAGTCTGTGGTATCATTGTGGCAGCACTAGGAAACTAATACAATGGGAAAAAGAGAAACTGGGAAGGAAGAGAGAAACTGGGAAGGGAAGAAAGAAGTTGAAAGGAAGAAGTTAAATAGTTAACCAAAATGTTATCTCTAAGTTTCCAGAACTTATACTTTCTCCTATATACTTTTTCATATTGTAACCAATGTTTTTTGATAAGAAGTAACCCCAAGAAGTCTGGAGTTTGATAATATGAGGCTGTAAAACTTGAATTCTTAAAACAAATTCCCCTTATGTATGTATATATTTAGAATACCAGTAAGACTATGGGTAAATCTAAACATGTGCTGACTAAATAGAAGTAGTAGCATCTAATTTCAGGGATAAAAAGTTAAGAAAGAACAAAAATACTAGTAAAAATAACACCTATGACAGGAGAAGGGTTAATTATAAAAGTCTAAAGCCTTTTTTTTGTTGTTGTTTGTTTTTAAGGAGAGGATGCTGAAGAAATGGTGACTACAAGCCTTTTAGGTCACATATTCAAGTTAACATTTTAAGATAATCACTAAAATAATAAAGCAAATTATAAAACTTCCAGATGAACAAAAAGTAAAATGAGAACTAAAGAAAACCCTGTCAAGAGAAAATCAAAACCTAAAAAGATGGGGGGAGCACAAAATTAAAACTAAATAATAGATCGAAATGTAAATAGACTGAATTTTCAGACTCTCAGATTAAATTTTAAGCCTGCTATATGCAGTTTAGAAGGGCAGCAATACAGAAAGAACATAAAAGGAAGAAAAAAAAAGTAAATATTAACAAAAGAAAGCTAATATAATCACATTAATATCAAACAAAATATCCATTAAGACAAAAGCCACTTTTAGAAACAAAAATAGTCATTATACAACAAGGAGAAAAAGATGCAGTCAATGAGATTAAAATTCTGAATTTACCTGCAATTTATCAACATTGCCTCAAAATACATAAAGCACATATCAACAGAATTAAAGGGGGAATTTAATGAATTTACAATTATTGAGAAAGATTTTTACATACTCTCGACAGATTGAGCAGTCAAAAACTAGTAAGGCTACAGAAAATTTGAATGATATAACTAACAAGTGTGATCTAACAACATATATTATAGCCCAACATGCAACAAGTAGAATATATCTTTTCAAGCAGACATGGAACAATTATAAAAACATACCAGGGCACAAAGTCAACCTCAACAAATACCAAAGAATCAATATCATACAGGCACTTTCTCTGACAATTATGCCAAAAAATTAGAAATAAATGATACAATTTAGATTTTTAAAATTCTAATGTATTTGAAAACACTGAAATGCCTTTCAAAATAATTCATAAAAGAAAAAAGCACAATAAAATTACAAAATATTTAGAACTTAACTATATATCAAATGAAAACTAATGCACTTCATATCAAAATTTGTGGGATGCCACTGAAGCAGTATTAAAAGATATTTATGATCTGCTATAGACAGTTATGGGTCCTCCCAAAATTCCTATGTTGAAGCCCCAATGTGATGGTATCAGGAGGTGGGGCCTTTGAGAGATGATTAGGTCATGAGGGTAGAGCTTTCCTGGATGGGATTAGCCCTTATAGAAAGTGATCCAGACAGTTCCCTCTCCCTTTCAGATGTATGAGGATACAAGAAGTCACTAGTCCATATCTTGGAACACGGTTCTTACCAGAACCCAACCACGCTGGCACCCTGGTCAGAGACTTCTAGTCTCCAGAACCATGAGAAATACATTTTTGTTATTTATAACCCACCCAGTCCACGGTACTTTGTTATAGCAGCCCAAACTGACTAAAATATGGTCTTAGAAATGAAGGGCTGAAAATTAATAAGCTAAGCATCTGACTTTAGTTAGGAATAAAATGAAAGAGAACTTCTAAAAAGTTTATCAATGGAATTAAAAATAGGAGCATACATTAATTAAATATGGGGGAGGGGAACAACAAAAGTTTCAATAAAACCAAATGATGGTTCTTTCAAAACACTAATAATATTGTATTTACAAACCCATGGTTAGACCAACAATAAAGAGAAGGCACATTGCAAAATGTGATAGAGATTTCAATAATGTTGAAAAACAGATGTCAAATATTTTTTAGAAAAATGCATCTTCCCAAAACTGACTCCAGAAGAATTAGAAAACCTCAATATAGCTATAACCATTAGATAAAGTGAAATACCACTATAAAAGCTACCAGGTCCAGAGAGTTTGAGCAAATTCTACCAAACCTTCAAGGAACTAGCAGATAACTCGGGTCTTATACAAACTGTTCCAGAAAAAAATAAAAAGTGGGAACATTCACCTTCTGAGTAAAACCAAAACAGGGAAGAACAGTTCAAGAAAGGAAGTTTAAGCCAATTCTACTTGTATAACATAAATAAAACACTACTAAATAAAATATTAGCTAATTGAATTCAACAAGGTAATTTTTTAAATCTCAAGAATGCATGGATCACTTAACATAAGAAAAATCTAAATATATAATTTATCACATTCCACAGATTAAAGGGGGGGAAAAAAACCACCATAAGATCCCTAGGTTACAGAAAAGTAATCAGTAAAATCAACACTCCTTTCATGATTTTAAAAACAAACTTCTCATACCATTCTTAACCCTTATAAAGTTTATCAACTATAAACAAATCAAATTAAATGGCAAAACATATTCCCTTTAAAGTAAAGAATAAAATTCAAAGTTTTCTATCACCACTTTCTTTCAGCACTGTATTAGAAGTTCTAGCCAGTGTGACAAGAAAAAGAAATTACACATACAAGACCCAAAATAATACCACCACTATTTCCAAGAGATATGGGTGACTACACAAAATAATTCATACAAATACTAAAACTAACAAAATCTCAGCAAGGTTGCTAGACTAAGATCAAAATGCAAAAATAAACTGCATCGCTATATACCACCAAACAATATTTTAAAATCTGAACTCACCACTTATAATAAATGACAATTTTTAAAATAGTAAGTAATTTTTTAAAATGTACGACATATAGGAATGAATCTCACAAAGCATGTGCCAGGTTGCTGACATCATGAGGTGTACGCAGGTTCACATCTTTAAAACATCACATGTGAAGCAAATAAAGTAAAACAGATTCAACAAGGCTGGAGACAGTTACACAGGTGTTCTTTATACTACTCTCAACTTGAGGTTTGAAGTAGCTACAAGAAATTTTTTTTTTTAAAGAAAAAAACTGCAAAGCTAAAATTATTTGGGCAAAATTAAACTAAATTAATTGTTACTTAAGGCACATCATTCAAATAATGTTTACCTTACAATTTTCAAAGGCCGTTACAGGCAGTATGTAGAAAAGGAAGAAGAAAATCAAGTTGCGTTTACAAAAAAACCTAAGTATTTAACAACAGCAGGAAAGTGCTAACATCTGAGGCCTCACTACAAAAAATTTAGTTTTCCTTCCAACTACGTTCCTCCAATTATCGATACATAAAGCAGTCCATTAGGCATGCACATAGTCTCCCCTGGGGCCTGCGAATAAAACCGGTGGTTAGCTGTCTAGATTTAACACCTCTCACAGTCTGTCTCTGACTCAATTCATTTGAAATTAGTATAAGATTTCAGTTTCTTTTTTTTTTGCGGTACGCGGGCCTCTCACTGTTGTGACCTCTCCCGTTGCGGAGCACAGGCTCCAGACGCGCAGGCTCAGCGGCCATGGCCCACGGGCCCAGCCACTCCGCAGCATGTGGGATCTTCCCAGACCGGGGCACGAACCCGTGTCCCCTGCATCGGTAGGCGGACTCTCAACCACTGCACCACCAGGGAAGCCCTATGATTTCAGTTTCAAATCCTCAATTTCAACCATAGTTTTCCTCCAAATTGTAAAGATTCTTCTTTATGTAAAAAGGAAACATTGGCTAACATTTACTAACAGTGACTAATTAAAAAAAAAAAAACAGGAGTTAAAGGGACAACAGTAACATTATGAATTTTTCTTTTAATCAGGAAAGTCTCATTTGATCCAGTGATTACCATTTCAGTATTGAAAGTGCTTTGAAAAACGTAAAGCCTCTGTACGTACAGGATGGCGATATTATTGTTGTTGTTTGTTCTTACTAAAATCATCTAACAGGAAAAACCCTCTAATTTCTTTCAGTATTACAGCACTTCCCTGTAATACTCAACCTCACTATGTGAAGATACCACACACTTTCAATAAGAGTTTATCACTTTTCACCACCCACAAATACCACTGAAGGATTCTAAAACTGAAACTCCTTACTTTTAATACTGTTAGTTGTTCCTTTTAGTTCACAATTAAAGATAAGCAAAATGAGCTAGATTTCTTAATGAAAGGTCAGTTTATTGATGGCTTGGGGTCATCCAAACTACATTTTCACACATTACCACCAGGTACTAAGAATTTAGACTGTGCTAGAGCATGCTACTGGGTAACATGTATTAATTTTTCCTGTTCTTTTACTCCTGATAAATTAAGTATCCTCCTGGAGTCGAAGTGTACAGAACTTGACCTCACCCACGCTTTTTATAAAAGGTGTCTGTCGGTCAGCAAGGAAAAGTTCAGGCAGGCTTACCACAGACCAAGAAAGAGACAAAAACCTCAATTATAATTTTTAAAGGATGTATAACTTAAATAAGATTATTAAACCATAAAACACAACAGTATTTTTTAAATTAGTATTCAAATGCCAGGTTTAAAAACCTTACCAAATTATGCCAGATACACCTCCTAAAGGATCCTCAAGTCTGTGCGCGCTGTCCATGCTGAACTCCTTTCCTTTTGCACACTTGCTACAAGTCCTTGTTAACACAGGACACAAACCAAAGGAGAAATTAAATTCCAAATTCTTATGGCAAAATAGGAAAGCCCAGCTAGTTTGTTCTCCAAAGCACAAATAAATTGAATCTCTTGTTAGGAAATCTATCCCCAGCTTACCTCTTATTATCTATATAGAAGTTATTTCTAAATTGTATTGTGTAGTATAACACACCATAATTACAGCCACTTTCTGATAATACATGCTAATGAAAGAAGCAGAGGTACAAATACCACTGAAACTCAAACTCGGATATGCATTACATGATTTTTTTTTCTATGTTTTATCTGGTAGTTTATTTACTGGTTCTTTCTTCCTTCACTCATTCGACAAGAATTTACTGAGTACCTACTATGTGCCAAGCATTCTGTTAGGTTCTAAAACTATAAACACCAATTTCCACAGGGCATGAGAATACAATGCACCAAATGAGTCTTCTGATAGATATACAAGGTACAATGGGAACATCAGCGGGTGCTCTGAGCTTTATCTGAATAAACATGGATTGTTAGTAAAATACCCCAAACACCAGCTTACAGTAAAACATGTAGCAAAAGATTAAAAGCAAACTATCAATATGAATAAAATTTAAGTGAGACCATGCAGATAAAAGTAATTCCTGTTGCTCTAAGTCAGGGTTCACAAACCCTACACCAGCCCTTTCAGGAAACCTACATGGGTGAAGTGCTCAGGGTACCTTGGAGAGGACAGGGAGGGAGCTGCCACCACTCATCACTACACGTGTGGGCATTGCTGCAGAAGCCCAGGACTTCTGATTTAAAAGATCTAGATCTTCTGATTTAAAAAGAAAAGAAGAAGAAAAAGAAGAAAAACAAAAGTCTAGATTTTTATGGGAAACTTTAAAATATTGAACTGATGGCAATTAATTTAAAAAAATTTCAAACCATGTCACCAAACATAACAGGTCACATGTAAGCCACATGTGACACAGGGCATTAGTTGTGGACCTCTTTTCTAAGTCCTCCAACTTAACTTACCTGATCAAGATCATAAATGTTAAGTAAAACTCAAAAGGAAAAAAAAACCCAAAAGTATATATCCAAATCCTCAACATACTCCTGTTAACACCACAGGAATGTAGTCACAAAAATCCAGACAACATGAAACACTACAGAACAAATAACCTGGTTTTTCCAACAAGTAAATTGCAACGGAAAGGGGGGGGGTGGTGAGGAGGGTGGGAGAGAAGGGAAACCTAAAATGAAAAGACATTGAAAAGACAACAACAACAAAAAATCACAAAGGTATCGACCACATTTGGATCATAATTTAAACAAAAATTTAAGACAACTGGAAATTTGAGCGCCGCTGAAAAATGGGAATTAGCGTTAATTTTTTTTAAACGAAATCACAGTATCATGGTTGTTTTTAAAGAGTGCTTATGTTTTAGAGATACTTAAGTTTAGTGAAATGAACAGATGAAAAGATATGATGTCTAGTATTTGCTTCAAAGTAATTGACGCAGGAGAAGGGGCTCCAGGTAAAACAAGAATGGCCTCGAGTAGGTGGCTGACTGTTGACGCCGAGCAATGAGTAGGCAGGAGGTCATGACACTATTTTGCCTACTTTTCAAATTTTTTTTATACTTTCTATAATGACAACAAAATCCTAAAATAAAGAACTGTTTTTACCTCTTTCCTGTGTACGTACTATCACTTGATCTCATTAAAAAGTAGGAAAATGATTCAAAAGATGATGACCAAGAGAGGGAAAAGGGAGAACACAGAATAATAGCTTCAATAATAACTATAGAGGAACTAATTAACCTGCCCTTAATTGAAAAATAATTGACTTTGTGCACAAATGACCCCAGGACCTCTCTCGCTTATGGATAAAAAGTGTACGAAAAAGAAATCCTAAGGAGGTATAATCTCACTGAATGTACACCTAACAGGATATAAAAATTGTAACACTGTATCCCATTTTCATTAAAATGAAAGTCTGTTGCTAAAGTGCCAAGAGAACACACTGAATTGGTGTTTTTTAATTTCCCCAGTCAAACATGCCTGATGTTTAGCACAGCTTAACTACTGGGGTGAGTTGGGGGAAGTTAGAGTGTACAACAGGGAATGTTTATATACTCACTCACTGAGAGATACTAATTTTTCTTTTCTAAGAAAGGGAAAACAAGTGGGTCGGGTGGAACAAAAAGAGGGTAAAATAAAGCTTTCTGTAAAAATTAATGTGAGACGAGTTAAAAAAAAAAAAAAAGAAAGAAAGAAAGAAAAAAGGGCTATGCCTTCATTATCAGACCATGGCCCCATGTTATTTGGGAGCATCTTGGGTTCCCAGTGCAGAGACTGCGTAGCCCTGGGTGGCCAGGGAAAGTAAGAAAGATGAAGAAAGCACATGTGGGGAGTGCACACAGGAAGAACAGAGAAGTGGCTGTTTAGGTGTCCAGAATAGAAGGCTTAGCAAATATAGAAAAGACAGGGTTACTTTTACCCTGCCTTTATCCTTCTTACTGATAAGATGAAAGGAAGTTATAAAGTGATAGTCATGGCACCTGTCCTTGAAAGAGACAAATCTAAATGATGTTTGATAACTCAATGGAATGGTTTCCTATGATTCTTAAAATCCATCCCAAAACACTAACTGTAGCCTATAAGGCCCTTACAGCCAGACACAACCAAGAGTGCATATCTACCTGCCTTGTATTTAAGGGGGAGGGGGCTTGGGGAGGAACTATGATGACCGAAGCACCCTGAACTTGGCAGAACTCGGCACACACACCCACGATCTGCCCCTGACTATTTCTCCAGCCCTGCCTCGTGACACTCTCACTTGCTACACTACACTCACTGGAGCCCCTCCTCCAGGTCTTTAAACACGCTGGGCTCCCTACCTCAGGGAGTTTGCTGTTTGGCAATTCACCATGTTTGACATGAAGAGTTAACAGTTATGTTTCTTTCTCAAGACTTTCTATCTTATTCCCCAAAACATCTTTATTAAAAATTTACAGAAACCAACTTTGCAACTGGAATATAACATAACCAGATGATCTAGATACTTCAGTAAATATTGGGGCAATTATATTCTTCAGAACAACCTAAGTGTGTTTTTCATTTGTTTCAATAACCACAATTTGAAATCTCAGCATCTAGCCCCGTACTGAGCACAAAACAGAAATTCAACACTTATTACAACTAACAAGAGGAAAAATGATAGGTTTAACGTGGTTTCTTTTTTTTTTTTTTTTTTTTTTTTGCGGTACGCGGGCCTCTCACTGTTGTGGCCTCTCCAGTTGCAGAGCACAGGCTCCGGACGCGCAGGCTCAGCGGCCATCGCTCACGGGCCCAGCCGCTCCGCGGAACGTGGGATCTTCCCGGACCGGGGCACGAACCCATGTCCCCTGCACCGGCAGGCGGACTCTCAACCACTGCGCCACCAGGGAAGCCCCTTAATGTGGTTTCTTAACAGTATTTCTTAGTTAAGAATAATTGCCCCCTATACAATCTGATTTATATCTACGTAAACTTATAAGTTATCATGTCTTCATGCTCACTTTATAAACAGATTCAAGCCACAAGTCAATCTGACAATCTAGGAATGGGGAAAGCACGTTCTTTAGAACCAGCTTTTATGTCTGCAAGTATCAGTAGGAGGCCATGAGCAAAAACATAAAATGATCTCAGGAGTTTTATTACTCTGTAAGTGATTTTTAAACAGAAAGGAAACAGGACATAATGGAAGGTACGATCCCAGCTTTGTCAAAGTTGCAACTTTTCTGAAGGTTTTTGACCATCATGTCTCCACACCTACACATCCCAACCCCATTCCCCAACCCCTGCCCCAAAGACACACTTAGAGATTGGGGGGAGGGAACCAAAACTGTGCCATCAAAACAAACCTGCCCATTGCCAAGCGCAGCCAAACCTGTAAACCTGAGTTTGGCAATCATTTCCTCCAGCTCTTGTTTATTATCCCCCCTCCCCTACCCATGCAGTAAGCTGCAGATGGGTTACCACAATTAAGAGAGGATCACCCTACAGAAAATTCAGTGTAGACTGAAATCACAGTCATAAATTCCCTAAAGAGGGTATAAACTATGATTAGCTGATTGATTCACTCAAGAAAAAGCATATTACAGTAAATACTGAGACTTGGCTTCTCCTTACCTTCTCACTAACAGAACCAAGGCCCAACTTCCTGAGTGTCAGTTAAATGAATCTTTATCTTTACTCACCCATCCTAACAGTCTCAAAGAAACAGGTGGCCCTCTTCCCGCCCACGCCCACGGTTAACTCCACTGGGTGTTCCTGATTCCTCCCATCTTATTTCTTCCAGGACTTTCCCTTGTTTACTTTCCCCCATCCGTTCGTCCGTCCATCACCCTCTCTCTTTCCCTTCAGGATACAAAAAACAATGTTCAAGTTTCTTCCTTCAGGACCACACCCCTTCTTTCTACTGAGGTATAACTTACATCTAGTACAGCACATAAACCATAAGCGTACAGTCAATAAATTTTTGTGTATGCATATACCTAGGAAAATAAAACCCAGAAAAAGGCAAAGAACATTATCAACAGCAGGTGGCTCGAGCCTTTCTCATCGATAACCCCCCTGAAAGGTAACAACTATTATGATCTGTCACCAAAACTTAGTTTTGCCTGTTAACTGACCTTCCTAAAAATGTCATACAGTGTCTCTCTTCTATACCTGAATTCTCTCACTCAACATAATCCACTACCACCACTTTTTAAATACAGGCAGTCCTCAGAGTTGCTTCCTCAGCCCTCTCCTCACTCAACCCACTTAATCTAGCAATTTCATTAGATCCAAAGACTTTAACATCTAAACATAGATAATCCCTGAGTTCTTCAGACCTACCTGGATGTCTTTCAGGCACCTTAAATTTAACACATCCAAAATCTAATTCACCATCTCTCCCCCTCCCCCTAAAGCCAATTCCTGTTCCTACATTCTGCATGTTGGTTGATGGGATTAGAGTCAACCAAACTAGAAACCTCCAAGTCATCCTAACACACAAAACCCTGTCGCTCTTGTTCACACTATATCCCTGGCATGGATTATAGTGACACACTTCCTGATGTGGAAGACATACTCAAATTACTTCAGGAATGAATAATAAATCCTCAAGTACTCTTTCTCCCCCAACATGTAATCATCCGATATGATCCAAGAATTCTACATTCTGAACAATTCCCACATCTGCAGTTCTTCATCTGCACTGACCTAGTCTAGATCTCCCCCATCTAACTAACCCCCAGGTAGCCCCTTGGTCCCCCTGCCAGAAATGCCCATCCCATCCACCCCTACTGCTGGGTCTGCTCTTTCTAATATTCTAAACCACCTCCCACCTACCCCAAGAGTTGATTAAATCCCTACTTGGTAAACAACCACACTGTACAAACCTCAAAGGAGGGGACTCTATATTGCAATGATATCTTTCTCTCCTACCAGGCTGAACTCCTTGAGGCAAGGCCGTTCTTTCTTTAGATCTCCAGCTCCTAACAGAGCGCTTTAAATGTTTACTAACTGCCCCACTCAGGCAGTCTCCAAATTTCTAGTCTCTCTCCAATCCATCCTCCAGCTGGCTGCCAGTTAATGCCCTACAATACAAATCTAATCATGTCACTCCCCACTTTAAAATGCTCAGTAGCTTCCACTGCTTATCAAATTAAGCCCTTAGCATGTGAGGCCTTTCATCATCTGGCCCCAACCTCCTTTTTAGCCTCATCTCCTACCACTTTTAATCTCATCACCTAACACCTCACCACGCCAGTTCCTCCCCATTTCCTACGCACATCCTGCCCTTTCACTCATGCTTCAGTTCCTGACATGCCCTTTCCACGCAATGCTAGTCCCCCATTCATACAGGGAGTCCTTCTCAGGAAGCCTTTCCAGAGCATTCCAGGAAGAATCGGTTTGTCAGGCTTCTGGGGTTCCCTTGGCACTCTGTAAATGCCTTCATTAAGGCATTTCAAGTTTTATTGTAATTGTTTATTTGATAAACAGTAGAAGGCAAAAGGGTCCACTGAGATCTGGAAGCTGGGTGGTGAGTCAGGTCCATTTACCAGCTAAACAAATGATTACTGTCAGCTTAAAGTGTATTACCATTTCAAACTCATCCTCAGCAAAACCCACCCTCAATTGCAAAATATTTGTAAATATCAAGAGCAGGAGACACATCATTCATTCTCACATCACCAACTCCTAACTAGAGCGCCTGGTCCTCCAGCTTGACTGAATTAATTAGTGATACCCACACACGACCTCTTGCTTCCTACCTTCATGAACTGACCCACAATTCTCCCATCACTCAAAGTGCAAACTTGTCATCTTTGAGCTTCTATATTAGCTCCTGAGTCCTAGGCTAACATCCACATCTGCCTCCTTTTCTCTCTCCACTCCTCTAGTTCCAGCCCTCAGTATCTCACTGAACCATGTAAGCCCCTAATGGTTTCCCTCCTCCAATTCTAATCTCTCCCACTCCCGACTCATCCAACACTGGCACTCCTTAAACTGTATTGTGCAAACGAATCACCTAGGGATCTTGTTAAAATGCCAATTATTCAGTAAGTCTGAAGTGAGGCCTGAGAGTCTGCATCTCTAACATACTCCCAAGAGATGCTGACGATGCTGGTCCACAGATCACATTTCAAGGAGCAAGATCTCCACTCAGTGTTGTCCTGGAATAATGTATCTAGCAAGCCGTCAACAAGCAGAAGCCAGATGACCATCAATCAGGATTGGATAAGCACAGATTTCTACGCTAAGTAAGAAACTGGACTAGATGCCCCTGGTCCTTTGCAGTGCTTTGATTCTATGCTCTCCCTGAGATATCCATGACGTTGTCACCCATTTTTCACCTGTGAAGCTTGGCAAAGCTATTCCCTAGCAGGTAATACTTCAATTATCACATTCACCAGCTTCTGAAGTAGTAACTATCTACCGACAACTCTGGTTTAGTCTACTCCAGTATTACAAATGTTTCTAAAAGATAAAGAAGATACCGGGCCAGGGGGTATATATAGCTGTGCTTATGATAGTACCTTCAAGATAAGTGAACACCACCACCTCCCTTTATCCATCAGTATTATCTAGAGGTTAATATCACCTGCATTAATCCATCAGTTTCTTAGAACCAAGAGGCTATCAACCGTTTTGTTTGGTTGGGGGTGGGGTGGGAGATCTTATGAACATCTATAGAAGCAGGAAGCAATGACGGCTCCCAATTCTCTATTAGCAGCTGCAAGCCAATTCAAGGTATAAACAAGCATTCCAAATGTACTGACTACAAGATGATCCCGACTCTCAGAAATGGACTTTTGTGTGGTATCTTCACAATGACGTTATCTTTAGCAGTTCCAAGATACTTGTTTATAGAACTTTTGTCATTGTGTATTTATCAATGAGACAATACTACTCAGATTCTGGTTAAAAACACCAAGTCTCTATTATGACTTATCCCCCATGAAAATCAGCTTGTCGGGTGTTAATACTGCTCTAATGAGTTAACTGAGGCCTCTGTAAAAATTTGTCACAGAGGGCAGAAAGGTGCAAATGACAGTGGAAAATACACAATGGCAGGTAATTAACCTGAATGTTGATTAGTCTGAATTAGAAGTATTTTCATTGGAATAAGAAGCATGACTTATTTTAGTCAGACAGGATCTGCATAACTTCTTTTAAAAACAGGGTGTTTATCATACGTTTAAAACTAACATAAAAAGCAAAATAAAGATCTTTTCCAGTGTTGTTATTCACATTACTACATGAGACAATATTTCAGAGACATTTACCTTCCACTTAAAACAAAAGAAATTTGTAACTGGCCATGAGTAAAGACTTAACTTACCATAGTAGTGTAGTACAGATTTTACAGCCATGGATAAAATAGTTATTTTTGCTTATATGAACAGTTAAGCGTTGTGTTTCCTCCTAGTCCACACAAGAGGCTTTTAAAAAAATTCCTTCACCAATGAAGATCCAGACAGTAGATGGGCAAAGTTAAAAATAATACCCTCGGGGCTTCCCTGGTGGCGTAGTGGTTAAGAATCCGCCTGCCAATGAAGGGGGCACGGGTTCGAGCCCTGGTCCAGGAAGATCCCACAAGCCACGGAGCAACTAAGCCTGTGCGCCACAACTACTGAGCCTGTGCTCTAGAGCCCACAAGCCACAACTACTGAGCCTGCGAGCCACAACCACTGAAGCCTGCGAGCCTAGAGCCCGCACTCAGCAACAAGAGAAGCCACCGCAATAAGAAGCCCACGCACCACAAGGAAGAGTAGCCTCCGCTCGTCGCAACTAGAGAAAGCCCACGTGCAACAACGAAGACCCAGTGCAGCCAAAAATAAATAAATTTATACCAAAAAAATGGAATTTTATTTTTTAAAAATTAAGAATACCCTCAGGTTATGACCAATTAATCCCTCATCTTCCAAATTTTACATTAATGTGGTTGGTCTACATGACATTAAACTAAAAGAAAGTATCTGCCTCCAGAAGATGAACACAGCATTTCCCATAAACTTTATAAATCCGAGGAAAGCAAAACCCTCACAGGCTTCACAAAAAGAAATAAGAGAATGTCTTTCAAGCGTAGTGTAGGCCCCCTGCCAGGCTTCAGGGCAACCTTGAGCATGTGCACATTTGCATTTTCTTTTCAAGGAAGCAAAATTAATATTTGCTTAACCCAGAACTTAGATCCTCACGAAGTATGATACCAAATGAAGCCCCAATGATTCAAGTGGATAAAAAGGCGTAGATAGAAAGGGTTGGTAAATCTTAAAGGATTAAGGTGGAATTACTAATCCTCAGTCTGACTGGACTTTGAACGACTAGTAATTTATGGTTGCTCCTCGAACAATTCAGTATTCCAGAATTATGGCAAGGGTCTAGTCCCTCTGGTCCTTCAAGAGGGCTCAAGGGCCTTCCGGGGATTCACACCGTGGAGTCAGGAGCCTCTTCTTTGCTGCTACTACAGTCACCTGTGGACCCCACTACCTCTGTTAGAGCATCTTCCACTTCTGTATTCTAAATGTTGGCCGCTTGTTTCCACAAACATGCCCTCAGAGCTATAAGTATTTCAAGGGATCCTAGAAAATTAAAGTTAGTCATCTTTGAATCAGAAGTACTTTTGACATAGTAGGTACTCATAGTAATTACTGGATTGAATGAATGAGTGAGTGAAAGTGTATAGTTTGCCAGTGTCACTGTGTCACTGAGCAACAGCGTATCCCATCTTCTTTAATGAGCCCTAATTACCTCCAATTAACATTTGTGGCAATTTACTATTGCTAAAAATAACACTACCACCCTACATTTGTATGACATCTCACGGTTTACAAAGCACTTCCACATATATCATCAAATCTGAGCCTCACAAAGTTCTCTGAGATGGATTTTTTTAAATCGCTCTAATAGGGGGCTTCCCTGGTGGCGCAGTGGTTGAGAGTCCGCCTGCCGATGCAGGGGACATGGGTTCGTGCCCCGGTCTGGGAGGATCCCACATGCCGCGGAGCGGCTGGGCTCGTGGGCCATGGCCGCTGAGCCTGCGCGTCCGGAGCCTGTGCTCTGCAACGGGAGCGGCCGCAACAGTGAGAGGCCCGCGTACCGCAAAATAAATCAATAAATAAATAAATAAATCGCTCTAATAAATGAGGCTTAAAGAGATTACAGGGTTCATTATAGGTTGCCCATCAAGTAAAGAAGAAGCCCACAGTCACATCTAGGTCCTGGCTCCTCCATCAGTGCTCTCTGCATCCGAAGACCAGGGCCTGGTTGACAGCGAGTCCTGCTGTCCTAGGCACTTCCCCTCGCCTCCTTTGATCTTCTCAGCAACGCTGTGTGGCTCACAGGTACTGCCTATTTCCACAGAGAAGGAAAGTGGGAGGTAGAGCTCTGGGCTCAGGGGCGCAGCCAGAATGCAGGTCCCAGCCTCAGGGACTTCGAAGTCCATGCTTCCCAAATGCTGACGTGCCCAAACTGGCCCCAGAAGGTTATCAAGGACAAGTTTTCCACATTCGGCCAAGCAAGCTATTACACACTAGTTAACTCTGGCAGCAAATGCTGGGGCTTGCACTCTGCCTTGTGCCTTGCTCGCTTGACAAATCCACACGAGGTACTAAACTGCTCTGTAACTCAGTTTCCCTATCTGTAACCCTGGGGTGGTAACATTACCTGCCTCATAGAGTTGTAATGAGGATTAAATGAGTTAATATTTATAAAGCACTTAAAACAGTGCCTCGCACATAGTAAAGGATGATATAAATGCCTATCCGTTTTTTTAAAAAGGTATAAACTGAGGAAAAGTGACAGTTTAAGTCACTAAAGAAATACTCAATTACTGAATAAAAAGTGTGGGGACAATTTGTTCTTTCCTACTTCCTTTTTTTAAAATAAATCTATTTATTTATTTATTTACTTATGGCTGTGTTGGGTCTCCGTTGCTGCACGCGGGCTTACTCCAGTTGCAGTGAGCAGGGTCTACTCTTCGTTGCAGTGCTCAGGCTTCTCATTGCAGTGGTTTCTCTTGTTGTGGAGAATGGGCTCTAGGCACGCAGGCTTCAGTAGTTGTGGCACGCGGGCTCTAGAGCTCAGGCTCAGTAGTTGTGGCACGGGCTTAGTTGCTCCGCGGCATGTGGGATCTTCCCGGGCCAGGGTTGGAACCCGTGTCCCCCGCATTGGCAGGTGGATTCTTAACCACTGTGCCACCAGGGAAGCCCCGCTCCTATCTTTCTTAAATAACAGATAGATTAAAAATTTTAACATACAAATAAAACTATAATATGCCACAGGAAAATAGGGGAAATTTTTTTTTAATCTTGAGGGGGAGGCCTTCCTAAGCATGACACAGAGCCCTGAATACCTTGAGGAACAGACCGACAGTGCAAATGGATGAAGACAATAGTGACTGACGAAACAAAGCTAGTTCCCCTAGATACATGCCCTCAAGACAAATCTATAAGCCAGTAGGAAAAAGGCAAATATCAAACAAAAAAATGGGCAAGGGATATGAACAGGCCATTCATGGGAGAAATAAGTTACCAATTAAAATGTGAAAAAAAATGATCTACGTAATTAAGAACTATAATTTTTTTTAAATTGAGACTTTCCCCCCCAAGATTGTTTACCCCACCCACCTGCTACCACCACCATTACACCCTACCTCAGCACTCAGTGGAGAACATGTGTGCGTGCATGTGTGAGTGTATCATGTACGCACGTGTGGGATGTGTGTAAGGAAGAGAGTGCGTCTCCTCCAACTACAGTGCTGTTTACTTCTTTCCAGAAGGAGAGATTCAATTTATTACATAAACCTGCACATCAGCTACCCCCAGCCATACTACCTCTCTCAGAGACCATCAAGAGAAATTCCTTTTCTGCTTCAGCAGCTAGAGTACATATTCCATATGCCAGATGAAATGTATTTTTACCCATTTGTACTCCTGCACTTTACAAGTTCCCTTCCTCATAGTAAAAACTGAGCAGTCATCTTTGAGGAATTAATTGACTCCATAGATTAATTTCCATATAAAACTTTTACTTAAGGTAAATGATTAAATTAAAATGGAACCTAATATAAAAGGGAATCTCTCACCCCTACAAATATTCACAAACTGTCTTTTTGCTAACAGGAGCAGGACATTTCTCTCCCTCTCTCAAAGATATTCAAAGCAGTACCAGATTTCATGATAAAGACTTCCAAAACCAGCAAACAGCAAAAGCCCAAAGATTACTGAACTAAGTTGTTTCAATTTATATCACATAAAAGTAGGGCTGTGTATGTGTACCTAAATAAACTAAGTGCATTTAATTGTGAGAAGATACGTTTTTCTTTAAAAAAATGAAATAAAAAAATATTATGAATACTGAATCTTTTTAATGAACACATGTCTGAATGGGATTTTTTTTTCAAGATCTATTCTTCAATTTTTCTTCCAAATATTTTTTTAAAATTCAGTGGTTTTCCAAATTTCCATTCCTCTAACAATTTCAACTTTAAAGGACTGGACAAATAACCACTGATTTTCTGATTTTCTAGCACTGTAACTCTTTTCAGTCAACCATCTGTCAACTTTAAAGTTCTATCATAAAACCCCCGAAGGGTAACATCACTGATGAAATCTAATTTCCCTCTCTGCAATTAAAATATCCAACTGTTCCATTAGAAGCCCGCCCATAATCTGTCAAAGTGATATGTAACCTCTCGTAAGCACTGATTAGAATGAAAAGAAACTAGAAACACCTTGAAGTAACTGAGAAAGCACCAAATGTGTGAAGCACACTCAATTTTTTAAACTTTCATTTTGAATACTAAATAAAGGAGAATCCAAAGACAGTAGGTATATAAATTCAGTGTGGGGGAAAAAAGAACACTAGACAGATAATCAAAATCCTGGGTGCTATTCCTAATTCTGAGACTGAGTTTATCACCGATCTTGGACCAGACACTCAACCTCTACAGGGCTTGCTTTCCTCATCTATAAAAATACAGATGTTAGGATCTCTACAGAATCCTAAACTCTATGATCTAATCAAAAATAACACACAAAAAATTTTTATGTGCTTTTTCTCCTACTGACTCTAGGCACAAGTAGATAGGCACATACAGCTCACCATGAATTAAAGCTAATGAACCATTAAGTTTCCCATATCTGGATCCCTCAAATACAGAGTTATCACTACAGTAAAGTTTATAAACTGGATTATAAAAGTATCTTACTTTACAAGTCAACTTAAGAACAGAAACTTACGTCAACTTTTAAAAGGATGTATTGCTTTAAATTCATCTCTAGTGTGCTGAATTCTACTTTGAAGACTAGAGCTGGCAGGGAGAGGGTAATCAAACACTATCTATTCCATCATTAGTCCTAATCGACTCCAAAAAGGTATTCTTCTTTGGTTGGCAACCTTAGGCTGACTTGTGTGCATTAGGTCCAAGCCTGTTCCTTTCTCCGTGACAAAAAGCTGGGGATTTGGCTGTTTTTAAACCCATGGATAGGTCGTACAGAACTTAAAACAACTACAACATTTAGTCCTTCTAATTTGAAGAACAGGCTCTCTAATGAAGCCCCAGAATGTTAAGAGTTGGAAGAGATTTTAGACTTATTCTACTCCAAGCTCATCATTTTACTGATGAGGAAATCAAAGCCCAGGATAAGTTAAAATGAATGCCCAAAGTCATACCAACTTTCCCAACTCTCAGACCCATTTCTTTAAATTACAAACCATAACAAAGTTACTTTCAACTGACCCCAGGATACATCAGCCAAACTCAAAACCCATAAGATGGAGCACCCCTTCAAGTGCTAAAGTATAGCCAAAAGTTCTCAAAATATATGGATAGGAACAAAGAAAGAATTCCTTAGGAATATATTTCTCATACATGACAAAAAGGTCAAAAACTGGTTCTATGCATAAAATTTTGCTCTTTGGACCATGTGTCAGGAGTGAACTGATTGTGAAATCCAGATAATTATTAAATAGGCAGTGAAAACAAATACAGTTCATACTTTCTCTTGCTATATTTAAAAACACGCCTCGTATTTGAAAAGAAGGCGCCAAACATTCTAACATATTGTTAATGAAGGCAGACATCTGAAAAGATTCACTCTCCACCTGCTCTTCATCATCAGATGTATGAGTCAGTAGAACTACACAGCAACAAATTCAAAACTCTTCCTGCCTGAAAAGAATGCAGGGGAAAAAACTAAAACAAAATCAACCAATTCAAAGTATCTCAAATTTCGAATTAGATTTTTTCATTCATTAACTGAAATGGTCCAAAACCAAATTATTTCAAATTTTATTCAGTCTTCAACTGAATGCTTTCACATAACTGGAAATGAGACTAATTTACTTCTAGCAAGCTTCATTTGAGAAAATACATGTCATAAATTCTGGATTTTCTTTTTGTTCTTTGCTAAAGTATTGACATTTACAAACTCACAAAATATGTGCAACCTACAAATAGAGTATTTCACTCCATTTCCAAGAGAACTTCTAGGTTCCAAACTCAAAGGTCATTGGACTAGTACCTCAATAAGACACTCTATCATTAAATACATTTTACAACCTATTAAAGCAATCTCAAATGTAAAAATACAACAGGGAAACAATTATTTCAGCATGCATGTGGCATTATGGGATGGTTATGCTTTGTTTCACTTAACATACTAAAAGGAATATTGGGCATATATATTATATACATAACAAAACCATTCCATCTCTAAATCAACATGTAATTACACTTCAGCAACCCGGTAACTGTTATTATTCTTGATTCTAAAGTACAATTATCACACAGCTTGAAAGAGCTATTTCATAGTTAACCAAATATCCTAATGTTATTTAATCAAAGTACCACTAAAGTCTATTTTTTCCAACCCTTGAGTTTCAGTTTATCAAAATTTTCCAAAGCCTAGAGTTAAAGTTTCATAACAAATCCAAACACAGCCCGTCACAGAGACTTAGGTTATAAATACCTAATATGTCTAAAGAATCCAAATGGTCGATTTTGTTTTGTTTGAATTATACTATCTTTAGAAAACCAAAGGTAAGTATTAAAAAGTTTGCCCAAGAAGCAGAGGGACATGAAGGTAGATTCAAAACCCCTCATTACCAGTGTTGTACCAGATGCCTGCGATCAAGGGGTGGAGTGGGTTTTAGAAAGTGGGACTTTTAAAAAAAGCCTTCACTTTCCCAGACTATTTTGGACATTCTGATAACATCTTTTTTCTCTTTTTCAAAATGCCAGGCGTCTTTAAAGGAAAAGCTTTTCTATTGAGTGGCTTTTCTCGACTTTCACAGTACAATTAAACCCTTCTCCTGTCCAGATAGACTGAACCGTGTTCAGCCCTGGCACATAACAAAATCATTAAATCTAAAACGCCTCATTTGACAGATGTCTCATTAAATTCATCTTAAAGTTTAGGTAAGAGATGCCTTTGAAAAGGGGGGAAAAAAAACACCTGTTAACTCTAAGAAACCTTTGAGAGAGAACTCTCTCAAAATCCGCATAGAGCTCCACTCACGGGAAATAGAAGATATTAACAGTGTGTGGCACGTCTAAAACCTCCTGTCATGGGAGAAATGCCTCTGTGTGTATGTGTGTTTAACGCAACCCCTGGGGACCCTAAAAGGAAGGGAGTCTGAAGATTCAGGACATACACCACCAGCTGCTTAACAAAATTCCGCAAATTCAATTCAACAAATGTTTAAACTAAAATGTCAAGTATTATACTAGCCTTGGACCATATACAACATTAATGAATGTTATGTTACCAAGAAATCAAATTCAGCATTCTATAAAGAAAGAGAATCAAAAACAACAAAAACACCTTACTCTTTAAAAAATAATAAGAATCTTGGGATAACCAGTCATTTAAAGTGGCTGTTTTAACAATCTTATAGCCACAAAAAGATAAAACTTTCAACCAGAAACTTCATAAACTCATTTACACTCATCTCCTCTCCCTGTAATTATTTCAATAGGCATAAAAAACACACACCATTTAAGGAATAACTATGAAAACCAGGCAGAGTAGCTTACTCTCTAACTCTATATAACATATGAATTATAAAAAATGAACAGCATGGTGACATCAATAGAGCACTACTGATCACTAAAGTACAAATAAGTTTACTTTAAGATGAAAGGTTTATGCAAACCTTTCATGATAGCTATTTTCGATACTTTACAAGTAAAGCTATGTTTTAACACCGCTACCCTCAAAAGTTATCCACTTTTCAGATAAAGTGTTAATGCTCTATGAAGATTTGAAATGAAATGAAGATTTACAGTTTAACAAATGAGGCGTGTGTAAGAGAACAAAGAATCATTAGGTGAACTTTATTTCATGCCAACTTAAATGCATGCAAGACTATTAGCAACCAGAATATTTAGAACACTTTCGTACTCTTTCTGTATTGTCCACTTATTTGCCAGTCTTGCTTCTTTATGTTAAAGGCAGCATGATAAAAATAGAACCAACCACATTTCACAAGGAATACCACTTTGGAGTAGAGGATAATATCACCTCATTACCAACAAAAATAGAATATTTTCGGAATGCTTTTAACCAAGTGAAAAATTCAAGTGTAAATGAAATTCAACTTCGATTCATGGAAAGTAATATGAATTGTAAAACAGAACATGCATGCTCTCTCTTCTCAGCTCTGCCAAGAACTGAAAAACCACAAGCAAGAATCAAAACTATGCATCAGTTTATCTGAAACGAGGATTGACACCCACTCCTCCCTAATAATGTTTCCGAAAGGACAAATGAGACAATTTATGTGAAAGCTCCTTAAGATTTTTGAAGATAATAAACCCAACATATTAACAGGCGTTATCAAACCACAGCTATGGAAGACAAGACAGCATTCACTTTACATCAAAAACAAGTATAAAATTGAAATACAAAAAGCAACAAAAATAAAATTAAACCCTTTGTTCTTAAAAGGACTGCTTAAGCACACACTGGTGTCACATGTTCATACCACGTTACTGAATACTGCTGTAATTATAGTAATAAGAGACTTCTCGTCAATATTACAGCTTAATGCCGAACCACCCCTTCTTGGTTTCCATGTAGGAAACCATGTAAGGTTTGATCATCCCAGACGAGAAAAAGAGAAGAAATATGCGCGGGTAAGGAGTCCGTTCTCCTGAGCAATCCCAAAAAGTCAAACATAAAAATATCTTGTCCAAGATTCACGAGCCACAGTGGGTGTACTCTCCATCCTGTCAACATCATTTCCCACTATCACAATTTAAACTGAAACAGCCAGATGACTAAAGCTAAAAGGCAGTAGAAGAGAGTCAAAAATATTAAAAATATAGTTTCATACTGCCCTTGATTAATGACTCAGACGCCCCCAGGGAGTCCAAAACATAACCTCATTAACGTTTGTTTTTAAGTCCGTAACCTATGTCGAGTAACCTAAATTCTTGAATTTTTTTTCACCTAAAATTGCTCTCAGGTAAAATTTAAGATGGCTGATCTTAAAGGAAAATTAAATGTTAATGTACCTAATATACTTAATACTTCACACAAGTTACTTCAGATAGAGCCATAATTAAATTTTTTCTTATTTAAAGTTAGCTAAGAGAATGGTTGCTTCAGAGGAGCAACAATTTTCAAACTAAGTTTTTCTCAACAACTCTGTAATTAGATAGTACCTTTTGTCCAAAGCCTTTTAGCTCATTAAAGACTTCCATTTTACTTTACCTAAATAAATATTTAAATATTCCAAGCAACCACAAATGGCTTTCAAAGCCTTTTAAGAATAACTTAGGCCAGGTTATAAATACTAAAATTTAACTGAAAGGTGACCTCAAGAGAATGAAAGTTCTCCACTGGACAAGAACTTCTCCAGTTATAAACAGATAAACTAGAAAAACAACAGATAACGAGCTCAATTTAAATACAGGAAAATATTCAAAAGCCTTCAAAAGCAATTTCCTAGTCTATGCTTAACTCCACATACACAGATAAACAAAAAGATACGCAGCAATAAACTTAAGAGTAAGTTATATGTAACATTATAAAAACGAATGTGGTGGAAAACACCCCCTCAAAGGATCTCATATAAAACAAACGTTAATTCTCTTCTTCTTATGGAAAAGAATTACTACCAAAACATGCCGCTTTCCTGTTGGGTGTCCTACATTCCACTGCAGCACACGGGTAACTTCTAGGAATCTCCTCCAGCTTGGTGCAAACCTGCACTACACGTGAAGTCCTGATAATGTTCCGGTGATGAGTGAGACCACCTTATAACAAGGCCCTTTTGTTCATCAGTAACTAAACTTCCTTGCAAAAGTTCAAGTGGACTCACTATATGGTAAATTTTGTTCTATGGCAAATGAACATCAACACAGACGTTTGCTATGTTCTTAAGCTTAAAATAAGCTCAACTTGCTATAAAATAAGCAATTAGACATCTTTATAACATCTTTATAATATCTTTATAAAGACTGTTATATCTTTATAACAATCAGGCATCTTCCTTCTAGGACACCTGCATACCAGCTTCATATTCAAGAACAGGTTGGATGCTCTGTATGGCTTCCTCATTTAATTAGTTACTTTTACAAGCATATTCACAGAAGTATATATGTATTTATACTGTGCATATAAGAAATAAAGCAAATAAGTTCAGAACGAAGCAACAATTCCTGCTTTTCATAAAGAAAGAAACAAAAAGATTAAAATGAGCACACCAGAAATTTGCGATTTACCAGAAAGATAATTTGTCACCTTTATACTGAGATAAGTTTTTTTTTAAAAACCTATATATCATCCACTTAGAACATTTTAGACACACTTGAAGAGACAATCAAGGGGAATCAAAGATTTAAATGTCATGACTAGGACACCTAAAACCCTTCCCATGGACATTTATCATGATCAACAATTCAGTCATGAGGAAAAGAAGGGATGCAGAGCTCTTTCCATACGAAATATGTTCAATACTGCTTATTTAACATATCCTTTGTTTTATATATAGTTCCTTCAATGTAATTGGTTGGTTATAAGGGCATTTATCATTCTCATGTTAAGAAAATATTCTCATTCCAAGTGTGATTACCCTTTACTGCTTTTGTAAAATAACAGTATTTTACAAATTACATGAGCCACAGGAGAAAATGATATAGTTGTGGCTCCTACATGAAAAAAAAAATCACCTATTTTCTAGACCATAAGCTTTTAAAGGCTTGTCATCCGGTTTGGGATATTATCTTCAGATACTACAAATGCTATTGTATTATGATATGGTTTTCTTTACGAGGCAAAAATCCATCAGAAATCCACTTGAATTACAGAAAAACTTCAGTTAAACGTAAAGGAACATCTCACCAGGAATGCTACCAGTCTTGCATATCTCAATGTGTGAGTAATTTCTTCATTCAAACGGACTAAATTGCTACTGGGACACGAGCTGGACCAAAAACATATTAAATTAGAAAGAATGGCTACAGATTAATGAAATTACAAGTGTGATTATTTTTCCACCACCCATACAACCTAGGCGGGGAAGTAATTTAGTACTTTAGTAAATCTGGGGAAGATTTAACTCTCCTTTTAAGACCTTTAATCTAGAAATGGAAAAAAAAATGAGGAAGATTTTAGATCACCCTCAAGTCGTATTGTGATTCCTATATATCCCTATTGCAAGTCACATCGCAATGGTCAGTTCTGGCTATAAAGGTTAGAAGTAAGAAACTGAGAGAAAGAAATAGGCAAAACCACTTTTGACGCAAGAATCAAACTTACAGAGGAAACTGAAATAAAGCCAAAAAGCGCTGAGGAAACTTATCGCTAAAGAGGACCGCAACTGCTGGGTTCCATCGAGGACTAAGTGGGCAAACGAGCAGCACCAGCTGATGCGGAGCGAGCTCCCGGGCTGGAAGGGCAACCCGCGGACAGTCAGACGGAGGGAGGGTGTTCCAGCGCATTTCTCAAGGTCATTTTCCTCTGTAGGTATCACGTGCACGTGATGTTTACCTGAAATCCCAAACTGCCTCAAACCCAACAAACCGGTGAACGGACGTCCGAAGGCAGCACTTCACTGTTAAAGCCACCACTGCTTCTTTCAGGAGTGCCTGCTCCCTGTGCTTCCTGGTGGCCCTGCCACCTGTCCCAGCTTGCTTCCCAACCTCGGAGGCCCCAAGAATGACAAAAGCTCGCGGATTTTAAAACTGCTCAATTTAGTATCACACAGATCGTACTTGAAAGCTGTAGAGAAGTAAGAGATTCCCGAGGACCCGCGCTGACTCTCGGGGTGGCCAAACATTTCTCGGGACCTGGAAGTGCTTATTCCCCACGCGTCAAAGTGCAGGTGATCTCCTTACCTGCATAGAAACGGATGAGGCAGCCGATCTCCGAGTCCATGCCTTCCTCCTGCACCCTCCACAACTCCCCAAACCCCAGGTGGAAGAGGTAGTCATTTTGGATCTGCAACGGCTTCTCGTCCGCCTCCAGGCGCCGGGTGGTCTCTCCGTGGAGTTGCACGTACAGGGTGGGCGGTGGAGGCGCCTGCTCCGCGGTCGCCCTGTTCCCATCCTGGGTCGACGGGGGGCGGCCGAGGGCCGCTGCTGCCGCCGCCTTCTCCTCCCGAGGCCGATCGCGGGCGGCGCCGCCTGGGCCCTCGACGCCCCTCTGGGCTTTCGGCTGCGGCGGAGGCGGTGAGGCCGTCGGGGATGACGGCCGGGAGCCCGCTCCAAGCCGGGGCAGGCGGGGCTGTTCCCGAGCCCCCGTCGGGGTCCGGGCCGGGGCCGGGTCAGCCTCCAGCTCCTCGGACGACGACGAGCAGCCGCCGCCGCTGCTGTAGGGGTCCAGCCGGTCCGACACGCTCTCAGCGCTGGGGCTCAGGCTGAAGCTCTCGGTGTCGGAGGCCGGGCCCGCGGCCGCGCCGTCCAGGAGCCGCGGGGCGCCCGGCTCGCCCAGGCTGGAGTCTGAGGGCGCGGGGCTGGCGCGGGAGGCGCGGAGCGCCCACCCGTCCGGGGCGCCGGGCAGCGGCAGGTCGGCGGGAGGAGCGCGCTGCGGGCCCCCGACGGCGGCCAGTCCGCTCCTCCCGGATGGCGGCCCCGAGTCCCGCGGCTCGCCGGGCGGGAGCCGGGGACCGGCGTCGGGGTGCCCCTTGCCCAGCACCTTTACCACGCCGCCGCCCTTGTAGCCCACCTGCAGCAGGCGGGCGGCCACCTCGCCGGCTGTGGTGTCCAGCGTGCACAGCACCGGGCGCAGGTAGGTCGAGGCCATGTGGCGGTCGAAGACGTGCACGCAGCCCCGCTCGAGCTGGTGCCGCACCCAGTCCCGGTCCGACGGCTGCAGCTGCAGCATCTGCCGGTGCTTCAGGAGCAGCGTCTTCCTGTCCAGGCTCCGGGTGCACAGCGACGCCGAGGCCGAGCAGGAGGCGGAGAGGCCAGTGGCGCCGGGGGAGTGCGAGGCGGCAGCGGCGGACGACGACGAGGACGAGGACGACGAGGCGGCGGCGGCCGCCGCCGCGGACAGATTCCTCTTCAGCCGCCCTCTCCTCAGCAGCAGGGAGTTGGCGCCACCGCCGGCCCCGGGCACCGGGGCAGCTCCGCCAGCGGTGGGCTGGGGGGCGCCGCGCCTCCTCCTGCGACCCGTGCCTCCCGGCCGGCCAGGCATCGGCCCCAGCTGCGCTTCGCCGGGGGCCTCTTCCCGCGCCCCGCCGCTCGAGGCTGCCGGGGTCAGCGCGGGCTCCGGGCTCCGGCCGCCCCCGACTGCCGCCGCCAGAGCCGCCGCGGCCGCAGCCGCCGCTGCAGCCGCCGCCGGAGCCGAAGCTCGGTCCTCCCTGCTGGTCTCTGGGAGTCGCTGCGCCGTAGTCGCGGCGGCGGGCTCCATTGCAGTGGGGCTTCGCGCTTCCCCCCCAGCTCCGGAGACAGCGGGCAGAGAGAGAGGCGGGGAGGCGAAGGTGGGAGACGGCGGCGGCGCGGGGAGAAGGGAGAAGCCAATGGCGTTCGGCACGGCCGTTTCAGGGGATTATGTGGCAATTCGGAGCATTCCGTCGGTGTCTTGGTGTTCCATCCCGCGCGCCCGCCCGCTTGGCCGCCACCACCACCACCCTCACACACACACCCTCCCCGCCCGGGTCGCGGGCGCCGAGCGCAGGCCCCGCCCACTCCTCCGCCTCACCCTGGCGAACCCGCCGCGTAGCTGGGCTCATTGAATATTAATCACGCGCCGGCAGCGGGAAGGCGGGAGGCGGGCAGGGCGGGAGCTCCTCGGCGGGCCTCATGAATATGCATCACCTGCATGACGGCATTCCAGGCAGAAGAGGGGAGAGCAGGAGGGCGGCGGTGAGGCGGGGCTTCAGGGTAAACAAACGGGACGGCGTACGAGGGCGGGGCTGGGGGGGGAGCAGCTTCCCGGGAGGTTCCGGCGCGAGCTTCAGAGACGGGGAGGCAGAGACGGACAGATGCGCGCGGTGCACCTTGGGAGTTGTAGTTCCAGTGCGCGGACGGGCATGTCCGAAGGAAACGTGGTGAACTACAAGCCCCAGAGATCCTTAAACTATGCCCCTCCTTGCAGCCAGCCGTGTGCCCTGGACAGTGGGTATTCTGCCCTCTGCTGTTGAACTCCGTGCCCGGGAATGTTCTTGTTCATTAACTTGTACTTAGCCCGCCCACTCCCGCTTCCCAGAAGACTCGTTTTCCCGGTTAATTGAAAGAGAGGGCTTCTAGGGACTCTAAACGGTACAAAGGTCCCCAGCCTTTGGTCTTCATCTCCACCACCCACTGAACGTGCTTAATGGAAATCGTGCAGCCCCGACCCGATCCTCCAGTTCCTACATCTAAGAAGGAAAAAGGCAAAGGGCTGAGATCTCATTTTTCCCTGTTGATCTTAAGGTTTGAAGTAACTTAATGACACAGAAAGCGATGGAAAGTAGAGGAAACGCTGGAATGGAGGAGACACGGTGGGAATATGAGATGGGCTGGTCCTGTATGTTCTCTCTTAACGTCTTCCCTTGTTTTTTCTTTCAACATTCAGAAGAAGTTATATTCTACGGCTACATTGTTATTCGTGGTCTGAAAAGTTGCACTTTCTTGTCAGTTGAAACAATATTGTAGGCTAGATTAAAATAGCATACTATTTAAAAGAATTTAGTAAAATTTTTAATTGAATTACTATTCCCCCACATTGTTTTATAAATCTGGATTTTCACATTTGTGACTTTTTCAACTTCATACTATCCAGGGACTGCCTTAACTTCAATAAAGTTACTAAACTTGGGGGTGAATTGGGAGTGGGGGGGTTGAGGAAAGAGGAAGAAGAGAGAAACAGAGAAACTGGAACTTGTAGCTGAAATAACAGAAACTAGTAAGGGCAAGGAAAGTTGTACTTGGGTTATCTACACAGTTTCATTGAAGAGGAATGGAGGAAGTTACAGGACCAAAAAATATATATTTATCTTGATTCTTGAAATTCCTGAAAATGATTTTTTATATTTTTCTTTTGAAGTATTACCTCTTGGTCTCATGAAACAAATGTTTATTCCATTTCAATTCAATCAACAGCACAGAGTTACATTTTTAAAATTAGGAAGAATGCAAGTTCTCCCAAGAGACATAAGATAGTCAAGTCAATTAATTTAACAAATAATTATAAACATATTATATGCCAGGTACTCTGTTACAGCAGTTGAATAAATCAGACACTGTCTTGCCTTCACAGAGCTTATAGATTAGCAAGAAAGAGGTTCAACAAGTGAGAGGGATGTGGACGAGGGGAAAATACTGGGTGCCATGGAGGAAGCAAAAATAAAACGAGAACTGACCTAGTCTAGGGAATCCAACAATAGAGACCGCACTTTGGATGAAATTTTCTGGAACAAATGAAGCTGAGTACTTGCTGAAGGATAAGTCTCTGAGAGAAAGTAAAGAGGCAGAGAAAGAGGTAATGATCTTGAAGATGAATTTCAGCTGCCTAATCCATATGTACCTTGAGTAGCATCTAACACAAACTATTCTAGAAATGAAAAGAACAGTATTTTAATTTAGCCCTACTTTAATAAGGTTAAAAAACAAAGACTACGTTAAATTTCAGCACTGAAACACGGACTATTTACATTTCTTTATATTTTTTAGTTCCTTAGCTGATTTCCTATAAACCTTTTAAATTTTTTCTATATTAAGAAATATAGATTCACTTCGCAGTGAAGATGGCGTCGGGCAGTGGGACAAAAAACTTGGACTTCCGCCGATAGCGGGACAAAGATGAATATGAGAAGCTCGCCGAGAAGAGGCTCATGGAAGAGAGAGAAAAGAAGGATGGAAAACCAGTGCAGCCAGTCAAGCGAGAGCTTCTCCGGCATAGGGACTACAAGGTGGACCTGGAATCCAAACTTGGGAAGACAGTCGTCATTACGAAGACCACCCCACAGTCTGAGATGGGAGGATACTATTGCAATGTCTGTGACTGTGTGGTGAAAGACTCCATCAACTTCCTGGATCACATTAATGGAAAGAAACATCAGCGAAACCTGGGCATAGACATGCGTGTGGAACGTTCCACTTCGGATCAGGTGAAGAAACGTTTTGAAGTCAACAAGAAGAAGATGGAAGAGAAGCAGAAGGATTATGATTTTGAGGAAAGGATGAAGGAACTCAGAGAAGAGGAGGAAAAGGCCAAAGCCTACAAGAAAGAGAAACAGAAGGAGAAGAAAAGGAGGGCTGAGGAGGACTTGACATTTGAGGAGGAGGATGAGATGGCAGCTGTGATGGGCTTCTCTGGCTTTGGTTCCACGAAGAAGAGTTACTGAGGCTTTCTATGCTTGGCTTTTTGCCAGGCCTAACTTTGTGTGTGGGGGCATCCTCTTTTGGGAGGTACTGGGGAAAGTCCTTAAGAGTGGCAGTGGGGAGGGCTAGAGGGTGGGTGTTTGTGGTTTCCCTGTACCTTGGGAGAGAGCACAGGATGCAAAGGAATGCGCTGTGGCATCTTCCTTCAGCCTCAGTATTTCACTGGAGACAGAGGACCTCTGATCATCTGAGTTCCCAATAAAGAAAAACCACCTCTTCTGAGGCTGCTTTCCCGAAAAAAAAAAAAAAAAGAAATATATATTAATTCTCATATATCTGCTTTCTGGAGTTATTTTTATTTAGCTAATGTAACAAACTCAAGGGAAGTCTGTTCTAATCAGAAATTCTGTCACCATTGGCCCACTGTCCATTTGCATCCTCTCTAAGAAATCATAACGCTGTTCTCAATAATCTGAGTCTTGTTTAGTTTCACACAATCACCACAACTCTTGCCTTTTCATCCTCTAGGAGCTGTATTTACCCCTTGAAGTTATTTGTAACCAAAAAACCTCCTCCAAGCAGGAAAACTTAAAGAAAAAGCATTGGTCAGAGAATTCAGTGTACAAAGTATTGGAGTGGGGAGGGGTTGAAGAGTCTTCATACACACCTGCCAGACTTGGTATGAGGGATTACTAAATTAGGAGGAGAAAGGGAATAAATTATGTTCAAGTATCTCAACATGAAGAAAAAGGAAGTACATTCCAGCCTCAAAAAACAGTGGGTCCTTTTTTTGTGGGCGGGGGGAGAATGCAGATTATAATTTCTACACAGAGAAACTATTTCGGGCATAGTGTCTATAATCTAAAAGATGTCATATTCCATTGTATCCAAAATAATAGAAATCAGAGTTGAGGGGAGAGCAGAAGAACGAGGATCCACAGTGTGATCCACCCCTGGTTCCACCTCCAAACACCTTCAGTGAAGTTACTAAACTTGGGGGTGAGAGGAGAGAGAGAAAGAAATGAGAGTTCATAAATATAGACAGTCCCCTGAACACCAGATCATCTGGAACCTCAGAGTTTTAATAATAGACAATGATAAGGGCAATGAAACTTGTACCTGGAGTTTGCTGGTATCATGGAACATCATCCAGACCGTCCGAGCCAACCCACACTGTACAATTTCTCTGAATAAGAAAAGGATTTCAGTTAGGGACAAATATTTTCTAGACACCCATGAAATCGCAGCTTCTCCTACTTAAAAGTAGAGTGGGGAATAGGCCACTATCTTGAAACCACATAACTCACAAATGCCCCCCATCCTTTAAAATGTTCCAAATGTACAATCTGATACCACATTTCTGACTAGCCACACTTTTAAAAGAACCACATCTTCAAATGCTAAAAGATAATCCCGAAAAGAAACAACAGATGTAAAAGTTGCAAACCCTGAGCCAACTTGTTAAAATATTTTCACAGCTAAGTATAGAAAAAGAGAACATAATTTTCAATTTACTGCCACAGTTTATTTTATGCCGTGTGATTTATAACTGACTTGCTGTGTTTTGCATCTAGGTTAATCCTGTTTGCATCCTTAGATCCGAGCTAAAAGAAGCCATCTTTGGAATTTTTTTTCTAATATAAGCAGTTGGGATTTTAATGGAGGCATGAATTGATGGCAGGATTGGTTTCAGTCTGAATTGTAAAGGGCTCAGCTGTGTCCAGAAATAAACTCAGCAAGATGCAATATACAATGTAATACATTTAGTTAGTACATTAGGAACAAGGAGTATAATTATAGTTTCACATTCCTGTATCCCTTGAGCTACTAGCGGTTTACCATCCCTAAATTGCTCACTATTTACTCATTCATTTTTACTATGAGGGACCCATTTAGCAAATTAGTACTCTAGTGCACTAAATGGGCCCCAGGTGGCCAAACAGAATTCATAGGTTCCCTGCTCACTGACAGGATGAGACCTTCTCAGCTCTCTAAGACCTCACCCCTCCCTCACAAATTTATCATCTGAACTCTGTCAAGAGCTTAGATTACCACTATCACTTTAGGTAGTCTGTTTTATAGATATGGCTTGATAACTTTTCAGATTTTAGTGCACACTTTTTTATCCTGTAATTCTTTGTCTCCTTCGCATTCCTCACATCCTGCCTCACAGAAGTAAACGAGATGTGTTTGTCATCACAACAATGAAGTATTAGACCACAAAATAGAGGCCATGTAATCCCACCACTTCCAGTAACAATATAAATTACCTGGGACATTCATTCAACAAGTATTTATTAAGCTTTTATATGCAGGCACCATTTACACTCAGTAAATAGTATAGACAAAAATACATGCCCTAGGAAAGCTTACATATAGGCATTGTCATTTTTTTTTAAGCTTTAGTTAAAATTGTCCTACTTTCTTCTTTTGTATAGAAGGTTCTTGTTTCAGGCAAATGGGATATATGAAAATCTAGCTAGGGATTTCCTTGGTGGTGCAGTGGTTAAGAATCCACCTGCCAATGCAGGGAACACAGGTTCGATCCCTGGTCCAGGAAGATCCCACATGCCGCGCAGCAACTAAGCCTGTGTGCCACAACTACTGAGCCTGTGCTCTAGAACCCGCGAGCCACAGCCATTGAGCCCATGAGCCACAACTACTGAAGCCCGCGCACCTAGAGCCTGTGCTCTGCAACAAGAGAAGCTACCGCAATGAGAAGAAGCCCGCCACTGCAACGAAGAGTAGCCCCTGCTCTCCACAACTAGAGAAAGCCCGCACTCAGCAAAGAAGACCCAACACAGCCAAAAATAAAAATTAATTAATTTTAAAACAAAAGAAAATCTAGGTATATAAATTATATATTAGGCTATAAATATTTCTTTGTTCTTTCTCTTATATGAATTCATCATAAAATTGTTTTAAATACTGGGCTCCTATAATAATAATACATTTAAAATATATTAATTGTAAAAACTGACTTATGCCCAGCTTTTAGAAATCCATTTTGGGTTCTAACAAGTGCCTAATACCTCTTTCCATCAAGATTCATGTCTAACAAATATCCTTCCTACATCATCCCAAAGCATTTTCCCCTGAATCTTCCAGGACTAAAAATAGAAAAGTATCCTCCAGATGACTCCCCTATACTTATAGTCATTAATTATACCCTGAAGAATCAGCGTGGGAATTCTCTTTTTTGCCCCAAAATAGATTGTACGAGACACACTTAACCCCTAGAAATCCTGCTCTTTTCCCCTCTATTTCCCACCAAATCCACTGGCTGGACTCCTAGATATATTTGTTTCTTAGGGCTTCCATAACAAAGTACCATGAACTGGATGGCTCAAACAACAGAAATTTATTTTCTCAACGTCTGGAGGCTGAAGTCCAAAATCAAGGTGTTGGCGGGACCATGCTCCCTCTGAAGGCTGAGGGCTGGGTGGAGGGACCCTTTCTTGCCTGGTCCAGTTTCTGGTAGTTGCCAGCATTCCTTATCTTGGAGCTGCATTACTGCAATCTCTTCCCTCTGGTGTCTGAGATCACAAGGCCTTCTCCCTGTGTCTCTGTGTCCAAATATCCCTCTTCTTATAAGGATACCAGTCTTTGGATCAGGGCCCACTCTAATCCATTATGATCTCACCGTAACTTGATTGAATCTGCAAAGACCCTATTTCCAAATAAGGTCATATTCTGATGTTCCAGGTAGATGCCAATTTTGGGGGGACACTCCATCCAGTACACTAGATGTCTTGTATCGCTACGCAAGAGTGACAATCTGAAATTTATCAGACTTCTAGAGTTCAGGGATTAGTAAAATCTTTCCCCCCGTCCTGCCTCCCTGAAAAAACTGATGTCCAAACTAAGGTTATTTACTTTTTACTCACCCATTTAAATATTTTTTGAGTCTCTGTTTTATGTCAAGCACTATGCTAGGAATTGAGTGTATGATAGTGAATAAGACAGTTGTAAGCACTGCCCTCAAAAACATTTTAGGGCTTCCCTGGTGGCGCAGTGGTTGAGAGTCCGCCTGCCGATGCAGAGGACATGGGTTCGTTCCCTGGTCCGGGAAGATCCCACACGCCGCGGAGCGGCTGGGCCCGTGAGCCATGGCCGCTGAGCCTGCGCGTCCGGAGCCTGTGCTCCGCAATGGGAGAGGCCACAACAGTGAGAGGCCCGCGTACCGCAAAAAAAAAAAAAAAAAAAAAAAAAAAATTTTAAACTATAAATACCATAAAAATACATTTAACGCAGAAAAAGTAGGAAAGACAAATCTCAGTATAAAAGGTTCCCTTTAAATTGAACAAAATTAATTTTATGAAAAACCTTTCACTGTTTTGTTTTTCTCGCCTTACCACAGATGAAGAAAAATGCCATCTCAAGCCAGTACCACATCTCAGACTTGGCATTTGGGAATCACAGGGGTAGAGTTTGCAAAGAGGTACTATCTCCAGTGCTCCCCTGTTCTGTAGCCAGTAATGGATGGTTATGGTAAACACAGAGCTGTGACTTGCAGGAATTTTATAATGTACAACCATCTGCTGCCAGATGGATCAAAATATTACCCAAAAAATGATCACTGCACCAGTGCCATAGCATATGTATAATCTTACCATACCTCTAGTAAAAATGGGATGCCAGGAAAATCAGGCAGAGGGGATCATGCTTAGGTAGGTATATGAAGAGTCAAATATAATGATGGTGACAATGGCAGAATAACATTCTCAGTCCTCCACACATTCCATAGTTTGAAAGGTGGCTTCATGTAATATTGGGGGGAATTTAATAATATATAAGGTTGGAAGTCAGAAAGTCCTCATATGGTCCTGGTGCTATACTAATTAGTTAACTATGACCTTGGGAAGGTATTTGACCTTCAAGAAGGCTTCAGTTACTGATTTATGAAATGAAGGAGTTGAACTAGTGTCTCTAAAAAATCTTTCCCAGCTCAAAAAACTTCTGATTTTTGGCTGAAAGCAAAATTGTCTAAATTGGAATACTGGCAAATGTTTTTGTTAGTCACAAAGCAGAGGTCTTCATATTTAGATGATATTAATTTGAAATAAGAAGGCTCTCAAGGCTGCTTCTTGCCATTTAAAAGAATTTTTAATGCATTTAAATAACAGCAGGATTATTCTGACATGTAAGAAAACTGCTGGGTTTTCAGTTCTTTGAAATATAAATTTCTCATGAATAGGAGTCAATCCACGACAACGAGATCCACAGCTTCAGATTTCCAAACTCCAGGGTCTTTATCAGTTTTCCCTTTTATGGTCACAGGTGGGTAGAAATCTCATTAGCACAAAGTAAGTTCAGCTCACAGAAGCTAGAACATCCGCCCAGTGCACCAGGAGACACAGACAGGATGCTGACAGCAGCCGCAGTTCACAATGCCAAAGCCTGGGATCAGCCCTAATGTCCATCAACTGCAAAACAGGTAAGTAAGTGGTAGCACAGTCTTACATTGAAATACCAACACTACAACAGCAATGAATAAAATTATTACAATGCTAGGCGATATGAATGAATCTTTTTTTTATTTTTGAATTTTATTTTTTTATACAGCAGGTTCTTATTAGTCATCAATTTTATACACATCAGTGTGTACATGTCAATCCTAATCTCCCAATTCATCACACCCCCACCACCACCACCCCCGCCGCTTTCCCCCCTTGGTGTCCATATGTTTGTTCTCTACATCTGTGTCTCTATTTCTCCCCTGCAAACCGGTTCATTTGTACCATTTTTCTAGGTTCCACATATATGTGTTAATATACGATATTTGTTTTTCTCTTTCTGACTTACTTCACTCTGTATGACAGTCTCTAGATCTATCCATGTCTCAACAAATGACCCAATTTCGTTCCTTTTTATGGCTGAGTAATATTCCATTGTATATATGTGCCACATCCTCTTTATCCATTCATCTGTCGATGGGCATTTAGGTTGCTTCCATGACCTGGCTATCGTAAATAGTGCTGCAATGAACATTGGGGTGCATGTGTCTTTTCGAATTATGCTTTTCTCTGGGTATATGCCCAGTAGTGGGATTGCTGGATCATATGGTAATTCTATTTTTAGTTTTTTAAGGAACCTCCATACTGTTCTCCATAGTGGCTGTATCAATTTACGTTCCCAGTAAAGTGAAAGAGGGTTCCCCTTTCTCCACACCCTCTCCAGCGTTTGTTGTTTGTAGATTTTCTGATGATGCCCATCCTAACTGGTGTGAGGTGATACCTCATTGTAGTTTTGATTTGCATTTCTCTAATAATTAGTGATGTTGAGCAGCTTTTCATGTGCTTCTTGGCTATCTGCATGCCTTCTTTGGAGAAATGTCTATTTAGGACTTCTGCCCATTTTTGGATTGGGTTGTTTGTTTTTTTAATATTGAGCTGCATGAGCTGTTTATATATTTTGGAGATTAATCCTTTGTTGATTCGTTTGCAAATATTTTCTCCCATTCTGAGGGGTGTCTTTTTGTCTTCCTTATGGTTCCATTTGCTGTGCAAAAGCTTTTAAGTTTCATTAGGTCCCATTTGTTTATTTTTGGTTTTATTTCCATTACTCTAGGAGGTGGATCAAAAAATATCTTGCTGTGATTTATGTCAGAGTGTTCTTCCTATGTTTTCCTCTAAGAGTTTTAGTGTCCAGTCTTACAATTAGGTCTCTAATCCATTTTGAGTTTATTTTTGTGTATGGTGTTAGGAAGTGTTCAATTTCATTCTTTTACATGTAGCTGTCCAGTTTTCCCAGCACCACTTATTGAAGAGACTCTCTTTTCTCCATTGTATATCCTTGCCTCCTTTGTCATAGATTAGCTGACCATAGGTGCGTGGGTTTATCTCTGGGCTTACTATCTTGTTCCATTGATCTATATTTCTGTTTTTGTGCCAGTACCATATTGTCTTGATTACTGTAGCTTTGTAGTATAGTCTGAAGTCAGGGAGTCTGATTCCTCCAACTCTGCTCTTTTCCATCAAGATTGCTTTGGCTATTCGGGGTCTTTTGTGTCTCCATACAAATTTTAAGATTTTTTGTTCTAGTTCTGTAAAAAATGCCATTGGTAATTTGATAGGGATTGCATTGAATCTGTACATTGCTTTGGGCAGTAGAGTCATTTTCACAATATTGATTCTTCCAATCCAAGAACGTGGTATATCTCTTCATCTGTTGGTATCATTTTTTTTTTTTTTAGATGTTGGGGGTAGGAGTTTATTTATTTTTGCTGTGTTGGGTCTTCGTTTCTGTGCGAGGGCTTTCTCTAGTTGTGGCAAGCAGGGGCCACTCTTCATCGCAGTGCACGGGCCTCTCACTATCGTGGCCTCTCTTGTTGCAGAGCACAGGCTCCAGAAGCGAGGCTCAGTAGTTGTGGCTCACAGGCCTAGTTGCTCTGCAGCATGTGGGATCCTCCCAGACCAGGGCTCGAACCCGTGTCCCCTGCATTAGCAGGCAGATTCTCAACCACTGTGCCACCAGGGAAACCCTCTGTTGGTATCATCTTTAATTTCTTTCATCAGTGTCTTATAGTTTTCTGCATACAGGTCTTTTGTCTCCCTTGGTAGGTTTATTGATAGGTATTTTATTCTTTTTGTTGCAGTGGTAAATGGGAGTGTTTCCTTAATTTCTCTTTCAGATTTTTCATCATTAGTATATAGGAATGCAAGAGATTTCTGTGCATTAATTTTGTATCCTGCAACTTTACCAAATTCATTGATTAGCTCTAGTAGTTTTCTGGTGGCATCTTTAGGATTCTCTATGTATAGTATCATGTCATCTGCAAACAGTGACAGTTTTACTTCTTCTTTTCCAATTTGTATTCCTTTTATTTCTTTTTCTTCTCTGATTGCTGCGGCTAGGACTTCCAAAACTATGTTGAATAATAGTGGTGAAAGTGGACATCCTTGTCTTGTTCCTGATCTTAGAGGAAATGTTTTCAGTTTTTCACCATTGAGAATGATGTTTGCTGTGGGTTTGTCGTATATGGCCTTTACTATGTTAAGGTAGGTTCCCTCTATGCCCACTTTCTGGAGAGTTTTTATCATAAATGCGTGTTGAATTTTGCCAAAGAACCAACTTTTAGTTTTATTGATCTTTGCTACTGTTTTCTTTGTTTCTATTTCATTTATTTCTGCTTTGATTTTTATGACTTCTTTCCTTCTGCTAACTTTGGGTTTTGTTTGTTCTTCTTTCTCTAGTTCCTTTAGGTGTAAGGTTAGATTGTTTATTTGAGATTTTTCTTGTTTCTTGAGGTAGGCGTGTATAGCTATAAACTTCTCTCTTAGAAGTGCTTTTGCTGCATCCCATAGGTTTTGAATCATCATGTTTTCATTGTCATTTGTCTCTTGGTATTTTTTGATTTCCTCTTTGATTTCTTCAGTGATTTCTTGGTTATTTAGTAATGTATTGTTTAGCCTCCATGTGTTTGTGTTTTTTACGGTTTTTTCCCTGTAATTCATTTCTAATCTCATAGCGTTGTGGTCAGAAAAGATGCTTGATATGATTTCGATTTTCTTAAATTTACTGAGGCTTGATTTGTGACCCAAGATGTGATCTGTCCTGGAGAATGTTCCGTGCATACTTGAGAAGAAAGTGTAATCTGCTGTTTTGGGATGGAATGTCCTATAAATATCAATTAAATCTATCTGGTCTATTGTGTCATTTAAAGCTTCTGTTTCCTTATTTATTTTCATTTTGGATGATCTGTCCATTGGTATAAGTGAGGTGTTAAAGTCCCCCACTATTATTGTGTTACTGTCGATTTCCTCTTTTATAGCTGCTAGCATTTGCCTTATGTATTGAGGTGCTCCCATGTTGGGGGCATATATATTTATAATTGTTATATCTTCTTCTTGGATTGACCCCTTGATCATTATGTAGTGTCCTTCCTTGTCTCTTGTAACATTCTTTATTTTATTTTTTTATTATTATTTTTTCTTGCGGTACACGGGCCTCTCACTGCTGTGGCCTCTCCCATTGCGGAGCACAGGCTTCGGACACGCAGGCTCAGCGGCCATGGCTTGTGGGCCCAGCCGCTCCATGGCATATGGGATCTTCCCAGACCAGGGCACGAACCCGTGTCCCCTGCATCGGCGGGCAGACTCTCAACCACTGCGCCACCAGGGAAGCCCACATTCTTTATTTTAAAGTCTATTTTATCTGATATGAGTATTGCTACTCCAGCTTTCTTTTGATTTCCATTTGCATGGAGTATCTTTTTCCATCCCCTCACTTTCAGTCTGTATGTGTCCCTAGGTCTGAAGTGGGTCTCTTGTAGACAGCATATAGATGGGTCTTGTTTTTGTATCCATTCATCAAGCCTGTGTCTTTTGGTTGGGGCATTTAATCCATTCACGTTTAAGGTAATTATTGATATGTATGTTCCTATTACCATTTTCTTAATTGTTTGGGGTTTCTTTTTGTAGGTCCTTTTCTTCTCTTGTGTTTCCTACTTAGAGAAGTTCCTTTAGCTTTTGCTGTAGAGCTGGTTTGGTGGTGCTGAATTGTCTTAGCTTTTGCTTGTCTGTAAAGATTTTGATTTCTCCATCGAATCTGAATGAGATCCTTGCCGGATGGAGTAATCTTGGTTGTAGGTTCTTCCCTTTCATCACTTTAAGTATATCATGCCACTCCCTTCTGGCTTGTAGAGTTTCTGCTGAGACATCAGCTGTTAACCTTATGGGAGTTCCCTTGTATGTTGTCATTTTTCCCTTGCTGCTTTCAACAATTTTTCTTTGTCTTTAATTTTTGCCAGTTTGATTATTATGTGTCTCGGTGTGTTTCTCCTTGGGTTTATCCTGTATGGGACTCGCTGTGCTTCCTGGACTTGGGTGGCTATTTCCTTTCCCATATTAGGGAAGTTTTCCACTCTAATATCTTCGAATATTTTCTCGGGTCCTTTCTCTCTCTCTTCTCCTTCTGGGACCCCTATAATGCGAATGTTGTTGCATTTAATGTTGTCCCAGAGGTCTCTTAAGCTGTCTTCATTTCTTTTCATTGTTTTTTCTTTATTCTGTTCCGCAGCAGTGAATTCCACCATTCTGTCTTCCAGGTCACTTATCCGTTTTTCTGCCTCAGTTATTCTGCTATTGATTCCTTCTAGTGTATTTTTCATTTCAGTTATTGCATTGCTCATCTCTGTTTGTTTGTTCTTTAATTCTTCTAGGTCTTTGTTAAACATTTCTTGCATCTTCTTGATCTTTGCCTCAATTCTTTTTCTGAGGTCCTGGATCATCTTCATTATCATTATTCTGAATTCTTTTTCTGCAAGGTTGCCTATCTCCACTTCTTTTAGTTGTTTTTCTGAGGTTTTAACTTGTTCCTTCATCTGGTACATAGCCCTCTGCCTTTTTATCTTGTCAATCTTTCTGTGAATATGGTTTCTGTTCCACAGGCTGCAGGATTGTAGTTCTTCTTGCTTCTGCTGTCTGCCCTTTGGTGGATGAGGTTATCTAAGAGGCTTGTGCAAGTTTCCTGATCTGAATGAATCTTAAAAGCATGTTGAGTGAAAGAAGCCAGACAAGCAACATACTAAACATATGATCCCACTTATATCAAGTTCAAAAACGAGCCAAACTAATCTACACGTTTTAGGGATACAATTTAGGTGGTAAAATTGAAATGAAAGGAAAAGGAAGTAAATAACTAACACAAACCAACTAGGTGGAAGCGAGTGGGTTGTGACTGGGAATAGGACACATGGCAGGGGTAGGGGTCGTCTGGGATGCTGACAGTGTCCTGTGTATTGACCTAGGTGGGTACCCGAGTCTCTGTTTTTTAAAAATGGGTTCAGTCGTATATTTGTGTTTTATATACTTTCCTGTTTGTGTTATACTTCAGAACAAAGTTTCGTTTTTGTTTTTTTTAAGATCAACTGTACGGTTTTGTTACAATCTGAATTTCTACGTTTTGTTGATAATTAAAAGTTTAAAGTTATGTTAAGTTTCCCACCACTTAATTCATTAAAATTTTATTTATAATCTAAAACAACTGATAAATTAAAACTCTAATGTAATTTAAGAGAGAACTTTAAATTTTACTTATTCTAAGAGTAATTGAGTTCATTAGAGAAAGTTTGGTCAATATTGAAAACCATAAAGATGCAAGGATGAGCAAAAAAATCCAATGACCCAAACTTATTTTCACATATTTCCTCGTAGCTTTTTTCTCTGTATTTTAATGGAGTAGAGATCATAATGTCATTACAATTTTCTATCCTGCTTTTCTCACTCAAAACTACGCTATAAACATGAAAAAATTCGCCATAAACATAATTTAAATATCTAGATAGAAATGCATCGTTTTGGAGAACCATTATTTAAGCCCTCTATAAAGAGTGAATTAATGATCAGGTAGGACGTCATGCTGGCCCTCAGTATTTTATGCTTTTTTTTTTTTTTTTCTCAGTACGTGGGCCTCTCACTGTTGTGGCCTCTCCCACTGCGGAGCACAGGCTCCGGACGCGCAGGCCCAGCGGCCATGGCTCACGGGCCCAGCCGCTCCGCGGCATGTGGGATCCTCCCGGACCGGGTCACGAACCCATGTACCCTGCATCGGCAGGCGGACTCTCTACCACTGCACCACCAGGGAAGCCCTATGCTATTTTTTGTACTATTCTACTTGTGGAAATAAAAATATGGTTATAGCCGATTTTGCCACAGTCATCTTTCCTTATCTCCCCATCCTTCAACCACAATTTAGCAACACTTAAATCGGGCAGCATCTGAAGTCCTTTCTAGGTGAGCTTGTGAGGAAGTGGAAATGAGGAAACATTTACCAAGTGCCTATAACATGCCATGAAGGGGTGGCCAGATATAGCAAATAAAATACAGGACACCCAGTAATTGCAATATTTGGACATACTTATATGAAAAAAAACTGTTATTTATCTGATATTTGAATTTAACCTGGTGTCCTGTTATTTTAGGTTTAAGGTTAGGGCACTGCCAGGCCTGGCATGTATATTTTCTAATTTAATCTCTTCGACCCCTTTTAGAGTTCTATATGGTTCTCATTGTAAAGAAGAGCTCAGAACGGTTCAGTATCTTTTCTAAGGTCACAGGGCTAGAAAGGGGCAAAGTAAGGATAGAAACCCCAGCTTTATGACACCAAGATTAGGGTTACAAATTTGGTGGACTATCCGCTAGACCTAGGGTACTATGGGTGAGAGAGGGCGTTTTCGGTTTTCAGTTGTTGCCATTGTTTCTTTTTTTAAATTGCTCATCACTCCTTTGTATTGTTATGTTAAAAACGAGTACTAATTTTTTAAAAAATGAGAAATGGACCCAGGTGACAGTGTCAAGTTACTGAACATGATTCGAAAACGCAGCCCAGGAAAAAGGCTTCCCACTGACACACCCCCTCCCACAGCCCTTCCCCACCATTGTACTTTCTGAGGACAAATAAGTCAAGTGAGACTATTTCATTTCAGTCGCTCTTAGAAACCCCAGGAGTGTTGAGTATTTGGGTGTTTTTTGTTTTTGTTTTTGTTTTTGTTTTGGTCGCACCTTGCAGCATGCAGGATCTTAGTTTGCCCATCAGGGATCAAACCCATGCCCCCTGCAGTGGAAGGGCAGAGTCCTAACCACTGGACCGTCAGGGAAGTCCTGCGTATTTGTTTCTTGATGGGCTTTTTTGTCATATGTTTGTTTAAATATGAAATAAATACTGTAAACAAAGGGCAAACTTTCCAGAACTGGTTCCTCTGGAGCCTGGGAGGAAACAGGACCACAGTGTAAGTTATCTTCATCCTCTCCTATCCGGGGCCAACCCCAGCCCCGCAGCGTGGCACCAACCAGGGTCCCAGAACAACCAGAATTGTTTCTCTTGCTTCTCCTCATTGACGCCTTTTAGCCTTACTGCTCCCCTTCCCGACACATGCAGATTCTTTCCAGACAAGCCATTTGGTGAAACCCGCAGATACACCACTTCTCTTGCATAGGAGGTGGAACTCCCCAGGCCCATAATAAGGGCGTGCCAGTGGGGGCAGTGTTGGAGGAGGGGGGTACAGGAGACAGAGTGGAGCCGAAACAGGGAAAAATGACCAAGTCCCAGCCCCCCACTGTGTTCCTGAGATCCCCATGGAGGTGGCTCTTGTGACAGGCCCAGGTGAGGTATGAGGTACCATACCACAAAATTAATTTGAACTCTCCCATATTTCACGTTGGAAAACTGTTTGACAATATCTATTATGGCCAAACATATGCCAAATTCCACTCCCAGGTATGATCCCCAAGAGAAATGAGTAAATATGTCCACCAAAAGATAAATACAAAAATAGGACTACGTATAGCATCTTCATTCATAAATAGCCAAAAACTGGAAAACAACTCAAATGCCCGTCAACATGAGAATGGGTAATAAATTGTGGCATATGACTATACCATGGAAGTAAAAAAGAGCACATTACTGAAACAGGCAACAACAGGGATCAATCTTAAAGACATTATGTTGAACAGAAAAAGACACAAAAGAACACATATTGTATGACTCCTGTATACGAATCAAGTTTAAGAATAGGCAAAAGTGTGAAATAAGCCAGTCACAGAAGACAGAAACGGTATGAATCTGCTCATACGAGGTACCTGGAATAGTCAAATGTATAGAGACAAAGTAGAGTGGTAGTTGCCAAGAACTGGGGGCAGGCAGCGGGGGAATGGGGAGTTGTTATTTAATGGGTACAGAGTTTTGAGTTTTGCAAGATGAAGAGAGCTCTAGAGACTGGTTGCATGGTAATGTGAATGTACTTAACACTTAAAAATGGTTAAGATAGTAAATTCTATGTTGTGTAATTTTTAAAAATTTATTTACCTTTTTTTTTGGCTGCATTGGGTCTTCGTTGCTGCACATGGGCTTCCTCTAGTTGTGGCGAGTGGCAGCTACTCTTCGTTGCGGTGCACGGGCTCTAGGCACACAGGCTTCAGGAGTTGCAGCACGCAGGCTCAGTAGTTGTGGTTTGCGGGCTCTAGAGCACAGGCCCAGTAGTTGTGGCGCACGGGCTTAGTTGCTCTACGGCATGTGGGATCTTCCCAGACCAGGGATGGAACCCATGTCCCCTGCATTGGCAGGTGGATTCTTAACCACTGCGCCAGCAGGGAAGTCCCTATGTTATGTACATTTTAATACAATTTTTAAGAAAAGAATAAACAAAACTAATCTGATAAGTCACAACAGAAGTTCACCTTGGCCTGGCACACTGACTGGAGGGGACTTCTGGGCTACTGATAAATATTCTATTTCTCAGTCTGGATTGTGGCTTGAAGGTGTGTAAGTTCATAGTACTTTATGCATAATCTTGTAATAAAAGGCTTTGTCTTTGTTTAAGACACAGGAACATTGGATTTATTTAACCCATTCATTACATAAAACTCTGGGCTCTGGTCATACAAGATAGGAGACAAGGGAGTGCTAGCAGGATAGGCGGGCCCCGGGAAGGAGAAAGCTGGGTGAATACATGGAGACAACGTGAAAACTGGCAGCAAAATCTGGAAGAGGAGTAGAATGGCATTTACTTGGAACTCTGCCCATGAGTCTTAATTTCTACATTTTCCTTGTAAGATCAATGTTCTGTGCAAAAGCACATGGACCAGAACCTGTCTCTCCTCATTTGAGCTCCATGTGAATGCACAGATCTGGACTTAATCTGAGTTGTACTTATTAACTCTGGGCAATACAGTATTATGATCCAAATTGTGATGGTCCAGTTATGCAGATTAACTCATTCAAGAAAGTCTGACTGAGGGCTTCCCTGGTGGCGCAGTGGTTGAGAGTCCGCCTGCCGATGCAGGGGACGCGGGTTCGTGCCCCGGTCCGGGAAGATCCCACATGCCGCGCAGCGGCTGGGCCCGTGAGCCATGGCCGCTGAGCCTGCACTCCGCAACGGGAGAGGCCACAACAGTGAGAGGCCCGCGTAACACAAAAAAAAAAAAAAAAAAAAAGAAAGTCTGACTGAGCATCTAGTATGTGCCAGGCACTTTGCTAGGTATAAGGAATACAGTGATGGCCACATCATACATAAGACCTCCCCCTCTTGGACCCAACGGCTTTGGAAGAAGAAATGCCCACCTGCCAAGCAGCATTGCTCCTACAACAGTAGATGCACTCGGGACTTCCCTGGCGATCCAGTGGGTAAGATTCCATGCTTCCAATGCAGGGGGTTTGATCCCTGGTGGGGGAACTAAGATCCCTCATGCTGCACGGCCAAAAATTTTTTTAAAAAGTAGATGCACTCGGGCTTCCCTGGTGGCGCAGTGGTTGAGAGTCCGCCTGCCGATGCAGGGGACACGGGTTCGTGCCCCGGTCTGGGAAGATCCCACATGCCGCAGAGCGGCTAGGCCCGTGAGCCATGGCTGCTGAGCCTGCGCATCCGGAGCCTGTGCTCTGCAAGGGGAGAGGCCACAACAGTGAGAGGCCCGCCTACCGCAAAAAAAAAAAAAAAAAAAAAAAAAAAAAAAAAGTAGATGCACTCAACTCTTCGTCGGGAATCAACTTCTCCAACTGGAATGTGTTCTCTCCTTTAGAATCACGTAACCTGGAAATGGAAAGAGGGATGGAGGCAGCAAAGACAGGAGGGAAGGAGGACAGAGGGGAGGGAGGAGCGACCGCTCCACTGAGCTGGAATATATAATGATATATAAAGCGTTTACATTAAAAACTAGGAACACAAAACCTGATCATAGAGGGGGTTTTTGCCCCCAGAATATTTTGAAGAATGAACATTTTCTCATACCTTTATTGTATTCTGAAGGTTGATACTAATATTAACACAGATCTTCTAGAATTATAACCTACTTTGCTTCTGGTACTTAAAAGTATTCAATATAGAAACCTAACTGTGAAATTGATGCATGTTGATTTAAATCAGGCAAAGGGCACTGAAGGATAATAGAGTGGGAAAGCTTGTAGCTGTACTTTCCCTACTCAAATATAAGTACATAAATACTATTATAGCCAAAGTTGATTGATAAGATTTATAGAGACCAAAAAAAAAAAGGGAGGAAAAAAAACAAGCAACAAGCTTTGGTTAATGTATTTAAATTTTTTTTAAGATTGGAGACTCATCATCCATGACTGAAAGACTCAGGAAACTACATAGAATTTCTAGAATAGATATTAATTAATTTAAAGTATATTATGGTGTCTGCAGTTTATTTCAGTTCTATTTTAAATTAATTACACTTGCAAAATGATCGTAATTTTTGTATAGAACTGAACACAAACAAGCTTGATTTATTTGTTAATATTGCGGGGGGGTGGGAGAGGCACTTTCAAATGAAAAAATCTCAAGCCCATCACACACACACAAAAATAAAAAATGGAAGGAAAGAAAAACTGATAAAACTCTAGCCATTGTACTTTATTTTTTTAATTTTTGGCTGCCTCGGGTCTTAGTTGCGGCACGTGGGATCTTCGTTGAGGCATGCAGGATCTTTCGTTGCAGTGCGCAGGCTTCTCTCTAGTTGTGGCGTGCAGGTTTTCTCTCTCTAGTTGTGGGGTGCAGGCTCCAGGGCACGTGGGCTCTGTAGTTTGTGGCACACAGGCTCTCTAGTTGAGGCACAGGAGCTTAGCAGTTGAGGTGTGCGCGGGCTTAGTTGCCCCAAAGCGTGCGGGATCTTAGTTCCCTGACCAGGGATCGAACCCGCGTCCCCTGCATTGGAAGGCAGATTCCTTACCACTGGACCACCAGGGAAGTCCCACCGTTGTACTTTTATATACATAATAAGACAGCTTGTATTAAATATATATCTAAAGGTCTATTCTTTTTTCCCAGATTAGTCATTTTCTAATCCAAACTTTTTTTCAGGTTGGACTATAAACAAAGAATAGATGTGCCGCAAAAACAATTCCTTGTATCTTTATAGCACGTTCCTGTTGACAAAGCATTTTCACGGACATCACCACGCAATTCTCCCAGCAAGTCTGGGAGGTAGATAAATGACAAACATCATCAGGATACAGGCAGTTCTGATTAGGTGCTCCCACTCACAGAATTTGAGGACAAAGTCTCTGAAATGAAAGAATTATTGAAAGTAGACATTTGTAGAAATAGTCCATACTAAGATGTAAATATATTGCTCCGGAGACCTGAAAACTATCCAAGTTCAATCGAAGTGATTACAGTGTACTGCAACCTTGCCAACTGTGTAGTAATACAACTGCCTGAAAGACGGGTATTTCAGGAGAAGGACTGTTATAATCTGAAGGGAGCCAAAGAGTAAGAATTGACCCATATTGTCCAGGAAAAAGATGTTCTCCTCAACAGTGGAGGTAAGCACACGTTGCTCTGGGAGCATCGGTAAAGGTCCTTACATCAACCTAGAAGGGAGGGCTGGCAGTGCAGGAAGGCTTCCTAGAAGAGGTGATGCTGATCTGGGTCCTTGGGGACAAGGGAAATTAGTCATGTCAAGGGAAAGGGGTCCCAGCAGAGCATACGGCTAACTTGCTGTGTGGTTTCTTTCTCTGGATTTCACTTTCTCATCTAGAAAAGTCTATGATCCCTTGACTCTGTTTTTTTTTTTTTTTTTTGTTGTTGTTGTTGTTGTTGTTGTTGTTGTTTTTGGCTGTGTTGGGTCTTCGTTGCTGCGCTCGGGCTTTCTATAGTTGTGGCGAGCAGGGGCTACTCTTTGTTGCAAAGCATGGGCTCTAGGGCATGCGGGCTTCAGTAATTGTGGCACGTGGGCTCCGTAGTTGTGGTACATGGGCTTAGCTACTCCACGCCATGTGGGATCTTCCTGGACTAGGGATTGAACCCGTGTCCCCTGCACTGGCAGGTGGATTCCTATCCAGCGCGCTACCAGAGAAGCCCCCTTGACTCAGTCTTTCATGCTGGGTGACCGAGTGCACCAATAAAAAAATCAGAAATCATCCTGCTTGTGGCCCAAAATAAAGTTCAGTCCCCTTGGGGCTTCTCATCCAGTAAAAACCATAAAAGGCACTTCAATGCACATTTACCCGTTAGTAGGAAGATATGGCTTTACGTCTTCTCTTTCCAATTTGCTAACACAGAAGTGCAATGTTTGTTCAAGGCCCATCTCAAAGAATGATGAGGTCCCAGTCATTCGAGGACAGCACAGAAGTCAGTAAACTGGCCAGGTAGTCCAGGTGTGCAAGAAAAGCATGTCATTTACACTGAACGTGTGCAGCACGATTTAGCAGGACGACTGTCTAACAGTCCAACTGTCCATGTGTACCTTCACCACAGAAACTGGTCAGCACCGTGCTGAACCTGGGCAAAGACCAGGAAAAGACCAAAGAGAAATGCTAAAGGACAAATATAAGGAAGAAACTATTGAGAAAAAGCATTCATAAAGTCATCTTCTATACAACTTCTATTAATAACGAGACCAAATTCTGGCTAAAGAAAGCAGACTGAAATACTCATTTAACTCTGATCTCTCAAAAAATCTCACCAAAAATGGCAGCGGACTTTTAAAAATGAGAGATAGATAGACAGAAAGATGAAGAAGCATGGCAATAAAATTTTGGAAGCTGAAGACCTGAAGCATGAGTGGTATCCGAGTTAGCAGAACAAAGAAGCGGAATTCTGAGGTAGCAGAGGGGAAAGCTGGGAGGAAGCCTCCTCTGCAGTGCAGAACTTCCTGAAGACACAGGAACGCGACCCCAGGCTCTTCTTGAAGGGAGGAGAGGTGGGCCTTTAAAAGAGGAGGTTGCCGACCCATTTAGGAAGCAGCGCTATCGCTAGATCTCCCGTAACCCTCGCCTTCCCTCTGTGAAACTGACTGCACTTCAGAGTTTATTCTCTGGAAAAAGCAGGTAAAATAGAGAGTTCTGGGACAGGGCACACTAAGCCCAGTTAAAGGCGGGATTAAAGCGACATTTTACAAGACAGGAAAAAGAGTCTTAAAAATACTACCTGACTCAGCACTTTGCACGTACATAGTCAAAAGAACTGTTGAAAGTTGGTCTCGCCAAAATTGTGATTTAAGTATTTGGGGAGGATGCATGACAGACAGTGCAAGCGTGTGTGGTGATGGTGAGACAGATGATGCCTAAAACGGAAAAATGCAAGAAGGAGCAACACAGACAGGTTATTTGTGACAAGGAGGAAATACCCTCCCGCCAAAAAAAAAAAAAAGCTAAAAGGATTGAAAGCATTTGCTTTTAGGGAAAAGGAAATGGGGAGCAGGGAACTGCCAGGTTATGAAGGTAAAACTCTTTGATTCATTAGGTATAACATTGATGAAAACAAAGATTAAGTTTTAAAAATCAGAAGGGCCACATTTTTTGCTGGAAGGAGGGAAGAGGGGAAATAAGTTGGATTTAAAATCAAGTTGCAGTTGCAGGAGAAGCAAGATATTCGGGCAATCAGAGCTCAGGAGGCAAGACAAGGTTTGGAACAGAGATTTTATAATTATTTAGACTGGAAGAAAATTAGCTCTATAGGAAATAGGTCCTGAGAAAAAAAGAGAACAGGCCTTGAAAACAAACATTTTATAAATGTCATTTGGAGTGTCAGTGGAGGAAGGGACTCCATTGAAAGAGCAGCCAAGAAAACCAAGGAAAACAGGAGTTTCAATGGGGGGGGGGACGGTTTAATCAAGGTCAAGTGCTCAGGGGGTCAAAGAGGCCCAGACCATTAGAATTAACAATGAAAATTTTCTAAAGAGGGTACTCTAATCTAAGGATTACGTTCACACCCTTTAATGAGCCTTAAATTAAAAAAGGGTTTTGGGTTTTGGAAGGATGTTGTGTTTTTCCAGGACACCACACAATGACTGTGACCCTGTTTTCAGTAAGTACACAGTTGTCTTTCATGGGGCAGTCACATAAACCCTGCATTAATAAGAAAGTGAATCTTAGGGCATATTGTCATTAGCAATTGCATACAAAGCCCTGTCCCTGTTTTGTTTCCCACACAAGGGATGGCATTGTCTGTGTCAGAGATGAGCATTTGAACTGAAGTTCATGGCTTGGCTGGGCTCTTCCTTCTGACTGCACTTCCCCGGTGATCGGCTGCCTGTCCTAGGCTATGGTGTTATGACATCCCAAACAAGATGGAAGCACAAGAAAACTAATCAAATGAAAGTGCTTTTCCTTGTTGGTGCGTCAAAGGCTACATTCAAAATAACCAAATGTTATGTTAAATCTCATCTTAGGACGAAAGCAAACGTGGTAAAAGAGTTCACTACTTCATTTTGCTGAGTCGAAGTCAGGACTTGGCTTGGGGACGAAAAGCATAACTGGTAGCCAATGTTCCCTAACTGCTCCACAAATGATCTCCTCTTTCTAGTAGAGATTGCTGTACACACTTCCACACCCTCCAAACAGATGCAACACAACAGAAGGTCTAGTTCTGTGTTTCACAGAAGCCTACTATGACACTTTACTGCTGAGTTTTCCCAACTGCTTGTGTCAGTTATTGCTGCCTTCCAGACATTTCCATCTCAGACATATCAGAGGGACACATGGTTAGGAGAATGGTTTCAATTTAGAACTCAGAAAAGCTTACCCAAGTCCATTAACGACACCCCAAACAGCCTGGTTAGCAAACATTTTTGTGCCAGTATATGTAGCAGTTTCCTCCCTGAGGTGTCAACCAAATGAACAGTCTTGGCGGGTAGGGGTGAGGAGAGCAGTTCTCCCTGAGTCCCCAGGGTCAGAGTTTCTGGAGTGAGCATTAGAATGCCTCCTAATACCACTGTACATGCCCGTTTTCCCAAACAAATCACAGGAACTCCCATAAAGCAGCAAAACATCACTCCAAAATACATACTGTGAACACAAATGAGGGAGTGATGAAATTGGCACAGATTAATTAGAAATTTGCAAATGTTTATGACGCTTGATAAACAATCCTAGGGATAGAATGAGGATTCATTTATGGGCCATATATTCATACCTAACATCACAGTACACTCCTTTCACTCATTAAAATGTTTTTCAAACAAAAAGTACAATGATGAGATCAGTTTTAAATGATATGTCAACATTCAAGGTCCACTGACTTAGATCAATCATAAGCCCACTTTGGAAGTAAAAGACATAAGGAAGTTTTCTAGAATCTAGCCATGCTTCTCTCCAGAGTGTGGAGAGAGTCTTCAGAGATGACCAGGGGTTAGGAGAGAACATAGGACAAGAGGTTTATTTCCAACCCAAGTAGCTATCCTTGCTCTGCAGGTTTTGCAGGTATAAACTTGCTCTGCAGGTATCCTGGGTTTAGCAGGTATTCTCCTTATGAAAGGTTACTTGATGGAGTTTAACTGATACAAGCCCTGAAATGCAGTCCCCTCAGCAATGGAAAAAATGTCAGATACCTTATCAGGTGACTAGATAAGTAGGAAAGAACTTCTCAGTGGAACGAGTCACTCAAACCAAACGCAGAAAGAGAAATTTCTTAAAGCAGGATGGGAAAGAAGTGACACTTCCCCGGCTGCTTTTAGCCGAGTAGTCCTAACTGCTTAACAAATAGTTTCTCACTTCACGCTGGCAAAATTCCTGGGAAGAAGGCTCACTCCAAAATCCCGTCAGTCTAGCAGGCTACGCGTGCTGCTGCTCTGGTGGCCTCTCTGGCTCCCTCTAACTTTCTCACCTCCTGATGCCCCATTCTGCCCAGCCACGCAACACTTGACTGTGGCCCGAAGCCACCAGACAGGCTCCGCCCCTGGACTCTGCGCTGCCGTGCTGTCCACCGCCCGCCCCCCATCTGGGTGCTCTTCCTCCAGAGGAGAGACAAGGTTCCCTCCCTCACTTGCTGCAGGACCCTCCCTAATAGCACCTCCCTCATGCTTGACCCCTCACCCTGCTTTATTTCCCTTCACAGCATTTGTACTGAGTTGAAGAGTGTCCCCCAAATTCATGGCCACCCAGAACGTGACCTTACTTGGCAATAGGGTCTTCGCAGGTGTCAATAGCTAAAATGAGGTTATACTGGATTAGAAGGAACCCTGAATCCAGTACGACTGGGGTCCTTACAAGAAAAGAGGACACACAGGGCTTCCCTGGTGGCGCAGTGGTTGAGAGTCCGCCTGCTAATGCAGGGGACACGGGTTCGTGCCCCAGTCCGGGAAGATCCCACATGTGGCGGAGCGGCTGGGCCCGTGAGCCATGGCCGCTGAGCCTGAGCGTCCGGAGCCTGTGCTCCACAACGGGAGAGGCCACAACAGTGAGAGGCCCGCGTACCGCAAAAAAAAAAAAAAAAAGAGGACACACATACACACAGGAAGGCCATGTGACCGTGAGTGATGGGAGGTGGGAATGATGTAGCTGCGCGTCCAGGAAGGCCAAGGGTTGCAAGCTACCGCCAGAACTGGGAAGAGGCACGAAAGGATTCTTCCTCAGAACCTCCTGGTCCTGCCAACGCACTGATTTCAGACTTGCAGCTTCCAGAACGGTGAGAGATTAAGTTTCTGTTGTTTTAAGCTGCTCAGTTGGTGATACTTTGTTACCCAAACTTGGTAGCCCAAGGAAACTAATATGTCACTGCCTGACATACTATATATTTATTTACTGGTGGATTTGTTGTCTTTCTCTTCTCCCACTGGGATCTATAGTCCTTAAGACTAGACTTCTGTCGTTGTTCATTGCTGTGATGAGAACAGCGGCTGGCATGTTGGCGGCACATAATAACTGTTGGTTAAATGACTGAGTGAGGAATGAATGTTCCCATTTTACAGAAGAGGAAACTGAGGCTCAGAAAGATTCCACTGAGTCCAAGTTCACCTAGCTAATTAGTAGCAGATTTGGGATTTTAGGCTGTCTGCCTCTAAAAACCATCACTTTTTCACCACACCATGCTGATGCTCATTACACTGCCAACTTTTCTCTTTTAAAATCTACGAGGTAATATATTGCAATAGCTATCCTTTCAAGTATAATAGAGTCTGTGTTCCAGAAAACGACTGGAATATGTATGGAGGTTTATTCTCTGGGACTTTGTTATCGCCTAGCTTTGCAGACACCAAACTCAGTTCTTTTTATATTGATTATAGTGGCCATGCCTCTCTCTCTCTCTCTCTCACTGAAAGCACTTTTATTAGATGAACTTTTCCACAACCAACAATATTGTATCAACCACACAAATTCACAAGTCCTTTCACCTAAACACCTTTTGTTAATTTGCGTATAGCTGATCTGTGGAATAAATATTAGCTCCATTAATACTGAGCAAACACTCATTTTGTATTTTACTACACATTATTCATATAACTGTATTTGTCTTCTCAACAGTAAATTTCTCTTTGTCTTCTTAAATTCAAAGATAAGGGTATAAATTGACTTTCTCCGAACTGCAACGTGTAATGATCTTGAGGTTTTATCTGGAATATACAAAGCACAAAATATGTTCACGAAATATAGCAAAAAAAATTTTTTTTAAGTGATCCATTTCCCATGAGGGCATTGGAACTGGGAAATTACTTCCCAGTTTCACCTTTTGATGAGGACTTCTATCCCTCAGTATTTTGCTTGCTGGTTACTTATAACTCTATTTCCAGTGGGGAGCAACTCGAGCCCTTATCATCCCTGTCACATTTGGGAGCTTTCCTAGTCATCAGTTACCAGGCAGTGTGTTTCCCCTGGAGATAGGGTACAGAGAAAATGCTTTTACAGCTCATTTTGCACCACTCTCTTGCCATCTCACACCACAGCTTGGCAAAAATTGGGCAAAATAATAATATCCAGAGTGAGTAAGGCTGGCGAGAAGGAATCACGCCGACCACTAGAGCGCAGGGGTCAAGTGCATGGGTCAAGTGCATGGATCAAGTGCAAGACGGCCAGCTGGAATCTCACCTCCCATGTTTATTTACCACGTGACTTTGGGTTTGGAAACAGAGCGCAGGAAAGGCTAGATGTGCATCTAATTACACCTCTGACTGCGCTGGCACCCCCTCCCCCCATTCTATGTTGGTGCTGCTAATAGTTATCTGTTGTTGGATGAGGACTAGACACCAGTAACCAAATATACTTAGAGCAGAAAGTATTAGGAAAAAAACTTGGGGAGGAATTTACTTGAAACCAATGTCACCAGGCTATTTCAGTAGGTAATGTGAGCTAGCAATATGTTTTGTTTTATAGAAAAGTAGATGATTAAGTTCACACACATACATATATGTATTCAGATACATCAATTTATTCAGAGAACATTTAATTGTAGCATAAATTTAAAGAGGTTGAAAGCTGCTTAAATAGGAATTGCGGGGCTGCACCTTGATTAGACGTCCTCACCTATGATCTGCTATTCTTCCATGTTCCCTGAACTGAAGTAGAAATCACGATTGCAGACTAGAAGTTGCAGCATCTTTGATTTTTGGCAACTGCATGTAAGAATTGTAGATGGTACATCATTAAGCAAATTAGTAATGTCCTAGTAAATGTAACTGGGGCACATCCAGGCTGGATCAATTCTTATGCCTCCTGCTTTAGAAACAGACTTGCTTGAGGCCAGCAGGAGGCCCTGTCGTTAATGAATGCTTCCCTGTACTTTCCTTTGGCTACAGCTAATTTGAATAAAAAATATCATTTTTAAAAGTACTGGATCTAAAGAAACACATTTTTCAGAAAATAATAATCCCGTTCCCCTACCCCACTCCCAGCCACCCCGGAAAATCTCTATGAGCACACTACAGCAGCTCCGTGCAAAGACCTGAACGCCTATTGATTGCCTGCTTGGCTGACTGGCCTGATACGATGAAGATCTGGACGAGGCGAGACAGCTTCCCAAATGTGACGCTGGTGAGTTTTCTCAGGCCACAGAGGACTGAGCAATTACAGAATATTATTTCAGCAGAGGAGCCTGACTACAAAGAACGCATTTTGTTCAGAGCCTATGGCAACCAGGACCTCACAGCCTAATAGAAAGGATAGGAAAGAATTAATGACTGATGTGTTTGGGGTCTTTAAAGCATTCTAAGAATGGTCAGTTTAGTCTCCCCCCCCCTTTTTTTTAAACCAATTGCTTCATTATAGATCTCTCTTCTAAGTGCCATTTTACTGCACTTAGAAAAAAACCTATATACCCTGTTCTTATCCTTAGAACAACAACGAAGAGGGAACAGAGATCAATGAATAGAAACATAAGGGTCCTCCACAGCAGCCAACATTGTTAAAAGGAAAAGCACATAGTGTAATATGTTATTTCCTCTTTTAACTATGGCCCCGCAAGTACTAAAAAAAAAAAAAGAGTGCAAATATATAAATAGGGCTTCCTCACCCACCTCCCGATCACATTTACTACCTTAGTTATTTAAAGTTTATGTAGTAGCTTTTCCTAGAACAGTTTGCATGAAAGGATATTTCCCAATTTCCCCGGATAAAGTGAGTAGGACAGACCAGAAAGACACGAATCTATGGTCTTGAACATGACTTTACCTTTAAGCTGTAGGTTAGTATTAGATCCTCTTCTGGGTTGAATTATGTACCCCCCACAAAGATACTCAAATCCTAATCTCTAGTACCTGTGAAGGTGATCTTATTTGGAAATAGGGTCTTTGTGGATGATGAGGTTAAGATGAGGTCATCAGAGTGGGCACAAATCCTATATAACTGTCCTTATACAAAACAGAAATTTAGACACAGAGACAGACACACATAGAAGAAAGCAATGTGAAGACAGAGAGAACATCACCTACAAGCCAAGGAATGCCTGAGGCTCCCAGAAACTAGGAACAGACACCCCCTCACAGCCCTCTAAAGGAACCAACCCTGCCGATGCCTTGATCTTGGACTTGTGGTGTCCAGAAGTGTGAGACAATACATTTTTGTTGTTTAAGACATTCAGTTGTTGGTACTTTGTCATGGCAGCCCTAGGAAACTAATATAATTCCTCAACTCTACAGCTGTAAAGTAAGATACAGTGTGTTTAAACAAATCCATTCTTATCAGAGCAGGGAATAAATTGTACCTTCTAAGTAATAACTAGGAAAAAAAATAACAGTGAAACTGTTCTCTAAAGACCATCTCATTTACCCAGTAATTACAGAGCTGTCTGATTTATAACTAGCCTTATTACATGAATTGTCTCTTTGTAGACCTTGAACAATGCTAGGGTCTAAAGTGTGATTATAGTAAAGCAAGTCGTGTAAAGATAATGCTTTGATTAGCCCACCTAAAATCAAGATTTAAGTGATTTTAGTTTTTTGGGTTTTTTTTTTTTTTTTTTTTTTTTTTTTGCAGTACGCGGGCCTCTCACTGTTGTGGCCTCTCCCATTGCGGAGCACAGGCTACGGACGTGCAGGCCCAGCGGCCATGGCTCACGGGCCTAGCCGCTCCGCGGCATGTGGGATCCTCCTGGACCGGGGCACGAACCCGTGTCCCCTGCATTGGCAGGCGGACTCTCAACCACTGCGCCACCAGGGAAGCCCTAGTTTTTAGCATACTTTTATTTACTAATTCTACCGTGGAACCAAAAACCTTAACTCTCACTGTTTTTTTGCTGTTTGTTTTGTTTTGCTTTTTGCTGTCCATTTATATAAGTAACAAGATGAAGGAAAACTCTTCTTTTTCTTATAGCTGGTCTGAGAGTCCCCTGGTGCTAGATATATATTCCATTTGCCCCTCTAACTCTTTGGTCCACCCTTCTCCACTGGGCTTTATGTCCCAAGAAGCTGATCCATCAGACTGTACTGTCGGCCCTACCCTGCTGCCTTCTGGCTGGGTTTGCTAATGGGAGCGCTCACAGGGGGCAAATGTGAGGCTAGGGCCCCATCCTCCAGCTCCCTCCCTCTCAGGCCACCACGGTTGGCTGTGCCTACAAAGGCCACAGCTCTGGTCAGGCTGCCCTCTCTTTGGGTTTGGGTGACTGCTCCTTCCCCTTGCCTCTGGGGTCTTAGGGGTATGCAATAGTTATCTAGTGCTGTGTAACAAATTACCACAAATGTAGCAGCTTAAAACAACACGCATTTATTAGTTCACATTGTCCTAGTCCATTTGGGCTGCTATAACAAAGTACCACAGACTGGGTGGCTTAAAAACAACAGAAATTTTTTTTTGGGGGGGGGCGCACCATGGGGCATGTGAGATCTTAGTTCCCCGACCAGGGATCGAACCCTCGCTCCCTGCACTGGAAGTGCAGGGTCTTCATCACTGGACCACCAAGGAAGTCCAAACAACAGACATTTATTGTTCCCAGTTCTGGAGGCTGAGAAGTCTGAGGTCATGGTGCCAGCACGGTTGGGTTCTGCCGAGGGCCCTCTTCCAGTGGCAGATAGCCACCTTCTCACTGTGTCCTTACAAGGTGGAAGGGGTGAGGGAGCTCTGTGGGGCCTCCTTTATAAGAGCACTAATCCATTCATGAGGGCCCCACCCTCATGAGCCACTCACCTCAAAAAGGCCCCACCTCCTACACCATCACGTTAAACATGCGAATTTGGGGGACGAGGGGCCACGAACATTCAGTCTAAACCACAGTTCCCGTGGGTCAGGGGTCTGGCTCGGCTGGCTCCTCTGCTTGGGGTCTCCCACGGCAACAACTTAGGCATGGGCCAGACAGTTAACCTCTGGAGCTTAGGGGGTTACTTCTAAGTTCATGTGGTTACTGGCAGAATTAGTTTCTTACAGTTGTGGGACAGGAGGTTCCTGCTTTCTTGCTGCCTGTCAGCCAAGGGCCACTGCCAGCACTTAGAGGCCTCCTGTACTTCCCTGCTACGTGGCCCTTTCCCAACAGGGCAGCCCACTTCCTCCAGGCCAGCAGGAGAACCTCTTCTTCCATCAGCCAGACAGCACCTCACACCCTGTAACTCAACCACAGGAGCGACATTCTTCACTTCCACTGTATTCTGTTGGCCAGAAGCAAGTGGCGGGGTCCATCCACATTCAAGGGCAGGACATTCGACCAGGTTGTGACTCATTGGAGGTCATCGTAGAATTCTGCCTGCCACAGGGTTGAAAGCCAGCCCACTCTTCCTACCTTGGAATTGTTAACCAGAAACCCTGCCTACGCTTTTGTAAATGGTCCCTCAATTAAATTCTCCTCAAATTACGCCAGTGGAGTGCTCCATCTGTTCCTGCCAGGACCCTTATGATAAAATCCCTCTGTAAGTGGCCTGCTCTGGTGATGTGCCCTCCCGGGTCTTCTGCGGGCCTGGGCCAGCTGGTGGCAGGGCTCAAGGGAGCTGAGACCAGCAAAACTGTTTAGCATCACAAAGAAAAGGGCAGCCATGATTTGCACTTAGCTGCAGGTGGGGAGAGGGGCTGAAGAGAGAGGAAGGCTCTGAGGCTGGAAGCCAAGCAGAGAAACTGGGAAACATATGACTAAGGGGGACATGGGGAGTGAAGTGCTGCGTGGCATGTGTTGTGGATCCTTCTCACACTCTGCACACTTTACAGGGCTCACTGCTGACTCGGGCTGGCATCTCCTCCATGGGGGACAGAGGGAAGAGCAGAGCCCTGCTTTGAAACTGGTTTGGGGCGTGAACAAGTGTGCCTATAAAGACAGCCACGCCTGGGGCGTGTGGCACCTCCGTGCCTGTGACACCGGCAGCCACGCTGCTTCCCATCAGCACTTTGAAAGCTCATCTTTTTATGGTCTTCTCTTTCTTAAAATTTTCTTTAACTTTTATTTATTTATTTTTTAGTTATTCCACTTTTGAACATTTTTTCATATTTTTAAGGAAATTTTCTTGTCAAAATGTTTCTATGTTCCTAGGTCACAATGCATAGGGAGGCTCTGGCTGGAGCTTGCAAACTTGCCCTATTCCTTAGCATTCCGTATCTGAGATCATTTCACTAACTGTCACACGTGATAATCCCAAGATTCATCTTCAAGGATCCAAGGCCAGAAAAATAAAACTACTAAAAATACAGGCAGCCCAAACAAGGTGATGGTTCACATCTTGCAATGTTACATTTATGTGAGTACTTGAGAGACGTGCAAACTTCACCTTAAATCCCACTGAATTGCTTCCCAAAGACAGAGTGATGTGAGTCAGTGAGGCCATTCTCAGACGGCATGGAATGTGGTTCTCAAAACATGGTCCCCAGAGCAGCAGCACCAACTTCATCTGGGGCACTTGTGAGAAACTCAAAGTCCTAGGCCTCAGAGACCTACTGACTTTGAAACTCTGGAGGTGGGACCCAGCGATCTATGGTCGAAGAAGCCCTCCAGGTGATAGATGCTGTCCTCTGAGAGCCTCAGGCTGGAAGCACAAGGACTAAGGATTTAGAGACTTGCACTTGTGTGTTTAAGGGTAGCGTTATTTATTTATTTATCTATCTATCTATCTATCTATTTATTTATTTATGGCTGCGTTGGGTCTTTGTTGCTGCGCATGGGCTTTCTCTAGTTGCGGCGAGCAGGGACTACTCATTGTGGTGGCTTCTGTTGTTGCAGAGCACGGGTTCTAGGCGCGCAGGTTTCAGTAGTTGTGGCTTGTAGGCTCTAGAGCACAGGCTCGGTAGTTGTGGCGCACAGGCTTAGTTGCATGTGGGATCTTCCCGGACCAGGTCTCGAACCCGTGTCCCCAGCAGTGGCAGGTGGATTCTTAACCACTGCGCCACCAGGGAAGTCCCAAGGGTAGTGCCCTTTAAAAACAGAGAGAGAAAGAGGGAGGGAGGAGGGAGGAGAAAGGAAGGAGGAGGGATAGAAAGAACCAGAGGATTAGGCTCATCCCTCCAGTAACTGAGAAGCAGTGATATGCTGGTAAATAAACTTTAACACCCACTTTCCAGGGTGTGGAGCGTGGAGGCACAAAGCCCTGCTCTGTGGTGTCTGCCGCCTTCCATGGTGGAACTAACCTATTTCAAGCTACCGGTGTGCGGCTGCAGGACCCAGAACTGGGATCTGTGGCACAAGCGGGCTTCACTACCGGGTCGGGTAAGGCGGGGGCTTGTGCTGCGGCCCCCGGTGAATCCAGTCCATCTCCCTGGGTTTGTTTAGAAGGTTGAAAAATTCAGTGTTTCTCAACCTCAGCACGGCTGGCATTTCAGACTGCACGATTCTCTGCCCAGTGTGTTACATGATGTTTAGCAGCTTCGTGGCCTCTCCCGACCAGATGTCAGTAGCACCCCTGTCCCCACCCAGCCGTGACAACCACAAATCTCTACAGACACTGCCGAATGTCCCTCTGGTGGCAGAATCACTCCCAGTTAAGAATCACTGCCTTATATTGACATTTCAACCCATTTCAATTTTTTATTTACATCCATCCTTTGGACTATTTTAGTCCCATCCCCACAATTCCAACTCTGACGGCTTTCTTTCCTCTGCTAACTCTACCTAGATGTGGAGATGACTTTCTGGCCAGTGTGGCAGACTTGGTTTATAATTCATTCTGATGATGCTAAGGATGATGATGATGGCTGCTCTGCTCAGTGGCCCGATTCTTTTTTTTTTTTTTTTTTTTTTTTTTGCGGTACGCAGGCCTCTCACTGTTGTGGCCTCTCCCGTTGCGGAGCACAGGCTCCGGACGCGCAGGCTCAGCGGCCATGGCTCACGGGCCCAGCCGCTCCATGGCATGTGGGATCTTCCCGGACCGGGGCACGAACCCGTGTCCCCTGCATCGGCAGGCGGACTCTCAACCACTGCGCCACCAGGGAAACCCACAGTGGCCCAATTCTTGTTTCAAGTTTGGTGACTTACAGGTGATGCTATTTGTATGTCTTGGTACTGTGTTCCCAGCAGCATCAAGTCATGTGTCTTTCTACCTGTTGCTGTCTCCTTGCTCTTTTTTCTTAGCCATCCGTGGAGGATTAGACATCACTCTGCCTTCTGCTTTCACCAGACTAGGGAGTAAAATGATTTGGTTTGTTTGTCTCTAATCTCCCTCTTCTTCTCTACCCTCTGCATCTCCATATAATGTATTGAAATAAAAGCCCTTCCAACGTGTTAGACATTTACCAATCTTGAACATTTTAAAATCATTATTAACTGATCTATTAAACAGCAGGAGTGAGAAAGGCAAGTAAAATTGATGCCCTCCTGATGACAGAGATATCGGTACCTCTAAAAGTAAGGTTCCTAGAATGTCAGGCAGCAGGGGCAAGCCTACAGCAGACGTTGCCTCTAAGTTACTAGGCAACACCACATCTCCATGCCAAACCTTGTCCGGTGCTTCCTTTTGAGCTTATTTTAGTATTGGAGTTCAACAGTTTTAGTTTAGCAGGTCCAGATATTGGAAAGCTCACTGTCCAATGATGGTTTAAGATATATGAAACTATTTTTAAAGGCATTTTAAAAAAATGACCATCTAGGGCTTCCCTGGTGGTGCAGTGGTTGAGAGTCCGCCTGCCGATGCAGGGGACACGGGTTCGTGCTCCGGTCCGGGAAGATCCCACGTGCCGCGGAGCGGCTGGGCCCGTGAGCCATGGCCGCTGAGCCCGCGCATCCGGAGCCTGTGCTCCGCAACGGGAGAGGCCACAACAGTGAGAGGCCCGCGTACTGCAAAAAAAAAAAAAAAAAGACCATCTAAAAAAATTATTGTACTTTAGGAACTGGAGGTTGGGACAGATGTCCTCTGATAACCCCTCCCAATTTAGAATTCCATAAAGGGCAAATGCTGCACTGAAAAATACTTTTGATACCATGATAAAAACATCAGATTAACTAGCAGTGTAATGTTTTCTATTTGAGATATTTCTCAAAATTGTGTCTAATTATCACTTTTAATTTCTCTTTTCCCAGTCCCTTCCCACAGAAAGGGGGGGAAGTCTGTATGTCATTTATTCATGCATTCATGCCATTAACTTTGAGGAGCAACAACGTGGCAGGAATGGAGCCAAGTGATGAGTATACAAGGAGCTTCCAAACCAGTCAAAGAGAAAGACACGGAGACAGACCAGTACAGAACAGGGCAAGGGTGTCACCACAAGCATGTGGTTCCAGGAGCTTAGGGTAGGGACCTTGAGGATGGAGCCAAAAAGACATGAAGGATGATGTAAGTAGGAGCTATGGAGCTGGAGAGGAAGGGAAGGCACGAGGCGAGGACAGGCGTGGCAAAGGCAGTGGGACGGCCGCAGTCTAGGGTTGTTGTAACATAAAGGCAGGAGGTGCCCACAGATGAGGTGTTTAGGGACCTGATCAATGAAGAAGCTGAAGGAGACAGGCAGCCACTGAAGAATGGAAAGCAGGAAGGATGTGATTACATTTGTATTTAAAGATTATCTCCTTGGCAGCTGAGGGAAGGAAATAGGTAATAATAGGAGTGAGCAAGAGAGACTGGCGAGGATGATGGCACAGTGGTCCAAGAGAGAATGATGAAGGCCTGGACTGGGACAATGAGGGTGGAGGAAACTGGGCAAACCTGACAAATACCCAGGAGGCTGGGCAGAACTGAATGATTATCTGGGTGTTGACGATGAAAGGCAGGAAAGACTTAAAATGACACTCAGGTTTCTAACCTAGTGACAAGTGTGATACCATCTGTGATCAAGAATGTGGGAGGAATGGTTTCGGTTCTCTTTTGGCACATGTGAGATATTTACCTATCTATCCATCTCATAGGCAATAGGATATCTGAGTCCTCTTCTTTGGGAGGGAAACAAAAATGCTAGAAAAACAGATTTGGGAGTTATCAGTGCATAGATGTTGAAACAATGAGGTCACCTAGAGAGAGTGTAACAAGGGCTGAGGGTGGAGGATTTAGCGTTGGGGGACACTGGAGTTTAAGGAATGAGTGGAAGACTTCAAGATTAGAAAATGGAGGGCTTCCCTGGTGGCACAGGGGTTGAGAGGCCGATGCAGGGGACATGGGTTTGTGCCCTGGTCTGGGAGGATCCCACATGCCGCAGAGCGGCTGGGCCCGTGAGCCACAGCCGCTGAGCCTGTGCTCCGCAACGAGAGAGGCCACAACAGTGAGAGGCCCGCGTACCACAGGAAAAAAAAAAAAAAAAAAGATTATAAAATGGAAAAAGAAAAAAGAATGATAAATGTCAGGAATCATAAACCAGGAAATGTCATGGAAGTCGAGGGAAAGAAAAGAGTGTCAGAACATAGATGGAAAAGTTGTCCTTGCACCAAAAAAGAAGACAGGATAGATTTTAGATGTAAACGTTATATACTCTGGAAGGATAAGAAGTAGAGGAAAACACTTGTGGCAAAATTTGGCCTCAATTTTCTCAGTGAAAATAAAAAAGAGAACTTGTCGCCCTTTGGGCCGCCCATCAGCTGTCACTAGTGGTGGTGTTGTGAGGATGGATGGATGGCCTGGACCACAACAGTGACTCATCACTGAGCATCCTCATCTTGGAGGGAGGGGCCCTGGAGCCCTCAGTTTGACTCCTGAGCAAGCAGCAGATGATTCAAAGTGCATCTGTTTTTCTGTGGTTTTCCTTGAGCTCAAAGTAAGAAAAATCTCTCAAGTGGATTTTGCTTATTCTAAGACTTCAGAAGGTACTACGGTCTCTCAACATTACAGCCGCAGGGCCCTGAAGGCTGTGTTGACCACTGCTGCTAGTCATTACAAAGTTTCTAGAATTTAAGGTGGCTGATCTCTTATCCGATCCCCTCTGATAATAAACGGTGGGGATGCTCTGTGGCCAGGAGTTAGCTTGGGTTGTAAAACCTATTTAATCTCTCTCAGGAAAAAAATACAAAGTCAAATAAAACAATCTCTCAGCACGGACAATAGGAAAATCCAACCCCCCTGCACAGAAATGCTTACTCTTCCACAACTGCAGAAGACTTAAGGAATCCATGGACTCAGACCATCACCATCATCATCATGTTTGTTCACCTCACATACGTTTTAGAATGAGAGGAGATAGATGAATAACTGAATGAATGAGTGATTATTATCTTTATAAATATTAGAATTAACCAATTAAAGCAGGACTTCCCTGGTGGCACAGTGGTTAAGAATCCTCCTACCAATGCAGGGGACACGGGTTCGAACCCTGGTCTGAGAAGATCCCACATGCCGTGGAGCAACAAGCCCGTGCGCCACAACTACTGAGCCTGCGCTCTAGAGCCCGCGAGCCACAACTACTGAGCCCGTGCTCCGCAACGAGAGAAGCCACTGCAGTGAGAAGCCCGCGCACTGCAATGAAGAGCGGCCCCCGCTCACCGCAACTAGAGAAAGCCCGCGTGCAACAAAGACCCAATGCAGCCAAAAATAAATAAATAAATTTATTTTAAAAAATCAATTAAAGCATGATCATGCCCAGCTCTTATCCTGGGTCAAGAGGGCAAGTGCGTTATCCCCCAAAGACCCCTAATTTGGAGCCTGTAAAACACAGAAGTCTTCCTTTAACATGACTGATTACTTTAGCTCAGAATATAAGATTCTCCTAATGTCACCCTGGAACAACAGAGCCTCTAATTATACGAGGTCTGTAGGTTAATAGTAAAACTAGGGGCCCAACAACGAGAGGGAAGGAAGCAGAATCCTTTCGGGAAATCAGCCTTATTTGGACCTAGTGTTCCTTCTACAAATGGCTCTCAGCTGGCCTGTCATTTGACCTCTCTCCACCCTTGGTTCTTTCAGCACAGAAATGTAGATTCCCATATCCCTAGATGGGGAGTGTGGGTTGTTCCTGGAAATCTCTTTGATTAAATAGCAAATTATACATATATAAAATAGGTAGACAATAAGGTCCTACTGTATAGTATGGGGAGCTATATTCAATATCTTATAATAAATTATAATGAAAAAGAAACTATATATACATATATATGTATAACTGAATCACTTTACTGTACACCAGAAACTAACACAATGTTGTAAATTAACTATACGTCAATTAAAAATATTTTTTGACTACCAAAAAAAAAAGCAAATTTTATTCCCTTGTGCATCAGTGGCATGGGTTTGAGTGAGGCCATTAGGTGTAAAGTATGCCCAGTGGCCCCACTTTGCATTCAGATTATAACTGGCCCGTCCCCGTCTCATCCCTTCCGTGTGGGGCACTGCCACCACCAACAGGGCCCTCCTCCTCCCTCCCAGGCCCTAGAGAGCTGCGGTAACAGTGGTGACAGAAGTAACATCCTGGCCTTTGTGGGTTAGCCTACGCGCCTACTTACCGTGACTCACGTTATTTCTACGGGAAAATACTTTCTGAGGCTTCAACCAACAACTTATAACTTGCACGCGAATAGTTATATTGCCTTTACAGTGCCTCTTCTTGGAATTTTGTGTAAATGAATAATCATCAAAACGAACCAGTGCTTAGGGCTACAGTGCTCTGGAAATGTCAGAAACAACATACACAAGTGTGTCACTAGGTAAAAGAGTTAAGTTACCTTACTAGTACTATCTGGAGTCAGATGGGCTTCAGTTCTGTCAACTGTACAATGCGACCGCGGGGATCGAACAAAATCAAATGAAATTGCTTTTGAAGTTGTCAAGTGATACATAAATTCAAGTATTTTTTTTTTTAATCTATAGTGCATTTGTACAAGCAAAGCCTCTAGAGGAGGATCCCCTCGGTTCAGATCCTGGCTTTGCATCATTCTATTCTATTTGAAATATTAACCCTTTATTCTATTTGAACTATTCTAGCTACGTGAACTTGTGCAAGTTACTTAACTGCTTCCTACCCTGTCGGGAATAATAATAGTAACTGCAGGAGAGGATGGTGGTGAGGATTAAAATATTCAACATGCTGGGCACACACTAAGCGCTGTGTTAAGTGTCAGCTTTCATCCTCACCAGCTTCATCTTTACCACCAGCAGCAGCATCTGTGCGAGGCAAGTTGGGTCTAATGGAAACACAGTGACCTGGAAAGACCACGGGCTGGGAGTCCCACGGCGCTGAGGAGAGTGAATTGTTCTTATTATTGTAAGTATATGCAGCTGCTTTATTGGTCATTCAAGAGGAAACTTGGTAACTATTTTAGATTTTTGTTTCTTTAGGCTTAGGCATCTCCAGATAAAACTGTGACTTAGATTAATGTTTTTCTTTATAACTTGCTATTCGTTTTTTCAGTCCACATGGCTAGGGTGTGGACCAAAAGCCTGAGGCTTCTCCGCATAGGTGCTGATAAGAACTCCTCACCTGCAGCTGTCAACCTCAGGTTAACCCTGCACAACTTCATCTCTGCTCCCTCTCCAAACCCACTAAGATAGCCATAAAGGAATAAAAGAAGAGGAAGCGGATGGGAGAGGAAATGCAAAAAACAAAAAGACGTCGACAAAATTTTGGAAGGTAATAAGGCATCTAATTTGGCTTCAGCTTCCTCCATCCTGCTAAGTGTCTGTGCCTGGAGAAGCCAACAAACTGTAAGTGGGACCCAGGATAAATCCTCAAAAGGCTGAGGATCTGAAAGCGTCAGACATCTCTGAACCCAAATGCAAATTGGTTTAGGATTCGGCTGAAAACAAGAGGGCTCAACCCCAGATCCTCCCCCTTGCCGCCGCAGCCAGGGCTATTGCTCCTCCGCCGTCCAACAGGTGACAGGTTTGCTCTCTGAGGAGGCTGAACCAGAGAGATTCTGATCCAGGGGACATGAAGCTTAGTAGAGGGAAGAACACAAAGCCTTACTGAAAAGAGCAAGACTCCTGGAAGTCATATAAGACAGGCCAGTGCTCCCCACCCCCTGAGACGGCACACTGGTGCACGGCTTTCCCTGCAGGGTCACTGCACCGCAGATTCTAGGGAACCATCATTCCACAGATAACATGTGAGCGCTGCTCCCCGGAGCTGTACAGCGAGGTGGCCCTGGAGAAGCTGGTTCGCTTCTGCCACACACTTCCCTTCTCGGGCCTTGCAGCTGTGTTTCTATCAGGAAGAAAAGGGGCAAAATCATTCATGCCAACAATGATTCCAACTTACATCTCACTGGACACAACCATGTCACAAGACTGCATCTACCAACAAGGGTGGCTGGGAAACTCTAATTAGGCACGTTGCCCTCCTGTGCATAGATATTCTGTTAGTAAGAAAGAAGGAAAGACTTACTAGGTAGGCAATTAGCAATCTCGACTACAGAAATAAACACGTCTTCCCAAATTTAAAGGTTCCACTGAGCACCTAGACTGGAAAAAACTTACAGTGAACCATAACACTGTAAACTTTAAGACACCAGAGAGTTTTTTTTTTTTTTTAATCTGAAAAGCTTTCAGAGATAACAAGCAGGTAACATATAGGAGCCAGAATAAGAAACACTGGTCTCAATAGTAACCTGGGGAGTGAGCCCTTTAAATGGCTTGGTCAGAATGTTTGTTGACATTTGTCATCCACCATGGGCGTTGTTGACCTATCACTGGCCACACAAAAACCAGAAGGCACAAACCTGCTGAAGAAATATCAGCATCTCCGTCAAAGTAGTATTTACGAAGTGATTTTAAGTGGTTATTCCCCCAAACAACAATGTGACACGTGTAGCTGTCATCTACATCACTCTGTGAAGCATGACTTTTTGTTTATATCAAATAACTACTCTCCTAAGTTAATTTTGCTTCCTTTTATTTCAATTTTCTTGCAGAAATGAGAAACGAGGCAATCACTGCTGGCGTTGGCTCTATTAGCAGCAACAAAACTTTGCAGATGGTTAATGATAATGGTCTGATATGGCATCACATGTCTCAAAAAGAAAAGTTTAGACCAATAATGGATTTTTTTGTTGCTGTTGTTGTTTCATACAATTCATGGAATCAGTGTAAAGTTTTTGTAGTTCATTCTATTAAACATGAAACGTCTGATGTTACTGCTAATTCTATTGTAAATTCAGTTTCAGAGGTCACCATTAAAAATAAAATGAATTGTTTTTGCAGGAAAATGTGAATATAATTTTTGGAGGATCACTGCACCATGGGCAAAATAATACACTCACCCTTAATACTGTTAAGAAGCCAAATGGGCTGGGCAACGATTTCTTGGATATGACACCGAAAGCACAGGCAACAAAGCAAAAACAGGCACGTGGGACTATGGTAAACTCAAAAGTTTCTGTGCAGCAAAGGGAACAATCCACAGAGTGAAAAGGCAACCCACCGAATGGGATAAAATATTTGTGAATCATATATCTGATAAGATCCTAGTATCCAAAATATATAAGGAACTCTTACAACTCAATAGCAAAAAAACCAAACAACCCGATTAAAAACTGGGCAAAGCCTCTGAATAGACATTTCTCTAAAGAAAACATGCAAATGGCCAACAAGTGTATGAAAAGATGCTCAACATCACTAATCATCAGGAAAATGCCAATCAAAATGACAATGAGATATCACCTCATACCTGTTAGAATGGCCGTTGTAAAATAAACAGGAAATACCAGTGTTGACAAGGATGTGGAGAAATTGGAAGACTTGTACACTGTTAGTGAAAATGCAAATTGGTGCAGCCACTGTGGAAACAGTATGGAGGTTCCTCAAAAGATTAAAAATAGAAAAACTGTATGATCCAGCAATCCCACTTCTGAGTATTTATCCAAAAGAATTGAAAACAGGATCTCAAAGAGATATTCGCATTCCCATATTCACTGCAGCATTATTCACAATAGCCAAGAGGTAGAAACGACCCAGATGTCCATTGACAGATGAAAGGGTAAACGAAATATGGTCTATACATACAGTGGAATATTATTCAGCCTTAAAAAAGGACGGAGATCCTGCAATATGTACAACATGAAGACGTTATGCTAAGTGAAATAAGCCAGTCACAGAAGTACAAATACTGCGTGATTCCACTTATAGGAGGTGTCTAAAGTAGTCAAACTGATAGAAGCAGAGAATACAGTAGTGGTTACTAGGAACTGGGGTGGGGGACATGAGTTGTTATTTAACCGGTAAAAAATTTCAGGCATCCAATACGAAGTTCTGTTGCTCTACAACGACGTTCATATAGTTAATGCTGTACACTTAAAATTTTGTTCAGAGGGCAGTTTTCATGTTATGTTTTTTTTTTAAACCACAGTTTCTAAAAAAAAGAAGCTGAATGGAGCAAAGATATATTTGAAATTGTTCATGGCATACACATAATTTGTAATTGCATCCAACCAAGCTCTGATAGTCTTCGATTCAACTAAAGTGGTAGTTGACAGAATTTGAAAGTATATATATACACAGAGGTACAGTACACACACACACAAGTTTTGTGATGAAGCTGGTGTTAACTAAAACATACTTCTGCCTGGGACTTCCTTGGTGGCACAGTGGTTAAGAATCCGCCTGCCAATGCAGGGGACATGGGTTTGAGCCCTGGTCCAGGAAGATGCCACATGCCGCAAAGCAACCAAGCCCGTGTGCCACAACCACTGAACCTGAGCTCTAGAGCCCGCAAGCCGCAACGACTTAACCCGCGTGCCACAACTACTTAAGCCCACACGCCTAGAGCCCGTGCTCTGCAACAAGAGAAGCCACTGCACTGAGAAGCACGCGCACCGCAACACAGAGTAGCCCCTGCTCACCACAACTAGAGGAAGCCCGCTCGCAGCAACAAAGACCCAATGCAGCCAAAAATAAATAAATTAAATAAATTAATTAAAAAATAAAACCACTTCCTCCTGGGACTTCCTCATTGTCCCCTAACCAAATCTCCAAATCTACCTGCATCTGTATCTATACTCTGTGCCTTCTCTCTTACTACATGGATAAACTGTCCTTGGTCACATCAAAGGGCATCTTCTTCCCTGCTTTTATTAATTTCATCCCCTCTTCTTCCTCAAGAACTTCACTCCTGCAAACTTCTCTTCTCTCTCTTGTAGCATCAGTTTCTCTCCTTCTGTCAGATCAGTCCCATCAACATAAAATACGTTCTAGTACTTTCTATCGCTAACCTTTCCCCTTTGATCCTCAATCCTTCTCCAACTATCATTCCTACTTCTCTCCCTTTCACGGTAAAACTTCTCCAAAGAGTTCTTTACAATGGGTGCCTCTGCTTAACTCACCTTCATTCATTTCTGTGACCTACTGCAAACAGGATTCTGACCTCACTGTTCCATCAAAACTGATCTTCTAAACGTTGCAATGACCTCTATGTTGTAAATCCAATGACCACATTTCTGACTTTATTCTATTTGACTTTCTAGCACAACTGACCACTCCCACCTGCTCTTGGACTTTTCTCCTTGGCTGTTAAGGTACCTACTTGACTGGTTTTGTCCTATTTCAGCCCCCTTGATGGCTCCTTCTCCTTGGTTTGACCTCTAAGTGTCAGAGTGCCCTGTTTGGTCCTTTATGTTTATCTACAGATGCTCCCCTAGGTAATATTAAATCGATCCATGGTTTGAAAACTATGCATGTGCTGATAGTTCCCAGATTTGTATCTCTAGCCCTGAAATCATGTACTTGATTTCCTAACTTGAGTATCTAATAGATTTCTTAAATGCAACCTGTCCAAAAAGAAAGTCAATTTTCTCTGGCCAAAACCTATCCACCCCAGTCTTTTTCCATCTCAGTAAAAAGCACCATCACCCATGTTGCTTCTCTTTCCCTCCACCCACCATATGCCATCCATTAGCCAGTCCTGTCAACTCCTCTGCAAAACTTAGCCCGGATTTATCCACTTCTTCCCATATTCATTACTACCACCCTGTGTCCCAGCTGGTACCATCTCCTCCCTGGACCTCAACAAGCCCTTCCTGACCCGCCTCCTGCTTCCCACTCTTGCTCCTTCTACAAACCATTCTCCTTGCAGAAGCTAGAACAGCGCCTAAAATCACAAAGCCAGGCTTGCAGCTCCTCTATGCTACAAATACTCCAGTGAGAGAATAAGTTTCACTCTCTGCCCTGGCCTGCTGAGGCCTAAGTGCCTGAGCTCCTGCTTTGCCTCTTCATCCCCACCTTCTGCCTCTCTTCCTCACTAAGCTCATCCATGCTGACTTTTGGCCAATTCCTAGAACATATTAAGATCTTTCTCGCCTTAGGGACTTTGCACTGAATTGTTCCTTTTGTTGGAATTTTCTCCCCTCAGAGCTACACACAGCTGGCTCCCAGGTCCTCAGAGAGGGTTGCTCTAACCTGCCTATCCAATGCCACTCTTCACCACATTATACCTTTTTATTTCTCAATTGCATACATCACCACTGAAAAGCATTGCTTTTTTAAGTAAGTGTACTTTTTTTGGTCTGTATTCCCCACAAAAATCTAAGTGTCATGGAGTAACACTGCCAGGTTTAGCAAATAAAAATACCATGTACCCAGTTACATTCAAATTTCAGAAAAACAAAGAATAACTTTTAGGATGTTTCATGCAATACTTGGAACAACATTATACTAAAAAAAAATTGTTTTCATTGTTGAGATTCAAATTTAGCTGGGTATCCTGTATTTTATCTGCAACTCTGTCCAAGAGCAGAAACCTTGACTACTTTATCATCCCAGCAGATATAGTGATGTCTGGCAAGTACCCCATAAAATACTGATGAAATGAAACAGTGACTGAATGAACAAAAGAAGGGAAAGGAATCAATTTGTGATGCTCAATCTAAAAACCAGTTTTAGTTATTGTGACAGTTAACTTTATGTGTCAGCTTGACTGGGCTAAGGGATGCTCAGATAGCTAATAAAACATTATTTCTGGATGCTTCTGTTTAGGGTGTTTTTTGGAAGAGATTAGCATTTGCATTGGTGAGCTGAGTAAAGCAGACTGCCCTCCCCAGTGCGCATGGGCATCATTTAATCCACTGGGGGCCCAAAGAGAACAAACAGGTGGAGGAAGGGCAGATTTGTTCTCCCTCTGCTTGAGCTGAGACGTTCATCCTCTCCTGCCCTCACACATCGGTGATCCTGATTCGAGGGCTTTCGGACTCAGATCAGGGCTTCACATCAGCCCCCGATTATCAGGTCTTTGGACTCTGACTGAGTTAACTGCCGACTTTCATGGTTGTCCTGCTTGCAGATGGCAGGTCGTGGGACGGCAGCCTCCATAACTGCTGAGCCAATTCCTGTAATCAGTCTCCTCTTATGTATATATATAGCCTATTGGCTCTGTTTCTCTGGAAAACCCTAATACAGTTATCCAGACTGTAACCCAGTGGTTCTCAAGTTTCAGCCTGTATCAGGCTGGCCAAACAGAAAGAAGTCCCACGAGGCCCCATTTATGTTTTCCAATTTAATTAAATTTATTTAATCAGTTGTTTCAGAGCTAGTTTTCTCTCCAGGATTGGTAGGTAGCCCATGACAACAGACAAAGAAGACAAAGGCACAGCTCTACCAGGTGGCAGCATGAACTGTGTCTCAATATAACTTATGAATGTTCAGGGACTCCTGAGATCCATTTATTTCCATAAAATGATTCCTCCCCCCTATTCCTAAGCAATTTACCTTGGAGGATACACTTTAGCAATTTACCTTGGAGGGATTTTTCCCCCCATCTTCCCATTTTCTCTTGGTCCCATGTGGCAATAATAGTACCTTGTAAACTACAATGAGGTATCACCTCACACCAGTCAGAACGGCCATCATCAAAAAATCTACAAACAAGAGATTTTTTGTGGAGAGGGTGTGGAGAAAAGGGAACACTCTTGCACTGTTGGTGGGAATGTAAATTGATAGAGCCCCTATGGAGAACAGTATGGAGGTTCCTTAAAAAACTAAAAATAGAACTACCATATGACCCAGCAATCCCACTACTGGGCATATACCCTGAGAAAACCATAATTCAAAAAGAGTCATGTACCACAATGTTCATTGCAGCTCTATTTACAATAGCCAGGACATGGAAGCAACTTAAGTGTCCATCAACAGATGAATGGATAAAGAAGATGTGGCTCATATATACAATGGAATATTACTCAGCCATAAAAAGAAACGAAATTGAGTTATTTGTAGTGAGGTGGATGGACCTAGAGTCTGTCATACAGAGTGAAGTAAGTCAGAAAGAGAAAAACAAATACTGTATGCTAACATATATATATATATATGGAATCTAAAAAAAAAAGAACAGTTCTGAAGAATCTAGGGGCAGGACAGGAATAAAGGTGCAGACACAGAGAATGGACTTGAGGATATGGGGAGGGGGAAGGGTACGCTGTGACAAAGAGAGAGAGAGGCGTCGACATATACACTACCAAATGTAAACTAGATAGCTAGTGGGAAGCAGCCGCATAGCACAGGGAGATCAGCTCGGTGCTTTGTGACCACCTACAGGGGTGGGATAGGGAGGGTGGGAGGGAGAGCAAGAGGGAGAAGATATGGGGATATATGCATATGTATAGCTGATTCAGTTTGTTATACAGCAGAAACTAACACACCATTGTAAAGCAATTACACTCCAATAAAAATGTTAAAAAAATAGTACCTTGTAATAAATTTTTTTGTGCTCACACTTTCATTTTATTTTATGAGCGATGCATTGAGAGGATTCCTATGTTTCTGTAACGGAAACAACCATGGCTGCTTCTGTGATTTCAGCCACAACTCCAGCTGCCCCTTGTCTTCTACTTTCCCCGTTTCCCAGGTTTTCAACCCTGGAGCTGTTTTCCCACTCTCCTATCGATTCTCCTACTGCACACCCTTGACATTCTTCTCTTTCACGGCCACACTGCCCTGGTCCAAGTCTTTGCCCCTCTTCCCAGGGTTCCCTGCTTCCACCCTTTGCAGTCCCTCCTCTGTCCATGTTTTCATTCGTTCATTATCTCAGTATCAATTACTGAGTACACACTTCATGTCAGATGGTGCTAAACACAATGGACAGGGGAACAAGATGATGCCCCTCCCTTCTTTCCAAAGCAGTTATGTGTTGTCTCATCCCTAAGAACCAGTCATGACTGGGACACGCCCTGAACTCCCCTAGGGTTCGGATCCTGCCTGAGCTTTCTCCTCCTGGGAAGTTCTCTGCATTTCCCTTTGCTGAAGTCCTGCCCAACTGCAGGGTTTACGTTCCCCAAACCACCTCCTCCGTACTCTCTTCTTTCCCTCTCCTCTACAGCACAGCGCTGCCCTTGTAACCTAAGATGCAGCCTAGTCATTCATTCTGATGTTGTGTCATGTGCTGGACCTGCTTCCTGGCTCCCCGTGGTATTTATCATCCCCTAGTTCCCCAAGAAATATTTCCTCTAGGATTCGTTTTTGCAGTTGTAGGGGAGGCAAAACTTTACCTCCACCCACCTTAGATTTTCTGCTGGAACTCTAACAAAAAGATTAACATGAGAAGGAGCAGTTTACTAACACGTGCAGCACACATCACACAGGAGAGACCTAAAGGAAAAGTAACTCAAAACAGCAACTTAGGGACTCCCCTGGGGGCGCAGTGGTTAAGAATCCACCTGCCATCGCAGGGGACAAGGGTTCGAGCCCTGGTCCGGGAAGATCCCACATGCCGCAGAGCAACTAAGCCCATGCACCGCAAGTACTGAGCCTGCACTCTAGAGCCTGTGAGCCACAACTACTGAGTCCGCGAGCCACAACTACTGACTGCACGAGCCACAACTACTGAGGCCGTACACCTAGAGTCCGTGCTCCGCAGCAAGAGAAGCCAACGCAATGAGAAGCCTGCGCACTGCAATGAAGAGCAGCCCCGGCTCACCGCAACTAGAGAAAGCCCGTGCGCAGCAATGAAGACCCAACGCAGCCAAAAATAAATAAATACAAATAAATAAAATTAAAACAAAACAAAACAGAAACCGGCAACTTAGAATTCCAGCTTATATATGTATAGCATCTTCAACAAAGAACAATCAATTTGTAGAGAAATGACAGGACAAAGGAGCTTGAGCTGGGGTAGTGACTTGTGGAGCAGTAACTAGGAAGATGAGGGTTAGTTTAGTGAGGTGCGTTTGTACAGATTCTCAGCTCCAATTCCGCATCGCTGGTGAGAAGAATGTCTTCCTCCTGGTACAGAGAGGGAACCTTTCACTCAGGAGTTTTATCTCCTGCTTTCAGGATGAAAAGAAGGGTCAGGGCGCTCTTCTTTCCACCTGTTTCTCAAATGCCTTTAACTCAAAACAAGCAACATGCCAAAACGGTGTATTTTGGGGATGACATGATCTGAACTCCTTCACAGCTAAAGGATTACAAAGGGAACAACGGTACTATGATCCACTCCAAGGCAGGGGAGAGGTCGTTAGCATACGGTGTGTCTGGTAAGAAAAAGTCTGACAGGCACATCTTTATTAAAGCACATGGGACGCTGCTAAGTCCTCCCCCTCCAGCACATCCACTAAACAATTAAACACGTCCTCTCCACGCTTGCGCTGGAGAACCCAGTATGACAAATGGCACTTAAACAGCATTATAGTCAATCATGTCACAAAAGTGACTCGAGCTGAAAACTTCTGAGCCTGACAATCTGTTGTCTTCTTATTTTGACTTTCCTCATAGTAGTTCCAATGTTGCATTTTATCTTTTAAAATTTTTACTTATTATAAAACCTCTATTAAAATAACACGAAAGATGGGAGTTCCCTGGCAATCCAGTGGTTAGCACTCAGTACTTTCAGTGCCGTGGCCCCAGGTTCAAGCCCTGGTCGGGGAACTAAGATCCCACAAGTCTCATGGTGCAGCCAAAAAAAAAAAAAAAAACCCACGATAAGGGATTTTGAAAGAAAAAAGCCCCCCACCTCAATTCTAACATCTGTTCTGATTTTCTACATTCCGTTCGAGGCTCTGCTCTTGAGATACTGGTGTTTAATATACACACACACACATATACACACACACACACACACACACATAATCTTAGGGCACAGACAATTTTCTATTCTGTTGTTCCCAATGAATATTATATTATCAACATTCTCCTACGGTGTTACATAATTACAACTTTGCAGCATAAAATTCTACTGGATACTATGCTATAATTGATAAAGCTATTCAACTAGTATTGAATAATTTATATGTCCCTTATTTTCACACCTATCCTGCCTTATAGATCCACTGCCAAAAAAAAATCTTTAAGCAAAAATATTTCAAAATTAACAAAATATTTCTTGAGATCAATTTTCAGGAGTGAATGGGACTACGGTGTGAAAGGGAATGAACATTTTTGTGGTTCTTGAATCCACTGCTAAATTGCTGTCCTCAGGGATGTTATCAGTTTAAGCCGTCAATGTGTAAAATACATTGTCAGGACGCCCCATAACAATGCAGAAAATGGTCCATCAAGCCAGTGTTCTCTGATAGGACTTTCTGAGGGCCACACCCCACATATGAACTGAGGAGTATCCGCTCCTCATATCCGCTCATGATCTGCCAAAATCAGGCTCAATTTGTGCAAACGTATGGCATCTGTTCCCAGGCAACTTCCAAAATACTGTATAGTTATTTTTTCCTTGAATATTGACATTTCTGCATATGTACGGATATATTTCCATTGTAAGTCACCCAGGCCCAAAATGCCAGAGAGGGGTGTTGAGAGTCCACAGAAACTCAGAGCCACCAGATTTTCCAAGATTGGCAAGAATTCAGAGAGGCCTGGTATGCAAGAAAGCACTAATCTTTGTGTTGTAATGGTTCCATATCTTAAATATTTTCTTTTAAAATCAGATTTGGCTCAAAAAGCATATGGGTATTTAACTGACAAGGAACAATCCAAATTTTAAAAATGTCTCCAGTGGAGAAAAGAACAACATTGTGCTCTCTCTCCCACATTACTCCTATCTGTGCGTGTCTCACCGCATTTTCCACCTGCCCTCCAAGCTCGGTCTCTCAGAAGAGCAGCTTATGAACTATGCCACCCTCTTCATGATAAACATTCAGCTCTGCATTCCTCTTGCTATTTCACAGATAGGTATGAAGGTGAAATCAATAATATACATGAAGACTTTTAAAAACTAGAAATAAAGCACTAGGGCTCAACGAATAGATATTGATTGGTATTAATTATCATTAACATTTCCAAAACAGCAAGAAAAAGAAAGATAATATGGCTAAAAATAAGAACTTGGAAAAAATTGCTCACGTAGAGGTCAATTTAAGAATAAAGTTGAACATGATTTGGGAAGCCTGGTCATAAGTATATCAAGTTGGTATTAAAAGTGTTGCATTTTGGGTCAGTCCAAGTAAATAGGCTTTTTTGGGCTTCCTCAGAAAATTCAAAATTTTAGTAAAAAATAGTGGATATCTTTTTCCCCCCCAAATCCTTTCCCCCTTCAGATAAATATGTATGAAATTTCAGCTGATGTATGTTAACACAGTGTTGAGACAGACATCAAGGCAATAACTGACAGCCCACTAGTGGGTAATATTCTGGTGTTCATCCAATAAACAGCCTTTGAATGTTTGCAATGCTCAGTTTTCCGTGGTCTGACCTTTGGAGGATTAAATAAGAATAAAATTATCATTTCCAGTTATAAATATAACTTTTCTTCATAAGGAAGGATTTGATGTTTAGGTGATGTGGTGTATAAACTGCTTGTTGCTATACTGAGGGCTGAGGGCAGGCTTATCATGCCTAGAAGCTGGAATTGAGGTAGTGAATGAATCAGTGGTCGTTACTGTTTTAAATCCCAATTTGCCTATTCTGAGATATTAAAATAGGGAAGCAGGGAACATTACAAACTGTAATTTGCTTACTTAATGTGACTTTTGGTGCACCAGGAGAGCTTCTTTGAGCAATAAACTCTCTCACTTGTTTGCTAGTCCCTAAGATACTGAGGCACATGATTCCTTTGCTTTCAGAAACTGACCTCTTTGAAAATGTTAGAGGTAACTAGTTGAGCTGCGGGTTGTTGACAGCCATTTACATTTGGTATGATGCGGTTTCAGGGTTTGTCTTGAGAGGGATTTTGTTTGGGAAACAGCTTAAGACCCAAAATATGGGAGAGAGACTCCAGTGACAGGCTGGGGAGCTCCAGAGAAAACTGTGGCTCACATCACACCACAGTTTGGCCTAGGATCGGCATTGTAGAAACCACCACCACCAAATCTTAAAAAAGAGGTAAATCTGAAGTCTTTCTCTAACCAGGTGGAACAACGTGACATTCTACGAGATGACTATGTACATAGGGAAGAAAGTGAACGAACCTCCAGGAAAAACATCTGGACTCTTCTTTAGAGAACACTGCACTAAGATGAAGTGTTTTTTTTTTAACATCCTTATTGGAGTATATTTGCTTTACAAAGTTGTGTTAGTTTCTGCTGTATAACAAAGTGCATCAGCTATATGTATACATATATCCCTGTATCTCCTCCCTCTTGCATCTCCCTCCCACCCTCCCCATCCCACCCCTCTAGGTGGACACAAAGCACCGAGCTGACCTCCCTGTGCTATGCGGCTGCTTCCCACTAGCTATCCGTTTTACATGTGGTAGTGTATATATGTCCATGCCACTCTCTCACTTCGTCCCAGCTTACCCTTCCCCCTCCCCGTGTCCTCAAGTCCATTCTCTACGTCTGCGTCTTTATTCTTGTCCTGCCCCTAGGTTCTTCAGAACCCTTTTTCTTTTTTTTTTTTAAGATTCCATATATATGTGTTAGCATATGGTATTTGTTTTTCTCTTTCTGACTTACTTCACTCTGTATGACAGTTTCTGGGTCCATCCACCTCACTACAAATAACTCAATTTCATTTCTTTTTATGGCTGAGTAATATTCCATTGTGTATATGTGCCACATCTTCTTTATCCATTCATAAGATGAAGCTTTAACCATTCAGGATAAGTCAGGCCTGGGAGAGAGAGATGGGCGGCAGAAGAGGGGGCCCTCTTGGGGTGAGTACGTAAGTGCCACCCCAGCTGCCAGAAGGTGGTATTACATGGGCGAGACGTTGGTGGGAACCCAACCCTGTATCACTTGAGCGCGTGGGTTTTACTACAGTCTTGTGCACGAAAGAGACAAGAAAGTAGAGATTGATTGCCCAGTGACTTTGTTTTTCCAAGCTTGCTTTTCTATAAAACAGTTTGGGACCGAACGTGCAGATTCTTAATCACCTTGTCCCCCTCCGATGTGGGGACTCAGGTAGAATGTTCCCAGCCAGGTAAGCCATGGTTCTGCCTACCCCTAGTCAAGAGCAGTGCCCAGCTGTCCTCCTGGCAGAATCCGCTTCAAGACCCTTAATTTGCAAAGCCCTCTGTTACAGCAGCCTAAGGGATTATTCTTAGGACTCAAGTGTTGTAAAACAGCCAAAACTCCCTTAAATTCTTTCTTGAGAGGGCCCCTATTATGTGGGGACATGCCAACCCCACCCTCCAGCCTGCTTCCTGCTTGGCAGTTTAGAAAGAAAGCAGAACAGTTAGCTTTCCTAGTCCATTATTCACCTCTGAAAGGTAATCAAAGGGAATGCCTTTCCTCCTATTATCCCATTGTTCAATTTTATGGAGGACTGCCTCTGAATACAGATGTTGTCAAAGCAGCCAAGAACCTAATGTAAACAAGAGTTTCCTAATAATACTCGTTCAAATTATCTTATTCCCATGGCTAGCACTGCCAAATTCCTGAAGGACCCAGTGAGGCTTCCATATGATTTAACCTACTTTAACAGCTGAACATCTATCTGCAGGACACCCAAGAAGGCCATGGGGGCACAAGCTTTAAACATCATACAAATGGAATCATTCAGCGTGTGCGCTTTGTGTCTGGCTTCTTTGCTCAAGCTCATGTTTGCTCAAGCTCATGTGAGAATTCATCATGTTGCTGTATGAAGCTGTAATCTATCATTTTAATTTCCGTATAGAAATCCCATCATAGAAATTTAATTCCATCATAGGACTATACCACCATTTATTTATCCATTTTGCCTATGATGGACGTTTTGGGCTGTTTCCAATTTGGAGCAAGTATTAGTTTCCCATTGCTACTATAACAAAGGACCACAAATTTAGTGGCTTAAGATAACACAAAATTGTTATCCTGTAGTTCTGGAGGTCAGAAGTCTCAAGTGTGTCCACGGGGTTGCATGACTTTTGGAGCCTTAGAGGAGAAGCCATTTTCTTGCCTTTTACAGCATCTAGAGGCCACATATAGTCTTTAGCTCGTGGTTCCTTTCTCCAACTTCAAAGCCGGTAACATAGCCTCTATTCTCCTCTCTGACCTCTGCTTCCATCCATACATTTCTCTCTGACTTTGACCCTCCCGTGTCCTCCTTATAAGGATCCTGTGATTACGCTGGGCTCACCTGGATAATCCAGAATGATCTGCCCGTCTTAACGTCCTTAACTTTATTGCCACCACAACCCACAGATCAACAAGTATCCCAGCAAAAAAGGAAAAAAGTCATCACTGCAGCCATGGTCAGAGAGTTAAGCAACTCCATCTCAGAACAGCATCCTATTTTCTCCAAAGCCCATGTTCTTGCTATTTCTAACATGCCATTTATTTCATCTGTTAACTGCTTTTCAGGTCCTCCCTGACGGACTCCACATTCTCTATCTAATCCTATTTCCCCTGTATCTTAACTTGGTCTTCCCATCATACTTTTTCAATATTCTTCTCTCTCTTGTTTGCAAATACCAAATGCATGCCGGATTGTGTTCCTTTGTAATGTTATTCTCAGCCTCTCCTCACTTTTCTTGGAAATGTCTGCCCTTTGATTATTTTTTGTCTAATGTATAAGAAAATAGATACATAAGTATTAAAGTAAAAAAGAGGGTCCTCTCTGTGTCACTGAAATTGCCTTGAACACCACCAGTGGTACACATCACATTCTTGAAATTCTCAGCTGGGTTGAGAAGCAGGGGCTTCGCCTCACTGTGGAGGTCAGGGGATTCGCAGTGAGCTGTCTGGGACGTTATCAAAAGGACTTATGCATCTAACAGCATTACACCACACGATCTGTACAGTCCTTTACATTTGGAGATTCTCATTCCAGTTTCAAAATCTAAAAACTAGCACACAATTCTGGAAACATTTGTTTTATTTAGGTATAACTCAAAAATTAAATATATGCTCTACAGCCCTCCTCCAAAGCTAGAAATTACAGGCCTCTCTCCAAGATGGGTAACACTCTTTTTAGAGACATAAATAACTGTAACATTTATATCAATGGGTTCCACAGGATTGCTCGTATTTGATTGGATCCTGGGGAGAAGGCAGTCTGCAGTAATTGCTGGATTCCCCACATCAAAAAGCAAGCAAACAAATTAAAAAACCCTGTTGTGGTGAAAATGGACATGGTGAAATGTTTGCAGTGTGATGGGTTTATTATTTCTTTGAGACTTATTTGAAGAGTAATGCCAACCATCCCAGGTAGACTAAAATCTATGTGAACTGTCAAGCCCCTCAAGAGAAGACCCCTCCGCCGAGCCCCTGTGTCACCCATGCCAAGACTCCATCCCTCCGCTGTAGCCTCAGGCTATTTCCTCTCCTTTACTCAGCAGAAATGGACATTAGCTGGTCACTAAGTCTGTAACATAACCCCCGAGGTGCTGGTCACCACATTTATTAACCTGCCCCTCAATCCTCTCTCTCCAATAACCCTCATCTCTGTAACCTGTCCTGAGCTGGCGCTATGTGAAAACTGAACTCTAACCCATCCCTCCCTCATCTTGGAATCTTCTCTGAATCTGTCTCACCCTAAAGAGGACAGAAGTGAAACCAGCACTGCGTGTGACACTGGGACAAAGACAGGGACTGTCTCAGAATTACGCATGCTGTGAAAAACAGGGCTACTCGATTGTGTCTTCAGAGGATATTATTACAACGAAGAAAACACAGCTCCTGCTGGATGAGATGCCTGACAAGGTGCAGCCAACACAATGATGTCATACCCAGGGGAGGAACACAAACATCCCAGGGTTTGAGCATAGCTCCCCAGGGAGATGAAGCCAACAGGGCAGGAGGGCCCTTGCCAGCAAAACCACTTGTAAACAAATCAAGGTAAATATGAATGAGTCCTTTTGTTCAATGAGATTCTAAACCCTGGGAAAGCTGAGAAGCATCATATATGTGTCATATATCATAGAAGTATCATACATCAAGACACAGATGACAGATACCTGCACTGCTGTCTTATACATCACGAGCAGGAAGTAAATGCACCAACTGGTAACAAGAAGCAATTTCTTCGGCCCCCATTCCTTAGGTAAAGTTGAAGACATGCAGTCAGAGCAGACAGATGGAGAATTATACAAGTTCTGCCTTGGTTTTCTACTTCTGTTAGGGTCTTTGAGGGGCCCCAAGAGATAACACTCTTCTTTCTTGCCTGCTTTATGAGCCAATTGAGAAACAGACCAAGAAAGATGGCAGGTGAAGGCTACAACGACACCTTTATTAAGCTGATACTGAGGATGTAGCTTATACCTGCGAGCAAATAAACTTTCCAGTACTGAACCGCAGTCACAGCAGCCTGGACTGTGGCGGCCTCCCACCCGGCCCCGCCCTTCCCCAGCCCAACGCTCAGTTCACGTCCCCTGAGGGCAGGGTAGCTCCCAAAAAGGAAAACAGAGAGGGGCTGAGCCAGTCACACTGGTTTGTTCTCTCTAAATTTCCTATCAGCCAAATCACTCTGTCTTCTCTGAGCAGAGGGTGAGACAGCCCCGGGTGTTACATAGCGAATAAATGAATGAATATGTAAGCAAGTGTAGGTGTGTACTATGTGCATGTGTGTGCATGCACAGGTGTACATGTGTGTCTGAATGTACATGTATGCCTGTATCGAGCACTAGAGCCAGGTGTACATAGTTGGGCAGATTCATTTCAACAAACATTCCTTGAGTACCAATGATTATGGCAACTGTGAAGAGGAGTATTACGTTTCTCTAGAGGCCAAAACCTTATAAGCTGGTAGGAAAGATAGATACGTAAGCAACCATTTGTAGCACAAGATCCAAGATGCTAGACGCAGTAGCAGCACAAAGAAGGGGAGAGTTGTTCTGATCTGCAGGATGGCAGGGATATTTGAGATCAGCTTGAGAGGAGATGGGAGGTGCCTGAGGGCATTCCAGGCAAAGGCATAGCAGGAGCTCAGGCCAGAGGTGGAAATACCGGGCATGTTTAAGCAATAAGTCATTTGTCGTGCCAGGGCAGAAATTAATATGAGAGTTACTACAGCAGCCCAGCCCAGCCCAGACCAGGGATAACATCTTGCCTTTTTTCACCTGACTTCATAGGATACATGGTAATGAATGATGGGAGCTGGCCAACTTGTGAAGAACTTCCACTGTTGTACTAAGAAACGTGAACTTCCTTTCTTAAGGCAAAGGGAAACCATTATGTCCAAGCGGAGAAAGGCAATGGCAGGAGTGGATTGGACATTTCAGGGTGAAGGGTTATTACATTGGCTTGGGTGAGAGCAAGTGAGGGCCTGAACCAGGTGACAGAGGGAGGGATCAAAGAGGTGACACTTGCACCGATACGCTCGGAAGTATTCTATCAGCATGAGGAGGCTGCTTTTGGATCAGGCGACTGGCTGTATAATGACGTCACCCGCACGAGGAGGAAGAGGATGATGGGGTCAGAGAGATGAAGTTAATTTCGAACTACTGGGTCTGCCCTGAACTTTGTAACCCCAAAGCCTACATAGATGTTGACTTCGGGGGACTGTGTCCTCTAGCTGGTTAGGCAGCAAAGAATGAACGTTTTCTCTCGTCACTATGCTTCGCCTCCCAGAGAAAACTGTTTACTTCTGGAGGAGGCCAATTCCTCTCCCATCTGGAACCTTTCGTCTCTAATGAATTCATCTCTGTAGCTCAAACTCAAGAAAAGTCTCAATTTCCATCCTCAGTGGGATCCCCGAAAAAGCAGAGTTCCTAGGACAGGGGATGTATTGCTCTTGCTCTGGCCTGCTCTGCTCAGTCTAGCAAGCCACTACGGTGGGCACGTCCAGGGGTGTACGACCTGAGAGAGTGAGAAAGGGACCTAAAGCACGTCAGCTGTGAATAGGCACGTTTGTGGGTCCAAGGAGAAGTCAAGTTCCAGGAGAGGACAGGCTGCCTGGTGGCTCCAGTCAACAGATGAGGTTCTGCTGGGCCAGCTGGGATGCAGAAGCGGAAGAAAGCCCCCTCAATCTGCCACATCAGCCTGGAAGGATGCAGAGAAGGCCTTCAGCTGCAGGATTCAGTAGAACCGGGGTCTAAACAAAGGATGAAGGTGGAAGGGCAAACACAGTAGCAACTGAGGTGGATTCCAAGAATGAAGAGTGGTTAGCCAGAAATATGGCAGCTAAAAGCCAACAGTGGGTGGATTCCCAAAGTAGGGACCTGAAAATGGAAAGGGACTGAAAAATCAAAGATCCAATGATACAAAGACATAACGCACAAAGGGCTGCTGCTGGTTCTAAGGGGTGTGGTGCTGTCTGCGAAAGCTCAGCAGGCACTGGGGTCACTGGTCTGCAGAAGAGCTGATAGCTGTTAACTAAACTGTAAGCTCCTGGAAGGCACAGAGTTTAGAGGTGACGTCTTGACCAGCAGGCAGTCAATGGATACTGGTCGATCAGTTGCTTAAATAATACTTTCAAGAGGACAGTCTCTTAATTGCTACTTTATGCTTTTGGAATGGCTTTGATTTTTCTAGTTTCTCTCTTTTTTTTCCCCCTGGCAGCTGTTATTGCTTCAGCAAACTGAAGCTGCTGCTATTTCAGCATCATTGCTAAGAAGGGCATCGGAGCATCTTAATGTCAGGCTGAGCTCACTCATCCAGATTAATTCCCTAGATGTTCAGCAGAATTTTGAGTGAAGTCACCTTTATACATCATTATACAGAACAAAAGGCAGATAACTCACTTTATCCGTGAGCCTTTTATCTTGTTGACAAACTCCAATTCTCATCCGTTCCAATTTTCATGGCAATCCAAGCAATTGCCAGAAGAAATGTGGACTTTAGAAAGATACACTTTGCTCCTTGCTGTCACGTGAAGTCCCCATTGTCCTGGCAGTTTCTGATTCAGTTCCAAGAGGACTACAGAAACATGATTACCGTGTTCCCTAAGCTTCTCACTGGTTTTAAAGAAGTAGCTGGTTTCCACTTCCTTTATGGAAACTTTACAAATTACCTCCAAAGGCCAAGAGTCCAAGAAGACATGCAGAATCTTGGAGTTTGAGAGGACATGTGAGGTCACCTAACCCCTCCTGGGTCAGATGGGTAAGCTGAGGCTCAGAGAATGATCCTTGCCTAAGGTCCCACTAAGTGGAATGTTGGCACTTGGAACTGAGCTTCCCATGTTCTAAATAGCATGACTCTTCATTGACAGAAATACTCACAGTGGATCCAAATATTAAAAAATGAATGCAAAACATGATTAAAATATAATAAAAAGCAATCAAAACAAAAAATGCAAAAATAAGGGGGCAAGTCTTAAACAAAAAAATAATGCATATGGCATTTGCTGTCCAGACCAGGTAATCATTCTGCTTAACACACTTATGCATCCACAAGATAAAGCACTCTCAAGTTGTCTCTACATGTAGACCTCAAAAGCATGTTATATTCCCTTTCTCTCTGCAAAAATGACAAGCAGTTATAATCTTTTTCTGAGCAAGTGATGACCATCCCTAGCACCCAGCATCATGAAAACTCAGGTAGATAAGTTTCACCTTTCACCTCTCAGCTTTTATCCCCAGAACAAAGGAAAATTATAAGGCATTGCACTAACAATGGAGATGTAACCTCTTTTTTTTTTTTTTTTTCCCTGTTTTTTTGTTGCTAGGGTATAAGATCACGTGTGCCATAAAACTCTCTCCCGTCTGGCTGGTTTTGCAAACTTCTCTGGGACCCGGTTTTTACAGTTGAGCAATTAATTCTCTCTAACACTTGGGAGCTGCTGAAATAAAGATTTCAGAGAGAGCAGTTTATGACCTTATGCCTTTACGAGTTGTACTGAAAACTGACTTCCTGCATTACTGGGAGAGAAAAATCTATTAAAATCTCTTGGGTGAATACTTCAACAGCCTGATTTCATTTTGAAACTAATCACTTGTTATAGTTTAGAAGGCGTGATGAATGCTGCCACTTCAAGTATTAATATCGTTATAACCCTAGATAACATGCTTCTTCCTCGGTTCAGAGCTTTTTTACAACATGTCAACAATTCCATGAAGCCCCTCCTATAACATTTGAAGTCTGGTCAAATACAAGAAAACAAAAAACCCCGTTGTTTGATATTGTTGAAAAAGTATCAAAAACTGTTAAATATCTATAAACCTAATCCCCCCAAATCACATGAAGTTATGGAAAAAACTTAAAACTCTAATAAAGGATATAAAAGACCGCCTAAATAAGCCGACATATGTAGCATATTTATGAGTGGGCCAACTTAGCACAGAATAGACGATAATTTTCCTTAAATTAATCTCTAAATTAATGCAATTTAAATCAAAATCTCAAGATGATTTTTTCCAGCTTTACTGAGATACAATTGACACATAATAGTATTTAAGCTTAAGGTGTGCAGTGTGATGACTTGATACACATATGTATATACTGTGAAATGATTACTGCTCTAAAAAATGAAGCTTATTAAAACAGAAAGACATTCTACAGCTCCTCCCATCAGGAGGTAGGTGGAGTCTTTTTTGCCACTTCTTGAATCTGGGCTTGGTCATATGACTTGCTTTGGCCCACTGGGTGCTAACAATTTGAAGAAGCAGAGGCTTGAAAAGATGTGTACATGGGGGCTTGCCCCACCCCCAGCTGCTGGAGGTCCCGAGATCATGACGTGAAGAGGCCTGGGCTAGCCTCCTGGAGGATGAGAGGTCCAGCCACCCCGGCTGAGGTCCCCATGATGTGAGACCACACCTTGACCATCCATCCCCAGGAAGCAGGCCCAGTCCAGAAGGACCACCCTGCCAGCCCACCGTAATTCATCACTGTTGGCTTAAGCCACTATGCTTTGGATTGGGTCTGTTATTACAGCAAAAGGTAGCTGATTCGAGCAGGGGCACAACAAGTAGAAACTGCAAAGGAAAAAAAAAGAAAAGGATGAATTTAATGACATCAAAAGTAAAAATTTTTCTTCAAAATAAGACAACCCTAGACAAAGGTAACAGAGAGGAGATGTGCTGGAAGAAGATATTTTGCAAAACTAGGACAAAGGATTAAAATCCAGAACATCTAAGGAACTCCTGCAGTTTAGCAAGAAAAAAACAGAAAAATGGGCAAAAATATGAAAAAGGAATTCACAGAAGTAAATGCAGAATGGCCAATAAATAGATGAGGAGACTCTCAAACTCACTAGTCATCAGAGAAATGCAGATTGTGTTAAAAATGAGATACTACATGGAGGTGTCTCAAAAAACTAAAAACAGGACTACCATATGATCCAACAATTCCACTCCTGGGTATCTATCCGGAAAAACAAAAACGTTAATTCAAAAAGATACAGGCGCCCCAATGTTCGTAGCAGCACTATTCACAACAGCCAAGACAAGGAAACAACCTAAATGTCCATCAACAGATGAATGGATAAAGAAGATGTGGTTCATATATACAATGGAATATTACTCAACCATAAAAAGAGTGAAATAATGCCATTTGCAGCTACATGGATGGACTTGGAAGGTATTATGCTGAGTGAAATAAGTCAGACAGAGAAAGACAAATATTGTATGATGTCACTTGTATGTGGAATCTAAAAAATACAACAAACTAGTGATTATAACAAAAAAGAAGCAGACTCACGGATACAGAGATCAAACTGGTGGTTACCAGTGGGGAAAGGGAAAGGGGAGGGTCATTATAGGGGTAAGGGATTAAGCAGTACAAACTGTTATGTATAAAATAAGCTACAAGGATATAACGTACAACACAGGGAAAATAGCCAGTATTTTATAATAACCATAAATGGAGTATAACCTTTAAAAATTGTGAATCATTATATTGTACACTTGTAACTTACATAATATTGTACATCAACTAAACTTCAATAAAAAAATGAGATACTATCTTATAACCATTAGACTGGTAAAAAATACAATGTTGTGTAACAGCAAGTGCTGACAAGCATGTGGGGACATGGAAGTCCTTACTGCACTACAGATGGGCAGGAGTCACTTGCTGCTGCCATTTTTGGAGGTCAGTTGGGCAATATTAGTGAAAACATGTATATGTATATTCTCCATGTGACCCAGAAATACTGTTCCTGGGTGACAGCCCAGAGGAACTGAGAGGTTTTGTGAATGAAAGTCTACTTTATATATATGAAGGTATGGAAAGTGAGTTAGAAGAACACGTGATAAAACCCAGAATGGATGTTTATAAGAGGAGAATAATATGAGCAATTAAGGGACTATAATAAAACAAAATCAGAAATTTAGTTTTATACGTGTACCTACTGCTACAACAACATGAGTTTTACTGACAAAGTTGTGATTTGGAAGGCCAAGTAAAAATATATTTCTAAACCAAAGAAGAGCTTCTTTCATGTAAGTACAAAAAAACGCAGAGTGATCTCCCCAACTTTGGCAACATTTTGCTGGTACCACTAGCATCACTATTAGCCTGTAACTCTAAATGGATGCCCAGTGGAAAACAAAACAGGACAAAAGGCATCTTTCCTCTTGTTAAAGGAAGAATCCATGTAGCTAACTCCCAGGTGTGTTGCTGAAATCATATATTAAAGGGCTAGTGGTCCCCTTCCCTCTTACCACAGACTGGCCTCCACAGTGCATTCTGTTCTACGGCTGTGCTTTGTAACAACTATTTCTTTAGATATGAATTCAATATCTATGCAGGGCCTCCTACGCTATACCTCTCTTGAGTATAATTTCATTGAATTTACATCCAAAGGTGAAACCAAAATTATTTTATATTCCTACCTGAGAACAGCCACTCATGTAAGAAATAAGGTGTTGTTTCTTGGGTTAGTTAAGAATTTGTCCTGGCTCTGGTCTTATTACTTTGGTTATATCTGGTTGAGATTTTCACAGCCATTTGAATTTGTGAAATACGCCCTCCTTTGCCTTCTTGCCCAGAGAGTAGCCCATGATGAGATCATAGGTGTTCCTGTAGTGGGTTGGGTGGGGTCAGGATGGGGGAGAGTGCTAAGCATGAGAAACAGACAAAATGCAATGTAATGACACATAATTAATATTATGTGTCAACGTGGCTGGGCCACGGTGCCCAGATATTTGGTAAAACATTATTCTTCATGTTTTGTGAGTGATTTTAGAGGAGATTAACATTTAAATCGGTGGCCTTTAATTGAACTGCCCTCCACACTGTGGGTGGGTCTCATCCAATCAGTCAAAGGCCTGAATAGCATGGAGACTGACCTCTCTCCAGCCTGACAGCCTTTGGATATGAGCCTGACAGCTCATCCTACAGATTTTGGACTTGCCAGACAACTCTTTAAGATAATCTCTCTCTCTCTCTCTCTCTCCATATGTACATATCCTATTGGTTCTGTTTCCCTGGAGAACTCTAATATACCAAGGACCTCCTGTAAGGAGCTGATCAGAAGAAGACAAAGAGTGTATGCCATCAGCTTCTGACCTCAGGATTGGTGGTTTGGGACGAGTGATAAGGAACGATTTCAGAACAGCATAGTGGAAAAATGCTCAGACTTTGTGTAGGTACTGCTCAATTTCCAACAAACAGAACTGTTTACATAAGAGGGGGAAACATCCCTAAAACAACAAGCACCCACCACCCCCAAAACCCTGTCCATTTTAACCACAACGATTCATCAGATGGCTCAGCTTGATTTCCCAGAATGTGAAACAATTCTATGAAGGAAAATGAGCTGATTTTAAAAACTGGCAATAACATAGGATTTTTTTTCATTTGTTTTGTGTTGCTTTTTACTCTCATCACTCAATATGATCCAGTTGCCATAATGAACGAGTCCTATGTGGGTCAGGTTGGATGCCAGGTTAAACATGAAGAAGTCAGAGGGAAATGTCAGGCCAGTGAGTGGAAAGGGAAGGTGGGTCACTCAGCCTGTTGGAGAAATAGCATCACAGGGAATTTTTCCCTGTTGTAAATTTCTAATATTGCCATCATGACATTGTTTGACCAATAAATAACCTTGTCTAGATTTAAGCATTCCTTAGGAAAAACAAACAAACATGCTAGCCTCTCCCCTCCACTGTGCTTTGGGGAAGCTCGACTGACTTCCCCACGAGACCACAATCACGTCACTTTTTCCTGGTCATCGTTACGTTTAACTACGGGCAAAAGAGGACACGAACACTAATCAGAGTCATAATAGACGTGCAGACGGAAACAGAATCCTAGGGTCAGAAGGAAACTTGGAAAAGTGTTTGGTCCATCCCCACGGCTCTTGGGCCGCACCTAAACCTTTTTTTTTTTTTAACATCTTCATTGGAGTATAACTACTTTACAGTGGTGTGTTAGTTTCTGCTTTATAGCAAAGTGAATCAGCTATACATATACATACGTCCCCATCTCTCTTCCCTCTTGCGTCTCCCTCCCTCCCACCCTCCCTATCCCACCCCTCTAGGTGGTCACAAAGCACCGAGCTGATCTCCCTGTGCTATGTGGCTGCTTCCCACTAGCTATCTATTTTACATGTGGTAGTGTACATATGTCCATGCCACTCTCTCACTTTGTCACAGCTTACCCTTCCCCCTCCCCGTATCCTCAAGTTCATTCTCTAGTAGGTCTGTGTCTTTATTCCCGTCTTGCCCCTAGGTTCTTCATGACCATTTTTTTGGTTTGTTTTTTAGATTCCATATATATGTGTTAGCATACGGTATTTGTTTTTCTCTTTCTGACTTAACTTCACTCTGTATGACAGACTCTAGGTCCATCCACCTCACTACAAATAATTCAATTTCGTTTCTTCTTATGGCTGAGTAATATTCCATTGTATATATGTGCCACATCTTCTTTACCCATTCATCTGTTGATGGACACTTAAGTTGCTTCCATGTCCTGGCTATTGTAAATAGAGCTGCAATGAACATTGTGGTACCTGACTCTTTTTGTATTACGGTTTTCTCGGGGTATATGCCTAGTAGTGGGATTGCTGGGTCGTATGGTAGTTCTGTTCTTAGTTTTTTAAGGAACCTCCATACTGTTTGTTCTCCATAGGGGCTACATCAATTTACATTCCCACCAACGTGCAACAGGGTTCCCTTTTCTCCACACTCTCTCCAGCATTTATTGTTTGTAGATCTTTTGACGATGGCCATTCTGACTGGTGTGAGGTGATACCTCATTGTAGTTTTGATTTGCACTTCTCTAATAATTAGTGATGTTGAGCATTCTTTCATGTGTTTGTTGGCAATCTGTATATCTTCTTTGGAGAAATGTCCATTTAGGCCTTCTCCCCATTTTTGGAATGGGTTGTTTGTTTTTTTCACATTGAGCTGCATCAGCTGCTTGTAAATTTTGGAGATTAATCCTTTGTCAGTTGCTTCATTTGCAAACATTTTCTCCCATTCTGAGGGTTATCTTTTTGTCTTGTTTATGGTTTCCTTTGCTGTGCAAAAGCTTTTAAGTTTCATTAGGTCCCATTTTTTATTTTTGTTTTTATTTCCATTTCTCTAGGAGGTGGGTCAAAAAGGATCTTGCTGTGATTTAGGTCATGGAGTGTTCTGCCTAAGTTTTCCTCTAAGAGTTTGATAGTGTCTGGCCTTACATTTAGGTCTCTAATCCATTTTGAGTTTATTTTTGTGTATGGTGTTAAGGGGTGTTCTAATTTCATTCTTTTACATGTAGCTGTCTAGTTTTCCCAGCACCACTTATTGAAGAGGCTGTCTTTTCTCCACTGTGTATTCTTGACTCCTTTATCAAAGATAAGGTGAGCATATGGGGTCACACCTAAACTCTTAAAGCCCTTAGGAATTTACTGTGCTGAAGACCTCCAAGGACAATACCTCATGTGTCTTTGAAACTCATTCTAGTGCTTAAGAATATGTACTGTCAGGAAGTTCGGTGTTGTGAGTAAGTTTGGGCTCTGCTCACACCCACTTCCTCCCGCTCTGAGCTCCGGTGGAGATGGACAGCAGCTGTGCACACAGTCCAGCCCAGGACATATGTGACGGTCGTCACCAAAACAGCCCCTGCCCACCCCCGCCCCTAGCCTTCTCTTCTCTGGGTTAAATGACTGCAGCCCCTTTAATATCTTCTCATTGGTTTCATTCTCTGGATTTAGGCCTACCTGTGCCTAATCTTGGACAAGTTGTCCAGTGGAGCGTTGGTCACTATCGGCTCTCCGATGACCAACTGTCCCAGTTTGCCAGGGCCTTCCCAGGACATGGGACTTTCAGAGCTGAAACCAGGACACACTGGCTGAGTTGGCTCTCTAAGGGGGAGAAATGTCTCACCCCCAAGTTTCGAGGACACTGCAAAAATCACAGATTTGTACCTGTGCCTTGGCTCAAATCCTCAGAGTGCGTACAGAGCCTTACTTCTCTCGCTCAAATTCATTGCCCAGGTGTCCCTCTTGTTGGAAGGGTTACGGGCAATGAGCCGTCCTCCGGTGCTAAAAGAGAACCTCTCCATTGATGACGTGTCCCTGTCTGGACGCGGAGAGACCAGTCTTAGGGTCCTCCTTGGTTGTTCTGCCCTCAGCGCAGACCTCCGTCTGGAGGGGACACGGCAGAGTGCTTGCCCCGCCGGGCACAGCACCTGGGTGTCCTCCACCAGTCACCTGGGGGAATGGACACGTGGGGATGCAGCACAGGTGACTAGAAAAAAGAATCAGGAGCAAAAACACGAACAGAAATGAAGTGTGTGAGGGGGAGGAGAAACAGAGCAGGGGGAATAAAAACAAAACAAAACAAAACAAAACGTGGGGCATGGAAGGGGGAGAAAATGGCCAAAAGTGTACAGGAGAGGAAAAACTTAACGTTGTTCCCCTCTCCCCTCCTAGGTTCACTGGCTGGGGCCCTGTGAATTAGACTAACAGAAGACAGATTAACAAGAGAAAAACAAACAAGTTTATTAACATGTGCATCGCACATGCGCAAGGGGGCACTCAGAGATGAGTGATTCACGGGGTGGTCAGAACTTGGGCTTGTACGGCATCTTAACGCAAGAAAAATAAACGTCTAAGGAAGTGACAAGACAAAGGAAAAGGACTTTGAGTTTCTAGGGTGGCCATTTGTGCGAAGGTTAAGTATATGGGGAAATAACGGAAGATAAGGGTTCGTTCGGAAGTTTGTAACGCAGGTTACTAAGAGTATAGGGTTGTCACCAGCGCTGAATTTCTGTCCTTCCTGGTACAGAGGGGAGGGGACACATCTTTACAGATTTATGTCCTGCTTTTAGGTGAATACGGGGAGGACGGAGTGCTTTTCTTATACCTGCTTCTTCCCAACGGCCTTCAGCTCAAAATAATCCTTATGCCAAAGTGGCATGTTCTGGGGCAGCATATTCTGCTACCCTCCCAGGGCGGGAGCAAAAGCAATGGAGAAACTAAGGCTAGAAACATACTCAAAGGCAGGGAGAAACTGGCCAAGGACACAAAATGAATAAACAAGGAGGAAGAACCTGAGAAGCCTGTGTTGGTAGGAGAAGTGAGAGCCTCCGCCGACCCTCTCTGTGTGTACCTTACCTTTTAGAAGAATGGTTCCCATTCTTGGAATTTCATAGACCAGAAAAAAAAAAAAATCAAGGCTGCAAGGAACATGAAACTAAAAGTACCTCCTACTAAGCTCGTCATTTCCAAAAGCAAAGGGCACTGTGCATTCTCTGAGTAGAGGAAAAAAACTGTCGTTGGCAGCCAAGTGCCAACATGCACACACAGGACATTGTCCTTATCCCTCCCGTTTTGCCAAGGGATGCTGAAAACTCTGCCACAGGCTGGTGCCAGCCAGGTGTCAGCCCGGCATTTGGGAGGCCCTGCTTCGGTGGATCTGAGTTCAGCCCTGCACTTCTTTAGAAAAGTGTGAAGAGCTAAGGTTTATCGAGCACCCATGTGCCAGCCCCTACCCTCAGTCACTATCATCTGGTGAAATCACATCAATGATTCAGTTCTATTTACGGTCCTCATATTCCAAGTAAGAAAACTGCGGCCTGGAAGTGTTGAGATACCTGTCCACAGTCAAGTGGTAGAGGAGGGATTTAACCCAAGTCACCCGACTCCACGGCCAGTGTTTTAAACCACGACGCTGCCTTTCGTAAACGTGCTCCTTGACTGAGGGAGCCTTCTGGACTTTCTGGACACCGCTGGAGGGTTTTCAGAAGCTCGATATCCGTTTTGCTTATGCCTCCAAGTGAAAAAATATGAGGGTCTCCCTATGGCTATCTTTCCTGAAGCAGAAGTACTTAAGAGACTTGAAAGCAGCAAGTGCAGCCTCTCCTTTGGTCCCACGTCCCCGCCCTGGCTGGATGTCAGCGCCCCACTTTCCTCCCAGGGCGGAGCCTGTCCTCGCCAGTCGCTATTCGTATCTATGTTTGTTCAGGGCCTTCCTTCCTGCCTCCCTTTTTGCCTTAAGATCTTCCCTTTTCAGATGTGCTGGCCTTGATGCCTAACTCCAGCTGCACCTCAAATTCAGGACCACAGAAAGATACCGTCAGGTGGAAGTTTCTTACTTTTCTGCATTGGAGACTTGGTGCCCGCGGAATGAGCGCTCAGACAAAAGCTGTGGGTGCACAGGGGATTAAGTGACAGGACAACAAGAGACTGGATTGTCCTCCTATTCAAACCCGGTCTTGTAAGTGCAGGAATATTTTATCTGTTCACCATTTGCTGACTGTTTTATTAACAGTCTAATAATGAGGGGAGCTTTCATGATGGCTCTTCTGGAAGCTTGAGGGCAACAGCCTGTATTAGTTTACTATCCTGTTGTGTAAATCAGAACATCAGCGTCGGGGCTGGAAGAGAGTCTAAACTATCCCCAACATGGTTCCAAACAGATGAGAAGTCCTCCTAGCTTTAGAAATTTCTGGAGAAGAGTCTTCCAGGATCGACTCTTTTAACCCATCCCAATGTTTAATAATCCTCTTTGCTAAGAAATTTTTCTTCCTTTAATCCAAATCCTTTCTGCTGTAAACTTGTGTCTTATGGGTGCCCTTAGAGCTAAAAGCACCACCATCCCTACTACTTTTTTGTGTGTGTGTGTGGTACGCGGGCCTCTCACTGTCGTGGCCTCTCCCATCGTGGAGCACAGGCTCCGGACGCGCAGGCCCAGCGGCCATGGCTCATGGGCCCAGCCACTCTGTGGCATGTGGGATCTTCCCCGACCGGGGAATGAACCCGCGTCCCCTGCACCGGCAGGCGGACTCTCAACCACTGCGCCACCAGGGAAGCCCCCTGGTCTGTGGTTTTGAAACTTTAAAGAGTTTTGGGTTTGAGGCCTGTGGTTCTCACAGTGTGTGGTCGCCGAATCAGCGGTGTCAGCATCACCTGGGAACTTGTTCGATATGCAAACATCATCTTGTTTTAACAAGCCCTCCAAGGGATTCTGAGGCACAAAACGTTTGAGCCATGGGCACAGGCTAAGCTCACAGACAGGGTTAATCTCTCACTACTTCTCCGGCTTCTGCTGCTTCCCAGTCTTGTTTTGTTTTGTTTCATTTCACTAGAGAACATGCTAGTTTATTCTTTGGGAGGTTCCCAAACGTCAAGGAGTTGACAGGCCAGGTGGGGAAGGTGGCCTGGGAAAGAATTTTGAGTTTGAAGGAAGGTTCACCTACTCTGTTATGTGTTTAAAAAATTTTTTTTAACTGTAAAATATACATAACAGAAAGTTTACCATTCTGACCATTTTTAAGTGTTCAGTTCAGTGGCATTAATTACATTCACTTTGTTGTGTACCCATCACCACCGTCCATCTCCAGAACTTTTTCAACCCCCTAAACTGAAACTTGGTCCCCATTAAGCACCAATTTTCCATTTGCCCTTTCCCCCAGCCCCTGGCAACCACCATCTTACTTCCTGTTTCTATGAATTTGACTGTTCCAGGTACTTCATATGAATGGAATCATACAGTACTTGTCCTCTTGTGACTGACTTATTTCAATCAGCATAATGTCCTCAGGGTTCATTCATGCTGCAGCATGTGTCAGAATTTCCTTCCTCTTTCAGGCTAATATTCCGTTGTATGTATCGGACACATTTTGTTTAGCCCTTCCTCCCCCCATCAGCGTGCAGTTGGGTTGTTTCCACCTGTGGCCACTGTGAATCGTGCCGCCATGAACACAGGTGTGCAGAATCCACTGGAGACGTCTGCCCAGTTTCCCCAGCGGAGTCCAAAGATGCTCTCCCGCCCAGACAGTCCCATCTTGTTCTGGAGCCAAATATGGTGAAGGCAGGAACTGATTAAGAATCTGGCAGGTTGAGAATGAAGTCACTAGCTTAGGTGTCGGTTCCGGGGCCCAGTTATAGCTGCTAAATTTTGCAGTGGAGCCCAACTCTCCCTCCTGAAAATCCTCCTTCACAGAACGTTTCTTCCACAAGGCCAGGAGCTGTGCCTTTCTTACTCACTGCTGTGTTCCCAGCTCCCAGGACACGGACCAGCCATGAGAGGAGCTCAGAGCAGATGCTGAATGAGTGAACCATACTAGGGCCAGCATCTCCCAATAGGAATTTCTGGGTCACAGAATCTCTCTCCTCTGCTGACGCTGATTGGCAAGGCAGCCCAGCCTAGAAGCCGGTTCTCTCCAGAAGCCCTTCCTGCTCCAGAGGCCCACTCTTTTCTTGCTAATGTTAGACCTCTTCCCTGGTCCTGATGGCCAGCTGGGGTTCTATGTGGACGGCTGCCTGGTGGGTGCTCTTGGGACTTCTGAGTGCACATCCCCCCCATATCCTTCAACACTGGTGGGGTTCCTGACTTGCCATCTCTTCAGCCCCTGGGAGCAGTGACTCAGAGCCAACACGGGCTGAGCCCCCCACCTGCTCCATCCTGCTAGGTGTAAGGTCTGGAGCTCAGGTCATGTAGAAAGTTGGGAGAAAAACAAAACAGATACTACTTGCCGGTTGACCTGAAGCTCCTTGGCCTTAGTGCAGGCAAGCCACAGTGGTCCAAGCATGACTTCTGAGCAGCAGAAGATAGCTGCGACATAGAAAGTTGTCTGGATTTAGAAGGTCGCATCTGGGGCTGGTGCAGCAGAGTCAGGAGACGGGGGAAGATGTTTTGTACAACCCTAGATTCACTTCAGTCACTTAAGCTGATGTCCGGGGAGCCTACAAATGGGACAGATGATGTCTATCTTCCAAAGGATGCTTCTTCATTTGTCTTGAATTTGTGATTCAAGTTCTTCGGTGGGGAATTAAAAATTCTAGTGGACAGTGGAAGACAATTCCTGCCAGTTCAAGTTTACCATTTTATAAATGCTAAGCTACCTTCTTCACCCCTATTCACCCAACCCTTTAGATGTTTCTGTCCATTAGCAAAAGCTTGATTTTGAGCTGTAGGTTGGAGGATGGCCATGGTCTCCTGACATATTGAAGACTCTGCTAATTCAACCAGATTGCCTCCTGGAGACTTATACTAGGAGGAGGAATCTGGGAGAAAATGTTAAGTGCTGGGGTCTGTAATAAAGTCAGTGGAATGCAAAGCATTTACACTCAAGCATTTGCCAGAATTCTTCCCCTGATACCTTAGAGGATTTGCTGTATGGGTATGCTGCACTAGTACATAATTTCTAAGAGTGTTTATCATTTTCATCTTTACAATATTTATTGAAAGCTATGAATTAATAGCACTGCACTGAAAGCTCTTTATATGACTGACACCTATAGCGAATATCCTTCATTGGCCATGCCAACTTTAATTTGTATACTAAGCAAAAGCAGTGAAATCTGTGACTTTCAAGTACCACTCAGTTGCCAACAGCACCATGAAGTATTCAGAAGAATTAACCTGATAGGCAATGCTTACTGGTTACATTATTGCCTTTAGCTTCTATGGTGCCGCATGTAAAACGTTAAGGAAAATTACATTTTCTGAACCCATTTTGACACGCACAGCCCTTGGAAGAGAGAGAAGAGACCGGTGCTATTTTAGGATCTGTATTTTCAAAGAACAGCAGCTCCCTAAGTGACGAGAGAGCAAGTAGAACCAATTTTAGAATGAAAGGATGGGTAGGTAGGAGGAAACGGATGATACAGGTTTGGAATGATGAATCAGACACAGTCTTTGCTCTTAATAGGCTTGCGTTCTAGTGGAGTGGGTGAGCCAGATATACCAAAATAGTAGTAACCACACTTTCCAAATTCAACTTGGGGACACATGATCTGAAAAGAGGGGGTGCCCTTTATGGGGACAACGGGACCAAATGTTTGAAATGTTAGCAGATTTAGGACACGTGGTTGCCATCCTTAGAATGGAAGACGGGAAGGAAAGCTCTTTAGGACCCCACATAGAGCCTACGTAGCTTCGGGCTGGAAAGGCCCAGGACACCGCACTCTCCTTACTCCTCCCACCTCCTGACTGGCTACCCTTTGCCAGGCCCTGAACTAAGGGTTGTGGGGGACGCACCCTGGGCCAGCCATACACGTCCCTTCTGACCGGTCACGTGCGTTCCTGAGCACGCCTGGGCTTGGGTCTTGAAGAGACTTCACTCTTTGGTTCAACACATGCATGCCATGAGGCTGTCAGAATGGAGAGGTGGCAACAGAAGCACAGGCTATACCCTCATTGCAACTTCAGAAATACTAAATCAATTCTTTAATGTAATATTGCACATCTATTAAACCAAAAAGGAAAGGAAGAGTCAGAAGAAGAAAGAAGAAAGAAGTGGGGTTGGACAGGGACAAAAAGAGAAAGAAAGAGGAAACTCTGTTAGGCCCGAAGAGAAACTGGTAATTTATAAATAGTCAGTGGTACTGAGAATAGGTTTATTCTTGCAGATGAGGGATCTGACAATATGTGATGCAATGTCAGAGGCTTTATACACTTTTTCACCCAGTAGTTTCACTTTGGGAAATGGTACATCAAATTGGAAACAATTCTAGTAAAAAAAATCCATTGCAGCCCTATTTATAAAACAATCATGGGAAACAACCCACACTCAATAATAGGAAAATGTTAATCAATAAAATATTTTTAGCCACTAGATACTGTGAGAATATACCAATAAGTGGAAATGTGTAAATGAAATATTTAGTGAAGAAAAGCGGAACCTGAAATTATAGGTACACGTTGATTACAGCTTTGTAAGCTGATGTGTGTATCACTATGTAGCCAAAGAGAATTTTTATGAAACAAATAGCTGTTTTGTTTGATCAAGTTTTTCTGTAAATCGCTTGCATTAATTTTTTTTTTTAAGGGAAGAGTTAGTATGCAAGGGTCCTGGCTGAACCATCACAGTTTTCAGCCTCACTAGGATTCTTATAGGTTCATGTACTGAGAGGGCTGTGGCAGGTAGTGTGTTACGAATAGTTAAAGTATCAGTCTTTGGTTTATTCCAATAGTTTAATAATAATTTGAGAGGTGGGGCTTCCCTGGTGGCACAGTGGTTGAGAGTCCGCCTGCCGATGCAGGGGACACGGGTTCGTGCCCCGGTCCGGGAAGATCCCACATGCCGCGGAGCGGCTAGGCCCGTGAGCGATGGCCGCTGAGCCTGCGCGTCCGGAGCCTGTGCTCCGCAACGGGAGAGGCCACAACAGTGAGAGGCCCGCGTACCTCAAAATAAATAAATAAATAAATTAATAATAATAATAATAATAATAATAATAATAATAATAATAATAATAATTTGAGAGGTGATTGAACCCCGTTGTCTGTATAGTAAAGTCACTACCACACGAGACTGTTTTGAGATGTGTATGTTTTGAGATGCTTTCTTTAGCACAGACAGAAGGCACCGAGTCACACGTCACTCCCCGGCAACGAGTTGGCTCCTGGACGTGTGTCACACGTGGATGTCAGCTGTCACGCGAGGGAGGTTGGAACTGATGAACTGTCGTGATATGTATGACAGCCCTGTTCCCAAAATACTAATATCTAGTGCCTCCTGATCGCTTCAGTCTTAAAAAAATTACATTCCCTCCTTCCTTGTCATTCAAACGCCTTCACTGGATCCGACCTGCCCCCATCTGCCTATGTCACGCCTTCTCGGCCAAGATCCCCAAAGGAGCCGTGGCCAGCTGTCCTCTGCAGAGTCTCTGCCTCGGGGACTTCCTGGTTATGAGATTCGGTAAGTGCTTCCCTGAGCTCTGTGCAACGTTGAATGCTGGGGACCACTGGTCTCCCTGAAACTCTCCCCAGCTCAGGATTCTGCCCGACTTGCTGGCACTGGGGAGAAGCTAGTCCGGAGGACCAGCCAGACAAAGGCTCCCTGGAGGGGCTTCACCGGTCGAGGCCGCAGAGCCACCGCCATGGCTGGCTGAGAACAGAGGAGCGACTCAGTCCCCTGGGGGCTGCTTCCCTGCCAGCCCGCCCCGGGGCCCCGCCCCCATCCCCGCTGGGCCATGGGCAGGTGACGGCAGCTCCGGAGACCCCTGACACCCGGAGGACCCAAGGGCAGGGGGCCTGTGGAGGCGTCAGCCCCGGCCACGGGCTCCCCTGCCACCGTCCTGCGCCTTTCTCCCTCCGAGAGGATGGGGTTGAGAGCTGGGCCTCAGAACAGTGCTCGGTGTACCTGCCGTGTAGCCAGGACTTTCTGAAGCAAGTGCTAGAACTTTCCCCTGGAATTGCTCAGCTTCTATCAGCTGTGTGTGACACGGATGGAAAGGCTTCCTACAACCCACCTCTCACCCCCCCAACTCCCGCAGAGTCGCAAGTGGCTGCCAGGAAGGGATGCAGCCAGGACAGCGGCGGGGACTCCGGACTCTGGGAGCCATGGGAGGGCGGCAGGCTCTCAGCTCACAGTCTGCAGGGAGGATGCAGCTGACCCCGCCTGGCTCGGGGCCTCCCCAGCAACCAACACCCCTGGGCTGTGGTTCTGCTCTGCGGTCAGAGGCTTGTTCCCAGCTGCCCTGGTTTAGTGGGCAAATCTGGGTTTGGACCGGCAAGCCCCGGCAGCTGTGGGCAGGAGGCCAAGGAGGGCGCCCCCTTCCTGATGTCCTGTGGCCGACGGCCCAGGCACAGACCCTGGAGGGTGTCCACTCCTGCACCTGTGTCTGGCTCTACTTGAAGGGTCCTCTCTGCACGTAATAAAGCAGACACCTGTCTCTGGGATTCTTGTTTTGACCCTTGAACCCCAGGGATGGAGCTAGGCCAGATTTCCCTGCACAGCCCTGGTGTCTGTGGGCCTTAGAGCAGGACTTGCTGCCGGTGGTGACAAGGACCACCCAGCACAGGAACCCGGAAACAGAAGGAGGGAGAGTGGAGGACCGGGGTGTGGGGTGGGAGGGCCCTGAGCGGATCCCGGTGCCAGGCAGCCCCAGGCGCTGACAGTCTCAAGGGAACAGCAACATCGTAGCCTTTCTGACCATTCGCCGGCTGCCTTGGGACCCTGAGAAAGAGCTAGAAAGTCACTTCTCCCATGTTTAGAGGCTTAGGATACCATACAGGCAGCCCGCAGAGCAGGTCAGCTGGCGAATGGCTTTCTGCTTCTCACCTTCACTTGCTGATGGGAGCCTGGCCCGGCTGCTATGAGGGTGGGTGGTCGGCAGCAGGTGGGCCCTTGGTGCCCTCAAGGACAGCCTTGAGCCCTAAAGCTTCCCCTCTCCCTGTGCCAAGGCCGTGGTTGCCCCGTGATGCCGATCAGCACAAACGGCTGGAGAAGTGCCAGATCTTGGGAAAGAGCCTGCTCTGCACTGAACGCTTCTGTCCTCCTGAAATTCACATGATGAGATCCTACCCGCCAAGGTGATGCTATTAAGGGGTGGGGCCTTTGGGAGATGCTTGGTCCTGATGGTGGAGCCCTCGTGGATGGGATCAGCTGCCTCCTTACAGACGCCCCACAGAGTTCCCTCCTTCCTCCCTGCGAGGACACAGCCAGGAGGAGCCTGCTGTCCATGGCAGAGGGCCTTCACCGGAACCCGACCAGGCTGGCCCCCTGACCTTGGACTTCCAGCCTCCAGAATGGTGAGAAATAAACTTATCTTGTTTACAAACCACCCAGTCTGTGGAGGTTTATTATAAACGGACCAGGACAAAGCCCACCTCGGGCAGTCAGCCCCTCCACGCACCCAGCTCCCCGTTACCCACCCCCTTGTCTTCCCCTTTCTCCCCCCACTTCGCTCCGACCCGACCTTTGGGGTGCTCTCTTCTCTCCTCTCGTCCCGTCTCTTGGCTCCGGGAACTCCCGGTTCTAACGAGATGGAGCACGATGCTGTGGCCTAATGACATCCAGCCCGGGGAATTTGGCAACACACGAAACAGAGACAACTGCGCACACACACTCCCACCCCCCAAACCCCAGCCCAGCCACCCACAGCTGCGCCCAGGGGCCACCGCCGTGCAGACCAGCTGCCGCCCATCTGCTGTCATTCCCCCTCTTTTCCAAATGCCATCTTCCAATATCAAAGACACTGCCAGCTGTCAAAACCAGGTTCACATTTTCATATACAGGACAATGACGGCCGAAGAGAGACTGATGCAAACACATAAACAAACGGAGCGGAGGAAGGGGGGGCCGCTGGGTTGCCTCCCTCCAGACTTATCGTTTCTACAGAAGCAGGGACCGAGATGACCTCTGAGTTGTTCAAACAGCAACTGACAAGCACAGCCTCGCAGCCATCAAGGCTCGCATCAAAGGAAACTAGAAAAAGGCATGAAAGAGTTTGATCTCTGGAGGAAAAAGGCAGGGGGGAGGCAGAATGCTGGGAACAAAGGGAGGCCAAGCCTGCTAGTGGATGATTCCTTCTGCCGCCAACATAACCAACGACGTGTTAGGAGCGCGGAAGAAGGCAAAGTGAATTTCTAACCAAGATAATGAGGAAGCCAAGACTGGGGAGCAGCTCCAGACAGGAGGGGGGTGACCTTCTTAATTAAGCATCTAAGGATGTCATCCTTTCTTTCTTGAGAACCAGCCCTCGTGGACACATCTCCCTGCTAAAAGTGTAAAGAGTCGCTCCCGCCAAGCTAAAGGCCCAGAATAGGGTTAGGAGTTAGGAAGTTAAAGTCCTTATTCGTGCCCTGTTACCTTGAACAAATCACCTAAGTGTTCTCTGCCTCCGTTTCCCCATTTATAAGATGCAGAATCCTACACGCAGACTCGAGGATGGTTTGGAGCACGGCTGGGGAAGCAGAGTGTACAACTCCAGGGGCCCTCAGGAGGGGCGGGGTGGTACCGTGGGTGGAAATGGCACCCCACTGACAGCTTGCCAAAGGGACGCGTTTATTTTTAAAGGGTGTTCAATTTCATAGAACGTAATGACAGTCTGCAATGTGTGCTCCCAGTGCCTGCCCCACCCACAGCTTCTATGGTGAGGCTGTCCAGCCTACAATCATGCAACAAGGTCAAAGTCAGTTCCAGGAGGAAAAGCGCTTCAACGGATAGGCTCTTATGCCCTTCCCCACCTCCACTAAAACGGGGAGGCCAGCCCAGGTCCTTGGTAAGCAACAAAAGCCTTAGGGCAGTGGTCTTTTGGACCTAGTTGTGGCTATGACAGCTGGTGACTCCAAAGGGTGTGGTGATCCAAACGCCTGGAGAAGCAAAATCATTCATCTAGAAGCCAAGAGATTCCAGAATGGGAACTGATGGGCAGGCCCCAGGGACTCTGCAGGAGCTGTAGCATCATAAAAGTCCTCAGCCTAATAAAAAGGGGTGTGTCTCACTCAAACACTGCAGGGAATCTTGGTCCCTCAATTTATCCTGAGACCTCAGAACAGAGCTGCAAAGCCAGCTAGCTCTCCCTGTGATGTAGTGGCACAACCCTGTCAACAGGCAGAAGCTCCAGAAGTCACACTGAGCAACTGCAACTCACTGCAGTACAAAGAAGTGAGTTCACATGGGGTCTCCCAAATTCTCCCACCACCCACAGGTGGTCAATCTGACAGCAGAGGTCCCACACCATGAGGCTAGGATGGCGCCTGCAGGGCTCAGGGCAGTCTGGGGACAAGTCACAATGATGGTGCTGTCCCTGCCATCACTGGAATTTGTGGGTCCAGGAGCCAAGCGGAGGAGGTGGCTCCCTTTCTGGCCATGCAATGGCTTCACTTCTGTGCCACTGTCATATGGGATCTATATTGGCTGTGGTTACATGAGCCATTTAGTACATGGATTACAGAATGGAGAGGGATATCTAGAAGGGATCTCAACATAACCCGGGATGAAACTGACTGCTGAGCAGGTGGTTTCTGAAATGGCCCTGCCTAGTGATTCTAAGGCAATAACTAGATGTGGCTTCCGTTGAGGTGTGTTTTGACAGCTGCATCATATTAGAAGGGAATATACTGAAACTACGTAGTGGAAGGCGTGTCATGGGGCCTCAGATCCACGCCTTTCCTGGGAGCAGCAAGCTGTCCCCACTTCTCACCATGTTGTATCACGTAAGACACACTTCCGCACAGCTGACTGGAACAGAAGTGGCCTGAGCCAAGGGCAGCCCCAGAAAACTATCACATGGGCCAGTCCACCCGTCTCTCTCTTTGGAACTGGAGCCAAGAGGCCGTTGGCCACGGAAGGGGAATCTGAAGTGTGATGCTGGGAGGTCGGGAGTGTGATGGGCCGCCTCCTGAGGAAGTGGCTCTGCGGACGTTGAAGCAGTGGGACGGAGGAGAGAGCAACACCCAGCAGAGGGAGAAGCAGAGGCTCACAGCAGGAGAGCGGGGTCCTGCCGGCCACCACGCAGAGCCCTCACAACCCCCGACAGTGACCCAGGCCAGTTCTCGCCGGTCATGGGTATCCTTAAAATAAACCCCCTTTTATAAAAAAAAAAGTATTTTATTTTATGTCATTTTTAGTAACTTAAGACTCTTGCTATGAAAAGAGCCTAACTAGAGCACATTTCCTACTGGACTAGGAAATGATCTAGTCTACATGGGTGCTAGGAATCTGGTGACATAGTAACTGCCCAGAAATCAGGCTTTGGTTTTCTCGTCAGAATAGGAGTCCTGGTTGCTCAGCATATCCAGCCTGAGGACATTTTAACACCCTAACGGCTAAGATGCCTGCTTTACTTTGGTGTTTCTAATTCTTGTCATCATTGATAAGATGAAGGACTGCTTTCACTGTAGTTACTGTATGGAGAGCTTTTACATTTTCTTAGGTGAAAAGGGGGGATAGGAGGGGACGGGGAGAAAGAAGGATTGTTTCCTTTCCAGAGAAAGAATCGAGAGCGAGAAACAATGGCTGGGTCTCTCCAGCATTAAATGAAAAGACAGAGAAATCCAGGGACTCCTGCGGGATCCCGAAGAATGAGGCACTTCTGGCCAGCAAGCTAATTCAATGTTCTGCTAATGCCCGAGGGTATCTGCTGCAAACCTTTTCAGAAGCCTCAGACAGGCTGCACTCCTGCTGCCCTCACAGGTGTTAAGTAGTGGTTTCCAGGTGCAGATGGCTGTTACTTTGGAGACTAGACAAGAGCATAAGGCATCCTTGGAGGAGCTCTGCCCTGGGGTTCAGGGAACGAAGAAATCCTAGCCAGCCCCCAGCCAGGCCTAGCTTCTTGGAGTTGTGTCCACAGAGAGGGGTCCCTGGAAGCTTCCCAGACAGGGCTGGTCTGCTGAGTGCTGACGCAGCCCCGAAGGGTTCGTGGGCAGGCCAGGGGACCTGCTCAGCACCTCTTGGGTGCAGCAGGACACACGTGAAGAGCCCCGAGCTGCGGCGGGTGGCAGTGGCACACCGCTGGCTCCCACTTCCATCCACCGTCTCCTCCTTTGTCCCGGTGTCCAGGCAACTGCACGGAGATCCCGACAGGGCAGCGGGGTGCCCAAGTGGCGGCTTAGCCACCTGGCCTTTAGTAACTGGGCGCTGCTGGTCACGGTCACGTCAGGGCGGCTGGACCGTTTCGTTTCAGGATCGACATCCAGCTCACCTCAGCTCCGCCTCCTGATAGAGGCCACAGGGCAGGATGTGTCAACCTGAGGGCTCTGGATGGGTCCTGAAGGGTCCACGACCCCTGAAATGCAGAGGCTTTGTGCACATGCACACTTTTCTGGGGAAAATCCGCAGACTTTATCCAGCATCTTGAAGAGATCTGGGAGCCCAGAGAGCAACATGGGCTCTCCATAGTAGAAAAGGAAAGGTGACTGGAGTGCTGGGGTTTTCTGGAACAGGAGGCAGACAAGCGACTTCCGTGTTTCTCACAGAAAAGCCTGGACTCAGAGGAGGGAGTCCAGGCTTTGGCATCAGGACCGCTTCCCCGTCACTGAGTAGTCTGGTGACCCTGGGTGAGCTTCTTATCCTCCCTGAGGAAGGACACTGCATTCATAAACATCTACGATCCAAACCCCTTCCCCACTGCACGAAGCCTCCCGTGGGCCCTGCGCCCCCATCCCCACCCTCCCCAACTCCCCAGTTCCTGCATCTGCAACCTCTTCTCTGAATGTTCTCTTCACCTGCACGTGCGAACCTCAGCCTGGCTCTGCCCAGCGGGCGCTGCGGCTCCGGAGCCTCTCAAGTGACACTTGTCCTCCCGCCTCCTCGCTCCTGCTTGGCCCCCAGAACTGTGCTCTCCTCCCTAAGCCAGCCACCCCCCCCGCCGCCCCATCACCTCCCCCAATACGCCTTGGATTAGTCAGAACGAAGAGGATGGATGCAGATATACACAAAGAAATCCATTATGAGGGACTGGCTCATGCAACGGTGGAGGCTGAGAAGCCCCACGATCCGCCCTCTGCAAGCTGGGGGCCGGCGTGTAGTTCCGGTCCAAACCTAAGGCCTGAGAACCAGGGGAGCCGACGGCGGCAAAACCCCTGAACGCGGTTAAATCCCGCTCTGCCTGCTCCACGCCCATGCCCACGAGGCTGCGCTCTGCCGAGGAGGCACAGCCACGACCGGGACGGGCGGGGGGCGTCCCTCCTTAAAGGCATGACCCCGGCCGCCGGGGGGCCTTCCTGCTGCTCGGCGCCACAGGTCCCGAGGCCACCCACGCCCCGCCCTCCAGCCACTCCTGCGCGCGGCAGTTCCCTCTCTCCTCGGACCCCCAACACGCCTCTTCATCCTCACTCTCAGCTGCTGCCCAGGCTCTCCTTTCACTCTGCACATTTCACTTGCCCGGGCTCTCGCTGCCCCGCCTCCCGGCAGCTCCGGCCACATCCTCTGCCCCGTCTCAGGGCGGTTACCAGGGGCGAAGCGTCCCTGCTGCCCTTGTGCACCAGACCCCACTCCCCTTCACAGCAAGACCACCCTGTCCGCAGTCACGTCCACTCATGTTCCCCTCCCGCTGTCGGCTGAGCCCACCTCAGTGGGACTGTCACTCCAGTGCTCCACAGGAACGGCTCTCGCCTAAGTCACCGGTGACCACCTCTGGTGTCCACCCTCAGTCCTCAGCCAACTGATCCCTCAGCACCACTGGATTGGTTGAGGGCACCCTCCCCCTTGAGACGTGTTCTTCCTTCTTATTCTGAGACCCCCCCCCCCACTCTTCTGGGTTTTTACTTGCCTCCCAGGCCCTCCTTTTCATCTCCCGGCTTGTGGCACGCACCCCTCGTCCTCACCTCTGGCCACTGGAGGGACCCAGGCTGAGTCTTTGGACCTCTTCTCTTCCCACTACATGTGCCAGCCTCCTGATAAATGCCAGCCAGATGGTGACGGCTCCCCACGTATCCCTCCAGCCTGGACTCCTCCCCGATGCCAGGCTCCTACATCCAACTAGTCTACATCTGTGCAGGGATTTCCGGTCGGCATCTCCAATCTACCCTTCCCAGAGTTTTCCCTATTTCACTCAGCCCACTACCTTTCTGAGAAGATTATTGCCGAAGAAATCACAAAGTCACCCTGAAAATGTCTTTGACTATGCATATAGCAGACTTAAAACATCCCTTTGGGTTCCATGAGCAGGAAGAACGCTCCAAGAACCGGGTGAGGAAGCCAAGGAGAAGGGTTTACTCCCCAAGGAGAATTTCAGGTGTAGTCAGGGAAGATAATGAAATAGGAGAAACTCCTTTGAGATGAAGCTGGGGTGCCCTTTGGAGGCCAGATCAGAAACCTAAGGGAACATTCCCCTTGTCAGGGCTGGGAACCCTCACAAAACCTGTCTCTCAGGAAAGAATCTGTCACTTTTGTGAACCAGGGGCTACTGTGCCCTCCCTTTGCTCAATGGGAATCTGTCACTTCTACTTCAGCTCTGTACGTTGGGTGCCAGGGGGGCAGGCAGACAACTCACCCCCCCTTGGTTCACTGGTCACCAGACACAGGACCCGGAGATCCTGGATGTAACTTTGGGTTGTCTCCTGAGAGAAGGGGATGAGACTGTGTGTGGAGAGGAAGAAGAACGAGATGGCTGGTCACCAAAAGGACGTCCTGGGGCAGAGACAACGCAATTGCCTTTCCTTCTGGGCACCCAGGAAGAGGATGTTTCCCAGTCTCCTCTGTAGTGGGTGAGGCTGAATCACAACTTTAGGTTGATGCGATACAGGCAAAGACCGGTCCCTAAAATGATGCCCTTGTGTAATCCTCCCTTTTATCCCGTCCTTTGGTGACCTTGGAGGCCACATGTTGAGGATGTCAAGTGTCACAGGATGGATGCAGCCGAGGTTCCTGAATGACTATGTCACTCAGAGTCCCCAAATGACACAGTGTCCCTCCATAAGTCCTGCCCTTCCCCCACCTCTGCCTCAGACCACCATGGGCTTGAAGTAAGCGAGCAACGTTTTTATTGTACTAGGTCACTTTTAGGGTTGTATGTCAGAGTAGTTACCGTACCCCGACTTATACAGCAGGTACTCAATAATTACGGTGACTGCGTGTTCTAATTCCAGAGCCCAAAGCTTTTAACCACCACACTCTCTTTTAACTGGCTTTCTATATGCATTTTCCCCATTTCTTCATAAAATAAAATTCTTTCCTGATTTTAAAAGTAATACGTGCCCAGAACCCAACACCAACAACAGAAGCAAACAAGCTGATGAAAGATGGACACAGGCCTTGACTAGACATTTCTCCAAAGAAAATATACAAATAGCCAACAAACACATGAAAAGATGCTGTCGACATCATCTTTCATTAGGGAAATACAAATTAAAATCACAAAAAGATACCACCTCACATCCATAGGATGGTTGCAATCAAAAAACCAGAAAATGTCAAGTGCTGGCGAGAATGTGGAGAAACTGGAACACTGGTGCACTGCTGCTGGGAATGTAAGATGATGCAGATGCTGTGGAAAACAGCATGGCAGTTCCTCAAAAAATTAAACAGAATTATCATATGATCCAACAATTCCACTTCTGGTTATTACCCAAAAGAACTGAAAGCAGGTTCTCAAAGATATACCTACACACCCATGTTCACAGCAGCACTATTTACAACAGCCAAAGGTTGGAAGCAACTCAAGTGTCCATCAATGGATGAATGGATAAACAAAATGTGGTTTAACATACAGTGGACTATTATTCAGCCATTAAAAGGAAGGAAGTTCTCACACGTGCTACAACATGAAAGAACCTTGAACACATTATGCTAAGTGAAATAAGTCAGTCACTAGGACAAATACTGTATTACAGATTCCACTTACATAAGGTTCCATAGTAGTCAAATTCATAGAGACATAAAGTAGAACGATGGTTGCCAAGGACGGGGGGAGAGGGGATGGGGGACTTGTTTAATGGCTACAGAGTTTCAGTTTTGCAAGCTGAAAAGAGTTCTGGAGATGGGCTGCACAACAGTGTGAAGGTACTTAGAACCACTAAACTGTATGTACACTCTAAATAATTTAAGATGGTAAATTTCATGTTATGTGTATTTTATCACAATTAAAAAAATTTTTTTAAGTATTATGTGCTCATTTTTAAAACATGACAAAATATAAAGGAAGTTTTAAAAACATCATCCTCTATCACTCCAACAGAGTCTACCACTGTTGAGAGAGTCTTTTTATGTAGCCAAAGTGGAGTTGTTTTACAAAACACTGATTCAAAACAATAAAGCAAAAGCCCAGTCTTGGTGGAGAAAGCAATCCTGTTATAGAGGGGGAGAATTAGCCCACTTTTTGCTTCCAGGCAGACTGGAACAACTCCAGTATTTCTTTCTAAATCTTCACATTTGAATTTGGTGAATATTGCCTTTGTCACCAACAGCGCAGAGGCCTCTGGCGTGTCTGGATGACTATAATTAGTTTTGGATTCAGGACCATACAAACTGATACCTGGGGCGTTTCTTCCTTTCATTCACACATGTATGCATTCATTGAATAACTATTTGGTGATTGTCTACATATGGTAGACAATGGGCTAGGGGTTCAGGAGACAGCAGTGAACAGGGGAGCTCAGGTAAGAGGACTCTTACCTTCCAGTTGGGGAGACAAACAGCAAACAAGTAAACAAATTGCAAACCCTGAAGGGCTCTGAAGGAAAGGCACAGGATACTGCTATGGATACTGCTATCGAAAGGAACAGGAGAGGAGATGACATCTGAGCTGAGACCTGGAGGATGGGAATGAGCTCCCAAAGAAAGTGCTGGAGACTCCGAAGGACGTTAGGACATTTACAGGAACAGACAAAAGGAATCTGCCGCGATGGAGGTCAGAACAGTGCTTACCTCTGGGGAGGGTACTGACTCTGGGAGGTACGGGGGCAGGCTTCGTGTGCTGGAGATGGTCTGCATCTGAATCTGGGTGAATATATATGCAGAAAAGTATGTAAAAATTCATCCAGCTGCACACTTTAAGGCTTGTGCACTTATCCTTCAAATAAAATTAAATACCCCTTCCCCCAAAAGAGGGAAACGAAAGTGGGGGTGGCTTTCCAGGTGGAGGGAATAATAAGCAAGAGGCTTGCAGGTGTACTGTCCCTCGTGGAGGAAAGCCAGAAACCCGCAGCTGGAGCTGCGCAGAGAGCAAGGAGGGCCATGGGGTGAGGTGGGGTGAGGTGGGGTGAGGTGACACCTGGGGAGGGAATTAAGACTGGGGCTCTGGGACCAGGGATTTTAACTGTTTACACTTTTCAGAAATATATTCTTTTTGAACATATGTTCATGTTTTACGTGTATCTTTTTTTTTTTTTTTTTGGCGGTACACGGGCCTCTCACTGTTGTGGCCTCTCCCGTTGCGGAGCACAGGCTCAGCGGCCATGGCTCACGGGTCCAGCTGCTCCGCGGCATATGGGATTTTCCCGGACCGGGGCTCGAACCCGTGTCCCCTGCATCGGCAGGCGGACTCTCAACCACTGCGCCACCAGGGAAGCCCACGTGTATCATTTTTAAAGGTAAATAAGGCCATTTGCTTTTGTTTTCAAAGCGTTGCTTTCCGCCTTTCCTATCTGCTTGTTCTAAGGAGGTTAATGGCTTTGAACAGCCTTTTCTCGTCTCAAGGGGTGGGGGGGAAACCCAGGAGTATAAAGTCCTCATAATTCTTTCTCATTAGGGCTGCGGTCCTAGAATGCCCCCTCAGAATACACTCGTCATTTTCTGGTTCGTGGAGGAACAAAGGGAACCGTGGCGGCTGGGGGGTGGTTCCTCACTTCATGCATGCCTTCCTGTAACATTTACCGAGAGTCTGTTAGATACAGACACCGCTTGTTTTCCAGATATTCCCAGGTCCAAATCCCTCCCTGCTCAACTCAGGATAGAACCAAAGGCTGTGACGCTAAGTCTGAGGCATTAGGATCCGGGCTGAGGGCGGGCCGCGTGCACAGAGGGACAAGCCCATCCAAGGGGAAAGTGTCCTGGCCTCGCGGTCAGGACAGTTCCAGTTGCGGCGCCGGGAACCAGCTGAAGGGACGGAGAGCACTTTCTAGACCAACCCTGGGGAAACTGTCCTGAGCCTCTTGGAAAGGCCCCCTTCTCACCGTCTTCGAGACCCGCACACACCGTTGCTCCAAAGGACAGGTGGTGCGGGATTGGGGCCGACCTCCCCGGCTCTTCGGCTCTTCCAGGCCGCCGCGCAGGCCGAGGGGGCGCGAGCGGGCGGGGCGAGGCGAGGCCGCCATGTGGACGCCGCGCGAGAGGGCGGGGCTAGGCCTCCACGTGGCCCCCGCGCGCGGGTGGGAGGGGCGAGGCTTCCAAGTGGATCCCGAGCGCCGGAGGGCGGGGTGAGGCCTCCACGTGGACCCCGCGCGGGCGGGAGGGCCGAGGCCTCCTCCGCGCCCGGTCGCCTTTCCGGGGGGACCGTCCTTGCTGGTGCGGGCCTCTGTCAGGACATTTAGCATCCTCAGCTCTGGCAGGACAACACCCCTGGGGGCGGCGAACCGGGGGAAGATCACCTGGGCGGCTCTCTCGGTCCTAAAATGCGTTCGGAGAAGCGCAGAGGGGCATCCACGCGGCCGGGGGTAGGGGGGCCGAGGCCGGGGGTGTCGCTGAGAAGGCCCCTCCTCGCCTGCCCCGCCGCCGCCCCCAGCCCTGCAGCCGGTCAGTCCCTGGGCGCCCGAGGTCAGCCGGCTGCACCTGCCGCGGCACCTTTGTCAAAAATCAGTTTTGGGCATATGTGTGGGTCTACATCCGGACTCTCTAGTCTCTTCCAGGGATCGATTGACTTAAGTAACTATCTGTGGCTACTGGCTACCAGATTGGACAGCTCGGGTTTAGACTGAGCGTCTCAGAAAGGATACTGTTTGTGAGGCTCGTCGGAGAAAACATTGCTCTGCCTTGGGCTCCACAGTAATAATTATCTGAACATTCCATGCTTACCATGTGGTTGCTGAAGAGGAGTTAAACCTCCACTGTTTCCCAGGAAGTGGACTTCCATTTTTCTCTGTCAGTTCACTGTCAGGTCTTTAAGGGCTAGAGGCCCAAGGAGAAGAGAGCTCCAGGCTCCGAGGTCCCGCATGCAAATGCAGACTTCGAAACTGAGTGGGCAATTCCTTAACCTGTCCTTGACTCGATTTCTCCATCTATAAAGTGGGTATCACAATTATACCTATTTTATAGGCTTGTTTGAGGGTTAATAGTTCGTGGAAGTGCTCAGGATAATGCCTGGTGCATGATATGGACTCAAATAAAAGCTAGTCATTATTACTTCGTGTAAAACAAACAAAACCCCACAGTAGAGGAGGGGGACAGCCTACACTTTCTGAAGCCCCTTTTTCTTGTCTTCTGAGGACCTCTTGTGTGTATCAGTACATGTTTCAAGCACTTTAGCTTTGGTAGCTGTGCAGGCACTGGGGGGTCTCCACGACCCCATTGTTATTATTCCCATTTTGCAGATAAGAACGAAGCCATTTAACTATTTTCCCAAAGTCACAGGGCTACTGGGTGACAGAGTCAAGATCTAAAGCCAGCTTTTTAGGCTTCTGAAGTTTAACTGAATGATTTTCAAAATTTTGTGCATGGGAATGGAGAGCTTGTGAAGGGCTCGCTCTTGCGCCCTCCGCCAGGCATCCTGTGCAGGGGGGGGGCCGGGGGGCGGTGGTGGTGGTGCTGGAGGCGTCCCAAGGGGCTCCCCGGACGGCACGGCACTGGGAGAAACAATGCGCTCCACCAATTTCCCTCCACGTGACGGGCCTTTTCCAACCGTTTTCAATCAAGAGACCATCTTTGCTAGAGTAAACACACCTCCACTTTCCATTAGGTGGAAAGTCTGGCTTAAGAGGAAACTGGGATTCAGAACGAGCTGGGCACAATGATTTATTTCCAATGGGATCACACACTCTAGGGTAGTTCACTTCCTCCTCGCCAGGTTTTTCAATGTAGCCAGAAATATGCCTATTTCGATACTGAACTCCAGAGAAGATACTCAGCTATGTGGAAGCATTAGGGCATTGCATCAATTTATCACGAGGTGGGTGGGTGGGAGGGGAGATCTGAAGACCCACAGGCAAAGCCCCTCTGTGGAGCTGAACTTCCCGTCCGCTGCGGGGTGACGACCTTCCATCCTGGGGGAAGCACTATTGTCTCTTGTTCCGCCGAGGCCCCGCCAAGGTCTGTTTGTGTCTGGCGGAAAGGAAGCTCATCCACACCGAGGAGCACAGGCAACGCCGGCAGCCCTGCTTGAAGCCTGGCGTGGAAACGGCTTGCTTCCTTTGCCGTGCACGTCTCTGTAAACACACTGGGGAGGAACTCGGTCCTCTGTGTCCCAAATAAGGTTGAAGAAGTTACGAAGGGATGTCGCTGTAGACCCACAATTTCTGTTGTCTGGGCAAGTAATAAAGGGGCCAGCGGTGGCCCAGCCGTTTAATCTTGCCGGTTGTCCCTTCAGAGGAGGTACTTGGAAGCCCCCAGGGTCCCACCCCAGTTGACAAGTGCGCTCCCAGCTCTGCATTGAGGACCTGGCAACCACTGCGGGATCCCGCTTCGGACATGTTGCCGGTCGCCCGCTGGAGATGTCTGGCGCTGTGTCTGAGAAGAGTAAAGACGCAGGGGGACCCTGTGGGCTCTATCCCTTGGTGGCCTCACATTCCCGTTTCATCCCAATAAAAAGAAAAAAGCGTTAAAAGAATGCTTTTAAGGAGAAAATATTTGCAAAGCACAAAGGATTGGTGTCCAAAACATACAAAGAATGCTTAAAACTCAATAATAAGGAAATAAACAGCCCACTTAAAAAATATCAGCAAAAGATCTGGACACCTCACCAAAAAAGACAAACACGTGAAAAATGCTCCACATCTTATGTCATTAGAGAATTGCAAGTTCACACAATAAGGTGCTACTACGTACTTCTTGTAACGGCTACAATCCACACAAGGACAACACCAAGTGTTGGTAAGGATGTGGAGCAACAAGGACTTGTGTTCACTGCGGGTGGGAATGGAAACGGGGCGCCACTTTGGAAGACAGTTTGGCAGATTCTTACAAAACTAAACATAGCTTACCATATGATCCAGCAATCGCACTCTTTGGCATTTACCCAAGTAAGATGAAAACTTACATCCACACAAAAACCTGCACGGGGATGTTTAGAGCAGCTTTATTTATAATTGCCAAAACCTGGAAGCAGACAAGACGTCCTTCAGTAGGTGAGTGGATCAACAAACTGGCACATCCAGACAGTGGATTATTCAGAGAAAAAAAAAAAGAGCTATTGAGCCATGAAAAGAGAGAGAGGAAACTTACAAACTTACACGCATATTACTAAGTGAAAGAAGCCAATCTGAAAAGGCTACATACTGTGTGATTCCAACTATATGACCACCTGGAAAATGCAGAACTATAGAGACAGTAAAAAGATCAGTGGATGCCAGGGGTGGGAGGGAGGGGTGAATAGGGAGAGCATGGGATGTTTTGGGCAGTGAAACTATTCTGTGTGATACGACAATGCTGGATACATGTCATCATACATTTGTCAAAACCCACCGAATGTACAAGACCAAGAGTGAACTTGATGTAAACCCGTGGACTGTAGTTAGTAATAAAGTGTCGATATTGGCTCATCAGCTGTAAACAAAAGAAAAGATATAAAATGCGTGTATAGGATGACTGCAATTATGTAAAACAAAAATAGCAGCTAACAGAAAAGAACAAAGCACAGTCATAATCCAAAGGGAGGCATTCCTAATTTTGACAGGCCCTAAAATAGGAAGGCAGGTTCTGAATAAGAAAATAGTTTTAAAGGAAATATAACCTTGTGTTAGTGCTCCCTGTATGCCTGGCACCACGTTGGAACGTTTTAACCCTCACAAAAACCCTAGGAGGTTGACACTCTTGTAATTTTTGTTTACAGGTAAGGGAACTTGCTCAGAGGCCCCGGCTCAAGTGACAGCCTTGGGATTCAAAGCACTACATTATACTGCCTTTAAAAATAAGTAGCAACTAGAGTGAGGTTAGTTGTCCATCCTCACATCCTTCTGTCTTCCTCTGGCTCTCCCCTCAATCCCCCGTAACTGTCCTCTTAAAGTTACCAGTGACCTCGTGACTGTCAAGCTCATGGCCATACCTCCTGACCTCTACTGTATGTGGCAATAACGACCATTTCATTCTCAAAGTTTATCTTCCGGTCTTCCGGGAACATTCTCCACTATCTGGATTCTCCTTCTCAGCCTTCTTTGACGGATCGGCTTTGCCCTCCCCTGCACCCACCAAAATACACATTGGGAACTTCCATTCTCTAGGTGTGTGTCTGGGGGGAGGGAGAGTTGAGGAGTGTGTGTTTTCGTTACGCCCTTCAGGTGACTCTGCTGCAGGTGACCCAGGGCCACACTGTGAGACAAACACTGGATGACCAGGTGTCACTCAGCACCACAAATTCAGCAAGAGCAAAAGAATCCATGTTTTTTTCTTCCAAACCCCGGCCCGTCCTGGCTCCCTCCCGTCATGGTGCCCTGCTGCCCGCACCCGCCCCTGCCTGTTCCTCCCGCCCTCTCACCCCCCTACCCAACACTCCTGAAGTCCATCTTCGATGACATTTTCTTCGCCATCTCTCTCCCTCTTCACTAAGACTATCTCACTTCTTCCTTTCTGGCCCAGCGGAAATGTTGTCCTTTGAAAACCCTTTCCCAGTTCTCAGCAGGCAGAGTTCACCTGTCCCCCCACTGGGACCCCACGGCTTGTGACCAGGCTGTAGCTGCTTATGCCCCTCGTGACACTCAGCTCCCAGCCAAGAGATATTTGCTAAACGGCTGATGGAATGTGTGCACCAGAGGTGATCTCATTTTGCTAAGAAGACCCAGCAGCAAAAAGGAGAGAGTGAAATTCCTGCACTCGCCCGGAGGACCTGAAAGACATCGGAGAGCGCACCTTTACTTAGAGAAGGTTGCTATGTGTCAGGGGTCAGCAAGCTTTTTCCATAAAGGCACAGAGAGTACCTCAGGCTCTGAGGGCCACGTGGTCTCTGTCATAACTGCTCAACTTGGCCATTTCCGACGAAAGCAGCCACAACGAGACAAACGAGTGGCCGTGTTCCAAGAAACTTTATTTGCGCACACTGAAATGTGAATTTCATATAATTTTTTTATGCGTCATGAAAACGTATTCTTTTCAACCATTTAAAGATGTAAAAACCATTCTTAGCTGTGGACCGTAGTTTGTCCATCTCTACGTGTTGCCGACCTGTGAGCTACGGCTAACCCTGTGTCCTTCAGCACAGGACTCGGTACGCGAGCTTCGTTTTTTGACTGGAAGCCCCCCACCCCCAAGTGAAAACTTTATCAGTACAAGTAGAGGAGAGCCTAGAATCTTGAGGACAGAGGACAGAGCGCCTGCTCCTCAGCTGGACCGGACACAGTCAGAAGCCGGTGCTGCCACCTAGTGCCCAGACAGCCGCGATTGGGGTCTTTTCTCTCGCCGCTCCCTAAGGACCTGGAAACATTTCCTGTCCTGTTAGCACATGGTGACAGCTGGGGTCGGTGCTCCTGGCCACACCCAAAAAGGACTTCAAATCAGTTAAAACAAAAGTGTAAAGGTAAAGAATTATAAAAACTTGATAAATCACTTAAAGTGAAAAAGTAAGCTTCAAGCCACAGAATTCTAAGGTCATTTAGCTCAGTTCTACCACTCTTTTCCAAGCAACACTCAGCTTTCGGGTAAGAAAAATGAAGGTCCAGGAGGGCCAGGTGTTCAAGACGACAGAGTTTACGGCAGAGGCGGCCTGAGTCCTGCCTACCTGACCCCAGTGCGGGGTGCCCTGCACTGTCACGCCATGCCTGTAGCATCCTGTGACCCGGGCACAAAGAATTGGAGGAGCCTGGGGGCTAAGAGCAGCGGGTTCCAGCCCCAGCCCTGCCACTGAACCGCTCTGTGCCCTCAGACGCGTGGGCGGCCTTCATGCCTCAACCTCCCCAACTGTAAGATGGAACGGAGTACCCACCTCATAAGGCTGCGGTGAGGCTGAAACCGTGCCTGCCCCCCGCTGGGCATGAAGGCGTTCGCCACCATCACGAATTTCCTGAGCACCTACTGTGTGCCAGACGCTGAGTGCTTTATGTATTTTGCCAGATTCAATCCTTATAACAATTCTAACAAAGTGGATGTTATCCCCATTCTGTAAATGAGCCTGAGAAAAGCCATGCGTACTGTGGGTGGGTGCTGAAAATAAGGCTTCACCAGCGCCACCTCTTTGTACAAGTTCATCTGATGGAGGCTTCCAACGCAAAAGTGAGTTACCATGTCACAAATACCCAACCCTGATACGCTAGCAAGAATGAGCACCGAGTACTCGGTGACCTGGTGGCATTCTTAACATCCAGAAAGGCTTTTGGGGTGGGTGTAACTGTCACTGTTCCTGCTTGAAGGTGACTTTGCTTCCGTCATTTTTGGTCTTTGGAGTGTCTTTGAGTAGCGGTGGCAGGTAGAGGGAGTGCTTGGGACAATCTATATATAACTGCCAGAGCTTTTCAAATATCAGCAGTGAAGTGTCTTTTCTGTGTGCCCTGCTACTGCATTTCTTAAGTTCTGAAGCCTTAAAATTAATGGAATAGTCACCAAATGCTCAATAGTCACCGAGACATCTGGGCATAATAAAAACCTTTGCAGAGCAAGACTCAGTGTTCCAACAGAGTATATTGGTGCATGTTTCAAACCTTGGATGTAGGCAACAGTTGCTGCTCCTTGAATTCATCTGAGACAGGCAAATGCTGAAAGCCTAGTTCTAAAAGTCCTGAGGTCTCCCAGCTCTGCAAACTTTCCCTCACCCCTTCAACAGAGATACAGAAAAGAGATATTCTGACTGACCAGGACCCAGCCCCCTCCTCTCTCAGGAATCCAGAGGCCCCATGGTTCTTAAGACCATGGGTGCCTATCGCTTTATACGGTTTAAAAGGTCATTGCCCTGGGTTCAGTGAAGAAGCAGCTGCAGGCCAGGAAGTGGGGCAGGAGGTAAGCACTAATCTGAAGTTGGGGCCTGGCCTTCATCACTGGTGGCATGTCTGTGGCACTTAACCCCTCTGAACCCTGAGCTCCTAACCTGTAAAACAGGGAGGAGGAAGACCCCATACCCTTCACAGTTGTGCAGGCCAATGGGCACAGAGAAAAGTGCGAAGGAAACTCTAAAGTACCATCAATGTGTTTAAGATGTTTATAACAAACTGAGATTGCAATGGCTGAAAGAGGAGACAGCTCAGATTACTTTTATGGCCAGTTGCCTGCATTCTTTAAGGTTCTGAGCACAGGTTTACAATCTCAAATGTTTTCTGCCTTACGTTCAATTTTCTCTGTATCAGGTCAACAGGGCAATGACGTCTGCTTGCTTGCATTGTCCTCGTCTCCCACCAGGTGGCGCTGCTTCCCAATTAGCAATTTCTTCTGGTGAGAGGCTGGCCGGCCGAGCGAGACCTTTTACAGCGGATCAAGTTGGAGCTGCAAGAGGAAAAAGAAAGACAGTGAAGAACCACCCAGCCCCCCACCTCGCCCCACCCCCAAAGTTCAAGTAGCAAATCAGGATCTTGGGATTAAGAGCTCTGGAGACTTGAGGGCAGCAGTCACTGAAGAAGAGGTGTGACTGCAGGAAGGATTTGTGATGCCCACACTTGTGATGTACCCCCCTTTCCAGAGCAGGAAAGAGGGAGCCTAAAGCCGTCTTGCTTCCAAGATGGACAGACATTTGCATACACAGAGTTCACGTCATGTGTACCCATGCTCCAATGTAGGGGCTCACAGTTTTCAAAAGAGGACAGCATTTAAGAATTAGGTCAGTTTTTCCTGAAACGTGGAAAAGTTATTTTTGCACATATGAGTACAACCGCTGTGATTCATAAGCAGTGGTATACTAAAATACGGATGTCCAATTGACCTTAGGTAGCCAAACCGTGCAAGCGGATGGGCGTGCTCTGGGAAAGGATGGTGCAGCCCTCTGCAGGCAGTCTAGGGCACTGCAGTGAGAACACGCCCTCATCTGAGTATACACCCGCCTCTCAATCTCGGGCCCCGGAGCCCTTCATTCTCATAATAGAACCCAACTTCAGACTGTCTTCCATCCCCGAGGAAAGGTCCAGAGATGCAGCCACCATGTTTAAGGTCAGGGCACCTCTCTTCCTTCATCCCCCAGACCTCAACTCATTTCTCTGGACAGAAACGGGCCCTCTCTATGGGTGGGGTAGGCGGGGGGAGTCAGCATTTTTCTTTATCCTTTGAGAGGAAAGATGGAAGGGTTATGGGTTTAACTACGGTCACAGCTTGCCTCCACTTGGTTTCACTGCCTTAACCTTAAATGTTTTTGTAATCAGTATGTAGAATTGAAAAGTGTCCTCCAAGCTCAAATGGATGGTGGTGCTCAAGTACTAGATGCTACCTGTTAAAAAAAAAAGAGAGAGAGAGAGAGAGAGAAATTATTTTACACTGTGCTTTAATCTTTTTGGAAACTTCTCAGAAAAATTAGATGTTTAGCAATTACATAAAAAAATTAAATGTGGATTTGCCTTGTAAGACCTTGCTCTACTTTGGTACTGCAAGACTCAGCCCATGGGTATAGAGCCCATAGCTACCTGCAAACAGATTTGACTTTTGAGCACAAGAAATATTTTGTCTTTTGTAAGTGGATAGAGCTGAAACAACTAAGCTTAATATAATGAAGAACTACAGTTACCAGGCTCCTTGCCACCCAGAGAACCACTGCCTTCACACAGACTTAACTCTCGTCCACATTTTCCTCATCTCTGAAAACAGAATCACAATTCTCCTGTTCGTTGAAACGGAATTCAACTAACATTTGGGTGCCTCCTTGGTGCTACTTCATCATGCTGGACCTTTCCCATATATCATGTAATCCTCACAGCCGTAACTTAGACAAGCTCATCTTCTATCTGGGGAAAACGTGGCTCTGAAGCCCAGGGTTCCTTCCATCCTCCTCCTTCCTGTCGCCTCACCCTAACCGGTCTCTCAACTCCCAAGCCTCTTTCAAGCATCCGACACGTTCAAAAACTATCGTCAACGTATTGTTTCCTCTACTTAGAACTTGGCAACTTCCAATTTTTCACTCAATCAACTCCAAATTCTCCAGTCTGGCTCTATTTTACCTACTGGACCACAAATCTCGTCACTCTTTGAAGACGTTCCCTCTACGACCACCACCTCGGGTCCTGTGCCTTTAGACACACCTTCTGCCTAGAGCGCATCCCCGGGTCCACACTGGTCCAAACGCCGCCCGCGCTGTCCTGTCAGGCTCTCCTCCACACTCACCTCCTCCATGAAGCCTCACACGTCCCTCCAAGCCTACACTTACTCCTCCCTCGCCAAGCTGCCCCGGGCACTATCACAGCCTCGAGATACGGACTGAGGGGCATGCACGCTGCTGGTGAGAGTGTAAACCACTTGGAAAACCACATGGCGAATCTGGGAAAACTGAATACTCAGCGTGTCCTACAACCCAGCACTTGCATTCCTAGATGTATAACCCAGGGAACTCGCGCACATACAAGCCAGGAGACTGGTACAAAACTGCTCCTGTTACAAGAGCAAACGAGGGAAAATCACCCAAATGTCTGCTGACAGAATGGATAAATTGTGTGTGTGTGTGTGTGTGTGTTGTTCTCCCCTGATACAGTGGAATATTGTAAAGTTAGTGAAAATGAACTGAAGGAATGCAACATCAGGACTGTAAAACCAGGCGAGCAGTCACGGAAGATGAGGTAAAGGGTACCCTTTCTATAAAGCTCAAGAAAAGTAAAAATACACTGTGTATTTGGGGAAGGAGGATGTAAAATGTGAGGGGAAAAGAGGAATAGTGAGACTGAGAGTAGTGGTGACCTTGCGCAGTGAGGGAAGGAAGGAGAAGGGTCGGTTAAGGGACACAGGTGGTGACACTGGAGGTGTGTGAGTTAACTGGAGGCGGGTCCATAACTGCCGTGTGTTACGTGTAGGTGCCTGTTTGCTGGCTAACGGAAAAGCCATCGGGGGTCCTGTGATCTTTTCAAACCCACTGCCCAACTGGGTACGGAGGGAACGTGCGTTAGGTGGCTCAGGACAATCATTCTTAGTGTCCATCACTGCACGGAACGCTGGGGACAACGGGAGGGGCTGGGCTGAGTGACATCAGTCGTCACCAGAGGACATGACTGATGCATGGATACGTGGAAAGCGCCTCCCCACAATCTCTTATAAAGTTACTGATTGTGTAAAGACTGACTTGAGACTGGATTACAGAAGACAGAACCAATGTAATCAAAGGTACTGTACTGGGAGAGTTGCCTGGAAAACAAAATGGTATTAATAAATTTGAGGAAGTAAGTTAGGTCCTCTACACTTTGGGTGAGGGAGGGCCTGAACCAGAATCACCGCTCTCGGCTGATAAGGACTCTGTCTGAGCCGCCACAGTGCCCTCTGGCACACGGTGTGCGCTCAGGAAGCACACAAGTGCAGACTCTTCTTTCGGCGGTCACACAGGTGACCCACATACATAGTAAGGCTGCTTGTGGGAAACATTTCCAGATGGTAAATAACTTGCGGATTCACTGCCCACATTGCAGGAAAATAACGGGTTGATTCTTTAAAAAGGGAAAAAACCCCAAACCCACCAGGTATGATGTCCTATCTTTCACTTTTACAAAATTTGCAATAAAGCACAATTCTTAAGCCATTTTTCATTTTTTTTATTGCTGTTAATTCAAGGAAAAAAGGTTGCATAAAATCCAATCTGTTCTAGAAATATAAGTGGCCTTTCCAGTACATAACATTTCAAATATCAAAGTATATGGTAAACATACAAATAAGGAGAAGGTAACATACCTCCTATGTACAGTACAGTCTTTTAAATCATAAAATAAGCTCCATAAAGTACAACTGGCAAGTGGTTCACAATGCGGTCCAGATGGGGCTTATCAAAACTCTCACTTGAACAACTCAACTGCAGCTCAACAATTAATTCAATCATGTGGTCCAAAAATACCCAGATCAAACAAAATACATTTAATCAAAATAATTTCCTTTACTCGGACTTCTTCTCTTTTCAAATTAAAGCTTTCGTCTACCCCCCTTTCACATACCCCCTTTCCTTCCCCTTTAACTCCCACCCCGGAAAGAAGGTTTCAAAATGTACATTGGTGCTATAAATATAAATTCTATCTGTGAAGCATTACACAGAAGCTTCTTTCTTCAAGTGTTTCCTTTTGTCTGGCAATCTGTTAGGCTTCTGAACCGAGACCAGATATTCAAGTTCCTCTGCTCCACACCAACGTGACCCCACACAACAAACATCTGTCGATTCTGCCCTGTACTGAGGATGGGGAAACAAACAAACCCAACCCCAAGCCCTCAACCTGCGACTCTACAGTGGTAGCTGCTCACTGCTGTTGAATGCAGCAGTCCAAACCTGCACCCCGTCTTCCAGATAACCTCAGTGCACTTTAGGAAATCAAAAATTACCTGGAAGCAATTTAGTACATAGATTGGCTTTAAAAAAACTTTTGTTTTTAAACAGCAGCATTAAACTTAGTGATGTGACACTGACATGATTCATACCATCTCAACACACGCAGAATTCAGTCTTTCACATTATAATCAAGCATAGTGGTAAACTGTTATAAAAGTGACTTTGCTACGAGACAAGTTAGGGAACAAATACCTGCCTTTTGTAGAAACGCAGAGCTTCTGTTCAGATTGCAATAAAGTATACACATTTTAAACACAATGGAACACTGTAACAGTTGGTGTAGGAAAAGAAATCTTGACTCAAGTGTCTCTTTTACGTGACACAGTGGTAGACTACAGGTAAAACTGGCTGTTGATTTTCATGACAAACACAAACACACAGAAGAACCACACTCACACTAGTTGGTTCACTTTATGTCTCTCTGAAGCAACAGGCTAAAAAAGTATGATGAAGTAATAAGTTTTTCTTTTTTTAAAAGAAAAAGCTCTTTGTCCACTCCATATGTCATATTTCCTCAGTTTCATATGATTTTACTTCCTCCTCTCTCTTCCACTTATTTTAATTTTTATTTGGACAAGTGCTGCATATATGTATTTACGTGGTGCTGTTTATTACACATATACACACTATTTTGGGAATGTGATTCTCCCTTATGATTAAGGTGAAACATTCTACCCTCAATTTATATGCAGAGCAGTTTACAAAGTGTGGACAATGCAGTGCCAACCACTCCTGCGGCCACTGGAAAGAGGGTGGGGGAGGAAAGCGGAGTGTAGGGCGAAAGTGAGAAAAATTGGGGAAGAAGCAAAGTTTTTTTCCAAAACCATAGGACTGTCACCAGTGTTATTAAAAAAGGTCAGATACACAGTTTTAAAGATTCAGTAAACATTGCACACAGCAAGTATTCAGTGTAAAAAAAGAAAAAAAAAGCACGCATCAACGTTTTCCTTTTGGTAGTTTGTTTGGATGTTTAAATTACATGTATCATACAGATAAGCCTGTTGTTGTACCAGGAGACCAGAGGCTCAAAAGCAACGCATTCTCTTTTGTTTTGGACATTGGTACAAGAGAAATGAAAAATCCCAACTGCATAGAAATCTAGGAAATGTATAGACAAAGAAACACAAACAAAATACCTTTCCTTTCCTCCCCTCCACACCCCAACCATGACTCCCCACACTTCAGTGTATTAAGTAGGCAAGCTTTACTTGTTTCAGTCTGCAGAATCCAACGTGTCATTAGAAGGGGGGAGGGGAGGTGCGTATCTCAGTCTGTAAGTGCCTAAAACGGGAAAGACAGAACTGCTAAGTCACTGCGTACAAGGCAATGCATCACAAACCACTACAAGATATCAAATGGGCATGCTCCTCAGCCGCTGCTCCTTCGGCAATACTCGGACCGCAAAATGGTCCATAAAATGACTTTTAAAAAGTAATAATGAAGTTTGTGCTTTAAGTTCAACCTAAAGCTATCAAACTCAATTTTCCCTTGAAAATGTCAAGCACATACTCCCAAGTCAAGACTGTTTCTCTGTGTGAGATCTGGCAAAATGACAAAAGCCTAATGTGAGTGAAAGGTAACAGTTTCAGGTCTACGCTGAATTTGGTATCTTACATGTACTCATTTAAGAACAATTTCTTTATTCTGGTGGTAATAATATTAAACTCAGTTTGAATCTCCTTACTCCACAAACCAGTGCTTAAATATTTTGTGCCTTTTAAAATGCAATAGCACTGAAAAAAAGAAAAAGCGTCTGCTGGGAAGGGAGGGTGTAGCGTGAGGCCAGTTGTTATGCACAGATGGACCCAAACAACTAAAAAGCTTCCATGTCAGGTGACTGTCACTTCCTAGTTTTTCAGCATTTAAAAGTTGTGCTTACGCTATGACATAGGATTGTAGCTTTAAAAAAAAGCGCTGCGAGCAAGAGATTCGCAAATCCTCATTATATTCCTTAAGAAGTGCCTTTATGGTTTATTCCTTAACTGGAAACTGAATTTCTCTGAACTTCTTGTGCTGTGTGTGTGTCCTGTGTGTGTCCATGCTAGTTTTTGGGTTTTGCCGTTTGCATTTTACGATTTGTCACTGAAAGCACAACATCCGAAAACAAACACACCACAGCTCTTTCTGCTCCAACAGGATCACCGTGATCACCAGGGGAGGGAGGGACGGGCACACTCAAAAGCAAGTCCTCTGGGAGCTCTCATGATTACCTTGTTGACTGGCCTCCATGGACGACTGCTTACACTCCTGTGCATAGTGCCCGCTCACACCACAGTTGTAACATGAAACGTTCCCATTCTTCTTGGGCCCCGAACCACTCGTGCTGGCGACTACGTTAGGTGCTGGATACACAGGATAGAACCTCCCGAATCCTGCCATCTGCTGCATGCCATAGTTGGCTTGGACTGGGTCATGCACCAGTCCATTTGCATACGGAGTCTGAGGCAGAAAAAAAGGAAGTTGGTTTCCATTGCTCTGATGTGCTTGGTTGAGGTAGCTGCCATTGCAGATGGATGGCAGGGTAAAGAACGAAGGGACTCGGTACATTGGTCCAGGCATTGGGTTAGGATAATAGTAACTATTTAGCTGGAGGTTTCCATTGGTCCCACAGCTGCACCTTCGCCCACAAGAACCACAAGGACCTGAGCCCATCTGCTGTGGAGGCAACACCGCCCCGCTGGCGTTCGTGTTTCCCACAGCACTGATGTAAGACGTGCTGTCGCCCTGCGCAGTACTGTGTGTCAGAGCAGGGCTCGGGCTTGGGGCGGGACCGGGCGTGTGGGTAGGAACCGCGGGAGGAACACTCGACTGGGCCTGGCTGATGCCCGCTCCCGCGGCCTGGGCAGACGGCGCCGCCGTGCTGAGGACGGTGGAATTCTGGCTGGGTAACACGCCAGCAGCAAGGGGAGAGCCTGGCAAGGGGTAGGAAGCTGGTGGCTGTACGGCCGAGAGGCCGGCTGCTGGAAGAACTACCTTCACGTTGGTAGGCTGAGGGGCTGTCCCTGTGTTTCCCTCAATCTGAGGCACCATTTGATTTAGTCCTACCACTTGAGATGCAGATTTTGTGATGGGGTCTGTGGTAGCAACAGGAGATCCTGGAAAACTACCTGGATTATGGACAGGAATAAAGGCAGTGTTTGGTGATCCGACGCTCAGACTCCCGGTTGGTTGCTGGGAGAGGTTCACCGTGCAACTCTCGGAAGATCCCTGCGGCGGCGGCAGTTTTAGCCTCTGAATTGTGAGGTGCAAAGCGGGAGTACTGCTATGTGGGAGGAATGTTGATGGAACAGGTAAAGGGGATGCCAGTAATTCAAGGTGCTTTTCTGATTCTGCAGTAGAAGCTGCTGACCCTAGTATTCCAACGGGGGTTGAGTTCGTGGACTCCCTTACCGCAGAGATAGCAACAGGGCCAGGAACAAGCATCCCTATTGTTTTACCATCAGCAGATTTGGGTGGAGGAACAACCACCTCAGACTTCTGGGCACCATTGTGCATGACACAGTGTAAAGTTGGCATAAAAGAAATATGCTGATACTTGGGTGAGTTTAAGGGATCTTCTAAAAGGTTTGCATCGTCGTTTCCTAATGCAGCCATCTGAACAGGTGGCTTGACAGTGACAGTCTGGTTGACAGAACCATAAGCTGTAAACCTGGTTGTTGATGGATTTCCAGAATCCTCAGAATTGCTGTCTGTGTCTGAGGGAAACAAACATAACTAGAGGTTAACACAAGCATAATCTCCCAACCTTCTTGCTAGAAACAAACTTTAAGTATATCTAAAATAAACACTGAAGTTTGGACTAATAACTGTATCCCTAAGCTTCCTGACTACCAAGCCGACCTTCTTTTAATTTTTGGCTTTCTGTGGACTTCACTGTAAACATATGGAGATTCTGGAAAAGAGGCAAGACTATGGAAACAATAAAAGCTTGGTGGCTGCCAGGGGTGGGGGCCCCGGAGAAGGATGAACGGGCAGAGCCTGGGGTGTTTTCAGGGCAGTGGAAATACTCTGTGTGATGCTGTGACGACGGATATGTATCATTATACATTTGTCCAAAGCCACTGAAGGTGAACCCTTGGATAAACCATGGACTTTGGGTGATAATGATGCGTCAAAGTAGATTAGTTCATCCTTGGTAAAACATGTGCCATTCTAGGGAGCAATGTTAATAACAGGGCAGACTATATATGTGTGAGAGCAGGGAATACATGGGAAATGTCTGCATCTTTCTCTCAATTTTACAGTAAACCCAAAACTGCTCTAAATAAATTAAATCTTAAAAAAAAAATCCATGGAGAGGTAAGAAACAAAAGGTTAATGGAGACGGAATGAAGCACAGTATAAAATACAGACCTTTATTACAGAGAAAGGGATCAGATATTTTTAACCTTAATCAATTTTAGGCAATTCACTTGATTTATATCCTGTACTACTAAAGCCGAGGTCTTCACATTTGTCTCACATAAATAATACAATTTAAAGGAGTTCAATCAAGACTATATTTAACTCGGGACTTCCCTGGTGGCGCAGAAGTTAAGAATCCACCTGCCAATGCATGGGGACACGGGTTTGAGCCCCGCTCTGGGAAGATCCCACATGCCACGGAGCAGCTAAGCCCGTGCACCACAACTATTGAGCCTGCGTGCTGTAACTACTGAATCCCGCATGCCTAGAGCCCATGCTCCACAACGAGAGGCCACCGCAATGAGAAGCCCGCACACCACAACTAGAGAAAGCCCGTGTGCAGCAACGAAGACCCAACACAGCCGAAAATAAATAAATATATTTATTTAATAAAAAAAAAAGGACTATATTTAACTCAAATATCCAGAGATAGGGAAGGGAAGAGAGTTTTCCTGGAATGGAATAAATATTCTTACTTTTAAATATTTCAGTGGGGGAAAGAAAATTTAAAGCTACCATTATGGTCATAAAACAAGTGTGCTAGAGCACAAGAAGCAGGGCAAATATGAGAGCAGTGCCATTTCTCCTAAAACAAAACAGCAAAGTGGCAGATACAAAATTGTACTGCATTTGTTTTTATTACCGCATCACTCTTCTGCTTGTAAACAGAAATAACTTCAATCTAGACTTCCCCTGGATTTCTTGACTTTTGGTATAAAGGGGACAAAAGACAAAATCTAACTCACAATGTTTAAATATCGTAAACCCAGATACTGCAGTACTATGTATAGAGACCATTCAGTTAAATGTAGTGCCTAATTTAACATCTTTCTGCTCGTAAATATAAGCAGAATTGCATTGTGTACTTAAAGTGTTTATATTTGTTAAGGTAATAACTAGTTATATTCAGTTAAGATGCTAAAATGTTTTGAAACAATACTAAAAACAAATCATACTAGTCTTCCTGGAGAAAGGTTAAATAGAACCTTCCTGGAGAAAGGTTAAACCTGAACCAACCTACAGAATGTCAACAATGTTATTAATTCAACAATAATAATTTATATTAGAAGAGATTCAACTTATGAGTAAATGGTTCTAACATATACTCCCCTTAATAGCTGAGGAGTTTCTTGTTAAACTTTGCAAAACAAAAAGTATCCAAAAATTAGTAACTTACTTAAGGCACTGTATTTATATCTATACCTTCATACAAGTATAGAGTTAAAAATAAACATTTAAGTTCAAAAGAAGCTGTAGTATTTTTCAGATGATCAATTAAATTTCTATAGGAATTGGGCTTTGTTTAAATCTTCTTAAGTCATAGCAAATGGCCCCCTGATCCAAATGGTTTTCTAAGCATTATAAGGACTCACCCAGCTATTTAGAGAGAGGTCCTCCTTTTTTGCGCTGACTCTGAAAAGTATAAAGTCTCACAACAAAACCCCTTTATGACCAACAAGAACAACAAAGCCACATGCTTTTCAAAGCAACCTTTTCATGCACTCGAAATTCTAAAGATGATCAACACTTGTTATCACAGTGGACGTTTTCCCCCCTGGATGGTTTCAGTGAGCCCTTAATGATCCTTCATTTATGGAAGGCTCATTTAGTCATGCGATAACAGAGCCTATCTGAAAAAGGGCAAGCTCCTCTATACAGGCCCACCAGCTCACCCTATCTGATGACAGGAAAGGACTGCTGCAAAGTCATCTAGGCAGATGTACCCGTAATTCTGACAAAGAGGCAAATCTGCATTGTTAGCTTAAGAGCCATGGATTATTGGTACATCCTACAGAATCGAGCATAGCATATTGAAAGCTTCTCTATTCTGGATAAGGCATAAAAATTCTCTCGTTTAACCTTCATAAGGGCTCTGGGCAGTTACTTTCATTTTTCTTCTTTCATGAGGAAACTGCAGATCAGAAGTGCAGTGTTGCCTCAGATTAGTAGAACTGGCAGTAGTCACTGCATGTTACATTTGTTACGACTTCAAAATAACTTCAAAGTAAAAACTGGCTTTAACTGTATGTGATGCAGCAGAATCATTGTCATAGCTCCCTAAGATGCGACCTGACGCTATAACAGAAAGGCTAAGGTCTCGAAGAGTTGTGGACTGTGCAGGAAAAAGCCACGTGTCTGAAATGCTGTTGTTAAAGGATCTTTATGATCTTTAAGCGGCCCAAGAGAAACCATTTATTACTGCCCACCAGCATGGACACACCTTATAACCAAGACAGTATTACTAAGACGTTTATAGCCAAGATGTTATCAGATATCATTATCATTGTAAAGAATGACATCCTCATTCAGCATATACATTTTTTGTGTGTCTGTGGACCACTTTTAAAGTCTTTATTGAATTTGTTGCAATATTGCTTCTTTTTTTTATGTTTCCATTTTTTTTTTGGCTGCGAGGCATGGGGGATCTTAGCTCCCCGACCAGGGATCAAACCCCACACCCCCTGCATTGGAAGGGGGAGTCTTAATCACTGGACCACCAGGGAAGTCCCAACATATACATTTTTGATACCTCATTTCTGGAATGGCAGGGTAAGAACCTCTGACACTCCACTCCTCCATAAAAGCAACAAAAATCCTGGCAAAAACTATCAAAATCAACTTTTTCAGAACTCTGGAAATCAGTTAAAGGCTTGCAGCAATGTGAAGAGTGTTTATTAAAGAAAAACAGCTGAATCTTGTAAGAATAGCAACCACTGCAGTATTTCACCTTGCCCTAATTCTTGCTCACATTCTCCACCTCTGAAGTAGCCTTGTAAACTAATAGTCTTGCAACTACAGTAGCGATGAAAACAAGCAGCCTAGCAGCCACTCTAAGAAACATGGATTTGGAACTCTATAAAAGCACCTTCCTAAGGAACCGTCACTATCTGTCTGGCAACTTGAGTTCACTCTGTGTTAACACCTGCTTACCCACAGGGCATGTGTCACAGTCGATCTGCGGCAACTGTTTAACAATTTGGCTGCCTGGGCTGGCATTACCAGTTGAGGCTAACAATAGTCTGACCAAAAGACTTAAAAGGAAAAGCTGAAGAATGAGATGTTCACAGGGAGCTCTGAAAAGCTTCAATATATTCCTGGGAATCTAAAAGGCCATGCTCATATCTAGGGCTGTATATGCATGCCCAGGAGAGACCTAAGAAGGCTCTAAACTCTTATTTCTGGCTGACTCTGAGCCTCCATTTAAGGAGGAATTGAAGACATAGTACATACAGAAAACAAAGTGCAAAAGAGCAGATGTAAATCCTACCTTATCAGTAATTACAGTAAATTTCAATAGGTTAAACACTCCAATCAAATGGCAGAGATGGGCAGAATTGCTAAAAACCATAATCCAACTATAAGGTGTCTTTAAGAGATACTTTAGAGTCAAAGACACAAATAAGCTTAAAGTAAAAGGATGGAAAAAGAGGTACCCTGCAAACACCCAAAAGAGAGCTATCTATTTTATCAGACAAAATAGATTTTAAGAAAAAAATTGTCAGTAGAGACAAAGAAGGATATTTATAATGATAAAAAGGGTCAATCCATCAGGAAGACATAAACATTATAAATATATGTGCATCTAACAATATGCAAGTTTTCAATCTTTCTACATTAACTCTACATTTTGTTGTGACTGTCTTCTTTCTCTTTAATTTCATATGCAGTGAAATAGGTTTAAAAAAATCAACATCACTAGAAACTGCTAAGTCAGTGGTCTACAAGACACCCTTTATACAAATTAAAGTCAATAATGACATTTACAGTACCATAAAAATACTTATGTTTGACTGATTTTAAGAGCACACATTTTCCTCTGACACCCCCAAATCCCTCCAAAGAGCAAACCTCTGTCTTTTTCTTCTTCACTTTCAAAACTTTCTCTTCCATCATGTCGTGGGCTAGACGGAGAACTGTAACTCTCTGAAGATGTTTCTCCACAGGTGTCATGTCCAGATCCAATGTCCAAATTCACATCTAAAAATAACGTGATTTTTTAAAAATAGAATTGTTTAGTTAAATAAATTTCTGAATTGAACCATCAGAAATTAGTTACACCCTTAAATTTTTTTCCCCAAGTTTTTCTATAATTACATAAAAAGCTGGCCTCTGACCTAGGTAAAAATTCATTACTGAAGCACAATTTTATTTGAAAATAATTGACGACTGTTTTGGGGGGGACAAATGCATTCTTAAAACAAAGGCAGAGGAAAAAAATCAATATAACCGACTTTAAAAAATCAGAATTAAGATTCTTTGTAGGATCTGTCCAATATTAGCACATTGAGCCACTTAAGTCTATATATTTTAACTCCTCAGAGCATGTTGTAAAATTCTTTCTTTAAAAGAACTCAAAATTAGAACTGACTGCCAAAAATGCCTATTCAGTTAAAATTTCTATGCCTGAATATTTAAAAAGAGTAAATTGCTTCCCATCAGGTAGACTGAGTAACCCCTGAGTTCTAACCAGAAATGATGGACTGGGGAAAAACAAACAAAAAAAAAAAACCATTGGGATAGAGTGAGCCAAGATTTGCTCACTAAAACGCAGTGAAGACTTTGAAACTCTAAAGAGTAAGTTTCAGAAATGTAAAAAGAAGGGAAAAAAAAGGTAGCTATTTCTCAAAATGAATTTATGAAATGATTTTGTTTAGATTATATAGCTAGCAAATATTCTAACCACCAAACGTCATATATTAATTTGCAATTTTCAAAGAACTAAATACATAAATGTAAATCTATACTGAACATAATTTTCCCTTTCTGACAATCCAGGCGCTTCAGAATTGTGTAGAGTCTTTGGAATTTATATAATAAAAAAATATGTGATCCTTTGGAGTCAGAGGTGTGGCTGGAAGGTGAGGATGAAATAACTATGCCAAAGGCTATTCCACAAATTGCCCTTTTAAACAGAGAGATAAACTGTTTTATTTATCATGTCTCAAAGAGATTTTAAAAGCAAACACACTGCAAAAACACAGATGATGAACAGCACTGACTGCTTTGGGGAGAAGACAACACGGAGGGACGCAGTGAGGGATTTATTTTGTTCCCTTTTGTACCTTCAGAATTTTGAACCACATAAATGTATTTTACTCAAAATAGAAGTTAAATTTTAAATTAAAAATAAATAATACTTATTTTTAACTGAGTTATTTAAAATTTTCAGCTTCAGTATAGTACCTACATTTATGATATGTGTGATTGTCCTATTTAAAAAAATCTTAAATATATCTTAAGTTTACTGAATGCTTAAAAGTAATCACCTTCTTAAAGGTAATTCCTTAGTATTTCAAAGGGGAATTAATAAACAGAGGGTTTTCCCTTTAAGTTGGAGCCAGCAAACATCTGAGCTATACTAGACAATAAGACAAGTTGTACAAAGTATTGATATATATATTTATAGTCGTACTCTATAAATATAAATATATATGAATCAGTGACATATATAGAGAACAAAATAGACAGAAAAGGTTAATCTTGAATCAAAAATCCTGAGACTGTACTTTCATAATATTTGAAAATAAAGAAATAAAGGAATTAGAGCCTGAGATGTTATCAAAAGTTCTTATAGATAGCTAGTAGGAAGCCGTCACATAGCACAGGGAGATCAGCTCGGTGCTTGTGACCACCTAGAGGAGTGGGATAGGGAGGGTGGGAGGGAGACACAAGAGGGAGGGGATATGGGGATATATTTTTATGTATAGCTGATTGACTTTGTTATAAAGCAGAAACACACCACAGTAAAGCAATTATACTCCAATAAAGATGTTTTTTTTAAAAAAGTTTTTAATAACCTATACAGTGTATGTTTTCTTCTAACTTATTAGAATAGGGAAAAGGAACCACATTATTGAACACCTCTGTGCTTGATACTAGCTAAATGCTTTTCATGTTATCACATTTAAGTTTTACAGTCTGGTGAGGTAGATATTCTTCTTCTTTTACAAATTTAAGAAACTGGTGGAGTAAGGATTCAAACCCACATCTGTCTGAGATCAAAGTCCACACACTTCTCTGAAAATATGAAGCTAAAAGGGAAAGAACTGTTGCACAAGCTTTTTTGGCGTAGTTCCCAAATCATGTGAGAGACGAGAGAGAGTGATGTCATGAGGGTGGTATATATTTGACAGGAATTTCAACTATAGAATGACCTGATTTAGTGTGTGCTTTAGAAGACAGTGCAGAAAATAAACCAGAAGGAGGAAACAGACAGGGAGGCCTGGCAGAAGCTATTTCTAATCATCCACTGACAGGGAACTCTTGTCTTCCTTATTTTAGCTTCTCCCCCTCCTTTTAGCTGCCATCACCACAGGAAACCTCAAAGATACTGAAGTGTTACAATATACTCATAAACATGGTTTTTCCCCATGTCATTTTCCCCCCAAAGACAGCTCAGTTAATTAATTCAATGAGTGGGCCAGATGATTTTAGAGTCAAAATGCAACTATATTTCCTTATCAATATTAAATCTCTCTAAAGAAATAGCTAGTTTAAAAATATACTCCATTAAAAAAATGGATATATTCTGGTTATTTATGTTGCATCACAACTGAAGGTACTAACATTTGAATAAAATTTAAATTAAACAAGTCTTATTTGTAGGGTCAGCTACATGTGTTAGAAACACACATGGACAAACACTTTCCTAGAGGTCTGTGAGCTTTTACTCTTTTTTTAAAAATCTTTACTATGAGTGGTGAAGGTAAATGTAACACAGAAAAGTTACCAATGAACCAGCACAAGGGACATTTCTCAGTCAAATGAACATAAAATCTTTCACTTAAAAATAAAAGGACCTTTGGGCTTCCCTGGTGGAGCAGTGGTTGAGAGTCCGCCTGCCGATGCAGGGGACACGGGTTCGTGCCCCGGTCTGGGAAGATCCCACATGCCGCGGAGCGGCTGGGCCCGTGAGCCATGGCCGCTGAGCCTGCGCGTCCGGAGCCTGTGCTCCGCAACGGGAGAGGCCACAACAGTGAGAGGCCCGCGTACCGCAAAAATAAATAAATAAATAAATAAATAAAAGGACCTTAAAATAATGGTGGGTAGATGGAAACCACACAAACCTAGTACAACGAAAATCTGAGGGTCTGAATTCCCGGGAAGTCCCATAAAACTCCACAAAGGACAGTCATTAAAACATGAAAAAGTCAACAGGATTTTTACAGGTGACTTTACACAACGAGTACAGGCGTCCACGAGGGTGGAAAGACCCCGCAGGTCCCGCAGCCTCTGCTCTGGAGCAGGGATTGGCTGAGAAGGAAACAATCGAGGAGACTGCTGCTACCCGGGGAAGGAAAAGGTGCCAGAGTGTCACTGTGGCAAAGGAGAAATTTACCTCCGTGGCCGAATCAAATTTCCTGCACTAAACAATTCTGAAGTATTAATGGAGTCAATTTAGAAATCACTATTCACATTAACGCAGGAAAAAAGTGTTAGCAGGCTTTGACACAACAGCCTAATACCTACAATAATAGGTACCCTGCTAAATATATTTAGGTGACGTGTATTTGAAAGAAAAACACCCTTACCTTTCACAGAACCACCGTGGGCGTGCTGAGGAGCGGAGATTCGAATACCATTTATTCTACTATTCAATCTGTTGTCAGTTTTCTTAATTTTCTCCCTAAGCCGAAAGTATACATGTTACCCACATTGTTTATAAGAGTCCCTAGAGAACACACTAAGTACAGTATTAATAAAATTCCCCTCAAATTTTTTTTATAATTAAAAAAAAATGTTTAGTAAGGTACAATGTAAATCCAAGATTCACCCTTTAGTTTACAGGGCTGAGAATTTTGCCTCTCCAAACTGAATATAATATTTGACAATAGCTTTATTTTTATCACCTGCATGTGTTGATTATTTAGAACTGAAAAAATTAAGTCCAGAGTAAAAATATAAAGAAAACTAATGGAAAAATACTATTTATACTACATAAATTAAACATGCCCATTATCAAATGTTGTCTCTTCTTACCAATTTCTATTGCTGGAAAGATTAAATTGAACCTACTTTTCTATTTGTGGCTTTCCTTTCTTCTTATTTATTGAAGATAAACTTCGTTTTTCAGTTGAATGCTAGGGAAAAGAATAAAAAAAAAATCAGACTAAAGTGAGACCATACTCGTGTAGGTATCCTCTTATTCTGATAAAAAACATTAAAATAATGCAGTCCCAGCTGTATATTCTAACACGTTTTTATTTCCAACCTCTTTTTTGAAGTTACCTACTTGACCCACTAAAATCTGCATATTCTGACAAATACTTAATATTAATTATGAGTAAAATACCTATCTCGTATTTTGCTTTTAAAATGGATGTGTATTTTTTCTTCTTATCACAAAATGAAACACAACCAAGTAACCGGTATTTGCTATACGTTTACTAATATTCTCGTAAAGTTCAGGTTGGTAAAACTGCAACACACAGTTGCGTCAACTCTAAGAAGAAACGGTGCTAGCACTGAAGTAGTGGGAGAAAAAGTATAATCACAGAGACCTGAAACTCGGCCATTAAGGAAGTATGACTCCGATAACACACAATTTCTCAAAGTATGTTTTAATGCTTCAGTTCATAAAAACACGTTCCAGTAAAGGTAAACATTTGGATCTGAGTGTTGGCCAGTAATAAAAATCAATTTTCTAGAGAGAAGGTGGTTCTCTCCATAGCTGTACCAGTAAGTATCTCTCATGTATCTGTGGTGCCATGTTACCTAAACACACTTGAGAGCATTCTGTTCTCTGATTACACCAACTCCTAAAAACCAAGTATTTCCTAAGTACATTCAGGACTGCTGGTAAACTGGCCCAACAACTCATGAGGGAAGGTCCGTTTCAAAATTCACATCACCAATAAACAGCAAGACAGTGACTGAAATGTGAATAATTCAAAAGCAAAAAACCTGGCATAACAATGCATCCCTAGTGAAACATTTTAGGCATCACAATAAAATGTACTAATATTTTTGAGCAATACAAGTAATACAGGGCTTCCCACGTGGTGCAGTGGTTAAGAATCTGCCTGCCAGTGCAAGGGACAGGGGTTCGAACGCTGGTCCGGGAAGATCCCACACGCCATGGAGCAGCTAAGCCCACGTGCCACAACTACTGAGCCTGTGCTCTAGAACCCGTGAGCCACAACGACTGAGCACGCGTGCCACAACTACTAAAGCCCACACGCCTAGAGCCCGTGCTCTGCAACAAGAGAAGCCACCACAATGAGAAGCCCACGCACAGCAACAAAGAGTAGCCCCGGCTTGCCTCAGCTAGAGAAAGCCCACGCGCAGCAACAAAGACCCAACATAGCCAAAAATAAATAAATAAATAAAAATTAAAACAAAAAACAAAAAAACAAAGTAATACATATACACTTCTTCAGGTCACAGAGGAGCTTAGATCATGTACACCAATTAACTTTGAAGTCTTACATTCAAACATTCCTTCATTTCTTCTTACCAGATACACTATCTGACATAATAATGCTTAAAGAACTCGACTCTCATGCAGTGACAATGCTTGAACAGTATGGCACGAAGACAAAACAAAGCCCCCGTACCTGGTCAGCTAAGGCCACACAGTGCTCCGGGTGCTGAATGGTGGTGCAGGTTTGCTTCCTCCAATCCATGATTCCATTCTGTTCAGAATACTGCATGGTGAGCCCATCCAACGGAGAACAACTTGTACCAATAGTGCTACCAAAAGAAGAGTTCACGCAAGTATGAAACTCTGTCCTCAATCAGCTAACCTTCTCATCTCATAATGAAGAAGCTATACTAACCCTTTCTTCAGTGTATTCGTTTTTTATAGAAGGCCTAGCAACAGCTCTAAGGAAAAAAGTCTACTGTAAGAATAAACCAGTTCACACCTCTCTTACCTATTTAATAATTAATACCTGCCTCTGAGGAGGTTGACAACAGAGGCACAGCCTGTCTTTAGACTCATCCTGTACCACTCACAGCTGGGGCGTTAACCCCAATCTCAAGAGAACCACTATGTCCTGTGTGTGTCTAAGGCAAGTAAAGGGACAGGATAATGTGACTGAAAACCAAGAGAAACACACAACAGAAGGAGACTCAGAGAGAATCCAGAGAATGAAGTGATTGGACGTGGACTCTGAATTAACAGTGTTTCACACATCGGTCAAGGACTGCAAGACGACAGGATTTTGGAAGAATACTGGAATATAGAAAAAAAAGAACCAAATTTAAATTCTAGAACTGTACAGTAAACTGAAATTAAGAACTCAATGGATGGAAACGGATGAAAAAAATCACTGAAGAGGAAATTTCATCATGAGACAATAGACTGGAACACTGAGAGGAAAAGAATGTGGAAAACAAAAAAAAATTTGAGAGAACACCTAGGACATGGTGAAAAGTCTAACCTGTAAGCACCCCGAGCCTCAGAAGAGGGAGCAAGAGAACAGGCAGAAGCAATATGTGAAGAGAGAATGGCCTGGGCTTCTCTGAAACAGAACTGTATCAAACTTCAGACTTAGGAAAGCAGAACGCATTCAAAGAAAGCTACAAATGTATCACAGGAAACTGCTGAAAACCAGACAATGGGAAAATTCAAAAACACAGTCAGTTTGGAAAAGCACACTAACTTTCAAAGAGCAGCGATAAGATTGAAGAACAATGGACACCCCTAAAAGCAGAATCTGGCGATGACACAGTTGATTTGGGAGGTGATCCAGAAGTGGGAACAAGGAGTGGGGAGAATGAAACAGGAAAGGAGGAAAAACCAGCGTGTGGGTCCGTTAGCGAGGCTGCCGCTCTGAGCGACAGAAGCTCGAACCAGCTGGGACCTCCCAGAATTATCTCCCCAAAGGGCAGGAAGCTGGAGCTCCCCACCAGTTGAGGGTTGACCCGTGGGGCAAATTAACGTGCAGCTCTGAACTGGGCTGGCTCAAGGGCTGAGCAGGCTCATAGAATCAGCGCGGGCCCTGAGGCAGGAGGCGGACAGTCACAAGGCAGGGCCTGCGGAGGGACGGTCGCAGTGTGAGGGGGGTCAGAAGTCACATAAATGATTTTATGTGGCTTGCAGCAGAAATCAAACTGGGCTGAGAGGATATGATGTGAAGGACCAAGGGCACTAGACCGGAGACAGCGACACTGGAGCTTCCGAGCACTCACAGAAAGTAACTGCCAGCCTGGAGTCCTATGTCATATGAGCAAAAATGTCTTTCAAAACTGAAGGCAAAATAGACATTTTTTCCAGATAAAAACAAAGTGATTTCATTACTGGCAGATATGATGACAGGGAATTCTCAAGTGTTCTTCAGTTAGAAGGATGCTCAGGCACACTGGAAGGAATGAAGAACAGTGGAATGGTAAACACCTAAATGATTAATGCAAAAAGGTTGCATGAGGTTTAAAACAGAATTAAGATGCATGACAGCTACAGTTTATAAGCTGGGAGGAGGTAAGTGAAGTTACAGTGATCCAAGGTCCTCACGTGGGAAATGGTACAAGCACAAATATCAGACCTTCCTAAGTCAAAGATGTAGAATAAAACCTCTAGGTAACCATCAGAAGAATCGAAAAACAATGTATGGAAAACTATCAAGGCTAATAGAAGAGAAAAACAGAATTAAAAAAAAATCGCCCAAAAGCAAGAAAGGAGAACACAGGAAAGGTGAGACAAATAACAAGCAAACAGTAAACCGGCAGAATTATAGCCAAATACATCAGTAAGTAAACGTGATGGTGATTTAAAAACACACAAAGTCATTCATGTTTTAGGAACTAGATACCTACTTCACAAGGGGACTTTTTCCGGTATGTTTCTTGTGGATTATGGTGTGCTGTAACACATCTAGGGTGGAGGAAAAAAACAATTTATTATACCATATGCTTCTGCAAAATCCAAAAGGAAGACGCAACTAATGTATGTGACCATAACAGTGTTGACAGACCACGTAGAGCACGTCCAAGCATTTTTCACAATTCCTTAAAGAAACAATTTTTCAAAGACACAGTAATTTCCTTAAATATCCTCTCAAATATGTTCCACCTAATAGCAAAATCAATTTTGTCCAAGACTACGAAATTTGACGTGAGCATTACGCTGCAAAACCACACATTCAATTTCAGGCTCTTTTTTAACCATTAGAAAAAAAAGAAGTGTCTCAAATATCAAAAAACCACATGTTAATAAAACCAGCACCCATGTACCCACCTCCCAGATACCTCTGTATTTGCCTCTTTTTATTAGGAAAGGAAATATCCCAGAAACAACCAAAGGCCTCCCTCCATTCCATTCAGCTCCCTCCCTCCACAGAGGTTAACTAGTTGAAATAATCTAGTGCATGTTTTTATTTTAACTACCCCTGTATTCACAAACACACAGTGGTGCTACATGTTTGAATATACTATAAATACCCTTTATTTTAATTGCCACCTAGCATGAATGTACCACAATCTATTTATAACTTTATTAACATTTGAAACATTTGGGTTAACATCCAAGTACTTGCTGTTACCCATAAGCTGCTAGGAGAGCCTGAATCCCTGTCCCCTGAAGACACGGACGACAATTTTCATAGAAGCAGAACTGCTGGGGAGTAGCATTAATCACCTCCAACTTCACGAGAGTGTCAAATTTTTGTCCAAAATAGTTGTACCAATAGTTGTACCAATTTAAATTCCCATCAACAGTAGATGAGGATTCCCATTACTTCATATCTTTGATAATGTCAGACTTGAAAATGGTTTGCCAATCTGATGAGTGTGAACTAATCTCTCATTGTTCTTTTGTTTTTTAATTATTTTATTTATTTATTTTTGGCTGCATTGGGTCTTCGTTGCTGCGCGCGGGCTTTCTCTAGTTGCGGCGAGCGGGGGGCTACTCTTCGTTGCGGTGCACAGACTTCTCATTGCGGTGGCTTCTCTTGTTGCAGAGCATGGGCTCTAGGCACACGGGCTTCCGTAGTTGTGGCACACGGGCTCAGTGGTTGTGGCTCACGGGCTCTACAGCACAGGCTCAGTAGTTGTGGTGCACGGGCTCAGTTGCTCTGCGGCATGTGGGGTCTTTGTGGACCAGGGCTCGAACCCATGTCCCCTGCATTGGCAGGCGGATTCTTACCCACTGAGCCACCAGGGAAGCCCCTCTCATTGTTTTTAGTTTGCGCTTTCTGGACTACTCGTGAGGCTGAACCATTCAAGGTTCTTCTGTGAGAACTGCCTGTGTTTATCTTTCCCCATATTGTTGACCAGACTGATTTTCTCAATGATTTTTAAAAGAATCTATAGTCTGGATGTATAGTCTTTACACCTGTAAATATCCTGCAAATGTCCTCTGAATGGAAACCTTTTGTCACTTGTGAAGCTTTAATTTAGATTAGAAAGATCTCCACTATGGTCATGCTTTGTCCTGTCAAGAAAGCCTTCTCATCCCAGACTATTAATATTTAAAAATTTAAGTTTTACATTTTACATATTACATTAAGTTTATATATGTTGCAAATAATTTGTTATTCATTTGAAACTTTCTGTGCCCAACAGAAGTAGGGATCTAATTATATAACACTTTTTTTGACTGGAAAGCCAGCCAATACCATTTATTGCATATTCTTTCCCCACTTTTCTGTAAGGCCACCTGTCACATTCCAAGTTCCCATATGTCTGTTTCTCAGTTCCTTAATCTGTTCTAACGGTTTGTTTACCTATCCCTGTGACAATATCACGCAGAATGACTTATTCCAGTGAATCAGCGTTTACCTTCTTCTTGACTTGAAGCTTCTGAGCTGTCTTCTTTTAAGTGTTCTAATATCTTAGAAGTCTTCAGAGAGGATTGTAAGTTATCTGCGGGAAGTATTAAATACCATTAACTTTTAGGGAAAATTATAATAGTGAGAAAAACAAATATAATCATTACTCTTCTCCCACGGAGGATGAGAGTGGAGAGTTAATGGTAAAGAGAACACGTCTAGTAGTTAGGACTTTGAAGAAAGCTAGAGGACATAGCACAAAACCCTGGAATGTGAGTGGGGACCCTGAAGCACGGAGCCAGCTCTCCCCATAAAAGCCACAGGAGTGAAGCAAGCTGCTTCACATCTGCCTGCCCCCGTGTGCTCTTGTGCAAAATGAGGAGATGGACTAGATTAGTGCTTCTCAACTATCTGTGCTGTGTAAGGTTTTTCAGAATTTCCAGTTTGTGTGGATCGCTCCTTTTATGAAAGACAGTATAATGTGGCAACGTGAGATTACTCCCAGCATCTCCTCTCTGCTCCTGTTCTTCTACCATAGACCAGTGAGCAGCAATCATGGACCAGCACTGACCCACAGAACCCACTTTGATGCATTGGATTACGTGTCCATTAAAATACAGACCAGTAGGCTTCTGGAGGTCAACATTTTAAGTCATTCAGGAGTTTAACATTTGTTCTCTCAGCTGTCGGGATATGGAATATTGCTCTCTATTGTGGGGCAGGGGAAGTTAGAGCTGTCATTTCTTAAAAGAGTAAGTGCAAATGAACTTTGCCAATGATGTGTTCTTTGGTGAAATAATTTGAACATCCTGACCAGATTTTCCACAATCTCAAAACATGTCCCTTAATACACTATTTTGATTTCACAACAATTTGATATCTTAAAATCTACCAGCCTCTTTAGCATTGCTCATATAATTTAGATACTGCCAAACTCTCCAGACGGGTTTTCTGTTATTTATGTGTGTACTACTCACTTGGGTACATTTTCCTAGGCAGCCTGCTAAAATCTGAATTAAAAGTTTAACTTCATGCTTCAATGCTTTTTTAGAATTAGACAGATGCTATTTATAGATATTCATTAAAAACCACACTTGGTTCAAGTGGAAAGCACTGACTGTTAAATCTATTAACATCTCTAGAATGATCAGGATTCTCTTTTAAAAAAGCTATTGCCACTATTCAGACGTGAATTTAAACATGGAGTTGTTCATCTTGTCTTAGTCATGAAGAGTCGTTAATTCTAGTTGCTACTTTTTGTTTAAAATGTTTAAGGCATATATACATATACACAAATGATTAGAAAAACTAAAAGTTAACCCCTATGTTACAATAAATATCCACTCATACTATTTTTTTTTTACCTCTTTTTTTCCTCCCACTTTGAACTGAGGAAAAATGCATTTTCTTTCCCCTCTAGGTACAGGGAGACATGGCTTTGTTGAAAGCAGAAGGAAAGATTCAAAAAACAAGAAAAATACACAGCGACTTGCCGTAATGGCTGTGCTTAAAGTTAGCAGAAATTCTCCTAAAGCACACGTCGATGTTACTGGCAAAATATTTGTTAAAAAAGGCAGCTGAGATAGACGTCTATAAAGCTAAACTCAAGGCAGACCATGATGAATGCTGAAACACGCGGGCAAAACCAAACCACAGGAACATACGAGAAATCTAGGAAATCCTCATGAGGTGTTATTTCAGTTGGGTCCTGAAACAGGGGTGATTTTAACAGACTGTAACAAAAGAGGGGGTGCAGAACGAGACAAGACCCTGGGACAGGAAAAGGCAGGGTGTCCTGAGTGGCTGCCAAGCCCGCGGTGGCTGCCAAGCCCGCGGTGGCTGCCAAGCCCGCGAGCCCTGGGAGCCCGAGAGGTGAGAGGCGGCTCAAGGGGCTCACAGCAGGGCTTGAATTTCACAGCAAACGTTTAAGGTTCTAAATAGAGGATTAACAAATTGATCCCCGAGACAAGCCCAGGACAGGTTATAGTACAGTAAGAAACTAGAATCTGAGAGAAGTGAGGCTTTGCACAGTCTGTGCATGAAAAAAAGACCTAACTAACAATGGGATTGGTGAGGAGGGGTAAAAAGGATGATGTCCTTTGTCTGGCGTGACTTGGCCTTTAAATGACTGAATACAAAGAGGAAAGGTGAAAAGAGTAAGGCCAGAGTTTCCAGCCTGGGAGGCTGGGGAGGTCATTATGGGAACAGGGGCACATCACGAGAGGTTATCCATCATGCAAGCAGCACTGAAGCATCTCTACAACCTGTAAGCCAGATCTCTCAAGGAATTTGAGGATGCAGTATGCCCACGAGTTTGAGATACTTGGCCCTTGCCTTGGAATCAGTCTGTTTTGTGACGTTAGCTTTTTTTTTTAATTTTTTAATTTTTACTAGAGTATAGCTGATTTACAGTGTTGTGTTAGTTTCTGCTGTACAGCAAAGTGAATCAGTTATATATATACATACATCCACTCTTTTTTATATTCTTTTTGCATATAGGTCATTACTGTTTTGTCACATTAGCTGTTGTAAGTTATTTTCTTTAAAACTGCAGTATAAAATTCACTAAAAACTACAAATGTTTCTAATTTTGTATGCCACTATTCCTTGACCTTAACTAAAATGACAATCCCATACAAGATGGCATGGTAAAGCAAGAAATCCAAGCAAGAAAAAGGCCAAATTTCTACAGAGAAGCAAAGGGACACTTACTGAGGCTGTGTAGAGGGTCTGATGATATGGACTGAAAAAAGCTGTGTACTTTCTGATTCTGTAGAAAAGCTCGTGATGAAGTTGAAAATAGCTGCCTGCATATAAAAAGAAAAGACATTCATTAATTTCATGTACTACAAATCCATGAGATAGTTTAGATTGTAAACAAACCCAGTGGCAGTTTAATTCAGGTATAAAAAATTGTTTTCCTAAGGAAAAGAATATTATTTTCTAATGTATTTCCCATAAGAGGAAGTGAATAAAAGACTTATTTACAAGAATCTAATAAAACAGGCTTATTTTTAATTTTATATAATCTAGTGGTAACGCTTCAATTCTAACCAACTGTGTATTATTTCAGCCTTTTACCCAAGTGGTCCAATAGTCGCCTTTCTGCTCAGAAAAACAACTTCAGTTTCTTTACCCTTCTTCATAGGTGTTACTTTTCATCATTTGGGTGTACCATGAAGGCACCTTCCCACAGTCTGAAAGTAAGAGGTTGGGAAGTTCGGGATGCAGGAGTTCTGGAAACTACGAACGGAACGCAGCGGCCAAGTTAGTCACAAGTATTACTACAGACTAAGGTATGACTGATGATTCATCTCAATATGTATCATAACACAATTCTAAGCTGTTATCTTTAAAAAACAGCTTTCCTCATGTTTTATTAATGTCATTAAAAGATTCCAACTGGAGGTCTTCCCCACAAAAGGTTACTCTGCAGAAAGGGGCATAGTTACAGCACAGTTACTTGGGATCTGAATACCAGCTCAATCACTTAAAAGCTGAATCACCCTAAACAAATTATCTGGCCTTTCAGTTCCGATTTCTTCTTAGGGAATATACTAACATTCTTCAAGGTTATGACACTCAAATAGTATACGCATATTAAACTGTCACCCTGCTCAACATCCAAACCCCCTTCCATTACTTTTGAACATTTTAAATGCTCATTTAAAAATTTAATTCTTAATGTCTCCCCAAGGTTTTGGACCTATCTTTCAGATTAGTTATAAAATCATCAAAATACCCTATCAAGAGATGACCCCTATGGACCAAAGTTGCCTTGTGCATTAGACAAAATTGCTTCTTGGTTCTCAAATGTGGAGGCAAATATTCAGTAGGAATACAAAGGGAGGAAATGAAGAGATGGAAGAGAAATTGAGATACAAAGTATGGAGCTAATCTAAATTTCCAGGTCTGAACACATTTAATGTGTTCACATTAAATGTCTGAACACATTTAATCCTAAGGCTGAAGATTAAAATCCAAAGGCATCTACTGCCCAGTTACATTTACAAACCAAATTAACTGGTCAAAAGTACAGGCATATCCAGTATAGGAAAACCACACCTGAGATAAAGGCAGGGGCTTGGTTGGAATCAGCATACAGACTCAAGTCAGGGTTCATTGCTGCATAACCACAAGATGGCAGTTATACCCAACTAGAACCCAAAGTGGCTATAAACTACTCAAGCAATCAAATAAGAAAAACAGGATTACATTTTGACATAACAGAAGTCATCCAACCCCAAATGTACATTTCAGTGCCATACCTTCATTTTCCTAATTTACAGTGTACTTGGAAGTAAATGCAGTATGTCCTGTACCAATCCAATCTCCACTTCACTTATAAATTCATTACCTACCTCTTGCTTTCATTTCTCCCTCTCCTTTATAATTGCTACATTTCTTAAATGAATTACAGCAATACTAATCTAAAATTCACAAACTGAGAATAAGTGTCCTAAAATCCAGTTAATGGTGTTGAGACCACAGGCTAGCCATACAAAAGAATCAAAGATGTTTTTAAAAGGAAGTATTACGAAGAAAACATTTTAAAAATATAATTTTTGAAGAGAAAAAGTCTTTTCAAGCTGGACACAAAACCCTGAACCTGTAAGAGAAAAGACTGATAAATCCAACTACATAAAAATTTAAACCTTTTGCATGGTCAAGAAATAATGACAAACAGTGCTCCTTTCTTTTACCTAACAAATAACTCTTATAAATTAGTAATCAATAAAAAAGTGAAAGGGACTGAAAAATTCAGTCAGAGGAAAGTACAGATGGCCACTCAAATACAGAGTAAAATGAGATACAGTCTTCCTTTTTTAGAGACTGGCAAAGATGAGAAGCTGAGGGTATTTCTGTCGGCTGAGGTGTGGAGGAGACGCAAAAACAAGGCTTCTGAGGGTATAAAGTGCTGCTGCCCGCTGAGAAGGAACCAGGAAGTACCGCATGTTAAAAAATGCACACTGTGCTTCTGACCAAAAATTCCAATTCCACGCATTTCTCTTACAGAGAAGTGTGTTAAGAAACATGTATGTGGACAGTCACTGTAATATTCTTGCAGCGTTAAAATATTTAGGAAGAACCAAAACAGCCATAAAATACACTGATTAGTTTAATTATGGTACAGCTAAAAATGGAACATTATGTAGCAAATAAACACTGAGGCAGCCATCTTTTCACATGTACTGATGCTTTACCACGTCCACTATATTTAATGAAAAGACTAAGGGGCAAAAACGTGTGCAAAGGAGAGTTCATTTGTGCAAAGGAAATACACACAAATAAACAAAGTCAGGGATGTGTACATGCACAGAAAATTTTTGGAAAGGTATGGAAGGTTTTAATGAAGGCCACTTCTAGTGCCTAGACTTGAAGAAAGGGATATTAGGGACTTTTCACATTACACCTTCCTTTGCATTCTCCACAAATAGCTTGAATAACATCTTTATAGTGAAAAAGCTATCCACACACACACACACAGGATCGTATGAGGAGAACCCTAAAAGCTATAACAAGGAGTCCAACACATACTTTTTTTTTTTTTTTTTTGTGGTACGCGGGCCTCTCACTGCTGTGGCCTCTCCCGTTGCGGAGCACAGGCTCCGGACGCGCAGGCTCAGTGGCCATGGCTCACAGGCCCACTCCGCGGCATGTGGGATCTTCCCGGACCGGGGAACGAACCCGCGTCCCCTGCATCGGCAGGCGGACTCTCAACCACTGCGCCACCAGGGAAGCCCCAACACATACTTCTTAATTGTGGTGTTGGCCAAGAGCCAAGTTTCTGAAAGTGGCTCCTTGCGGAAGTATTCTTTTCCCTCTGAAAACCTCAAACTTACAGAGAAGTTGCAAATAAAGAGAATTTTCTTTCTAAACCATAAATAACCGACCTCTGCTGCCCCAACCCCGGGTGAAACGTAAGTATTCCTACAAAGACATTCTCCTACAATCAAAATCGGGACACTAACACTGATAAATTGTGGCCTCCTAACCCCCATCTGCCCTTTAAATTTTGCCAATTGGTCCCAAAGTATCCTTTTTACCACGAAGACCCGGTTCAGATCCTGCGCTGCATCCAGCTAGCCGTGCTATCTTCTCAGCCCTCCCTCGACTGTCCTGGCTTTAAGAGGACAGCGCAGATGTTCCGTGGAATGGTCACAATTTGGGTTTGTCTGCTGTCTCCCCGAGATTAGGTTCACTGCAGGAACATCACAGGAGCGAGGCAGTGCTCCTTCGTTGCCGCCTACTGTGTGGTAGGCGGTCCTGAGTCAAGTTCACTGTCCTGGATCCAAGTAGCATCTGTCAGACTTCTCCACCCAGAGTTACTCTCCCTCCTTTAGAAGTAATAAGCACTGGGAAATGACTTTGACAATGTAAATGTCCTAGTCCTCAAACGTTCAATCTATTCGTTTATTACTTATTTCAACATGGACCCATGGTTTCCTATTTTATTCAACGTTACTGTTCTTATTTATTTTGATGTTCAATTTGCTCCAGATTTGACCACTAGGAGCCCCTTCAAGCTGGCCTTTGTCCTTGTGACCAAGCCAAACATTCCCTGAGCGCTTCCCTGCTCTCTGGCACAACGGGCTCATCTTGTATTTTTCCTCCTCCAGCCCTGCAATCAGCTTCTCCTCCAAGGAGCCCTAGCTCTGTTCAGTGGAGAACGGAGTTACAAGTCAAGCTCTGGACACCAGGGATGCCCACCGCTACTGGGGTGTGGCTGCTTCCAGACCCTTTCAATGACCAGAGCCAGGGAACACACGTGTACACACACAACCATATTTATTTCTGTATCTACCTATATATACTGAAAATCATGAGTCTGCACAGATATCTTTAATTTCATTCTGGTTTTCTCCTTTCCATACCATAACTCTCTTCTCCAACAGAGAAACTTGCTTCTCATGATTCTTAATATACACCCTAACTAGGCCCATGCCCCTGTAGTAAGCTCATCTGTCTCCCACTGTCACTGCTTCTCCCTTCGGAGCCCTGCGCGTACACCCTCCTGACCCCATCTGGGCCCCACGCCCTGCCAGGCCACCTGTCACGTGTGCACCCTCTGGAACATTAGGCCAGGCCTCCCACCACCATCACCCGGGGGCGAATGACTTCCCTCCCCAGAGGCTGTCACAAAGCGCAGACACCAGGCTCGCGCTGCCACCCCCCACCCCCGTACCACAGCTGCACAAGCCCCTCCTGAGCCACCTGTACGTGCGGGGGCCTGAGAGCTCGCCACCCTCTAAGGCGTGCTCTGCGGACCCCGCGCCCCCAGCAGCCTAGAATCCCAGCACTGCGCCCACCCCAGTACTGTGGGGCACGACTCTGCCCTTTAACAGGCTCCCTAGGGATGTACACGCCCACCGATGCTTGAGCAGCAGCACAGGGGACTCTTCCTCACCCAACCCCACCCCATCTCAGCCCTGGAATGCTCTCTGTGCCCACCCCCAAGAGACCCAGCCCCTCCCACTTCTCCTCGTCCTTCTCTGGACCCTCCCACTGTGCCCTCTGGGACGCCCGCCCTCAGTGAACGGGCTGGTGCCTTCTGACTCTGAAGTCCTGCCGGCCCGCCCGCTTTCCTCACGGCCCATCGTGCTCGTGCTCGTAGGGGGGCTTCGAGTCGGACCCTCCCGCTCTCTGCTCCGCTGCCTTTTCCCAGTCACTCCCTCCATCTCCTCTCTGGTTTCCCTCATTTGCTTCCAAATCACACCCTAAATCTTGTCATACAATGAAAATACCCTCCCTCCCGGATTTCTGCTTCTGTCCCCAGCCCCACCCCATCCTGAGAATACTCAGGGGGCCTCGGGGGCAGCAGGAGGGTCACTGCATGAAAAGGCTCGCACCTCTGCCTCAGCAAGTCTTCCTCCCAGCTGGGGCCGCTTAGCTTCAGAGGGCAGATCAGTCTCACCTAAGCCCCGACTCTAAGCCACATACGCGCCAACACTGCTTTCACTATTTTACTTACTAATAACTGCAAGTTTCCAGTGTAACAGCATTTGTTTCCTTGGCCGTCATCCCTTAGTTTCTCTCTCCTAAAGGGGGGGCCCTCAGAGAGGGATGAGCGCCAACAATGACCGAAACCACACTGCAAACCTCGGCCACCCTTCACTTTCCCACCCATCAGCCTAACCTTACTCAGCAGCTTAGATCCAAAACCATCTCCAAAGCTGAGCTCTTGGACAAGGGCCTCTTTCAATAAGCATTTTATGGTGAAAATAAGAGGTTTCACTGAGTATTTGCATACTTTAGAAACGATTTTTATGATAACAGACAGCTGAAAAGTACAATGATATGAGAAATTCGTTTGGTGTCTACTACTAGCCTAGATCTAAATAACACAAGGATTAAAAAGTCCATTCTGAAAAGTACTCCAGAGGAGGAATCTCTGTGATCTCCCCTAGAACTCCAGCCTCAGCCCCGGGACGGCCGTGGCCCAGCCTGGGAGGCTGCCGGGCAGGTGCCAGTAAACCGTTACCTCAGGATGGGCTCCAGGTCAGGGTGCCGCCGTTCTTCCCTCTTCAGTGAGCCCTGATTCAGGGCTCTTAAGATGGTCTTGTCAAAAGTCTCCGAGGACAACTCCTTTGGAAGCTAGGAAAGAAAAACCGCACGACCGACGTTAAGTTTCTCACTTACTGGCAAATATGTCACACACCAGAGGCACAAAAGGAAGATGAATGCCTCCTACTCAGAAATCATCCCCAAGCAGTTCCTTTTCTAGATCTTCCCCAAAAGCGGCACTGCACAGGGCACCACGGGGTCCCGAGGGAACGGGAGGGGCCCAGGGTGCCGGCAGCGCTAAGCCTGCTCTGGGCCCGCCGGCACTCCCCTCCCATCCCAGGACACCACACCAAGGTTCTTTAGTGAAGTGGAGCCTTTCGCAGGGCAGGGAGTATTATTTTTATCCTCAAATAGTATTCTGAAAACCGTGATCTCTGCCTTTATAGTTATCACTTTTGTGCCTTCTGTATCACGTGTGAACCTCAGGCCATGTCAGACTGTCAACGCGACACACCAAATAAAGACCTGGGTGTGAAAGATGGGGTGAAAACTCAGAATCTTACATAAAAAGATTAATTGGAGGTTTAGTAACCTTTTCCTCAGTGTGATGGAGGTGGCCTCAGAGCCATGTACGAGAAATCACAAAAAAATCATCACTTGACCAAGAAAATTTTTGTTTGCTTGTTTGTTTTTTGCGGTATGCAGGTCTCTCACTGCCTTGGCCTCTGCCATTGCGGAGCACAGGCTCCAGATGCGCAGGCTCAGCGGCCATGGCTCACGGGCCCAGCCGCTCCGCGGCATGTGGGATCCTCCCGGACCAGGGCACAAACCCGTGTCCCCTGCATCAGCAGGCGGACTCCCCACCACTTGCGCCACCAGGGAAGCCCCCAAGAAAATTTTTTAATTAAATAAAATGACTTAAAACTTTGTTTTTATTAACTAGTTTACCTATTAAAATGCCTAATAAATTGATCCCTTATAAAACTAATTTTCCAAGTCTTTCAAGAAGTCGAAGTTTTACATTTGACTTTTGATAACTAGTCTTTGCAATTAACTCATGAACTGCAGGCACTTTCACTAAAATTAAGAATAGAACCATTAACACATTTATCTAACGTGCCACGGGAATATAACAATCTATACAAATTTGTGAGTTTACATATTAATTTTTAATTGGAGAACCCAAAGTAAGTATTCTTCTGACAAATAAGCATTCTGAGTCAACAATTCAGAAATGGAAAATTTAACAAAGGTAGCGTAAGTATTACTATTTTAGGCACAGTAAGACTATGGAATCAAGATGTTATAACAGAATGAAGCTCTTCCTGGCCCTTTTATTAACGTGGTAAGGTCAAACGCTCTGCTGGCATTCCACACACCCACTGTGTAAATCACGTCCTCAGACCACTAACAGGAAGAAACACGTTCTGGACCTACACATTTTTCCAAACAAGGAAATGACCATTCATTTCAGTATTTATACTTTGATGTTATCATTTTAATACAGATTTAGAACATTAGGCATATATCACATTGCCCATTTTAAACACAATTTCTCCTGAATATCTGTACACAGCCAAAACCAGCTTCAGTGGAGAAGCTTATTTCAACTACCGAATGACTGATGGCTCTTCTAAACACAGGAAGGTGAGAATATATTCGTTTTCACCTGGTCAGTGACTGCTCACGTGACTGGGCAGAGTGCGGATATGCAGCCATCAGTATTTGCAAACTGATTTATTTTCAAGTGCTTTTATCTTCAATATCCAGGGACTACTTCCAGTCCTAGAGAAAGGCATATTCGCTAAAAATACATGTCTCTTCTATACAAGTCACTCGAACTTTCTCACCTGCCTGGTCTTTGTTCCAGCATACCCAGTCCCCCACCTCCAGGGCCCCGGCTCAGCCACAGCACAAGCTCAGCATGCTGGAAGGCATTCACACCTCGGTACAAGTTTTTCTTTAAAAACACTGAGGCCTGACGGATAAGCATCTACAAAATCTCATTACAATTTGGTTTTTGCAACTCTCCCCATTAATCCATTCATTCATTGAGTCAACATATAGTTCAAACTCCGACCCCATCCTAAGTACTGTTTCTGGCACTGTGGATACAGCAGTGAGGATGAAACAAGAACCCTGCCTTCACGGAGCTTCCTTTCTGGCAAGGAGAAACAACACAGGTGCCAGACACAGCTGTCAAGGAGCAGCAGGGGAAGGAGGCCAGGATGTGGAGGACAGAGGCTGCTACGGATATGGAAAAAAGGATTGGAAGGCACTGGCTTCAAACTCGCTACAGCAAACTCACTGACCTTCCTCACTATGGCAAACTTTAGGTGCAGTTCAACAGCCTCCACAGAAGTTAAAGACTGTCAGTATGTACAGGTGGTCAAGCGGACAGCTTATGTAGATGATTTTAAAAGGAAGATGAAAAGGAAAAGAGACATATGGTAAACTTGAGAGGATATTTCATAATTGGCAATTCATTCCTAGAAGTATGCTAGTTGCCAATTATTTCATACAACCTGATAAGGCATTGGTCCTATGGAAAAAACACTATATTCAGATGTTGGCTAAGCAGGGGGACCATTAATTATTGTGATTTTGAAGAGCAAATTATTTATTTCGGGCTGCATTTTTTTTAAAAAAACACCTAAGCCTTTAGAGAAATTCTGTGACTGAAAAATGAAATCTGTCAAGACAAAGAGTAGATAAAGTTTAGGGAAACCCAGAGGAGAGACCCTGTCGGGCGCCAGGTGCAGAGCCACCAACGATATACATCTCAGCAAGGAGCCAGGAATAAGGTTCCCCCCCACCTTTTTTTTTTTTTTTAATGTGGAAAACCATCAATTCCTTATATTGGTAATGTAAGGTAACAAAATCTATGTTTAAAATAACATGACATTTTCTACAGGAATGTTCATGAAGAGTTGTAAGCCAGCCTCTATACACACGCTTTAATTTTCCTGGTGTTTGTTTTGGTACTAAGGTTTTTGGATTCTGTGTACCAGCGGTCCCCAACCTTTTTGGCACCAGGGACCGGTCTCGTGGAAGACCATTCTTCCATGGACCGGGGCGGGGGGTGGTGGGATGGGATGGTTCAGGCAGTGATGCCAGCGATGGGGCGCGACAGGGAGCGTCAGGGGAAGCTTTGCTCACCGCCACTCACCTCCTGCTGCGCGGCCAGTTCCCAACAGGCCGAGGACCGCTACCTGCCCGCTGCCCGGGGGTTGGGGACCCCTGCTGTATATCACGTAAAAATCATTTTAACAACAAAATCTACACTTTTACCTTCAGGAGAAATTCCTGTAGTTCTTGGTGGGTTTTTGTTACTGTTGTGACTGAAAGATCAGACCAATTTACCTGATTTAAAAAAAAAAAAACCACGTTATACAGTTATTTCTTAGGCAGGAACTGACTGGAAAAAAGCCATGTGTAAAACAAATGACCTTACTTTAACTTTATCAAGATTAACAATTAGAAATATAAAGTTCATCTGATATTGTCATAATTTCTTCAAAACTGTTAAAATTAACTGTGTATTGACATTCTACTTAAAAAATTTTAATAACTCCTTTCAAAGCACATGGTTTTCAAAACAAGCTGTCTTCTAAAAATGTGACTATACTTTAGTAATTTTTCAGAAAGGGAAATGTCTTACGTTCCTTTTGGTGACATTGTAGGGACTCTAGAATGACACTTCGACAGCACAGATCTATGCCCCAAGAAAAAAGAAAAACTCGATCTCCTGGAACTTATTAAATATACATTCTTAAGAGAAATACCAAGTTTACTGCCCTTGTTTGGTAGTACTGTATTGCATTTTTATGGGGACTTATGGTTTATGAAAAGATTTCATCTTTATCTTAATGCTTTACAATCCTATTAACGTAGATGAGGCAGATATGACTACTTCCGTTTTCAGATGGAGAAACTGAAACTCAAAAAGGTTAACTTACTTAGATTCAACTCTAGGTAAGCAGAAGAGCCAGAACTAAAATCTATTACCCACCTACTTCTTGGATACCTTTAACCCAGTGGACTCGATGGTAGCCCACTAATAATTTCTACGTCACAATTATTTGAGCTGAGTGAATACTTGAACTATGCTAATACATAAGCCTTACCAACCAATCATGCCACAATTAACCAGATACTTAAGCATACAAAATTTTATCTAGCAACCCTCAAACAAATATCCTTATTAACTGGCACATCTTTTAAATGATTTTTAATTATTCAAATGTTTGCTGAGCAGCTACTTGTGTCAGACACTGCTCTTATGAAAGGATACAGGAGTGGACAAGACAGTGAAGCCTCTGCTGGCTGAGGTCAGAGTCTAGTGCAGGAGTCAGATTAGAGCCAATGAATGTACAAGGAGTTCCATCAGCGATCAGTGCTCCAAAGAAAACGAGCTGGGCATGCAGCAGGAGCTGGGAGAAGCACGTCAGAGGGGTGCCAAGAAAAGCCTCAGAGTAGGGGCCGTCGAGCCTGTGTGTGAGCTGAAGGGACGTCAGCTGTGCCAGGGTCTGGGGGAATATCGTTCCAGAGCCAGAGGACAACGAAGGCCTTAAGGAAGGAATGTGCTTAGAGCTCCAGCAACAAAAGGAGAGCTGGTCTAACTGAATGAAGAGAGCAGGGGGACTTGTGTTAAATGTTACAAAACGTAGGTGAAACATGGAGATAAGGACTTAAAATTTGAAAACTGAGGCTATTTCTCACAGGAGAAGGCAGAAGCCAGAGTCCTGACCCTCCAACTAAGGTACTAAGCAAGTCAGATATGGCGAGATGCAGAGGATGAAGATTCCTGCTCTCTATGAGATGACAGCCTTCTGGAAAGAAAAATCATGTAACCCCAAGTAAGAATCTGGGAAAGGGATGATGCTGGTACACCTGGGATGAACGAAAAAACGTTCTGCTGGAGGATCAGAAATGACTTTGCGAGACAAGTACAGCTGAAGTTGGGCAAGCAACACCTTTGGGTAGGAAGTGAAGTGAGGACGCACAGAAACACAACGTCCTTCCATGTGGCTTCAAGGCGTGGGCAGTCCCACGTCAGAAGAAAGGGCTTGACAGCGAAGCCCGAGCAGGGAGGAAGGCAGACGTGGACTCGGAATGCACATCACAGTCAACAGGCAAAAAGGAGCCATGGGGACTAACAGAGCTGGGCTCTGCAGTTAATCAGAAAGCTGTGTGAAGGCCAGAATGACAGCAGGGCAATTAGAGATAAGAAAAGCCAACAAAGGCCAGAAAATAAAAGCCTTGGAGAAAGAAGAGGAGGAGAAAAATACCAGGAAAAGACAATGCCTGTGATCTTGATTTTTAAAAATACTGGTGAATGTTTACTTTCACTTTTTAAAGATATATCTTACACCTTAAATCTAAGGCTCTTATTTCTTTTTAATAAAACTGTCAGAGTAACTTTAATGTGATACAATTTTTAACACTTGGCAAACCATGCAGTCTATACTGAAAACAGTACATTCCCTTAATTAAGACAGACACAGACATGGGTATAGCTTCCCTTAAATTGGCAAACCTGCCATTAAGTTGTTCCAAAGATCAATTTTCATTCTTTCCAAAAGATCATTTAACATAGTATGAGATATCTTTTTGGGTGATGAGAGTAGCTTACTTTGAAGGTGTACTCCCAATATTTGTCAGCCCTTTTTCTCTGGACTCCTTTCAACATTATCTTCTCAATGTGTACAGCTGAAAGAAAGAAAACATGCTGACTTGTTCTACAGAGACTAGATACATATTTCAGTTACCCAACCTGACAAAGCCAAACGACTAAGCTATTTATCTTCATCTTTACTACTAGCCTTCATCATGAAATAAAACAAAAAAACCCAGAAGCACAGCAATGTGCTGTCCATCCATGAAGTAATTTATTTCTATATCCACTAAGCATGCTGAATGGCTGAAGTCATTTCAAGCACTCTGCTAAGCACCAAAGATAAATAATAAAAGGCGCCTGCAGTGAAGATTATTTTTCTAGATGAAATCTTCAGAACTGTTAATTCAGATTACCACAAATACAGCACTTTAGAGTCATTCAGTTATTTATGCATATTAGGTGTAAACTAGAACATTTTTTTTAATTGGGGGGAAAAAACCCTTCAAAAGTAATATGAACTGGTAAAAATTTCCTTCCAATTGAGAATTTAAAAATTGTTTTTCTCGAATGTGACCCTTAATATCACACAACAGTAACACAAACTTAACATTATAACAAACTATGATGGTTCACTGTAGCAAAATTTATTATACAGATAAAATAGTGATTATAAATTATATTAATGACTTAAGAACAATTACTCTGAATTGAACTAGATAAGATGGTCAGCTTACTCGTGAATAAGCAGAAGTGCAAATCCCCAAACTACTCATTTCATACATCCTTCAGTAAAAGTTATCACCTTAGCAAGTAAATCTCTTTACAAATTGAAAAGAGCCAGTCTACTAAGCATAATATAAGGACTTAAGGAAAAAAAAAAAAAAGATTGTTGCTCACGGTGTAAGTAGAAGAAATAGTCATGAAGATGATAAAGGTCACAGGGAAGAAGTTAGGAAAGTGACTCAACAGAAGGTCACTGTTGGACTCAGGGGACAGGAGATGGAGAAGAAAAGGGAAGGACTCACTCTGCCTTAAAAGAAGAAGTTAAAATAGGCGAAGTAGAATGTACAAAGTAACAAAAGTATACAGGAAGAATTAAGATTGCTGTAGATCACAGAAGGTGGGCACTGAGAAAGCAGGAAACATAAGATTACAGAAATTTGCTGGTAAACAGGTATAATAAACTAAGGAGGTACCATTACCAGTATTTTGTGTTAACTTTCCAAATGTATAGTGTTTGGTGGCCTGCTTCTGGGCCAATTTCCCTTGGTGGGTGAGAAATGTTGAGAATGGGACAAAAGAAAATCTCAGAAGCCAGGTGAGAAGCCTTCAATTGCTCACAACTGCTGCAGTATGATAAAAGCCAAAGTGGGGAAGTGAGAGTCTGCTGTTTCCAAAAGCTGTTCTATTAAATTATGTGAAGGACGATGCTATTAAATAAAAACCACCTGAACTAATCAGTGTTCCAAAATATGAAGCAGCTTTACTTCTAGGGAAGGGGACCACCGGGGCAGTGTGGGTACGGGAACATGGCTATGGCTTCAGCCTTGATTTCAAGTTATACCTGCTGTGATCTATCAGAATCAAGATGAGGAAAACAAAGGAGTATGTGGTGAGGAATGGCTGATAACAGGAGATCCCCTAACCCTCATAAATTAAAACTGAAAAGCATGGACTGTGTACATTTGTTTACAAATTAAGAATAAAGGAAAAACCATCTATGAGTACCACGTTACAGTTAATTGTTACCTTTTTGATGTAGTCTTTATGTTTTTTTTTTTTTAATATCTTTACTTCTTTTAAAAAAAGGACCTTCACTGCAAAACCAAACTCTGCTTTAGGTTACTGGTAGGCTCACTGAGCCTGGCTGAAGCAGTTCAGTTCATGATTCGAGTAGTTTAATAGTATTGAATAGAAGTGGTAATTCTGTAGACATTTTCTAAACATTAAACATTCACACCTATTTTTCCTCCGTGAAGAAAAATGCATTACACGAAAGGATTATTACTGGAATTAAAAGGAAGCAAAACGACATCAATTCAAAGCTGTTATAACTGAATGTGATGCTAACTGTACATCCTTCACCCTTCCAAGACCGCCCAGGCGGCAGTCTACATTTGCCATTTCAAATTTCCCTCAATACAGGTTAACGGACTCCCCAGATGTGAGGAGAAGAGAATATCTGAACTCATTTCTTTTCAGGTGGCAATGTCCTTTCACTCCTCCACCCAGTCCTCCTGAAAACTGCATTACTGCAGGAAGAACGGGCTTGTAAGGAATTTCTTCACTCTCTTGCAGTGAACTTCTGTAAAATTAATTTCTTCAGTAGACACTGAGCACATTCTACAGATAAAGCACTATGCTAATACTCTGGGAGTAGGTTAAGGTCTTTGTCCTCCAGAAGTATGCAATCAGATTTAAGACAAGGGACCACAAGGCAGAACCAAGTAAGCGTGGGCTGGGACAGGCCAGGGGCTGCAGAGCCAGAACCCAGACACAGAGTCAAGGAAGTGGGAGGGCTGGCATTTGAGCTAAACCCAGGACCTGTAGGCTTTCTCTACTTCAAAAAGGAGAAAGTGGAGTGAGTTAACCAATGTCAATAGCGCTCTGCAATCTTTTCGTGTACAGATGTTTTAAAGTTTAGGAAAAATACAGCATACCTTCTCGCTGGGTTCTATGAGGTGCCACAGTAAGTCCATCATGAGGTATCGGGGCTTGTTCCATTAAACTGGCCTCATTACTTTGCATATAATCACCATGAGCAGAGTCATTCTAGAGGAGAAAGAGGGGCACATGTTAATCTTAACAGAGACTAAGAAGAGTGAATGCCACAAAAATAAACCAGATTACTTTTAATAGCAATAATTTTAATAGCAATTTTTAGAGATAAAATAGGTGATTACACATTAAGAGCAGAAAAGTACAGTGTCAGAGCAGTGGGGAAAGAAGTATCAATATTTATCTTCATTTAATGGCAATATTCTATCCATTATTTACTGTCCCAGTTTCTTGGGACACCTTGCAAACTGCTATTCAGAACTGCCAATGATGTCAATTCTTTACCAAAGTGAACCAGGATCGAAGGAATAAATATAGAAAGATGGTACCCTTTATGCTATTCCCCAGATGTAAGGGTATTTGTATTTTTTATAATAATTATGCAATTTTTATTCATCACTTGGTCTTAGTGACAGTCTAACAAGATGCTTTGTTAGGAAAAAGTTTTTTATAAGGTATCATCAATACACAATTCTAAACAAGAATGTGTGTGGACAATGACTTTACTATTAATGTTAAACCATCTAATAGCAACTGAATTTGCTCAGCCCATCACTACCATTAGTGAACTAGAGGTAAGTTTTACCCCAGAACTGCTACTTGGAGTAATGAAGAGCATGCTAATCTTACACACAGCTCTCAGAATTCAAGTATTGTGGGCTTCCCTGGTGGTGCGGTGGTTGAGAGTCCGCCTGCCGATGCAGGGGATATGGGTTCGTGCCCCGGTCTGGGAGGATCCCACATGCCGCGGAGCGGCTGGGCCCGTGAGCCATGGCCGCTGAGCCTGCGCGTCCGGAGCCTCTGCTCCGCAACGGGAGGGGCCACAATAGTGGGAGGCCCGCGTACCATAAAAAAAAAAAAAAAAAAGAATTCAAGTATTGTCTTGTATATATTGTTACTCTAACCCACTGGGTAAGCCAAAAATTAAAACAGCTTTATCACCGTTCTTTATCACAACTCACATCTTATCCTCCCCTTTATGTTCAGAATCTCAAAACACTACTCAGACCAAAATTATGTCAGTTACAGGAACCAATTACAATTTTGCAAATCTGCAATAAATAATATACATTAATTTTTTTAACTGTATAGAGAAATGAAGTAAACAGAAGACCCTAAACTTTCCAAGAATCCTAATTTAAAGACACAGACATAGAGAATGGACTTGAGGACACGGGGAGGGGGAAGGGTAAGCTGGGACAAAGTGAGAGAGTGGTATGGACATATATATATTACCAAATGTAAAACAGATAGCTAGTGGGAAGCAGCCACATAGCACAGGGAGATCAGCTCCGTGCTTTGTGACCACCTAGAGGGGTGGGATAGGGAGGGTGGGAGGGAGATGCAAGAGGGAGGGGATATGGGGATATATGTATATGTACAGCTGATTCACTTAGTTATACAGCAGAAACTAACACACCATTGTAAAGCAATTATACTACAATAAAGATGTTTAAAAATATATATTTTGTTCTATAGTCTCATCATTCATCCTGGCCTGCCAATGAGTATGGGTTGCCAGTTGACACCTGTATTTCTAGGAATAAGGCCTCATAATAGATACTCTTGGGAGCAAAGCTTCAGCCTTATAGTATGTCTTGTTCTAGAAACCCAAGGAAGTAAAGACTGTCTACACAGAAACACTTAAGAAGGAGAGGACCGACCTCTTAAGTCAACATCCAACTTTCGAATGGCATTCACCAATTTTAATATTACTGAATAAAAAAAAAGTGGATACAGGAATTCTTCTAACAATAACAAAATCATGTATTTCCTAACCCAAACCATATCATTTACTACAAAGTAATACAACCACATTGGCCTAAAATTGCTGTAAATACTTCAAAAATCAATATAAATAAAATACTGTAATCCTCTCAAATACTTGTGTAAATGAAAGTTTAGCTGAATAGGTCAACCATTTTACATAGAGTATTTTCCATACTGTTCATATGTAGTTCATGAGTTTAAAATAACACCTTTAAATATAAATGAATGCAAAATATAAACGAAACAACAGTTTTCATTCGGGAAATGCGAAGCAAAACTACAATGAGATACCACTTCATACCCATCAGAATGGCTATTATCCAAAAAACAGACAAGTACTGGTGAAGATGTGGAGAAATTGGAGCCCTTGTGCATTGCTGGTGGGAGTGTAAAACAGTGCAGCCACTGTGGAAGACAGTACAGCGGTTCGTCAAAAAAATAAAATTACCATATGATCCAGCAATTCCACTCCTACGTATATACCCAAAAGAACTGAGAGCAGGGGCTCAAGCAGATAATTAGTCCTCCAGTGTTCATATGCACAAGAGCCAGAAGGTGGAAACAATTCAAATGTCCATTGATGAACAGATAAACAAAATGTGGTATATATACAACTGAACACTACTCAGCCTTAAAAAGGAATAAAATGGACACATGGATGAATCTTGAGGGCATTATGCTAAGGGAAATAAGCCAGACACAAAAAGACAAATACTGTATGCTTCTCCTTATATGGGGTACTTTAGAGCAGTCAAATTCATGGAGAAAGTAGAATGGTGGCTACCAGGGGCTTCAGAGAGAGGGGAACAAGGGGTAGCTGCTTAATGGATACAGAGGTCCAGTGTGGGATAAAAGAAAAGTTCTGGACATGGATGGTGGGGATGGTTGCACAACGGTGTGAACGCACTTACTGCCACTGAGCTGTACGCTCAAAAAAGGTTAAAACAGCAAATTTTGTTATTATATTTTACCACAATAAAAAATTAAGAAGAATAATTTTATCATGTTGTCTCCACAAATTTTACATTGAAGCCACTGTGTGAAAGTAGTTTGCTTCACAATCAAAATCACATTTTTAAAGCCTGAAGTTACTTTAAAGAACACAATTTAACAACCAAGTAAAAAGCCTCCTAGTTTAATAAGATAGGCAGAAAAATGGTATTTGAGTTTCTATCCAAGGACTGAAGTTCGTCAATCCATGAAATATCTACTAATTAAGTTTTCTGCCCCCGCCCAACACCAAGTCTCAGCATGTACCAACGCTATAAAATCATTTAGACTAAATTTAGAAACTATAAAATTTTAAATTTTATTAATTTAACAAAAATTTAATGCCTCATGAGCTACAGAGATCAGAATCACGGCGTTTATTGGTCCCAGCGTGAACAGCGGTCAGTTCTGCCGTTTCCCCTCTCCATGTCACGTGTGCTTTGCTCTGCGTAGAGGAAGGTGCCATAAAATCTGAGAACTACTGGTTCAATGGAATCGTACAGGAAGGAATTACGCCCACTTTTTCTATTAAGTTCAGATTCCCATGCAAATGCAATATAGATGACATGCCAGAATTGGCATTTTACAAAAAGAATCAGGACCAAGGGGAAAGTGGGAGAATTTTCTCTGCTTGGATTAAGAAGACAAAGTTTAAAAATTCTAAGCCGGCAAAAGAATGCACAGAAACAAAAAGAGCATTCGTATGTGTGTGCCCTTCTCCTTCCTATAACTCATTTGAGTGTGTAAAGCTTTTTCTGACCTATGGCGTGCTCCTGGTTAGCTCAAATCCACATGTCATGTAATGTATCTCGTTCATTCTAGAGATTGCTCAGATTTCTATTTTACACATGTAGAGCCATCACAATTACATACTTGAGATCTCTTAAATGTGGAGAAAGTCTGTGAAATAGTCAGTGACCGGACAGTCCTAAAAAGATTCTTCTCTGAAAACACATCGTTAGAACAAAGATCACACTGGTCTCATTTTACTTTAACCAAGGTCAAACTGTAGGTAGAGTTTATTTTAGCTCATCTACCAATGTTCTACACACTCCCTCTAGTCCTTTCATGCAGACTGTACATTTTAAAATACCAAGACATTCTTTCTAAGAAAGAAACAAAAAACAAAAGCAGAAAATGAATTTCTTAGTTTTTTTTTTTTTACTAATTTTACTAACTTCAGAAGTTTTTACACTCATCAAATCAGTCTTAGAATTTAACACTAGTATATATAACAACAACACCTTATTAAGTTTTTGTGGTAGATGAAAGATAGCCAAAAATACTTTTGATACTCCTCCCACTGAAAGGTGGGTCTAATTCCCAACCAGTGGATCTGGGCTGACTTTAGAGACCTGACTGCAGTCGGATGGGATGGAAGGGATGTTCCGGGATGGCTATAGGTAGGTCATAAGAAGCCTTGCAGCTGGGCCTCTGGGAACACTTGCTCTTGGAGTCCTGAGCCAGCCTGTGAGGAGTGCAATTCCCCTGAGGCTGCCGTGCCAGAAACCATGCAGAGAGAGGAGAGGGGGAGAGATGCCCCCCGTCCCCAGCTGTGTCTCCAGACATCCTGGAGTAGAGACAAGTCGCCCCTGCTGTTAGTTACCTGTCTAAATTCCCGGGCCACAGAATTATGAGAAATAATAATAAAATGGCTGTTGCTTTAAGCCACTAAGTTTTGGGGTAATCTGTCACAGTTCTAGGTTTTAGATTCTCTTCTTTAAATAACCAGGGTTGTACCCAAAGCACATCCTATTGTTTAAGCAAGATTCATAGAAAGTCTTCCTTTGAATGTCAGAAAATGATTCATTATTAGAAACATTACTGAGATGTCAAATTTCATCTATTTTGGTAGAAGAAGAGGGAAGAAGCTGAGGCGAATTTAAGAATTACTGTCTGTCTCTTTAATTGAGAGGATGTGGTAGAAAAGCAGATACCTGTCTCATCTTTACTCAATGAAACAGTATAACCCAGCCCAAAGAAATCTGATAAAAGGCAAGTTCTGGTGTGAGAAGAAACACGGATGGTAAATGTATTAAAGTTATGCCGCAAAGAACAAAACTGACCCAACAGTGCAGAAAGGTGGGAGCAATGAATCAGCAGCTTAGAAACAGTATGCCATGGATTTCTGCTATGATCATGGATTCACTTCCTATGTAATTTACTGTTTAACTAGAAATGTGCGAATAAGGTGATTCAGCAAGACGAGTGTGGCAGAATTCACTATGTTAAAGCATGGGTAAGCGCGCCCTAGTTACTGAATGTGGGAGGAAGTGCGAAACTATGTACTGAATCCATGTATACACTTTGCCATCACAGCCCACAGACCAGACCTGGCTCTGTTAAGTTCTTCCCAACATGACATCTCTGAACGGACAGTGGCTACCTGTGTAGAGTAGGAGTGGCCTGGAACTGGGTGCATCAAACAAAGATGGGAGTGGGAAACTTGATTCACTGTAACTTACTATGTATTCTGGGGAACTCTGAATTTATTACAAATAAAAAACTTTAAAATTGTCGATGTCATCGTCTTTTCTAGAGAACTGAACTTGTAGGATGCACAATTAGGGAAGATCTAGCAGAAGCACACTGATACAAAAGCCTACTGGGGATGAGGGGAGTAGGGAATGAAAGAGGTGAGGGCGGCAGTTTTTACCGGAGAACCAGCCTGGATGTGATGTTTACGAAACTCCCTTTGTGTTTCTGCTCTTTGAACCTCAATAGCGCCACCTGTAGTTGATAGGTGGACTGGTGAAAAAATATAAACTGTATTGGACTACAAAGGTATAGAATGCAGGGAGTAGTGGTAATGGCTTCTGGCCTAGACCAAAGCTGGGGTGCCCCCCTCTTTAACATCAGCGTCTGTTTCCTTTACCAACCTTCTGCTCTCCTACCACAGAAGGGGGAAGATCTCTTCTTTTACCCTGGAATTAGGAGGCTGAACAAGAACTGCTACATCCCTGGGCTAGCAGCCCCCAGATTTTTAAATCCCCACTTTGCCAGAATGTTTCTTGGGTGAGTTGAAAAGAACGCACCCAGGAGCGTGGGTACAAAAGGATCTAGCGAGGAGGTGTCTCTCCTCCCTAGCCCGTGTATGACCGAACTGCCCTCTCCTACACAGCCCCACCCCACAGCAGACACCAAAGGATCTTGGTAGGAGGTGAGCCTGGGCTCAGGAGCCTGACCGCCAAATGGCACTGCAGGGACTTCCAGCTGAAGCACAGCCTTCACCCCCAGTGGAGAAATGTTCCTGGGACCATGTGGAAATTGTAGCTTATAAAGCTTATGAAGCATCCTTGACAGAAAGTGACTTATAGGCTGGTAATTACTAGTGTTGGGAAACAGTGCATTAGGACTTGTGTTTAATACCAACTGGGAGAACAGGCACCTTCCCCAAACTAACAAAACCAATCAACCTCACCCTCTCTGTAAGTGTCTGACCTCTTTCCTGAGGAAGTCTTCTCCAAATACCACAGCACTGTGGCTGACACACAACCATGCTGTTCCTTCCAGGACCACTAGAGAATTTCAAGCATTTGATACCCAAAACAAGAATCAATTATACTGAGGGAACATTATGCTTCTTAACGCTCCCAATTTAAACGTTCCTAACAAGAAACATAAAAACCCCACAATTCTTAGGTTAGAACTGCTCACTTGAGTGACCAAAGTTTTTAACTTTCAGATCATAAGCAAGGTACTATCTCAATTCCACATCTGGCTCCCACCACCCCTCCAGCAAATCACGGATCAGAGATCAACACTGGGCAACAGTAACTACAACTACCCAAACAATAATACAGTTTGTAAGTTGTGACTTTTTCCATCCTATCAAAACATCATCCATAGGTTTGCGCCAATATGCACCCCTACACACAAAAGCTTAGTTAATTTAGGGAGTGGTGTACATAACACACGACCTGATTTTGAAAGAATAATTAATAAGCACAACTATTCAGCATTCACTCATTGAAGCTTCAGTTCAAATCTATAGTGTTCCATGCTTTCTACCTAAAGGAATTCCTTCTATTATTTCCAAAACAACTGTGCCTATACGACATGGATGCAAGTAACCATAAAGTAGCTGATAATTCACCAACCCCCCCCCCAAAAAAAATCACTTCCTGATGCACTTTGTCTTACAGCAATTAACCATAATGGTACTTTTCAGAGCTATATTTGAAATATCCGAAGCATAGGCAATTTTGACTGAACACTTACAATATATGCAATGTTGACAAAAAAATGAGACGTGAGGCCTGAGTCTTTGGGGAACTTATAAAATTGACCTTCCCTCTTGGATTTTAAGTTAAAAATAATTCAAAGTAAAAGAAAAAAAAAAGAATCATAGGATACGTACCGAAATTGTAACACAGAATATACACGCTACTGGAATGCAGAGGCAGCAAAGCGTCTTAGGAGAAGACTACCATACGGACAATTCCAGAGAACAACATTCAAGAAGTGATGGCATGAGTCAGCCTTGAATAAAAGAACAGACGTGAGAGGACGGAGCAGAAGAAAGATTCTGAGTCCGAAGACCTAGCAGAGACCACGTCCCATCAGTCACTGTAAGAAAACATGGTATGATTAAATATCGCTTTAGGAAGGTGTATCTGGCAGTGGTATCCAACAGGTGAGAAGTGGGAAGGCTGAAAGCAAGGGAATCAGAGGTAAAAGTCCCCAAACAGAATGGTGTCAGCAAGGATGAGAGAAGGGTGGATTCAGCATATGAGAGGTGGAGAGGATTAAGAGTATCAAGCAAATCAGAGTGACTAGGAATATAATGGTACCATTGAGAAAACTGGATGAGTCTGGAAGATCTTTCTTTTTTTTTTTTTTTTTTTTTACAAATCAGTGATGCATTCTTTTCATACATATGAATTTAAAGTGACAGTGAACATTTCAGGGAGACACACAAATTTCCACCTGCTCCCACTGCAGCCAGCTTCTTTCATCTGACCTTCAAGGCCCTCTGTAACCCAACCCCTATCATCTCTTCAGGCTTCTGTATTTCTGTTCATCCACTGCAACCAAATTGTGCTATATCCACTCTTGGAACCATCAAGAGGCAGATGGGTTGACCTATCTCACTCGTGTTTACCAAGCATTTTCATGTACGTTATCACGTTCATCTTCACAGCAGTTACAGGCAATAACTGGTGATGAGATCCCCATTCAATACTAGGCAGTCTGAAACTTGAAAGACCAAATAACTTGCAAGAATGACCTCTTCAAAACCTAAACCTGACCTCAAATTATTTCTTGAATGAGCATTAAACAGGCCTAATGAACTCAGACATTTAGAAGGGCAGTAAAGCCCAATGTTGCCTGGAGCATAGGGAAGAACAGAAGGAAACGGACTGCGGAGCACCCAGCAGCTCTGCCACCTGTAACGTAAGCACCCGATGAGGCACTTCCCTTCTGGAGTGACTGTTTACACAGCCTGGATGAAGGCGGCTTGTGTAACAAAGCGCTCTCTGTGAAGAAAAGGAGCACTGTGACAACACAGTCCTCCATAATGGAAAACACGTTGATAAAAGTGAAGCTCAGTCTGCTTTCAGGGTAGTTCAGGCTCTTTTTTTGCTTTTCTTAAAAAAAAAAAAATTAAGCTTAAAATTTCTCAAGAAGAACAAAAATATTAAATATGCGTAAACATCAGCCAATTTAATAGCTTCTATAAAAAAGGCATAAAAATGTTTAATTATCCATGGATTCCAGGCTGCACTCTGAAATAAACGAAAAATCACATAACTTAACAAAACTGCAAAACAGCTTTACATCATCCTAACGAAATGTGAAAAAGATTTAAGCAGATTATGGTTGCACGGGAGTTCAGGATAACCCAAATTCAAAATACGTATTTTCTCTATTCCCATCCCCAAATCCAATATGGGGAAAATACGTATTTTAATGATTTGTGACCCAGAGAAATGCTTCCCTTTGGGCTTATCTGTAGCATACCAGATCTTTACAATGTAAGAATTAACAAAACTGCCCCAAATGTGTCTCATACACCAGCTTAGTTACTTATCCTTCCTGAGCACCAATCAATTTAGAGGTATGGTAATAGAGAATACAGAAAATACTATTATGTATAGACTTCTATTAGGTTAAAAAAAAAAAAAAAAGAAAACCTACTCCTGAAAACAACTGATGTAACAATCTGGATGGCTGCATCTTAGTGGAAAAGAAAACGCACTGAACGTCATTCTCAAAGAATTTGTGCTCAAGACCATGTGAATTATTTTGCATCATATCTGCTTAATTCAATCACCATAACCTTAAAAATAAGTTATTATTCCCATTTTACAGATCAGAGTGAGGCTCACGGATTTACGTGGCCTGGTTAAAATTACAAAGTAAATGGCAGAGCTGGAATTTCAGCCTCCAAGTCTACTGCTCTACCAAACATGGCTATCACTCTTCCAGGCTTTGATAGCCTCTACAACACACTTCCTGTCCCCTATCCCATAAAAAACCCCACAAAAGGTAATTTAAAAAAAACACAACGATATATATTACATTAGTTAATTTGCAGAAAAATTAATGGTATATTAACTTACGGTATAAGTGAGATTTTCCCTGAGTTCTCCTTACCTGAGAAAACCACTGCAGAGAAAAATGTAAGTAACTGGAGGAGGATACCCAATAGCTCCCATTTGCTACTAAAATAATCACTGCTTAACTGTGATCTTCTAAAAGCCTCTCCCCAAAGGCATTTATTAAGTGAACTGTTTGTATTCTTTGCTGCAGCCAAACCAACCTAAAACTTCCCATAAAAGTCATGGCTAGTACACCCTTACTCTAACAGAAAATGAAAAGACAATTAGTTCTACTTCATCCATTTAATATAGATGATGCTTAAGACACTAGTGAAGAAATAGAATTATTCCTAAGCAATGAAGAAGTTACAAGTATGGGTCTGAAAGGTTACTTCCGGGGCCAAAAAAGGCTGCCACAAGAACTCCCCTTTGCCATTCCCAGAGTGCACCATGCAATCCACCGGGTTCTTCGCTCGACCCTGCGACTCCGCCTCGCCCAGCGAAGGCCTAAGGAACACCCCCTCGGAAGCGCCGCCCGTCCTCAGCCCGCTCCCTCGGGGGCGGGGCCAGCGCCAGTCACGTGGGAGGCGGGCGGCCGCCATCTTGCAGGGCGGGCGAGGGGAGGAGCCCCGCAGGACCGGCCCCCAGTCGCCGTCCGCCGGTCCGCGGCGGCCCTCGGGCGCGAGCCTCGGGCACCTCCCTGCAGACTCGGAGGTGGGCCCTCCCTTCCCCTAGTGCATCGACGGCGCAAGGCCGCGGTACAGCTGGGTTGGACTGCAGTGAACAGGGATTGAAATCAATCCACCCCCATCTGCCGCCTCTAGAGAGAGAGCCTGGGAGCAGTAAGATCCGCGGAAATGGCTTCAAGGCCAGAACAAGCCACAGCTGAGGGCCTCCGAGTCCACGCCAACAAGCAGAAAGTGTGGGGCAGTAACAATTTAGTGAGACTTAAGTGACTTGTTACGGTAACCCTAAACAACTACTGGAGAAAAAAAGTTCATCACAACACCAACGTCTAGAAATAGCTTTCAGTGCCACCTGTAGTGTGTGTATCCCCTATTATTTATTCCCCCACTTCTACCGATGGCCACAGCACAAGGCACTGCCTGACAAGTAATGATGCGCTGAAATTAATGGCAGGATGCCCAGCCTCACTCTGTTCACTCTTCCCAGCACTCACTGGTTGCCAGAAAAGGCCACACACTGCAGTCAAGATAAAAATTTCATTACTGTGGTTTTCATGCTTCTCTCTCCTTGTCTAGTTACCTTCCAACACATTATAAGCAAATTTTAAAGGCAAAAAAAAAAAAAAAAAAAAAAGACTCAGCATTTAAAACCAGAAATCGGTTACCCTTGTTGAAATGATACGAATGGAATAATATAAGCTGCTCCACTGTGGGACATTCTGATTATATCTACACTCTAAGGTTATCTTTACAATATATACTATTACAAGAAAACAATTTTTTTAAAGATATATAAGTACTGCTTCTGAGTTCAGACTTGCTTCTCTAAATTTAATGACGGGCGCAGGATTTTTTTTTTTTTTTTTTTTTTTTTTGCGGTATGTGGGCCTCTCACTGTTGTGGCCTCTCCCGTTGCGGAGCACAGGCTCCGGACGCACAGGCCCAGCGGCCATGGCTCACGGGCCCAGCCGCTCCGCGGCATGTGGGATCTTCCCGGACCGGGGCACGAACCCGTGTCCCCTGCATCGGCAGGCGGACTCTCAACCACTGCGCCACCAGGGAAGCCCGGGGCGCAGGATTTTTTTGGAATTATTTTAGTGAGTAGGCTGAAGAGTGGTAAGGGCTTATACCATCAGTATACACCGTTGCATGCTAGTAGTAGACACTGGAAGATAGTATTTCAAGCTCACCAAGAAAATTCTGGATACTAGCGTTACTACATCTGAGTTTGATAAAGTATGTCCTAAAATGTGAGTTAGTCACTTCACAGAAGCCTTGTTTTAAAAAGGAGGGGTTCGGCCGAGATTATCCCTAAATCCCTTCCAGCCCCCAAATTCCTTTGGTTCTATGGGTGCTGAGTCCACACAGCGATTAGAGACATACAATGCCCAGTTTAAATTCCAAGGTATTGAACGACAGCAGATATATAAGTTTAACTTTCAAGCAAGGAGTGAAAAAACTCCCCCTTCCCAATATATCATCCTGGAGATCACCTAAGTTGAAAAACATGGCATCCAAATAAATACCTTTTAAATAGTTGTGAACCACGAAAATAAACTTACTGTACGGGTTTTACTCTAAATAAAACCTACTACTCCATGAAATTGTGACGCTCAAGGACTTTATATTGGGCCTAGATTATTATTAAATTGCTTTCTTGGCCAAATAAAACTATTTTCTTTAATGTCTGCGACAAATGACTTATCTTAATTCTCGTCTTCCACACTTTGGCGTTTAATAACTTTTTAGAAAACACTTATGCCTCAGTAAAGGACCAACAAACATCCCCGTACCCAAATGTGTAAGCACGACTCAAACCCGTTAGAAACCAGGACACGCCAGAGGCAAAGAGCATAACCAACCGCCCCAGGTGGGGTTTCTTTACCCACACAACCAGCGCTACGACTTATCTAATTTGAGTCATTTCGCGGGTCTCCACATCTGACGTTTATCCTGGGAACATCAAGTTCTTTAAGCAGGAGCCAAAGACCCTACGACTCCCTTTAACTCAGGCAGACACTGAGCAAAAAGAGCCCCTCTGTATCAAAGACAGGGCCACACGCCGGGAGCGCACCTTTAGGACGCCCCACCGAGGGGCAAGGCAGAGCTTTAAAACGTGTGACCAGAGCGCCAGGCGGCAGGAAAGGGAAAGCTCAGCCCAGGGCTGACTGCGGCCAACACACAGGCTCCCCTAGCGCTTCGCCTTTCCCAGCACGTCGAGATGCTCAAAGCCAGAAAGGTCCCGAGACCCTTCATCCGAGAGGGGGACGGGGCTGAGAGCTCCATGTTTTCCGTGACAACTCCGGCACGGAAGAGACTTCTAGAGCATTCTGTTATGGCGGGTACCCGTGTGTGTAGGGGCGGGGGGGGGGAGTGCAACTGAGCGGCCCAGCAAAACGCAGATTAGTGCTCTGGGGCTGGGAGCCTGGGCTGGGGATGCAGAGCCACCTGCGCCGGGGTGAGGCTCGGTCAAGGGGCGTCCGAAAGGCAGGCGGAGGAGGCCGCCGGGGCAGTAACCGCCCCGCGGGCGCAGGGAGGCTGGCGCGCCTTACCTGGGCCCTGGGGCCGCCAAAGTTGCACGGCTCCGCCTCCCCGTCTTCGGGGCTCCCGCGGAGCGCGGCGCGGAGCCTCTCCAGGTGCTCCCTCAGGGTGACCCGCTGGTGGAAGGAGAACGCCGGGTGCAGCGAGGCCATGGTGAAGAGCAGCAGCAGTTCCTCCTGGGCCCTGAAGCCCAGCCCGCCGCCGGGCTGGGGCTCGGCGCCGCCGCCTTCCGGGCCGGAGCCGTCCTTCTCGGCGTCCTCCTCGTTGTCGCCGTCCTCGCCGGGCTCGTCCTCCGCGCCGCCCCGCGAGCCGTCGCCCCGGGCCGCGCGCAGGCTCTTAAGCACCGAGTCCACCTGGGGCAGGAGGCGGTGCAGGCGGCCGGCGGCCTCACGGTTCTCGGAACCCAGCAGCGCCAGGTAGACGATGAGGCGCGAGCGCACGGCGGGCTCTCGGAAGTCGGCCAGCGGCCCCGGGTCCGAGAGACCGTTGGCCTTGGCCTCCGAGTCGCGCAGGTAGTGGTAGTCCTTGCGCGCCAGGTCCTCCAGGCACGAGCCGAGGAAGCGCAGCTCCAGCGGGTTGCACAGGTCCAGCAGCCCGCACATGAACTCCAGGCGCTGCGCCGAGCCCAGCACCAGCCCGAACCACTCATACACCCGCTCCTGCTCGCGCAGCGCCGCCGTGGGCCCGCCGCCGCCGCTCGGCATGCCCGCCCCCGCCGCCGATCCGCCAGCAACAGGCTGCCCGAGCCCCCCGGGTGGCGGCGGCGGCGGGGTGCCCCGCGGCGGGCCCGAGAGCGGCGGCGGCGGCGGGGGGCGGCAGTCGCGGCGGCGGCGCGGCGGCGCCTTCGCGCCTGGCCGCGCGTCCACCTCAGGCTCCTCCGCCTCGGGCGGCGGCTCCGCGGGGTGCGTCGGCTTCAGCGGCAGCTTCATCCTCAGCATCCTCGGCTAAGGCGGCGCGGACATGCGAGCGGGGGCGGGAGGGAGGGGCCAGGAGGAGGGGCGGGGGCCGAGGCGGCGGTGCGGCCGTCAGGAGCGGGTCCCCTGCATGCCGCCAAGGGAGGGCCGGGGGCGGGTCTCGGCCGGCAAGGGGGGCGGTGGCCAGCCGGCGGGGTCGCTGGCGTAGTCTTCCCGGGCCGGAGGCGGGGCGTGCCCGCAGTGGCTCCTCCCCCTGAGCTCCGCGCCGGCTCTAGGAGCCCGGGTGCGGGTGCGAGCGAGCAAGCGAGCGAGCGTGTCCTCCTTCCGCCTCTCTCTCCCGTCGTCGGCACTGGGCTGTGGCGGCGATACCTGACCGGTTCCCTCGCGAACCGGTGCGGACCGATCGGCTGGGAGAAGAGGAGGAGCGGCTAGTCCGGGCGGAGACGCTTGCGGACTCCACTCAGGCACTTCAGCCAATCAGCAGCCCGAACCAATGGTTGCGTATATCTCCCCGCCCGCGGGGCCCGCCTCTCTCCAAAAAGCCACGCCCAACTGCCCTCTAGGCGCCTTCCCTCTGGACGGCTTCCGCGCGGTCCTAATGTCTGGTGGTTGCCTGCGGGTCGGGGGGAGGACGCTGTGGCGCCGTGGGTGGCGGCTAGATGGGCAGGAGCGCGGCGAGGAGGGTGCAAGGCCCACGTGTGAGGAGGGAAGTGGGGAATTGCACCTTTTCCAAGGGCCCGAGCACGGCTTGTGACTACCGACTCTGCCCTACCTCCTCGCGGGGGCCGCCGCCCCAGAGCGCCGCCGGGTTCCCTTCGCGGCCGCGTGGTACGCGTCCCAGGAACCGGGCTTCCTCCGGAGGGAGTGCGCTAACCCGCATTTCTTCGGTTCACTGCCCGGCCGGCTGTCTGGAAGTCAACGACAGGACAGTTCCCACCGCAGCTTTACCGGGATCTCTGTGTCGACTCTCCGGATTGCGGATCGGGGGAACAGGGTGGGGAAGCTGGGCTGCGGCTGTGGGTTGGGGGGCCTGGACACCTCGATCCCTGGCGAGCGCTCAACCGGGGCGCGGGCGGCACGGGGCGACGCCGGGGGCGCAGGGCGACCCGACCCGCGGGAGTTCCACGGCCTCTGGGCCGAGGCGGGACGCGCTGGTGTGGACGCCCCTGGCCTAACAGTTGCCTCTGGTCTGTAACGCTCTTTGGAAATTATTTCCACGACAGTTAGCAAAAGCCCCCCAAAGCCCCCATCTTTGGGGGATTATTTTATTTTCTACAAAACGTTTCTGTGCCTAATGCTAACATTTTGAATTCCCATGCCGGTGCGAATTCCCTGTGACCTGACAGTCTTTCAACTTTTTTTTTTTTAAGTTTTGTTACATTTTTAAGGCTTAAAGACCTCCAAAATGTCTCTCTCTCTCTCTCTCACTGTTTGTTGCTTTATTCATGGCTGTGTTGGGTCTTCGTTTCTGTGCGAGGGCTTTCTCTAGTTGCGGCAAGTGGGGGCCACTCTTCCTCGCGGTGTGCGGGCCTCTCACTATCGCGGCCTCTCTTGTTGCGGAGCACAGGCTCCAGACGCGCAGGCTCAGTAGTTGTGGCTCACGGGCCTAGTTGCTCCGCGGCACGTGGGATCCTCCCAGACCAGGGCTCGCACCCGTGTCCCCTGCATTGGCAGGCAGATTCTCAACCACTGCGCCACCAGGGAAGCCCCTATTTGTTGCTTTTTAAAAAACAATGGAGCCTAAGTTTTTAAGGTCCCACTGGATCTTTTGAGCGTTAACTTTAAAAAGGTGGGTTTAAAAAAAAAATCCTTAATGTTTTAAATTAGGGAGTCCTATTATAGCTATATTGTGGCAGTATGTAAAAAAAGAATCACTTTTTTTTTTTTTTTTTTTTTTTTTTTGCGGTAGGCGGGCCTCTCACTGTTGTGGCCTCTCCCCTTGCAGAGCACAGGCTCCGGATGCGCAGGCTCAGCAGCCATGGCTCACGGGCCTAGCCGCTCTGCGGCATGTGGGATCTTCCCAGACCGGGGCACGAACCCGTGTCCCCTGCATCGGCAGGCGGACTCTCAACCACTGCGCCACCAGGGAAGCCCAAAGAATCACTTTTTATGAAAGTCTTTCTGAAAGTATTTGGACATCTGTTGGGAGAGCATATGCTGAGCCCTCTTTACCCCACAGCTTTATGCCCTAAGAAGCTAATTTATAATTCAGTAAAAGGCTGAACTAAAGCCTAAATCAGTTTCAGTGATAAAATAGGGAGATAATTGTTTTCAACACACTTGAGATTAGTAAAATATATGAAAGCCATTCTTTCCTGTAATTTGCTATTTCCTTATGTTCTTTTGGTGTGATGTAGAAATCATTACAATCAGGAGAAAACTTTACAAGGACTTTTATTATTACAGTCCTTGCCCCTGTTTGCTGTCAACCTCACCTGCCCTGGAATCTTCTATACTATCTCATCTGTTCCCACATTTCTGAAGCTTAGGGTGAAATACTTTAGGCAACCAACAATAATCTTGCTAGATACTCACAGGTCCACAGTGAGTCACCCTGTCCAGATGAGGATCGAGGTGATCCAGGCATATGGTCTTCACCTCTTCCTTGGCAACAAGAAGCCATTTGGTATGAGCTCCCCATGATACTTGATCCATAAATTTTGGGTCTGAATTCAGATTTGTAATCAATGATGATTACTTTTGTCCTTCTATCTTTCGTCCATATTAGAAAATGCAGTGATCAAAGCTCCTACACATACATGACACACAGTGATTTAATGATTCTGGTCATCATCCATCAGCTGGATAATTTGCTATTTACGCCCCAGTACATGGTTTCAGAGGTCCCTCTCCATACCGCTACTCGTTAGACCAGGCCTCTGTTTTTTTCCACCCCACCCTAAGTGAGAGAGAGAGAGAACACCTTCAGTTAAGACTAATGTACTACAACAGGGAGGGGCCCAGATGGAAATCCCAAGATGAGGTGTAGGCATGTTTATTGTTAAAAACTATCCAGATGATTCTAAGACATCCTAGGAAGGTATTCCTCCCACCGGGCCTACCTATCGGGAACACCTGCTCTAGGTTCCCTGGTATTTTATATATTTTCTATAGAATCATTCAGATGGGCCAAATAGTATTGCTGTGGTAATGGTGGGTGTGTGTTTGTATCCAGATCTTTCAGAGGAATATATCCTGTAAAAGACATCTTTAAGGACACAAAGTGCTATTGTGTCTTGTCCCTAGATGATATTTATGCATATTCAATATACTTTGTTTTATTTGCCTCTTTAACAATGAAAGATGGTGTACCCAGAAGACTGGTTTCAACTTAAGATTATACTTTGGATTAAGAACCAGCCAGTGGTTGAAGATTGAGGAGACTTTGTAACCCTTTTGCAATTGGGTTACTGCAAGAAACTTCACTGAAACCACAATTAATTGGATAGTTCAAGGCAGACTGGTAATGACATCTACTCCATATAAAGGATGCCTAGATACAGCCACGTCTACCTCAGATGATATCCTGCAACAGCTATAACCTGATCCGTACCAAGAATTTGTTCTCCTAGTCTTTGTGAATGTTGACCTACCTGCCCCCTCCCCTATTATACCTCCCTGTTTCCTCCATTACAATATAAATATCTTAACATCGACGACCATGTTTTATTCACTTTTATATTTTCACATCTGGAACACAGTAGTTGTTACTAAATGTTTGTTAAATAAACAATGAATGAATAATGCTCCAGGGACCAAAAGTAACTGCTAACAGCTCCTGGGATCACCTGAACCCTTTTCATCTCTAGCAGGGAAGAGAAAACATCGGCTGCCAACCTTGCCAGGCTAGTCCTGAGATTTATTCTAACTGAATTGGCTTCGGTTACATGCCTGTTCCTGATCAATCCTGGAGCCAGAGAAGTGGAGGCAGCTTCTTCAGAACTGTGTGGATCCCCCAAAAGAAATCCAGGGCTTTTGGAAAGAAGGGAAACATGGGTGCTGGGGAAGCACCCAACATGTGTCCAGTGTCACTGTACTTACAACCTATAGTTTTGATCACTTAAGCTGTCATGGGTTTAAGGTGCCTCAAAAACAATTTTTTGTTTAGTTAGGTCACATATTTTCCTTTTGTTACATCATATTTATTTTAAGAGATTAAATATTAAATTGTCTTTAGAGATTACAGTTAAAAAGCTGGTCTAAAGGTCTTGCAAACAACACAGGTAAATTATTCATTGACATACAACTTAAGGGAAAAAATATTGCATATTTAAAATTAAAAGGATAAGTTTTTGTAAGGTTTACAAAAACACCCAATATGACAGATTTGAGATAAAAAGAAATCCTCAATATTTATGCTGGGACAGTATTCTCACTGATCAGCTGGAAGTCCATGCCCAATACCGTGGTGTATGGCACCTTTTCTGGAAGACTACCATTGGGTAAAATTTGGAGTCTCCCTGGAGTTATGGTTCTACTTATCAGAAAGGTTCTTAGGGACTTAGATTGACCAGGCTGCCCGAGTATTCCCACTTGTACATCAAAACTTTTAGAGAAACCCTGAAATCCACCAATCTTTGAGGCCTGTCCGGAAATAAACTTGATTCTGAAGTGGTTTGGTTTGCAAAATCCTCAGGCTTCTGATTTGTGTTAGAAATTAAGGAGCTGGATGACCTTAGGCACTTGTGTGGTTCCTTGGTAGCTTTGCAAATAGACCTTGTACCCAATCGCTCAAAAAGGCAAGGGCTGTCTCTCCCCCACCACCACCCCCCGCCAAAAAAAATCACACTGCCTTCTAGGGACCTGTGGAAAGGTAGAATTGAAGTTCTGGAAGGCTGACTTGCTAGATAGAAAAATAACCTCTGCTCCAGCAGCGTCTCTGGAATAGAATTTGCTGAATTCATGTACTTCTTTAAACATTGGTAACATCATATTATTGGTGAGCTGTTGATTGTCAACCCACCTTAAACCCACCATATCTTACCCTTTCATCTTCATAAAAGAAGCCTGATTTTTTTTTTCTTCAAGTAGCCAGGCTTCTCCCAAAGACCCTGTGTGGCTTGGGGGATACCTTTGCCAGCTCCGTGGATTGAGCAGTAACCCAATCGGGAAAGCCCATACTTCTCTCCAATTGGTTCAGAAACCCAGAATGACTGGGATATGTCAAATGGACATACGAGCCAACAAACTCTATAAAATTGGTACGTGAAGGGGCTCCCACTGGCCAAATCTAGCAGAATTTGAATATCAAAAAGAATAAGATGGAGCCAGTGAATAAAAAAGAATCCAAGTTCATAGGGATTCTCAAAGAAAAAGGGGTGGAGAAGGGTGCATGGAAAGCGCTTCTTTATAGAAGAATGCCAGCTGAAAAATTTAGAAGGAAAGTATCATTTTGCAACCACCAAATGCAATAATTGATCCAGGCATTTTCACCACTGGGTGCAAAGTTGTTGGGAAGCAAAACATTCATGGGTCCTCAAAATAACACCTCACTTAGTTAAAAGGGAGGGATGGTACTTTTACATTAATAAATCTGATGGATACCACCTTAACCATGTGGTCGCGATTAGCATCACCAATGAGACGGTCTAACGTTCCTTCTCCTGTCATGGATGTCATTGGAAGCACACACTATTTGCAGTATTCTTGCCAAAATGTCTACACTGAATCTAGTCATGGGGAAAGAGACAAAATCTGGATTGGGGACATTATACGAGACACAGGCCTGAATCATCCAAAATATCAATGTCATAAAAGCAAACACAGGCAGGGGACTGTTGTAGCTTAAAGAAAACTAAAGAGACATGACAACCAAATGCAATTCATGATCTATGATTGGATCCTGGGTTTAAAAAACTCTAAAAGACATCTTGGGAATAATTAGGTAAATTTGAATATGGACTTCTTATTTGATATGGTTACTGTATCAATGCTAACTTTCTTGGGTGAGAATGACATCACGGTTGTATAGAAAAATGTTTTCAGTTGGTTCATGCCAAAGTACTGAACGTTGAAATGTCATGATATCTACAATTTAATCTTTTAATTTAAAAATTATATATAGAGAAATAAAGCAAATGTGACAAAATATTAACAGCAGACAAATCTAGGTGAAGGGTATATGGGTGAACATTGTACAATTTCACCTCTCTTTAGGTGCGATTTTTTTTTTTTCAAAATAAAGTGGGAAAAAATGGCGATTGCAAATACACATCCACAGGATGAGTAAAAAAATAAAATTTGTTAAATTTTTGAATGGAGTTTAGCACATTTAAAGTCGCTTTTTAAAAACTATTTATTTATTTATTTGGCTGCGCCAGGTCTTAGCTGCGGCACACAGGATCTTCGTTGCCGCGTGCAGGATCTTCATTGCTGCGTGCGGGATCTTTTAGTTGCGGCACACGGGGTCTAGTTCCCTGACCAGGGATTGAACCTGGGCCCCCTGCATTGGGAGCTCGGAGTCTTAACCACTGCACCAGCAGGGAAGTCCCTAAAGTTGCTTAATTAACTGGTTTTGTCAATGGGACAAAACATGAATCAAAGTCCCCTTAAAACTATATATAAAATAGAATAATAAGATTTGTAAAAGGAACACAAGCCTAATGCAGAATGGGTTTTCTGAATTTGTTACCTCAATATATTGACCTTTCAAAATATTAGAGAGTGAAGCTAGTTAGAATCAACTTGAAATGGCTTGCAGAGTCATAAGGTGTCCCAAGAGTCAGTTTGTCAATGCATTCTGAAGGAAACCTGGGCCACAGCCAAATGCAAGCAAGGTCATCCTCAGACGGAAATGTTCCTAAAGAAGAGTGCAAAATCAGACTTCCCTGGTGGTGCAGTGGTTAAGGATCCACCTGCCAATTAATCTCCGTAACATTCTATAAAATGGTATATGCCATTTTATAGATGAGAAAAGCGAGACTAAAAGGTTAAGCTATTTTCCCAAGGTCTCATGCTAGAAGGTGACTGACACATGATTCAAACCCTGATTGGCCACCTTACACTGTTTTCAACCATTATACCATCTAGATAATGAATAATTTACCACGTGTTTCCTGACTATAAAAGCCACACACAGTCACTATTAAAATTTCGATTAATAAAAAAATTTGATTAAAATTAAAATTTTTAAGTAAGCCATAATTCCACTGCCTAGAGGTAACTTATACAATTTATTTCCAATATTTTCCTGTGATTGTATGTGTTTGAGTAGGCACACATATATGTGTGTATATTTGTGCAGGGTATATATATATTATACACTGTAGTTTTGTGGGTGCTACATTTTTAACTTAAGACTATGTTGATTTCTTAATTTTAATTTTGGATTGTTCATTGCTAGTATATGGAAATACAATTGATTTTTGTATGTTGATCTTGCAGTTTGCACCTTGCTGACTTGTTCATTCTACTAGTTGTGTGAGTGTTTGTGTATGTGTGTGTTTTAAGATTTTTTACGTACAGGATCATGAGTCTGAATAAAGACGTTTTATTTTTCCTTTCTGATCAGTATGCCTTTTTTTTCTTCCCTGTCTGCACTGGCTAGAATTTCTACCACCATGCTGAACAGAAGTGGTGAGAGTAGACATCCTTACATTATTCCCAACTTAGTGGGGAAAAAATTCAGACTTTCATTGCTGAGTATGATGTTAGTTGTACATTTTTCATAAATGCCCTTTAATAGACTGCAGAGGTCCCTTTCTAGTCCTAGTTTGCTGAGAGTTTTTATCATGAATAGGTATTGGATTTTGTCCTATACTTTTTCTGGGTCTTTTGAGGTGATCATGTGGTGTATGCACTTTATTCTATTATGTGGTGTATTATATTAAATGATATTTAGATGTTGAACCAACCTTACATTCCTGGGATAAATCCCACTTGGTCATAATGTATCATTCTTTTTATATGTTACTGGATGCTGCCCTGCTCTGGCAGTTGTCTCTCATCACTTACTCTGCCTGAGTAGAACTACCTCTCCATGAAGCTAAGGAAAAGGGTGGCTGGGAGCAGCCCCAGGCTAAAATGCCACAAACCTCCACTGATCTCACTGAAGTTCAGTAGTTGTCTCAGATAAATTCTTCCCAACTTTTTCTATTTACAGAGTACTGAGATGGTTGTTTTTGATAATTTTGTCCAATTGTATTGTTGCTGTTTGGGGAAAAGATTTGCTGTGCTTCTCCCTCAGTCATTTGGGTAATCCTGCCCCTGCCTTACCCCCTGCCCCCACCCCAGTTCTTTCTATAGGGATACAATACACATCCCTTAACTTTTCATTCTACTTTATTTAATGTTTCCACATCATACAAAATGTAGAAACCTTGTTATATATAGGTTGATTTACTACTGCTTAGGTTCCTATATAGGTTCCTTTGTCGTGGAATATGTAGGTTCATTTACCACCTAGAGACTGTAAACACCCCTACCTCCTGTCCTTTACACTGTGTTATCATATATCTACACACATGTACAAACAGCTTTCAGGATTTAGATTAAATAACTAGTAAGCCCCCTTTCGCTCAAAATAAGACAAATGCTTTTAGCAGAGAAAAAAAGCTATAACAAAAACTCTTTACATGTGTTCTGCATCTATAAATAGCACGTCTTTGCCTATAGTTTAAAATTCTTCAAAGAGGAAAGAATGCCTTTATATTTTAGGAACTAGTGCCTAGAATAGTAGCTCTAATTCTTTCACTGTATAAAGGTGCAGAAAGTTATTTGGGGCAAAGGTATTGTGTGCAGAGTGAGTGATCTGTGTATATTTGTAACACCTTTGCCCTCATGCAATCTCACAGAACTGAACTGACATATCTTTTACACCAGGAGAGAATCAGCATCTACCAGTATTTTGCAACTATGTGATCACTAATCATTAATATCCCTTAGGCTGTTCAGGAAATGGTATATTTTCTATTCCGGACTATTCTAGTTTATAGCAACATAATTGAGGAAAAGTTTTCAGGGTGTGTTTTTTTGCTTTGCTGTGTTTATTTTTTTGAGGACAAACAGTTTATTTTTCAGTGCTATCTTTTAGAATGTATTTTTCCCCTAGCCCTAAAAATCACCTCTTGGTGAGGTGTACTGTTAATTTTATCCTATGTGTATGTTCACATGCCTCTGTGTATACCACAGTTACCTGTTTAAGAAAGTTAATTTTTAGTGATCAGAGAGCACGTTTATCTAACTTGCCAAAAATAGGCACATTAGCCTTCTGTTTCATTCCTTGTCTGTAATGTTTCTTACATCCTCCTAATTCTTCTAAATCTTAACCACTCTCAAGGACCAATGTCAAATCTTCACTCTTTCAGGAACTCTCCCGTTGCTATCCCACCTGGAAATGGTCTTTTTTTCCTTCCTTCATTTATTTGTTTAGCAAATATGTATCGAGTACCTACTCTTTGTAAGACACTGATTATGTGATAGAAGATAGGTAAAAGTTATTTGTACCAAAGTTATCTGTGTATCTGTATGCACATTGTAGATATATGTTTCTAAATCTTATTTTCTCAGTTTAATTGTGAGTTGCCTGGGGCTACACCCTCCATCTTATTATTATTTATTGCATTCCTCATAAAATTTAGCAGAGTGACTTCTATTAAGACTTAAAGGAAAAGTTTAATTTGTATGATGATTATATTTGCACTCTTTCTTTAAATATACTTAAGTATGCAAGACATAAATAGCTCTAATATTTAGTTACACCATTTAATCATTCCACAAAAAATATTCTAATACGGGTACGGAACTAAACTTTAAAGTTGATGAAAACTCAGTCCCCTCTTCACATCTATATAATCACTCCTACCTGGCACCCCCCTCCCCCCAGTTATTTTCCCAGGCTCTGTAAGAATGTTGTGTGTGTGCGTTTAAACATATAAACATAAGGCATTAAATAAACCTGGTCTCTGTCAGATTCCCATCTGGTGTGCCGGAGTGTAGGACCCCATAGAAAAAGCACTGTCCAAGGAATTAGAACATATAGCTTCTAATCCTTCACTCTTTTCTACTTCCTCCTTTGAAAAATATAGAATACGGGAGATACTGGGCTGAGCTAAGATCTCTTCTAGCTCTAAAATCAGATGAGCTTATGTGGACTGACTTCTTTGAGTACAAATCAGAAGATGGAGCATCCGAATGTAGTGTACGAATGTAGGTTACATCACTTGTAAAGTTTAGCCCACTGTCTCCTCATTTCCTTTTAGGGCAAACCTTCTTTGTAAATCCTGTTTTCCCAGTCTCGAAGGCCCTCCTCATCTCATCTGTGTTTATCTAGGTCTTACAATCCTTCAGTGTCAGATTCCACCACTTCCAGAGGAACAGAACTCACCTGTCTCCCCAGGCATTCCAGTCCCCAGGAGTCTCATCTCCCTCTGAACTACGGGGGCCCTTACCACCCAGTTCAGCAATGCTGTTTTCCCCCAATTATTTCTATATGTAATTCTTGTCTATCCTATGGGACACAGACCACATTCTATACTCCTCTTTAGGCCTCCATGGAGTCACACAAATAAACTGATTAAAGCTTGATTTTTAAATTCAAATATGGTCACAGTAGTGAACTACTGAAAACCTTTCAGAGGCACAGGTAAAATAAAGGACATTTTTGTATAAATTAGATGTGTGGGAAACTTCTTTTAAGGGAATATTTGCTTCAAACAACTTTAAGTAACTGATTTTGCTAGGAACCTTGAGGCTAAATAGGTTACTTTAGAGTGTAAACTGCTACAATCATTTTGTAAAGCAACGTGACACTATGTGTCAAGAATCTTAAAACTTTTTGTACCATTTAGTATAGGTTCCAGAACCCCCTTGGATACTAAATCTGAGGATGCTCAGGTCCCTTATATACAATGGCATAGTATTTGCCTATAACCTATGCATATCCTCTCGTATACTTTAAATCATCTCTAGATTACTTATAATACCTAATGCAATGTAAGTACTCTGTAAATAATTGCCAGCCTATGGAAAATTCAAGTTCTGCTTTTTGGAACTTTCTGAAATTTATTTTTTCCGAATATTTTTGATCCAAGGTTAGTTGAATTATGTATGCAGAACCCGGAGATATGGAATGCCTGACTATATACCTATTTCTGGGAATGATTCCTAAGGAAATAATTCTAAAAAACAAACAAAACAAACAAACAAAAACACAAACTTTATATGCAAACATGTTCATAACAGGATAATTTGTAACATTAATGTCCAAAAATAAGTGAATGGCAAATGCATTATATTCAAATGAGAGAATATTACATAACCATTACAAAAATGGGGTTGGTAAAATTTGTACCAACACAGGGAAAAGCTATAATATAACGTTAAGTGAAAAAAATCAGGGTATAAAATTTTACGAGTAGCATGGTCAAGACAATATGCAAAAATATGAGTAGAAAAAAGAAAAGGAGAACAATACCTGAAAATGTTAAGAGGAGTTATCTTTAATGGCGAAATTACAATTTGAATGTTTTTCTCTTTCTGCTTTCATCTCTTTTCCAAATTGTCAAAATGGGGCATATATTAATTTTGGAAAGGAAAACCATGTACTTTCAACTACAGGGTCATCGGACTTCCCAGGTGGCACAGTGGTTAAGAATCTCCCTGCCAATGCAGGGAACACGGGTTCGAGCCCTGGTCCGGGAAGATCCCACGTGCCTCGGAGCCACAACTACTGAGCCTGAGCCCGCGAACCACAGCTATTGAAGCCCACGCGGCTAGAGCCCGTGCGCTGCAGCAAGAGAAGCCACCGCAATGAGAAGCCTGTGCACAATAACAAAGAGTAGCCCCCGCTAGCCGCAGCTAGAGAAAGCCCATGCACAGCAATGAAGACCCAACGCAACCAAAACTAATAATAATTAATTAATTTTAAAAAACACAGGGTCATCAAGGATTCAAGTTTCAAGCAGAAATTTTTTAGAGTCCAAATATCTTAATGATTTAGTGTCTTAAGTAGGTGTTGGTTATCTAAATAGAAGTTCAATCTTTCTTTTTCCCTAAGTGCCGTCAAGTCTGAAGAGCTTTCTAACCACTTGGTCACTATTTTGAGTCCTTTCCTCACACTTTCCAATTCATGTTGTCCCATGGAGTCCTTGGCCTGTTTGGCTTTGATAGATTTGAGAATAAGCTGTGAATGACGAGGCTCACAGGCTCCTTTCCTCCACTTTATGGCCAGAATACCAGCAAGTTCAGAAAGTTCTCAATCAGTCCTTTTTCTGGCAAAGGCAGAAACCCTGGATATGGTTCATTCACAATAGGCTGATTAGGGTGTCAGAGATTCCTGGTGGCCTTTTCATATCAAGGAATGTATAAATGGGGTAAGCTAAGCCATGGATGCATAGATACCGAAGCAGCTACTGGGAAACTTTATGGTAATAATAAAGTAGATGCATTTAGCTTAATGCTAGAATAAATACACATGATGCTAAGCTTTAAATCTGTTTAAACTTCTTGTTTAGGAATACCTGCCATAGAATAACTTGTGTATCTTAATCAGGTTCAAGGGCACAAATGAACAATTATAATAAACAGGATCAGATAAAACCACTAAAAAGGGAAAGAGAATATCCTGAGAACAGAACTGAAACTTAAATGATAGAAAGAAAATGAAATGAAACTGAAACTTAGCCAGCAAAGCTATTTGAAAAAAAAAAGTCCTGATCTTAACAGAGCTCTAGCAGGTAACTATATATTATCCAGTATTACCAAGAGTAAAGATGTCTTAAGTTTTCCTAAGTTACATTTAGACTCAAAATGAAACATGTATCCAGCTGTGTGATCTTGCTGAAGTTACTTAATCTCTCTGAGTCTCAGTTTACTCATCTGTGAAAATAGGGATAACGGTACACGTCGGCCTAGATTCAATATAGACTCTCAGGGTTTTAAGGGGACTTAGAGACCACCAGGCCTGACCCCCTCCATTGATTCAGGGCCTCAGTCTTGCCATGCTTCCTCCCAGCCCCCTCACATTCAGGGCCCATCTCTCCTGTTCCTATAGTGAGTTCTAGAGGCAGCCGAGGTTTCTGTTGGGCCCACTGAAGTTCTCAGGCAAACTGAATGCCAAGCAGTGTGAGGCAGGGGGTGAGAGGGGAAAGGCTGGGAGGACATTAAACTGATCTGGCTTCGGAAGGTGGCTCTGGGGGGACAGCTGAGTGGTCCCAGGCAGCTTGGACAGGATACAACATTCATTGTTGTCAGAGAGGGGGTCTATATAGTGCTATAAAGTGACGATGGAGCCAGAAACAGGAGACAGGGGTGGGGTACCTCCAGGGCACATGACCTGGGCAGACAGAACACCATGCTCAGAAATGAAGAGCTCTATGCTTCTTTGGATGCTCTGCTACCCCCATCTTGAAATTCTTAATCTTTTCACAGAGGGCCTGGCAATTTCACTTTGCACTGGGCTCCCCAAATTGTGTAGCCAGTCATGATACAACGTCCAAGATTTGCTTAGCAGAGGGCTGGTGGGGAGACGAAGAGGGGGGACACAGGGAGACCAGCAACTGCCCTGGTGTGTGTGATTTTTTCCCCTAAACTCCAGTAAATGGTAGGACAGGGCTGCACTGTGCTTCCTGCCCCCTGAGGATGGGCTGAGCACCTGAAGGAGCTTGTGGAGCCTGAGGCTCGTTCCTATAGATGCAGCTCCACAGAGGTACCTGGGAGAGGGGCAAGGAAGGGTCTGGTTGTTGTCTTTTTTCCCCTTTATTTTGTTGAAGTAAAATTCACATAACATAAATGTAACCATTTAAAAGTATAGCATTCAGGGAACTCCCTGGCAGCCCAGGGGTTAGGACTCTGCGCTTCCACTGCTGAGTGCCCCAGTTCGATCCCCGGTGGGGGAACAAAGATCTCACAAGCCGCGCAGCGTGGCCAAAAAATAAATAAATACAATAAAAGTATAGAGTTTAGTGGTATTTAGTACACTTACAACGTTCTGCAACAATCACCTCTATCTAGTTGCATCACCTCAAAACGAAACCCTGTACCCATTAAGCAGTCACTCCCTATTCCCCCTCCCCAGACCCACTGGCAACCACTAATTTTCTTTTCTGTCTCTGGATTTACCTATTCTGGACGTATTGTATAAATGGAAGCATACACGATATGACCTTTTGTGTCACATGGCTTCATTCACTTAGCATCATGTTTTGGGGGCTCATCCACATTGTAGGATACAGCAGATAGCACTGTAGTATTATGCCTGAGTTAGATACCCTTGTGTGGATATACCTCATTTTGTTTATCCATTTATCCATTGAGGGACGTATGGGTTGTTTCCACCATTTGGCTATTGTGAATAGTGTGGTAATGAGCATTCATGTACATGTATTTATTGGAGTATCTATTTTCAGTCTAGGATCATATGGTAATTCTATTTCTAACTTTTTGAGGAACTGCCAAACTGTTTTGCACAGCAACTGAACCATTTTACATTCTCACCAGCAATGAATGAGGGTTCCAATTTCTCCACATCTTTGCCCACACTTGTTATTTTTTTGTTTATTTTATTTTTGTAATTGTAGCCATCCTCCTGGGTGTGAAGTATATCTCATTGTGGTTTTGATTTACATTTCCTTAATGACTAATGATGTTGAGCATCTTTTCATGTGCCTGTTGGTCATTTATATATCTTTGGAGAAATATCAGGCTCTTTGCCCATTTTTAAATTTAGTTGTTTGTCTTTCTGTTGTTGAGTTCCAAGAGTTCTTTATATGTTCTGGATACAAGTCTCTTATACATGTTTTTTCAAATATTTTCTCCCATTGTGTACATTGTCTTTTCACTTTCTTTATAGCCCTTTAATACACACAAGTTTTTAGTTTTTATGAAGCCCAATTTGTTTGTTCTTTTGTTGCTTGTACTTTTAATGCAATTTCTAAGAATCCAGTGCCAAATCCGAAGCCAGGAAGATTTACCCCTATATTTCCTTCTAAGAATTTTATAATTTTAGCTTCTAAATTTAGGTCTTTGATCTATTTTTATTTTTTTAATAAATTTATTTATTTGTTTTTGGCTGCGTTGGGTCTTAGTTGTTGCACGCGGGCTTTCTCTAGTTGCAGCGAGCGGGGGCTACTCTTCGTTGCGGTGGGCGGGCTTCCCATTGCGGTGGCTTCTCCTGTTGCGGAGCACGGGCTCTAGATCACAGGCTCAGTAGCTGTGGCGCCCGGGCTTAGTCGCTCTGCAGCACGTGGGTTCTTCCCAGACCAGGGATCGAACCTGTGTCCCCTGAATTGGCAGGCGGATTCTTAACCACTGCGCCACCAGGGAATCCCTGATCTATTTTTTAGTTAATTTTTGTATATGCTAAAAAACAGAGGTCCAGCTCATTCTTTTGCTTATGGATATCCAGCTGTCCCAATACCATTTGTTGAAAGACTGTTCTTTCCCCATTTTATTGTCTTGACGTCCTTGTCAATTAACTGTAGGTATATGGGTTTATTCCTGGACTCTCATTTCTATTCCATTGATCTATACGTCTTATCAGTTTTAATTGGTGTGGATAAATATGCATAAGAACGCCTTGCACTGAGTCATGGTAATGTATCAATAAATTCTGGCCGAAGATCAGATACATAGCACTTGGTAAATGTGATAAAATAGTAGAGCTGTACATGCCCACTATTGTTTGGGAATAATTCAGTTTCAATTTATAGAATTGCATCATGTATTTTAGGGCTGGAGAGAAACCTGATAGGTCCTCTGTTGAACCTAAGTAAGAATGCATTGCAGTAAGGTGCTGGTTCAAAAATCAAATAATGATGTGAATAATGTTGTTCATCTCTATTGGAGGAAAAAAATGCTACACATTAAACACATTACTCATTATATATTTATTTAGCAATCTTGGACTTTATTAATAAAATGCTTTGTAGCAAAAAAAAACCAGAGTAGAGCTGTTAATGATTAAGCATAAATACTGCCAACACGTACACGGAGACAGCAATTTAGGGACCTTTGCAAGAACCTGAAAGAAATATATAAAGAGACAACCTGAGGAGCCTTACTTGGAAGGCCTGACTTAGAAGCAATGGTGTTTATCTTGGTGGTTGAACTTGTTCTACAAATTCAAGCAAACATCTTGCGGAAGGGCACATCCATCAAGGACACTGCAAACAATTCAGAACACAGTGCACCGTATGCTAAAACCAGGAAGGAATTATGATGCATTTGCTTGCAGCTATTTTAAATCGCCCCCTCTTTTCAGTCTGGTAACACAATTTGCTCTTCTCTCTCTTTAGATGAAGAGGTGAAGCTTTCTAGGAATGAATTTAGTTGAACTAAATTCAATGAAATGGTCTAAATAAACTGTTTACTATTTAAATTTTAACTAAATTAACAATTATTAATTATATTTGAATTTTATTACCATGTACGCATATTATTTATATAATTATAATATATTAGATTTACAGGGAACATTAATATTTTTTGTTAAGCACAGTTATTAGTACTATTTAATCAATTAAAATGCTTGAGAATAATTCTTCAACTCAACAATTCATTGAGTGTTTACTTGGTGTAGCAGCCTAGATGAGGACATTTGTTCGTTCACTGAACAAACATTGTCTGAGCACACACACGCCCTGGGCACGGGGCTGGGACAGGAGCAGACCCTGCTTTCCCGAAGCTGCTGTAGGCAGCAGAGGTCACAAAATGGTTCCAGGGCTCCACCTGCCCTGGTTACTGCCTCTGTCCTCGTCCCAGGGCGCTGACCTCACCACTGACTCAAGCCCACAAGTGCACCTCCCCCTTAGCCTCTCAGCTTAGCCAAGACATATAGGAGTGTTTCATATGAAATCTTACTTGGATGCTAAGGGAAATCCCCAAAGAACAAGAACAAAAGAAACAACCAAAGCAGAGAAAAAGACATGGATCATTTATCTTGCGGGAACAAGAGTTCTTCATTCCAGTCTTACCAAGAGAATCTTTCCCCAAACCCCCGTTTTCCACACACCATCCCCAATACTTCTAGCAAACTGCTTCCTTGGCTGCCAGACTCTTAGAAGGCTCTCCAAGGGAGGGATAGGACGTTTTCTGGGACCCAACAGGCTGCCCTAGATAGGTTTCAGAACCTTCAAACTATCTCTAGGGGTAATTAACTTAGGAATAAACTCCCCTCCAAGCCCTAGGTTCACCCCTAACCTTTGCAGGGGTGCAGGGGAAAGGCACAAAGGGAGGCCCACATGCCATAGGTCTATAAATCCAGATATAAATCAAGCTAACAAACTATTAAATGGTTTTCATATGCTCCTTCTTTGACAAATATAACTTCGCAATGACTTGGCAAGCATGTTCCAATTTAGAATCCCCTGCCTCTGCCAGGGGCCTACCCTGTCACTCTTCTCGTCTTACCCCAGGAAGGACCTTTCATGTATGTGGGTGGACACTCCAGCCAACTTGTCCAAGCTCTGTATTAATTGCTTACAACTGCATTTGAATCTATGATTATCTCAATAAAACTTTCAATTAAAAGAAAGAGCGTGTGTGTGAGTATGTGTGTGTGTATGTTTGCAGCATGGCCCATATACTCAAACTAGATGTGCCCCTGCGCTGGGCTGTCTGCTCTCAAGAGCCCCCTCTGGTCACTTTCAGCCTGGCCCCTCCTCAGAGGACAAGGAGCCCACAGGCTACGGGGTCTTGCCTTGGGCTGCCGGGTGCTTCCCCTTCCAAACCAAGGCCTTGGAATTCCCCAAGGAAATAGCCTCCAGCCCACTTCCGGAGCCTGCGTGGCCTTTCCCTTTTGCCGTCCTCCTGAGTGAATTGTCCTGCACTGCCGGTGTGTGTGCACTTCTCGGCCCAAGGGTAGCCTCAGGGGTGGCTGTTTGTGGAGCGTATGAACAAAGCTTGATTTGGAAAATGAAGGCTTAGAATGTTAGTAACCACTCATGACCATGACCAGTGAGGGGAAGGGGAGACAGGCACATGGTTTCTTTCCCTTTAAGATTGTGGAAGGGAAAGTGAGAAGACAAAGCCAGCCTTAACACACACTCTCTGACCTCTAGTGAGCGGGACATGATTCATAAAACACAGAGACAAAGATCAACCGTTCTGCTCCAATCAACCACAAACTATTGTGACATCCAGCAAAATGTCAGGCATCAATGCAAAGAGTAAAATATTTAAACCTGAAATTGAACGAGGGATGCTTCATTATTTCAACCTTCAAATCACGAGCTGATTGTACTCCTCTGGAAAGAGGGCTGTTGATTTTGGCATCCAACGCCCGACAGTTCAAAGCACAGTAAACTTTTCTACGTCCCTCTGGCCCCGCCAGGACATCTGACCAGGAGGCCCACAGTGGAGAGCTGTTTCTTATGTTAAATCCTGTCAGACACGAGGATTTCCTGGAACATACAACAACCCCAGCCTCTGAGGAAAATACAAATCTGAGACCTGACTGTCATGGCACAGAAGGAAATGGGACATAGGGAAGAGCTGATCTTGGAGTACAGTTTAGAAGTTTCTGGAGGTTTAATATTAGTAACGGAATCATCTGTCAATCACCAAGTGCCGAATGTTTTAGAGTTTGGAGCATTTCTTTTTCTATTCCAGACTAATTTATACTTCACAGTGGAGTTTTGGAATTACCATCTTAGGTATTTATACACTGCCTCATTCCCCTCCCAAAAGGATTCGAAACAGCTTATCTCCCTTTAAGGTTAATGTGTTTGCACCCTAGAACTCTAAAAAATGCATTTGGTTTTATGTTAGTCGGCCAAAAATTCTCTTGGGAAATTGTCAGAGAAAATAAATAACGGCACGGGGAAAGGCAGAGTTAAAGCAGAGGACACTTGGGTATGAGTGTACTGGAAACATGTTTCTGCTGTGTCTGTTCTGGAGGAAAGGGCAGCACACTTCAAAAACTAATTTCTAGGGGATCGTTCTGGAGAAACCAGCGTGACACACAGACAGTGCTCAATAAATATTTGTTGAATGGAGCACAGTCTCCCAATCAGCGTGCTACAGCCTGTGGAAGGGATGGGGTGGCCGGTGCCCTCTGCCACAAATATTACAATTTCCTATGTGAGCCATGCTGGAAATCAATCACCTGGTCCAGCCCCATCATACTCTCCTCGCTCTTGATAGTACCATGCGCTCCTCCAGGGCATGGAAGAGAGCTCGTCTGTATTTATGTCTTAAGAACAAGGCATCATGCCTGGCAGATAGGTAGGTACTAAATAAACGTTGAGCAGAATTTGCAAGCATGCTTTTTATAATTTCCTCCAAGTCATCTATTAGAATGTTGAGCAGTAAAAGATCAAGAACAGAACTATTGATCCTCCAGGTGCCAGGCTGACGATAATTTATTAATCCATACTGGAGGGAGGTGAGGGCTAAAAAGGAGGAGACTTTGTTGGGACATGACGGTTTTGTTCAAACACTAGAACGGCTGTCCCAGGGGCAAGCTGGGCACAAATGAGTGAAAACTAGAAAAAAGGTAAAGTTCTCCCAAGAAGAGTATTGGGGGGTAAGTCCTGGGGAAAGGGGCATTCTCATAACTGCTGGAATTAGGGTAGATGCTCAGTTTTTCTGGGACAGAATTTGGTGATTTACATGAATAGCCTTAAATATGTACCAAACCTTTGATCCAGGCATTTCACTTCTCAATTTTGATCGCTGAAATTAAATCAACTTCACAAAGATATATGTACAAGGATGTTTAATGGTGTATTGGTTATAATGGTGAAACATTTAGAATAATGTAAACTTTCAACAGCAAGACCTTAAATAACTCATTGAATATAGTCAGTGAATGTAATATTACACAGCTATTAAAATGATGATGGAAAGGGAATTCCCTGGTGGTCCAGTGGTTAGGACCTGGCACTCTCAATGCAAGGGGCCTGGATCTGATCCCTGGTTGGGGGACTAAGATCCTGCAAGCCGTGTGGCGTGACCAAGAAAAAAAATGGTGATAGAGAGTTATACTTATTTGAATGAAAATACATTTGTACTATATGGTTAAGTAAAAAAAAAAATGAGATACAAATGATGCCATTTTGGTTTGATAGAAATATATATATATTTATATACACTTTACATATATAATACATATGTGGGAAAGAGAGAGTGAGAAAGAGAGAGAGAAATTCTTGAAGAATACATATCAAAACGCTTCTGGTGATTATCTCTCTGGGTATCAGGAATACAACTAATTTAATATTTTCATTTTTATCTGTTGTTTCTAAACTTCTAACTACAGTTATGTAATACTGTAGTAATAATAATAAAAGTTAGGACTGATGAAAATGTGTCCCTGCTGTTCATTAAATTGGTGAGCTTTCTGCTATCCAAAGTGCCCAGCTAGGGGTGAAACGGTTACCTGGCTGGATGCTCTGAGAGGGAAGCTGGAACAGAAGAGGCTAAAACCACTTCTAGCTGTCTATACTCTGATCCCATGAAGGAAGATGGTGACATTGGAAAACGTGCATAAGTTCCTGGCACACTTTGTCAGGCAAATGGGGTTTTTCAGGACTAATAGTTTAAGTTTTTTTGCAAGGCTGTTTTGTTTTTGATGATGAGAATGTCTTTTAAAATCAGAAGTTATATTCTTAGTATTTGCCTCTTTCTATGCCTTCTTCATGAGCAACACGAGAATTGGAATCTTCTCACTTTGTTCCCTACTTTGGCACATAATACTCTATACAGATACATGTGTCTGGACCTGGAAACAGAAATAATATTTGCCTCTCATCCCACAGGGTACACCGTAAGCTCCATGAGGCCAGGGATTTTGTTCGTTTTGTTTCAGAGCCCAGAAGGGTACCTGGCACACAGAAGGCACTCGGTAAATATCTCTTGAATGAGTCAGTGAACGTCGGCAGAGTGAAATAGGCAACTTGGAAGAAGCTGGTCTGCAAATACATGCTTTTGCTGTATTCATTTTACTTAAGTTTAAAAACATGAGTTTGTAAACAGAATTCCAAAAACTCATTGTTTAAATGTAATTAATTTTGAAAATTACTAACATTCTTTAAAAAGCAGGTATGATCATCATACAGCCATCTATTAAAAAATGAGAACTACAGGCTGTGTTCTAGATAACCACTGTTCAATAGAACTTGCTGTGACAAAAGAAATATTCTACATCTGCATTCTCCAGTACGGTAGCCACTAGCCATAGGAGGTCTTGAGCACTTGAAATGTGGCTGGTTGAGAATGAGGAGGTGAATTTTACATTTTATTTAAATCTAATTAATTTACTTTTAAATTTGAATAGCCACAGATGGTTGGTGGCTACGATATTGGGCAGTACAGTTCAAGACTGAACTTCTCATCCTAGTGTACGTGACGTGGTAAATACCACGTGTTTGCCAAGACACTGTGTATAAACATGATTGGGTCTTGTACTGAAAGAAGAGGATGGAAATAACCCCAGGAAACCAGTATGCATGACAGGAGAGTATTTTTCATAAATTTAAAACTTGTCTTTACCACACAGCCTTCCTAATCTCCTGCTACCCTCTGGACATGCCACAGATTTATTTGCATCCAAGATAAGGTTTATAAGAGTTACAAAATCCAAAGCAAAGATCTGTGCAGTGCACACTGTCAGCATTAGAATGAATGAAAAGTGAAATTTGTAGGAAAAGTCTTATTTTTACTCTAGAGTAGTTGATGATTCCACAATACTGCTTTGGTAATGTTAGTGATAAAGGTTTTTGTTTGTTTGCTTCCACGTTAAAATCCCCACATTACCTTCAAAGCAGATAACAGCACTGAGGAATTAAATGAATGTAGAACTCAGGCAACCAATCAGAAGAGCCCCCCCCGCCACTGCCTTCCTCAGAAACCTTCATAAAACATTCATGCAAAGTGTTCTCCTTTAAATTAACTATTTATCTTAATTCTTCATCTTCTTGATGTATGACTGTCCTATGGCCTTTCTTAGTGAGTTAGATATTACTGTAGGTCAAAGAACAGAAAGCAATTTCAGAGAAAAGCAAAAATGGAGGAAGAACACAAAGTGAACATATTTTTGTGGAATTAAACTGAAAAACTTGTTCTAACTTTATGATGAATTATAACCAGTGGTTAAATGACTACAATCACTTCATTATAACTAAGCTGCCATAACAAAAATACCATAGACTGGGTGGCTTATGAACAGCAGAAACTGATTTCTACAGTTCTAGAAGCTGGGAAGTCCAAGTTCAAGGCACTGTGAGATCCAGTGTGTGATGAGAGCCTCGTACACAGACTTTTTACCATGTCCTCAGGTGGCAGAAGGGGTGAGGAAACTCTCTGGGGTCTCTTTTATCAGAGCACTAATCCCATTCATGAGGACAGGATCACCTATCAAATCACCTCCCAAGGCACCCCCCCCAATACCATCACATTGGGGATTAGGCTCCAGTGTTTGAATTGCGGAGGGGGGGAACACATGCACTTTGAATGGATATTCTCTCCATACCCTTGCATAATTTTATAACATCATGCATTGACTATTTGGAAAATATTGGTTCCCTGAGTTGTGGACTTCTTCCAAATGTTGACCCATTTCATTACACAATATCAAAAAACCACATTCATTATGATCCACACCAAACTCATCTGAAAAGTCTTTAAGTATTAGGATGCTGTCAAGCTTATGATGCCCAATACGAGATTTTTAAAAATCTAATCTTTGCTTAAAAGCTCAAAGAAACAAATATTATCAGTTGCTTTTTCTTGGTGTGACAAGCTCACTTGGTGCATTTTCAAGAAAATGCCCACCAAGCAGTCAAGTCTGAATAACCCTAGTTGCCGGCTGTTCTTTCAAGTAAAAAGGATATTCCATGAAGAAAGCAGTTGGTTCAGCTCTTAAATGGTGGTACAAGTGCTTTTTCTGGAGATAACCATGATGGTTGGATACACGGCAGAATGCTCTATGCATACTTTCTATTTCATCTTCTGTGACTTTCAAAGTGGGCGCCTATACCCTATAGATGCACAAGAAACCCTACTGGGGTACTGGAAGGAAATAACAGAACTTCTACTTATATATATTTTGAATCTCATCCTTTTGTCATTTCTATTTTTGTGTATGGTTTATAACATACATACCATACAGGAGCTTATGTTTATAATTCATTTATAAATAAATAAATGCACACTGGGGTGCAGGTTCAAATTTTTTTATTGGTGGAGCATGCAATCAAGAGAGTTTGGGGACACCATTATGAACAGCCAGGGTAAAAACACCTCATTGAAACAGGCTGGATGAAATCCTGTGGATGTCACAACACAAGCAGCAGGTCACTTTGCCTTTCCTGGCCCGGAAGAGCGTGAAGTAGGTGGTGTAGTGTGAGGATGTTGCCCATCCGTCCTTAGGGCCTGTGCTGCCTTCGCTGTGGACTGAGTGAGGGAAAGTCGCTCCTTGGGAGCTACCGTCAGGTCTCCTGGACTGTCTGTCGCATTGAAGGACTTCCTGGTGCTTCACTCGAAGGTCCACCTGAAGTCACTGCCCTCCACTGTAGCTTTCAGGGCTGTACCTGCCCTGCTGTTTCCACTGCTCGGGGTCCTTGAACCTCCTGCCCTCCCCACCTTGCAACCCCACCCCACTGAGCCTGGCCCTGAAGCAGTGACATCTGGTTGCAGTCACAGAACAAAGGCTTCCCAAAGCCTGCGGGATCTTGTGGCTTCTGATCCCACAGGGCTTCACCCGCTGCCACTGCCGGTACCCTTGGGGGCTTCCAGCCAGCTGTGCAGCTACTTGGCACGGGCAAAGCGTCTCGACCTTCCGCAGTCTCTAGCCAGCATCCCTAACCAGGTACAGTGGGGCGACTAGAACTCTACATCTCACTCTGAGGGTGGATGATGTAGTTGGTCAAGGCCTTAAATGCTTTCCAGAAAATTCTTTCTAGTATTCATTTCATTTAATTCCCTTTCCCTCACAATGAGCTGTTAACGATTCCAGTTATGCAAGAATGTGATTACCTTTTCAAGATAAGAAGAGCTTTTCTGTTCTCTAATCTTTCTCAGGTAATATACTTCTGTATTTTCTTCCCTGGCTCCATCCCCAGGCCCAGACAAAGGCCTTACACATGTGTTTACATTTCGTTCTAAGACACTGGTTTTAGCCTCCCTATAGGTTTAGGGACCTGATAGGAAGGAACAGTGTATTGAGCAGCTTTCACTTGCTTTTCATCTTAGTTCTTAAAAATGCTTCACCTTGACAATGATGCAGTTAGTGAATTGTTTATATGGGAGTGTGTTCTGTTGTTCTCCTGAAAGACACATGACTGAAATCTCTCTAGCCTTCCAAGCTTTCTTTTTCTCTTTTCTCTTTATGGCTAGAGGGGAGGTTTCCCTCTCAGGCATTCTGACTTATTTTGTTGTGCCTTTCTCCTAACAGCCTGAAGCATGTTTATTGGAGGGTGTGGGACACAACTGCATATTCTGTCTCATATCTCAGCAACGTCCGCAAGACTTTTTACCCGCATTACCACTCATTCCAAATCTTTCTCTTTACCTGATTTCTAGATCCCAAATAAAAATCCAATGGATGCAATAAAAGGTTATATTTATCTGTGAGACCCACAAAAGGCAGAGTGTTATAATGAAAGGTGAAAAACATAAGCCTTGAAGACACAGAGATTTTAAAGGTATATGAAATAATAAAATAAAAATAAATTCACCAGCAAATACTAGAAACCTATACATGGTCGAAGGAAAAACAAGATTTTATAGCTTACGAATCATTCCCCCTCCACAATATTCAACTTTTTTCTCATGAGGCTCTTGTTTCACTGCGTTGTGAGTATTTATTTACATGGCTTGTTCTATATTCGATTTTGGTTACACAGGAATAAAAACCAGATTTTGTTTATCTCCGTGTCTCCAGTACCCAGCACTGTGCTTAGAAAACAGTGGATGTTCAATCAACGTTTATTAATGGTAAGAAGAAAAGAAAGTGTTTCTGAGAGAAGAATGGAGAAAGCCTATTGAGAGAGAAAATCGGAGTCTAGCACATTAACTAAAAGAAACTCAATGACTTTCTGCACCACAGAAAAGGTTATTTTATGCAGCTACAATGCCATGTTTTCCCCTCCAGCTTATTGGAAATGCACCAAGGATTACCGACCAAACTGAGAGGGGAGGGGTGACAGAGTGGGGAATGGGATCAGACCATTGCAGTCCGTGAATTTCAGCGGGGTGTTTTTCCCATCCACGATGTCTCGTAGGCTATAAGAATGAAAGCAAATTAAATTAATCGCCAAGTGTAAAATGCCTTTGAATTCACCAGGAATAATTTGGGGATATTTTGAAAAGTTAAAGACGAGCAAAAGAATCAGCCCAAAATAGTAGGTAATTTAATGGTCTTTAATAGGAGCTGGAGGAAAGAGAGCTTTTACCATCATCACCATCATGATCACTGTCCTCAACACCATCATTAAACAAGCAGAAAACAATGCCAGTGTTAGTACACAGGCAAACTTCCTCATTAGGAGATGCATTTCAGAGTTAGACGCCCTTTTCATCACTACATTCAAGAGGCAAATGAGGTAGAGAGGTAATGAGATGTAGCTTAGTGCTTGTTTTACACTGTGATTTTAGGAGAGTCATTACTGAGAACCTCCACTGATAGAAGATTCCCCAAGGGGTTAGTAGGCTGTTAATATGGAAGGAGATGGAATTCAGGATTTTTATATCTTCTGAAACAGACGGTTATAATTTAAACTTCATGAAATACCGGAAAGAGGAAATGCAATCAAAACCCTTAAAGTCCTAGTTTCGTATTTTCCAGGCCAAAGCCTGCTGTATAGTTGTATAAATAGTTCTGAGACTCTCTTCTATTTTTCTTCCTTCCTGGAGAAAATCCACAATGTGTCTGCCTGGACACATCTAATGGTTAGGCAGATGGCATTCCAACATCCCTTTTCTAAAAGTTTGAGCTCTCGTCAGATACATTGGAATGATCTTGAGCTGGTGAAACAGAAGCAGCATTAAGTGTAGAAGCTTTGGAATGAAAGGAAGGGAAGAGCATAAGAGAATGCCTTGGGAGGGATATTTCCTTTAAAAGGCAGAAAGAACATTCGAGGGTGAGATGAGTAAAACCCCATACGTATTAAATCTGTCATGATCCTTATGACGCAGTGTTGCCCTGAGCCAGTCTCAACATTATCAACATATCTTAACAGCAGTGTAAATGCTATATTAGGGTTTATAAATATTTCACAATCAGGCTTGTTAACTGCATGACTTTCCTAACTGAAGTCAAACAGGTTTGAAAGCAAATTATAATGGTTTAAGCAAAGCTAATGAGCCTTCCCTTTAGGAACAGCCAGATGCTCTTCCAGGAGACCCCAAACCTCACTTCAGACTCATGATTTAAGGTGGGAAGTTAACCCAGAGCTTTAGTATTTTTTTTTTTTTTCTTTTTGCGGTATGCGGGCCTCTCACTGTTGTGGCCTCTCCCGTTGCGGAGCACAGGCTCCGGATGCGCAGGCCCAGCGGCCATGGCTCACGGGCCCAGCCGCTCCGCGGCATATGGGATCCTCCCAGACCGGGGCACGAACCCGTATCCCCTGCATCGGCAGGCGGACTCTCAACCACTGCGCCACCAGGGAGGCCCAGTATTTTTTTTATATAAAGCATTTTATTTTATTTTTTTAATTTTATTTATTTATTTTTGGCTGTGATGGGTCTTCGTTTCTGTGCGAGGGCTTTCTCTAGTTGTGTTGAGCGGGGGCCACTCTTCATCGCGGTGCGCGGGCCTCTCACTATCGTGGCCTCTCTTGTTGCGGAGCACAGGCTCCAGACGCGCAGGCTCAGTAGTTGTGGCTCACGGGCCTAGTTGCTCCGCGGCATGTGGGATCTTCCCAGACCAGGGTTCGAACCTGTGTCCCCTGCATTAGCAGGCAGATTCTCAACCACTGGGCCACCAGGGAAGCCCGAGCTTTAGTATTTTAATTTACGGCTCTACTGTCTGTTAAAACACACGCTTCTTATAACCACTTTTTATTCATATCCTCCCAGAGCCAGTACAACATAAGCTATAGACTGATCACTTAGAGGTTAGGGAATCACTCAGCACTTCAGGTTTGGTCCTGAGTATAAGTTTTTTAAGTGTATACTTCAATGATTTTAGTACATTCACAGATTTGTGCAACCAAACTCTTTTTTTATGGCTGAATAATATTCCATTGCGTGGCTATACCACATTTTGTTTATCCATTCACTCACTGGCAGACATTTGGGTGTTTCTGCCTATTGTAAATACTGCTGCTATGAACACTCATGTACAAATAGTTGTTTTCAGTTCTTTTGAGTATATACCTAAGAGTGGAATTGCTGGATCATATGGTAATTCTACATTTACATTTTAGAGGAACTGCCAGACTGTTTTTCACAGTGGCTGTACCATCTTACACTTCTACCAGCAATGTACAGGGGTCCCAATTTCTCCTTATCCTAACCAACATTTGTTATTTTCTGGTTCTGTTTTTGGTTTGCTTTATTTATAATGGCCACCCTAGTTTGGTATGAAGTGGTATCTCACTGTGGTTTTGATTTGCATTTCTATAATGACTAATGATGTTGAGCATATTTTAAGGTGCTTGTTGTCTATATATCTTCTTTGGAGACATGTCTATTCAAGTCTTTGGCCATTTTTAGATTGGGTTGTTTGTCTTTTAGTTGTTAGAGTTCTTTAAATATTCTAAACACTTATGGAATACACTACAAATATTTTCTCCCATTAGCACAGATCACTATTATCTGGGCTGAAAAGGAGACACTGCTAAAGATCTTACAGACTTGAAAAAGATACTATAGGGACTTCCCTGGTGGTCCAGTGGCTAGGACTCTGCACTCCCAATGCAGGGGGCCCGGGTTCGGTCCCTGGTCGGGGAGCTGGATCCCGCATGTCGCAGCTGAAGGATCCTGCATGCTGCAGTGAGGATCCCGTGAGTCGCAACTGAGACCCAGCACAGCCAAATAAATAAATATTAAAAAAAGAGGTATTATAATTCTAAGATAATATGTGTGCACTAAAAGACATGTTCCAGAATGGTCATAGGAGCATTTTTCATAATGGCCATAAGTTGGAAACAATACCAAATATCCATCAACAGTAAGAGGGATAGTTATATACTCATGCAACAGAACATGGTGATGTCAATGACAATGAACTATTGCACCCAAAGTAACACTGACATATCTCACAAGCATAATACTGACCCAAAGAAGCCAGATCCTAAAAAGTATTTATGGTACCATCTCAGTTAATCTACATGTAAATGTAATACAAGGTTCAAAAACAAACAGGCAAAACTATTCCATTATGTAGAAGCTAGGATAGTAATTATTTTTTGAGGTGTCATTACTGGGTGGAGGATAGGAAACGAACTGGGAGATTTGGGGATACTAAGAATGCCCTATTTCCTGTCCTGGGTAGCGGTTCCACTAATGTGTCTACTTTGTGAAAACTTGTCAAGTTGTGTATTTATGACCTGTTCACTTTTCCATATGTTATGCTACCATAAAAAAATATTCAAACAAACAAATCTCCACTTTAGCCCTCTGTACATGGGCTCCCGGGACCTGAGTTCTGGGCAGATTAGCTGTTACCTAACTTGAATCTCTCTTCATCTGTTTCCACTTTATTTTCCTTTTGCCCCGGGCAGCTGACAGACAGACAATCCAGCTCTCACTTCAGCATGTGTGGAAGCTTCTCGTTCCCAGTATGTCTCCGTCTCTTTCTGTCTCTTCGGAAACTCTCAATCTGCTTCTGTCTCCTCCTTTGCCCTCTCCACTTCCTACTCTTCTGCTCATGCCCGGCTCTCCCCTGCCTTTTCCTCTCCATCCTGCTCCCCTTTCTTTCTCTTCTTTCCCCATTTTTCTTCTCTTCTTCACTCTCTTCATAAATGACGTATGTGCAGGGCAGGGGAGGAAGTCTCCTGCTTTCACTGCAGAAAAGTTTATACTCTATACTCTTCTGTTTAAAAGCAGTTAAGTTGAGACTCCCCTGGTGGCGCAGTGGTTAAGAATCCGCCTGCCAATGCAGGGGACAGGGGTTCAAGCCCTGGTCCGGGAAGATCCCACATGCCGCGGAGCAACTAAGCCCGAGCGCCACAACTACTGAGCCTATGCTCTAGAGCCCATGAGCCACAATTATTGAGCCTGTGTGCCACAACTACCGAAGCCCGTGTGACTAGAGCCTGTGCTCCACAACAAGAGAAGCCACTGCAATGAGAAGCCCGCGCACCGCAATGAAGAGTAGCCCCTGCTCGCCACAACTAGAAAAGCCCACCAGCACCAACGAAGACCCAACGCGGCCAAAAATAAATAAATAAGTTAAATTAATTTTTTTTTAAAAAAGCCAATTAAAAAAAAAAAAAAGCAGGTAAGTTGAAACTACTCATTCCCTAAGAAGCACTCTGGCATTTAGGTTGTTCCATTTTAACTTTCCAAGTTGAATGCTGCTAAAATACAAACTGTAAGAAAATGCCCCGCATATTAACAATGATTGCCTCTGGGTGGCAAGATTATAGGTGTTTTTATTTTCCATATATATATTTCATATAAATATATTTCTGATTTTTTAAAATTTCTACATTCTTTATAAATATTTTCATTAAGATGTAACAAATTGCCATGTTTGTTATTAATTCTTTTAGGCTTTACATTTTTTTAATTTTGGAAATTAAATCTTTTAGAAAAAATAAAATTTTTAGCCAGTTCTAGTGTTCCTCTTTGGTGCTATGGAACATTCTAGACAGAGAAAACAGCTTGTACCAAATCATGAAGATGGGGAAATAGGAGATATGTACAGGGAAAAGCAAATGACTTTCTTTGAAGAAAAGCAAGACTAAGGAGGTGTGTCAGGTGACCTATGAGTCTGGACTTAATTTCACATCCATGGGGTGCTGGTGTCTTAGCAGCACCATGACAAGATGAGGATACTTAAAAGATTACTCTGCAGCGATGCATTGAAAGGACTGAAAGGGAGATTTCCTGGTGGTCTGGGGTGTGGGTACTGAGTTCAGGATCCACTGGAATAAGGCTGATCTCATGATTCTCCTGCTTAAAACTCTTTTGTGGCTTCCCACTGCCCATGGGATCAAGTCCAAATGCTTTAGGTGGTGTAAAAGCCCTGCACATTTTGCCTCCTACCTGCTCTCTCATTGGCTGTCCGGTATCTCTGCGCTCTGGCCATGCGAGCTGTCCCACATTTCCGCTTTCACATCTGCTGTTCCCCCTCCTCTCAGCACGTGGCCCAGGCCACCCCTGCTCATCATTCAGATCGCAGCTTCATTGACCCTCCCACGGAAACTGTCTCTGAACCTCCGATGGGTTTAGGCCCTCCTGTTGTACGCTCCCAGGGCACCCTACAGCTCTCCTGCGTGCACCTGTCATTATTCACATATTTGTAATGGTTTCCTGAGGGCCTGTAACCCTAGGAGGGCAGGAACATGGGGGCTGGAGGGTGCTCCCCTAATGTGTTCTAGGCGCAAATGCATAGCCATAGGTTTTCAGTAAATGTTGACCAGTGAACGTGGAGAACAGTGATGAGAGTCTTCCGTTAGGATGATGGCAACGGAAATGTCAAGGGCAGAGGGGAAATACGAATGTATAAGTCCATGCTTGCCCCCCTCCAAACTGAACGCTCTAGAATAGGGGGTCGGCAAACTGTGGACGGGACCAAATCAGGGGTGCTGCCTGTTTCTGTAAACGCAGTTTTGTGGGAACAGAGCCACGCTCGTTCATTTAGGTGTTGTGTACATCTGCTCTCCCACTAACCAGACGTGGGTAGCTGCCTGTACAGCTTAAAATATTTATTATCTGGCCCTATGCCAAAACAGCTTGCCAACCCCTGCTCTAGAAGAAAGTTTGCTTACAGGTTCACCATAATAATAACAGTGGTCATCTTTAATCCTGTGCCAGGATTACAGATGAGCTTTATATTCTTCTTAATTTTCTGCATTATTCATATTTTCTACAAAGAACATATATTATTTTTATAATCGGTAAAACAATAAAAGTTATTAAAAACCAGATTGAGTACCCCACTAATTATGTTTAATTTTTAATTCCTACATGTTTTATACCTCTTTCAGGGAAAAACTTTGTTAATCAGAGCAATTTTCCTTGCTGGCTTTGGAGAACATAGGAAGATAGCCCTAAGAGCTAGAGGAAATCTCTGTTACCCTCATTTCCTGCAGCAGTGGGACAATGTCCTTCTGCTATTTTGAGCCTAGCTTTTGATTCTGAGTTCAGAGAATCAAGCTGAACATTTCTGTGAAACTTGGATTCCAGTAAATGTATACCTGTCACATACTTTACGTGTCCATGGTCAGTATCTTGATGAGAACACTGGTTACTCTCTAGCAATATTCTGGTTGGAACTTATTTTGTATATTTTAGTAACAATTATTAAGTAAAACTGCAAAACATAGACACAACTCTTAAGAGTGATTGCAGATTTTTTTAAAGTGTTAGCAAGTGCCTTTAATTAAAACAGAAAATGAATAACCCAGATCTTTAAACATCTGGTGAAGAAACAAGGTCCAATTTCCCATTTATATAGATACCACTCTCCTTCCTTTCCTTCCAAGAAGTCTCAAAATGATTGACGTAAGTGATTATTATGGAAATTTTCTGCTTATAATTTTCCATTGATGTAAGCTCTATGAGAACAGGAACATTATTGTCTGTATTGCTCACAACTGTGTTCTGGTGTGTAGAACCATAAGAAGCACATAGAAAGTGCTCAATAATAAACATTTCTTGAAGAAATAACTATAAAAGAAGTAGATAAGAAAAGATGGGTTCCCAAGGAAAGTGGCCTTTTGCAAAAGTTTTTTTAATGATAAAAATGATGCACCCACAACATTATAAAGCAACTATACTCCAATAAATAAAATAAAATAATCTTGGGCTTCCCTGGTGGCGCAGTGGTTGAGAGTCCGCCTGCCGATGCAGAGGACACGGGTTCGTGCCCCGGTCTGGGAAGATCCCACATACCGTGGAGTGGCTGGGCCCGTGAGCTATGGCCGCTGAGCCTGCGTGTCCGGAGCCTGTGCTCCGCAACGGGAGAGGCCACAGCAGTGAGAGGCCCACGTACCACAAAAAAATAAAATAAAAATAAATAAAAATAATAAAATAAAATAAAATAATCTCCAAAAAAAACCAATGACATGCACTTTAAAAACACTTAGAAAGGGACTTCCCTGGTGGCACAGTGGTTAAGAATCCGCCTGCCAATGCAGGGGACATGGGTTCCATCCCCGGTCTGGGAAGATCCCACACGCCGCGGAGCAACTAAGCCTGTGCGTCACAACTACTGAGCCTGTGCTCGAGAGCCCACGAGCCACAACTACTGAGCCTGCATGCCACAACTACTGAAGCCCGTGTGCCTACCCCGTGCCCCGCAACAAGAGAAGCCACCACAATGAGAAGCCCGTGCACCGCAATGAAGAGTAGTCCCTGCTCACCGCAACTAGAGAAAGCCTGCACACAGCAATGAAGACCCAGCACAGCCAAAAATAAATAAAAAATAAACTAAATTTATAAAAAACAAACAAAAAAGACACTTAGAAAATTAAGAAAAGTAGAAAAAAGGACGAAAATCAACTCTGTTCTCTCAGATTTAAAGCTATCGTTATTTTGTTGCATTGCTTTTATTTCTTTTCCATATGTATAAATTTTAATGTAAGGTTAACCATGTTTTTATGTATCTATGTCTATATTGTCTTCCCTTTAAAATTAATCTTACACTATAAGAATTCTCCATGTAATTTCAAGGTCTTTATAAACATTCATTTTAATGATTATATAATAAATTGAGTGGAATTGCATCCTTTACTTAATAATTCCCAGTTTCTTTTATTTTGCAACTATAAACAATGATGCAATACCTTTGTACATTTAGCCATTTTTCATAGAAAGCACACGACAAGTGGTATATCAGCCCAGAGAGTCTTGGTTATGCTCAGTAACAAAAACCCCCCACATCTCTGTGCTTACAACAACAGTGGTCTATTTCTTGCTCACGCTATATGTGCACTGCAAAAATCGGAAAAATTTTAAATTATAAAAATTCAGTTCCCTTCAATTCAATTCAACAAATATTTGCTGAGTGCCTGTTTTTATAAGGCCCACTGCTGGCTCTGAACATAGTTGAAAAGATTTTCTGATGAGTCACAGATAAATGAAAGCTGGGAACTCTATTTTCATAACATGCTGTACAACAGCAGAAAACAAAAATCAATGAAGGCAAAAGATCATTTCTCTAGTCTAGTCATTTGTATGGCATGTCTGTATTGTTTTAGATGTGAGTCTCTTTTTCTGTCTGCCTCCTAAAAACCCTCCTTTGTGTGTAAAAGTCAGCCTGGTATGTCCTTATGCCAGCGATATAGCTTGAGCAGACTCAACGCCAGCCACTAGGATCACCAGCCTTGGGTTTTGCAACACCCTCGTGCCCCCATGACCTCAAAAGCTGTTGTGAAATTTTCCAAGCAAAACACATTTTAATTTACCAAAAATAATAAAATAATATTTAAAAGACCCTTTAGATCAATAATCCTAATTGTAGAAATTTTCCTAAGGAAATATTCCACCAAAGGAAAAAATGATACACACGTGAAGATCTTTATTGCAGATATTTATAACAGCAAATAATGGTAGGTAAATTATGGCATATTTACTAGATTCAATATCATGAATCAGTAAACATTCATAAGCATGAAACTTATATAGATGCTTATGATTTAAGATAAAAATTGGAAATTTGTGATTTATCCTTACGATTTAAGGTAAAAATGGAAGAAAGACAATAAAATTCCATCTATGTTGTGCAGTTATGTATAAAATAGGAATACATTAAAAAAAGACTAGTAGGAAATATGGCAAATGAAATGGTTGGTTTGTTAGGTCATGGGAACTTTGTATTATTTTTAAAGATTTAATATTTCAGTTATGGTTATTTTTAATATGTGACAATATTTGACACAATAAAGCATTTTTAACAAATACATAAAATCCATTCCTGGGAGGGACCCTGTATCAAATTAATGTTTTTAAAAATTGGAAATAAAGATAACTAATATTGTGCTGTGATGTTGGTTTGCTAGCTCTTCTGGAAGCATCTTATCAATTCCTCTTTTTTCTGATATGTTCTTATTTTTCATTACTCAGGAATTGAATGATTTAGATAAAATTTTTTGGAAATAGGGCTGTTTGGAGACAGAACACCCCTTGAGAACTAATTTCTTACTATCACTTTCCAAAACTCAGGAAGTGAATAGAGTTGAATACTGAGGGATGCTTCTATATGAAATACATGGACCTACGTAACATAAGACATTTTCCAGAACTGATTATACCTAAGTCTTTCCTTTTGCTTTGGACTGGACACACAGCAGGCACCCAACAAATTGCTGACAGAATGCAAAGGAGAAGAAATTCTATCACGCACCCCAAACCTGAGGGAGGGAGGGAGGGAGGCAGGGAGGGACTGTGTCCTCCAGGGCAGCAGGCATCCCAAAGTGGGAGGCAGGAAGGCCGATGGGGAGGCGTAGGAGCCCCGTGGAGAGCACAGCTCATCATGCCATCTCCACACAGATCTTTTGGAGAAACCAGTGAGCAAAAGCGGCCCCAGCATTCATGGAGGTGACATGCAATGTTCTGGGGCCTGTCCACCCATTTTCACACCCCGTTGACAAAAGGTGGAAGAAGTTGGCCAATGAAAGTTAGCAAAGAGCGGCTGGATTCGTGTAATTCATGTCAGCCTATTAGATTCTTTATTGAAAGCTCTCCCAGGCCTGGACGCTGACAGACTCCTGGAACCACTATTATCCTTGAATCAAAAACCCTTTGGAAACATTCTTGTGCTTTGCCATTTGAATCCATAATGCACCAACAAGGCTGGAGACGTTCGCTTTCAGTAGCTTCAACGACTCCCCTTGTTGTTGGTTGGTTAGTTTTGGGGGTTTTAGGTTTGCCTGGAGCAGATCCAATCTCCTCACTTCGTAAGCTGGCGACTTATCATAGCAGCAGGAGCCTTCCCATAATACCAGTGGCATCAGTCTCTGCAGACAGTGGCCGCTTCGCCACAATGTCACCTTGGCTGTTCTCCTGAAGACAGTGTGGTGGCTCTTGACAGTGGCATCCATTGGGCTGCTTCTCTGTGCTGAGCGTGAGCGGTGCAAGGACCAGCATGGGTTTGTCGGGGACCAGGACAAGCCTCAAAGAGACAATTAGCGTATCCTCAGGGTAGTGATATTGGATATACTTGCACGGAGCGAACGTGGTGTGATTGTTCAGGCCGAGCTGCCTTGGGAAGGTGCTGGAGCAGGGGCCCGGCCGATCTGGATAGCCCAACTGGCTGACCTGGCCCTGTCTCCTATGCTTTTTGCCCTACTTTGTTGCAAATTTAGCTGAACTATGTCTATCCCTTGGGTCACTGTGAAGTTTCAATTCCCTTTGCAAAATATTCTGAGGTCCTCATTAGAGTTGAGAAGAGTATTTGTTAACTATGGGTAATGAATTAGATGTGGGCCTCCTCTTCTGGGTAGCTAGCAGGTAATTTATTCTCTTTTCACACTGCAGTGAAGTCCCGAAATGCTGACAGCTGCAGAACGACCAACTCACCTGCATTCTGTTTTCAGTTTGTTTCTTAGGACCCTTGGTGAGGAAGCTTGAAAATGAAAAACAGACAAAAGAACCCCAAAACTTTGTTATGTAAATTATCTGATGTTTCCTTCGCTAAAGATTTAAAAGATGCAAAGATTTCAGAAAACTGTGGGAATGAGCCTTCTGCTGCCAAGTTTCAGGAAGGAGAGAACACTCTTTCTGAGTGGTTTTCAATTGTCTGCTGTGATAAATGATTCATTTCCCCATTACATTACATTAAAGGGATTAAAAATGACACTGCCCTCCTTTGCATCCAATTTTTATGAGTCACTTGTATGATGGTGTATCATGAGTAATAAAGATGGACCAGACAGTTAAATAAACTATGCCCCTGCAGAAGGCTGGATGTGTGGTGTAGAACTTGCAATATACTTTTACGATGAATCCAAGTTCACTTTCAAATAACACTATACCACTTCACAGGTATTACGAGTACCTTATAAGAACAAAATAATCCTAATTCTTTCCTCCTGTCCCTTGTATCATTGGTGTCATTCATTCCACTTATATATAAGTATATATGTATATAAATATATATATACACATGCACACAAGCATATATAATTGAATACATTGTTGCTATTTTTTTTTGAACAAAATGTTAACTGTTAGAGCAATTAAAAACAAGAATAAAAGTTTATGTTATCTTCACTTATTCTTCCTTCAATGTCGATGTTCTTCCTTTCTTTATGCAGATCCAAGTTTCTGACCTGGATTATTTTCCCTCTCTCTAAAGAACTTCTTTCAACATTTCTTGCACAGTAGCTTTACTAGGAACAAATTCTCAGTTTTTGTTTGTCTGAGAAGGGATTTGTTTCTCCTTCACTTTTTAAAACAAATATATTTATTTATTTTTGGCTGTGTTGGGTCTTTCTTGCTGTGCGCGGGCTTTCTCTAGTTGTAGTAAGCGGGGGCTACTCTTCATTGTGGTGCGCAGGCTTCTCACTGTGGTGGCTTCTCTTGTTGCAGAGCATGGGCTCTAGGTGCGCAGCCTTCAGTAGTTGTGGCACAAAGGCTCCGTAGTTGTGGCTCACAGGCTCTAGAATGTAGGCTCAGTAGTGGTGGCGCACAGGCTTAGTTGCTACACGGCATGTGGGACCTTCCTGGACCAGGGCTCGAACCCGTGTCCCCCGCATTGGCAGGCGGATTCTTAACCACTGCACCACCAGGGAAGTCTGGGAATTTTTCCTTAATTTCTGACTTTCTGTAATTTGAAAATGATATGCCTAGATGTAGTTTGGGGGTGGCATTTATCCTGCTTGGTTTTCTGAGCTTCTCAAATCTATGGTTTGGTGTCTGATATTAATTTGAGGAAACAATGTGAATATATTTGGTAAAGAAAGTCGTTGTTTCAAATATTTCTCCCCTACCTTTTTTCCTCCCCTTCTGATATTCTCATTATGCTATACCTTTTGTAGTTGTCCTACAGTCCTTGAATATTGTTTTTTTTTAAGTCTTTGTTCTCTTTTCAGTTTTAGAGGATTCTATTGACATATCCTCCAGCTCAGAGATTCTTTCCTCAGCCATTTCCAGTTTACTAATAAGATCACCAAAAGCATTCATTTCTGTTAGTGATTTTTTTTTTTTTTTTTTTTTTTTTTTTTTTTTTTTTTGCAGTACGCGGGCCTCTCACTTTACGGTACGTGGGCCTCTCACTGCTGTGGCCTCTCCCGTTGCGGAGCACGGGCTCCGGACGCGCAGGCTCAGTGGCCATGGCTCACGGGCCCAGCCGCTCCGCAGCATGTGGGATCCTCCCAGACCGGGGCACAAACCCGTGTCCCCTGCATCGGCAGGCGGACTCTCAACCACTGCGCCACCAGGGAAGCCCTGTTAGTGATTTTTTAATCTCTAGCATTTCTTTTTGGTTCTTTCTTAGGATTTCCATCTCTCTGTGGACATTGCCCACCTGCTCTTATGTGCTGTCCACTTTATCCGCTAGAACCCTTAGCACGTTCATCATAGTTGTTTACAATTTCCAGTCTGATTATCCCAACATACCTATCATGTCTGGTTCTGATACTTGTTCTGTCTCTTCAAATTGTGTGGTTTTGGGTTTTGTTTTTTTTTGCCTTTTGGCATACCTTACAGTTTTTTCTTGATAGCCAGACGTGATATACTGGGTCAAAGGAATTGATGTAAACGCCTTTGTTTTTTTTGGGCCGCACCGCACAGCTTGTGGGATCTTAGTCCCCCAACCCGGGATGGAACCTGGGGCCCCAGCAGTGAGAGCGATGAGTCCTAACCACTGGACCGCCATGGAAGTCCCCGAACAGGCCTTTTGTAATGTGGTGGTGAGGTGCAGGGGGAGGGGAGGCTATGGTCATTGGTCCTACAATTAGGTCTCAGTCTTCAGGGGCCTGTGCCTCTGGATTGTGAACTTCACAAGTGTCTCTCACTTTTTTTTCTCCCCCCTTAAGTGGGATAGGATGACTAGAGTGGCCTGGAGTCAGTTGGTTAGGCTCTGGTTAACTAGTTTCCCCTGAAGGCAGAAGCTCTGTTAAGAACAGAACGCTCTGGTGTATTTCAGAATGGTCCCTTTTTCCCTTCCCCCAGCTGGAAGCAGGAAGAAGCTGATTAAGCTCCTGGAGGTAAAACTCACCGTATTTTGGGGACCCCCCAGCCGCCCCAACCATGAATGGATCTCTCTGGAGTTTATACTCTCAAAGTTGTCCACACTGAGCCTCCAGCATCTTGTCAAATACAGTTCAGGCTTCCCTACCAGGGCAAGGAAGGGATATTAAGGTCTCTGCTTACAGCCTGGAACAAGGAGACCCAGAAGAGAATTGTGGAAGAGCATTCTCTAACCCACCTCTTTTACCTGTTTCTCAATCCAATGTGCTTTTCTTTTAATAACTTTTCCCCCAATTTTTAAAGTAATACATAGGCATTGTATAAAACTTTGGCAAAACCATTACAGTATATTTTTAAATTTCTATGATCCCTTTCTTTACCCAGAGATCACTACTGCTAACAGTCCTATATATTTTATTGCTGATTTTCTCCTATGTTTCTGCGTAGACAGACAGATGGTAGATAAATGTATAGAATAGAGTTGATATTGTAGTTATAGTTTCATACCCTGCTTCTTCCAATTAAACTGTTGTTATATCTCCTCTGTCACTCTTAGGCATATCATATTCAATGGCTGCTTAATTGTACGTTACTTGGATTTTCTATAATTTTATTAACTGGCCCTTGTTTGGGAACTTTAGGTTTGTTTTGTAATTTGGGGGCACAAATATTTGATAACATTTGACTGTTTCCTTTGGTTAGTGTTCTAAAAGTGGAATTGCTGGGTTAAAGGGCATGGGCATTTGAAAGGATTTGATAAACAGTAATTCACTTCCAGAGAGTTTGTACTTGTGTCCTTCCCACATCCTAGTGTTGTCTTACCCTTGTATTACAACTGCCCAACCTATGGATGGACTCTTCATGGAGAAAGAGGCCATTGTCCTGAAATGGATGGGCTATGGAACCTTCCCATCATTTTTGTTACAGGACAATGATGTCGATAAGCCCGCAATAGCAGCCTACCTCCTCTTTTATTCAAATGCTTTGTTTCTTCCACTGCTGCTGGAGAAGGCTAGTGAGCACAAGACCAGGAACTCAGAAAGAAGAAAACATGGCCAGAAATCAGTTACCTGTTTTTTTTCTCCAAAACAAATCCAATCCGTAACAGGAAAGAGACGGAAAGGAGAAGATGAAATGAACCAAAGTGATTGTTAGCGGCTCACACTTCCTCTCAACAAATCATGTAATTTAAGCTGCAGGAGGCAGATTTCGTATCAATAGAATCATTAGTTCATGAAACAGGAAACGGGTTGATGTTGGTGGAAATGTTGGCCAAATTAATCCCGAGGCAACTTCTAGAAAAATCACTGTTTGCAAAACCCGTAGCTGCCCCTGAGTGACCTGAGAAGCCCTCTCTGGCTGACCCCTTCTTCCTAATCCCTTTGTTTCATTAAGTTTTTACTATGAAATATTGTAGATACGTGAAAAAGGTGAACCCACAACCCAGCTTGTTAAACATAAAAGCCTCTTGCTCATTACTATACCTCCTCTTTCCACCTTCACACCCTTGTACCCACAAATAACAATTATTCATAATTTAGTGTCCATCGTGCCCATGTATCTTATACTTTACTATACACGTTTGTATCCCTAAACAAAATGTAGCATTTCTTCCCCTTTTTTTTTAACTTTTACAAGGATACTGAATGCTTCTTTCTGTAACTTGTTTTGTTCCACATACTGTCCGTGAAACGTATTCATGTTGAACACGTAGCTCAAGTTCATTGATTTTTGCTGCTGTTAATACTCCTTTGTATGTATATACCATTCATCCACTCTCTAAGGATGAATATTTAGGTGGTTTCTAGTTTATCATCATTAAAAACAACGATGCTACATATCTTCTTGCGCAAGTTCCTTCGGGTTTCTATACAGCTGTGGTCAAAAGGTCTGCACAGCATTAACTTTTCTAATTACTGCCCATTTGCTGTTCAAGAGAGCTGTATCTTCTGTATCCTTGCCCCACGCCTCATCAGCTCAGTAGTACCAGACTTAGTTTTGTTAATCTGATGGGTTTTAAGATGCATGTCCCTAAATACTAATTTTACTATCTTTGCATGTGTTTATTGGCCACTGGTGCTGCTTCTATGAACCCCTTCCTGTTCGTATCATTTGCTCACTTTAATTTTTAGGTTGTTTGCCCCATTTTTGAATGGCCAAATCTGGACAGAACAAACATGGTCAACCCTGAAATGGAGGAAGAGAGGCACCATTGGGAAGACAGGCTGGTTTGTCTTGATGGTGGTAAGAGGCCATTCTTCAGCCCTCAGCAGATGGAACTACAATACTACTCCACCCCTCCGGGAGGTGTGGAGCCCAAAAAAATCCCCCAAATCATTGTATTCCAGGAATGATTCCATAGAACCAAGTCAGTCTAGCTCCCCCAATGACTCAGTTCAGGGCTCTTTACTACAAACATCAGAAACCAGCTCTAGCTAATGTAATCCAAAATGGAATTTATTAAAAGGATGCCGACATCCTTCAGAAGGTTAGAGAACCAGGCTTGGACAACGGCTTCTGAAACAGGAAAGATGCCCCAAAACACTTCCCAGAACTGGCCTGGTAGAGGTACCACCCTCAACTCAGACACTGGATATACTGCATGGACTTTGGCGTTGGGGACCATACTGTGACTTAGACAAGAGTGGTTGCACTGTTGTAATGAGAACAAAAGGCTGGTTTAAGTGGGTTTAGCAGAAAATGGGAAGAAAGGAGGTGAAGGGGAAGCAGAGTAGTGAGACTGTGGCTGGAAGGGGACGTGGGGTCGGGAGGGCTTTTTAAAAGAGGAAATAGGACAGCACGTTGGTATGCTCGTGGGAAGGACCCAGTGCTCAAAAGAGAGCAGAGACTCATGGAAGCAAAGATTTGAGTAGATAGGAGAGGATGGGATACCTTGTATGGGGAGGAAGCACAGGCCATCGGAGTAATGGAAGGAAACTGAAGCAAGAGGGGACCAATGCAGGCAGCCTAACAGATTGGAGGAGGCGGACATAGAAGGAATCAGAAACGAACTTCTGTTTTCTAGGTGGAGCAGTAAGATCAATGGCCGGTAATTAAGAGAGGGAGCAGAATATTGAAGGCTTGGGAACAGGAGAGAAACAGGTAACGTTAATCAAATTTCAAAGGTTTTGGTTTTTTATTCCTGATTTTTTCATATTCTATGATAAAAATCACATGAAATAAATCCCTTACAATGGTTCACCAATGAATAAAAATTACATATCAGGTTTCATCTTTGGAATGAGCTGCCGGTCTACGAGAACAGTTTCTCCATCAAAGAACGTCATCAAGTTCTGGAGAACCTCTCACAAACCACAGTCTATTTACTTTTCTCCAGAAAGGACAATGATGGGATAGTTAACCTCTGGTTGTTCTAAGCTTAAAGTCCAAATTGTAATATTTATTCTGACTAATCTTGTGAGAACGAGGAAGGAATCTTTCAGAGCAAAGGGAAAACTGACCAATTACAATGCATCGAGACAAGTGCCGCACTGAAGAGAAAAAGAAGCCAGTTTTGCTCTTCTAGAACTGGAATGGCCTCCTCCTACTGGGAGAATCCGAACAATCTTCCATGGGTGTTAAACAGCACCGATGACTCTGTCGGCCACAGAGTCTGTGATGCTAGACGCCGTGGGTGTTTCAAAACGAATGTTCTGAAACTTGCCGCCCACACTGGCCACCTCTCTGCACCCTCTGAATTTCAACACTGGGCTAGTGGAGCAATGTCAATATTCCCCTGGCAGAAACTCCTTCCCAGAGGCTAGAGGATGAAGCAGCTCTCCTTGTAGCAGCTTCCCTGCATTGTGATTTGATAGTGTGGGGCAGGCTTGCAAATTAATTTGATTTGAAAGTTTATTTTCAGCGCAGAATTTTGCCAGGCCATGCATTCTCTCTACTGGCCCTTTCCCCAGTGTCATATCTCTGACGCTGCTTGCTGCGGGCACCAACCGGAGTATGGATTTGACCGTCAATGGTCTGTTCCGTTTCGTTTAAAATGATTATCGACCCTCCCCTCCCCCCAGCCTGGTTTCTTTCAGAGCTGATCTAATTTCTTGAGCGATCTGTGCCTGTAGACTCGTGTTAATTTGTTAATTGAGTTAGATTGCTGCCAGAACATCAGAGGACTTTCGCTTGGGTTTATCCTGTGTCTAACTGTGAAACGCTGACTGTAATGAAGCTGTACTGGTTGGGAAAAAAATGAGGGCTGATGAATTAAAGCCAGAATGTGACATTGATGAGCCTCGATCATTTCCGGGTGGTGCGGGGGGGAAGTGGGGGGGAATGCACGTGGGTCTCAGAACTGCAGAGCTCACGGAGCGGGCCTGGGATGGGGGAGACTGGTGGCTTCTAAGCAGTGTCTCCTTCTGGAAGCTTTGACACTTTGACACAGAGCAGGTAACACTGGGCTGAGAGACGTGACTCAGCGCTCTAGCTCCACTCCTGGGAGACACTCTCCTTTCCCCAGGGCGGCAGTTTAAATGCTATTTTATTCTCCATGACTCAGCTGACACAACCTCTTTGGATAAGTTCCACTGTATGTTTTGTGGGCCAGAGCTCTTAACCTAAATGCGAAGGCCCTATCGGCCAAGCAGATGGACGGAGCAGCTGCCACTTCCCAGGGAAGCCAGGAGATCCCCCTGGGCCAGGGGGTAGGGGTTTCCTGCGAGGATACCACGTGTGAAGTCCTCGGGGAGGCAAGGCATGCTGAGGATGTGAGTTACCACGGCAAAGCTCACCAAGGCTTCCCTGATTTGATATAAATAACTCTGCACTGGCAGCCAGTGGGAGGAGAGCCAAGTAGTAATGAATACTAGGACAAACAAACAGGCCTCCGGGATGCAGGCCCAGCCACTCCAAACCACGGCCGGCAGCAGGCTCGGAGGTGGCGGGTGAGATCGTACCAACCATATTGCATTAATCCTCGTGAGTGAAGGTAGGAAGCTCTTTAGAATAATTCAAGCTCAAACCATTAGGGAAGGCCGTGCTGCATGGAACTAGAGCGCCGACATACAGGAGCACAGCTCAAGCGTGCTGATTTGCCCGATTTGATGTTTAACGTTAGCCGACACACCAGGAGTTATAAATGGGACACTTCCTATTTCTGAAGCAGTGTGTTGAGAGGTAACCAAGAGGCGTGAGACAGTTTCAGCACCACCCCAACTAGAGCTTAGAATTCAATGGAAGTGCCTGGGAGAAGGACAAACGAGATGTAGGCTAGCAGTACTGTATCCTATCCAACACCTAACTCCTGTATACAACAGAGTTTTTATTGCATTGTGGGGCTCATGTTAAGGGGGAAAAAAAGTGAGACGAACCCAGAGTGGGAACACTGGGGAACAGGCCAATAAGGAAGGCAGAGTTGTCTTGAGCTCGGCCACCAGGGTTAGCCCTGTCATGATCAGGCTAAGCCAAGGCCGCAGTGAAAGGGGATGGGGGGAAGGGAAACGGAGATTTGAGTTTGTCTGGGATGCTTGAGTCCCCTCTGGATAAAAGCATCCCCATCTTAGGCCCTCGGGAGTCCCCCAGATTAAGATCAACCAATGAGCTCAGAATCAACCAACATGAAAAATACAGGCAAACAGGCCACCATGCGTGAGAATCAGCAGAAACTATGAACCACAGAATCAAACTCCCTTCCTTCAGGTTAATGAATTAATCGGATACAAAAACATAAAATAACGATGTATCAATGTTTAAAGGTGGAACAAAGGAATCACAAAATAAGTAAGCAATAAGAGACTATAAAATGACCAGGAAGATTATGGGAAAAAAAGTAAATTTGAAAAATGAAAAAATATAAAAGTTAACAAAACACACCTCAGTTGAGTAGGTAAAAGAGAAAATTAGTATAGCTGAAGAGATTATTTTTATTTAATCCTTGAATATTTATTGAATCTTTACCGCACGTCAATTACTGTTCTAGGCCAGGGGAGTATAGCAGTGAACAAAACAGACAAAAGTCCTCGCCCACACACAGGTTACAAAATAGATAACAAATAAAATACATAGCATAATAGTTTGAAAACCATAAATCAGGGGAAAAGGATAGAGAATGCCAGGTGTGAGTAGAGCTGTATTTTAAATAGGAAGGACAGAAAAGCCCCTGCCAAGAAACTGACATTCCTGTAAAGATTTGAAAGAGATGAAGGAACAGCCCATGAAAATACTGGGGGTGGGGGGGCGAGAAGCATTTCAGGTCAAAGGAACAGTGAGTATCGTGGCCCAGAGGTAGGGGTGGGGATGCACTGGATAAATCTGACCTCCTGGAAAAGAGGTCTGTATGGGTGGAAAGAAGGCAGGGGGGTCCAAGAGGTAGTAGGGGGCAGGTCCTGGGGCCTTGCAGGATAGCAAGGGATGATGCCAGGTGGCAATCACACCTTAAATGCCCATATGCAGTCAGTGCTTATGAATTTAACTGTAAAATGCAGCTCGCAAGTGACCCTAAAGCTCCTTCCGTCCCGGCTTGCCTGGCATTCCTTCTCTTGTATCTGGAATCCTCTCCTTCCCATAGTCCTTCGTCTTTGATGTTTTCCCTGACCTCTTCTGTCTGATTTATTTGCACCCCTGTCCCTGTTTCTATCTCAGTCTGTACTTAAAGAACGGCCATTATATCATGTTTACTGTTTTCTGCCTTCAACCAGGAGCTCCTTTAAGGATGAGGATGAGCCACGGCTGTCAAAGGCAATGCTCAGTATATTGAAATGGGCTCTACAAAATCCCAGATTATTGCAGGAAAGGGCTAAATGGTGACTGTTTGCAACAAGATTCTCTTACCAGATTTGGTTTGCCTCTAATTTAAGTGTACTGTTGAATGTGCAATCAAGATTTTAGTAATTATGTACAAATAGTTCTTGTTATAAATCAAAGTTGTTATTACTGCCTTAAGCTCTGGCTTTGGTAACAAGTCTTTTCTTGGAGATCGTTCTGTTCTCCTTGTGTCAGCTGCTTCACTCGACTCCCAGGACCATTCTCCTACAAAGCTGCACGTTCGGTGTAGCTGGTCATGAAGGGCAGATACTACTTTCCCAACACAGTCAGAGTAAATCTTAAGCAGCTCCCTCACCAAGGAGAGAATCAGGCCTCTAGTCCTGAAGGCAGGATTCTAGCCAGAAGGCTGGGATGTTTTGTCCAGGCCACCATGACCTCCTGCACAAAGCTCTCCAAGGAATTATTGGGATCTAAGTTCATTCAACTTGAAGAAAGCTCTGGAACACAAGCTGCAGGGCAGAGTTGTGCCATCTTGATGTAAGAGGACCAGCGTTTTGTACCCCTGCCATTGTGCCCTGGCAGTTCATCAGGCTGCTGCTGGCAAGGGCAGCATGATTCTGGGAGTAGGGGGTAGCCTCTGAGGCAAGGCAGCTCCCGGGTGCCCTGAGCAGTTGGGGGACAGGTGTGCAGGCCAGGTAAAGAACACCTGGGTGGGCATCCACAGCCACAAATTCACACTTCGAGAAGATTCAAACTGGAACTAGATGGCTTCGTCAACAAAGGTGAAGAAAGCACAAAAACCTATATATTTTTCCTTCTTTTCCCATGAGGAACTAATCTTAGTAGCAAACCAAGAGGAAGGGGTTCTTTAAGGAATGTTGCCCTATGATGAGGTAATCTACCCATAGCCCAAGATTTCCATGAAAGTTCTTCCCTGTCACCATCAAATGGCTCAGCTACTACTGGGCACATACCCTGAGAAAACCATAATTCAAAAAGAGTCATGTACTAAAATATTCATTGCAGCTCTATTTACAATAGCCAGGACATGGAAACAACCTAAGTGTCCATCATCAGACGAATGGATAAAGATGTGGCACATGTATACAATGGAATATTACTCAGCCATAAAAAGAAATGAAATTGAGCTATTTGTAATGAGGTGGATAGACCTAGAGTCTGTCATACAGAGTGAAGTAAGTCAGAAAGAGAAAGACAAATACTGTATGCTGACACATATATATGGAATTTAAGAAAAAAAATGCCATGAAGAACCTAGGGGTAAGACAGGAATAAAGACACAGACCTACTAGAGAATGGACTTGAGGATATGGGGAGGGGGAAGGGTAAGCTGGGACGAAGTGAGAGAGTGGCATGGACATATATACACTACCAAATGTAAAATAGATAGCTAGTGGGAAGCAGCCACATAGCACAGGGAGATCAGCTAGGTGGTTTGTGACCACCTAGAGGGGTGGGATAGGGAGGGTGGGAGGGAGGGAGATGCAAGAGGGAAGAGATATGGGAACAGATGTATATATATAACTGATTTACTTTGTTATAAAGCAGAAACTAACACACCATTGTAAAGCAATTATACTCCAATAAAGATGTAAAAAAAATAAAATAAAAATAAACTTGTCTAAAGCATGACAACATATACTTTTCCAACTTCACCAAGGGACCCCGTCTCTGCATTCTCCAGCATCTCTCTGCCAGAGTCTCCACAGCCCCCCACTGGGCTAGGACAGACAGGTCTCTACTATTTTTAGCCCCAAGTCCCCATTATCACCCCCATTTCCAGCCATGGCAATTTAAATTCCCTAAACCTGTACCAGCTGGGCAAGAAGACCCAGATGTGGTCATGACCAAGAGCAACTCCAGAGCAGGAAACCTTACATCGGAGGCCAGCGCCCCCAGAGGATGATCCATTCCTTCATTTTTTTAATCAGAGAGAGCTGTGGTTTAAACCAACAGCTGAATTGACATCAACCACACACACAGGCTTTGATTTGACTTATAATCAAAAGGGAAAAATACTGCTCACCTCTCCACTTTCTCTTGACATTGCATCTGCTATTATTGTCCACAAAGCCTTCGTTTCCAGCCCAGCAGAGACATTATAAAAGGGCTTCTAACTACTCTTTAAAAAACAAACCAGTGTGTCTGAAGCTCTATTGTCCGCCTCCCTTCTTGTTCCAGGCATATTCATGTACCTCCCTGGTTCCTTGTGAGCTGGACCCAGGGAAACCCCACTGGGTTTGCATCTCTTCTACAAAACACACCCAGTTCTCACCTAGGTCACATTGAGAAACCTGTATGTTCCCCTCCATTGTGGCCTTTGGTTCAAAATAAATTTAAAAACCTCAAACAAAACTTCTAATAATAGATGAAAACAAAAACCTACTGTATCAAAAGAACTAGTCATTTACCCACTGGAGGTATGAATAGCTCATGCCTTGCTCTGCATCAAGGCGCTGAATAGAAAAACGCATACGTTAAATATATATTTAAGCCTTACCTCAGACAGATGACTAATGGGTGTTATGCTGTGCTGTGTTTTTTGTTCAACCCACAGAGATAGTTATTTACTCAATAAAATTTAAACAGTTATCATAGCATAATTGGAAGCTGAGGGTAGCATTTCTCTCTTCCCTCCCCTTCCCAGCTGCAGTTGACAGAATCATGCCATAGACAACATGATTATTAGTTTGCTTCTCTAGTTTTGTGACAGTTTATGAAGAGGAAATCCACAGGCCTCATCTTCTTTCACAGCCCTCCTGAAGCTGTCCTTGCAAATTCTTGCCTGACCTGAACTGCCACCCCTTATTTCTAACTGATTTGTTTTCTCCACTCCTCAGGAAGGTGGTTATTCAAGCTCACTATTTAGGAAGGGGCGACTAGCCAGCTATACAGTTCTCTCCTTTCTCATTTATGAGCTTTCCAGGGCTAGGAAGGTTTTGAACCATCCAAGAGAACCACTGGGCCTCTATCCAGTGGTCTGAGGGTAACATGGATGCTTAAAGGGTTTCAAGGTCAGGAAATATTAGGAATAGCTGGCACCTGGGGACTCACAGAACAGCTTGCCCATCCAGCAGGTGAGCTAACCAGAGCCCAAGGGAAGGATGTTTCCGCAGCTGACAGCTAGTTAGTAGTTAATAGCTAGCTAGTAGAAGAGCCGGGTCAAGATCCAGACTAGGTCATGGTCACTCCCCCATGGGGCTCCTGTCCCCTCCCCCCACCCTATACAATGGCAGTTTCCTGGGCAGCTCCGGGAGTCTCTCTTGACGTTTTGGGAGGTACCATCCTTCTGGAGTGACTGAATTTCCACACTGCATCCTGGGCAATATGAAACCCAGGGTGGGGCAAATTAACCTCTATTTGGAAGGTAACCAATAAATCACTCCAGTTCATCAACATATGGTTCAGAAATCATGAAAAGGTGGCACAGTGGTTAAGAATCCACCTGCCAATGCAGGGGACACGGGTTTGAGCCCTGGTCCAGGAAGACCCCACATGCCGCAGAGCAACTAAGCCCGTGCACCACAACTACTGAGCCTGCGCCCTAGAGCCCGCGAGCCACAACTACTGAGCCCACATTCCACAACTACTGAAGCCCGCATGCCTAGAGCCTGTGCTCTGCAACAGGGGGAAGCCACTGCAATCAGAAGCCCGTGCACCGCAACGCAACAAAGGGTAGCCCCCGCTCGCCTCAACTACAGAAGGCCTGCATACAGCAATGAAGACCTAACGCAGCCAAAATTAAATTAATTCATAAATTAATTAAAAAATAAAGAAATCGGGCTTCCCTGGTGGCGCAGTGGTTGAGAGTCCGCCTGCCGATGCAGGGGACACGGGTTCGTGCCCCGGTCTGGGAGGATCCCACATGCCGCGGAGCGGCTGGGCCCATGAGCCACGGCCGCTGAGCCTGCGCCTCTGGAGCCTGTGCTCCACAATGGGAGAGGCCACAACAGTGAGAGGCCCACGAACCGCAGAAAAAAAAAAAAAAAAGAAATCATGAAAAGAAAGCATATGTTTGGTGCATATCTTGAGAATACACAATGGCCCTTCCTGAACCCACTTTAGCAGGTGGCAATAATTCAGCCATTTTCTGTGCTTTCCTGTAGCGTTTCTGTTGGTGGGATGGGCAGTGGATCCTACTAGAAAGGAGGTGCAGGCAGCCCCGAGATTTCAATCTGTCTTCCGTTTGGCATGATATCACCTGCTGCCTTTCTTGGAAAGGCCAGAGGCCTCACTGCCTTCTCTTCCCACTCAGTCAGGCCTTCCTCTACCTGCATATCACGGCTACAGAGCTCGAATGGCTGACATGCCGGCCTGCAGGAAGTCCTCAGCTCATCAGCGCCTCTGAGTCCTCCTTAGAGAGGCACTAGGAGCAAATAGGCAGATGAACAGATACAGGTGGGCTTTGTTCCAGGGAAGAAGGTGGATGAAAATGCAGCAACCCAAAAGGACACAGAGACTCTGCTGGCAGATGTCCTGTCCTCCTTTTCATGTGCTTCTGTTGATGCCTCCATTCCTGATGTCTTCAGACACCAGCCCCTGCTGGCTGGGAGCACAGGCACCAGGTGACTGTCCTGTCTAGAACCTACCAGTGCTCTGAAAATGGCCTCTCTCCCATCCACCAGAGGGGAATAAACAGTGCCACGGAGATGTAAATCATCATTCATGGAGACACTGCTTTATTGGAAAAGGTATTTTTCTTTTCCAAAGGGGATGAAGGAGTATTGGCCAACTGGTTATTTGAGTTTATGGAAACTACAGCATAAGTCGCTAATGTTTTCCAATTATTTTCAGTGACAATTGTGAATTAAGGAAAAGGCAAGACGGCTTGGGGATTTTTCCACCTAAAGACAAAATATCGCCTGCACCCAGGAGCTCTCAAAAAATAGTAAGAAATGTTACCTTGAAAAATATATCAAACAAGAGAAAGAAAAGTACCTTTGTGTTGCCTTCTGAGCTATTAATTGTTAAAGCAGTTTTCTCGGACAAAATGCGCTGATTAATTGTATCCTCATAACCAATGACCATACACGTGAAATAGAGCACCTGGTGATTAAGCCTGTTAAAGATCTGTCTAGGCAAGGTATAAGAAATTAAGCCCCACTTCCCCACGGCCCTTCTCACTGCAACCATTGCTTACAAAAAGTGATCCTATGTTTTTACGTTTCTATGACCCTATTTCCAGCACCCAGTAGCCCACGGTTGCCCCCATCTTTCTCAAGTCATTGGCCGAGCTCCTAAAGCTGCTGTGGGCCTTCAGCTTACATCCAGCCTCCCTGATGCTCTAGAGCAGGCCGCTTAGGGGACGGGCTATAGCTCTGGAAGGCTACAGCGAAACGGCTAGGTGCTGGCACCCACAGCTGCTTCGTGAGCAGAACTGTGCCCCAGCCTGTAATCTCAGGATATTTATACCTACTGTCTTGGTTTGGATTTCCTCTTTCCCAAGAGCAGAGCCTGAGTAAAGAACTGGGAGTAGGTAGAGCATTTGGAAAACGTAATCACTTCCTAAGGCTGCTGAAACAAATTAGTACAAACTGGGTGACTTAAAATAACACAAATGTATTTTCTCACAGTTTTAGAGGCCAGAAGTCCAAACTCAAGATGTTTGCAGGGCCACGCTCCCTCTGAAGGTTCTAGGGGAAAATACTTCCTCGCCTCTTCCAGGCTCTCGGCAGCTGCTCACAACCCTTGGCGTTCCCTGGCTTGTAAGCGCATCACGTGGCCTTGCGCTGCGTGTTCCTCTTATAAGGACATACTCGTGGGATTTAGGGCCCACCAGAACCCAATCACCTCCATCCTTACCTTAATTACATTCTGAGGTTCTGGGGGAATGTGAAATTTCAACCCAGCACAGGGCTCAAGGATCCTTAACTCTGGAATTACCTAATGTTGACAGTGAGACTAAGCTGAAAAGGTAGGGAGGATGTCGTGGAAGGGGATACACAGCTGGTACCTCCCTCACCGCCTACTCCTATGGCTGAAACTTTCCCATGAACAATTTCTAAGCAACCTGACTCAGTCTTCAAGATGCAGTCCTCTGAGAAATGGCAAATACCTCTGAGAAAGAATTTCTCGAGCTACTATTCTCAAAGGGGTGGGGCAATTAGAATCATGTGACAGGAAGTCTTATCTGGCCCGGGGCCTGGGGTGGGAGGAAGGAGTACTTTGCAAATAAATTATTTCCACAGTGAAATGCTGGCACTCCTGCAAATGTTTTCTACGTCTCAGGTGTGTAACTTCTATTTCAAGCCATGATTAGGCACTTCCTTGCAATCCGTTGACTCCAGCACTTGTCTGGGGCCTGGGAGGAGGTGTGAGTGGGAAAAGAGAAGGTAAGGTAGACCAGGGGGTAGCCGCCTGAAAGGGCCAACCGTCCACACTTCACTCATTTCATATTTCCTAGAATAATAAACCTAAAATTTGTAGCAGGGATGGCAAATCCAGTTGAAATCTGGTGAGAAAACGTGTGACTGAGCAGAGTGCTGTGTTCGGAAAGATTCTGAGGCTGCATCTGTGTGCTAAGTGGGAAGAGAGTCACGATAAAGTCACCATCTGCCACAAACATCCCCAGGGACTCTCTGGGCACGTGCTGCAAATCTGTCATCCCTGGTGTATAGCTTTGTTTGGACCATTTCCTAAATATGTTGTTGCCATACATAGGTAACAGATTTTTATGTCCTGATATATAAAAACATACAAAGTCATAGAAACAAGTTATTTCTATGCTATCACTACTTTTTCTTATTTCTAAAGACATCTTGATACTCAATGTACAAGTTGACTTTTTTTTTTTTGCGGTACACGGGCCTCTCACCGCTGTGGCCTCTCCCGTTGCGGAGCACAGGCTCCAGACGCACAGGCTCAGTGGCCGTGGCTCACGGGCCCAGCTGCTCTACAACATGTGGGATCTTCCCGGACCGGGGCACGAACCCACGCCCCCGGCATCGGCAGGCGGACTCTCAACCACTGCGCCACCAGGGAAGCCCACAAGTTGACTTTTGAATCGTAAATTCTAAGAGGCAAGGCACTGTGTCTGTTTATACTCTCCAGCTGAGTGCATGCTAGGTATCATGTGTGACCAGGATTACTGGGCTTAGGCCACGCCTGAGCTAAGTTCCTTGAAATGGGGGTGGATGAGTGAATAAAAAATTGGGGGTGGGAGTGTTTTAGTCCCAGTTCTCTCCCTAAGGGCAGCTGCATGCACCCCCATGGGTAATTTCAACCCTTGGCATCTCAGTTTCCCCATCTCTAAAATGCGAATAAACACCTATCTTCTGACAAGGGTTGGTGTGAGGCATATATGGAGCAGTCGTGTAGCCTAGGAGCAGAGTGGGAGATATCTTTTAGAAATCATTCCTGCACAACCTGAGGGCAGTGCCGTGACAAATAAGAACGTTTGCATGAGGAGGGTACTGCCCAGGAAATCCGGCTCTGATTGTTTTGTTTTGTTTTTTTTTTTTTTTGCGGTATGCGGGCCTCTCACTGTTGTGGCCTCTCCCATTGCAGAGCACAGGCTCCGGACGCGCAGGCTCAGCAGCCATGGCTCACAGGCCCAGCCGCTCCCCGGCATGTGGGATCTTCCCGGACCGGGGCACAAACCCGTGTCCCCTGCATCGGCAGACGGACTCCCAACCACTGCGCCACCAGGGAAGCCCCCGGCTCTGATTGTTAAAGGGAGACATCTGGAAGTCTCCAGGGCCCAACCGTTCTGAGGATGCCAAACAAGGAAACGCGATAATCTGAAAAGTCAGCAGTGCCCCCGGGACGGGGAACACTCCGAGAGCGACGGTGCCGGGAGCTGACCTTTCCCCACGTGGGCACCGTCTGCAGGGGCCCTGGACAGGCGGCCAAGGTCATCTGACCTCACGGCCAGTCCCAGAGGACACTATCAGGGGCTTTAGAAATTACTCAGTTAAACGTCTGCATGTGAGAAAGCAGTAGAAGTCGTTTTTGCCAGGTTCCCAAATGAGTGGCTAAAAGGGGACAAGAACCTTACTTTCCAGATGCCAGGAAAAAAGAGAACGTCCAGGGAGCTGGAGGGGAAGCCCGTCTTCCCTGTGAAGAGCTGGCTTTGGGAGATGAGCCTTGAGACGAGAGGGATGCCAGCTGGACTTTGATATCCGTGGGTTCCTTCCCAGGGAAAGGGTGGTAGCTTGAGCAGGAAAAAATCCACGTGTGAGGGCTTCCCTGTTGGCACAGTGGTTGAGAGTCCGCCTGCCGATGCAGGGGACACGGGTTTGCGCCCCCGTCCGGGAGGATCCCACATGCCACAGAGCGGCTGGGCCCGTGAGCCATGGCCGCTGAGCCTGTGCGTCCGGAGCCTGTGCTCCGCGACGGGAGAGGCCACAGCAGTGAGAGGCCCGCGTACCGCAAAAAAAAAAAAAAAAAATCCACGTGTGGGATTGTTTAAATCTGTTGAATCCTGTGCAATGAAACTAGCTTGACGGTAAGAAGTCATGGGGTCGTGGGAGCAGAAGGGGTTGGTCCTGAGATCCAAACCCCAGGGGTGAGACCACTGAATTTTCTGGTGAAAGGTTGTGAGTTAAAGACAGGCAAGTGGGAACAGCCTGCCTGGTGCAGGGGGAAGGGGAGGGAGCACTGTCTGTAGAACAGGGGTTCCCAACCCCCAGGCCGTGGACCTGTATCAGCCCTCAGCCCGTTAGGAGCCGGCGGCGCAGCAGGAGGCGAGGGTGGTTGAGCGAGCAGAGCTTCATCTGCTGTTCCCCGTCGCTCCCCGTCGCTCCCCATCGCTCCCCATCCTCCCATTCCGCCTGAACCATCCCCCAGCCCACGTGGAAAAACTGTCTTCCATGAAACCGGTCTCTTGTGCCAAAAAGGTTGGGGACCCCTGCTGTAGAGAATTTTAAAACGCTAGTAAAACCATCTAAAAGTTGGTCTGCCTTTCATTACCACCATGCTCTGGCAATTCTAAATGTTAATGATACAAGATTCTTCCCCAAATCATCTTTTGTTGGTCTATGTTCTAAACAACTGTGGTTACTGTAGAGTTCAATATTATATACTTAAGCCTCAATTAGCACATTCGTGCTGTTTATCTTTTAATAAATATTCGACGTGGAAGTTAATTTGGCTGTCACCTGGAGAGGACTCAGCTACATGCGTTTGTTCCCAAACAGGGCATGAGATGTTAACAGTGGGGGTGATGGTAGACAGAGGTGCGAACTTGAGTGGCTTTATTTCTGCTGTTCTATGTAAGCATACAAAAATATTTGCAAACTGTCAGAATCCACCTTGAACAAGGTACACAATGCTTCAAAATTGTTCCTGGAACATCAGTGCAAAGAAACTGGAAAGAGGCTGCTACTTCTGCCAAAAAAAAAAAAAAAAAAAAAAAAGCTGAGGAAATGGACAGTTATATAGAAAACTATATATGTAGTTTATATAGAAAAGAAAATCATATTCAAAGAAGAAATGTTAGGAGAAATGACTGAAGATGTTAATCTTACATTTGCCAGATGAAAGGGCAGCATGTGAAGCCTGAGTCACTGTGGCCAGAAACTGGACAAGTACTTGGTGGTTCAAATAAGTCCAGTTTGCCGTCATTCCAACACTTTCACTGATTTTTGCAGAAGAGAAACTTGAGAACCAAACACAACAGAAATTTGTGATGTTTCCTGGTGATGGGTTTTAGTGAAAAACTTTCAACTGCAGAGACCTTTGAAAGCTGCTAGAATCGATCCTGAAGAAGGAGGTTGTATTGTCAATTCTGGAATTTGCTGTGACATGAGATTGAGCTGGGTCTTTGTCAAAATTATCTTTATGCTTCAGACTTTCCCCAACTACTTATATGTCCCTTGTTACAGGTGAGAGAAAACTTCAGGAATTAAAATGAGTGAAAAATATTCCTCAATCAACTATGAACTAGATTGACAAGTCTGGCTATGTTGCGTACTGAATGTGAATATTCACGATTAATTTTGATGAAATCGTTGACAAATCTGCGGAAGTCTCAAAAACAAAAACTGTAATGTTCTGTTTGTTACCAGCATGGAGGCAAAGGGTTTTCACCTTTTCTTTGAAAAAAACAAGGGATTTCCCTGGTGGTCCAGTGGTTGAGACTTCGCCTTCCAATGCAGGGTGTGCAGGTCGGGGAGCTAGATCCCACATGCCTCGTGGCCAAAAAACCAAAACATAAAACAGAAGCAATGTTGTATAAATTCAATAAAGACTTAAAAAAATGGTCCCCATCAAAAAGAAAAAAAATCTTCAGAAAAATCTTAAAAAAAAAAGAATAAAGTAGTTGGCATTTTTTTAAAAAAAGAGACTAATTTAAAAGTATTTACTTTTTCCTTTTTGGGGTAATGTACTATTTATTTACTTATTTATTCACTTATTTATTTAACTACCATGATTATTTGTGAAGTTTAACAAAAGAAAAATATCATTGCCTGCATTTCTTTCTCTGCTGTTATAGATACTTTAATTTCATGATTATTACTAAAACTTTGTTGTATGGTAGGGGAGTTGTTAAAAAGAATCCACTCCAGGTGTGAAATACATGAGGTCCACCACTGGCACAAGCATAACATTCTAGGAGTTTCTGCCCATTAAATGTGACATTCACTCGTATCAAGAGAATAATAATAATATATAATTTTGTAATAACAACAGCACCAACACTGATATTTACATTTCTATGGTTACCCTTTATCACACAGCAGATATTTGCCATCTGCTTCTCTTCTGGGCTGCCTAAAGGGAAAGTCTGCTGAATCCTGTTGGATGCAGGTACCTTGATTCAGGGGGAAATGTCAGCTTCCACTCTGAGGTTCTCTTATTTCAAACCAAGACCAGCCCAAGGTAGGACTGTGAAATCTGGGTGGTTTATCTCTGGCCCTGCAGCCTGCCTTTCGTTCTCTTCTGTCTCAGGAATTTAATTCCTCTGCCTCACATGCTTTCTTCACCTGCCTTCTCAAATCCTCACCTACTGAAGGCCGTGTGATGGATACAGTGGAGAAAGCGAGGGTCTTAAGGGATAAAATAGACCTAGTTTATTGTTTTATTAAATTTTTATTGCAGTATTGTTGATTTCCAATGTTGTATTAGTTTCAGGGGTACAGCAAAGTGAATCAGTTATACATATACGTATATCCACTCTTTTATAGATTCTTTTCCCATATAGGCCATTACAGAGTATTGAGTAGAGTTCCCTGTGCTATACAGTAGGTTCTTATTAGTTATCTATTTTATATCTAGTAGTGTGTAGACCTAGTTTTTGATATTTTCATAAACAAATCAATGTAAGGACTGAATGTAACTTAATAAAGTTAATTTGTTTATTTTTTTAATTTATTTTATTTTTTTTTTGCGGTACGCGGGCCTCTCACTGTTGTGGCCTCTCCCGTTGCGGAGCACAGGCTCCGGACGCGCAGGCTCAGCGGCCATAGCTCACGGGCCCAGCCGCTCCGCGGCATGTGGGATCTTCCCAGACCGGGGCACGAACCTGTGTCCCCTGCATCGGCAGGCAGACTCTCAACCACTGCGCCACCAGGGAAGCCCCAATTTGTTTATTTTTAAAGTTAATTTATTTTTTATTAAAAAAAAACAAGACCTAGTTTTGATGTCCTGGCTCTCTTACTGGCTGTATGACCTTGGGCAATTCATTCTCTGAGCCACGACTTTTTTAATCTGTACAATAGAGATAAGAGCAGATTATGAAAATTAAATGAGTAAACATATGTAGAGGACTTAGCATAGTGTCTGCCCCTGTAGGCACCAAAGCTATGGACTCCAGGAAGGGATGTTCTAATGACAGAATTTGAGGCATCAGACAATATGGAGTTGGGACGAATTTTAGGGGCAACCAGTAGTTTCTTTTGAGAGACCTGCTCTGCACTGCCTTAGAGAATTTAACAGTTGGAATACGGCTTTGGCCCTCTCACTAGGGACCACCTGAAGCTCTAACTGAAAGGCTGAGATGGGTTAGTAATCCCTGCTACGGAAAAGGAAGCAGACAATGCGGGCACGTGGAGCTCCATACTTGCCTTTCCTGTCCTTGCTTCTCCGCTGTCAAAGCCAAGCATGTGTCCTTCATCCTAAGGCAACCCTTTCCTGACGGGCTCAACATGGCAGTGGAATACAATCTGGAGATTTAAGCAAGCACAAATATACATCTGGCTTGTTTGAATTCAGGTGGTGTTTTCCTTGAGCCGGTCTCGTCATTGCAGAGGCGGGGCCAGGACAAATCTTAAAGAGCCACTTGGCAACTCTAACGATTGGCAAAGAGGAAAGACATGGGTAAACAGTGTTTTTAAAATATGTTAAATGCCAAGCATCTGTGTTTCATTTCTAATGTTTATTTATGGATATTTGCTGCTATTTTTCAGGAATTCTAGTAGCAGTTATCCAACTATTGCAAACCTCCACCTGTTTCTGGGGAAGGGCTTCTGAAATACGTTCACGCTTCCAACAGCCTACGTAGAGTGAGGGCAGACGTGTCCTTCGGGGGTGATTTCAGGGACACCAGAAGGTCCCTGTCTTCCAAAACACTCCTACCACCTTCTTGGTGGTGAATAAATGAGGAAAACCTCATCTAGTGAAGAGCAGTGTACAAATGTCCGTTGACATAAGGTTCCTGATAATCAATTTTTTCCTGAGACCAAGTTTTAATAGAGGAGAAAAGGGAAGGGGATGGGGGCCTGCAATTTAAATGAGAGACTAATGAAAGGGATACATAAAAAGAAATTGAGGGCTTCCCTGGTGGTGCAGTGGTTGAGAGTCCGCCTGCCGATGCAGGGGCCACGGGTTCGTGCCCCGGTCTGGGAGGATCCCACCTGCTGCGGAGTGGCTGGGCCCGTGAGCCATGGCCGCTGATCCTGCGCGTCCGGAGCCTGTGCTCCGCAACAGGAGAGGCCACAGCAGTGAGAGGCCCGCTTACCGCACACACAAAAAAAAAAAAAAAAAAAAAAAGAAATTGAAGGTGCTCAATATCAGATTTGTCTATTTCACCATGTCCCTGGGATGGTGCAGACGGAGCGGTTGCCATGAGCCTCCAGTGCTCAGATTATTCTAAGGAAGTCAGCACACCTGCTTTGTCTTTTGGGCTCTGTCCCCAGAGCCATTCTGCTGGCAAATTGGAAGGCAACGGGGAGCCCCCTGCGTCCCTCTCCACTGTTCATAAACCAACAACCAACATCGAAGCTGGTGAAGGTGGGGCTGACGGGATTTGCTCTAGTTGTAAGTAGGGCAAAACTCTGTACCAGAGTATTGGCAGCTTTGCTTTGGTGATTGTTGTGTACTGATTATGTCAACCTCTTGTGTTTATAAAGCCTCCAAACTTCTCAGAAGAGCAGCAGGGAAAGAAGGAGCGAGTTATTTCTTGAGGACCTGCTAGGGAGTTTCATGTTTTACTTCCTGGCCTCATCACAGCACCACAAGAAAAGAACTATTTTTGGCAGCTCACAGCCTCGGAAATTGAGGATCGGGAGGATGTCAGGAAGCTGGTGTCCGCCAGAACCTCTGTCGCTTAGGAAACGCAAACTCTTCTATAGTCAATACAAGGGGAAGCCTCTTTCAAGGTACACGGTGGTGGCAGCCAGAGAACTCTTCTCAGAGTTTTTTGCTTTGTTTTGTTTTGTTAAACTTTTTAGTCCTTTTTATTTTTAGCCTGACCCCACATCTGACTTCCATGTTTAAATACTTCGGATGCAAGAACTTGGCTCAGATCCCACCGGAAATGCACTTAATCCTGTCACATGAAAACATCCCAGCTTTCTCAGTGGGTCCGTCTCTGAACGATCCAGAGGGTGCTAATGGGCACAGAGGGTTCTCGCCGGCTCGCCAGCACCGGGGGGCATCCACCCATGAGATGCTGACATTAGCCTTCTCTGCCCACCCAACCACTTCCACGCCGGGCACCAGGCTAAGCCGGACGGAGAATCACCTCCTATGTTAGCCCCGCAGCCCCATTCACTTGTTTCCACCTGCCCTTATGCTTTGGTTGTGTGTTGATCCGGAGCCCTTCAAGGGACGGACGTAGAAGGAACTTGATCACAGAGGAGGCTATCAATGAGGGAAGCAGTCAGAGGTTCTGTCTAATCTGAAGGTTAAGGGTAAGTAACGTCGTCCTCTACATCTGTCAGAGCAATTTAGGACTGCCTTCTGGACGTCCTCATGCATTCCGGGATTGCTTCCATTACCTGCCGACGCCCAGAGGGAAGCGCCAGGATCCTGGGCCCAACCTTCAATGGAGCGCCACCTAGCGGAATTGCTTTCAAATACCAGCAGTATGCTGCCAAGGGAGTCCCTTTTGTGTAAGGGGCTTGGCGTTTGCTTCTTATTTCAGGCGCTGTGTCAGCAGGATAATTGGGCACTTCCTAAATCCAAATAAGCCGAGTTAACATATTATGGATTTAAACAAGTTGGACGTTTATTGAGCGAGGCTCTTCACAGCCTAGTAGCTTGAGTTCCATTTACCCTTGACTAGGGGTGCAGAGTGGGCCTGTTTACACTGGGATGGAGTCCCAGGCAGCTGGGAAAGTAGCAGGGAAGGGGAGGAGAGAACAAGGCAATGTCCTGGAAGTTTTTGTAAAAGATCAGGCAGGCATGGGCAGATTAAGTGAGCGTTATCCTCATGAAAACAGAAGCAGACAGGTGACCCGGCATCCCAGGCTTCAGAAGCTGGCTCTCAGCCATCAAGAGAGGAAAATCCCTGTCTCTTCCCCACCCAGGCGGGCTGGCGTTGTTCAAAGATCCTAAATGTTTAGATTCTTTGCACATCACCTGTTGCTTAATGCGGTCTGAACACAAATGATTTCAATCCTCTCATCCCTCTTGTTTAGCGGCAGCTCAATATACTTTTATAAGGTTAGAATTTCGGGGGGGGGGCGGGGAAGGGGCTTCCCTGGCAGCGCAGTGGTTAAGAATCTGCCTGCCAATGCAGGGGACACGGTTCGATCCCTGGTCCGGGAAGGTCCCACATGCCGCGGAGCAACTAGGCCCGGGTGCCACAACTACTGAGCCTGCGCTCTACAGCCCACAAGCCACAATTACTGAGCCCACGTGCCACATCTACTGAAGCCCTCACGCCTAGAGCCTGTGCTCCGCAACAAGAGAAGCCACTGCAATGAGAAGCCCATGCACTGCAACGGAGAGTAGCCCCCGCTCGCCACAACTAGAGAAAGCCCTCGCGCAGCAACGAAAACCCAACACAGCCATAAATTAATTAATAATTAATTTTTAAAAAAGAAGGGGATTAAAAACTGTTCAGATAAACACCCACCACCCAGCTACTCTGGAACTTCTCTCTGCTAGAAGTAGTATATTCATTTCCTAGGGCTGTCTTAATAAAGTACCATGAACTGGTGGCTTGAAACAACAGAAATGTATTCTCTCCCAATTCTGGAGGCTCCAAATCCAAGATCAAGGTGTCAGCAGGGCCGTGCTCTCTCTGAAGGTGCTAGGGGAGGATACTTGCCTTCTTCCCAGCTTCTGGTGTTGCCGACCATCCCTGTCGTTCCTTAGCTTGTAGACACATCACTCCAGTCTCTCCCTCAGCATCACACGGTGCTCGCACTGTGTCCTCACGTCGTCTTCCCTTTGTGCACACCGGTGTCTTCACGTGGCATTCTGCTCTGTGTGGTCTCTTCTGCTCTTCTAATAAGGACACCAGTCCTATTGGATTTGGGGCTCACCCTCCTCCAGTGTGACCTCATCTTAACTCACTCTTTTTTTTTTTTAACTCGCCCTTGATTACATCTGCAAAATCCTATTTCCAGATAAGGTTACATTCATAGGCACGGGGGTTAGGACTTCAACATATCTTTTTGGGGGTATATTTAACCCACAAGAAATAGGAAGGGACAATGGCAGGCAGAAAACCATAAGACCAATGCCAGTTACAAGGGTGAGGGAGAGGTGATGGACACAGGGACACCTCGGTGCTGCTGGTGGTTCTTTTCCTGAATTCCCACATTCTCATCCATCCAGACCTCTGTAATATGAGGCTATGTTTGCAACATCAGATAAGACCATGATATGAACTATTATTTCGATAGGATTAGAAATATATATTTTTTTAATTTTTAAAATTTTTTGGCCGTGCTGTGCGGCATGCGGGATCTTAGTTCCCCGACCAGGGATCAAACCTGTGCTCCCTGCGGTGGAAGCAGAGTCTTAACCATTGGACCGCCAGGGAAGTCCCGAAATATATTTTAAAGACGTGCTGTTTCCTTAGAAAGGAAATAAGGGTCCACTATTTATTGGGAACACCCTTCCAGTTTATATCTGTCACTAACTTACTGCCCTTTATTTTTAGTGGGTGTAAAGAAAATAAATATGACCCATTTAACACCATCTGTGCATTTCCATTGAAATGGAGAGTCAATGAGAAATATGTAGAAACTTTCCTCTCAGTCTTTTTATCTAGGATTCCTTCTTATTTAATACATTATCTATTTGACAGGTAATTCAATAGATCCTACTGCACGAAATCATACAGCACCCATTACTTATATTTTTTACAGTCCGTATTGCCTTGTTACTGATAACACATGCATGTATGCAACACTTAAGTGTTAGGGAAATACTTTATCTCTCCTTTCAAACAGACATAATAACGATACCTGTCACTGACTGACTGTCTTCTATGCTCCAGACGCTGTGCTGATTGGTTTATATGCATTATTTTGTTTAATTCTTAAACTAATCATGCTGTCGGTGTTGTCATTCCATTTTACAGATGAAGAAGCTGAGACTTGAGTAACTAAGATCTTGCCCCAAATCACATAGCCCTTTAGTGGTGAAGCTGGAATTTAGATTCAAATTTATGATTCCAAAGCTCATACTGGACTACCTTTATATTTTTCACAGTAATCCTGGTGGATTTTCCTTGACTAATCTAGTCTTTTTTCCCCCCTCTCCCCAGCATTTGACTCACAAGAAAAGCAGCCCCAGTTTAGGTGCATACACTGACACCTAATGGTCTAAACCCATCTCAACATTCCCACATTTTACTTTTGACCGCTAGGTGGAGATATGCCTATTTTCTCTCCTCCGAAAGATCTTGAACTCTTCACCCAATCCCTTAGTGAACACATCTCCCCACGTTGGGTGCTAGAAATCCAAATGGCTATAGAACCAGAACCAGACTACTAATGAGTCAAAACACACAAAACTAGGCCTATGGAGTACCTTGTTCACCACAGTGTTTCTCTAAGCTTTATTAAAAGTGAAAATAAAATTCCACAGTGATGCCCCGTGGAATTGACATCAGCAATCCACTTATGTACAATAGACACTATAAGCTTGGAAACTACGTGAATGTGTTTTTGATCCATAAAGAGCTACATCAATGTAAAAATTGTAATAAAAATTATATATCTAATGAAGCTGAAGATGTGATGGGCAACTTTAAATAGCCTTGGTAGCTTTTTATAAAATTACATCTAATCTTTATGGACCTGGAGTAGATGGTAGATGGAGTGTAGTCTCTCTGTGGGTGTGTGATTGACCTCACAGGACAATGTGCCAGGCGCTGGGCAAGGTATAGTGTATACACTGATGACCAAATGGCATAACCCCATGGCCTGTGCCATGGTAGGTGCAACACAGACAGATGAAATCTGCCCTCGGAGTTGTGTGTGTGTGTGTGTATGAGCGTATATATGTGTGTATGAGTGTGTATATGTGTGTATGTATATGTATGTGTGTGCACGTGTGTACAGAGTTGAACCTCATTATTCATGGATTCTGTACAGTCATCCCTCAGTATCTGCTAAGGGATTGGTTACAGGACCCTGTGGATTTACCAAAATGTATGGATGTTCAAGTCCTTTATATGAAATGGCATAGTACAGTTGGCCCTCCTTATCCGCACAGGTTCTGCCTCTATGGATTCAACCCACTGCAGATCAGAATCAGACGATACGAAGGACTGACTGTATTTGCAAACTGGCACACTCACTAAAATTTATTCGTAAACCCCAAATCAATACTCGCGGTTATTTGCCCAGATGTGCAGAGTGGTCAAAAAATTGCATCACTTGATGTGACACCTTCCCAGCTGAGGGGAAACAAGACAATGGCTCTGCCTTCTTGTTTCCGCTCTCACACGGTAAACAAGTGTCCTTTTCACCATCTATTTAGTGTCACATGTTTTACACCTTTGTGCTTTTTGTGGATTTCATGGTTTAAAATGGCCCCCAGTGTAGTGCTGGAGTGCGCTGTTGTGTGTTCCTCAGTGCAAGAAGGCAGTGGTGTGCCTTAAGGAGAAAATACGTGTGCTGGGTAAGTTCCCTTCAGGCACGAGTTACAGCGCTGCTGTTGTGAGTTCAATGTAATTAATTAACAACATATATTAAGTAAGGGGTCTTCAAACAGAAACACACATAAAGCAATGTATTGACCCATTGATGAAAGAAAATGTTGTGGCCAAAGGCGTGAAGGAAACTCAGCCTGTATATTCCCTAGGACCAATGGTTCAGGGTTCACCAGTTCACATTCATGGTGACTTTAGAGACCCAAACTACTGTGAATAAGAAGAATTGTATATATCCATCATACACACACATATAGTTCTATGGAGTATTCACAGAATTCCACATGATGATGGGTGGCGTCTACAGAAATCAGCATGGCTGCTCAGCCAGCCCTCAGACGGGAGGGGAACATATTGATTAAGGTAATTAAACTAGATGAAGAAAAAGTTTAGATTTGGAGAGGCCTTCTGATTTGTAAACCAAATAGCCTAATATCTGTATCTGTCATTTAAGGCAGAAAGGTATAAATAAGAAGAAGGACTCACGGGGGTCCCTACGAATGAACACAGGGATAGAGGGGCTGGGGAGAGCTGACTTGCTGATCCCATGAGGGAACTAAGAAAGAGGGGATCCAGATTTAATCTCGTCACAATAGGTTCCCAGGATGACTATTTTAGATGTTAAAGCTTTCTTATAATTTTTCTGTTATTTTTAATTCCCTCCTCTGACTGTTTTCCTACCCTTACGGGCACTAAATTGCCTTGGATGGCTTCAAAAATATTTTCTAAGCCTATTTAGAGCTGGAGGGGAGCAAGAAAGATGTACAGCTGGGCTCCTTCTTGCAGTGCCCAAGTGGGAGAAGGAAGCCTGGGGAAAAGCGGCTGGGGGCAGCTAAGAAGGAGAGCAGCCCTAGGACCCACTGAAAAGAGAAACCGGGGGGCATCCCCACCACAGAAGTTATTCTAAGACAGCGCCCACAGGCAAACAGTCCTCGGGTGACTTCCCTCTGGCCAGCCACCCAAGAGGAGCCTGGACCTTTAAGAACCAAGTCGGATCTGATCTCCCTGTGCTGTGAGGCTGCTTCCCACTAGCTATCTACCTTACGTTTGGTAGTGTATATATGGTCATGCCTCTCTCTCGCTTTTGTGACCGTCTGGAGGGGTGGGAGGGAGGGAGATGCAAGAGGGAACGGACATGGGAACAGATGTATATGTATAACTGATTCACTTTGTTATTGAGCAGAAACTAACACACCATTGTGAAGCAATTATACTCCAATAAAGTTGTAAAATAAATAAGTAAGTAAATTAATTTAAAAAAAAAAGAACAAAGTCAGGAAGTTCTAAAGACTCCAGCAATCAGGGCTGGTGAAAAATACTGTGGCCAATCCCGAGGGTTTTGTTCATCAATCAGAGTCAAGGAACGAGGAAGACCGCTCCCCCGCTTGAGGGACAGTGTAAATACCTGCCGGAGGAATACAGAACTACTCAGAACTTCAACTCAGCTATTCAATAGCGCTTTTGTTTCTGTATCATGGAGAATGATCTTTCTACTGGGAAGTGCAAAATAAAAATAAGCTTCGAGATGTGAAACCCAGAGAGGGAGGGGCCCTCCAGCTTTAACATCTTGAGTTCATGAGACAGGCCACCAAGCTCAGATGAAGCACGTTCGGGGCGGGGCTGGGAGTGAGTGCAGGGTGGTGTCTGAAGGACCAGATGGATGAGAGAGAAAAGACAGATCCCAATGACAAGTACGATGTCATCATTTAAGAAAAAGGGGAAAGGTGGAATCTGGGAAGGATGGACAAGGAAGTGCTCATTCCAGGCTAAAGATTAGATTCTATCATTAAGTGGTCAGTTTTCAGCTCTAGCCATGGCCAAACTAACCACAGTTTCCCGTTTCATAGGATTACTAGTAGATTAGCAAATCAGGGCAGTCACAGAGCTCAGGTATGTGGATTTTGGCAAAGGTTCTCATGGTACTGTGTAAACAAGATGGAGAACTGTGAACTGTATAATATCACGTCACAACCATGGGCTGGATGATCACCTGACCCAGGGCATAAGCCTTCTGACAGCAAAGGTCCCTCCCGATTCCAGAACACAGGAGAATCAATGGGATGCCAGTTTTGAGCACAGAGTTGAGAACTTACTCTACATTTCTACTACTGTGCTTGATACTGGGAATATGAAGATGCACTCCTTCCCTAAGTGAGCTTGTTTCTCAAAAGGTTACACCCAGTAATTTCACTAAGTGTCCAGTCAGAAACTTGCACATGAACATTCTTAACAACTTTATATGTAGCCAAAACGTGGAAACAACCTAAATGTTCATCAGCTGATAAGTGAATAAACAAAATGTGGTATAGCCACATTTAAGATTTGCACATTTCATTGTATACAAATGTTACCTCAATAAAAGAACAGTAAACAACTACAAAAAATGTGGCATACGGGCTTCCCTGGTGGCGCAGTGGTTGAGAGTCCGCCTGCCGATGCAGGGGACACGGGTTTGTGCCCCGGTCCGGGAAGATCCCACATGCCATGGAGCGGCTGGGCCCGTGAGCCATGGCCGCTGAGCCTGTGCGTCTGGAGCCTGTGCTCCGCAACGGGAGAGGCCACAACAGTGAGAGGCCCGTGTCCCGCAAAAAAAAAAAAAAAAAAAAAAATGTGGCATATCCATCAATGGAATATTATTTGCCCCCCAAAAAAGAATGAAGTACTGATACATACTACAACACTGATGAACCTTGAAAATATGCTACGTGAAAGAAGACAGGCACAAAAGACTACATATTGTGTGACTTCATTTTCATTTCCTTGTCTGAAATATCCATAAAAGGCAAATCTGTAGAGACAGAAAATTAGTGGTTGCCTAGGGCTGGGGAGTGGTTTGGAAGAAAATGAGGAGTTTCTCCTCATTTTGTGATGATGAAAACGTTCTAAAATCAATGTGGTGATGATTGCACAACTCTCTGAATGTGCAGAAACACACAAAACTCCTGAACTGTACACTTCAAATGGGTGCATTATATGGTATGTGAATTTTAACTCAATAAAGCTGTGTCTAAGAAAGAGTAAACTCTATTAGCAGAAATATATGTAAACAATTACCATACATTCTGAATGGTCCCATGTCAGAGGTTCTTCTAACTTATGTGTTTACCTGTCAGTCTGTCAGACCACATGGTAAATTCCTCTAGGGAAGGAACCAGGCATTAGTCATCTTCATGTTCCCAGCTTCTAGCACAGTTCTACGCCATAGAAGATCATCACTAAATGTTAAATGCTCAGTAAATTGGTAGCATGCTAACTGTCAACTTGGTAAAATTAAGTGCAAGAGAAACAAATCCTCAGTGAGTGCTTTGTTGTAAACATGTGATATTGACACTTTCTGTAAAGTCAGTCCCCCACTTAAAAGATGCACGGTATAGCACTGAGTGCCAAATTGATCAAAAATAAACAGAAAAGGGGCTTCCCTGGTGGCGCAGTGGTTGGGCGTCCGCCTGCCGATGCGGGGGACGCGGGTTCGTGCCCTGGTCCGGGAAGATCCCACATGCCGTGGACAGGCTGGGCCCGTGAGCCATGGCCGCTGGGCCTGCGCGTCCGGAGCCTGTGCTCCGCCACGGGAGAGGCCACCGCAGTGAGAGGCCCGCGTACAGCAAAAAAAAAAAAAAAAAAAAAAAAAATAAACAGAAAGGGAAAGGCAAATCTATATTTTTGCAAGCATTTATACAGTATTGAAATCCAAACAGGTAATATATATAATATGCTGTGAATATTCCTTCTGGGGTTCTTTTGCATACACGGGATGAGATGGAGCTTTTAAGAGTAAGAATTTCATAAAGTTTTGACTGAAAGCACCATGTTGTTTACCCAGTATCAGTATCAACCATTGTTTTCTTTATTGTGCCAAGAACTTCTAACTCCAGAGCAGGTTCAATCTTCTCAAAAAGTGCCCATATTATTTGATGGGTATAAATGCCTCCAAAGGTATCCAGTGGCACATGTTGCTCAGAAGAGCCCTTTGAGGCTTCTTCTTCCGTGAATTTTGGCCATTCCTTTTGTATAAACTCCGCGTGGCTGAGCTACTCTGAATGAGAGCTTGGCAATTCAAGCCCAGCTATAGGAAAAACTTCTTTATTCAATACCATATAATGTAGCCAAATTTTTCTACTTTGACAACCTCAAAGGTGTTACTGTCCAAAAGGAGTCCTGCTTCTTTGGAATTAAATTCTTAGTATACAGATCATAGAAAAAGAAATAAAAACTCAGCTTCACTGATAGACTATTTTGCCACTCCCTTTGGCAAAAATCCAAAAGGTGAGAACATACTCATTGCTGCTGGAAATGCTAAGGGATGCAGTTCCTATAGATGAGAATTTGGCAATAGCTGGCAAAACTACATGCATTTACCTTTTGACTTAGCAATCCTACTTGTAGGAATCTATTCCAAAGATCTGCTCTCAAAAATAAGAAATGCATATGCACAAGACTTTTCACTATAACACGACTTGTAAAAGACTGGAAATAGCCCAAATGTCCATCAATAGGGAAACAGTTGAGTAAACTAAAGCACATCACATATTAGAATACTGTGTAGCTATAAAAGAATGAAGCAGTTCTCTATGTACTGAAAAGGACTGGGAGTTATTTTTAGGTGCAGCTGAGGTGCAGAAAATGTATGTAATAGGTTACATTTTCTCTAAGAGGCAAAAGAATGAAAAAATATACATTCATATATATTCAGATACATGTTTTCTTATATAAAAAAATTGAAGGCAAATCAAAACCCCCCAAAATATATTATTATAGAGAAAGGGAAGCAAGAGTGGGAACAGGAATGATAACTAAACTTTTCTAAAGATACATTGTTTTAGGGTTATGACCTTTAACTGTGTATATATTTAACAATTTAAAAGCAAAATTAAATCAAAATGGGGAAAAAGCTTAAAAAAACTCAAAAGCAGGGCTTCCCTGGTGGCGCAGTGGTTGAGAGTCCAGCTGCCGATGCAGGGGACACGGGTTCGTGCCCCGGTCTGGGAAGATCCCACATGCCGCGGAGCAACTGGGCCCATGAGCCATGGCTGCTGAGCCTGTGCGTCCAGAGCCTGTGCTCTGCAACGGGAGAGGCCACAACAGTGAGAGGCCCGTGTACCGCAAAAATCAAACAAACAAAAAACTCAAAAGCAAAGGGAAACAACTGAACCTAACTGTACATTGACCTGATAATTTAATTACACGGAAAGTCATTATTGCAAATGACTTTAAAACACTAATTATTATATTATGATATATATATATACACACATATGTATACATATATATACACATACATATATATGATCTCTTAAATATCAACAAACAAAAACCAGAAAAAAAAACCCGCAAAGAAATTTTATTTTCAGTAACCATATTGTTGGTAATGATGTGGTATTGTTATTTTGAACATATTTGTAGGATAAAACAAATAAGGAATTATGTTAATGGTATTAGGAAGCAAGATTTTCAGTATAAGAGAAAAGAATGTGAAAAATCAAAGCAAAAATTCTGTAATCCTAATTCTGAATGGCAAATATCAGTATGAACACAGAATGTACAGTATCTTTTTAAAAATTGTTTCCTAGGGGCTCCCCTGGTGGCTCAGTGGTTAAGAATCTGCCTGCCAATGCAGAGGACACGGGTTCAAGCCCTGATCCGGGAAGATCCAACATGCCACAGAGCAACTAAGCCCGTGCGCCACAACTACTGAGCCTGCGTTCTGGAGCCCGCAAATCACAGCGGCTGAAGCCCACGTGCCACAACTACTGAAGCCCACACACCCTAGAGCCCATGCTCCACAACAAGAGAAGCCACCACAATGAGAAGCCCGCGCACTGCAACAAATAGTAGCTCCCACTCGACGCAGCTAAAGAAAGCCCGCGTGCAGCAACAAAGACCTAATGCAGCCAAAAAAAAAAAAAAAAAGTTTCCTAGATATTCCATTAAAAAGGTCTAAAAACAATGACCAACCCAGTAACTATGCGTATTCCTAGTGCTAAATGTGGGTCTCTAAATACTATTTCCCAATAAAAAGAAGCAAGTTCCTTGGGGAATGGTAGATTCCAGTTCAGAGTCAGGGGATGCATAAGCCAAGCTGGAAAATCTTCTTATACAAGAAATCAAGGAAGCTATCAAAGACTACCGAGTTTTGCCTGAAGGACACAGAAACTAGTTTGAAGTGGTTCCCACTGGCCAAAGATAGGAAAACTTGAGCATCAGAAAGAATAATAACTAATAAAATGAAACACATACATTATGTTAAAATCCATGAGTTCATAAAAAGCTTCTATTGGTCGCTTTAGAAGATAGCTAAGGCACCACTCATTATTCTGAAAACTGGTAAATAAGGGGAAAGAATCAAGTGTGTATCTTATCTTTTCTGTATAAGTGATACCTTAAGGTAACCAAATATTTGCTAAGGGCAAGTTACTCTTTATAGAAGAATTAAAGCCAATATTTCAAAAATTTTATAAAGGTATTTTGTATCTTTACAAAAAATACAGAGTACAGAGAAATGTTAAATGACACCGAGGATATAGTCAGAAAAAATCAGAATGTAGGAGAATCTATAGGACAAGTGACACAGTGTATTTAAATAAATAGATGGCAAGACGATGTTCCCTCTTTTTTTTTTTTAAGAGGGGAGAGGAAGAGAGAGACTAAAACCTCCATAAAAGACATACTAACCCAGTGAAATATATGAGTCTTGTTTAGGTCTTGGATTGTACAAACTGTTAAAAGCTCATAAGAGAATTGGAGACATTTGATGATATTAAGGAATTATTATTTTTATATGGGATAATACTATGGTATGTTTAAAACAGTCTTATCTTGGACTTCCCTGGTGGTACAGTGGTTAGGAATCCACCTGCCAATGCAGGGGACACGGGTTCGAGCCTTGGTCCGGGAAGATCCCACATGCCATGGAGCAACTAAGCCCGTGTGCCACAACTACTGAAGCCCGCGTGCCTAGAGCCCATGCTCCGCAACAAGAGAAGCCACCGCCATGAGAAGCATGTGCATCGCAATGAAGAGTAGCCCCCGCTCGCCATAACTAGAGAAAGCCTGCATGCAGCAACAAAGACCCAATGCAGCCAAAAATAAATAAATAAATTAAAAAAAATAATCTTATCTTTTTTTTTTTTTTTTTTTTTTTTCTTTTTGTGGTATGCGGGCCTCTCACTGTTGTGGCCTCTCCCGCTGCGGAGCACAGGCTCCGGACGCGCAGGCCCAGAGGCCATGGCTCACGGGCCCAGCCGCTCCGCGGCATATGGGATCCTCCCAGACCGGGGCACGAACCCGTATCCCCTGCATCGGCAGGCGGACTCTCAACCACTGCGCCACCAGGGAGGCCCCTAATCTTATCTTTAGAGATGCAAACTGGTGTATTTTTCAGATGAAATATTTGTCTGGAATTTTCTTTAAAATAATGCATTGAGGATGGGGGAAAGTGGGTTGAAGTGTAAAAGAAACAAGATTGGCCATGTGTTGGTTATTGAACTTGTTTGATAGCTACATAGACCTTCATTATATTATTCTTACTCCTTTTCTATGTTTGAAGATTTCCTGAATAAATTCATACTTGTCACGAACACTAGCTTTCCTCTTTCATGATTCCCAGTAATTTTCCAAGTGTTGGTTACAGAACCGTCTGGCCCGAAAGCTGGGGCCAGACATTTCTGTCCTTTTCCATCTGTGTCCCTTCATAGGGGGCCTTCCTCACTGGGCTCCTGAGAGGGTCCCTGCTCTCTCTGCTCCCTTTTCTCCCTCCTTTGCCGCCCCTTCCCCAGGATCCTGGCATCATCCCAGCAGCAGCCCACAGGGTCATAGGGGCCATTCATCCTGCTCTGTCCAGGAAGGCAGAGCTCCATCCCACCCTGCTGCCCTGCTTAGCGTAAGTCCTAAGACTTTCTGGGTTTCTCAGAGCAAGACGTGAACAAGACAGATTGACCACTAAATATATATTATCATATTTAACATATTTATATATGTTATATCATATTTAACATATATCATATCATATATATCATATATATCATATCATATCATATCATATCATATCATATATCATATCATATATCATATTTAACAGCCTTGCTCGGCTGTCTTTCCAAAACCTCTCCTCACTGGGATAGGAGCAGAAGGAAGGCAGGCTGTAGGGGGAGAGAAAATTCCATTCTTCCACAAACAGATAATCAATTGAATATATAAATAATTTAATGAAGGCATGAATAAATGATTGATCCAGTGTCTTTAACCTCCTACTATCTCATATCTCATAAAAGATTGGAAACTTTGGCCCAAAGAATTCGCCTTTACTACAGCAGTCAACCAGCACTCATGTCTGCCTGCTTCTCTCTGTCCAGTATGTACTACGTTTTTGCCTTAACTTTGGCTTCTCAGTATACTGAATATACTGAAAGATGAGTCTGACTACTAGAGCAGTCTGTCTTCCCGTTGGAACCCTGGAAAATATGAAATTCCAAAAGTGTCAAGTTGGAAGGTTATTTTGTAATTGATGTTCCAGCCATCTCACTATATTTTCTCAACTGTACTTGTCAAGGGCTCCGCATTATTTCTGCCAAAATCTTTTGATGACCACACCAGCCATATTTCTGAATTTCAATTTAAATTCATACAGTATACTAGCACCTTCCTGCATAAGATGATGGGTAGTAAATATCAGCCCGGCTAGCATGTGCTGTAATGTCAAACCCCTGCCAGGAGTATTCTCCTGTAATCGTTCAGGGAAATTCTAGGTGTCTGAGCATAACTTTTAAAGAGTTGCTCTTCAGGAAAAAGACTCTCAGAAATATCCTTAATGGGGATCCTCAGGGAATTGCCTGGGCAGTAATGATGCCACTATTTGACCAACAAAAATACATTTCAAGGAGGATTTAATTGAATAGTTAAAAGTAGTGTTTTAGGAGAACAGGTTTTGCCCCCCTGAAAATCACTTGGAGAAGGTAATTTCTATAGTCTGAGATGCTCTGATAGGAGTCCTCCAGCATAGGTAGAAAAGGGAAAAAAATCCTCACTGTGATCCCCCTCTACTAGGACTATGGACTTTTCACTCTAGACTGAAATCTTCAATGGGCATGGCTTCATTAACTACCAATTTATTTGAATGTCCAGCTATGAAGACACTGACATCAGTTATGTTGGCTGTAGCGATTACGGTGTGTCTAGTCAACACTGGCATATTATGACTTCTTGTAACGCTTGCTGTCACAACTCCTTTATCATAAATGATACCCTCATTAATAACCAAACTCATATCCATGTCCGCCTAACGGCCAGGAGAAGTCGCCAGTACCCACACCTCAAGCTAATGCATCTCTCTAATGGCTCTCTTTGGTTTTTGTACATTTTTCTCCAAATTTTGACAATATTTCATTCATCGCTGTGACTGAGAAAGGAAATATTATGCATAAAATACAAAATCGGCAAAAATGTCAGAAAAGCCAGCACTTAAGAAATGAAGCATGATGGTCTACGTTGTGATGACAAATGTTAACACAGGCTCACACACTTCTGACAAGAGCAGATTCAGAGATGGTTTGTATGACATCAACAGGATTTCATCTCTAAAGGATCAAGAAGGAGGTCAGATCAGCTAGGGGACCTGTGGGAAATCAGAAATACTATCAGAGACGGAGGTACAAGCGTCTAGATCAGAGTTGTCCTGCAGAACTTTGAGATGATGGAAATGTTCCGAACCTGTGTTGTCGAATATGGTAGCCACCAGCCACATATGGTTGTTGAGCACTTGAAATGTGGCTAGTGCCACCGAGCAAATGAATTTTAAATTTGATTTAATTTTACATCATTTAGATGTAAATGGCCACAGCCCAGATTTAGATTATTAAGTCCTCATCAGGGAAAGGTGTGCACATTTGGTCTGAGAGAATGAGGGTCACACAACACCTTCTGGAAACCTAACCATTTATATATGGTTAAAGCAGGCATGATGTAGCCTAATTTGCGTATATGTTGGAAACTATCTTACCTGCGCTGGGTGCACCTGATCCACCTCAGAGTTATACAGGCTATGGTACACAGTGCACTCAGCATCCTCAGATTCAGGCTAGCACAGCCTGGTCCAGGGATGTTTCTGAACTCAGTGCTGAGGACTGAGGGTCAGCTCCAGACATCTCTAAGGAGTCGCCCTGGGGAGTAAAAGGGCTTATCCCAACCACTGGCTATGGGAGCCAGAAATGGACACCCATGGAGGAGCTTCCAGGTTGGAATTAGAATGTGGACATCTTAGGAGACCATTACTCAGCTGACCAAGGGGCTGAGGGGGCTGAGGAAGTGAGGAACCACCGGTGTGACCCCTGAGAGAGGGGTTAGATTTTCCAAGCCCGAGCGGGGTGCACTTCTCCTCCCACCCCCTTCCTTACAGCACCCAGTGGGATATTCCAGTGGGATAACCAGAAGGCCAGTCCCTAAACCATGAGACTAAAAGACCTCTGTGTGCAAGCTCCGCTCAGGAAGAACGCGGCAGCCCACGTTTGAGGACCAGGGGAGCTGGGACAGTAAGCCTGTGAGGATCCAGAGTGCCATCAAGGATGGACTAAAAACCAGAGGCCTTTCCCCACATTTTCTGGACAGGCTCACAGTCCCCCAGGTAGGCAGAGAGGCACCCCATGACCTGGCTGGTAGTGAATTTCTCGCTACCCTTGTCAAGTGGAGGCTCAGGGTCGCATTTAATTTGATTTAGAAAAAAATGTAGTAATAGGACATGTTTTGCTCCTGAATATGGAACCAATTCACACCTGCTTGGAGATGGGGCATGGTTGCTTCTAAAGCAAACGTCCTGACGCGTCATCTTTCCTATGTTATGATTACCTGCTCCCAGAGGCCTGCATCTTACAAAATGAATTTTCTTATCTCCAAGGCTTGAGGTCCTTTTCTTTTCTAGTTTACAGGGGAAAAAATCCAAAACGCAACACACAGAGACATGCCCTGTGGTTTGGTCACTTTAATCTCAGTACCAAGTGGGCCAGACCAGAGCTCCCAGGCTCCTGTAATAAGAATGCTCTGTTGCTCCCCCAGTTTAACTGCCCTCCTGAGAAATAGGGACACGGTGTGCCTTCAGGTTCAGGCCTGACCAGTCTTGGACTCCACAGACTGCCGCCACCCAGCGACTGAGGGACGAGAGCTGCAAATACAGCAGCAGAAGGAGCAAAGTCTCATCACCCCGCCAGGAACTGTTTAGCTGAGAGGACAGTGGATGCAAATCAAACAGGGACCTGGACGGGCTCACTTATAAGCGAGAGTGAAAATTTTGTTATTTAAGACCTGAGGTGACTGTAGCGGCCTCTCCATTAGAAGGGAAGTGGCATCATTCATTTCCGTGGGAAAATAAATTCCCTCCTGCTCAGTCCACGTAGAGGGATGGGCAGTGGGGGGCGGAGAGCCAGGGAGGCTGAAGCGTCTCAGCCTCACCTGTTGGTTGTCACCCGGAGAGGATGGCCTTGTGCTTCGAGGGGCACGAGGGTACCTTGGGCTGTGCCGAGGCAGGCCAGGGGCTGAGGAGGGGACTACACTGCTGTCAGAAACAACAGAACTGAGACGGAGGCTAGGGGCGAGGCAAGTCCAGAACTGGAAAAGCACAGCCTTGGGAAAGACTTGGCTGGGGGTGGGAGTGGCCACGGACACGACAAGAAAGATAACAGAGGCTGCAGAGAAGTCCGCCCCGCGAGAAATCCCCAGCATTGGAGGCCCGGAAAACGTTCCTTTACGTTATTTGTACTTCTGCAGGTGCTGATAATATTGAATATTTATTAGGCACATAGGCTGTGCCTGGCATCCTATGCAGTTTACCTCATTTATTTCTCACAAGAGCCAGTATGGAGTGGGTTCTGTTAATATGCTTGTTTTGGGGGTGACAGTGCAAGTGCAAAAGGGTTAAGTGACTTGCTCAGGATCACAAAGCCTTTAGGTGATGGTGCCAGGACCCCAAGTCTAAGAGCCCAGGGCCCTGTCCACCCTCCTGCTCACCCAACGACATGTCAGCAGGTCCGCTGTGCCGGTGAGTGCTACACGCACACGTGCGCCTTTGGGGAGAGGGCTGGGCAATAAAAGCCTACTGGGCTCTTGCCTAGGGTGGTGCAACAGAGAGATGAGAAGAGCTCTGGCAGGCGGCCAGATTAGCATGAACCAGCCTGGACGCAGAGGGCCAGGAGACCTCTTGAGATCGGGGATTCACAGAAATGCTGGGAAATGTCCACGGGACACAGCTTGGAGCTTGGGCTCCACGTATTTCCCTGAGGGACTTCTAGATTCTGTGTTTTGGTCAACTAGATAAAATAAAGTTATCAGAATATTTTTCAGCTCTTACCAGATGTTTCAAAAGATTTATAAGTGGCATCATATTGCATTTTTGTGTGTCTTGCTTTTTTTCAACCTTTTTCTGCAGTTCATCCATATTATTATTATTTTTTAAAAGTTTCTTTGGTGAATAGTTGATTTACAATGTTGTGTTAGTTTCAGGGGTACAGCAAAGTGAATCAGTTATACATATATGTACATCCACTCTTTTAGATTCTTTTCCTATATAGGCCACTATAGAATACTAAGTAGAGTTCCCTGTACTATACAGTAGGTCCCTATTATCTATTTTTTATATAGTACATCCATATAATTGTATGAATCGTATATTCTTTTTTTTTTTTTTTTGCAATACACGGGCCTCTCACTGCTGTGGCCTCTCCTGTTGCGGAGCACAGGCTCCGGACGCGCAGGCTCAGCGGCCATGGTGCACGGGCCCAGCCGCTCCGCAGCATGTGGGATCTTCCCGGACCGGGGCAGGAACCCGTGTCCCCTGCATCGGCAGGCGGACTCTCAACCACTGCGCCACCAGGGAAGTCCCAGAATAAAATTTGTTTATAAATTAAAGCAAGCAAATCATCATCTTGTCAGATATTCTCCAAAATCTAATGTTGAATAATTGGATGGTACGTAATAATTCCTTAAAGAAAGCTTGCATGGGGCCATTCCCATGGAGGCAGACAGGAGCCAAACTGCAGAGGACCAGTTGTTCTAGGAGAACACCATCGAGGTCTTATATTATTGTAGGAATTTTTTTTTTAATTCTGAAAAATTTCCAGGCCCTAAAATGTTTTTTTTTTCTAGAGATCCTTGTGTTCAATTTTAGGAGCCAATAAAAACTGCCTTTTTAGGGGATTGTTGGCTTTCTGGACAGCTAATTACAGGCAGAATGACCTTCCATCTGAGTGAAAACAGAGATTAACTTCTCAACTCCCTTAGAGGGTAATCAACCCTACCATCTACTTACTTGGTTTCCAAATTATATGCATCTACCCTCATGCAGCAATACAGGAGACAAGCACTCTAGATTCTCACCAATAGGTTCAATTTAAACTAGCATTCACTCAGCTCATATCACTGGATTGGTAATGTGATAAACAGAGCTGATTGTCTATATAGCTTGTACATTCCATTTATTCCTTTAAGTATTCTGAGTTTTATCCTTTGATCAGATTAGAACACCAGAAGCCTCGATATTTATTAGAAGTATATTAGATTAACCCATCAGAAGATTATCTTTAATTGCCTTAGCTTTTATCTGATGTTGCTATAGGAAATGGTCATATGAAATTTGCTTCTGCAGTTGCTATAAAATGTTCTTCACTACACCACCTATATAAAGCCAACTGGAAAGTCTGTTTCAGAAATTGGGGCCAAGAAAATTTTCCCAGAACACCACAGAACGGAAGGAATTTCTTTCAGTAATGAAAATCACTGAATTTAAGCATTTCCCTTATTTTCTCAAGCTATTGGGAAGCTGAGAAATGGATCCATAGCCCAGCAACTCTGTTCACCAGAATAGTTGGTATGCTTACATCCTCTTTATTCCTTAATCTGTATTTTCTATTCCATTACATTTTGTGTATGTCTGTTACTGTCTCTTTGAATCTGTTTTTCACTTAGTTGATCCTCTTCAAAAGTTTAGTAGATTATATCCTGAAGAGGTACACACTTCCTGGGATGATCAGGGTCAGGATCTTTTTCTTCTGGCAGGATCACCAGGAATGGTTTCATGAAGACATGGCATTTGAACCAAGTCTCTGAGCACAGGTGGGGTTGACAAACATTGGGAACAAGGTTACTGGCAGAAGAAGGTATGAATAAAAGAGTGATGGAACGAATGCACAGGCCATTTTGGGGGGATAATAGGATTCGTTTGGGTCAAGGCATGAGGTGTAAGAAAAGACGAAGGGAAGCCAAGCTGGAGAGACGGGGAGGCTCAGGTCAGAAGGAAGCCTCAAGCCAGGCTGATGAATTCAGCACTAGAGCACAAGAGGAGGATTTTTTTTTCCAGAATAGGGAAAATGACTGTATATTTTTAGGCAGAGGAGAGAAACTATCAAGACATAGAGTTTAAAGACAAAGATCAAATAGTACGACTGCTATAGCAAGGTCCAAAGTGATGTAGCAGGAAATGCAATTTAAAGCACTAACCAAGGGCTTAACCTTGGAAAGACCAAGGAAGAAGAGAAAGGCATCAAGCACACAGTCACAGAGGCCAGGCTCTCCCCCAACTCTGATGCTGTGTATGCTTAAATCATGCTTTTCTTTAGAGGTACCTTCGTAAACATTAATCAAGCAATATCACACACTTAAGAATAGCACTAAAATGGATTCCTGCCCAAGAGTTGATGAGGAGAGGAGAGGGTTTTTGTTTTAACAAAAGACTTCTAGCCAATAACTTTAGAGGGGATAATAGAATTTAATAATTGCCATTTTGCCACTTTGAAATAATAGAACTAAGCGGCACTCACTGGTGGATGCTGCAACCATCAGGTGAGCCTTTGAGGGCAGGAGGAGATGACACTTCTAGGAAAGAACGTCGTAAAGATAAAGGCTTTCTAAAAAACAAAACCACTAATTCGAAAAGATACATGCACCCCAATGTTCATAGCAGCATTATTTACAACTGCCAAGACATGGAAGCAACTTAAGTGTCCATGGACAGATGTATGGATAAAGAAGATGTGGCACATATATATATATATATATATATATATATATATATATAGTGGAATACTACTCAGCCATAAAAAAGAATGAAATTTTGCCACTTGCAGCAACATGGATGGACTTGGAGGGCATTATGCTAAGTGAAGTGAGTCAGAGAAAGACAAATACTGTATGATATCACTTATACGTGGAATCTAAAAAATACAACAAATAATACAAAAAAGAAGCAGACTCACAGATATAGAGAACAAACTAGTGGTTACCAGTGGGAAGAGGAAAGGGGGAAGAGGCAATACATGGGTGGGGAAGTAAGAGGTACAAACTATTAGGTATAAAATAAGCTACAAGGATATATTGTACAACACGAGGAATACAGCCAATATTTTATAATAACTATAAATGGAGCATAACCTTTAAGAATTGTGAGTCACTATATTGTACACCTGTAACTTATATGATATTGTACGTCAACTATACTTCAATAAAAAAATAGTAAATACAAAAGAAAAAAAATGACCACAGACTACTTAGAGTTGCCTTATACAGATTCCTCTTTCTCTGAGGTATTTACCTCCTTTAGAACATTTGTTGCTGACTAGAATGAAAACACAATAAAACATTCCCATTAAAAAAAAATAAGAGTCTTTCTAATGGAGTGATCATCAGACCAGCTGAATCTGCTGTTCCATCTAGAACACAGGCATCAGAAGAACGTGAGACTGTCAGACACAACATATCTCATGACAAGATGCAGTAAGTAGGACATGCCACCACCCAGGAATTGCCTAAAATAATTAAACCTGAATCTAATCGTGACGCTAGTTGTAAATATTATTTTACAGGAGAAACAGTAGGAGGAACTAGTTAAATGAAAGCCCGAGGAAGGAATCAGATAAGCCCAGGATGCACAACATTCTACAGGCTAAACGACTCATTTCCAAACAAATCAATGGCATTATTTTTTTTAAAAAAAGTCTATAATAGGATAAACAGAATAAAAAGGACTTGAGACATAATAATCAAATGCTATATATATGGAAAGAGCTGGTGGCTTCTGGTCAACGACCTCCTCTGAGCTTATTAGACCAGCTCAGGAGTTCCATGTCCTCCTAGAACTCTAGGGGTGGTGGGCCTGGTCACCCAGACTGGGGGCAGGGGGCCACTGCAGGCCTGGGAGCTGGTACCAGGAAAGGCTCAGTCACACCACTGGCTCCTGAGTTCGCTGGTGAAGGACCCTGGCTGTTCCTCCACCTCACACACCCAGTGCTCGGTCCCCCGTGCACCCCAAATCCTCAGCGCTCGGCACTCGGGGCCTCTCTCCGCTCTTCTTGTGCTTTCGGCCACACTGCTGTGGGATCTTAGTTCCCCCACCAGGCATCGAAGGAAAGCGTGGAGTCTTAACCACTGGACTGCCAGGAAATTCCCTCTCTCTGCTCTTTTGAAACCACTGATTATGTCACACTCTGAATAATTAGTAAAATTAGTTTGCAGTAATTATATCATGTCTCTTCTCATCTCCTTTAACATGGTATAAACATTTATGCAAATTGAGAATACCTTTAATGATCAAATATTTATGTAACATCTGCTATGAAAAAAAAATCAACTGAATTAAGAATTTCCAAGGTAAACTATTTTAAATCCTGAGACTTCCAGAACCCTGAGGCCCCTTCTGGGAAGTGATTTATTTGGGAGGCAATGCGGGGGCGGGGAGGAAGAGGGCTGTCCACGGCTAATGACAAACCTTTGGAGTAGAGGTAAATTCCCATTTGCATGGGTTACAAATCAAGGATAAGTTAAGATCAGGACAGAACCACCCAGGGGTTAATTGTGTAGAGGGATGTGTTTAGTCCTGGGTGGGCTTCTACATTCTTTGGAGCAATGCAGTCCACAGTGGTAAGACAGGAGGCAGGACCCTCCCACTCCTCCAATAAGGTCACATTTATAGGTTCCAGGTGTTAGGACTTCAACATGTTTGGGGGGAACCCAATTCAACTTACAACACCCCCATGGGACTCCTATACAGGAAAAGCCTTTCTTCCATAGTTACTGAGGACAGGGATCCCTGAGTGAGAGACTTGGGGCCCCATCTAGGACTGGATCCTGAAGTCCTTGATATCCTGGGGGGAAAAGTGACCCCCAAATTCCAAAGCTTCAGTGGTTCTCCATTGTGCTGACTCCCTGCTAGAGGCTAGAAGCCATCTTTGGAGGCAGATGATTCTTTTGCTTTGGGAAAAATACACTGATTGTTTGTGGAAAGTAGAGCAAATATCCTGTTCTGAAATAGGGTAGCTCAAGATAAAAGGACCTCTAGCTGCAGCTCAAGATAAAAGGACCTCTAGGTAATATAAAAATCTGTCCTCACTAATCTGCAGCTTGTTTCTGGGGGAAGCAGTTGAGCCTGGATTCTGGGTAGGGCCAAGATGGTTTCAAGCGCATTCCTTTGCCTGGGGTGGAGGTGGGAGAAGTGGAAGGGGTGGGTGGTGGGAATTCTAGGCCATGCAAAATGGAGCCAGGCTGAAGGCTAAGGAGGACGTCACCTTGAAGAAGCAGTAGTGTGTGTGCCGGAGCCGGCTGTGTGGACTTGCAGTAGATGATTGTAAGCTTCTCAGGAATTCTGCAAGCTAAGTGATACACGTGACCTTCATTAAAAATTAAATTATGTAACTGTGTAACTAAATAAATTATATTAAAAACAAAGTTAAATACTCTAGCTCATCACTTCATAATTATTTTACTACTTTTTCTATTATCTATATTCTCAAAGTCTAATGTGTCAGTTGGTGGAAATAATGTATCAGGTTATATAGGGTGTGCTACCATACGTCTCCTCCCAACTTCCATCCAATGACATCACAGTTGGCAGCTTGACATTGGCCATGGTGGGATGTACACCATGGGAAGTGCAAAGATGAGAAATCAGCCCCCTCCATCCAGTTGTTAAATATCTACCAGCGCTCCACTGATGGGGAGCACCGTGCAGGCGATTGAACTACCGGCTCTGGGAGTTGTTTGGTTTCCAAGGCTGACTGTCTTTTCTGTGCTGGAAAAGGGGAAGAAAGGAGCAGGCTAGTGTCTACACACAGGACAAATCAATATGGCAGAGCCCAGCTGCCTGAGCAAGCAGGTGACAACGTGGAAAGAGGTGACATGGAGGTGGAGACAGCCCAGCCCAGAGAGCCGACACCTCTAAGGATTTATAGACCGCGTAAGCTCGGTGTTAGCCACTGAGTACTGGTGACTCACGTCCATGCTGAGACCCCCAAAATAAAAAGGTATATGTACACATATTCCTTGCAGATTCTCAGAAACACTCTCAGAGGGGAACCTGAGGAAGGACTGGGTTTCCAGTCATCCCACAGGCAGGGGCTCCACCTGTTGTCTTGGGAGAGACTGAGAAGCTCTCAGCTGCAGCAAGTTAACAGCAGCTGCTCATCTTTCTGACGTTGCATGTGAGTCTACACTTGCTCTAGGTGCACAAAAAGGAAAACCAACATCATCTTATTCACAGAAAGGAATCCCTTTGGGGACATAGGGCCAACAGACTGTATGCCTAGGATATAAAGTGTCTAATGCAAAGTTTTAGGGCTCACTAATGAATTTGGGAAACTAAGTCTGATTATAATAAGAGGGTTTGGGGTTTTAAAAAAATATTCACATCACTGATATATTCCACCCACATCAGTTCTACTCTAGTGTACATAACTTTGCTATAGCCAAAAACAGAACACTTTAGAGGAAGCAAAACAGAGTGGATATAAACATGACCACAATCCACAAAGTCATTATGAAAGTGGGCAGGAACGCAAACCTTGGGGCTTGGGTGCAAAACCCACACACCAGTTTTGTGAGCTTGTGGAAGTTCATTAATTTCACTGACCCTATTCTCTCTACTGTAAAGATAACAAGAGTCACTTTGGATTTGCTGTGATGATTAAATGGGATTATATATATATAATATATATAATTATATATATATATATAATCATATCATATATATATATGATATGATTATATATATATGTATGTATGTATGTATATAACTTTGCAGGTGGCTTCAACAAATGGTAGTTATTTGCCCAGATGTTACCTATAACGTTATCCACGTGAGGTGAGGCTCTCTCTTTACCTTGAGTCAAACCCACATTCTTGTCTTCCTCTACGAGGACTGTCAGTGATCACTGCTGTTGCTCTTCCCTGGAGGCCGCCACAAGTGGGTTTATTTACAGCAGGAATTGAAGGTCAAGAGCAGAGGCCGCTGTCAGTGTGAGAGGCCGGGGCTTAGTGACAAATGACAGCTCAGCATTGGGCAAGGATTCTGCTCAGAGCTTAGGGCCCCTGGCTCGGCTGTCACACTGCGCCTCAGTCCTGACATGTGAACTCTCGTGGCGCCTAAGGTTTGTTTCTTTTATCACTGGGAATTACTTTTTCCCCAGATTTATCGACTGACATATAACATTGCGTTAAGTTTAACATATACAACGTGATGATTTGATACACATGTATATTGTGAAATGATTACCACAGTAAACTTAGTTAACACCTCCATCACCTTACATAATTTTCTGTGATGAGAACATTTAAGATCTACTCTCCCAGCAACCTTCAAGTATTTAATACAGTATTGCTAGCTAGAGTCACCATGCTGCACATTAGATCTCCAGAAGTTATTCCTCTTATAACTGGGATTTTGTAACTTTGACCAGCATCTCCCCATTTCCCCACCTCCAGCCCCCTGGCAACTACTCTGGTCTCTGTGAGTTTGGCTTTTTTAGATTCCACATGCAAGTGACATCACACAGTATTTGTCTTTCTCTGTCTGACTTATTTCACTTAGCATACTGCCCTCGAGGTCCATCCATGTTGTTGCAAATGGCAGAATTACCTTCTTCTTTTATGGCTGAGTAATATATTGTCAGGAATGACTGCTCTATCCTTACTTTACCTTCAGAAGCATAGCCAGCTCTGGCTTAATAAAAATGCTTATTTTAAAAAGGAAGGCACACAAAGAACTCTTTTCTAAATAGTCCCACTTTCCCACCAACGTCTTCAGAGCAGAACCTTAAATTGTGTCTTCCAACTAGAAAGATGTATCTTTTCTTGAGTCATTATTGATAGAACAGAAACTGGAAGAGAATGAAAGTCTTGTAATGATCTTGTCCTCGCTGTGTTTGCTCATGTTATCAGACCTCAGCAGTCAGGGCTACACATGGCTCAGGGGTCCAGCATCCTCCATCTTCCTCTGGACACACTTCTTCCCACAGGCCTGACTGTCCCATAAAACAAGTGCCTTGTTTTATGTTAGTGGCCCTCCTTGGCCACTGATTGGACTGATCCATGTGATCTATGAATGGTGTTCTGGTTGGAAAGTTGTGTTGAGATACCTAGAGTGTTATCTCATGGAATTTGGAACTGTCTTATGTATAAACTGGGTGTAGTTTATATCTATAAGGTTTATCTATACACATATACACATACACACAAATACATCTGGCCAGCGGGTAGTGGACACTGGAAATGAAAGGATTTGGGTGCTGAAGATTTGGGAAGAGAGCAGCTATTACCTGCACCACGCATAGCAAAGCTACAAGGGAGACAGAGAGAAACTGAGTCTGAGGGGGAACGTGAGGGGGCAAGAACCGAGGGGCTGCCTCTGGAGCTGCCTCCTTCCTGCCCTTCCAACATCTAAGGTTCGTCTTTGAAATCCCTCCCTGAACTGACCTGATTTCACCACAGTGGGTTCCTTTGTGCAAGCTCGACTTTGAGGCAGTCAGAAATAGTTGTTGGTTTCACCTACCATTGAGCAGGCTTTAAGGGTTTAAACAACCATTTAAAACACAATGCTGAGCTTCCCTGGTGGCGCAGCGGTTAAGAATCCGCCTGCCAATACAGGGGACACGGGTTCGAGCCCTGGTCCGGGAAGATCCCACGTGCCGCGGAGCAACTAAACCCATGCACCACAACTACCGAGCCTGCGCTCTAGAGCCCGTGAGCCACCACTACTGAGCCCACGTGCCACAACTACTGAAGCCCGTGCACCTAGAGCCCGTGCTCCGCAACAAGAGAAGCCACCGTAATGAGAAGCCTGTGCACCACAACGAAGATTAGCCCCCGCGCGCCCCAACTGGAGAAAGCCTGCACGCAGCAACGAAGACCCAACACAGCCAAAAATAAACTAATTAATTAAAAATAATAATAGAACACAATGCTATGGATCCATACATGCAGCCAGAGGTTGAAATGGTGAGATTCGAGTCCAAACTTTGTGCCTGAGGGGTCCTTTCCTAAGGAAGGTGGGATCTGGACTTTGGCTTGACATGAAAGCGATATGCTCACTGGTGCAAGAGGAATAAACAGGGTAATTTCCAAGAAAAAGTCACATTCTTAGAGAGTGATGGGTAGAAGGTTTAGCTTCAGCAAGAAGACCTCAGCACAGCGCCCTCTGCAGCCCGAGGTCGCGCGGTGGAGGAGGGAAATGGAGGGAAATGGAGGACCTGGCAGAGGGGACCAGAGCAGGGATTGGACACAGGACATGAGGAATCTGGGCAGGGGAGGCTCTGAGGGCCCAGGAGGCAGGGAGGAACAGAAGAGGCGTTGAGGGAACAATAAGGAATGTGGGAGCCACATGGAAGGATGGAAAAGGGGAAGCGGACCAAGTGCCTGGGGGAAGAGTCAGAGAGTCAGAGAATGGCTTGAGCAACAGGAAAAGAGGGAGAAAGCGACACACAATTAGGGGACAGAGAGGCGGTCAGGGAAGTTGGAAAGGAAGAGTGCAGGAGGATGGGGGGTGGCACAGACACACAGAGAGACAAGACTCGCTGGTTCTGACACATTCTCATCAGTGACCCCTGCTCCATGGCATGGCCTCTCCCCATCTAGATTGTCCTTGTTTTCTGATTGGTTAGAAAAAGAGCTACTAATACGATCCCAGTCTATCTCAGAGGGAAGAAGTCAGGACCAGGGGAACACACATCCTATCCCTTCACACATGCTATTTTCTCTGACTGCACCATCCTGCAGCGTGTGCACTGGGAGACAAGTGCAGCTGGAATGGAGGAGGGTGGTGTGGGATGAACCTGCAGGGCTGGGGGCCGTGGAGTCCATGTAAAAGGTTTTGATCTCTTTGGGGTAGTTGTGGTCAAATTCATAAAGTCCTGATTCCTCTTTTCCATTATCTGTCCATCTCTGGCACGCCTGCTTCACCAGCTACAAGTATAAACACAGCTGCACCTCTTTTCTTTTTCCTATTAATTGCTGGAGCCCCCATACGTCAAACAGATCACATGTAAAGCCTCTCCCTCCAGGCATCCAAGAACCCCAAGGTCTTACTTGGTCCAAAGGGGAACTGGTCTCCTTCCAAATACCCCAGAGAAGATGAGAAAAGCTAGTGAGCTCAGTTGTGGTCTGTCACGGCCTCTGGTCACTGTCGAGCACTGTCCCACACATATAGATACCTGTGTGCTGTTGAGGGGAGGAGAGCCTCCAGGGATAATGTTGGACTTACCTCACTCATGCTCAGCCACTGTCCCCAGAGCTGAGTGGGACGTGGCTGGGCCTGCAGGAGTGTCCACCTGTCAGCCCCAACTGTTCAGCACCAGCCCAGTGCTCCTCAGAAACCTTGGTGTCCTTTCTCCCAGAGGACCCCCCATGGATGCTCCTAACCCTTCACAAAGCTCCTGAGTGTGGAACGTCTCCATGCAGCCCGGCCTTACTGCCTTCCCCTCCACTAGTTCTGCAGACCAAGGGCAACTGTGGAGCATTTTTGTCAGGGCACAGCGGATCCCATGACACTCCAGCCGACAGATACCAACTGGCCTTAACTTCATAAGACCAAACAACCTTTCCCATGATAACAAAGTCTATCCCATGGCTACCAGCTCCCTCTATTTCCAGAATAGGTGACGGTGGCATTTGGAGTTTGTTTTCATGGTTTCCCTCTCCCAGCACCTCATTATTATAATATTATTATTAATATATAAAATAATGAAATCAGAAAATATCAATAGAAAAACATTCCACGTTTCCAACCAAATAGAGACATTTATACCAGCATGTAAAACACAAAACTCACAGTTTCCATGGGTGAATGTGCTCCCTAGAAGCGTGACTGATGCATTCCATAAAGCCTTATAGGACAGAGCAGCCCACAGAGCAAGCGACGGCTCTGGGCCCTGACACTGCGAGTCCCACTGTGAAGAGAGGTTTTATTGTAGAAACATTTACTCTGAAAAAATGTTACTGCTATACATATCCTGAACCTTAATTTTTTAATAAAATGAAAAATTGCGACATCTTCACTTTTTTACTAATGGTATTAAGTATACTTTCAGAATGCTCTAAAAGCTTTAAATGTGTATTTTTCCATGGTTTCTTTGTCATTGAAATAAAAGGCCCTAAAAACCTATATATTCTCATATCCAGAATATATAAAGAACTTTCAAAACACAATAAGAAAATAACCAAACCAATTAAAAAATAGGCAAAAGATTCAAACACACACTTCACCAAATAAGAGATAAAGATGGCCAAATAAACATATGAAAAGATGCTCAGTCATGGGCTGAAAATGTAAATTAAATTAAAGTCACAATGACATCTATTAGAATGGCTAAAATTAAAATAAACCAACAACTGATGCTACCGAGTGCTGGTGAGGATATGGAGCAACTGGAACTCTCCTTCATTGCTGATGAAATGAAGGGAATGTAAAATGGTACAGCCACTTTGGAAAATAATTTCACAGTTTCTTATAGAGTTAAATATATATTTACCATATGATCCCACAATTCTACACCTGGGTATTTACCCAAGAGAAATGAAAACACATGTCCACACAAATTATTATAGCAGCTTTATTTGTAATTGCCCCAAGCCGGAAAGAATCCAAGTGTGGGTGAATAAGTGGTGGTACATCCATACAACAGAATACTACTCAGCAATAAAAATGAACTAACTGCTGATGTACCCAATAACTTGGATGGATCTCAAGGGTATTATGCTATAATATTTAAAGAGTCTAAATTATAAATATAGCTATTTCTTTTTTTTTTTTTTTTTTTTTTTTCTTTTTGCGGTATGCGGGCCTCTCACTGTTGTGGCCTCTCCCGTTGCGGAGCACAGGCTCCGGATGCGCAGGCCCAGCGGCCATGGCTCACGGGCCCAGCCGCTCCGCGGCATATGGGATCCTCCCAGACCGGGGCACGAACCCGTATCCCCTGCATCGGCAGGCGGACTCTCAACCACTGCGCCACCAGGGAGGCCCAAATATAGCTATTTCTATACAAAAAGGTTTTTAGAGAAATTTTCACTATAAACAGTGATATCAAGCCATAATGTAGGCTGAAAGGGTTAAAGAATTCTTTTAAATTAAATAAAGTTATGAAGGAAGGAATAACCCATTTCATTATATTAATTCAGCTCCATAGCAGAAGCTGCCATGGGAGCACTGGTCCAGGGTTTCCAGAATCTGTGGCTCCCCTGCACTTCTGAGCTTGGCTTCAGTGATACCACCTTACATGCTTGTGCTCACTGCTGACCCCACCCCTGCCCAACTTCAGGTACCCACCTATTCTTTTTTTAAATAAATAAATTTATTTATTTATTTATTTATGGCTGCATTGGGTCTTTGTTGCTGCACGTGGGCTTTGTCTAGTTGTGGCGAGTGGGGGTACTCTTCGTTGTGGGGCGCGGGCTTCTCACTGCAGTGGCTTCTCTTGTTGCGGAGCATGGGCTCTAGGCGCACGGGCTTCAGTAGTTGTGGCACGCGGGCTCAGTAGTTTTGGCACGCGGGCTCAGTAGTTGTGGCTCGCGAGCTGTAGAGCGCAGCCTCCGTAGTTGTGGCGCAGGGGCTTAGTTGCACCGTGGCATGTGGGATCTTCCCAGACCAGGGCTCAGACCTGTGTCCCCTGCATTGGCAGGCAGATTCTTAACCGCTGTGCTAGGAGGCAAGTCCTACCCACCTATTTTTGGAAAGGTTTTAGTAGTTGCAAAGTAGTCTGTTCACCAGCATAGCCCTGGGGAGTCAGGAATTCCACAGATAACCCCTCCTTGTGCCCTGGAGCACAGCAATGTCCACAGTCTTCCCCAGAAATCTAGGACATCCCAGACTCCCTGGGACTCTGCAGCTATCTTCATCTCCTTTCTCAGGGATGCTCGGGGCCCAAGCATCAAAAGTGCATTAAATAAAAATGATGACTCACCAACCGAATGTTTAGGCCTTTGAATGATTTATCCTTTCTCACAAAAGGAGGTTATGCAACTCACGCCCAGAGCACCCCAGAGCCCCCCAAAGCAGATGGCCAAGGAGAGTCATGTGCCATCAGAGACTGTCAAAGAGCAAACATTTCAAAATGATGCCTCTTCCACCAAAGACAGTACTTCTGCTCAAGCTCACCCTTTTTCCCAGCACCCAACCATGAAGAGTTTGTTTGTTGAATCAGCCTAAAGGGTGAACACGACATCGTTTATCTGTTTATGTAGCAGGTTCTTCTACCCAAAGGATCCCACCAGTTTTCTTGACTTTACAAATCGTCACTTTTCCACGATCTGTGCCAATGGAATGCAGTAGTACCATAGACCCAGTTCCCTCATGATGGATATTTGGCTTTGGAAGGAATCTCAGTACTCATCTGTAGGAATTGACTGTACTCTGCATCGAAGGAATCTGGTCACCAGAGAAGGAAGCACTTACTGGGGGCTGGGAAACGTTCCTCTCCTGCTCCTAGCTGCACTCTCCCCAGCACCATTTGATTATGAGCAATGTTCCTGTGGTGGAGATGGCAAACGGGCTCCATTCTCCCCTCCTTGTATCTACCACTCTCTCAGTGTCACCCTGCAACTCCGTGTCCTCACCCCTTCAATCTGGCTACCCTGTGTCTTACTTTGGCCAACAGAATGTGGCAGAAATTACAGCACATCAGTTCAAGCCTAGGTCTCAAAAAGCCTGATATGGTTTTGTTTGCTCTCAGAACCCAGGCACCACCATGAGAAGAAGGCCAGGGCAGCCTGCTGGGAGGATGAGGGACCGCGTGGACAGGGTTCAGTCCAGCCAGCCTTCCCCCAGCCAGTCAGCCTGCAGACTGCACGCAGGTCAGCAAGCCCAGCTGGGCTCCTCCAGGCCTAATGAACCAACCAAGCTGAGCCAACCCACAGGGCTGGGAGCTAAATCAATGGTGGTTGTTTTAAACCACTAAGTTTTGGGGTAGCTTGTTACACAGCAAGAGCCCTCTTTTCCTTTGCCATAGGAAGGTTCCAATACCTCACATTCAAACTACTCTTTGTGCTTGCAGGTAGAGAGAAGAAATTAATTCTTCCTACTTCTGATAGCTGAATTAGGTGTGGGTAGAAGACACTAGACTCCATTTCCATTTCAACTCTTTCACTGCCTAACCAACCTACATTTTAAAGAATTGTACTTATGAGATCAATGGTAGATATATTATTAAAACAAGGCACTTTCTGTCCCAACTCTTGTTGAGGTTTCCACCAATGACACCACATAACCAACATTTGATACCACAGTACATCGCAGAGATCAGAAAGAAGTCAGATCATTATTTCACAAAAAGCTTTGTTTAAACAAGCCATTAAAAAAGTTTTTTATCATCAAATATAAGTTTAATAATCTCTTTACCACATTCCCCAGTTTTTCATTATTGTCTTCATTTCATTGTTTACATTTGTCATATACATCTGTATGATACACAGACACAGACCTATATTTGCTATATACCTCCTATCATTTAATTGTCTTTGGATCAATATAGAATTAATAGGGATCAGCATGGGAAAGAACACTACCTTTTCTGAAAGTAGATTCTTATGTATTTATTTAGCACCTTTTATTTAAGGAGCTCAAGATACTTTAACATTCACTGTAGCATCCTTATGTTATCTCTAGTTTGGGAAAATGTCAAAAATTAGTGCCTTTTTATAGAAAAAAAAAGGAAAGTATCAGTGAGATGATGACAGTCACAGTAGAAACTTGGATCTTTAGCTCAGCCTTCTCCTTTGTGAACTATACTTTAATATGTCAAAAGGTTTAATGGCTTCATCCATTTTTATAACATCTCTCTTTGGATGGATGTGAACTAAAAGGGCAGCACAGACAGTCAATTCCCACCAACGGATCATCCTGGCAACACAGTTATTTCCTGCAGTTTTTCATGTCCGCTAAGAAGCCCCATAAATTATAGAACCACCTCTGCTTCTCCATTAGAAGTCATAATTGATGGGTACTATTCTAGCATTTCCAAGAGACCTGCAACCAACAGGGAGAAACCAGTGATCAACGATTATTCCCTTCAGCTGGGCATTTGTGGCCATTAACGTCTGGACAGTGACTACTATCAGCACTCTTAAAACCAACCAGATCTGCAAAATTAATTTTAATGTGCTTAGATATTTTAACTTTGGTATTTGAGGAGAACAAATGCTCACTGGCCACAACAGATGAAACATTCTAGGTAATTCCTTTCACTCTGACTCACATTGTATGTTTCCTCACAAGAGCACTGATGCTAAGAGAAAAGCAACTCTATGATAAGTTTTCTTAAGTTCACAATATAAGGATTTGGTTTTTAATGTAAACAAACGCATGGAAAATAATAAGAATGTTTTCCACTTCTACAAGGCTAAATTACAGATACACGATTTTTTAGGAAGAAAATGGTGCCTACTGCCTAAACACATTTATGCTATTCTTGTTTAGAAGGAAAACAAATGCACAACTTTATTCTTCCTTTCTTGAACTTTCCTGGCACCTTCCTTTCACCGTGTGTGCAGGCCATCCCATGTCCTACTCATTTTCCACATCTTTTCCAGGGACACATCAAGAATAAGAATGCCAAGTGCAGCAACTTGGATTTTTGAGATTTAGTTTCCCAAGTACCTGACTGCCTCTGCTGGGAAGGGTCCTACATTCACCCGGGGGGAATGAACCATTTTGAGATGGAGTAAAGGAGGCAGACACGAATTGCAACTTAGTGCTGCCTAGAAATTGACACAAACTTAAAAAACATTCAGGGTGAAAATGGGGTTTCCCCTTTTCCTTCCTTTAGAAAACTGAGAACTCAGAAAAGTTTTCGAAAGCTAAAAGTCCCTCCTCTTGTTCTCTGAGCCCCCCCCCCAGGCTTCACATTTCTAGCCTTCTTCCAAAAGTGCTTAGTAGACTCCTCACCTCTCCCCGCCCCCGCCATCACCAAAACACAGGCATCTACTTGTGAGAAGGGACCAAAAGAAAACATATAAAGAAGACCATCACCCTTAGGAGACTTTTCAAGAAAATCGTTAAATAGTAAAAAGAAAAAAGGGCGGACAGTATCAAGAGAAACGTTATGAGAGACAGTGACGTACAAATATCAAACATGGAGGACGGGGTGGGGGAAGGGATACAGACCCAAATAGAACAGGACAGCCATAAAAACAGATTTCACAAAGAGACAAACTACTGATGAACTAATAATGGGAAGTGGAAGTGGAAGAAGAAACTATAGAAGGAGGTAAAAAGTGGAGTAACAGAAGAGAGCAACGTGTACCTGTGCAATTAGTAGACACGTGACTGTGGATGGAAGTGAGTAGTAATAACAAATGTCCTTGTTTGCTTGTTTGTTTTTAAAGTCCCTGACTCTATTTAGAACAAGATGGATAAAGAACGTCCGGTCATTTGACGCAGGCGTACCGAACGGATGGGCTCAAAGGCACACCTCGGGGGCTACGACCCCGCCCCATCCCAGGCCCCGCCCTCAGCCCCGCCCAGGCGCGGGTGCGCGGCGTCGTCAGCTGGGGACGCGGCTGCCGACGTGCGCGGCGCGGAGGGCGGGCTGGAAGGCCCGCAGCTCCGCGCTCGCCCGGCTGCAACCGCAGCGGGTTCTCGGCTGCTCAGCGCCGCGTCTCGGGCGCGCCGGCTTCGGCCTCCCCCTGCTCCTGCACCGGCCGCGAGGCCTTGTCGGGCCCGGGGGCGCCTCGCTCCTGCAGCCCCGGGCCCACCTCGAGGCCGGCGCACGTGTCCGGGAAGCGCGGCCCGAGGCCGGCGAACGAGTCGCAGCACTGCGGGCTCTCCTCCTGCACCGGGCGGCCCACCGGCTCCCCCGCGCCGCCGCCCGGCCCCGCCGGACCCTCCTGCGAGTTCTGACTGACGTAGACCACGATGATGTCACCCTTGAAATTCATCACCTGCCCGCTGGAAATAAACGTGGAGTTACTGTTTCCAGTCACATTTCCTACAAGGGGAGAGGAAGAGAGAACACGCAGAGGGTGAGTCATCAGTTCTGGGCGAGAACTTGGTCTTGTGAGAGGAAAGTTTCCCAATGAATGGAGGGGCGCTGGCGCCCCGGCCCTCTCACGGGCGGCCCTTCCTCACCCACCCGTCCCCTAAAATGCATGGGGCACTCCCCGTGGTTCCTTCCTTTGCCGTCTCACCGGGCCTGACTGAGGTGGAGGAAGAAAAAAGGGAGGGAGAGAGAAAGAAGACGAGGGAAGAGAAGCAAGACAGTGGGCCATCCTCAAGTTTTGTCGTTGGCCACATTGACCTCGGGGGACACTGGCAGGAGAGCCCGCCCGCATCGCAGAATCACAGACGGGATTCAGATGTTGCAAAAGGGTGTGCGCACGTGATGGATACGCAGCAAACACAGCCAATGGTTCAGCAATGGTCAAATGCATCAGGAAGGGAAGCAAAGGCTGGAGCGAAGGTTGCTGCCTGTTAGGACCCTGGAGCCCACCGCAGCCCGGCCTCCTCTCTGACCAGACTCTTTCACATCTTTTCACCCTCCCTGGAGAGGTCCCTAAGCTCAGCCCTGGAGGGCCATGGGGCCACCCGGGCTCAGTATTTAGCAGAAATTCATTTCCTTAACATTTTTTCAAACTCCTAGAAAAAAAAGAGATTCACAAGACTAAAATGGAGAAAAGCCAACCAACCAAACAAAAACAATCTTACAAATCACTCTTTCCTTCTGATCCCTGGGAGGTGTTTTGTCCTCAGGGGGTACTGTCATCACTTTTTGTGGGTGACTGGATTTAGCCAGTCTTTAATTAGTGGGCCTTTTGAAAAACAAATAGAAAGTTCAACAAACGTTAGGAAACCTACTACCTCTTATTCTCCTATGTCAAAAACTGATGCTCTACAAATGACCCAGGTGAAAATAAATGCCACAAACCAAGCAGATGCAGAAATGCCCCAACACTCAGCATCACAAGCAGAATCTTTCAATCTGACCAGGGAAGGTGAACGTAAAAACAGTGCCTATTAACCTCATCTTTTTTTTTTTTTTTCTTCTCTGTTGTGACAAAGCTTAATAATAACTACACAAATAAAATCGTTTCTGTCATTACTCTCCATGAAGAGATTTCTCCCAAATGTGGAAGGCATATTTTGGATGGTCTGACTGAAATAACAGCATACAGGAAATACCAGGAGCCTTCCCTCCACCCACAGGGTACCTTCAGAGATCCTGAGACAGGCACAGTGGCCCATTACAGGGATTTCAATGAAAACAGAGATTTCAAATATGAGCAACAAATTGAAAGTCACAAGGGAGGATTTGTGACTCACGCTCTTTCTCCCGTTGGCAATTGTATCGGGGATGTTCCTAGATGGGTGGTGGCAGGGATTTATTTGCCTATTAATTCCCCCAAGCGACTTGGGCAAGTACAGCTAGTATTCCATTCACTAACTAGTCAGATTGACCCATGTTCTCCATTCCCTCTAAAATACACAGACATGATCCAGCAATCCCACTCCTGGGCATATATCCAGAGAAAACTATGGTTGGAAAGGATACATGCACCCCAGTGTTCATTGCAGTGCTGTTTACAAGAGCCAAGACATGGAAACAACCTGAATGTCCATCCACAGATGAATGGATAAAGAAAATCCGTTGTGGTACATATATACAATGAAATATTACTCAGCCATTAAAAAGAATGAAATAATGCCATTTGCAGCAACATGGATGGACCTAGAGATTATCATACTAAGTGAGGTTAAGTCAGAAAGACAAATATCATATGATATCACTTAAATGTGGAATCTAAAAAAAATGATACAAATGAACTTGTTTACAAAATAGAAACAGACTCACAGACTTAGAAAACAAACTTATGGTTACCAAAGGGGAAAGTGGAGGGGGGATAAATTGGGGGTTTGGGATTGACATATACACACTACTATATTTAAAATAGATAACCAACAGAGACCTACTGTATAGCATACATAACTCTACTCAATGTTCGCAATAACCTAAATTGGGAGAGAATTTGAAAAAGAATAGATATATGTATATGTATAACTGAATCACTTTGCTGTACACCTGAAACTAACACAACATTGTGAATCAACTATCCTCCAATATAAAATAAAAATTAAAAAAAAACATAGGTGTTCATAACATCGAGCGTACTCTATGCTACAGGTCTACTCTCTATTATGTCTATGTCTTTCTGCTCTCACCAGTTACCAAGTTAGTTCTTAAATCTGTTTTTAACTAGTTGAACCTATTAGGAAATCTAATGAAATACAAACGTACCTCGTCTTCTTGCTCTTGGGTTTATTGTGCTTTGAAAATACTGCGTTTTTTTACAAGTTGAAGGTCTGTGGCAACCCTGCATTGTCAGATGATGGTTAGCATTTTTGGCAAAGTTTTTTTGTTTGTCTGGTTTTTTTTTTGTGGTACGCGGGCCTCTGACTGTTGTGGCCTCTCCTGTTGAGGAGCACAGGCTCCGGACGTGCAGGCTCAGCGGCCATGGCTTACGGGCCCAGCCACTCCGTGGCATGTGGGATCCTCCCGGACCGGGGCACGAACCCGTGTCCCCTGCATCGGCAGGCGGACTCTCAACCACTGCACCACCAGGGAAGCCCGGCAATAAAGTATTTTTAAACTGAGTATGTACATTATTTTTTTAGACATGCCATTGCACACTTAATAGACTACAGTATAGTGTAAACAATTTTATATGCACTGGGAAACCAAAAAAATTCGTGTGACTCACTTTATTGTGGTGTTTGCTTTATTGCGGTGGTCTGGAACTGAACCTGCAGTATCTCCAAGGTCTGTCTTTATGTAAAGTTGTGAAATGTAAGTAAGTGTGAAAAAAAGGCAAATGTTTCTAAGAAAACTAAAGTGAATGCTTTGCAAGGACCCAAATAAATGTGAGCCACTAAACGCAAAACAAAAGACATCAGCAAGCTGTTGAACTGGTGTGTGGTGGCATGGACAAGGCAGCTGTTAAAAGAAAAAATGAAAAAGAGTCTTTAAAAATGCAGAAGGAGTTTGCATTCAGACTTGTTATGCCTGGAAATTAAGATGGTGTGGTTAACGTGAAAAAGGCTCAGGAAACTATATTCAGCCAACACATATGTCCCTATACTAAAAAATCAATGTGTGAATGCAAGTTATATGTTTTAAGTTTAAAAATATGTTGAAGAGGTGAACTTGTAAATGACTTTTTCAAGTAACTCAACAACTGCTAACTGAGAGCTGATATAAGGTCTCTACTGTAGCAGCAGCAGCAGCATGAATGAGCATAATAACTAACACAGGAGAAGTCTTCCTAGTTGAGGGATCACTAGTTAACAGAAAAAGTCCAAGTGAGGAATCAAAAATAATATGTGTATACCATAAACCATATTCAATTTAAAATGCACTGTTAAAAAATAAAAAATTAAAAAAAATAAAATACCATGATTATTTAACAAGAGCAGCAAATTTAAGTTGCTTTAAAGTATGATTTTTTTCTTGGTACAATTCCTTTAGCTTTTTATGATTACAACATTGAAGAACAGCATGGTTCTGTTGTTCTTCAGTATCTTGTAAACCTACACACAGGGCAGTGCTAGCCACTGCGTGATTGATTTATGGTCCTGAATTTAATATCTTTTTTGTCCTCTGCATATGGATTTATCTGTTTATGTCATGGTATATATAATTTCTCCACCATTTAAAATTTTATTTTCCAACAAATCATCATCATGACTCCATTGTTGTTTACCTTCCTCGTCAGAATCTTCAGTTTGTCTAAACTCAGATAAAACCCCCTTTTTTTTTTAACCATTATCTTACACATCAAGATTTTGTGTTAAACTTTTCTTCTTAAGAATTTCATTCCAGGGGACTTCCCTGGCGGTCCAGTGGTTAAGACTCCATGCTTCCAACATAAGGGGCATGGGTTTGATCACTGGTCAGGGAACTAAGATCCCCCATGCTGTGCAGCCAAAAAACCCCCCCCCAAAAAAAATTTTTCATTCCATGCCTTTGCCTCATGGTCAACAATATATTTTTGATATACTCTATAGGATCAATATCCTTATTTTCTATTTTTTTTCCAAAATGGAACTCAAACCCTTTTTCCTAAGAAATATATTTAAACATTTCATAATTCTTCGATCCACAGACTGGATCAAGAATATTCTTCTTGCGGGGGGCACAGTAGGGAGGGGAGGACCAAAAAAAGGCCTTTAAATTCCTGACGATTAGGATGTAAAGAAAAGCTACCTAGAAAGAGTATGAGATTCTCAATTTTATTCTTCATGTGTTTCTTCATTAAAAGTACAATTAATGACAAAAACTACCTTCGATCAAGTCCAAGTCTGTTCCATTCACACTGACTTATGAGAGTAGTGAACTGGTACAGACTAAACTTTAAAAAGCTCTACTTATTTGCCAGTAACAGTAAGTGACCGCAGAGCCATCTTCAGGGGCATGTGACTTGTGCAGTCGCACAGGGCCCTGTGCTCAGAAGGGCCCCGTGCTTGTTTAATGTTCTGTTGTCATCATCTTGAAATCCTTACTAATTTTTGCACAGGGGGCTTCATATATCCACTTTTCACTGGGCTCTGGAAACTTTGTAGCAGATGGCAGACAGCTATAAGGAGTGCTGCTCTGTTTCCCCCTCCCCCCCTCACTGATGCTCTAATGCTATTCTTTTTGGAGGTAACATCTTATAAGTTGGACAAGTTTCAATATTGCAGACACATTTGCCGATCTAATTTTCTCTATTGATAAAGAACTCGGGGCTTCCCTGGTGGCGCAGTGGTTGAGAGTCCGCCTGCCGATGCAGGGAACGCGGGTTCGTGCCCCGGTCCGGGAGGATCCCACGTGCCGCGGAGCGGCTGGGCCCGTGAGCCATGGCCGCTGAGCCTGAGCGTCCGGAGCCTGTGCTCCGCAACGGGAGAGGCCACAACGGTGAGAGGCCCGCGTACCAAAAAACAAACAAACAAACAAACCAAAAAAAAACTCAACGTTCGGTAAAACTCTGAGTTGCAGAGGCGACCCACTGGTGCTCCTAAAATGTGGACTCTGTGATATGTTTCCCTGGTGTTCAAGCCACTTGCCACCTGCTATAAAACTATCAACACCCACTTTCTGATAGAAAACTGAGGCTTGTCCCTTTGAGAAAAGGTCTGCTGACTGTATCAATTCTACCTGTCAGGCTTTGCCTCCGATCTCGTTTTGGTTTCTTTAAAGTGAAATGAGAACCAAGCCAGCTGCCAAGCAGTCTAAGTGCAGAATCCGTCTAGAGTTTTATTGCCTCAGGCTTTCATCACCTCACACTCTCAACTTCAACAGCAGAAAGATTTTAGCAGCTCATTCTCTGAATCTTCCTGAAGCACTTAATAGTTTCATAGAAATAATTCTCATGCTTATCAACTCCATTTTTTTTCTTTTTTATCCAGTTAATGCAACAGTTAAAGTTTTAAATTACAACAGGATCAGCTCACACTCATAAGACTGGGCAGACCTGTGGATTTTAGGAAGCGCGGCCATTCTCTGGGCGGGCGCAGAAGGTCCGGGGTGTCCTAGAGTGACCCATTAGCTGTGAGTAATCAGTGTGCTGTCGGCTTCCGTCAGGTCACTCTACAGAGGTTAGGGGGATGTGGGCTAATCTATGGTTAAGTGAAGCTAGATTAAGATTAAGCTAGATCACTATTATAATACTCATAGTGATGGAACACCTCAAATCCAGAATGTACTGCATGCTCCCTCTGTGCCAGGCTGGCTGCATTACAAACACCAGCTCGCGGTTCCTCCGCATGGGAGCATTCCAGGCTTGCTTCTTTTTCCCCCTCGACTGACTGACATGGCTTCAGGGATGAAAACGGTCTAAGAGCCTTCTTTCTCCAGCCTCATCACAATACAGACTCACCTGCAAGTAATCTACTAACATCCATGGCATCCTAGCCTCACCTGTCTCAACTTCAATAGCAAAGAGGTTTTAGCAGCTTAGAGTGGGGTTTCACTCTCTGAAGAGCATGACAGGTGACTAAAAGGGTGGTGGTTTCAGTGACTGCCCGAGTACAGGAGGGACAGAAAGGGGGTTGGGACAGAGGAGAGCGCAGGACCCTGAAAGCTCTGGTCCTGCCCTGGCTCGGCCTCCACCAGCTGTGGAATTGGGACAAACTGCCTAACAACTCGGTCTGCTCTTTATGAAATGAGCATCCATTTTCAAGCCCAGCTAGCCTGGCAGCGTGCAGCCGCCCAGAGCAGGCATATGATAAATGAATGAATAAATGAATGTGTGAATAGCCAGCAGGATGGCATAGGGCCAAATGAGACAGTGGATTTGAAAATGCTTGGGAAATAGCACAGAGTTTCTCACAGGTGCAATGCTGGCATTATTACTCCCAGAATGTAATGTTTGTGCTCATGGAACTCCCCAGGAAATGAGATTCAGGAAATGTACTGAGTGGTCATGTTACCTTTCCATCCCTGTCTTGTTGAAGGACTTCAAAATACCCTGAAGACTGAAAGGGCACTTACCTCTAGCAATCTAACCAACTTTTATTTTCTTTGCTGAAATAATCCATCATTCTGACTGTCTCTGGTTTGAACACTCGTCTGTGTAATTCTACACAAATCCCCCACCATCTCACTTCTCATCATGCAAGTCAGCAGCTAGTTGAATGTAGCACTAGAGTAGGTCAAGGTTTTGAATGAGTTGGTGATATCCTTACCCTGTATTACGCCTCGGTCCTGAACTGTCCTTGTTTACAATCGTTCCTTGAAATCAGCTTTCTGCCTCTCAGAGGGTTTTACACGGTTGTGTGAACGGACCTGAGAGGGCAAGGCCCTGGGATGGCAAGTCAAAAGGACCCCATGTCAGCAAGGTGGGTGCTGCGGGCCTCCTCATCAGCATGGTTGCCGGGGTTTCCACAGTTGGTACATGCCCGCAAGGGGTAGCCCTCTCCACTGAGAACCAAGGAAACCCCAGGACGTTCTGATGTCAGGGGAGACCTTCTCCCTTGCTGGTGGCTGGTTAAGGGGGGAATGTGGAAAGGGAGGGATGAGGTGCATGAGGCTTGTCCAAGATGCCTTAAGAAGGCTTAAGGTTTTCATAGGTCCCATTAGTCCACAGACCTCTGGGAATACGAGCAAAGCCAGGCCCGTCACTTCCCTCTTCCCTACTCTCCGAAGCTGTCTTTCCGCCAGCTTTCCCCAGCAAGCTGCCTCTGGCATTTATTTTAATTTTATTTTACTTTCAAAAAAAGATGGGGTTGGAGGCACATGGAAGAAAGAGCTTTCCTTCCAAAAGAACCGTTGACAGTGAAAACAGTAACTTCCTGAGACAACTGGCAGAAGAAATGGGACTCAGAGGTCAAAGTAGCCATCACCTCCTGCACAGACACTAGCGCACCTTCCCATGGAACCTTCTGGGCCTGGCCTGGCCACTGCCCTGTGCTCAGCCTGAGTAGCCAATGATCCCAGCCCGAGTTTGCCCTTATTCTACAGCACACTGAGGATTCTCCAGCACATGGTAAACAAATGAAATCAGTAACATTGGCACTGATTTATAGGGAGACAGTGCCATGGTTGAAGGCATAGACTTCAGAATCAGATAGTTGAGTCATGGTTTCATCGCTGACTCGCTGTGTGGTCCTGGGCAAGGAACTTGCCCATAGGATTCCTGTGAGGAAGTGGGAAGGTAATACCTACACGAATCACTTAGCCAGCACCTGGTAACTAATACCTATAATGTCACTGATCAAAATGCAACCTTCGGGATGTTAGAACAGGCTTAATGTGTCTCTGAACACAAGGGGATTGATAGACTTCTATGTGAAGGCTACCCAAAAGGATGATTTGAGAATTAGCATGACATGAGGGTTTTTATTAAATTAGAAAATCTGAAGAGTTTCTAACATTTAAAACGGGTTGGTTGGCTTAACATTAATATTTAATGTGACTTAGCTAGAAGAATTTTCAGGTCACTTGAGAGAGTTAAAAATAGCATTTTAAGTCAACAGAAACAATGAATAAATGAAGTGTCTCATCATGACCAGAAAGATGTTTATAGTTTGCTAAGTCCCTGCTTTGCATAGCAGGCCCCGTGGAATCCCTATTTCTCCGGCAGAGAGATTTAAGCAAGGTAATGCATACTTGTCTTCTCAAAGGCTTATTATGTTGTTTAAAATGCATAACGTATGAATATTAAATCACAAGAACTATAGCAAATAATATCACCCAATTGTCATGTAGATTTTCTTCCAAGGAAAAGAACTAAAAATATACACAAATCCACTCAAATTACCCAGGCTATACTGGGTTCTTTTGGAATTTTTTAAAAACTTATTTTATATTTAACCCATATGCTTCTCATGTGATTTTCCTTTTTATGGAAATGCAAGATCTGTTTCAGGCATTTGGAAGAAACTGGGTCTATGATGATATGGGAAGGGAAACAGTATTTAATAGTTCCATTCTGAATCATGCCTGAAAATTACTTAGAATGGCTGACAAATGAAACCCTTCCAAAATTAGAAGAGAAGGAAGGGAAGTAGGGCTAAACTAAAAGATACAGTGAACGAATTGTTCTTATATTTTGAAATAATGCATTGACCTTTAGCATCAATGAATGCTGAATTTTATTACCAAATAACTGAATTAAAAAATATTTTTAATTGGTAGAATCAGCTAGCTAATACCTCCCCTTACGATACTTAGCTAAAAGTCAAACACAAGTTAGTGGATGGCATTGCAACAGGAGAGAGAAGAAAGTTAGAAACAGAGGACTGTCCTTTGCTCAGGGGGAGGGGAGGAAGGGGAAGAAAACTGGGGTAAGAGAACGTTTATCTGTCTTTCAGGATGGAAGTGGATGGTCAAGAATAGTCATTTCAGGACGGGGTGGGGCCCAGGGATGGGAGACCAAGGGTGGGGGACGTGGGAGTCAGGCGTGAACCCTCATCCTCCAGTGCCCTTGGCTCCCAGGCATTAGCCTAGGTATGTCTATGCCACTTGAGGGACCAGCGCTTCCTTTTTTCTGCCATCTCTGCCTCCTCTGCCCAGGACACCTAAGTCTGCCCAGGACAGCTAGCGGCCATCCTTCCATCCCCTGCCTGGCCCCCTGCTCCCCTGAACAGACCGAAGAGTGAGTTAGGGAACAAACAGGAAGCTATGGGCTCTTATTCCTTTAGTTATTCATGACTGGATGGATGGAGGAATGAACAAATGAATGAATGAGCTTGTGAACATTTATTCATTTATACTGTGAGCAAGCTGCCATGGGAGAGACTAGAAAGATCGGGAGTGGTGAAGGTCACGGCAATCCCTACCAACTAACTGTTCATGGCTGCCTAGAGATGGCTGTTGATAAAGGTATGAGTGTGCTGGGCTCAGTGAGAAAGAGGCCAAGACGAATTACGAGGGGCTGCCGAGGGCACGGAAGGGGAGAGTGGCCACCCAGGCAGCCAACGTGCATCCCTGGTTTAGGAAGCAGCATTTGAGCTGGGACTTGAAGGTCAGGAGGAGCTGGGTGCTCTGGAAAAGGGGACCGTGCAGGGACAGGGTGGCCACACTAGGGGAGGCCTGTTACAGTGCAGAAGCAGGAAAGTGAGAGATTCCCACTAAAAATGGCTGAGGCTGGCATTGGCCAAACTCAGGTGGGTGAGCAGGTGAAGAGGACCAACAGGCTGCAGGTTAGGGGGGCTGTCCATGGAGGGCCTTGCTTTCTCAAATTATTGATTCTTTTTGTGTTGTCCATTCCCTAGCACCAATCCCTACTTGTTTTCCAAGCTTTTCCAAGTCTCCGTGTCTCGGTGGACCCTCAATAAAGATTTGATAGAGAATCATGTAACTGGTGCTTAATAAGAATCGTTGTGGGCCCTGGGAACAAACACCTCTCTCCAGTTCAGAAGTGTCTGAACCAATTAAGTGATCTCAGGAGCCAGAAGCAAGTCACAGGCCAACTAGTGACACATTAATCACAAGTGGTTCTTTCACATGACATCATTTTCTAGACACAGAATTCTCCAAACTCCAGGTGAAAGGGCTTATACCAAGGTAACCACCGTCACGTCACCAGGAAAACTTAAGACGTAAATCAAGACATGGTTACGCGAAACAAAACCACAAGTATGTTTTCCCCTTTCATTGGTTTTTGCTGATAACCCTCCTTGTGCTTTAAGAGCTGTGACACTGCTAACACAGACTTACCGTCGGCTATCATTTTTGAAAGATAGGCTTGTGAGCTGTTTGAAGAACAATCATCCTCTTCAAAAGGAAGCTGGGTGCAAAGGAGATACTTTTCCCTACTTAGGTGGCACCCAACCCTGTCATTTCTGCAGAAACCACTTGATTTGGTTGTAAGTTTTTTTCTTCTTAAACACTCACATATAAAAATCCAAAAGCCAATAAAAAGGTCACCTCCCTCAAGTCCTGAGAGCACAGTGGCTTTCAGGAGATCATGTAAGATTAACCCCACCCAAGCTCCATCCTCTTTCACACATTTTATAGAAGATAAACTATGACAATTAAAAAAAAAAGCAATAATGAGAAAGTGCTATTTTGACCAGGAATCAGAAGGCCTGTTTATGTAGAAGTAATTATGGAGAGACCTGCACAGCCTCAAAAATCAGTCTGGCTGCTACTTCTCCTCAGGCGAACATGAATTTGGCCCACTTGCTGGCAACTCTCTACGGATGTTTTACATGGCTGAGCACCAGATTAAGACAGAAAAAGCAGTGTAAGCTTTTTGCAAATTAATACCACTTAGTTGATGACACACTTTTTTTTTTTTTTCTTCTTTCCGTGCCTAGATGTTTAGTGCTGGAGAAAAAAAAGATTTAAAAAAGCAGAGATGGGCACTGCTTTAACTCCTTATAGGAGAGCTCGGATCCACCTTTTTGGTCTCATGACACTACGAAAAAATTGATCTCTTTCACTTTGGCCAGTGCTGTTCTTCCAAGAACTGCTGCTGCTTTTTACACAGCAGCCAACATCACCTTCCTGATGTTAGCAACTGAAAAACAGGTCTGTCCCCTGGCAGTGTCACAAGACGTGGCAGCTGCCAAATTGAGGTTCCGCCTCCCTCCTCCCCACACCCCCAAATACTCGTGTTCTCTCTGTGTGTGCAACCAGTGGAAAGAAAATTAACCTGTAGAAAAGAAAGAGAACAATACAAACGAACCATAGAGCCAAACTTTTAGACACGGAAATCACTTAAAATCTTTGAAAAAAAAAGTTGAGGTCTTCTGGAGGAAAAACACATCAGTTCTTTGGAAAATATCCCCAAGCCCACCTCCTCCTTTCAGTTCGACTGAGAACTGATAAAGAATTTACACATCAGTGAATCTGTGTAGTTGCAGCAAAACCACAAACCTTGGAGAACAGATTCAAATTCATTGTTCTACCCAATAAGCCAGGAGCCATCATCAGCATGGGGCAAAAGAGTCTCCATTTAGGGCCCGATTGAGCTACCTCATGGTTATAAAATAATTCAAAGACCAGATGCTAGACCCGGTGGCAGTCTAAATAAAGAGGCAGGAAAGAAAAAGAAAAAGCATCCCAGGATAAAGGTGGTCCATGAACGGGCTTTGTGGTTTTGGAGTTTGGGAGGATTCTGTGAAGCCCCTTAAAAAGTACATATGCATATATTCCTTTTTCTGGAGAGAGGGTCTATAGCTTTCAGAAAATTCTCAGAGATCCCTGACCACCCCCTTCCCATAATACAGCAAATAATCCCCAGAACCAGAGGAAGCCCTCACCATCAGCAGAAAAGTTCCCTGTAACTACATAGTAAAACAGAGGATGTTTTACCTTCGCAGAAAAAAGTTATAATATTACAACTGGTGGGCTATTCACGCTCAAGCAGTGGTGCAGCAATAAATCTCTATAATGATTTTAAACTGTAAAACCACCCTCCTGGTTCCATAGATATATCCTATGCAGTGTTTATAAAAGGTGCTTCTCATAAAAAGCATCAAAGGACAGCCACTGCCTCATTAATTTGGCCCAGAATCAACAAGCTACACTCAATAAATATTAATTAATCAACGATTAACTAAACAATTTTGTTTGTCGTCCTGAAATTTATAAGAGCTTTTTTAGGGGGAAATTTGAGGCTTAGGTCGCTTTAAAGAAAAAACCCAAACCCAGAAATCTGAGGGAATGCCTTGACTTCAGCCAGTCTTGTGGTCAATGTTGGCATTGTCTTCAGGGGTCAATGCTGGGATTTGAGGTCTAATCCCATTGTGAGAAGCCTGAATGCAAAAGGGCAAGGGGCACGTATAAACCAAGAGAGAGAGCCCCAGGGGTACAATCCACAAAGCCAACATGTGGACTGACTCAAAACCCAGCCTGTAGAGGCTTATCAGGAGAAAATGCTCGAGCTGAACTTTTCCCATGTTAGCGTCCCTCTTTCCAGAACGGCATGTGACACTTGTCCCCAGATACTGCACAGAGACCAGGCCTTTTTGCTCAGAAGGGAGAAACCAGCAGAGTCACTTACCTGACGCAGGTGGCTGGTCACTGGAAGGGCCTCCAGAGCCAGGACCTCCCCTCGTGGAGCTGGGAAGCCGTGCATCAGCCCCATCCATGGGCTGGCCTCCCGCCTCTGCCCCATGAGCTGCTTCGGGAGGAAGGCCCATGCCATAGGCGCTCTGGGGCAAGGGTCCACTTTGGGGGCAACCCATCAGGGGTTCCCGGTCCTCCCCAGCAGGGTTCCTGCAGCCTGCACAGCCATCTGCAGAGCTGGAGCTGGCTGCCCAGTGGGGGCAATTGCCACCTTCCACTTCTCTTTGCAAGTACTTTTCGGAGGACATGGGAATCCAGTCAGTCCTGCACAGAGGCTCAGCGAAGGGGCAGCTTTCGGAATCCACCAAGCTCTCTGTTCCAGTGAAGCACTGGCTTAGACTGTCATTCTCTCCCACCTCCAGGGGTTCAGGGAAAGGCGGTGTGGATGTGCTTCCAGGCTGAGTGAGGAACAATATAGAGTCTGGGGTCCGGGGGGGCCTGTCCACGTATTCGTCTTCCGTGGGAATCTGCCTAAAGGGGTCCCCCTCAATCTCGCTGACCAGGGTGAGCATCCCGGCATCTTCTCCCGGCACACAGGGACCGCCACCTGCACACGCACCTCCACTGTCAGGACAGCACATATCTTCAGAAAACATCTTCTGTTCCAGAGTCAGCAGTAAGACACCCTCACAGATTTCACGCTGACTAGGGGCTTCCACACGAGTGCAGCTAAGATTGCTGCCTGAGGACTCCTGCTGATTTAAATTCAGAAGGCAGAGCATTAATCCAGCGATGTTAGAACATGGGTCTGCTAAACGCGGCTGAAAATGGTGTTTATAGTAATTATTTCCACCATAACAAGTACAGATGGAATACTCACTGTGTCGCTTTATTTGGGTTATTTAAGATTAGGGGGTGGGGAGAACCCTCAGATAGAGTACAACCAGAATCAGATGAATCTAACTGCATTTCCAATGGGATAGCATGTTTACACTGAAGCAAGGGGGAGAGCTGGCCCAAATAACTTTAGAACACAGGATTTTGTCTATACCCTCAACCTAAATTTTTTAAAAACCCTGTAAACAAATATTGAACTCTGGTTAGTAGCTTTGCTTTTTGCTGTGGTATGGCTTAGTGATTCTGAAACTACTTTCTGTGTATTCTGGAATTGAGTAAATATACTGAGAATAATAGGAGCTGGGTTTCTTACTGTTGGAGAAGGGAAGATTCAAATACAGCTAAAGAAAGACTACAATAAATCCTGTAGTGTTGGGACCAGAATTGGAGAAATCAGTATGAGCTCAAGGTTTAAAATGTATATGTCTTTAGGGACTTCCCTGGTGGCACAGTGGTTAAGAATCCGCCTGCCAATGCAGTGGACACAGGTTTGAGCCCTGGTCCAGGAAGATCCCACATGCCACGGAGCAACTAAGCCCATACGCCACAACTACCGAGGTCGCAAACCACAACTACTGAAGCCCGCGTGCCTAGAGCCCGTGCTCCGCAACAAGAGAAGCCACCGCAATGAGAAGCCCGAGCACCGCAACGAAGAGTAGCCCCCACTCGCCGCAACTAGAGAAAGCTTGCATGCAGCAACGAAGACCCAACACAGCCAAAAATAAATAAATAAAAATTTTAAAAGTATATATCTTTATACCTAAGAACCTAGACCTAAAGGATATAATGGAATAATTAATGAAATTTTAAGATCAAATGTAAATTATTGATATATAATAGTATTGTACCACTACTAAATTTTTTGATTTTGATAAAGGTACTATGGTTATATAAGAGAATGTCCTTGTTCTTAAGAAATTCACGTGAGTATTTAAGGGTAGAGGAACATGATGTCTGCCACACACTCTAAAATGGTTCAAGAGGGCTTCCCTGGTAGCACATTGGTTAAGAATCCACCTGCCAATGCAGGGGACACAGGTTCAAGCCCTGGTCCGGGAAGATCCCACATGCTGGGGAGCAAGTAAGTCCATGTGCCACAGCTTCTGAGACTGTGCTCTAGAGCCTGTGAGCCACAGCTACTGAAGCCCGCACACCTAGAGCCCGTGCTCCACAACAAGAGAATCCACCGCAATGAGAAGGCTGCGCACCTCAACGAAGAGTAGCCCCCACTAACCACAACTAGAGAAAGCCGCACGCAGCAACAAAGACCCAACGCAGCCAAAAAATAAATAAATTTAAAAAAATGGTTCAAGAGAAAAAATATACATATGCATATACAAACGTACAGATAGCAAATAATAAAGCAATGTGAAAATATAAACAATCGGTGGATCTGAGTATAGGGCAGGTGGAAGTTTTTTGTACTATCTCACTGCTTTCCTACAATTTTGAAGTTGTACCAAAATTAAAAGCCACCAAAACAACTACAGAGACCAGGAATGTGACTGCTCTTCCCTCCTAGGAGTCTGTCCTGGGCAATAGAGATAGGCACTAAAATAATAATATAAATAATACATGGGCAGAGAGATGACAGAAATGGAATGAAATACAAAGAAAACAGCATGTAGGATGAGCACTGGCTTGGGCTTTGGGTTACTCTGTGGGGATCAATCCTGGGATTTGAGGTTCCATCTCTCTCAAGGAAGTACCCATTCACAATTTGACTCAATATTTGACTAATAATAGTTATATCAGCCAATTTTTTTTTTTTTTTGGCCTCGTGCACTCGGCTTTGTGGGATCTTAGTTCCCCGACCAGGGATGGAACCCAGGCCCTGACAGTGAAAGCGCCGAGTCCTAACCACTGGACCATCAGGGAACTCCCCCAAACTGTTAACAGTACTTAAAGGAGGCACTTAAGGGCTTCCCTGGTGGTTCAGTGGTTGAGTCTGCCTGCTGATGCAGGGGACACGGGTTCGTGCCCCGGTCTGCGAAGATCCCCCATGCCGCGGAGCGGCTGGTCCCGTGAGCCACAGCCACTGAGCCTGTGCGTCCGGAGCCTGTGCTCCGCAACGGGAGAAGCCACAACAGTGAGAGGCCCGCGTACCGCAAAAAAAAAAAAAAAAAAAAAAAAAAAAGGAGGCACTTAAGACTTTTAAATTTACCTTATTTCCACTTAGGCGGCCGCAAGCTTCATTGACCCAGTGCCACAAATTAGCTAGAAAAACAAAGTAAGGATAAGCGCTTCATATTATTATTTCCTATTTCTAATTCAGTATTATTGACCACTATGTCAGATCAATATTGTCTTTAAACAAAATCGTCTGCAAATCTGAGAGTGAAACATTTAAAAGAAAATCAACCAATTTAAAGACTATGAAGGCATCGTCCTCCTCCTATCAAAAACAGAACTTTTTGATCTATGTAAAGCCACATACGATGCCCTAATGTTCCACTGAACACCTTCAGGCACATCTGAGGGCTGTTAGAGCTGCTGTTTTGACTATAGACATTCTCAAGCCCTTAGCAATTTTTCTTTGACTATTAGGGACCCTGTTAGGTATCGTAGGGGAACAAAGGTGACGTGGGTCTAGGGGACTTAGCACATATATATGTATGATAAAAGTGAAGTGCATGCCAGAAGGCTGTGTCAGGCCCCACTGAATTCCAGCGGGCCCCGAATCCTTCTCCCCTACACCCTGCTGCTTCTCAGAAGGAAGAAGAGTATGTTCTGTGGCATGTACAAAGTATATGTTCCTTAACTTTTAAAAATAGAACTGATGAAACTTAAAAGGTCAAATCTATGAATTAAAAAAATCTATGAATGTATGTAATACAAATATAAAATTTTATCCCACCTCCACTGAATATTTGATGTTTCCACTGGAAGATAATGACGTCATCATAATAGGTAATGATACCTCTTACGTGACCTTGCCTGGTCTATTTAACCTCTCTGAGCCTCAGTTTCCACATCATAAAACGGGGGAAATAATAATGCCTCCCTCTCAGTGCCGTCATGGAGACTTAGGACACGTAAAATATGTAGAGCAGTGTTGGCACATGATAAATACTTAATATGTCAGTTACGACTATCCTCATCATTATTATTTGTGCTTATTTTCTATCACTTTAAAATTATATAAAAATAAAGATACTCCAAATAAAAGGAAAGTTGCAGCCCTTTCCTTTTAGGGATCAGGAATAGACAATTACAGATGATACTAAAAATAACATTTGTACACAGAGGTGGTAATTACTCAAAACTACTATGACAATCTCTCTACTGGTTGATTGCAAAAGCCCTCCTTACTGGTGGGTCTGCATCCACACTTTTTGCACCCCCAAATTTGTTTTAATTACTAAAATAGCCAAATACAAAAACTACAGGGTTGTTCTGCCTCTCTCTGCTCAGGATGGGAGCACACTTCTTAGCAGTTTCATGTCACACTGGTTCTGACTTTCTGCTCCAGCTGCGCTAACCTTCCAATCCCCCCAACTTGCTCCGCTCCCCCCAGTCATGCAATTCTCTTTGCATGGAATGCTTTTGATCCTCCTTAGCTCCCCTTGGGCTAGTTCACTCCAACTTGTCTTTCAGATCTCAGGTCCCCTGCCTCCGCCCTGGGAGGCCCTGGCCGACCCTGAGGCTGGACAGACGACTCTGTCACCCCTGGAGCTCTTGCACCTCCCTTTCCACACTCAGCCTCATTCTATGGGCCAATCCCTGCCTTGCTCACAGAGAAGCTTCTTCCATGAGGGCACTGGCTCTGTGTGTGTTGCTCAGTATTGAGACCCCAGTGTCTGTCCAGTCCCTGGTGGCCAAAAAACATGTGTTGAATGAAGGGATGAAGAGGAAGCTGACAGTCACACATCCCGACTCAGTGATGGGCAGGCCCATTGCCTTTGGCATTGGTAAGATACGGCCAAAAGAGATGATCACAGAGACAAAAACTAAAGAATAAAACACTGGGAGTCTGTTTATCTCATGCAAACATGGCTACATGAGTGAGCAATCCATCAGCATCTCTGAACATGCATTATTCAAATCCCCGGTTCCGATGTTGGGGAGGTGAAGTTGCATTAAATAACAATATTCAATAATGATAGACTTTTTAAACAGTTAATTCCAACTTTTCCTCTTCAAATACTCTCTGCTTAACACTGGCATCGTCAGTCACCATCTTCCCTCTTTAAGCTTTTGATTGCCCAGTGTTATACTAGGCCATGGAATGTTAATGGAAATAGTAAGATATGCAGGATTTCATCAAGTCTATGGGTGTGACTGTGAGAGAACTGATGGAATCACAGCAAAGCAAAGGTGGACAAAACAAGTGAGCAACTGAAAATGCGAAAGGATGGTGAGACCACAGGTGCTTCAAAAGACAATGATGTGGGGCTTCCCTGGTGGCGCAGTGGTTGAGAGTCCGCCTGCCGACGCAGGGGACACGGGTTCGTGCCCCGGTCCGGAAAGATCCCACGTGCCACGGAGCGGCTGGGCCCATGAGCCATGGCCGCTGAGCCTGCGCGTCCGGAGCCTGTGCTCCACAACGGGAGAGGCCACAACAGTGAGAGGCCCGCGTACCGCAAAAAATAATAATAAAATAAAAAATAATAATAATAAATAAATAAAAGACAATGATGTGTGCTAAGCTTAGGAAATGTAGTGAAGCCTTGAACAGTTTCTTAAAAATTATACTTTGTAGCTTTGTAGTATAAAAGTCAAACAGGATGTGATGTTAAAAGACACTATCAAACAATTTTTTGTGTGTGGAAAAACTATTCCCAATAAACAAGACGACACTTGATTATTCATTCTAAGAATGAGCACCTGCATTTTACTGAATATAAGACCACCTATTTTCAGAATTTTAAATGCACCTATCAGGGGAACACCCCAGTCAAAACTTTCCATCTGTCATATACCTGAACATTTTGTCTCTGTTTTAATTAAGTAATTAATTAAATTTAAGTCATTAAAAATGTTTGTATTCTAGGATAAATGCAACCTCTGTATATCTGACACTATATAATCTATACAACAGTCATTGGTTTCCTGCACCTAGAATATTTTTGTTTGCATATACATAAACAGGCACAATGGATTTCCGTTCGTTTGTTCGTTTGTGTTTGTTTTGCCAGAGAACAATGAATTAGGTATAAAGCGTGTGTCACCTTAGTTTAAACAGATCACCAGAGGCAGTCAGAGGGCAATATACGCCTCTTCAAAGCATACACCTAGAAATGGATCTGCTGGCTTTAAGATTCATTTTCAATACCCACCATAGACACAGTACCTGTTAGTGCTTTCCCTTTTTTCCTATAGTAAACACCAAAGATGAGAGCAGCAACTAATGCCACAGATATGAAGAGAAGCAGAATAATTAAACTGGGCAAGTAAATCTGGGGTTCTGTGTTGGAAGAAAATGAGAAAAATGGCATTAAAGATTGTTTATTTTTACTTTCTCCATTTAGAAACATAACCCTTTCAATCAAACCCCAGAATCAAGGATGTTGGTGTGGAATAAAAGCAATAGGAAGGTCCCCGGCCCTGACCGTAGGTTTGTCAGGGAGACCTCCCATTCAGAAGGGTGAAATGGACAATGCAGCCCGGTCCTGCTGGCTGCCATAGCTCTGAGGGGCCAGCCCAGGACCATATTTCAATGCTTCTACTTTAGGACAACTCTAATAGGGACGACCACACCATCCATCATCTTTGTTTACCTACAGAACACTTCACTCTCTCTAGGTGGATCGCTCTGGAGGCAAAAGGAAGCCCCTTATCAAATCTCTTTCCGAATAACAACATGGCACCAGGGCTTTGCTGGTCATGAGAACAGAACCACAGCCAGCCTGCGAAGTGTTTCAGGTACTTCATCTACAACACAATGAGGACTCAACCATTTTTTTCATCCCCCCTTGATCACTTAAATGCTAGTACCTTTATATTATAAGCTCTTGGTTTACATGACCTGGTTTCCAGACTCTTGCTTTTCCTCTCCTTGTCTTTTTTTTTTTTTTTTTTTTTTTTTGGCGGCATTGCTGCTGCACGCGGGCTTTCTCTAGTTGCGGCGAGCGGGGGCTACTCTTCGTTGCGGTGTGTGGGTTTCTCATTGCCGTGGCTTCTCTTGTTGCAGAGCTTGGGCTCTAGGTGCACAGGCTTCAGTAGTTGTGGCACATGGACTCAGTAGCTGTGGCTCACAGGCTCTAGAGTGCAGGCTCAGTAGTTGTGGCACATGGGCTTAGCTGCTCCGTGGCATGTGGGATCTTCCCGGACCAGGGCTTGAACCCGTGTCCCCTGCACTGGCAGGAGGATTCTCAACCACTGCGCCACCAGGGAAGCCCTCTCCTTCTGTCTTTTTTTTTTTTTTTTTTTTTTGCGGTATGTGGGCCTCTCACCGTTGTGGCCTCTCCCGCTGCAGAGCACAGGCCCCGGACGCACAGGCTCAGCGGCCGTGGCTCACGGGCCCAGCCGCTCCGCGGCATGTGGGATCCTCCCGGACCGGGGCACGAACCCGTGTCCCCTGCATCGGCAGGCGGACTCTCAAACACTGTGCCACCACGGAAGCCCTCCTTCTGTCTTTTTTTAAGACAATGTTTTATTCCCTCAGTTATTCTGAATGTTCTCTTAATGGTCTTTTTAAAATGCTGCTCTGACTGTGCAATTCCTTATCCAGAATGCTTTGGTGTTCTCCTGTTTGCCAAAATGTCAAAGCTAAGGCCTTGATTTTCTTAGTCCATGTTCATCAACCCCATCGCTCTGTGGCCTAGGTTCTCTTGCCTCATTAGAAAGGTTTTCTTGCCACGTATGCCTCCTCCTGTGCTGTGATACCTGGACCCACCTTCACAGCATCTCGCTAACCTGGGTAAGCAGCTTCCGCCATTAACTGTCAACTTTCTGTTAATCATTGAAACTGTACTTGAGATTGATTTGATCTACAGGATGTTCCAGAAATAATAACTATCTTCTAACAAGTTGCTAACTCTGGCTGGTGACCAAAATCTCCCATAGGTACCCTACTGTGACCACTGTGACCACCACCATCCTATCACATTTGGGCATTTTAATTTATGTTTGCACCTCAGTTTTCTTTCTTTTTTGGCACATACGAATAAATTACTAGTTATCCATTCCACAGTAGAAAATTATCAAATAAACAACATATCTGGAATTAAAATACTAATAAAAATGAAATACTGAGCTGACCACGGATAGGACGAAATGAAAAGGGAGAAATGGACGCCTCTGGATATAGCATGTAATTCAGGAGAAATCTAGAAGAGCTGACTAGACTGGGGCACATCTACTCAACCAACCTGCTCTATTCAACATACCATTTGGTGGTTTTGTAGGTGGAAGAGAACTACAAACCACATCTGATTTATCGGTCCCGTGAAGTGCTTCTGTCTCTCCAAGAATGGTACAGCTGTGAGGGGAAAGGTAGGTAAGTGCTTTGGTTTTATATTCTTATTTAAAAAAAAAGCTACAAAAGGTTCTATCCCTTTAGATTGCAAGCTCATTCAGGAGAGGAACGAGGTCTTTGTGGATGTTTGAATCGCCTGTGTCTATCCACGCATCATTAAGGTGGAAAGGCAATAGTAGCTACTGCCAGTGTTCTCTAAGAACTACTCTGAGAGCTGGTCCAAAAGAGGAAAGATTGGTGTCTTCAGTGAAGAAGATTCCAAATTCAATTACCATGGCTAAGTGATCAACTTTGGATGAATACCCTTTCGAAGTTGAAAACACAGAAAATCTTTTCAAAATAAAACTTGGATAAGTGGATGAGAAAATAATATTTAATGAGAATTAATTTATTGGGAACTAAAAGAATCATGACATTGATTATGAGTATTCAACAACAAGCATGCCATGAAAGGACTCAGGAATTTCACTCTGGATATACTCCCATAAGTGTGAGATAGTATATAGAAAAGATGATTCATTGCAAACTTATTTACTACTCCCAAAGCCTGCAAACCACTTAAATGACTATCAATAGAGAGCTTATTAAATAAATTATGGTACATCTCTAGGATGACATACTATGTAGCTATAAAAAGCCACAAAGATCTAAGTGAACTAAATATGGAATGAGCTTCCTTCAGGATATATTATGAGGAAAAAAAGACCCCAAGTGTGTAAACATTTATTTAAACAGGAGGCTTCTATTTACACATATACCACACACACACACACATCTTTGTACAAGTAAACCAGTGATGCCGGGAAGCTGGGAAAAGTGGGACTGGTGAGTGATAATAAGCATCCTAAGTAATTTGCAACTAAATAAGGTTAGAAAAAAGGGAAAAAGCAGCTGCAACTATAAGTCAAAGCTTCAGTCAAACTGAATCTGACAAGCAATACACAACTCCTGTCACACATCAGGGTGAAGACCGGCTGCACTGGTTTATGTCCCTCACGCCCAATTGACAGACCTTTTCTGCTGTGAACCTGGCTTCCAGAGGAAGCCTCACCAAACGGACTCAGTCTGTTTTCAAAACAGATGAGACAGCGGAGGCTGAGTTGGGTTTACAATCAACAAACCCTCTGGGTTCCTTCGTGGTCACTTACTTGGTCCAGGGTTTGCATTTTTCTGTGGAGGAAGAGGCGTCGGAGAAGTAGCCTGCGAGGCAAGGCTCGCACACCGTGTCCTTGTTGAGCTGCACTGTCGAAAAGACCAACGGACAGAAGGACACAAGACAAACGAGGACACTTAGAGATCGGCCAGGAGGATGGTCCCGAGGGACCAGAGATCAGAAGCGCCCCGCCTGCCTCTTGCCTCCCCATTCCTGCCCTCACCACCTGCGGCCGGTGGCTGAAGTCCTCACAGACTTCAGCGGGCCCGAGACCCCACAGCAGGTGACAGCAGTGTGTCCAGAGGGGAACTGGCTCACTGTCAGGGCGCCAACGCCAGATCTGAATTAGATCCAGCTCTCTGGTCCGGACCCTCTGCCGGTCAGCGCCACCGTCCTGGTCACCGATCCTTTGTTTCCTGGCCAGGGAGCCTGCTATCTGTTTTGTTTTAATCAAGCACCTGTCTGTTCTCCCCTGTCTCCCCTTTGGGGCTTACACCAGGCTTTGGGTACAGAGAATGGCAGCCCATTTACCGCTTTTAAAGGAAACTTCTTGTCTTGACCCTTTCTGATCAATACTCTCACCAGTCTAAGTATCGGAGTGTTGACAAAGTTTTCAAAACAAAGAAAAAAGAAAAAAAGGAACCAACCTACACTATAGGTCTCCTTCCCTTAAACCAAGGGTTGGTAGTAACAGTTTTCTATAAAGAGCCATGCAATAAATATCTTAGGCTTTGCAGGCCTTCTGGTCTCTGCAAATTACTTGTAGTGTGCAAGAAGTCACAGATAATGTGTTAAAAAAAATGGATGGGGCTGTGTTCCAATAACATCCTATTTACACACACACAAGTGGTGGAGTGGATTGAAAGCAGGAATTGATCCTGGTTAGTGAGCTGTCTTCACCTCTCTCATATTCCACATGAACTACATTATCAAAATAGGAAATGTCTCAGATTTCCTATGTCTATTACCTTTACTGCAATCGACACATGATGACCCTTTGGTAATTCCAGTAAAGAAGGACATTGGCTACCATGTGATACCATAATAAGCAACTGGTTTGTGCCAAAACCACAAATTACTCTTGAAATTAGTAGCACTTCTGTGGTTTATTTTCATGAATAAAACCCTAAAATAAGGAATTACATTTTCTTTGTCCAAAGTCAAGTGGGAAGTACATTCTTGATTTCTGCAATTGCCTCAGTAAGTAGGGTACCCACCCCTTGCTCTAGCAATTTGATTTGCCTTGAAATGATATCAACAAAGGTGCATTTAACATCTAGTCACTCGTATTAATTCAAACAGCTTTTAAAAAGAAAAACACCCTCTGGAAGAGTAACCCTTAAAAACAAAGCGACTTCCTAAAGGGGCTGCAAGGCACGAAGAGCTCAAAGGGACACGACTTTCATGTCTGCTCTTTGTAACACTGACCTGCTGGGGGCATCCTGCACATTCTCCTTTCTCTTTTTTCCTTTCACAATCACACTCCCACTTTATAAAAGAAGGCACACTTCATACCTTCTCCAAATCCTACCACAATGCCAAGCTTCTGAGATGCCAAACAAAGCAACAAGTCAAAATAGTGGTGATGGAAAAAAGCTCCTGCATTCAGAGCACCTCATTACAGCTTCTGTCTTTCCCTATCTATTAAGGGCAAGGGTGTGACAACAGATATGGGGTACTTGGGATCAGGTTCAGTTGTTCTGAGTTCAAATATACTGCAAGGCAGGGGTAAGATTTTCAGTCATCCACGTCACCCCCTCTACCCTCCACCTCTTGCTGAAGAATGCACCATTTCCAAAGGAGCAACGCAGAGAGGACACTGACCAGGAAAAAAAAAAAAAAAAAAGCAGAAAGGGACCAGCACCTTTTTTCATGCAGCTAACAAACTTTTGCAAAGGCTCTGGGTCTTGCCTATATCTCAGAACCAGAATTCAGAAGGGAGCAGGCTGTCATAGGGAGATTTACTTTAGTAATTAAAAAATCATCAGACTTCTTCCCACGAGAAAGCCTGTCTGGTTTAATTGAAGGACTGACTGTGTCAGACTCTGTGATGGACATTTTCCTCCATACGAAATGAAACGAATAATATTTTTAATTCTCCCAACCCTGTGTTTTACTTTGATAATTATAATATAGCAAAATATAATATATTCATCTTTTGGACCAACTGTGTATAATAATAACTGTATTAACAACTCAGTCCAGAAGAAATGTTTTTACGCTTAGAACCCGGAGTCACAAGAAATTTTAAAAAATTAAAATTACAAATAGGTGCATTTTTTTCATGTGAAGGAGTATGAAAAGGTGATTAGCATAACTCCCCCGAGCCTAAAAGTACATTAGGATAAAACTCTGTGGGGAAGGTGAAATGGATACAAATCAAAGGAGAGAAAAGAACTATATAAAATTTCCAACAGTTAAAGACGATCAGTGCATTTTTAAATGGATGATGATGGCTATTCAGTTGCTATCCCATGTTTTGATTCCGCTGAATATTTTAGAAAGTGTAACTTACTGCTCTTCCAATTCCCTGGAAACTAAGTCCTTAAGCGACTCTTTCAATTTGTAATAAAAATGTTTAGCTGTCTATTTAAAATTTTGGCAGGAGGTGTACGATTTTCAAAATTCTCCTAAGAGGGTGCACATGTTTTTAAAAGAAGTTTGGGGACCCCTGCATGATCCGGTTCCCCCCTTAGTGGGCATGGGAAGGTTCAAAAGGAGGAGCCTTGAGAAGAGCGTGTGGGCCGAGCTCTCACATTCCCCCGGAGGCGCACAACCTGGGGTCCGTTCCCAGGGAACCCTCAGCCTCCTCCAGCGCCCCCTGGTCCCGCAGAGTGGATTGACTCAGGGAAGCCGTCTGAGAGGCCGCTTTGGCCTGGGGGTACTTGCACGGCTTTGGGAGCGCTGCCAGACGCGGGACCCCGGCTCGTACCCGGGAGCCGGGCGCCGAAGCCGGGCGCGCACTCGGCGTTGCGGCGGCAGCAGCGGCAGTCCTCGCTCCAGTGGTACCCGGCGGTGCAGGCGCAGCGCCGCGGAGCCGTCCGGTTGCCGGGCTCCACGGCCACCAGGGCCTTGCCTGCAGGAGAGAAAGACAGGGCGGCGAGGCAGCGCGAGCAAGGGCGGATACACACCTTCCACCTCGTGCCACTCGCTCTCCAGCACCACCAGCCCCAAACCACCCAGACCCCCCGGACGCAGCGCACGGATGAATCACTCAGGACGCCGGGATTCAGGAACTCCCAAGTTCCCCCTCACACTTCCTGTGCTGGCACTAAAACATCCCAGAAGGTTTAGTTGTTTTTTTTTTTTTTCTCTCTCTCTCAATAATTAAGAGTCTTGTGGTTTTTGAAAAGTCAGTTTTCATGTTGGTAGGAAGATTACGGCCTGGGGAGTTTCTGATCATTTACTATTTTGACGAATGCAAAATAGTCGACTTCACAGCTTCTTGAGTTTTAGTAAATTCAAATGTGATAAACATTCTTAACACCAATGCTAGATCAGACCTAAGAGAACTGGGTTTCTGGAGACTGGGGATTCATCTTGGGATCCTGCAGCCCTGCAGGATTATTCAGAGTCCTGAAAACAGGCGTCACTGTGGGATTCGATACGGGCAAAGTAAGGCGGTTGGGCCTGGCGACATACTTGGAAATTAATCTCTCCCCCAAAACTTAGGATAACACGTTCGTTTCTCTTTTCTCACAACACACAGCAAAGCGCTGTCTCCTTATCTCAAACCTCCTGGCCCTTTCCAGTTTTTGTGGAACAGAGGTAAAAGTGAACACAGTCGACCCTCATTATTCACTGGTTCATACTGGCAATTTCGCCTACTGGTTAAAATTTAATCGTAACCCCCAAATCAATAATTCCTGGCGCTTTTGCAGTTATTCTCCAACACATGCAGAACAGCGAAAATTTTGAGTCACCGGCTGGACATGGATGTCCCCAGCCAAGAGCAAACGGGGTGACACTGCCTTCTAGTTTTAGCTCTTACACTGGAAATCAGAGTCCTTTTTGTGGTCTATTTAGTGTCCTATTTTGGGCATTTTTGTGTTTTTTATTGGTGAGTTCACTGTTTAAGATGGCCCCCAAGCATAGGGCTGAAGTGCCGTCGAGTGTTTCTAAGTCTAAGAAGGCCATGATGTGTCTTCTGGAGAAAGTCCATGCATTAGATAAACTTTGCTCAAGGCTGTGTATTGTGAGTTCATTGTTAGTGAATCAAAATATTTCTTAAATAAGGTGTCTTTAAACAGAAACACATACAAAATGAGGTTATGTTCACCCACCCAGGAGTGGTGGTTCAGTATTTGCTAGCTCAGTGTTTGTGGTGACTTTATAGAACATAACTACCGTGAATAACAAGAATTACCTGCATGCACACATGCATACATGCAACAACACAATAACGTTTATTTAAAACAGACTTCCTACTCCTCCTATACATCCCCATCTCACCTGGATTGTCCAAGCAGCCCTTGTACTTTATATTTCTGAATACTTATCAGAGTTTGTTATGGACTGATGTTTGTGTCCTCTCAAAATTCATATGTTGAAATCCTACCCCCCCGCCGCAGTATGATGATATTAGGAGGTGGGGCTTTGGGAGGTGATTAGGTCGTGAGGGTGGAGCCCCCATGAATGGGATTAGCGTCCTTAAAATAAGAGACGGCACAAAGCTTGCTTCCGCGCTCTCTCTCTGTTCGCCACCACGTGAGGACACAAGAAAGTGGCTGTCTCGAAACAAGGAATAGGGAATACACCAAGAGCCCTGCCATGCTGGCACCCTTATCCCAGACTTCCAGCCTACAGAACTGTTCTGTATATATATTTGTTGTTTAAGCCACTGAGTCTGTGGTATTCTGTTATAGCAGCCTGAACTGCCTAGGACAGAGTTCCAAGAGAAAACAAAGAAACTAGAAACCTGTTCCCTCCTTCACTGTCTCAAGTTAAACCAGGAGGGAGGGAATGCTTCCTGTTCCCATTCTTTTCAGACCAGAGCTGGGTGAACCTGAGAAGTCTCCACTCCCTCTGTGTTCACTCTCCGAGGCCCAGGTCAGCTCTGAAGCACCAAGACCAATTTGCATAACATGGACATACTGTCTGGAACATACAGACAAGTGTCATTTTCCTTGGAAAATTCGAATTCCAGTATCCCACTCAAAAGTAAGTGCATGTGGACTTCCCTGGTGGCACAGTGGTTAAGAATCCGCCTGCCAATGCAGGGGACATGGGTTCGAGCCCTGGTCCAGGAAGATCCCACGTGCTGGGGAACAACTAAGTCCGTGCGCCACAACTACTGAACCTGTCCTCTAGAGCCCGTGAGCCACAACTACTGAAGCCCGCACGCCTAGAGCCCATGCTCCGCAACAAGAGAAGCCACCACAATGAGAAGCCCACAAACCCCAACGAAGAGTAGCCCCCGCTCACCGCAACTAGAGAAAGCCCGCGTGCAGCAACAAAGACCCAACACAGCCAAAAATAAATAAATAAATAAATAAATATATATATATATATATATATATATATATGTAAGTGCATGTAAGCCTGTGTGGTTATGAACAATTTTGACATATTTTTAAATATCTTAATGCACTAGGTTTGGGGCTTTAATCAATTTTGGCAGTAGACAGAGTGAATCTTTCTTTCCAAGAGACAGCAATGAGTCAAGCTCATTACAAAGCAGTGGGAAAGAAAAAAGACTTGATCAGATGCTTCTGCTCAATGGAGTTTCCATGTTACCTTCTCTGGACAAAGTCTGCCAGCTATCTCTAACACTTTAGAAAAATTACAATGTTTAGAAAAATGCTTATTTCCTAGTTCTGTCTACTGAAAAAAAAAAAAACAAACCTAGATACAAGGATCAATCCAGTAGCAATGAGCCTTCCCAGCACCCAGACTGAAGTTGCTAAATAAGATGTTCTGCTGAAAGCCATGAGAAATCCTTGGAGAAATGGCCGATTCCAGCTTTAGGGCAGGAAACGTCCAAGATGAGGCTGGGAGCAAGAGAGCTCAGAAGGACACCGGGGGCCACACTGAAAGACTTGGGGGCCACCTGGGAGAGGTGAGATAATCCAAGCACCAGTAAAAATAGTAACCGCAATAGATTAAAACACCTCAAATACGTAAATGCATGAGTTCATAATTTTCATACAAATCCTTTGGAGACAACTTGGTGATCGAGTCATTATTTTGAAAAGTGGTAAATAAAGTTACAAGCATTCATTCTGCCTTTCCTGTATATACTGTACTTCAGGGTAACAACCCGTTGATGAGGGAAGTTTCTCTTTAGAAAGCATTCCAGCCAATAAAGGAAGATGGGGTGATGGAATTAGAACATCACCTTTCTGCAGCCCCTAATGAAAGTGGATCTAGGCCATGATCATCAACAGCTGCTAATATCACCCAAAAGAGAGAGAGGCAGCTACTCTGAGTACTGACATCACCACATTATGCTCACCTTTGAAGGAGTTTTGTCAAAAACAAAGAAGAAAAACCCAGATTCTGATCAGGCTTCTAGATCTAATAAGCCCTTTACAGGAAATATTGGAGATATAAATATTCATATATATATATATATATATATATATATATATATATGAATCACTTTGCTGTATAGCTGTATAGCTGAAACTAACACAATACTGTAAATCAACTATACTTCAATAAAAACAAAACAAAACAAAACTATTCCAGAACAGAAGTTCTACATGAAGAATTTTAACACAATCCTTCTGGGATGCGAAGCACATCTTTCTGGGGGTCTGTGGTCAAAACTTCTTCCCATGGCCCCTAAAAGAGACAGTATTGCTGTATCTAAAAATATCATTTATCCACACAGCCCCCGACATGACTGACTCACCTGTATCACAAACTTTATGCAGCAAGCATTTATCTTCTTCATTCCAGGTGTCCAGGTATTCATCCGGGCCACAGGGCAGACAGATGCTTTCAGAGGTAGCAGAGCATTTGGAAGACAAGTACTTTCCTTAAATTAGAAGGGGAAACATGCACCAATCAAAAATACTTCCTCCCACAAAAGCCAACAAATCAACAAAAATGCACCAATCTGGGAATTCCCTGGTGGTCCAGTGGTAAGGACTCCATGCTTTCACTGCTGTGGGCCCAGGCTCAATCCCTGATCAGGGAACTAAGATCCTGCAAGCCATGGGGTGTGGCCAAAAAAACCAACCAAACAAAAAACAAGCACCAATCTACTGGACCCCTTACATGACCATTCTCCCAGGACATCCCCCAAAGGTAGACTGATACATGAGATAAGACCACATCTCACAGCGACGGCTCCTCAGGCCTCCCGGCTGGCTCAGATAACCTCTCCTGGGTTTGCTGTGCCTGTGTTCACGGCAGTCTTTTAGATCTTCTAAGTAAAAGATCACCCTTTCCACCCCAAACCTCTGCTGACTAAGGAAAAGAACTATGTTTTTCAAGCTGGTGCCTGCAGGACTTGAGGGGTTCCCGGGGGGCTAAGCAAGAGGAACTTCCTCTCCCCTCTCCCCTCCCGTCTTCAAAACCCCTCTACTGTCAACCTGGATAGTTAACTTCTTTTGTCCCAAGTACACTGTGGGCTCACCGTTAACTTAGTTTGATCAGAGAGTAATACACACACACACGCATGCATGAAAATCACTGGATCTTCATTCTACGAACCCCCAAAATATCTGTAGCTGAAATATCTAAAGGATCTTGTTATAAGGTAAGCACCTTTTCCTCAAAGCTCTCCTCCTCTCCCCAGAAGAGTGAGTGAGTGAGGACCCTCTGGACTTGGGGCTTCACTGAGGCCATAGAAACACCTGGTCACCTTCTGGCAGAACAACTTTGGGGAAGTGGTGACCAGTCCACCTTCTACCCTCAGCAGGTATTGTGAGGAGGAGTTATAACAGGGTTTTGGCAATTTTTAGCAGTGATTCTAGGATAGATTACCACCCCCATCCTCCGCTAATTTCTGTGAAAATAATACCTTTTTTTTTTTTTTTGGCCACACCGCATGGCTTGCAGGATCTTAGTTCTCCCACCAGGAATCAAACCTGGGCCCTTGGCAGTGAAAGTGCCGAGTCCTAACCACTGGACCGCCAGGGAATTTCGCAAAATAATACTTTTAAATAAGAGTTGTATCTCATATTTTGAGAGTTTGAATCACAAACTTCTAAAACAGAGTTTCAGAAACCATCTTGCCTTCTCAAGAAACAGCGTTTGGGAAAGCTGGTACTTAATTCATGTTCCAGCACCTACTTAATTCAAATACCAGTTTCTGAAATTGCTCTTGATTTTTAAGTGATTTCATCTACTGAGAGAAAAGTGTTTGTCTTCAGAGTGACAAACACCACTACCTGCCACTGGCTTAAAAAGCCTACCCAATTTCTTTTTTTTTTTGTCTGGCAGGATAGAAATGGTTCCTTAGATTAAAAAAAGAACCCCACCCACTTTTGGAGGACAATGACAGGAGGTTTAGGAGTACAAACCTGGTTCACATTTGTTACAGCATCGTCCAAGATGCTCGTAATGCCTCTCGCTAGTACACGGAGAGGTGATCTGCAAAGTCACCTAAAGAGAAAATGCGCATCAGGTAGAGATTAGGCACAAGTTCTTTCTAGAGAAAACAGAAAGTGAATTACTGACTCACATTTCTGAAAAGTATAAGAAATCACCATAAACAGTCCTGAAACTGCTCTGCATAATACCACCCCCCTCCCAAAGATGTCGCTTTCCTATTCTAGCCCATTTCTCCCTAACAATGTACAAAACCAATGATTCTGGCACCCAAATCCATTTAAGCATTTAAAACAATTTCGGTCATGCTCATGGTAATAGGCCGGCTGAAAGGGAAATTTACAAATGGTACACAGAAGGTTGAAAACCGCTTTACACAACCCACGTACGAAATTGGTCCCATTTCTGTGTCATCACATGGTGGACAGTTTGCTCAGGCCACTTTGGTCATAAAACTGTAGAAGGAGAGAATGGGGCCCCCTAACCTGTGTCTTATACCAGGGGAGGCCAGGTGTGGTCTTACAAAATAGCTCTGATCTTAAAACGATGCTTAATACCGCTTACCTTTTAAAATTTTAAACATGCAGAGAATCTGAAAAAGTGGGACAGCAAGGGGTTACAGGGAGCCTTCTGGCTTACAGCCAGGAGCCCTGACCGACCAACCGCGCGCTGGCTGAGGGATCCCCGACACGCTGCTTCAGCTCTTTGAACCTTGTCTCCTTTCTGTATGATTCTAATACCAATATTAATTTCCGAGTCTGCTCATCTAAGCAGATCAAAACAAAAAGCCAAGGCCCCTACAATCACTCAGATTCTTATGTTTGCCACAGAAAAGCTCTTTTCTTTATCAGCTTTCTCCGTGTCAGAAAAAACCCCACACATTCCTGTTGACAGGCAGGCAGTGGAGTTACAGACGGAACGATGAAGTGGAAGCGTTGGGCTCAGCTGCACAGACTTCACACTGTGAATACCAAGGGTCCGGCTCCTGCTGGGTCCCAGGGATCCAAAGTTACAACCTTGCCCTCAAGGGACTTACGCACACCAGGGTGTGTGCTATGATGGAGCCAGGTGGGTCCCTCCCTCAGCTGAAGGCCAGGGGAGGTGTCCCAAGGAGTGTGACAAGTGAGCACAGGCTTGCAGGATAAAAAAGAACTCAGCCAGATGAGAAAAAAGGAACTGGTCCGTGGAAGTAGAGGGCAGGGCAAGGAAGCCGTCTTTGGCAGAGCATGAGATGTTCAAACAGGGATACTGAGGCCTGAAGTGGCATGTCGGGTGGGGCTGGCAGTGGACACCATCAGCAGAGTCCCGGGAGATGAGACCAAGGACGGTCAGAGCAATCAGAGGGCTTCACCTGCCTATTAAAGAGCTTGGATGGGAGGTGTAGAAATAGTGTAGCTTGGAAGAAGCCATGCATCCTCACAATACCTCAGTTATGAAGGAAGTTTTCTAGAGAGAGCACCACACCCAGAAAAACCCAGGCTAGCTGAGTAGGGTGTGCAGGATGCCCCCAGTATGGACCTCTCTGACCTCCCCCAGGCCAGGTAAAGGGCTTCCAGGAGGGTTGGGGCCAGGGACAGTTACTCTGAGGCTGATGAGAATGTCAAATGTGCTTCTGGAGCCAGGTATGCCAGGAAGGTTGTATTCAGACTTGCTTCCGAGACCTGTCTAACACTCTCTGTGGACCCCTGATAACATGGATTGATGTTCCCCGAGCATTCACCACATGACAGGGTCTGGTGGACAGTGCACTGAACATTAGGAAGAATGGTGTAACAGAAATCACCCCACCTCTCCTTTCGGGTCTCTTTTTCTCTTTGTTTTTATAGGAATCTGTTTCTCTGCGCCTGGTACAGTAACATGTGCACACAAAAGAAAGATGCAGAGGCAAAACGGTGAAGCTGAATTCGGTCAATGCAACTTTTTTTTTTTTTTTTTTTTTTTTTTTTGCGGTACGCGGGCCTCTCACTGTTGCAGCCTCTCCCGATGTGGAGCACAGGCTCCGGACGCGCAGGCTCAGCGGCCATGGCTCACGGGCCCAGCCGCTCCGCGGCATGTGGGATCCTCCCGGACCGCGGCACGAACCCGCGTCCCCTGCATCGGCAGGCAGACTCTCAACCACTGCACCACCAGGGAAGCCCCTCAATGCAACTTTTGTCTCACAAACAGGATTCGTCTGAGCCTGATGATATGTGAGCGCTCCTGCGATGCTGATGACAAAGGCAAACGAGAGAAATGTGTGGTTGGAGATAAAGGTCGATTGCTTCTGACCCATAGGAAAGCTGCAAGAGTCTCTGTAAGATAAGCACAGACTTTGTCTGTATCACACACACAGCTTCTTTTTAGGGGAAATTGGTAAAAGGACTCCCCCCAAGCAGCAGCTTAGAAGCTCTGTCAGGTGCTACGGCTGTGCCCTGGGCTCCAAATCCTGGTACCTGGTGATCATCATTGACCTGAATATGTGGACAATTTGTTTACACGTTTAGGAGAGTGGCAGTGATTCATTCAACCCATCCACCATCTAACCCAGGAGCGTAATACCTCCTAGCAAAAATGGGGAAGCTACTGATTCCAGAGGTCACCAGATGTCTTAGCTCTTAAACCGATTTTCACAGATTATTCCTTAGAATCCATATCTGTCTCCTAAGCTTACTGTGACTTTACACCTGGACATGTCTTCTTTTTTAAAAATGGAGATATAATTCACATACCATGAAACTCACCCTTTCAAAGGGTGCGATTCAGTGTTGGTTTTTTTTTTTTTTTTGTATATTCACAAAGTTGTGCAACCACCGCTGCTGTCTAACTCCAGAACACCTTCATCACTCCAAAACGGATATGTCTGCTTGACACAGCTCTAGGATTACAGATCTTTTAAGCTGCATAAGCAATTCTGCTACTGGGAGAATTGGCTATGGTGAGGCAGAAAAGTATGGAATTAATCTAAGTTAAGGTATAGCTTAAACTGAACCCTACTTTATTCTTGAGTTACATCAGATACTTTGCAGTACACCTTCAAACCTTCAAAATGGCAATAAATATACAACTCAAAAGGCAACGTACATACATAGATATGGTTAAGGAGATGTGGTTTGCGGGTAAATAAAAAGAATCTGGAAAACTCTCTGTAGGAGGCCTACACCTTCAGAAGGCAAGACATGCCTTTGTTGTTTTTTCCCTTCTCTTGTCCTGCCTCTCTGCTTCTAAGAAGCTCTCTGCTTCTTTTCCCCCACTGGCAGAGCTGCAGCTCCAGGATGACCCTCTTATGAGAGGATCTGCAGCTCCCCGGACCTCACACAGCATGTAAAGCTTGCCCTGTGCTGGTCTCCCTCTGATCCCGAGCTCCACGTCCGGGAACCCTGTGGTTTGCTCTCTGCACTGCAGTCCCCACAGTTGTAACTATTAGGAAATCCAGATCTTGGACACCCTGGCCTGTCACCTTTTGCTGATCCCCTGCGGACTTGTCCCTCCAAGCTACAGGCCAGACGGGCTCTGCCTGCCTGCCTCCTGGATCCCAAGTCCCTGCGTCCAACCTTCTTGGGCTCGGTTTCCGGTTAGCCTGAGCTGGATCTCCTTGACACCAGCCTCCCTCTGTCTGGAGAGCCTGCCAAATACATCCCCAGGCTGGCGTTTTTCTGATGTGAATGAACGGATGCCCTTCAGTCCCTCCCAGTCTGACCCCTTCTTTGTCTTTTTTAACATGTTTATTGGAGTATAATTGCTTTACAATGGTGTGTTAGTTTCTGCTTTATAAGGACTTCCCTGGTGGTGCAGTGGTTGGGAATCTGCCTGCCAATGCAGGGGACACGGGTTCGAGCCCTGGTCCGGGAAGATCCCACATGCCGCGGAGCAACTAAGCCCATGTGCCACAACTACTGAGCCTGAGCTCCAGAGCCTGAGAGCCACAACTACCGAGCCCACGTGCCACAACTACTGAAGCCTGTGTGCCTAGAGCCTGTGCTCTGCAACAAGAGAAGCCACCGCAATCAGAAGCCCTCACGTCACAATGAAGAGTAGCCCCCGCTCTCCACAACTAGAGAAAGCCCGCACACAGCAACGAAGACCCAATGCAGCCAAAAATAAATTAATTAATTAATAAAACAAAACAAAACAAAGTGAATCAGCTATACATATACACATATCTCCATCTCCCCTCCCTCTTGTGTCTCCCTCTCACCCTCCCTATCCCACCCCTCTAGGTGGTCACAAAGCACCGAGCTGATCTCCCTGTGCTATGCGGCTGCTTCCCACTAGCTATCTGTTTTACATGTGGTAGTGTATATATGTCCATGCCACTCTCTCACTTCGTCCCAGCTTACCCTTCCCCCTCCCCATGTCCTTAAGTCCATTCTCTACGTCTGCGTCTTTATTCCTGTCCTGCCCCTAGGTTCTTCAGAACCATTTTTTTTTTTAGATTCCATATATATGTGTTAGCATACGGTGTGACCCCTTCTTTTTCCTACAGATTCTAGCTCTGACATCTCCCATCTCAACAGCAGCTGGAAGAGCCTCCAGGCTGCTCAAGCCCCTCCTGGTCCTCTGGCCTTTCCCTCCCAACAGCTCAGAATCTGGGCCTGACTCTATAGCCCCCAAGACCAAGCTCCCAAAGGTTATGAGGTGGTAGCTCTTATTATTGGTAGCAATCCTAGTAAGGCAGTTATTTGATAAAAACATGTTCCTGCTTCAGTGTTTTGGAAGCAACCTCCCAGGGAATGGGGGGATTCAGCAGAAGGCTGCAGATTTTCAGTTCATCAGGTGGTTTTGTCAACCACCTCCAGTCTCCTCTCTTTGCCCAAGATGTAGCAACAGAAGGCCTTTGGTAACCGAGCTGAAACGTACAACTTTGAGTTACCTACGTTTTTGCTTAGTTTGCCTTCAGGATTGACTTGTTTCCCTCTAAAACAATAGAGCTTCTGAACCATCGTTGTTTTCATTAAGCAAATAAAGCAGAACCACTTCTAAAATGTCTATTTATTGAATAAAGAATACAGTCATATACATTCAAATTCCGGTCTGTTGCAGCGCTTGTGTTTTGGGGAATACGATTTGATTCATGCATGGTACTTAGAAGTCTCAGAAAAACCAGCCACGTCCTACCACAGTTCTTAATCAATAAACTACAAAAGTAATGTTTGGCCCACAGAGTTTACATCGACTAACTTCTGCTTTCTAACAGACTTCCCCTGAATGTATAAGGAACACTAGAGTCTGTTTATAGCAAATATCCTTTACATCCCCTGCCTTTCCTTTCCCCCCATATAAATTCCTTGGAAAGTCTAAATAAAGGAGTTAAAATGGCAAGACAATACATCTGATTTATTGGCCATCTGTTGCCTCACTTTCTTGTGTGTTTTGTGTCATGTGTATATTTGTTTCAGGGCATACGGGCTGGTATTTAATTTTAACGGCTGACAAACTCTTCTGGAATAAGCATGTCTGTGCAAGGCTTTGGGAGGCCGGAGGGAGATAATAAATTGTACATCAAAATTGTCTTTATAAAGCTCCGTGGATTTATTTCCCAATGCAATGCCATGTTGGGTCTAATCCTGAGAAACGCCAAGCTGAAGAAACAAAACATTTCTGAGCTGCAGAGACCGAAGGATCTGTATTCAGAATCCTGAAGGGAAGGTTGACTTAGATATTTATTTTTCGTGCTGTTAATCAACCCAATTGTAGTGAAAGCCATTATGAATACTAAAATTACTTTTCTGCTCAACTAAAAATTCATGCTGACATATAACAAAAGAGAAAGAAGCTTGGCTCCTTCTGTCAAGCCAAGGGGAAAAGAACCCAACCCAGAAGAACAAATGAGGGATTTTCCATAGATTTCATTTTATAAAATATCATCCATGACTATACTTGAGAATTTGGCTGTAAATTAAGTAAAGATGGTATCAAATTTCTGAATGTTACAGTTAACGAAAGATGTGGTTTTTCTTAAGAGAGAAACTACTGAATGTGAAAATAACACCTAATAGTTCTGCTTCCCTTGAAAAAAATATCCTTAAAGAAAGTCACGAGTGAAACGTGCTCTAATCCAGAATAGAATAGACAACAAACAAACAAAAGGTCTCAGTCATAGGCCAGAGGAACCGACAAACAAATGCTGTTCCTTCTTGTCCATTTCTTTGAATGTCTATTTTTTTAGCTGGCTGAGCAGTCAGGCCAGAGACGAGGTCTAAGTTTCTCCCCTCAGAACATTTCAGTTAGTGAATCCAAACACAGACCCTTTCACCCGAGATGTTCTAGGGGACCTGCTCAGTTTGGTCCCTTTCTTAGCTCCTTTACTCCAGAAGCTCCCAGTGGCCCTGCTCTATTTTTTCCGGCTTTCTACTCTTGAACATGGCACAGTTATATGTCTGTTACTGCAAAGAAAGCATCCACTGTCATGCCTCTCAGTTAAAAGTTCAGAATTAGAAGTGGATATCAGAGAGGAATCATTTTGAGCTTGCACGTCAGATAAGGCAGGTTTCCAGAGAAAACAGAAAAATGAAACACTAACTGAAGTAAAGTCTGACATGCCAGAATGTAGGGATTTAGCAGAGCAGAGGCCAGGGCCAGAAAGACACAGGGAGAAGGGAGCGTGGTACCAGTGCGCTGGTGAAGACGGAAGAAGCTGCCCAGCCAGGTAGCTCCCCTGGTCGTTTAGCACAGGGCAGACTTCAGGACAGGATTCTTCCACCCAGGGCAGCTCTTAGAGTTGAACTTCCAGATTGGCCTGGATAGAAGAATGCCTGACATTTCTTTAATAAAACTGTCTACATTTCTACAATTTGAGGACAAGGGGGGAAAAAGTCAGTTCTAAGCCTCGGTCTCTTCACCTGTAAAATGGGGCTAATAATTGCACCCATCCCACCTCAGTGAGGATGAGATGGTATAATTCATGGAAAATGATGTATCAATGGCAAGTGGCAATACTCAGGAAAAATGAAGGCTCTGCTTTTTTTCGCTTCACTTTGAAGCGAAGGACCTTTCTAGCAGGTAGCTGGGGGAATGAGGCGGGACGGGAATTGCGTCACTTACTCAGCACAGGGGCGCACACCTGGCTGGTGGTCGTTAGGGGGGATGCTACTGTACGTACCTGGGCAGAATCGGTGAACTCCAATTACTTTTACCAGATCGTTCCCTGGTCATGGGCTGGAGGGAAAGGAGTGTGACAGAAAAAGGAAAGAGGGTGGAAAAGAGACCAGGGACTCGTAGAAAAATTCTGAAGGCCTGGCAATTTTCCTGAGCGTACCATCCCTGTTTAGTTTTAACATGGCTCTGATGACAAAAGCTGGCGGCAGAGTGTTTCAGCTGGGCAATTGGAAAAACATGATTTTGGGGGGTTTTTTTTTGGCTGCACCTCGAGGCTTGCGGGATCTTAATTCCCTGACTGGGAATAGAACTCGTGCCCCCTGCAGTGGGAGCGTGGAGTCCTAACCACTGCACCGCCAGAGAATTCCCAGAGAAACATGTTTTTAATCCAAAAGGTTTATTTCTTTTAAAGCATGTTTGACTTCACATAAAGAAGTGCTTTCTCATGAGACTGAAATGGTGGCAGGTGGCCTGAGTCATGGTAGTGGCTTTCTGTCTGAAGCTTCAGTCGGTGATGGGGACGGAAGTCGGGCTGGGGAGGGAGCGAGCTTACTCAAAGCTTCTGCTGATAAAGTGTTTGCTAGATTCTGTCAGTGATTTCTGTCAACTGGGATAGAATCGAGCTATGACCAAAGGCCCTTCTAGACATTTTCATTTTAGAAAAACTCAGAATTTCAAGCAGAAAGAATTTCAAGCTTACAGGTTTACAGAGAAAACATCAGGCTTGTTTTTCTTTTGCACAAACCAAAGCTTCACATTTCATACTTCAGAACATTACACAGGCACCTATGAAGATAGTATGTTATCAATTAAAGAGACAAAATAAAGGAGCAACTTTTGGGGATCTCCTGTGCACCCCAGCAAATCATCCTGTGCACTCCCTGGAAAACAATGAACTGTGGAACATGTTAAGAGTGTGAAGACCCCACGTTATGGAAGCCAGGTATGTGGTCTAAGTCATGATGGAAGTGGATACAGAGAATCAGAGGGTTTAAATAGAAAACTCCCTGAGTGTCCAAAATACTACAATTCACTTTACAGAAATATATTTTACACACAGCTCTTGAAAAAAAAATTCTGCTGCTAAAAGTGAGGCTCGGGACTTCCCTGGTGGTGCAGTGCTTAAGAATCCGCCTGCCAATGCAGGAGACATGGGTATGAGCCCTGGTCCGCGAAGATCCCACAGGCCGTGGAGCAACTAAGCCCGTGCATCACAACTACTGAGACTGTGCTCTAGATCCCAAGAGCCACAACTACGGAGCCCTCGTGCCACAACTACTGAAGCCCGCGCACCTAGAGCCCGTGCTCCGCAACGAGAAGCCACCGCAAGGAGAAGCCCACGCACCGCAACGAAGAGTAGCCCCTGCTCACCACAACTAGAGAAAGCCCGCGCGCAGCAACGAAGACCCAACGCAGCCAAAAGTAAATAATTTACATATAAAAAAAAGTGAGGCTCAACTGTTCTCTGATTAGTACCATATGAAAAGATGTGTCTGTTTGAGAAGAATGTGAAGAAAATAATGACCATCACGAATACTATTATAATAATTGACCTGCTACTAAGGGATTTGGGGCATTCTAAAATCCATTTTACGAATGTGTTTCCAGTGATAAAGAGTATTCAGAACTCCAACTCGAAGGCGTTCATCGCAGCTGGTCAACTCCTGCTGGTCTCGTTGAAAACCCACTAATATGAATCAAACCCCTCCCCACGTACAGACCACTCCCCATGAAGGGGTTGTGAGTTGATTTCCTCACCGTGCAGACACTAGAGGAGGGCCAGTCATTCCTTTGCCTGAGTCATTTGCCTTATCTTGTAAGACGACTTTTCATGATTATGACAAGAAGACAAATTTCGGCCTGGTCTAGGGTTTAATGCTACAAAGTACCAGTCTCTTAAAAAGCTCTGCTATCATCACACCTTCAACGCTGTCTTTACTGAGCTCTCATATATCAATACTTGTGCAAGGTATTGGCTTCTGTAGGACAAGGGGATGAGTCCACCCCTACCCTCTCAAAGTGTGTCGCAGCAGAGGACACAGGCAGCTAGAGAGGAGAGAAAACTAAGAGATAGAGACCCACAGGACAACACAAGACCTGGTGCACTGCAGATCAAGCTCCACCAAGTCCCTGGAGGCAACCCTCACTGGTCACGGACTGGGAAGGGGAGGGAGCCCTGCCTGGGATACACGGGAAGGAATCACAGAGGGAGACGCACAAAGCCCAGAGGGCAGGGGCAAGGGCAGGAGTGAAGAATGGGGCTTGGGCAGGTGGAGGGGGAGAGGAGGGGCAGTGGGCGACCTGGGGCAGATGCGGAGGCAGGGGAGTGGGGTCCTGGGAAGAGGCAGCTATAGAAGCAAGGGGGGTCATTTTTAGCAGCACCATGGAGTGTACTGCAAACAGTGGTGGAATGAGAAGGGCCAATGAGAAGGTGTGAACTCCTTTTGGCAATGAACAGTGTCTGATGGAGGGAATGACGGGTGTCTTACGGAAGGAATAGCCATGTAAACAGCTGGCATGAACAAACAAGGTAGGGAGTCTGGATCTTGCAGGAGGAGCAAAGAAAGTGGCTTATCTCAGGGAGATGAGAAAGGGCTGTCTCCATCGTGAAACACTGAATTTAGGTCTTTTTATGCCAGTCCTTCGAAAACCCATTTTTTGAAAAACTTTGGGGGCACTTTAATTAAAACTGTTTTTATTGGGGTAAAAATTATCTATCTATCTATATAACTAAATTTGTCATTTAAACCATTTTTTTAGTGTACAGTTCGGTGGCATTAATTACATTCATGATGTTGTATAACCGTCACCATGGTCTCTTTCCAGAACATTTTCATCACCCCAAACTCTTTTAACCATTACACAGTAACTCCCCATTTTCCCCTCCACCTGGGAACCCTGGAGTTAAACAATAATGCCCCATTTTCTCCAGCCCCTGGTAACCTCTATTCTCCTTTCTGTCTCTGTGAATCTGACTATTCTAGGTACCCCATATAAGCGGAATCATCCAGTATTTGTCTCTTTGTGTCTGGCTTATTTCACTTAGCATGGTCTTTAAGTTTCATCCATATTGTAGCATATATCAGAACTTCCTTCCTTTTTATGGCAGAATGATATTCCATTGTATGAATACATCACAGTTGGTTTATCCATTCATCTGTTGATGGACACGTGGGTTGTTTCCACCTTTTCCCTGTTGTGAGTAGGGCTGCAGTGAACACTGGCACACAAATATGGTCATTCTATGTTCAGCTTTTTGAGGAACTACCAAACTTTTTCCATAGTTGCTGCACTATTTTAATACATTCCCACCAGGGTTCCAATTTCTCCATATCCTTACCAACACTTATTATTTTCCTTTTTTTTGCTAATAGCGATCCTAATGGGTGTGAAGTGGTCTCTCAGTGTGGGTTTTGTTTTTTTTTTTTTTTTGCGGTACGCAGGCCTCTCACAGTTGTGGCCTCTCCCGTTGCGGAGCACAGGCTCCGGCCGCGCAGGCTCAGAGGCCATGGCTCACGGGCCCAGCCGCTCTGCGGCATGTGGGATCTTCCCGGACCGGGGCACGAACCCGCGTCCCTTGCATCGGCAGGCAGACTCTCAACCACTGCGCCACCAGGGAAGCCCCTCTCAGCGTGGTTTTGATTTGCATTTCCCTAGTAACTAACGATGCTGAGCATCTTTTTTATGTGCCTGTTGGCCAGTTTTGGAGAAATGTCCACTCAAGTCCTTTGCCCGTTTTTATGGGGGTAATTTCATTTTGCATGGACCTGTTCACAGGACTCAATTTAGCTGTCAACAGCATTGACTTATTATATAGGACTGGAATGGTTATTAGAGGGCTGTAGGACCCTTGGGTTCATTTTTACCAACTTGAAAGAAATCTTTGATTTTCCTGTTTCAGAAAAACTTTCCTAGTCTAAACGGCATCACTGCATAGCTCTCTAGAAAACAAACAAGGAGGTTTAGCGTTTAAGTAAGATGTGCTCCGTGAGTTTACAACCTAAAAGTGGAACAAATTAAATATGCATTCACTTACTCCTCAAAGGTTAACTGAACACATCCTATGTGCCAGAGACAATTTTAAGTTTTTTGGATACAGTAGATACTAGACAGAGAGAGTCCTTGCTTACATCGTACTTCTTGGGAGAAGAGTGTCAGTAAACAAACATGTAACGGAATCTGGTTGGAATGACTGCGATGACAAAAATAAAACAGGGTAAGTAAGGTGATGGGATTATGAGGGGGAGCCTCACCAGATGAGATGAGCTTTTGAGTGGAGACCTGCATGAAGTGAGGGAACAAGCCAAATAAATAGCAAGTGTCAGGTAGAGGAGTAGTTCAGGTGGACAAAAAAGCATTTGCAAATGCCCCGGGAGGGTGTGTGCCTGGCTTGACCAGGAACAGCAGGAAGGCCTGTGTGACTAGCGCAGCGAGGAGAGGGTGGAGTATAAACTCACACAACGGATGACATAATTTACCCAGATCGTGAGTTAATATGCACCTGCAGCTCCGGGACTGTGTGATACTGACCTTAGGTTAGTAGTGGACATAATGTTTTAAATAATAAGCACTTCATACTATTTTTATCACCAGGCAGGAAATACAATATTTGCCATGAGTTTTTAATTTTTATGTTTAATTGGTATAAAATACTCATAACATAAAATTTACTGTCTTCACCGTTTTGCCACCAGATTTTTAAAAAATAGATATTATACAGAGAAAAAAAATCTGACTCAGGTCAGGTTTGATTAAAAAAAAGAAAAAAAAAACCCTTAAAAATGCAGAGTAATTGTGGCCTATTAGAAATCTTGGTATATTCACCATTTTGATTTAGCAAACGTTACAGTTGACTTCATGAGCTGTCTTGAAAGTTGCTTTTTATGGCCCCATCAGTATTTTTTTTCTCTGACCACCTTGATTCCAGATAAGCTCCTTTAAGGAAAAAAGTGCTGCACTTATTTAGACAGGAGCATATCAAAGGTCTATTGATTTTTGCTCAGCTCTCCTTCTTACTTTCCTCCCAATGTATTTATTATCTCTGCTCCTAGACAAGAAAACATAGGGCCTAAGGGAAAATGAAGAAATAATTTTGCATGTCAAAACTTTAATTGCAAGTTTCTTTGTCTTCCGGGGAGATAAAGGGTGAGAAAAGTCTGCAGCCAGAGCTACCTGAAATGAAGGTACAAGAAAGGTTAGTTTCCCAAACACAGTAATTAGGATGGGTTTGCCTTGTCCTCACACTCTCACCCCACAGGCTCCAGTGAATGCCCCTTTATTCTCCCAGTGCGAAAGGATTTTTTTTTTTTTTTTTACCATTCTTGAAATTTTTTTTGAACTTTTATTCATTTGAGATGGGAACTGCTTTCTCTCCTCTCCTGTAGTAAGCGCTAATGGCCCCTGTGCTTCCAAGCGTGTGCTGGTCTGCTGGACGCCAAGGACCCTCCCACCCTCTGCCTCCATACTGCGGGTGGACCAAGCTAATAAGGTGGTTAGGCCCCCAGAGTGGCCGGGGCAGCGACTAGACTTCCCCCCACCCGCCTCTTAAAAGTGCACAGCATCGCCTGGAAATCTCATTAAAAGGCGATTCTCATTGGGTAGGTGTGGGGTGGGGCCTCACCCTGCACTTCTAACAAGCTCTCAGGTGATGCTCATACTGCTGGTTGTTGAGTGGCAAGGTCAGAGATCGTTCAAGGCCCAGATGAAGTCCAGCGCCTCGGCAGGGCTCCCCGGGCCCGCACGTGTGCTCCGTCTCACCCCAGCCCCTCCTCCTACCGTCTCCTCGGCAGCCCTGCCCTGGATCCTAGGCCTAAACCACACCGCGGCCCCCGGCCTCCACCCGCTCCATGTCGTCCAGCCAACCCGTGTCATCCCGCTCAACCCTGGAGCCTGAGTCAACCAGTCTGACACATGACCTCGCTCACACTGGCCACTTTGGTTTAACCTCAGACCTGGACTGGTTAGCCCCTTGTGCTAGATGGTCTCACATTCACCAGGACTGTCTCCTGTCCCAATCCCTTTGATGCTCTACGGTTGTTTTGGTTGTTTTTCGTGTGCCTGCTCCTCCTGGTAGACTGAAAGCTCGCAACTAGGCCCTCAGCACACCGCCCCCTCCCCTCCAGTCGCCTGTCCCCAGCATTTTTCAACAGACGGCCCTACACCACTTTCAGGGTCACCCCCCGCTCAGGATCCTCGGTTAACTCGCCGGCATCCCAAGCCCCCTAACCTGGTTTGGCGTCCCCCGTGCCTGCCGACCACCCACACGCCACTCTACTAACCGCGCCTGCTCCTGTGCCAACCCGGCCCCCATGCTTTGCTCGGCTCTCCCCGCCTCTATCACCAATCCAAACGCCGGCCACCCCTCCTGGCTCGGCGCGTCCCACCTCTCCTGGGGAGCCCTGCCCGGGGACTCTGACCCACGAGACCCTCCACCCTTCCTGTATCCCACCATGTATCTCATGTATCCCACATCTCACACGCTCCGATGTCCTCACAGGGCCACATGCAAGGACTTCAACTAGATTCGAAGTTCCCGGAAGGACTAAGCCGGTACTGGCGACTGAGCAGGTGCCCACAGGATGCTGGACCTGGGGGAGAGGCCGCAGGGGGACCCTCCCCGTCGAGGTGGCTGGGGCACCAGACACCACTGCCCTGGCCTCCAGAATAATCACTGCCATGCTCGGCACCCTTCACCTATCTTGCTTTTCAAGGCTTTACACCGCACACCTAGTGCTATCCCTGGGCTTGTTTGAACTCATCCCTCTTCTTCCTTTTTTTTTTTTTTTTAACACAGTTGAGCTTCATCTTCTCTGGTCTCAGCCACAACTGACCTACATATTTTTTAAAAACAAACCATAATTCAAAAAGAGTCATGTACCACAATGTTCACCGCAGCTCTATTTACAATAGCCAGGACGTGGAAGCCACCTAAGTGTCCATCGACAGATGAATGGATAAAGAAGATGTGGCACATATATACAATGGAATATTACTCAGCCATAAAAAGAAACGAAATTGAGTTATTTGTAGTGAGGTGGATGGACCTAGAGTCTGTCATACAGAGTGAAGTAAGTTAGAAAGAGAAAAAACAAATACCGTATGCTAACACATATATATGGAATCTAAAAAAAATGGTTCTGAAGAACCTAGGAGCAGGACAGGAATAAAGACGCAGACATACAGAATGAACTTGAGGACATGGGGAGGGGGAAGGGTAAGCTGGGACGAAGTGAGAGAGTGGCATGGACTTATATACATTACCAAATGTAAAACAGATAGCTAGTGGGAAGCAGCCGCATAGCACAGGGAGATCAGCTCGGTGCTTTGTGACCACCTAGAGGGGTGGGATAGGGAGGGTGGGAGGGAGACGCAAGAGGGAGGGGATATGGGGATATATGTACACATATAGCTGATGCACTTTGTTATACAGCAGAAACTAACACAACATTGTAAAGCAATTATACTCCAATAAAGAATTTTAAAAATATAGAAAACGAACTCAACCGCTCAAAATTATTCAGTACCTTTAAGCGCTGCACTGTGCCAGGTATGGGAATCTGACTCTCCTCCACTGCATGTTCACAGAGCAGTGCCTCTCAATCCTTACCGTGAAAAAGAATCAACGGGAAACCTTTTTAAAATGCAGATTTTCTAACAAGCTCCCTGGTGATGCTGACACTGCTGGTCTTTGAGTAGCAAGGTCAGAGGTTACATTAAAGACCCAGAGCCAGAACTTTCTCAGATTCCCAAACGCTGTACAGTTGTCTCCATTTACGTAATGAACATTGAGAACGACCTCGCCCACCGCTGGAGACAGACACCATTTATCTCGAGGAGGCCTCATGCAACACCTACTGCGTGCCAGGCACCATGCTTGAGGCTTTCCCTTCCTCATATTTCTGCTTCCTCACAAAGAGACAAGGCAGCCCATTCAGACAGTTAGTGATAAGCCGACTGGCACAGTGCCAGACACAGAGCAAATGCTCGAATTCTAGGTAAATTAATGAATAATTTTTCCTGAAGGACTGTTGTGATCTTATAACTTCCCTTTACAGAAAACTATGATGGTTTCCTACTAGCTCTGAATCAAATTCACACTCCCAAGCGTGGACTTGGAAAGGTTGCACCAACTGGGGACAAAATTAGAGACACCCTGGGGGAAAGGGGTTGCAAAATCAAGATCAGAAATCTCTTCCTGGGCTCAAATTGTCTTTTCTAATAGGGATAGAACACAGGTCTGCCTAATCAACATACAACACAGCTGCTCCAGCCTCTTATGCTGTCCTTCGTGCTGGGAACAGAATGCCTCTCACACTGGATGAAGCCCCTTTCACCAGGCCACCTGCCGGTCACACCTGCATTCCCTTGCCTGTGAGGACTACTCCATGCAGTTAAGATGACTGGTTGTGGGCTTCCCTGGTGGCGCGGTGGTTAAGAATCCGCCTGCCAATGCAGGGGACACAGGTTCAAGCCCTGGTCCGGGAAAATCCCACATGCCGCGGAGCAACTAAGCCCGCACGCCACAACTACTGAGACTGCGCTCTAGAGCCTGTGAGCCACAACTACTGAAGCCTGTGCGCCTAGAGCCCGTGCTCTGCAACAAGAGAAGCCACTGCAATGAGAAGACCGTGCACCACAACGAAGAGTAGCCCCCGCTCGCCGCAACTAAAGAAAGCCCACGTGGCAACGAAGACCCAATGCAGCGCCCCCCCAAAATGCCCTCCTTCTAGAACTTGCAATCTCTTTAAAAAAAAAAAAAAAGACTGGTTGTGCATTCTAGTGCTTTGGTTATTTGTAATTTTACACCTAAGTAGGACCTCAACGGCCTGGTCACAGGGATCCCAACTGGGACACAGAAAACCTAAGCCCATCAGAAGGGGCACTTTCCCCCCATCCCACCCTGTCCAGGACAGAGCCTGGCAGGTGGCAGAAGTGCGATAAACATGGCCCATGAACTGTCTTGACAAACGCAGGAGCAGGGCTATAGTCAGTGGTACAGCACAGTTTATTTCTGGTGGGCGTGTGTGTGGCATAGAGGAGTCAGAGATGCCTTTGCTTCAGGAAGTGGCAGAGATGATTCAAAATGTCACATGTCTTTTCCTCCTGAGTCAGGGACCAACTGGTACATGGACCCTATGCTGAGAATGCTCAGGGTGCCTGTTTAAACTCAGCCTTAAAGTCATAGTGTTCTTCCTTCTGCTCAATGACAGTTAACAACAGAAAGCCCTCAATGAATGTACCTCCTTGAGCCGAGCCCCACGAATGCCAGCTGGTTATTCTGTTTCCCAAAACGCTAAAAGAGCTTGCTCCTGCCCAACCCCCCCACCATGTCCTGGATGTTTCTTTCTCTGCTGCTTACCTGTCGTATAGGCGACTGCATAAGCAGTTTCCCTGAGGGGTTAATGCCATGCCACTGGGGCGGACACCTGGGAGGTGTCCTCTGCCACTTATGAGCTGTGCAAACCAGACCTCTCTGTGCCTCACTTTTCTCATCTTCCTGCCAAAGTGGAGGGAGGATTAGAGAAAATCTATGTAAAACACCTAGCACATGCCTGGCACACAGGACGGATTCAGCAAGAGGCAGGTGCTTTTAGTACACTAACCATATATATTAACTTACAGCTGAGCTCAAAATCTTTTTATGCAATCCCACGCCTACAGCAACGGTTCTCAAACTCGAGTGTGCGTCGGAATCCCCTGCAGAGGTGGTTAAACGGTGTCTGATATAGTGGGCCTGGGGTGGGGCCCGAGAACATGCATTTCTAACAAGTTCCCAGCTGCGGACGCTGGGTCCACGGCCCCCCCCCCACAGGGCAGAGTCCCAGCACCCTCCTGAGGTTTGTTCGTGACTAAGCAGCACCCCTCCCGTCCCCAGCTGGCCTTGGCCTTTCCTGGGCTCTGGCCAGCTCTGGGCCCCGGACAACCGGACAGGACTTGAGTTTCTCCCGTTCGGCGCTGCTTGTCCCACCTCTGACCCTTCCCCGGCTCACTCCGCCCTCAGACTCATGTCTGTCCCTCCAGGCCCAGACAAGTGCCACCTGTCCAGCTCTCCACGGCAACCCTGTGCGCTCTGCGCTCCTGCGGCGTCTTGCTCTTGGCAGCTTTAGACCTACTTCACTGCAAGGACTGAAGACGGGGCTGTCTTATTTTCCCTACTAGGTGGGGAACTCTCCAGGGCACAGGCTGTGGGGTAAGTCTGACGTTTTCCAGAGTGTCTTATGGAAGTGCAAAACCAGGGTCCAGAGAATTGAAAGGAAAAAAGGCTGACAGAGAGGTTGAAGGAAGTAGCATGAATAACCCGAGCAAGGGGAAGTCGTGGGCTGACAATCTTCGAGAGAAACACAAAAATAAAGAAGACGTTGGCCAACTGATCTTTACCCCCATGAAAGAACAAATTTGAGGAAACGGAGTCAAATTGTGACACAGTATTAGATTCTGCTATAGGGAAGTTCCTGCCCCTGGGAATTGTTAAATAATGCACTGGAATAGCAAGGGTGGGTGTGAATAATCTCTACTAGGCTTGAAAAATGGAACAGATTCTTAATTACCACGAACGTTTCAGACATGATCCTGTTTTTCTACCTTGGGTACAAAACTGAGAACCCTCGACAGATTTTTTTTCAACTGGCTATGAATTTGGCGGCTCTTTGTGCTACTTAAGGATACACTTCTAAGTTAGTTGCTACGTATGTTCCAAGAAGGAACAAATATTTTTTAAAACTCAGAACCTTAGAAAAGTGGCTCATTTCCCACTCTGGGGGTGGGTAAGGAGAACCCAGGATTTGTGCGATAGCACACATCCACTCTCCCTGCTTGCCAGGTTTAACCATCACATTCACAAAAAGTTAAGAGTTTTTCTTCCTCATTTTTAATGGAAAGTCTTCAAATTTCTGGTAGCTGGAGGAAGTGGCTCTTGTACTCTCAACACTGCACAGGAAATGTAATGAGTTATTATTACTCCGATGAACCGAAAGGGTAGTTTTTGCAGTCGGTTCTTCCTACCACTTGGAAACCTGGCAGCTCTCCGACTTTGCTTGTGCCAGACGGGCCTCTGTGTCACCTGCTAGCCTAGGACTTTTTGCAGTGGGGAGCAGAAGCGGGGGTGGGCAGAGAGGAAGGGAAACACTCAGCTAAGGCACTAATAGCCACCAGGAAAACGTGTCTCATGCAAGCAAAAAGTTTTTGCTGAGCTGTGGGTCCAAGGTAAACACTGCTTCTGCTGGGGGTTAGGTGACCTATCTGAGGCCAGCGTGGGAAGACCACGGCGTAGGCCACACCAGCTCTGACGCTGGACTCTTTGGGGGTCACTGAGTGCTTATCTCTTTAGTCCTGAGTTTTAAAACTCTGCCTACATCCTGAACCTCTGATTCAAAGACACCTTTAGGTCAGGAAATGGCTCTGAATTCCAGAGCACACAAATTTCCTGCAGAGCCAATGCCTTGGGGCTCTTAGCTTGTTTTTTTTACCCCAGTGGGGTCTAAGGACCTTTGCCTCCCAGTAAGATAATCCAAAGCAGGTGCGATTCCATATCCTAAACTGCCACCTTCTTTATTGTTTGGGGAAAAAACAATCCTTCTTTACTTGAACCTGAACCTGCTTTGATTCTGATTTGGACTAAGAAGTTTCCTTAATAAACTGTGAAAAAATACAATCAAACGGTCAGCTGTTCTGACATCTACCACATTTTTTTTTTTTTTAATAATAGGTCCAACCACATCCTTTGCCCCGTATCTTCGGCGCCCAGCACAGCCTGCTGGCTCTGAAATCGCTCCTTTCTCTTGACACCCTCCTGACCCGATTCAAGCCTCTACCAGCTCTTCCCCAAAGCAGGGGCTGTGGCCTCCTCACCACGCCCTGGGCCCCCTCCTCCCCGCAGCGCCATGGCACCCTTCCCCATGACCTCCGCATCTGATCACGTCCCTCCCCAGCTCACAATACACGGAGATAAAATCTAAACTGTTTTCCTTGCACATAAGGCCCTTGAGTGCTGGCTCCGCCTCCGCTCCCGGCCTGCCCTTGGAGCCCAGGAACACTGTCCTCTTCAGAGTCGCCTGAAAACGCTGCACTCTGTCTGGCCTCCCCACCGTTCCCACCACCAGGCAGAGCACAAACCATTCTTGATCCCCTAGACCACATGCTGCCCCCTTGCCCCTCTTTCTGTGCTTTGGACACACACAACCGCACGGTAAGGAAAAGGGGGTATTTTCCGCCGACACTTCCAGGCCGGTTAAAGCGCTCTTGTCCTGGGCGCCCACCACACTCTGAAAGCACTCTTGATGGCACAAGTGTCCCACTGCATTCTGTCTGCACGCATCTAGGCCGGGGCTTCCCGGAGACGAGGGCTATGCCCCTGCTCTCCGTCTCCCTAGCCTGCTGCAGGGCGGCCCACCTGGAGGAGGCGCTCGCTTTGTTGAGCTAAACGAGCACATCTAACACAAACGCAGTCCTCTTTCTCACTGTTGAGCGCCGTGCCCTGGACGTGGCAGCCCAAAGAAATCCCAGGCTGGAGGGCGCCGGTGGCGCACAGGACAAAGAGAGCAGGTTAGCGCACGTGCACGCAGACGCGCTGAGACCGCTGCCGGGGCTGCCGGGCGATGAGCGGGGCCAGCAGCCGCTGCCCACGGGAGGGAGGGCAGGGCGCCGGGGAGCGCGCCCGCCGGGCTCGCGGGCAGGACGCAGCCTGACGGCGCCTCTCGGAACCAGGGCAGAGGAACCCGCTGGGCTCCGCGTGACCACGCCCGCCGCCCACTCAGTGTTAAACCTCAAAAGCGCACTGAGAACTTCATGAAGACCCACCCGCTCTTCTGTTGTGCTGAAGTCCACTGTCTCACTCGTGGTTTCTTCAGGCTCGGGGCTTGGGTTTGGGGGGTAGAAAGGAGGAGTTGAGCTTAATCTGTGTTCCTAGCAGTGGGTCCTACAGGAAGCTCCCACGTGGCAGCCAGAGGGAAACACGAAGATTAGGTGCCCAACTTCCTACAAACCAGGTGGAGAATTTACAGGCACTTGCAGGGAGAATCACCTGGCGCGCGAATCCCACCCACGCCGGCTCTGGGGGCCGGGAGGTGGGGTCAGGTATGCTTCCCTTGGGGGCTGGGGGGCGGCCGCTGCAGGCAGACAGCTGCCAGGCCACAGCTGTCCTGGCGGCCACCTGGCCCGAGGGTAGATGCCCTGGGGCATCACTTGTAGAGAGGGCAGCTGTCAGGGCGGGATGCAGATCCACGTCCACAGCGAGTCCCGCCCAGACAGCATCCTCTGGACACACCATGTGGAAAAAAACACCACTGTCTTTTTCCATGCGCTTCAAAGATAGGAAAATAGCATGGGGGGAATTTTAATACTGATCTGGCAGAGAAAGTTCACGTGGCACCTTCTTCAAACAACACTCTGCAAAGGAGGCCCTGGTTTGGAACTCCCCTTTTCATGGCCTCATAAAACACTGATTTATTGACCTTCAAAGACATACCTTTATTGTTTCAGTTTTCCTGGCATATGAATTTCTGGTAGATAACTGAAAAAGCAAGCTCATATTTCCTTATCAACACGGAGAATATGTTCATAATACAGATGTGCCATTTTGGGGGGAAGTGGTGGGAAGGAAATAACAGGGAAGGCATTTGAAATATTTATCAACAACGTGAACGAAAAGGACACTGATCCCCAAGTCTGTGATTCTCCAAACAAAGTAGTGACTTATGGCCAAGTCTTCCCACTAGGATGGGCTGGCAGGGCAGGAAGACAGCCGGGGCCGGGGCGGGCACCTACCTACCCTACAGTCCCAGTCCCACCCAGGGGATTTCCTCTGCAGGGTCTCCCCACAGGCCTTCCAGGGCTCTGTGGCTTATCTGTTTCTGATTAGTCTACATTACCACCTCAACAAGGGCCATACAAGTGTTATCTCAAAAACTATAAATGTTTAATGTCCTGTCTGTCGTGGGGTTTCTTGAATTAAGCTAGCTTTACAGATAGCTTTGTGCTATCTATAAAGTCATAAAAATATGTGGGTTTTCTCTTTTTGGCAAGATTCCTTCAGGCCTAAACCACTGACGCCACCCTCTCAGATAGAAAGCTTTCTTCCCCACAACAGCCTCTTGGGAACATTCCCTCTCTGACCCTTGATTTCCTACCCATCCTCCGAAGACCGCTTCAGAAGCCCCCTCCTCCAAAAGGCCTCCCTGATCCCTCCAACTATACTCCCTCCTTCCCTCCACCACCCTCTGCGCTTCTCGTAACATAGGCTGTGTTATTATTATCACAGCTTCACCTGTCTCGTCCTCTCGAGTGGACTGTGGCCTGTGAAGACCCAGCTATGTCTTCGCCTTGTTTCTCACCAGCACAAGGTTTTACATCCCAAATATGTTTGCTGGCCTGGGTACGAGTGAATCTGCCCTTAGGTCTTGCATAACTAGGGATAAACATGGCTGTGTGATCAATGACCTCAATGAAAACAGCCTGCTCCTAGAGTTTCTTGGAATAAACAGCAGAACTATCAACATAAAAATTTTAAATGTTTTTTTCTGTAGGCAAATACTCTTACGTCTGAAGTCAGATTCCCTCACACAGGCGCAGAGAGATATAAGCACAGAGATGTTTTAAAAGGCAAAACTTACAGCCCCCCAGGTAAGTTTAAATCGATTTAATATAATGTAAATGAAACTAAATACAATACTTGCAGATAAAGCACTTTCCAGAAGCTGTTTTTGCCAAAACCAATACCTCCTCCATCCTCCACACTCAGCAGTTCTTTAAGCCTTGCCCTTTGTGTGATAACTAATCGCCAGTGTAATTCCTTTCTTTGAACTAATAGATCAGGTTGGCCAAAGAAGCAGTAATTGAACAGAGTGCTTGTAACCACAGTATCTTTGGAGGATAATACTACAACATTACATCTAGCTCCACCTTTCAGAATTAATGGATTTCCACTGGGGAGACTGGGCACAAACTTATATCATTTGATTAGAGCCATCGCAATATCATTTGATTGTTTCCTGTTTAGGTATGATTTAAAAATGCACATAATATAAGTAGCCAAAAGGGAAAGGGGGGGAAGATAGCCCTTGCTGAAAGATAGCTCTGAGAAATAAATGTTTTGATAGCAAATGAGTTCATGTTAGAACGTACTGCATTTTACACATATATGTACATATGTAGTTTTTGCAATAACACCGTGAGATGCTTTTTTTTTTTTTTTTTTTTTTTTTTTTTTTGCGCGGTACGCGGACCTCTCACTGTTGTGGCCTCTCCCATTGCGGAGCACAGGCTCCGGACGCGCAGGCTCAGCGGCCATGGCTCACGGGCCCAGCCGCTCCGCGGCATGTGGGATCTTCCCGGACCGGGGCACGTACCCGTGTCCCCTGCATCGGCAGGCGGACTCTCAACCACTGCGCCACCAGGGAAGCCCCGAGATGCTTTTTTTTTTAAACTGTGTAGTGAGCAGGTTTTTCTCAGGTGGCTAGCTGTTCACTGGACCCCTAATCCTGTGGTTCAAATAAGGCAGCACCCTGTCCAACCTGTTGAACACTTAATTATGCAACACCTGAAGTGTTTAAAATGAAAAATTCCAGCAGGCTTTTCCGCCTTCTTTGCCCTCAACCATTCCTAGAGACTCATACAAGTAGAAACGAAATAGACTGAATCTTCCTGAGAACTGTCTGCTCCAGCCTTATAGCACGTTCCTGTTATTTCTGTCAAGGCTCTAATCACAGGCTGGCTTCCCCCTCTCTCCTCACTCCAAACACAGTTCTCCAAGTGCCGTTCCCCTTGTCTTCTTGGGGTTTCGAGCTGTTCCCCCGAAAGCTGTTAACAACAGCCTAAACCAATCTTTACAGAGAAGGGAAATCTGAAACTGCTGAAACCCAGAAAACCACCAACATTTACCCTTTCCTCTGAGGGACTTCCAAGTATACAAGGCTTTCAATAGTATTTGTGGTGCTGGGCTTCCTACACTACAGCTCTCCTCCGGGGAGGGCAGAAAACCAGTAACTGGTTTTATTTATTTGGCAACTGTACCGAGTGATCTTGTAAAGAAATCTCTTCTGAGAGGACTTGGGGTGCGGAGAACAACACGACGTAGGAAGATGCTCTTGTTCTGGCACCCCCAGACCTCTTCACGCCTTTTATCAGCCCCGTGGGCCGCCAGGGGAGCCCCGGGTGCCTCCTGGGTTGGGAGCCCCAGCAGGGCCTGGCCCCAGTGAGAGTAACCACTGCCCGCTGTGCCCGCCGGCCCGTCCCAGTCCCATCCCGGCTGAGCGCATGGAGGACAGGGCTGTTTCTGGCTCCCCTACTGGCTTGAAGCACCCCAGGTACCTTGGTTTCTCCGACTGTGAACACTATTTTGTCCTAACATCATCAGAGAGGTTCTGAGAACAAGTGACTCTATGTCATTCTGGGCCAGAACCTGAGCCGGTGGACCTTAAACTGTAGGGAGGAGTCGGAGGGGAGAAGGGAGACATAAAAAAGAGGGGAGCATAAGAAAGAAATCTGATGTCAGCCTTTCTGAAGAAACTACCAAATCCTGTTTCACCACACGCCCGGGAGGCGAGCATCGCTCTAGTCTTCAGACTACCAGCGAAGCTGAGGTGGGGAGAGCGTGTGAAGCCCAGCTAGAGGGAAGGACCGAGGGCTCCGGCGGGTTCAAAATGGCCCGAAAGGAGAAATCGTATGTGGGATGGTTACTTAACGTGGGCACTGTCCGCGGCTCCGAATTTTTCCCTCGCTGCTTCTTCTGCTCGCGGGGGAAGGGTCTGTGTCCACGCCGCTGCCTCCGCAGCAGCTACACTGCAGGAGCACCTCGCAGACGCTCCAGAAATGTTTAGAGAATAAACGGCACCACCAAAGCCTGCCACTAAATGGGACTTTTGGAAGCGCCCGTGTCCGGGTGCTGGGGTCCCGCAACTCCCCGTTCTGCACCCCAGTTCCCCTCCACTCGCCCATTCCCTCCTTCCACCGTCCAACCCGCAGCCCCCCAGCTCTCCGCCCTCTCCGCCCCCAAATCCTCAGCTCCTGCGGCTCCGTCCAGGTCTCGGGACGTCTGGTAGCCGCCGCGCCGCGTCCTTCCCCAGCTCCCGCGAAGGCGTCGGGCGCGGGACCCGGCGCGCGGGGAGCGGGAGCCGGGGCAGCCCCCCTTACCTGCAGCCGGCCGAGCAGCGCGCAGAGCGCAAGCAGCGCGGGCAGCGGGCGGCGCCGCCGGGCGCGAGGGGCCATGGCGCGGAGGGGCGGGCTGGGCGGCCCGTTCTGCGGCCTCTGCTGCCCAGGCGGCGCGGCAACCCAGGGCCTCGGGTTCGGTCCTCTCCGCCGTCTCCGGGCCCCGCCCCGCCCCGCCCCGCCCCGCCCCGCGCCGGGCACCTGTTCCCGCCCGCCCGCCCGCCAGGTGGTGCCCGAACGAGGCGGGCGGTGTCCGCTTCCCGCGCCTTGGTGGCGGGGGGGGGGACGAGAGGGGGGACGGGGAGGGTGCCTGGAGGTGGGGGTCGCGGGGGCGACCTGGGGTGCTCTCCGCGCCCGCCGCCCGCGTCCTCTGCCGCACTGTGCGCCCCTGTACGCAGGTTTGCCTGCGACCTGCCTTCGGGTGTCTTTCACGGTCACAGACGCGGCCGGCCTGCATCCCCGGACTGTCGGAGCCGGACTCCCGGGGAAGGAAGACAGCCCGACGGCCTGGCCCCCGCCTCGCGCCCGCGCTCAGGCTTCCCCGCGGGGCCTCCCAAAGCAGGTGCACCTCGACCAAGAGTTAACGAGGAGAGGGGTCTCCATCGGCGATTCCATAGGGCTCAGTGAAAGGATCAACCCAATATAGCGTCGAGCACGCTTCATCATATCCCTCGTTCAGTCTTCCGGCCAGAAGCCACTTCCTCTTGCCTCCTCCAAGCTGTCAGCCGCCACGCTGTCTCCGCACCCCCGCCTCCTGTGCTTAGGAATACGTCTGCTCTCACCTGCCCTGTGGATGCTGGATGCACACGTACACCCAAGCCTTTGCACAGATAACTTTTTTGAGTGAAAACACTGGTCCTCAGGTCAATAGAATGTATTGTTTTGAGTTCCAGAACCATCAACTTGTCTTAACTTTTAGCCCAGCAAGTGGTGTGAATATTCCATGTGCACTTGGAAAAACTGTATTTCACTGTGGCTGGTGAAATGTTTTATAAATGTCAATTAGGTTAAATTGGTTGAAATACCCATATTGATTTTCTGTCTACGTGTGAGAAAACTGGAAATTTCCAACAAAAACTGTGGATTTGTCTATTTTTCTTGATCTGTCAGTTTTCTTATTTCATGTTTTTGAAGCTCTGATTAGAGGCATAAACATTTGGGATTACTATGTCTTTTTGATGAATTGATCCTCTTATCATTATTACATGTCCTCCTTGATCGGTGGTTAAATTTTGGTTTCTGAAACCTTTGATACTGTATAGCCCTTCACCTTTCTTATGAATAGCATTTACATGGTATATTTAATTCTGTCATTTTACTTATCTATGTCTATTTAAAGTGACAGCATGTAATTGGGTCTTGCTTTTTCAATTTATCCAGTTTGACAATCTCTGTGTCTTGATTGGAGTGTTTAGGCCATTCACATTTAATGTGATTATAGATATGGTGAAGTTTAAGTCTTCCTATTTGTTTTCTGTTTGTTCCATTTTTGCTCCTTTTTTTCCTCTTTTCTTACCTTCTTTTGGATGATTTGAGTATTTTTAGGATTCTGTTTTTTCTCCATTGTTAGCTTATTTTATATACCTCTTGTTTTGTTCTTTTTAGTTCTGGGTTTACAATATGTATCTATGACATCACAGTCTACCTTCAGATAAAATTCTGCCACTTCAGGTATATTGTAAGAACCTTGGAATGACATACTTCCATTTCCCCCTCCCACCTTTGTGCTATTGTAATCGTGCTAGTTGCTTTACTTTGTAACTCCCTACTGTGCAGCTTGATTGGTACACTGCCCAGTTACTTTTGTGCTTTTTGGAAACCAGTCTGGTAGTGTTGATTTAAAAAAAAATAAAAGTGCAAATATCCTTTGACAAAGCAATTCCATATCGTAGTAAAGGAAACAAGTTACAGAGTAATACCATCCCATGTTGTAAACAATAATCAAAAACATGATTTATTTACCTAAGCAGAGGAAGTTTCTGGAGAGACAATAATAGTAGCAAACACTAACAGCATCCTTACACTTACAAATTCATTGAATCCTCACAACAGCTTTGTAAGAAGTACTGTCATTTGTCCCATTCTACAGATGAGGAAACTGAGGCATAGAGGTTAATAACTTGCCCTAGGGTCACTTGCTAAAAAGTGAGAGAGCTGGGATTCAAGCCCTGGCTATCTGGCTCTGGAGTGTGAGTTCTGCCTTACTAAGCACCAATTTATTTTTCAGGTTTTTAAAAATTGAACTGTAGTTGATTTACAATGTTTTGTTAGTTTCGGGTGTACAACAAAGTGATTCAGTTATATATATATATTCTTTTTCAGATTCTTTTCCATTATAGGTTATTATAAGATGTTGAATATAGTTCCCTGTGCTATACAGTAAATCCTTGTGGTTTATTTTATATACAGTGGTGTGTATCTGTCAATCTCATCCTCAAAATTTATCCCTCCTCCCCCTTTCCCCTTTGGTAACCATAAGTTTGTTTTCTATGTAAGTCTGTTTCTGTTTTGTAAATAAGTTCATTTGTATCATTTTTTTAGATTCCACATATAAGCAATATCATATTTTTCTTTGTCTGATTAACTTCACTTAGTATGATAATCTCTAGTACCATCCATGTTGCTGCAAATGGCATTATTTAATTCTTTTTTATGGCTGGGTACTATTCCATTGTGTGTGTGTGTATATGTATCTGTATACATACAATATATATATCACATCTTATTTATCCATTCATCTGTTGATGGACACTTAGGTTAAAGCACCTAATTTTTAACATTAGGTGAGTTCCAAAAGGAAAAGGAGAGACTGCTAATTTTAACTTTTGATGTTCCTAAGCTATTTACACTGAGGAAAAAGTACTTTTACATTTTAACTGACAGGTCTGTAAATTTGGTAAACAGATGTTAAAACTCCAGATGAAGTAAGTACAGGAATGGTAAAAAATACAGATTAAAAAATATTTATCTGACCTACTGCTGTCTTGAATGTGGAGACAGGCTTTCTGGAAATGGTAGTGTGTGAGATTATGATTTTGATAAAAGGAACTGACTTGTGGGACAGGGTACTTTCACTGTGGCACTTTATGAGAAATACCAAGGGTTACTCCTGGCACATTTCCAACATCAACGCCTTCTTTTTTCAAAAAAGTTTAGGGGACTTAAAACTTCTGCTTGGAAAGCCCCAGAGGTGAGTGTGCTGGTTTTGGAAGCACTCTGAACAACAGAATGCCCATGTTAACATATTAAATCTACTCAAACAAGTTTAATTGGAAAAAAATGAAAGTACTTTTAGAGACTCTCTTTCTATATTTACAGAGCTATCACTCAAATAATTCAAATATTTTATAAAGATTAATGTAGAATACATTTGTCATCAACAAGATCCATTAAAATGATCTTGAGGACATTATCTTTCCTATATGAATAGCATTATTATGAGAAACATGGAAGTGAGTTAAATCAAATACTATCTTCCTCTATTAAGTGAAGGATGCATACACTATAGCTAAAGAGATTGCTCATCATTTACAGAAACTAAGTGTTATTTATGATTTTTATAAGCCCCACATTTATAGGTACATGTACAATTAAATTTTGGTTATATGTAATAAATGTAAAATTCATTTAAAATAATAGATGTTTTAACATTTATTAAAGGTAAACATTTCCAATTTTTAAAAAGTAATCAGGTGACAGTGAATTGTTTTATTTGTACTGGGGAAAAATAAAACACATTATACAAATACAGGCATCGTAGGTTTATTTGAAAATTATTTTACATGGATAATGCACACCTCACCCTGGAAATCCCCACTACTCCCCACTTCTGCAGGAACTGTTTAGTTTTCAGAATCAAAAAGGTAAAATAAAAATGTGGCTATCATTTTTGTTTCTAGTGGATGGTTTGTAAGTATTATAGCATTACATTTTAATGGTCTTTATTTAGGCATCTGAAAATAGACACTATCTTGTTAATGAAATGCTTATGAATGTCCGCAAGAATAAGAATTAATCAGCTTATGTAATTTTTTTCACGTGGTGATACAAAATAGAGAGCTAAAGCAAACACTTAAAAAGCAAAGTTATTGTAAACATCAGACTTCACAAATCTTTCAGTAAAAGCTTACTAGTAAATACAAATGTTTTTATTACCTACCCTGTTACGGTTTGCTCCTCCACTCATCTTGCCTATAAAACACTTTTTAAACAAAAGTAAACCATTGATAAATCAGTGTTCACTCACAGATCAATCAAGGTACAATACTATCCCATAATGACACCCAAATATAATAGGAAATTTCATACCTATGTTCGTGAGAGAGATTGGCCTGTCATTCCCTTTCTGAATTGGGTCTTGTCAAGTTTTGGTGTCAGGGTTTTGCTGGATAAGATTGAGGTATGTGGAAGAACTTTGAAAGGGTGTATAAATGGTGTTATTTTTTTCCTTATTTGGTAGAATTCACCGATGAAGCCATTTGGGCATTGGGGTTTCTTTGTGGCATGGTTTTAAATTACAAGTTCACTGTATTTAATAGATATAGAACACAGAGATTTTCTATTTCTTTTTGTGTTGGTTTTGGTAAGTAGTTCATGTGTGTGTTTGTTTCTAAATAGGAATATGTTCATTCCATCTAATCTTTTAACTTTGCTGGTATACAGTCATTCATAAAATCTCATATTTTTAATGTAGTGTTTGTAGGGGTTTCTTCTTTTTAGTTTCTAATACTGATAATTTATGCCTTCTCTTTTTCTTGGTTAGTCTTGCTGGGGTTTAATCAGAGTTCAATTAATTAGAATCAAATTTTTAGCTTTGTTCATCTTCCGTATTGTATTTTGAGTTTTCTATTTCATTAATTTCTGATCTTTATTGATTCTTCCACTTTGCAGTTCTTTTCAAACTTCTTGAAATTGAGATAATTGACCTTAAGCCTTTCTTCTTTTCTAATCTATGTATCTAAGGCTTATGTACAGCTACCTCTAAGCATGGCTTTAGTTTTGTCTCACAAGCTTGATATTTTTGAATTTTCATCATTTAATAAAAATGTTTTCTAACTTTCATTACCCTTTCTTCCTTAACCTATGGTTTCTTTTGAAAGCACATTGCTTACATTTTCAACATTTGGCATTTTCTAGTTACCTTTTTGTTATTAATTTATAACTTAATTCCGCTGTGGTCAGAGAAGATATTCTGTAGGATTTCAGTCCTTTGAAACTTGTTGAGAAGATTTGCTCTGTGACACAGCGTATCGTCATTTGTTAAATGTACACTTGAAAATAAATGGGTATTTTGCAACTACAAGTCTTTTGCAACAGACTTCTTCATAAGATGATCAGGTCAAATTTATAATTGTGTTGTTCAAATCTTTCATGTCCTTCCTGATTTTTAAACTGCTTGTTCTCTGTCAGTTTCTGAGAGGAGTGGGTTAAGAACATACAAAACTTCCACTATGATTATATGATGATTTTTCCTTTAGTTCTGTAATTGTTTACTTAATATATTTTGAAACCATTACATGCAAAAAAAAAGATTAAAAAAATCATTCTATTCTTCCTGTCTACAAGCTTGACATTTTTTTAAAGGTTACTTAAACTAGAGATTATAACATGCCTCCTTAACTTGTTAAAGTCTAATGCAAAATAGCAGTTTTATTATTTCCTGGGCAATGCAGGAAACTTAGACTGCTTTAACATCAATCACATCCCACCCCCACCTTGTGCTCTTTTTGTTGGGTATGTATATTTTAAATCCTATAGACATTTAAAAATTTGCCCACATATTTATCTTCTTTATTGCTCCATATTCCTTTTTGCATCTCTAAGATGCCACCTAGGACCACTTTCCTTTGGCCTGAATAACTTTTTCTGGTTTTTCTTTGGTGTGAGTCTGCTGGTAACAAATTCTGTTTTGGGGCGTTTTTCTAGGGGGACAGTGTCTAAAAATATCTTAATTTGCCTTCATTTGAAGTTCTAGGGTGGCAGTTATTTTCTTTCAGCATTTAAAAAATATAATTGCTTTGTTTTCTGTCGATAAGCCAACTATCAGTCTTACAGTTGCTGCTTTTAAGATTTTCTCTTTGTATTTGCTTTCCAGCAGGTTTACTATAACATATGTAGGCTTAGTTTTCTTTGAATCTATCCTGTTTGTAGTTCCTTGTCCTTCTTGATGTTTTTTGTTAGTTTGAGAAAAGTTTTGGCCACTCTCTCTTCAAATAACATTTCTGCCCAATCTCTCTCATCTCCCCTTCTGCCCCATACGACTTTTACCCTCTTTTCTGTGTTTTGCATTAAAAAAAAAAAAAAAATCTGGGCTGCTTCCTGTTTCCGGTTCCACATGTAGGGAGCTTGGAAGTTGCCACTCTGTTCCAATGAGTAAAAAGCTGAACAAACTGAAAAATCGATGAATCTTCCTAAATCCATTTAAGAGAAGGGAGGTCACAGGGCACACCACTGCCCCCCACATTGGAGAGACTGACAGGCAAATACAGAGAATCACAAGCTACCAGAGCAGAAGCTCACAAGCTGTAACCTCTGTGGGAACCAGGGGAGGGGTAGAAAAACCACAACGGTAATTGATCAATTGCTGGAGGCCCGGAGTGGACAAGTCTGAGAGTTAAAAACTCCAGGGGGACCCAGTCATAGAGGGGTTCCTACTCCTTTGTGAGTTTTACCTCCAGGAGCTTGACCAGGTTCTCACAGCAGATGTCAGAGAAAAATCTCCTGTGCTTCTGGCAGGGGGAGGAGAGAAGAAACAATTTTGAAATACACCAGACTGCTCTGTTCTTCCTAACAAGGCCTGCCCTTAGGAAAACTAGTGAACCTCAGAGCCAAAGCTGCTGGGTATTATCAGAGCCTAACTCGGAGAAGGGAAATACCCAACTCCAGCCCACCATTGCCATTCTGTCACACCTAAGAGGGGAGGACAAAGCTGAGAAACACTTGCGAAGTTCGAAGTCCAGAAGCACAGGCTCACTAAAGACCAAGACCTAATCACAGGACTCATTAGAATGTTTCTCTTCCCTTGTCACCTACCACTCCATTACTAAAGGCCTATTTACAACAGTTGCTCTTACCTAGTACATCACGTCTGGTTATCAGGAAAAAACCACAAGGCATACTAAAGACAAAAAACACAGTTTGAAGAGTCAGAGCAAGCATCAGAACCAGACATGGCAGGTATGCTGCGATAATCAGACTAGAAATTTAAAAACAACTATGATAAATATGCTAAGGGCTCTAATGGATAAAGTAGACAGCATGCAAGAACAGATGGTCAATGTAAGCAGAGAGACAGAAATCCCAGGAAAGAATGAAAAAGAAATGCTACAGGTAAAAACCACTGTACAGAAATGAAGAATGCCTTTGATGAGCTTATTAATAGGCTGAACATGGCTGAGGAAAGAATCTCTGAACTTGAGGATATATCAGTAGAAACCTCAAAATTGAAGAGCAAACAGAAAAAAGACTGAAAAAAAAAAACCCAACTACAAAAGTTATAACATATGTATAATGGAAATACCAGGAGAGAAGAAAGAGGAAAGAAACTGATGAAAAAATTGAACCAATAATGATGGAGGATTTTACCAAATTAATGTCAGATGCCCAACCACAGATCCAAGCTCAGAGAACACCCATCAGGATAAATGCCAGAAAAACTACATACAGGCTTATCATTTTCAAACTATAGAAAATCAAAGATAAAGAAAAATATCCTGAAAGAAGCCAGAGGGAAAAAAATCTTTGCTCTTTAGAGAAGCAGAGATAAGAATTATATCTGACTTCTCCTAAGAAATCATGCAAGCAAGAAGATAGTGGAGAGACATTTTTAAAATGCTGAGAAATAACTCACTAACCTAGGATTGTGTAACCAGTGAAATTACCCTTCAAAAGTGAAGGAGAATTAAAGACTTTCTCAAGCAAACAAAAAGTGATGGTATTGTTGCCTGTAGGCCTGCCTTGCAAGAAGTGTTAAAAGAAGTTATTTAGAGAGAAGAAAAGTAACATAGGTCAGAAACTCAGATTTATATAAAGGAAGGCATTGAAGAAATAATAAGTGAAGGTAAAATAAAAACTTTTTTCTTATACTTAATCTAACAGATAAAGATTTTTCAAAATAATATCGACGATGTTTGCTTATGTATACATCATATATATGTATGCTTATGTATATATTATATATATTGCTTATGTATGCTTATATATAAGTGAAATGAATGACAGCAATGATACAAGGGATGGGAGGAATTAGGATTATTTTGTTAATATAAGGGACCCACACTATCTGTGAAGCATTCTAGTGTTATGTGAAAGTGGACTTGGATTAGCTGTAAACATATACTGGAAACTCTCGGAAAACCACTAAAATAAGTTAAAAAAAAAAGAGGTAAAATTGATATGCTAAGAAAGGGAAGAAAATGAAATCATACAAAATGTTTAATCAAAACCACAAAAAGAAGAAAAAGAGTGGAAGACAAAAATACGAACAAAGCACAAGGACAACAAATAGAAAACAGTAATAAGTATGGTAGATATTAATCCAATTATAGCAATAATCATTTTGTTTTTTAAAACATTTATTTATTTATTTATTTATTTTGGCTGCACCGGGTCTTAGTTGCAGCGTGCAGGATCTTTGTTGTGGCATGCAGGATCTTTAGTAGCAGCATGTGCGATCTTTTAGTTGCAGCCTGCAGACTCTTAGTTGTGGCACGCGAACTCTTAGTTGTGGCATGCATACTCTTAGTTGCGGCATATGAACTCTTACTTGCAGCACGCATGAGGGATCTAGTTCCCCGACCAGGGATCAAACCCAGGCCCCCTGCATTGGGAGCACGGAATCTTACTCACTGGACCACCAGGGAAGTCCCTCAATAATCACTTTAAACATCAATGGTTTAAAGGTACCAATCAAAAGAGATTGTTGGAGTGGATCAAAAAACAAGACCTAACTATATGTTGTCTGCAAGAAATCCATTTTAAATATAAAGACACATATGATTAAAAGTAAATGGATAGAGAAAGATATGCCATGTTAACACTAATAAAAAGAAAGTGAGAGTAGCTATATTAATTTCAGGCAGAGCAGATTTCAGACTAAGGAAACTTTGTCTGGGATAAAGAGGGGCATTACATAATGATAAAGAGTCAATTCCTCAAGAAGATATAACAATCCTTAAAGTGTATGTGCCTAATAACAGAGCATCAAAATACATGAGGCAAAAACTGATAGAACTGCTAGGAGAAATAGATTAATCCACTATTATAGTTGGAGACTTCAACACACCTCCCTCAAAATGGACAGATTTAGGAGGCATAAAAATCAATAAGAGCATGTTGAACTCAACAACACCATCAATTAACTGGGTATAATTGACATCTGTAGGCTACTTCATTCAACAACAGCAGACAACACATTTTTCTCAAGCTCACATGGAACATTCACCAAGATAAACCATATTCTGGGACACAAAACATATCTTAACAAATTTTAAAGAAGTTAGATGTATCTGTTCTCAGATACAATGGAATTAAACTAGAAATCAGTAAAAGAAAGATAACTGGAAAATCCCAAAATACGTGGAGATTAAACAACTTCTAAATAACATATGGGCCAAAGAAGAAACCTCAAGAGAAATTTTAAAATATTTTGAACTAAATGAAAATGAAAATAAAATTTATAAAAATTTGTGGGATGCAGCATTAAGCAGTGCTAAGTGGGAAACTTACAACCTGGAATCCATATATTAGAAAAGAAGATATAAAATCAGTCATCTAAGCTTCCACCTTAGGAAACTAGAAAAAGAACTTCAAATTCAATCCAAAAAGTAGAAAAAAAGAAATTATAAGAGTTAGAGCTGAAATCATTGAAATTGAAAATAGGAAATCAATAGAGAAAAATCAACAAAACCAAAAGCTGATTCTTTGAAAAGATCAATGAAACCAATAATCCTCAAGCCAGGAAAGAGAGAAAGAGAGAAAGAAAGAGAGAAGACACAAATTACTATTATCAGAAATGAAAGAGGGGACATCACTACAGATCCCATGGACATTAAACGGATAATAAAGGAATACTGTGAACAACTCTATGCCCATAAATTTGATAACCTAGATGAAATGGATCAGTCCCTTGAAAGACACAATTTGCCAAAACTCATCCAAGATACAATCTGAATAGGCCTATATCCATTAAAGAAACTGAATCAATAGTTAATAACCTTTCAAAAACAGAAAGTACTAGTCCCACATGGGTTCACTGGTGAATTCTTACCAAACATTTAAAGAAGATATTGTATCAATTCTCTGCCATCTCTTTCAGAAGATAGAAACAGAGATAATACTTCCTAACTCATTCTATAAGGCCAATGTTACCCTAATACCAAAACTAAACAAAGACATTACAAGGAAAGAAAACTACAGACCAATATCTCTCATGAACACAGACACAAAAATCCTCAACAAAATATTAGCAAATGGAATCCAACAATGTATAAAAAGAATTATGCACCACAACCAAGTGGGATTCATCTTAGGTATGAGAGGCTGACTCAACATTTGAAAATCAATTATGTAAATCCATCACATTCACAGGCTAAAGAAGAAAAACCACATGATCATATCAATAAATGCAGAAGAAAACACTTGACAAAATCCAACACCTATTTATGATAAAAACTCAGTAAACTAGGAATAGAAGAGGAACATCCTCAACTTTATAAAGAATATCTACAAAAACCCTAGCTAGCATACTTAATGGTGAGTAACTTGAAGTTTTGCCACTATCAGGAACATTTTGACTTTCAGAGAGTACAGGTGCCCAATGGACCCATTTTCCCAGAGACTGTCAGTCTACTGCATTTCACAAACCCACTTACCTCACTCATCAGAAGCCCAAGCTTTTTCTGACCTGAGCTCTTACCCCTGAGCTACTCTGAACATTCCTTAAAGTTCCTTAATCTCTAACCCTTCCCCACCACCCACTGGGCACATGGGAACTCATGGTGCCTTCAGATTTCTTATCTACCTCCTCAACCTCTTCTCTTGAAGAGCCTCTCGTTCATCTTATACTAACTGAAAGCTGACTACCCCTAAGACATCACCTTCCCTGCTATTCTTTAAAGTGGAGGCTTTTCAATCTTGTTCCCACAAACCTCTGTACTTAAAAGGCTGGAGGTAGAACAGGCATATTATTTGCTTTCCATTTCTACTCTCAAAGGAAGTATCTTTCCAGTTTACTTACATGTTGTTTACTTTACTGAGACCCATCCCTCAGATTATTTATTTCCCCCCATTCCAATATCTCATTTTCCCCCTTTCCCAGTTTAGTCTATGGTCCATCACTATAATCATTTCTTTGCAAGAGCTTTAATGTCCTTGTCTTTTCTCCTCCTCTTATGCATCTAGAAAAACCCAGACCTGGTTATACTTTATTTTGTGTATCTTCACATCTGCTCCTGAACAGTTAATTTTGTCTGGAAGAAACAAAAAACCCCACAATTGTGTTAACACTCTTTCTTTAAATTCATAATTACTATTCTAAAACGGGCTTTCAAAATTGCTTGGCAGTCCTACAATTCCCTCAATAATTCACTCTGCCATTCTTGGAGACAACCATTTCTACCTTCTTTCTCCTCAAACCTCCAATACTTTCCACATGCCAGCCAAGCTAGTATCTTTGCTTCATACTTCACTGAGAAACTAAATGGAAACCCCCAAACCTTCCCACCACTAAATCTATCAAATTACCTCCAAGTGTATCTATTCTCTGCTTTCTCTCCAATTACAAAAGAGGCCAGGCTGCATTTGTGCTCTGAATCTCACCCCCTCTTACCTTCTCAAGGATTTCACTCTTGCAGTTGTTGCCCGTTGTTGCTGTTGCGTCATCACTACCTCTCAATTTACTGGCTTATTCTCACCAGCATATGAAGAGGATCTAATTTCTCATGTTAGAAACCTTACCTACATGACCTCATGTTCCTTTCTAGCTACCAGTACTTCTGCTCCCCTTTATGGCAACATTTCCTGAAAGAGCTGTCATCTCTGGTCATTGTCTCTCTTTAGCCCACTCCAATCAGGCTTCTATTTCCACCAATCCACTGAAACTACTATTGAAGTCATCAGTGACTTTAATCTTCCACCAGATTTCAGATCCATCCTCATCCTGACTGCTGAGTAGCAATTGACCCTCCTTGGAACACTCTTCTCTTGGCTTCCAAGATGGCACACTTTCTTGGTTTCCCTCCTAACTCACTCCTCTTGAACCTCTTAGTAGTTCCTCTTGCTCTGCTGAATTTCCAAATATAGGAGTGTCCCAGACTTGGATATTCTTCTCCACGGTTACTCTCTCCCCAGGGCCATCTCATTTACTTCCATGGATTTAGTCAAATATTGTTGACTCCATAATCTATATTTTCAATCCTGACCTCTGTTGAGATCCAGACCTGTATAACTAACTTCTTGATATTTAGACAGGTAACTCTCAGACATCTCGAATTTGACACATCTAAAACAAAATTGTAGATTTGCTCCTAAAACTTGTTCTTTACCTTACTTCCTTACTATTGTTATCACTCATTATTTATTCAAATTATTCCAGACAGAAATCTCAGTGACATCTTGGTTTTTCTCTTTCCCTTACTCTTCATACCCAACCTGTCATGCCAATTCTACTTTCAAAATATATCTCAGGGACATCGCTGGTGGCGCAGAGGTTAAGAATCCACTTGCCAATGCAGTGGACATGGGTTTGAGCCCTGGTCTGGGAAGATCCCACATGCCGCGGAGCAACTAAGCCCTCAAGCCACAACTACTGAGCCCGCTCGCCTAGAGCCCGTGCTCTACAACAAGAGAAGCCACCACAATGAGAAGCCCGCGCACCGCAACCAAGAGTAGCCCCCGCTCGCCGCAATTAAAGAAAGCCCACGCGCAGCAACTAAGAACCAACACAGCCAAAAAAAAAAAAGTACACACACACACACACACACATATATATATATATATCTCAGATCTGCCTTTTTCCCTCCATTTTTGTCCAAGCTGCCATCATCTCTTGCTTAGATTGATGCATTAGCTTCTGTCTGCAGCCTAGACTCATACCCTTTTCCAAAGCATTCTTACAAAGCATAAGTATACCTAATCGGAATGCAAATTGGGTCAAGTCATTCTACTACTTCAACTATGCAAAGTCTTCCCTTTCTAACTTCTAACCATAGTGTTCAAGGCCTTCTGTGATCTGGCTATACTTCCCTCCAATTTCATCTTTTGATACTCCATCTCATTTCAAAATGCTCCAGCCACACTGGCCTTCTTTTTCCAGTTCCTTAAATACACCAAGGCTTATGCATATACTGCTCTTTCTTCTCTTCCTGTTTCCAAATAGTTAAAGCCCATTCTTCCTAGTTTTCAGGTACAATGTCACCTTAGAGAGGCCTTCCAAAGTAATCACCCTAATTAAGGTAAGTCCTCCTCAGCCCTTCCCTCTCAACCTGTTTGTTTCCTTGCCTGGCTGCAAGCTCTGTTCTCTGTTGGTCTCGTTCATTGCATCCCATGCCTAGCACAACATAGGTACTCCATAAGTGAATGACTTTATAATTCTTAGAAAGGGGTGGTTTCCCTACATTTACAAATGGCTTAGGAAACATGGTAAGGTTTGTCGTTAAAGGTGCTGCCCAGGGAGCCAGAGATATGAATACAAGCTCCAAGAGCTTTTTAGGCCATATGCACATGGCACAGCTCTTAATCTGCACTTTTATTTACCCATATTTTCTACCTTGGAAATAAATAAATACATTAAGAGAAACAGTCAAATACTTTGCTGAGCTCATAAGGCACAAGACTACACAATTCTCCTGATCAAAATATAATGGCTCTATGAAAAGGACATTAGGTTAGTTCAGAATGTAGTCTCAGTAAACTCATACTGTTTTGGGGACTTCTGATTATCCTCATAATCACTCTTTTAATCTAATTAGAAAACTTGCATAGAATTGATATCAAGCTCAACAATTCATTAATTCGTTCAATCAATATTTGTTGAGTACCAACCACATACCATTCTTCAAGAACTGGAGAGACACTGGTTGAAAAGGATAGACAACATTTTCTCTCATGGAGCTGAGTCTAGTGAGAGAGACGGACAGTAAAAAATAAGAAAATGAGTGCTGGTAAGAATCATGAAAAAGATAAACCGGGCTGATGAGGGAATTACAGTGGTTACTTTGAATTGGGTGGTCAGAAAGGGCCAACTTGAAGAGGCTTTATATAAATTGAGAACTAGATGGGAATCCACATTTTATAAAATCTACTGGCTTCTCATGTTTAAAAATCAGGACATTTGTTCATCTCTAGTCTTCTGTCACCTCTTCATAATTTCTTGAGGACGATTACAATATTAAGTGTTTCTGTAGTATGACAAAGAAAGCAAAATGGTCTCTAAATTTGATATGTAGCATTTACCTCCTTATGAAGACTTTTGTAGCTTCAGCAAGAAACCTGAATTCTTTTTTTTTTTTATTGGTCCATGGTTACCTGAAGGATTTCCTTCTCTTAGATAACAGTAGAAGCCAATTATTTTCAAGAAATGCCGGTTCTTATTTTGCTTTCCTCAGTATGAAAAGTTTAGTTGCAAAGAGCCTGGAATTTCAAACTACATGTCAAAGCTAGTTACTATAAGAATCAAATGTATACTAACAGACAACGGTGGGGATGCAGAGGGTAAAACTTTTTCAAAACCTAAACAACTTATGTAATGGAAAACGAATCTATCAAACTAATTTATTTGGGTCTTTGAAAAAATTTTAATTTAATCACAAGTTTTAGTAAATAAAGAGCCAAAAAAAGTTTTTTTTTGGCTTCACCGCACGGCATGTGGGAACTTAATTCCCTGACCAGGGATTGAACTTGCGTTCCCTACAGTGGAAGCACAGAGTCTTAACCACTGGACTGCCAGAGAAGTCCCTAAAGAGCAAATTTACCTCACTAGTCTTCACTAGGTTGGAGACTCTGGAAGTGGTTAAAGTAGGCCAAAGTAACCACCAAAAGTAGTTTCTGCCTTCTACTGTAGTATTAGGTAAATCATCCCTGGTATGATAACATGTTCACTTACTAGAAAACAAAAGTATGAGGGAGGGGGTTATCCACACTTTAGTGATTCAGTAATTTAAAATTTAAAATTTCACTTTGACCTTTCATAAAACTTTAGAAGTGCTAAAACACTTTCAGGTTTACTATTATATAATTTTCATAAAGTCTTGTGAGGTATAGAAAGCATATTATTGTTTTCATTCTCTTTGATGGTAAGACAAAAGAATTTGTTAGAAAGGTGACTATATTTATAAAATCCATATAAAAATAAATTAGGAAATGATTTACATTATTAAAGCATTCATTATAAGTTCATTATTTGATACATGATGGACAGCTTACAAACAGAGAAAGCTAAAAATTTAAAGAACTGTCAAGTAATTGTCAGAAATAAAGATAAAGCATCTGTGAAATCATAAAGTCAACGAGAAATTATTAGTACTATTCAACAATGCATATTTCATATAGAGATATTTATAATATTTCCAGCTTTTTTGAAAATCAGTATCTAAAAATATCCAAGGTTGCAAATGCCAACAGTTCAAGAGAGGGTTGCTTTTCCACTAAGATAGTAGCTTAAAATTTAAAAAAGCAGACTGCTATCAACAAATGACAACCCTAAATAACATTACTGACAAAGAATTTAATAACTATAATGACACAAAATGGTAGTTTACAGATAACATAAATATTGCTACATTAAAGTCCCTCAAGAAATCTATTCATGAAATGATCTAATTGAAATAAATATAATGGAGTAATCTTTAACGAAATAAAAGGAATTAAAATAGTAAAACAGGACTTCCCCGGTGGTGCAGTGGTTAAGAATCCACCTGCCAATTCAGGGGACATGGGCTCGATCCCTGGTCCAGGAAGATCCCACGTGCCATGGAGCAACTAAGCCCGCGTGCCACAACGACTGAAGTCCATATGCTCTAGAGCCTGCGAGCCACAACTAATGAAGCCCGCGCACCTGGAGCCCGTGCTCTGCAACAAGAGAAGCCACTGCAATGAAAAGCCAGCGCACCTCAACGAAGAGTAGCCCCCGCTTGCCGCAATGAGAAAGCCCGCGTGCAAACAGTCCTCTAATATAGACATGCTTTGAACAGAATTTTCCAGATATTACTGAAGACTCTTTGGAGAAAAGCAAATAATTTACATTCCTCACCACACTGAACTGAAGGAATTATTTATATGCTATCACAAACACATAATAAAGTTTTTAAATACTGTGGTAAGTTTATATTAACTATTGTGTACTTTATGATTGGTATGCTCTTACAGTGAATAGAAATTTTTATATTAACATTTTTTTAAATACACAAAGTAAACCATAAAGAAGGCAATCAACACAAAGTTTCCTATAGTTAGTCCTGAAGGGAAAATAGGAATGATGAGATGTGGCACTCTCAGATTGTGATTAGAACACAGATTCCACAGATGAAATGCATGCAGAGCATCCTTATGTAGTATAAAAATAGTCTAAAATCCAATTATTTTACCAATATGCAGATACATTTACTATTTTTGATTAGTAGCATATAGCTTTAACCTATTATTTTTAAACGTACAGAAATAAAACAGTAACCAAACCAAGTACACTGCAACGTTACAACTTTCAAACATGTCTATTCATATGAAAGGCTAAATTTATTTCACAGTTTGCTTGTAAGGGAGTTAACAACCAAAATAAAGTTGGAATATTGTTACCTGGACAATCTGGAGAATTTTAGGAATTAGAGTAGCCAATTACAAAGCTCTTTAAATATACATTATTTACACAAAAAGTAGTTAAGAAATTGGTAATCAGCACAAAATGTTAGCGGCAGTTGGCTATCACTGTTCAAAGATCAACAAGGTAGGTCTAGACAAAGTTATGTCCTTAAAGGTCAAATAATGGTCTAAAATAGTTTATGTTAAAAATCAGGGTCATGAAAAGACAATTCAGCCCACACTGATTTCACCTCCCTAAATTTTAGTTCAGAGACTATCTGAACCAATTTTTTTTTTCTGTAAGAAAAGGAAGTTTGATAGCACCTTGAATTGATATCCCCTTAAAATTACTTAAATTACTCACAAATTCATTCAGGTTGTAAGTCAATCTGATGTTTAGCAAAGTAATCTTTCAAAAGGTGTGCTGATGGAAACAAATGAAGGTCAAGGATACTATGTATAGAGAGGTAGATAGTGCTACTACTCAAGCATCGCTCTTGGAATAATTCAGCAAAATTGTTAACTATGGCACTTCTGGATTTCTGAAAAATTTTAGTCTCTGGCTTGCTTTGGAGCATAATTCCAAATTAACTTTTCATTACTTTGCAAACTTAACTTTAATTTGTATCATTTTTACTAATGTTTAAAAAGAGTGAGGATGGGAGTTTTACAGCTTGTTTTGGAAGAACACATGTTTCAGTGATTAGTGACTGTCCTGTGTTTAAAGAATCCATATTTTGCCATAAAAATCAATGTGAAAATAAATGGGAAGTCTTACTGACATTAAGATATTTAACGGCATAATAAGGGGGGCTCACTTGAGATATACTGTTTATCTCGCTAGCTGGTGCCTTTCCAAAAAAAACATTAGCATTTAGATAAATGGAGTCACAAATTAATAAAAATTATCACATTAAAAATACATTATATTTATTCACCAGGTAATAAACATACTAATTCTACTACAGTTCAAAGCAAATAAGAATTTAAACATTTTTTCTTTAAATCACCTCGGAAATGTATTAATTTTATACAACATAATCTTTTTTTAGTAAAAGTAAACTAAAATAGGTAATTTATACAGCTTATATTCCCAAAATAAAATATATTTTAATGAATATACACTTTCTCATTTCATTTTGCTTGGATATAGGATATAGTGTTTCAAAATGAAAATAAACACACATAGCAAAAACCAAAACCAAAACAAGTATGCAAAAACATTTTATTTATAATAGATCAACATTTTTGACATGAAAGGTAGCCACTTTCAATTTCTCAGGAATGCCTAGAATCCAACAGTTTCCATAAAGACTAGTTAGTTAACAATTATTTCACTGTAGGTAAAAGAAATAATTTCAGAATAAACTTTTTAAATGGCTTTGCCTATGGCAACTTATTTTATAAGCTTTAATATGTGGTAAGCTAGCTTTCCCAGGAAGTGAATATAATCCACCTATGTTCCAAGTGTATTAAACCAGTTTATACAACAAACATGACAATCACCCATTTGTATCAGCTGTGCTCAAAAGAGAATTCTCTTTACCAAAATATGCATTTTTCAAAAAGGCCTCACATTAACCCCTTAAACCAACCACCTCCCTTCTATGTCCAGGACCACTCTTTTCTACTTCAAGTTGCATTACTTTAAAGACAACTGTCAAATTCCAGCGGAACGGTACACTGACTTAAGACTCTATGTAATATATATCAAACACAAGAATAGTCACTGACTTTAAGGGACAAGGTGATGACTAACCAGTAATAATTTAGCCAACGTCATTTTTAGTTTAGAGGGAAAAAAGCAGCCCCCAAATGTCCTGAACTTTTCTGTACTTCTCTGTAACACACAGAATGAAAAGATAATCTCTGAAATTAAAATCATTAGAAAACATCTTAATAAAATGTTTTATGTAAATGGGTGTTAAATATTAGATTCAAACCATATTTTCTTCTGTATTTTGGTTTGGGAAAAAATGTCACAATTATTAGTTCTTCTTACTTAAATTTAGTTTTGAGAATTTAAATCTACTACACACCAGTATGTAAAATTCACCTTGGTTAACCACTCCCCATGCTTCTGTGCTGGGTTTCCTCAGGTAAGTCCACTATATGCATGTAAGTGATGGGGAGGTTTAAATAGCACTTAAAGAATATTCATGAGAGTGCTGAAATATTGAAAGTTTCATTATTATCTACTTACTGTAGGATTTGCAATTCAAATTCATCGCAGTATTATAAACACTGTGTGAATGGAATGCATACAACTCCTACAGACACACAAACTGAAGTCCAAAAGGCACAGAGTAATGCTGGTGGCTCTTTCTAGTCCGTTAAGAAACAATAAAAAGTCTGCATTATTCTTTCATAATTTAAATACTTAAGTAATCTCCACTTTTATTACTTTATAACAATGACTGCAAATTTACATTATTTTAAGTACCACTGTAATAGCTTAGTGTATCATACAGATATTTGCTAATATCCCATCCAAAAATTTTAAAAAACTCATATATATATAATTATTCTGAAAGACAAGAACATAGAGGAGGGACTTGGTACAGACTATCGACTCATTTTTTTATCACCACAGTTGTAACCCCAAAATTAACAGATATACAGCAATAATCAAAAGCAGTGCAAATATCTTTGGAGGTTAAGATAAAATTATAATGCAAGAACATAAAAGAGAAATAAAAAAAGGCAAGTACTTCAAGTACAAGGAACCAGTCTGCTTGAGGTCCATTTAGTGTTTACTGGGGGCTTCCTTCCTGCTTTTACTTCTTTCTCTGAAACACATTGGCCAACATGGCACCTGATGTTGTCAACTGGCCCATTTTGTTCAAAAACTTGGTCTTTGTATCTTCACTCACTAAGCTTGCAGCAATTGACATTGAGCTAGGAAAGAAATTTTGAAATTCGTGTAAAGCAATTAAAAAACTAAAATATATATTTTTTCATTTCTTTAGTAGTATAACATTAATAAATACATTCTGAACTGGTATCACAAAAGGGAAACGAGTATTTATGGAGTCGAGTTTTTTGGTACCATAATAGGTTAGCAGCTTTCATGTTGTTTTTTTAAAGGAAGCAGTGTGGTATAGTGATTAGGAGCAAGTGTGGAATGAGACTGAATCTCGGTTCTGTCATTTACCAGCTGTGTGACTTTGGGCAAGTTATTTAGTCTCTGTTTCCTCACCTATAAAATGGAGATAATTCTAGTACCTACCTCACAGGGCTATTTAGGATTATACGAGTGTAAAGTGCTTATTAGCAGTGCCAGGCACGTAATAGCATGCTCTAAGTGTTAGTTATTCTTCTTATTATCAGCATTACTTCATTTAATTCTTACAGCAACCCTGGAAGATAGATATTATCCCTATTTTCACAGATGAGTAAATGAAATCACAGTGAGGTCTTTAACAATCCTATGACATATTACTTTTTTGGGGGGGCGGGGTTGGGGAGAAGAAACATGTCCTCAGTTGCCAATTGCACTAGTTTTGATGGACAGTGTCAAATCTTTTCCTTTCTTTTTGACCAACCTTCTGTGTAGGAAGTAAGCACAATCTAAATGACTACTAAAGACAGCTGGTTTATCATATTACTGAACAGAGTATTGCTAAAGGACAATTTTTCAGTGATCCAACAATTGTGCTGTAATGGATTCAGGAATCCAGCTTATTGGCCTTGTGGCTTTGGCCAAGATGCTTTAAATCACTCTGATTCAGTTTCCTCCTCTGTAAAAATTTTCAACTGTTATTGCAAAATATCTTGAGGACTAAGTGAGAGAATATGTTTGAACATGTCAAAGACAATGAGTGGCGAGCGAGGTACAGGAGCTCAACAGACGTCTGTTAAATCTACACATGAAGTATGTGCTGCTACCTAAGACCTCTGGTTCTATGTGGTCTCTAAAGGTGTGTGCCGAGTTACTCAGTTAAATACGCGACCACGATGCCCATCCTGAAAGTCTCTTCTTCCCATTGCTCTCCTGCCAGTACATCAACCTGGTCTGTCCCTATGTGCTCTGAATACCCCCCTTCTGCTGCTTTTCCTCTTCCCACAAAGTAATCCTCCATAAGGCTCAGCATTTGCCTCTAGTTCTTCAATTACAAAACTTACTCACGCTGTAAGTTTTAAGTAACATCTCCTTAGGGTGACTCAAAAATATTTATTGAATCACAACATTTTTCCTGAGGGCCAGTCCCACATTACCACTGTTTGCTACATAAAGCCAATGTCTCAAGGTTTTTTTCATACCCTAACTTTAGAAATAACTCCCCACTTTTATTTCTGAGAACAAGTCTTTCACCTCCTCAAGCAGCTTTATTCCTAGGTATGTCATGCTTTTTGTTGCGATGGTAAATGGGAGTGTTTCCTTCATTTCTTTCTGATTTTTCGTTGCTGGTGTACAGGAATGCCAGAGATTTCTGTGCATTAATTTTGTATCCTGCAACTTTACCAAATTCATTGATTAGTTCTAGTAGTTTTCTGGTGGCACATTTAGGATTTTCTATGTATAGTATCATGTCATCTGCAAACAGTGACAGTTTTACTTCTTTTCCAATCTGTATTCCTTTTATTTCTTTTTCTTCCCTGATGGCCGTGGCTAGAGTGAACATCCTTGTCTTGCTCCTGATCTTAGTGGAAATACTTTCAGTTTTTCACCGTTGAGTATGAGGCTTGCTGTGGGTTTGTCATATATGGCCCTTATTATGTTGAGGTAGGTTCCCTCTATGCACATTTTCTGGAGAGTTTTTATCACTCACTTTTATTTCTTTACTTGCCAGTGGTTCTATCCTTTTCCTCTCTTCCCAACAGTGACTATAATGGCTCTCCACTTCAAACTATCATCAAATCTTGTGACTTTATTCTACAATATCTTCTCTATTGTTTACTTCTATTTCTAATGCCAATACTTTACAACTGAATTATTCCCAAAGTTTTAGATCTGGCCTCCTTGTTTTAGTCAGATTCACCTCTTAAATAATCACTTCTTTATATCACACCCCTTCTCAAAATCTTCAGTGGCCACTTACTAGCTACAAGATAAAATATGCATGGCATTCAAGAAACATAGCAATCTAATTCTTATGTGTGTGTGTATGTGTTTTAACCAACCATCACTACTTAACTTCTAGACCCCCTTGAGTCAGGTCTGCCTAGTCTAATTGTTCAAACCATTCTCAACTTAAATATTTCTTCTTCTATCTCGTGTCTAGCCATCTTTCAATTCCCAGCTCAAGCCCTATCTTTTCCATGATGCCTTTCCTTAACACTCTAGGTTTATAGTACTGTTTTTTTTTTTCTGTAGGAAAGTGTTAAGTAAAAGATAAGTATGATTTTAATTTGTATCTACAAAAACAGGATACATGGCTCAGATAATACTTGAGATACCATGAAGTCTTTTTTTTTTAATATTTATTTATTTGGTTGCACTGGGTCTCAGTTGCGGCAGGTGGGCTCCTTAGTTGCGGCTCGCCAGCTCTTTAGCTGTGGCATGCAAACTCTTAGTTGCGGAACACGTGTGGGATCCAGTTCCCTGACCAGGAATTGAATCTGGGCCCCCTGCATTGGGAGCATGCTTCCCTGGGAGCGTGCGCCACCAGGGAAGTCCCCCATCAAGTGTTAATGATATTCTAAGAGGAGTGCAACAATGATGCTAAGGAGTCTGGAAACCATAAGAGATAAAAGTGAAAGGAATGAAGAATGTTTGGTTTGGAGAAGAGAAGATTTAGGAGACTTAAGATACCTCTGTGTGTTACTTGTGAAAAATGAGATATATAATATATATATGCACGGCTGTATATATCCATAGAGCTCTACTGATGCACATCACAATTACCTGGGGGAACTTTTTGAAATGTGGACACCTAGACCTAACCCCAGTGATTCTGATTTTTTCCATCTGGGGTAGAGGACCCAGGTATGTATTTTACAAAGTTTTCTAGTAAAAAACCATTGCATTATGGGTTTTTTTTTTTTCCTGAAGAAAGAGTTTACATTTTTATCAGTTAGACAAAAGGGTCTGACTCTGACCCCTCGGCCAAATGATGAAAACCTGGTATAGAGAGTAGATGTTATAGGAAGGGAGACTTTAACTCAGGATGAGAAGGGAATATTTTAAAAACAGAGTTGTTAAAAATGAAATGGGCTGCCTTGTAATGTCTTCTTACTGCAGGCTTTCAAGGGATTCTCAGATCTTTCCTTTGCAACTCATAGCCAACCAGCTGTCATTTCTTATTGATTCTGAATCTATAGAATCTCTTACTTCTGGCCTATCCTTAAATCACTACTCCTTCTCTTTGAAACCCCTATTTGATTTTTTGACACCACTCTGATTTGCCTCCTATTTCTCAGTTAAGCTTCTTGTAAATGCTGCACTTTCAAAAAAAATTATTTATTTTATTTATTTATTTTTGGCTGCATTGGGTCTTCATTGCTGCGTGTGGGCTTTCTCTAGTTGTGGCAAGCAGGGGCTACTCTTCGTTGCGATGCGGGCTTCTCCTTGCAGTGGCTTCTGTTGTTGTGGAACATGGGCTCATGGGCTCTAGGTGTGCGGGCTTCAGTAGTTGTGGCTCTTGGGATCTAGAGCACAGGCTCAGTAGTTGTGGTGCACGGGCTTAGTTGCTCCCGGCATGTGGGATCTTCCCAGACCAGGGCTCGAACCCGTGTCCCCTGTATCGGCAGGTGGATTCTTAACCACTGCACCACCAGGGAAGTCCCTTAAATGCTGCATTTTATTTATTATTATTATTTTTGTGTGTGTGTGTGTGTGTGTGGTATGGGGGCGTCTTACTGCTGTGGCCTCTCCCATTGCAGAGCACAGGCTCCGGACACGCAGGCTCAGCGGCCATGGCTCACGGGCCCAGCTGCTCTGCGGCATGTGGGATCTTCCCGGACCGGGGCACGAACCCGTGTCCCCTGCATCGGCAGGCGGATTCTCAACCACTGTACCACCAGGGGAGCCCCCAATGCTGCCTTTTCAATGTTGGTCTAATTCTAGGTCTGAGCTCCCTTTCCAAGTGATATCATCCATCCACCTCTAGTCCTTACCTAAGCCTTTAATTACCACCTATATCCTAATGGTTCCTAAATCTCAGTAACTGCTTAGAGTGTTTTTCTTCCTGTACCTCAAATTTTAAATATTCCTCTTCAGAACAGTTCCATTTGGTTGTACGGTGCCATCATTCAATCTGGGAATTCTTATTAGATTCTAGTTCTCTCTTACTCTAATCTGTTGCCAAGTTAAACTGAGTTCACATTTGAATATATCTTGAGTCCACCTTATTCTCATACTCACTGTTACATATAGGCAGTAAAACATGGTGGTTAAGACCATGGTCTCAAGAACCACAATGCCTGGGTTTGAATTCTGGTTCCTCCACTTAGTAGCTAGGTGGCCTTTGAGCAAGTTACCTAACCTCTGTGTCATCTGTAAAATGGGAATAGCAATAGTATCTACTTCATAGGGTTATTATGATAAATTATTAGCAAATGTATGAAAAATGCTGAGAATGGTGTCTGGTTTATGAGTGTATCTTATTATTACCTGCCCATCCATGCCCACACCTGCCTTCATCATGGGTTACTACAGTAGCTTTCTGTTCCACCTGCTTCTCTGTTGCTTGTATTCACTAGAGCATGGCTTCCAAAGCAGTGGTTCTCAAAGTGTGGCTCCTGGACCCATAGTATTAACATCACCTGGGAATTGGTTGCAATTCAAATTCTCAGGCTCCATCCCAGATCTTCTGAATCAAAAACTCTGGAGATGGCACCCCAAAATTTCCAGGTGATTCTGATGGACCCTAAGGCCTGAGAAGCAAAGTTACTAAGGGTTGGTAAACTAAGGGTCACAGGCCAAATCCAGTCTGCTGCCTGTTTTTGTAAATAAAGTTTTATTGGAATGCAGCCATAGCCATACATTTCCATATTATCAATGGCTGCTTACTGCTACAATAGCAGAGTTCAATTGTGTACTTGTAACAGAGACCATATGAATTGCAAAGCTTAAAATATTTACTGTCTTTACAGAGAAAGTTTGTTGACTCCTGGCCACAGGATAAGTCCAAACCTCTCATGTAGCATACAAAGTTCTTTATTAATGGTGCCCGTCTACCTTTATAGACTTATCTCTGTTGTTCTCCCGTACATACTCTGTGCTCTAGCTTTAATTACAGTTCCCAAATATGCTTTTCTGAAAGTTTTGTCCTTTTGCACAGTGCTGATATTTCTGCATGTAATCCCTTTTCTCTTTTTTTTTGCCTCCGGTTGGAGGGTGGATCAGTTCATTACTTTGGAAACTGGTACATAAAGAGAAATAATTGAACATTTATCTTGTCTTTACTATATAAACCGTATAACTTGGTAAAAATAGTACATATGGGGTACGGTTTTCTTTCTGAAGAATTCTAGCTCACAAATGAAGAAGGAATGATAGAGTAATACATTTTGTAATTGCTAATGAATTAACGGATCTGGCATTCATCATTAATAGATGTTAACATCACCAAAAAAAGAGAGAAGCAGACATTACCTGCCTCACGATGAAAACACGCCTCCTCCTATGTAGAAGTCTTGGCAAATAAAAAACATGCCCCAAACCTGATTACATCTCTAGATCTAGATCCAACTAGTAAATTTATGGGAAATACAGAGGAACATTTTGAACCACACAAGGGAAATGCAATTAGCAAGATTTGGACTGTGGGAACCTCTATAGGACAAATGACTCAGTTCCTTCAACAAGTAAATTGTATGGAGAAAAAAAGAGATACAAGGGGAACCTCTGAATTAAAAGAGATTCAAGAAACATATTAACCACTTATAATATATGGAATGTTGGATCCTGACTCAAGGAAACAAACTGTAAGGAAAAAACAAACAACAAATCAATAATGACATTTATGAAACAATTAGAAATTTGAACGAAGGCCAGATAATAAATGATATTAAGGAGTTGTTATGGTGTGATGATATTGTGTTTATGTTTTAAAAAATAGCACTTATTTTTTAGAGATGCATATCAGAATACGGGAGGGGAGAAGAGTTGGGTATAGATGAAATAAAATTGACTATGAGTTGATAATTGTTGAAGCTGAGTGATGAGTACATGGGAAATCATTATATCATGTTTATTTTTGTGTTAATTTGAAATTCTCTACAGTAAGAGTTAAAAAAAATAAATGATAATATAGGGGATTTGAATAACATTTACAGTAGCCAGGACATGGAAGTAACCTAAGTGTCCATCGACAGACGAATGCATAAAGAAGATGTGGTACATATATACAATGGAGTATTATTCAGCCATAAAAAGGAACGAAATTGGGTCATTTGTAGAGATGTGGATTGATCTAGAGACTGTCCTACAGAGTGAAGTAAGTCAGAAAGAAAAAAACAAATACCATATATTAACGCATATATGTGGAATCTAGAAAAATGGTACAGATGAACCAGTTTGCAGGGCAGAAATTGAGACACAGATGTAGAGAACAAATGTATGGACACCAAGCAGGGAAAGCAGAGGCGCGTGTGCGTGGTGGTGTGATGAACTGGGAGACTGGGATTGACATGTATACACTGATGTGTATAAAATGGATGACTAATAAGGACTTGCTGTATAAAAAAATAAATTAAAAAAAAGAGTTAAAAAATAAATGATAATATAGAGGATTTGAATAACATGGGAAAATATGATTATAAATGTGAACTTTTTTTTTTCTTAAAAATGAAGGTCGTATAACCAAAGCAATCTTAGGAAGTTACAGAGAGATTTCTTTCTTGTAAAATTCCTGCATGATAATTCATGAAATTTCATTTAGAATGTATTTCACATATAATTTTTCTCAGTTTTGGTCCAAAACCTTTTACATTTTAAACTAATAAGGCACCAAATAATTTTAATATTTAATATACAAATGAACAGAATTATTTGCTTTAATGTTAACTTTATGGATTTTGTGTTCAGAATAGAAACCTATCAAAGTTATGTCTATTGTTTTATAACTTTCCATGGCTAAAGTGATAGAAGAGCTCCCACCATTCCAGGAGGCTAAAGCAAGAGTTCTGACTCATAGTAAAAGGCAAAAGACTCTGTGTGTGTGTGTGTCTCTGTGTGTGTGTGTGTGTGTGTGTGTGTGTGTTGGGGTTGTGGGTGTGGAGGAGTGTGTTTCTGTGTACCTAGCCTGACAAGATGAAACACTTATTCCTGGTAGTCAGTTTTATAAAGGAAACACCGTTGAGCTTTTCTTGCCTAACAGAGTCCATTTAAGATCAACTGGTCAAGGTTACTTCAGAAAGAGTCAGAGTACACACAGACTATTTGTAAATTACTTCCTGTCCTGAAATGCCCAACTTTATTCTTTCACACCTATGTTCATATTTTAATTTCACTGAATCTTTGAATTCTAATTAGTTTGGTTAGAAGCATGGGACTAGAACATTCACAAGTTGACAATCCTTTATGCAGTGAATCAAGTTAAATCTTACAACTCCTCTCATAAATTTCTACAAACTATGTTCACCAGTGATTCCCAAATCCAGCTACCTATCAGAATCTCTTTGGAACCTTGTATTTATTTTATTTTATTTTTATATTTTACTGAAGTATAGTTGATGTACGATCTTATGTAAGTTACAGGTTTATAATATAATGATTCATAATTTTTAAAGGTTATACTCCACTTATAGTTATTATAAAATATTGGCTATATTCCCTGTGTTGTACAATAGATCCTTGTAGTTTATTTTATTCATAATACTTTGTACCTCTTAATCTTCTACTCCTGTATTGCCCCTCCCTCCTTCCCTCTCCCCACTGGTAACCACTAGTTTGTTCTCTATGTCTATGAGTCTATTTCTTTTTTGTTATATTCACTAGTTTGTTGTATTTTTTAGATTCTTCATATAAGTGATATCATACAGCATTTGTCTTTCTCTGACTTATTTTGTTTAGCATAATACCCTCCAAGTCCATCCAGGTTGTTGTATATCGCAAAATTTCATTCTTTTTTATGGCTGAGTAGTATTCTACTGTATGTATGTGTGTGTGTGTGTATGTGCGTATATATATGTATATATACGCACATACACACACACATCTTCTTTATCCATTCATCTGCTGATGGACACTCAGGTTGCTTCCATACCTTGGCAATTATAAATAATGCTGCTATGAACATTGGGGTGCATATATCTTTTCAAATTAGTGTTTTTGTTGGAAGCTTTTAAATATACAGATCCCTAGGCTGACTCAGAATGTTGAGGTCACAGAGAATGAGATAGAGATCTGAATTTTATATTTCCCAGATGGTTTATGGATTAGCATTAGAGAACTGCTGATTTAAAGGATTTTCTTGTCTTCCAAATTAATGACTACAAAATAACACAATATAAAACACTACACCCACCTCAAGAAAATTTATATAGAGAAATTAAGGTTAACTAAAGCCTTAAAAAAAAGAATTAATGTCTTACCCTTGAGGCTCTTGGACAGTCTTGTTCTCTACTTTTTGTTCACATTCTTTTATCATGGAAGCTAAAATAACCTGATTTAAAAAAAATGACTTTAGAGAAATACTGTTAACATAGTAAAATGCTACAGTTTAAAGTTTTTAATTGAATTTTTAAAATTCCCATAAGCTAATATGTTTACTAAAAATTGAAAATTTTGGCAGTTACTTTGTTAGAGGAATTCACATTGGGTTGCTAGACTAGGTACCGAAATAGCTTTAAAAGATCTCAATCGTATAACTTAATAATTCACTTTGATTTTCACTAACCTTCCTTCTGAGTCTGATTCCATTCTCCCTTAGCTTTCCCCACTATCTAATGTTAAAAGTGAAATTTATATACATCTATACAGTTAACAAATACACATACCATGGTCAGACATATTTTCCCAGTAAAAGCTGTTCTGTCCCTTGTCCCTTGCTTTTTCCAGGTTGCAAAAAGCAAGATGCTCTATTTTAAAGTCTAGGGCAGAGACCAGATATAGATCTGTGGTCACTACAACTGGGGAGGCAATGAGTGTCTAAGAGTTGCTATCACTCTTGCAGTGAGACTGAGTGAGTAATGGAAAGGGTGGAGGGATGGGAGCTGCTGCCCCAAGTGCTGGCACCCACACTGGAAACCAAATGGCCCTCCTGAATTTTCTTGGCCCATGTTGGTGCATGGAGGTCACTAGACAACAAACTTATTGTCACCCTCTACGTGCTAGGCATGTTTTTAGACACAGAGGATGTAGCAAATAGACAACATTCCCTCCTTGTGGAGAGCTTATGTTCCTTTGTTATAGACAACAAACACAAAAAATAAGTAAATCATATAGCATATTACAAAGTGATAAGGGCTTTGGAAAGAACACTGAGCGAGATAAGGGGTATAGAAGGCCAAAGTGAAGAATATTACAATTTACATGGAGGTGTTCTAAGCAGGTTTCATGGAGAGGATGATATTTAAGCAAGAACCTGAGGGACATGAGGAGTAAGTGTGTGAGACCCTGGTTAGAGGCTGAGCAAAGACTCTAGGTGGGAGTATGTCTATTGTATTCTAAGCCTGGAAGCCAGAGTGGTGGGTGCAGAGTGAGCAAGGGAGAAGGGAGAAGGTGAGGCCCGGGAGGTAAGGAGGAAGGAGCCGGGTCCTCTAGTGCCTTGCAGATTATGGTAAAGACTCTTGATTTTTTAATGTTTTCCTACTCTCTCATCTGACAGATTACAGATTTCGTTTGTTTGGCTATTTTCTTTTGCATCAGTGTTTTTTTGGGAGAGTTTTTGTACTTTCTCTTCCGCTCCCTGTATTGTCTGTTCCCTCCAGTATCCTTTTTCTTGTGTGTATGTTTTCATCTCTGTCTTTGATGTCAGAGGCTTTTCTCAAATGGTTGGTGATCCTGGGATATCCACTAAAGACTGAGGTACTAAAACGTTGATTAGAATCTCTTCATGCATGAGTAAATTCACTTTAAGGTGACTCTGGCACAAACTTTCTGCCGATCTTTTTTTCCCTGCAATATAATTCTGGCTGCCACCCCATTCCTGGAGCCAAGAAGAAGAAAGGTAATGAGGTTTCTAATGACTAACTATACCTTTGACTTAATTTCCCTCCTTTCATTATAGCACCTTATTCCTGCTCTCAGCTAGGCCTGATATCTCAAGTCTAGAAAGGAAAGCTCCAGTCTTCCACCAAGGTTCAAAAGGGAATCTGGGAGTCTGATCCTTTCAAAAACTTTTAACCACTCCCCCTATTTTCCGTCCCACCCTACACTAATGGAAGGTAGTGAAAATAAGGCTTCTTATTTGTTCTATTCTACAAGTAGCCTTCATTTTCGATGCAAAAATCCTGAACAGAATACTAGCAAACTGAATCTACCTTCATATAAAAGGAATTATATACCATAACCAAGTGGGATTTATTGCAGTAGTGCAAAGGTTGCTTTAACATATAAAAATCCATTAATATAAAACATTGTAAGAGAATAAAAAACCACAACCATGTAATCATCTCAACTGACACATTTGACAATATTCAACACCCCTTCATGATAAAAATACTCAAGCAACTAGCAAAAAAAGCGAACTTCCTCAGGCTGATAAAGGGAATCTATAAAATATACAAAGCAAAAATTGAGAAAACTGAAAGGAGAAAGGCGCAACTCGCAATCATAATTTTAACATGTCTTTCAATAGCTGATAGAACAAGCAGATTACAAAAAGCTAATACAAATATAAGAGAACTGACTCATAAAATTAACTACCTTTACCTTATGAAACAAAATCCATGGATCAATAAAAATATAATGGAAATGAGAATCTAATTTGAACTAAATGATAACAAAGCTACAATGCAGTAAAAGGGATGTGGCTAAAGGAACGCTTAGAGCCTTAAATTTATGTATCGGAAAAGAAGAAAAGTTAACAAGTAAATAATCTAAGCCTCCTCCTTAAGGAGTTAGAAAAACAGAAAAAAAAAACCTAAAGAAAGCAGAAGGAAATAAAGATGAAAATAGAAATCAATGAAACTAACACATAGAGAAGAGTCAAAACAGCCAAAAGTTCAATATTTGAAAAGGTTAATAAAATTGATAAACCCCTATCAAAACTATTTTAAAAAGAAAGCAAGAAACAAATTGATATCAGAAGTAAAAGAGGGGTAGCAATATAATAGATCTTACAGTAAGGAAAAGGGAAAAAAATAAAAGTATTACACAAGAATCTATTATTTACAGGTGACTTTTCTACACTTGAAACTTATAAAAAATCCAGTGACATTTTGTCATTAGAATTAATAAGTTTCTCAGGTTGGCCAGACATAAGTTCAACATACAAAAGTTATATTATTTCTATACATCAGCAAGAAAGGGTTAAAAAACATATAATCCTAAAAAAGGTAGCATTATAACATTATAGATATAAAGTGACAGTTTTTTCAAACAAAGTTATAAAACTTTATTAAAAGACATTAAAGGAGATCTAAATAAATATAAGATACAGTATGTTCTGGATAGGAAGACTCAAAATCATGAAGTTGATGTCTCTCCCAATTAATTTATAGAATCAACTCAATTTCGATCAGAATCTCAACGAGATCTTTCTTGGAGTCTCATAAGATAATGCTAAAATTTACATAAAAATGCTAAGGGTCATGAACAGTTCTAAAAAAGGATAGGGTGCTGGACTTGCCCTATTAGATTTTAGGACTTTTTAACAAGGCAACTGTAATGAAGCCAGGGTATCAATGTTACAATAATTGAGAAAGAGACCAGTGGAAAAGGATGTTCCCTAATAACAGACACATGCATGCAAGGAAACATCATCTATGATAGAGGTGGCACTGCCAATCAGTATAGACGTGATGCACTGTTCAATAAACAATAATGGGACAACTGGTTATCCATATAGAAAAAAATGTAACTTAAGCACTACCTCACATCATACATAAAAACTAATTTTAGATGGATTAAGAATTTTATTGTGAAAATACAACTTTAAACATTTTTAGAAGTATAGGAGATCACGTCATGGAAATGATCTATTAAAATATTAAAAATGAGTGTTCAAACAGGCCAAAAATGTGAAAAAACATCAAAAATTGGAAAAAGATATTCATAAAACACAAAACTGACTGAATACTGTTATTCCAATTATATAACAAACTTCCAAGGAAATAATAGGAAAAAAGACAACCCAAAGTGGGAAAAATGGGCAAAAAACCTAAAAAGGCTTTGATGTTAGTGAACATACAAAGAATTCTCAAGTTTGACAATAATCAGGGAAATGCAAATGAAAACCATAATGATATACCACTTTATATCTACTGAATTCAAAAAGTCTAAGAATACCAAGTGTTGACAAAGATATGGATGAAAAGGCTACATACTCCTGCATGCTCCTATCAGGTCTGAAAAGTGTCCTTTCGCTGCAGCACTTTGATCAGTAGTGATCGTAGAGACAGAAGTTTTGTTGGATTACTGTGATGGTAATGAATACGACGTACCAACAGACAGTGTGAAAGCTGAGAGAGGGGGTGTAAACTGCTGGGAGGAAAAAAAGATATGAGGGAGGGATGAAGGGAAGATTTTGTTTTTGTTTTGATTTGTTTAGGAGGGAAGAGTCAAACACAATAATAGGTTAAAGAAAAGCTGCTAGAAAAACAGGTTGAAGATTTAGAATAGGAAATTAATGACAAACAGGGTTTTGGAGAATACAGGAAGACAAATAGAATGAAAAGAGTTATGAGGAAATGGAGAGAGAAAATAGAAACTTTGCTTCTAAGAAAGTTGATGGTCAGAGACAATACTGTACAGCATTTTATAGATAAAAAGCATTTCACATGCATTCTCTTACTAAATTCTAATTATATTCAGTGAAGGACAGTACATTATTCCTACTTTAGAGAATTAAACAGAAGCTCAAACATGTTGAAGGAGTGGCTTAAGATCTCATAGCTAGTAAATAAATCCATAAAATGACACTGAACTAGACTTTAAAAAATTAGGCACAGCGTATCATAATCACACCTCATATGGAGAGGAATGAGAGTCTATATAGGAGATATTAAAACACATGAACATGGCACTGATAATCACAGTGGCTTAATCATGATAGTAGCTTACCTCATGCTCTGGAGAAAGATGTTCCATGTCAATTCGTAAACATCTGAGACCAGGTAAGAAGTGATTAACCATTAAATCCTCTGAAATGACTTGAGATGAGGTAGTTAAGGAGATTTTAAAAAAAAACAAACTGGTATATCCAACAGAACAACAGAAGAATATAGAAGAAGCAGATCTCTTAAATGCTGCCTATGGCATGCTGATCACTTAGAGCAAACAGGCTTCCGTCAAGCACGATCTGTATTTGTTGAGTTAGTTACTTGTCAAGAGGCAACTGTGTTTATTCCCACAAATCTCTTTATGTCAGTGGCATTGATTATTATAACAGCACATAATTTAATTACATGGTATGTAAACATATGAAATAATAAGGGTGAAAATTAAATCATGAAATTTAATTGGATGTTTAAATGAGTATGAAAAGTAAAAAAATTAATGTTTCCATGACAACTAAGTTGAAAGTTTCAGAAAAAATTGATAAAGGCCAATTGCTTAAAACACTGCTGCTTGGATACATATAGCTGATTCACTTTGTTAAACAGCAGAAACTAACACAACATTGTAAAGCAATTGTACTCCAATAAAGATGTTTTAAAAAATTGCTGCTTAATTATGTATATAAGACAACTGTAAATAGATACATATTTAAATATAAAGAAAAATATAAAAATCTAGAAAAATTCAGTACCCAGTATCAGAAATGTTTCTGGATTCTCTTTAAAGAAACTTAAGCTAAAATTCATAGACAATTATATTACGAATGTGTTCACCTAAGAAAGCTGATATTTAATTCTAATCAGCAGACACACAAAAGAAATGCCTCAGTCCTACATCAAAAGATTGGTAAAAGAAATTACATTTATGTGTTTAAGTTAAAAGAAGTTATCTTAGGTATACACCATTTTCCTGATTTCTTACTTTAACCATTCTGTTATACTGACCCACACTGGTCCTCATTGAATTGGGCAAGAGAGCTTTTGCTGTAATAAGTTTAGTACTACTTATATTTCCTAGTCATATGAGTTTTAGTTGATTATATGACATTGAAAGGAGTCAGGAAAGCAGATGCATTTCTCAAACAATTCACCTTGTTTATCCACATCGCTTCTGACACTCACCTATTATAGTTGTGAGCCATCTAAAAATATTTCTTATTTAATATTATACCATATTAAAGTGAAAAACGCCAGTAAATGAGTTCCTTTATAAAGATGAGTTAGTCCTTTTGAAAAAAATAATAAATTATATTAAGTAAAAAAATCCATATAACTATTGCCTTAAAAATATAGTTATAAATAAACAGTATTTGTAAATAAAACTCCTATAATTGAGTGACTTATAAATAGGCAGTTATAAAAATATAGACATCATTTGGTTGAACCAAATCCCTATAGATGTACAAAGTTCTACAACCTAATGGCTATGTAGTTTTATTTTCTGGGTATAGGAAAAGTATCACCTAGATATATCTGTGAGTGACCTTTGGATTAGAGAAAGGTCTCTGATCTAGAGAAATCTGGGCATGGATTGAAAAACTGAAAATGGCCTTACTTGGAGGTAAGAGGGAAGACACTTTCCTTCTCCTCTCTCTCTACCCACTGTTTGGTCCTTTTCCCCCATGGAACCCCACAATCTTTCTTAGGGGATGGAAACTTAGAGATCATTTAGTCCTAACTGATGTTAGGAGTCACCTCTACCTCATCTGTGAATGGTGGTCATAAAGCCTCTGACTGCTAACAATGACAGGACATTCAGTTTTGTAAGACAGATCATTGCATTTTTAGAGAGCTCAATTTGAAAGTTTTTCTTATAAACACAGTAGGCCTCTCCATGACCTCTGCTTGTTAGTGTTTTTGCTCTGCACTTTAGTTACACAAGCGTGCCTAACCTTTTTTCTATATAACAACCTTTAAAATAATTCTCAAATTATCTTTTCATCCCTAAACCATCTTTTCCAGGCTAAACATTTCTAAATTCCTTCAGATTTTTCTTAAACATGATTTCTTGACTTAATACCATGCCAAATGTTAAATTACATAGATTTCCTATGTTCCTGTTGAAATACGATGTCGTGCTGAAAGGAATACTCTTGTGTTCTATCAGCTCGTAATTCAACAGAACAGCAGAACAGATATGGACAATGTGATTTTATTAGTGGCCATAACCACCCTGTTGACACAAGTACAAGTTCTGACTCATGGAGAACTAACGCTTTTAGTACATGAACAGGGTCTATTGTTAAGATGGTTCTTCCCCTTACTGTGCTGTTATAAAGACTTTTTACTGTATTTTCTCTAGTAATATTCTGTACATACCTAAATACACAATAATATTCCTTCTATACAGACTTCTATGCTCTTCAGAAACCACTGCTTAGTCCATTTGAAAATTAGGTTAACAGAGCTAAAATTTTTAATCTTTTGACTTTCTCATTTTCCTTGACGCATATTCCTTTAGAAACTCTGCCATATAAAATTACACACAACTCTTCACTTAAGTTTGTAAACATTTACTTTCGCAAAGTTTAGGGAATAGGTATAAGCGTATCAATGTTTTCTTTCTTTGACATGCCAAACTCTGACATGCCATTATTACTTTCTTGTAAAGGTCCTGTCACTTCTCCATTACTAAAGAGTCCTTTCTTGCTAATTCAGAATTATCACTTCCTCTTTTTGCTTCCTCTATCTTCTCTAAGTTGAAAATGCCAACAAGATAAATCAGGAATGATAGTAAGTTCTGCTTTTAGTGGAATTAAACTTATAGAAGGTATATGGTTAGTTGAGGCAAAATTATCAAAATATGGTATCTCTGCCCACTTTATGATCTATAGTATAAGAAAGTGGCTTATATCAGCCACATGAATAGGCAATTTGTAGCAGAGTCCCAAAATGAAATGCTCTCAACCACACATCGAACTTCAAGTTTTAACATTTCTAAAAGGACAAATAGTTCCTTAATAGACAGCTCTGCATTTCTTTCTCTACCATCATTTTTTTTCTGTCAAAATCATAATTCTCTGATTATGTTGTCTAGCACATATTTTTACGGTTATATTCAAGTGTTCAGCCATTCACTCATTTTTCAATCTCTTATTTCCCCCTTTCTTGAAATATTCTGGCTTTTAATGGGAGAGCCTAAAAGCTAGAGTTTATTCTGCCCATCTTTATCTTTACTTCCTTCTTACTTTTATTTTACTAGGCCAAGGATATTAAAGAGAACATTTAACAGGATAGCTAAAGTTCACCGTTCTAGTCACAGTTTTGCTTTTAATTATAAAAAACAGAAGTCACTAATGTCGTTAAGTTTTAGTTTAGTCATTTATAAAATGTAGTGGTTGACATGGGTTAGATGATCTCTGAGCTTTCCTCCAGTTCTACCATCACTGCAAATGATTAACCACGGTGTCCCTGTATTTTTTTTAATGAGTGATATCTCTCCAAGAGATATTCACAGGATCATAAAGACGGTTAAACATTCATTAAAAATGAATGCCAGGACACATACAAGGATTCCTTTTGATTAACAGAAGCCTCAGTTGTAACTCATTGCTTGCTTAGTTATATAGCTGATTAACATAGATAAAATTTTAGTCAATGTTTTCAAAACTATGGAACATATAAACACAGAAGACTTAAAGTTATCTTTTAAAATTATGAGATGGCTAGAATAAGGAGCCATCTTATGGGGCAAGTCAACTCAAATTTTTAATCTTCTACTTAACTACTTCTTAGTTAAGTTGAAGAAAAAAATTCTACTTCTCCATCTTTAACAACTGAGGTTCACTGTAAGATTGATTATTAAATATAGATATACATTAATAAAGCAAGGATACAACAACAGGAAAGTGCACTGTAGGCTTCAAAAAGATGGGTAGCAATATCCAGTCTTTTAGAATCCACAATTTGTAAGTTGTTCACCAAGGCTAACTTATGCAAATGTGGTATAACAACTGAAAAAAGAAAAAGAAATTATTAATTTTAATCTAAAACATGCTTATATATTAAAAATAATTTTTCATTTTATTTTATAAAATTTTATTTTAATTCTGGATGATTTCGAAAGCTTACCCACATCCCATACTTGCTTTTTCGTACTAGGGAAGAAAGCATGTTTTTCAGAATAAAGAGTGATCTAGAATTTGGGAGAAATAGATTATAGCATGCCATTATAACCTAATTATGAGGATGTATACAGGTCATTTGGCTTCACTGCAATTCAGTTTCCCAATTTGAAAAATGAAAGCCAAATAAACAAATGTAAACAACCTACCTCTTGTGTTATTATCATCTTTATAAATAAGTTTATATAAATCTTGTATTACTGTTGTTATTAAAAAGATAAATACAGTATACTGATTCTTTTTCAATATCAAATTATTTCACTACTTCACGAAACTATTATTAGCTTTAGTTTCTCAAATTCTTAGCAAAGACCAGTGTCAAATAGCACTGGTGGTTGAGTTTTCAAGTCACCTAATGGGCTTAATATCTTATATCTCAATGAATAGTGTAAAATTTCAAAAATACAGACAACACATTGCTAAAATAAAAGTGGTGGCCCAAGAAACAGTAACCATTTCAGTAGCACTGAGCACTCCTACTGCCTAAGATTGTGTTCTCTAAATACCATTTTCCACTAAAACCAGGGTCCCTTGCAGAAATGGCTCCAGGGTAAGTGATTATCAAATTGTTGATCACATGGTCCCATTCTAGTCCCTGCTTAGTTGGGGGACCCAAAACATGGTTCATAAGCACATACTTCTGACCAACTGTAGTGACTTCGTTCATGTTTACCTTGAGCTTGTATATGTTAAAGCCACAATCTCCTTCTAGAAAAATCTCTTGCTTCCTCAATAAACCAGTACTATAATTACAACTTTTATGCACCTTAGTAAACGGTAAAAAACCCCACACAAACTTAGGACAACAATGGCCATTTTTAGGGGACTTTTTGACTTATCAAAATTAATAACAACATACTTCAGAGGTGCTCTAGAAAAAATAAGAAGACAAAAAAACTCCAAATATTCATTGAATTCCCAATGAATTCACTGAAACTCTGATTCATTAACTGGCATGCTGAGGCCTCAACAAAATGGTGGCTCTGAGACAGTCTCTCAAAGATTCTCTATTTCATTTCTGCCCAAACATTTTGAAACTGACCTTCCTTGCACTACTTTATCTATAAACATGTGGCCTCTATTCATTCCGCTCATTCCCTGATTTCCTACACAAGCAATCCTTTCCTCAGTGTTTTCCTCAGAAACTCAACAACCACACTACATAAGATCCCTGTAAAACTGCTTAACTAGAAAACAAACCTATACAAGTTACTTTAAACTCTAGTCTACAGACAGTTAAAGGCTACAATTAAGGATCTTGCTAAATCTCAGAAGATAGAAGTTTACTAAAGAATTCAACATTTCATTATATATGTATTGTCCTGGGCTACCGCATCTGTACCAATTAATTCATTTAACTGTTAACCCCTCAGATGGAGATAAATGGTTAAAAGATTTAATAACCTAGATGTGAGTAATTCTACAATTGACCTTCGGTGGGCAAGGAAAATAGGAAATACACAACATAAGGGCACTTCTGAAGCCTTTCACTTAAGGGCAGGTTGGACAAAGATTCAAAACTGTGAACAAAATAAAGATAAATCAATAGGAAACTTTATAAAAATAGATTTTTGTAAACTTTCAAAGAATATTCTGGGGTAGATCCAATAGTGAAAGTGAAGGAAATCTTGTCCTCTCTTTTTGTAAATGGGCTTAGATCTAAAATAAGGAACTTTGAAAAAAAATGATCTGGAAATGTAAAACTTCCATGTTAGAAAATCTGCAAGGTATGACTGAACATTTTCAGAGAGCCTTATAAAGTTAAAAAAGTAGAAAACAAATAAACAAAACTGTATCATGTTCTGAATAAAACAAATGGCCTCTGAGATAAAATAAGGACCAAAAGGTCCTATAATAACTAAGAGTTGGGAGAGAAAAAGGGCCACTGGAAGAACCAATGTCTTCTATTCTCTAAGAAATAGAGGGAAAAATATCCAAAAATGCCACTCCAAGGAAGACATTACCACCCAGCAATTCTTCGTTCTTTCTCTAAACTCCTAACAGGAACTGTCTATAAATACAGATGGATAACAATATAGCATCCTTGTCAATACGGGTTCTACTTCATCTACCATTAATCTTATTAATATAGGACATTAAATTCCTCAGGGTAAAGTTTTAAAGCAAAAGAGAAGCCAACTGACTGAGTAGTAAATACAGAAGAAAAAAAATTTTTTTGTCTTAAAAAAAAAAAAAGTCTCGTTGTGCCAGAATGTGAAGGAAGATTGTATAAGACATACTGTGGGTATACAGTAAGTTGAAGGCTTCAGGGATAATGGTTTACTACACCTATTCAAGCAGTGGAAACTGCTATTCTCAATTTTTTCTCAAGCCAATCTTTAATTGTTATTTTGGGACCATTATGAAAAGAATATTTCTCTTTTCTATGTGATGCATAAATCTTTCTTTTGAGTGTACACAAAAAGGTTAGATCATATTCTAGACAGTTACTAACTCAACAACATGGCACCCACCAAAGACCCATTGCCTATTCAGCCTATTCCTTGATCCAACAGCCAAGACTTATTCTCCTTGTTTCAGAGCAATTACAGACAGCCTCAAAAAAGTTAGTCAAAGCACCTGTAGAGGGTCACCTGTAAATCTGACGTTACTATGATGAGGAACTATCCCTAATGCTAATTAAAATACTAAACCTTTTTCTGTTAACTGATTGTGAAATACTGTTATTTTCTCCTCATGCTACCAACACTATTACCCATTGAAAAATAACCTTGTGGTTGTTTCTGTAGCTCAACATGTGTTCATGCCCTCAACAGACCTTTTGGACACTGCAGTCCAAATCCTGACAATATCTTTGTTGTTCATCTTAAAAATACCAGGTTAGATATGCAATAACTAGTCTATGGGAGAATCCAATTTTGTATGGAAACCAAACTGATGTAAGAAGCCAAACTTGCGGACTTTCCAAGAGCACGTCAAATTGCTAAAAATAAAAGGACTAAGGTATAACAGTGATAACTGTCATGCTTTTGGAGTAATAATTACTGGATGCTTTGATGCCACCCAAAGAAATTGTTGTCATAAAGTAAAAAGTGATACTACAGAAACTGGAGAAAACGCTTTAGCAGATCATCATGCAGATTATTTAGCAGATCAACAAGCCATGATTTAAAACAAAATAGTGGAATGGCATGCTAAGTGGAAGAAATGTATCTTTCATAAGAACATGTCTAGAAAAGCATAAAAATTTCCTTAGAAATAAGAATTAAATAATAAGCTCTAAATATAATGAGCACAGTATTTTGAAATTAAGTAAGAATTGTTTTAAAAATAACTTGAAATTATTTATGAGTTACTTTTCATATGTCTACAGCAATCACTATATAGTATAAGAAGCCATTTAATAGCAGTTAATAGCAATACCGATCAATCCACAATAACAAACTTGTTTCACTTTCAGCTTTCTGTATATGAAAGATAAGGTGTAGAAAGGTGTCATGTAACACATGACAAATCCTCAGTGAAGCTTATGGTCTTGCTCTTACAATTCAGGAAAAATGGTAAAAAAAAAATGCAACTTACACTCATCTCGGAACCTTGGTTCTGCATTGGGCCCAACTCTACCAAATGTTTTTATGATTTCTGTATGCAAAGAATACTGGTCTTGATATTGAGGATCTTCCAGGAAAGAAGCCAACTGCATTTTCACTCTTTCCAGCAACTTAAAATTGAATATTATACAGTCAAATTGAGAGAAGGAAACACACTAAACATGGCTTGCATCACTGGATTCAAATGACTTATATCAACATAATAGTAGAAATTTGGAATTAAATAAGTACTTATTTAGTCTTTTGGCTCAGAAAAGATCTTAAATTTTTGTTTATGCTTGTTAATTCATTTTTTGTTTTTTAAAAACACAAATATTCCCTGACAAACTGTAGAAAAGACCCCACAATATTTAGGGATAAAGATAGAGTTTTGATGATTTTGTATCTAAATTATAATTCTTAAAACAAATCAGAGTGTAAGTTACCCACTTATTCACCTTCTGAAAGCAATGAGTCATTAATGACTTACATCTTACTCATATTTCCCTAAAAGACATTTTTATTTTGGGATTTAAGAACATGTTGAAATTCTGCCAAGACTGCAAGCTTTGCAGAACAATGTGTTTTTTTATTTTGCTCCACCGGGGAAATATATAAGTGAAAAAACGGAAAACATTTTTTCCCACAACTAACATGGTTGTTTAATTTTTGTTATAAAAAAAATCTATATGACAAAAAAATTTTGCAGAACAGTTTAATATATATATATATATATATATATATATATATATATATATATATATATATATATATATATAAAAATTTTTTTTTGGTTAAATGTCTATGAGATGGAAAACCTTGTTTTCCATTTAAGTGGCTAAGTGATATGCCCACAAATAATTTACTTTCTAATGTATAGGGTTTTTTATTGTGTAAGGACATGTCCAATTTGATAATAAAGAATAAAATTCTGATAACTAATTTTGAGAAGTGTCTTATAGTTAATGTTGCAGATAGAACCTAACAAACTGAAAATTAAATCACAAGTTTCTGAATCAAAATACATATTTAGGGAGGAAGACTTTGGTAATCTCCTGAAGCAGGCGTGACAGAGGGTTGTCACAGTGATGTGTGCTACAAAAGGATGATACCAGTCTACGACATGACTTGCAGCTTGATTATCAATGACAGTTACAAGAACACAGGTACCCTCTAGCCTCCGTTTGTGAAACTGAGACAACCTGTCTTCAAATCTGTACAAGCTGGCAATTGGGAATTTATGTAGACTATCCAGAAGTCTACTGGATAACAGAAGCCTTTGGAGCTAAATCTGCTTTGAAGGATTATTCAAAACTGCAATATCCAGATAGACTTAAAATAGAACATCCGAGAGTTGGCTTATACTTAATTTTCTAGTTGAGAAGAAAGACTAGAGATTGCCTTAGCATATGAAAATATACTTTTGGTAGGCTATCATATTTTCAAATACTGAGATCCTCTTCTGGCCCATAAGTAACTAAGAAATAAAATGAAGGGTATGATGCTACTGGGTACATGTATAGTAATGTGTTATCATCACCTCAACAGTACATAGATTAAATAAATTCCAGTCTTTTCCTACCTCTCTTTGAATAACTGTTTCCATAATAGTGCCAAAGGCTGGAATTGTGGCAATCCTGACAGAGCTGTTAAAATTAAAGAAGAAAGAAACTGAAACTTTCTTTGAGATGAAAAACTGATTATTATTAAAAATATATATCAAAGTAAGTACAAGGTAAATATACTGTATTAGTCTCTAGCAATGACAAATTAAATTTTAAAAAAAGCAGACCAAGAAGAATGCTCAAAAAGACAGACAGGATAACTTAAGGTCGCAGTCTGTGAAACTCACAATTCAGGATCACTGGACAAGGTAACAAGGGCCGGAGCAACCCGCTTGTCAACTAACGCTTCACTCATGCCTCGAAGAGTCAGCTGTAAACCAGTCAACATGCAATAAAAAATGGTTTGGTAAACTGGAATGAGAACTGGGTTAGCTGTGACTGAGGATGGGCAGGCAGACTCATTGGCCTTTCTTGGTTTAGTCACCCACACGAGACATTAAAATGTTAAGCCTCTGGTTCATGCCACTATACTTACTGGTAACAACATGTTAGTGAGATTAGCAGAGCATCCCTTCTTGGCTTGGAAGAAATAGTCCATCAGCATGTTTTAAGTTTTGGAAGTGTTTATTGAGGATTAATAAATACTACTAATATATTCTTTTCAATATATGGCCTTGTCATTAGGCTTACTGTGAAGGTTGACTTAAAAAAATACATGAATAGTAGTATAATAAAGTTTAAAATCAAGTAAGCATAATCCAATATTATTATTTTAAAGAGCTAAATCTAGTCTTCAGTGAATTTAAAAGCTGATGGTTATTTCTTGACAGGCGCATTTTGAAAGGGATGCTGAATGTAAAAGGCAGGAACGACACTTACATTTCAGGGTCACTGGAGAGAGTTATGAGAGCAGGAACAACCCTCTGAGCTACAAGAGTTTCATTCACCCCCTTCACCAACAGCTGATTGGTCAGCGCAGGGGGTATTCACAGGTGATGCATGGAAAGAGCAAACACAATGCCACAGGAAGAAGAAAGGTACAACCAAGAGAAAGAGAGAAAACACAAAAGCAAAACCAAAATTAGAAGCTAAGCAAATATTGCTACTAGAGTGCTTTATAAAGGCAGAGAATGCTTAAGAGAAAAGTAAAGCTTACACAGCCTAGCAGTCCCTGAAAACAGTTTGTTACCAATTCAATGGCAGTTTGTACTTTTGGTCAAATAGTCTATGCAATTTCCATGTTCAATTTAAAAGAAAGCTTTACCTTTTTTTTTTTTTTTAAAGAAATTAAAAAGAAGACATACTGGGTTCTATGGTTAAATTCTTTAAATAAATCTGATATAATTTTGTTATGACCAACAAGGTACAAACTGGACTGTTTTTAAACCAAACTCAAATGGCTAGCAGCCACCACTAAACTGCTTCTGATTGTTCTAACGCAAGTAAATTTAAAAATCACATACAAAAATTCCCAATCTTTTACATCACGTAGCTTTATTTCTTGAGGTACAGAGATATAATGCAGCCTAGTGGAAAGTACTTATTTCATGTGGGAATCAGACCTGGGTTCAGATTCTAGCTCTCCACTTATTGGTCATGTGGCCTTAGATATATTACATAATCCCTTGAAACTCAGTTTTCTCATCTGAAAATGGTGACACTATCATCTACCTTAAAGGATCATTGTGCTACTAACTACAAATAATATACTTAAATATTGTGTCTGACAAAGACTAGGCATTCAAGAAATGCAAGTTGAATTATTATGACTACTCAAAGGACATAAGATTTGTGATATATTTAGAAAAAGAAATTATTAATTAAAAAATGTTTTTGTCTCGTCCAAGTAGTTAGTTAATGTTTAAAAATAGTTCTTTGTTTTGCATTTCTCTAAAAGCTCAAATAAAAAAATACAATGAGCACAATTAGACCTATTTCTATAATCTAATCATGAAAACAATTCATTTGCAACCAACCCTAAATCGCAGAACAAGAGGACAATATTGAGCTGTACGTGTTGTTTTTATAAAAATCACGGAATTTTATGAGTTCAACAGAAAAGGGTAACATCCTAATCCTACATTCTCTATTTCAGAATGTAAACACAAATTAATCCTAAATGCTAATCAATCTCTTCACCTTGTAATGGAACTAGTCCTCATGGAAGATGGAAGATGCTGTGGAATTTTTAGTAACAAAAACGCAACACTGTGTTGGGTTAACTATTCCTCCTACATAGCACATCAGAGAGCAGAGCTCCCTTTTTCAGAGATTTTTAATTTTACAATTATCTGTTACCATTTAACAACTGATACACTTTAGAATCTACTTCAGTATTCTGAAATAATTTTTATTTCAACAGAACCATGGATAATTTAGGCAGGAATAAAATGACAAAAGAACTTCTGTTACTACCTTAAACATTACAGATGTCAGGTAGAAAGAAATAGGGGGAAGAAGTTCAAATACATTAAATACAACTTTCTTCTCTGTATCATTTTATAAATAAGGTAGCTTAGATTCGAATTAGTAAAGTGTATCTTGAAATGTCTATCTTGTGCCAGCCAAAAAGCATTAAAAAAAAAAAAAAGGGATAATCCAGGGGGCAAGTTAATTTTTCATTGCACTGGAGTTTTTAGGTTTAATTTAATAAGCTGGAAAATCAGAAAGCAAAATTTAAGAGCTATTAATTATTACACATTTTAGACACACTTTATCATTTGATTTTTAAACATGATGAGGTAAGTATTATTATTATTAATGTTTTAACAGATGAAGAAACTGAGCCTGAGAGAAGTTAAATAACTTGCCCAGGGTTTTAGAGCCCAAAAGAGGTAGAGCAAGAAAATGGACTCAGTCACATTTGTCTTAAAAGCCCACGCCTTCTTTGAGTTGTGGTCTTAATGTTACCTGATTTATCTCCTTATGATTGATGTAAGAAATCATTATATGAAGTTCTTTTCTGCATCGTTTGGGAAATCCATTATGTCACACTGGAAGTCACATAATAAAGTCTCTTTTATAAATCAATTTCAATAATAATTTGTTACATCAAGAATATACTGTCTCTTATTTAACAATGAGAATAATATGACTGATTGGATTTCCCCTGTTTGCCCTGCTGTCTGAAAACTCAGAGCTAAATTTAGTGTTCAATTTCACTAAGTATCTCATATTATGTTCCTGGTATATCCATTTATTGCTTTCTTCTCAGTAGTTTCTGGTCTCACGTTAAAAAAATTAAAAATTTTAAGTGACCTGTTTTTTATGTTTTTATTTCAAATTAACTCATTTTGGGGGTGGGGGAAGCAGGCATAACTGTAAATTATAAAGTATTAGTATCAAAAGAAATCTTATGAAATAATTATTCTTTTAATACAATATTATTCAAAATAAGCCTCACTGACAAAAAAGTAACTCTAATTTTTCCTACTAATGACTTTTACCGACATGCTCAGTAAAATTTTTTTTATCATAAATGAACCTGAAAAATCATTAAAATAAGTCTCTCAGATTAGACTCAGAAACTCATAATCAACCTGAGAGAACACTGAAAACTGCTTAAGCATAGGTATAGTTTCCAACAAGCACTGACAGCAGACATAGAAACCAAAACCAGACAAAAACCACATGTAAGAAATAAGGCAGAAAAAACCCCACAGAAACAAGTAAAAAGGGAGGATGCTTCATTTTCTTTATTTTCATTTATATTGTATGCTTCACCAATATATACATACATTTTAGAAATAAATGGTTTAAGAGAAAGAAATAGCTGTTATGGTCTTAGAAAAAATCCTATTAAGTGAGTACATTAAAGAAATAGGATACTTTTTTCTTTTGGTGGGGGAAAGGAGGCTAAAGAAAAACTTTTTTCTTTCATGGTAATAATTATTTTTCAGCATATTGAATAATAAAAAATTATTTATACCCAGAAGGCACTTATGCTAGACATCTAACTGAATTTTTAATTTGGAATTTATCTTGACAAAGAACATGTGATTTTTTTTTTGATCAAATATGTATAATCGTGGGAATAACATGTTCAGAGGATTTTCAACCTCCTCATAAGGATGGAATTTTCTTTAGATTCCACAAATCTATTTTATATATTTAAGAGTTTTAGAAGGTATATATTTCGAATCTGTCAGTGCTCTATCCTTTAGATTGCAATTTATCTTAAATTATGTAAAAATTCTGAAATTCAGGAAAAATTGAACTGTCTAATTCTTATGAAAATAAGTGCTTTAAGATATTTTAAAATCACATGTGTATTAAGGACAATTTTAGTTTGGATAAGTATACTTTTCCTAAACTATTATTTTATTTTGTGAAGTAACAGCATATTAAAAAAACAGTAATCATAATGATAGTTAACATTTATTAAGCTCTTATTATTATGTGCCAGATACTGTTTTAAGACCTTAGAAGTATTAATTCATTTAATATTAACAAAAATCCTTTGAGATGGATACTTATTATTATCATCTTCACTTACATTATAGATGAGAAAGCTAAGGCACGGAGAAGTTTGAAACGGGCATTAAGTGGCAGAGACAAGACACTGAACCCAGCCAGTATGGCTCTAAGAGAAGACTCAAGAACAGTAAATAACACCCTAAACCATTTTTAGTGCTCAAATTCAAGTTCTAGAAACATATATATATGTATGCTAGGCTAACATAATTTCCTCTATGATGGATAAAAAGATAGGTATTCCAATTTTCATACTAAACTTGGGTAGGTGGCAATTTAAGAAAATCTAGTTAAATTATATGAAGTCTCTTCTGTCTTATAAGTCTATGGGCAATTAATGTATAGAGATGTTGTTATTCCAGATATGAAAGGTGAGGGAATAATGAAGTAGGAATAATCAGTAAAATAAATATTTCCATAATTTCAAGTATTGAATCCAACTATATTTTACTCATGAATCCAACTATATGTTATAACTTTAAAGATATCTTATATTGTTTTACTTTATTTTAATAGCTGTGTGCCTCAGTAAATAGAAAGTATAGCCAGGAAGATTTACATAGGATGGAAATTAAAATAAGATTTAAAAGAAATTCTGAGAAATGGAAATGATAATACAATAACATTCAAGGAACCAATAAGGCTAGGAAATAATCTGCAATGTACCAAAGCTAAATTTCTGCCCCATCACACAGTACACAACTAGATACTCTTCAGTGCATAAAATACACATCAATATACCATAGTATGAAAAGCCTCTCTCTCTGCCTTTTTAAGAAATATTCCCTCTCCCTCTTCCAAAGAAAATCATTATGATCTGAACCAACAGAAGCGTTTGTTTACATACCTCAAACATTCTAGCAGCAGTACATCTCACAAGTGCTGAAGTATGGACAACACCATACCACAAAACAGTTAACAATAACTCATGGTAGGCTGGATTTGCACTGAAAGAAAAAAAACCAATGCTAAAAGTGAGAGCCACATAGTTCTGGTTTAAAACATAAAAAGGTATATTCTTTCATTAAAGTCTATTTTGCCTTACTGGTGCATTGAAAAATACTACATTTATGAGGAATATTAATGATAAAAATATTGGCAAAACATATAGAATTACTTTGTATGGTTTAATAGGTTACATCTAAGATTCTTTAAAAAAGGAAGTCACCTTATAAAACTACAAACTTTTAGCATAGTCAGGAGCTATACTTTTAGTTTCTCTAAGTATTTGCAATTATGATAGATATTTCAACTCTTTAACAGCATAAAAGTTAAAATTATAAAAAAATAAAGTAAAATAAAATTTATTGCTTATGAGAAAAAAACACTGGATTAAGAGCCAGATGGGTAAGTTATAACCTCTGTGGGTTTTAATTTCTGCATCTATAAAAATCTGGAACAATACTGTCCTATTTACATCATATGGTTGTTTGTAGGATCAATAAGGATAACTCAAATCACCTATAAGGAAGGGTAAGTTGGCTGTGAAGCCTATCCAAATGTGGGACCGTATTATTAATAAACACATAAGTAAAGAATGAGATAAAACTACTTAAGCAGCTAGATGATGTGCTTATGAGGGACTAGGCAAATCAAATGGAATGGAAAAAGGAGCCTAAGGAGCTGGCTTTCACTTGGGGCTCCTTTTCCAGTTTTGGGATACTGAATTTTCTTCAAATCTGTACTTGACTTTATTTCTCCAACTGCTTCAAAGAAGATATGTCTGTATCCTTTCCCCCATTCTTTTATTATAATGCATTGATTACAAAATATTAAGAATGTACAAATAGGAAAAACAAAAAACAAACAAAAAAATCTTAAGTCTCAAAACCAAGAGATTTGGTGTGTATGCCAATCTTTTTAGACTAAAAGTATGTACTCTATAAATCCAATTTTAAAACTTTATATAGCTTTTAAAAAACTATAAGCTATTATTTTTACCCCAGTTCCACAAAAGAAGCTTTCAGGCTATCAAGAGGAGCATGAGATAATGAAAGCAAGGTCATTACATCTTCTAAGAATCCAATTAACAGCTTTCGGTCTTCTTCCTACAGAGGAAAAAGACTGATAATGAATTTCCACACAATCAAGTAGAACTAAAACCATAATTTCCTAACTATAATTAGAAAATTTTACCAAATAAGGGGAAAATATCCTAATTTGGGAGCATTTTAATTAAAGATATTTATTAAGCATATTTATGATCACAATGGTATGAGGACAAAGACTATCTTGATTCACAGATTTAGACCTGTGCTGTCCAATATGGTAGTCACTCACCACATGTGGTTACTTATATTTAAACTAAAAATGAAGTAAATAAAAGATTCAGTTCCTGAGTTGCACTAGTTACAATTCAAGTTGTTTAACAGCCATGTGTGGTTAGTGGTTACCTTACCGGACAGCTCAGATACAGATTACTTACATCATTGCACTATCGATTAGATAGTTCTGGTTTAAAACATAACAAGGTATATTCTTTTATTAAAATCTATTTTACCAATTTTACTTCCCATTAACTTTGGCTCTAAATACTTAAATACAAACCACTAAAATAGTTATCCTCCTAATAGTAGAAAATTGATATCTGAGAAATTATTAGTGGTGAGAAGCTTCACATTTGCTGAAATATAGACCACTGTGTTCTTAAAACAGTCACACCCTTGACTAAAAAATAATCTTTACATTTAATCTTTCTTTTACAAACCATTATTTTAATAATCTGAAAAAATGTTTCTTTCTTTTTTCTTACACAGTACTGTATTAAGAAATATGTTAGAAAAAGCAGGTCTACTAAATAGGAAAGTTAAAAAAACAACTGTATGTTAAATTAACCTGAATCTGTAAGGGAGGGAATCTGACATTCTATCAGAGAATAAATATATATAGAGTCAGGTATTTTGTCTTTAGGTCTTTATTAGCTCAACAATTAATGGCTTCTGTATATATCAATAGATCCATGAGGAAGACTAGATTACCACCTACCTTTTTTCTACATGGTCAGGTTAATTTAGAATGAGGTACAGATAAGTGATTGACAAAAGTAATGATCAGCATGAATAAAGAATAGACACAGCAGTTTTATAATACGCCAGTCTATTTAGGGAAGAACTTAGACACTGACAAACCAGCATCAGAGCTATGTTGGAATATAGATCTCACTCATTTATAGTCGCTTACTATATTAAACAGAGTATCCATAAATTTGGAAGATAAACTGTAAATCTGAAAAAACTTAAGTGTGAAATAAGACCTATGAAATATACGTCTAAATGAGCATGGATTCCTTTGATTTGAAAATTTACTATAATACTATTTCTCAGCTTTGAAATTTAATACTGCTCATGTATTTGATTCAAAATAGGTTTTGTTTACCAAAGCAATCAGGGCGTGATTAACTTTAACAGAAAATTTGGTTTAGTAAGAAAAATATTAACAGCTGGTGTGGGCAATCTAGGACAGCCACCTCAATTCACATTTTGTAACCAGCAGGAAAGTTCTTATCTCTTTAGATATTTGGATTTCATATAGTGGCTCTAAAAACATGTCTTTATTCATGTATTCAACAAACCTATACTGAGGGACTACCATGAGGCAAACTTTGTACTTCATTCTGCCTTAAAATACCATTTATGGTAAAAATCAACGTACTAACCAACTGCCAGAGCTTAAAAATGAAAGAGAAAAATATTGATATCACACTTGTTATTATGCTGGAAGAGCTTCTAAAATTAAAGAGGAAAATGGTATTCACGCTATTGTGCCTCGTAATATGTGCTAGGACTTAATCTCCATGAATTTAAGAATAACAGTAGATACAATCTGTTAAGGTTACATGACTTAAAATATTCTAAACACAGGGATTCTCTGTGTATACATATTATGGAGTAGTCTTAGAAACTAGTGTAGAAAAGTTTAAAAGAATACTGTACTGGGGCCTCCCTGGTGGCGCAGTGGTTGAGAGTCCGCCTGCCGATGCAGGGGATACGGGTTCGTGCCCCGGTCTGGGAGGATCCCATATGCCGCGGAGCGGCTGGGCCCGTGAGCCATGGCCGCTGGGCCTGCGCATCCGGAGCCTGTGCTCCGCAACGGGAGAGGCCACAACAGTGAGAGGCCCGCATACCGCAAAAAAAAAAAAAAAAAAAAAAAAAAAAGAATACTGTACTACTTTAACAGAGTTGGAGCTTCTGTTTCAAGGTATCATATGATACTGTAGAACTATATTTTAATATTATAGGATGGCTCAAATCTATTTTGGAAGAAGAGTGCAATAAATATGAACTGCTGTACTCTGAATACAAAAGGCAAAAGAAATTAGGTATTAATTGGGTAAATTTGGGAAAAAAGATCTTCCTGTTTGCTTCTCACATTCTAATTCCTAAAAATGCTTTATCTTGAGTCCTTATCTTCGCCTCACAGGTGGGACTGCCTCACACTTAAAAATGACTGATGTGCCTTAATAAACATAATATGTTTACTTAAAACAATGTTAAGTAGAGTGAGGTGGTCTGTTACACTGGTGACCACCGATGAACCACATCTTCTGGTTCATGCTTTCATTTAGTTCCCTCGTTTTGAACCTGGGCTGGGCCTGTGACTTGCTTTTAGCAATAGAATGCAGTAGTAGTGATGTGCTAATTCCAAGCCTAGGCTTTAGCCTAGCAGATTCTGATTTTGCAATTTGGGGAGCCCTGAGCCACCATGTAATGAGTCTGGCTCTGCTGTTCCATAGGCCCTGAGGACAGAGAGAGGCCCTAAGACTACATGGAGACTGAAGCTCAGCCATCCTTGCTGAACCCCCTACCAACCAACCAAGTGAATGCAGCAACACAAGCGACTACCAGCAAGAAGAGACGCTTAGCTGAGCAAAGACCGTGAGCAAATAAAAGGGTTATAATAAGCCTTTATGTTTTGGGGTAATTTATTATGCAGTAACAATTAAGAAAAATAAAGTATTACTAAAAAGCACCTTACTAAAAACGATGATATAGTATGCTACAGCATTTTGTAGTTTGCTTCACCTAACACATGTGCTTTGTTTGTTGTTTTATTAATGAAAAAATTATCAGGAAACACAAAGAAATTGCTAAATAAGTGCAATCTAACACCTCTAACGAAATATCAAGAAGCACAGAATCTCTAAATTTATTTGTCCAACAGAGATTTTCCTCAGAGACTATTACTGAAATATGCTCGCCACTGTAAATTATTTATTGAATGAAATGAATAAATAAATTTTGTTTTCATTTATGGGTAACATTTTCAATTATAAACACATTAAAAGACATAATTATCTATCTATTATCTATCTTTCTAAATAGAAAGTGCTTTAAATTTTCCAGCAAAAGAATTTTTCCCTTACCTGAATATAACACGTAAGGACTCCTGTTGCATAAATGGGGACAGTAGCCTTAGTGAGGACCCCATTTCCTGCTGAGGAATCTAAAATCACAAAAACCATTTAAAAAATCTGAGTATGCTTTAAATGTAAAGCAAAAAGTCATAAGACAAATTATATTTAAAATTACAACTGGTTACAAGGCTTACAAACAAATATTATTACTTTGAAAAATATTTTGATTAAAACACATATCCACTGGTGGTTGTGAAAATATTATACAACTTAATACTTTCCAGAGCCATTAGCATAAAGAGTTTTGATAGATGGGATAAACTTTAATAACCAAAATGAGATGCTCTACTGTTATTTGCAGTCAGAAATCAGAGCTTTCTTTAACACTCTCCCAAGTGCCCATATAAGCAGGTCTTCACAAATTGTCAGGTTTTAAATTTGCAGTATTCAGTAAAACATAAAGGCACTCAGCTGAAAGGAGGCACCCAGATATACATTTTACCTGCTTCCAGATATGAGACACTACTTGGTTTCCAGTGCTAGCCTAGTTCCAGAGCTCCTCCTGCATCCTGTATAGGGATTTTCAGCCCTGATTATTTTCATGGAGTAGGGAGGCTAAGTAAAGCATGGGGAGAGGGGAAAGCATCCAATCACAGGTGAGTGTCCTGTGACTACTGTAACATAAGAGATTTTCTTATGAAGCACGCGTAGATTATTTAAAAATGAAAATGTTCCAGAGGTGATATGAGTTGCTATTTATAGCACCACAGCTCTCACTTATTGATTTTTAGGCACTGTTTTAAGTGCTTTACATTTGCTTTTATGTACTCAAAATTTTTTAAATTACTTTTTTCTATTTTTAATATGGTTTTAAATTCTTTTCAGAAAGTAGTACATAAAGAAATAGATTTGAAAAAAATGTATTTAACGGTCCTGAAAGAATTTTCAGCAAAAAAGAAAGTTCCATTTTCACATCAATTCGTATTTGAGGTTTGTTTATTCTCTTGGTAAGGGTAATTTTTTCTTTTGGGGAGTACTGATGTTGGTTGACTGTGACTATGGTAGCTGAGAGGTAAATCTGAGGCTAGGAACATAAGCTTAAGTTGAATTCACAGATACAGACTCTATATACAGTGGTTAATAATCACTTCCCATACGAACAGCTAAATATTCACAGCTAACTAATAATTCTAAAAACTATCAGTTTCCAAAAATATATAAATATTCTTCACCAATTTATCATCAGAATTAATAATTAACTAAAGAAATAATACCAACTATTAGGTATTCCAAGCATTAACCCTTTAGAAAGCTATTAAATATAAACTTTGGGAAGTATTTGTCAAAAAAAAAATCTCATCGACATTTTCAAACTTAAAGGGAATCATTTATTCATTCTCTAACTATCTCTGAGGACAGCCCAAAATGGAGTTTTTCAGATGACTCAATTCAAATCACTAAGGTAGGACTGAGATAAGAATTACCTATACATTCAAAATCAACCAAGTTTAAAAACAAAACAGGGGGGCTATACATTTTTGTTCCTAACATTTTTCACAATTTGTTCCTAAGAAATTAGAAAAATACACATGGACATAAGATCCACACATAAAGGAGTTCTTAGGCCAGTGGTGCTACAACTACACTTCTTATGACAGATAAGTGAAAACTATGAACAGAGGGGCTGGAGCTGCCCGTTAAAGCCTGTAGTTTCTTTAAAATCTCATGTTTCATTTAAAAAACATATATGTGTATCTTGCATTCTCTTCAATTACAATTTGTTTTAAGTTTGAAAAGTTTTAAGTAACTAATTATGAATTAGATGCTCTTTATTTTTTTCCTTTTCAGTATCTCGAATACACCACTTCAACTCTCCAAGGGTACAAGTACTCAGTTTGAGAAGCTCAGCTTTAGGTCAATTTGATTACGGTGAAGGTAGATTATTTACAGTCAAATTGACAAAGATTAATCTTACTGCCACCCCATGGAAAGGATATTAGATGTGGCAGAGTTGTAAAACCAAGAATTCCATAGTATAAATCTTCCTTTTCAATTGTACTTGCTAGTTTATTTATACACTTTACATACAATGAATAAAGTATTTTGCTGGAGTAAAGAGATTCAATTGTTTTTAAAAGTAGGGCTTCCTGGTGGCGCAGTGGTTGAGAGTCCGCCTGCCAATGCAGGGGACACGGGTTCATGCCCCAGTCTGGGAAGATCCCACATGCCGCGGAGCGGCTGGGCCCGTGAGCCATGGCCGCTGAGCCTGCGCGTCCGGAGCCTGTGCTCCGCAACGGGAGAGGCCACAACAGTGAGAGGCCCACGTATAGCAAAAAAAAAAAAAAAAAAAAAGTAATAATGAACAAACTTACCAATATTTTCTTCAGACAGTCTTAAAATCTCCTGGAACTGAGGTTTTACCTAAGCAACCCAAAGAAAATATCCAGAAATTCTCAAGTTCAACAGACCAATCAATGGTTAAATAAATAAAATGTTTACTACCACTACTTATTTATTTTGTTTTATAGACCATTGATTCAAGTAGTCAAAAACATAACAATTCTTAAGAGCCATAGGAAAAAAGAAGAGTTAAGTTACTGAAAACAACACCTTTTAGAGATAAAATATTTTTAAAAATCAATTCAGGTCAGCAAGTTTTCTGAAGGGCCTTTAGTTTCCTTCACTAAATTAAAATAATTTCCAAGGTGAAAGTGCTTGAAATTACTACCTCTTAAAACTGACCTTGATGTTAGACAGGGTATTTAGGCAGGTATTATATGATTAGAATTATTGAAAAAATTTGCTGTATATAAAAGGAATGAAAATGAAATTCCATTCATTTAGGGTATTCAATAAGTAACATATTCATCAAGTGATATCCACTGGCTTAGGTTAGTCTTTAACTTCTTTTAAATTTTATTTTATTTTAAATTTAATTTTAAACATCAAGTACAGAATTTAACATTAAAATTTTAAGTTAAAGCAAATGCTTGTTTCAATTTTTTATTTTTAACATTATTGGATTTCAGATTTCAGGCCACTGAAGTCAACCACTTACTGTTAAGTGCTAAAATGAACTCCTAATTGTTTTTGTAAAAAAAGTAAAATAAATAACAGCTACTTCTTTTGGAGATGTCAAACAAATTGTGCCAAGCGTGATTACCAGTAAAATCAAATTATATTTGTTTAATAATTACATGTTAGTGAAAAATGTAAAATGATTTTGTTTCTTCTACAATAACATCAAGCTCTGGTTTTTGTCCTCCTATTGACAGGTCAAGCATATTAATTTACAAATTCCATTTAAACTGAGATGTAGACCACTGTGAAAAGATTAATCTACAGAATCAGACTTATAGAATTAAATGACACTGAAGCAACTTCTTCATTTCACACATGGAAAGATTAAGCACAGATACATTAAATGATTTATTATAGGATACAAACATAACAGGGTCATAACCCATTTTCCGAATTTCGTCCAGTCCACTATACCAAACTGTCATACTCTAAATGTTTCACTAACTACAGGTTTAATAGTAAAGAGTTACACAAAATTTTTACCTTTTAAATGTCTTGATTAACATTTGATTATAGCAATTACATCTTTTTATGTTTTTATTAGAGCTCTAAAGAACTGGCTTAACAATATGCTATGAAGACAAATGGATTAACAGGATTGAAGAAGAAAGTGGGACCTAAGGACATTCCAATTTAATAGCTAAAACTACAGAATAACCTAGATAGGCAAATGTGACAGTGATTGAAATATGTAGCATTTATCTCGAGTGTCCATTCTATTCCAAGAGCTTGTATCTTGTAGCAAGTATTCTATACAAGCTGCTTTGATTCTATAATCACCTGAAGTTTTGACCAAAGCATGCTACGCAAATGGCTGCTTCCTGAATCTGTGGTAGATGGTAAAGTACCAGAAGCACATTCAAAGAATCACAGTTGAGTCCCCTAGCTGATACTTCCTATGCTAGAAAGTTTTGAGATATCCACAGTGAGTAGATCTTATATCCAAATCTGGATACAAATTAAGTTTTGGCTAAATCATCTTCTGAAAATCAATAAAGAGAAGAATATTACTGACTAGAATTTTCCTTTACTATCACAGTTTTCTAAGGTATTAAAAGATAATTTGAATAAAGGAAGGGCTCAGGCTTTTATTTACTCTGTTATAGCATTAATTAACACATTACATTTCTATGTCTCTTGTATATAAGAAAACATGGAATACAAGTTTTTACCTTAGTGTTTGTAAAAATTTTGCCAAATGTCCGGCAAAGGCGCCAGAAAAATCTGGAGAATTCATGGACACAGGCAGTTGAAGTAACATTAATTTTGCCAACTATTTCTATAAGCTGTGGCAACCTGAATATGAAAGGAAAGAAAAATAGGCAGGGGTACAAATAAATTACTGTTTCCTTGCCAATTTCTGAAACAATGCAAATCTAACAATATCTTCTGTTCTGCTTTTCCTAGCTAGTAAAATTGGAATGCAAAGGAGTTGTTTGGGACCCTTTACAAAGTCTTCAGTTTATATTGTATAAAGTTCTTAAAATAAATTTTAACTGATTGCCATAAAATATCTGGAATCTTAATGGTAGGGTTCTAAGTATGGAGTTAATGAGACAAATCAATGGAGCTGATATTTCATACAAGAGCTTGGCTAACATGGCATCAACCACTTTAGCCTCAAAAATGAAAAGTCTGGATGTAGTTTAAAATCCATCACCACTTGTAGACAATAAGGCAGCAGACAGGTCTTCTGACATAATACAGCAGCACCATCTTCACAGATAAATAACTACGTATCTAGTAGTATAAATCTCCTCTCCTAAAGAAATTTACCACAGATCATGCCGAGTTATGTTTTGCTATGTGTTTTTTAATATTTTGTTATATTTTGTCCCTCAGTGCCCAGGCTAAATATAGTAAGCTATCTTTCATTCAACTGATTGAGATGTACCAAATGAATACGGAGGTGGTAACTTACAATTGATTGACAACCCATAGTAAACTCTCCCAGCCTGTTGTACCCTCGTGTTCCAGCTGGTAATCATAAAGTTGTAGCAGTACTGCCAGTTGCTCACGACTTCCAATAATAGTAGACACATCTTGAAGAGGCGACATAGGCCGAGGGAACCTAGTCACTATAAAAATTAGAAGCAAAATAAATCACACAGAAAATGACAGTTTGGAAAGTTAGCTCTTTTGTCAAAAGAAAAGTAAGGTTCTGCCTCCTAATATTTATTTAGCTTATTATAGACTTTAAATATAAAACTAAAATATATTAATTAAACCATTTTTAGAAAAAAATGAAATACAGTTGATCCCTGTACAATCAGGGGTTAATCTGCCTGCAACTTACAGTCGGCTCTCTGTATCAGAGGTTCTTCCACATCCACAAATTCAACCAACCACAGACCATGTAGTACTATAGCATTAACTATTGAAAAGTATTCACATATAAGTGGACGTGTACAGTTCAAACTCCTGTTGTTTAAGGATCAACTGTAAATTTTTGTCACATGTGAACAAATTTAGCAAATCTCAAAAATTAAGATTTTATGAGACTAAATAACTAGTAAATGAATATTGTAATGAAAGAGCTTGCCAGTGAAGAGTAAAATTTCACTTAGTTTAAGTTAAAATTGGCCACAAAATAAGATCTCAGCTAAAATATGGATTTGAATTTGGTCTTAAAAAAATAAAAATACTTGTAATTCCACCAGACTGTTTATGTCAAAAACTAATAACTATGATAAAATATTTCCTTCAGGCAGCACGAAACTAATAGGTTGACAGTAGGGAAAAACTGTTTAATACGAGAGAAATGACCTAAAATACATTAAAACTTGAGCTGAACAGGCTTCTTAAGTATTTAATCTCCAATATTAAATGATTTATTTAAAAAATGTTCCATAGTTTGATAAACATTAAGTTACTATAAAGTGTTAAAACCAGTGACCAGTAAGATAAAGCAAAATTATTATTAAAAAATGTATTATAAATATTATAACCAGAGTCTCATGTATATACTTTAAAAGTTTTGGGGGAAAAACTGAAAAAACTACTTTTAAAATTATATAAATAAAACATGAATATACACTAGTATACTGTAAAATTTGAACACATCAATAAAATCTCTGATTCTACAGATCATAATTAGATTCCAGGTTATTAAAGAACACGTTTTAGATGGCTGTTAAGTGAATAATGCTACCAACAGCTCATTAACTGTTGAACAGAAATTCCTAATGGCCTAGCAACTCCTGCATAGAGGTTAACACCCTAAAAAGACACAATTAAGGATGCAGCATTTTCTCAAAACATATTAATGGTGTAATGATAATTATTAAACTTAAGAAAACATGAAATAACTTTAAAAATGCTCAAAGACAAAATTAAGATGGTATTGTCCTCCTATGCTGCCCAAGGCTTTTAACAATATCTTAAGTACAGATAAAGGTTACCCCTTGCTAGCTGAAGTCTCCTATTTGCTATCATAATACACAAACAAACAAATAAATGAATTTAGGTAACATGGTATCCCATATTATCTGAGATTTCTGCTTGAGCTGTCATTATCTCAACCTAGGAATCAAATAGATTTGGATGGTGAGGGATATCTATACTTCATATTTCTATATTGTCGAAGCATATCTGATAATTTCAAAAAGGATTATATCATATTGGTCACAATCTGTGATACTATGATGGGATGTATCAATATATCATTCCTTCAAAAATACTGACAAATTATTGAAAAATAGTGGAACAGTTAAAAGTAAATCAGATAATGTCAAGATTTATTATAGGCAAAGTGAGGTCCAAAGATTTAAAGCTAGGTCCAACAGAAGCAAAACAATGTCAAGAAATAAGCAATTACTTGGATAACTCAGTTCTAACAGATAAGCAATCAGAATGGTTCAGGGACCTCAAAACATTATTCTATTTTAAAAGATTTTTTTAAATTTGAGCATCTAACTTGTAACCATACAGAAGAGTCCCCAGAACGCCATTTTAATAGGTATTTTATTATCAAAAAATTACCACAATTATTCAAATCCAGCAAAATAACAACTGTCATGACTCTTCAATGTATTTCCCTCTCACTAGAATGTAAGCTCTTCGTGGCAGAGATATTTGTCTGTTTTGTTTATGAGTGTATCCCAAGTGTTTAAAATAGTGCCTGACATAAATATTAGCTAGTGCTCTGGAATTTTCATTATGTAAGAGAAAACTATTAAATCTTCACTTGTAATAAACTGTATCCCAAATTATACAGATGTACATACAGAAAGACACAGAGACATAGATATATAGATAGACCCTAAATAAGGATATAATATTTCCTCATTTATAATAAATGTATTATAACCTACATGTGAGAATAATAACTAACATTTACAGCTACTATTAAAAGTCAGAGGGTCAAATTAAGTCAATAAGAACTTAAAAGATTATTTTTGGCATGATAAAGACATAATCACAAGGAAAGGTCACATAAACACCAGAGGGAATATGTTCAGGATGGTAAAGTAGCTTTGAAAATTTTCTATCTAATCTCTAACATGTGCTCGGCAATAGGTGACATTTAAGAATTATTTGCTAAATGAATGAATGATAGCAAGTGCTGTGGGTTGAACTGTGTCTCCCTTAAAAATTCATAGGTTGAAGTCCGAACCCCTAGAACCTCAGAATGTGACCTTATTTGGAAATATTGTTGTTGCAGATATAATTAGATAAGATGAAGTCATACTGGAATAGCGTGGACTTCTAATGCAATATAACTGATCTTATAAAAGGGAAATTTGGACAGAGACAAGTGCGTGCGCATGCACACACATACACACACACAGAGAGAGAACGGAATGTGAAGATGAAGGCAGAGACTGGGGTGATGTATCTACAAGCCAAAGAACACCAGAGATTGCCAGCAAACCACCAGAAGCGAGGAGAGAGGCATGAAACAGCTTTTCCCTCACAGCCTTCAGAAGGAACCAACCCTACTGACACCTTGATCTCAGACTTCTAGAGAGTTCACTTCAGAACTGTGAAACAATAAATATCTGTTGTTAAAGTACTAAGTTTATGGTGCTTCATTATGCTGGCCCCAGCAGAACAATACAGCAAGACAGAAGGAAAAAGAGAGGGAATTAGGAAGACAGGGAAGTCCTTAGGCAGATGAAGTGTCTTAATGAGTGACGGGGTAGAAACTAAAGCAGCCAGCTGTGAGTGCTGTATGGAGATTTATCGTAAAAGTTTGAATTTTCATTCTCCTCGATATCATTAAAAAATAGTAAACTAACCCTACCCCATCCATTCTCAATTTTCGAAGTAAAACTGGCATTCTAACAGTATACACCATTTTTATGCTGTGCTTTGTGTATTCTTGGACACACTGCTTCATATCCCAAAGATTATAGGTAGCCCAGTTTACTTTACATGAAAACTATAATTCTAAAAACACTGTGTGTTGATTTTCTCAATGTTATAATTCTTTTGTCTATCAGAAGCCCGTAAGAGACACGGCTAATTCACAAATCTGAAAAAGCTGCAAAGGAATCTCATACATAGTAATAACTTGTCTATAGCCATTTATCCTGGGGGTTAGGTGCAGTGGGGCTACCACGTACCATGGATCAAAGGTCACTTACTAGTTAGCTAGACTTTGAGCTAAGAAAATACTGGCTCTTGCTATCAATTTCATGTATTTCTGAAAACAAATCATATTCTTTTTTTGGAAAAAAAAGAAACTGTGCTGCATATGCTTATATTCCTATCAAGGACATAGCCGGAAAGAGTAATTACATTTACCTTCCCCTACTGAAAATAAGATGAAATAGCTGGGGAAGAAAAAATATAAAGAAAGTGGAAATGAAAAGCTTCATAAACTGGCCCTGGTAACTATTAATTCAGCTCTATTAATGAAAGAAAATGCTTATTTCTGACTTATAACACTGAAAAAAAGGCTATAAAAAAAGGCCCTAGATTAAGAATGGAAAGAAAGTACAAATATTATAAAATAATACCACGAGGCTTATCCATAAAAGATGAAGCCATATAGTTCACCCCAGATATCATACAATCTACGACCATGCAGTTCCACACATATAATACATCTTAGTAATTATGCTGTCATATAAAGTGACTTTTACATTTTTAATCAGAAACGATTCTTTGGGAAGCTAAGCTGTTAATATTCTACATCTTCCTTCCATAATTTAAGTTCAGTACCTTCTATCTGTGGCACTTCACCATGAAGCTTGGCTTTGCTGGAGAAAGGTGCGTTCTGTAGCACTAATGCAAAGAGAGATGGGATCAAGGACTGCAAGGCAGACAGAAACATGTGGAGCTTATGTTCATCCAGCCCGTGCTCTCCTTCCTGAAATATAAGGAGGTGAAAGCTAATTTTAGACTTCTGAGGTTATGTATTTATGATGTTCTTCCTTTCTGTGGCAAACCATAAGACATTTAAGGACATGTATGTTAGACTCACAGCATCACACCTAATGGAGATGACCATGAATCTTCTCTGAATTTCTCTGAGTATGTGAAAATGTGAAGTACTAAGGCATTGTGGAAGTAATAGAATCTTTTGTATGGAAAACTTTAGGGTGAACATCAGTCATTTCATTTGTATGGAACTTCTTTTACAGGTTTTTTTTCTTTTAAGAGGGTCTTATCTTTTGACATTTTATAAGTCAGGTTAAAGAAATTAAAGTGAGCCACAGGAATCATTTTAAACGCTCAACTGCTAAACGAGCAGCAGCACTTGCTATTCCTAACTCCTTTTATAGATTTGGTGACAACTGTATTTGCCAGCATTGGAAGCACTTTAAAATAATTCAATGTATAGATAAAATGTAGGAGAAGAAATGTCAAAAGGAAACAAAAGAAAGAGATAACAGAAAAAAAAAGAGTAAAAGGATCACTATGGTACACAGAAACCAAATATTAAAGTGAAAAATAGAATCATTAGAGAGGAAAGCATTTATTGCTGTTCAAATCCACTTGAGATGTCATTACTATATTATAAATAACAACTGTGTCAGAAATACCAGATGTTAGTTTTTTACTATCAAGTTCTAAATTAGTTAATTTCTTCATGTAAGAATTACCTTGTGTGCTGAATACTGCAGCTATGTTTAGCAACAATGTGGAATTAGCTGTGTTATGAAATGGAACTAAAAAAAAAAAGAGGTACAGGGCTTCCCTGGTGGTGCAGTGGTTAAGAATCCGCCTGACAATGCAGGAGAAACGGGTTTGAGCCCTGGTCCGGGAAGATTCCCACATGCCGCGGAGCAACTAAGCCTGTGTGCCACAACTACAGAGCCTGTGCTCTAAAGCCTTCAAGCCACAACTACTGAGCCGGCGTGCTGCAACTACTGAAGCCTGCACGCCTAGAGCCTGTGCTCTGTAACGAGAGAAGCCACCACAAGGAGAAGCCTGCGCACCGCACGAAGAGTAGCCCTGGCTCGCTGCAACTAGAGAGAAGCTTGCGTGCAGCAAGGAAGACCCAATGCAGCCAAAAATAAATAAATAAATATTTTAAAAACCCAAAACAAACAAACAGGTATGGATAATTCTCAGATAGAAGGGATGCAAATATTAAAAAAAAATACTTTATCCTTAGGTTTCATAAAAAGGAGTTCTTCAGTCTAGTTGTCTATTTATAGTTTTTTAACACCCATTTTGAAATTTATAGAAAAAATAGCCCAGTTTTTAAATTAAATGAATACATGTGTATACATATAAGACTGTCTACAGAGTAGTTAAAATACATTATGTTAAGAGCCTTTATAATCTGGGGGTAAAAAGGGCAAGAGTTTGGTTTTAGAGACTGATATCAGATCCTGGTTCTGTCATTTGACAGCTCTGGGACCCTGAGCAAGTTACTTAAACACTCAGTTTCCACACAAAAAACAAAATATAATTCAAGTGGTTATAAGAATGAAATAACATACTTTATTTATAAAGTATCTACCTTAACAGTACATAATTAATACGCATTAAAGAAATGTTTTTCTTCTAGACTCTAAAAGAGACTTTTAGTACAAAAATTAGACCAAAAAGTTTCTACTGTTTCTTCAACTTTTCTTCAATTCTTTTACTTGGGGAGAACGGAAAGTTCACTTTTAAAAGTCAGGACATGAACTACTGCAGTGAAAAAAAGGTAAAGCATTTTGATACTGTATAAATAAGAAAGCTTTAGAAACTCATATTTTAGTTATCTCTGCATTCTGGGAACTGATGCTGACACTTTCTCTAAAATATTTAAGTCTTCAGAAGAGGCTAGAAAGTGGTGGCACTGTGAATAGTATACGAGTTAGTGCCACAAAGGTGCTATTTTAGCTAAAAAAAGGCAGACCACGCTCTTTCTTCTCGAGCTTCAGTCAAGCCAAACCTCCTCAAATCTCCCTTGGCTCCAGACCAATAGTCTTTAACAGGTAGTTAATTAGAATGTTTGCTAAGTGGTGCTTTCTGTCTTTGTTCCCCCAACATTCTTTCAAGATGCCTTAGAACACACCTTTTAAATTTCTATTAACTATATAAATAAAGGAAGTATTTACCCTGAGAAGTTTTTCAATCTTCTTCAGCAATGTAGGTATAAGATGAGACTGTAAATTTCCAAGTTCTGTGGTCCAGGCAGCATAAGCTGGTAAAAATACTTGATGTGTTGCACTGACTACCCTTTCTGAGGGATCACCCAAGGCCGACAGCAACAATTCAAAACCCTGCCAAAAGGAAATAGGCAAAATGTAGATTAAAAAAAAAACCCTAAAAAACATAATAATATGTAATAAATATACACTGCAGTACATTTAGCAGACATTTTAAGCAAGAAAGAAAACCATTCATAATCCTATCCTTCACAATTTCTTTAAAGAAAAATGTCATTTATCTGTTGATGGGGAAACCAAAGAGAAAGGGTGGTAACATGGCATGCCTGTTGCCAATTCACTGCCACAAAGCTGTGTCAGATACTATAAATGAATCAAAGCATCTCCTCCTTGAAATAACAGAACTGAAACCAGGCAGCCAACTTCAACTGGTTAAAGTTGACACGTCTGCCATCTCTTCTATAGATTATAGGATATCTGAATCAGAGATTTGGAATATTATACTAGTGGGAATTTTATAATGAAATAAATGGGATTCATTCTGAAAAACATACCTGTTGATATTTGTCTGGATCATCAATGTATCCCATAATGATGCCGAGGCTTTTGATCACAGCTTCTCTGACCAAATCTGCCTTATCTTCCATTAACATCTGTTGCAACATTGAAAGAACCAAGGAGCTACGGATTTCTTTCTGAAAATAAACAAGAACATGTTTTACTATTTATTTACACTAGCAGCAGAAAAGGATAGAAAAGAATGACAGACATCATGTATTCAAAATCTAGATTAAATATATATTAACATGTTGCTATGTTTGCTTCAAGTCCTCATTTTTGAAAGACATAAGACGTTAGAGATACAGCTGAACTATCACTCTCCACCCTCTCCCGCTTCCTCCAACTCCCTCTCTAAAGATAACATCTACCCTGAACTTGGTATTAATCATCTCCCAGCATATTTTTGTATTTTAACTAAATATGTGTCAATCCCTCAAACCTTTACAGTGCCCTTTTGGCCAATCAACAGTCAACACTCTGCTATAAACAGACAATGACTCTTCTACCACTACCTGTACAACTCCGACAAGAGCACTGACAGTCGTAACAATAGGACGGATTACAAAAATCACTCTGGTAAGCAAAACATTTGCCTGGGGTAGGAGTGTGGAAACATAAAATCCTGCTGTTCTATTTTCTGAAGAACTGAGGAAAAATATTAAAACAGGATGATAAAACATGAGAGTAAACTTTAAGAGTGCTTAAAAAACTGTGTTGATACTTTCAGATGCTATTTAATATAATGTCAACCACTGTTGTGTCTTCACACAATTTTTCCCCATGGTTTTAGCCTAATTAGTGTCTGAGGTTAGAACAAAGTGTTACTGTTATACAACTTCTTGCCCTTCCTTCCCTCTTTTTGTACCATTATTGTAAGTTGACAAATTTATAAAATTCTTTAAACTTGTTTAAGTTACTTTTACATATAATAGTTAAAATAAAAGGATATGATCATTTTCATAAATTTACAGTGTGGTATGGTATGCAAAGCAAAGTCTTAAGACATTTTTAAATGACCTAGTTTTTGTTTTGACTTTTAGAGACAAAAATATATGTAAGTTTAGCAATTTTTGGTTACATTTAGGTTGGCGAATATGCCTTTTGGTACAGCCTCGTTTATTTATCCTATAGGCTAAAATTGCTTCCCCCAATTTTTTTTAAAGTGTATTAAAAGGGCTTTTTGGTTAATATCAGCACAGGCAAAAGGACAGAGGTAAGTAAACTTCAGCTGGGTATTTGCTTTGCAATGATCAAGCCTGAGGTCAACTGTGGCAGTTTCAGTATGCTAAGGGAACCCACAGGACAAGTCAGGATGCTTTACTCCATTTAAGCCATGACCACGCTGAGGTTTTACTGTTACCAGTTACAGTGGGGAACAAGAAAGTGGAGGTCCATGTTGGAAACATTAAGTCCATTATTAATACTGCTTAGCATTTTAGTACTAGGAGCAGTGTGGAACAGTTGCCTTCTTCTTCGATAGCATGTGATATTCATCTCTGTCTTGGAACAATAAATAATAGGATGCTCAAACTCACTCATGTATCACAACAATAAGATAATTTTCTCTTAAAAGATAGGCAAACATGAAAAAAAAAGTGATTATGCCCAGTTGAAGTATGGCAAGATAAGAACTCCAATGCACTGTTGATAGGAGTACAATCTGTGCTATCTTGGTTGGGGGCAATTTAACACTGTCAAAATCAAAAATGCAAATGTTAAAAGCAGCAAGATACACAGGTATTAATGGTTTGTGAAATTTAAAAATGAAGATTCCCTTGTGTGCATTTTTAAATTTCACATACTGTTAATATCTCTGTATTTTGCTTCTTTTAACACACAGAGTAATTAATTCTGGGTAAGAAAAATTTAAAGGATGTAAAAATGCAAGCTGGTATATGCATAAATTTTTATTCTCTGTAAGTATTAATTAAAAACCATTACCCATAGATGTAATCTTTGGGGATAATGACTAGGGTCAGGGAAGTCTTTGACTTTCATTTTATTCTTTTCTATACTGCATGAAAGTTTATTTTTAACAAAATAAAAAAAATGTTACTGGGAGTGAGACTATGAATTATTCTTTATTCTTTATATTTTTCTGAATAAAAAACCAAAACTTTTATTTATTTATTTTTTAAATGTATTTATTTTATTTATTATTTTTGGCTGTGTTGGGTCTTCATCGCAGTGCATGGGCTTCTCATTGTGGTGGCTTCTCCTGTTGTGGGCCACAGGCTCTAGACGTGTGAGCTTCAGTAGTTGCAGCACGTGGGCTCAGTAGTTGTGGCTTGCGGGCTCCAGAGCACAGGCTCGGTAGTTGTGGCACAGGGGCTTTGTTGCTCTGCGGCACGTGGGATCTTCCCGGACCAGGGATCGAACCCGTGTCCCCTGCAATGGCAGGTGGATTCTCAACCACTGGGCCACCAGGGAAGCCCCCAAATTTTATTTTTTAAAAAGACAATTGTTTGACTACTGGTTTCTCACTCTTCACCAAAGATTATGAGGTAACAGTCAATGCAACATAAACAGCTCATGTATTATACAATTCCAATTTTTGTACCCCTTTAAAAGAACCATCTTACAGAAATGACCCTTTAAGGCAGGGGTCAGCAAACTTTCTGTAATGGGCCAGATGGTGGTATATACTCTTGGCTTTGGGGCCAAAAAGTCTCTGTGGCAGCTATTCAGCTCTGCTGTTGCAGTGTGATAGTGGACACAGACAATACACAACAAATGGGTGTGGTTGTGTACCAATAAAAGTTTATTTATAAAACAGGCTGTGGGGCTTCCTTGGTGGCGCAGTGGTTGGGAGTCCGCCTGCCGATGCAGGGGACACGGGTTCGTGCCCCGGTCCGGGAAGATCCCACATGCCGCGGAGCGGCTGGGCCCGTGAGCCATGGCCGCTGAGCCTGTGCGTCCGGAGCCTGTGCTCCGCAACGGGAGAGGCCACAACAGTGAGAGGCCTGCGTACCGCAAAAAACAAAACAAAACAAAACAAACAAACAAACAAACAAAAAACAGGCTGTGGACTAGATGGGGTTCCAGGCTGTATTTGGTCAAGCTCTGCTTTAAACTATGGTTGTTTAAATTAAAATAACTTTTGATGTCACCTCATTCCTCCACCCCTTCTAAGACCTAGACCTATGGGAAGATACCTAAAAGGGGCACAATGGTCCAGTGGTTCTCAATCTTTTGGTGGCAGGATTCCTTGAGTCATTTAAAAATTAATAAGCACCTCAAACAGCTTTTGTTTGGGTGGGTAATATCTATTGACATTTATCATATCAGAAATAACAAAAGATAAATTTAAAGTGATTAACCATTAAAAACAACAATAAATTCATTAAAGGTTAACATGAATAATGAAATTATAATTTTAATGAAAATAACTAATCAAAAAATTAGTGAGAAGAATGGTGTTGTTTTATATTTTGTGCAAATCTCATTGATGTCTGACTTAAAAGAAGATAGATCCTCTTAACTGCTCAGCATTCAACTGTGTTGTACTGTTTTGGTTGAAGTATTTAAGAAAATCTGGCCTCACACAGACATATAATTGAAAAAGGGAGAGGTATTTTCATAGCCTCTTCTGATAAGAATAGAAGCTGTCAAGCTCACAGTGGTGAATACAAGTTTTCCAAAATTCTTGTTCTCACTTAGAAGTTCCAGTTTTATCACTGGCAATGAATGCTGTCTACTTATTTTCCTTGAAATGACAGGTTCCATTTCATTCATTTTCATGCAAATTGTCTGTCAAAATCCCAAGTTTGAATAACCACAGCTTTTTTTTAGTGGTCTGTCAACTAAAACTGGTTCAGCTTACAACTCGAGTGCTTTTCCTGAAACAGCCATCCTAGTTCAGAATGCAGCAAAAGGGCTTGATATGAGTATCTTCCATTTTATTACACAGAATATTAAAATGATGCATACTTAGAGTCAAAATTTAGTAGAATTAATAATTTTACTGATTCACTAAGCTTATTTTTAAGTGAAATTGACTTTTTCTGCGAGTGCATGGCAGTGAAGAATACAATCATTATCTGTCTATTTGGGTGTCACTGCCTTGGATCAGTGCTAATGCACTGGCATTGTTGCCCATTACAACTTTTTGCACCAACAGTGTAAACGTCAACACAGAGGAAAAGTCAAAAAATGTTTCAATATTATTATGAAAATAATTTTCATCTCATGGGACCCCCAGGGTCCTCAGACCACACTTTGAGAATTGCTGATGAGGTTTAATATATTTATACTCATGCAAAATCAATGGTTAATGTACCTATCTGTCTGCAATGCCATATGGTGTCAACGTGAGCCTTCTCTTTTTGGCTCATCTTTTTCCTTTGTTAGGACAGAATTTGGATTCAACTGTATAATTAGACACCTGAAAAAAAGGTTTCTCTATTGTTACAAAAGGAAGAAAAAGGTTTTTAAGAAAAAAATTCAATTCTTACAGGAAGGTAAGGTGCCAGTGCTCCACAAGATTCTGCCACAAGCAATCTTCTTTCTGGGTATTTGTGATTAATCTAGAGTAAAAAATAAATAAATCAAGCATAAACAACATACCCTCCCTTCCTCCAATAGATAATTATTTTTCACCACAAATCCTGTTAGGAATGCAATAAAGTTTCTTTCTTTTCCACTTCGGGGATCCCTATACCTGGATCAGGATTAAGGGAATCAGGGAGAGCCTAAAAAATGAGGTCACAGGGGTTACCTGTTAAAGACAAAGAAGATAAAGCAAAGATGAAAATATGGCAAAGTGTCTGGAGATTGTGGGCTTGCCCAAGACTAAGCTTTCCTTAGGATGTCAGGAGCAACCTTCTCCTTCCCTAGCAACATTAGTATATTTTTAAATTTGGAAAACCCAGCTTCTAGATATTTACTGATACAGTCCACAATATGTGCCAGGAACGATTCCTTAGTCCTCTTTTTTTACCTCGGGGATTAGGATGTAAATTAATCGATGATTTAACCAGAGCCCTTGACTGGTGTTATGATTTTGTTTTTAACGTAAGCAGACGTCAATTCATTCCTGTTTGCATATGCAAGATGATGGGGTTTTGCTATTGTAATGACTATGCTGAACCATAACAAAAAATAACAAAAACAAAAAAAATGACACATACTGGGTTTTGTTCCCATATGTCTTCTTCATAGAATATAAATCTTTCTTTGACTGGAAAAGAAATGTATCTGTTCTCATATTCCCATATGAAAAGGTGACATAATTCATTAATGTATTGGATGCCTAAAATTAAGAAAAGAAATTATGTAGCAATCTATTGGGCAACAAACTGGAGGTAGGCGGCTAGATAGATCCCCAATATCCATGTTTATTCAGGTTACAGAAGAGGTGGTGGTAGAGACGCTGGTAACTGACATCTCTGAATAAAATTTAATCCAGAAATAGTAACCTCAAAACAAAATGGTTTGAATGTCATAGTATGTAATATGTAAACTTCTATTTTACTTTCCTTTAGTCTAGCAAAATGAGTCTCAAAATTAAATGTACACACAACAATCAACTGTATTCCTATATATTGGTGATGAACAAACAGAAAATCTAAAAAATTTATTTACAATAGTATTAAAAAGAATAAAATACTCAGGAATAAATTTTAAAAGTGCATAAGTAATATTCTGAAAACTATAAAACATTACTGAAAGAAATTTTAAAAGACCTAAATAAATGGAAAGACATCCTAAATTCATGGATTGAAAGGCTATTAGGATGGCAACATTCTCCAAATTGATCTACAGATTCAACACAATCCTTATAAAATTTCAGCTGGCTTCTTTGCAGAAACTGACAGGCTGATCTTAAAATTCATACAGAAATTCAAGGGACCCAGAATACCTAAAACAATCTTGAAATACAAGAACCAATTCAAGGGGTTGGGGTTTCTTTGGGGGGGATAAAATTGTTCTAAAATTGACTGTGGTGATGGTTGTGTAGCTCTGTGACTACAAAAACCACTGAATTGTACAGTTTAAATAGGTGAATTGTATGCTCTCTGAATTACATCTCAATAAAAGTTAAAAGAAGAAAAGAAAATGGAAAAAACTATTAAAAAATTACATGTACAGGGCTTCCCTGGTGGCGCAGTGGTTGAGAGTCCGCCTGCCGATGCAGGGGACACGGGTTCGTGCCCCGGTCCGGGAAGATCCCACATGCCGCGGAGCGGCTGGGCCCGTGAGCCATGGCCGCTGAGCCTGCGCGTCCGGAGCCTGTGCTCCGCAACGGGAGAGGCCACAGCAGTGAGAGGCCCGCGTACCGCAAAAAAAAAAAAAATTACATGTACATATGTATAACTGTACAGAATTGTAAATTCAAAGTTGTATATGTTGTTTCCAAGTTAATTTGACTTTTCAGTGGTTACAGCCTAACCCTAAATTAGTATGCACTATAACCTCTAGATGACATATGGATTGTCAGAGATAATATGGTTATATATAACGTTCCCTTTTAAATACTGAATCTAGATATGACTCCACTAAACTCTAAAGAAAAAAATGAATACTCAAAGAAAATGGGAACAGAATTCTAGAAGACCATAAACTTTAGTGATATTCCAGAGACTAATAATTTTTCTTAAAAATAAGTGACAAAGCTAGTATAAATAAGGCCATGGAACTTGTCTTCATAAGTAAGAAATCCATCTTTTTAAGATGGAAGAATAAGTTACTTAATGACCTAAATATGGAGTCTAGAAAGTCAAAGATTCTGAGTTCTAGAGAGGACTGGAATATTACAATTCAACATAAAACCAAAAGTACTGTTAGTAAATAGTGAGTTGAAATATAAATATATATAAACCTCCTACATCAAAGGTTTACACTTTATATTCTGTATATACTTGTAATATATACAAGTATACAATATATACAGATACGATTTCTATTATCTACCTACCTACCTACACATACACACAACCTCTTGCTTTCCTTTGAACTCATTAGCTTGTATATTTTTTGTATCTCACTTGATTCAGATCCTTGAACTCAGCAATTTTTGTATTTTTGTATTTTGTCTCATTGGATTCAGATTCTTGTCTAAACACCCCTTTCTCAGAGATTCCTTCTCTGACCACCCTTTCTAAAACAGTACTCCCTATCACTCTCTAACCCTTAGCGTACCTTTTTTTTCTTCATAGTTTATAAATTACAAGACATCGTTTCATTTATTTCTTTACTCTTACCTCTCCACTAGGATGTCATTGTCTTTTATTCACCACTGTATCCCTAGTGACTACAACAGTACCTGGCAGTGGAAATAGTGTTAAGTATTTGTTGGAAGAACGAATAAAGCAAAGCATCCCAAAGCTTTCTTAAGGACTATTAAATCACTGTGCTGGGCTATAGAAACAGTAGCATAATTTATATCCCACATATTTCCTAATAGCATTTTTCAAAGATAATATGAACATTTATAATAAATTAGAATACAATAGCTAGGGAAAACCCAGTACAGTTATTTACCTGTTCCCAACACTGTGGTAAAAGTTCAGCTTCTACACGTGTTGGGCCAACATGACGTGCAAATGCCACACAACCCGTCAGTATCATTTGCCTGAAAGATAATACAGATGAATAAAGATTTGTATTTGCATAGAAAGCACAACTAGGACAAAGGGTTAAAAAGAGTCAGCTCTAATTAACATGAAGTACAATATTTTTGTACAAATTCAACTTTTCACAATGGACGGGCTGCCACCAAGAAAATGAGTTTCTTAAGACTAGTCCCTCCAGCAGTGGCAAAACCATTTGTGAGAGATGTTGTGAAGGGATTCTCTACTGGTGTGAAGCTGAATCTCATAACCTCCTAAATTAACTTCCCACATATACATTCTGAGATTATGTTTAATGCTTCAGTTTCTAATGAATTTCAGTTTCTAGCTAATAAAACAATCAGTGATTATTTTCCCAGTATTTCTATAATTAAAAACTACGATGTCATATTAGTAAAATGATATTTCTTTTTTTATTTAAAAAATTTTAATTTTTATTGAAGTATAGCTGATTTAAACTTATTTATTTATTTATTTATTTTTAGTTGCATTGGGTCTTTGTTGCTGCGTGCGGGCCTTCTCTAGTTGCAGCGAGCGGGGGCTGCTTTGTTGTGGCGCGCAGGCTTCTCACTGCGGTGGCTTCTCTTATTGCGGAGCACGGGCTCTAGGTGCAGGGCTTCAGTAGTCATGGCTCCCGCACTCTAGAGCACAGGCTCAGTACTTGCGGTGCACGGGTTTAGTTGCTCTGTGGCATGTGGGATCTTCCCGGACCAGGGCTCTGACCCGTGTCCCCTGCATTGGCAGGTGGGTTCTTAACCACTGCGCCACCAGGGAAGCCCAAAATGGTATTTCTTAAATGAGGATTTTTGGTATTGCACCCAAGATAACTGTGGTAGGCAGCTTCTGACGTGGCTCCTAATAAGGTCCATCTCCTGATATTCATGCCCTTGAGTAATCCCATCTCCTTGAGTGTAGACTGGACCCAATGTTTTGCTTGTAATGAACAGAATAATGGCCAAAGTGATGGTATGTCACTTAGGAGATCAGATTACAAAAGCCTGTGATATCCATCTTGTGAGACACTCTCTTCTGCCTTCTCAGCTGGCAGGCTTTGATGAAGACACTGCCATGTTGGAGAGCTTTACGTGGCTAGAAACTAAAGGCAATTTCTGGCCAAAAGCCAGTGAGGAACCGAGGCCCCCAGTCCAAAGATCCATAAGAAACTGAATCCTGCCAACGACCAAGCTTAGAAGCAAATCCTTCCCCCATGGGCCTTGAGGTGGCTATAGCCGCAGCCAACACTTTGACTACAGCTTTATAAGAGACCCTGAAGCAGAAGACCCAGATAAACTGACCCACATAAACTGTGTTATTTTAAACCACTTTCTTTTGGGGGTAATTTGTTATGAAATAATATACAATAACTCATGTGATAATTTCATTTGAATTGATAGATTTAAAACTTAAAATTTTAAATAAGATTTCTCACTCTTCAGAATGAAGTTCCATTTAAAATAACTCTGAAAGGCAGAATTGTAAGTTTTTTTACTTTTGATTGACTATGACTTCAAAACAGTAAAACCTGATTAAAAAAAAAAGTATGTTTTTCATAGATGTTTCAAAGTAGCCAACTTTAAGCAAAACCAAAATAGAATGTTTAATTCATACTAATTATAAAAGCCCAGGCATTACTCATTGCTATTTCTCAAAATACGTCAATTTAACTTAAACTGAATAATGACCTTACATTTCTATTTAGTTCAGTCAAGTTAGCTACAACTGTTCTCTCAGGCTGAGGAGAATAATAACAGACAAAAAGCATCTGGACAATCAGAAGGGAAATGTTGAGCCAATATGTCTTCATTGTATATTGCAGCTTCTCCTCACCATAACCTTGTAATTTTTATCTATCTGATTTCCCTTTATATTTATATCATTGTCTTCTATGTCTGTTTCTCAACTTTTCTTTTGTTTTTCTATTTTCTCCTACTTTAGGAAGGCAAATAAAGTGAATAAAAGAAATTCCCAAGCTTTAAGACAGCACGTTAGCTGCCTGTTCCCACTGAAAATTTCCAAATGTCTGATTTTTACCCCCATAGTATATTAAAATAATGAGAAGTCATATATGTAGGTTCTAGAAAAATCTGATAATTATAGTAAATGAACTTTGGTGAAATTTAAGCATTTCAAACACACATAAGAAGTATATACTTATATAAGAGCTTCATGTGAAATGACTTTAAATCATGAGTCACCATCACTATACTAAAGATGTACAAACTTGTTCAAAAAATGTTAGTCCCCTCAAAACAAACTTCTTAGTCAGCAGAGTTAAGATTCAAAATTCTAAAAAATAGGACAGTTTTGAAATACATTTGAAAACAGAAAAGATCAGACGGCCTACAGATTGTTAACAGCACTGGAAACAGGCTCCTGTGATAGTAAAAATAAACACTGTTCCTACTTGTAGAAAATCATAGGATAGGAATTATTTGACACAGGTAGAAATATGGTGTTAGTTATGGCTGTTAGCATAGAACTGCCAAAATGCACTACTATTGTGCATAAAATTAAGTTTCTCTTAGGATGCAAGGAAGCTTGAGATTCATTAAGTAAAGTAACAACTGATTATATGTCAAACATATCATGCTAACTTAAAAATTTTGCTTTGTTATTCATATATATAGTTAATAAATTGATTAGTTTATTTTAATAAATAACTTTATTTCTGTAAGGTGAAAGATTTAAGTGTGGACTGAGTGTTTAAATCCTGACATATCTTGACCTGAAGTAAGGCTATAGGTACTTTTGGCCACCAGGCGGCAGCCGTTAGCTTTACATGCAGAGTCTATGAAAACAGGCTATGTAGAACTAGAGGTTGCCTTGCAAATCTAAAAATGACAGTGTAATAAGTGGTATTTAATTATTAACTAAGTTATCAAGATAGGGAATAGTATTTTTCAAGGAGAAAATAAAATATTAACTTTCCTATATAGCACCATCGAATTGTCCTTAGAAAATTTTCAGTTTGCAATGAATGGAACTTGATTGAATTTCCCTTATTTCCATTTGACTAGCATGTAGATTAATCTTGACTGGATCCTGAAAAAACATGTTTCTCTGCTTGCTCAGGTATATTTTGGTAAGGGTAGGAAAGAGATATATGCTTATAGAGTTTTAAAGTCTACATGACTTTTTATTCTCATAGTGGAGAGATTCCTTGTGTTTAAAATTTTGAGCTTGATTTTGTCTTATGCTTCACTTTTATATTTTCCAACATTCTCAGAAGACGTAAAAACTGTAACAGTCAGTAAAACAAGTACTGAAATTATATAAAGTTACCTAATCATAATGTATAGTTCTATTTTTGCAAAAGTATAAGCAAAAATTATTTCTTTATTAAGATAGAAAATTACTATGTAGAAAAACATTTCAATAGCTCAATCTTATCCAACTGGTGCTGAGTCTACCTACCCATCCACCGGGATGTTTTGTTCACAGTCCCACTTACACAGCTTCACCTAGTATTTAAAGGTCTTACCTTCTGAGGCAGACCTCTATCACTGTTGCTTGATCAAAACCCATTCCCCTTTCTTCCAGAGAGTCTCTCGATGTGTGGCCCATCACCCCACCACCATCAGGTATAACTCATTTCCCCATTCAGGCATCCTTGATTGTGGGTATTTGACTTAGGACTAACCAAAACACTGTATCCCTTTAGCCACACAGAAACTGCTTTACAGATAGCTCAGTGATGCAGACATTCATATATTAAATATTTTATTTCTTGTAAAGCATAACCATGAAGAGGCCATGCTGTATCTAGTTCATCTGTGGGGAAAAAGTTCCTGGAAATCAAATGTGAGAAATAAAAGCAAAGAAATATCGGAATTAGAAATCCAAAGGTAACTAACACAAAAGTGTACAAATTCAACATGAGTAGTTGGAATGACAAGAATGAAAACACTGCAGGGCACTGTGAACAAGGTCAGTGTTCCCTCTGTTTATTAAAATAGATATTAGAAAGAAAAGATGGCATTTATATTAAAATGCTAATCATGATGCCAAATTAATAAAATTAATAAGTCAACATTTTATTTACCAAAGAAGTGGTCATACCCACCTTTGCTCATCATCTGGTCTCTTGATCAAATTGAAAAGTATGTGGAGAAGCTGATCTCTCTCTTTAGGCTCAGGATGTAGGCAGGCTGTACACAATATGAGGGGGATCAACTCCTAAAGAAATATGAAGGTGGAAAAAGTCAGAGTAAAAATGCATTGCAGAATATTCTTTTTTTCTCCAATGTATTCTTAAATGGACATTTAAAATGAAATAAACCTCAGCGTATATAGGAGCAAATTTTAACTTTGTAAGGCTGATAATTCAAGAGAAAACACTGAAACATATATTTTTATGTTGGTTGTGCAGAAGATGCAGATCACAATGTAATAAAGTAACTTAAAATTCAAATAACCTTGTTTTCTTATCCAATACTTCCCAAGGGTCTATTAGTTTTTAAACTAAATAACATTCTATCTTACTATAAGCTGATATAGTTGTTTCAATTTATTTATTTATTTATTTATTTTTTTTTTTGCGGTACACGGGCCTCTCACTGTTGTGGCCTCTCCCACCACGGAGCACAGGCTCCAGACGTGCAGGCCCAGTGGCCATGGCTCACGGGCCCAGCTGCTCCGCGGCATGTGGGATCTTCCCAGACCAGGGCACGAACTCGTGTCCCCTGCATCGGCAGGCGGACTCTCAACCACTGTGCCACCAGGGAAGCCCAGTAGTTTTCATTTTGAAAGTTTTTAAACAAACACTTGCAGAAGTTAACTATACTTCAAAACTTAAAATAACATAAAATAAAGACAACTTGTCCCACTTCCATAAGCACAATATAATCTTTCTTAAGATTAGATATAATTAATAATTTTGTAACCTTAGCACCTAACCTAGTGGCTAATTTTAAAGACCATTTCCACAGGTGTTGAATGCTTTCAGTACAACTACAAAATGTTAGTAGAAATGCTTTATGCTGAAATGAAAATTTTTAACAATATTTTGTTTGTTGCACTTTCAACATGCAGAGGTAAATTCAATATTTTCAAGGAAAGTAATAGACAAAAGTTTATTTCTCTCTTCCAAAGAAGTATTTGAAAATTAAAGTTGTTTCCCATTTTAATTAAATTAAGACTAAATTCTAAAATATATTCAAAGGATATTAATGTTTATCATTTTTGGAATAGATTTTCAAATCTAATGAAATAAAAGTCCAAAAGTGATCAAATATTTTTGGAGAGAAATCCTCTAACTTACTTTGCAGATATTTTAAAGAAATCACTATGATGTAATATAAAGGGTAGAATGATTACTCCCATTTCTTTTTCCCATCTGCCTTCCTACCCACCAAAAAGTACTAGCAGATTTAAAATAGGAATTGATCACTGCCTACTAATACATGATACCTTGAAGAAAAGTCTACACTCTAGGAGAAGTATCTTCCTATTTTGAAGATGCTCCTTTAGAAACAGATGATATGCTTTTTAGAGGGGGTGAGACTGAAACTTAAAGGCGTGACTAGAAGTCCTTTCCATTATTTCTAACATCTTTATATATTATGCTAAAATTATAATTACTTGGTATAATTCTAAATGGAAAGTACAAAGATGTAGATAAGAAGAGCTAAGAATAAATCTGAGAAGCAAAAAGAAATTTAAAACATTTATTCTGCCATCTTTCTATTTAGGCAACTCTGTATGTTTTAGATTAGTGAATAACTGAAAAGCAAAAGAAATAAAAAATAATTAGGGAAAATAATTTTGCACCGGGAATGGAACAGTATACGTATGGATCCTATATTGTTATATAATGTTTCCACAGATGCTTAATATGTTGCTTGATGGGTAAGTCTTGACTTTGGAGGAGAAAATAAACAACCTTTTATAAAACATTAGGGTAGAAGACCATTAATATCAAGGATCCTTAAGGATTCCATTGAGGCTGCTAAGAGCCAATGATACTAATAAGAGGACTAAGACTGTACATCAGCATATCACACTGAGAGTAGAACTTTAAGGATGAAAAAGTAGTTATTCTAGAAAGCACTAACAAAAAGAGACAATATTTTAATGCCTGAAAATCAAAAAGACCCAAAATATTTTATTTATACTTTGCCCTTATGTCAGACCTTTCCCACGGGTTTTCTTGCTTCCTCACAACCCTTCTTCCTGCTTTCCAATCATCTCCAAATATACGCTCTTACATTATCTTATTCCATTCTCTTCCTATTGTATAACTCTTTAAAAAAATAAAGTTATGAAATGTAGGTAAGATATTTGCTATAATTGCAAATACATGCATATACACTCTGTTTAAAATATAGAACAATACATAGCTTCTTTATCTTAATAACAAGTATACCAAAATAGCTGTTGCTGTTTATTTTTTGTGCCTCACATTTTCTTTTCCTTTTCTCTTTATTTTAAAATCATGAGGCTTAGTGATTCTTTTTTTTTTTTGCGGTACACGGGCCTCTCACTGTTGTGGCCTCTCCCATTGCGGAGCACAGGCTCCGGACGCACAGGCTCAGCGGCCATGGCTCACGGGCCCAGCTGCTCCGCGGCATGTGGGATCTTCCCGGACCGGGGCACGAACCCGTGTCCCCTGCATCGGCAGGCGGGCTCTCAACCACTGCGCCACCAGGGAAGCCCGACTTAGTGATTCTTAATCGAACAGGAAGTTTATGTCATACATTAATATAAAGAAACTTTTAACTGGAATATGGCTATAGATGTGCTAAACCGAGAACCCTGAATTCGGAGCTAGAAGAGCTCCTGCCTCAATACTTCTTAGTACCAAAGAACCTAATGAAAACCACGAATTTCTCTGATTTTTAGTTTCCTCAAGTGAAATATATAGGAATTAATTAAGATTAGTGCAGAAGTCAAAACTTCTTTACATATATCTTTACATATATTCTGTACTTTTCTTATCTATGGCTAATGGGATTGTTAATTTTTCCTTCTGAGATCAAAGTTGGCCTCAAAAAGCCTTCTCAACACAGCAGCCATTACCAACCAATCCAAACTGACACATGGGAGAAAAACGATTTGTCAGTCCTTGTCTCCTTGAACTCTAAAATTATGCTCAATCACAGTTAGTAATAATTTATATTGCCATCTGTTTTTTTTTTTTTTTTTTGGTGGTATGCGGGCCTCTCACTGTTGCGGCCTCTCCCGTTGCGGAGCACAGGCTCCGGACGTGCAGGCTCAGCGGCCATGGCTCACGGGCCCAGCCGCTCCGCGGTATGTGGGATCTTCCCGGACTGGGGCACGAACCTGTGTCCCCTGCATCAGCAGGCGGACTCTCAACCACTGCGCCACTAGGGAAGCCCTGCCATCTGTTTTTATTTATTGCTGGCTAAATCAACAAATATGGGAAGTCATTGCCAATAAGTTTTGGTTGATAGCCTATGGCAAGGAGAACTGGGTACAGCCAGGCACATTAATGACTATGGCAGTTATAACCCAGTGTATAAAGTATGCCAGATGGTCTCCCCTTCTTACAGCAACACTGAGCTCAGAAGAGGCCCAGAAAGTGATAGCAGAAAAGTGGAAAGTGTAGTCTGTTTGTGACAGAGCCATCAAGGATTTTAATTGCTAAGTTATGACTAGCTCCAAATATCCTAATTTCCTCTTCCTCTATCATTCGTTTATTTATTCACAACTTCTATTTGTACCATTCCTGAAATAATGAATTCTGTGTTAAGTGTGTATCTGCTATGCTTTATATCACTTATTTATTGTGAATTCACCTTTTTCAAGCCTCTGAGGTACTAATTCATCCATTTAAGACCCTATTTACCATTTTCACACTACAGATGACCCTTGAACAACATGGTTTTGTACTGTGTGGGTCCACTTATGTGCAGATTTTTTCCCTTAAGTATGTATTACAGTAGTACACAATCTGTGGTTGGCTGAATGAAAAGTTATACTGGGATTTTGAACTATGTGGGGGTCAGCACCCATAACCTCTGCATTGTTCAAGGAAGGGTCAACTGTATTCATAAATTTATAGATTTGAATCAATATTCTCCCTTTGGTATCATCTCTCCAACGGATGAAGTCTAGTGTTTAAAAAACTTTCCTTATAATTATAAATAAAACGTTTAAAAAATGGTGGCCAAATTTTCTTCAGAAAACAATGTGATAGTGGTTTTGAAAATGTCTTTGAATAATAACCATGGTAAAATAATACTTATAGCTTTGGTAACATTATATCCAAAAAGAATCCCTTGCCCCGCCCATAAAAATGTTATTGTCTCCATATTTCAAGGCAACAGAAATTTTAAATATTTTCAAACATACTTTAGCACCTGATAGTACTCAATTAATGTGTACTGAAGTGAAATACAAAACTTATCTACTGATCATTAGAGAGGAAATCAGTGTAGTAATCCTATTGCAGAAGGTATTCGAGTACTTTATTACCACAATACCAGAAAACCAAGGCCTATAGAATTCATTAACCTACAGACTTAGTAATTTGCACTTTACTCAGGTAAATGATTTTTGCTTTAACTATTTTGATTTTTACAATTTTAACAATGCTAGTTCTCTCTATATGAAGGCTCTCCCACTCTTCCTATGAAATTTTGTACAGAATTAAACAGGAAAGGCTTCCAGGATTTTCCTTTCAGTTTTCTTTCTTTAAATATTTTATTTATTTATTTATTTATTTATTTTCTTTTGGCTATGTTGGGTCTTTCTTGCAGCGTGCAGGATCTTTCGTTGCAGTGCAGGCTCTTCATTGTGGTGTGCGGGTTTTTCTCTCTCTAGTTGTGGCGAACGGGCTCCAGAGCACGTGAGCTCTGTAGTTTGTGGCACGTGGACTCTCTGGTTGAGGCGCGCGAGCTCAGTAGTTGTGGCGCTTGGGCTTAGTTGCTCCAAGGCATGTGGGATCTTAGTTCCCCAACCAGGGATCGAACCCGCATCCCCTGCATTGGATGGTGGATTCTTTACCACTGGGCCATCAGGGAAGTCCCTTCTTTTCAGTTTTACAAGTAAAACAAAATAACTTCTAATAATAATAAAGAAATCACTTTCAGTAAGATTAGTGTGTGTTCAGACTACAAAAACAGAAGGAATAAAAAGTACCTAAACAGGATCTAAAACAATGTGAGTGATCAGATGTTAAAGGGGAAAGAAATGAAGTAGGAAATGAGATCAGGCAAATTTTAAAAGTAAAAAAAAAACAAAGCATGGATATGTTGATAAGATAATGGCTCCGAAACCTGAAAGGAATCTAAACCATAAAAGGAAGTATTGCATTTAGATCAGATGCCAAGGAGGAAATGTTTGAGTACTTCAGGTCAAGAAGCAAAATTCTATAGTTCTAAAAAGGTGACATTAGTCCAATTATTATAGTTCACTGCTTGTCCTCACTGTTCCACTAAAATTATTTCCTATAACCCAAGCTTCGTTAAAAATTTTAGATAGGGGACGTCCTTGGTGGTGCAGTGGTTAAAAATCCACCTGCCAATTCAGGGGACACGGGTTGGAGCCCTGGTCCGGGAAGATCCCACATGCCGCAGAGCAACTAAGCCCGTGTGCCACAACCACTGAGCCTGTGCTCTAGAGCCCGCGAGCCACAACTACTGAAGCCCATGCACCTAGAGCCCATGCTCCATAACAACAGGAACCACCGCAATGCAAAGCCCGTGCACTGCAACAAAGAGTAGCCCCTGCTTGCCACAACTAGAGAAAGCCCGCGTGCAGCAACGAAGACCCAACATAGCCAATAAATAAATTAATTAATTAATTAAATTTTAGATAACTGTTATTAAATTTTTTTCATCTAGTCTTTTGCCTAGGGATTAAGCAATAATGAATTACAATTTAAATTCAAGTACCGAGAAGTATACATCCTCTGATTTAGATTTTCAGTTGAAATCTGTCAGGATGTTGACAATAACATGTAAAGAAAAAACATAAAGAAAAAACATTGCAAAGACTCACATAAGGAAAAGAAAAGATTACTCACCTCTGGAAAAGTTTTACACTTCAAGGGCTGCTAAAATATCTATTCTTACAATTATTAATATCTATAATTCCTGGGGCTCAGCCTTTAGGAAGCCTAATTGAAATACTTAAGTGACTTTCAAACTCTGATGCTGCTAAAGAGCATGTGATTTATTCCGAAAATTACAAGATACACACACACACACACACACACACACACAGTCTACAAGGATAAAGAAGATGGACCAAGCTTATGTACTTTACTGTACTATCTACTTTACTTGTACTACTATATTACTCTCATACAGTTGTAATTACCTGGGGCTATTATTACACGTAAGTTAAAAATTTACCATGGAGTAACCAAGAATGGCAATGTAAAAGAGCAAAGTTTAGTTTCTCAGAAGATGAGCAAGTCTTTAGAGGTACTAGCTACTTTTAAGTCTTTTAGGGAATTGGTGTTCTCCTTTATCATTTTTCCTTTTATAGCTTTAATGATATATACTTTATATATCATGAAACTCATCCATTTCAAGTATACATTCAGTGGTTTTTTTCAGTATATTCAGAGTTGTGAAACCATCCCCAATCTAATTTTGGAACATCCTACAAAGAAAGCTTGGATTCATTTTCCATTTCACCTTGCTGCACCCCCATTCCAGGCCCAGGCTTCTCCTTTGCTTTTCTAATTTAGCTAGCTGATGACATATATTTCCTTGCCGTAGAATAAAAATGAACGTTAAATTTAGATGTATTATTTTAAAATGCTTTTAGAAGTAATTCTTTAAGAAATCTTATTTTAAATTACAGAATTTCCCCTTCAAATGCATTTAAAGCAGAAATTGTGAAAAATCAAATTCTTTAGACTATTTTACTATATACATATATCAAATGACAAATATATTTACTTTGTAATTTGGTTTGAAAGATACAAGTTCCTCAACCAACCCATTAATGTGAACTACTATATAGAAAATCAGTTCATTATTTTATTTTTTTATCCCAAAATGAACAGGCAAAAAAGTCGTTTAAAATACAAACTGGTAAAAAGAGATTATCACGGGCTTCCCTGGTGGCACAGTGGTTCAGAGTCTGCCTGACACTGCAGGGGACATGGGTTTGTGCCCTGGTCCGGGAAGATCCCACATGCCACGGAGTGGCTGGGCCCGTGAGCCATGGCCGCTGAGCCTGCGCGTCCAGAGCCTGTGCTCCGCAATGGGAGAGGCCACAACAGTGAGAGGCCGCGTACCGCAAAAAAAAAAAAAAAAAAAAAAAGATCACTACTTCGCAGAACATAGGAGAAAATTATTTTTTCACTTTTTATCATCTCTGAAATTGGGATGCACCTTACAATGGACAGCATATCATAAATTAATTGGAATTCTTATTTCTTAAAGGTACATGATTGTTACACTCAATGGTACCTTAAATTTGAATATATGGTATGTTGAATTCGGAAAATGCTATAATTGTGCCCTGAAGGTTAATGAGGTTGTGATTTTTCTTTTAAAAAACAAAAACAAATAACACTAATATCTATAGTCACTGTACTTTCCACTTTTATACAACATAAAGTTTAATTTATTAGACAGTTTTAATTAACCTTTATGTCACTCCATTTAAAATAGTGGGTCATAAAGTCAATTGAATGGGTCACAAAGAGCTTTTTTTTCTTTTTTTATTGTTTATTTAGGCATATTCTTTAGTGTTTTAAAATATTTATAAAATCCTGTTTGATACTATCTTCTATTCTAACTTTTTGTAATAAAGGCAAGACTTGATTTGTAACACTTTCTTTTAATTACATGTGTAATTATATACTGGCACATGATGTAAAATATCTTCCTTACAGTGTAGTCAATAAAGCTTGAAATACCTAATTTAACACATGTTTAAAAGACTATAGAAGACTAGATATTATGCAGTCTTGAAAACGAGAAAGCTCTTTATCTACTGACACAGAAAGATACAAAAATATGTTACATGGAAAAAAAGCGAAGTGCAAAATAGTGCATAGAGTATGGTAGCATTTGCATAATTCATGGAGAGATCATATATTTGAGTTTGCTTATACATGCAGAAAATACCTCTGAAAGAATACAATACAGCTCCAATAATAGTTGGAGACTTCCATACCCCAGTTTCGATAATGGACAGAATATCTAGACGAAAGATCAGTAAGGAAATAGAGGACTTCAACAATGTAAAACAATTAGACCTAATAGACATATATAGACCACTCTAGATGACAACAGCAGAATATATATTATTTTCAAGTGCACATGGAACATTCTCAAGGAGAGAACATATGTTAGGCTGCAGACAATTCTCGGTAAGTTTTTAAAAGATTGAAATCACACAAAGAAACTTCTCCAGCCACATTGGAAATTAAAAATCAATAACTGAAGGGAAACTGGAAAATTCAGTAATATGTTGATGTTAAACAACACATTCTTAAACAACAAATGGGTCAAAGAAATCACTAAGGAAATTAAAATACTTTGAGATAAATGAAAATGAGAAACAGAACATACCAAAATGTGTGAAATGTAGCATAAGCAGGACACAGAGGGAAATTTATAGTTGTAACTGCCTACATTAAAAAAGCAAGATCCCAAGTCAACAACCTTGCAATAAAGAGCAAATTAAACTAAGGGCCGGCTGAAAGAAGAAAATAATAAAGATTCGAGCAGAGATAAATGAAATATACACAAGGAAAACAAGAGAGTCAGCAAAATCAGAAGTTGGTTCTTTGAAAAGATCAACACATTTGACAATCCTTTAGCTAGACTGACTAAGAGAAAAAGAGAGAAGATGCAAATAACTAGAATCAGAAATAAATGAGAGGACATTAGTAGCAACCTTACAAAAATTAAAACGATTATAAGTGAATACCATAAATGATGCTTCACCAACAAATTAGATAAGCAAGAAATGAACTAATTCCTAGAATCACATAAATTACCAAAACTGAGTCAAGAGATAGAAAATCACAACAGACCAATAACAAGCTAATAGATAGAACAAGTAATAAAAACCCTCCCCCAAAGAAAAGTTCTAGGATCAGAACTGATGAACTCTAGAACACATTTAAAGAATTATTAGGGGGACCCGGCCTGAGCAGCAGGGGCGGGAGCTTCGAGACTGGGGCGGCACGAGAGGACTCTGGGAGAGCTCAAGCCAAGGAGTACTTCCCAGAACTTCTGCTGCCAAGGTCCTTGTCCCCACGGTGAGCCACAGCAACCCCCCGCCTCTGCAGGAGACCCTCCAACACTAGCAGCCGTGAGGATGAAAGGCTCTTGGTGCTCCAGTCAGGAGTGAGGGCTGTGCCTCTGAGGTGGGAGAGCCAAGTTCAGGACACTGGTCTACAAGAGACCTCCCAGCTCCCCGTAATATCAAACAGTGAAAATCTCCCAGAGATCTCCATCTCAATGCCAAGACCCAGCTTCACTCAACGACCAGCAAGCTACAGTGCTGGACACCCTGTGCCACACAACTAGCAACACAGGAACACAAACCCACCCATTAGCAGAGAGACTGCCTAAAATTATAATAAGGCCACAGACATCCCAAAACACACCACCAGATGTGGACCTACCCACCAGAGAGACAGGATCCAGGCTGACCCACCAGAACCCAGGCACTAGTCCCCTCTACCAGGAAGCCTACACAACCCACTGAACCAACCTTAGCCACTGGGGACACACACCAAAAACAATGGGAACTACAACCTGCAGCCTGAAAAAAAGGAGACCACAAACACAGTAAGTGAAGCAAAATGAGAAGACAGAGAAACAAACAGCAGATGAAGGAGCAAGGCAAACACCCACCAGCCCTAACAAATGAAGAGGAAATAGGCAGTCTACCTGAGAAAGAATTCAGAATAATGATAGTAAAGATGATCCAAAGTCTTGGAAATAGAATGGAGAAAATACAAGAGACGTTTAACAAGGACCTAGAAGAACTAAAGAGCAAACAAACAGTGATGAACAACACAATAAATGAAATTAAAAATTCTTTAGAAGGAATCAATACCAGAATAACTGAGGCAGAAGAACGGATAAGTGACCTGGAAGAAAAAATAGTGGAAATAACTACTGCAGAGCAGAATAAAGAAAAAAGAATGAAAAGAATTGAATGCAGTGTCAGAGACCTCTGGGACAACATTAAACACACCAACATTCAAATTTTAGGGGTCCCAGAAGAAGAAGAGAAAAAGAAAGGGAATGAGAAAATATTTGAAGAGATTATGGTTGAAAACTTCCCTAATATGGGAAAAGAAATAGTTAATCAAGTCCAGGAAGCACAGAGAGTCCCATACAGGATAAATCCAAGGAGAAACACAACAAGACACATATTAATCAAACTATCAAAAATTAAATACAAAGAAAAAATATTAAAAGCAGCAAGGCAAAAACAACAAATAACACACAAGGGAATCCCCATAAGGTTAACAGCTGATCTTTCAGCAGAAACTCTGCAAGCCAGAAGGGAATGACAGGACATATTTAAAGTGATGAAGGAGAAAAAACTACAACCAACATTACTCTGCCCAGCAAGGATCTCAATCAGATTTGAAGGAGAAATTAAAACCTTTACAGACAAGCATAAGCTAAGAGAATTCAGCACCACCAAACCAGCTTTACAACAAACACTAAAGGAATTTCTCTAGACAGGAAGCACAAGAGAAGGAAAAGACCTACAATAACAAACCCAAAACAATTAAGGAAATGGTAATAGGAACATACATATCAATAATTACCTTAAATGTAAATGGATTAAATGCTCCAACCAAAATCCATAGACTGGCTGAATGGATACAAAAACAAGACCCGTATATATGTTGTCTACAGGAGACCCACTTCAGACCTAGGGACACATTCAGACTGAAAGTGAGGGTATGGAAAAAGATATTCCATGCAAATGGAAATCAAAAGAAGCTGTAGTAGCAATTCTCAAATCAGAGAAAATAGACTTTAAAATAAAGACTATTACAAGAGACAAAGAAGAAGAGTACATAATGATCAAGGGATCGACCCAAGAAGAAGATATAACAATTGTAAATATTTATGCACCCAACATAGGAGCACCTCAATATATAAGGCAAATACTAACAGCCATAAAAGGGGAAATCGACAGTAACACAATCATAGTAGGGGACTTTAACACCCCACTTTCACCAATGGACAGATCATCCAAATGAAAATAAATAAGGAAACATAAGCTTTAAATGATACCTTAAACAAGATGGACTTAATTGATATATATAGGACATTCCACCCAAAAACAGAAGAATACACATTCTTCTCAAGTGCTCATGGAACATTCTCCAGGATAGATCATAACTTGGGTCACAAATCAAGCCTTAGTAAATTTAAGAAAATTGAAATCGTATCAACTATCTTTTCTGACCACAATGCTATGAGACTAGATATCAATTACAGGAAAATATCTGTTAAAAAATACAAACACATGGAGGCTAAACAATACATTACTTAATAATCAACAGATCACCGAAGAAATCAAAGAGGAAATCAAAAAATACCTAGAAACAAATAACAATGAAAACATGACGGCCCAAAAGCTATGGGATGCAGCAAAAGCAGTTCTAAGAGGGAAGTTTATAGCAATACAATCCTTCCTTAAGAAACAAGAAACATCTCAAGTAAACAACCTAACCATACACCTAAAGCAATTAGAGAAAGAAGAACAAAAAACCCCCAAAGTTAGCAGAAGGAAAGAAATCATAAAGATCGGAACAGAAATAAATGAAAATGAAATGAAGGAAACCATAGCAAAGATCAATATAACTAAAAGCTGGTTCTTTGAGAAGATAAACAAAATTCATAAACCATTAGTCAGACTCATCAAGAAAAAAAAGGGAGAAGACTCAAATCAATAGAATTAGAAATGAAAAAGAAGTAACAACTGACACTGGAGAAATACAAAGGATCATGAGAGATTACTACAAGCAACTCTATGCCAATAAAATGGACAACCTGGAATAAAAGGACAAATGCTTAGAAAGGTACAACCTTCCGAGACTGAACCAGAAAGAAAGAGAAAATATGAACAGACCAATCACAAGCACTGAAATTGAAACTGTGATTAAAAATCTTCCAACAAACAAAAGCCCAGGACCAGATGGCTTCACAGGCGAATTCTATCAAACATTTAGAGAAGAGCTAACACCTATCCTTCTCAAACTTTTCCAAAATATAGCAGATGGAGGAACCCTCCCAAACTCATTCTACTAGGCCACCATCACCCTGATACCAACACCAGACAAAGGTGTCTCAAAGAAAGAAAACTACAGGCCAATATCACTGATGAACACAGATGCAAAAATTCTCAACAAAATACTAGCAAACAGAATCCAGCAGCACATTAAAAGGATCATACACCATGATCAAGTGGGGTTTATCCCAGGAAGGCAAGGATTCTTCAATATATGCAAATCAATCAATGTGATACACCATGTTAACAAACTGAAGGAGAAAAACCATATGATCATCTCAATAGATGCAGAGAAAGCTTTCGACAAAGTTCAACACCTATTTATGATAAAAACTCTCCAGAAAGTAGGCATAGAGAGAACTTACCTGAACATAATAAAGGCCATATATGAAAAATCCACAGCCAACATCGTCCTCAATGGTGAAACACTGAAACCCTTTCCACTAAGGTCAGGAACAAGACAAGGTTGCCCACTCTCACCACTATTATTCAACATAGTTTTGGAAGTTTTAGCCACAGCAATCAGAGAAGAAAAGGAAATAAAAGGAATCCAAATCGGAAAAGAAGAAGTAAAACTGTCACTTTTACTTGTTTGCAGATGACATGATACTATACATAGAGAATCCTAAAGATGCTACCAGAAAACTACTAGAGCTAATCAATGAATTTGGTAAAGTAGTAGGATACAAAATTAATGCATAGAAATCTCTAGCATTCCTATACACTAATGTTGAAAAATCTGAAACTCAAATTAAGAAAACACTCCCATTTACCATTGTAACAAAAAGAATAAAGTATCTAGGAATAAACCTACCTAAGGAGACAAAAGACCTGTATGCAGAAAATTATAAGACACTGATGAAAGAAATTAAAGATGATACAAATAGATGGAGAGATATACCATGGTCTTGGATTGGAAGAATCAACATTGTGAAAATGACTCTGATACCCAAAGCGATCTACAGATTCAATGCAATCCCTATCAAACTACCACTGGCATTTTTCACAGAACTAGAACAAAAAATTTCACAATTTGTATGGAAACACAAAGACCCCGAATAGCCAAAGCAATTTGAGAACGAAAAATGGAGCTGGAGGAATCAGGCTCCCTGACTTTGGACTATACTACAAAGCTACAGTAATCAAGACAGTATGGTTCTGGCACAAAAAGAGAAATATAGATCAATGGAACAGGATAGAAAGCCCAGAGATAAACCCATGCACCTATGGTCACCTTATCTTTGATAAAGGAGGCAAGAATATACAGTGGAGAAAAGACAGCCTCTTCAATAAGTGGTGCTGGGAAAACTGGACAGGGATATGTAAAAGTATGAAATTAGAACACTCCCTAACACCATACACAAAAATAAACTCAAAATCGATTAAAGACCTAAATGTAATGCCAGACACTATCAAACTCTTAGAGGAAAACATAGGTAGAACACCCAATGACATCAATCATAGAAAGATCCTTTTTGACTCACCTCCCAGAGAAATGGAAATAAAAACAAAAATAAACAAATGGGACCTCATGAAACTTCAAAGCTTTTGCACAGCTAAGGAAACCATAAACAAGATGAAAAGACAACCCACAGAATGGGAGAAAATATCTGCAAATGAAGCAACTGAGAAAGGATTAATCTCCAAAATTTACAAGCAGCTCATGCAGCTCAATATCAAAAAAACAAACAACCCAATCCAAAAATGGGCAGAAGACCTAAATAGACATTTCTCCAAAGTAGATATACAGATTGCCAACAAACACATGAAAGGATGCTCAACATTATTAATCATTAGAGAAATGCAAATCAAAACTACAATGAGATATCATCTCACACCGGTCAGAATGGCCATCATCAAAAAATCTACAAACAATAAATGCTGGAGAGGGTGTGGAGAAAAGGGAACACTCTTGCACTGTTGGTGGGAAGGTTAATTGATACAGCCACTATGGAGAACAGTATGGAGGTTCCTTAGAAAACTAAAAATAGAACTACCATATGACCCAGCAATCCCACTACTGGGCATATACCCTGAGAAAACCATAATTCAAAAAGGGTCATGTGCCAAAATATTCAATGCAGCTCTATATACAATAGCCAGAATTTGGAAGCAACCTAAGTGTATATCAACAGATGAATGGATAAAGAAGATGTGGCACATATATACAATGGAATATTACTCAGCCATAAAAAGAAATGAAATTGAGTTATTTGTAGTGAGGTGGATGGACCTAGAGTCTGTCATACAGAGTGAAGTAAGTCAGAAAGAGAAAAACAAATACCGTATGCTAACACATATATATGGAATCTAAGAAAAAAAAAAAAAAGGTCATGAAGAACCTAGGGGCAAGGTGGGAATAAAGACACAGACCTACTAGAGAATGGACTTGAGGATATGGGGAGGGGGAAGAGTAAGCTGTGACAAAGCGAGAGAGAGGCATGGACATATATACACTACCAAATGTAAAATAGATAGCTAGTGGGAAGCAGCCACATAGCATAGGGAGATCAGCTCGGTGCATTGTGACTGCCTGGAGGGGTGGGAAAGGGAGGGTGGGAGGGAGGGAGACGCAAGAGGGAAGGGATGTGGGAACAGATGTATAGGTATAACTGATTCACTTTGTTATAAAGCAGAAACTAATAAAAAAATTGTATTGGCAGTCCTAACCAAAGTAATTAAGTAAGAGGAAGAAATAAAAGCTATCCCAATTGGAAAGAAAGAAGCAAAATGTCTCTGTTTGCAGATAACAAGATTCTATATAAATGTCATAGAATCCACAAAAAACTACTAGAGCTAATAAACAAATTCAGCAAAGTTTCAAGTTACAAGATCAACATACAAATGTCAGTTCTGTTTCTATATACCAGCAATGAACAAGCTGAAAAGGAAATTAAGGAAACAATTTCATTTACAATAGCATCCATGAGAATAAAATACTTAGAAATAAATTTTAACATGGAAGTGAAAAACTACAAAACATTGCTGAAAGACATAAGTAACTGTAAAGAATCTCATGTTCATAAATGGCAAGACTTAGTGTTGTTTGAATGTCAATATTCCCCAAAGTGATCTACAGATTCAGTGCAATCCCTATCAAAATTCAAATGACCTTTATGGCAGAAATCAAAACTGAGCATCAAATTCATATGGAACTGAAAGGGGCCCTAAATGGCTAAACGATATTGAAAAAGAAAACAAAGCCGGAGGACTCATTCTTCCCAATTTCAAAACTTACTATAAAGCTACAGTAATCAAAATAGAGTGGAACGGGCATAAAGATAAACACAAAGACCAATGGTACAGAATTGAAAGTATAGAAATGAATCCAAACATCGACACTGAACTGATTTTTGGCAAAGGTGCCATGACCATTCATTAGGGAAACAACTTTCTGTTCAACAAATGGTGCTGGGATATCTGGATAACTAAATGAAAAGAATAAAGTTTTGGACTCCTGCCTCACTCCATATATTAAAAAAAAAACAAAACTCCAAATGGATCAATGACCTAAATATAAGAGCTAAAGGTATAAAACTATTAGAAGAAAACACAGGAATAAATCTTTCTGAGTTCAGATTTGGTAATGGATTCTTAGATTGATACCAAAAACTCAAGCAACAAAAGAAAAAAATAGAGAGATCAGATTTCATAAAAATGAAAAACATTTGTCCATCTAAGGACATTATCAACAATGTGAAAAGAAAACCTATAGGATGGGAGAAAATCTTTGCAAATCATGTATGGGGTAAGGGTTTAATATCCAGAATTGTAAGAACTCTTACAATTTAAAGGCAAACAATCCACTCCAAAAATGGGCAAAGAAGTTGAAAGAATACACTAGAAGCTAATAAAATTTATTGCATGTAGGATGGTGGCTCAGGGACAAGGGAAGACAAGTTTTTGTTGTACATCTTTTTATATTTAAAAGATGTTAAACCATGTGAATATATTATTTATTCAAACCTTAAAACCTGTTTATAATGTTTTATTTTTTTAATTACCTAGGATATTGCTATGATCAATCAGTTTACTAAGGGACATTTAAATTGTATTTACATATCAATAAAAAGGTTTATACTGAAAAGAGAACACATAAAACTTGAGAAATAAGAAAAAATAAAAATATTAATCCTTCAATCACGAGACCTTTTTAAAAATATAGATATAAGGAACTAGGGTAAAATATTAAATACAAGTAATCCAATATCAAAGGATAAAATGAATTAAAAGTTTTGACCTTTTATACCCTGGGATTAGTTTCAAAGAAAGGCAAGGTATACTTCATTATTTACCAATTTAATTTTGAGGGAATACAACTTTGGTATATAATAAATGGTAAATCTTCTGGTAAAACAGAATAAAGTACAAATAATTAAGTAAACAAAGATAAATGATCAATTCTTCATGAAATTATAAGTATATAAATATTTTAAAATATAAAAGCCTTAAAATCAGCCAAAAAGTAAACATCATACCACAAATAAAATATGTGTATATATAAATATGTTTACATATATATTTATATATATATCTGATTACTGATGATGCAAATTTATAAATACTTCATGCAGTATAAGCAGATTTTAGTGGTAGTTTTTTATGATTAAAAAAGGGAAAATCAAAATAAAAAAGCTTAAACTGCATCTCATAACAATTAGGTTTCTGTGATATTTTAAAGATTATATTAAGGAAACATAGTAAAAGGGATGCAAACATTAATGCACTGCATGGATTATGTTACAAGCTGAAAAAGGAAAAGAAGCTCAAACACCATTCTGCCAGGCAGAACTGCAAAACAATCTGAAATTGGACACTGATCCTTCAAGACATAGAAAAATTTCCATACTTATTAATGTCTCAGAGCTATTTTTAAATATTAGGTAAAATAAAACCATCAGTAAGAAAACAGTCATGTTTATCTTTTTTAAATTTAAAATACCTGTAGGTATAAAAAAATTTTTAAGCTCTACACATACATTTTCTTGAGGATCAGTACAAATTTCTTGTGCTAAACAGATAATTAAGGATAAGCTCTACATGGGTTTTGCCAATGCATTGTGTACCTATCATACTGTAGGTCCCGTGAATTATGATTAAAACCGGTGGTAAATATTAAGAGGATAACAAAAGAAACTTTTATGACACATTCTAAAATATTCTTAACCCATTAAAAAAATGTCTGAACTGAAAATTGATTTCATAAATTGAATAATTCAAATAAATAATTAAACTTGTTTGCAAATAAATCATTTACTATCATTTAAATGAGATTACAGATAACTTTTCATTAATCTTTTATTGGCTAAATATAACTCTAAAAATAACTTTCTACAGTATTTATGGCTTATAACATAGGCAATGTGTACTAAAATAAATTTGCTACTCTATTTTGGACATTTAAAGCATCTGTCAATAACAGGTGAGCTACAAGAAAAACAAAAAAGGTACTTTCAAAAGTTATTGTACACAATATTATAACTATCCTATCATCCTAAGACAAGTGTAATTACTGTCAAACAAATACAATAAAACTAACATTAATAATAGGTAACTAAGTTTAAGAAAAGTTACATTATTAGTCCCTGTGAATGTTCAATACAAAGCATGTCTATTTCTGAAGACAAATCACGCATATCATGAGCAGAGATAAAATAAATTAGTTAACTGGTAATGTAAAAAACAGACAGTGTTCATGGCACATAAATGGACCTACAGTAATAGTTAGTACTGCAAAAGCTAATGATGCTTTAAGCAAAACTGGAAAACATGAATAGCATGCAGTTTTACTGAACTCACCTGACAGAGGTGTAAAACCATTCTCTAGGAGCAGAGATGCATGCACAAAAGTAAGAATATGATTGCAAGTAATAGACTTTAACAAAATAAAAATATAACACTAAACTTCAAAATGACAAAAAATGGACAACATGATGAGATCTGGGGAGTGAAAATACTTTTATGTGTCTCACCTCTCTCTTTGCCAACAGCACATTAGGAACAATGTGTGGCAGGCAGCGCCCCAGCATTAACATAACACTTTTCTCACTGTCTGCAATCCGAGACACCTAGAAGACCAAAGGATTAATAAATGATGACACTGGAGAACTTCTGTGCATAATGGTATTGTACTTAAAGTTTATGTTTTGGACCCTGTCACCTCTGTTCCAAACACACATCCAAAATTACAGTTGATGATGATGATGATAAAAACAACAATAAGAACAACTGTAATCCCTAACGGGATAAACATTTTTATAGACCAGAAATGGATTTAAAACACTGTTAAGAAGCAAGGGTGAAGACAGAGAGGCTTACAAGGTTTCAGTTCTGGGAACAAACAGGGATAACACAGGACTGGGGCAGCTTCAACGGTTTTTAATTTTGTTCTTGGGGAAAAGGTGCCCACAAAGCTACAGGCTTTGCCTAAGGTGAAAGAGTAGTTTGTATAATGAAGCTGCATGCAAGGGAAGTCCAAGCGGGCTGACCCAGTCTTACAATGAGGATTGCCAGATTGCACCCATACCATCCTCTCGCTCTTTCATATTCTTAATGACATTGCGGGACAGAAGCCCAAAAGAGGTGAAGTGGAATCAACCATAAAACAGCTAGAAAGGGAGGAGTGAGTATAAAGTTAGGAGAAAAGAAGAAAAAAACCCTCTGAAGATAAGCCTGCAACCACAGTTACAAAGGACTTGAGGAAAACGAATCTGAGAGCTAATAAACTCTGAAATCAAAGACAATCAATCCGAACCTAGGGGTAGGACAGGAATAAAGACGCAGACGTAGAGAATGGACTTGAGGACACAGGGAGGGGAAGGGGAAGCTGGGACGAAGTGGGAGAGTGGCATGGACATATATACACTACCAAATGTAAAACAGATAGCTAGTGGGAACTAGTCACATTGCACGGGGAGATCAGCTCGGTGCTTTGTGACCTCCTAGAGGGGTGGGATAGGGAGGGTGGGAGGGAAACACACGAGGGAAGAGATATGGGGATATATGTATATGTATAGCTGATTCATTTTGTTATAAAGCAGAAACTAACACACCATTGTAAAGCAATTATACTCCGATAAAGATGTTAAAAAAAAAAAGAAAATTGCAGACAACCAAAAAAAAAAAAAAAATCCAGATGCTCAGCTTCTCTTGAAAAAGACTGTTATCAGCTATGCCTTGCACAGAGAATCAATCTAAATGGTAAGTGGGGCTGACATCCAACAGGCACTCATTTGCCACGCCAGGTATTTATCCATCAAAAGTAAGGAGTATCATTCTAATTTGCACAAAGGTGATATATAGTCTAGCAATGGCACTATCCTTGGGCCCTCACACACACACAGAAGCAATCACCTGGAAGATTTAGGCAAAGGATGTAAGTTCGAATTTACTACAGTACCCACCACTCCTTATTATTACCCTCTTGCTTCATCATATTATGAGACCTGCCTGGTTTCTTTGTAGACATTTGAGTTTACAGCTTTTGGTCAGCATCAAAAGGAAATAATACTTTTGATTTATGCATCTAAATAACCTAAGTTTAGATTCACTTTGCAGAGGTAGGTTGTTCAGCTCCTGATACCAATGCAAATACTCTGCTGTTAGGCTTTACAATCATATAGACCTGGGTAGCTGTCTAACACTGGGAAAGTTATGGGACTTGTCTAAAATTTCCTTATCTGGAAAATTAGACTAATATTACCTACTTTGTAAGTTTGCAAATTAAAATGCAGATTAAATGAGATGACATGTAACATAATGCTTAGTATGTGTTAGGTATTTTTAAATGTAATTTCATGTTAACTGCTGAAGTAATACCCTTACCCTGACCCTGAAGCAGGACCTTATCAGTTATTTCTGGAATCACAAATATTTGTTCAAACTTATTAGACTATAAAGCATAAAGCATGAAGGTGGGGGGGAAAAAGACAATCCGAATGAAATTAAATGTACAGTAATCTAAAAATAACTGAAATTATAAACAATATGTACACTTGATTTGGTTTTCTGAATTATACCATAGAGAGGCATATAACCATATGTTGGTGGACATAACAAATTAACACTAGACTGTAAAAGGCCACTTTAATACTAAACAAAGCTTTAACCTAAAGACAAAAATAATCAACCACTTTCCTTAAAAGTTTAAAATTTTAGGAACTATTTCTTAGAGCATTATTTTAAATAATAGATTTGTACTTGAAATAGAGTCTTATCACAATTATTTTTGGGTAAGATGCTAAGAAGAAAAACTGAATGTTTTAAGAAAGTTTGAAAGAATCTGGTATAATTTACCTCTGATCCTAAACGACTATCTGCTGACATTCGACAGAAAGAGAGTAGTGCTTGATGGAAAGCAGGAGACAGCTTCCTAGAAGAAAATATTGAATGAAAATGGGACAATACCAAATAGTTACCACTGGCATTTAAGGAGAAAGTAAGTTGCAGGTTATAATTCCCATCCTTGCATGAACCCTACCCCACAAATGTTAACTGAATATCTCAGCCACAAAAGACTTAAAGGTCACTTCAGTGGAAAATTATACTGGGGAAAAGAAATCAGCAATAGATGCTGATCTTAAAAGAGCTTGATGTTATGGGAATGAATGACTTATAAATGTTAGTGGATTAAACCTGAAGTGGTATGGCAGGTCAATGACCACAGAAAGTGTTTGTAAAACCTGAAATGAGGATTTTTTTTTTCTTCCCTAATTCTCTATGATCCCAGAAAGGTAAACAGTGGATACAAAGGTTGACCTGGTATGTTGCTGAGAAGTTTTACAGATCTGTATAATGATAATGATAATCCTTAATGTTAGAAACCCACGTAAAAGAATTAAAAATTAAAGATAAATGAAGGAGAGGCTTGTTCAACATTCATGGTATTTCTCAAAGGAAATATTTTTGTAATTGAAAATATTAGCCTATTTATGTTTAATAAAAAAGGTTAAAACATTTACATTTTTAAAACAACACTGGTCTCTACATAATAGTATCCATAATATTATAACTATGAGTTGTACTTTATGTGCTCTATCTACAAAGAAAAGGGCTAACACCAAAGTTACATAAGAGAGGTTATTTAGTATACACCACAAAGTGGCCCCCAGTAACATCTCATTGTGGAGTTAGTGTGCCAAAGCTTAAGCCTATTTGCTCGTTATGTTTCCCCTCCCATATTCTTTCAGTGGAGGTAGCTATAATGCATCCAATTGCCTAAGCCAGAAAGCCTTTATCCTTCCCTTTTAATCTTCTAATTCAATCAATCTTTTACTTTCTATCTTGTAAATCTATCCACTTCTTTCTAATACAGGAAATTCAATCATTCCTTACTTGGATTCTTCCAATAGATATATCCTATTAGTCTCCTTTCTTCCAGTCTTGCTACCCTCCAATTACCTCTACCCTAGAGGACTCTTTCTAAAACTTAGATGCCATCACGTCCCAACTCTCTAAGATGAGTTAACACGGCTTATATGACTTAGTCTTTGCTTAATTCTCCAACTTCATCTCCTGTCATTCTTCTCACTTGCATTCTTTGCTTCAACCTTAATAAATTCTTCTTAGCTCCCAAAGTGCAGTGTTCTTCCTGCACATGCTGTTCTCTCTTTGTGGGAAGACTTTGTCTTATTTCTTTGTCTGGTTAACTACTACTTAGTCATCAGGACTAAAGTTAGATAATACTTCTTCCCTGAAATCTTTCCTGCTCTGATGACTACGTTAGGTGCCCTGACTGCGTGTTCCCAAAGCAAGGTGAACTTCTCTTATATTACTACTCTTCATACTTACAATAATTGTCTGTTGGCCTCTCTCATACTGTAAGGTTTGTAACCGAAGGGATGACCATATGTTTGGTTACCATTGTACTCCTCGTTGAGACTGCCTGACATATAGTTAAGAGCTAAAAAAATTAGTTGAAGAAATTTAACAGTCATCTTTCTCCAGAGAGTGGCTTTGGTGTATCAAAGGAGATATATGGAAGTACTCCTAAACACTAAGAACTATTACGAATGCCACTGTTATTGAATATCATTTTTATGACTGTTATCTTAACCATATAAGATTAAGTGCACTTTGAGGATTGGGCTGTGTCTATTTCAACCCCCATAATACCTAAAAATACACACACGCACACACACACACACTTAAGCAGGTACACAGAAAGTTGTGGCACATGAGTGGAAAGATTTGCTTGGGAAAAAAAAATCAAATACTTGTCACTAATAACGAGTACCTTTACATCTAAAACAAATTAGTCATGTTTTCCTATTACATCCCAACACTTGGTATAATATTCCTCCATTTAATAGGGGGAGGAGGAAGCATGGCTTTGTGGCTCAGAATGCACGATAGGGTAATTTGTGAGGATTAACTAAGTTAGTATAAGTAAAGCATGTAGAACTGTGCCTGACATATAAAAAAGAACTCAGTAAATGTTCCTTTCTTAACATTTTTCACATTAAAATGTAAAATAATTTTAAACACATTTTGTCTCCTCTACTGGAAAACATAATCATGACGGGCAAGGGACCATGCTTTTGTCATCTGAGTTCAATCACTGCAATCCAATAAAAACTAAATGAATTAAGAGAATATTAATGATACAATATTAGTAATGGAAGCAGACATAGGAAAAAGGCCTAAGATTAATAGCTAATCCCCTCTTTAGTACAGGCAACTATTCAGTACCAAAACCTTCTACTGAGTCTGATAATGACTGTGGAATACAGAAAAGGTAAAAAGCACTGGGTAAAATACAGCACATAAAACATACATATTATTTATGGGTTTAAGTACTAGGCTAAGATAGGACCTATCTCATTTATGGTCTATTCCTTGTTAATACAATTTAACTTAGTAATTACTTATGATTTTTTTTTTTTTTGGTGACATGGACTTTGCTATGTGTTAAGTTCATGCCAAACATAAAAATTCATACATCTGATCTGCAAAATAAGAACTGAAACTCTTCTATTTTGACAATGTCCTAAATAGCTGAAAGATGCATTTCAAAACACAGGATGCATACTAACCTATTGGGTTTATCAAAATGGACTGTGTTTTTATTTGATGGAGAAGAAGATGGCATTCCTTCTCTTTCTCTCCTGGGGAAAGAATGCGGGAAATTCTCTTTAGGAATAGTGGAATCAGTTTCATCTGATTTTGAAAGATCCTTGTTTTCTCCCATGTCAGAAATATTTATAACTGAATTCTGTCCACTGTCTTCAGAGTCTTTGTGGGGAGACTGATCCAAAGAAGGCTGAACAGAGTCACAAACTACAGGGCTGGCAAAGTGTTCATTTTTGAGGAAGTCCATTTCACTGTAGAAAGAAAGAGAAATTATCAGAGAATAACTGTATTTTTTAAAACTTTGGCAATAGCATAAACCTCATAATGGGTTTAATGGTTTAAAAGTATAACATATTAATAGAAAGTGGTTTGGCAACTGATTAATCTTTTCTGCACCATATACACTGATGCTTCATATACCTAGAAGTGCAGCTACAAACTCTTATAAAGTATAAAAATGGTTTTATAAACTATGCTTTGGATTAGCACTTAACTATCTTCATTTGCAAAATGGGGAAAATTCTACAGAATTAAGAATTAAATGAAATAATGAATGGGAAATATGTACAACACTAATGTGAAAAGCTATTTTATTACTACTGATACAACTTGGAGAAAATAAAAAATACCTTATTTCTTGGTTCCAAGACATATGCAATCATATGATTATTACGGGAACAACTTTTTTGGGGTAAAAGGACACTTTAAGTATATAAGCAACTCTAAGACTTTTTTCCAGAAGTATTAGGATATGAAAAATTATGTCTTACAACTGAAATGTTATTTTATATATTTATATAATCTGTCAATTTCTTTAAAAACTTTAAGAGGTTTTTTAGAAATAATGATTAAGTACTAACCTTTCAAGTCTTCTGATTTCTTCCATCAAAGACCATTTCTCACTGTTCAATAAACTAATTTTATCTTCTAATTTCTTTACTAGCAAGGAGTTCTAAAATCAAAATGGGAGAAAAACAGAAACTCAAAATCTCATAGTATGCTTTTATGCGGTTTAAATACTTTTTGTGGACTGGATTACTTAGCTAATACCTCTCACCTCTACAGTAGCAGGAGTTTCAAGGCTTGAAGGAAGGTTGCCTAAAATTGGTGTCAGAGCCTCTAATTCATCTTCTTCTACACCACTGGCCACATCCACAAGATCTTTCCCAGTCACCTGATGATTTCCAAAATCTCGGTAGAGTTGCAGTAAGTCTGGAGGTTTTGGAATGTTTAACCCTACATCATCCCATAGTTCAAAATCCTAAAAGATAAAAAAATAATAATATAAAAAAATCTATGTGGCAGTTTTATCTTGCATTTTTGAAATTTATATATATATTTTTAAAAATCTTTATTGGAGTATAATTGCTTTACAATGGTGTGTCAGTTTCTGCTTTATAACAAAGTGAATCAGTTATACCTATACATATGTCCCCATCTCTCTTCCCTCTTGTGTCTCCCTCCCTCCCACCCTCTTTATCCCACCCCTCTAGGTGGTCACAAAGCACCGAGCTGATCTCCCTGTGTTATGCAGCTGCTTCACACTAGCAATCTATTTTACATTTGGTAGTGTATGTATGTCCATGCCACTCTCTCACTTTGTCCCAGCTTACCATACCCCCTCCCTGGATCCTCAAGTCGATTCTCTAGTAGGTCTGCGTCTTTATTCCCACCTTGCCCCTAGATTCTTCATGACCATTTTTTTTTTTTTAGATTCCATATATATGTGTTAGCATACGGTATTTGTTTTTCTCTTACTTCACCCTGTATGACAGACTCTAGGTCCATCCACCTCACTACAACTAACACAATTTTGTTTCTTCTTATGCCTGAATAATATTCCACTGTATATATGTGCCACATTTTCTTTATCCATTCATCTGTTCATGGACACTTAGGTTGCTTCCATGTCCTGGCTATTGTAAATACAGCTGCAATGAACACTGTGGTACATGACTCTTTTTGAATTATGGTTTTCTCAGGGTATATGCCCAGTAGTGGGATTGCTGGGTCATATGGTAGTTCTATTTTTAGTTTCTTAAGGAACCTCCATACTGGCTGTATCAATTTACATTCCCACCAACAGTGCAAGAGGGTGCCCTTTACTCCACACCCTCTCCAGCATTTATTTGTAGATTTTTTGATGATGGCCATTCTGACTGGTGTGAGATGATATCTCATTGTAGTTTTGATTTGCATTCCTCTAATGATTAATAATGTTGAGCATCCTTTCATGTGTTTGTTGGCAATCTGTACATCTCCTTTGGAGAAATGTCTATTTAGGTCTTCTGCCCATTTTTGGATTGGGTTGTTTGTTTTTTTAATATTGAGCTCCATGAGCTGTTTATATTATTAGGAGATTAATCCTTTGTCCATAGATTCGTTTGCAAATATTTTCTCCCATACTAAGGGTTGTCTTTTCGTCTTGTTTGTAGTCTTCTTTGCTGTGCAAAAGCTTTTAAGTTTCATTAGACCCCATTTGTTTATTTTTGTTTTTATTTCCATTACTCTAGGAGGTGGATCAAAAAAGATCTTGCTGTGATTTATGTCAAAGAGTATTCTTCCTATGTTTTCCTCTAAGAGTTTTATAGTGTCCGGTCTTACATTAAGGTCGCTAATGCATTTTGAATTTATTTTTGTGTATGGTGTTAGGGAGTGTTCTAATTTCACTCTTTTACATGTAGCTGTCCAGGTTTCCCAGCACCACTTATTGAAGAGACTATCTTTTCTCCACTGTATACCCTTGGCTCCTTTGTCATAGATTAGTTGACCATACATGTGTGGGTTTATCTCTGGGCTTTCTATCCTGTTCCATTGATCTATATTTCTCTTTTTGTGCCAGTACCATATTGTCTTGATTACTGTAGCTTTGTAGTATACTCTGAAGTCCGGGAGCCTGATTCCTCCAGCTCCGTATTCTTCCCTCAAGACCGCTTTGGCTATTCGGGGTCTTTTGTGTCTCCATACAAATTTTAAGATCCTTTGTTCTAGTTCTGTAAAAAATGCCATTGGTAATTTGATAGGATTCCATTGAATTTGTAGATTGCTTTGGGTAGTAGAGTCATTTTCACAATATTGATTCTTCTAATCCAAGAAGATGGTATATCTCTCCATCTGGGTGTATCATCCTTAATTTCTTTCATCAGTGTCTTATAATTTTCTGCATACAGGTCTTCTGTCTCCTTAGGTAGGTTTATTCCTAGATATTTTATTCTTTTCATTGCAATGGTAAAATGGGAGTGTTTTCTTAATTTCACTTTCAGATTTTTCATCAGTAGTGTATAGGAATGCAAGAGATTTCTGTGCATAAATTTTGTATCCTGCTACTTTACCAAATTCATTGATTAGCTCTAGTAGTTTTCTGGTAGCATCTTTAGGATTCTCTATGTATAGAATCACGTCATCTGCAAACAGTGACACTTTTACTTTTTCTTTTCTTGTTTGGATTCTTTTATTTCTTTTTCTTCTCTGATTGCTGTGGCTAAAACTTCCAAAACTATGTTGAATAATAGTGGTGAGAGTGGGCAACCTTGTCTTGTTCCTGATCTTAGTGGAAAGGGTTTCAATGTTTCACCATCGAGGACGATGTTGCCTGTGGGTTTCTCATATATGGCCTTTATTATACTGAGGTAAGTTCTCTCTATGCCTACTTTCTGGAGGGTTTTTATCATAAATGGGTGTTGAATTTTGTCGAAAGCTTTCTCATCTATTGAAATGATCATATGGTTTTTCTCCTTCAATTTGTTAATATGGTGTATCACACTGATTGATTTGCGCATACTGAAGAATCCTTGCATTCCTGGGATAAACCCCACTTGATCATGGTGTATGATCCTTTTAATGTGCTGCTGGATTCTGTTTGTTAGTATTTTGTTGAGGATTTTTGCATCTATGTTCATCAGTGATATTGGCGTGTAGCTTTCTTTCTTTCTTTGTGTGGTTTTGGTATCAGGGTGATGGTGGCCTCGGAGAATGAGTTTGGGAGTGTACCTCCCTCTGCTATATTTTGGAAGAGTTTGAGAAGGATAGGTGTTAGCTCTTCTCTAAATGTTTGATAGAATTCGCCTGTGAAGCCATCTGGTCCTGGGCTTTTGTTTGTTGGAAGATTTTTAATCACAGTTTCAATTTCAGTGCTTGTGATTGGTCTGTTCCTATTTTCTATTTCTTCCTGGTTCAGTCTCAGCAGGTTGTGCATTTCTAAGAATTTGTCCTTTTCTTCCAGGTTGTCCATTTTATTGGCATAGAGTTGCTTGTAGTAATCTCTCATGATCCTTTGTGTTTCTGCAGTGTCAGTTGTTCCTTCTCCTTTTTCATTTCTAATTCTATTGATTTGAGTCTTCTTCCTTTTTTTCTTGATGAGTCTGGCTAATGGTTTATGAATTTTGTTTATCTTCTCAAAGAACCAGCTTTTAGTTTTATTGGTCTTTGCTATGGTTTCCTTCATTTCATTTTCATTTATTTCTGATCTGATCTTTATGGTTTCTTTCCTTTTGCTAACTTTGGGTTTTTTTTGTTCTTCTTTCTCTAACTGCTTTAGGTGTATGGTTAGGTTGTTTACTTGAGATGTTTCTTGTTTCTTGAGGTACGACTGTATTGCTATAAACTTCCCTCTTAGAACTGCTTCTGCTGCATCCCATAGGTTTTGGGTCCTCATGTTTTCATTGTCATTTGTTTCTAGGTATTTTTTGATTTCCTCTTTAATTTCTTCAGTGATCTCTTAGTTATTAAGTAGTGTATTGTTTAGCCTCCACGTGTTTGTATTTTTTGCAGATTTTTTCCTGTAATTGATATCTAGTCTCATAGAGTTGTGGTGGGAAAAGATATTTGATACGATTTCAATTTTCTTAAGTTTACCAAGGCTTGATTTGTGACCCAAGATATAATCTATCCTGGAGAATGTTCCATGAGCACTTGAAAAGAATGTGTATTCTGTTGTTTTTGGGTGGAATGTCCTATAAATATCAATTAAGTCCATCTTGTTTAATGTATCATTTAAAGCTTATGTTTCCTTATTTATTTTCATTTTGGATGATCTGTCCATTGGTGAAAGTGGGGTGTTAAAGTCCCCTACTATGATTGTGTTACTGTCGATTTCCCCTTTTATGGCTGTTAGTATTTGCCTTATGTATTGAGGTACTCCTGTGCTGAGTGAATAAATATTTACAATTGTTATATCTTCTTCTTGGATTGATCCCTTGATCATTATGTACTCTCCTTCTTTGTCTCTTGTAATAGTCTTTGCTTTAAAGTTTATTTTGTCTGATATGAGAATTGCTTCTCCAGCTTTCTTTTGATTTCCATTTGCATGCAATATCTTTTTCCATCCCCTCACTTTCAGTCTGTATGTGTCCCTAGGTCTGAAGTGGGTCTCTTGTAGACAGCATATATACGGGTCTTGTTTTTTTATGCATTCAGGCAGTCCATGTCTTTTGGCTGGAGCATTTAAACCATTCATATTTAAGTTAATTATTGGTATGTACGTTCCTATTACCATTTTCGTAATTGTTTTGGGTTTGTTATTGTAGGTTTTTTCCTTTTCTTGTGTTTCCTGCCTAGAGAAGTTCCTTTAGTATTTGTTGTAAATTTAGTTTGGTGGTGCTGAATTCTCTTAGCTTTTGCTTGTCTCTAAAGGTTTTAATTTCTCCATCAAATCTGAATGAGATCCTTGCTGGGTAAGTAATGTTGGCTGTAGGTTTTTCTCCTTCATCACTTTAAATATGTCCTGCCACTCCCTTCTGGCTTGCAGAGTTTCTGCTGAAAGATCAGCTGTTAACCTTATGGGGATTCCCTTGTGTGTTTTTTGTTGTTTTTGCCTTGTTGCTTTTCATATTTTTTCTTTGTATTTGATTTATATATATATATATATATATATATATATGTATATATATATATATTTTTTTTTTTGGTACGCGGGCCTCTCACTGCTGTGGCCTCTCCCGTTGCAGAGCACAGGCTCCGGATGCACAGGCTCGGCGGCCATGGCTCATGGGCCCAGCCCCTCCGCGGCATGAGGGATCATCCCGGACTGGGGCACGAACCCGTGTCCCCTGCATCAGCAGGCAGATTCTCAACCACTGCGCAACCAGGGAAGCCCTGATAATTTGATTAATATGTGTCTTGGCGTGGTTCTCCTTGGATTTATCCTGTACGGGACTCTCTGTGCTTCCTGGACTTGATTGACTATTTCCTTTCCCGTATTAGGGAAGTTTTCAACCATAATCTCTTCAAATATTTTCTTAGTCCCTTTCTTTTTCTCTTCTTCTTCTGGGACCCCTAAAATTTGAATGTTGGTGTGTTTAATGTTGTCCCAGAGGTCTCTGACACTGCCCTCAATTCTTTTCATTCTTTTTTCTTTATTCTGCTCTGCAGTACTTATTTCCACTATTTTATCTTCCAGGTTAGTTATGCGTTCCTCTGCTTCAGTTATTTTGCTATTGATTCCTTCTAGAGAATTTTTAATTTCATTTATTGTGTTGTTCATCACTGTTTGTTTGCTCTTTAGTTCTTCTAGGCCCTTGTTAAACGTTTCTTGTATTTTCTCCATTCTATTTCCAAGACTTTGGATCATCTTTACTATCATTATTCTGAATTCTTTCTCAGGTAGACTGCCTATTTCCTCTTCATTTGTTAGGGCTGGTGGGTGTTTGCCTTGCTCCTTCATCTGCTGTTTGTTTCTCTGTCTTCTCATTTTGCTTCACTTACTGTGTTTGGGGTCTCCTTTTTGCAGGCTGCAGGTCGTAGTTCCCATTGTTTTTGGTGTGTGTCCCCAGTGGCTAAGGTTGGTTCAGTGGGTTGTGTAGGCTTCCTGGTAGAGGGGACTAGTGCCTGGGTTCTGGTGGGTAAGCCTGGACCTTGTCTTTCTGGTGGGCAGGTCCACGTCTGGTGGTGTCTTTTGGGGTGTCTGTGGCCGTATTACAATTTTAGGCAGCCTCTCTGCTAATGGATGGGTTTGTGTTCCTGTGTTGCTAGTTGTTTGGCACAGCATGTCCAACACTGTAGCTTGCTGGTCGTTGAGTGAAGCTGGGTTTTGGCGTTTAGATGGAGATCTCTGGGAGATTTTTGCCGTTTGATATTATGTGGAGCTGGGAGATCTCTTGTAGACCAGTGTTCTGACCTTGGCTGTCCCACCTCAGAGGCACAGCCCTGACACCCGGCTGAAGCACCAAGAGCCTGTCATCCACACAGCTCAGAATAAATGGGAGAAAAAAAAGAAACAAAGAAGGAAGATGAAATAAAATAAAATAAAGTTATTAAAATAAAAAATATTAAGGAAAATTTTTTGAAAAGCAATAAAAAAAAACAACAAAAAAACGGACAGACAGAACCCTAGGACAAATGGTAAAAGCAAAGCTACACAGACAAAATCACACAGAAGCATCCACATAAACACTCACAAAAAGAGAAAATGTGAAAAAAAAAATACATCGTTGCCCCCAAAGTCCACCTCCTTAATTTGGCATGATTCGTTGTCTATTCAGGCATTCCACAGATGTAGGGTACATCAAGTTGATTGTGGAGATTTAATCTGCTGCTCCTGAGGCTGCTGGGAGAAATTTCCCTTTCTCTTCTTTGTTCGCACAGCTCCAGGGGTTTAGATTTGGATTTGGACCTGCCTCTGCGTGTAGGTTGCCTGAGGGCATCTGTTCTTCGCTCAGACAGGACGGGGTTAAAAGAGGAGCTGATTCGGGGGCTCTGGCTCACTCAGGCTGGGGGGAGGGAGGGGTACGAATGCGGGGCGAGCCTGCGGCGGCAGAGGACGGTGTGACTTTGCAGCAGCCTGAGGTGCACCGTGCGTTCTCCCAGGGAAGTTGTCCCTGGATCACGGGATCCTGGCAGTGGTGGGCTTCACAGGCTCCCAGGAGGGGAGGTGTGGATAGTGATCTGTGCTTGCACACAGGCTTCTTGGTGGTGGCAGCAGCCGCCGCCTTAGAGTCCCATGCTCATCTCTGGGGTCCGCGCTGATAGCCGCGGCTCGTGCCTGTCTCTGGAGCTCCTTTAAGCGGCGCTCTAAATCCCCTCTCCTTGTGCACCAGGAAACAAGAGGCAAGAAAAAGTCTCTTGCCTCTTCGGCAGGTCCAGACTTTTTCCCGGACTCCCTCCCAGCTAGCTGTGGCACATAAGCCCCCTCAGGCTCTGTTTACGCAGCCAACCCCAGTCCTCTTCCTGGGATCCGACTGAAGCCCGAGCCTCAGCTCCCAGCCCCGCCTGCCCTGGAGGGTGAGCAGACAAGCCTCTCGGGCTGGTGAGTGCTGGTCAGCACCAATCCTCTGTGCGGGAATCTCTCCGCTTTGCTCTCTGCACCCCTGTTGCTGTGCTCTCCTCCGTGGCTCCTGAAGCTTCCTCCCTCCGCCACCCGCAGTCTCCGCCTGTGAAGGGCCTTCCTAGTGTGTGGAAACCTTTCCTCCTTCAAGGCTCCCTCCCACTGGTGCACATCCCTTCCCTATTCTTTTGTCTCTACCCTGGTACGTGGGGAGTTTCTTGCCTTTTGGGAGGTCTGAGGTCTTCTGCCAGCATTCAGTATGTGTTCTGTAGGGTTGTTCCACATGTAGATGTATTTCTGATGTGTTTGTGGGGAGGAAGGTGGTCTCTGCGTCTTATTCTTCCGCCATCTTGAAGCTCCTCCCCTGAAATTTATCTTTTCCTTATTGCTAATATCTTTTTTTTTTTTTGGCTGCATCAGGTCTTAGTGTGGCATGCGGGATCTTCCATTGTGGCATGCGGGCTCTTTGTTTTGGTGCTTGGGCTTCTCTGTAGTTGTGGTGTGCGGGCTCCAGAGCACATGGGCTCTGTAGTTTGTGGCATGCGGGCTCAGTAGTTGTGGCACATGGGCTTAGTTGCCCCGCGGCATGTGGGATCTTAGTTCCCTGACCAGGGATCAAACCGCCATCCCCTGCACTGGAAGGAGGATTCTTTACCACTGGACCACCGGGGAAGTCCCCTTATTGCTAATATCTTGAAAATTCAACATAATCATAATTTTGTTGTAATGTCAAAGTGTATGTTCCAATTGAGAAAACATCCTGGGAGAAAACATCCTGGTTCTAGATTGTGAGAGGCACCACCATCTCGTACTTGGAAAATAGAGGAAACAGGGTCCTCAGTTAAGAGACAAGTGTTATTTAAAGCAAAAAAGGATATTCTGAGAGAAGTTGAAAATACACAGAACGCTTATTTACATTAAAAAAAATTTCACATAGCACAACAGGAAGAAAGAATAGAAAGTAAAAAATCATAAAAGAACTGGTAGGAGGGAAGCAAAGAACAGTAAGACAATGATTGAATGCAGATAAAAATATGAAAAAACTATCAATAAATATTTACAGAGTTTTACTATACATGCAGATACAGAGATGAACAAGAGATTCTTTTAGCTTCAAGAAACTTATAGTCTAGTCAGGGAGACAAGAGATAATTGCAGGTAATGGTAAGTGCCACTAAGAGGGTAAAATCGAGGTATATGATCAAAAATAAAACAGGGCAAAAAGTCTTACATTTTGTCTACAGACTAAACATGAGGGGAGTGAGGGCTTTATATAGCTCTGCTGTTAGGTCATCTGAAATTAGCACTAAATGTTGTTTAATGGTTAAAGAACAGGTTATTGATGAGCACTTCCACTGCCTTTTATAAAAAACAGCTTTACTGAGGTATATAATTAAAACACAATAAACTGCATGATTTAAATCCATGAGCTAATTTAAAATGTACAATTTGATAAGTTTTGACATCTGTGTGTACCCCTGAATAGATCACCACAATCAACAAGATGAACTTGTTCACTCCCAAAAGTTTTCTTGGCCCCTTTGTAATCCTTCCCTCTTATTCCTCACATGTGCCCTGTTCCTAGGCAAATACTGATCTGTTTTCTGTCACTGTATAATAGTTTACATTTCTTAGAATTTTTTTTATAAATTCATACAGCAAGTACTATTATTTGTTTGTTTTTTTCACCCAAATTAATGATTAAGGATTTTCAGACTGCTCTGTGTTGCTGTATCTGTCAGCAGTTCATTCCTTTTTGTTGCTGTGTAGTATTCTACTATAAGGATATATTAAAACTTTTTATTCAACTGCCTGCTCTTGTATATTTGGGTTGTTTCCCTGATTTTAGCTACCATAAATAAAGCTGCTGTGAACATTGTGTAGGAGTCTTTGCATGAACATATGCTTTCATTTCTCTTGGATTTTAATATCCATGAATGGAATGACCAGGTCATATAGTTGGTGAAGGTTTTAACTTTTTAAAGAAACTGCCAAAAAGTGTTCCAAAGTGACTGTACCATTTTGCATTCTCACTAGCAAAGATGAGATTTCTAGTTACTCCACATCTCTGCCAAGACTTGGTACAGTCTCAGACATCCTATTAAGTGTTATGGTATTCTCATTGTGACTTAATTTGTATTTCCCTAATGACTAAAGATGCTGAGCACCTTTTTCATGTGCTTATTTGCTATCCATAATGTTCTCTGTTGAAGTATCTGTTTTAATTTTTTTGTCCATGCTTTTAAAAATTGGGCTGTTTTCTTATTATTCAGTTTAGAGAGTTCTTTAAACATTCTGGATAAAGTCCTTTATCATATATGTTGCAAATATTTCACCCAATCTATGGCTTAACTTTTCATTTGCTTAGAGTGGCTCTCGAAGAGCAGAAGTTATTGATTCTGATGAGAACAATTTTGCTGAAGAACACCATACTTTTGGTGTCATATGTAAGAAATCTTGGCCCACCTTCCAAGGTTGCAATGAATTTTTTCCATGTTTTCTTCTAGGAGCCTTATGGTTTTAGGAGTTAAGCTATGATCCATTTGAATTAATTTTTGTAGATGGTGTGAGGTATGCTTTAAAATTCATTTTTGGAGGTCTATAGATATCAAAATGTTCCAGTACCAATTATAAAAAAGACTGTCCTTTCTGAATGAAATTTACTTTGCATTCTGTCAGACATCAAAAGATCATCTATGCATAAATTAATCTCTTGACTCTCTATTATGTTCTATTGATCTATTTGTCTACCTTTATGCCAATAAGATACTGTCTAAACTACAATATCTTGAAGTCAGGTAGCTGAAGTCCCCCAATTTTGTTCTTCTTTATTAAAGTTGTTTTGGCTATACTATGTTATTTCCATATGAATTTTGGAATAAACTAATTAATCTCTACAAAAAACGCTGGTGAGATTTTGACTGGGATTGCACTGAAAACACAAATCAATTTGCTGAAACTGACACTTTGACAATATTGAAGCTTCTGATTTATGAGCACAATATATCTCTTCACTTATATCTTCTTTACTTTCTCTCAGCATGTATAATAGTTTTCAGTGTATAATCCTTTATCAGATTTATCCCTAAGTATTTCCTATTTTTTGATACTTTTGTAAATGGTATCTTTAAAAGTTCAATGTTTATTTGTTGCTAGCATACAGAAATATGATTCACTTTTGTTTACTGATCTTGTATCTTACAACTTTGCTAATATCATGTATTAGCTATAGTACTTTTTTTTTTTTGGCTGTGCCACATGGCATGCAGCATCTTAGTTCCCCGAGCAGGGATTGAACCCACACCCCCTGAAGTGGAAGTGTGGAGTCTTAACCACTGGACTGCCAGGAAGTCCCTATAGTAATTTTTTTATGTAGTCCACAGGATTTTCTACATATACAATCATGTTACCAGTAAATTTAGAGTTTTATTTCTTCTTTTCCAAAATGTGTGCCTTTTATTTCTTTTTCTTGCCTTGTGTTGGCTAGAATCTTCAGTGTGATGTTCAGTAGAAGTAGTGAGAACAGATATCCTTGTTTTATTCCTTATCTTTTATCATTAAGCATGATGTTAGTGGTAGTTTTTCTGTAAATACCTTTTATGAGATTGAGGAAATTCTTCATAATTCCTAATTTCTTTAAAGTTTTTATGGGAAATGCATGTTATGTCAAATGCTTTCTTCTGAGATATGATTTTCTTCTCTTTTAAAAAGTTTCTTAAAATGGTGAATTACAATGACTGATTTTTGGATTAAATCAACCTTGCATTCCTTGGCTAAACCATTTGGTCATGATGTATTAGCATTTTTACATATTGTTGGATTTGATATAGTAAAATATAGAATTATATAGAATTTCTGCATTCAATTCACAAGGAAACTGACCCTGTATTTTCTCTGTTTGCAATGTTTTTTATCTGACTTTGATATCAGAATTATTCTGGTCTCATAGAATGAGTTTGGAAGTATTCCCTTCTCTTCAGTTTCTAGAAGAGTTTGCGTGGAGAAGCGGTATTACTTCTTCCTTAAATGCCTGGTAGATTTTACAAGTGAAGTTATCTAGACCTAGAGTTTTCTTTGTCGGAAGGTTTTTAAGTACAAATTCAGTTTCTTTAATAAATAGAAAGTTCTTCAAATCTATTTTAGCTTTGGCAATTGTCTTCTTTCAAGTAAAGTTGCTCATAACATTCCCATTCTATCCTTTTGAGTAAAATTTAGGGACTTCCCTGGTGGTCCAATGGTTAAGACTCTGCGCTCCCAATGCAGGGGTCCCGGGTTTGTTCCCTGGTTAGGGAACTAGATCCCGCATGCCACAACTAAGAGCCCGCACATGACAACGAAGGTTCCACGTGCTGCAACTAAAGACCCAGTGCAGACAAATAAGCAAATAAATAAATAAATATTTAAAAAAAGAAAAGAAGTCCAGTGGTATATATTTAAAAAATATATAATAAGTAAAATTTATAGTGATATAACCTTGCTCATTCCAGATTTTGATAATTTGCTTCTTCTCTCTTTTTCCTAATCAGTCAGGCTAGAGGTTTTCCAATTTCATTAACCTCAAAAACTCAGTTTTTTATTTTATTAGCTTTTCTCTATTGTTTTCTGTTGCCTATATCATTGATTTACACTCTCATTTTTAATATTTCCTTTCTTCTGCTTACTTTGGGCTTTGCTTAGTTTTCTTTTTCTAGTTTCTTAAAGTAGAAGCTGATTTTCATCAATTTGAAATCTTCCTTCTTTTCTATTATAAACATTTTGGTGTCATAAACTTTCCTGTAGCTTTAGCTACATCCTTCAAATTTTGATGGTTTTGCTTTCATCTTCATTCAGTTCAAAATATTTCATAATTTCCCTTTTGATTTCTTCTTTAACTTATGTGTTATTTGGAAATATTTAAAATCCTCTTAAATACTGACTTGCTTTATCACCTACATCTATTTAATAGATATATGATCTATTTTGATAAGTGACCCATATGTATTTGAAAACATGTATTCAGCTACTGAAAGATGAAGTTTTATAAATTCTACTTATGTCAAGTTAGTTGACAGCATAGCACAAGTGTTCTATATCCTAAATGATTTTCTATTACCTTATTCTATCAATTATTGAGAGAGCCAGCTTGACATCTCCAGTAATTTCTGCCTTTTAATTAGAAGGATAGATCATTTATATTTAAAGTGAGTATTGATATGGCTGGTTTTAAATCTGCCATCTTGCTATTGTTTTCTGTGTGTGCCATCTATTCTTTGTTCCCTTTTTCTTCTTTTTCTGCCTTCTTTTTGGCCTCTCAATGTTTCTCATATATTCAACATATTTCTTATTCATTGTTTAGTTGATCATTAACCTAAGTTTGTGATAAACATGATTAACCTGAAATATTATCATAGTATATTATAACATTATTTATATTAGGTAAATATTAGTTTAATATCTTTTATATAGTTGAGTAAAACTACCATTTAATAAAGAATAACTATATATTTTATTAAATTTAGTTTTTGCCAAATACATTACAATAACTGAGGGAGTAACTGTACTGCTATCTTCCTTAGAGAACTTCTATTTTTGCTACTTCTATTTTTGCTAAATGATCCATGGGATAGTTTATGGACCAATGGGATATACCTGATTTAAAATGATAGCCTCCTGATTTCTATACAATACACTCCTTGGTATTTACTTTACTAAGGTACAAGATTCAAACTGACCTATTTGCACTAAGAAGTCAAAATATTCCAGAGTTAGGAGATAATACTAAACAAAGCATCATTTCTTTTCCTATAAGATTTTTTTTTATAATTATGAAGTGATGTGTTTTGAGTATTTATTATCTTTGTTTTTATTTTTTTTATTATTTTTTAAGATGTTGGGGGTAGGAGTTTATTAATTAATTTATTTATTTTTGCTGTTTGGGTCTGTTTCTGTGCGAGGGCTTTCTCTAGTTGTGGCAAGCGGGGGCCACTCTTCATTGCGGTGCGCGGGCCTCTCACTATCGCGGCCTCGCTTGTTGCGGAGCACAGGCTCCAGATGCGCAGGCTCAGTAATTGTGGCTCACGGGCCCAGTTGCTCCGTGGCACGTGGGATCCTCCCAGACCAGGGCTCGAACCCGTGTCCCCTGCATTAGCAGGCAGATTCTCAACCGCTGCGCCACCAGGGAAGCCCCCCTATAAGATTTTATCAGTAAAATAATGAGGTTCTAAGATTGGCTCCTATTCAGAGACACAACTTATATTCTCTTATTAAAAATATTTTCTCTTAGTTGCTGTTATCTATCATCTTAATTATTATAGTGTTACTGAAGAGGTTTTAGTTAAACTGAATTTATAAGTACACATTAATCTGTACTACTAGGTAAATGTTTTAAAGTTAAAAAAGAAAGCACATTTGATAAATTCATGGAAATATGAGTAGATCACATAGTTATAGGGGAGTTGTAAAAAGCTCCCTGGAAAGAATGAGAAGTCTTTATGTAAAAAGAGGAAATCTATAAGCCAAAAGAATACTAGACTGGGAAGCCTTATGGAATTTTACAACATGTATAACTTTTTAAAAAACTAAAGAAACTAGATAAAAGAGAAAATAAGTATATTATAAATTAAAAAGGAAACAAATCATCCCTTATTAAAAAAAAAATGAAAAGAAATTGTACCTGATCATCATTTTCATCTGAAAAGGTTATTGATGTCAGCTTGTAGTTATTCTTCAATAAAAATTCATTGACTAAGAAGTTTAGAGCTCTCTTTTCAAGAGGTTTGATTGGCTCCTAGAGATAAGTAAAAGACAGATACAATACTGTAAGTCTTCTTCCTTCAATACTTGTGCTACCATTTCATATGGAAGATACTTTTAGATCTGTCATTCACCCACCTGAATTTCAGGACTTGATTTGTAATTTTTTCGTTCCTGTAAAGGAACTTCGTGTTCTGGTGGAAGAAAATATGAATAATATTTTACTATTTTACATTAGAAAATATCTCAGCTACTTCTACATTGTCAAAGTAGAAAAAGTCTCAAAAAAGTTTATGTACACCACCTGCAGCCTTTGTCAGGTTGGCTCGGAGGGCCTGAATGGTCTCCTTGGCTTTCCGTAGTTCAAACTCCAGGACTGGACAGGGATTTGGAATAAACACACACAGGCATCCAACCAAGAAAAGGGAAACAAAAATAAAAAAATAAAAAGCAAGGATGGGTATGAAAAAAAAATACAATTTGTATTGAAAACAGAAAGCATGCAATCTTTATGAAACTTGTGAACGCATGCAGCAGAGTTGATTTGCAAGCAAACTGGTGAATGTTTTCCATAGTTTTAGAATACAGGGGACTACTGATCAAATGTTCCAGCTGTCTGACAAGGAATAGCTCTATTTAAAAATAAAATCTATGGCATACTCTTCTTTAGGTAAATAAAAATCTTAAGTAATTTAGGTGGTTGTGTTTCACTCAGTCTAGAAATGTAATGGAATGTTTTCAGGTGACATAATTTTAGGGGAAAAGACAAAAATTAGATGAAGTCCTAGCAAATACACTTAAAGAAAATCTTAGGATTAAAAAAAAGGTATTTTAAAATGCATTATCTAAAATAATGTTATAAATCAACATACAGAAACATTAGTGAATATAGTCCTTCATTAAGATGTTGAAAGAACAGGGTTTAAATATTTAACAAATGTGGGATGCCTATCAATTTTTCTACAAACAAGTATGTCTTCTATAAACAAGCAAAGATATGTTAAATACATATCTAAAAAAAGTTCTGAGGGGTTTATTTTAGGTTTCATTTAAAGCCAAAGGATAGAAATAGTTTGTCTTTTAACTTATAATTAAGATCATTCTAAAGCAAATGATTGAGTACAATTCTACAAGTGTGGTAATCTAAGGATACTGAATAAATTTAAGTAGAATTTCAAAGTTTCTGACAACTCTTCAAATAGATATTTGTTCATAGTAAGAGGTACTAATGAAACTTAAAGATTTCTCCTATTACCACAGAGTCTGATTATAAGATAAACATGAATACTGAGGAGACATTTTAATGAGCTCTTTCAAATATTTCATCATGAGCAAGATTTAACTATATGTGTCTTTGCTGGGAATTTTCTTTAAAATATATAAATACTGCTCTGAAGAAAAAGCAAGCTTAGATGTGGGGAAAAAAAGCCATTTCTGTGAAGTAAAGCTCTGAGAAAATTAAGTGATCTTTGTCACAACTGTATATTTAAAAAAATTATAATTTAAATAGTTCTGCATAAAAATTAGCAAATTTAACAGCTTAAAGATGCATTTTTTCCTCATTGACTAATAAACAGAATAAAGAAGATGGCAAATGAAATGCTATCAGAGACAACAAAGCTATAAAAATATATGGAAAAAATAGAATTCACTCAGTTTGCATATTTTCATTAAAAACTTAAGATGTAACTGAATCACATCTAGTACATTAAAGCCAATTATTTTGATGCACAGAATTTCCCTGCAGCAACATGGAAGCACAACTAAAAATCAGATGACATGTATGTGACTATTTCTTTTTTGGTAGTCAGCAATGCTGATCTGCAAATATTTCTGTGCAACAAAGTTAAAACATTTCCTAAAACTTAACACTTCTGGAAACTCTTAGAGTTTGTGTTTAAAGTCAGACTGCACACATTCAGTGTATTAGGTAAGTACAGAATGGGTTTACTTTTCTTTTTTTTTTTTTTTTTTGTGGTACGTAGGCCTCTCACTGTTGTGGCCTCTCCCGTTGCAGAGCACAGGCTCCGGACGCAGAGGCCTATCGGCCATGGCTCACGGGCCCAGCCGCTCCGCGGCATGTGGGATCTTCCCGGACCGGGGCACGAACCCGTGTCCCCTGCATTGGCAGGCGGACTCTCAACCACTGCGCCACCAGGGAAGCCCCTACTTTTCTTTTTATTTCAAAACTTTAGGTAATTTACTTTGATTTAAAAGCACTTAACTATACCACAAGCAAAATGAGTATACATATTATGCTTCCGGTATCACTTACAATTTACTAACATATTACAGAACAATTGCAGATCAGAAATGCCCTGCACCAGAATGAAAGAAATATGAAAAAATAAATAAATAAAAAACTGGTTAAAACACAAACTGTGAAAAAAACTCAAATTCAACTGGTGAAAGTTTAGGTGACCAAGAGCAAAACACTAAATGATCAAGGCACAGAAAGCCAGAAAAACCCATGTCAGACGGCAAGAATTTATATTTTTATGCACATCTACACATACATTGCCAAATGTCATTAAAAGGTACCAATGCTCTGAAAAGATAGTGCTTATCAAAATGAATTCACTCTGCTGCATGTTTCTTAATATACAATATAGACTTTAAAAGACAAAGGCATATCTTTGAAGCCATAGCACATCTCTATAAAGGCTCAGTATGATCAAGTATTTGAAGTTATGTGAGAAAGTTTCACAAGAAAGGTCTGAACAGCTATATTTACACATATATAAATTTGTCACTTCTTCATTAAAAAAATATTGGCTTAAATCTCAAAATTTATTATCCTGTGAAGAGATACATTGTACCAAGCAACCTCCAAGTATTTTTCAAATATTATAATTCTTCATAAAAATGTTTGAAGAAGTACATTTTTTTAAAAACACTGTAGGAACCAACCAGCCTGCTCACTCCACTATCCCAACCCTCCACTAGCCCAACCCTGTTGAATGCAATTTTATTGGAACTAAAGTAATCGCAAAGACATAGGTATATTCTAATACTGCATATTACAATCTTACCAAAATATTTAATGACTAAGTCAGTATAAGCAATTCTAGATTAGTTGAAATAGTTATTTCCTAAATAGGGTTGGATAATACTGGCATTATATCAGGGGTACTTGAGAGCTTCAAGATCAGGTGCTCGTGACTTGGGATATATACAATTGACCATGTCGAGACACCAAAGGTGCAGTGTTAAATTTCAAAGCAGAAAGAAATATTGATTCTTTGTTGCCCCAACTAAATATATTACTAATATTATCTTGAAATATTTGTTAGTCTTAGTTCTTTTGGCACAAAACTCAAAATAATACATATTTTAGATCTTTCCTATAATACTGATCAGAGTAAAGTATTTTTCATTCCCATTTTTCTTCACTAGTGAAGAGTTCATATCATTAGGGCTGAGTCGAGGACCTTGCCATCTCATAGTAGACATGAAATTGTCTTCTTTCAAGTCAGAATTTCTTGGATTTCTTTTCCCCTGAATATAAGGTAAGGTGATTTTACTTCATAATAAAATACCACTTCCCCATCCTTAATACTTATTTTATTATCCCAGGAAAGGTTCTAGGAAAAGAGGAAAATTCTCATAAGAATATGAGTTAGAATAAAAATACATTCCTAAAATAATACAAAAATCCCCAGACAGTACCATCACCACTCCTTCTGGGTTTAGAGAATGCTTCCTGCCTATTACAGACCTAAGAAAGGTAGAGGATTGTTACGCATGACTTAGCAAATAGTGAGAAATAAATGAACGGAAGCAAGATGCAGTCTCCATGGTTTGCAGACATTTAGTTTTCTATATTCTTCTGAGGGCGAAAAAATTCCTCCTCCTTAAACTTTAAAAGAAGAAAATTCTTCCCATTATTGTTCCTCCTGCTCAGGTTCTCTTACAGGTTCCTCTATCATTCAACTCAAAGTTGGTGTTTCCCAGAGTGTCCTCCCTGGTCCTTTTCTTACTCTATATACTGGGATGATAAACATTTTTCACTCTTACAGTTTTACTCTCACCAGTACTCTTAAGATTCAGAAATCTTTAAACTTTTTCCCCAAGATAAACAGGGCTACCTGTTTATCACCTGGACATGCCCACTTGAATGTCTCATAAACTTTGGATTTGATCCTATCTAAATGAACTTCATCATCTTCCTCTCAAATCTGCCTTCCCTCCTCCTGCAGTATCTCTTCATTAAGGGCACCACTGTCTACCCAGATGCCCAAATAAGAAACCTGGAGATTACTCTTCACTTACCTCTTGCCCTTACTCCCACATTAATTCAATGTCAAGCTATAATGATTCCAGCCCTTGAATCCTAAATATCCATTCATCTCAATTGTCTCTGCAATTGTCCTAGTTCAGACCTTTATGACTTATATAAATTTTAGCAATTTACAACTCATATCAAAGGCTTGTTGCCCTTAAAAGCCTTGTTGGAGCATCTATCCTATTTTAAATAATACAAAACCATAAATAAGATTTAAGTAAAGTTGAAAATAAGAAAAATGAAAAGTACTGCAAACAGGAAGTAAAGGTATTTGTACTAAGGAAAAATATATTATAATAAGACAGATAGGCTTATTTAATCCTGATAAAGCTGGATATGTATGCTGCAGCCCAACAGCTAAGGAATGAGAGGGCTACTGATGATGCTTCTTACCCAGGGGGTAAGGCCAGGTTATCCCACAGGCAAAAATTTGAATTTCATTTTAGAATGTTTACTAGATTACGTAGGCTTAAAAAGGCTTCATATGTCTACTTTGATGTTTATTGTTCCCAGAACAGTGTAATACCTTGAATATAGAGGACTCAACAAATGTTAGTTGTATGAATGGGCATTCTAGTACTTGATGCCATATCTAATAAACCTAAACATCAGTGATCTTACCAGCATTCAGTAGAACATAGATGTCCATTGCTATCTTGAGGAAAACTTGAAAATTTAACAGCTACACTGTATGTACACTGTACAGCTTTGTTTAATAACATATAGAAAGGCTTTTTACTAAAAAGTCAGTTAAATTAAGCTCATTTTGGTTTGGTGTCTACTAAATTCAGCAGTGGAAAGTATTGGAAATGAAATGCTTTTGAAATTTTACTTTTTTGGAAAGAAAATGACTATGATGAAACAGTCTTGTATGGGAAAGATAAGATTCTGCTATCCACATGAATGTACAAATGAGTCAAAGCTCCAGCCTGGTACTTAAAGATACATCGTGAGCCCTGGAATAAAAACCTATACGTTCACATCCTGATTTTGCCCTTTAACCATATGGAGGCTACTGGGAAAATTTTTCAATCTTGGTAAACTTCTCAGTTTTCTGATCTATAAAATAAAGATATCATGACCTATTTTGAAGGATTGTTAACAAGGTTAAATAAGTATTTTATATAAAGCAACCAGAACAGTGCCTGGCACAGAGCAGGTGCTCAGTAAACATTTGTCCATTTAGAGATCTTTTCCTCTTTAAAGGAACACCTGTACAGACTTGAAAAAATAACCAGATTTTTAAATTTAGGGAAAAGATGATAAGAATGATGCTGAGCCCACATGTAGTAGTATATATATGTCTCATAAACAGCAACAGCTTATTAAAGGCTGGAGCAGACCCTACATTTGCATCGTGGGGCAGCAGACTCAATACCTGTATTATCTATAATCTCCTTCTGCCCAAGACTGGTGTACGAAAATAAAAGAGATTTTTATTCTTTCTCAGTGAGGTTTACATGTGATCCAATGATAGATGGCAGGATAATTATCTTTTCTGGATTATTCATTTTTCGATTAGGTTCTAAGTTACTAGCAATGGTTAGCAAAGAGCCAAAAATCTTTTTGTAAATGGGAATTATGATTAATTGAAATTTTCATCCACGTATCACACATTTGGTTCAATAACAGGCGATGGCACGAGAGCACTAAAAGTCTAAATGCCATTCTCTTGGAATAACATACATTTCCTTCCCTTTTCCAATGAAGATGGAAGACCGCATTCAGTCACTCATTTACACTGAAGTATAGTTGATTTACAATATTGTCTTGAGCTTCAGGTGTACAGCATAGTCATTCGATTTTTTCTGTAGATTATATTTCGTTACAGGTTATTACAAGATATTAGGTATAATGCCCTGTGCTACAGAGGGCATTATTTATCTATTGTTTGTGTATCTATTGTTGTTTATCTATTTTATGTAGAGTAGTTTGTATCTGTTAATCCCATACTCCTAATTTGTCCCATCCTCTCCTCCCTCTCCCCTTTGGGGAACCATAAGATTGTTTTCTAGTCTATAACTCTGTTTCTGTTTTACACTGATATATAGATTCATTGGTATTATTTTTTAGACTCCACATATAAGTGACACTACATAGTATTTCTTTCTCAAGACAGCATATATTTATACATTAGCATTATATAGTAAGCAAAAATTACTTTATCTCCCCAAACTTAGAGACAAGAGTATAATCTTTAGATTAAAAATATAAGGTCAAAACTACCAAATAAAATATTCACTCTTAGTTATGCTTAGTTATAACATTTTGCTTAATTATAACATCTTGCTTCTATATCAGTGTTCCCCCTAATTAGAAATACTAAAATACCTAAATACTGAGAATAATGATGAACCTCTTATATTTTACTAAGTCTAAAATTTAGGTTTTCAAATAAAAATTAAAGGGAAGAAAATAATTATGTGGTCTGTTTCCAGGTAGAAGTTATTTTCTAATACATAACCATCTGAACAACAATACAATATACAAAACTAAATATATTTGGTTAGTCTCTAATAAACCAAAATACCATGCATTTAATACTTAACATATAACAGAAAAGGCAGAATAGCTAACATTTACTATGTAATTAAATAAAACATAATGCCACTTAACAAATGATATAATTAGTAGGATAAGTTTGTCCTAAAATTATTCAAATAATTCCCATTTGATTTGCTAATTTTCAGAGAGTACTGATGTGATTTCTTTTTTGATACAGCTTTCAACTAATAATGCTTATGACTAAATCATGACTTGATATATGGAGTTGCATTAAACTCTTCCAATGACTTCCCCATTCAATTGATAATGCTATTGTTCTCACTGCTGAATCCTCTCTTAGCCTCTGTTGAGCTAAAAACAATTACATCATTTTTTTCCCCTAACTCAGGGAAGAGATTAGGGAAAGAGAGATTTTTTAAACATTCAATAGCTCTATTCTTGAGTAATAAATGAAAACCACATATTGGAATGTCATTTTAACTAGGTCAAACTTCATCCTTCATGCTAAGAGGTAGCATACAGTGCAGTCAGTTGTGGGCTCTGCTGCTGGGTTATCTGCGTTCAAGTCTTAGCTCTGCCATTAAAGTCTTAATAATCTCTGAGTGCCTCAGTTTCTTGGGGAGGGGAGGATGATGATAATTCTATAACTCAAAAAGTTAATATATATTTCAACAGTGTTCAGAATGGAGCAAGTGCTATATAAAAAATAGCACTCACTTTTATTCATAATGACTATGACAGGCAAACATTTGGTAGGTTTTAACAAACTTGTCCCAGTAAATGGAAGAAAAATATTTCCCTCACAGGCTCCCATCTGTCCCACGTGGCATCCTTCCTCTGCCAGGTGTGCCCACCATTCTGGTGGATTAAAATATCTAACTGATGTCTGTCTGCTTCCCATCTATCTCAGAGTTAACATCCTATGAAAACTACAATTCCAATAAGACATTCGAAAATTACATCAATAACAGACAGCCACAGCCTTGAAGCACCAGAAAGGTACCAGTCACTTGACACCTGAGGAGCCAGAGCTGCTACACTGGTAAATCCCAGGGTGGACCCCCAGAAGAATCCAACTGGCCTCATTTGATGTGGGCAGAACACAGAGGGTACAAATTGGTTTTCTGAAGTCCCTACAGATCCAGTGGTGATGCCTAAAAGGCAGAAATGGTGGGAGGATGGAGAGGGGAAGGAGATTGGAATGAGAAACCAAGCAACTAATAAGGATGCTGGCCTTCTTTTTGGAATGGGCAAGGTCCTGGAGGCCCCTGCTGGACCAAGCATTAACCCTTTATTTTCTGGATCACAGGCAAGTCAAGAGAAGTTTCTGGAGAGATGCAGTGATGGCCAGGGAGCATCCAGGGAACCAAGCAAAGTTTTATTCACCAACCAGCATAGAAGTATTTAAACCAATTTTTATGATCAGTAGAGCTGTATTGGTATATAACACATGAATATTACTCAGCCCTGGTTTGGAGGATAAAAGGAATGAGGAGGCCAATGACCAACTAACTTTGTACTAAACCATGGCTAACTTAAACCTCTTTTAAACCAGTTGTATAGCTACATGGTTGTAAACTACTGGCTACAAGCAGAACTCAGCAAATTGTAGATGTGCATAACCAAAAATTCAGAGCACCACTGGAAAGAGCAGTTGGGGGCTGGGATGTTCCCTGCAGCCAATAAATTAGTAACATAACTTTGTATAATAACTATATCAATATATTCACGCACCAAATTATAGAAAGAATTCTTCAAGTCATTTTATTATTTCTGGAATGTCAAAAAATCCAAATCTGTCTTTACAATCTTACTCACCTGCCACTCTCTCATCCGTTTCCCTGTTACCATCATCTGAATATCTTGCAAAGTCTAAAGAATCAAGGGTACTGATGCTCCCAGCTCGATCTGTAATAAACAACAACAACAAAAAATAGAATTAAACAGATTTTTATTTAACTGCCAAAATAAGGGATTGGAAATCAATTAGCTATGATTTTTTTTCCCAGTGAATAAACTGTGATTCTAAGATATAGGAGTTCTATTAAAACAGTAAGGTAAAAATGCTCATACCAATTAATCTGCTTTGAAGTAACTCAAGTTTCCCTGCCCAGATCCCTAACTAACTCCTGAATAACGGACACACAGGATATAATGCAAGCCCAGCTAAGGACAACAAAACTTCAAACAGCTTGAATTTTATTCCAAGTACAATGGAAAACAACAAAAACACATACATTTTTGGAAAATCATTTTGGCTGCTGTAAGGAAAGTGATTTGTAGAGAGACTAGTTAAGAGGCTACTATGTAAATCAACTACACTCCAATATAAAATAAAAATTTTTTTAAAAAGAGGCTATTAGCGTCATGTAGGTGACAGATGATCAGATTTGGCCTAGAATAGAGGCAGTAGAAATGTCAGAAGTGGTCAGATTTGGGTTATTTTTTGATGTAGAACCAACATGTCCTGGTAGTGAAATGGATGTGGGTTTAAGTAAAAGAAAGTAAACAAGATAATTCCCAAAGACTTCATTTATTGAATTTGTAATATGGGATGCAAAAGGCAAATGAAGGGGTTTCAGAGTTCTGTGTTTTAAGTGCATGGTGGTAGTGGGGAGTGTCCCTAAACAGAAAAACACGATGTAAACATTCTCACTTAAGGGAAGAAATCAATGCTGATACTCACTAAAGGAGATCTAGCTAGCTAATGCAAAGAAGGGACAAATGAGAGGCTAGGTCAACTCTTTTTATTAAATCATGCTACTTACATAGTGTCTACTGTTTATATATTGCCCTAAGGAATAGATTGTCTGTGTTTAGAAAGCACAGTCTGGACAAATGAATGCAAGTTATAGAAATAAAGATTTGAACTCCACGTAGGGCTCCCTCACCTCCTTTTAAAACAATTAGCACACGCCAATAATTGAAATGGTTGACTCTTCAAATACAGCTATGTCATTATCAATGTACCACTTATCTTTAAATTCCTATTAAGGTGAACTAAGTGAAATTCTACATATAGTACTCTTCTGAGAACACTGTGTTCCTATTCACAGAAGCATTTAATTCCCTTGCAATTTAATTATATCTGATAAATAACAACTTGCTATTAACTTAAGTTTTAAGACAGCATAAACGAATAACAGAAAATCAAGTATTACAGTACCATTCATTAGAGCATAATTTATTTTAGGCATAAACCAAGAAACACCAAATAACAATAGTAACCACAGAAATCTAGAAAGTTCATATTAAATATAGGCTGAACTCAGGAACATTACTCAGCAATTAAAAAAAAAACTATTGAGATATATGCCACAACATGACTGAATCTCAATGCTTTATGCTGAATTATAGAAGCCTTACACAGAGTATATAATGTATAATTTCATTTACATAGTCTTAGAATAGGCAGTAGTAATTTATGGTAGAAAAAATCATTATAGTGGTTTTTGGAGTGGGAGGCTGAAAGGGGTGGGGGCTGACGGACTGGGAAGGAGCATGAGGAAACTTTCTGGGGTGACAATAATGTTCTATATATTGACAGGAGTTTGGGTTATCACGAACTGTTAAGTATGATGTTGGTTGTTGATTCTGGATAAATATTTTTCTATTATGTTAAGTATCTATCTAATGTTAGTTTTCTAAGTGTTTTCTAGTATTTTCAATCACACATACAAGCCTAGGTTAGAGTATTTTCAATCACACATACAGGCCTAGGTTAGAGCCTATTTGATCACCATATATTATTCCTCCATTATACTGTTACTATTTCTCTAAAAGTTTCAAAGAAATCACCTATGCAATAGAAAGAGTTCTTGGGGAAAGCAAACACTGCTTAATTTTTGACTTGGTATTATTATGGCTATTGAAAAATATATTCTAATTATTTTTTTTAGTTCCAAGCCAACAATTTTATATTTTCCAAGAAAAAAAGTTCTAATGTCTTTTTAACTAATAACAACTATAGTGTCATAAAAGTAAAAAAAAATCTCCTAATTTATTAAAATTTATTCCATGTCAGAAAAAAATTATAGAAGGAAATAATTTTAACTTTGATGGGGCTAACCTATAACAGATTTTGTACATAAAATGTACTTTGGAATTTAAGACTAATAGGTAATATTACAGCTCCTAGACAAATATGCTTCTGTGGATTCAGCTACAATTCTTTTCCAGGGCAAGCACATGCCTTTCCAAATACTCTAATATAAAAGAAGAAGAGTTTGGAAAAATTAGCCTCTTTTATTAAGAAAGAAGTTACTACCACTTTCTAATATAAAGTATACCACAAAGCCTTTCTTCAAATTCCAACATTGTGTAACTTCTTAGTAACTCATTTTACAACTCAGAAACCGAATGATCAGGGACTTTCATCATAGTTGGCAAACCAGTAAAACCTGTATGTAAGTTTTACTAGGTCTGAAAACTAAAACCATTATACACAGTGTGACTATAAGGCATGCAGACTGATTTTATAAATCACATATGAGAGTAGTCTTATTTATATATACATTTAATCTTTTAGTACTGATGACAGAAGGTAACTTTTACGATAGTTAAAAAAATGAGTTTCAGACCCTTGAAAAAGTATCTTTTATGGGAATTATATAGCACTTTAAAAGCTAAGTGTACCAGGAAAATTGATCAGCTCCTGACTGGTAAAGAGCACTGGTTAATTCAGTGAACATTTAGTGAACAACTATAGTGTATCAGGTTACTGACAGGAAGCTACAATAAAATATTGAATGATAATTTTTAAAGGTTATAGATATAACTGACTCCAAGAAGTAGAGTTAAAATTTTTCAATACATACTCCTCTCCATACTGCTTGAATTTTTTTATTTGTGCTTTGGTATTTTTTTCCCCAAACACAGTTAATACCTTTTATGATATGGGCATTTCATAATTAAAAAGTCACAAAAGTACCCAGTTCACACTTAAAGAATAGGAAGAAAAATAATGTCAAGCAATTAGCTTTAAATTCCTATTTGTTTAGTAAAGATTACTGAACCATGCCTGTGTCATGATAAGTAACATAGAAAGAAGTATATAGTATATAAATTTAATAAACAGAAAGATAACAAATTTACCTTAAAAGTAATTGTACCTAAACCTGAGGTCATGCATAAACACTTTAATATGTATCCACTTAAATTAAAAATGGATCTTAGAAATCTGTCAATGGCAAAACTTGCATTTATATTCTCTGATCCTCAGTTCTTCTCTAACGCTGGGACTCACTTCACTGACCCCTATGTTCAAAATATTTGAGAGCTAGAGGGAATCTTAGAGATAGTCCAACCCCTCCATCCACCCCAGTTTGATGAGAAAACTGAACCGTGTATTCATTCAATGCATATTTACTAATCCATGGTAGGGAGTAGAAAGATAAAATTTAGTAAGACTTGGTTCTTGCCTTAATAAGTTTATAAACCACTGTAGTTTCGTGCTGTACACAGATAATGATAATACAGTTAGACTACTTTATGTTAAAGGTTAAGCAAATTAATCTGTGCGCAAGCTAGGGGTACAATGTAAGTCTCCCAGTTTGCAGTCCACTGTCTTTTCTGTCACAAGATTACACTGAGTTAAATGTCAAATCAAAAGACTTAAACTTAGGAAGAGACTTGAACACTGAAATTTTATTGACAAACTATTCACTGAAGTTAAAATTTCTATAATGCTGGATGATTTTACCATATGAACAGCTATCAGGTTAAAAGGAAGATTATTATTAATAACAGCATTAGTTATTATATTGAAGATTTTCTGACCACTTATTCTGTGCCAGATATTTTTCATAGATAACCTTATTTAACCTTCACGACAGCCCCCTGCAAGAGGAGTCATTACCTTCCATATTTTACAGTAAAGGAAACAGAGACTGTCCCAGAGATACGCAGCTAGGAAGTAGCAGAGTAAAAATATGAACTCAAGCTCTCTGATGCCAAAGCCTGAGCTCTAAACCATTAGCTCCCTTGAACAATATGCAAAAGCATGCAGGTTCAGATCTCCTAGATTCCAGCTAAGTTGGGCTTGATACTGTGAAAGGCCTCAGAAAGATCAGCCTGGACTCAACTTTCCTCAGGCTATACAGGGAAAAGCTAATTTCACAAGGAATATTCCAAACTTACATATTTATAGGATCCCACTACCTAAAGATCATTTCTTTAACATAACATCAACATTTTTTCAAAGGCTTATTTGCCAGGCACAATATTACGCACTGGTGACAGAAAGATAAATAAAATATGGTCTCTTTTCTATACTCATGCTAAATAAACATTTATATATTGCCTACTTTAGGCATTTGTGCCAGGTGTGAAAGAAGTCAAAGATATATGAGACAGGAACTCCAACAAACATCTTAAAAAAAAAATCCAGTCAGCTAAAACATTAACATATACAAAAATTTCAGTAACACTAACACAGTCACAAGTTTCCATATAATTAATCTCCATAAGTGAGACAGACAAAAAATACCACAAGTTCAGGGGATTTAGAGATCACTATGTGCTGGAGAAGCTTCAGGGAGAGGAAGGAACATAAACTGGACCCTCCCTTAAGGATATAGAGAATCTGGAAAAATCTGGAAAAAATAAGAGGAGGATGGAGGAAAAGAATTCCGAGAAGGAAAAATAATATGGTCAAAGGCACTGAGATAGGAATATATAAAACATGTTCAAGGGACACTGAGTTAACAATGTGAGTACACCAAAGGTTGGTATCTGACAACAGGGTTGAAAAGGCAGGAAGGAGCAAAATTACAGGGAGAACTTTATGATGCACATTTATAATAACATATTTCAAAGTCATTTTTATCATATACTATGCAAAAATGGGAAAAAATAAAATTCCTAAAAAGAATTAAATTCTTGTTTCTGCAATATATAATTTTGCTAATAAAAAAAGAGTTCGAAAAAGTTGCCTTGGACAGGAGAAAGCAATGTTAAAAGGTTTTAGCCGCAGTGACAGCAATGAATAGCTTTTATAATCAATTAAGAATAAGGATGGAGGAAAAGTTTAAAGGCACAGGAACCAGTTATAAGGCTAAAACTGAGGGTCCAGACGTAAGCTAAAGGCCTGAACTAAGGCAGCACACAAGCACCGGGCTGACAGATGGTTAGAAAGAACATCGACAATACGATGACACTACCTTGAGCAATCTAAGCCACCGAACCAGGACCAGCTGGTTTCAAAAACAAATGAACACCATTTCTTACTGCTGGGGAGTTTTGAAATAATAGGTGGGAATATCTGGAAGAAGGTTACACCCATGATGGCAACTGGGGTCTCCTCCTTGAGGCTTAGCCATGTTCCATGTCTAGACCAGAAACTTAGATGTAACCATGCAGCAAAGCTTCAAGACTGAAAAAGAGAGTACATGCTAATCCAACCTTGGTGGATTTCCTTAGAATTTCATTCAGCAGATTATTCACCTCTGTCTTGATGTGGTGCTATAGTTTATCACTTTATTTTTTAAATGATCAATATTATACTACCTGACTTGCCTTCTGCATTAAAACAACTGGCTACTCTGAGTTAATAAGATATACTCTGAATGAGTTATTAAGATACTTTGCCTGACAATACACTAAAATGATTTAAGAATATTTGCTTAACTGCGCTTTAAAATGGACAAAACAGTAGTTGTGGTGTAATGGAAAGAATGCACACTTGGAAGTTAGTGATCTGGTTTGGAATCCCAGCCTTGCCACTTAAGACATGATATGTGGTAAAATATAAGAGGGCATACAAAGAAAAGGTAAGCCCATCTCCCAACCACCAATCACCCTCTGTGACGACAATCATTGTTTAGACTCTTCTGTATATATCCCTTTAGAAATATCCTCTGCATAGGCCAATCTCTCCCTTTTTGTATGTAAATGGAAAAACACAAATACTTGAATAAATTAGCCTGCATCCTAATTTATTCAATTTATCATATATCTTGGTGATCATTCCACATCAGTACGTATAGATCGTTTTTTTTAATTAGCCAATCCCCTCCTGTTGGACAGTCAGGTTGTTTTCAATCTTTGATACCTTTACTTGTAGAATATATGAAAAAAATCTAGGTTCAGTAGTAATGCAAACAAGCTTGTCTATAATAAATTATAGAAGGAATTGGATATTAAGGAATATGTATCTTAAAAATATGATTGATATCACCAAATTATTCTCAAAAGAGTATCCTACCAACAGTACGTAAGTATACATTTTACTTTCCGACCTTTGTGTCACACATATTTGATCAAAACTACATTCAGAAGACAATACTGTTTATAGAAAAAAAACCTGTTAGGAAGAGTTCAGTGAGACTGTAGATTCAAAAATCACCCATCAACACAGGCTACCTATTTGATATGGACATCTTATTAGAAGGTTTAGGAGACAAAAATTCTTACTGCTGTAACTTATTAAAGGGTACAAAATGCAAATATTAAACATTAAGAACAATAATAAAATGTGACTAGAGATTTTGGTGATACATTCACAACTCTCATTATCCCACCTTATATTCTTTGGTCAACGCTCCTTACTCACATATCCATCCCTGAAGAAAAAAAAAAGCTTCAAAAAAAAAGCTTCCCATGATTGTAAAGAATGCCTACAATCAGGAGCTACTCTTGCCTAGAAAAATTAGAAACTTTAAGGCTGTTGCTAGGTACTTTTCTAACAGTAATTCTATTTCCGTACAGATATACATCAACAGAATAGTTACAAGACTCCCTATATGATGCAATAAAAAGCTATTGGTACAGTTTTGTTCACTTGAAACATGTCAAATGTATCTTAAAAGAGATTTGTGTCAACATTATACTAAGAATTATTAACTGATTCTGAAGATTTCCCTTCCAGATAAAACTGATCCTCAAGGTTACAAATGGCAACAGGAGACTGAGAATAGAGAAACTGGTACATGTGTACCAATAGTTTGTGAGCAAAGAATGACATTTTTTTGCTGTTATTTTTTGCAAATTTAATTAATAGATGATACAAGACAGATATTCAATAAGGTAACAAAAAAGGTAGACATATACCAAACACATATGCAGAAATAACTTACTATGCAAAATTCATTCTCTGTGTTCATATACCAGAAAGAAGATGGTATTTCATGTCACTAAAAACACCAAACTCAATTTACACTGCACAGTTATAGGATTAGGTGACAATTAATGGTGGAATAGTGGAGTTATAACTCCCACTACAAATTTTTCTTGTTTTACCAGAATTTACTACATGCAAATTTTGACAAAAATACTTTAAAATGCTTTACTTTAAATTGCTTTAAAGAAAAGTATAAAGTACAACACCATATAACCACCACCTGATATGAACAACTGCTAACAGTTTGCAATTTAAAAAGAAATAATACCTTAAAGTTCATGTCCCTAATGTTTCCCTCCTCAAGGGCAATCACAATAATGGATTTAGTGTGACTCTAGTTGGTGCTTTTACATCTATAATACATATACAAGTACCCACAAATAATATACAGTATTGTTTTATATGTTTGAAAATTTACATAATAATATAGAACTGTGTGTAATGCTCCACAACAGACTCGAGATCTGATTAAAGTCTGCTAAGATTTCCGTTTTATGAATATACCATAACTAATGTTTCCATTATGTATGGCCAAGAGGACTGTTTCCAACCTTGTACACACCTCGTTACGCACCCTCATAAGTTCCAGATAAATACTTACACATGGAAAAGCTGGGCTGAAGGGTGTGCACATCTTCAACTTTTCTAGATTTTATCAAAATATTCTTCAAAGTAGTTGTATCGACACTTCTACTGGTAGCACAAGAGTACCTGCTTCCTCCATATCAGGAATACTAAGTGTTGTCAGACATCTTCATTTTTGCCAAAAGGCTGGGTAATGTGAAATGCATTTCCCTAATTACTAGTGAATTTGAGCAACTTTTCATTGGTTTGCTTCTCTTTGAATTACCTATTTTTATCCTTTGCTTATTTTTCATTAGGTTATTTTTCCTTCTCTTAACTTATAGGCATTCTATACAGATTCTAAATTTGAAATACTTTTTGACTGTTATATGTATATGGCAAATATGTACTCCTAGTCTGTGTCTTGTCTTTTACTTTATGTTAGCTTTTTACATACAGGAATTTAAATTTTGATACAAATATATCAATCTCTTACTTTAAAGTGTACAATTTTTATGTCTAAGAAATCCTCACCTCAAGGTCATAAATATGTTTTAATATTTTCTTCCAAAAGTTTTCAAGTTCCATTTCCCACATTTAGTATTTTAATTCATTTGGAGACTTTGTTTTGGTGTGTGTGTATGTATATGGTAGGAGGTAAAGAAATAATTTCCCTCTAGAAGGCGAAAAATTTATTCAATAGCCTACCCTTCTCGCACTGATTTGACTCTTTTTCCTATACAAAAGACTCCTTGAGCTTGTTTCTGGTCTGTAATCTCTTTCATACTTCACTCTGTCTACCTCTGCTCTTCTTTGCTTTTAAAGTATTTGTTCTGTAGATGGCAACATATATTGATTTTTAAAAACTATTATTAAGTTCCAAAAAATAAATAAATAAAGGGAAAACCCCCCTTTTCTGGCCATCCGTTAGTTATAAAATTGAGTAAGTAACCATTGTCTAAGAAGAACACAAAAAGAAATTATATTTAAAAATAACTTACATGAATGTGATTAAACACATCTGTAAAAATGTAGGTACAATGCCTTTACAGACATAAAATACAAAGCATTAACTGTATGGTAGTAGGTTTTAATGAACCATTACAAATCCAATGTTTGCCTTTTCATAATTTATTTTACACTTATACAGACTTACTGCAAATGATAATAAATATTAATTCAGCTGACTCTCACAACAGCTCTATGAGGTAGGTACCGTTATCCTCATTTTTAGATGAAGAGACTGAGGCATTGAGAGATTAAGTTACTTATTCAAAGTCACAAGGATAAAAAAGTAGCAGAGGGGCCTCCCTGGTGGCGCAGTGGTTGAGAGTCCGCCTGCGGATGCAGGGGATACGGGTTCGTGCCCCGGTCTGGGAGGATCCCATATGCCGCGGAGCGGCTGGGCCCGTGAGCCGTGGCCGCTGGGCCTGCGCGTCCGGGGCCTGTGCTCCGCAACGGGAGAGGCCACGACACTGAGAGGCCCGCATACCGCAAAAAAAAAAAAAAAAAAAGTAGCAGAAACAGGATCCAAGCCAGGTAGTCTGACTCCAAACTGTGCTCTTAACTCACTACGCTATACAGCTTTTTCCCTTAAAATGAGCAGACTTCTTTGATCTAATTTATGGTGGCTACTCAAATAGAAATGCTATCAAATTTTCCTGTGAATTTCAAGTACAAATGTTCCCAGTATGTTTTTTAAACGATTATTTTAATTAGGATGCCATACACCCATTAGTTCCATTTAATCCTATAAATTAGTACTAGCAGATATCACCTATCTTTCTCAGTCTTTATCATCAGCAAATCTGATCTAGTTTTCCCTCATCGCTTCATATATTTTTTCTTATAAAAGAAAGAAGTAAATATAAAATGAGTTTTTGAAGTCCTCTCACATATATGCCCTCATGTAAACTTCATTAAAACCCTATAACTAGCAGTGGACAGAAATGATTACTATACTTTACACAGAATAAGAAGACTCTAGAGCTTCCCTGGTGGCACAGTGGTTGAGAGTCTGCCTGCTGATGCAGGGGACACGGGTTCGTGCCCCTGTCCGGGAGGATCCCATATACCGCGGAGCGGCTGGGCCCGTGAGCCATGGCCGCTGAGCCTGCGCTCTGCAACGGGAGAGGCCGCAGCAGTGAGAGGCCCACGTACCGCAAAAAAAAAAAAAAAAAAAAAAAAGAAGGCTCTAAAAGGCTAAGTAATTTACCCAAGGTAACAGAGCTGTAAATGGCAGAGCAGAACTGAGGATCAGATATCAGTACTACAAGTTGCGTGGTCTTCAAAAAATAGGCCAAGTTCAAAAGTATAGATGGTATAGACTGGCACAGACCTACTGTTGTTTTACCAGTTATGCATCTTTCCACAGCTACTCTTTTACCAAGCCCATATTTCTCTATTTTATTCATACCAGTGTGAGAGATCTGTCAGGTAGCTTGCTATAATCCAAATATATCAGCTCTAGGACAGTCTTCTTGATCCTGTTATAGTTAAGTGTTATCTTTTGCTCAATCTTAGTAAACACCATTGCTGTATTCAATTATATCAGGTATTCATTTCTCAGAAATCTGAAGAATCTATTTTTAAAGTGAATTAGACAATTTACATTCAGCTTTTTCAGATTTCTTGGGCAGATGTCCTTAGTTTGTAGAAACTATATGCATATGCGGAATTAGAGTTATCATGCTCCAGCAAAATGGGGGCCAGCAACCACTTTAAAAATTAATTGGAGGGAGGGAGACGCAAGAGGGAAGAGATATGGGGATATATGTATATGTATAACTGATTCACTTTATTATAAAGCAGAAACTGACACACCATTGCAAAGCAATTATACTCCAACAAAGATGTTAAAAAAAATTAATTGCAGGTACACACAATGTTCACTGCAGCACTATTTATAATAGCCAGGACGTGGAAGCAACCTAAGTGTCCATCAACAGATGAATGGATAAAGAAGATGTGGCACATATATACAATGGAATATTACTCGGCCATAAAAAGAAATGAAATTGAGTTATTTGTAGTGAGGTGGATAGACCTAGAGTCTGTCATACAGAGTGAAGTAAGTCAGAAAGAGAAAAACAAATACCCTATGCTAACACACAGATATGGAATCTAAAAAAAAAAAAAAAATTGGTTCTAATGAACCTAGGGGCAGGACAGGAATAAAGACGCAGACGTAGAGAACTGACTTGAGGACACAGGGAGGAGGAAAGGTAAGCTGGGACAAAGTGAGAGAGTGGCATGGACATATATACACTACCAAATGTAAAATAGATAGCTAGTGGGAAGCAGCTGCATAGCACAGGGAGATTAGCTCGGTGCTTTGTGACCACCTAGAGGGGTGGGATAGGGAGGGTGGAAGGTAGGCACAAGAGGTAGGGGATATGGGATATATGTATACATATAACTGATTCACTTTGTTATACAGCAGAAACTAACACAACACTGTAAAGCAATTATACTCCAATAAAGATGTTAAAAAAATTAATTGCAGGTACAAATTTCCGATTGTAAGATAAATAAGTCTTGGGGATGGAATGTACAGCATGGTGACCATAGTTAACAAGACTGTTTTGTGTATTTGAAAGTTGCTCAGAGAGTAGATCTTAGAAGTTCTCATACAGGAAAAAAATTGTAACTTTGTGTGGTGATGGATGCTAACTAAACTTACTGTGGTAATCATTTCACAATACAGACATATATCAAAGCATTATGTTGGACACCTAAAACTAATAAAATGTCATATGACAATTAGATCTCAAAAAAAAATTAACTGTAATATTGAAACAAACACTCATATGATAAGGGAGTTGAAGTAGATCAATCCTAAACTAACGCAAAACCCCCAAAAATCAACCAAAGAGGAGCTGTGTTCAAAATATGGCCAAACAGCAAGACATAATTCACTTAAGCATCAAGTATGTTTTTAGTATAAATAATTTAGAAACCACATTTTCCATCAACTCTCACAGTACTTATAGGTAGAAGCCAATAAAAACAACTACCTGAAAGAAAAAAAAATAGGCTATTAATATTTAAGACCCTTCTCAATCGATATTTGTAACTTAGATGTAAGTAGACTGTATTTTTAGATCAAGGTAAGTGTTCTTTTTCAGTTAATCATCCTAAAACCATGGGAGTTAAGGGGGTGGGCACAATTAAAAGCCATCATATAAAAACAAATTAACCGAATTTAGTTTTTGACCTAAATATACTAAACAAAATGAAAATTACACTAATCTTGGAATGTTTTTTCCAACAAATGTTTTTAAAAAAACAAGCAAAGAAACAGATAAGCATACATTCTGAATATCACCCCTAAAGTAGAAAGTGTACATTTAATTTTTGACAGAAATAAGGCCTGTTTCCCCTGATTAATGCCCCTATCTTGCTTCCTTTTAAACTATGTACCACAATGGCTTGAAACATCATACTGCATTTTAAAATCTCTTTATTAACCGGTGAGCCAGATAATGGTAAGCATGTTCCCAGATGATGTTTTAAACAAGGCAAAACATAAAATAAACATTATCTTCTCTTTACCCTCACTTTCTTGCCTCTCCATCAAGAACATAAACTCAAGGACATACACTAAACTTCTTCTGGATTCCTACAATCCTTAGTTGATCACAGTTTAATAAATGTATTGATCAATGTAAAATACTGAATACCAACTATACTCGTCATTGTTCTAGGCAATGAAAATATCTGACTAAATTGCCACAAGAATTAGTAAGTCTGAAGCTACTGAAAGGCATAGGCAAAAAAATGACAGTCATGTAAGAGATAAATTTAGGAATCTATATGGTCCAGACAATAGTAGGAAGTCTCATTCAGCTAAAAGCAGTGACCCTAATAAATTTTAGAAATATTCTGTTGATACTCTCCTGTTAGAAGCCAGAGGAAGCACTAAACCCAATTCCAACCTAACAGGGAGGAACTACTGTACTTTGTAAAGCAGAAGAGATGGGAACTCTGGAAGACGGTAATCATATAGCACAGGTGATACTAAGAAAGGAACAGAACACAGTGAGATATGTACTCTTTCAGAGTTTTGAGAAAAGATCGGCAAGGTAATGAAACAGAAAATTTTAAAAAGGAGAAAGATGACTCAAGAAGTCTGTAGGCTCACAAGTTAAATTATTAAATTCAATCATAAATGCCTCCTGATAAGCAGCCTTACAAAAATTTGAAAGGATGATAAATACAGAATAGAAGAAATCCATCATTGAAAGGCATAAGTTATTTGACCACATACTGTCTCTACAAAGAACTGGCTCATCCTAAGCAATTACAGTCCAATTTTGATTAGAACTCTAAGGCTTAGAGTGGAACCAGCATTCCTCCGGGTAAGATACTACAATCTGTTCAGTGCTAATCAATGGCATTGGCACAACTTTTATCTTGCAATCTAATTGGAAAGCAAAACAATTACCAAATTGGCTCAACTGGAAAGAATACAGGGAAAAATATATAATTAATGTGTGTGTATATTCAAGCAAGTAAAATGAAATACAAAAGATCTAATTAGTTTAACAAATGGATCTAGTAGGAACATCACAATGATGCTGCAACAATTTATCAAACACTGAGACTTCATTAGAGCTCATTTTAAATTCTTCTACTGAAAACATCACACTTATAAAGCCATAATTCTTTTAATTTTTGAATGTTTTATAAATATAGACTACTCTTCTAATCAAGAAAAAAAAGATAAAATACAGTATGAAGACTTCTTACAGTATCTTAAAACCACCACTATGCTAGTATTAACCGAGGTCAACAGACTTTTGGGTAAACGATTTAGTAAATCTTACAAAATTAAATTGCTAAATTAAATATTTCTTCTTTTTATGATGCCATCATAGGCCTAAATTTAAAAGCTAAAACTATAAAACTTCTAGAAGAAAATACACAAGAAAATTGTTGCAACCTTAGGATAGGCAAATATTTCTTATTTAGGACACAAACAGCACGAATCATTAAGGAATAAACCCGATTAACTGGACTTGATAAAATTAAAAACCTTTGTTCATAAGACCCATTATTAAAAAATGAAAAGGCAAACCATACTGGGAGAAAAAATTTGCAAAACACATACTTGATAAAAGACTTGGGTCCAGAATATATAAAGAACTATAACTCAATAACAAGCTGGGAACAGACATTTCACAAAAGATACATTAATGGCAATACACACACACACACACACACACACACACACACACACACACAATGGCAAAAAGCTCAGAAGAAATAGCTCAGCATCACTAGCCCTCAAGAAATGAAAATTAAAACCATAATGAAATACCACAGCACTCTCACTAGAATGAGTTAAATAAAAAGCCTGAAAATACCAAGTGTTTGGGGGATGTATAGAAATTGAAACTCTCATACACTGGTGATGGAAATTTTAAATGATACAACCATTTTGTAAAAACAGTTTGACCGTTTCTTACAAATGTAAATATATACTAAGTATATGACCCAGCAATTCTATTCCTAGGTATTACCCAAAAGAAATGAAAACATATGTCCATGCAAAACTTATACAAGAATGTTCATGGCAACTTTATTCATACAGGCCAAAAATGGAAAAAACACAAATAGCTAACAGATGAATGGATAAACCAAAAAAGGAATGAACTATTAATACACATAAAAACATTATTTGGATAAATTTCAAAAACATTTTACTCAGCAAAGGAAGCCAGACAGAAAAGACTATATGCTCTGGAACTGCATTTATATGAAATTTTAAAATAGACAAAACTTAACTAAGGAAGTGGTTCTCAATTGGGGAAATTTTGCCCTCCCCTTCCTTGGACAGTGCTGGTGACATTTTTTGATTGTCACAACTTAGGGAATGGGGTCGGGGTGGTTGCTACTGGTATCTAGCAGACAGATAGGCCAGCAATGCTGTTAAACATTCTAGAATGCAAAGGACACTAACACAACAAAGAATTATCAGGCCCAAAGTTTCGATAGTGCCTAGGCCAAGACTGGAAAATTGTGTTCTACGGTGGTCGGTGATGGTCTTGGGATATTGAATGCAAAGGAAAATGAAGGAGTTCTGGGGACAATAAAAATGTTTTATATTTTATTTGTAGTAGTAATTTGTTTTCCAAAACTCATCACAGTGTACACTTGAAATGGGCACATTTTATTGTATGCAATCTTACCTCAAAGTTGATGGTAAAAATTACAGTGTCTGTCAACTAATATAAAGCTATATAAAACAGTTTAAAACAATTTTTGCTTTTTAAATTATATGGATAGAAAAGACAGAAAAGGCAAGTACCACTGGTTGGATTATGGATAATTTTGATTTTTTTTCCTCCTGTTGCTCATTTGTTTTGTATTAACTTGAAAATACATTATCTAAAATATATTATCTAATTATATACTTTTGAGTTATACCCAAAACAGGTCCAATTAAATGAGGATAATAGAAAAGCACAACTGCAGATGAATATTTGATTGTAGTTAAATTTTGATTTTTGATCATAGGACTTAAGTTATTTCAAGAAACTATAAAAATGTATGATGCAAAGGCATTTAGAAGTCAATTTTTACTCTAAAACACCTCTATAATATTTAGTCTAAATTATAAATATATTTGTATACAAAAGGTTTTTAAGAGACATTTTCACCATAAACAGTGATATCAAGCCATAATAAGATAGGGTGAATAGGATAATAAATTCTTTTAAATTAAATAGAATAAAATTATGAAGTAAGTAATAACCCATTTCATTATATTTATATAGTAGAAAAACACAGCAGATGCAATTTAATTATGTTCAACAACAGGCCTGGAACTGTACCAACTGTGAGGAATATAAAGATAACCCTCAAGAATTGACTATCTAATGGAGAAAAATGATATTGTTAACAAATCAAATACAAAAAGTTAAAAGCAACGGTTGAGGTTTGAAAATAGTACAATGAAAGACCAAACAACCAAGCCTGGAGAGTGTGGGAAACATGTACAAAGATGACATTTGAGCTGGATCTTGAGGAAGTAGTGAGAGCTTATCAGGTGAAAATCATTATTAGTTCAAAAATCTGAAACCAAACAAAGAAAGCCAACTACCTAACAATTTTGTTACACTGCTCTTTGTTACACTTTATGGTCTTAAAGGTCAGCAATGAGAAAATCGTTTCCAGAAATGGAATATTATCCTATAATATTGAGCAAGGAAGTTACACCTGCTGAGAAAATTCCATATTCAAGAGAGAAATATGCTCAGTATTTACCCTCATGGAAAGTGCACTCTTTGCACTTTCACTACATCTAAGTTAGGAAATAAAAGTCTCTGGCACCATTTAAAAGTATAGACAGGGCTTCCCTAGTGGCGCAGGGGTTGAGAGTCCGCCTGCCGATGCAGGGGACACGGGTTCGTGCCCCGGTCCGGGAAGATCCCACGTGCCGCGGAGCGGCTGGGCCCGTGAGCCATGGCCGCTGAGCCTGCGCGTCCGGAGCCTGTGCTCCGCAACGGGAGAGGCCACAACAGTGAGAGGCCCGCGTACTGCAAAAAAAAATAAAAAATAAAAAAAAGTATAGACAAAAAATAAACAATTGGGTTACAATTTTAAAATTGTATATTTAACATTTGTTAGTAAATTCCAGTTGGCCTCACATACGCACAAAAACACCTCATACCATTAATAAGGGAAAAAATCTAAGATGCCTCTCAAAAGGGGTGGGTCCTAGGAATACAGTATACATCCTTGACAGCACGTTTTAAAGCCATAAGAAATGCTTATAAATATATGATGAATGAAGTAAACGACTACTCTATACTGCTAACAATGATTATAACAAGGTAAAAAAGTTAATTCTTAACTTAGGCAGAGAAAAAAGCCTGTGAGGTAGTGAGACCAGCAGATACACTGCAGGTAGAACTTGCCTAGCCAGCTCCTTAGACTTCCTGTAATTTTGGAAACCTACTGAAATTGAGGAACAGAAATGGAATTAAATTGAGTTTAAACAGAACAAATTTTATGCAACAGAAAACCTAATTTTTGAGTGAGCAAGTCATCCCAAAGACAAAGGGTGTTCAAGTGGATCTGATTTTGTGGAGAGAAATTTCCTATTCTTTTCTCTCTTGACTTTGAGTCAAATAATTACTGCGAACAATTTAAGGAACACTGTTTCCAGGTAGTGGTGATTCAGGGGATTGGAGAAAACGGAAAAAGGATTAACGCGATAAACCAAGGTTGCAAGGGAGTCTTCTGGGGTCACGTAATAGCCAGTGAACTAGAAACGCTGGCTATTTAGTAGATCCCGACACCAAGAGTGGAGCCAGGAGCAGGTGCAAGTCCAGCCAAGAGCTGGAGGCAGGCAGAGAACAGTCACTGCCAGATCCTTCTGCTTCCATCGCAAAAGATCACCCCCCGCCCCAACTCTCTACCTAAAATGTTCCTCGTACTCAGTACCCGCCCGGAAGTACCCCCTCCCCACAACTACCCCTTGCAATCCCAACAGTCCAGCCGGAGTGACAGGGCTGTTGTTCACTTACTGAGCTGTCCCCCACCCGACGTAGTACTCGGCTCCCGACCTCCTGCGCCTCCAACGCCGGCTGCTCCAGGGATCCCCGGCGCCCCTAACCCCGGCGGGGTCCCGCTCTGCCTCTCGAAGTTGCCGGGATTGGAGAAGTAGTCGCGCAGCCGAGGGAGCTCGCGGCCGCTCTCTAACAGCTCGGTGTGCAGCTCCAGGGCGGTCAGCAAGTATTGATCGCGCAACAACTGAGCCGCGATCGCATCAACTGACAATCGGGCCGGGGTCTCCCCGGTGCCCCCCAGTGCCACCGCAGCCGCCGACGCCTCCCCAGGGAGCCCTGGTCGTGTACTGCTCCCTAAGGCCACGGGATCCTGAGGCGATAGCGAGTCCGCAGAGCCAGGATCTAGGCCGACCCCGGAACTCAGCCGAAGTCCTGCCCGCCGCTCGTCGGTCCCTGAAACCTCGTCGTCGTCCTCGTCCGAATCGCTGAGGAATGGATTCACGCCGCCGCCACCACCTCCAGGCGCCATCGCCGCCATCTTATACTGTCAGGAGCGTGGGCGCCTCCCTGTCTGGTTCTGACAGGCCGCAGCCTGAATCCCTACTAAGCGTCAGCGGGCACTGGGCACCTCCAGGGCCCTGGATTGGCCACGTCCCGCCTCCTCACTTGTAGACCAGGCCCAGGCTCGGAGGCAAACGGTCTGGAAGCAGCACCACGCGCTGCCTCAGCCGCAGCTGCAGCAGCAGCCCGGCTCTGCAGGCGTCTTCCTGGTCCCCAGTCTCGCGAGAAATAGCGCGTGCCGTGCCCCCCTCTCCCCGCCCCAGCCCCGCCCCCGCCCCGCCCCCGCCCCGCCCGTTCTCCCCCTAGTGAGCAAAGATAGAGGGCCCAGCTCCCCGCTCAAAGACGAAATCCCGCCCCCACTCCGTTTTGATTGGCCAACTGAGATAGGGGGCGGGGACTGGAGTTACGGAGGGCTGACCCAAGAATTATCGCGAGAGCAGCTTCTGGACAGGTAAGTGTCAGGGGCGTTCCGTGGTTGAGGAGCGGTAATGACGGTGGGTTAGGAACATTCATTCTCTTGGATGTCCTTTCGGGAACAGAGGGGAACTCTGACTTCGAGCTGGGTCCCGCCTTCGCGGTGAGGAGGCCCCATTCCTGAGATCAGGCCTGACTTCTATAAGCCCAGGTAAAGTCCGGGACTAGTTGGGGAGAGGTGCGGTGGCACCGAAAGTGGCCTCACGCCCGCCGCCGAGCTGCTTCACTTTTCCTTAGCACGTTTCACTTTTTCTGCTGTGTGCCGCCAATTGATGACATTTTCTCCGCACGTGTAGCAAGTGCCCAGGGCAGGGGCTGTAGTCAGAATGTGGCTTCCTTTCTCTTCCTTGCCTTCCCAGCCGTGTGCCCGTTTGCCCTGGAGGCCTAGGAGAGCGCCTTCTCGCCACCGAGTTAGTAGTGATAGGGCAGGATGCCATAGGGTGGGATGTGGGAGATGGAGAGAGTAAATGGAAAATGGAACTCAGAGGTTTGGATTTGCGTGCATCAGAGAATACCCTGATAGCCTCGACTTCAGTAGCAAACTGTTAGGATCTCAGGATTTAATACACAGGGATGCTTCAAAATATCAAATGGGAAAAGTAAACTTACTCCTAGAGACGTTCAGTGACCCAGTCAAGTCAACTCCATAATAAATATTCAAAGGAACTAAAATCAGTTCTTTTATGTCCAAAGCCATTCTTTCTCCGCTATGCCTTGCAACATTTCTGACTTGTACATTTAGGCTGGAGTCAAGGTACTGACTGTGGAACTGAGAAATTGTTTTCAAACTTGGCTGCTTTTGACAGTTTTGATATCCTTTATCAAATGTTAGCACAGTATACTAAGTTTGGACAGTATACAAAGTATACAGCATATTGTATACTTTGGACAGTATATATATATTGGACAGTATACAAAAATGTTAGCACAAGTATACAAAGTTTGCCACTTTTGCACTTTTAGATTTCCCTGTCATTCTGCATAGGTTCTTCCTTTAAGCACCAAAATAGAGGTGGCAATAATTATGTTATCAAGTAAGTTATGTTACATTGAAGCAGTGAAGTATCTCCTTTAGGTCTGTGGAAAAATAAAAATATAGCGTTCTCATATAGCCTTAGGTCAGGTTATTGGTTTACATGTAAATGTATACCAACAGTTAAATGTCGGCTTTAATTTCAGTTTACCCAGGCTCAGTAAACTAAAATTTTCATTTGAATGAGGCTTTGGGTTTTTCGTTTTGTTTTTGGTAGAAGTTGTTTTTGATGTTATTAATACTAAGAATTCAAAGTATTTTTTATAGAACATTAGCTCCTAATGTTTGAACTCTAAATTTTTTTGTGTGTGAGCCATATATTGAAGAAAAGCCATGGGAAAAAAAAATCCTGGATCTTAGAAAAATAGTATCAAACTAGTCAATGCTGTTACATATTTCTTAGCTAAAAGGATTGCTCCTCCTTATTGAGTTTGCCAGAGAGACTGAAAATGGAACCAATTTCTGGAATGGAGGAATGGGAGGGATTAGGGAATGGCATGGAAAGGGCATGATTAGAAATGGGTTGTTTGTATAGTACAATATTTCCATCTCTGTAATGGGGAATTTTAGAAATCTTTTGTATTTAGTGTCCCTGCACTTAGGGTCTTCCCTTAGAGGATTGTGCTTATTAGGTTGAAGAGCCTAAAGTTCATATCCCAGTTCTGCCAATTATTTACTGTGAGACTTTTAAATAGTTACTTGACTTCTCTCAGCCCTCATCTGTCAAGGGGATGCTGAAAGTATATAGAATTAGGAATGTGCTTGTCACCGTACCTGGTACCTATTACACAATAAATGTTATAGTCAGTTCTCAATTAATGTAATACTAGTATATGGAGAACATTTGACAGACTTTTAAAAATAAAGCAAAACAAACCCGTTGTCAATTGTTTAGTAGCTACAGCCAGAAAAAGCAATTAAGGTAGTAGGCCCCAAAGGGAATATCTTTAACTTAAGGTCTGATTTCTAAAATGAAAGTTGAAAATATCAATAGATTTAAAATATGTTTCCTCAGAGAGTTGTAAGAAATTGGATGTAGAAGTCCTTCCATGATTGGCTTCCTATAACACGTCTGTAGTTTCCAGATTCTACTTCATCCTATAATCATGGACTTGTTTATGTGACCTTCCAAGCCCGTAACAAATCAACTGGCCAGTCTCCTCAGTAAGTACTTTTCTCTTCCGCAATACATAGAGGTTTACTTACCAATTAAAAATGTTTAAGAAATAGCACATACTAGAATATTAATAATTGCTGATCTCTACTTTTAATAATTTGCTGTTAATATTGTTGAGAAATTTTCTTTCTACTTAGCAAGATCTGCATTAATTTGGTCTTTACAGCTAACGTTTCACTGAATAATATGGATAGTCATTGAAGTTTGTATCTTAGTGATGAAAATATAAAAGATCGCTTTTTTCCAAGCACTTAAATCATTTTCTTGTTTAAAAAATTATTTTTTGCTTTAGTAGTCTTAAAATAACCACAAGTAATATTTTAAATGCAAGTTTTTCATTGACTTAAAATTTTATAAGTATCTAATTTTTTATACATTTTTATACATTCTAATTTTTTTTTTTTTTTTTTTTTTTTTTTTTCTTTTTGCGGTATGCGGGCCTCTCACTGTTGTGGCCTCTCCCGTTGCGGAGCACAGGCTCCGGATGCGCAGGCCCAGCGGCCATGGCTCACGGGCCCAGCCGCTCCGCGGCATATGGGATCCTCCCAGACCGGGGCACGAACCCGTATCCCCTGCATCGGCAGGCGGACTCTCAACCACTGCGCCACCAGGGAGGCCCACATTCTAATTTTTTAACATTGTTTTTCAGCATGTGGTAAACATCCCACAGATATAAGCTAAATAACTTTTATTTATATATGGTTATGTGTATTTTAAAATTTTTAGTAATTATTCATTTATTTTGGTGGTTTCCAAATGATTCATCCATGACAAAGTTTTCTTTTTCACTATATCTGAATAAAAAGTGATTTTTAAAAACCAGAAATATTAAGTAATAATATTGCTTAATTACATGTGCTTAGCAATAATAAAATAAGTAGTGTGTGAAGAATGATATTTTGGAATCACCAAAATTTTATATATAGTAAATGACTTAAACATAGAAGTTGTTGTGGTTGTTTTTAAGTATCCTGAATCTTCACAGTTCATGCGTATGTTCTGGAGGAGGAATAGAGAAACAAGGCAGCCTCTAGTGGCTATCCTGCATATTACATTTACCTTTGAAATGATAATTGTAGGTCATTTATTAGTCCTTAGTAAGTGCCCAGGACTGTGATGAGTGCTGGAGAAAGCCTGTCTTGCTGTCCTGGAATCAGCTTTAAATGATAGAGACAGACATTGCTACAAATAGTCAGAGTCATAGCCATATAATTGTAAACTGAAGTAAAGGTTTTGGCTTCTGATTTGGACTGCATAGTCCCTGAGGAAGTGATACTTGAGAGTGCAAGGTAGGAACTTGACTAGGATCCCACTGTCACTATAGAACAGAGCTAGATTTTTATGTTGGCTGTTACAGCTTCAGGGTCAAAGTTCTCAAACACAATTTTTGTTTCACTACTTCAGTAAGGTTTTGGGTAGTGGAAAATTTGTATTATCCTTTAACACATAAACTTCGATACTTTATGTAGAAGAGTTGTGTAATAGCAATGGAGAAAAGAAAGAACATAAGTCCAGGGAGTTATTTGTAAACACAAATGAAAGTGAAAAGTGATATACATATTTCCTTATTTATAAGCATGAAAAGGAGAGTACTCAGGTTTCCATGGTAAAGAGGAGTATATAAATCAGTGTGAGCTTCTGTACATCTAGATATATACAGTATGTACTTTAGTTGTTAATAGTGTTTAAGATCCAACTGAAATGAATTAAGTACTTGAAAAATGACTTACTTTGCATAACTAAATATGATACCTGATAGATGGGGTCCTGAGCTAGACGACAGAAAAAAGGATAAGTGAATAGAATAATTTTGGAATAATAAATTTGACAGTTTGGATGAAATGGACAAATGGACAAATTAAAAGATACAACTACCAAAACTCACTCAACAAGTAGTAAATAATCATAACATCTCTCTGTATATGAAGAATTTACAGTTAGAAACCTTCCAGCAAAGAAAACTCTGAGCCATTTGTTTCATTGGTGAATTCTGTTACACAGAAAGGAAGAAATAATATAAATTCTACACAGACTCTTCCAAAAAATAAAAGAGGTAACAGCACTTCCCAATGCATTGTCTGATACCAAAACCAGAGAAAAAAGAAAATTATAGTCTAATATCTCTAATAAATATTACTTTAAAATGCTAAGTAGTATTTCAGGAAATAAAATCCAATAGTATATAGAAAGGATAATACTTAATGATCAAGTGGGGTTTATTCTGGGAGTGCAAGCTTGGTTTAACGTTTGAAATTCAATCAGCGTAATTCACCACATTGGGAGACTAAAAGAGAAAAACCGAATGATCATGATCATCTCAGTAGATGCAACAAAAACATTTGACAAAATCCAGCATTCATTCACAGTTTAAAACTCTTTGCATATTGAGAGTAAAAGGGAACTTCTTTAACTTAAGAAAGGGAATCTACAAAACCTGGAAAACTGACAACTTTCACCCTAAGACTGGAAACAAGGCAAGGATTTCTGTTGTTACTACACCTATTCAACATTATACTAGAGCTCCTAGACAGTACAACAAGCGTGAGACAAAAATAAAAAAGTGTAGATTGCTAAGAAGTCCTTTTTTCACAGGTGACATAATTGTCTCTTTAGAAAATCAAAAGGTACCTACATAAAAGCTACTATAACTAATAATTTTTCAGTGTTGCAGGATACAAAGTGAATGTATAAAAATCAGTGGTAATTTAAGAACTAACAAGGGGAAATTGAAATAAAAAATATCATTTACAATAATATCAAAAAATGAAATATGTAGGGATGGATCACAGAGGCATGAGGAAACTTTTGAGGGTTATGGGTATGTTCACTATCTTGACTGTGATTATTATACACTTTAAATATATACAGCTTATTATAGGCCAATTATGCCTCAATAAAGCTATAAAAATGCTATAAAGAATATTATTGGGACACTTCAAAAATTTGGAGTATAGATGGTAGATTAGATAAAAGTACTGACGTTGAGTGTACTGAAGTTGATAACTCTACTGTAGGTATATATGGGAGTATCATTATTCTCAGGAAATAAACACTGAAGTATTTCGGGGTAAAGGGCCATAGTGTATGTGACTTATCTTTACATGGTTCAGATACAATATTATGTGACACACACCCCACCCCAAAGCTCCTATCTGCACACATGGGAGGGGTAAGTTAAAGAGGTGAGGCAGGGGCCAGAGAGGCAAGAGGGAGAAAATGATAAAGCAAGTGGGAAAAATGTTAACGTTAGATGTATATGGCTAAGGGGTGTATGGATGTTCGTACCACTATTGCAATTTTTCTCTGAATTTGGAATTGTTTGAAAATAAAAATGTTAACAATCTGTACTAAAGTGTTGTCATTTACAAGAATTCCTTAGGTGGGACACAAAATACAATCACCAAAAGAAAATTAATTGAACTTAATCAGAATTTAAAAGTACTGCTATTTGAAAAACGCTGTTTAAAAAGTGAAAAGGGAAAAAAAAGAGGATTTTAAAAAGCTCATTAAATGCATGAGAAGTTGCTCAATGTTATTGGTCATCAGGGAAAGGTAAATTAAAACCACAATAGGTTACCACTACACTCCCACTAACTAACTGTAATTGAATATACTCAAGAGTGGGGGGAAACATTATAACAATATATAAGAAATTATAAAGCACATTATACTTACTATAAAAGTAAATTGTAAAATGACATTTATAACCAAATTATAGAGTGTCAATAAAATAAAGTTTTAAAACACTTAAAGACATTGCTTGTAAGTGTGTTAAACAGTTTGGAAAAAGTTTGGCAGTTCTTTTTATACGTTTAAACATCTGCTTACCATTTAACCCAGCAATTCTAATTCTGCATATTTATTCAAGAGAAATGAAAGTATATATTCACAAAGTCATTTAGTGTTCATAGAAGCTTTATTTATAATAGCCCAAAATTGGAAACAATTCACATATCCATCAAGAGGGGAATAGATAAACAATTTGTAGTGTATCCATACAATGGATCCTTCTCGGTATTAAAAAGGAAGAAACAACTGAATCACAGCCGTGCATGAATCTCAAAAATGTAATACTGAATGAAAGCAGATACAATAAAGTACATACTGCATGATTCCATCTCAGTGACACTTCAGAATGCTAAAAATTAATCTTGCATCACAGAAGGCAGTGATTGCTTATGGTCAGAGCTGTGGGGACAGGGTTTGACTGCAGAGGAACATGGGGCAACTTCTTGGAATGATAAAAATATTCTATATCTTTATTCTGGTGGTTGGTTATATGAGTGTATATATTGGTCAAAACTTATAAAATGTGAAATGTCCATTTTTGTATATAAATTATACTTTAATAAAGTTGATTAAAAATTTAAAAATAGATGCCATTCCTTAGAGTGCATCAGAAAAAATTTAGTAAGACTATTGACCTTAGAATAATTAACTCTAAATAAGTGGAATGTATTATAACAAGAACCCTTATACTCAAAAGAAAAGCAATTGTATGAACTAGTGGTAATTTTTATTTAATATGCATATATTAAAAAATGGTTAAAAACATACATTAGTAGGTAATTTTTTGGATCTGAAAGCATTATCACAGGGCTCCTTGTTAGCACTGAAACGTGGGCTACTAGATAATTGTATTTTTGCATACATCTTTTGATTGCCTGATATCCCACATATCTTCAGAGTCTTTCCTTGCTTTGGCTGGGTTCTTTGCCTCGTTCTTTGTGGTCCTACTAAAACATGTGGTCATGCGTATTCAACACGGACATGTGGTCCATGTCTATTCACTTTTCAAATTCTGTTGCTGAACATAATACTTGCAAAATAGTAGGTTTTGAATAAGTGTTGTTGAAGTAGGATTCATTTTAGCCAAAATTACTTTGCCATTCATTTTAATAAGTTCCTTATAAAACATTGATTGAGCACCTACTTTCTCAGTAGGTAGGACCTAACAGTGGTGAACAAGATATCAATCTGTGTCCTTATGGGGCTTATATTCTAGCGGAAGAGAATCACTTAGTAAATGTCACCAATAAATACAGAGTGTGTCATTGTTTAAATCAGGGAAAATGAGGAAAGGGTCTACTTTAGGGTGGTGTAGAAACCTTGAGGAGGCGACATTTGAGAAGATGGTGTGAAAAATAAGGAGCCCGCCATGGGAAGAGCCAGCTGAAGAGCCCAGAGGTAGTTCACTTGGAACTAATTTCTTTCTACGTTTGAAATCATTCCTCAGCACACAGATCTAGTGTCTCCTAGCTGAGGAAAACCCTCTATTGGCCATACATCAATTTTCATTTAAGAAAAGAACTTTTCTTTAGACTTAGCATTCTCCCAAAGAGCTGTACTCATCCCACTGTCTTTCCCTCCCTGACCTCCCATTTACTTTCGAGCAAGCACGTTCCTGGGGCTTACCTCTCACTACTCTGTTGAAATTCCTCAGTAAGGTTAACAAGGACTTCAGTTTGCTGCCCTGCTCTTACTCCAGTCTTTAAGTGTATCTGATAAAGTTGACCACACCCTCCTCTCTTGAAACACTGATGTTAATAATAATTTCTGTGTTTGAAATCTTGTCCTTTAGAATATTCTGCTTAATGTCTCCTTTTTAATTCATCAAATTTAGTTTGTTGTACTGTGTGTATTTGAAGGAGGACTTGTGAGATAAGCAAGAGAAATATATATTGCAAGTGTTGAATTAATTTATCATTAGGAGAATCAGTATTCAGCTGAAACAATTATTTCCATATATAGCATATCAAAGGCCTTAAAGATGTTCATAGCCTTTGATTCAGTGACTGTACTTATAGGCAGTATCTTAAGCACATAATGTGAAATGTCTGAAAAATTAACATAAAAATTATATATAAATTTAGATTAATCGCATCGATACTTTTAATTGTAAAAACATGCTTAACAATATGGGGGTGATCAGGAAAATTAAAATGCACCCGTAGAATAGAGTCATGGTAATGGTAAATGATGTGTAGGAAAAGGTGGTTTTTTTTTTAAATAACAGAAATGTTAATGTATAATAAAGGAAAAAATCTATATAAAATTGTGAGCCTCTATAAAAATGTAGATAGGATAAAAATTGTAAGAAACTGTGAACAGATTTTTCTTTAGGTAGTAGAATTATAGGTAATTTTTCTATATTTCCAAACTTACCACAGTGATTTTATTTTTATAGTCAGATTGCTATTATTAAGATGGGAGTTGTTATGTAGTCAAAGCTCATAAGGAAAATACATATTTATTCTGAGAGTGTTGCCTTAGATTGCAGAATAGCATCTACTCAGTAAGGGACTTTCATAATTTGTGGAATATCTTTGATATTTAGTTGACTCTTGATTCTCCCAAGAAAAACCTGGCCCATAATTTGACCATTTTCTCTATTTTATTTATTTATTATTTTATTATAGCTTGAGTTTGATAAGGTTTTTTCCCCAATGTTTCAGGTTTTTTTGCAGGATATTTTGCCACCCTTTCCTTTTATAATGTACTTCTTGAGGCCAGGAAGAATAAGATCTATCTGTAATTAAATTAACTCATCTTTAGTGTTTTTCAGCCAAGCGTCACTCTGTGTAACTAATGCAGTTACATTACAAGAACAAGTTAGAGTACTTCGCTGTTATTTGTAATCTGGGTAGAGATTCACCAACAAAATCAAATTGTAGACTGGCTTGAAAAACACTCCCATGGACTCCCATTGATTAGGCAGTTAATGGTATACTTTAAATGTTTCACATTGCTTTGTTTTCCTTCCCTAAGTATTTGTAAGCTCATCAGATTTGTGACTGTGTCACTTTGGTGGTCTCTGTAGTTCCCCAATACTTAATACGTGCACAGAACATTTTTACTGAATGAATGAATGTAACCCTCTGCTTTTTTTATTGGTTCAGGGAACTAAAATAAAGTGTTCCCTTAATGAGTGTAAATCTTCTGAAGCAAAGATGAAATTTAACTACTTTTTCCTTCCCCTACTAAATGGACAAAATGCATGTTGTCTGCTCAACTTGGTGATAGTCAAGAGAAGCTAAAACTGTCCTGAGCTGATAACCAAAAGTCAAAAAAAAAAAAAAAAAGAAGCACAAATAGGCAAATAATGTTAAATTCTGAGAATATCAATGGTTGTCACATGGGTAACGAAGACCACCATGAGTTATATTTTCTATTTTATACAGGATTTGACTTGACTGAACCCTAACTCATTTTAGGACTCATTTAATTCTTTCTCTGTTTTTTGATCCTATGTTAGTTTTTATGAGCTTAGTATGCATTTAAGTTTATTATAAATAGTTTATTGGTGCTAATTACTTATGATACTTGAACTTTTCTTTTTGTTTGAGTGTACTTTATCATATATTTTATTTCTGTATTATCTCATTATTAAATAATGCTTGTTACCATCATAAATGAAGGTGAAGCTGTGTGATGTAATATTTTAAAATATACAGTCTATATGTAGTCATCAGAATAAGAGAAAATATATATGATTGCACTAAGGCTTACCCAAATTTAATTTTGTTCCCTCCTTTCAGTTTTTCTTGAAGATTAGTGACACGGGATATGCTGCTGTACATTATTTTGGGATTGCTTATACATTTGGTGTTCTTTGCCTCCATCTTTGACATTTATTTTACATCTCCTTTGGTTCATGGAATGACTCCTCAGTTTACGCCATTGCCTCCCCCAGCGAAAAGATTAGTGCTGTTTGTTGCTGATGGCCTGCGAGCAGATAAACTTTATGAATTAGATGAAAATGGAAATCCTAGGGCACCCTTTATTAGGTAAGCATGTCAACTGGTACAAAGACATCTCTGGAAAATGTTATGCTAATCCTGTTTATCTCACGTTGGGTAGAGGAGTGATGATGAGAAAGAGAATAGGGCACATATACATTGGCCTTTGCCATAGAGATGAGCCAGTTTATTTCCTTCTAAGAGTTATTTCTCTTATTGTGGAAGTTGATATCAGGTGAATCGAAATGAATGACCTTAGCTGCTTGGCCTAACTTGTCCTAATATCTGAAACCTGACTTACAACTCACTATATTGTCCTTTTCTTATTAATGACAAGCATAAATATTAGTGAATTGCCGATTACAAAGGTGTTTAACTAGAAAATATAGACTTCAACTCAAAATACATCTTCTATAAAATATATAAAGCCCTTCCAAGTCTATATCACTACATAATGTAATTTTGGATTCTATTAAGTGGCTTTGAAAAGAAATGTTTAATTTTGGGGGCTTAGGGAACTCCCGCAATCAACTGTTCTTTTTCTGATTCATAGCAAGCCCCTCAAAAGCCCTTCCTAATGCTGTTGTAGAGAGATTAAAACTCAAATTCAAGTGGAAATTTATCTAAAATCGTCTATCTTTCTCCTGCCCCTGTCATGATTTCTTTCTATCTCTTTACCCTATTTCAATTTTCCTTATAGTACTACTTAGCATGTGCAACTTCCACTAAGGCTGGGACTTTGTTTTATATACCACTTTATCTCTAGTTCCTAGAACATATAGGCAATTAATAAATATTTGTTGACTGCTAGAAGAATGAATGAACCTGAATTCTATGTTGAATTTCCAGGAATAAATTTATGGTGCCTCAAAGAAATGCATAATATACTAAAGTATGCAAATAAATGAGCAACTCAGGGCAGTAGGAAAATATGAGTAGGTAAATAAGATCAAGCATGGCTTAAGTTCACTACACAAAAATATGTAACATAAATTTCTATGAATAGTTTAAAAATTGGGGTGATATATTTGGTTGAATTTCTTAGTTGTCAAAGAAGGGAGAGAAATATAGTTCATTGTAAAATTAATAAGATATAAAATATACTGGTTGTTAAGGCAAAGGCAAGGCTTTCTGGTACCACTTGCTTCTCCTTGGGGTGTTACATGGAGGGCAAAGGGCTCACAGTTGATGTTCCTTGTGTTGTATGCCATTCTAGCTTCTAAACCTTTTTTTTTGGAAAGGTTTTATTTGTTCCTCGCTGTTTTTTAAAAAATATGATCTGATCAAAGTGTTTTCAACAGAAGTCTCCGCATTTCTTTATACCTTCCTCTCTCTGTTTGAGTTCAGTTTCCATTACATAACTGAAGAAGTTAAAAAATATTTCTCCCTCAGCAGGTGGTTCAATGGTTTTTTAAGCCTTTTACTTTTTATGTATATATTTGACTAAAGTTGGTTTTATTATGAGATGTCAATATTAAAAGTATCTAAACCAGCACTTTTAGATACTTTTCTACAGAACATTTTGAGAGTTGAAAATTTATCTTGAAAGTTGTTACCAATGAATTAGTGTTTTATAACTTGTTGCTCTGCTGGCCTTTTACCTGCAACAGCATTACTGATAGTTTTGCATTTTCCCCGAAATTTTGCAAATCCTGTTAGACAACTTAAAGAATGTTGATACATTTTAACAAAAGAAATTTTGGCCTGTTTTAATCTCAAATTTAGGAAGATAATTTAACCACCATCACACCTAATAAAATTTAATATTGACAAAATAATATTGTGTATATCAGTGATTTCTTATGTAACATACCATTTCAGTACTTTGTGGCTTTAAACAATAATGGTGTATTTTGTCTTGTGATCCTGTACAGTGGTTGAGTGGTTCTTTGTCTCACCTGGGCTTTCTTGTGCTACTGAATCCAGCTGGTGAGAGGGATAAGACTGGGCTCAAGTGGGATCAGAAAGATTCCTTTCCTTCTTAAATTTTGACTCATTCTTTTGACTGGATTCCTTCAGTAATAATCTTATTTTTCTAAAGCCTTAACAGAGCATTTGATCATAGTCTGTGTTAACTATTCATCTGTAACATCTTTTAGGAATATCATAATGCATGAAGGCAGCTGGGGGATATCTCACACACGTGTGCCAACTGAATCTCGGCCAGGCCATGTAGCCCTGATAGCAGGGTTTTATGAAGACGTCAGTGCAGTTGCCAAAGGTATTGTTATTTAGATGATTTTATCACATGAAAAATTTATTGCAAAAATATTGCTTCTTTAACACTGAATCATGACACAAAGTGAAGTATGTTTTGAGATACTTTTTCATTGGCCATGCTGCGTGGCATGTGGGATCTTAGTTCCCTGACCAGGGACCGAACCAACGCCCCCTGCAGTGGAAGCATGGAGTCTTAACCAGTGGACCATCAGGGAAGTCCCTGTTTTGAGATACTTTTGACAAGTATTTTAGCATGCCTAACTCACATAAACACACACTGGGATTGACTCAAGAATTAAGCTTTAGCTTTTTTATTATTATTTTTTTTATTTATTACTTTTTTTTGCGGTACGCGGGCCTCTCACTGTTGTGGCCTCTCCCGTTGCGGAGCACAGGCTCCAGATGCGCAGGCTCAGCGGCCATGGCTCACGGGCCCAGCCGCTCCGCGGCATGTGGGATCCTCCCGGACCAGGGCACGAACCCGTGTCCCCTGCATCAGCAGGCAGACTCTCAACCACTGCGCCACCAGGGAAGCCCTAAGCTTTAGCTTTTTATCATCCTGTGCTATTGATAGAATATGATTGGATGGATTCATGGATTTCCTAGATCTTAACACTCGAAAGGTCAAAAGTGATTCTATATTTTAGTAAGAAGTAAATTATCTATCGTAAGCTTTTTAAAAAAAATTGTAATATAATACATGTAACAAAATCTGTTATTAGTTTTGCATTTGTTCTGCAATTAATCCTCATTGTTATTATTTGAAAAATACTTCTCTAGGGGATATACTAATATTTCATCATGTATATATTACTTTTGTCATTGTTTGCTTTCTTTCTCAATTACCTGAAGGATGGAAGGAAAATCCTGTAGAATTTGATTCTCTTATTAATGAAACCAGGCACGCATGGTGCTGGGGGAGCCCAGACATCTTGACTATGTTTGCCAAAGGTAAAAGTCATTGATTATATTTCCTCAGCTACTAAATAGGCAATAAATCAATATGGTAATTTAAAATATATACTATATTTTATTGATTTTGAAATACATGTTTTTACATATTTAACATCTCTGAAATAAGGGTGTATATTACAATAGATAGACATGTCAGTTTGTTTTTTTTTCCTTCTTAGTTGTACTTGAAATGTTGAATTATACAGTTTTTAATACCTTGGATTCAATGAAATCGTATATGTATGACTCTTAACATCTAAAAGCTTTTTAATCTTGGGCAAGCTAGATAACTTCTCTGAATTTCAGTTTTCTTTTCTGTAAAATGTGATAATAATAATAATAATTTCTATCTTCTAGGTTTGTTTTGGGGATTAAATAAGATAATTCATGTGAAACATTTAGCAAAATGCTTATGATGATGATAACTCCTCATTATGATGATGATGTAGACGTCTGGTTCATTTTACTTTGATAGATTATTACTAAGAAGTTAATAGATAGTCACATAAAGATTTAAATGTTAAAATTTATATTTATAACTTCTATTTGCATATATTCAAGATCATGCCATTTGGACTTATTGTATTTGTTGTATTTCTGTGTGCATGAATCTGCAAGTATTAGAACATCTCTTGATTAGAAAATTCATTTACATTACTTTCTAAAATCAGTTTGATTCCATTTGAATTTTATGTCATTAACTGCTTTTTAGTGAGAGCATTAGGATCATTTCACCTAATGAAAAGGTTTACACTTAGTCAAGAATATAATTATAATAATTGTAATTACTAAAGATTATTATATGTCTCAAAAGCAAAACAGATATTCAGAATTTTCTGTATGATAGTCACAGAACATTATTATGTAGAGCAGGTCAAAAAACTCATACTGCTTGCCATTTATATACTCCCTTCTTTGGAAAGCAGTTAAGCTTTTTGGGGGACTGGTGGTGGTGAGGATGGATTAAGTTGCTATGGCTACCAAACTTACCTCCCTACTTCTGACTACGGTTGATAGGACAGGATGCCTGAATTGGAGATAATCGAATAAGAATGTTCCATTTCTTATGGCAACCCACAGACCCACTCAGATCTTTACTTAGAATGTGGAAAGTAGAATGGCTGAACAATAGAATAGTATCATTAGAGCTAAGCTGATATTATAAGAGATTTGTCATTATTTTGTTATATCTCTTACTTATGAGCTATAAGAGCCTAACTCAGAAATTCACTAAGTTGATTAGATTCTTAATAAAATCCTACAACTATGTAAGATTAATATATTTGTTGACCCTTTCAAACTATTTGGCAATAAGCAATATTTATTCCCTTATACTGAGAAAAATGCTCATATTTTATGAATAAAAGAATTGAAATATTTGAATTTTCTTCTTGGTTAGGGAATTTTGTAAAACAAATGATTTCATCTATTTTAGATTGTACCATCCTTAGATGCACAAATTCTTTGAATAGTTTAATCCTTACAGGGAGACAAACTTTGGTGTTCACTTTTGTGCTGTCGTGTATTCATTAGCACTGTGACTTTGGCAAGTTAATTAACTCACTTGTAGTGTATCTGTAAAATTGGAATATGTTACTGTGAGAACAAAAACAACAGCATATGTTATAGTATAAACTATGGTCCATGGCAGATCATTAAAAATTTTTTTCTCCAAATTTCCTTTATAGGTGCTAGTGGAAACCATGTTTTTGCACATAATTATGACGCTTACAGTGAGGATTTTGGTGCCCAGGATGTAACAAAACTGGATACCTGGGTTTTTGATAATGTGAAGGTATGTCCTATTGAGTGGCTAATCTACAGCACACGTATTTGTACCTAATGTACTAGAAACTGATTTGTTAGTAAATGCATCTTAGTTTTTTTTACTTGTATGAACTTGAAAGTACTTTATTGTAGCATACTATTTTAAAAAGACTGGATTCTAGGAAATTACACATTCTACAATAACCAATTAATAGAAGTTAAAAAAAAATAATTTAAAAAAGTTAACTCTGGGCTTCCCTGGTGGTGCAGTGGTTGAGAATCCGCCTGCCAATATAGGGGACACGGGTTCAATCCCTGGTCTGGGAGGATCCCACATGCCGCGGAGCAGCTAGGCCCGTGTGCCACAACTACTGAGCCTGTGCTCTGGAGCTTGCAAGCCACAACTGCTGAGCCCGCGTGCCACAATTACTGAAGCCCACGCACCTAGAACCTGTGCTCTGCAACGAGAGAGGCCACTGCAATGGGAAGCCTGCGCGCTGCAACGAGGAGTAGCTCCCACAACTGGATAAAGCCCGTGCGCAGCAACGAAGACCCAATGCAGTCAAAAATAAATTAAATAAATAGATTTATTTAAAAAAAATTAACTCTTAAATTCCGTGTTTCTGACAGTAAAATGAGCCCTTGGTTGGATTTAGGAAACCTGCATTTCTTTCCTAGTTTGCTGAATCATCCTAGGTAAACCTTCTTGATCTTTCTTTGACCACAGAACCAGTCTCTTACAAGTAGTGGGAACATGTGATTTGTTTGAAAGTCTTCTGAAAAATGCTGTTCAAATCTAATGCATTTATTATAACATAAAGTAGATGTTTTAAAAAATTCGTACTTTAAAGAAAAATTAGATAAGCAAAAACAAATTCACAAGTTAATCATAAAAAATATTTGAATTTCATTAAGATATTGAGTTTTTTGGACTATTTGTTAGTGACAATCATCACAGCTTCACCAGGAATCCAATAGAATTTATATTTTCAAAAATTGTGTGAAAATCTCAGCTGTAGATATTGGCTCACTCCTTTCTGCCAATCTATTCTTTCTAATCTCCAAATTATAACTCATAATTCATCTGTTGTAAGAAGCATTCATTGATTGACCCTTAATGATTCTTCCTTTTACCAGTAGTGTCTTTGGACTGACGTTGCGGACTTCTCCATAATGTAGTCATTTTTATTGTTTGTTTGTAAACAGTCAGTATGTTTCTGCATTTTTCTTTGTATTTACTTATCAGGAATTAAGTGCTCAATGTGTTCTTTGATAAACCCTATTTCTTTTATCAGAATATTTTTCCTTGAAGCTTTCTTTTTTCATTTAACATATGCTTTTGTCAAAAGGGAAGACCTTCAAGTTAAATAAAATCTCTTCAAAAAAATAATTAGCAATTTATTTTGCTATCATTTCTTAATATAATTGACTTATATTAGTATCTGCTTAAAGGCCTTTGGCTTCTAATTTCATAAACATGCCAAAAATGTTCCAAAATCATGGATTTGATTCCTTGTGGATAGGCAGATATTGCTAATGACTGGCCTGATTTTATGTCTTTTTTACTTTACTTCAACACTGCTAGTTGGTGATATGATAGTGACCAGAAAAAGAATTTGCCTACAACTTCATAAGATATAATAGAGACATGTACATTAATCAATAACAGAAATATGAAATCATCAACAATGATTAGTGGTGTGAAGGAAAAATGCAGGGACTAAGAACATATCTTTAGAAAATTCTGATCTAAACTAAACAGTTAGAGGAAGACTTTCCTGAGAGTTTTGAGATAGTCTCTGGAGAAGTATAGAAGACAAAGAAATGGATGGATCTGGATTGCATATAGAGAAGAGTATTTCAGGCCAACAGCGTTATGTAAACTTGGGCCCTGAAAGGAGAGCCAGCATAATGGATTTGGGGAACTGAAAAAAGGGGAGGTTAGCATGGCAGGAACACTTACTAGAGCACAGTCTGAGATCAGGCTAGAGAGGGAGTCAGGGGTCCAACCTGGACTTTGTGCCCTGGCCAGAGACTCATGCTTAATTCTAGTCAAACGGTTTACATATATATGCCAATTTTTACTCACTTTTTAAAAAATTGTGGTAAAATATCCATAGCCATCTCCTCTATTAGGTCTTCCATGACTTCCCTTTGCTTTACCCCACTTCCAGTTTGACTTAGAGAACCCTCTTCTATATTCCCTTAATACCTCTATCTTAGTACTTTATTATGCTATGCTGTAATTTTTGATACATTGGCAACAATTTCAATCCTATGGGAAAAGAATCTAAAAAGGAATGGAAAAAAAAAAGATGTGTGAGGACTAACTGTTCCAATACATCCCAGAGGATTAAAAGGAACTCTGCTTTTATTTAAGCTTACAACTGCCTATATTATAAGCCATTGGATCTAACAAGCATTTCTGTACTGTTTATGCAAAAAGGAGGGGATTTAAAAGCAAAACAAAACAACAAACAAAAAAACCCAAACAATTTCAATCCTATATACATCTTGTGGCAGAGATACTGTCTTTTTCACATTGTTAAATCTAAATTCCTATCATGGAAGTGTCTGGTACGTAGATACATGATTAATTTAGATTAAATTCAACTCTGTAATAGAAAAAAAAATATTGCTTAGAAGTTCTGTCTCAATAAAAGATAATGCCAGAAGTAGGCAGCCCGAGATTGATGCAGTCCAAGATTGCCATAGTGGTTCCACAGTGTCATTAAGACCCAGTCTCCTAAGTTTCTCTTCTATCCTCAGGGCATGGTTTTAGCTTCAAAGTTGTCTTACGACCCAAGAGATGCTGGAGTTCCAGCCATTATTTTAAATGTTTTAGGCCAACAGTACAAGGAATTGAAAAGGACCTTCTCTCCTACTAAATTAAATTTATTTCAAAAAGCCTTAGGTCCACATAGTCCTTTGACTGAAATGTTTGACTTATATTTCATTGGCCATAACCAAAAAGGCACATGTAGCTGTGAGAGAGAATAGGAAATATGTAGGTTTTAAGTTTGGAGCACTGACATGTCCCATAAAATCAGAGGTTTTACTTGGAGAGAAAGAGAGACTGCATGCTGGGTTAGTCATCTAGCAGTCTCCCATGAGGTATAATAAATATTTGTTAAGTACAAAAATGAATGAGTGTCTTTGAGCTAAGAAAAGTGGGGTTGGTGGGCATAATTATACTAAATATTGGGGGGAAAGAAGCTAGGAGTGTATTCTATCTCTTAGGTACCAAAGACCAACTTTTTAAAAGGCAGTGGGAATCCAATAGGCTGAGCTCTGTAAGATTAGTGTTTCATGGCTTCACAGATCTTGTGTCCACATATGAATGAATAGCACTTTTTACAAAGCTGAATATTATCAGTCATGAAACAAATTGTAAATTTGACTCAAGTTCAATTGCTAAGTTTTTTTGTTTCTTGTCAGCTTTCAATTATATCTTTAGAATGTAATTCCTTTCTCTTGAAAAACTTGCCATTTCCATCTAGATTTAAAATTTCTTAGGGGTGAATTAGAATGTATTTGAAAGGGGCTAGGTAGAATATACATTTCATACATATATGAAAGGGGGCCATTTTATGTTTTTAAGGAGGATTGGTAGCATTATGTTTATGTTTTTAAAAAGACATTTCTATTCTTGACTAGATGGTTTCTCTGGCACCATTTATATTTTTAATGTTTGTAATAATGAAGAATTATCTGAAAAAATACTTCAGACTTTTGTTGGGAAGTTAAATACCTCTTATTCTTAAAATTAACATCTTGTATAGTTAATTTATGTGAACAATAATTATATATCTTGGCAGCCTGTTGACTTATTTAAAATAATTTAAAAGTACTCTCCATAGGTACTTGCTTACATGTTCATGTGTATGTAAGCACAGGATGAATCCTTTTCTTAGAGGGCTTTATGAATCCAGTTTATCATTATGAAATTAATCATTTTTGAACCGTATTTCCTTTCATTAAGTGGACATTTTTCTATCATATAATGTGAAGAACAGATTCTAGTCTTGGGACAAAGGAAATAGGAGGCTGTTTGCAGTGTTGCAAATGAGAGACTATGGTTGGACTAGGGTGGTAACATAGAACAACAGAAGTATGAAAACATTTTAAACTCATAAAGCGTTCCTAAACTGTCGCCACTAGTACCGTTTTTTTTGTTTGTTTGTTTTTGTTTGTTTGTTTGTTTTTGCGGTACGCGGGCCTCTCACTGTTGTGGCCTCTCCCATTGCGGAGCACAGGCTCCAGACGCGCAGGCTCAGCGGCCATGGCTCACGGGCCCAGCCGCTCCGCGGCATGTGGGATCTTCCCGGACCGGGGCACGAACTCGTGTCCCCTGCGTCGGCAGGCGGACTCTCAACCACTGCGCCACCAGGGAAGCCCACTAGTACCGTTTTACTTTTGACTCTTGTCAAAATAGTTCTTCAATCTGCTATATTTTATTCAATGTTATGAGAACTTCATGAAAACGAGATCCCCTTTCTATAAACATTTTTAGCCTAATTATAACACAGAAAATAGCTCACTCACTATTTGAATGTAGATGTCTGAACTGACAAGTACTTTGTGTTGGTAGGTCCTGAGGACAAATTTAAACAAAATAGGATAATTTAATTTTATAGTTATGTATAAATTTAATTAAATGTTTTCATTGGAATTACTTTTTAAGTAAAATGAATGAACTAAAATTTTTTAACTGATTTGTTACATATAGGAATTCTTTCATGCTGCCAGAAACAACCAATCTTTGTTTTCTAAACTAAATGAAGACAAAATAGTTTTTTTCTTACATTTATTAGGAATAGATACAAATGGACATGCTCACCGACCATCGTCAAGGTAATTTTAATGCTGTGTTTAATTTCATGGTTTTGAGGGAAACACCTGTTTGAACTTTTAAAATATTATTATAATGTTTTCTTTGTAATGATCACAACAGAACTTATATTTTAAATGACTCTAAAGTAGAATAAGTTCTCATTTATATGAGATGTAGTATGATATAGTGGCTAAAATCACATATGCTGTGACCACACTGCACATTAATATAAATAAAATATATCCTATATGTGTATTCCATATTCTTCATTTATCAGGTCAGAGAGAAAAAACTTATATTTTAGAAGTATTTTAGTAAATTTTGAAATAAAAAGCATTTTTATGGTGTTAATATTTATATCACAAAAAGATGTAATTAGCTGTTCCTTATGTTCCATTTAATCAGTGCTGTATCTAGCAGATAATAGTATAAAGTTTTGTATATGATGTTTCAGTAGTACTCCTTATATAAAACAGTGACTATTTTTCTCACTTTTGCAGACCATAAGAAAGAAAGAATTCATGTTATACTTTTATTCTTCATTTTGAATTTGATTTAGATTAGTCTAACTAACTGTAAAGACTATTGGTTAGCTGCCAGTAATGGATACCTCATGCTTCCCTTCTTTAACACAATGCATTGTCTTAAGTGATAGAACTTATACCAAACCATCCTTGTTCAACTGTATGGAAAGCTTAAATATAGTTTGTTCAAAATATATTATAGTGTTTTATATCACAGACACTCTAAGGGATGGAAATATTCTATAGTTGAAACAGTGATGCTTACCTATTACTAATGTGGAAAGAGCAATATAGTTTACATTATGAGAGGCATGGACTTAAAAGTCATCATTGTTGCATTTGAGACTTAAAAAGCATTCCTTAAAATCTATTTGCTAATCAATATCTTTTTAAAAATCATTTTTGAAAATGATTCCAGATTTTTTTACTTCTTTAAGAGAAGAAAATTACTTTTAACACTCTAAAGAGCTCTGATTTTAAAAAATATTAAAGATGAGATCTAAAAGAACTTCAAGTTATTGACTTTATAAGTTCATATTGAATAAATTTGATTTTTCCAAATTAATGTAAATAATATAATTTAAATCTCTCTTCTCTTTCTTTTTAAACAGGGAATATTTGAACAATATTAAAATAGTTGATGAAGGATTGAAAGAAATTGTGTCTACTCTTAAAGATTTTTATGGAAGTGATGGGAAAACAGCATTTATCTTTACTGCTGACCATGGAATGACAGACTGGGGTTAGTCTGTTTCTAAGTGATATATACTTTACGATTAAAGTAGTGGTAAATGTAGCTTGCAAATATCTTGTAATGTTGAAGAGGATTAGATATCTTAGTATATGCAAACTGTCTAGCACGTAATAGCATGCATAAAATGTTAGTGTATAAAAGACTGATCTTATATAATCTTTCTTCTAACTATGAAAGGAATATACTCTCATTTAACATGAGAAATTAGAGAAAAGTGTGGTGAAGAAAACAAAAAATACTGATTATTTATCCACCTAGAATTAACTGTATGTGATGGCAGAGGGGGTGAGTTTAAGGTGGTATTACTGAGGGTACTACTAGATGAGCCTATCCCCTCTGTGAGATTCCCAAGGCAAACACAGTGTGTGCACAGAGAACAAAATAAGGCAAAGCTGAGGTTTGGGTCACCAAATCACAATGTAGAATTCTTGTGAGCCGGTTCCACTTTATAAAGGGCTTTTGGCTATACCAGCCAAAGTGGCCTGGAAGAAAAGCATATAGAGACTTTGCTATCCTCTTCAGAGCAGACCTGGCCTCAAACTTGGGTGGTTACTCCCCAAAGGAGCTTTCCCTGTTCTTTCTGCCTTTGATGCTACTCTGGTGGCATCTCCTCCAACTCTTATTGTTATTATTCTTATTCTTCTTTCAACCAGTCACTCAATGGATGTTCTGCTTTTTGTTTTTGCCTGTTTGTTGTTGATGCTCTGACTTTCTTTGGGAATATTTAAAAACTAATTGTTATATAGAGATGCAAACATTTGGGAGTATGGTGGCTAGAATTAGCTATATAGAGATCAACTCTTTAAAACTAAGTACTAAAAAATATTTAGGTATAAGTTAATTCTTATATATTGATACTTATCTTATTACTCTTTGTGTCTTATTTGTAGGTTCCCATGGAGCTGGTCATCCTTTCGAGACTTGTACTCCTTTTGTCACTTGGGGAGCTGGAATCAAGTATCCTCAAAAAGTGTTAGCTCAGAAATTTGATGATACATATTTGCAAGGTATGAACATTTATCTTTATTGTTTTTATAAATGTGACATTTTAGAATAAAACCAAAGTTTAACTTAAAAAAATTACTTTTCAAGTTATAGCTTTCATTTTGATATTTGTGTCATTACTATTTCTATGTATTACTTTTGTATAGTTCATATTATATGGTTTATAATATTCAGCTTGAAATATAATTGTTAGTTATTTGCCTTGTGAAAGTTCAAGTATAAGTTTTAATATTTTTTTTCACAAACCTTATTATTCCAGGACTTAGATTAAACCCTTGGCTTAGATCTTACCTGCAAAGACTATCAATTAGATAAATCACACATATGTCACAATTGATATTTCAAAACTGGACAGATTTTGCCCTGTCTCTAGTACTTTTGAAGGCTCTCTCTGTTGCCCAAGCCTCCCTTGCTTCTCAGTCCATGTCCATGACGAAAAGGAATTCCTTTTTCTTGGAGCTCTGGTTATTTTGTAAGGTAAGGGTATTTTAGCGTTTCAAAGCTTTTACTAATTGGACAAAATAAATTCCTCTCAAATGCCTTTCTCTGGATTAGTTGTGTCAGACTCATTCAAAGCACTTGTTAATACAGATTAAAAAAAAAAACATTACAGGGCTTCCCTGGTGGCGCAGTGGTTCGGAGTCCGCCTGCCGATGCAGGGGACACAGGTTTGTGCCCTGGTCCGGGAGGATCCCACATGCCGCGGGGTGGCTGGGCCTGTGAGCCATGGCCGCTGGGCCTGCGCGTCCGGAGCCTGTGCTCCACAACGGGAGAGGCCACAGCAGTGGGAGACCTGCGTACCGCAAAAAAAATAATAAGTTACAGATTTCCAGACCTTGTGTATAGGTATTTTGATTCCATGAGTCTGGGTAAGGCCTAGAAATGTTCCTTTTAAAACCTTCTCCAGGGATGTGGACTCCCAGCTGTATTAGGTATTTCTACCATAGAAGACTTTTTGGTTTGTATAATAAAATTTTCCTACACACTTTCTTTCTTTTTTTTTGTTTATTTCTTATTGAGATGTAATTCTCATACCATCAAGTTCATGTTTTAAAAGTGTATGATTAAATTTTTTTAGTATATTCACAAGATTATGCAATCGCCTCTACTATCTAATTACAAAACATTTCATTGCCACCCCCCTCCCCAAATCCCTTCCCATTAGCAGTCACTCCTTACTTCTCTCTCCATTGTATGTCTATGCCATATTTCATTGTCATCTTATGGACATTTAGATCGTTTCCACATTTGGGCTGTTATGATAATGATGCAATGAACATTTGTGTAAAAGGTTTTGAGTGCATATGTGTTTTTATTTCTCTTGGGCACGTACCTAGGAGTGGAATTAACTGGTCATGTGTTCCTCTATGTTTTATTTTTTGCAAACTGCCAAACTATTTTCCAAAGCAGCTGCACCATTTTATATTCTTATGCTCTGTGTTAAATGGATTAGATTGAATCTAAATAAAAGCTAGGTTAAATAGTATGTTTGTATTGAATACTTAGGAGACAGAACTTTCTTTTGGCAGTTGATTTCTCAGTGACTTAACGTTTTAGAATCATATGACTTCAAGAATCATTACTGAAAGAATGTATTTTTTCTTATATGGATATTTGGTATCATAAGTTACAGAGAAAGAGAATGTACATGTTTTTCCTCATCAGGTGATTAGTCTGAATTTTTAGTAGCTGACTGGTAGAATTAGGATCATATTTTTAAACTTTATTAGCTTATTAAAGGAAATTTCATCATAAAAATGCCTTAGAACCCTTTGGGTAATATATCCTGAAGTCAAAAACAAAGTCTTAAAATCAAGACATGGCCTCATAATCATTTGTTTTGATTACTGTTTATTGAAATTTCTGAATCTATATGTAGAAAGATAGGGGAATGAGGCAGTTTTAATAGTAACTCACTATACTACTTTCACATTTGGGATTAGTGACGGTAAGAGCATCAGAGCTAAAAAATTTCAAATATTTTGCAAGCAACTCTCATTACAGAAAAAAGAAAAGCTTAGATTGACTAACGGGCTATTGGTTGCCTTAATAATTCCCTGGAACAGGACTGTCATTAGTTGTAGTCATGCTGACAGTTATCATTGTGCCTTTTACTTCCATCTTTCCTTCCTTAGCCTTTGGAAGTTTTGAAACAATTATCTCCAAATTATTTCCAAATTAATAAACTATCACAGAAAATATCAAATATTTACTTTTCAGTTATTCTTTTAAAATTCTAGTTTAAAAAATGTACAACTCTTCCTTCTTAAGCACGCTTTTTGTTCATACTTGGCTTAAAATGAACTTTACCAATACTTTCTTTTCCACTGACCACTTATAATAATAAAATGATTTATTTTTTTAAAAAAATTCTTAACATCAACTCTGGTGTTTATTTGTATCTTTCAGAATGGAAATTGGAGAACTGGAAGAGACAAGATGTCAATCAGGTATTCATTAAATTTAATCATGTTCAGATTTAATTTCATCTATAAGAAGTTTAGACCAAAACAGTCTGGAAAAAAAGTATATTAATAATGATAAAAGATTTTTCTAAAACATTTCAGTTACCAAGGGAAACCCTGTTAAATGAGAATATCTTAACCCCAAGTAATCTTCCTTTTGGCAAAATAAAAAAAGCAGCCACAAATAAAAGTGAAAAGAGAAGATGCCCTCCCTCCAAATAACACTGGCTAATTAAAGAATTATTATGCAAATTAAAATTTGCATGCCTGTTACATTTCTGTGATTTCTCGTCATGGTTGCCTTGCTTAGTTCCTTTAAGCACAGATCTAATAAAACCCCATTATGGGTTTCTCTCCTGTTAGTGTGTCAGTTACCATTTCTTTTTTATTGACACCCATTTTATCTTTAATTCTACCCAGAGTTTTTACAAATGCAATGGAGAAAAAGTGACAAGAGTATATAGATTACTCAGCTAGAAACCTTACATTATAGGAAAATGTGTGGCCAACCTAATCAAGTTAGACCAGTAACATCTGTAAATACGAAGCACAGATTTATCTTGTTGAAGATATGCTGTGTAGACAGCCATCTTTACTATTTGTGGAAGGCATGGCATCGTTGGTATGTGGCCTCCAAAATGGCGGGAATACCTTACTTCTCCAGGTCACCTCACAAGCTGACATTCCTTACTGTGGTGGATAAACCAAGGCCTAGGGTCTCATTTTCAGGCTTGCGGTTATAGAAGCCTGTTCTTTCTCAGCATATTAAGAATGGTCTCTTCACTCAGGATGGATGCTTATTATCCAAGTAAGTGACAATGTATAGAATCAGATAGCAGTCTATTAATTTGCAATAAAAATCACTGTCAAAGGGATAGGAATAACTTGAAGTCCATAAAACAAGAATATGTTTTTTATATAGATTGGATCATAATCAAAAACTAAATATAGATTCAGCTATTGCTCTCTGAATACTGCTTCAGATCTATATTAGTTGAGAATTCTTTATTCATTCCTTCTGCCAACATTGTTGTGTGTCTGCAGTATGTTTAAACATCGTGCAAACATTAACATTAACATTAAAATATTGAAACATTAACACATTAACATTAAACTTTGTATAAGGGATATAATGGTGAATAAAAGCTGACACACTCCCTACCCTAGGAAGCTTATAGTTTAGGAATAAGATAAATTTTACTTTTATTTGTATTTACCATACAAATAAATGTAAAATTATAGCCGTGATAAGTACAACAAAAGAGGCCTGTGAAGCCATCAGTGTATAAAGCAGATATATCTCATAGGCTGTGTGGTCAGCAAAGGCTTCCTCAGAAATTGAGGCTTGGGCTGAGATTGAAGAATGAGTAGCAGTTGCCAGGCCAAGGCAGGAGGAAGGGAGCTTTTCAGGCAAAGGAGCAGCATGTGCCCAGAGCTCTGGTAGAGGGTATGTGGCATTTTAAAGGATCTTGAAGAAATGGGTGTACAGAGCAACAGACCGTGGTTTGATGTGAGGCAGAATAAGGTAGACACTGGACCACACAGGGCCTCATGGGCCCTATGGAGTTAATCCTAAAGCTTGAGGAAGCCTTTGAAGTGTTCAAAGCCTGGGGAGTGACATGATCTGATTTTCTGTGAAAGGATTCCTCTGGCTGCAGCATGGAGACTAGATCAGAGGAGGCCAACGGTGGATTCTGGGGGAAGGAGAGGAAGCGATTAGGTGGCCAATGGGGTTTTCAGTGTTTTATGAGATGGTAAAGAGAGTCTAGATGGTAAAAAGTAACACTGAGAGCCTGGGACCAAACTCCAATTTTAAATGGGGGCTAGAGAAGGTATCTGGAAAGAAGCCACAGTGAGATTGGAGACACTCAGTGGAGCGATGTTACAGAGGCCCAGGAGGGGGTGGTCCGCGCAGCACTGCCAAGAGGTCACGTAATTATAATCATCACAACAGCATTTGTAGCCACCGGTTAGTGCAGGACTATTATGCACCAGGTACTTTATAAACTTAGTCTCATTTGATCCTGCCATAACTCTGTAAGGGAGAAACTTTTATTTCTTTTTTAACTGATAAGGAAACTGAAGCATTGGAGAGGTTAAATAACCTGCCCGAGGTCTCAGAGATCACAAGCAAGTGTTTGAAACTGAGCATTCTGACAGCCAAGTATTTTACTCCCTGAAAAATTGTATGGACTAATATAAAAGCAATCAATTAGTTGTAGAAAAATGGAGGTTATTAGCTCTTTAGGAAGAGCGCTCTACAGGATGATAAAGAGTCAAAACAAGTTAGAGTGGCCTGGGGAGTGATGGGGAGGTGAGGCCATGGAGACAGAAAGCATGAACAACTCTTCTGGGAAACTGGACTTGAAGGGAGCTCTCCAAAACGACATTTGAGGTCTTTTGTCCAAAGAGCCTCTTAGCTCATTTGTATCTTTTCTGGACTTCACTGGCTGGCAAACCAACCTCCTTCTGATACATACTGTCTTTAATTTATATATATATATATATGTATATATATATATATATACATATATATATATATATTTCTTTAGTTAAAGTCTATTTTTGCTATTTATTTTCTAGTTAAAGCATCCTTCTCATAATACTCAAACACTGTTGCATAAAGTGGTCATGTTTTTAGCATCTAGAATAAGTAACTTTTTGTTTTATGTGTTTTACATTTGGGGATCCTAGTGGTTTCTTGTCAAATGTAAGTTTTCATAAGTTCACGTACCTCTAGCAAATGACATTTTTTAGAGATCAGTACCTACTATGTATTAAATGTTTGAAGGTAATGGATTATAATGAATATCGTGGTTACTTTTCAAACCACAGTGATATTAATTAGATTATTTACTTTCCTTGTTGATCTCTGTCGACTTCTTAGATTTGAACTTCTTCTGTTTGTAGGCTGATGTTGCACCACTGATGGCTGCTCTTATTGGAGTTCCCTTCCCTCTTAATTCAGTGGTAAAGAATACAATTTTCTTACCAACTCTCAGAATTAAAAAAAAAATTATTGTACAGTAAAATTTACTTTTTATGTGTTTCTGAATGATCTTTGATTACATTTAAAACTTTTTTCCTTTATATTTCTTTCTAAAGATGTAACACCTCATAATTATGTATGAAATACAACATGGAGCACAAGCCTAATAGCTTTTCTTAAAAATTTTTTATTTTCTAAAATGTAAATAGATTTATGTCTTTGTATTTTAGTTACGTGATGAAAATATATAAGTAATTTTTTATTGTAAGCAGCAGAAACTGAATCCATTTAAAGGAAATTTATTAAAAAGATATTGCTGGTTTGCTAAATCAAAGGGGTCCTCAAAAGCCAGACTGGGAAATGAACAGGAACCAAGAATGCTCCAGAGACTCAGGAGAAAGGAGCTCACCGTGGTCGCATGGCAGGGCCAGTCTGCAAGGTCACCGACACTAGGGGAGAGTAACATTACACCTGTTGTACTCTCTGTTCCTTGACTCTCAGGTGTCAAATTCCAGTGCTTACCATTTGAGTGGTCTGGCCTCGGTTATTTGTCTACCCTTCAGTGAGGGAAGGCTGGGGGGGCCTCATTAGTGACCTACTATGCTCTACCTGATATCTCAACATAGAATGGTAATGCTATTAAGAATGGGAACTGGATGCTGAAAAGCTAAAAAACAAACAAAATCCATTCCCATCAGCCATTCTTTCTAGCCCTTCAAATCAAACTTAAAAAAAAAAATGTCATCTACCTCAGAACTCTGATATGACCCCTATAGTCCTAAGTGTGTGAGTATGTCTGTCACTGAAACCAAAGTTTCACAAAACAATCCTTACTGTTACTATGCATAGTAGTATAGTCCTATTTTTCTTACTATGCCTTTTTTTTCTTTTTAAGTGAGCTGGCTGTAGCCCACCATAGTAACTTTGTGTGTGTGCAGGGCACCGTTAGTTCACTGCCTGCCACGTAGTAATCTTTAAATAAATGTTAGGTTTTATTGAACTTAATTCATCTCTTTTGCCTTATTTACTTTATTATATCTACGTTGTAAGAAAATATAATAGAACATTTTTTAGTTATGGTTTTTAAAAAGATTTTTTGTTTAATTATTCCAAGAATTTGTCCATATGTCATCTCTATTGCTTCCTTTGTAAGTCTGTTTTGTTTTATAAGAATATTTTGAGCTTTGTTAGTACTAATATTAAATCAGTGTCTGTTATTTACAGGGAACCCTTCCTGTGGATATACTTAACAGCACTGATCTCTTCAAAGCAGAGAGCATGTTTACAAATGCAGTACAGATTCTTGAACAGTTCAAGGTAAAACAAGACCACACACAAAAATGGACGCTACTACAATTTTAAAATTGCACATATTCAGTGAAAATATTTGATTTTGCATTTTAAGAAATGATTTTCTATAATTTATTATCTTTAAATTTTGTGTGTTTAACTAGTGTCCTAAAGTTTCACATATCTGAGGTGCAGGTTCCATGAATCAGTGTGAGGGTGTAGAATTACCTTTGAGGAGTGTCCCTAATTGTTAGAGTACCACATATGCTCATAAAGGCTACAGACCAATTCTTTATCAATGGAATTTGCCTTGTAGAAGTAGGATTAGAGATTGCAACATTTCTTGTCATTCCATGTATATTATTATATGCATTAAGAGCTTAAAGAAGTGACCATTTAACTGAAACTTTCTGTTATTCTTTTTTGTTTTTGGCTGCGTTGGGTCTCCATTGCTGTGCGCGGGCTTTCTCTAGTTGTGGCGAGCAGGGCTACTCTTCATTGCAGTGCACAGGCTTCTCTGCTGTGGAGCATGGGCTCTAGGCGCATGGGCTTTAGTAGCTGCAGCACGTGGGCTCAGTAGTTGTGGCATGCCGTCCCTAGAACACGCGGGCTTCAGTAGTTGCGGTGCGTGGGCTCAGCAGTTGTGGCGCGTGGGCTCTAGGTACACAGGCTTCAGTAGTTGTGGCTTGCGGGCTCCAGAACGCAGGCTCAGTAGTTGTGGTGCACGAGCTTAGTTGCTCCGCAGCGTGTGGGATCCTCCTGGACCAGGGATTGAACCCACGTCCCCTGTACTGGCAGGTAGACTCTCAACTACTGCGCCACCAGGGAAGTCCCTTTCTGTTATTCTTAATAACAGAATATGTTAATGCAGCTTGGCTTATTTTGTTTCCTAAGAATTAAAGAAGTATAGTTTAATTACATTACAATATGTTATTTTGCAGGCTTGATATGCTTAATTCTCAGCTTATTGTAATGGTACAGTAATATTAACATTTTCTTTAGATATTTATGAAATAATATAGCAACACAAAATTCCATTTATTTCTGTCCCCGAAGAACCATTTCAATGGATGTTTATGTTTCAAAATGAAATTAATTTTTTTCTCATTTATAATATAAAGTATTTTCCTACTTGGTTCCCAGGTGAAAATGACTCAGAAAAAAGAAGCTACTTTACCATTTTTGTTCACACCATTTAAGTAAGTCTCTTATATTTTTTATTAACTTGTAGGAAATAACTTTTCACTGAGTTTGAAAGCTTGACAGGATAGATTAGGTACTTAGAAACATTGTCTTTTTTGGGTACGTTAGTGCAGTCTTCTAAATGAAAGCCTCTTCTATTGTTTTATAAATAATGAACCAGATGCTATATACCTTTGAATGGCTGGTAGAGGAGATATAGGGGCACAGAGATATATAGGAAACATTAAGGAGATAAATTCAACAGGGCTTGACTGGGAAGGTGTGGGGCTCTTGGTTTGGTTGATTGGGAAGATGCTTGTGCCATTATGGCTTATAGAAAGAAAGAAGAGCTAGTATGAAAGGTAAGGATGAATTTACTGAGTTCAACTTACATTTGAAGATACCAGTTAATTAGTTAAAAATAAGAACTTGGATCTCAAGATAGAGATGAGAATTGGTTATTAAGATTTTGGAGCCAACAGCATAAAGACGGTGGTGGAAACTGTTAAACATGTAGGAGGCTCTGGGGAAAAGTGCCAAGAAAAGGCCAATGAGACAATTCTGGGAAACACTGACAACTACTTGGGAAAAGAGGAGAGTAGATTTTGGTGGGCAGCAGATTTTGTCCCACATGCAGAAAGATGTGCTTTCCTTGAATTGAGTGAGAATGGGGAGATTTGAGTCATAAATGTGGCTCCGCACCACCGACTCGGGCGGGTTTTCTCAGCCTCCTTGGACTTCGTTTGCAGTTAGTAGGGACTCACATTTAATTAGGAAGGATTTTGCTCTTGACCAAAATTAATAAAAACTGTTTGAAATATGGGTGGTAAGGATGTGATTGAATGACTTCACTGGAGTTATTTTTCATAACTTATATAGCACTAGTGTAGTATTCATAAACTAGAAACTATTGCCCTCTGAATCATGTAATCACATCATTCTCTATGGCAGCTTGCCTTTGTGTGTGTGTGTGTGTGTGTATGTGTATAGGAGAGCAAAAACAAAGCAAAATTAGGATTTTGCAAGTTATGACCATATGAAATTAATTATATTACATATGTCAAAGGTAGAATTATTTTTGAGGAGTATCCCTAATTGTAGGATTATCACATATACTTATAAAGACTATAAGCCAAGTCTTTATCAATTAGAATTTACCCTATATTATACCATTTAGATATCATATGCATCTGTTTATTTGTAATGTAGTGGTATAGTCAGACAGTAACAAAATAAACAAATAAATGAACAAGAAATACATTATCAATTTTTGATATGAAGAAAATACACAGGACATTGAAAGTAACTGAGAGTTACTTTAGATCAGCTACTTGAGAAAGACTGATCAGGGAAATACTCTTCTGGAAGGGGTTCAAGTGCACATTGCCCACCTTCCTCCACTTGGCCCGGGAGCTGCCCATGAACTTCCCCTGCTTTCATGCTCAACACCTGCCTGCGGAGCCACTGCTAGCTTTGTGTCACCAGGGAGCCCAACAGAATGGTTGATTCTCACACACTGGCTCACCCACCCTGCCTGAAAACTTGTCTGGCTGAAAATCATCATTCGTTGAAAGCCTGCAGTATGACCAGAAAAGCCTTGGATAAAACAAAGAATTGACTTGTGAGGAAATAGATAAGTGAAGGAATAGAAAAGAGCTTAAAAATATTAAAATCCTCAGAAATATCTGAGAAACTGTTGTATCCATAAATAAAAAAGCAGCACAAACTTTACAAAATGAGAAAAAGTATAGAATGCATTCTTTAAATGCAAAATGCAACTAAAAACTTACGGAATTATAACCTGTGCAAGAATGGTCCAAATGGACGGCAAATCCTCCAAATTAGAACAGCAAGTAGACCTCAAATGAAGTGAAATGAATTTTAAGTAATATATGCACTGAATGAGAAGCTGGAGGAAACACTGGAAGGTGTCATTTCTTCACCCCCCATACACTGGAAACTTAAGGGGAAAGGAAACATTTTAAATTGTACAATAAAAGCAGGCTTCAAATCTGAAGCAACCTAAGATGTGACATGATTTTGAACAATTGTTGGGACTGTAAGAAAGATTTGAAGATTGGCATGTGGATCAAGCCTTCAAAGAAATAGATGAGAAAATTTAATTATAGTATAAAACCTTGCTACTGAGTGAACAGCATTTAAGTAATCATAAATAATGTAAATACTGGTTTTCAGCTTTTAGAGTCAAACCTTAGACAAAGCAAGGAAGACTTAATAATGATTACAGAATAGAATGCATATGTTACCAACTTAGGCAATGTACAAGGCTACAGGTTAGAAGGCAGAAATATAAATGGAATAATAGTGGTGCTATTGTCCTCATAAAATAGAATGTGGAGATGATTCCAGCTACAGTTGAGAGAATAAGATAGAGGTTTGGGTATTAGATTATTAAAGTGACCAGTGTAACCACCAGGAGGTAAAAACAGTAATATAACCATGTTGAGGTGGGAGGAGATAGCAGGAACAGAATCAGCGGGGAGTCAACAGCAAGGGTCTGAGGCTATCAAGTCAAGAAATAGTAATAGGGGCTTCCCTAGTGGTGCAGTGGTTAAGAATCCGCCCACCAATGCAGGGGACACAGGTTCAAGCCCTGGCCCAGGAAGATCCCACATGCCACGGAGCAACTAAGCCCGCGTGCCACAACTACTGAGCCAGCACTCTAGAGCCCGCGAGCCACAACTACTGAAGCCCTCGTGCCTAGAGCCCATGCTCTCTGCAACAAGAGAAGCCACTGCAACGAGAAGCCCGCACGCTGCAACGAAGAGTAGCTCCCACTCACCACAACTAGAGAAAGCCCGTGCACAGCAACGAAGACCGAATACAGCCAAAAATAAAAACAAATAAAATTTAAAAAAAGAAATAGTAATAAAAGCATATTATTAAGAAAAATGAGGGTAACTACCAGAATAACTAAAATCAGACACATGTAAAAGTTTTTATTTCTGGGTTGGGGAACTGAGAGCTGAGAAAGGTGGGGCTTTGTGACAAAATGACACATTGGTTGTCATTTTGCCCCTCTGTACTGTTTTTGATTTTAAAAATTATATGTATATATTGCTTTGATAAAACATAATTTAAAAAGAAACAAAAAATAGGTAGTTCCCTGGTGGTCCAGTGGTTAGGACTTGGCACTTTCGCTGACGTGGGCCTGGGCTCAATCCCTGGTTGGGGAACTAAGATCCTGTAAGCCACACAGTGCGGCAAAAAAAAACCCAAAAAACAAAACAAACGGTATTCTAATCATTGGCATGAATCAAAATCATAAAAGTTATGGGCACAGATAAAAAAGAAATTTATTCTTCCATATAAATTTTAGAATCATCAACTTGAATTATATGAAAAATTCTTTGGTTATTACACTATATTTAGGAAGCAATTTGGAGAGAATTGACGTTTTTACACTATTGAACTTCATTTATTTATTTATATCTTCTGTTATGTCCCTAAGTAAAATTTTAACTTTTCCCATCCAATATACATTTCTCATTATTTTATTCCTGGATATTTTATTTCTATTATGAGTAGTATCCTGTTTTCCCTGTTACATATGTTCAGTATACCAGGAAAAACAGTTATCATCATTTATCATCTGAGTACAATGGGCTCTTTATTTTTCTATAATCCAATGAGTTTTTTTCATTTCTACACCATCCCTTTCCTTCCAGTCACCTTTATATATACACCTAATGTTAGCATTGTCCACTTAGAAACTATATCAAGTAATTATTGGAACATAAACATCATAAAAGATGAAAGAATGCTGTGGTCACACATCCTTTTTGTAAAACAGCTCGGTTCTTGTAACAAATAATTGTTCAGTGAAGTCCTTCCTTCTTGAATAAGTACCATATTTCCTTTTTCTTGTTAGAAATATACTGTTCATTCATCAGTTCTTAAATGTAAGAAAACTTATCTAGGATATTGACAGCTGAAAATTCAGTCTTGAGATTTTACTTATGTGATTAATTTCACCAGTATCACTAGATTTAGGTTTAATAATATCTCTCTACCATTCATCCATTGTCTTATTTAGTCTTTTCTAGCATGAATATTGGTGAATAATGTAATAGTTCCTAGGGTGATGAAATAGCAAATGTGTCAAGATATAGGAAGAACAAGATTGTAACATATCTTAGACTTGTAAAAGGGTCCAATGGACCCATATGGTAATTGCATATCCTATTTTATCCTATTATTTAAAAAATAAGTAAATTTTACCTTTGATATTTTAAAGACCTCTAAGAAAGAATAATAATCATGAAATATTCATTATGACAAATAGAAGTGCTCAAAAAACCCTCAAAACTAAAATTGGGTCTAATGGACCCTGAGTCTATGCCAAGGAATGACCAGCAGGTGGAGCTAAATGACTAGAAAAAGTATAGTTTGGCTACATGTACCTTAAAAAGGAGGAAAAAACACTTGCTGTTTGAAAAGTGTGTATAGAGGCTAAAGTAAGATAAGAAAAAGATTAAAAGAAAAAAATTCCATGAAATGAGAAAAGAACAAGAGAAGACTCTTAAGAGATATTTTAGAAAAGAATGAAAATGGGAAGGAGATATTGTACCTTGCCAATAGAAGCCAAAACATCTGTTATATTTTATTTAAAAATCACTATTTAAATTCAGGGAACTGAAATAAATTTTAACAGAATATTTTAATATTAATATTTCCTACTAAAATGACAAAAGATACTTTTTTTTTTTTTTTTTTTTTTGTGGTACGCGGGCCTCCCACTGTTGTGGCCCCTCCCGTTGCGGAGCACAGGCTCCGGACGCGCAGGCTCAGCGGCCATGGCTCACGGGCCCAGCCGCTCCGCGGCATGTGGGATCCTCCCAGACCGGGGCACGAACCCGTATCCCCTGCATCGGCAGGCGGACTCTCAACCACTGCACCACCAGGGAAGCCCGACAAAAGATACTTTGATTCTTTTTAATATATTTATTTGTTTTAGTCTGACATGGATTAAAATTCCTCCCTTGGACCAAATTTTAAATATTTGTTTTAATGTGAATCTTTCTACCACTTCATCCATCTGATTTACTAATTATTTACTAAAAGTATAATTTTCTGCCTCAAACCCAAAATTCTTCTTTTAAAAAAGTAACTTTTGGGACTTCCCTGGTAGCACAGTAGTTAAGAATCCTCCTGCCAATTTAGAGGACACAGGTTCGAGCCCTGGCCCAGGAAGATCCTACATGCCGCGGAGGAACTAAGCCCATGAGCCACAACTACTGAGCCTGCACTCCGGAGCCCATGAGCCACAACTATGGAAGCCCGCGCACCTAGAGCCCATGCTCTGTAGCAAGAGAAGCCACCACAATGAGAAACCCGCACACCATAACAAAGAGTAGCCCCTGCTTGCCACAACTAGAGAAAGCCTGCGTACATCAACAGAGACCTGACACAGCCAAAAATAAATAAATAACTAAATAAATATTTTTTTAAGTAACTTTTTATTTATTTTTTTTACAACTTTATTGGAGTATAATTGCTTTACAATAGTGTGTTAGTTTCTGCTTTATAACAAAGTAAATCAGTTATACATATACATATGTTCCCATATCCCTTCCCTCTTGCGTCTCCCTCCCTCCCACCCTCCCTATCCCACCCCTCTAGGTGGTCACAAAGCACCGAGCTGATCTCCCTGTGCTATGCGGCTGCTTCCCACTAGCTATCTATTTTACGTTTGGTAATGTATATATGTCCATGCCACTCTCTCGCTTTGTCACAGCTTACCCTTCCCCCTCCCCATATCCTCAAGTCCATTCTCTAGTAGGTCTGTGTCTTTATTCCTGTCTTACCCCTAGGTTCTTCATGACATTTTTTTTTCTTAAATTCCATTTATATGTGTTGGCATATGGTATTTGTTTTTCCCTTTCTGACTTACTTCACTCTGTATGACAGACTCTAGGTCCATCCACCTCATTACAAATAGCTCAATTTCGTTTCTTTTTATGGCTGAGTAATATTCCATTGTATATATGTGCCACATCTTCTTTATCCATTCATCCGATGATGGACACTTAGGTTGTTTCCATCTCGGGGCTATTGTAAATAGAGCTGCAGTGAACATTTTGGTACATGACTCTTTTTGAATTATGGTTTTCTCAGGGTATATGTCCAGTAGTGGGATTGCTGGGTCATATGGTAGTTCTATTTGTAGTTTTTTAAGGAACCTCCATACTGTTCTCCATAGTGGCTGTACCAATTCACATGCCCACCAGCACTGCAAGAGTGTTCCCTTTTCTCCACACCCTCTCCAGCATTTATTGTTTCTAGTTTTTTTGATGATGGCCATTCTGACCGGTGTGAGATGATATCTCATTGTAGGTTGGATTTGCATTTCTCTAATGATTAATGATGTTGAGCATTCTTTCATGTGTTTATTGGCAGTCTGTATATCTTCTTTGGAGAAATGTCTATTTAGGTCTTCTGCCCATTTTTGGATTGGGTTGTTTGTTTTTTTATTATTGAGCTGCATGAGCTGCTTGTAAATTTTGGAGATTAATCCTTTGTCAGTTGCTTCATTTGCAAATATTTTCTCCGATTCTGAGGGTTGTCTTTTGGTCTTGTTTATGGTTTCCTTTGCTGTGCAAAAGCTTTGAAGTTTCATTAGGTCCCATTTGTTTATTTTTGTTTTTATTTCCATTTCTCTGGGAGGTGGGTCAAAAAGGATCTTGCTGTGATTTAGGTCATAGAGTGTTCTGCCTATGTTTTCCTCTAAGAGTTTGATAGTTTCTGGCCTTACATTTAGGTCTTTAATCCATTTTGAGCTTATTTTTGTGTATAGTGTTAGGGAGTGGTCTAATCTCATACTTTTACATGTAGCTGTCCAGTTTTCCCAGCACCACTTATTGAAGAGGCTGTCCTTTCTCCACTGTACATTCCTGCCTCCTTTATCAAAGATAAGTTGACCATATGTGCGTGGGTTTATCTCTGGGCTTTCTATCCTGTTCCATTGATCTAAATTTCTGTTTTTGTGCCCGTACCATACTGTCTTGATTACTGTAGCTTTGTAGTATAGTCCAAAGTCAGGGAGCCCGATTCCTCCAGCTCCGTTTTTCATTCTCAGAATTGCTTTGGCTATTCGGGGTCTTTTGTGTTTCCATACAAATTGTGAATATTTTTGTTCTAGTTCTGTGAAAAATGCCAGTGGTAGTCTGATAGGGATTGCATTGAATCTGTAGATTGCTTTGGGTAGCAGAGTCATTTTCACAATGTTGATTCTTCCAATCCAAGAACATGGTATATCTCTCCATCTATTTGTATCATCTTTAATTTCTATCATCAGTGTCTTATAATTTTCTGCATACAGGTCTTTTGTCTCCTTAGGTAGGTTTATTCCTAGATATTTTATTCTTTTTGTTGCAGTGGTAAATGGGAGTGTTTTCTTGATTTCACTTTCAGATTTTTCATCATTAGTGTATAGGAATGCCAGAGATTTCTGTACATTAATTTTGTATCCTGCTACTTTACCAAATTCATTGATTAGCTCTAGTAGTTTTCTGGTAGCATTTTTAGGATTCTCTATGTATAGTATCATGTCATCTGCAAACAGTGACAGCTTTACTTCTTCTTTTCCGATTTGGATTCCTTTTGTTTCCTTTTCTTCTCTGATTGCTGTGGCTAAAACTTCCAAAACTATGTTGAATAAGAGTGGTGAGAGTGGGCGACCTTGTCTTGTTCCTGATCTTAGTGGAAATGCTTTCAGTTGTTCACCATTGAGGACGATGTTGGCTGTGGGTTTGTCATATATGGCCTTTATTATGTTGAGGAAAGTTCCCTCTATGCCTACTTTCTGCAGGGTTTTTATCATAAATGGGTGTTGAATTTTGTCAAACGCTTTCTCTGCATCTATTGAGATGATCATATGGTTTTTCTCCTTTAATTTGTTAATATGGTGTATCATGTTGATTGATTTGCATATATTGAAGAATCCTTGCATTCCTGGAATAAACCCCACTTGATCATGGTGTATGATCCTTTTAATGTGCTGTTGGATTCTGTTTGCTAGTATTTTGTTGAGGATTTTTGCATCTCTGTTCATCAGTGATACTGGCCTGTAGTTTTCTTTCTTTGTGACATCTCTGTCTGGTTTTGGTATCAAGGTGATGGTGGTCTCGTAGAATGAGTTTGGGAGTGTTCCTCCATCTGCTATATTTTGGAAGAGTTTGAGAAGGATAGGTATTACCTCTTCTCTAAATGTTTGATAGAATTCACCTGTGAAGCCATCTGGTCCTGGGCTTTTGTTTGTTGGAACATTTTTAATCACGGTTTCAATTTCAGTGCTTCTGATTGGTCTGTTCATATTTTCTATTTCTTCCTCATTCAGTCTCAGCAGGTTATGCATTTCTAAGAATTTGTCCATTTCTTCCAGGTTGTCCATTTTATTAGCAGATAGTTGCTTGTAGTAATCTCTCATGATCCTTTGTATTTCTGCAGTGTCAGTTGTTACTTCTTTTTCATTTCTAAATCTATTGATTTGATTCTTCTCCCTTTTTTTCTTGATGAGTCTGGCTAATGGTTTATCAATTTTCTTTATCTTCTCAAAGAACCAGCTTTTAGTTTTATTGAACTCTGCTATCCTTTCCTTCATTTCTTTTTCATTTATTTCTGATCTGATCTTTATGATTTCTTTCCTTCTGCTAACTTTGGTTTTTTTGTTTGTTTGTTTGTTTTTTGCGGTATACGGCCCTCTCACTTTTGTGGCCTCTCCTACCACGGAGCACAGGCTCCGGACATGCAGGCTCAGCGGCCATGGCTCACAGGGCCAGCCGCTCCGCGGCATGTGGGATCTTCCCGGACCGGGGCACAAACCCGTGTCCCCTGCATCGGCAGGCAGACTCTCAACCACTGCGCCACCAGGGAAGCCCTTTTTATAGCATTTTAATCAATTAAGAGTTATTGATTCATTTTATGTGCTTTGCACTTTGCTGAGTATTATTGATATTAATGTAAATAATTAGTGGCCCTCATAAAGTTTAAAATTTAATTGAAGAGAAATAAATTGATGATGAGAGTGCACTAAAGTGCTAATGGTGTGAGTGAGATTTGGAGTAGACCATAAAGGATGATGAAGATTTGATTTTAGAAAGCAGAGACGGGAGGGTCTTTGTGAACAATAACCCAGACATGAATGCAAGATAGGTGAAGAATGAAGAGCTTAACCATTTTATAACAGAGTATATATTTGGGATAATGGGAAATTAAGTAGAATAGAAGGAGATGGTCATCAGTAGTCCAGGAAGTTTAGAATTGATGAAGTAGACAATAATATACCCATATCAATTTCACATATATCAGAAGATGTAATCAGTATTTTAGGAAGTGGAGTGGATTAGAGCAAGGAGAAGGAAGATCAACTTAGAAGGATTTTATAGAACTTTGGAAAATGTATCTTAGATGTAGCCTTCAAAGAATGCCTGTGCCCTTTGGCCCAGTAATTCCATTTCTAAGACTTCTAGGAAGATATTCCAAAATGTGTGGTGTCTGAAGGACAGAGAACTGGATCATGGCAACAGTTGAAGTAACTTGTTTTTCTTTCATGTATTCTTGCTTCCTGGTACCTTTTTCTTCCACATCCCATTGAGCCCAGGGGTGGGGGATTTTACTACAATCTGACAGTGATTGGGTTCCCATGAGTTGAAAGATCTGGGATCCCTTGGTGTAGGCATAGATTCTTAATCAAGCCTCTATAGAACTGTAGAGAGTTCATAGTTGAGTTCTGGGGTTCTTGAATTTTCTGAAATTATATGTAAGATTTTGGATTATTTATTTTTCTAGAGCGAGTTTCTGATTCTGAAAGATGTCTGTGACCCACCCAAACTAATAACATTGCTTAAAAGATGAACTTTCTACAAAGTCTCCATCTTATCTCTTTAGAAGCTGCTGAAACCAAGTAGAAAGAAGACAAGTGATTATTGAGCCATATGAAATTGTCAAAATTTCATTTGGAGTTTTTGACATATAAAAACATCAGTTTCAAATGATCCAACCTAATATATCCTTAAATAACTTTTTTACACTTTTAAAATGTAAAGGTATTCACTTTAGGAATGTAGATACTAGTTAAGCAGTATATATTCAATTTTGTGTTTAAATATACTTATTTAAAAATTACTTATGCAGTATTAGGAGTATTTCTCCTTTGTATTTAAGGTTTTTACTGTGGTAAAACAAGGACAGGGAAATGGTGGAAAGAGAAATGAAAGGTAGGAAAACCAAAAAAGTATATGGTGTAATACAAAAATAGCAAATAGATTCAAATTATTCACTAACTTTAATTGTTGGTTAAGCTCTGCTCAGATCTCTTTGATAATGCAAATTGTCAGGCCCTGTCTGGCTCAAGGGTACAAAGCACCGTAATGAATCTGCCCTGTCTGTTGTGTCTACCATGAGCATGAGAGAGCTGAGCGTTGTAACTCAGACCACTCGTTTGTTGTTCCGTTAATTACATTGATTTAATCAGAATTTCTGTGTTAGCCAGAGCATTACATTTCTTCCAATGATGTATTGTATGACTGTCATAAGTGGAGCTTGGCAGTTGAAACTTTGAGTCAAGAAAACCAAATTTAATTATAAGTTATTTCTTGGAAGAGTTCAGATAACCAGCAGTGATACAGTTTGGCTCAGAGTTTGTTTGTTTGTTTCTTTCTCTCTTTCTTTACTCAATTTTCACCATCCTTTTATTTTCAATTAAGCAAAGAACCAAGAAAAAATGTAATTGAAATGAAGAAACGTTTTAAACCTAAAGCATTTTTTTTTCTTTTGTAGCTCGCTTTCTGATTCTAAACAGATCAACATTTTAAGAAAAGCAAGATCTTATATAAAACAGAAAAAGTATGATGAAGCAGTAAGTATGCAGGCCTTGTATATATAAATAGCTGATCATTCAGGTATGGGGAGGGGCAGGTATGGTGATGGAAGGCGCAGTGGGCCGGCCAGGGAGCTGTCCTGAACCTTTAAGGAAGGGTTGAATTTCCTAAGTAGCTGCTTTAGCCACATGGACATACTTCTCTTATTTCAGGTAATGTTATAGGTAAATTTTTTGAGGTTAACATTGGAAATGAACAATTGCTGTTCTCTATAATGAGAAAGTATATTCCAAGCTTCTGTCATCCAACTTATTTATGCATAATATTTTAGAACATGACATATCTGTACATTTAGAATTAGCTTCACACTATTAGAAATCTAATGGTTCATACTGAAGCTCTGACTTTTCCCAACTCCTACCCTACTATGTTTTTCATTAATTTTCTCTCTTTTAAGTGGTCATATAATTTTAAAGTAAGAAAGAATTCTATTTTGGTTTCTAAAATTTCCTAAGTAGTATGATGGCATTTCTAATGCTTATTTTTGTTATGGTTTTACAGTGGCAAGCTATTCTTCTCTACTAAAATATTAAGCTATTTTAATAATGTTTTATAACTGATTTGGGTAATCTGATATGAGAAAGTCAAAAAATGTAAATGTGGGCATCTCCTATCAGGGACCTATATTAGAGAACCATTTCTTTCATGTGTCATTTGAAGATAATTTCCACAAAATGAATCATTCAGAATCATTTAAAATAATTGCATATCTCATAGATAGTTTGCATTTTAAATGTCCTTTTTTATCAAGATTTAGAAATTTATTTTATTCAGGAATTTTTCTTATACTTTGCAAGAAGATCCTTGAACAATCAAAATCTGTTTTTGATCAATAATCTACGATTACTTTAATAATTTTTCTTCCTTTGAAACTTAGATTTTCTTTGTCTTTGCATGTGGTGAGTTATATTTTTCTTTCACCATAGGTCTCCCTTTGCAAGGAGCTGATTAATCTTGCATTGAAAGGATTGTCCTACTATCACACTTATGACAGATTCTTTTTGGCTTTCAATGTCGTTCTTGGTTTTGTGGGATGGACATCTTATGTTTCTTTGCTGATCATCAAGTCTCACTGCAGCCTTAACAGAGGTGTTAGTAAAGAAGTCAAGGTATGTTCAGAAAGTATAATGAAGATTCAGATGATGGTGTAAAATCATAAGACTAAGGAAAGAAATTATATCAAGTTAACTGCAGTGAGTTCATATAATGTACATGCTGTACTAAGCTAACTCTTTCATTTGCTTTTGTTGTACTGGGTCTTTTTTTCTCAGTAATCTCTGTTTCTTTAGTTGGAAAAAAGGTGTATCAGTAATAATGGTCCTGTAACTTAAGAGGCTATAAAGATAGCTGTGTAATTTACATTTGCCTATGGCATTAACTGTGTTGTATTTCTGTTTATATTTTATAATTATTTAGCATGTTATAAGTATTCCGTATCTTTCTACAGTACAGGTGATCAGAAAACAGTTTCAAAGCAATATATTTATTTATATATTTATCTGATATTAAGTTTAGGAGCTGGAAAGAAATAAAATCACTTATTCAAAATGTTCCTTTTAAAATAATATACATTTTTCTGGAACTATCCTTACCTTTTTCATCTTTCTAAAATTCTTTTTTTTTTTTTTTTTTTTTTTTTGTGGTACGCGGGTCTCTCACTGTTGTGGCCTCTCCCGTTGCGGAGCACAGGCTCCGGATGCGCAGGCTCAGCGGCCATGGCTCACGGGCCCACCCGCTCCGCGGCATGTGGGATCTTCCCGGACCGGGGCGTGAACCTGCGTCTCCTGCATCGGGAGGCGGACTCTCAACCACTGCGCCACCAGGGAAGCCCTCTAAAATTCTTAAATACAGATTTCCAGAACTTTCTATATATCCTCATTTTAAGAATTAGTCCCTAGTTTACTGTACTTTCGATGCCAAAAAAACCCCGCTCTTTAATAATACTTTATACAACTGAGAAAATATAACAGTACATATATAGTTTAACTATATTAAAACACTTTACTCTTTTAAAATATATTACTGTCATTTACCAGGGATAATACGCCTCTTCCATCTCCTTTGCTTCATTCTCTAATGGTTATTACCATGTCCAAATCCTCTAAAAAGTAATATACCTGAATGGTGTATTATTAATAATAATAGTCTACAGACATCTCCAGTGGTAACTTTTTTCAATTTTATACTTTATTTTTCTGTAATGGAAGGAAGAGCAGTAGTATTTATTCCATTTCTTTATAATGCTGTAATGCATCTTAAATAATTTACCCCAAGTAATTTTCATTATTTGAATGTATGTGAAATTGGCTAGAGTAGAAATCATTTCTTACGTGGTAGGAAAAGAGACAAAAACAAACGTGTTTTAGTGGAGGATATAACTAGGCATTCAGCTGGGTATTTGAAATCTATTTTGCCACTTTAAACGTAACAGTGCTGGAAGTAGGCACTATAATTTTTCTGTATAAAAGAGGAAACTGAAGCTATTTAAGTAATTTGCAAAAGGCCATTCAGCTAGGATGTGGAGGAACTGAGATTTGAGTCCAGAGTAGTCTAATACCAAACGCTGCCTTTTGGTATTTGTCTTGACGTTTTGGGTTATTGAGAAGGCATATGATGTCTTTAGATTGTTGTGTCAGCAGATTTCACAGCTGATAGTTCTTTATTCGTTAATCTGATAATGCAGAGAATATTTGTGTATACAGCACAATGCGAGATGCTTCATGGGATACACCAAGAAATACACAATTCAGATACAAAATTACAAGCTTCTCAAGGAGCTTGTCATTAAATAAAGTGGGTAAAATATGTGTACACATAGCCACCTTATCAAGTATAGATCATATACTACGCTATATTACATAAGACAACAAATGTTTGACAACTTTAATATAAAATGTTAAGTGAATGTGATACAATGACTATCATATTTTAAATAAAGAAAATCTCACTTTAGCTAGGGTGATGATAACAGGAAAAAATAAGTCTTGGTGGATATTTAACAGTCAGAATATAGGGAGAGGATAAAAAATAAAGCAAATTGAAGAATAGAAATAGGGGCAGGGATGGGAAGATGTGTTTTTATGCTGGGCTAATAAGTAATATTTATTCAACTGCACTATTCCAGGACTGTCCTGGGTGTTGTACATGTGTTATTTAGTTAAGCTTAATACTACCCTCAATTTAATGGTTATGATTCTCATAATATGGATGGGGGAATTTAGGCTCAGAGAGATAAATGTTTTCCTCAAGGACACACTGGTGTCCTTGAACTCTCATACTTCAATTCATGCTCTTTCTATACCATGCTGCCTTCAAAATAAATAGTTCAGCTTGGGGGGGATTTGGGAGGTTTGTTCAAGGGCCTAATAAGAGATGATACTGATAATGTGGATTAGGTGGAAGTCATCAAAGGCCTCAAATGCTAGACTATAGAGTTTAGACTTTCTTTAGTGCAGAGCTGGTCTATCACTTAGAGTTAAACCAGAGAAATAGACCAGTAGGATCTCTGTATTAAGAAATCTAGTGTAAGGAATTGGCTCATGTGACTGTGGGGCTAGTTAGGCAGGTCCTAAGTTCAGAGGTCAGGCCATGAGGAAGGGCATACTGGAACTTGCAGGCAGGAGCGGAAGCTTCACTGCACAGGTCCCGTTTCGTCTTCAGGGAGCCCTCTGTTCTGCTCTTAGAGCCTTTTGTGAGTCAGGCTCACTGTGACTGTTCAGGATACTCTCCCTGAAGTCAACTGATGATGGACTTTAATCACATCTACAAGATATTTTCACAGCCAACAGCTAGGTTAATGTGTGATCGAATAACTAACTGGGGTCTGTAGCCTAGCCAAGCTGAGCGTTAGAGCTGAGGTTGTTACAAGCATCTCGAACCCGTTGGTTCTGGTGGCCAAAACGTGTTCTGATCCTTCGTCAGCGAGAGTTTATAATCTCGTGACGTGACAGCATGTGCAGGAAGCATCAGTTGCCCGAAGCTACAGCATCACCCGAAGGGAGGCTTGGAGGGCCATCAGGGCGTGAGAAGACCGCAGCCGTGCGCGCGCTAGAGGGTGATGCTTGCAGCGGGGGAGTAGGGAGCCTTCACCGAGGTAGTCGTTGCCAAAGTCAAATCTTAAAGGGTGAGTCGGATGGCCCGATGGAGACGGGGAAAAAGGCGCAGGGAGAGCAGCACCTGCCAGATGAGGAGTGAGGTAGCATGGCCGCTTGGCAGGCCTGCAAGTCACTGATGCGGCTGGACTCTAGAGGGCCCCGGGGGGAGCGAGAGATGAGCTCACAGCAGATTCGACCCTCCACTGCCAGATGAGGAAGCAGAGCTTGAGACAAGCTAAACGGTTTAGCCAAAGGGACAGCAAATAGAACAGCAGTGCTGAATTAAATTGAGGTCTGACCCCAAAGTTTCTGGCACTTCTCCATGACAGTGTCCCCCAGATTCTACAGGTTTATCACTCTTACACACAGCTCTGCAGTGAACATGCTCTTTAAAGGTAATTTGCCATCATAGCTCCTCCTAATTGAACTCTGCATTTAACTTCTATCTACTCTTCTCCTTTGCTTCTGCTAGTTCAGATGTCTTTTGCTTTAGAACTGAATGTCCTTATTGTGCCACGTGCTTCCCTTATTCTCTCACTACTTAGGGAAATCACAAAATGTTAACCCCTTAAACCAAGTCCCAGGATTCCGTCTCCACCTGTATGGTTTAAACTCCTCATAGGCCAGCACCTAGTACAGAGCGTGGCGTAGACTGTGCGACTGAATCATGGTTAGTTGGCTGCAGGAGTCATGACAGTGCACACAGCATGGTTCAGGTGGAAAATGTTCCCCATTCCTGTTATTGAAAATCCTTTCCATTTTTACTTTAGCTGAACTGAATTCTTTTTCATTTGGTTTCCTACAAGTAGATGTCTATTTGTAATGTCGATTACTTTATGTATCAAAGGATTGGATAATTATACGATATTGTACTGACTCTAGAAAATCCCTCGAGTGTCTTTTTTTTAGGTACTCTTTAAACTTATTTTCTTATTATTTTACTATCCTCAGAGTGATGTGAAACCAGTCCCAATTCCTCAAGTGAATACCTGCCTCAGGCACCTTGAGCTTTAGAGACTCTACCTGTCCATATCTGTTTGAGACTTGCTCCTTCTTCTTCCATCCCCTTGCTATGGGACCTCCATTTCCAGTGCTAGTCACTGAGAGGTTTCTGTAGTGACTTTTGGGACTAATGCAGAGAGGTAGAGGAGGAGAGAAGAAAAATAAAGGTGATAATGGTAGCCATTATTTATTAAGCAGTAGTAATATTCTGGGCATTTTGTTAAGCTCTTTTCATAATCTCATTTAAGCATTACTTGCCTTGATAAATAGATATGGAATTATTCTTCGCAATTTATAGATGGAGTAAAACTAAGCCTCAGAATCTGTTTTGTACTTTGCTCGTGGTCATACAGTGAGCACGTGACAGAGCCAGGATTTGAATTCTGATCTGTGTAGCGCCAAACTCTTCATCACAATGCTATGTCTCACCTTCCTTTTTTTTTTTTTTTTTTTTTGCGGTATGCGGGCCTCTCACTGTTGTGGCCTCTCCCGTTGTGGAGCACAGGCTCCGGATGCGCAGGCCCAGCGGCCATGGCTCACGGGTCCAGCCGCTCCGCGGCATATGGGATCCTCCCAGACCGGGGCACGAACCCGTATCCCCTGCATCGGCAGGCGGACTCTCAACCACTGCGCCACCAGGGAGGCCCTCACCTTCCTTTTTACAACTCTGCCCTAGTTTATTCTTGCTTCTTTACTTCCTTTCTGGGGACATTTTAGGCCAGAGGGGGGAGTTATAAGGGGGAAAATACCTCTTGCTTTTCCTCCCTAACCTCCCCTACTCCATAAGGTAATTCTTAATTCTCACCTTATTTAGTTTGGGTAGCAAAACAAGGGGGAAACAGAGAGAGAGAAAACAAGGCACGGAGGCAAGAGAGTACCATGTGACCCCTCCAGTCCTGTTTTTTTCTCCTGTGTGCTCTTAGCATCACAGCTTTCCATAAGTGTGTTCTTGTTCCAATCATTGGCATTTCTGTCCCTGACCCTCGCATCATTACTCCTGGCCCAGAGCACCCACGGCCTGTGGAGGCCGTCACTGGTGATTTACATGGAGGAGCTCCTTTCTTGTTTGGCAGGTGTTTGGGAGAGAAGATATGACTGAATGAACCTACTGTGGCTGGGTGATGGAGAGAGAAGCGTGGGCAGCATGTCAAGTTGAAGTTTGAATAGATAGAATCATTGTTCCAAATGAAGATTAGGTCCCACAGTTTATGGTAGATTAAATGGGCTTTTGTGGGCTTGTCAGTGAACTCAGTCAACATTTATAAAATTGTTACTAAGGAGAAATATGTTCAGAGTTCCGAAGAAGTTACTTGCAAACAAACTTTAGGAGCATAGTCATTTTAAATTGAGAATTACCTAATTGCAACAATTCCAGGCTATCCAGCTTTTTCTTCTATAATGTGCTTCTCCAATGACAGATTTTTTTTAAATACAGTTCTTAGATTAATCATCTAGTTGTAGAATCACTGAAAGAAAGTAATGTATTTTCTTTACTTTATAAAATCTCTTTTAAAAACCTATCAAGTAGCATGGGTTTGGAGTGTTTTCAATGTTTTGTTTAACTTTCAGAAACCAAGCCATCTCCTGTCATGTAGTTTTGTAGCTGTTGGCGTTTTACTAGCACTTTTCCTGCTGATTCAAGCCTGTCCCTGGACTTACTACATATATTGCTTGTTGCCGCTGCCAGTATGGTATGCGGTTCTGAGAGAGTAAGTAACACATCTTGTGGTCTTGTTTTTCGCTTCACTGACAGTTAAATCTGTATTTAAATGCATTAGATTTCTGTAGTGTAAGTCATGAAAGATAATTATAATACCCTCAAATCTCCAAGCCCTTTCATTTCATTCATAACAGCATAAACGTTGCATATAAACCGGCATTTTTTTTTCTTGGCCGCACCTTGAGGCCTGCAGAATCTTAGTTCTCCAACCCAGGATTGAACCCGGGCCCTCGGCAGTGAAAGCGCAGAGTTCTAACCACTGGACCTCCAGGGAATTCCCTAAACATCCTTTTTATTTTATTTTTCCCTTTTGACTTCATCTTGATTGCCCTGAGGTAGCACTGGCCTCATTCCCTTCTTTGTGTTAACTTTTTTTTTTTTTTTTTTTTTTTTTTTGCGGTACGTGGGCCTCTCACTGTTGTGGCCTCTCCCGCTGCGGAGCACAGGCTCCGGACGCACAGGCCCAGCGGCCATGGCTCACGGGCCCAGCCGCTCCGCGGCACATGGGATCCTCCCGGACCGGGGCACGAACCCGTATCCCCTGCATCGGCAGGCGGACTCTCAACCACTGCGCCACCAGGGAGGCCCTGTGTTAACTTTTATAAGAAAAATCTGGAGTAAAAATTAAATAATTAATATGGATTGTACTATGTCAGGAGTGACTTACGTTTTGAATTTGTCTCATCATCCCAGTTTCCAGTGTATCTTCGTGTTTCACAAAGCAATTTGCATGCTTTTGTTCCATACCTTTTTGCCCCTTCTTTCCCAGCTATCATGTAAACCTAGATGAATGAAAGTTCGTCATTAAATCCAGTCTAGTCATGTATACCTATAGGGGTTAGAGGAGATTATTCTTGTATGCTGTGGTTCTACCTTTAAGTGCTTGCTCACAAGTTGGACTTGAAATGGATTCTTATCATTGTAGGAAACATCAGAGGTAGAGCTCTCATGCAAGTTATAAACACTTTAAAAGAAAATCACTAAAATGTTGGGCTGGTTCATGTTCACAGGCAACGAGGGTCATGTTACAGATCGTGTTGATTTCTATATTTGCACCAGTAATCTAGAATTTAAATTTAGTCTTGGGCATCCTTTGAGCAAACCAGATGCCGAAAGCAGACCAGGGAATGACAGCCCAGAATAAGGGTGTTGTCAGGGTTGGCGAGCATGTTGCAATGACACAATGTGGTTTCTTTTCTAATTTTTGTTACCTCCAGCTTTGACCACCTCTTCTTTATATGAAAAATAAAAATTAATATTAAAATATTTTAAATGTTAACATTTTTAAAAACAAGGCAAAAAGACACTGACAAAAGAACAGACTGTTACTTCTCCATTTGAAAGGAATAGTGTTGCTGGATGTACATATTTAAATTGGATTTTTTCCTAATGTCATTTGCTCTGGCTTAAAAATTTTTAGAATGAAAGGTGTTATCCAAAATTCCCTCCTAAATTGTTAAATGTTCTATTTATGAAGAACACATATACATTTAAATTTTAAGGACAGATTGATTTTGAAAATATGTTGTATTCTATCTTTATCTTTTTGATAGATTATAAAGAAAATAAAACATAAAAATTCACTTTTCTTCTAGAAATAATCTAAATGATTTTACAAAATCATCACTGTTGAGAACAAAAGAAACATTCTCCTTTTGACTGGTGTTAGCTTTTCTTTCCTAACATGGCACCTTAATCGTTTTGATGACATTATGTAACCATTATTTTCAATCAGAAAAAGGTTAGAAACCAAGTGATACTGACTTTTTATAATTGCCTACTTAATAATGCACTACCAATGCTAAAAGAATTTTTCCAGTGATGAAATGTAAAAAGGACTCAAGTATTTAATACATTTTTAATGGTTATGAATTCACATTTAATTACAATTAGTGTACAATTAGTGACATCTTAAACTGAGTTTGGAAAAGGTTATTTCACCCAGTGAAAAAGTGCAATTAAGATTTTCTCTACCTAGACTAGGAAAACAGACCTTTATTTTATTAAGACAGTTGAGATTTCAATATAAAATTAACTTTAGTGAATTTTAAAAATGTTCTCTATGTTTATTCATTTGGGTTTATTGTATTTTATTTCTGATGTTGTATCTGTAATTGTATGTGCCCATGTTTAAACTAAGATCCAATAAGACTCATTTATTGTCATTAATGTTTATAAAAAAAACAAGCAAATTAATGTGATCATTATCAACATAATTCAGAAGTTACATTTTTCCTAGAATACTAGGTATCAAAAAAAGATTTACGTAAGTAAAGCCATTGAAACAAATCTGTTGGAGATTATCTTAGTTTTTAAAAAATCTATGAATTGAAAATTCCCTGATTTCTATGCACAAAATTTTTATTTTTTACTATATGAGAACTAATTTTTTTATATTCAATATAGGTTATTAATAATCTTTTTATAAATAATCTTGTTAAACAGATTTCCAGTTATTCAAGGCTTGGTCACATTACTGTTGACCTTCCCTCCAAGTCATTTTGTTGGATACCTGTTACTCTTTATCCTGGGAGTTGAAGTATTAGTAAGTAATTTACCACATTACCACATTTTCAGGTCTCTTTCATACACATGTAACTCCTTTGAAATGACCTCATTTTCCCTTTCTTCTTTGGATTGCGTTACTAGGTTCTCAGTTTTTTCTACCGCTATATGCTTACAGCTGGACTCATTGCGTTTGCAGGTTGGCCATTTATCACTCCACTGTGGACTCGAGCAAAGGTATAAGTACTCACTTTGAAATTAGGCAGATTCATAGCGGCTTTGTTTTGATATGCATTTAACTCAGGGAATTACTCATTTTTTTAAGAAAAGGGTAGAATGTGACCTTACATAAAGATCCTGATCCTTTTGACAGGAGGACTGATGTTGACTTTAAGGTTTCAGTGATTCATGCAGACTTTCATATCAAAGTGAACTGGTCTTGTGGTGATTGAAATACTCAAGAAGCAGAGCTGATTTGTCCATCTCTGAAGCACTTCCTAGATTCCTTTAGGCTCAAATACCTAAATGCCACAGAGGAACTGCCCAGAGCAGTGCGGTGGCATGAGAGGCCACACTCTGGACTCAAGTCCGAGGAGTCACCTCCCTCCTGGTCTCTAGCCACCACAGTCTTTCTCTGGAGAAGTATTTATTCATGATAGATTATTTTAAAGTATAATTACTCCTGATTTTCTGCCTTTAACTAGGTAGGTAATTACAGTGTGCTTCTACAAAGAATACTCTCATGTTTCCACTTTGATACTTTTTCGTGGAGGTAGCAGGAAGATAGAAATACCTTCTTTCTACTCTATGAGAACCTACAAAATTTTCCAATTAATGGGACTATTGATAATTTTTTTGTCTTAATCTAATTACAGAAGTATTTTTACTTATTTCCCTCCTGGGCACAATCATTTGATTATGATTGCAGGCCAACTTTCTTAAAGATGTCATCAATATATGGTAGAACACAAATTGAATGAAGTGCTTGCTTTGAAACAGCAGACCTGAGTGTAAATCCTGGCTGCTTCATTTACTAGTAATAGATCTGGTGCTACTTACCCTTTGCCATCTCTGAGCTCAGTTTCCTCATCTGAAATACTGTGAATAATACAGCCTACCTATTGAGGTTATTGTGAGAATTAAATGAGATAATGCCTATATCATACCTAATATAGTGCCTACTATATAACAGATCCTTCACAAATAGTAAGTATATTACTTTTTAAAGTAAACAGATGTAAGGCTTTGAATTTTCCTTTTAGTTTCATAGCCATGTAGTCTGTGAAACACTGAAGACAGTTTTTGTACCATAATTGTCTAAAGATAACTTTTTTCTTTATTTTAGAGCACCTCACTGAGTTGGATTTTCTTCTGTTTGCTCCTGGCAGTGTTCCCACTTATGCCTGTTGTAGGACGAAAGCCAAATATCTTTCTAGTGTATGCACCATATTTTAACTTTTCTTTTTAATGTAATTGTTTTTATTAATCATCACTATGAAATATGAACCAAGTCTTGGCCATGAGTTTAAAATCATGTGAACAAACTAGAAGTTAAGATACTAATATCAAACCATTAGTCATAATTTTGGCTCAGGCTCTGAGAGGCATTAAAACTCCCTGAAGATGCTTCTGGACCTTCATAAAAAATGAAATTGTGCCAGTGATAACTTAAAATGCCAAGAATTTTTTAAAGGTCTAGAAGCCTTTGTATGTTTTATATATTGGGAGATCAGTAAAAGGTTTCACATGAAAAAATGTTCTGTTGCCAAAATTAAAAGGTCTAAAAGCCACTGATGATTGATGCAAACTCTCTTTTCCTTTGATCATGTCCACATTTTAAATGTCTGAGAAAAATGAAATTCTCTTCTATTCTAATCTGAACATAAAGATCTCCATGGGAGGAAACTCTCTGTACCTTGACAGCTTTCTCATGTTTAATCACTTAAACTGTTAGAAAATTCTGTATACCTTGCCTGAATTCTCCATGCTGCTGTTATATTTATTTCTCCTCAATATATCCCAAGCAAATCTTTAAAATAATTTTAAATTTTAAAATAAACCAATTTTAAAATAATTGGTTACATTTGTTTTTAACTTTAAAGTTATTATGTAATCTAATGGCTGTGTGTGTGTGTGTGTGTGTGTGCAGGCGCTTGGCAAATTAAATGATCATTATTTCATTTAACATTTCCTTTCTTATTTTCTAATCATGTAATCATCTTTGTTACTTTCTTTTGAACTTTGTGTAACCAACTTCCTTGATATTAGTCTCTTTCCACTTCAGGAACCATATTGTATCTGGTGTTCTTGAAAAAGTGTAATTTGTTGTTTCATTACTGTACCAATGCCTCACCCACATGCTACTTTTGTGGCCCCTCTTCCATCCTTCCCTTAGCCAGAAACAGCTGTGAAAAGCACCAACGTCAATGATAGAGAGGAACAATTTGTGGATTATAAATGTAGATTTTCCTTTTTGTATGAGTAGGTGCTCATAGTCAGAAAATGTGTGCTGTAGATACTGATATATTTGTTTAGCTATCTTTTATATTGTTTCCTGTAAATTTGTCCAAGTCAAGCTGAGAATTATGGTGTGTGTAAATGTTAAAAAAATCAAATTATAGAAATAAGATGAAGATACTTAAAAAATTGTGTGAAAAATTACAAATAACACCATCCCCACAGAATCTTTATTCTAAGATTTTTATTCTTACACCTGTGTATTCATTTTGTTACTTCATCTTGATTAAGCAAATGATTGAGAGGTTCTATGTTAGAGTAAAATATCTAATATTTTCATGTGATATATATTCTATAAATGTCTTAAGAAAATTTGAAATTGTGAATTGTGTTTTAAAACAGAGTGGGTGCAGGCTTGCTGGTTCTTCTGCTATCCCTGTTTGTTGTAACATCTGTCTTAAAAAGAAAAGATAGTTTTGTAAATGAAGAGCTGGTGTTACATCTATTACAGGTCAGTTGCAGATTTTCAACACTATGTTATACAAATGATACACTAAAATGTATCTTACAGTTGTATTTAATTATATTGTTCTTAAGATGCCATCCTGTTTTTTTTAACCTCAATACCAGGTATGAAATAGCAAAAAGGTCAACAGGAGGCCCCCCAAAAACACCTAGATAGCAGAGATTAAGGAGACATAAGAGTTATTGTCCAAAGAGTTGAACTGAAAACGACTTCCTCTGGTCTGAGATTCTGTGTTGTCCTAGTTTGGGTCAGGAAAAAAGTAAGCTCTTTGAAGTAAAAGCAGCTGCTTAGTATGTTTATATGAAGATTAGTCAGTTTAAGACTTCAGATGACATACTAGGAGAAAATAAACTTCACTTTGGTTGGTGGCTTTGGAGTGGTGAAAAGAACTTTGAACTTGACATTTCAAAATTGAGTCAATTCCCAGTTATGCTTTGTACTAGATGTGTGATTTTCAGTAATAGAACTTGTCTGTTTGTTTTTAATCTGTAAAGATAATATCCAGTAGGGTTGTAAGAGATTATTTGATGTCATATTCTGTAAAATGATAGCTTTAAAAGTAGATAAGAGTGGAAACCACTTTTTTTTCCTTTTCAACAATAAACAATAAACCACATCTAGAACACTGATAAAAAAAACTTATTTGAGTCTCCTCAAAAAACTTACTCAGAACAAAGCTGGGATAATAGTATTTCCAAGAACACTCAAAAATTAAAATATACAACACTTAAAAGATGTTAACTCATTCTTGGAGAACAACAGAGAACATATAAAAAGAGAAGTATTTTTGTCAAAGATCCTATCAAGCTATTGAAGCGTGTCTTTTCATTTTAAATGGTATACCGACTGGTTTTACACTAAACCATAGTAGCTTTGAAAAAATTCACCTATAATAATGAATACTTTGACAGAAGTGTGTGTTTCTGAATCTTACTCTGTAGGAGCAAAGAATACCATGTTAAAATTCTTACGGACTTTTTGAGAAATACCCCTAAGTATAAAGTAATTCCTTCTGACATTAACCTTATTAATTTGCACTCATTCCTCTATTGTGTACCATATATATTTTTTTATGATTCTAAGATTTGTGTCTTCTCACATTTTAATGTATCTAAAATGAGAATGTGTCTTACATTTGAAAGGATCCTAGAATTGTGTCATAGATTTATTGACAACAATTTTTCCTTCTTAATTCACTGAAAATATGGGTAAATTAAATGTATCTCTAGGATTTGGTGATCAGGTTGCTAATCTGATCTTTAAGAGAGTTTACTTTGTTCATAGCCATAATTTAGCTCATTTCTTAAACTGGCTATTAATCCGCTAATTCAGGGGTCGGCAAACATTTTTCTGACGTGCTAGATTGTACATATTTTAGGCTTGTGGGGCATATGGAAGTCTGTTGTCACTTTACAGCTCTACCATTGTAGGGCAAAGGGAGCTGTAGACAACATGTGAATGAATGAGAGTTACCATGTTCCAATAAAGCAATATTTCTAAAAGCAATAGTTTACCAACTCTACAGTAGTTTGTCTATATTCCCTAAAGAATATTGTACTCCTTGTATTCCTAGTACCAGTGAAAACTCAGGCCACAGATATGTATTGAATGAATAAATAGATATGACTGTTAGTGAGGGCCAGAGGTGGAAGACACTCAGCCATATATGCCAAGCTATATACATTTCACTCTCTGCACTTCCATGATTTAAGAAAACTTCAAGATTAATAACAAATATTTCTAAGTAAAAACAGTGTGATAATGTATGCCAAAATATTCCTGAAAGTGTAAAACACCTCATTCATGCTTGTGAAGGAGGGCTTTTGCTTAGTACAAGAATTCTGACTGTTTGCCTTAGCCACAAGAAGGTGAGCTGGTCCAATTTCAATAACATTTTGGCCAGATTCCAGTTGTTCAAGCACTTTTCTAAGTATTCTTTCTAATATATAAATTAGTCACTCACCACCTTCTCTTTTATTTACGTCTTCTGTGTTTGTTTTCAGATGCTAAGCACGGTGCTTTCCATGTGTGTTGTGTATGGCACTCATAATAGTCTACTCAAGAAACAAGGACTGCCTCTTATTAATCAGGTTGTTAGCTGGATAATATTAGGTAAGAGGTAAATCAAATCCAATGAGATAACTTTCCATCAAGTTACATCTTAAAATTACCCACTTACATCTGTATCATTGCTGTTGAAACAAATAATTTTGTTGTGGGAAAATAATACTAACGAGCTATTATTTCTGTCTCTTGTTGGAAGTTGACAAAGAAAGTTAGAACTTTTGTGAGCATTCATGTGTTATTAAGAATTACTTGATAGAATATTTATGACTTGATAATGAGGCTGTATATTTATTCGCACCTGATAAAAAGTGCTTCCAGAAGAGAAGAGGGTTTTGTGAAGAGATTCCTTTGCTGAAATTTCATGTCAATTCATAAATTCTCAGTTCTTACACAGGGACTAGGAAGCAGTTAAATTTTATCTGTATTTCCCTTGCTGAAAATAACATTGATTAGTCACCTCCCAACACATTACACATTTTATAAAGCTGATTATACTTTTTTTTTTTTTGGTACACGGGCCTCTCACTGTTGTGGCCTCTCCCGTTGTGGAGCACAGGCTCCAGACGCGCAGGCTCAGCAGCCATGGCTCACGGGCCCAGGCGCTCCGCGGCATGTGGGATCTTCCCGGACCGTGGCACGAACCGGTGTCCCCTGCATCGGCAGGCAGACTCTCAACCACTGCACCACCAGGGAAGCCCCTGATTATACATTTTAAAACGTATTCCTCTATAGTTCTTTTAAGAATATGCGTGTGGAGCAAACAGTTGTCATTTAAGGACTTAGCCTTTTCCTTCCAACTGGAAAACAGGAGCAAACTTTAAGTCCAGGTTTTTCATTAAAAAAAAGAAAAAGTTTGTAATGCCTATGAATGATATGATGTGCAATTTAACATTTATTTATTTATAAATGATTTTTGTTCGTTATTAAAAAAAAATCTTTGGATGGAACTTTATCTTAAAAAGACAATTAAGGGATAGGAGTGTTTGTCCTTGGATTGCTCTTAAAATCCAAGCAGAGGCTTAAAAATACAACAGGAAACGGACATGTGTCTCCTAAAGTTTTGATTTGCTCATTTTCTAAACACCTTGGTCATTGTATAAGTGGAAGTTATTCTTGGACAATAAGTGTTCTTGTATATATAACATTATTTTCACTGTGTAAACTTTATTTCATTTTGGGCATTATGTAGGCCTTCCCTTTTAAATTATCTTGATTACATTCATTCTGCATGACAATAGCAGAGACTGCTCTTTCATTTTAAAAAAATATGTTTAGTTTGTACTGTGTTCTGACACTATTCTGTTCTCTGAGAATAATAAATATGGAACAAGTCCCTGCCCTCCTGGAGCTTATATTCTGCAGGGCTGGGTGGTGGGGCTAGTATTCTAGCGGGGTATCTATATGTAATTGTCTCTCATATGACATGTTAGTTTTCAAATCCACAGAAAAATCAAAAATTATGAATGGCAACGATGACATTAAAGGGAAGTCTTTTTATTTTCCTGCATAACTTCAAAAATATGCAGTGTATATAACACACACCAGCATATAAACAATATGTCACCTAGGGATAAACCACATGACGAAGAGAAGCAAAGAAAACAGAATTTGTGTTCATATTATTGTACCTCACTTTTAAACATCTAAAACGTCTAAAAAGTTTAAAAAAAGAAATTTCCCAGAATTACAGAAAGTCATCCTCTACTTCATGTTCTTGTCCATCTGTGATTATGAGTGTATGTATAAAATTTTTTAAACATCATATTCAATATTTTTATCTATTCTACCATCCTTATATTAATTTTTCAGTTGACTTAATAATATCCTTTATGGTATTTTCCCTTTGTCTTTTATGACATTGACATTTTTGAAGAATATAGCCAATTAACTCTGGGAAAACTTATATTTTACCCATGAGTTATGCTGAGACATTCTAACCAAGAACAAGGGATGTCCTTTCACTTGTTCAAGTCTACCTTTGTGCCTTTAAAAGTAGTCTTCATAGTTTCCTTCATATAGGCTGGGAATGTTTCTTGTTAAATATATTCCTAAGTATTTTATCTTTTTTATTGTTGTTATAATGAGCTTTTCTCATTCATTGTATCTTCTAATTTTTTTTTTGAGTATAAGATGCTATTGATTTTTACATGTTAATTTTATATACTACTTCTTTACTGAATTTTCCTTTCTTGAGTTAGGTTTATCATTGACTCTCTAGGTAGAATTTTCCAAGTATACCATCATGTAATTTACAAATACAGATATGTATTTCCCCCTTCCTGTTCTTATTCCTCTCTTTTCTTTCATTTACTTGCATTGGCTAATACCTACAGAACAATGTTAAATAGTAGAGATAGTGAACCTCCTTGATTTTTTTCCTGATCTTAGTGGGAGTGTCTCTGAAGTCCCCCCATTTAAGACAAATGCTGGCTTTAGGACTGAGGTATATATATTTATCATGTTAAAGAAAGTACATGCTCTCCTGTTTTATTTAGGGTTTTTATTAAGAATGGATGTTGAATTTTGTCAAAGACATTTTCAACATCTATGGAGATAATAATATGGGTTTTTTTCCCTAGACCTGTTAATATGGTGCATAATACTAATAGATTTCCAGTATTGAACCATTCTTGCGTTTCTGATATAAACTCCTAAGATACATTTGATTATAATGTACTATTTTCTCATTGTAGCATTGGAGTTCATTTGCTACTATTTTTCCATCATAAATGATATTGTTCTTTAATTTTCTTTGGTGTTCTAAATTTATCAGGCTTAGTTATCAATGTTATATTTGCTACATAAAAAGAACTGTTTCTCTTTAATTTCTATACTCTGAAACAATTTATGTAGCACTGGGACTATCTGTTCTGTAAAGTCCTGAAAGAATTCCCCTGTGAAACTATCTGAATTTAGTCCTTTTTTGTTGGGTAGTCCCCTGATAACTTTGTATTTCTCTATGAAATTGGTCTGTTTAAGCTTTTTATCTCTACTGCGGTTAGTTTGGAAAGCTATATTTGCTTAAGGAATTTTCTGTTTCTTCTAGATTTTCAAATTTATTCATATAGAGGGATGCAAAGTAATCGCTTATGATTTAAAAAAATTCCTTCTGTATCATTAGTCATTTCCCTCATAATTTATTTTGTATATTTGCACTTTCTTCCTTTTCTTTGATTAACTTAGCTAGTGGTTTGTTCTTTTTGTTTATTTTCTCAAAGAACATGGATTTTGATTTACTAATTTGATCTACTGTTTTTCTGTTCACTACCTCATTAATTTTTGCTTTATCTTTAATTTCTAGTTTTATTACATTGTGTCTGAGAGTATTTTTTGTATCATTTTTACCTTATAGAACCTACTGATATTTTCCTTGTGCACTAGTGTATATGATTAACATTAGCATCCCATAGGTTTTAGTATGTTGTGTTTCCATTTTCATTTGTTGAAGTATCTTTTTATTTCCCTTTTAATTTCTTTTTTTGGTCCATTAGTTGTTCAGGAGTATGTTGTTTAATTTCCACATATTTGTAGATTTTTCAGCTTTCTCTTGTTGTAATTTCTAGTTTTATACCATTATAGTCAATAAAGATACTTGAAATGATTTCAGTCTTATTAAATTTGCTAAGACTTGTTTTGTGATCTATTATATGATCTGTCCTGGAGAATGTTCCATGCACAGAATGTGTTCTGCTGCTACTAGTTGGAATGTTATATAAATTTTTGTTAGATCCATTTGGTCTAATGTATGGTTCAAGTCTAATGTTTCCTTGTTGATTTTCTCTCTGGATGATCTATCCCTTTCTGAAAGTGGAATATTGAAGTCTCCTATTATTATTGTATTCTTGTCTATTTCTCCCTTCAGATCTATTAGTATTTGCTTAATATATTTAGGGGCTCTGATGTTGGGTGCATATATATTTATAGTTGTTATATCTTCCTGATCAGTTGACCCCTTTATCATTATGTAATGACTTTATTTGTCTGTTGTTATCATTTTTTGGCTTAAAGTCTATTTTATTTGATATAGCTATAGCCACCCTTCACTTTCTTTTGGTTTCTACTTGTATAGAATATCTTTTCCATTCCTTCACTTTGAGCCTATGTGTGTCCTTAAATCTGAAGTGAGTCTCTTATAGGCTGGACATATATTTTAAACAAGACATTTCCTCCTTGGGATTAGGAGAGCATCGGTACTAGAGGATGCCTACCATATGGTGCAATGCATGAAATAGTTGACTCATAGGTAGGTCAGCAGTATCTCCAGAGGTATCTTCCAAGCACTAATTCACTATAGTCTAGCTCCAGTGAACATTTTTTGCTAATGTGCTGGGATCCCTAAATGGGTTATATGTTATGCAACTGGTTCTAACTTATGTCACTCAGGATGGGGACTCTTATTTCCCTTTTAGCATCTTATCAATCCTTTACACAAAAGTCAAACAAATACAGAAAATACAGGTTGGTAAAACAGGTCTCATTTGAACTGCCTTTTTAAATAAATATTAAAATACTATTTCTTTCTGTTAAAATATATACCAGATGATGATAACGTTACTGGAACTACACTGAAAAAAAATCAGAAGTGATTCCTTTAAGATTACTGTAAATATAACTCACATAATCTTAAATCTTGCAGTGACTCAACTTTGAATGAGATTGTCTTTACATTTAACTTATTAGTAGATGTTGACTAGTAGTAATAATAGCACCTAGCAGTTATTAAGCACTTACTGTATCTCAGGCACTATGCTCAAAGAGCATTTTATAGGTGAAATTGTATTTAAACCTCACAACAACTTTATTCATTTCTACTTAACAGATGGAAATACTGCTTAGATCGATTAACAAACTTGCCTCATGGTTAAAGAGTTATAAGTAATTCAGCCAGGATGCCCTCCCAAGTTATCTGTCTTCATACTTTAGAGCATTTCATTCCACGCATATTGCCATCCTAGCCAGGAGGATTAGGAAATTATGCACATTTTCTTTCCAAAATAAAGATTGGGGAGGTTATGTTTTGCTACCCCCCCCCAATTTATTTGCTCTTCTCCCACTGAAGTAGTTGCTTTCTAATCCTGAGAAGAAAGATTACTTCACTTATTTGGTTTACTCTTATTACAACTGTCATGTGTGGTGAAGTCCTTGTCTCCTGTCTCTAATTTTCTAACTGGCACACTACAACTCTCAATGCATACTTTGCAGTGGGAAAACTTGGAGGAGGGAGTGTTTAGGAAAAATCAATTTCTGGGGAGTAAGTTGTCTTTGAACTAAATGTTTAATTAGGAGAAAAGTTGCTGAATCTTGAGTAATTTTTTTTTTATTATTTACATTAGAAAATGACAAATTATTTATTTAAGAGTTATTACAGTGAACAAGGCTGAATATAAATTGGGAAAATCTGAACTAAATTGTGGTTAAAATGGTGAAATGTAATTTTAATTAAAAATGTGAAGTTTCAAATTTCTTACAAAAATGAGTAGGGCAAATGTAGCTTCATTTTAAATGTCACACAAATAATAAATGCTATAAATGATAATAGAGTATTCGGTGCTTTAAACTCAACATACCCTGTGTCGCTTGTACTAACACTACCCACATTTGTTTTATTACAGCCTCTTCCTTCATCGTGCCTCTACTGAGTCCTCTGATTCTCTTTGATCGGCTGTTTAGCATTCTTGTTTCCTCAATGTCGACCTACCTACTTCTAAGCACAGGGTATAAACTGTTTTTAAATTTTAATTTTTAGTAGCAAGTTTTACATGACATATTGACATTTCTCTGAGTATTTAACCTCTGGAAATGAAAAATACATGAATCTTGAGGAATAAATTATAAGTATTTTTCCTCTGTAAAAACTGTGTGACTTGATCTGTAATCTTCAGTTTTCTTTTTCTTATCATTTTCACAGTATTGCCTATAGTATTTGTGTTTCTGTTTATTTCCTGAAGTTGCTTAAATACTGCTTACCTACAGTGTTAGAGAGTTCTGATAGATTGTGGAGGAATTTTAAGTCTCAAACAATGACTTATAAGAATTTTAGTCTTTGTTGCATTCCTTTCATGCACTTTAAATTATGTTTTGATTTGTTCATTCTTCTTTGAGTATAATATTTTATTTTTACTCTTACATATGTCATAGTACAGATATTTCTTTTGATTCAGAAACCTTTTAGAATATTTTCCCAAAAGTTAAACTGTTAAAAAGTTAAACATTTTCATTGAAGATTAAAATTTTCTTGTAAAACAAAACCAAAAAAGAACAGCTTGATTTGGGTTGGATTCTGAAGCATTCTCTAGAAATCAGTGAGAACGATGACATACTCTCCCATCTACTTTGAAGAAAAGAGTTCTTCACTCGCTTTTGAATTTTATTTCATCTTTACTTAAATCTTCATGAGGGTGAGAAATATGCACTTTATAATAAACACTGAATAGAGCAGACAAATCGAATAACCACCACTCAGACAGTTTCAAAATTTGGTCCAAATATAGGATCTTGATCCCAATTAGAAGAACCTAGGGATTTACCATTGTGCACATGTAAGCACATTTAATTTAAGAAATCTAAAAAGTGAAAAATCATGCCTAAAATCAGAATAATAAGTATGACCTTATTAATGAATGTATTAAGAAATATATCACCCAACATCAGAAAGTATATTTACCTTTGCAAAAAAAAAATTTTTTTAATTTACCTTAGACAGAGGTAGCCTGAAACAGCAGTCTAATAATTTCAGTTAGTACATTTTTCAGTGTCAAATCAGTTTTGCAAAACATAGTCCACCTGTTATCATTCCACGTCACTATTTTTGGACGACCTGGAGGGTTCTCCATGTAAGTAAGTGAATAGTCAGAATTATAGGATATTTAAAAGAAATGCACTTTCATTACTTTACAAAAGTACAATAATAGCAATCCTACATTCTAACAATGCACCCTTGACTAAATGAATAAAGAAGATTTATTTTTAATCAGCATTTAATTATTTTTATGCAGATGGAAGCTATTATAATACTTGAAAATAGTTCTCTTAAGTTGGTTAAACATTTTCCTCCAAAATTTTGATTATAGTATCCCTTTGCTTAACAAAGTATAATACAAACTAAATGTCTTTTCAGCCCTGTTCAATTTGCACGGAGACCTAACTAGCAGATCCTAATTTAGAAAGGTTTTGTTATGTACACTCTGAGCCCATGATGACATTTTATTGGTATTTCAGTTTATTAATTCAGATATACAGACTTTATATGAGATATTCATTCTCTAAAGAAATAAAGTCCCATAAGAAGATTGTCTTTATCAGATTTATTCATCTACATTTTACAAAAATGTTATTTTATAGTTTTTGAAAAGAAGTAAATCTGTAGTACTATTTGTAGAACTATGGAATTTATGTTTTTACATATTAGGAAAGAATAATTTCATATATAAGTGCAAATATTTTAAAAATCATGGGTTTTTTTCCTTTGTTTTTTGCTCAGAGAGTACACTTTCTTGATTCAATTAGTCAAGTTTTTTTCACATTTCTAGTGCCCTGAACACTAGACAGACATACAGTTAGAACAATTAGTGTACCCCAGGTGTATAATAGAGTTGTAAGCTGCTATAAAATATGGACTCTATTTTACAATGTTAGGCAATTACAAAACGCAACAATTAAGTTATCGTAATTTAAGTTGTGGATTATGTGATATAAAGAATGACTAGAGACAGGGTTTGGGTAAGGGAGCTGAACTGGTGCCATCAAGGAATCATGTGGAAATTGAACTAAATTTTCAATAATGGCTAGGATACAGGCATTCTAATTCTTTCTTTTTCAATTTTTTAAAATCATTGTAAACATAGTATAGTCACATTTTGAAGAGTAGGAATAAGGAAGAAAAATCATCTATTAACCCTACCCCTCCTATTGATGTTCTGACATATTTCCTTCCAGTCTTAGCTCTGTATTTATCTTTTTAACACAGTATTAATCATAGTCCATGTACTATTTTATATCTTTATTTTCTACTTTGCTGTATTTTATTTTTAATGTTTTTAAATTTTTATTTTATTTTTATTTATGTTTGTGTTGGGTCTTTGCTGCTGATGTGGACTTCTCTAGTTGTGTTGAGCGGGGACTACTCTTTGTTGCGGTGCTCAGGCTTCTTATTGTGGTGGCTTCTCTTGTTGCGGACGGGCTCTAGGGGCATGGGCTTCAGTAGTTGTGGCACGCAGGCTCAGTAGTTGTGGCACACGGGCTTAGCTGCTCCCTGGCATATGGGATCTTCCCGGACCAGGGATCGAACCCGTGTCCCCTGCATTGGCAGGCAGATTCTTAACCAATGCGTCACCAGGGAAGTCCCTCTACTTTATTTTAGAAGCATTTTCCTAGTTGGCTTATAGGCTTCCTAACCATCATTTTTTTTGGATGGGGGGGATACGCGGGCCTCTCACTGTTGTAGCCTCTCCCGTTGTGGAGCACAGGCTCCGGACGCACAGGCTCAGCGGCCATGGCTCACGGGCCTAGCCGCTCCGCGGCATGTGGGATCCTCCCGGACCGGGGCACAAACCCGTGTTCCCTGCATCGGAAGGCAGACTCTCAACCACTGCGCCACCAGGGAAGCCCCTAACCATCATTTTAATAGATTTTTAATATTTTATGACGTGGATGCACCTTGATCTTTCCTGTATTTTTTGGTCACTTTATTTACAGTTTTTATTATCATAAATAATGTTTTGAGTTATGTTTTTATGCATAAGCCTTTTATAAAGTTAGATTATTTCCTTTTTTCACTTCTCAGTTGTAGTATAGGTGGGCCGTAAAATATGAATTTTTTTTTACTTTTGTCTTAAGAACAGTGCCAGCTTATAATATTACCAACAACCTATGAGGGGACCTACTTCATCATATCCTTCACAGTATTTGATATTTTCATTTTTAAATAAGAATATCAAATGCTATTTTAGTAGGCCAAAAATAGTGCAGCTTTGTGTCGATACATTTTTCTGCACTTGTTTTACTAATAATATTTTCTCACATGTGTGTTGTCTGTTCATATCCTGGGGCATCCTAAATCTTATATACCAAGTGGTTTGTGTATGCTTTCTCAAACCTGAATGTTTTCTTCTGTCTGATCTTCAGTGCTTTCGTTTTATGATCAGTGGTAGAGTTTAAAGCATTTTGTTTCTTTTGCTTTCTCCTGTTTAAGAAATAGCGCAATATGGAGTAGAGTTCAGTAGTTGAAAAAGTTGAAAGAGAAATACAGGTTTTTTTTGTTTTAATTTGGTTTGCTTGATTTTGTTTTGTAACTTCCAGTCAACAAATACTTATTATGAGGGGGCCTGTAGTGGTGACAAGACTGACCCAGTCAAAGATTTTCCAAACTAGTGGGGAATACATATTAGTAAACATGTGATTAAAATAGTGTGATGACTACTATCATATGTAGAGTATTTGGGGGATTACAGAGGTGAAACACTTATCTTAAACTAGGGCAGAAAAGGATTAGGAAAAGCATCTGTCACATTTCTCCTTTGTCCACATTATAATGTCCACATTATGCGCCAGCCTAAAGATGTACCATACATTATTGAACTAAACTCCCCTGTGGATATTAAGTTGTTTTCTTGTTTTTCTCTTCTGTAAACAATATTGTAACAAACATCTTCAGATGGGAATCATAGTGCATATGTCTGATTATTTTCTCAGGGTGAATTCCTAGAAGTGACATTATTACATTATACTATATGAATATTTTTTAGATTCTTGATGCATAGTATTAGATTACCTTCCAGGAAGTGTTTATTCCTATGTAGAGAGTATGAGAGTTCCTTTTTCACTATACTCTTGTTGACATTTTTTTAATATGGTAAATATTATAAGTGGCTATGGCATCTATTTTATAATTTCTATATCAGTTATCAATATGGTCAGACATTTTTATGGATTTATTGGCTCTTTTTTTTTTCTTTTTGAGAGGTTTATATTCCCATATTGTACCCATTTTAAAAAAAAATTTGGGATGTTTGTCTTGATCTTCTTTTCTGTATATTAATCATTTTAACTCAGGTATTGTCTTTTTACCTTTGTCTTATGTTTTCTTTCATTTTTGTGTATTTCTGTCATTTACCTCATGAATGAATTTTAAATATCTCTACTATTTTAAACATGTAATGATCTCAAGATCTGATAAATTTCAAAAGATGATGTTAGAGTTAATATTTAAATGTTACTTTCTTTTCCTACTTTCTTCTTCTGGAAAGCCTAAAAAATTTAAATTTCATGATATTGTAACTTAAAGTATTATCAAGATTGTTTTAATTTTGAGAAGGACCTATTAGTATTATAAATTTGCATTTTTATTTGTTTAATGTTTTTTCTTTTCTACCCTCCCACTTCCACCTCACACCCCCCACCCCTTAGGTATGAAGCTCTCTTCCCATTAGTATTGTCATGTTTGATGTTTGTCTGGATACACATGGAACAAGAAACCCTGCCACAATCTGTTGTTTCCTATAAACAGAAGGTAGCTTGTCAAAATCATTCTTGCATTTATTTAAGAATACTAGAATATTCTCTATCCTATAAAGAGGTTGCAATGTTATTTCATCAAAAATTCTACTTAAAAATTTACAGTACTTAAGGCATTAATAATTAAGTCAAACAGTTTGTAAGGAAATTTTCACTTACAACAGAAAAGCATGATTTTATTGTTTCATGGGCATTATATGTGTTGGGCTTTTCATAGAGATTATTTGAGAATCTCTGATGCAAAAAAACATTAATATAGGTGAAAGAATACAGGAGAAAGAATGTTCTTTATCTTGTTTGCCTTTGTTTTCACATCTAATTTTTCTTTCCTTCAATTTATTTTTGTTGGAATAATATTTATGTTGTCACACTTCAATTTATGAATTTGATCATAAAGTGACATTTGTGTTCCAGTGTTATTTTTCTCTTTCTAGTCATTCTGATCCAAAATGCTTATTCTGTCACCTTAGTGATCGTGGCCTCAGTCCAAATCTTAGGCTGTTTATTCAACGTAATATACTTTGAATTGGCTAAAAGCCAACCAGATATTAAGGACACCTTTATTATGCTGAGCTAGAGAGTTAATTGATGTCTCTTGCCTTTATTTCAGAACTGAAGATAATTATAAGAAATTGATGATAAAATATTTACAATTTTACTGAGGTCAGAGAAAAGAAATATTGCAGGAAAAGACCTTCATAGTTGATCCATTGATTCATCCTTAACTGGTTCTACTTGAGTTCACAAAGAGTACTTGATGCTTTAGAATAAACAATTTCAATAAAGAAGAAACTTTATTGAAGTATATTGAGTAATTACTGGTTTTTAACTTTCAGTCCTGGAATATTAAAATAATACATGAAAAGAAGTTTTGATCAGATTCAAGTAAATGGTCAGACTGTCCTTAGTATTAAATATTCAAAATTTTAATAATAAAATATTATTAAATTAAAAATGAGGTTTATTGTGTTATTTTTTAAATTCTGTATTTTAACTGAAAGGAGATATGTCTTTTTCTAGAAAAGAGGATTAAAGCATCCCAAGAACTTAACAGAAAATTACATGGGAAGTGGGAGATAGGGAAAGTCTCCCTTTAAACTTATCCATGAGTTTTTCTTTTGTGGAAAACGGGGGATTAAGCAAGAGTGCATCCACCATGTTGGAACCTGAGAGGCTTTTTATTTTACCAGGACAGAAATATATTACTTTTTTATAGAGAGAAAATAATTTCTCTGGAAATGAGTTAACAGAAGAACAAAAAAACAGAAAAATATTTAATTTATCATGCTTTTTAATATCATACCATACTTGAGTTTGAGAAGATCGGGACACTGAGAAATCAGATGTTAGAAAAGGGAAAAATTATATAGGGATTTAAAAGTGAAGCATTTATACAGGATAATAAAAAGCCCAATTCTCACTTTTATTACACATATGGCAATACTACAACTCTGTTCAGTATATTATTAACAGTATATTTTACCTTTCGGCAGATGTTATTAAGGTGAAATTAAGCCATAGGAAAAGATTTATTTGTTTTTGTTTGTTTTCTTGTCAGTACGAGTTATCTTTCTAGCTCTTGTAACTTTGACGGTAAGTTTGCTTTTGAGGGTCGAAGTAAGCAAACTGTTATTGTGCATTCATGAATTTCTTCTTATCTCACAGGTCTCCAGTATCCAGTTCACCTATAATACTGATATAACCCAGTTTCGAGACCTCTATCTGGATGACATCCGTAGGGCCTTTTTCCTTGTATCCTTTTTATGGACTTCTGTTTTAAGGCACTGCAACCTCCCATTTAATGGAGTAAGAAGAAGTGGGAGGGGTTTCTGCCTGTCATTTGGTAGTGGTATTACCTTGGAGACCATTTAACCACCCTCCCAACCATAATTTTCTCATATAGTTTACACTTCAAAAAAATTCTGAAACTATAGAAAAGCATAAAGAATGATATAACAAATGTATATATGTGTATTCCTGCCATCCAAGATATCAACAACTAATATTTTGTCATATATGTCACACATTTTAAAAAATTAAAATATTACAGCTAAAGACAGTCTCCTTTCAACTTCCGACTCCAAACTAATTTCCCTCATCCAGAAGAAACCACTATTATGAGTTAGGTTTGTATCTTTTTATGTGTATTTTATACTATACTCATGTTATATAACATCTGTCCCACAAGGTTTTTGGATCACATCAGAGGCAATATTGTGTGAAAGTTATTTGTATTAGAAGTTTGAAAGACAATGTGACAGAATAAAGTCTCACTTTGGGAAGGCTGGCTGACTGGGTTGAAGAAACTCATAGGGAGATATTTCCTTTGAACTTACCGTGGTGGAGTCTGGACGTTATAGGTCCAGAAAATAAATGTTCTTATTCTCTCCTCTACCTCTTGCCTTCACTCTCAATTTTGCTTTCTGTCTTTGCAGATTCCTTCCACTCAGCCTATACTAATAAAACACTTCTTCCTTTGAACCCTGCATCTCCCTAAATTATAATTTCATCTTGTCCTTTGTGTCTACTACCAAGCTCCTTGCCGCTACTACTTCCTTCCCATTTATGTACTATATCCTCAAGCCTTGACCAGTGCTTGGCACATAGTACCTCTTCAGTATTTGTCAAATGTCTCTGCTGAAGTTGTCCTCTCGTGGTCTGCAGGGCCTTCCTGATTGCACAGTCTGATCTGTTCAGTTTTACTTGACCACTCTTACAACATTCAACTCAATTGATTTTTGTCTTTCTTTTCCCTTGACATCCAGAACATGATCCAGGTTCTCTTCTCAGCTTTTTACACCATCTCTATTCTCTTTCATGGAAACTTACTCTTCCTTTGCTCTTGAACCATGTATGTTTTTCTCCAAGCTCTATCATTAACCTTCTCCTCTAATTGTGCCTGGATAATATCATCCTCTCTTATAGCTTTGACTGACACCTCTGTACAAACAGCTCTAAGATCTACTTCTCCAGCCCTGACCTCTCTGACCTTAAGAGTCATATGTCCAACATCCTGCTGGGCATCACCAGATATATGTCCACACTGACTAATGACTGCCCACCCCTTTCCAAAATCACTCTCTGCCAGGTCTCATCTCATTTAATGGCATTGCCATGCTCCCAGCTACCCAGGGCATCAAACATGTCATATTTAACAACTCCCTGTCCACTTTTAAAGTTCCATGGTCTCCCCTCCTTCTCCATTTCCACTCTAACCACACTGGTTCAGACTTTCCTTGTCCCCAACATAGACTACTGAAATAGCTTCCTAACTGAATTTCCTGCCTCTAATTATTTGTATCCCTGATCCAAAATCTCACTGTTATTGGTATTTCTTATTTATATTACTCATCTAAAATTCTTGCCAGCTCTTCATTGTCTCCACAATAAAGTTCAAGGTTTTTTATTAATATGCCACCAATCTATATTTCTTGCTTCATCTTTCACTGTACCCTTCAATAAACCCTCAGCTTCTATCACACCTGTTTACTGTTTCTTGACTACATCATTTTATTTATTTTTTTCTTTTGTCTGCACTGGGTGGCATGTGGGATCTTAGTTCCCTGACCAGGGATTGAACCCCACACCCCCTGCGTTGGAAGCATGGAGTCTTAACCACTGGATCGCTAAGGAAGTCCTTGACTACATCATTTATTTCCCACAGTTTACCTTTAAATTCATCTTACATACTTCTACATATCATCATGATCTTAGTCACCATATGAGCACTTTATTCTATTTATATTTATATTCTTAGTGCCTAGCTTTGCCTCTGACATGTACTAGATAATAAATCTTGGTTGGTTAGTTGACTGGTTGAATGCATGCAACAATGAATATATTTAAGGCTCAAGTTACCAACGCAAATGCCGCTTATTCACTGAAATTTGTCTTGATTCATACTTCCTTTTTAGTGTTTCTGTACCATTTTTGTGTGTTTATGATAATAAAGTAACTAACATTTATCGAGCCCTTTCAGTGGGCCAGGCACTATTTTAAATACTTTACTAGCAGTAAGTTCTTAGACTCCAATATAATTAATACCTACTTTTTATTACTGCACTATTACAAATGTAAGTTTAAGAAATGTCAAAAAGATGTTTACTCTTTCTCATTCTCTATTGAATTATTTTAAAACATGATATCTATTTCCTCCTAAGCCTTTCAAAGAACCTGGCACGTTTCACATGTAGTGGGCACACAGCAAGCATGTATGAAATGAAATCGTATTTCAGCTGAAAATGTCTGTCGCTTTTTTTTTTAATCATTAGCAGCCAACTACAAATAACAGTAATCCAACTGTTTATGTTAGAGGTGAGGAAAATAGTAACCTTCCCAAGGTTACTAGTGACAAGGATGACCTCCCTGGCCTCGTTGTTCTTCGTACATTGCTTGTTCAGTCTGGTTCTTTCCAAATGCATTCACAAGGAGATACAATGGAACACTCATTTACAGCAATTTATGATCAAATGTACAAGTAGAAAAGCAAATTACCCTCATGGTAGAATAGGTGTATCTTTTCTAAATGAAAAAGAACTTTTACGAATTCTGACTTGTTTTGGCATTACCTTAACTCTATTTAGGTTTTCTTCTTAATGACAGCCTTTTTTGGAACTGGGAATATAGCTTCTGTTAACAGGTAATTTAAAATAAAAACAGCATATGTATAACCAGAAAATACTACAAATAGGGATTTTGTTCTGTACCTTGCTTTTTACACTGAAGGATGTATTTTGAAAATTGGTATGTATGGGCACATACAAGTCTATCTCATTCGTTTTACTGATTTTGTAATAGTTCTTCAGACAATGTATACTTGTTCTTTAGTAAGAGTAGATTTCAGAAAATTAATTTAAACATGCTTTTTAGAAGAACATTCTTTTAAAGTTACAATGTGAATTCTAAACTCCTTTCTCTTTTCGTTGATTCCTTAGCTTTGATCTTGCCTCCGTCTATTGCTTTCTGACGGTGTTTAGTCCTTACATGATGGGAGCCCTGATGATGTGGAAGGTTGGTTTTCTTATTTTCTTAAGATACTGATTAATAAGATTATGAACTCATTGTGACAATTAAGATTATGTAACATATGACATTAAGATTCTAAAGCGACAGAGTTAAGTTGCATGGAAAGAAGATACCTTCTCAGACACTGTTGAATGGGAAGTCGGACACTTTAGCTTTTACTCCAAAATATAGTTAATCTTTTTACTTTACTCCTAAGCCCATTTAACTTCAAAAAAGTAGAGTCTGTTAGTCCCAGGAAGTCCTATCAAAGGTGATTAAAGCCTGTGGGAAGTGAAGGGTGGATCAAAACTGCCTTGCTCCTCAAGATCAAAGGCTCCCCGAACTGATGTTCCCACCCCCAAGACTGCCAACATGTTATCATCTTTTCTCATAATCCCTGTACTTAGAACTGATTTATTCATTCAATAAATATGTCACTGAAGGCTTATCAGCACCAGCTGGGTACTGAGGATTCTAAGATAATGACAAATTATCAGCTTTCCAGGCATTCAGACTCTCCAATAGAATGTAATTCATGCTCTTTCCCTTTTTCTCTAGGATCATTAAGCTTGTCTTATTCCCTCTACCATAGTGCCTGGCACATTTTATATACTTAGTATATATTTGTTTAAATAAAGGAACTAATATCTGCCTAAAATCTGATTGCCTTCTATTCAGATCACATAAATAATAATTGTAAAAGTATGTGTTTATTAACGGATTAATATCCTTTTTTTTTGTTACTCCACTAATACAAATGTAATTTTAAGAAATGTTAAAAAAGATGTTTGTTTTCTCATGTCCCATTCTCTATTGAATTATTTTGAAATGTGTATTAATAGTTTCCTTATTCTTTATTTACATTTTTCTTAAAGGTAGTTGTTCTTTTCTCAGTCTATTAAAGATCATGGGCCTTTAATTAAAAACAAGCAAAAAAAAGAAAGAAAAACAGAAGTTTAAACTAAATGCTAGATTTATAATCTCCAGCTTAATTCAGTAAGTTTTACTGATGTAATATATTTGGTCACTTTTTTTGACTGATGTGGCTGGAAGTGAAAATTCTCCTGGACCTCTATTTCAGTCATGTAGCCTTCACTACATGTAGCCTTCGCTTGAACAAGAGTCTTATGCAGTTTTGAACATCATTTCTTTTCCATATTTTCTCCCTCCCCTCTTTGTTTAAACATTGTGTGTGTGTGTGTGTGTTTTAATTGGTCATTGGAAAGCAGTATCTCAAAATATTAACAGTGTTACCTCTGGATTATAGATTTTTCAACCAGTGTAAATTTTAGTATACCTTTCTCCATTTTTTTTTTTACAGAGTATGAATTTTATAATCAGAAATAAATTAGTATTAAAATAAAACAACAGCAAGCAATGGTAAAGCAGCTAAATCATGTTAATAGAGTTGTAGTATCAAATAACCAGATGAGTTCAGGGATCTGTGAATCAAATCATCAGACCCCATAGTTTATTTGATTTGGTTCATTAATTATTATACTGAGTTAAATAGAACAAAAATTTGGAATAGGCTTTATTTGAAATACTTGTTGTTATCTTTTATACACCAAATGCTGTTGATGTGGATTTTTAAATCCGTTTCGTCACCGTTCTATATGTCATTGGTATCATGGTTTTATTTCAGCATTGGCTTTTCACTAATACAGACAAACTTTGAGAAATAGAAATATTTCTTCAAATGGTACAGCTACCCATGGCATCATTTGTTGTTCTTTTAAACAGATTTTAATCCCCTTTGCTCTTGTGATGTGTGCTTTTGAAGCTGTTCAGTTAACTACCCAGTTATCATCAAAAAGGTAAGATGAATGTTTAAGAAACATTGAATTTGTTAGTTTTTAACAAATGAGAGTTAACACTTGAGGGTATTTTGTGTGATTGCTATTAAGACACAGTAACATAGATTTATTATAAAAATGAGAAAAAATGTTTCACCCTTTTAGTCAGAATTCAGTTGTCATGAGAGGAAATTAGTTGATTAGAGCCTCTAGCAGAATAGTATGCTTTCTCAACAATAAAATGTTATTAGAATATTATTCAAGCTAGAGAGGAGCCCCCCTAGAAAACTATAAAATATAAACGTTAAATTCTTGTAGTTAATAACTTGTTTATTGTAGATATAACTGTGCCTACAAACTCCAAGGGATATCATTCTGTTTTCTTTTGGATTATTTCTTAAATGTGTATTAGACAAATGTGTTAACATTATATCATTTTACATGGCTTGAAATTAACTTCTAGATGTCAATAATTTACATAGTTCCTTAGTCTTGATTTCTACACTTTTGGCAAATGGAATGGGAAGTATCCTTTCTGAGTTTCTAGGAACTTCTGGAGCAGTCAGTGTTAAGCAATCAAGACGCTGGAAGAGAAGCTGTCAACTCAACTATTTGCTTTTGTGATGCAATGAAATTGTGTCATCAGCACAGGACTGATCAGCCTCTCTGAAAGACACTTGAGATAAATGTGTAGCTTCTTAGCAGTTCTGTTATTCTTGAATCAAACTGGAATATTCAATGCTGAAAGAAATAACTAATATTAGCATAAATTTGCATGTTCTTGATGAATTTAAGCTAGAACCAAGTGTAGCGTATTATTATGTATTTGCCATAATAATAATAATAATAATAATAATAATAAAAAGGTCTTCTTTCACTATTTAAAAATAGTAGAAATCTCATTTCTAGACTAGTGTATTTTTACAGGATATTTACATGAATTTAACATTAAAAGCATTTATAGGGCTTTCCTGGTGGCGCAGTGGTTGGGAGTCCGCCTGCTGATGCAGGGGACGAGGGTTTGTGCCCCGGTCCGGGAGGATCCCACATGCTGCGGAGCGGCTGGGCCCGTGAGCCATGGCCGCTGAGCCTGCGTGTCCGGAGCCTGTGCTCCGCAACGGGAGAGGCCACAACAGTGAGAGACCCGCGTACCGCAAGAAAAAAAAAAAAAAGAAAGCATTTATACCTTGTCAATACCACATAGAAGATACTTAGATGCAATTTAAAAAAAATAGTAAGTGACATGTACTTTCTCACATCTCTGTTAACAGATGCAAGTTTTTAGAAGGGATTTTTTTTTTTTGCGATACGCGGGCCTCCCACTGCTGTGACCTCCCCCGCCACGGAGCACAGGCCCCGGACGCGCAGGCCCAGCAGCCACGGCTCACGGGCCCAGCCGCTCCGCGGCATGTGGGATCCTCCCGGACCGGGGCACGAACCCACGTCCCCTGCATCGGCAGGTGGACTCTCAACCACTGCACCACCAGGGAAGCCCTAGAAGGGCTTTTAATTAAAGTTTAAGAAGAGCTGGGGATATGTGGGATGAGAAGTAGAAGGCTCATCAAAATGTGTGTGTATATGTATGTGTATATTTGTGTGTGTGTGTGTGTGTGTGTGTAGTAATTTTAACCTGAGACTAGTACAACGAAAAACTAAATACAAAGGGAGAGTTTTAGTTTTGTTCGTTTAGTATTTAGTTTAGTATTTAGTTTTTCTACAATGAAAAACTAAATACAAAGGTAGAGAACTGAGGCAAAGATGACAAAGTTGTGGCTTTATAAATGTCTTCTCTTGACCTTTAAACCTTTACAAGTCACTGACATTCCCCCCTAATATAACACTGACCCCTCAAACTTAATATGTCATACATTGAACCCAGCAATTCCCTTTCTTCCTGTTGAACTCTAGCTGCTCATCCTGTTTTCTTTTTCTAATCCGTCACACAAGCCCAAGTCCATCCATCCCTCATTGCCAAATCCACTCGCTACGTCACTGATATCGTCTCTTCTTTCTATTCACATTTTCAATCACCTCCACCAACCCACTATCATCAGTCATCTTCAGGGGCCTCTTAGCTGATCTCCCTGCTTTTACTCCTGTCCTCCTACAGTTATTATCCATACAACAGACAGAGGAGCCTTTAAAACCTTCCAATGGCTTCTTGTCACAACTAGGAAAAATTCTAAAGTCCTCATTATGGCCTAAATGGCCCCATGTGATCTGGCCCCTGCATATCTATCTCTCCAACCTTATTTCCCACAACTCTTGTGCTAGCACACTCTGCTTAAAGCTGACCCTCTTGCTGTTCTTCAAATACACCATGCACGTTTTCACCTCATGCCCTTTGTACGTTCCACACTCTCTCTACCTGCAGTGCTCTTAAATCATATAGTTTCATGGTTCACTGTGTTCACACAGGTCTCTACTTAAATGTCTTCTCCTCGTAGAGGTCTCCCCCGACCAATCGACTCTTTTTCCTGACATTTAACACCACCTGACATTTTATTGTTATTACAAACATTCTATTTATTATTTGTCCCCCTGAGTAGATGGTAGACTCTGTTCACCGATGTTTTACCAGCAACAAGAACAGTGGCTGGCATACAATAGAAACTGAAAACGTATGTGGTAAATTAGTGGTAGAAGTTATCAGCACAAAATAAAACTGGAAATGGCTACTACTACACATTGTGACATTTCTTTTATACACAAGACTGACTTAAGAACGTCCCCCTTTTGGTTCCATAGAGCACTAAAATTTGACCCAGGAAAAATTAGACTTGGTAGAAACAACAACAAATAACACTGTAAAAAGGTAAAACCACCCAGAGTAAAATCTATAACTGACAAAATAATGATGAAGAAGCAAAAAGTAAAAAACAGTGACATCACCGAATGCTGGGGAGGATGCAAAGCAATTGCTCTCAGACATTGCTGGTGGGAATGTAAAATAGTACAACTACTCTGAAAAGAGTTATCCAGTTTCTTATGAAACTGTGCCAACAACATAATCCAGTAACTGCACTCGGCTATTTTTCCTAGAGAAATGAAAACTTGTGTTTGCACAAAAACTGTACACGAATGTTTATAGCAGCTTTATTTGTAATAGCCACAAACTGTAAACCACCCTGATGTCCTTTGGTGCTTGAATGGTTAAACAAACTGTGGTATAATGCAGTACTGCTCAGCAATAAAAAGGAGCAAACTATTGATACACATAGAACCTTAGATGAATCTCAAGAGAGTTGTGCTGAGTGAAAAAGGCAATCCCAAAATGTTATAAGTGATTCAAATGATTCCACTTGTACAACACTCCTGAAATAACAAAATTATAGAAACAGAGAACAGATTAGTGGTTTCCAGAGACTGGGCAGTAGACAGAGAGTAAGCAAGAGGAGGATAGTTGTAGCTATAAAAGAGTATCATGAGGGATCCTTGTGATGCTGGAAACATTCTGTATCTTGACAGAATCAATGTCAGTATCCTGGTTGTGATATTGTACTATAGTTTTGTAAGATGTTACCAGTGGGGGAAACTGGGCAGAGGGTACATGGGTTCCCTCTATATCATTTCTTGCAGTTGCATGTGAATCCATAATTATCTAAAATAAAAACTTTAATTTAAAAAAAATCATAATTCATGTCCCTTTCTTTTTTAAATTTTATTTATTTTTTTACACAGCAGTTTCTTATTAATCATCAATTTTATACACATCAGTGTATACCTGTCAATCCCAATCTCCCAGTTCATCATACCCCCCACATCCCCCCGCCGCTTTCCCCCCTTGGTGTCCATACGTTTGTTCTCTGTCATGTCCCTTTCATACCATTGAAATAAATATTCAAAGTGTTAAATAACATTTTTGAAGTCTAGCCCATCACTGTGGGACAGTAGTCCATGATAATGTGAAAAGAGCCTTTGTCAAATGTAATATTTACAGAAGCAGAAATACTAATAACAGAATGTTAGATTATTTGATTCTCATTTTGATTTTAATGTGCTTTTAAAATGTGTCTGCAGTATTACATGTGTTTTTTCTTCATTTTTTTTCCAGTCTTTTTCTCATGGTTATCAACATATCAGACATCATGGCTTTGGTAAGGCATTACTGGCTATTTAATATAAATAAGATTGACAAGCTAAACAATGAGTTGATTTATATATATATATATATATTTATATATATTTATTTATTTATTTATATTTTTTTTTGGCTACATTGGGTCTTCGTTGCTGTGCGCAGGCTTTCTCTAGTTGCAGTGAGCGGGGGCTACTCTTCGTTGTGGTGCGCGGGCTTCTCATTGCGGTGGCTTCTCTTGTTGTGGAGCATGGGCTCTAGGTGTGCGAGCTTCAGTAGTTGTGGCATGTGGGCTCAGTAGTTGTGACTCGCAGGCTCTAGAGTGCAGGCTCAGTAGTTGTGGCACACGGGCTTAGTTGCTCTGTGGCATGTGGGCTCTTCCTGGACCAGGGCTCGAACCCATGTCCCCTGCATTGGCAGGCAGATTCTCAACCACTGTGCCACCAGGGAAGTCCCCCAATGAGTTGATTTAATCAAGTGAAATATGAATGCATTTCTATACATGAACTCTTTAGATACTGAGTTATAAGTGCTGGCATAATTTACACATAAATTACTTTCTTTTTATATGACCTATAATGTGGTAAGAGTGCTCTTAGAGTGTCAGAAATCTTCTAACTTGATTTATTAGAATCTGTCACTTTATACATAGTCTTCAATGGTACGTTGTATCTGAAATGAAACTTCCATAGGAAGTTAACAGAAAAAGCTAACTTTAGGTTTAGGTAATATACCATTTTCCTACTTGAAATGCTGATTTTTAACCTTTTTGTCAGATTGAAAAAGAAAGGAAAAAAGAGGGGAGGAGGAAGGGAAGGAAGGAAAGAGGGAGCAGAGTGGGATGATGTTATCAAGATGCGAGCTCTAATAATGAGTTCTAGTGAGGAACAGGTAGGTGGGCCTCCAGTATGTAATGTATTAACAAAAAGAACCCAGTTTACACCTACAAGTTCAGGAGGGTTCCCCAAGCTACACTAAGGTTTGATAATTCACTAGATGGACTCACAGAATTCACTGAAGACTGTTATATCCACAAGTGTGGCTTATTACAGGGAAAGGAGACAGATTAAAATCAGCCAAGGGAAGAAATGCAGAGGGCAGAGTCCAGAAGGGGTCCAGATGTGGAGGTCTGGCCATACTCCCCCCATGAAGCTGGGACAACCGTGCTCTACCGGCAGTGATGTGTGACAGTGCACATGGAGTACTGCCAGCCAGGCTCACCAGAGCCTTGATGTCCAGGCTTTTTATTGGAGCCCAATCATATATTGTTCCCATGGCTAACCTTTAATCTCCAGTCCTTCTAGAGGTAGAACTGATAACGCACGACCCAAAGCCCTTAACATAAATCACATTATTAGACTGTCCAGTGGCTGAGGTCCCCCAGGCAAAACACTCCTATCAGGCAGGGCCTAGTAATTGCCTCCTAGTAGCTGAAGGTAAAGGCCAGACCTCTCTTTAGATAGGGTTAATTCTTCACTACACAACATCTTATGCTGGAAGTGCTGAGAGACGACTGTTAGGGTAACTTCCCAAATCAGATTCCTAGTCACTTGATTCAGATGAGAACATTTTTATGTTGTATTGAACTGGATATATTTCTGAAATTGACCACACATAATGTTAGAACAAATTAGCTTTCAGTTTGGCTCACAAAGTGGCAAATAGACAAAGACATGTTAACAGAAGAGAATTTAAATTCTCTGATTAATTTTATATGAAGAATCAGACTGCTGCGTTTAACTTAGAGAGCCATGTGTGGTCTAAGTTCTGCTTACCTGACTGGCATTGTGTCTCTCCTCTCCCTCCTTGTTTCCTCTACCCCAGCCTCACCTTGGACCTGCCAAGCTCTACCTGGACCCTTGATGTTTATAAACGTTACTCCCTCTGTCAGAAACAAACTTCTCCCCGGATCTCTCCAACCTCCTCTTTCCTCTGACTCTTACTTGTCACTTAGATTTTTAGACTTTTTATTGGGACAGCCTTCGCTTATTACCCCAGCTGGGGTGTGTGCCCCTTCCTTTGTGCTCCTGTACTTGCCTGTATTTCCAATCGTAACACTCATCTCACACACACACACACACACACATGCCTGATAAATTGACTGAATCAGTCACTAGATTATAAATCTCCTGAAAGAGAGTTTATCTCCAGGACCTAACACAGTGATTAGCACATAGTAGGCGATCAGTAAATGTTTGCTGATGAATAGATGATACGGCTTCCTTTCACTGCAGTCTTTGGTATAATCGATACTTAGTGTCTTTTATGAAAGTTGGCTGGGTTTTCTTTCTAGTTATTCAAGATGTCACTTTTGTGCTTATATGACTGAATGGTAACGCTGTTTCTGGCTTTTAAGCTATTGCTCATTTTAGTCCAAGCAAAAATTTCAATAAAGGGCGAATTCTTACTGATTCCAGTCAGATAGTGGTTCTGAGGGGTCAGAAATCTGAAAGACATAATCCTAAAAGAAAGTTGCTTTTAGACTGAATCTACATAGCCTTTGTTTTTAATGAAGCCATATTTTGTTTTATTTTACAGCATTTTTTCTTCTTGATCAAAGATTATGGCAGCTGGCTTGATATTGGAACAAGGTATAGTATATATTCACATAGAATTCTTCAGAGTGCAGTGAAAAATAGTAACTTGATATCTTAGTATAGAAGATTTCAATTTGATTTTTGAAGTAAGCATAGCAAGTAGCAATTATTTTAAACCTCTGGAGGTGAGACACGTCCCTCCAGTCCTTGGCATTAACACATTATCAGGTGTTTCCTTGGGATGACGTGGGGACAGATGTTAAGTCTGAAAGAAATGCAGAACAGCAGGAAGGTACAAGGAAAACTGCTGGAATCTGGGGTGGATCACTCCAGTGTCTGTGTTCTCATAATCTCTCAATCTCTCTCAAGAACAATGAAGCTATTCAAGTTGCAGTGTGAATTTTCTGTGGCAGTTTACATTTCATGTAATCATCATATGCCTCCTAGAATCTTCAATATGGGAACATGTTAACATGTGATACCTACCTAGAACATCGTTATTTAAAGTATAATCTGAACAAAAAGTCAGTTTCCTCTTTATTGTGATTTAAACGTCAATGATTGCCATAATCTGTTAAATTTCTTCTCTTTGAGGGGAAGAAAGCAAGGTTGATCCTTTTGCCTTTTTGTTTTCAAATGCATTCAGAGATAGAAGACATTTTTATAGACTAATTTTATTTCCTTTAGTCAGTATTTGTTCAGCCAGGAATTGTGTAGGTTTGTGAGGTACTCGATTACAAGTCCTCTCCTCTGTTCCTACCCTCTTAGGCAGCTCAGGCTTGTACCGCCTTGTTATTTATATAGAGGTCTGTCTCCCTTGATTGTCAGCTGATTTGACTCTGTTTCATTCCTTGTGTGCTAGGCACGAAGAGGGTACTCCATAGGTCATTAATTTTGTTTTCATTAGTCTCTTAAGTTTGAAGCTTAGGGAAAGTTTTTTTTTTTTTTTTTTTTTTTTTTTGCGGTACGCGGGCCTCTCAGTGTTGTGGCCTCTCCCATTGCGGAGCACAGGCTCCAGACGCGCAGGCTCAGCGGCCATGGCTCACGGGCCCAGCCACTCCGCGGCATGTGGGATCCTCCCGGACCGGGGCACAAACCCGTGTCCCCTGCATCGGCAGGCGGACTCTGAACCACTGCGCCACCAGGGAAGCCCTTAGGGAAAGTTTTAATGTGTCCTTCTCACCAGCCCTCTGATCCCAAAGTGTCCAGGCAGGTAGTAGGTCGTGGTATGGGCTTTAAACCAGAGCTCCTGGGATTGATCTGTTTCTGCCACTTTTTAGCTGTGACACTGTCAGCAAGTGACTTAACGTCTCTAATCTCTCTCTGTCTCTTGTCGTTTTGAATGAATTAATCCATCTAAAGCATTTAGCACAGTGCCTGGCATCAAATAAGCTCCAATAAATGGAAACTATTATTATTTTTTTATCCTTCATAGTGTTTCTTGTATTTGAGATACCTCTCCTTATTCTCTCCATAATTTGATTAATGTATTTTCATTTTAAACATAGGTCAGAATTTTGTTTGGAAAATATTCTGACAAAATATAGCATTATTACATATGAGACTTTTTATTTTATTCTTAATTGTAGCAAAATATACATAATATAAAATTTACCATCTTAACCCTTTTCAAGTGTAGAACTCAGTGGCATTAAGGACATTCACATTGTTGTACAACTATCATTATCATCCCATCTCCATAATGGTTTTCATCTTGCAAAAAACTCCTCATTCCCCATCTCCACCAGCCCTGGCAACCAACATTTTAATTTCTGTTTCTATGTATTTGACTACTCTAGGATAGCTCACATAAATTAAATTGTACAGTATTTGCCCTTTTGTGACTGAATTATTTCACTTAGCATAATGTATTCAAGGTTTATCCATGTTATAGCATGTGTCAGAATTTCCTTCCTTTTGAAGGCTGTATAATGTTCCATTGTATGTACAGACCACATTTTGTTTACCCATTCATCCATCTGTGGACACTTGAGTTGTTTCCCTCTTTTGGCTATTGTGAATAATGCTGCTATAACATGGGTTTGAGACTTTTTGATGGGAGAAATTTATATTGGTTTTGGCTCTAAAGAGGTGTGAAGGAATGAAGAGGATATAATTCTCACATGAAGATGTGCATCATTAATTTCTGCACAGCATCATTAATTTATATTACACAAATTAAGGATTTGATTTTCTCTGATTTGCTTGAGGTTTATCTTTACTTGGCAGATTTTGTTCTTCAAAATACAAATTTCACTGTTATTACCAGTAATAACATGCATAAAACACAAAGCATTTTTAAATATCCATGATCTCAATTCAACAGGGCAAATATTTATTGATCACCCGCTATGCACCAGGTGAATTGCTGGGGATGAAAAGCACATTCTCAGGCTCTTAGGGGGCTTAAGGTTGGAGGAGGAAACAGACTTATGAGCAGACAATATGGTGCAGTGTGAAAATTTCTAGAATAGTCTCTTGGGTGCTGTGGGGACATTAGTCAGGGCACCTACCTCAGCCTTCGGGGTAAGGGAAGGCTTGTCAGGAGAGGGACTGTTTAGACACTGCAAGAGTAGCATTTAGAAGAGCACATTGGGTCACAAGATCTAGGGAGAATGTGTAGCATAAATAAAGGCAAAGATCTAGTGGCACCTTAAGGAACCACTGATATTTACAGGTAGAGAACAGGAGGTGTGGCAGTGAGGCTGAAAGAAGTGGCCAGAAAGGCAGGAGGAAACCAGGTGAGAGTAGTGTGGTGGAAATCAAAAGAACATTCAGGAAGGAGGGAGGTTATCGAGATGTCACAGAGAAAGTAAGTAGGAGAAGACATAAAGACATGCATTGGATTAAACAGTGGGTCATTGATGAGCTTGGCCAGGGATGGTTCAGTGGTAAGATTTAGTATTACACGTCTGCACTGAATCAAATCCATTGATTTCTGGGTGAGGACCACAGACCAAAGATAATCATTTTTCTCCTCACTACCAAGTCTTCAATAAAATAACAAACCCAGCAAAAGTGAACAGAATAGAAAAATGACCATCAGCAAATGCAAGTTCAACAAATTCCTAGAAGATGGATAATCCAAGAGAGGAAGCAGCAGCCCAGAATCTATCAGCAAGTGCTGCCAAAGGAACAGGAAAACCCAGAGGCTCCAGACTCAGTCAAAAGTAATATGGAACACAGGAGTGAGGAAGGGGATTAACTGCATGTTTCTCAGTCCAGTGATGGTCAGTGAGCTCTCCATGGCCTCTTTCCTTCTTCCTTCATCCCCATGCAGGAAGTACTACTTTCTGCATTTTACTCCCAAGGACAAACCAGAGGTCACCTGGAAAGAGGCTGAGGAGACGTGAAGAATTTCACTGCTGTGACACATGTGCTTCTACCTCATAGAAAAACTGTCCTCCACTCTAGCATTCATAGCTTCCTTCCACCCCGGCCCAAAGGGCAGAGGCAGGCAACCCTCTGCTAATCCTAAAACATGACATAGCAATTTTTATTACATATCCACAACTTACTGGCAACTATCCTATATGTGAGTTAGACCTAGAGGAAAACAAGACCTTCTTAAAAACTTAACACTACCCTCTGATTGCTATTCTGAATAGAATAACAATTCTATTCCTAGATACCTACCCAAGAGAAGGAAAAAATATGTACACAGAAGACTTGTACAGGAATTTTAATAGTAGCTTTATTAATAATAACCAAAATCTGGAAACAACCCAGATGTTTATCAGCACTTGAATGGATAAAACAAATTATACTATATCCATAAAGTGGAAAACTACTTATTAATAAAAAAATGAATGACTGATGAACCCAACTACATGGATGAATCTTAAAAATTTTTTTAATGAGTAAAAGAAACCAGATGCATTAAGAGTACATATTATATTATTCCATTTATGTAAAATTCTAGAACAGACAGAATTAATCTATAGTCACAGAAAGCTGATCAATTGTTGTCTGGGCCTGGGAATTAGGGTAAGCATGCCTATAAATGGGCATGTGGAAACTTTTGGAGTGATGGAAGTGTTCTACGTCTTGACTGTGATGATGGTTACATGGGGGAATCATTTGACAATACTCATTTAACTGGATACTTGAAATGGTTCCATTTTCTTATATATAAATTATACTTCAAAGTTGATTCATAAGGAAAAATAGAACTAAAATAACTACCTAAAATTGACATGAGTAGACTATGGTATAAGTCAGCCAAATCCTCCTCTTGCCTAGCAGAGACTTAATAAATGATGTTTTAAATTGATGCATCAATAAACAGCAATGTAAAGATACTAATTCATGTCAAGGAGGTAACCACCAGAAGGTCTAAAAAGGGAAGCAGTTAGAGTGGTTGCTTGAGAAGTGGGTAAGAAAGAATGAGGGGTATTACTTTTCATTGTAAGCCTTTCTCCCTTATTTTGCTTTTTTAATACTGTGTGTATGGCTCAGATAAAAATTAAAGGGAAGCCCTGAACCAAGATGGCAGAGTAGAAGGACGTGCTCTCACTCCCTCTTGTGAGAGCACCAGAATCACAACTAGCTTCTGGACAATCATCGACAGGAAGACACTGGAACTCACCAAAAAAAGATACCCCACATCTAAAGACAAAGGAGAAGCCACAATGAGACGGTAGGAGGGGCGCACTCACAGTAAAATCAAATCCCATAACTGCTGAGCGGGTGACTCACAGACTGGAGAACACTTATACCACAGAAGTCCACCCACTGGAGTGAAGGTTCTGAGCCCCACATCAGGCTTCCCAACCTGGGGTCCAGCAACGGGAGGAGGAATTCCTAGAGAATCAGACTTTGAAGCCTAGTGGGATTTGATTGCAGGACTTTGACGGGACTGGGGGAAACAGAGACTCCACTCTTCGAGGGCACACACAAAGTAGTGTGCACATTGGGACCCAGGGGAAGGAGCAGTGACCCCAGGGGAGACTGAACGAGACCTACCTGCTAGTATTGGAGGGTCTCCTGCAGAGGCGTGGGGTGGCTGTGGCTCACCATGGGGACAAGGACACTGGCAGCAGAAGTCCTGGGAAGTGCTCCTTGGCATGAGCCCTCCCAGAGTCTGTCATTAGCCCCACCAAAGAGCCCAGGTAGGCTCCAGTGTTGGGCTGCCTCAGGCCAAACAACCAACAGGGAGGGAACCCAGCCCCACCCATCAGCAGACAAGCAGATTAAAGTTTTACTGAGCTCTGCCCATCAGAGCAAAAGTCAGCTCTACCCACCACCAGTCCCTCCCAAGCCTCTTAGATAGCCTCATCCACCAGAGGGCAGACAGCAGAAGCAAGGACTACAACCCTGCAGCCTGTGGAACAAAAACCACATTCACAGAAAGATAGACAAGGTGAAAAGGCAGAACGCTATGTACCAGATGAAGGAACAAGATAAAACCCCAGAAAAACAACTAAATGAAGTGGCAATAGGCAACCTTCCAGAAAAAGAATTCAGAATAATGATAGTGAAGATGATCCAGGACCTCGGAAAAAGAATGGAGGCAAAGATCGAGAAGATGCAAGAAATGTTTAACAAAGACCTAGAAGAATTAAAGAACAAACAAACAGAGATGAACAATACAGTAAATGAAATGAAAACTACACTAGAAGGAATCAATAGCACAATAACTGAGGCAGAAGAACGGATAAGTGAACTGGAAGACAGAATGGTGGAATTCACTGCTGCAAAACAGAATAAAGAAAAAAGAATGAAAACAAGTGAAGACGGGGCTTCCCTTGTGGCGCAGTGGTTGAGAGTCCGCCTGCCAATGCAGGGGACACGGGTTCGTGCCCCGGTCTGGGAAGATCCCACATGCCATGGAGCGGCTGGGCCCGTGAGCCATGGCCACTGAGCCTGCGCGTCCGGAGCCTGTGCTCCGCAACAGGAGAGGCCACAACAGTGAGAGGCCCGCGTACCGCAAAAAAAAAAAAAAAGAAGAAAGAAAGAAATGAAGACAGCCTAAGAGACCTCTGGGACAACATTAAACCCAACAGCATTCGCATTATAGGGGTCCCAGAAGAAGAGAGAGAAAGGACCAGAGGAAATATTTGAAGAGATTATAGTCAAAAACTTCCCTAACATGGGAAAGGAAATAGCCACCCACGTCCAGGAAGCTCAGCGAGTCCCATACAGGATAAACCCAAGGAGAAACACGCCAAGACACATAGTAATCAAATTGGCAAAAATTAAAGACAAAGAAAAATTATTGAAAGCAGCAAGGGAAAAATGACAAATAACATACAAAGGAACTTCCATAAGGTTAACAGCTGATTTCTCAGCAGAAACTCTGCAAGCCAGAAGGGAGTGGCATGATATACTTAAAGTGATGAAAGGGAAAAACCTACAACCAAGATTACTCTACCCAGAAAGGATCTCATTCAGATTCGATGGAGAAATCAAAAGCTTTACAGACAAGCAAAAGCTAAGAGAATTCAGCACCACCAAACCAGCTCCAAAACCAATGGGTTGCAGCAAAAGCAGTTCTAAGAGGGAAGTTTATAGCTATACAAGCCTACCTCAAGAAACAAGAAAAATCTCAAATAAACAATCTAACCTTACACCTAAAGCAATTAGAGAAAGAAGAACAAAAAACACCCAAAGTTAGCAGAAGGAAAGAAATCATAAAGATCAGAGCAGAAACAAATAGAAACAAAGAAAACAGTAGCAAAGATCAATAAAACTAAAAGCTGGTTCTTTGAGAAGATAAATAAAATTGATAAACCGTTAGTCAGACTCATCAAGAAAAAGAGGGAGAGGACTCAAATCTATAAAGTTAGAAATGAAAAAGGAGAAGTTACAACAGACATCACAGAAATACAAAGCATCCTAAGAGACTACTACAAGCAACTCTATGACAATAAAATGGACAACCTGGAAGAAATGGACAAATTTTTATAAAGGTATAACCTTCCATGCCTGAACCAGGAAGAAATAGAAAATATGAACAGACCAATCACAAGTAATGAAATTGAAACTGTGATTAAAAATCTTTCAAAAAACAAAAGTCCAGGACCAGACGGCTTCACAGGTGAATTCTATCAAACATTTAGAGAAGAGCTAACATCGATCCTTCTCAAACTCTTCCAAAAAATTGAGGAGGAAGGAACACTCCCAAACTCATTCTATGAGGCCACCATCACCCTGATACCAAAACCAGACAAAGGTACTACAAAAAAAGAAAAGTACAGACCAATATCACTGATGAATATAGATGCAAAAATCCTCAACAAAATACTAGCAAACAGAATCCAACAACACATTAAAAGGATCATACACGATGATCAAATGGGATTTATCCCAGGGATGCAAGGATTCTTCAATATACACAAATCAATCAATGTGATACACCATATTAACAAATTGAAGGAGAAAAACCATATGATCATCTCAATAGATGCAGAACAAACTTTTGACAAAATTCAACACCAATTTATGATAAAAACTCTCCAGAAAGTGGGCATAGAGAGAACCTGCCTCAACATAATAAAGGCCATATATGACAAACCCACAGCAAACATCACTCTCAGTGGTGAAAAACTGAAAGCATTTCCTCTAAGATCAGGAGCAAGACAAGGATGTCCACTCTCACCACTATTATTCAACATAGTTTTGGAAGTCCTAGCCACAGCAATCAAAGAAGAAAAAGAAATAAAAGGAATACAAATTGGAAAAGAAGAAGTAAAACTGTCACTGTTTGCAGATGACATGACACTATACATGGAGAATCCTAAAGATGCCACCAGAAAACTAGAGCTAATCAATGAACTTGGTAAAGTTTCAGGGTACAAAATTAATGCACAGAAATCTCTTGCATTCCTATACACTAATGATGAAAAATCTGAAAGAGAAATTAAGGAAACACTCCCATTTACATTGCAATGAAAAGAATAAAACACCTAGGAATAAACCTACCTAAGGAGACAAAAGACCTGTATGCAGAAAACTATAAGACACTGATGAAAAAAATTAAAGATGATACCAACAGATGGAGAGATATACCATGTTCTTGGATTGGAAAAATCAATATTGTGAAAATGACTCTACTACCCAAAGCAATCTACAGATTCAGTGCAATCCCTATCAAATTACCAAAGGCATTTTTTACGGAACTAGAACAAAAAATCTTAAAATTTGTATGGAGATACAAAAGACCCCGAATAGCCAGAGCAGTCTTGAGGGAAGAAAAGGAGCTGGAGGAATCAGACTCCCTGACTTCAGATTATACTACAAAGCTACAGTAATCAAGACAATATGGTACTGGCACAAAAACAGAAACATAGATCAATGGGACAAGATAGAAAGCCCAGAGATAAACCCATGCACCTATGGTCAACTAATCTATGACAAAGGAGGCAAGAATATACAATGGAGAAAAGACAGCCTCTTGAATAAGTGGTGCTGAGAAAACTGGACAGCTACATGTAAAAGAATGAAATTAGAACACTCCCTAACACCATACACAAAAATAAACTCAAAATGGATTAGAGACCTAAACATAAGACCGGACACTGTAAAACTCTTAGAGGAAAACATAGGAAGAACACTCTTTGACATAAATCACAGCAAGATCTTTTTTGATCCACCTCCTAGAGTAATGGAAATAAAAACAAAAATTAAAAAATGGGACCTTGGGCTTCCCTGGTGGCGCAGTGGTTGAGAGTCCGCCTGCCGATGCAGGGGACACGGGTTCATGCCCCGGTCTGGGAAGATCCCACATGCTGCATAGCGGCTGGGCCCGTGAGCCATGGCCGCTGAGCCTGCGTGTCCGGAGCCTGTGCTCCGCAGCGGGAGAGGCCCACAACAGTGAGAGGCCCGCATACTGCAAAAAAAAAAAAAAAAATGGGACCTAATGAAACTTAAAAGCTTTTGCAAAGCAAAGGAAACTACAAACAAGATGAAAAGACAACCCTCAGAATGGGAGAAAAGATTTGCAAACAAATCAACAGACAAAGGATTAATCTCCAAAACATATAAACAGCTCATGCAGCTCAATATTAAAAAAACAAACACCCAATCCAAAAATGGGCAGAAGACCTAAATAGACATTTCTCCAAAGAAGACATACAGATGGCCAAGAAGCACATGAAAAGCTGCTCAACATCACTACTTATTAGAGAAATGCAAATCAAAACTACAATGAGGTATCACCTCATACCAGTTAGAATGGGCATCATCAGAAAGTCTACAAACAACTAATGCTGGAGAGGGTGTGGAGAAAAGGGAACCCTGTTGCACCGTTGGTGGGAATGTAAATTGATACAGCCACTATGGAGATACACCATAACCGTATGGAGGTTCCTTAAAAACTAAAAATAGAATTACCATATGATCCAGCAATCCCACTACTGGGCATATACCCAGAGAAAACCATAATTTAAAAAGACACATGCACCCCAATGTTCATTGCAGCACTGTTTACAATAGCCAGGTCATGGAAGCAACCTAAATGCCCATCGACAGACAAACGGATAAAGAAGATGTTGTACATATATACAGTGGAATATTACTCAGCCATAAAAACTAATGTAATTGGGTCATTTGTTGAGATGTGGATGGATCTAGAGACTGTCATACAGAGTGAACTAAGTCAGAAAGAGAAAAACAAATATCGTATATTAATGCATATTTGTGGAACCTAGAAAAATAGTACAGATGAACCAGTTTGCAGGGCAGAAATTGAGACACAGATGTAGAGAACAAACTTACGGACACCAAGGGGGGAATGTGGCGGGGGAGTGGTGGTGGTGGTGTGATGAACTGGGAGATTGGGATTGACATGTATACACTGATGTGTATAAAATTGATGACTATTTAAAAAAAAAAAGAAAAATGAGGAAGATGAAGAGAAACAGGAAATAAGTATATTGTTAATATACTGAAATAACAACAACAAAAAAAAGGTCCTAATTCAAAAAAAAAAATTAAAGGGAAAGTCATAAATGAAATGGGAGGTCAGGAAGTAGAGTTAGAAGTCCAGACCACTCTTTCAAGCTTAATTGGAAAGGGAAGGAGAAATAAGGCCGTTATCACCTGGGAATACCCTCCTACCTCCTTTTGAGATTTTGTTATCATTTCGTTTCAGCCATGAGTGATGTGAGGAATGATATTATAGTTGGAAGGCATGAATGTTCCTAGATCTGGTTACCCTGTGTCAGAACTGGGGCCCAGCATCGGGGCTCAAATGTAGTAAACCCGTTCACGGAGTAGGGTAGTGACCCATCCCCGCAAGGTCAAAGCAAGGCATTGCAACACAGAATCTCGTACCCAGCAGTTGGTTATTTGAGACATGGGCCCTGAGAGGCATGATACAGGCAGTTCAGAGACCAGGGAATCTGTTTATATTTGGCAAAAGGCAAAACAAGACAGAAGCTCAAACTTGAGTAGGAGGCTCAGGATGCCAAAGGCTTGCCCCTGGTCACAGCTGTAGCACTAATAACCAACACTGGTATTGTGCCACCATGTTTACAGTATCTCCCAGCACATTATTTCATGTGATCTTTAGCATAGCACTGTGAAGTACACATTATTTTCCACCACGGATATATTTAGTGCCTCATTTTACAGTTGAGGACCCCGTGGCCCTAAGGAGAGTGCAACTTGCTCATGCCACAGAGCCTGTAAATGGCTGAGCAGGTCAGGGAGGCAGCACTTGGGCACCAGGGCTGTGTATTTCCACTGCCCCTAAGTGCCTCTACTTAGAATTCCCCGGAGTCTTTGTTTTGTAATTCTAATAACCTCTTTTTGAAAAGTGGCTCTGTGTCTAATCCCATGTTTGTGATTGTTGCAAAGGGACCATTCACTGCAAAGTTTTGAATAATATAAATCTAGGATTTACAGGAGAAAGAAATATTGATTAGGAGGGAATGAGCCAAGAGTAAGGGCATCTTAGGTCAGAAAAGTCCTGTTTGGGGCCAGAGGCCTTTGTTGAGTGTACAGAGCGGAGTTGTGTCCTCAAAGAGAAAATACTGAGAAGCAGGGAATGAGGCTGGTGGCAGCTTTGTGCTAGGGGAAGGCCGTCACGGGGCACGCAGGCTGCTGCCAGGCACCCCAGACCCGAGCACGCACTGCCAGACTGCATGGCTGGCAAAGTGGCGTCTTATTTATGTCAGAAGATGGCAACAGATAGTCTCATACTGGTGGTTGAGAGAAAAACCTTGTGACATAAAGAAGACTCTCTTCCTAGGAGAGTTAAAAGATACGGTTAAAGAAATGCTGCAGTACTGTGATGCTTAGGAAATTCTGAAGCTTTGTGTGTGCCCTAGAAGGACTTTTGCTAGGGCTACAGAGAATCAAGGGCAAATTCACGGACATAGTGATGAATCAAGATACCCATGAGCAAGGCCCTGATCAGAAATTTTCGTTAGCTGCGTCACATTTGCTGACCTTGGTTACCTTTTACTCAGGATTCCAGTAGAGATTTCTTTTCAGCATTGGATCCCAGAATTCAGGACCTTTTCCCCCACTTACTGACTTATTTAGTCTTTCATGCTTTCACTCAACAAGTACTTATTGAGCAACAACTCTAATCCTGTCTTTCTCATTACATTGTGCCCTCTTGTTCACATCCATCTCTTGTCAGTTCTTCACAGATCCCATTCCATTCAGCACTGTTGGCCCTGTTCCCTTTCTGTCATCTTCAGTCTTTCATCTAAAACTTAATTAGCAGAACGTTCCCCTCAACACCAACCCCTCAAATTACCTTTTCTTTTCTTCCTCTCTAGTAATATACTGTTTCATCAAAAAGAAGAAAAAGAAAGAAGAAAAGAAGGAAGAGAAAGGGAGGGGTGGGGAGGAGGCAGGGAAGAAGAGAGGGAGGGAAAGAGAGAGAAAGAGAAAGAATACCCTTTTTAGCATTTCATTTTCCACCTTCTGGCATCAACATCAGCCCTTGATCCACTCCGGAAGTCCTGTATCCTTCTTTGTCCAAAAATTATTTTCTCTCTTTCCCAGTCTTTCATGTTGCTTGTTTAAAGATAGTCACCGTTTTTCTCTGGAAAATTCTGCAATGTCTTTCTTTAGAAATGTTAAGTTAAACTGTTTTAAGGAATTTAATGCAATCATGTTTATCTCTCCTCCTTTCTGGGATCACTAGAAGTTTCCAGAACCTTTTGGAGGATTGGATTGTTTTGCCACAGAAAAAAACTTATACCCAAATCTGGGGAAAAGCCAGATTAAATTAAGCAGCAAATGAGTAAAGTTAAGGATTATTGAGAAAGGTATTAAATCGATATAATAATTAGTATTAAAATGTCATTTATTGCACACAGTGTATTACGAGTTTTACATAGGTTATTTCATTAGTTTTAATGACAGTGATGTGAAGAAAATTTAATTATTTCTACTTTACAGCAGAAGAAACTGGCTCTGAAAGACTTTAACAATAACATGGAATACGTAGGTTTCAGTTTTTTGCATTGTATGTACATTTAATATATAGATCATTTCTTCAGGAAAAAGTATATAGTGAGCATTCACCATCCATGAAGCATTCCCAGGTGTTACCAAGGGCCCAAAGATGAATGGGATTGCCTCCTCAAGACTTGGTGATGCCCCACTGCTAGAGATGGATAACTCCTGCATCAGAGTTTTTCGTAGGGAATTCAAGCACTGAGGGGGAAGTTCTACTGTATAACTTATAAGGACTATTCCAGCCCTGGAAGGATATGACTCTGACACATGGCCCCTGCATTCAGGGTTGTAAGACAGAATAACTGTAAAACGAGGCAGCATGTGCTTCAGCATTATGTGAATACCGAATGGAGGCCGCTTCAGTTCCGACTGCAGTGACGGAGAAAACATTGCTCAAGGTCAGCGTTTGAGCTGGGCCTTGAATGAAGGGTATAATTTCAGTTAGGGGACTTAGAGTATTTTTGGCAGACGTAATGGATATGAGCAAAGCATAGAGGTGAAAAAGCCCAATGCCTACTCATCTGGAGTGTGATAAATAAGTTGAATTTCAGAAACCTTAGGTTTTGGGTAAACAAATTTCCAGAAAATAGCCTTTGGGAACCTAAACTTGGAGAACCTTGAGTACAAAACTACATACAGTGTACATTCTGTTGGCATATAAGTGAGCAGCCATGTACTTTGGTTCTACCGGAGCTTTAATATTCTAGATGTTACTTCCACAAGTGAATTATTGCCTAGGAGTTAGGAATCTTGACTGCCTTTTATTTATTTATTTATTTGTTTGTTTGTTTGTTTGTTTTGCGGTATGCGGGCCTCTCACTGCTGTGGCCTCTCCCGTTGCGGAGCACAGGCTCCGGACGCGCAGGCTCAGCAGCCATGGCTCACGGGCCCAGCCGCTCCGCAGCATGTTGGATCTTCCCAGACTGGGGCACGAACCCGTGTCCCCTGCATCGGCAGGCAGACTCTCAACCACTGCGCCACCAGGGAAGCCCCTTGACTGCCTTTTTTATACAAGTTCATTCCGTGGAGTGACAGGTGGGGTAGAATGTGTGTCTGGAAATAGAGGAACGAACTAAACCAGCACCATCAGGGTGATTAAGCATTATCCTAAGTGCTCCTGGTGTCATAACCTTAACAGTCAGGCTTCAATTCTCTTTTGATCCCTGAAGTTATTCTGTGCTTCCAGGCATAATTTTTTCCTGCTTCCTTCAAGGTCTGTCCTCCCAGGCTTCAGCGATGTTACAGGGCCCATTACCATGTCATAGTACTTTGCACTAAATCCAAATTGCCAACTTTGACAGTCTTTTTCCTTGATAATGTTTTTCTTTTCTTTAAAAAAATTATCGTAATATATACATAATATAAAAAACCACCTTAAGCATTTTAAAGTGTACAGCTCAGTTTTATTAAATATATTCACATTGCTGTACAACTAATCTCCAGAACTCTTTCATCTTGCATAACTGAATCTCTATACCCATTAAACAGCAGCTCCCCATTTTCCCTTCCTCTCAGCCCCTGGAATCCACTTTTCTACTTCCTGTCTCTATGAGTTTGGCTACTCTAGGTACCTTGTATAGGTGGAGTCACACAATATTTGTCCTTTGGTATCTGGCTAATTTCACTTAGGGTAATGTCCTGAAGGCTCATCCATGTTGGAGTACATATCAGAATTTCCTTCCTTTTGAAGGCTGAATAATATTGCATTGTATGTGTATATCACACTTTGTCTATCCATTCATCCCTCAGTGGGCACATAGGTTGCTCCCACCTTTGGCTACTGTGAATAATGCTACTATAACATGGGTGTTCATTATCCATTCAAGTCCCTGCTTTCAGTTCTTTGAGATACACACCCAGAAATTAGATTGCTGGATCATATGGTAGTTCTGTTTTTAATCTTTTGAGGAACTGCCATAATGTGTTTCATAGCAGTTGTGCCATTTTATTCCTACCAGTAGTGCAGAAGACTAATTTCTCCACATTCTCACCAATCCTTGTTTTCTTTTCTTTTTTTGATAGTAGCCACCCTGATTGATGGGTGTGAAGTATATCTCATTGTAGTTCTGATTTGCATTTCCCTAATGGTTCGTGATGTTGAGCATTTCTCATGTGCTTGTTGGCTATTTGTATGTCTTCTTTGGCAAAATATCTGGTCAAGTCCTTTGCCCATTTTTCATTTGAGTTATTTGGTTTTTTATTGTTGAGTGGTAGGAGTTCTTTATGTATTTTGGACATTAACCCCTTATCAGATATATGATTTGCAAATATTTTCTCCCATTCTGTAGTTTGCTTTTTCACTCTGTTGATTATGTCCTTTGCACAGAAGTTTTAAATTTTGATATAGTCCAGTTTATCTATCTTTATTTTTGTTACTAAAAGAGGCTTTGACCCATTGCAAAACTTGAATTTAATATCTAGTGTGACGTTCTTCTTGGCACGCGTCTGGTACCTCCAGGCCTCTTCCTTGCATTCCTTTACACAACCATCATGGGAAATAAAGTGTTCATCAAAGCACAAAATAATAGCAAAAAAGAGGCTGCAGAGGCATAAAACAAACAATGAGCATCATTCAAATCAAGGGAAACAGAATGGTGCATTAGCACTTGTAGGCTGTGAATGCATTAATGACCCCTCCCTCAGCAGCACTAGCCATGAGAAAAGGACGCTAACTCCGTGTTTCAGTACTGTACTTCATTTATATTACATATTAAAATAGTATATAGTTAATTAATGCTATACAGGGTAAAAACTGTGCTGTAGAAATATTTTGTGGTAATAGTATTTTTTTATAAAGGGAGCTGCCCTACACATACAGTGATCGTATGTCCAGGTTTACCTGGAGCAGTCCTGGTTTATGCCTTTTTTTTTTTTTTTTTTTTTTTTTTGCGGTACGTGGGCCTCTCACTGTTGTGGCCTCTCCCGTTGTGGAGCACAGGCTCCGGACGCACAGGCCCAGCGGCCATGGCTCATGGGGCCAGCCGCTCCGTGGCATGTGGGATCTTCCCAGACCGGGGCACGAACCTGCGTCCCCTGCATCGGCAGGCGGACTCTCAACCACTGTGCCACCAGGGAAGCCCCGGTTTATGCCTTTTGTCCTGGTGTAATCTTCACATCCTCATCTATACAACATTAAAAATCCAAAGTGGATGGGAAGAGAATAAAGGTGTAGCCAGTTAATAAGTTATGTTAAACCTCAGTTTATCTCAGTCTCAATGCTTCATCATCACGAGTCTAACTCCCATAGGTGAACTGGGATGCTTGCTCTGAGACTTCAGATTTCAGAGCTCAGTTCTATTCATCAGGCTGAGAACATTGAACCATCCTACATAAATTACCCACATCCCCTCCCGGTCATTCCTGCGGAAATATCTCTTTGCTCTGCTCTGTTTGTCTTCTTTGTCTTTTATTGTATTGTACAAAAGATGCCTACTTGAGAAAGGAAGATGATGGGGAGTGGGGAGGTGGAAGAGGTCGGGATGGAGAGACAGAATGAAATCTGAGTTAGTGGAATTAAGCTTTCTAAGTGGAATTGCCCCAATTGATGCTGCAAGGTGAGGTTTTCGTTGCTGCTGCTGCTCTTGTCGGTGAGTTAGAATTCTAAAATCTTTCCTTTGCATCCTGTATAGCAGTAATGGCATATAGTACCTCAGTGAACCATGTGATACAGGTCTAATGTGCAGAAGTGGTTCATGCATCTTCATAAGCATCTGATTGATTGCCAGGATAAGGCTTGGATAGTGGGGGAAAATACACTTCAAGATCCAAAAGTAAAGCGCCATATAATAAGGTTCACCTATCAAAACTTCATTATTCTACTTTTTCCTGCATTTTATTTGTGAGAATATTGCTTTAAGTTTTGGCTTTCTAATTATTCCTATGTGGATATACATTTGAAAAGCTGAGCAGTTCCTTGTCATGTTGCAGATATTATTAAACTTTCTGTCATAATTTCCTTAATGGGAACCAGGGTTATTTGAATTGTGCTCCTGCAGTGGTTTCCCTTTGTGACAAATTTTATTTCCAAACTCCTTTGTATTAGTAATACAGTTAATAACTTCAGCCATCCCATGCCTATTATTCACAGGAATGGAATGTTGTCCTTTTGTCCTCACTATTTTATTGCTTTATAAATACATAAATGGTGAGAACTTGTCCTAGAATTTGAGAGAGGACTAGGGGCTAAAGACCCCCATGAATGCAGTCTGACATGTATCTGTAATGTCTGTAGTGCCGTCGTGGGTACTGCAGTGGGTTTTCAAAATAGGTTGGAGAGATTCCTCAGCTATGAGTTTCAGGTTAATAAATAATAGTGTCTTTAAAAATAAAGATTGCATTGCTAGGGCATAAGACAGGATATCTGTTTGTAAGTGTAGTCCAATATGTTCAAAATGCATCTTTGGAGCAGATTTTACCAGACTTTAATGGAAACTGTTAAAGGAATACACTCCAGTCAGTATGATCACCTGAAACCGTAGGTATAATTTCTGTGGTTTTCTGGAGAACCTTGTGGCATCAGGTGTTTTTTTCAACAGCCATGTGAAAAATATCCTACCCAGGCCATGAAACTGAGTTGGGCCGACAGAGCTGTAATTTAGCATTTTCTTCTTTTGATCTTTTACACAGTTTCTTCATTTATAGCAGGCCATAAACTTTACAGAGTATTGCCTTTTATATTGCATACTGAGAGAAGTGCATTTTTTAAACTACAGAAAAAATTCCTTTGAGGGAATTTTCATAACTATAAAAACATAGATTTAAATTTATGTTCTGAATGTATTTGATATGAGGTGAATAGTCATCATCATCAGTTTGAACTTTAGTTTGATAGTGGTATTCATTTGGACTTTGTTTCCTACATGCACTATTGTTATACATTATTAAAATATAAATGACAACTAAAGTATCACTTCTATCTTTAGATATAGTGAAAACTTATCATTAAGTTCAGTAATATTTTAATATCCTCCTAAATGTAATTAATAAGTGCCATAAAATATCTTTACACTTGACAATGAATACTAAGCTTTATTAAAATCAGTGATTCTCAACCTGTTTCTTTCCCAGTACATCTGACAGATAGGACCTGCTTCTATTGCCCATTATCCTAATTGAGAAGTATAATCAACCTTTTATCACCCATTGTACACGTTGAACAGGCCTGCCTGGTGATTCTGTATGCCCCTCCACACACAGACCCTGTCCCTCTACCATCTCATATGTATACCTTTAGAATTACTGATTTAAATGCTGTCAGAATAGTCAAGGGGAGAGAGTGGGAACAGCCGAACTCATTTCAAGTAGAAAGTTGATGCTCCTTTAACTCTGCTATGCTGTGATGACACCAAGACTTGATTGATGGAAAATATAACAAACTGAATGCCTTAGACTCAGTGGCACGAAGATGATGAGCTTCACAACTGTTCCCTGCCAATGCTGTTAGCTTAAATGAGCCAAGAGTCCATGATTTCAGGCCACTTCAGGCCAAGGAGATAGGTGATCTGTGGAATACCTTTTATAAACAGACTGTCACTAAATTTGAGGATGGGTCACCTACTTTCTGGTTTTACAAAACTACTTTGTTAAGAGGTCAAGTCATATTTAATATTTTAAAGTTTTTAAAAACACCTAAAAGTGATAGTAAAATTTAATGGAAAAAACATCTGCTAGAATATAATCTCTTCTTTTTTTTTTACAGCTTTATTGAGGTATAATTTATATATCATAAAATTCATCCATTTTAAGGTTTTAAATGATTTAAATCACTTCAGTGATTTTTCAGCAGATTTATGGAGTTGTGCAACCATCACCACAATCTAGTTGTTGAATATTTGAATATTTTTGAATGTCACTCAAAAAATTCTCCCGTGCCTAATTCAGTTCTATGCAATTCCCATACCTGGCCCCAGGAAACCACTAATCTGCTTTCGGTCTCTACAGATGTGCCTATTCTGGACATTTCAATAAATGGAATCATACAATATGTAGTCTTTCACATCTGTCTTCTTCCAGTTAGTGTGATGTTTTGGGCATTCCTTTATGTTGTAGCATGGATCAGTACTTTGTTCCCTTTCATTGCTGAATAGTGTTCCATTGTATGGATAGGCCACATTCTGTATATTCGTTTTATAGTGTAACCTTTTACAATCCTCGTGGCTTTCCTTCATCTACCTGCCTCCTAACCTCCTTGCCTGGTCTTCCCATGGAACCAGGGTCAGATTGGGCTGTCCTGGATTTGATCCTCGAGGCTGTAGACTGGGCAGTTTGCACTCCATCCCTCATCTCACCTCTGACTCCAAACTCCAGTCCCTGGGTTGGCGAGTGAACCTTCTTATAACATGAAGAATTGTGACCATTATATCCAGCTTATTGGCTGGAGGATTTTTATCTCAGGAACCATTGCAGATTTTGAAATGTCCTGTGAGGAACAGAAATGGGAGAGAGTTGAAGATTTCTGTGATAATTATGAGCTCGGCCAAGAGTTCTATGTCTAAACCTACCATAATTTGTAAACATCACATAAATAGAAACGTATCACAAGCTCATTTTAGAAAATACAGAAAGCATGTAGAAAAAGTAAGAAGTCACACATAATTCAGTGTCTCAGAGTTAACCTCTGTCCAACAGGTTGATGTATCTCCTTTTAGACTTAATTTATATGCAAACATATACAGGTTTTTTTTTTAAGTTGGCTTTCTATGATAACCATTTCCCGATGTCATTACTTTTTTTTTTTTTTTTTTTTTTGCGGTACGCGGGCCTCTCACTGTTGTGGCCTCTCCCGTTGCGGAGCACAGGCTCCGGATGCGCAGGCTCAGCGGCCATGGTTCACGGGCCCAGCCGCTCCACGGCATGTGGGATCTTCCCGGACCGGGGCACGAATCCGTGTCCCCTGCATCGGCAGGCGGACTCTCAACCACTGCGCCACCAGGGAAGCCCCCGATGTCATTACTTTTGAAAACATGAAGGTTATTGTGACGAGAAAGGTGTGAGGAGAAACATGGTAGGGAGAGAGTTCAGAAAGACAGTTGATGTTACTTATGGCTTTGAAGGTCATTGTAAGGAATTAGGAATTTATTCCAAGTATAAGGCAAAGCATTAGACTCCTGAGCAGGGAAGTATTTGATACGCTTTACATTTGGAAACAACACTTTGGCCAATATGGAGAACATACTCAGGGATTGAGAGAGAGAAGAGGAAGATTGGTTAACAGGCTCTTGCAGTATTCTAAACTAGAGATGATGACAGCTTCGACTAGGGCAGTGATTCAAAATGGTAACAAGAGGCTAGATTTACAAAGTATTCTGAAAGAGAGGTGAGTGGAATTTGTTAATGGGCTGGATGTGCTAGGAGAAGAAAAGGTGAGAATCAAGGGTGACTCCTAGGTTTTTTTTTTTTCTTTTTTTTGCGGTACACGGGCCTCTCACTGTTGTGGCCTCTCCCGTGGCACGTGGGATCTTCCCGGACCGGGGCACGAACTCGTGTCCCCTGCATCAATAGGCAGACTCCCAACCACTGCACCACCAGGGAAGCCCTGACTCCTAGGTTTTTTATCTTGAGTAACTAAGTGAATGAAGGGTAAAGCCATTTCCCGAGATGGAGAAACCCCTCAGAAAAGAGAGGTTGATGAAGGAAGATTTGGGAAATTAAGAGCTGGGTTTTACATATCAAATTTAAAATGCCTTAAATTAGGATGGTGCCAGAGGAAGCCATGGGATCTTGGGAGAGTTTTTTATTTTTAGGATGAGAGAAATTACACATCTCCGTGGTGACAGCTTTGCTCGCTTTAGAGAAGGGGAAAATGTCGCTATAAGAGAGGCGGGGGAATCATTGCAAAAGTAAAGTCCTTTGGTAGGAAAGTTGGAACAGGATCCAGAACAGAAGTGGAGGGGTTTGTTTTAGACAGGATCAGGTGCAGGAGGAAATATGGACAGATATGGGTGTTTTAGTAGGTTTGGAGCAAGAAGAGAAGTTCTCTCTTAGCTCTCAGTAAAGTTTTCTCAAATAAGCAAAGTCATCTCCTGAGAGGGGAGGAAGGTGATAGAACTTTGAGAAGAAAGGACATTAAATGGTTTGACTTGGAGACAGAAAAATAATTCACAAGTGTGCAGTCAGAATTGAGGCATTCATGAGAACCAAATCTCATCTGTGCCCATAAAATTAAAGTGAGCGTAGCCAGAACAGGCATGAGTTTTTTGTGATGGTTCCTTTATCTTTAGTGTACGGTGCTTTCTGTTCCATTCCCTGGTTCTGATTATTGATTCTAATGCCAGAATTACACTTATCTTTATGTTTTAATTTCTCCTAGAGCTAGTTTTACTTCATTTTGGGAGAGACTCTGTTTCTTTAAATATTTTGGGATTTTGTCTTTTATCATTTAATTTTGATTATATGTCTATGACTTTTATTTTAGGGGAGTCTGATTTCAGTCCAGGCTAAATCTACCGGAGTATATAAAACAAAAGAAGATTTTCTGATTTCTTTTAATTACAAATTACCATTTTTAATAACTTAACAAATACTGAAGGGCCCACAAGGCCTTGAACTGGACCTTAAAGATGCAATGGGGAGAGAAACGGGGACCATGGTCCCTGCCTCCAGGGACCTGACAGCCTAGGGCAGAGGTCAGCAATCTAGGACCCTTTAGCGCAAGCCAGCCCACTTCCTGTTTTTGTGTTGTCTGCAAGCTGCCAGTTGTTTTCAATTAAACATTTTATTTTGAGATAATTATGGGTTCACATGAGATTGTAAGAGATAATACAGAAATCCTGTACTCCATTTACCCAGTTACCCCCAAGGGTAACTTCATGCAGCAAAGCTATAGAACCACCAGGATATTGACGTTCATATTGTCAAGATACAGAACAGCTTCTATCAACACAGGATCCTTCGTGTTGTCCTTTTATTGGCAAAACCACTTCCTTCTTGCTTCCATCCCTCCTTAACCCCTGGCAACCATTCATCTTTTTTTCATTTCTGTAGTTTTGTTATTTCATGAGTGTTACATATGTGGAATTATACAGTATGTAACATTATGGGATTAGCCTTCTTTGCTCAGCATAATTCTCCGGTGATTCATCCAGGTTGTTGTGGGGTTTTTTGTTGTTGTTGTTGTTGTTGTTGTTGTTTTGCAGTACGCGGGCCTCTCACTGTTGTGGTCTCTCCCATTGCGGAGCACAGGCTCCGGACGCGCAGGCTCAGCGGCCATGGCTCACGGGCCCAGCCGCTCCGCGGCATGTGGTATCTTCCCTGACCAGGGCACAAACCCGTGTCCCCTGCATCGGCAGGTGGACTCGCAACCACTGAGCCACCAGGGAAGCCCTGTTGTGTGTTTCAGTAGTTCATTCCTTCTTCTTTCGGAGTAGTATTCTGTAGTATGGATGTACCACAGTTTGTTTAGTCATTCACCCATTGAAGAACATTGAGGTTATTTCCCGTTTGGGGCTATTATGAATTAAGCCTCTAAACATTCTTGTGAACATCAGTTTTCATTTCTTTGGGATAAATGTCCAGAAGTACACTTGCTGGGTCATATAGTAGTTGCAAGTTTAGTTTTATAAGAAACTACCAAACTGTTTTTTGACTGACTGTGGAGTAGAAATCCAGGTTCCCCATTCAGCCTCCATTGACGCCCAAAGGGGTCTCCTCGTTATTACAGGGCAGGGGAAGGAATTACAGTTCCCCACTGGGCCTCCCCTGGTATTTCCGTGGCTAGGAAGGGCTGGAAGTCCTTATTGCTCCCCTACATGACCTCCACTAACATCACAGTGGGGAGGGGAATGGCCTTGTTAACTCTGGGCAGAGGTGAATGACTCTCCACTGGGCCTCGTCTGATACTACCCCAGTGAGGGGGGCCCTCATTACTGCTGGACGGGGGTGCAAGTCGAGGCTTCTCACGTGGTCTCCACTGACACTGTCGGGCAGTGGGAATTGCTTGTCACTGCCAGGTTTGGGTGAAAGTACCAGCTTCCCTACTCAGCGTTCTCTCATGCCATGGGGGTTCAGGGTCAGGGATGGATGGGCGTTGGAGTACCTCATCACAGCCTGGTGAGGGTGGAAGTGTAGGCTCCCCACTCGGCCTTTGCTGGAGCAGGTAGGAGCCGAACCACCCTTTTTTCTGTGGTTTCTGGCTGAAGTGGAACAGTTACTGTCTAAAAGTTTTCCATCTTTTGGGCCTGCCCCATTCCTTGTCTGTCCTTTGGCTAGAGAGTAGGCTTTTGTTATCATGTTGGGTTGTTTTGGGGGGGGGGTGGGCTACGTCCATTGGCATTTCTGGTTTGTTCCGATTTGTTCCAGCAAAAAGAAAATCCAGGGAACTACCCACTGTGTCATTCCTTGGGTCCCAAGATCCTTAACCTGTGTGTATTCTTTCCACTGTTCAGTCTTCTTATGTTTCTTTTATATACAATGCCCAGAGTTTTTGTTGTACTTGGCAGGAAGAATAGGGGAAAGTACACCTACTCCATCTCCTGGAAAAGGAAGTTTTTCTGATTTTTTTTTTTTTTTAAGCTTCTAGTTTTCTAACACCTCTGTGCTGTGATAAACTTGAATTGCCCCACTTTGGAAAATGTTTAAAGTAAAATCAGTCAACCAGTTACCACCTTAAGTGTGATAAAATTTCAGCATAACTCACATAATTTTAGTAACATAATCTTGTCTATTTTGGCATGAGTTGTTCAAGAGCATTCTGTTAAAATAAATATCTAGATAGTTTTATTCCCAGAAGGGCTTTGTAGAATGATAAAAATGTCTTATCATTGTTTTCATTTTTAAATAAATAATTATCAGTGATTTATTTCCTCTGTAGCTACTAAAGTTGGAAAGTAGCTTTGTAAAATCTACATAATTAAGTGGTAGATTAGAGCTATATCATATTAATTCAGGGTTAAAAAAATATACAAACACACATACACACAAACACATACACACATAAATTGAAGTAAATTCCAGGTCCAATATTCTATTACATTATTTTTACAGTGAAAATAAACAAACATTTCAAAAATCTTAACTTAATGTTAATATTTGGCTAGCAGTTACAGATCTAATCTTACTGTTTTCTTTTTAGGTCAGGAGCCTACCCTAGTCCAGAACCAGATTTCTAACATAACTAGGTCTCATTCTTATTTTTTAATTAGCCAACTCTTCTATATCAAATTTACTTTACAAGATGAACCAGTGAACCTAGAGAAAGATTCTAAATAGGAATCAGTGCCTTTCCAAAGGAAATCTTATCAAACCATAAAGCTTTACAACTGGAGGTTCTTACTTAAAAGCTTATAACAATACCAAAAATAAATAAATAAATAAAAGCTGCGTGGCATAGAGGCCCTTCTTTCCTGGCCTCGAGGGGCCTTGCCTATGGGGCAGCTACCTGACAGCACAGTGAAGCTTTGCCTAGGTTGGCCTAGGGCCAGCAGTTTGACATTTTGGGGGGCTGCCCACCTATTGGACTGGAGTTATTGAGAAGGTGGGAGGGAGGCCTGCAGGCCGCTGTTCCCTTTCCCCTTAGTCTCCATGTCCCTCTCTGATCGGCCTGTTTTCGATGCACCCAAAAGGCACCTTCCCAGATGCCCTAAGACAAGTTCCCTGGGGTTTGTCCCGGGGGCCATTCTTGGGAAGGGGCTTCTTTAACCCACACCAGGACTTCTGTTTGCTGTGGGTAGAGGAGAGGAAAGGGGAGAAAATATGACCTCCCTTCATCAAGCCAGCTTGGTTACAGGCCTGCGGAACCTTCCCTTCACCTTTGTTGAAGAGTGTAAAATGTGTGAATCTATTATGAAGTTAGACAGTTAAACACAACTCTGATAGGCATTGTGAATAAATAACTTGCCAATCTGCACTGAAGCTTAGCTTGGGCAATACTGTACTATTATCACTATAGGAAGCCTCTGCTTTGTTGCACATTTGTCAGATCTGTGTCCTAAATTTCTTTCCATATTTCCAAATTTATCATCAAGCCCTGTACTATGTACTGTGTTTAAAAAGAAAAACTGAATATTTAATATTGCTGATAGATGGGAACTGGGATTGAGTAATTTTAAGCGTATTCTATCTTTTTCCAAACATCTTGGGGATAGTAGCTTTGACTCTGAGATTAATAGAGAGATGTGTCCCTTTTCTTTTGTTTAGATTCTTTGACTAAAACTTTTGCTTCACTGAATTTGAGTTTGGGTAACATTTTTCTTTCTTTGTGGCTGGTAGTTTTGTCAGAGTACTTCTAACTTATGTCAGAACATGGGATGGCATGCTCTAAAATATCAGAATACTTAACTTGGGGACATCTTGGGGAGTCTGTGGATATTATTCAGAGTATATAAGAATTAGAGGGGGGGAAATTATCTTTATTTTTCTAAAAACTAAATTTTAAAATTCAGTTTCTAATGGTGACAAAGACACAGGCACTACTAATACCAATCAGACATTTTCATATCATTATAGTTGTGGGAGCTATCTCAAAATATTATGTTCATCACTACTTCTACAACAAATTTGTCCTTTTTAACATATTGATATCTATTTCAAAATCATTGGTATCCTCTGTAATTCTGTATATTTTATATACACAGTTGACCCTTGAACAACATGGGTTTGAACTGCATGGATCCACTTATATGTGGATTTTTTTCAATAGTAAATGCTGCAGTACTACAAGATCCGTGGTTGGTTGAATGCAAGGATGCCAAACCATAGATACTTAGGAACCTTGGATGCTGAAGGCCGACTATAAAGTTATAAGCTGATTTTCGACTGCTCAGAGGGTCGGCACCCCTAATCCCTGAGTTCTTCAAGGATCAACTGTACATTTAGAAACATTAGTTAGAGGGATCTTATGCTTTTCCTCTTATGTGTTCTCTCTGCCTGTAACATGTTTCTTTTTCTCCTTCTGTAGCATCAGCCACTACGTGATTGTCATGTCCATGACCATCTTTCTGGTGTTTCTCAATGGCCTGGCACAGATGCTCACAACAAAGAAACTCACACTGTGTGGCAGACCCAAAAGCCATCTCATATGATGTTGCCAAAGCCATCATTCAGCATCCAGATCCTGTTTCTCATTCTCCTTGTCAACTAAAATCTTATCAAGGATTCATAAAGGAGACGGATATTAATGTATAACATACTCTGCTCATCTAAAGGAAATTATATGTGGAATTCTGAATTTACAGGTTATCTGGAATAAAGGAGCTTCCATTTTCTTTAGGTTTTGCATGAAGTCGTGGTTACATCTGTGGAAAAGCAGAGTAAAGCATTCTGCATTTTCATTTTTTCCTTTAGTTGGCAACTCTTCTCACCGAGGTTTCAGAGCACCTGTAACAGTCTCTGGTCCCCAGCTGTACAGCTTCCTGTATTATATGCAGAGGAGAATGTGCTCCTGAGTGGGCAGCACTGATCACATCCAAAATCAGTGCACTGGCTGAACATGAAGTAAATCACCAGGTGGCACCATAAATATTTATCAATTCTCAGCACTTGTTTTGCAAGTAGTTCTACCTACTAAACAACATTACAAAGACAATCAGGATGTGTAGAAAAATGTTTGCAGGTGTTTTTCATTTTTCTTCAGTATTCAGCAATACTATTTTGTGCTTTTTAGTGCTTTTTTAGTTTTCATAGTCAATCAGCTAGATGCAGGTTTTACCTTCACTTTTTTTTTTTCCATTTCTGGATTCTCATGGAATTTCTGGAGATAGAAAAGCAGAAAAAGCTTGTTATTTGTGTCTTGTCCATAGGGAAAAAGATTTAAGTGATTAGTTTTTTGGGGTTTTTTAATTTTTTATTTTATTTATTTAGTTTTGGCTGCATTGGGTCTTCGTTGCTGTGCGCAGGCTTTCTCTAGTTGCAGAGAGCGGGGTCTGCTCTTCGTTGCCGTGTGTGGGCTTCTCATTGCAGTGGCTTCTCTTGTTGCAGAGCACAGGCTCTAGAGCGCAGGCTCAGTAGTTGTGGCACACAGGCCCAGTAGTTGTGGCTCACAGGCTCTAGAGCGCAGGCTCAGTAGTTGTGGTGCATGGGCTTAGTTGCTCCACGGCACGCGGGATCTTCCCAGACCAGGGCTCGAACCCATGTCCCCTGCATTGGCAGGCGGATTCTTAACCACTGCACCACCAGGGAAGCCCCTAAATGATTAGTTTTTAATTGTAGATTCAATAGCTCTTACTTCCAAAGCTTTTATCATGCATTATTCCAACAGAATTCTTTAAATCAATGGTTAAACTTTCTGAAAATATCATAAGTCAGTGTTAAAATTGCTTTTCTTTCTGGTTGTGAGATTCTAGCCCAAAGGCCCAAAGTCCTCTCATTAAAGTTTAATTTCTATTCATAAACTAATTTTAATGGATAAAATATTTTGAGAGTAATTTTTATTTGGATTCTTCGTAAAGTGACCTTTAGATATCACTGTGGAGTTGGCCTTTTGCCCATGGTGTGCCAGGAGAGTTTGGCTGATGCTAAGCTTTCTTGGTCTGAGTCCCATTTTTTAAAAATAATTGATTTTGAATTAATTTATAGCATCACTAATTCATATTAATGATGAGGAAGCCCTCTGCAAATTAGCAGATTTTTCAAATTGGCAGGTGAGTGAACAGATACAATTTAGGAGATTCAGAAATCAGTTTGGCAAAATGTACTTTCTTAATTCCTATTTATTATGAAGTGTAGTTATAATTGACTTGTGATAGTACTTCATGGTATCAGCCAAAGCATTATAGTACAAAAGAACCAGAGACGTACTGATGTCAATGTAAGACCTCATGCAGTCTGTAATATGAAATCTAGGTGGACGGCTAAGAAGCTGCTGAAACGGTATAGGCAGATGGAGAACCCATGAACTTTCACATTGCTTCAAAGGATTTTTTTTTTTTTTTGAAGTATTTTTTTTTATTAATTTATTTATTTTTGCTGTGTTGGGTCTTCGTTTCTGTGTGAGGGCTTTCTCTAGTTGTGGCAAGCGGGGGCCACTCTTCATCGCGGTGCGCGGGCCTCTCACTGTCGCGGCCTCTCTTATTGTGGAGCACAGGCTCCAGACGCGCAGGCTCAGTAGTTGTGGCTCACGGGCCTAGTCGCTCTGCGGCATGCGGGACCCTCCCAGACCAGGGCTCGAACCCGTGTCCCCTGCATTAGCAGGCAGATTCTCAACCACTGCGCCACCAGGGAAGCCCCGCTTCAAAGGATTTTTGATCAGTCTTTTCACAAGTCAGAGAAAACTGACTTTATAAACACTTATTATTTTTCCTTTTATATCTAGTTTTGCCTTTCATCTTTTTCCAGATTTTCACACGGAGGAATTAATGAATATTTTATTACAACATGGTAAAAGGTGCTTTATCTTTATTTTGCTTTTCGAAGCACATCTTTTTAATATTGTTTCAAATCAGTGTGAATTTACAAAACATGGATTGCCCCTACAGCCACAGGCCAGCCTTGCTCTACTGTGACAGGACCCCTCAGACTCACCTGGGAACAGTGCACTGGATGGGCCTTTTCTATTTCACAGCTTATCAGAATATCTTAAAGTGTTTTGAAATGCATATTTTTATATTGAAAAACAGAGAAAATATAAATAAGATTTAAGTAAAATATATTTCTGTTTAAGGCATTTACTTTTTCATTGTAACTATAAATACCAGGTTTTCAAGTCAAGACTTAAGACATTTGCTGATTAACATTTGTTTAAATTAAGAATTGCTGTAAGAATTAAAGTGGGAATATCAGGTTGAGAAAATATTGGACAACAACAAAAAAACATGCTATGTCACATGGACCATGAATAAATCTTGGAGGAAACCCTAAGGATTTAGGAAACTCTCTGCAGCCTGTCTGTAATTTACAAATGCTTTAATTCTCTCTACTATTTTTTTAATGTGCTGTATTTAGAACACAAAATGCGTTTTTATTTTTTCAGGAAATAATGTTATAAGCGGTAGTATATTCTCACAATAATCCCCTCAAACGATTTAACAATGATAGAGCTGAACTACGTACCTAGAAAATCTACTCATCACTTATGATACTGTTTCTCATGAAAAACTCATTCCGAATTTCAATCAACTCAGATATTAGGAGCATATATGTCCCCCAGCCCCACCCTTACACACTTGTAGTGGACTGGGGACTCCTTTGGCCTTCACCTTTTGATACGTAACTGTGCCATCAAATATGTAATTTCTGATGGAGCAGGCCCAGAGGTCAGGGCATTGCATGGGGATTGTCTCTAGATTGTCTCTACTGGTCGGGGAGCGGAGCCAGGGGAGCCCCCCGAAGAGAATGAGCCAAACCAACTCAAATCATTTGGGGAGGATCCCCTTCAAGCAGTTCTGAGGATTACTTACGAGATCTGAGATAACTTGGTAATGTCTCACCTTTTCAGAGTTGTTCTTTTTATACTGACGTTCTCTCTATCTGTAAAATGCCTGAGAGTGGGATTATTAGGGTATGTGCTTTCAGCACTGTAGTAATATCTTGTAGCATTTTCCCATTTCTGCATCAGTGTGGTTTGTAAAAGAGTTGGGTGGGATTTCTGCTCTTAATACTCATTCTATAAAAAGAACATTTTAGAAGTAATGTATCACTTATTAATTTCCTTAGAGACACTAACACAGATCACAGTTGTTAACTCACCACCCTGAATACTGCAGTATTTGCCACATAGCAGCATTTCTCAAAGTATGTCCCTTGGAACATGGGTTTCTTAGGATACAAATAGATGTCATAATAAAAAAGGTTCCCTGATCAAATATATTTGAGAAACACCTAGTCAAAGCTAAATAGGTGTATTTCTTGTAGTACTGGGGAATTTAATTTGGTATGTGCATTGTGAAGGGACAAGATAGCAATATGCCCCAAATTTCCACTTGCTTGACCACAGAACCGACCTTCAAGTCTCCCTTCCACCTGGCACACATACTTCAGAAGTGTCCCCACATACTTTTGCACTTAAAAACCTCAGCTTATACTGTTTCAAAAAAGGGTGTCGGGGGGAGACCTTCAAGATGACGAAGGAGTAAGACATGGAGAAAAGCTTCCTCCCCACAAATACATCAGAAATACATCTCCATGTGGAACAGCTCCTACAGAACACCTACTGAACGCTGGCAGAAGACCTCAGACCTCCCGAAAGGCAAGAAACTCCCCATGTACCTGGGTAGGGCAAAAGAAAAAAGAATAAACAGAGACAAAAGGATAGGGACGGGACCTGCACCAGTGGGAGGGAGCCGTGAAGGAGGAAAGGTTTCCACACACTAGAAGCCCCTTCACAGGCGGAGACTGCAGGTGGCTGAGGAGGGGAATCTTCCGAGCCGCGGAGGAGAGCACAGCCACAGGGGTGCGGAGGGCAAAGCGGAGAGATTCCCCACAGAGGATCAGTGCCGACCAGCACTCACCAGCCCGAGAGGCTTGTCGGCTCGCCCGCCGGGGCGGGCGGGGCTGGGAGCTGAGGCTTGGGCTTCGGTCGGATCCCAGGGAGAGGACTGGGGTTGGCTATGTGAACACAGCCTGCAGGGGGCTAGTGAGCCGCAGCTGGCCGGGAGGGAGTCCGGGAAAAGGTCTGGAGCTGCCAAAGAGGCAAGAGACTTTTTCTTGCCGCCCTGTTTTGTGGTGGGCGAGGAGAGGGGATTAGGAGAGCCACGTAAATGAGCTCTAGAGACGGGGGCGAGCCGCGGCTGTCAGCACGGACCCCAGAGACGGGCATGAGACGCTAAGGCTGCTGCTGCCGCCACCAAGAGGCTGTGTGTGGGCACAAGTCACTATCCACACCTCCCCTCCCTGGAGCCTGTGCACCCCGCCACTGCCAGGGTCCCGGGATCCTGGGACAACTTCCCTGGGAGAACACATGGCATGCCCCAGGCTGGAGCAACATCATGCTGGCCTCTGCTGCCGCAGGCTCGCCCTGCATTCCATATCCCTCCCTCCCCGCCCCCCCCCCCCCCCCGCCTGAGTGAGCCAGAGCCCCCTAACCAGCTGCTCCTTTAACCCCGTCCTGTCTGGGTGGGGAACTGATGCCCTCAGGCGACCTACATGCAGAGGCGGGGCCAAATCCAAAGCTGAACCCCAGGAGTCGTGCGAACAAAGAAGAGAAAGGGAAATCTCTCCCAGCAGCCTCAGGAACAGTGGAATAAATCTCCACAGTCAACTTGATGTACCCTGCATCTGTGGAATACCTGAGTAGACAACAAATCATCCCAAAATTGAAGCGGTGGACTTTGGGAGCAACTGTAGACTTGGGGTTTGCTTCCTGCATCTAATTTGTTTCTGGTTTTATGTTTATATTACTTTAGTATTTAGAGTTTATTATCACTGGTAGATTTGTTTATTGATTTGGTTGCTCTCTTCCTTTTCTTAATATATATATATATTTTTTCCTTTTTCTCTTTTTGTGAGTATGTATGCTTCTTTGTGTGATTTTTGTCTGTATAGCTTTGCTTTTACCATTTGTCCTAGGGTTCTGTCTGTCCAGTTTTGTTTTGTTTTGTTTTGTTTAGTACAGTTTTTAGTGCTTGTTATCATTGGTGGATTTGTTAGTTGGTTCGGTTGCTCTCTTCTTTCTTTTTTTATTACTTTTAAATTTTTAAAAATAACTTTATTTTAGGGCTTCCCTGGTGGCGCAGTGGTTGACAGTCCACCTGCCGATGCAGTGGACACGGGTTTGTGCCCCTGTCCGGGAAGATCCCACATGCCGCGGAGCGGCTGGGCCCGTGAGCCATGGCCGCTGAGCCTGCGCGTCCGGAGCCTGTGCTCCGCAACGGGAGAGGCCACAACAGTGAGAGGCCCGCGTACCACAAAAAAAAAAAAAAAGTGATTGTTAGAGATGATCTCTCAGTGATGAAATCTATTTCATTACTTCCTGATCTATATCAAAACCAGCAAATGACTCAAGTAGAACCAGAAAGAAAATGGCATAGAACATGAGAAACTATAGGAAATACTTAGAATACTCATGGAGTTGCAAACACCTTCGGAGAAAAGCCTCCTTCTAACCATTTCACAAAACACACTTCTCTGCTCCACCCAAAGCTGAGGCGTTTGCTAAAACTATGGGTGACTCAGGAGCCGATTATTTTCTTGTTTTCTGCCCATCTAAATAAAGTCAACTGCTCTGCTCTATCTGAAAGTCATACAGTTTACTGGGTCATAAGTTTGAGTACCACAAAATGTGACTATTAAAATATCAGCACATAAACCTGAAGGTGGAGTTAATTACCCTTTAAGGTCAAGATTGCTGACGATTTGGCTTTTCTGGAACATTCCTGCCATATTTTTCTGGAAGTAGTGAAGAGATCCTGAGAATTTCCTTTTCCCTTCAATAGTTTTGGTATTTATGTGTCTGGATTCTGTTAAAAGCAGAAAGTTGAAAGCTTGTCCTAAGTCTGGTTGTCCTTTAAAGCGTGGCCTCAGGAGCATTCTTGAGAAGGCCCTCACCCTCCCTAACTCTGTGGCATCCATGACCTAATCCAGAATGTGAGAGGGAATTTTCCCACAGGAGCCCTGCACACAAGTCCTCTCAGCCTTGATCCAGATTTGGCATACATCAGGGCCTGCCACCACAGGCCCCGTGACAGGGCACCATCACAGGAACATTCCCTGAACCTGAGAGGGAAGCCTTCCAGTGGCATTTCCTTTGTTAAGCCATGAGCCCTGTGTAATGTTAACTGACATTCTCGTTTATAAGATCTTACCTCGTGTCGGTCTGACGGCTGCTGTTTTTACTGCTTCTGGGGTGTTGCAGCCCTGAGAGGGATGAATAATGAGGTGAGGGCCTGTTAGCCATGCCCTGGGTCTCTGCACTTGAGAGCTTGTGTGGCACGAGGTTCACAGGTTCCCTTATTTTGTCTGGTGGACCTGCTCCTCCAGGAGGCTGCTGACATCGGACAAAGCTGGTGGGGCCTGGCTCCAGCTTGATGAGTTTGACCCAGTACAGTGAACGCTTTGATGTGAGCTGCAGATGCACGTGACTCCTGTCACTGCATGGATGGCCTTTAATAATAGGCCGGTCAGTACCTTCTCCTGCAAAGGACTCTGTTCTGCCCTCTCATCCATTCCTAGTCACCTTCCCCACTCCCCAGGGTTTTTTTGGTTTGTTTTTTGTGTGTTTGTTTTTTTTTTGGCTGCGTTGGGTCTTCGTTGCTGCACACGGGCTTTCTCTAGTTGCGGCGAGCGGGGGCTACTCTTCATTGTGGTGCGCGGGCTTCGCACTGTGGTGGCTTCCCTTGTTGCGGAGCACGGGCTCTAGGTGTGCGGGCTTCAGTAGCTGTGGCACGTGGGCTCAGTAGTTGTGGCTCGTGGGCTCTAGAGTACAGGCTCAGTAGTTGTGGCGCATGGGCTTAGTTGATCCACAGCATGTGGAATCTTCCTGGACTACGGCTCGAACATGTGTCCCCTGCATTGGCAGGCAGTTTCTTAACTACTGCGCCACCAGGGAAGTCCCCCAGTTTTTATTGTTGCTTTTCTGACTGGCAATTTGAAGTTACAGCCCTGCTCTTGAATATATCCTGGGGTGCAGTCGTCACCAGTACTAAACACCCCCATTCCCTCCCTCATCAAATTTAACTTTGCTGATTCAGTTCTACTGGCTGCCAACAGAGCAAATGCGTTTTCCTTCAAGATAGAAACGGAATTTCTCTTTCCTGCATTCATCCATCTACTCCATCATCCTTCCATCCCGCTCTGTCTCTCCCTTTTTTTTTTTGGCGGTACGCGGGCCTCTCACTGTTGCAGCCTCTCCCGTTGCGGAGCACAGGCTCCGGACGCGCAGGCTCAGCGGCCGTGGCTCACGGACCCAGCCGCTCCACGGCATGTGGGATCTTCCCGGACCGGGGCACGAACCCGCGTCCCCCGCATCAGCAGGCGGACCCTCAACCACTGCGCCACCAGGGAAACCCTGTCTCTCCCTTTAAAAAGCTTTACCTGAGCCCTTGTGCGCCGACTAGGAGATTGGATTAGGGGACCTGAAATGGCTAGAGACCCTATACTGACTTGCAATCACGTTCTCCTCAGGCTTTGTAGGTGGACAGAAAAATTAGTGGGAGCAGGAGGAAAAAAAGAAGAGAGAAGCTGAGATCCAAAGGGTTCTCTGCATCAGTTTACTCAAAAGGGGCAGAAAAAATGACAAGTGGCATAAAGCCGTCAGAAGAATGGAGCAGATTTTCTGCTCCCCGCAGTGCTTCGTGCTGTTCCCTTCCTGTCTCGGTCACAAATTGTGTTCTTGGAGGGCAAAGACATTAATGCCCCTGAAAATGACTCTCAAAGCTGCCGCAGCCTCTGTGTTGACCCATCAGCAGCTTGTCCCTGTCTGTGAGGTGCCGGGACCTCTGTGATCTGTGTCACTTTCCACATGGAGAGATGATGGCACTCGTCTACTGATCCAGAGACAAGCATGTCGAACTGCTTTTTGGGAATCAGGACAGTGTTGCCGCCAGTGAAGACTCTTTCCCTTTCTTCCTCTGATGGTAACTTACTTACTTGGGAAGCGAACCCAAACCCTTGGCCTTGTTAGCTCCACGTTTTAAGGAGCTAAGAAAACAGAATCAGGCAGTTGCTATAAAAGGGACATCTCTTACCTGGGAAGTTCCAGCAACATTAATCTTCATGAAAACGTTGATCAAAGTGGCATTTTGTGCAGAAGTGTTATCCTTTATTACACAATGCTTTTCAGTTTGAATAATTAGAATCACAATACGGAAAAGAAAGAGTAGAAACTTGTTTCTAAAAATTTTAAGAAGAAAATTCCCGAAGTTTTCCCAAGAAGACTATTTTTGGCTGCTACTACTACCGAAATAATGTCATTTCCTTCAACTAAAATATTTGTAAAGCTTTTTAATTTCTTCTTTTTTTTTTTTTAACAGCAGATGGTCTAAATGGCTGAAGCCTGTCCCAACACGGTTTGATGTATTCCTTCGGAGTTGCTGACAACCAAGAAGGATCAACAGCTCAGGAGAACAAAGTCAGTGGAATCCCTCTGCTATACTGATGCTGCTTTGAGTCTCTGCTGTCATCACTGGCAAAGAGAGACTCCCCAGGAGAACCAGGTGTATAAGGGCGTGCAGCACCTTACCACTGTCGGGCGTGCTTATCATAGCCTGGTTGTCATTACTGAGAGCGAGGGGAAGGAGCTGGAAGTGAATCTGACAGCCGTTCCGTGGGATCTCTCTGTGAATTGCAGAATGCGGTACTGTTATCGAATGCAAGTCCGTGTGCCCAACGCACAGTGAGACCAAACAATACGGAAACATCGGACTTTGGAGCCGGGCTAAGCAAGGAGACGGGCGGCTCATACTTCAAAAACCCTGAGCTCCTCGAAGGCTTTCAGCAAAGCCCTTTCACAGGAAAGGTGACGGAGAGGAGTGGTTAGTTGTTACAGACTACGTGGTGTCGGATCTTTTGTTCTTGCAACTGTCCACGTAGGTCAGGTCACGATGTCCCTATAAACCTCCATCAAAACAAATGTTATTCTCTGTTCCGACAAGAGACGGAAGGGGAGGCATTAAATTCTGTCTCCAAGCCTCCTTGCAGCTTTTCACACTTAACAAATCCCGTGAGCAAAGCGACTTCATTACCCCTCATTTTACTTGTTCAAGGTCCCGAAGATTGACTTCTGCCCTCCGAGGTCCAGGCCCCGGCTAAGAGGACGGGGTCCCTGCGGGGCCGGTCACCTGCCCGGGAGGGCTCGTCCAGCCCCGGGTCTGGGTCCTCCCGCCAGCGCCCGGTCTCTGCTGAGGAGGCAGCTCTCAGCGCGCGGCGCCCTCCGGCCCAGGCCCCCAGACCCCGCTCAGCCATCATCACTGAGGGAGCCAGGTGCCCGGGACCCGGCCGGCCCTCAGGCTCCTCAGGCCGCCCAAATGGGGCCGGGTCCCGCGGACTGCAACCCAGGGTGTTTGCCGTTGCCGGACCGCCGCGACGCTGACCACTGGCAGAGCAGGACCTCCAACGACCCTACGCTCACGGCCCGGCGCTGACGGTCAGACGCTCACAGCCGCGCGCTCACGGCCCGGCGCTGACGGTCAGACGCTAACGGCCGCGCGCTCACGGCCCAGCGCTGACGGTCAGACGCTAACGGTCAGACGCTAACGGCCGCGCGCTCACGGCCCGGCGCTGACGGTCAGACGCTAACGGCCGCGCGCTCACGGCCCGGCGCTGACGGTCAGACGCTAACGGCCGCGCGCTCACGGCCCGGCGCTGACGGTCAGACGTTAACGGCCCCGCGCTCACGGCCCGGCGCTGACGATCCTGCGCTAATGGTCCCACGCTAACGGCTGCGTGCCCGCCCCGCCCCTGTTATAGTAGTAGCAACAGCCAGGCTGCAGGAGAGCACAGTTTCAGTGACAGTATTGGAATATAACAGATGCCATTGGAAAAAAGGTACATTTAAATAGAAATAAGTATTTATCATCTTATTGTTTTTTTAAAGCTTGTGCCTCAGGGACCATTTCTCAGGGCACACTGATTTGCACACTCGCAGTAGTTATGGTTCCACATGGGTCTGTGAGGACAGCAGTGTCACCTCCTTCCTACTTCTCTGGCAACTTCTCATGTGTCTGTCTGGTCTCCAAAGCACATTCATTGTGGCTCGTACGTCTTCTGACAAGAGTCACAGTAGCAGACCCAGAGCCATGAAGCCCCTTGGGATTCTCTGTATGGGGAAAGCATATTGGGTACACTTTGAAGTAACAACAGTCGTCAAATTTGATATAACTGTTAACTCAAGACATTTTTAAAGTAGGTTAAATAAATAGCAGCCTGTAGGCTGCTATTTATCTTTGCCTTTGTGCCCCTATTGGTATAATTGGTCCTTGGTTAGTTCTTGGGGCCATAGAGTCGGTAGTAATCAGACACAGAATGAAACTTTTCACTTGCTTTTGAAATTCAGAAAGGGCTAAGATTGTTTAGGTGTGTACCATTCTTTAGATTTAATAATCCTGAGTCTTGTTCAAATAGCTACTCAGACTTTTTTTTCTGCCTACTTTTAAATTATCTATTGAAAAAGGATATAATAGCATTAACCTTCTCTTGTGATTTATTTCTCAATATTCACATTTCTGAAACCTAGAATACTCTTCCTTATTTCTAAGTGTTCTGTGTAATTCTTGTTTTGTTTTGTTTTGTTTTCTTGGCTGTGCCACACGGCATGTGTGATCTTAGCTGCCCGGCCAGGGATCGAACCCTTGCCCCTCTGTGTAATTCTTTTTTTTAAATTAAATTAAGTTAAATTTTATTTTTGGCTGCATTGGGTCTTCGTTGCTATGCATGGGCTTTCTCTAGTTGCAGCGAGCGGGGTCTACTCTTCGTTGTGGTGTGTGGGCTTCTCATTGCAGTGGCTTCTCGTTGCAGAGCACGGGCTCTAGGCACACGGGCTTCAGTAGTTGTGGCTCGCGGGCTCTAGAGCGCAGGCGCAGTAGTTGTGATGCACGAACTTAGTCGCTGTGTGGCATGTGGGATCTTCCCGGACCAGGGCTCGAACCCGTGTCCCCTGCATTGGCAGATGGATTCTTAACCACTGTGCCATCAGGGAAGTCCCACAGATGTAGTTTTGAAGTAGGCCTTGTTGGGACAATTATCATTAACTTGGAAGGGTCTAAGATGCATGGATAGCAATAATCTAGGTAAAAGACTAACTGAACTTGAATTCAACAAGGACAGTGGCAGGAATTATATTTGAAACCTTTTGCAGGCTTGTTCAATTGACTGGGTGTAGGGACTGTGGGATGGAGCAGTCACACACAGATGGTAGATATTTCTGCTTGGATGTTCAGTGGATGTGGGTACCTTGGCTTAGTTTAAAAAAAAAAAAGAAAAAGAAAAACTGGAGGAGGAGGGCATTTAAGGGCAAGATTTTTCTTCCAGATTTTCTTCCAGATTTTTCTTCCAAAATTTTCTTCCAGATCTGTTCAACGTGAGATACCCAAATGCAATCCTGGGGGACTGTCCCTTGGAAGTTTGCCTAATCAAGTCTTAGAGACAAGTCCTGGGCCAAATACAGGTACATATGGGAGTTCAGGACACATAAGACCTTTTGTGAACTAGTCCCCAACTATGTTTCCAGTTTTACCTCTTGTTACTCATCTCTCACTGTGTTTTTCCAGGCCTACTCAACTACATGCAGCTGACCCCTCTCTTGCTCTGGTCTTTACATATACCCTTCACTGTGCCTGAAACACTGTTTTTCTGGAAATGGAAAGAAACAAAGGAAAACAAAACAAACAAAAGGAAACAAAATAACTGTCTCTCAGTAGGGAAATAATCGATATACTGGCTTACTTATATAGTGGAACTCAATTCAATAGTTAAAACTAATGGATTAGATCTACATTTATCAACATGAATAGATCACAGAAACCTAATATTGACTGAAAATAACCAAGTTAAACTGTATATGTGCGGTATGATACCATTTTTATGTATCATGTACCATACATATGTAGTAAATACATGTATAAGTAGAAGAACCGACAACTTTATAATGTTGAATCTTCTCATCCATGGACATGATGTGACCCTCCATTTATTCAGGCCATTTTTATGCCCTTCAATAGAGAGATACTAGTTTTGCATAGAAATCTTGTGCAATTTTATTAGCACCCATTCTCAATCTTTTTTCTACTCAGCCATCCTAGACTTTGATCAATGTTTCTTCCTCAGGGAAGGTTTCTCCCACCTGTGCCCACTAGGGTGGGTGAGGTTTCCCGTATCATCTTTCAGAATGGAGACTGTGTCTTATTCATTGTGATATTTCCAGTGCTCAGCCAGGGTCTGGCACATAGTCAGGTCCTAGGCCACATTGGATCATAAGCTTACAGGTGATAGTTGAAGCCAGGGGATGCATGTGAAAGTCATTATGAAGACAATAATATAACCAGCAATGCGCTCAGCCCATGGCCTGTTACCAGGAAGAAGTCTGTGATAACCCACAAAAAATGAAACTCCTAGAGCGATGGGTGGTAAGTAAGCACCGTATGCTTGTGGACCGAGTGTGGTAGTTCTACAACTTCAGGCTGACAGCCATGTGTAGCCCTAGTGAATGTAAATCTTAAATGGGGAAAGAATAATTCCAAGTGCTTAAAAAGTGAAAGAGGCAATGATTTCTGCATGTGCATGGATCAAATTGAACTGTTCCACTGAATGTGCACAAACGATCCCCTTCCAGCCAGCAAACACAGCCACCAGCTGTTTCTATTTCAGTCTTCAACTTGATCTCTCCCACTTTCAGCGCCCCCAACTCTACCAGACCAGCTGGAGGTCCTCCGGGTGCCTTTATGAAGCATCCTTTCCCAAGGGAAGCAGGAGTTGGCTCTGCTTTCTCTGTTTGCTCCCAGTGGTTCCTCTGTTCTTGACTTCATTCCCTAAGCCCTTTACTTCCCAGATGGGTCAGAGTTGGTCCCTTGAGCTTTGAGCTATTCCCAGAGGCTCTGACTACTCATCTTTCAAAGTGGGAAGGAATAAAATGGGGAAATAGGCTAAATTCTTGGGGCAGATACTGCTGTTGGCTGACCCAACAACAATTATCTTAGACTTTTTACTAACTAAACCTCAGTTTTGTTCTGGAAAGCCCTCTAAAACCTTGACTTCAACCTCTGTGGTCAGATGTGGCCAAGTGAAATAGTCTGGCCAATGAGATGTAAGAGCACGTTTTCTGGTGAGGCTTTGGGGAACATTCTTTATAAAGGGGCTGACTCAGTAGGTCATGTTTTTGCGTTTTCCTTTCTCCTTTCCTGAAATGCAGAAGCGCTGCCTGGAGGTATAGGAGACTTCTTACAAACACGGGGCTGCAGGCCAGGCACAGTCCTAGAACAAGAGAGCAGGCAGCTGGAAGTAGGGTGGACTCAATATATGCAAAGCCCTGCTTTATTTAAGCCACTGTTTAGTTGGTTTTCCTGTTATTTTCAACATAGTGCAAACCTAAGTGATGCTACCTCAAGTGTGAAACTGAGATAAATATTTGTTTCTGTCCATTGGAGAACTGATAAACTCTCCAGCATAATAGGTGGTATTTAAGCAAAGGCCAGAAGGTCATTACTCAGGGATGTCTAAGGGGATTCCTGCAGGAGGTGATGAGTTGAATTTGGCAGAAAACACAATGTTAATTTATAAAGAAAATCATTTGAGATAAAGGTGGCTTCTGGCACGTCAAAGTGAAATTCTAATTACCGCAAAATAAAATTTCTTTATTAGCACTTAAGGAAGCTACAATTCTATGTGTATGACATTAATACCTATGGAGTAAAACAAAGATGGTGGATATAATAATGATAGCTAATCTTTATTTAATACTTACTGCATGCCAGACTCTGGTCTAAGCACCTTCTCCTTTCATCATCACATCAACTCTTTAAAGTTGATATTAATCCCCATTTTAAACGAGAGGAAACTGAGGCACAGAAGATTTAAGAAACTTGCTCAGGTCATAGAGCTGTTAAGTGGTACAGAGTAGACCAGTACTTAACTCTGATGATCTCAAAAGCTGACATAATCTTTCTATAAGAGTAGTTAGATCTCAATTAACTCACCAAAAAAAAAAAAAAAAAAAAGGATTTATGTTGTGAAATGTAACACTGTTCTTTAGGATTCTCAGGGATGCAGAGTTCATTCACAAAAAATAATTGAAATTGTTTATATTAATAAGCAGTTCATACTCTATGTATATAAATTAACTACAATAATGTATTGCCTGTAAGTAGAAAAACACAGGCAAGCAATACCCAAAATACCAATAATAATAGCAGCTATTTCCATTTAGTGCGATTAGAGATGGTTTGATTTTCTTTTATAACATTTTCATATTTTTCAATTTTTCCATAATAATTTAATTACAGTATTGTTTCTGTCATAAGAAAAAAAATATTAGAGAAAAATTGTATACTGACACAATCTCCAAATGCTGATTGAAAACTGTACAAATGATAGCTGCCTTCAGTCCTGCTGAGTCCTTGTGACCCATTCAGTGGCTCAGCTGTCCTGCAAAGCCGAGTTTTGGGGTGAAAATTCTGTTTCTGGTTGTCAGGGTCATCTCTGCATTTAAACTCCTAGTGGGGAAAGACTTCTTAGATATGATCCTCCATCTTCTGGGGTGTGAAACAGCAAAACCACTTCTCCGTGTTGCCCTTTGGGGGCATCAAAGGCCAATGTGAGGAAGGTCACACAAGGATGGGGGAAAGCACTTTCCTTGGGCAGCTCGTGAGAATGTCAGAGACACAGGCACTAGGGAGTCAATGTCATTGTTAGGTCAAGGAGCGAAAGACTATCTGTGTGGATTTGGGATTGATGATTGATGCCAGGAGGCATGTGGGGAATTAGGGTGGCATTGGGGCTCAGCTCTTGTCAAGAAGTAAGCTTTGGAGAAATGTCCTGAGGTGGAGGAATGATGCTGGGGTACTAGGTTTCTGGATGGACTCAAGGGCAGCGAGGTCATCCAGCATGCTCCACCAAGGACCTGGAAGTGGTAAGGCTCCTGGTCCTGTACCAAAGAAACCCCCACGAAGGCAGAGTCTGGCAGAGAAGTGGTAAAGAGACTCTTGGCTGCAGCATTTTATTTTAATTAATTATTTATTTATTTGGCTGCACAGGGACTTAGTTGCGGCACGTGGGGTCTTCGTTGCCATGTGCGGGATCTTTTTAGTTGTGGCAGGCTGGGTGTGGCATGAGAGTTCTTAGTTGCTGGCATGTGGGATCTAGTTCCCTGACCAGGGATCGAACCCAGGCCCCCTGCATTGGGAGTGTGGAGTCTTAGCCACTGGACCACCAGGAGAGTCACAGCTGCAGCATTTTAAATGGACTCAGTTGCAACTGGTTTGGAGTTGAGGGCACCAGAAGGAAGAAAGCTGCAGTGGGTCATGAGGTGAACTGTGGTTATAGATTGAGCAGGGAATCTTGAGTCCCTGAAACTTTCCCTTCCCCTGCCAGTGCGATGTCGGCCATGAGATGATCCTGGTCAAACAAACAAACAAATATTATGTCCATTAATCCACAAGCTCAATTCTCCCATCCTTAGCACCTGCTGCTACCACAGTCCAAGGCAAGGCTCACACTGTCTTCTTTTCCTCCCCCTCTCCTCCCTCTCTAGGCTCTGATTGTTCTGAGACTTTGCTTATTCTTCTCTAAGTCTGTCTAGCTATTAGTTTTAATCATATTTTGCATTTCCTTGGAACAACAAGTCAATTTCCTTGACTTTGAAAGAAGACAGTGAGAGGGATAGGGCCGAGTTGAGAATTGTGAAGGGAAAACTGTCAGAATTTGGCAAAAGCCAGGACCTGGACCTGGTGAGAGACAGGTGGCTTAAAATGATCTGGAGGTTTTCCTATTAGAAGATGAATAGCCGGGACCCTTGGTAACTCCATATTGTCATCAGTGGTTTTGCTTCTTACTGTGTTTTGACCTTAGGAGCACACAGGGTTCATTCATAGTTACAGGGAGGAAATATGGTCTATGGGCACAAATGCTGGGAGACGACAAGGGGTTTGGCCTTCTGAAAAGTCCTCTCCTGAACTTTTCATACAGATGGATGAATTTCTTATACACGCACACACAAAGTGAAATTTCTCAATATTACAGGTGGCAATATTTTAGGAGTAAATAACAAAACTCATATTTATATGGCTTGATTTAAAGCATCAGAGTGTTTTCCCACTTTCAGAGTCAGGCGTTCATTTCTAAAATGGGTAATGTAAAGAACAAAAACTGACTGGTGTTGGACCTCCAGCATCCTGCCATATTGTGCTATTTCAGTTGATGGAGTGAACTTGTTCACAGGACATCCTAGAAGGCCTGCTTTGAAACAATGGCCCTTATTATGGTTGTCCAGGTGGGAGGGAGAAGGATACTATAGGATTGACCTTCCTCAGTAATAGGCCACAGGATGTCAAAGACTTTAGGATTGCAGTAGCCATAGAGATTATCCAATACCGTGCATAGCCTTTCAGTTTCTTCTCTTCTCCAGAGATCCTCCTTCAGCCACTCACTCTCATGGTCAAGCACCTCTTGACCGATCACTGAAAGGTAGAGGTGTAGGAAAACCTGAATCCCTTGCCTTGAGTCAGAGCGCTTCTGAAGTGTTACCTATACTGCCCAGTTTCCCTATGGGATCAGGGAGAAACTGCCCTCTGTGGGATTTTGCCTGAGATCACACTATTGTTTGCTTTCCTCCCCTTCCTGTTCTGCCCCCTGCACAACCTTACTGTCTCCCAAGGCACTAAATGCAGTGCTTTCCCAAGGTGCTGTACTGGTTTCCCAAGGTACTTTTTACAGTAATCCCTGTCTTCGGGTTTATTTTGGGAACTCCATCCTAAGGCTACATTGATCATCAACAGCTGTGAACAGCAAAAAACAAGAAACAACTAGATGGTAAGTGCCTCTAACACCACCAGTTGAAGTATTCTTGCCAAAAAATGTCAAACAAGAATCTTATCCAGCTTCTAGATCCAACTATCAATGAAGAGGAAATACAGAAGACAGGAAGACGTGTTAAACACATGACACCGTAGGGATGTGGTTGGAAAAATGCAGACTGAGGGAAATGCTAGAGGGCAAATAACCTGATTCCCTAAATAAATAATTTGCAAGAAAAAAGAGATAGAAAATCTATATGCTAAAAAAACTTTAAGAAACATATCAATTAATCACAACTTATTTAAAAATAAAAATAAATATACAGCATCTCATGAGGTAGAAATTTGAACCCAATATCTGATACAAGGGAATAATTATTAATTTTTTGAAGTATGATATTTTTAAAGAATCCTTATATTTTAGAAATACAATTTGAAATTTTATAGATGATGTGTTGTGCTATATAGAATTTCTTCAACTCAGTCCAGGAAGGAGGAAAGCAGGAAAAATATTGCTGAAACAAGGTTGACCATGAATCAATAATTATTGAAACTGGAGAATGGGTTCATGGGAATTTATTATACTAGTTTGTCTACTTTTGTACATGTTTGAATGTTTCCATATTACAAAGTTTAAAATTTTCCCCTTTTGTCAGATGATATTGGAATGTTAGGATGACTATAAGTGTTTTACAGATGGAGGTAAGAATGGGTTGAGTTGGAGATACCTTTAGTTTGGGCTTTGTGGGATATATTTATGTGTTTTGTTGTAGTTTATTTTGTGGACAGTTGAGTTATTTCTATTCCTCTGGAGTAGGAATGGCTTTGAGAAATATTTCTCCTGCCTAGTGTGCTAATGTAACTGGCATCAAGACAAAAGGTGCTGCTTAGAAATTGTATCACGGTATCGATGAATCTGTCCTCTGGTATACAGCATCAGAAGTGTGTGAGAGTGAAAGAGAAACAAAGTTTGAAAAGCAGTCTGTGGAAAATTCTTCTTATCATCAAATGTATAAAATGATATGCTCTTTTTGTGAAATTCGATTCTTTGATACCTTATCAACATAGAAGTTCTCTCTTATCAAGAATATAAGAGAATGCAATAATACATGTACTGTATATTTTAAATTTAAAAAAAAAGAATTGTTTGAAATCAGATTTAGCAGATTCTTTTGTTTGTGGAGTTCAAATTTCTACCAGGACTATAAACAGCAAGGAAGTCTGTGTGTGAAGACACCGATTTTATGCATTTTTTGCATATAAGTGAAAAATAATTTAAAAACTGGGATCAATCATGCTAGAAGGAAGACTGTTTATTTTTCCATTTTCTCTAAAGAAAATAATAATAGAAGATAATTGTAATATGAAGAGTTGATCAAAAAGTATGCAACGAAAAAATGTAGGGATGAAAAAGTATTATAGGGATGTATCAGGCAGTTAAATAATTGAAAATACAATGTTATTCATGGTATTTGCCAGCTTCTAATAATTGTAACTTGAGATGATCCCTTTTCACATTCTAAATGTATATTCATTTTTATATTTATTTTTGAATTGTAATTTAGTATTCTTTTTCTTTAAAATCACCCCCCTCCCGCCAATTGTCTAAGCTTCAGGTGCAACAGTGGCCAGCCCTGCTTAGTTTCCTTCACTGATTCCTCTTTTCCTCTCTGATTTCCAAACTTTGGAGTGCCCCAGAGCTCAGTTCTTAGACTCTTCCCTGTCTGAATTCACTCCCTGGGTACAGGTAGTCAGGGTTTAACTAGGGAAACAGGACCACAATGAGTATTACAGAATGAGATTTATTGTTGGAATAAGACCTTCTATGATTGTGGAAGAAGCTGGGGAAGGAAGGTTCTGAAAGAGGGATTGAAGAGATCAGAGTAGAGTTTCTAACCAGCCCTCCTGAAGCACAGAGTTGGAGCTTCCAAAGGCACATCCTGCTGCTCCGGTGGGACAGCCAGAGAGACGGAGAGTCTATGGAAGCTGTTGCCACTGAGTCTGATGGTGGACCTGGGGCTGCTCTTGCCAACAGGGCCAACGGCTGGGAAGAGGAGCTGGATGCAGAGTGGGGAGAGAGGGTCCAGCTGGAATCCACCAGCACCTCAGTGTCTGCCTCTTTCAACATCTAACCAAACACCCCTCCACCTTCCAGTTTCATTCATATTTCCTTTTTGATCAACACACATCTGGAACCATATAAGGAAAGAGATTCTGGAATACATACTTTCATTTTAGCCAAGTGAACGCAATTCAAAATCACCTGCTAGGTAATCTCACTTTGTCTCATGGCTTTAACTTCCACCCGTGTTCTGATGACTCAAAAATTTATAACCCCTGTCTGGCCTTTTTGAAATCAGATTTATGTCTAACTTGCTATTTAAATCACCATTTGGATAATTAATAGGCTTTTCAAACTTATATCCCAAAACTGAGCTACTTGTCTTCTCCCCGAACGTGTTCTTTCCAGAATCTTTCTCTGCGGAAGAGTCTAGGCGCTCCTTCCAAAAATCTTAGGATTACCCTTTATTCTTCTCTCTCCGAACCAACAACTAATCTATCAGAAAATCCACTGGCCATGGCTTCGAAAAATATCCCTGATCTGCTACTTTTGTAGTAGGCTGAAAAATTGCTCCCTCAAAAGATTCATATCTTAATCCCTAGGCTCTGTGAATATTACCTGATATGATTAAAAGGAGGCAAGAGGAGTCTTTGCATATGTGATTAAGTTAAGGACCTTGGGATGGGAAGGTTATCTGGATTATCCAGGTGAGACCGAAATACACGTGTATCCTTATAATGGGGAGGCAGAGGGAGATTTGGGATCTCCCACAGAGAAGAGGACATGAAGATGGAGCAGAGAGAGTTGGGAAAATGCTGGCCTTAAAGATTGTAATGATGTGGCCACATGTCAAAACGTAGGGCAGCCATCAGAAGCTGTAAGAGGTGAAAATGGAGTCTGGAGGATGCACAGCCTTGCTGACACCTAGATTTTAGCCCAGTGGGACTGATTTTGGACTTCTGGCCTCCAGAACTGAGAGGCAATACATTTCTGTTGTCTTAAGCACGAAGTTTGTGGTAACTCATTATAGTAGCCACCGGAAACCAATACAACTTTTGGCCGTTTCCTCTAGGACAGTCCTGTTTCCCAGCACCGCCATCTCTTGCCTGGATTATTGCAGTAGCTTCCTGTCTAACTGATCTCCCTGCTTCTATCCTTGCCCCACTCTCAGCACAGCAGCCAGCGTGAACCTTCAAAAATAAGTCAGGTCCTGTCACTGCTTTTTCAAAACCCTTCAGTTGAGTCCCATCTCCTATGGAGTAAAATACACAATTCTCATACTAGACAGCAGAGCTCTATTTAATTTGGCCCCTTTGTACCTGCATGGCTTTATCTCCTACACTCCACTTTCATTACATTAGCTTCCTTGGTGTTCCTCAGGCACACCACACGTGTCTCTGCCTCAGGACCTTTGCACTTGCTCTTCCAGCTGCTTGGATTGACCTCCCCCTCCCCCACCCACTCCCACCATAGCCACATGGCTTACTTCTTTACCTGAGAGGTGAGACCCTCTCTGACTACTCTTTTCAAAATACCAGCCCTACACCCTCACTCACTTGTGTGTTGCAATCATTTTCCCTTCTTACGTTCTCAACAGTACCAAGTAAATTCTGACATACATATTCTAGCTTAGTTGTTTAATTGTCTACCCTCCCTCCTTAAAATGTAAGCTCTGTGAAGGCAGGGATATCTGGGGGTTTTTTCCACTGCTGTACGCCCAATGCCTAGCAAGGGCTATGACACATAAAGAATGCTGAATAATATTTGTTGAAGGGATACATTGTCCAGGAGTGCCAAGTTAGTTTTATATTACAAACATTTTACTCCATTAAAAGGTCATGCATTGAGTTGTAAGCAGCAATCACCCCACTCCTTCCTCGGTTTCATTAATATTCTCTGGAGAGAGTATGCTTCCACTTTTCCAAATGTCACTCTGGTCAGCAACTGAACCACGTCTTGGGTTCAGTTGTAATGTAAATAATGGGACTATCATGCATTCCAGGAAAGGAAGCTGCCTCTCCATTTCTGTGTTTTCCCCATTCCCCAACTTTAAACCGAAGGAAGGTATCAAGTGGGAACTTGGTACGCTTTACAGGGCTTTTCCCATCCAACAGTCTTTGATCCTGGCTGTGTGTTGAATAAGCAGTGTCTGTCTCACTCATCCCCCCAGCTCCGTATCTCTCTCTCCTAATTCTTCCCCCCGGCAGCCACTTCCTGTCATAGCAACCGTCTCAAAGTTAAACTCCAGTTCTAAAACAAATGAAGCACAGGCAGAAAGGGGGAAATGAATCAGAAGCCTATGGGAACGGTTTTGTTTGAAAGCACGATCAGCATTCTTTGCAAACAAGCTGTGGCCATATGTGTTAGGGTGGGCCTAGAAGGAGTTTTTAACACAGAAGTGATAAACTGTGATAAAGTCTGGGTTATAAAGAGAAAGCTCACTAATGATTGGTTTGTTAGTAAGAAGGGTTACCTTGAATGGAGTTTCTCTCTACAGCGACAAGATAATTCTATGTCTTTTTTTTTTAAATCATAAGATTGCTAAGGGGTAGTATGTGATGAGTAAAACAATTCTTACTGGCGACTAAGGACAACTGGTTGGAACTTGTTTCTTGACCAAAACCTAGGTCACCTGAATTCAAACTTATTGGTGTACCAACAGAAGTTATTTTTAGAACCAGATCTATTGCCTCTAGGTGCTCATCCTAAAGGAAGAGAGGAAAGAGACAGAAGAGGTGTGTGTGTGTGTGTGTGTGTGTGTGTCTATATGTGTTCCTTTTATTGATTGATTCATTTAATACATATTTATTTTTTATTTTTTATTTATTTATTTTTTTGTGTGTGTTACATGGGCCTCTCACTGTTGTGGCCTCTCCCGTTGCGGAGCGGACGCACAGGCTCAACAGCCATGGCTCACGGGCCCAGCCGCTCCGCGGCATGTGGGATCTTCCCAGACCGGGGCACGAACCCGTGTCCCCTGCATCGGCAGGCGGACTCTCAACCACTGCGCCACCAGGGAAGCCCAATACATATTTATTGAGTTCTGACCAAAGCCATGCACAGTGCTCAAGCCCTGGATACCTGTGAGCAATAATCCTGAGTATTAGCAGAAACCATCACAGTTCCTGCCTTCATGGAGCTTACAGTCCAGGGGAAAGATAGCCAGTAATCAAATGGTCACACAGACAAATGAACAGTAACAACTGTAGTTTGTGCTCTCAAGGAGAACAATAGCATAGATTCTGTGAGAGACTGTGATGGGATGCCTGACCTAGTCTGGGGGGTCAGGAAAGGCTTCCCCAAGGTGACGATTGATTTGCAGCTGGGAGATGAGTCTTTTAAAAGAGAGGAAAGGGCTTCCCTGGTGGTACAGTGGTTGAGAGTCCGCCTGCCGATGCAGGGGACACGGGTTCGTGCCCCGGTCTGGGAAGATCCCACATGCCGTGGATCTTTCTCCCTCTGAATATAAATTTCAGTGAGTGGGAAGCTGGGCACCAGTGTTTCTGGCAGAAACACAAAAGCCCACTTATTCTGAGCACCATGTCTGTGAGACACACATGGTAGTAAAGGAAACAATAAGCTATATCAGATCACTGGGCAGCTCTGATTTTGTTCTGTCTCTCCATAATCCACCAGGAGGGCGGTAGTATTGATATTTCTAAGTTACATCTTTGGTCTTACGAAACCAATTACTTCTAACATGTCACAGTTCATCACCTCAAACTATTTTTGTTTCCAATCAGTTGGAGATAGACAGTCCATAAGCAGTTTATCAGCGTGTGATGCCGTTTGCATGTCAGTGCTGTCACCAATTTGGATTTTCATCGTTCTTTGGACTCTTAGCCCAACCTCTTCACAAATTAATGTGTTTGTGTGAAAACAAGCAGCAATTCCTGTTTATGTATGTAGCCTAGAAACCAGCCAGAACGTACTTTTCAGAAACTCTGGGTGTGGTTGGTTGTTTCTGAAGATAAGACTCAGTATTGTTCTTCTGAATTGACCTAGTCCTTTACTGAAAGCACACTAGCCCTGTGCCTACCCTGGAACTACATGTGCTAATCCACAAAGAGCTTTTGTAGTAGGGGGTTGGATTCTATCTGAATCACTTAACCCTATACATCTGTTTAATATACTTGATAATTCTGATTGAATTCCATCCCAATCACTTGGTATATATCTCGGACAAGTTACTTAAGTTCTTCAAGCTTCCCTTTTGGCTTCAGTAGAGTAGGAATAATTATATCTGCTCTGCCACTGTGGTCTCATTGTGAAATTAACTGAGAAAATATTTGTAAGTATACTTTGTAAACTCTAGATCAATATTTATATGTAGGATGCCATTATTATACGTGGTAGAATTGCATCATTGACCCCAATTCCTCACCCCTTCCTGTAACTATGCCCTTTGCCATGTGACTTAGCAAGTCCTGTTCTAAAGAGGGAGGGTGTATTTCCTCGCCTCTTGACTATTGTGCAAATATATTACTTGCTTTGGCCAATAGAATGAGGCAAGAGTGACAGCCGGCAGTTCTGAACTTAGGTCTTAAGAAGCTGGTTATGTTTCTGCTTGCTCTTGTGTGCTCTGCCAGTTGCTATGAGACGAACATGTCTCTGGTCCCAGGCAGAGGATGGGGGACACGCAGAGCAGAGCCACTTCAGTCCAGCTGCCTTAGCTGAGCCCAGCCTAGACCAGCTGACCCCCAGCTGACTTACAGATACGTGGGTAAGTTCAGCCCAGGTCAACAGAGCACCCAGACAAACCATGTGAAGTAAAGAAATGTGTATTGTTAGGTGGCACAGAGGTTTTGCTGTAGTTTGTTATGCAGAATTATTGTAGTAATGGATGACTGATACATCATTCATCAACCATACACCTATCCAGCTAATTAAGCATCCATTGGTTCACTAAGACTATGGCATGTATCTTCCAGTACAAAGACAAGAGATTTCAGTTCTGAATGGACTTTTCCTTCTCTCCCTATGCTCCTTTATGCTTGTCCTCCCTTGGCCCAATTTTCAAAAGTAAATACGAAATATTCTGTACAGCACCCCAAGTTATCTGAATAAAAGGCTCAATAGAAATCTAACAAATAATGTTTTAGTGAAAATGTTTAGTTCTAGCTGCTGTGAAGATGAGGAATCTATTAGGATCACATGCATTCATTATTACTTAATTTATAGACTAGATTTTTCATATCTATAAGTATATGCAAAAGACAGAAACAGTCTATGAAATTTCACTAAGAGCCTTAGTGTCACCCAGCTTTGGACAATTCTAAGCTAAGAATTCAATATAGCACATACATATTGAATACATACCACAGGTAAGGCATAGTATAATGTCCTGAGAAAATAGAAATGAACAAGACATAGTAGCTCTCTCAATGATCTGGTAAGGGAAATGAAATGCAAACTACTCATGATACTGTATCTCATCAGTTCTGTAACACAAATTTTTTTGTGCTTTTTCACATGTTGAAGTCAAGATGGTGTACCATAGTTTAGTTGTTAGTGTTTTTCTTTCTTTGTGGTATATAGAATAATGGTGCAGATTATAAGTGATAGCAGCTTAGAGCCAAGAAAATACAGAAGTAGTAGCAGTATATACACCATGTCATAGGATCAAAAAGCAAGGGGATTACTTCTCTCTGACAATATAGGGGAAGATTTCATGGAGAAAGAAGCATTTATATTAAGGTGCCAAAAATATGTAGAATTTTAGTAAGACTAAGTGAGACCACTGTGGGTCAATTGGTTCCTAAGTTTTTTATCACCAAGGCACACTTTTATCACCCATCCCCTCCCCCAACCCATGTTGTTTTCAAAAAGATTTTGTCATTATAAAATTTGCATTTATCAAGAGGTACTTTACTTCTGAATTTGATAGCAAAAGCCATGCATTATTGGTAATCAAAGTTTCTAATCAGAGAAGATAATCAGTATTCCCATACTGAGTGAGCATTCCTTTTGGCCAAAACCCAAAACACTTAATATTTTAGTTAGCCTATGAAGTTATTATTTCAGGTAACTCTTTAATTTCTGTTAAGATTTTTGAAATATTGGCAAGAATTAATCCTAGATGGGAACATCATTCTACATGAAAATACATCATAAGAAAATATGAGACATGGGCCCCACAGGTTGTGACCCTTAATATGGTTTGCCTAGCACTTTGGGCAAATGAGGAAATATGAGGGAGACGAGACAGGAACTATGAGAGGACCAGCTCACGGAGAGTCTTGAATGTCATACTTAGGAATTTAGACTTTCATTGAACCATCACTGAAGAAATCATTAGATTTAATATAGAAGGACTAGTAGTAGAATTAGGTTACCAAAAAAGAAGAAAAGAAGAAGAACTCATATATATCATAGGCAAAAGAAGCAAAACCTGGGTGACTAAATTTCCACCAAAAGAACACAGACATGCCACAGCTTATATGCTCATCTACAGTGGAGTAGCTGCCAACAAGCCAAGTTTGGAAGGAATGTGTAAGCTTCATCATTCATTCTGTATTTCTTACATGAGGGTTCCAAGCAAGGTATTAAGTAATAGCAAGAGCTTGGATTCCTGAGTCAGTCCTAGATTCATGTTCTGGCTCTACTACATATTAGTTCTGTGGCCTTATGCATGTTACTAAAGATCTTTGACCTTCGATTTTCTTATTTATCAATGGGGAAAATAATATGATCAATATTAGAAGATATTTGTAAGGATGACAGATTTTTTTCTAAGTTGTCTGGTGTATAATTAACAGGAATTAATGCTTAGTTTCTTATAGATTGGCTTGGAAATCCGAAAGTCAAGAGATGTGTGGTGGTGTAGAACAATAAATTCAGTCTTCTCTCTTCTCATTATCACATAAGATGCCAAACTGGCTGGTAATCAAGACCCTAAGGAGAAAACATATGCTCCAGATACCAGCTTTGTCTTGGCAGTGGTATGTCTTTGACTTGACAGTAAATAGGAAGTGATGGCTGAATCTGGTGTGGGGATTCCAGGAGAATGGTTTTCCTGGAGGACTTTAACAGGAAGCTCACATTTTGCAAATAATTATAATTGTTGTCAATACATGAGAGTAGAGGTTAGAGGAAGCATCTTGCAGAAGAAAGTCCTAGAATTCCTGGACAGGGTGGAAAATGGGGAGTCAGAAGTCCAGAAGTTCAACATTCTGTTAATGAGATCGTGGTTGCGATCACCACCACTGTTCCACAGGTTTCTTTTTTTCTTTCTTTCTTTAAATTTTATTTTATATTGGAGTATAGTTGATTTACAATGTTGTGTTACTTTCAGATGTACAGCAAAGTGACTCGGTTATACATATACATATATCCATTCTTTTTCAGTCTCTTTTCCTATATAGGTTACTACAGAATATTGATTACAGTTCCCTGTGCTATACAGCAGGTCCTTGTTGATTATCTATTTTATATGTAGTAGTGTCTACAGGTTTCTTTACTGATTCCTTTTATTAAAAAAAAATTTTTTTTTAATATTTTGGCCGCACCGTGTGGCATGTGGGACCTTAGTTCCCCTACCAGGGCTCGAACTCATGCCCCCTGCAGTGGAAGTACGGAGTCTTAACCACTGGACTGCCAGAGAAGTCCCTAGTGATTCCTTTTAATCAGCCATATCTGAAATCAGCACTGCAGAAAATATTTGTCCTGTGAATGTGCTTAAATATATGTTGAATCATAATAATTAAACCTGATCTTGGTCATACAAGTGTTCACAGTGCTTTCATATTTATAATTTCATGTTTTTCACAATGACCTTTTGAGGAAAGTAGGGCATTAACATCCCCCTTTTCCAAATGAGGAGTATGAAATGCCAAATGGCACAGGGAACTTTCCTAATGCTCATGCTTGGTAAGTGGAAAGAACCCCTACCTTTTGACTTCAATTTGAGTCTACTATGTCCTTGTCCCTCTATGAAAATTCGTGATTATTTTCCCAGTAGACTATGATAGTCACAATCCATTCCCTTTTGGAGGACTTCCTCCCATCCCATGTTATATTTTCTTACTTAACAGTTTTATAGCAGACTCTGCTGCTTCTAGGGTCACGAGAGACTAACATTTGCCATTTCTCATCCTGCATCATTTTTGGAGGTTGTTATGGAAAATTGGCAGCCTATCATTTCCTTCATCCAGTTTGACAAAAGGCTTTCAGAAGAGAGAGACCTGAATGTCTCATCTGCCTGGGCGAGATGAGGGTTGAATTATTGAACACCTGGTCAGGGTCAGAGCTCAATGTTTTTCACACCTTAAGTCTATTCACCTTATAATCTTTACAGACGAGGTCCTCAGCTGTAACACAATCAATTCCCTTACTTCTTCTTTCCCAGGGCTATCAAATATAATAAAATCTCCTGTCCTTCACAAGAAACAAACCTTCCTTCCCTGGTTCAGAGCATTGCACATTCCTTCCATGTGACTCAGCATTTAACAGTCATTTTGAGACATAGACCCCCCTTCCCGCACATTTTTTTTTTTCTTCTCATTTTAAACAGGAAATCACCTCTCAGAAACCCTTGGGTGAAGAAAAACAATTTAATGAAATCATATGTAGGACATTTCATGAAAGTTACAATAGCATTTTTGCAAAAATCTCACTGTTCTCATCCTTTTACTAGTAATTTTATTGACATGGTAACAGCACATTATCAGTAATTCAAGGTGACGATTGGTCAAATCACCTCTCCAGTGTTTCAAAAGGACTGTTTTGGTTATCTCTGCTGTGTAACAAACCATCCCCAAATGTAGTGGCTTAAAACAACAACCATTCATTTGCTTACGATGTTGCAATTTGGGCAGGCAAAAGAAAATGTAATTTGGGTAGTTCTACTCATCTCTTCTGGAGTTTCTCACACAGCTGTAGTGGTATGGAGGTTTGACTGGGATAGGAATGCTCAAGATTGTTTCTGTATTAGGTTGAATAGTGTCTTCCCCAAATTCCCATTTACCCAGAACCTCAGAACGTGACTTTTTTAGAAAAAGGATCTTTGCAGGTATAATTTGTTAAGATGAGGTCATGCTGAATGAGGGTGGGCTCACATCCAGTATGACCTGTGTCTTTATAAGAGAAGAGGACACATAGACAGACACAGGGGGAAGGCCATGTGACAGTGGAGCCCCAGACTAGAGTGATGTAGCTGAAGCCAAGGACCACCAAGGATTGCTGGTAACTAGCAGAAGCTGGAAGAGGCAAGGAATAGATTCCCGTTCAGAACCTTCAGAAGGAGCCAACCCTGATGATACACGTTGATTTTGGACTTACAGCCTCCGGAACTATGAAAGAATACATTTTCTATTGCCTTAAGCCATCCAATTTATTGTACTTTATTACCTACAGCAGCAGAAGGAAATTAGGAGAGATTCACTCTCCTGTCTGGTGCCCTAGCTAGGACGGCTGGGACAGCTGGAGCCTGACCAGGCCCCCCATCTCTCTGCCTCTCACCCTCCATGGGGGTCTCTCTGCCAGAGGATCTGGGCCTCTTTATGTGGAAGCTCAAGGTTCTAAGAGAATGAAAGTGAAAGCTGCCAGACACCTTATAGGTTAGGCCAGAGCTATCGTTAGTTTACTTCTGCCATATTCTATTGATTAAGGCCAATTCCAGGGCCAGCTCAGATTCAAGGGGAAGGAAATAGACTCCACCTGCTGATGGAGGAGTGATCGGCACACAGGCTTGGGAGGGATTGTTGGTGTCCATATTGGAGTCAGTCTACCTCAAGGACCGAGGCTATCTGAATGTGAATGGGTATTTTATTACACTGTAGACGTCTTCATGCAAGTCATTACATAGGTTCAACAAGGCTTCTTTCTCTGGTGTTCATCTGAATTTACAAGCCGTGTCCTTGAACGTCAGCCAGCCTCAGCCCCCATGTGGGGATCTCCCAGCCAGGCGAGCAGAGGTCAGAGGCAGACTGAGCTGAGGTTCCAGGATCTCAGATTCAGCATGGGAGTAAGTGCAGTTGTCCATGGGAAAGATGTCGTGGCATTTCCGTAGCAGAAATGATTGCTTCTGTGAGATCAGTTCTGACCACAGGACATACCGCTTTCTCAGCTAGAGTTTATAGGACGATGGTGTCTTTCAGTGAAAGACGGTAAATGTTGACACAAGGCAATGCACAGGAACGAGTGAAATGAGGGAAGAAGTAGCTGCAATAATAAAAATCAACAGCTGAAACTTAGCGCGAGAGTTTTAGAGGCCACAGGTATTGAACTTGAGTTGCTTTGACTCTAAATCCCTGTTCATCCACTACAACCTGCACAGTATTTTTTCGAAGCACTGAAATGTGGAAGAACTTAAAAGATGGGTAAAAAAGGAAGATATAACTTAATGCTATTAAGAAATGGAATGATATTGTAGGGTAATGCAAAAGATGTCTCTTTTTCAGGCAACTTGTATTTTTTCCCTTAAAAACGTATTATGAATATCTGACACATTCATAAGAATATATGTGTTCTATATGTAAATAATGAAACCTGATAATAAGAATACAACCTCCTATAAATCCACCACCTAACTTAAGAGCTGGAAGATTGACACTATCATTGCATCAATCTTCTTCCCCTTTCCATCTAGAAGATCTCTATCTGATCTTCTTTAACCACAATTCTGAATTTTGTATTTATCACCCCCTTGCTTATTAGGTAACTAGATCGTCATATTTGAATTAAAAGGGGGAGATCTAGTGGGGCTCCTAGTTAAGTCCAAAGCAATTTTCTGGTTAATTGTTAACATATGAACTCCCTGCTTTTTGTATATTCTGTAAAGTAGTGACAATGACACCGGTATGATGAGCAGCCTCTGGAAGCAATAGTCATTTCCTGAGAGCTGCTGACTTTGTGATCATGCTTCACGGGTAACCAGATGTAGTTGTTTCCTTCTTCTGGTCTTATACAGGCATTGCGAGCTCAGGGAACTTTCAAAACCCTTTCTTCTCATTCTTCTGCTCTTAAGTTGCACCTTTTTATCTGCTTCCCCTTGGGTGTCTGGGTGATCTATACTCAAACTTGAATCTGGAGCTTCTGGAAGGGTAGAGAGACTAAGTGTTTCAGGACAGAAAATGTGGCAACGATAGAGCTGTACTAGCAGAAGCGTGTAAAGTGATTTGCATAATGTTTCCCAAGAAAATAGTAGAAGAGTGGAAAGGCTTTTCCAGGGACACACAAAATCTCAAAGGTAAAGCGTCCACTTGGGACATATTTGCTGTAGAATTACTTCAGGGGCATATAGATCATGCAAATGCTGTTATGATCACTTTCACTGCAGACAAATACATTTTTTTCCACGTGGAGAGTTTTAAATTTCATTTCCCTTTTATCAAAGTAAAATTATATGCACATGGGTTTTTTTGTTGTTGTGCAGAAGATTTAATTAAAATGTGCGTTATTACCTCCTCTCCCACCCCCAATATGATTTCCTAGAGTCAACCACTTTGAACAGTTTTCATTTCTAGTTCTTCTGGTGGCTACCTGGACATCTTTTTTTTTTTTTTCCCCCAATTTTTAAATTAATTAATTAATTATTTTGGGGGCTGTGTTGGGTCTTTGTTGCTGCTCGGGGACTTTCTCTAGCTGTGGCGCATGGAGACTACTCTTCGTTGCGGTGCATGGGCTTCTCATTGAGGTGGCTTCTCGTTGCAGAGCACGGGCTCTAGAACGCAGGCTCAGTAGTTGTGGCACACGGGCTTAGTTGCTCTGTGGCATGTGGGATCTTCCTGGACCAGGGATTGAACCTGTGTCCCCTGTACTGGCAGGCGGATTCTTTATCCACTACGCCACCAGGGAAATCCCTGGATGTCTTTTATTTTTTATTTATTTTATTTTATTTTTTTCCTGGACGTCTTTTAAAAATATGGTAGGTACTTCCTGACTTCTCAAAAATTGTTTATTCATTTATCCTTCTTGAATTCTGATACTATTTTATTTTTACTAATGGCTGCATTTGCGTACTCTCTGACTCATCCTGCTCCCCAAACACACAGGTTTCCTCCTGCCTGGATTTGTTGCATTTGTGGATCCCACTGCCTGGAATGCATTTCCTCCAGACATGCACATGTCCCGTCTCCTCTAGTCTTTACTTAATCATCACATCAATGAGACAGAGGTGGGGTTTGAATCCAGATAGTCTGGCTCCAAAACCCCCACTCTTAATGTACTCTACAACCTCCAGTCAAGACTGATAATATTACGTTTTGTGCTGTAATTACATTGACATCTTCCATGAGTGAATGCTTAAAGTCTGCAAACCAATCATCTGTTTTTACCCTGTGTGCTAGGTTTATTGTCCCTTTTTGCAGGTCCAAAGTCATGACTCTTTTGCCAATCAGAGGGGACTGTTCCTAGCCAACTCTTTTCTTTATGCCCAATTTCCTTTATTTCCCTTTCTGATCCTGGAGTCTGGTGATGTTGTGGTCAGTCAGAGCTGGTCTTTTCTCCACCAAAGTGTCCAGTGGTTGTCCCGCTCCCATTCTCTCTGCTGTTATGGATTTATCCTTTTATTACCATTTGATTGGGATCTTAAGTGTAGTAGGAGATGTGGCAGAAAGGGGCAGCTTGAATGACAGAAAGCAAATACTAGTGCTCAGTGTTCCAGCTTGAACTGGAAGCCCCAACAAAGGCAGTCAGAAGGTACAGACTCCCAGTTAAAGGATAAACAAGTGCTAGGGATGTAATGTACAACATGATAAATATAATTAACATTGTCATATGTTATATGGAAGTTGTTAAGAGAGCAACTGCATAAAGTGATTAATTTATGGATCTCTAAAAGAAGCCAGAAGATAACTACTGATACACACCTGGTTTAGAGTTCATTGGATTAGACTATTGTTCAAATTTACATAAAATAAAGTAAAAAGACTTGGAAACCCAAGGCCAAAAGACTTGGAAAATAAGGCCAAGTTCTATCATTCCTAATGATATTCTGAAAGGTCATTAAGTGTAGCTTTGATGAAGTTTGGGTACAAGGGGAAATATTTCCCAAAACTGCCTGACTTTTTTTTCCATCAAGACCAGTTAGGATGGAAAAGTTCTTACCTAAGACACAGATGGAACTGTAGGAACAAAAACCAGTGGATTAAAGAAAACCCTGCAGGCAACTGCAGAATTACATTTTGTAGCAAACACATTAAAGTAACTTCCAGTCCACATGTTATAGCGAAAATGAATCTCCTCTGTGCCATCTTTGGAAATTCAAATTTAGTCCTTTTTCGAAGGGGAAAGAAGTTGCATAAATGCTAATGTTGACTACTTCCTGATAAGCTCTATTCCCAAGCAGACAAGTGTACTGGAATTACTTTAGGAAGGTCGTCAGCGCTTCCTTGTTTTGGTCTAAATGAACTCCTTATATAAAAATGTTCCTGATTTAGACCTTGGCAGTTCCCAGTTTACAGATGAATTGAGTTCCCCAAATTGGATTCTAATCCAGTTTTTAGGAAATAAGAATACATTTTTGCAGTGAAACAATGTTATAAATGACGGTTAGAGTCCCAGGTCAGCACACAAAACTCTGTTTAACTCCCAATGTTCCAAAAAGAGTATTCTAGACCACTGTTTTTCAAATTGAAAGTCAAAACTAACTAGTGGGTCATAAAAGCAATTTAGTGAGTGGTGACAGCCTTTATAGAAATAATGAAATAGAATAGATTGGATGAGAAAAATACCAGAATGCCTTGCATGAGGTAAGGGGAAGTACTATTTCATGGAATTTCTGTTTCAGATATGTGTGTCTATGTATATCCTGGGTAACGATGCAAATGTATTTCTTATTGTATGAGAAACACTGCAGTAGGCCAAGACTGTTGCCACCAAGTAAAATGTCTCCCTGTAGGACATGTTCAGAATCACAGTTCTGGATGTCAGGATTCCATACCTGCAGAAACCTTGGGTTTCAGGTGATTCGAACCAACTCCTGTTAAGCAGGACATGGTTTATAGCAGTGTGGAAACATGTGTGCACACATGTAGGGTGTGTGTGTGTTTGTATGCGTTTGTGTGTGTGTAGCTCTTGCATAAGAAGCTGGGGTGATTGGGGAAGGAGATGAAGAGTAGGAACAGTGTGTGCAGGTGGCGTGGGAAGTTCTGACTGGGATCTTAGGGTGGGAGCTGGCAAACTTTTTGTGTAACTTCTGAGCTAAAAGTGAGTTTTACACTTTTTAAAAATTCTTTAAAAAACAGAAGAAGAAGTGACAGAAACCATAGGTGGCATGAAAAGCCTAAAATATTAACTATTTAGCTCTTTACAGAAAAAGTTTGCAGAATCCTTTTTTCTAGGGGAACAAGGAGCAAGTAATTATTAGGACTCAGTGAAAATAAGGACAACTCAAAGTGTACTCTAAGCACAAAGCCAGAAGGATGATGATAAACCCTCATCTAATGAAGCTGCAAAGGATCAAGGGTAAGGGTAACTATTAAAAGCGCTCAGTGAGGAAAGACAGAGGACCCAGGGGGAAAGGACTGACAGCCGACTTCTCATCAACTACAATGGATCCCAGAAGCAAAGTGTTAGAACAAATACTTCGACCCGGAATTTTATGCCTGCTAAATTATCTTCCAAGATTGAAGGTCAAAGAAAGACATTTTCTGACATTAATTCCTCAATAAAATAACTATTAAAATAAGTATTCAGCAAGAACAAAAGAGACACCCCAGGGAAAGCAGGGGATGAATGAAATAATGGGGAATCCAGAAATTGTTAAAATGTGTCTGAAAATTTAACTATTGATTAAAAACTAACTTAAAACATTTTTTAAAAACAGGTAAAACTGTAAGACTAGAAAGCAATTACGTGATGAAAGAGGGTATTCAATGTTGAGGTATATTAAGGTTATTGTGGTTATTGGGAGGATGGTGGAAATTTTGAATAACTTTTGGCTATCTTAGGAAATTTTATGGTTAAATATATACGTTTTCAAAAATTAAAAAGTTGAAGCATAATTTTTAACTTCCAACTTACTGGAGATGAAGAAAAGAAAGATGCTACAAAAACTGACAATAACAGAAAAAAGGAAATCAAAATGGCTGATAAACATGAAAAGATGCTTTCCCCAATCTGCTACCAGGAAAATGAAAATGAAAGTAACATTGTGACATCATTTCACTCACATCAGAAAGGCAAAAATTTAAAAAGTCTGACAGTGCCACGTTTAGTGAGAGTGTGAAGCAATAGGAAAGCTCGTGTATTACTGGTAGGAGTGTGAATTGTTACAACTACTTTGAGAGTAATTTAGCAATAACCAGTAAACTGGAAGATGATTACAGCCCATGGTTCACTTCTAAGGAACTCTCAGATTTGGGCCCAGGGACACAAGGACTAGGATGTTCACAGTAACATCACTTGTAAAGATATGAGCCTGGAGATCCATGAATGCAGATGGGTCCCCTGCAGAGGCACAATTCTATCAATACTATGGCCAGAAAAGAGCAACCACCCACTGGAGAAGAAGGAGGTCCTGTCAACACAAAATTCAAGGAAACAACGACCCAAGATAAATACATTCAGAACCACCACGAGGTTCAAGACAGCTGTCCACCCTGGTGGCTAGAGATTTCTGTCAGCTCAGCATGAAGAGATATTTTGTAATTAAATAAGAATTCATGGATATAAAACATGTTGAGGGCTTCCCTGGTGGCGCAGTGGTTGAGAGTCCGCCTGCCGATGCAGGGGACACGGGTTTGTGCCCCAGTCCAGGAAGATCCCACATGCTGCGGAGCGGCTGGGCCCGTGAGCCATGGCCGCTGAGCCTGCGTGTCCGGAGCCTGTGCTCCGCAACGGGAGAGGCCACAACAGTGAGAGGCCCGTGTACTGAAAAAAAAAAAACAAAAAAAAACACATGTTGAAATAATAGACAATATCTGCATATATAACATTATGTGCAAATATAGAACGTTACATATAATATTCTTTTGGTCTTTTTCAGTAAATGCCTTTAATTCCAAAACTTCGAGTTAAGAGTTAGAATCTCATTTAAGTGTGATTACTGTGGGAACGCCTGCACTGAACTGGACCATCTGATTATGATTTTGCTGCTTTGGCTGGGTGTGCCTTACAAGCTAAACACAGTCTGGGTTAAGAGGCTGGTCACAGATGAATGTTAAAGATGATGCATTTCTCCAAGATACAGGTCTGTATCCAGTGACTCATTCCCATCCGTTCATTCAGTCACCCATTCAACCCATAGTTACCAAATATTTACAACATGATAAAGAATACAAAGAAGACTTGAACAAGGTTCCTAATTTGGGGCACTCATAGTCCTGTGAGTGGGAAAGAAAAGAACACACAAATCATTGCAGTACAAGACAATGACTGCTGGAAAAACAATGACAGCCAGGTGCTCTGGGAGCTGCCGAAGGTCCCCCAGAGTTTGGAATAACTGAATGGGTTCTTGAAGAATGAGCAAAAGGGGGTCCACATTTGTTGTTGTTATTGTTGTTTTACCATATTTGCATATGAAAAGCTATTCCCAATACTTTCACTTAGGGTTTCTCAACCGTGGCACTGTTACCATTGAGGGTCCAATACTTCTTTGTTGAGGGGGGACTGTTCCATGCATCATACAGTGATTAGCAGCATCCCTGGCCTCTACCCACTAGATGCCAGTAGCACCTTCCTCTTGTGTTGTAACAACCAAAAATGTCTCCAAACATTGCCAAATGTCTCTGGAGCACGGGCACAAAATTTCCTCCCCACCCCTGTTGCGAACCACTACTTTAACTGACGTTGTTTCTGCTGTTCTTTTTCATTTGTTTTTGCCCTAGCATCTCTGTGCATTGTCCAATTAGAGAAATGATTTTTTTTTTAATTCACCTCACACTGTACCTCAGTTTCCCTTTATTTCACTTTCCACTGGACTGGGCTAAACTGAGGTTCTGTTTTGTACTATTCTTAAGACTTTCCCTTTAATTTGTCTTTCTGTTCTCTAAGGATAAGTCCCTTATGGTTTCCTAAGGGGCTCGACCTTGCCCCTCGATCACAAGTTCTGAAGCTTTATCACAGTTACTCTCTGTTTTTTGTTTGTTTTGTTTTTGTTTTTTCTGCTCGCCTTTAGGAACATATTTCTCAATTCTTTTCTAACTTTATTTTCTCTTGTTGTGTCTACTCTTCTGTTTACCATAGCTGGAAGGGGCTATTTATTCTGCCTGTATTGTTTTAGAAAGTGATTGCTTATAGCCAAAGTACTGCTATATTATTTACAATAATAGCCAAGACATGGAAACACCTAAGTGTCTATTAATGAATGAATAGATAAAGAAATGTGACGCATATATATATATACGTATATATATATATATATATATACACACACCTACACACACACACAATGGAAAATTACTCAGCCACAAAAAGGAGTGAAATCCTGCCATTTGCAACAACACAGATGAAACTTGAGGACATTACACTATGTGAAATAAGTCAGACAGAGAAAGACAAATACTGCATCTCACTTATATGTGGAATCTAAAAAAAAAAAAAAAAAAAACAAACTCATAGAAACAGAGAGTAGATTTCTGGTTGCCAGGGGTAGCATGTGGGAGAAATGGATGAAGGTGATCAAAGGGTACAAACTTCCAGATATAAGATAAATAAGTTCTGGGCATCTAATGTATGGTATGATGACTATAGTTAACAATATTGCACTATATACTTGAAAGAGTGGATCTTGAAAGTCCTCAACACACACACACACACACACACACACACATACACACACACACACACACTGGTCACTCTGCGAGTGATGAGTACATTAACTAACCTTATTATGATAATAACTTTGTCATATATATGTGTATCAAATGATCACGTTGTACAGCTTACCTACACAATGTTATATGTCAAAATATCTCAGTAAAGCTGGAAAAAGTGTGTTCTAAATTTTTTAAAAGTACAAAGGAAGAAGAACGTAAAAAAACTCATAAAAATTTGAGCAGTTATTGTATATGGGTAGTGAGATTATGAAAAATTATTTGCTTTGTTTTACTCTTAAGAGTCTCCTAAATTTCTCCAAAATGTTACTTATAAAAATATATTTAAGAATCAATGCATTAGGGCTTCCCTGGTGGCACAGTGGTTAAGGATCCGCCTGCCAATGCAGGGGACACAGGTTCGAGCCCTGGTCCGGGAAGATCCCACATGCCACGGAGCAAATAAGCCTGTGTACCACAACTACTGAGCCTGTGCTCTAGAGCCCACGAGCCACAAGTACTGAGCCTGTGTGCCACAACTACTGAAGCCCACGAACCTAGAGCCAGTGCTCCACAAGAGAAGCCACCACGATTAGAAGCCCGCACACGGCAACGAAGAGCAGCCTCCGCTCGCTGCAACTAGAGAAAGCCCGGATGCAGCAATGAAGACCCAACACTGCCAAAAATAAATAAATAAATTCTAAAGAAAAAGAATCAATGCATTAAAAGAAAAAACACACAATCAATAAAACCAAGTACTGCTATAAAAACTTCCCCACTAGGGACAAGCCCCTTTCCCTGGCCCAGTATACTTCCCTCTGAACTTCTCTTTTCCCACAACTGCTGGGCCAGAGAAAAAATGGCCATATTTAATATGCAAATGCCACAGGTCCCCCCTCCAGTGGCAGCTGTCCCAGCAGAAAAGCCCTTTCTGGCCCCATTAAATTGTTTGGCTCCTTTCCTTCTTACAATGTGTAGATTACTTTTGTGCTTCCAAAAATCCTTATGAAAACACTCTCAGTCCTGGATAACAAAAAGGTCAACACAACTGGTCATTTTGGCAGATTCTATAGGCCTGCTTTTTTTTTTTTTTTTTTTTTTTTTTTTTTTTTTTTGGCTGTATGTGGGCCTCTCACTGTTGTGGCCTCTCCCCTTGTGGAGCACAGGCTCCGGACGCCAGGCCCAGCGGCCATGGCTCACGGGCCCAGCCGCTCCACAGCATGTGGGATCTTCCCGAACCGGGGCACGAACCCGTGTCCCCTGCATCGGCAGGCGGACTCTCAACCACTGCGCCACCAGGGAAGCCCTATAGGCCTGCTTTTAATGTTCAAATACTCCTGAAGAAAAGAGCATCCTTAGTTGAATAAATACACAAATTATTACTTTAAGAACCTAGTCATCACATCAAGAGCAATCTATTCATTTTTACATCAGCAGTTCTCAACTTTAGCAGACATCAGCGTCACCTGGAGGCCTTGCCAAAACCCAATCTCCACTGGGTCCCAGGCACAGCGTTTCTGATTCAGTCCGTTTGGGGTGGCGGCAGGGAATTTGCATTTGTAGCAAGTTCCCAGGTGTAGCTTCTGCTGGTGTGGCTGGTTTGGGGACCACACTTTGAAAATCACTGTTTCAGATTTTGCTGGCTGTCAGCCACTTTGTGGTGTAGATGTCTTTGAAAAATGACCTCTTTTATTTCATCTCCTTGGAATTTAAATGCTGGTTTTAGGGTTAAGAACTGGTAGATCCTGCTGTTTGCAACCCATGTTCTGTCCTGTGAAAAGATACAATACTGTCCATATGGAATCCATCCATCCCTGGACCTTGAGAGTTGAGCTCATAGGATTTTGATGTCAGGTTGTTGAGATATAGAGTTACCAATAAAAGCATCAAAGATTGCCACTGTATCTTTTTAGCATCAAAGATTGCTACTGTATCTTTTGAAGCAAAGATTGCTACTGTACCTTTTTAGTGTGGAAGATCACTACTTTATCTGTTTTCTGATCTTCAGTAGAGAATTTGGGCTTCTCCTTTGGACATAGGCCAAAGGTAATTTTTAAATTAAATTATAGAAATTATTATGCACACGCATGCATACACACACACACACACACACTGACAATGGAAAAGAAAAACACTGCTCAGGGCTGGAACAGGGGTCCAGGGCATTAAATTGTAATTAACTGATTCTCTTGTCTGGTTTTATTTCTGACTTATTTAGGACTTTGCTCCATCAAATGGATGTTCTTATTCTAAGGTTTGACTTATTTTAAAGTCAGTTTTTTCCTTTTCCTTTTTTTAGAACGGTGAATTAGAGTCATCACGTCAGTGGCAGGAATAGCCACTGAACAATTCCTTTAATGGGGAAACACAAAAGAAAAGAGATACCGATATTTTCTTCAATTAGTTATTATTGAAATATTTTTCTGATGTTTAACTCCCCTTCTAAAAGACTATATTAGGATTCAAACGGAATTAACCTGACATTGTTTTTTTTTTTTAAGGAATTTTAACTTTTTAAAAAATTTTATTTATTTATTTATGGCTGTGTTGGCTCTTCGTTTCTGTGCGAGGGCTTTCTCTAGTTGCGGCAAGTGGGGGCCACTCCTCATCGCGGTGCACGGGCCTCCCACTATCGCGGTCTCTCTGTTGCGGAGCACAGGCTCCAGACGCGCAGGCTCAGTAATTGTGGCTCACGGGGCTAGTTGCTCCGAGGCATGTGGGATCTTCCCAGACCAGGGCTCGAACCCGTGTCCCCTGCATTGGCAGGCAGATTCTCAACCACTGTGCCACCAGGGAAGCCCGACCTGACATTGTTTTATGAAAATATCTAGACTAACAATACTTAGAGAAACCTGGAAGGAAGAAAATCCTGATATCTGCTTAAAACACTGGACTTTTGGATAATGTTTTCCTGAGGGCAGCAGAAGAAAAAGCATAAGTGACCTTTCAACCAGCCTTCTAAATCTCTTTGAGGAAATTTCTGTAGAGCCCTCTGGACAAAGATGGACCACTTACCAAAACTTCCTCTTCTCAATCTGTTCCCTGTGCTTCCAGCTCCACAAAGGAGTGCCTGCTAAGTGTTCTTCTATCCACCCCTTCTATCTTTGTTCTTCTTTCCCAAACTCTTCTCCTTTCTTATTTTCTTACCCACAGCCCTCTCTTCTGTTCTTAGCCCTCCAGAAAGCTCCTGGAGATAAGCTAACAATAATGTGTGTCTTCCCAAAGGAGAGATATACAGTAAGGAAAGGAGAAAGTTTGGGTATGTGGGGAGTTGGGTGGGGAGTGAGGGATAGAACTTAAGAAGGGAAGGAGCATAATAACCCCAAAGTGGAAATAACCCAAATGTCCACCACCAGATGGATGGATAAGCAAATTGTGGAATACATAAACACACAGTGGAATATTACTCAGCCAGAAAAAGAATGAAGTACTGATACATACCTCCACATGGATAAACTCAAAAACCTTTGCTAAGTGAAAGAAGCCAGACACAGGGATTCCCTGGTGGCGCAGTGGTTGAGAGTCCGCCTGCCGATGCAGGGGACACGGGTTCATGCCCCAGTCCGGGAAGATCCCACATGCCACGGAGCGGCTGGGCCCGTGAGCCATGGCCGTTGAGCCTGTGTGTCCGGAGCCTGTGCTCTGCAACGGGAGAGGCCGTGACAGTGAGAGGCCCACATGCCGCAAAAAAAAAACAAAAAACAAAAGAAAAACCAGACACAAAAGTCACATATTTTATTATGCCACTTACATGAAAAATCCAGAATAAATAAATCCATCAAGACAGAATAAAGCTTGGTGGTTGCCAGAGACTGGAGAGAGAGGAGATAGAAGAGTGACAGCTTCCTGGGTGTGGGGATTTACTTTGAAGGGTTGGAAATGTTTTGGAACTAGATAGAGGTTATGGCTGTACAGCATTGAAAATGTTCTAAACGTCACTGGATTGTTAACTTTAAAACGGTAAAGTTTGTTACAGGAATTTCACCTCCATAAATTAAAATTTTTTTTTAAAGAGCATTATTCATCAGAATTTCAAACTCCACTTCTCTTAGATTTTATAGCCTTCACATCTGCCTTTCTCCTTAATTGTATTCCAAAGAAAGTTCTACCTTTAATTTATTTATTTTTATTATTATTATTTTTTAAATTAATTAATTTATTTATTTTTAGCTGTGTTGGGTCTTCGTTTCTGTGCAAGGGCTTTCTCTAGTTATGGCAAGTGGGGACCACTCTTCATCGCGGTGCACAGGCCTCTCACTGTCGCGGCCTCTCTTGTTGCAGAGCACAGGCTCCAGACGTGCAGGCTCAGCAGTCGTGGCTCACGGGCCCAGCTGCTCCATGGCATGTGGGATCTTCCCAGACCAGGGCTCGAACCCGTGTCCCCTGCATTGGCAGGCGGACTCTCAAACACTGCGCCACCAGGGAAGCCCTACCTTTAATTTAGATACTAAAGCAAGGAGAAGTCCTGGATTGACCTCTAAATCTAAGTATTATATCAATCTTCAATAAAATAGCCCTAATAACAATGGGAATAATAAAGTCACCCTGTGAGTCAGTGATAGAACTGGGAATGGATCCCAAGGAGCATTACCTTTTAGTCTCTTCTGAATTCTGTTGCTATCTCTGCATGTCCCTGAAACTCCTTACATAATTGAAGATGACTTGTCAATGATGTCATTCCCCCAACCAGAGGAGACAGCGCAAAGGAACCTTGAACGTAGGCTACACGTCGCCATGTCCTCTGGAGGCTGCTGCTTTCAGATTCAATTTTGCCCTTGGCAAAATTGTGAAGCAACATAACATTTGTCTGGCCTGCTCTTAACTCACGCCTTTCTATATGCTATGAGCCTCTCTGGGGCCCTCCTCTTTATCCTTTAGACATCTAGAGAGAACTTTCTACTCATTTACCCCTCCATTTCTTATTCTTCCATCTGCACCAGTATTTAGAAAAGGGGTTGACATCATTTCTTCCCTGCGAGTAAATTTTATATCTAATGTTGCTGGAGATATCACTGGACATTTTTGCAGGATTGCTGGTGTCCCCACGATCTTTTGTCAGCTGTTAGGTCCAACTGCATGGTGTGCTTCAGGAAGAGGAACACAGGGGTGATTCACTACTGCAGATCACTGTCAAGTTTGTTGGAAGTCTAGGTACCACAGAGGAGAAGTAGTGAAATATAGTCAGGGCAGCCTAGCAAACTAGTGAACTGACTTTCAAAAGACTGTAGACAATTCTAAGTATGTAAAAGTGATGTAAAAGGATTCTAACTTGAGCTTTGCCCAGAGGCAAACTGCTGGGTTCCTACACCTAAAAAAATCAAAGAGAACAGTTGACAAGGTGGTCCAATTTGGACTAGATCCATTTTAACTCAAAAATAGTTTACCCTCAGAGAGTTTATGAGCCATTTCTATATTCTCCTCCCCACACCACATGGCATGCACCTGTAATAACATGAACCCACATTATCCCTGTTTATCCAGATCACAAAGATGGAGCACTAGTTGATGGGCAGCTAAACTATAATCAGAAAAATAATACATCTGTGCTTGCAAATAATTCGTTGTGAGCCCCTCACTTTGTTAGCACAACCTCTTTTTTCAGCTTCATTCATTTTTATCTAGTTTCAAGAAAGCATACCTCATTTTTTGATTGTTTGTTATCGCCATGTTTCTAAGGGAGCCCCAACTTTCTAGGAACACAAGGGGCTGTCATGTTAGATGATAACAATTAGTGAGTGTTGTGGACTGCTGGTCAACCAAGATGTCCATGGGGGCTTGTCAGCTGTCAGGTACCTCTTGGCGACTTCAGCTGGCTCTGTGCACTGCCCATTGCCGTCTGTCAGGTCACAACCAGGCGCCAAAGAACTGGAAGTTTGAGCAAAACTATTTAGACCTACATGTTACTCCTAATTTCCATGAGTTTTAAATGAAGACTAATAAAATCTGCAAACATCTTTTACAGAGTAGTGCAAAAAAACCCTTTTCAGAATCTTTATTCTTTCAACAAGACTTATAACATTCTTCTATACCTTTTCATAACATTTTGGTTTTCTGGGCTTTCATAAAATATTTGGCATTAATTTTTTAAAATCCTCTTTGGGGGTGGGGACTACATTTCCCCCCCACCCCTGCTTATATTCAATATTTATTTTTCCATTTGGAGTTCAGTTCTGTTGGGGGAAGTTCCTTGATCTGTGTTTGGGAAAATTACTTTTGGGGCTGATGCCAAAACTCTGGGTGATTTTGAAATCCAGACAACACCAAACTAAACACAGTCATAGCCTTTCTGCTGCTGTTTGCACAAGTGTCAGCTACATTCAGTGCCTCTGGACAGGCCCAGGGAATCTTTGGAAATTAGACTGATCCCAGTGAGTAAATTAACTCAATACTGTACAGATAAAATCAACATGCTTTTGATTATACTAGCATGGACATTTGTAAATACTCTTTAAAATTTTCAAAATAGCATGGGCTAAAGAGGTGAAGTAAGTCATTATTTTAAAATCTTTTATCAACACCATTTCAGGAGATGTTAGGGGTCACACTGAGTGATAACAGTTTTGGATAAATAACTTTTTTGTTAGGATGATTGCCTGATACAGCCAAGGGGTGCCATGGGGATGGGGCTCAAAATGACTTACTTTCGAAAAGTTCAGCTCCTCTTCCAGTTCCTAAGATGTTATTTAGAGAACTGGTTGAGAAGATTTACCCATGACATTGGTAAATGGAAAAAAGATTGAATGGACCACTCTTTCTTCACCTGCTAAACCAGACCCTCTATTTACCTTATATTTGTCCCTACCTGCCTGCACTCTGTAATGTAGATGGTGCTGTTTTTCTCCCCTAACAGTCAAATCTTTAGCATAGTTAAATCCTGAGAAGGTAAAATAACTCCTGGATTCAGTGGGAGGCAATGACACAGTCAGGTTTTCAGGGCATGTCTGTGTGTCTAAGCTTTTCTCCGCATTTCTGAGCTGTGGTCACCAGTGATTTTGTATTTAGTTGTATGCCTGGTATATTAGTTATCTATTGCTGCATATCGAATGGTCCCCTACATTTAGCAGCTTAAACTAATAGCACACATTTATTATTTCACACACTTTTTGTGGATTAGAAGCAGCTTAGCTGGTGGTTTTGGCTCAGGATCTCTCCTTTGGTTGCAGTCAAGATGTTGACCAGGGCTGCAGTTATCTGAAGGCTCGACTGAGATGGAGAATCAGAACGTGGCAGAGTCAGACAAGTTAACAATTACCTGGTCCAGTTCCCTCCTTTTGTAACAAGGAACTATGGTTCTTCACAAGACCAGTCTAAGATAGTTCTTAGGCAAGTTCCCTATGTTAACCCCTGCCTCAACGTGAGATCATGGGATCAAAGTAAGGGCCTTTGGAAATTTCTTTTAGTGACTTGGTTACTAAGATCCAGAGGGTCGAGAGTATAAGAGTCATCTTTACACTGCTTCCCTCCTTGTTTTAAGGCTTTGCTATCTGCAGTATTGCACACCCCCCTGTACACCTAGGCCCCTGTGGTTGTATGAATGAATGAACAGAATATCTGTTTTGAATAAGGAGATGGGAAAATTGCTTATAGTCTTTGATGCCAGGAGTGCAGAGATGGTGAATGACTAGAGGGAGGCTGGGGACACTTTATTTCTCAGGTCAGCCCAGTGTACGTTCCTTCCTCTAATTTGGTGGGGTGTGGGTCACGTCAGGCGTTGGAGGGGTAAATGGACCAAACCTCTCCTACTCAAATCCACCCTTCCTCAGGCCCTCGCTGTCAGATTTCCAAACCAGCTGTCTTCTCTCAAAAGGACCCATGGAACGCCCTGTTCCCTACTCCCATGGCTGATCCTGTGAGCATAACTTCCAGCAAGGTCAACCAAATGGAAACAGAAGTCATTTCTTTAGGCTTGAATCATTAGCAAGTAGAAAACTAAAAGATAAACAATTATATTTCTTGAGAAGATGGAGCAAGAGCAAAGAATCCGAACTAAAAGTTCCTTTGAGGCTTTCTCTTTTAGGAAGGTATTTATTTTAGAACTGCCCTTTCCCCTCAGTCTCCATTCTGTAATCATACATATTAACACAGCACCCAACGCCAACATAACTCACCTCAGAGAAAAACAGCAGCTCTTCTCATCACAGTTCTAATCTACTGAATAATGAAGAACGTAGATAACTCACGTTCTAAGTTAATCCCAGAGAAGTTTAAGGCAGTGTTGTTCCAGGCAAGGAGTGATAAAATTGCTAGTATGGATGAGGTATATCTGAAATTAATTAACCTGGTCTCCCCTTCAATATCTAAGCTCTACAGATATTTTCTACCATACTTTGTTGGTGTTTTCCCATCCATCTGGACATGAGCCAGAGGTAACCCCTCTCATAAAGAACATTGAAAATATGACTTGAAATGATGCAGACTTGCATCATTTATAGCTGTTTGGCAAAGTGGTTTGAAAAATGTGAGCGCTTGAATATTTCAAACTGTTGGCAATAATAGGATCTTCTGTTTCCAGGAACACTGTCGGGTTTCCTATCTTGCTCTGCTTAAATTATACCAGATACTAGCAATATTTCTAAGAGTGTTTCCTAAAGTGGGGTCCGAGATGGTCATGTGTGCGTGTGCGAGAAAGAGAGAGACAGCAAGAGAGACAGAGAGTGAGGGTTGATTGCAGCCGCTGAGGGAACTCTTAGGGGCAATTGGCAGTACTGCCACAGCACCAAAGACTGGAGCGGCAGAATTAGGTGAGTGTTGGCTGAAAAGTCAGAAAAGCTCTTAGGAACACAAAGCAGCCGTGAACAGACGTTAAGGAATATTGTCTAATAATAAAGGGAAGGAAACATTCTTACTAAAAACAATAGGGGTCCCAGACAATCTGCTTGGTGGTCAAGAGTTCCTGCAGAAAGAAGTCGGAGAATGTCACTTCTCAGAAGACAGGCCATTGGCTCAGTGTGGAAGGTGACCTGGCAGATGCTTCCGAAGGCTGTGGCCCTGCGCTGTGACACCCCCATCCTACACCCCCGCCCCGACCAATTTCAGGAGAATGTCTAAGGAGTCCTTCATAGCAACGGGTGCAAACACCTTGTAGGTTTCCTCTAATCCAGCTGGACCAAAAGGAAGCCCTGAGAAACACAGATAAGCTGATTAAGTGTGGTCGCATTCCTGATAGGAATTTGCACTGAGGAATAAAAACACAAAAGCTAAACGAAGTGCAAAGATCCAGGCGTGTGTGTTTCGGAACCAAGAGAGGGAGTGTATCAATGTAAGTTGTTGCTCGCCGCCAGCATACTAGTAAAAGATGAAGATGACAGTACTTACCTCATCCAGAAAAAGAAAAGAAAAAAAAAAAGACTCTGTACAAGATGATATTCCCTTTTGTATTATTATGGAACTGATTTGTGAATATCATTTTTATCTTTCCATAGGGTTTTTAAGGACTTTATAAAAGTAAACATGTCACAAAAAGATGTGTTTCCATATATTTGATCTATAAGCTATCTCTTGTACCAGAGGCCCTGATCCCCGTGACTTTTCTCACCATGGACAATGAGACTTGAAGAATATGAACAGTTATCTCTGTGCCAAAGTGCCAGTTCTTCGTGGACCGAATGCATCACACAAGAGAGGATGACGCCAAAACCAAAGGTGGACTCCAACAGGCGTTGTGAGCTGCCCTGTAGCTGAGGAGCCGATTCCAGGTGAGAGCTAAGCAGGTTTATAGTCTGCAGATGGATCCTGAGGGGTGAGGAAGGAAGCCTCAAAGCTCCTGAGAGGCTGGAAGGCGAAGAGAAACTGCCTCCTGAGCCTCCCAGGGGAGACGTGGAATGGGGAGGGGACCTCAGAGCAGCCCTCACAGGCCTCCCGGGGCAACACAAGGCACTGGGCCAAGACTCAGGTGAGCTGTGGGTGGAGTTCACCTGCGTGCCCATGTGGATATGTGCAAGGTCACCATTTACAATATGTCAACATTAGAGAGTGAATATTTCTAGGCGGTGTGAGTGAAGATGCAGTCGTCTCTCCGTATCTTGGGGGTTAGGTTCTAGGACCCCGCAGGAACCAAAATCCAAGGATGATCAAGTCACTTGTATAACATGATGTAATATTTGCATATAAACTACACACATCCTCCCATATACTTTAAATCATCCCTAGGTTACTTATGATGCCTAATACAGTGTAAATCCATGTAAATAGTTACTGGGTGTGGAAAATTAAAATGTTTTGCTTTTTGGAATTTTCTGGAATTAAAAAGAACTGTATTTCTGCTCTGCAGTTGGTTTAATCTGCAGATTAGGAACCTGCGGATACAAAGGCCAACTGTAATTACAGCCAGTCAAGCCATTCAACATGTAGGCAGGTTATTTCTAACCAATACCTCTCCCCTGGTACCAGCTGCCCCAAACTCTGACTGCTTTTCATTCCTCTAAACACTTTGAGTCTCTGAAAGCTCGAACACTTATTTATCTTTCTGTCCCATAATGGTTCTCATGATGGTAGCAGGGGGCCAGAGCTGTCAACTTGCAAGAATAACAATTTTTTGGATCCCGGGCTGGTATCGTTTTGGAAGAGGACAGTGGGGATGCATTCTACATTTCTAACAATTGCTTTAAAATGAAGTTTTCGAAAGTGGAGAATTGTTTGTATTTAAGAGATAGCCTCAGGGCAGTAGAAGGAGCCTGGTTTTGCTGAGACTGGCAAGAAGGTGCAGCAGGGATGATTCATGGGGCCAGGGATGAAAATCCTGCTGACCTCCTGTGTCTGGTGAGCTCATGGTGACAAGGCTTCTAGCTCAGGAGTGGGATTTGCTTAAGCTCTTAGGAAAAGGTGAGGGAAAATCCCACGAGGCTGGGCCGGGTGGAGATGCAAATTGAGTTCTCTTACAGTGAACTGACTTAGCCCCAGGTTATAAGCAGCCCAGACTTTGATTTTAATAAGCTTGAGGGTTGGTATGTCTTAGTAGTGAGCAGAATTTAAAGAAAATGAAACCAACTCATGAGTTTTAGTTCATTTGTTGTATAGCAGAAAGCACCCCGATTAGTGATGGGAATAGCGGTAGGTAATGTCTTGGAACTAACTGACAAGTTAAAAAAAGGAATTGGGAATCAGACTAGTTCTCCAGCCTACATTTTAGCTCTTCTCTGATCAAGAAAGAAGGTGACTGGATTTTCAAGGCAATGCCATCTCCAAGGAGTGGAGTACAGCCTTCCTTTATGAGATGGGCTAGTTCATCTTTAAAGCCATTGAGAATATTATAATTAACACACCTGCAAAGATTTTTGGACCTTCACTATGAGAGAATGTCTTGGGGGAACTCAGCAGCCATTTTTTAGTCAAAATAAATATTCACGTGTGTCCAAGAAATGCCCCCATGTCTACCATATTTAACCATACACAGCAGAAATGATAAATGTCCTGAGTCCTCACAGTTCCTTGCATAACAGGTAAATGCGCAAAGAATTGACTTGTGGCATTGAAGGAGAACCCAAAGCACAGAACCATCGAGGGCTTTGGTGAATGCAACGTAACCAACGTCTGTGGAATGCCAGTGACAGGGCCGATCACCATAGAACTATCTAGAATGAGCATTGCCAAACCATCCCAGAGTGTTTATCTTCAGGCACCTTGAGGCGCACACTGAGGAATCCTGAGCTTCTGGTAGAATCAGCACCCCTTCAGGCATCCTTGGAGTCACAGTATGTAATATTCCTAACAGTGCTTGACAGGGTGGGTGACAGGGAAGTCATGAGTATGAAGCCACAGTACTTGGTAAAACTTAAAAAATAATAACATGAATGGGAAATTCAAGCCCTGGAAATGCTTACTCAGACACGAATTTACTAAATGTCCTTGACTTTTGTTTTTTTCACCTGTGAAATGAGACTATAATTCTGCTCTGACTTTCAAAGATGCCATATGGGCTGACAAACTAAACTAATGCAAATCATGTTTGTAAATATAAAAGTTGGCATAAATAAGAAATAATATGCTTTACCCTGCATAGCCTGTGAACAAAATTAACGTGAATGTAGAAAGCTATTTTATTTAAGTGGTTAAAAATGAGTAGCATTTCCTTTACGTTTCGGTTTTAATTTAAACTTGGGGCTTTATAAGAACAAACCCCTGACTGAGCATAGACAAGGATGATGATTTGGAGAGAAAAATATGATTTTGAAACTCATGCTCAGTGCCAGAACCTTGAAGGCACACATCAGGTTTCAGAGAAGGTTGTGTGGTTTCCAAAGAGTGAAAATGCAGAGATTTCCTTTGTTACTGGTCCATGGCATGAGACAAAAATAAAACATAGGTGATTATTTCTCTCAGATCTCAAAGATATTGCAAGGGATCTTGCCAATAGAAGGACACTGATGGAAAAATTCTTCTCCCATTTAAAAATGTCGCCCCACCGTAGTGAAAATCTGTAATGGTGCTTATCCTTCAACGTAGTTTTGCTTCTAAGCTTGGCAAAGGACATCTTCAGATTTACCTCTCTTCTGTTTAAGTATCCCCATCCCAATGCCTAATGGGTTGATAGCATCCCTGCACTGTTGTGTTTACATAGACTAAACGTCAACAACTGAAAATGCAAATCAAATTGTAGAACAGGAGTCACTGCCCTGGCTGGGTGGGCTTGATGGGGAGAAGCCATTTTCTATCAGCACACCGGGGGCCAAGCTGGGGGAGCTGAGGTCTGGTTCTGGTCATGATTTGGCTCAAGGGGTTTGTACTCCTATTCCGCTTCAGGTCCCAACGTGCTCACTGACTCATGCACTGGGCACCAATTAGCACATGGGTATTAAGATTAACAAAAGAAAATGAATTGAATAAAAGAGACAACAAAGGAGGTGGGGACGCTCCAGGGGGACACTGCAGAGTCAGAGATGTGAGTGGTCTGCAGGTCAGATTGCACCAGGCTGGTGCATTTGTTTCTAAATAAGAATGGTGAGATGGACGGAGTTTGCGGGGAGATGCCAGACCAGGTCCATCATCTTGAGGGCAATCACACTGCAGTGTTTTGGTCACAAGGGGGAACAAATACTGTCCAGGTGGGTGAGCTTACCTAGAATTGTGCACCCCGGCTGCATCCCAGCATTTCTATGTAGGGGAAAATATGGGTGGTTGTTCATTAAAGAACAGCAGGACAACCACTCTACTGTGAGGGGCAACAAGAAACATTGGGTCATATTGGGCCTATTCAGTGAGAGGAGGAAAGGGGTCCGACAATTGCCCTCAGTGGTAGAGAGTGGTCTTAGCCCCAGCTTTAGAGCTCAAGTGTGTAGGTACAGGGTTTTTCCAAACTTTAAAAAAATTGAGGCATAATTTATATACAGTGTCTTAGTCCATTTGGGCTGCCATAACAAATACCACAGACTGGGTGGCTTATAAATGACAGAAATGTATGGTTTACAGTTCTGGATGCTGGGAAGTCCAAAATCAAGGTGCCATCATGGTCATGTTCTGGCAAAACCCTCTTTCTGGTTCATAGCCATCACCTTCTCCTTGTGTCCTTACAGTGTGGAAGGGGTGAGGCAGCTCTGTGGGGGTCTCTTTTATAAGGGCACCAATCCCATTCATGAGGGCTCCACCCTAAGGACCCAAACACCTCCCAAATGCCCCACCTCCTAATAGCATCACCTTTGTGGGTTAGGATTTCAGCATAAGAATTTGAGGGGGACACAAATGTTCAGCCCATAGCAAACAGCAGAGTTACATGCAGTAAAATTGTTGCATTTTTGCATATGCACATCCCCCTGTAAACAAGCACCATTTCTTTTACCCCAGGACCCCTGGCCAATAAGGCCACTGAGAGGCAGCCTCTTCCTGATTTCTATCATCATAAATTAATTTTGCCTGTTCTTGAGCTTCATATAAATGGAATCTTAACAGTACAGATTCACTCTGTCTGCCTTTTTCACTCAACGTTAGTTATTTGAGATTCATCTTCATTGAAGGCATTGGTAGGTAGCAATTTGAAGAAGAACATGCTTTTCCCTTCCTTCTGTACTTATTTCACTTTTACTGGGATTGCTGTTAAGTGAGAAGAGGGCAGGTGTCATAATATGTAAATTCTTTAAACTAAGAAAGAAGTTCTGTATAAAAATATCTTGTGGGGCTTCCCTGGTGGCGCAGTGGTTGGGAGTCCGCCTGCCGATGCAGGGGACGTGGGTTCGTGCCCCGGTCCGGGAAGATCCCACATGCCGTGGGGCAGCTGGGCCTGTGAGCCATGGCCGCTGAGCCTGTGCGTCTGGAGCCTGTGCTCCGCAACGGGAGAGGCCACAGCAGTGAGAGGCCTGCATACCGCAAAAAAAAAAAAAAAAAAAAAAAAAAATCTTGTACCCAGCATGGTACAAGGGACACCGCAATCCCATGCCATGGCACAGCAACTAAGCAAACACTCTTGACTTTGCCTAGTTTTTACTGTGTGTGCTTCTCTGCTTCCCACTGCGGTACAAGCATTTCCTCCAGCCTTGCGAAGGTGGCCTTTTTTCACCAAAGAGCCACAGAACTGCTATTGGCTAGTTCACAAGGTGGTTAAGGCTGTGATTGAAATTTCGGAGACAGTGTTCAATGTCACCTTTGATGATCTAAAATTGCACACAGGTAGACTGGAGATCCTCCATAATAGACAACATACAGAGGCTCATTTTGGGATTATGGGCTCACAGGGTCTTGCTGCAGTCGACTGATGTTATTAAGCTTTAAGGACCCCTCTGAGAAGGATGTTTGGCTCCGAATAACAGTGTTCTCAGGGTGATTGTGACCTGGTGACCTCACACAATTGAATTTTTCATTTTATAGAGAATCTGAAGCTCCTTGCCATTAAGCTGACCAAGAATAGCAGTGCAGTTTTTTCTTTTCTGCTTTAGCACATTACTGGGGGTTGGGGGCTGTGCTTTCTGAGCATAACTGGGACAAGAGCTTATGGAAATGTAGTGAGATGAGGGATGCACAGAGCGATGTTCACAGATGCTGCACGGTGAGAAATGCTGGGTCCCTTAGCAAGTTGCACTAAGGGTCCCCTGACATTTGGTAACAGTAAAATAAACAGATCTCCTTTTGTGTAGTCCTTCCCCTGCGGACCAAAGAGCTAATTAGCCCTCAGCTGAGGTGAGCTGTGTGCTCCCTTTGGAGTGACCACTCAAGCCTGTGGCTTCAGTGTCTCTGGGAGGTGAGAAGGAGGTAGGCGTCAAAACAGCCCCTTCTTATGATCAACATTTCGAGGCCTCATGAAAAAAATGCCCCAAATGAGAGAGAAACCGTCATCTGTGGGGGCACCTGATTATTAAAATGTGGGGATTTTCCTCAAGTTTGGATAAACCAACAAACAAAAACATTTAGAAAGAAGAAATGAGAAAAAGTTAACTTGCAAAAAGGTAAAGGGAATCAGACATCAAAAAGACTGACCCTCCAAATAAAGACCCCAATAAAGGGGGAAAACCACAGGTTATAAATTGGTCAAACATATTCTTTTGTTCATGGTGGAAAGCAGTGACTTTCTCACACGATCATCATATCCACCGATTAATACATTGGTATTATGAAAGTCAGACACTAAGCTGTATTTTGGTTGGGGAGTTCAGGTTTGTAGGAGTGCCCCTATCATTTTTTGTTTGTGTCAAGGTGCAAACCCTCTTTTTTTTCTTGTTTCCTGATTGTGGTATGTTGTATCCTTAATCATAATGGAAACAGAGCAAAATATCAGTTGTGCTTCAGGAGTCCATGCTTTGTTCAAATTCCTGCCCCTAAGGTACGGGTTAGACCGCATAAGATGCTCAGTGATTTTCTGTTTCACTATCATTAATATGATTTTTATTTTAGTGGATAAGTTTTGTTTTGTTTTCTTTTTTTTTTTTTTTTGGCTGTGCCTTGCAGCTTGTAGGATCTTAGTTCCCCAACGAGGGATTGAACCTGGGCCACGGCAGTGAGAGCACAGAGTCCTAACCACTGGACTGCCAGGTAATTTCTAGGGATGTCTTATTTTCATAGGAGTGACTAATGTTTAATACATAAAGACCCTCTTGTACATTCAAAAGAACAAGAGCAACATGATATTAAGGCTTAAGAGTTACTTCTATCTGGAGGCCTTGTAAAGCCCCTAGTGGTATAAATTTTATGTCTCAGAAGTATTTTAATTTCCTTGTCAGTTTGTCCACTGAGATCAGGACCCAAGAAGCCTCAAATTCATTTCTACTGGGCTTTATCTGCAGTACCTTTAAGTTTTGGATGTAAGGATTACTCAGGGCTCTCCAGAGAAACAGAACCAATAGGAGATTGATAGATAGAGATACAGATGATAAATAGATTGATGATAGATAGGTAAGATGATTGATAGATGATGCACACATAGATAGATTTATTATAAGGAATCAACTCATGTCATTCCGGAGGCTGGGAAGCCCCACAGTCTGCTGTCTGCAATCTGAGGACCCAGGAAAGCTGATGGTGTCCGAGTCTGAAGGTCTGAGAACCAGGAGCACTGATGGTGTAACTCCCAGTCTGAGGGCAGGAGAAGCCTGATATCCCAACTCAAACAGTCAGGCAGAGAGAGAGAAGTTTCCCTTTCTCCATGTTTTTGCTTCATTCAGGCCCTCAACGGACTGGATGAGGCCCACCCACACTGGGGAGAGAGATCTGTTTTATTCAATCTAATCTCGTCTGGAAACAGACACACCCAGAAATGATGTTTACCAACATCTGGGCATCCTGTGACCCAGACACACTGACATATAAAATTAGCCATCACTGTGTGTCAAGGTCTCCTCTTTCCCTGACATCCCCTTGTTTGTCAATGTTTCACAGGACAGCTTGCAGACCAGGTTCGTGGGAGGACACTGACAGCCTTGTTCTGTATTGAAGGCATAGTTCTTGGGTTTATGCTACTTAATTAGATGAGAATTCTGGCATGATCATAGTATAGAATTTTTTTCCCCAGAAGATATTTATTTATTTATTCTCAGATAAATATATTTAGAATATTGAGAGCTCAAATTGGCGTGATTGACACAAGTAGATAATACCCAAAACAAACCTGGGCTAAGGAAAATGGTCATCATAAGCAGTTTCGTGATCCAATTTTTTCCCTGTGAAACAGGTAAGAGAATGCACCAAGATATCACACATGGTCATTTACATACAGTATCATTTTAGATCATAATATAGATTGGATTTGATTTATCCAATTGTACCCTGGTTGGAAAAAGAACACATTCTTAGTGAACCTAGGCAAATACTAACCATTGATACAGGGAATAAAGGAACTTTAGTAAAGGAACTTTAGTAAAGGAACTTAGTAAAGGTACTTTAGTAAAGGAACTTAGTAAAGGAACTTTAGTAAAGGAACTTAGTAAAGGTACTTTGAAAAATATTTAACCATTGTTGCCATTGTTTTATCTTTTTTTAAAAAAGAATCATTCTTGTTTTCCCTCATGATTTATTAATTTGTAACCTATATTAAGATCTTTCATAGGATTCCCCTCACCCCCAATCCTCAGGGTCCAGTTGGAACAAGATTGCATTTAAAGAGGGTTTCATAACTAGTTTGAACAAGTGTAACTTGTCAAACTGAGGGTCAGGGCTGGATTAAGAAGAAAAGAGTTTCCCTCACAAGAGCATTTAAAATAGAACACTGGCCACAGTTAAGTCAGTTCATCCCATTCATTAAGTTCTAAGGAGTTAATTGTGTTTTGTTGATCTCAGAGTAAACTGTTTATCTCCATGAAGTCATTTGCTTTTGGAGGGGAAAGTTCTGGGTGTCCTGATAACGGACTCTTGACAGTCTCACAGAGTGTGGTGAAGATATGTCTTATAATGGAGCTGTGAGTCTAGTCCTTGTAGTTTCAACTGTCCTGAGTATCTGGCTCAGTCCTTTACTGAAGCTCTTTTGATATAGTATTTTTTTCAGAAGATTCAATTTCTGATCTGTTCTTGTAGCAGAGACTTTTAGGTGAGTGTAAGGGAAAAGCAGAAAATGCTTGTGGATAATAAGACTCAAAAGTTCTGTTTAATCCATTATAATAACCAACAATATCAGGATGCAGAAAAGTAGAATCCTCTATTGAGTGCAATAAGCAATCGATTTATAAGGATTTAGTTAATACTTATCATGAGGGTAAGAACACATTATAAACAGTGAGGGCATTGTCAAATCTCCAGAATATTTAATTTATCTCATTAAGTGTATTCTGATTATCATCAATTGACAAGATTATTTATTTAGAAAATCAGAGGTCTTTTGAAAAATTAATCTATTTTTTGAAAGTCATAGTGCCCATCTTTGTGCATGAACGTAAGTATGTTTCTGATGTAAAATTTCATAATTGCCAGAACATTATGTCATTAAAATTTTATTTATATGTAAAGCTAAACAGAGAAGTTTAGCTTTTTGACTTGCTGATTTTTCATATGGTGGACATAATAGTGTTGAGTATAGTAAAACCATATTATTTCTATGATCTCTTATTTTAAAAGCTGAGAGATCAAATTTTTGTGATACCCAGTGGACATCTGGGAAACTCCAAAGGTGATGTAGGTATAATAGATATCTTTACAGCTTTGGAGTTCTGATTTTGGGTCCTGAATTTGGGAAAGGCAGTACCAAAAAGAGTTATCAGAGGAGCCATGGTAAGAGCCTCAGTCACGATGAGTGAAGACAAGAAACAGTTTCAGGTAATATTTAAAGGAAACACGGCAACACATAAAAATGATTATTAGGAATTCTATTTCAAAACTAAAGACATTTTGTTAATATTGATACTAAAGTGAGACAAAAACATTTTAGTAAGAAAGAGAACCACTGATGTCTGGGCACAGAACATCTTTTAACTCTTTTCTTTTGTCTTTGTTTTTGTTAGTAGCTTTCTATGTAGACAAGGATCAATTTACCCTTTTAACAGAAGGAGACCCAAATTCTATTTTACTTTTTTGATTACCATTTATGTAGCAGTTTGCAGTAAATGATACACAAGCCTCTTTCCACCTTATGAATAAATCGATTATCACTGAGTCAAATTTGCAAACATTTAAAACATATTTCTTTGCTCATTTCAAATTCACTACATGCAGTTATTATAAGCCCAGGCTCTTGATCTTACTTTTTCCTCTGTTCTATATTCATGGTGTATCCTGAAATTGTCTTCTATTTCCTTCTTCATGCTCTGGCACAACCAGAAAATTTTAATTAAAGCAAAACAGAATACATCCATCATCTTACACATGCACCTCTCTATAATCAAATACATCTTTAAGAAATTCTTAAAATAGTAAATTTTTATATCCATTGTAACCAGCTAACTTATAGCAAGAGTATAGTAAAAGTAGAGTTTTCAGGTGTATAACATATGTACTAATAGCTTGATGTACTATTAGTTCAAGTCTTAAAGTTAATTGGTAGGAATGTAAAATGATGTAGCCATGTGGAAAACAATTTGATTTTTCCTGATAAAAAGTTAAACATAGAATTACCGTAGGACCCAGCAATTCTGTTTCTGGGTATATACTCAAAAGAACTGAAAACAGGTATCAAATAAACACTTGTACATGAATGTTTATAGCAGCACTATTCACAATAGTTAAAAGGTGGAAACAACCCAAATATCCATCATGAATGAATGGATAAACAAAATGATGTGGTGTATATAAACACAATGAAGTATTATTCAGCTGTTAAAACGAATGAAGTACTGATGTACGCTCCAGCATGGATGAACCATGAAAACATTATGCCAAGTGAAAGAAGTCAGACACAAAAGGTCACATATTGTATGATTCCATTTGTATGAAATAGCTGGAACAAGTAAATCCATAGGTACAGAAAGCAGCTTGGTAGCTGCCAAGGGCTGGGGACAGGGAGGAATAGGGAGTAACTACTTAGTGGTTTGAGGTCTTCTTTTGGGGTGATGAAAACCCCCTCTGGTTTTGGAACTAGGTAGATGCTATGGTTGTTCAACATTGTGAATGTACTAAATGCCACGGACTTAGACACTGCAAAATGGTTAATTTTATGTTAGATGAATTTCTCTTCAATTTAAAAATGAGGGATTTCATATATTTATATGATTTCATATATATATATGATATATAGAATTATAAACACTTAACAAGAGTAAACCCTTTTAAAGGACATTAATTATTATACTTTATTTAGTTGGACAAATAGTTTTACTTTTTTATAATAATAAAAACTTCCTTGACTCATGAAACTTTAAAGCATTCAGATTAATTAGGCTTTCCATGATAAAATAAACCCAAGTTTTGTATAAACTAGAATATTATTTTCTGTATTGTGTTAAAATCAAGAAGAAATATAATTAATTGCTTCGAATTAGAATTTTCACCTTGAACAAGAATCTTAAGCTTTTCAAAAGCTTTATACTTTATGAATATCTATAGTTATAAACCTAATATTGAAAATTCTTTAAATTGTGTTTGAAGTACCTTAGCATTCTTTTACTTTTTATCTTATTAACCTATAATCAAGGCTATTAATTTATCTGAGAGTTAAACTTTTTTATTCCTCTGAGGTATAGAGGCAGCAAGCTTCTGAAGTTTTTTCTTAGCGAGCCATCACTTTGAAAACATTAAAATTTGATTTTCCTCCCTTCAGGAATGTATTTATTCCAGATTTTCCTCCTTTTAAATTTATTTTAACCTTCAAAGTTATTATTTTGAATTTATATGAGTGCTTCTGTATGCCAATGAAGAAAAGTACTCCCATAAATACAAGTAACTTTGTAATGTTATGTGTTAATTTTTCCCTCCTTTATCTGACGAGTTATCCATCAAGTACACAATCATTTCCATAGATGAAAGATATTTATAACTAATTAATCTCTAAAAATTTTGGGGGGGAGGGCAGAAAAAGGAAATGAAAAGTAGGAGAAGAGAAGAAGGGAGTGACCACAAATACAGAACGTGATCAACAAAATATTTCATTACCTTCCTTTTACAAGGAAAGAAAAAGAAAAAAAGGTATTTTTCACACACAAAAAGAGCTAGCAGCTTCAGTTTTACAACCTCAGCTAGAGATAAAAAATAACCAGAACACAAAAGCTCACTCATGGGTCCAGCCACTGTAGATCTCAAAGGTTGTTTGCCTTTCCAGAAGGTACAGAAAATTTTCTTGAGTGATGTGATCTCATTGATGGGGAGGTAATTTTGGCTGATGACTAGCCATAAACCCAGTTCACCCAGAGAATCTGGGAGGCAGAGGTGAATAGATTTGGGTTCTCTTTGGGCCTCATTTAGTCTTCAATTGGGGCCCAAGAAAAGTGGCACACTGCAAGTTAAGGACATCCTCTTCCAGGGCCTGAAGGCACCGCTTTCGATGTCCAATCATGTCGTCAGCCTAGGATATTTCTAAAACACGTCTCTCTTCATTTTATAGAATGTTTGTGTTAACATTTCAACAGTCAAAGGTATCAGAATCCCCACATCAAACAAATAAACAAAGATGACACATAAACCAGAGTCTCTGTTATTTACCGCCTGACAGAAATCGCCAGAAACCTAGATTCTCAACTTTTCAGTCATTAACAGGGAATAAATTATTGCCCAAGCTCAAACCACACCTGGAACCAGACTTGATCCAGAAACACAAATAGAAACAGCCAGAGAAGCACAGAGTTAGGAAGAAGAAGAAGAAGAAAAAAGCAGTGATAGTATAGGTCTCTTGCTGCAGGAGATTTATTCTGTAAATGAAACAAGGCACGTATCTGTTCACACTGCACATGAGATAAGTGTGTTCTGAGGCGAAGCTGTTCAGGCAGCTCTGGCAGGTAAAGGCCCTTCCTCACATAAATCTCCTCCATGGAGCCTCCAGAACTGCCAAAAAGAATTAGGCACAACAGCACATGGAAAATAAAAACATGTTTTTTCTTCACTCTCAAAGTGCTAGGTGTCAGACTTCAAAAGGACTGATGTGCCCAGTAAAAACCACAACAGGTGGGGACTTCCCTGGTGGTGCAGTGGCTGAGACTCGCGCTCCCGATGCTGGGGGCATGGGTTCAGTCCCTAGTCAGGGAAAGAGATACCGCATGCCGCAACTAAGGAGCCTGCATACTGCCACTGAGACCCAGCGCAACCAAGTAAATAAATAAAATAAATCTTTAAAAACAAAAAAAACCCACCACAGGTGTTTAGTGGGAAAATACCACAAAGCTTAACAAAATGATCAAATTACATGATTGGTTTATGTCAATATGATATTTGTATTTATTATATTTATTTATATTAGTTGTTATTAGTCTGTTCACGAGGGGAAAATAATAATTTTTTACACGATCATCACAGTCACAAAGTTTATGTTACATCTGTAAACACCACTATTATAAAAGTCAAAGATAAAGCATCCCCCCTCCTTTTTTTAAGGTCTGTGTTCAAATTTTTATTATCTTGGGGGCCATAACTAGGCAGAGTGACTGTTATTCTTGGTTTGTTTCAAAGGGCAAAGATTTTCTTTTTCTCTATGTTCCGTCATGTGCTTAGCTGCAACGGGAGCAGGAAAAAGTGTCAGTTCTGTGGACATGACAGTATGCAGTGTTCCCTGGAGACTTTGGGGTCTCCTATCACACTTGTTATGGGGGGACATGTGTCTCCCCCCAAATTCATAAGTTGAAACTCTAACCCCTGGCACCTTAGAATGTGACTGTGTTTAGAGATAAGACCTTTAAAGAGGTGATTCATTTAAAATGAGGGGTTAGGTTGGGCCCTAATCCAATCTGACTGGTGGAAATTTGGAAACACAGAGATGCCAGGGAGGCATGCACAGAGGAAGGACCGCGTCAGGACACAGTGAGAAGGCGGCCGTCTGCAAGCCAAGGAGAGAGAGGCCACAGGAGAGACCAACCCTGCCAGCACCTTGATCTCAGACCTCCAGCCCCCACAATTGTGAGAAAATACATTTCTGTTGTTTGATTCCCCCAGCCTGTTGCACTTTGTTATGGCAGCTCGAGCAAATTAATATAACACTGCAAGTTCCCCCAAACTAGCAAGTCCTGAAAATGAGGCAGTGTGGCAGCCGGCTGTTGTGACTTACAGGTAGACGTTTTGGGCAGTGCTTCTCATTGCTGGCTGTACGTTAGAAATACCAGGGAGTTTTAAAAATAACAGGTCTCAGACCTCACCTCCAGAGAATCTGATTTAGTTCATCTGGGGCAGGTCTGGATCCCGGTGTGTGTTTTTTTAAGCTCCCCAGGAGATTCCAATAAGCAGCTATGGCTAAGAACCCACATCTACAGCCCCAAGTTTTGCAGAGGCTGCTTTCATCTACCTAAAGCTAGTCTACCCAAGCTTCTGAGTTATGATGTATGCTTTTTAAGCTGCATCAACGTATTTTCCAAATTCTGCTGGAGAAACAGGAAACCAAGCTTGTATTCCAATTTGTAAATTTAAAGTAGGTGTCCCTAAGGGCAGTACACAGAGTCTAGTCCTAGAAACTGGGGAAAATATCAATAGTTTGTCTACACATATTTGAACTAGGAAGAAAGTATTAAAAAATCCACCATCCATCATTTCTTGATCTTTGAAATGGATTTATACCCTCCTGTAGGACCTTGATATTTGACCTCTGAGATCAACATATATTGATTACCCACTCTGTACTGTGCTGATATTCAGCCTGACGTCTCCCTCCTGGAAGAGGATATGGAGAGAATGGGCCTCAGGAAAGCTCGAGAACAGTTTCTTAGGGTGTGTACAATGAGAAAAATGTCCCTTGAAAAAAGAAATCTACATGTAGCTAACTCTGGGAAATATTGCATACTGTATCCTCTCCTAGTGATTCATAATGCATGCTAACATTTTAAGGGATCTAAAAAAAAAGTTCTACATTAATTCAATCAGCAGTTTCTAGACTTCGGTGATCAGGAATTCCCCTCCCTTTTCTTCTTTTTTTTCCCCCTTTGGGTAACAGCCATTATCATCCTGCAGAACTAATGGTTCTTGGAATACACTTCAGGCAGAGTTATATTACTAGATTTTTATCTCCAATTTTTGTGACTGTGCAGGGAATATATTCCTGAATTTTGGGGAAATAAATGCTTCATGCTAAAAGCATTTTTGAAGTTTCTAAACTTGATTTAGAGAGTTTGGCCTGGGCTCAGGAAGGAGGTGCTTCCCCTGGCACTTGTCATGGTGCATGTTCCATGGTGCTGTGACGCTTATGCACATCTTTGCCACTATATGAGATGTTAAGAGTGTGATGTGTGCCTGGCCATGTGGTAGGTAACGTTTGTTGCATGAATGAATACATAAGTCATGTTTCTGCTGTGATGCGGTACTTGTAGCAGTGCCACACCTCACTCCACCCTCCTGAATGTCTATGTCCTGAAAATTAATATATCTCGTTTGTTCTAACAGATTATTACATAGCAGGAGGTCTGGTTGAGGAGGTCTCGCTGTCCTCTTTGAGCCCCAGCTAGTCTTCACCTGGGGCCCAAGAAAACTGGTTCATTACAAGTTAGGTACATCCTTGCCCAGGGCCTGATGGCACTGCTTTCTATGTCCAATCTTGTCACCAGCCTAGGATATTTCTAAAACATGTCTCTCCTCATTTTATACAATGTTTGTACAAACATTTCAACAGCAGAACATTTTCAACGTATTACTGAAATTACTTTTATCTTCCACATTGTTTCAGTGACAAATGGTTTGCCAGATTATAAATCTCATGCGGCAGTAATGTCAAGACGACAGCAATCTTATGCAAAATTCATAAGCATTTTCTGGAAGAAGTTAGCCAGTAGAGACAAAGACTTAAATGCAATACGAGTGTCGTCATTATTGCAGGTGATTATTATTAAACCAGCGTCTCTATACATTTGACAGTGGCCCCAATAATTAATTGCTGTGTGTTAACTAGTCACTTATTCAGAGTCAGGCCCTACACTAGAGGATAAAATAATAGACAAAACAATTTCTGTCCTTGAAGAGTTTCCAATCTAGTTAACCATGACTAATTATGAATACAAGTAATACATGTGTGCAGAAGCAACTTGCTACTAAGTGATTGAGGCTAAATGATACACTTGTGCTTAAAGTCTGTAGACCAAAGAACTGTGGAGTAGATAGCTTTTAAAGGATGAATGGAGGAACTGTGGTATTTACAGGTAAGAGAAATAAACCTCTCAGAGGAATAGGGATCAAATTTATAAAGATATAATAGATTTATTAAGCGAATTATTTATAATAGCACTTATACATCAAATAAGGAAAATATATTACTTTTCAAATACTTTCAAAGATTTTCTCACGTGTTTAATTTTGAAGTGGGAACGTAAGTGATAGGTGATGAGGTCTTATGAGTGTGACATCTGGTGTTGTCATATCTGATGTCTGGTGAGGAACGACAGTTGTCTTGCTGGAAGGATTAAACTCATGTAAGATCATGGTTTCTGTCCTATTGGCTAAGAGGAGGGGGAAAATTACTGACTCTTATTTAAACAGTGATGTGCAGCCCAAACCTACATTTCTTTCTAACACTTACATCAGAGGCAATTTCTTTTTCCAGGCCCAGGATTTAATGCACCAGAACTAGAAAACAGTTTAAAGCCTATAATGAGGAAATTGAATCCGAGAACCCCCTAACCTTTTCAAGACACTGATCACTTTCTAAATTCAATCTGTATATGGTGAAATTCTCATAGGAGAAAGCAACCCTCCCTCTGCCCGGTGGCGGTTTGAGTTGTTTATAGTTGTTAACGTTCAGGTGGAAATTTGATGTTTGAGTGAAGAAAAATAGTGGCAAACACCATGCAGTGGACCTAGCATGGGGAAGGGGGAAGAAGAATTGGAAGAGAAGAATAAAAAGTTTTCCTAGTTGCGTTTTTATGTCCTTGCAATTCTGTTCCATGCAGAAACCCAAAGAGCAAATTCAGGAAGAGTTGTGAGCTGTGAATATATTGGCTTTCCGAAATAGTTTTACATATTGTGAGATGCTAAAACAAATTCTATGCAATCCCCAGGAAAGAATGCTGGATTCAGAAAAAGAAAAGAATTATAGGGTGCTTTTGATCGTTGTTGTAGGGAGAAGATTGGAGAGAGCAGGTTACTGCTATTCAGAGGGTCTTTTTCTTTGAGGATGATCTCAGGAGTCACAGATGACAGGACATAATGGTATCTAAAGACTTATATTAGTGTCCAGGCTACTAAATCCTTTGTCGAGGTCAAGGCTAATTCAAACCTTGGGACTACGCTAATCCCTTCCCCTGAGCGCTCTCTTTGAACGGCCTCAGTGCTGGCAAATCTTCATCCTTTGAAGGACTATTCTGAGGATTAAAAAGGATACTATTCCTAAAGCCCTTAGTGCAATTTCTAGCCCTGAATAAGTGGGAGACATGGCGACTTTTTATTTTGACAATTATTAAATATTAGATTTGACTTTTGCAAGCAGTCAAAAGTAATTTAGAAGGGGAGTCTGATGTATAAGGAAAGGGGTCAAGCCAAGACCTGGCAACTGGAGTCCAAAATGCAGGCAAAAATGGTGAGGTTGTTTCACGTGGTTCATAAGCTGAGAGTGAAAGGCTGTGTTTCGTGAAAAATTACTGGAAAAGAGAAAGCTTCGAAAATATCCTGAGAGTAAATCTGTACATGCCCAAGGTGACAGTGTATGTGCACATTCTGGTGTGCTCTCTGCAGGGCACTGTGGGCTGTTGAAAGGGGAATAAAAAATAAAGCCAGAGGAGAGTTGGGGGTGAGGGGTGGGGTACAACCCAGAGAAAGCAAGAAATAGCATCCCAGCAGGAGGCCCCAGTGCTGAGGCTACTGTTGCCACAGGTACAGTCCCCCTGCTGCTGGCTGCTTCCTTGGGGACTAAACAGGAACCCAACCCTTTCCTTTATGGCTGAGCCAGAGGAACAGCCTCTAGCAGTAGCTTCTCTTTTGACTTTGGAGCGCAAGGAGTTTGGGAGGTCGGACATACCTGGGTTTGGATTCTGGCTCCATCATGTATTAGCAATAGGGCAAGTTATTTAGTCATTCTTAATTCACTTATCTTTTTTTTAAAAATTGGGACATTTGACATGTTCTTTAAAGAACTTTCTTTGAAGGGTTTTGATTTTTTATTGTGAAAACTTTCAAAGATTTCACAATTAAACAGAATACTGTACATGATAACCCGCCATGTATTCATAACCCTGATTCAACACCTATTACTTTAAGTCAATCTTGGTTTTTTTTCCACTTTTACCCAACACCCCCATTCTAGATTGTTGTAAAGTAAATCACAGGCATCCTGTCTTTTAATCCATAAATATTTAAGTATGAATCCATAAAAGATTAAAGCCTCCTTTTAAAACTATAGCAATTCTATAATGACACCTAAAAATATGATCATTAATTTCATAATAGCAAATATCAGCTACCTAGTCAGTGTTCAAATTTCTCCATTAGTCTCGTAATGTTTTTAAGAGTTGGTTCAAATTCAGAGTAAAATATGGTTCATACTTTGCAATTAGTTGATTTGTTTCTTAAGACTCTTTTAAGCAAAGATTCTCTCTCCCTCTTATTTTAACCCCTTGCTATTTCTATTTTTTAAATTGAGGTAAATTCCCTTGAAATTTGTTTGTCATTTGTCTTGTAGAGTTTTCACACAGTCAAGGTGTTTTAAAATGTAGGTTTTATGGGAATTCCCTGGCGGTCCTGTGGTTAGGACTCAGCACTTTCACTGCCGTGGGCCTGGGTTCAATCCCTGGTCGAGGAACTAAGATCCTGCAAGCCGTGCATTGTGACCAAAAAAAAAGTAAAAATTAAAAAAAAAAAAAATGTAAGTTTATTATTGTTCAGGTATGGTGAAGCCAACAGATCAGGAGACAATTGCCGCTGAAAAGAGAGTCCGTTACTCACAGTTCCCAAGGGGAAGGGGCACACTGGGCCATGCCGGGCCATGCAAGGCCACATGAGGAAGCATTGGAGTCATCAGGGGACAGTAGTGGGAGGGAAGTGTGGGCAAGAGCTTTTATTATGGTTTCCATGGAAAGGAAGGTACCAGTTGTCTGGATTGGTTAGTTTGTATATGAAAGATGTGCTCGAAGGTGAGTTCTTTGCTATTACTAGTAATTGGTTAGCCCTGGGAGGGCAGTCTCCCATGGTTTGTAACGCCTCAGTTGTCAAACCATTAGAATAAAAGACATGCTTATTATATAAGATTTGTCTATTACATCCCCATGATGTCACTTTATATCTTTCTCTGCCCCCTATATTTGCTATAAACTGGTAATGAAATTGGGAGGCTTGATTGGATTCAAGTTTAATTTTTTTATGACTTCCATCACAAAGAACATAATATCCAATTATCTCTCTTTTTGTTATGCCAGCAACCATTCAAAAGCAATCGCTAACTGAATTATTTAATTAGGAATTACAAAAGAGGGATATCCTAATCTCCAAAATATACAAACAGCTCATGCAGCTCAATAACAAAAGCAAACAAACAACCCCATCAAAAAGTGGGCAGATGGGCTTCCCTGGTGGCTTTAGTGTCTTTGCTTTAGTGATTTCCATGCCTCCTGTGCCTGTTGAAACCACTCATTTGCCTGAAAAATCCAGCTGTGAAGAACATGCTTGGGAAATGTGCTCTTCTGTTTCAGTCTCCTGCTTCTGAGCTTTCATTACCAAGCCTTTGGGTGAATGAGCAGAAATTCACAGGGCCCAGTTAGTGGTCCACTGCCCTCGGTCTTTTGAGCTACATTTTTATTCCTTAGAGGAAAAAAATCCTAAATTCACTACAGGGCTAGAGTCCACAAACCACAGGGAAGTTTTCGACTCCTTTTCAGGCAAGAACTAAAGTCTTTTTAACTTCAACCACAACTTCTCTATAAGTTCTGTCAAAGCAAAGCTAGTGTTCTATTCTTTGAGTGGCCACGAAAGCCCCCAAGGGAGTGGCTGGTATATGAAGGCACGCAGTATGTTTATTGTAAGAAAGAATGAACGAACGTGGCCGAGTGGTTATGAAGGAATGGTTGGTAGGAAAGGAAGAAAGAATCCTTTAGTCTAACAAATACTCCATAAAGAAGACTATTTGTTTTGTTCTTATGAAGCAACTGAACACATTTTATAGCCTGAAAGAACACTTGGGGTGCCCCTAGAAATTTATTGTTAAATAACTTTTAAACCCCAATACTATTGGAATCTTAGAAGTTGCAGCTTTTATTATGAATGATAGCATTACCTAGGAAATAACCACCCGAACCACATTCTTTGTAAGTATTATATTGACTACACCAGAAAATTATAGATTTTTCTGTATACATGCATTAAACAACAGAAACTTGCTAAATTGATTATGCAAATTTTGGAAAATAAGCAAATATTTGCTGCATAAATATTTCTAATATCTACACTCTATATTAGATACCCTAGAAACTATATTTTGCCTTTCTATGAAGTTTTGCAAGTGTGGCTTAAGAATAATAATAATGATGATAACAGTCAAAATAGCAATGCAGAATTTTAATTGAGAATATTAAAGTACTCTGGAACCCAATAATGAATATAAATCTCATACAACAATACGGTTAATCTCTTGATTTATTAGGAGAGTGTCCTCAAAGGTAAAATTCAGCTCGGTTCCTATTAATATAACACTGATTATGAATTAGCGGCATCTGAATTAATGAGGTTTTATTGTGAGTGAAACTTTACTTTTTAAAAATTTTGTTTTGATTACATAAAATTTTTTTGTAGTTGCACCTGTAATGTCTCCAATAACTGAACGTGCCACTCAGAGGAGCCAAAGCTATCACCGCGAGGGTCTCACTATCAGGGACATCATTTTTTTTTTTTTTTTTTTTTTTGCGGTACGCGGGCCTCTCACTGTTGTGGCCTCTCTCGTTGAGGAGCACAGGCTCCGGACGCGCAGGCCCAGCGGCCATGGCTCACGGGCCCAGCCGCTCCGCGGCATGTGGGGTCTTCCCGGACCGGGGCACGAACCCGTGTCCCCTGCATCGGCAGGCGGACTCTCAACCACTGCGCCACCAGGGAAGCCCAGGGGGACATCATTTTTAAGACATGCGTTATATTATATATTATATATATTATATTATATTGTATTGGACTCTTACATTATTTGGGATCATTGCTGGCTATTTTAGTCCTGAGCCTCTGATCTGTTCCACAGCAGTCTGCTCTCTCGTGATGGCTGGGAGGCAGAGTGGTGAAGAACCTGAACCCTGGAGTCAGACAGACCTGAGTTCAAATGACATTTCCACAACTTTCTAGCATGCGACCTTAGCCTTCCTTAACTTGTCGAAGCCTCAGTTTCCTCATCTGCCGAATGGATCCGTCTTTGTAGGCGAGTTAACAGGATTGAATGCAGTAGAGCAGGGACAGTGCTGTTCAATGTCAGCCCATGGTAGGAATTGGTCCCGGTAGTGGTCTCTACCACTGCAGGGCCTAATATTCATAACTGGCTTATAAGCATTGTTCATGAACAAAACTGAAATCACCACTGAAAGCACTGCAGGGTTCATGGAGGTAAGACGGGAATGAGCCTCACTTTCTTACTGTAGGAGAGCTGGTTTGGATTAGAGGATCTCAAAGAGCCTTTTTAAGCTTAATGCTACAGAGCCTGTGTGGTATGATAAGAAATAAATATGTGGTTTTTGTCCCAGATTCCTGTCACAGAACTCCTAAAACTCTTAGAATTTCCTGAGTTTAGGGGTGATAGGAGCAACTTTTTAAATTCATAATGGATTCCTTTCAACCATTCAGCCTGAATTTTTGCAAATGAGGTGACTTTGGGCGAGGCCCTAGATAGCTTCTGGATGGTGGGGGGGGGGCTGGCCAGAAAGATAGAGTCTTGGTTAAAAGGTTGGAACTTTCATCCCCACCCCTTGACCTCTGAGAAGGGGAGAGGGGCTTGAGTTTGTGTCCAATCACCAATGGCCAGTGATTTAATCAATCATGCCTGTGTAAAGAGACCTTCAAAAGAACCCCAAATGAGGGAGTTCTGGTATCTTCCAAGTTGGTGAACACACCAGTGTGCCAGGAGGGTGGCGCACCCCAGCTCCACGGGGACAGAGGCTCCTGTGCTCGGCATTCTTCCGGACCTCGCCCTGTGTCCCTCCTCATCTGGCTGTCCATTTGTATCCTTTATAATAAACGGTAACAGTAGCATTTTCCTGAGTTCTGTGAGTCCTTCTAGCAAATGATCAAAACTGAAAGCGGGGGCATGGGAACCCACAATTTGTAGCCAAGTCAGAAGAAGCATGAGCGGCCTGGGCATCGCCTGCTTTTGAAGTGAAGGGGGTCTTCTGGGACTGAATCCTCACACCTGTGGGATCTGAGCTCACTCTGGGTAGTGTCAGAATGGAATGGAATTGTTGGACACCCAGTTGGTGCCAGAGAATCAGAGAATCTGAGAGTCTATAAGGACCATTTCTGATAAGTTTTGCAACCTGATGCCCCTGCCCCCAACCAGCACTGTGTTTCTGGTTTCTGAACCGTTAACTAGAAGTGCGGACACAGTTTCTCATGCTTCTAGGCTGTGACAGGGAGAGGTGTGTGTGCAGTGACACTAATAAGGAGAGCCATCTCTCTCCTCTGGACTGATGTTTTCAGATGGGCATCTCGGGGTGAGAAATCAATGCCGTAAATGCACAACTACAGGACCAAGAGTCAAGAAAATAAGGAAGTTAGTCACCAGGGCCAAGGTCATCCTTGAACCGCAAAAGGGGAAGCTGCGTGTAACAAACATCTCTCATAGGTACCATACTTAGTAGGACAGTCTTACACATACGTTCAAAATACTGCCCGATCCAGACTGAAAATATGTCCCCTACTCCCCAGAATTTTCTCATTCACTACAAATCCCTTCTGGAAGTGGGCAGGGTACAGCAAACATAAATAAACACACAGATAAATATATCTCATCTTCATTATTCTGTAATGTATCACTAGGATGAATCTCATTCCAAGAAGCTTCCATGACCTCAGGAATCATGTCTGCTCCTGTGGTTCACGTTTTCAATTTTGAAATGCTTTCCCACAAACCATTTTCTTTCAGGTTCTGGGCCTATGAAGCGAAATTAATTCACTCTCCTCTTTTCTGTGGTGTCAGCTCAGAGGTTAAGTTGGATGCTAGAGGACATGTGTTATAACGCTGCATGAGAACTAAAAAATGTTTTCCAGCTTGTAAATTGCTTTTTGTTTATTTAATTTTGTCTTTCACGGACTATATATTCAGCATATGCCTCTGGGGTCTTTTATACATTAATAATTCAGAAACCACTGACCTATAATCATATTAAAACTCTCATTTTATCTCCAGTTTACCCATAATAGAATCCTGTTACATGAGTTAGGCAGAAGCCTTGTGAATAGATAATCTCGTCTCTAAAATGCTAGGGCTTTAAGGAGTAAGTAGGGATTGTAAATTCAAATTGTGAGCCATTTTATTGCTGTACATTCTGTCATTATGGTACGATTACAAAGCATTTCAGATTTTATTAGTTAATTTATTTAGCCATCTCCTGATCAGTTTAGTTCATTTTTTTTGGTCAGGATTGCTGACCCTTCTAACAGGTGAAAATGAAAGCAGTTCATAGTGAAAGAAACCCCTTCCAGTTTCTTCGCAGGTGTTGAATGAGACCTGGGCGTCTCACGTCTCAGTGATTCAAAATCAAAAGGCCATTTCCACAATCACCTGGGGGCTGGAATATACCACTTAAGCCTCTTGTCCATGTAAAAAGGTAGTTTAAACCCGGGACCTTTTTTTTTTAATTAGTTTCTGCTTTATAACAAAGTGAATCAGTTATACATATACGTCTGTTCCCATATCCCTTCCCTCTTGTGTAGGCTCGGCTGAAATTAGTTTCTCCAGCTAATCTTTGCCCTTACTAATCATGGTCTGTTGGTCTGTTCCTGAGTGGAAAACCAAAGTGTTTTAAAACAACAATTATGCTGAATGTCTGCTGGGTTTTGATTATCCAGATAAGTCATAATGTCAAGTTAATGACAGTTTGATCTAAATTTCATTATTTAGTTTTATTGAGAGCTCTATTATGAGAAAAAAGGGAAACAAGTCAAAAGCCGCAGCTGTACACAGCCATTCAGTCAACCTTCTGTGTGCACAATTGTCTGGAATACCGTGTGGTTAAGCCAACTGGATCATTACAACAGCAAACAGAATCGACCATGTAGCAGCATATTTATTTTGGCCACATTAGGACAAATGAGATGATGTTTTAGGGCAATGTAACCAGTTTACTGAATGGGATGATCTTAGTGGATGCAAAGAGGACATGGCATTAGTTATTTTTCCCCTCACGGCTTTGGCAGCTCTCTGTTTCCTGACCTATGACAGAACCGCGGACAAGTCTCATGGCTTTTGGGTGGCTTTCAGTTATAAGAATCATCTCACTTGGGTAGCTGTGACTCAGTTTTCAAGAGTTAAAATGTCTGCTCTAGTCGAAATCAAAACTTCATTCTCCCCTTCAATCGAAAGCTTCTTCCTTCCCCACCTCTGGCCTCACCTCTGCTCAGAGACACAGTTAGGAAGGGCTGGTTCTTTCCCTTCTTTCCCCTTTCCTTGCCTTCCCACCATCTTCTTGAAGACCCCCCTCCCCAGCCTCTGTGAGGGGTCTCTCAATGGCCACCCACTTCCAGCCTGGAGTGGGAGGAAGCTCTCCCTCTGCCACTTAGCAACTTTCTCCAATTATTCTTTCCTATTTCTAGTCTTTCTTACTTAAGCTGCAGATGGACGACAGGGATTTTGCTCTGATTTTTCTCAGCATTGGGCTGTCCTCACAATATATTTCAACACGGAAAGTCCCATTAAACATCTGTTCACAGATGCATAGACCATAGCACAGGTATATTCCAGGGCAGAAACTTCACTGCATGTGATCAGAGAGTTCTTCAAAGCCTAATATAATTCTTGGGAGTTCTTTAGTTTACTAGGAAAGAAAGAAATGACTATAGAAGTAAGTGCTGAGAAGAATAGCCAGTGTTGAGCTTTGATGCTGTTACTTTGCACATATGGCCCAGAGGATCTGAGGAGTTCTTAGACGATCTCCCTTGTGCACAGAAGGTGATGTTGGTGTCCACATTGGCTTGAGTGGTTCCCATTTCTCAGAGACAGAATCAGGGCCAGCCGTCTCCTCTAGGTTCCACCTCTTGTGCAGTGGGTGGTCCGAATAATGTGAAGGGGGGTCCCGAACTTTGTGCTCTCTTTAATTTGTTTCTGTTTTCATTTGACTACTCAGTTGGGGACATTAAATCAATGTGCATGATTTTTGAAGAATGTGACCTAGAAAATTCAATTATTGAGTGTCTGGAAGGGTTTCAGAGATTAAAGTGCTGTGTAAAGATGTGTGAGCAGTTATTATTAAAATTAAATAAATGTTTGCTCCATACAATTAGATTGCATTGTCACATGGTTTGTATAACTCCTCAAGACACGTTTTGTGTTATTTTTGTTTCAACTTTTTCTAATTCCCCCAGGTGGGATTAGAAACTGCTTTCCTCTGTTGCTCCCATAGCTTTTTCTTTATACTTCTATTTTAGCTAGATTCAATTCAATTGGATTTGCTTTAGTTTCAAGTAACATTTATTAAGAATAAACTATGTGGGCTTCCCTGGTGGTGCAGTGGTTAAGAATCCTCCTGCCAATGCGGGGGACACGGGTTCGAGCCCTGGCCCGGGAAGATCCCACATGACACAGAGCAGTTAAGCCCATACGCCACAACTACTTAGCCTACGCTCTAGAGCCTGTGAGCCAAAACTACTGAGCCCGCGCGCCACAACTACTGAAGCCCACGCGCCTAGAGCCCATGCTCCTCAATAAGAGAAGCCACCGCAGTGAGAAGCCCGTGCATGGCAGCAAAGAGTAGCCTCCATTCGCCACAATTAGAGAAAGCCCGTGCACAGCAATGAAGACACATCACAGCCAAAAAAAAAAAAAAAAAAAGAATAAACTATGTGCTAGTTACTGTTTTAGGCCCCGAGGAACAAAAAATTGAGCTGTACCTTCCAGCAAACATCTAGAGCGCGTATAAGTATGTGTGTGTGCATTTGTGTGTGCTAACATGAATGCAGTTAGGTCCATGGGAAGAACAAAATTCAAAGGAGGCAGAGGGAAGGGAATACCTATCCATGGTCCAGGTGCTGAAAAGTTCAAAGATGAATGATTTTGACTGCATTGAATTAACTATGAATGCTTTCAGCAAATCTGTGCCCCTTCCCTTTTGGAAGGATTCAAATCTTTCTGGATGGGTGGTTGGCAAAAACACTCCTCTTACAGCCCCCATGGAAGAGGCACAACAGAGAACTATGGTAGCAAAATTTTCTTCTCATTCTCACTAGTTTTGCCCTTGAAATTGGTGAGCACAGTTCTGCAAACTAGAAATTATTTCTGAGGTTTCCAGGTTGTTCAGTTTTCCAGCAAGCGTGCCAAGCATGATGGCAACCTTCTTCCTGGAGTCAAGCAGTTTTCTTCACTTGCTCATAACTCTGACTTGTTTATTGAGGGTTGATCTAGAATATTAAGCAGTTGGTATTCAGAAAAAAAATTGGTAAGGAGCAACACTCATGGTTATAGAGTCATTGCAAGTGGACGAATTGGAAAGTCAAGATTTTGGCCTTCCCTTTTGAGTATCAGCAGAGATTTTAAAAAGGAAAGACATTAAATAAACTAAACAAAGCCAAACAAATTACATATTAAAGTTAAAATACAAAAAGACATCATAATATTCACAAACCATTTGCCTTTCTTAAAAAGCAGGGTAGGTGTCGCCCACATTGTAGATATTTATTATTGAAAGTTTGGATTCTGGAAAGGGTGAGAAAAACATCTTCCTGTTTACTTCTTATCTATAAACATGTTTCACGGCCTATTAGAAGCTCCTCAGAAGCAAAAACATTTTTTAAACCATTTTTGTGAGGCAGTGTTTGATAGACTACGAGGTTAACTGAGTGTAAAAGACCAATAAAATAAATAAATGGTGAAAGATGGGGTAAAAGAAAGCAAAGGGAAGGATTACAAAACAAGTGGAGTAATTTCCATTTTTTACATGCTTTGGAGCAAACCATGGAGGATGTGAATTTTCATTCCTTGAGAATTTGAAAGAATCTATTAGTGAAATGATTTGGTTCTGGAACTTTTGGGGGGAAGTAGTTCCTTAATAGTTTTTTCAGTTTATATTATTGTTATTGCTCTAGTACATTATATTATCTCTGGTTTCAGTTTTGGAAATTTACATTTTTTCAGCAAATTGCCAGATTTTGAAATTTATTAGCATAGAGTTGAACATCGTATGAGAATTTCATATGCACGTCTATGCTACTCTATTTAAATTTCCTCCCATGTTAGTTGTTGCTTACTTTATCATTTCTAACTTTGTGCTATTTCTATTTGTTTCTTCATTTAATTTGTAAAACATGGCCTATTATGCTTATTTTTCCTAAAATATAAAGCTCTTGAATTTGTTGACCAGTCCCTAATGTTATTATTTTGGGATTTCTACCTCTTTTATTTTCTTCCTTTGCTTCATTTTAGGTATCATATGATCTTTCTGTAGCTTCCAAATTCAAATGGTTATATTTTCTCTTTTCAACCTTTCCTGAATAACAGTGAGAGTTTTTAAAACTTTTTAATTTGTTTTTGGGTACAATTTTGGCTAAGTACCTTAAGTTTTAATATGTATGGTTCTAATTTCTGTTTCTTCTAAACAGTTTGTATTTTTATAGTAACATAATAGGAAGTGTATTTATTGTCAAATAATGAAGGGTTTTTTGTTTAAACTTTCATTACTTTTTTCAATTGTCGTTGTAAGAGATTAGGACCTACACAATTTTTGCTATCTGGAATTTATTGAAATTATCTTCTTTCTTACTACATATTTAACTGTGTGTGCATGTATACATACATACATGTACATGTATATATATATATGTGTGCATGTGTGCGTGTGTGTGTCCCATGAATGCTTGTGAACTTACATTTTTAAACAAATTCAGTTTTTAGGTCAATCTTAAGTAAATATATAGGTCAAATAAATAGTTCGTAGACTTCATTTTTAACTCTACAGTATCTTCTTCCTTCTCAGTGTACAAACACATTTAGGTCTCTCCCAGCCTTGGAAACTTCGAAGGAATGACGCTATTCCTTCGAAGTGGTCCTGGCTCGCCCCTTACCTGCACTGATAAGCATTTGGAAGTGGCAGCTACACTTACTAACTTCAGTACTTCACTGCTCAGCCTCTCTTTGTATAAACAAAAAGGATTTACTGTATAACACAGGGAAGTATATTCAATATCTTGTAATAAACTATAATGGAAGAGAATCGAAAAAACAAAGACTATAGATATATACATATATATGTATAACTGAATCACTTTGCTATACACCTGAAACTAACACAATATTGTACATTAACTATTATTTTTTAAAAAAGAGAAAGAAAAAATATCAAAATTTTAAACATTCATGGAGGACCCACTGTGAGGTAGGTGTAGAGGTGTGATCCGTGAGATCCATGACCTCAAAGAGCTTGAGTTGGGTCTGAGTTCCAAAGTTTGCATCAGGGTTCTTTGATTTGGCTTGGTAGCAGCTAGTTTCATCCCACGGCTGGTTAGGAAGGGTGTAAAACAAAGACAGAGGAATGGCTTCTCTGAGTAGAGGCTTTATTACATCCTTCCCTTCTTTCACCTTTGCCAGGAGAATAGGAGTGAGGAGGAGAAGGCTGACAGCTTTGAGCGTCTCTGGCCTCGTGAGCAGAAGAGTGTAGAGCAGGACCAGCCTCCATGAAGGTGGGAGAGAAAGCCATCTATGAAGCTGCCGAAAACTTTTGTGTCTTCAGCTGGGTGTAGTTGGGACCCAGGAAAGAGAGCCAGAAGTTTGGCTGATAATATGTCAGGTCTTCCACCCAGGGTGGAGTTCCTATTTCTTCTCCATCTACTTATGGGAACACACCACCCTTTTTGATCCACTCAGGATCTCCTGCCTTATCTGTGTTAGAGATAATATTTTGAGGGCACCATCTCGGCTCATCTCAGCCCCAGCTGACACCTTGCAACCACATGAGAGATCCTGGGCCAGAACCACCTAACTTAGCCGCTCCTGGATTCCTGACCCCCAGAAACTAGGAGCAATAATAGACAGTTTTTTAAGCTGCTAAATTTGGGTATAATTTGTTACAGCGGTCCATACTATAACAGTGCATTAGAGCTTTGCAAAGAGGTACAATGAAGGCTAAAGAAAGGAGCGGTCACATCCCCGTGGGAGAACAGTGAAAGCCTCCGATGGAGGTGTGTGGCCTTTGAGATGGGTCTAGCAGAGAACTGGGCATGTATGTGCATATGGAGAAGAGAAATAACATTTCAGGAGAAAGAACAAGGAGATGGAAAAGTGAAAGTCATGTTCAGGAAAGAGGGCAGTGTCAGTGATCTGCCTCTGTGATGCACGTCAGAAACTGGTGGGAGATGAGTCAGGAAAGGTGGGCTAGCACTACAAAGAAAGCACCTGTGTGCTTCCTCTTTCTCACCCAAACCCCTAAGGACAGCCATTCTTCACGGTTTGGTCCTTGGACCTCTTCTCTTTCTTTATGGAGTTCCTTGGCGATCTCATTCACACCAATTTCTACCTGGGTTGCTTTAAAATCTAATCCAGACCAACCCTTAGTGATTATCTTACATCTCCAATTGCTTGCTGATCTTTTCCCCCTGGATATGTTACCGGCCTCTCAAATGTTTTTGACTCCTAAATCCATCTTTCTCTCCAGCCATCCTCCTTAACTGACTGCCTTAAATCTAATGGATGACACTGCTACTGTTGGCACCATCCAGGTTGTTTTCCCTGGACCACTCATCTGGGCAGAATTGTGAGAATCCAAGAGGGAAACTTTCTAGTGGGATGTCTCTAGGGACACAATTTAGTGCCACTGATTGGAAGCCTGTGGGACAATTCAGAGGAAGCATCATCCACATTGCTACCCCTCTCCCCATATACACATGTCATATGCTTCCTTGTTATCCTCTGTAGATGACTGTTTTAGATCACATCCAAAGCAGCCATTTTCCTTTAATTCTAACCCTGAATGCAGCTGTTCTAGGTGTATCCATCCTGGGCAGTGTAGATGAGGTTACTGAGAAGTTTAGTCCTTAGGCTAAAAACCTTGTCATCCCATTGGTATCTTTCTGCAATTAGTCATCAAGTCTCATCCATTTTATCTCTCCTTGTCTCAGCCAGACCCCCTACCCTGAGTGGTCCTGATGGCACTGAGAGATTCTCAACCTGGCTGCAAATTAGAATCCCTGGAGAGCTTTCAAAAACTCCCTTGGGCCTCACTCAAGGCCAATTATATCAGAATATCTGGGGTGGAGCCTAGACAGCTTATTGTTTAAAAGTTTATCCCGAGATTCTACTGTGTAGTCAGGTGGAACTCCACCGGTGGACAAGGAAAAGCGTTGCCTTGAGGGATAATGCTAACCTGGTCTTTAATTATGCGGACCAGGGGAAATCATTCACACCTTCTGAGAATCAATTTGCAATTCTATAAAATGTGATAAAAGGTTCCTAGCAAGATTATTGAAGAAGCAAATGAAACAGTGGGGTGAAAAGGCATGATAGCTGTAAAGAAGTAGGTACTGTTGTTATGATGATCACACTCTCACTGCTCCCAGTCTAATTCAGGTCCTAATCACCTTCGGGGGCCCTGGGTAAGGGCTCTCTAGCTGAGCCTCTTGCCTCCATTATCTCTGCCCTTCAATTCATCATCCTCTACATTGGGGCCAGATCAGCTTTACGGTGTCACAGTCTTTCTCAAAAACCCTCCTGCTTTTCATTTCCTACCAAACCAAGTCTACTACTCTAGACATCCTCAAATCAAAACCCAAAGTGCTTTCCTAACCTTCTCTTCTGTTTCCTAAATGCAGCCTATCTGCACTCAACCACCAGCCAGCCAGCCAGCTAGCAAACGCTGGAGATCCTATTGTATGGCGGCATCGACCTGTGAGGCAATGCAAAGATGAACCAGAGACAGGTGAACTGAGAAGTTAACCGAGAATAATTTCATAGAATAATTAGTTTTAGTTAAATATAATCTCCAAAGACATCTTTGATTTCCCCACCTCTCTGCCTCTGCATTCTCCAACGCAACAGCGTACACAATGCAAATTGGGTCTTAAGAGGTTCTTGAACAAACTTTAAGAGATAAGCGAACATAATGTCATTACTAATTGGTAGAATCAATGGTGTCTATTTCCCATGTTTTTGAGAATGACGGTAGTTGGCTGGGCCAGCTTCAGGGACGTGTGACCTGCACAGTCACGTGGGGCCCCACACTCTGAAGAGTCCCATGCTTGGCTTAATGCTCTGCTGTCACCGTCTTGAAATTTCTAATAACTTTGGGGCAGGGGACCCACATTTTCATTGTTTTTAAATTGGAGTATAGTGGCTTTACAATGTTGTGTTAGTCTCTGCTGTACAGCAAAGTGAATCAGCCATACGTATACATATATCTACAAATTATATAGGACGTACTGATAGCGAGTGACAATGTTTGATTATTCATTTATGTTATTTTTGTTTTAAAAAGAATGTAAGGCAGCATAAATGATGACTAAAATGGAGGAAGATAAGTTGCTTTTTACTGAGACAAAGGAAAAATAAAATTAGGAAGTTAAGATGGAGCTGGACTGAGTTTATTAAAGTCAAGATGGACTTCTAGCAGTCCAATTTGCCTGCTAGAAGTTGCACATGAATGGGGTTTGAAGACTTTCTAGCAGCCACGGGGAGGAGGGAAGAATAATAGGCTGTATCCATGGTCAGTGGCTCAAGAAGAAGCACAAATATCCCTGATAGGAGACCACAGGGAAATCTGTCTCACGGGTCTTCCTAACTGGGACATGGTACAAAAGTCTTTAGGGAACACTACTGGCAACATCCATACCAAGAACCCAGCAACACCTATCACAGGGCCAGTTCTTTTAATGTACCTCACATAGTATCTGCACACAATTCAAGGTATATCAAGTGAGAGGGGCTCAGTACTGAATAAGGCTGAGTGGGTGAATAGATGGATAATAGGGGACAGCATGAGTCAAAGACGTGTCTAGCTCTGCTGGTCTGACTTACTTCAGGGATAGATTTGGGGGTATTTTGAAGAACAGATAGGCTCTCCATATTATTTAGAGAAACTGCCGAAAGAAATGCTATTGCTCTTTTGTGTATCAAAGGACACTATCAGTGGAGTGGAAGGGCATCCCGCAGAATGGGAGAAAACGTTTGAAAATCACATATTTAATAAGGGATTAAAATCTAGAATATATAAAAATGCCTAAAACTCAAACAAAAACCAAACAACCTAATTAAAAAATGGGCAAAATACTTGAATAGACATTCTCCAAAGAAGATCTACAAATGATCAGTAAGCACATGAAAAGATGCTCAACATCACTAATTATTAGAGAAATGCAAATCAAAATTACAATAAGACATCACTTCATACCCATTAGACTGGCAATAAAAACAAACAAACAACCAGAAACAAATGTGGGCAACAATACGGAGAAATTGAAGCCCTTGCGTACTGTTGGTTCGAATGGAAATGGTGCAGCTGCTGTGGAAAACTGTATGGCAGTTCCTAAAACAAAGCAAAACAAAACAAAAGAACTACCATATGATCCAGCAATCAGCAATTCCATTTCTGGGTATGTACTCAGCAGAATTGAAAACAAGGACTCAGATATTTGTACGCTTATGTTCATAACAGCATTATTCACAATAGCCAAAAGGTACAAGCAGCTCAAATGTCTATTTGATGAATGGATAAATAAAATGTGGTCTATACATGCAGTGGAATATTATTTGGCCTTAAAAAGGAAGCGAGGGGCTTCCCTGGTGGGACAGTGGTTGGGAATCCGCCTGCCGATGCAGGGGACATGGGTTCGTGCCCCGGTCCGGGAAGATCCCACGTGCCTCGGAGCGGCTGGGCCCGTGAGCCATGGCCGCTGAGCCTGTGCGTCCGGAGCCTGTGCTCCGCCGCGGGAGAGGCCACAACAGTGAGAGGCCCATGTAACGCAAAAAAAAAAAAAAAAAAAAAAAAAAAGGAAGCAAATTCTGATATAGGCTACAACATGGATGAACCTTGAGGACATTATGTGAAGTGAAATAAGCCAGTCACAAAGGGATAATACTGTATGATTCCATTTACATGAGGTACCCGAAGTCAAATTCATAGAAACAGAAAGTAGGATGGTGGTTGCCAGGTGCTGGGAGGTGGAAGAATGGGAAATTATTGTTTAACGAGTGCAGAGTCTCAGTGTGGGATGATGAAAAATTTCTGGAGGTGGGTGCTGGTCATGGGTGCACAACAAGGTGAATGTACTTAATGCCACAGAACTGTACACTTGAAAATGGTTAAAATGGGAAATTTTATGTTATGTATCGCTTACCTCAATAAGAAAAAAATGCCATTTCTCTCTGTTGGGCCTTTGAAACTCTGCATGGCAGTCAATGTAAGGTTATTAGTTCTAATAATACAATATAAGAACTGTGGAAAATCAAAGCATATGTGTAGAAGTGGCATATTGGTATGATTTCGGCTATCAGCAGCAGAAAACAACACAAAACGGGTTGAGGAGTAAGTGGATTTATGACCTCAGAAAATGAGAGATATGAAGTGAAGTCATCACCTGACCCTTTACCCTCCTTCTACCTCTAGAGTGTTCTCCTCAGGGGACCTCCCCTCATTGTTACAAGATGGTCGCCCCCATCCTGACATCATATACAGATCAGTAACATCCAGCAGCAGAGAATGAACTGCTTCTTCTTGGTGCTTTTCCATAGTAAGAACCCTTTTCTACAAGCCTTCCAGCCGACTTCCTCTGTGTCTCATTGTCCTGAATTTTGTCACACGCTCAACCTCAAACCACCAGAGAGAGAAATGGCACCACCACGAGTGACCACAGGACTAGGCAGGATGGTCAGAGTCCCATGCGGTGGGGTGGACGCTGGAACAAAAGAAGGGGGACGTGCCCCGTGGAAGAAGAGCACAACAGACCTCCAACAGGTCACAGTTGAGCCTTGAGAAGCAGGATCCTGGGCAACTTACCTAAACATCTCTGAGCCTCAATTTCCACCACTGTGAACTGAGGATAACAACGCCCGCCTCAACTGGGGGGCTGGGAGGATTAACTAAGATAGTGTTTGCAAAGCACCTAGTATAGTGATTATACACACTATTGTATTGATCATTATCTCATTACTGATACACGCATTAAATGCTTCAGAAATGGTAGCTGTCATGACTATTTTTCTTCTCTCAGGAGTGTGAGTGCACAATTGCTGGGTTATCTTCTTCTTCTTCTTTTTTTTTTAGCTGCCCTGCAAGGAGGCTGGCAGGATCTTAGTTCCCTGACCAGGGAATGAACCTGGGCCCCCAGCAGTGGAAGCATGGAGTCCTAACCACCAGACCGCCAGGAAATTCCCTGGGCTGTCTTCTTGGGAATTCCCTGGGCTATCTTCTTTAGCTTACCTAATGCAGGTAAATACTCAGGAAATAAATGGCACTTGGATATTCCACCATGGGCTGTGGAGTCCAATTCTGTGAGTCCTAGGGTGTATTAGTTTATTAGGGCTGCCAAAAAAAGTGCCACAAACTGGAGGACTTAAACAACAGAAATTTATTGTCTCACAGTTCTGGAGGCTAGAAGTCTGAGATCAAGGTGTGTCCCTGTGTCTTCACATCATCTTCTGTACATGTCTGTGTCTAAATTTCCCATTCTTATAAGAGCCAGAGTCATACTGAATTAGGGACCACTTTAATAAGAAAGTGTAATTTCCACTCATTTTAACTTGATTACCTCTGCAAAGACCCTACTCTAAACACTGTCACATTCTGAGGTACTGGAAGTTAAGACTTCAACGTACAAATTTTGAGGGGACACATTTCAACCCATAATATACAGTAAGAGTTGCTATGGAGATCTATTTTCCTGAAAAGCCCAGGGTGAGAATTCTCAGGTCAGGTCGGAACTCTTCACCCCACCCCCACCCACCCCCCTCCCAAACTCTTTATTTTAAATGGATTTGGAAATAACCCTAAATCCCACTCTGGCTAAGCTGGAGTAACGGGGTTGTAACAGATTTGTGAAGTTAAAATGTAGAGAAAATCCCCTGACAGGGGTTGTAGGGAGCAGGAATCTGGAATGGACAAAAGAAACTCCTGTTTGGTCATTTTGAACATTTGTTAAGCCCTGACTGTGTGCAGGGCATGGGCTGTCTATTCTGCATGATGCTGTGGGGCGTGCTGTATGCCAGGGTGGAAAATGTGAGTAAGCAACAGTTCCGGTCTCTGGGGACCTACTGATGATGTAGATATGTGAGAAGCTATCAATGATGTAAGGCAGAAGACAGGAAGTGCTAAATAAAAGAATAACCAATGGGTCCTAAGAGTGCATGTTGCCGAATGCAAGTTCATGTGCTGGATGCAGAGGGAGGCCAAAAACCCCGAAACATCTGAGTCTGGAGCAGAGAAAGGTTTACTGCAGGGCCGAGCAAGGAGAACGGGTGGCTCATGCTAAAAAACCCTGAACTCCCCGATGGTACTGGGGGGAGAAGTTTTTATAGGCAAAATGTGGGGTGAGGGCTGCAGGGTGTGTGACTTTGCTCTGACTTGTTGGTGGGGAGGGAACTGAGTGGTGTTTCAGGAATCCTGTGCTCAGCCAGGAAATTACCATCCACCACCTGGGTGGAGGGCCTTAGTTCCTGCAGAAGAGATCAGAGCTATTGTTATGTATATTCCTTGAGGAGGCACCAGGACCCTGCCCATCGCTGCACTATTGTTTCTTGATTGTTCCTCCTTTGTTTCTGCATTCCTTCCCCTCTCTGATTAGCAACTGTTTGAATCTGCTCTTTGGAACTCTGAAAGGGTGTAGGAGGGTGAATGAAGCCTATTTACTACTAACAGGAAATGGGGGACAAAGAAAGGATTTGTACCTGGAGGGCTTCACAGGGTTTCACGCACAGATGGTAGAAATGAATCTGGTTGGAGAAATTTGAGTGAGCTCTCAAGGGACACAGGGTCAGGGTGAGAGGCAGTGATGTAAACTTTGAAAGCACTGAATCTTTGGGGATCACAATGATAAACGTAGGTCAGGTAACTGCACAAAGAAATGGTGAGGGTAAGGATAAGAAAGAGCGGATCTGCTTGAAATCTTGGGGGAAGCTTGGAAGAGACAGATGCCTTTAAACCAACTCAAACGGAATTGTCTTGATCCTGGTTGATGGGAGGAGTCTTGGTGCAGAGATTCACGGGAGGTGCTTTGGGTTCTACAGACCTGGGTCAAGTTTACATTCACCATTTACTGGTCATGTTAAGTTGGGCAAAGTGCTTAACTTGTCTAGGCATCAGTGTCCTCATCTGTAAAGTGGAGACATTCACACTGCCGCTAACGTCCTTTTAAGGATGAGTGGAAAATGGTCAGCGACACCAGCTGCACACAGGCTCAATAACCGTTCACTGACAAAAAAGGGATTATAGGTATTTACTGATTTTGGACTTGATTGATATCCTGTAGTTCCCTCGCCCTGTGGCAGAATAATCTATGCTCTTTAAAAATGATGAATATGTGATCTTGTCAAACTGCTGTGGACACTGTGAAGCGGGGGAGGTGTCAGAAGAGAGTGAAGAAGAAGGCTTAGGATCTGGTAGGGGGTCCTTTACTCCAGGAACCCCGCGAGCACACTCCACCCACTGGGAAGAGAGGGAAGTAACAGCAGAGGAAATACATTAAAGCCGGAAGAGGTAGGAAGTATGACATCATCCTTCCCTGACCTCTGAAAGGTCTGACCTCTGGGGGATGTCAAGGGTGCCATCTCTCCTGACCACTAGAGGGTGCTCTGATTTGATCCTCTGGATCCAGAAGCACAGATACAGATGTTTGTTTGTTTGTTTGTTTGTTTTTGCGGTACGCGGGCCTCTCACTGTTGTGGCCTCTCCTGTTGCGGAGCGCAGGCTCAGCGGCCATGGCTCACGGGCCCAGCCGCTCCGTGGCATGTGGGAACTTCCCGGACCGGGGCACGAGCCCGTGTCCCCTGCATCAGCAGGCGGACTCTCAACCACTGCGCCACCAGGGAAGCCCTGTTTGGTTCCTCTGAGTTTGAATGATTAGGGCAGGAGGTGGCTGAGAACAGAGACAGTGGGAAGAAGAGGGTGGGTGAAGCCAGGTCTGGACCTGGAGCAGGTATGGGGTGCCAGGTCAACTTGGGTAAGATGAAGGCTAGGGATGGAGTACAGAAGAATGGATCCTGGAGAGTCTGGAGCCAGCTTCGGGGACCCATAGGACAAGGCCTTGGATCCAGACCCGGGTCTCGACAAGTGGTGATAGAACATCCTCATTCTTTTTCCCTTTTCTCTCAAAGCTGCACTTTTGCCCTAACTGGCAGCCGGAGCAGCAGGTGTAGTGGCCAAGCGAGGGGAGGAGCCCAATGGATGCCAGGAACCTGACAGCAGATGGAGAGGAAAGGCAGGGAAGGCAGCAGGAATGGCATGGGTGATAGAAGGTGGACGTGCTGTGGAGGGAGAGAGGATAGGACAGAAGATGGAGGTGACACCCAAGGGCGTCAGAAAGGAGCTACGCTTTCCAGTCCTCTCCTGGCTGATGAGCTGTGGCCACTCCAACCCATTAGTCCGTGAGAACAGTGTCTCGTATTGATTGTACAAGGAAGAGAGTTCAGTTTATAGTGATTTCCTTCTGCCAAGCTTATAGCAAAGACTCTAGCAACTTACTGGTAGGAGCGAGGGTCTCACTCAACCCCAAACTGTACAAATGTGATGAGAAAGCAGCAGATACCTGCTGCTGAGGAGGGTGCCCGGAGGACCATGGCATCACACTGTAAGCTGACACTCAGCCAGGACACAGCAGAGTGGCCATCTTGTTTATGGTCATCACCCAAATTGATTGGTGGATGCCGATGCCTATAGCTGTTGACTATCATCCCTGCTTGTGGCCACATAATTCTAACCAACAGTTTCGGAATGTGTATTGTACATATTAAAGGTTAAGAAAAAAGATGGCTTTGGTCAACCCATCGCCACTTTTAGAAAAGCAGTCTGGGTATGGTTCTTATGAAATCCTTTGGAGTTTCCAGAATACTTCAGTTATTGTGTTCCAGATGAGGCTTCATTGTCCATAGATAGTACCTGGTTCTAAATAGGTAAGAGATTAGACACTGTTTCAAATATAGCAGCTCTCCCACTTAGAGAACACCTTACTGGAATAATTAGTCTGTTGAGATTGGTTTACGTAGGGCCCCCAAATAAAAACCAGTCTTGAAATGGGCACTATCTTTAGCCATCGCCAACAGTAAACTATCTTAGACTATATGTAATTGAAGACCGTTTTTTACACTTTTAAAAAGAGACTGTGTATTTTAAGGTGGCAAAAATCACATAAGGGAAAAGTAAATTTGCAAGTTGAGAAAGAAAAACTCACTCTTTCTCCTGGTTGTTTCTCCTTTACTTTCACATATAATACTTCACTTCTGACACTTCTGGTCACCAAATGTGTGGGTTTTTTCCCCAAGGTAAGGAATTCTCTGTGACACCATAAGGCAGCTGGGCAGCTTTATGATTTAACTCAGATCTGACACTGGAGAAGCGGAGTTACCTGGAGATAACGTCAGATCCCAAAGGTGAGGGATTCTGTCCTAGAAGACTGCACACCCCCCAATTTCAGATGCCAATCAGAAGTCCAGATTGTCCCCTGTGCTTCTGACCAGTCAGCTCTAAATCAGAGATTCCCGCCTTAGGTTTGATTAATTTGCTAGAGCAGCTCACAGAACTCAGGGACACCGCTTACTTACTCTTTCCCAGTTTATTATAAAAGGGTACAATAGAGGATCCAGCTGAACATCCAGATGGAAGACATGCATAGGGCGAGGTATGTGGGAAGGGGCAAGGAGCATCCATGCCCTCTGCAGGCCACCCCTCTCCAGCACCCCAACGTGCTCACCAACTGGAAGCTCTCTGAACCCTGTACTTTCGGGATTTTTATGGAGGATCATCACAGAGACATGATTGATCCGTAATTACACTTCTAGCCTCTCTCCCCTCTTTGGGGGAATATGGAGTGGGGCTGAAAATTCCAAGTTTCTTATCTTGGTCTTTCTAGTGACCAGCCCCCATCCAGGAGCCCACCCAGGGTGACCTCATTAGAACAAAAGACATTTCTATCGCCTTGATGTCAGGAACCAGCATCAAAGACCAAATATTAGAATAAAAGATGCTTCTAGTGTACTTATCACTGAGAAAATGACAAGGGTTTTAGGAGCTCTGTGCCAGGAACTGGGGGCGTGGACCAATATATATCTTTTCCTATTATTTCATACAAATCTATTTGGTTTAAACACCTATTAGGAAGGATGATAATGTGTTTGGTTAAATATGCCTCTTTGGGTTATTTACAGCACATGAAAGCTGTCTAAATGCAGCTCCTACTTCAATGTTTTTACACAGCTTTATTTAGGTATAATTTATGTACCATAAAATCCACTTGTTTTTTGTTTTTTTGGTACGCGGGCCTCTCACTGTTGTGGCCTCTCCCGTTGCGGAGCACAGGCTCCGGACGCGCAGGCTCAGCGGCCATGGCTCACGGGCCCAGCCGCTCCGCGGCATGCGGGATCTTCCCGGACCGGGGCATGAACCCGTGTCCCCTGCATCGGCAGGCGGACTCTCAACCAATGAGCCACCAGGGAAGCCCAATCCACTTGTTTTAAGTGTACGACTATCACCATAGTTCAGTTTCAAGATGCAATTTTAATATGTAAAAGCCAAACCTGTTAAACAGAAAACTCACGCTCATTACTGGGCTGGATTAAGATCTTTAGGGGTATTAAGCACCCGGCTGGGTTTGAGTGTTTCCCTGTCCTAATTCTCCTCTGTCTCTGCCTCTCTCCTGTATTTCCTCCTTCTCTCCCTCCCTCTTAGCGTCTTAGGTGCTCAGGGAACAAGTTGAAATATAATCTCTGCCCTCGAAGATCAAGAACACAGTCACGAAAAGTGATGACAAAAGATGATCACATTGTTTTGTGGAAGTGTCATCCTGATAGAAAGGAAGTCCTGGGAATCATGGGGTCACATTTATCTCAGCCCCACCCCGTGTTCTAGGAGATTTAAGGGTTCAGCTCAATAAACATTTATGGGATACCTATGCTTGATGCTCATCCCTGCCTGGATTTAAGCAGCTTTCATTCAACCTCAGGTGACTAAGCATCAATAAACGTTACTGGTCTGACTAACCTTGTAACCCAGTCCCAGTACCTTGACTCAGCCCAGGGGAGTGGAGTGGGGATATTAGAGCCCACCCGCTCACACACATCCTGTCTGATGGCAGGAAGTCTCTCCCTCTTCAGCTCTCCCCTCAAAAGGCACCTTCTCAGGGGCCCCTCCCTGGCCACCAAACTAAAGTTTCAGCTTCCATCCAATACAAAGTCTTCACAAACCCCCTCCCTGCTTGATTTTCCCCTCTTTCCTTCCCTTTCCCTCCCCAGCACACAGTTTCTTTCACTTACTTATTATCTTGTGTATTCCCGGCTTCCTCCATTAGGATGTAAAGTTCCTTGAGGGTAGGGATGTGGGTCTGTTTCCTTCTCTAACTCTAGGACCACATTCCAGGTACAGAGTCCACACTCAAGGAATATTTGTTGAATGAACTAAGGACTATCTGATCCTATCTTACTCCCCAGTGCCGGGGACCCCATCCTGATAAGCCTGGTTCTTCAAGACCTGGGGTGCTGCCTTGCTCTCGTCTCCCTCCCTCCCACACATGGGCACAGTGCCTCAGTCTGGAGCGTGCTGCCTTCCTGAAGCTTTGACCATGCTGCCTGCCAGCGTGAGCTTCTCAACACTGCCTGCTCCTAACTGCCTCGATCCTGCAAGTGTCTCACTGAAGAATCCTTTTCGACCTGCAGTTGCCTGTGCCTCTCCTGACTCAGACCGTGGCTGCCTGCCCCGGTGCTGGCCCCCAACTCATCTTAAGAGCTGTCTATCCCGGTCTGCCCCACTAAATTAACCTTCTCTGCGTGACAGCTTTACAAGACTGGACAGAAGGCAGAACACCCCTGATGCGGTTGTGAATTAAAATACCAGTCAGGGGGAATGAATGACTAAGGGTGTTAGAGTTTACCCAACACCATGCTGAATGCTTGACTCCTCCCAAAGAATTGTTTGGAAAGCAGCTGAAAAAGATTTCAAACATTTTGTAATATTAGCGATCCCTGAAAGTACGTAGTCTTTAAAGTCACTCTTTTTTTTTTTTTTTTTTGCGTTACGCGGGCCTCTCACTGTTGTGGCCTCTCCCCCTTGCGGAGCACAGGCTCCGGACGCACAGGCCCAGCGGCCATGGCTCACGGGCCCAGCCGCTCCACGGCATGTGGGATCCTCCCAGGACCGGGGCACGAACCCGTGTCCCCTGCATCGGCAGGCGGACTCTCAACCACTGTGCCACCAGGGAAGCCCTAAAGTCACTCTTGTGTAATAATATTTCTAGGCTAAACTTTTCTAGTAAAATCTTGGTGTGTTGTAACTCATCATCCTATTCAAAGCTCCTGGTCAACATCAGAGTTTGCAATACTCTTATTAGCTTCTCATTAAAACAACAACAAGGAAAATAATTTTTTTGGCTCCTGAAGTTGAGCCTGAAAATAAGACTCCTGAAGTTTTCTACTCTAAGAACATATGTCTGCTTTTAAAGCAGACATATCGCTCTCACTCCTGCCAGGTGTACAATAGAGTATATAACTTCAGGGAACAAAAGGACATGGGTCAGCCAGGTGAACATTTTATCTGGGATCCTAGAGAAGCCTTATACCCATCAAGCTTTATGTTTCTTGGTGACTGATTTCTGTATGTGCTGAGTGACCGCTCATTTGGGAACACTATTAACAGGTTTTTATTTGAGGGACAAGAAGGGTCAGTTGAGCACACTTTGAATTTTAGTAGGTCACATAGCGTGGTTCATAGGGCTTCCATCTCGTAATCTTGGCAGAAGCATTTACATGAGCTATCGGGAGAGGTTAGAATGGGAGTTCTTTTCTCGTGGCCAAGACAGTAGGGACACAAAGACAGCTCCATTCCGGCAGCCCAGAAAGGCTGCCCGCTCTGCTGGATGACTAGGGACCACTCAGTTGAACCCTGGTGCTGGAGATCCAGGAAAGTTGGCAGGCTTCACTTTACTAGAGTCATACAACAGACTTTTGGGTTTCCGTTCTGCAAAGAAATCCTTTAAAAAGGCAACAGAGAGCATGGACACCATCCCCTACCAGCGACCTCCCTCCTCCATTCTGCTATTCTGCAGTTAACACAAGAGCCACGCCTAGATTTTCTCGGAGGAACTAGACATTCTAAGCATGTCCCTAAGGTAGGAGTTCGGTTTCAGGGTGGAGAATAGGGTGGGCCCCGAGGTCCCAGGGATTCGCACTGCCATGTAACCCTCAGGACTGGCCCCTCTCTGTTCCTGCTCCCTGCACCCCATCCCAGGGAACCAGGTGGCGGGGTGTCATTCAGGCTTCTTTGGGCGCATCCTCCCCTCCACCAAAGCAGGACCCCGCCCTGCCTGGACCACATGAACTCTTAGGGGCAGCCAGAAAGTACCAGCGGTGATGCGGACCCAGGGCAGTTTCTGGAAACGTGACGATCTCGACTCCCCCCTCGCTCGGTCCCCAGGTCCCGAGCTGCAGACTGGTCCCCGCCGGCCTCTGCCCCCGCCTCAGCCCCGCCTTCCTGCCGGCTGAGCTCGGCCTCCTTTCACACCTGATTCCAGCTCGGGTCCCACTCGCGCGCCGTGGAGGGGACAACGTCGAGGTCCCGGCCGAGGTCGGGCACTTGGAGGCAAGGCCGAGGGAGCGCGCGGGGGAGGGTGGGCGGCTTCTCAGCCCGTGGGTGGGTTGCGATTCGGGACGGACAGACTCAAGTCCTGGACCAGAGGGGAGGTGAGAGGGAAGGGGCGTGGGAGGTGGAGCCGCCGGGGAGGGCGGTGCCTCGGGGAGCGGAGCCCGGCCTCTCGCCCCCACCCCTTTCGGTGCCCGAGTCTGGGCGGTGACACAAAAAGCTCCCGCTCCGAGCCGAGCGCCTGGCGGCGGTGTTCGACTGCGAGCGCGGAGGGCGGCCGGGCAGGTGGGGCGCCTCCCGAGGGTCCGAGCAGGGAGCTGGGGCTGCAGGCGCCGCCGCCGCCGCCGCGCTCCCCGCGCCCGCCCCGCAGCCCTCGGCGCGCGTCTGGCCGAGCGGGTGGCGGGCGCGCCGGGACCCCCCGGCGATGCTGCTGCTGCCGCCGCCGCCGCCGTCGTCGCCGCTTCTGTAGGGAGCGCCGGAGCCCGCTGCGGAGAGAGGTCGGTGAGTTTCGGTTTCTCGGCTCTGTCCCTCCTGGGTCGCAGGCGGCGAGAGGAGCGCGAAGGGATGTCTGCGCCCCCGCGGCGGCCGCGCCCGGAACTAGGGAAGCTGGAAAGGGGAGGTGCCGCCTGGTGGGTAGAGGGGGCACCTTTTGGACTGTGGGGGGGTCGCGGGGCCGCAGGGGTCGCGGGGAGCGGGGCCCGGGGCGCGGCGAGGCAGCCCCGGGGCGCGCGGGAGGGGGTCCCTGGAGTTGCGTCTCTCCCGAACGCCGGCGGAGCTGCGCCCGCGGCTGGGTCTCGGGAGCGGCGCTGTCGGCGGTTCCGCCGAGTCCTCGGATGCCCTCTGGAGCTGCTGTCCGAGGGAGCCGGTCTCGTGCCCGAGCCGCGCGCGCCCCCCGGGATGGGCCCCTGGCAGGGCCTCTGTCGAGCGCTTCCCCCCCCTCCCCGGAAGTTGTCTCTGCGGTCCCCGGGCCCCTCCGGGGAAGAGAGGGCTTAGTGGAGGGCCAGATGTTGGGGGTCTTCTCTGCGCACCCACGCGTCCGGGGCGCTCGCTCCTGGGAGGGCAGCGGCAGCACAAAGCAGGCTGGACTCGTGGGACGCTGCTCCGGAGGCGGCGGTCCCCAATCCCGCCTAGGCTGGGGGCAGCGCCGCAAGGTTTTGGAGAGAGTAGAGAAATCGGCAAAACAGGGTGACCGGGACTTGATGAGGTGGCGGACAGGGGCGACGAAAAGAAGGATGCTCGCGAACGCAGCGCTGGTGTGTCTCTCTGGGCGCGTGACTGGGCGCCCCGCGTTCCCACATAACCGGGTTTCCCTAGTATATTTTGCTTGTGCTCCACGGTGCTACGCTATGCCTTCTCGTTTTTCTTTCTTTCTGAGGGATTACCGTTGCCAGTGGAGGCTCTACTACCAGAGGATAACTTAGGGGCGGGGGAGACTGCAGAGGAGTCCGGGGAGGTGGTTGTTTGTCCCGCGGAGACGATTAGGAAGCGTTACGCCCCTCGGCGGCCCGCCAGCCCGCCACACCTCCGCCGCCTTCCTCCACCTCCCCCCGGTGCACCCACGCCACCACCGCTGCTCTGCCCGGGAGGTTGTTTGGGTTTCTCTGCTGCGCCTCTCTAACCCTTACTGCATGTATTTCACTGCAGGCTGAACAAAGCTCAGGCTCAGTTGTGCTTCCTGCTTGTCAGCCTCTTGCTTCCCAAACGCGTACCATTTCCACTTGATGTCATCACGCAGAAGGGGGTGAAAGGGACTCGGTGACAGATTCAGGTAACCACCGCTAATCTGGGTAGCCTCCTGGGCGTCTCTGGGTCATTGAGGTCAACGGGCGTTTGCAGGGGGGCTATTCGGGTGGTTTCTGCCTCACATCATCCATTCCTATCTGTGCGGAGCAGAAGGGGCTGCTGAAACTCCTGATTCAAAGAAAGAAATTGCAAAAGACTTGAAACCTTCCCTTTGAAGAAGTCACTGAGGGCAGGCTGCGTTTGGGGTTGTATAAATTCCACCTGGTTCCCTTTGAGGGGAATTTTGATATAATCCACACATAGGCAGTTGTATCTGAATGTGGGGTTTGGATATGTGTCTGCTTTCTTATCTGTAGTAATACATTTTGGCTTCAGTCTGTAGGTGGGATATCATTTGTTGAAAAGGTATTGGTCAAATGTCCTAATTGTTCTCGCAATATCAAGAGGGACGTGCAGAAGTAAGTTACTGGGAGGCGGGAGGGAGGACAGTTGGGGGAGCAGAAAATGGAGCTTCAGTTAAGCTTTATATTTATATTTATAAATATTTATATTTATATAGCCATGAACCATCAGGCCCTCAGTCTGCATTTTATCTTTAGGTGTTGGTTCTTTTCCAAAAACTCTGGCTTATTCTTTTCTTTCCGAGGATAGTTCTGTTTTGATGGCAACCTAACCGGGTCTGGGGTTATCTTGATAAAGCTCAGTGAAAGCCTACCCTTCAGATGGATGAGGACACCTGGTGTTGGTGTTGTCTCCTAGAGGGCAGAGTCATGGTGTTCTACACGAGAAGCAGGGAGGAAGAATGTGTATGGACATAGACTCAAGTTTTATTTTGCAGGAAGAAGGGATGGATGAGGACCAGAGGCCAGTGTGCAGTCTCTTCCACTATAGCCACATCATGGTATCCGGGGCAGATTCTCCCTTCACCATTTTTTCCCCCAAATCCCTTAAAAAATAAAATTTAAAAACTTGAAAGGTTTGTCATTCCCCTCTAGGGTAGTTTTGTTTGGAAACGTGACTTTTAACAAAACATCAATGATGCTGGCATTTATTCTTTGACTCAGAGCATTCAAGTATCACTAGGAAAAGTAGGTGAGTTATCAACCTGTCCCAGCTGAAACGAAGACCAGTGCTTTGGGAAGATCAGTTTTGTAGTGGAGCTAAGGTAGAGGTATTTTGACAAGTGGTTTTTATGTCAGCAATAATGCAGGGTGTGTGCTGTGTTCCTGCAAGAGGGGAAGCCACGTGATGGGATGATAGGGAGTGTAATAATGCAATAGAAACAAAGGGTGTGTGTGTGTGTGTGTGTGTGTGTGTGTGTGTGTGTGTTTTAAATAGAAAAAATAAATACCTCACCCACAAAATACCACATGGGAAAACAGCCGCCTGCACATGTAAATGCATGTCCAAGAACAAAGATAACCGTAGCGCAGGGTTAGCTTTCAATGTGGTTTTCAACTGTGTCTAGTAATAACTCCTAATCAAGTGTTGTACTGATGTTTAATTTGTTCTTTTAGGTGGATGCTCCCCACTCCCAGATGTCGGCAGTAGTGTGTTTTAGTTTTAGGTTGGAGGAGCCCTAGAGGTGATGAGACCGACTTTTTCCGCCAGAGCTGAGTCCTTTCTACAGTGTTCATTTAATTCATTTGGCAGATGCTTATGGAGCACCTGATAGACACTGGGCTCTCTGATAGCTGCCAAGGGGCAGGCTGGGGCGGAGTGTGGAGACACAAAGGCGAACCACCTTCCAGAGCTTCTGGGGTGATGGAGAAATGAAGACCTGACTAATTAGGTGCAGTGGATGCTAGAGAGAGAGGAACAAAGAGGGGGTATTGGACTTCTGAGGAGGCAGCTTATGATCATCCCGCCTCTACTTGAATGCCTCTTTCATTAGGGTGCTCACTGCTTCACAAATGTCTGGACCTCTTGTCAGAAGGTGACCTTCTCTTCATAGTCTTTAAACTCCGCAGCTGAATTCCACATGAGCAGGTAGATTTCACCATTGTTGAGAGGTTATTCTCTCTTCATTCCTTGTTCTCTCAGAGTTGTTTAGACCTGTCTATCCTGTTGGCACCCTCTACATTTCAAGGCATTCTTCAGGCCCTGCTGCACTTGAATTTTGAAATAAATTCTGCTTTTCTGAATTAGAAAACAGATGGGAGGGGGATGTTTGCAGATTTCTCTCTTTTTTTTTTTTTTTTTTTTTTTTTTTTTTTCTCTTTTCCTTCTGCGGTAGGCGGGCCTCTCACTGCTGTGGCCTCTCCCCCTGCAGAGCACAGGCTCCGGACGCGCAGGCTCAGCAGCCATGGCTCACGGGCCCAGCCGCTCTGCGGCATGTGGGATCCTCCCAGACCGGGGCACGAACCCGTGTCCCCTGCATCGGCAGGCGGACTCTCAACCACTGCGCCACCAGGGAAGCCCCAGATTTCTCTCTTTTTAAAGCAGTGATGTATCAGCAAGATGGGTTAGGTTATTCTGCCGTAACAAATAACCTCCGGGTCTCAGTGGCCCGGTTTCTTTCTTTCCCACACTGTGTGTCTAACACAGTCAGCAGGTGGGCCCTGCTCATCTTAGTCACGCAAGGACCCAAATTGGTGGGGGTGTGATCTTGACGTGTGATCAAGGTCACAGATCACTGCAGCATGGGAGAGGAAGCTCCAGAGGATCTTGCTCCAAAAGGACATGATCTGACCCTGAATTGACTTATGTTGCTTCACCAGACTAGTCCTATGACCCCATTGAACCACAATCTGATATTTCTTGTACTGAAAAAGGGAAAACCGGATATAGGTGAGTAGCACTAATGACCTTCCACAAGTGATGTGGCCTAGTGTGTTCCTATGGGGTCTAGCTTAGCGCATTGAGTGTTATACGAGTATGGATTGAATGAACAAATGATACGTCGCTTAAAGAATCTGGTCCTACTCCAACCTGTTCTTTACTAATATGTTGGTATTATATTTGTTAATACGACTGCACACTGGTCATCAAATAAAAAATGATAATTATTTTCTCTTTTTGCCTGTTTTGAGTAGTTCTTTGTTCTGAAGTGATAGGCCAGGAGATGTTTCCAAGGCTGGTTCTAGGAGGTTCTGTGCTTAGCATTATATAATAGAGAGGTGTTGCTTACACACTTCCTTTCCCTCCCTGTCTGCCTCTTGTCTAAGACTTCCTGAGTTTGTTTGAGCAGCCCAGGGTAGAAAAAGAGCAACGGTGGGCCTAGCGTCACCCAGGATGTGGCCTCCCTCAGCCAACATGGCAGATAAGACCTAGAGGGGGCAGGGGATGTGTGGGGTAGTCTGGGTCATCCTCTTATTGCTTTGATATTAGAAAAAGGAATTTGGACAAGAGGTATTTTCTGGTCAAAGGGCTAATGGAACACCTGAGAGTTCTGGGACATTCAGACTTTCATCAGCAACCATGGTGGCTATGAGGGTGGTAAGTTTTAAAGCCTTCCTTGCTTCACCCTCCCTAAATATAGTTGGGTTCTGTGGCATAGACATTGTGAGGGGCTGTGGATTAAGCGGCTGGTGGCTTGTTGAGAGATTTTGCTGTGCAGAGTGCTGGTCACGCAAATAATCTTTGTTGTGATAAATGCGTGCATGGATGAGAACGTTTAGGATTTGATATGTACCTTTAGCATAAGTATGGAATTGAACAAAAGAGTATGGCTTCTGGGTCAGTAATCACCTTGTTGAAGTCATTTTTACAGACAGCTCTCTGTAGGCAGCTGATGTGGTAAACTGCCTGCTAGCTCCTGAGTCAGTGACCAGAGGACCTCAGTGTTGGCCTAAGAGTCCAGAGGCTGCCCCCTAGTCCAGCTTTCCTTGAGTGACAAAGTATTGCACCCATAGGAGTTCTGAGGTGGAGATGAGCAGCTGAGAAACCGGCAGGGAGATCAGATGCAGCCCATCCAAGACCTCCAGGTACTAATTCAGGGCAAGGCGCAGACTGAGAGAGGGAGAAAATTAAGCCCGGAGGGACTGGTCTTGAAATATCTTTGGGAAGCTCCAAAATACCTGTCTATATTTTGTTTGGCCTCTGAGTTCCTACCGTTTTACTTTCATAGTGAAGTTGGCCATCTAGGTAGAAGACCCCTGTGGAGGGAACGTGGTTCCTGGCACTGCCAGTCACAATAACGTAGTCGCAATGTCATGGAAGCCGGAAGGAAGGAAGGAAGGAAGGAAGGAACGCGTTGGTTTTCCTGATCCTTCCCTCAGGGCTTTGGGAGCTACACTGTATGTTCCAGGATAAAACAAGTACTTGTTTTATGGTTAAGGATTTTCTATTTCCAGTTGACTTACTGTCATTGTGAGATTTCAGGAGGGAGGCCTCAAGTAGTGTCTATGTGATTTGCATTTCCTTTGAGTAGCTCTTGAGGCCTGGGATTTCCTGGCGGAGACCTGATGTGGCTGTGCAGGCCTTGGAGCACATTCCTTGTGGAGTTGTGTGTGTGTGTGGGGGTGTGTCGGGGGGCGGGGAGGGGGGTGGGCGGGTGTGGTACCTGTGAGCTGCTGGGAGTCAGGGGCTGAGTAGGAAAGGATGCCGTGTTCACCACTTGATTTATTAATTCCTGCATGGATGAAACTCATTGCAACATCCTGCATGGTAAAGGTTATTATTGTAACATCACATAGGCTTCCTGGGGTAGCACACTTCCTGCAAGGAAGGGATTGATCAAATGCAGATGTGCTGCTGGTGGAGAGGAAGTCGTGAGGAAATGGAGTCTCCGAACGCAGGGTTCTGTGCTTGTGTTTTCTCTTTCTGCTCCCCCATCCCCGTCTTACTCCTACCTGTCAAGGAAGTGTAACTTTTCTGCCTCACTTTCCATTAATAAGTCCAGATAATCACACGTAACGTACTCCTCACTGAGGTTCTACAAGAACTGGTGAGATTTTGGTAAAAGCTTTGAGAGATACTGTGGAAATAGGGACCATTATTATTCACACTGGTGTTCTGCTTATTAACAGATTAACTGATCATCTTTATTTTTTAAGTTTTTTATTTCTTTTAACATCTTTATTGGAGTATAATTGCTTTACAGTGGTACGTTAGTTTCTGCTGTATAACAAAGTGAATCAGCTATATGCATACATATATCCCCATATCCCCTCCCTCTTGTGTCTCCCTCCCACCCTCCCTATCCCACCCCTCTAGGTGGTCACAAAGCACCGAGCTGATCTCCCTGTGCTATGCGGCTGCTTCCCACTAGCTATCTATTTTACATTTGGTAGTGTATATATGTCCATGCCACTCTCTCACTTTGTCCCAGCTTACCCTTCCCCCTCCCCGTGTCCTCAAGTCCATTCTCTACGTCTGCGTCTTTATTCCTGTCTTGCCCTAGGTTCTTCAGAACCTTTTTTTTTTTTTTAAGATTCCATATATATGTGTTAGTATGCGGTATTTGTTTTTCTGACTTACTTCACTCTGTGTGATAGGCTCTAGGTCCATCTACCTCACTACAAATAACTCAATTTCATTTCTTTTTGTGGCTGGGTAATATTCCATCGTATATATGTGCCACATCTTCTTTATCCATTCATCTGTTGATGGACACTTAGGTTGTTTCCATGTCCTGGCTATTGTAAGTAGTGAACTGAGCATCTTTAGTGACAGTTCCTACATCTTCCTTGATTTCCATCCCCACTGCCACATCTTAGCTGAGAACCTTATTTCTCTCATTCCTGGCTTTCCCAGCCCCAGCTTCCTGTCCAACTTTGACTTTTGCTCCGCATGACTTTAAAACACAACGTTAGCTGGGATGGTTAGCCCACTAGTCCCCCAAAATGCTTTGCATGGCCCTATTTCTTAATCCTGGAATATTCTGTGGCCTACAGGCTCCTGTGCCTCATGATACCCCATCATTAAAGGTGTGACTCAGCTCTTAACTCCCCTAAAAAACTTAACTCCGTCATTTTAGCTCATAGCAATCCTTGCCGCCTCCACAGTTCTCTGTCAAAATTACCTCTCTCATTTCACTCAACATTCATTCTACAAAGGGCACTTACCATAGATTGTCCTTGTATTATCACCTAAGATTGAAGTGTCTTTTTCTTTCTGTTTAATTGCCAAGAATAGAAACCCACTAAAGCTAGTTCATGTAACAGGAGGTGTGTTGACAAGATGTCCCAGGGTGTCTTTTGTCATCAAGCCACATATCACAAGTCATTGCTCAGCTGGGGGAGAGGGTAAGGCGTACAGTTCTTTCCAAGGGGCCTGCAGGCTGGTAGATGTAGAGGTTAAAACAGCAGGATCTCAGTTCTCTTGCAAGTTCCTTAAAGATGAAGACTGGATGAGGTTTGACCTTATTTTGTATTCCCTACCACGTTTGTAAAAATTAAGGGCTCCATACATACTCAATCATTGAAAACACAGAAATGATTTTGACTTACTGTGGTAAGGGAATTATATATGCTTTGGGCCTGTAGAATTAAGAAGATAGAAAGTTAAGAAGAGAGAAAATTATTTTTAAGAGCTTCCCCTCCTCGCATTAATAATGACTAAATGTTGAATCATATTAGAGTTGCCAGGCTGCAGTGTGCATACCAGGGGGTGGGAGGTGAACATTCTCATAGAGGGTCATCATTCTAACAAAATGAATTGTTACTGGTGGCCTGTTTTTCGACTTGAATTGGGCTGATTCTAACAAAACAATAACAAAGCAAACAAAAAACCCCTCTTCTTGGGGACATACAGTAAGCAGCATCAGAACTCTACACTCCACCAAGCCAGCCAACCAACTCGAGGAGCAGATTGTGCTGTTTGGGTTTGACAAAAGTGGGTGACAGTTTCCCACAAATGGCTACCACCCCTCCCTTCTTAATTAACTTCTGGCCATAAATGCCTTTGGGAGGGACATCTGGTTTACCTCACTTCTTTTGATTTTGGAATGATTCACATGATAAGAAAGTTCTTTAGCCCTCGGAATACTCGATCATTATGGATAGTGTTATTATGAAAGAGGAAATGTGTTCAGCTGCTTGGAGAAAATGGCCAGGAATATATTAACATTAAAACAATGTTCTCAGTTTGACGGATAATGAATGGAGCTGAGATAAATGTCTCAAAAACAAAGTATTTGGTGTGATGTTCTTTTGCAGTTGTGTTGCTCTGTAGGTTTGCAGATTGCTTCCTTTCAGGTTAAGTGAGATTAAAAGTGGTCGGAGAGCAGGAGGGTAGATCTCTACCATGCAGGTAGAGTGCCAGCCATCCCTAACTGGGGTAAGTACCTGTCCATGTATTCCTGCCTCGTCACACTAACCCTTCAGAAGCTTCAGGTAGGAGTTCATCTGTTCACCTCTGGTGGTGGGTAAAATAGCCTTTGAAACACTGAGCATCAAGAACTTAAACCTCATATTAGGTATGCAATTGTATTTATTACATTTATTCAAATATTGAGTGCCTACTGTTTGCCAGGCACAATTCTGCCCAATTCTAACTAAGATCCCTACCTTGCCTTAGCTTAATGTATGAGCTTAACTCATAATTGATTTGGTTTCTGCCTTTTTTTTTTCTTGCAATGGCAACACTAAAAGTGGAGAGAATAAAAGAAATGTGTCTGATACTCTCCTCTCTCAGTTCTTGATGCCTTACTATATATGCTCACCTTACTTGAACCTAATTCAATTGAATGGTTGAAAACATGGAACTTTTGCAGCAAGATGGGTTGGGTTCAAACATGAGCTCTGTCATAATGACCTTGAGTAAATAAGGTCTGACTGAGCCTTGGTTTCTTCCTCTGGAAAATGGAGGTCAGTCAACCTCACTGAGTTATTGTGAGTGTGAGATCATTTATATAAAGTGCTTAGTGTGTTGTCCTACACATCGCAAGCCCTGCATAATGGCAGCTATTATTAACGTCCATTTTATGTAGTATTTACTATCCACCAGTCTTGGTGCTGGATTCTGGAAATCTTGGGGTGAATAGTTATGGTCTAAACTGAAGGAGCTCTTAAACTAGCCAAGGAAATACCCACATCCAAATAACTCCAGCCTTCGGCATTTATGTGAAGATTTCTCCTGTATGTCGTGTCATTGGAGTCTTGTCATTAGAAAGTCTTTGTAAAGCTTAAATGGTGTGGCATTTTAAAAGGATAGGCCTCCTCAGGAGGAAGCTGGAGGAAGCTGTGAGGTTCTAAGACAGCCCACAGGCAACCCAGGCCTTCCTTAAAGGGCACCAGGCGCCTTTCTCCTATGGCCTCATTTCCCTCAGGCAAGTGAAGTAATGTACCTCCCTTTGCTGAGGTCTGGTTTCTTGGGGGTAGGGTGACCCACTGACTCAGCTTGTCCAGGACTAAGAGGGTACCTGAGTTGAGGGACTTGCCATTTTTAAACCAGAACAGTCCCAGGAAACCTGGGACCAGTTGGTCACCCTACTTAGGGGTCCTGTCCTTGTTCTGTGATTGTTGTTCACATCCTGAAGCAGGCTTTGTAGACATTTCACATCATTAGAGACACAGCCATTGTAAGACAGGAGGCAGGAGAGAATGGGGCAGGATAAGACTGGAGAAGGCAGTGTGGCTGTCAATCTATATTTGAATCTGCTTTTTGGATGGAATCTTTATTAGTATTATTTTAAAGAAGAGAGCTCTTTAATAAAGGCACAAAAACTAGACTGTACAATGCAAAATATAGTTAATGGAATCTTTAAGAAGTTTCCCCTAGACAGTGGTATTTGCTATGCCTGATAGGGCTGTTGAATGGAACTTGGTACATAGTAGACATTCAGTAAATATTTGTTGAAGGAAGGCTGGAATCAATTTAATCTTCAGAAATAGCTTTAAGAGCTGGGTTCCATTTCAGCCTGGATTTGAGCCTGGGCCTTTGATACCTAATTTGAAAGTGTGTAAACCCAGATCTGCTCTTGTTGCGAGCAGATTCCTTGTTGTGCTGATATCCGAAGTGTATTTATGTAGGATCTTAGGCCCTTCTCGACTTGTGTTTTTTTCTTCTCGGTGAAACCACACGATACCGGCAGATGACTTGCCTTGTCTTTTGGTTGCAGCTAGGATGCTTTTGGAACGTGCCCGTGTTGTAAACGTGACGGTAGTGTGGGCTGTGATGGGGGCGCTTGTGTACACAGTGCTCAGTGCTTTCCTCCCAAAGGTATGGGAGGGATTTCCTGATGAGTCTGTTAATTCCAAGTGGGGGCTGGGAAGGGGACCAGGCCTGGCTCCACACTGCTGGGTGGAGATGTCCAGAGCCGGGCTCCCATTTGCCAGCGTTCCCTCTTCCTGAATCTTCGCTATTAACACGGAGGACTGATGGCAACCTATAAGGCTCTTAGATAAGCCACAGATTTTTCTAGTCTTTAGCTGAGGCTTCACATGGGAATCTTTTGTTTTCTGTTTCTTCCTGAGAAGTGTTAACTGTTTATCCAGGGATGTTAGGACCTGCAACAAATTGCCAGAAACAGTAATTAGTTTGCTGCTTGCCAGTTCTCTAAATCTCATGCCCAGAGCACCTGAGGGCAATTGCCAGACATTCACATTACCCTTCGCATCAGATTCCCATGTCATCATTATGTACGCTGAGAAATCATATTCTTTTATGTTCCTGATAAGCCAGATTTCTTCATGGTTTCTTACTTCACCTAAGAAGAAGGTAAATAGCTTATCTACGGAGGGGGAATCTTTCGGGTAAACAGAATTCATTTACTAAATTGCCTTTATTTCTATACACAAAATACTAAATATTAGTTCAAAGAGTGTTTCTTTGCAGAGTCCATAGTTTACTTTTTTTTTTTCCAACAGTGGTGTCAGAGCTATCAAAAATTTATTGTTCATACGCCTTGAGTTCATATCAAAATAATAAATAAAGTTTTTGAGAATTGCACCTCAGGGTGGTCGTACTTCCCTACAAGAAGTTCATTGACGTACAAGGAAAAGTGTCTTTACTAAGAAGTTAAAAAGCACACGACAGATTTCACTCCAGACTTCTTACACCTCACGTGTTGAAATCCGTCCATGCAGATGCCAAACCCTCTCTTTAATGTGCTCCTTAAAATAACATTCTCTTGGGATCAAGTCCAGTCTGCAATGGAAATTGAAGAAGACACTGTCCAGACAATTTAGAATTCCTTGTAAATTAGGAGGGCAGTGATCATCAATTTTGAAGCCTAAGCGTGATTCAACCTAGTTCTTCTGGTTGGCTTGACTTTTGTTTTATTCCTTGTTCTTGACTTATTGCAAAAGGCATTGCCATTCAATTTTGTTTCCACTTTTCGTAACAGTGGATGGGACTTGACGTAGCCTAAGACCCTAGATGTCTCCCCCTCACCATAGGAAGGAGCAGTTCGGAACAGGCTGACTCTCCTCCGGGTTCTGGAGGCCACTTCCCTCGTTTTAACTTCTCCTTCGAGATTCTGACTTGTAAAGAAACAAATTTCTTCCTTTTATGAGGCTTTTTAGTGCTAGGTGATTAGTGTCGTTCGATATAATCTATAGTACTTAACAACTAGATACACTGTCTTCCGGAAGCTGATCACAGTGAAAATAAGAGTTAGAGAGAGAGAGGCAACAGTTTGAGGGAGGAAGCGTGCGGAAAGAGAATGATGGAGGTAAATAATTGTGTCGGAGTGTGGTATTTAAAAAAGTTTAATTTTAGCTTCAAAATTAAGAACCACCGTTGTTTACATGGGGATGTTGGTTTGTAATTAATAGCATCTGGCCCAAGCAAACTGAAGTCGCTATTAGTAATATTCTACAAAACAACATGAAAGTTCATCAGATACTTTCCTTCCCAACTATGTCAGATTCCACAATGTATTTTATGACAACCGAAAGACAATTTTTGGGGGGGCAGAGGAGATGGCTATGGTACAAAGATAGAGATAGTGTTTATTATATGCTTCAAGTTCAGTGCTAAGAGCTTTAAGCACATTATCTGGGAGGCCATAGATCCTGGAAACTTAGGTAACTTCTTCAAGGTCACACAGTGAATTTACGCCCGAGCCAGGATATGAACCCGGGCAGTCCGTGCTCTTAACCACAGCCTGGGAGCTGCACTCACAACCTGAATTAAAGATCGGAAGAAGCAAAAGCTTTTCTTTTTTAACCCAACAGGTTCAGTGTAACATCATTTAGGAAGAGATCTGACTTCTGCACTGTCCTGTCTTTGGGGAACAAAGATGGATGCATTTGATCAACCATCTGCCTGAATCAGTTTCATGTTGGCTTTCAGGTAGCATGGTTTGAAAGACTCTGTGACAGGTCCTGGTGGGAAATTTGCAGTGAGATTTCCGGCTATTACCTGGGCTTTGCCCTGTGCTAACAAGTTTCTATGAAGCCTGGTGGTGTGAATTGTTTCTCAAGGGCCACTTGACTGAAAGCCAGTGTGTGTGGCTGGGAGCTTAAGACTTTCATGAATAAACTGCTGAAAAATATTTGAACCAAAAAGCGTTTTTTACTACCCCTCCTCCCCTAGTTCCTATTTCTTCCCCTAAACAAAAAGGGAGTAAATCATATCCTTTCATATTGTTATTCCTTTGTACAGTTCCCGTTTCCTGGAACCACCTTTTTCTTCTCCACCACCCTGCAAAAAACCCCCCGCAACATGTCGATGGGAAGCCATGAGTATATGCTTCCTTCAAGACGTCTTTCCTATTCCACTTTCCCGATGGCTTCTCCTCCAACTCTCTCAGCCGGAATTAATTGCCCTTCCATTTGTTCTTTTAAATCCCACTTACCCCATGTCTGATAATTCTACATATGCCTGCCTCCCCTGCTCCACTGTGAAGTCCTTTGACTTGTAAGACCTTGTCTTGTTTAGGAGCTTGGAGCTTGGATGAATGAATGGAGGAACAAACAAGCAAATGAACGAACAGACTATCGATACATGGATTTGTTGCGATTGATGAGGGTGTCTGGTAGTGGGAAATGGTGGTGGATCTGAGCATTGACGTATGTGCGATTGTGGAGACTGGCTAGATGCTTACCAAAGTCTCGGCAATATTGCCATTTGGGGCTGGTTAATTTTTTGTTGTGGGGAGACTGTCCTGTGCACTGGGGGACGTTTCGGAGCTTCCCTGGACTCTACCCACTAGATGCCAGTCACCCAGCTGTAACAATCAGAGATGTCTCCAGACATTGCCACCTGCCTCTTGAGAGTCAGAATTGCCCCCAGTTGACAACCGCTGTGTTGGACTACTTTCTGTATGTAGGTGGAGCCATGAGATTGGTTCTCACGAAAGGATGTGTGTGGAAATGAGAGGCAGTTAAGAGTGGGGGTCCTTTTGCATATCTGCTCTCTTTCTGGTCTGCTGGCCAGCTGCAGGGGGGTGCTGGGGAGAACTGTGAAGCCCTGGGGTATGATGGAGTCACAGGGTGGAAGGACCCCTGGTCCTGAACGACCGTGTGGAGCAGAACCTCCCTTACCAAGTTGCATTGAGATGCAACGTGAAGAAATTAAACCACATGCGTTCGGCCAGTGAGATTTGGGGGTGCGTGTTTTGGCAGTCAGCCTACCTTCCCTAACCTTCCCTGACGCTTGGAAAGAAGGGACTTTGCTGAAGCAGCCATGCCAGTATTCCAGGCAGTGAGTAAAATCAGACATTCATTCTAACCATGACAAGAGAGTTTGTTTGTTTGTTCTTGTGTAGGTAGCATCAGTCTTATTGCTATAATTCTTTTAATTTCTAAAATGTATCAGAAAATAAGAGGATGATAAATGTGGATTTGCTGTTCCACCACTCTAATAATTCTGACCTGTGAATAACAGGCAGCTCTGAGCTATAAATACTTTTAGTAAAAAGTTAATAAAACATCGCATGTCCCAGCGGTTCTCGTTTCACTGTGTATGAATATGAGTCCGCAATGCAAGTTCAAGTTGAGATATCTGTGGTAATTTATGTTTAATGCGTTTTCATATTTTGGGGGGAAAATGAGAGATGTTGATACCCTACAGTCACAGCTGTTCCCTACACCATTAACATAAAATCACTGTATATGATGTGATGGGCTTTGAAACAGACTCCTATATGCTTAGTCCAGCTGAATGATGTGGATTAGTGTCCCTTAAAAAGCTGAACCCCAAATCTTGCTTCTCAGCCCAAATTCAATGCCTAGTGCTAGATTTCCTTTGCAGCAGTTAATTGGATTTGTGGTTGTGTCGACGCAGAGCCACTGTCCGCAACTCTAAGTCAAACGGTTTCATTTGGCACTCATCTGGATGACAACAGAGGGGCTGTTTGTGGGAGACAATGGCTGATTGTGGCTGAGCCCTTCGTTGGCTGAAAGCTTAGTGTTTGAGTCAGTGGTCTCGGTGCCTGCTCCATTTGCACAGCGTTCAGTCCATTGTACAAAAGAGCCACCCCCGGTGGATTTTACCTTACCTGTCAAAGACTCCCTGTCAGCAAACAGAACAAATCTGACCTCAGGATTTTAAGATGGTAAAGTCTCTCTTTCTAGAAAAAATCCTGCTGGCATCTTAACTACCAAATATCTGATTCTTCTGTGTTTGTTTTTTTTTTTTATCCCCGGATAAAACATTTGCACAAGAATAAGAATAAGAGTAGCTAATATGGATGACACTAATTATGTGCCAGGCTCTTAAGTGTTGTATACAGTATGTGCATCATTATCACAATAGCCTTAAGGGGAAGGTACTACTAATATCTCTATTTTGATTTCTCCATTTACAAGAACTTGAGGCACAGAGAGGCTAACTGATTTGCCCAAGATCACAAAATAAGTACTGCCAGAGCTGGGATTAGAACCCAGCCATGAATGGCTCCAGAGTTTATGGTATAAGCCACTGTAGTATTCTGCCTCAAGATTTTTCATTCTGTTAAGGAGACTCACTTTGTCTGAGATATCCTGTATTTTTATGACTTCAACTAACGTTTGTATATGATGATTAAAAAGAGTTCGTGATATTGCTTTATTTTTGCATGGATTGAGCATAATTCCCTGCTAAACTGTCAGCTGATGGCCTTGTGTCTTCCATAACTCTTTTTTTTTTTAATGTTGAGCCTTCTTTTAATTAATTTATTTTTATTTTTGGCTGTGTTGGGTCTTCGTTTCTGTGCAAGGGCTTTCTCTAGTTGTGGCAAGCGGGGGCCGCTCTTCATCGCAGTGCGCGGGCCTCTCACTGTCACGGCCTCTCTTGTTGCGGAGCGCAGGCTCAGTAGTTGTGGCTCACGGGCCTAGTTGCTCCGTGGCATGTGGGATCTTCCCAGACCAGGGCTCGAACCCGTGTCCCCTGCATTAGCAGGCAGATTCTCAATCACTGCGCCACCAGGGAAGCCCTTTCCATAACTCTTGACACAATGCTTCCTTGTAAGAAAGTGCTAATTTAGCACGTTGGTTTGATTATTTTTATATAGAGATGCTCCTTTAGGAGGTTACCTTTGTAGGAATAAGAACACATAGACACAAGGAACTCAAGTGCCGGGTGGTGTTGGATGAAGTGGCCTTGGAGTTCAGAGGGGGAAAGATGACTTCCTGCTAGAGGGTTTAGAATGGCTTCATGGAAGAAGTAGCATTTGCCAATGCCCTGGAAGGGTAGGTAGTCATCTGGACATCTGGAGTGACATTTCTGCAGCAGCAAGGTGGTAAGGGAGGGTGGATCTTGTCTTCTGGACAACAAAAAAATGCTTTCTGCCTGAAGCCTGGAGCATGTGAGCAGGACTTGTAGGAAAAGGATTAGAATGGTGGGTGGGAGGGGGACTTTGGCATTTATTTTGCAGGAAGCCATTGATGGTGTAGGGGCAGGAAAGGATGTGGATGTGAAGCTGTGCTTTCAGAAGCTTAATCTGGCAGCAGTTGGTATGGATCGGGGCAGGAAAGGACAAAGGTGGGAATGCCAGTTGGGGTCCAGAGAAGATGTGGGGAAGACTTGGACTCCAGGGGAGGCCACAGGAATGGAAAGGGTGAACGAAAGCAAGAAGCGTTTCCGAGACAAAGTGAGAATTTTGGAGACCGATTGAATGAGAGGTGAGAAGTAAACAGGTTTTCACGTCTGAGCTACTGGGTGAGTAGTGGTAACAAATATAAAATTGTGGAGGAAGGACCAGATTTGGGAGAAATCGAGAGTTCACTTTGGAAATGCATTTAGTAGCGAGGTCAGAGCTGTTCTTTCGAGAGTAAGGCACACCCAGGTGGTCATTGTGAGTCTGAGTTTTGAACCGTGTTACCCAGTGTGAGAGAGAACCTCTCAAGGGCTGGCTGTGAAAGGACATAGGTAAAAAGAATGGTAGGAACAAAGAAACAAATTATCTGGAGCGGAGGAGACTTGCACGTATGGAAAACTAAAAGTGGTTTGTGACTTCACGTTGTCGTGTAGCTTGATTTCTATGTATTGCTCCTAAATTGGTTATGATTTCTTCTAGATTTGAAATGCTTTACGGACCGTGCATGAGAAGTGCTCCCTATGGGACCCTGCCTGGAATATTGGGAACCTGGTTGGAAGACCCTCTCCTCACCTAAGCCGGTTCACTCACCAGCCCCTAGATGTGCTCGGGACCGGCCAGCCTGCTCCCTCTTCCTCTGCCCTTCTATTCAAATCATCACTCTTTCTTTAATTCCCTGCTCAGATCCCATCCCTGAATCCCTGATAACTGCAGCTGAAAGTGGCCTTTGCTGCCTCCTCTGTCTCGCAGACCTTAATGTAGGTCCTGGGGACAGCCAGCTGCTGACCAAGGGCAGATCAGGGCTGAGGGCTGAGCCCACCTATTCATCTTTGCATTCCAGGGACCTAGCTTACTACTTTTTTCACCAGTAAATGTTAGTGTGAACTGTTACGTCTCTAACTAGCTTTTAATCTCCTTGAGCACTGCAGAGATCTAATGCTTTTTTGTATTTCCCACACTGTTTTTTGGATATGGTATCTTGGTGGTACTGGTTGATTAAGGGCTATAGCATCAGAAAGTTTCCTTTCCTCGTTGGGGCCACTGCATCTTGACAGCTAAATCTTGTATCTGTAATCAGAAGTGTCATGTCAGTTACCACCTTTGACTTCGTTTATATTTGTCTACTATTCAAAAGACGTATTGACTATCTTGATTCTTTTCTTAATGTGGTGTTGAGCAGTGGCTGCAAGGAGATAGTGCCGGGGCACATTGCCATGTAGTTTTGCCTTTGGTATTAAGGTAAGATGTTGGGTTAGGTTTTCAGGAACCAAAATATACTCAGAGCCCAAATGGGTAAAAACAGTAGTAGAAACCTGAACTTAGTTTTTATGTTTCTAAAATTAACTTAATCAAACAAAATTCATTTAGTAATGTATGAAAAATGGTTGTGAGTAAACAGAATGAAACTATGCTTATTAAGGTAGATTAGGAAAATACTTTGGGGAGTAAAGCAGCTTTAATTTTCCTTTCTTGATGTTTGTTTACCAATACAATCTCAGCTAGAATCTGCTGTCCTGGGCTCTGGCCTGTTCCATTTTCTCAGAAAACAAGTCCACTTCCTCTGGGTTATGGAGAAAGAGCTTTTCCTCCTTCAGAGAATTTTAGGTGGGCTGACGTTCATAACTAACTTTTGAGTAATGGGAGTTTAGTACGTTGGCAGAAAAAAAGGAGGTGGTGGTGTTAGCCGCAGTGCTGTAAGAGGTAAGGCCTGCCAGTTTTTAAGTATGGAGATTGCAAAATTTGGGGTAAAATTTTAAGTATTAAATATCTTTAAATTGGTCTCACAATTTTATAATTGAAAAAAAATTATTGATATGTACTTGGCAGTCACTAAATCCAAAGCATCTTGTAAAACTCTACATAGTCACCCAACGTAATACTTAACAATAATTTAGAAGTAGGCTTTTGTCCCCATTTTTTGGATGACCAAACTGAGGCACGGAGAGGTCTAGCAGCTGGCTCTAGATTATGCTGTCAAGTGGCAGAACCAGGATGGAAACTCAGGAGTAGCATTGTTACATCAGTTCATTATAACACAGTGATCTTTCAAAACTTCGCAGTATTGAAAAGTACCGATAAAAAGTAATTGCTATCAGAAACAAAATATACTGACAATAAGCATCTTCAATGAACATAATATTAACAATGAAATGCTAAAAATTTTAGAGTTTTAATTTCAGTCACTCTGTGCTCTGGTCACAATAGAGTTGTAATTTATCTTATTGTGGCTATTTTGTTTCTATACTAGAAATTCATCCGGAGATTATAGTGCAAAGAGTAGCTGCTGAAATTATGGGGAAATAGAGAATAGTGAGGTTATTCTGAGGGAAGTCCACTTTAGTAGAGTAGCCAATGCTTTTCGAATGTAGGACAAGCCAGAGAGGAAGGGGGCCTAATTATGGATCCTGTTTTGGAGATCAAAAACCAGACTGCCCAGAGTTCATTCAGAGTTTTTAACCAGATAGTATCAAGGTCATTAGCAATATTTTTTGGCTCTGGTATTAAGTTTTTAAAATAAACATTGTTCATCTCTAGCCTGTTCTATGAACTACCCATTCTGAATGTTGGGAGTAACCAACATCAGGTTTGCTGCCCTCCTGACCGCAGGATCCTTTTCTGGAACCTCCCTCATGAGAAGTTTTACCTTTTGCCATGAACACTTCCCGGTGTCAGGAGCTTACCACCTCCCGAGTAAATTTGTTCCCATTTTATAGTTGGGAAAGCCTGAGACTAAATGAGGTGAAATGATAGACTGAGGTCTCTGCAGGTCAGAGGTAGGCCTTGAATCAGCCCTGATAGAACATAACATCCTGTTCAACCCCAGTCGTGCTCCAGGAATCACTCGACGCACACCCCAGCCGTTCAGCCTTTCCTTCTGATGGGGCGCCCTCAGCATACCACAGGACCCGCTAATGCACTTTCACTCTGCTGGCCTGCAGTGTCCTTGGCTTTACCATTAGAGATTCATTCCTTGTGGTATGGAGAAGACAGCATGAACGGTGGTTACTCAGTGGACTGAGGGCTGTATCCCTCCTCTGTTACTTATGTATTAGCCTTGTGATCCTGAGCAAATCACTCCGTGTCCTCATTTAAGATGAGGCCAGCAGTACCTGTCTCGAAGGGTCACTGCTGTGAAGGTTAATACTGATAACTGATGTGCACAGAGCCCTTGCAAGCGTGCCGGGTGCTGTTCTCAGTGTTCTGTATATGTCACCTCACTAATTCTCAGAACGATAGTCTGAGGTCGGAATCAGGCAGGCCCAGAGAAGTTAAATGATGTATCTGAGAGCTGGAGCTGGTACATAGACAATCAGTATAAATTAGTTCTTTTTGCTGTTCCTTTTGGGTTTTATATCCACGAGTCCTTTGCTAAAACGTGAGTGCCCTTGGGTAGGATAACACATTCACCTCCGTAAGGGTATAGTAGCTAATCCTGTGAATCAGGTTTCTTTTAGCCCCTCTGAGAAGCGGGTGCAGGTCCGATGGAGGGAAGGTGAAAAAGATGACCGCAAGCTGTAACGCGATCTGGGCAGGTAGGCTGCAACTTGAGGATGGTGTCGTGGGAGGGACCCCGGGAGTGGTGGGAGGAGTAGGGTGAGCATCACAGTGAGGCAGGAGGCATGGATACGGAAAGACAGTGGGCGCTCAATTTAAACTGGACCTTTTTGCCCCGGATGGAGGTGGTCCCTTACTTTGGCTTCACTTTTCTTTTTCTTGGATCTGGAGAAGTGAGGTCTACAAACATGCTGATAGGGAGATAGGACTTTGACCCTTTTTCTTTCTTGGTTAACCTTAAAAGAACTCTTCCTTCCACATCCTTAAAAGAAGGGAGAGAAAGAAGGGTGACATCCTGAAGCAGAACCTTCAGGGAGTGGGGTTTGGGGTCTGCTTGGTCAAGACACAAATAAGGGGCGGGACTTTGGGGCGATGGAGCCAGCAGGGATGTGAAGTCTTTTCTCCAGGGACCACGCCAGCTGTGAAGAGCCAGGGGTGAAGGGTCAGCCGGGGTTGGGGAGGGACCCTTTCTTCCTTGGGTAGAAGAAACCAGAGCAGATGAGAGCACTTAGTAGACACAGCTCTGTGGGAGACAAGGAGATGCATGACATGAGGATTTTTTAAAAATACCATTGCTTGTGCATATTTGCAATAATAAATCCCATCCTCAGACACTGTGATAAGTAAAACTTGTTTGGAGTACACAGGCCACATCATGGCTGCAGTGAAATTTGGCCACTGAGGGCTTCCTGCTGTGCTTTCTACACCTACCCACCCCATGAACTCCAGCCTCCTTACAATCCTAAAAGCAGGGGATTAGTGTTAGATATGGGTCCAGTAAAATAATATTTCTATATTTTCTATTATTTCTTTCCAAGAGAGGGGGAGGTTTGGGAGAAATGGAAGGATGTAATAGGACAATATATATGGCGATGCCTAACTTGAGTTGGTAGACTTGCCCATCTTTTCCCTCATGGGTTGAATTCAGAATGAATGAGCTCAACGTGTAAGTCTATATCAGAAAATACAAATGCTTATCGTGAATCCTAATTACACGGTTACTGTCGTGGCTTCCTGTCCAAAGGTACCTTTGCTTTCTTATTTTGTCTTTATATCATTGTTCCTTGTACTGTCAGCCGTTCAAATTTGAGGATAGACATTTCCCATTTCTGTGGATTTCAGTAATTAGAATTCTGTGGTGATTGAAATGGTTAAGACTGGAGTTACTTGGGCTTCCCTGGTGGCGCAGTGGTTGAGAGTTCGCCTGCCGATGCAGGGGACACGGGTTCGTGCCCCGGTCCGGGAAGATCCCACATGCCGCGGAGCGACTGGGCCCGTGAGCCATGGCCGCTGAGCCTGCGCGTCCGGAGCCTGTGCTCCGCAACGGGAGAGGCCCCAACAGTGAGAGGCCTGTGTACCAAAAAAAAAAAAAAAAAAAAAAAAAAAAAGACTGGAGTTACTTTAGCTAGTCCTACTTACAAAGAAAATGGAGAACTTAGGATATTGCCAGAACAAACGAGATTACCAAGATGTTAGAATGTTCTAAAAATCTTTTCTAAGAACCTCAAATGCTTATGAAAGATCTACATTCTTATGAACAATGAATGCTCTTTAGTTTTTGTATTTAATCATTAAAGTTGGAACGCTAAGAAACTCAAGAATAGGCAATTCTTTATCAATTTGCTTTTAAGTCACTTTTGAAGAATCCTGTGTGTCCTTGACCTTTTCATGAAGCTGCCTTTGCAATGCCTGGTCCTGACTTTCCCCCACACTTTTCTGTTCTGCATCTTTTCTCCACAGAACTACACAGCAAAATATTGATGTATGCTTCTCATTCATTTAGTGGACGACTTTGAAGTTGCTTCTAAAGCCCATACTTATCCTTGTGACCTGAGACGGCCTTTCTGGATGCCCAGGGCAGTGAGTGCCCTGCAGAGTCAGCTAAGGGTGACTAGGCTGGACTTCCCTCCGCCCTGTGGTCTCCAAGCTGACACTGAGCAGGTGTGGCTGCTCTTGAGACATTGAATAAACTGGGAAGAAAAGAGAAACATTGGAAAATATTTTAAAAATGCTTTTCCTTGGGAGAAAACACCCCTGAACGTGGTGCAGATAGGTGCCATAAGCTGATAGCAACACTTGAAGGCCAGTGCTGGCTGCAAGGGAAATGGAGAGAAAGGAAAGCCCAGCTTCATGCCTTACCACGAATGAGGGTTTGTGAAGGAGCCACGGGGCATCCAGATTGTCCCCCAGGGGCTCATTAAGTCCTAAGAAGGTGAGTGAAATTGGTTTAATGAATTGTTTGTTTTAGCTAGCATAGCAGTTGAAGTTGTATTTTTATGTGCATTTTGTGTGTTTTCACAGTACCGTGGGGTTCCTCCGAGAAATTGCGTGCCCTGGACATTGGTAACCATTCTAAGGGATTTAGGAACATTATTTTATCTTTCAGGTGATTACCCCGAGTTACAGTTGTTATTTTTGCTTTTCATGCTGCATTGTCAATGGCATCTGGGTTTATTTGATGCCAAGTTCATGGTCAGGAATAGAGGCCTGAATGGTTCAGACTGGTGCTGCAGGGAGTCCAGCCTGGTTTACATTGGTTCACCCTGTGGTAGGGTCCACAGAAGAGATGTAGGGAATAGGTACCCTCCCTTCTTAAAATTAAAAACAACAACAACAACAAAATCCCCTTCTTCCAAATATCTCTTTGCTCTCCCTCCTGCTGCCAGGAAACAACAATAAAAACCAGTCGGAGCTGTGGATTCAGTTTGTCATCTCTTTGCTTTTGTAACACATGTGTGGCTCTTGAGTTCCCACTCTGAAGGTTATCTCTTGCTGATTTAAAATCTGAAACAGGCTTGCTTCATAAACCCTTGAGCTAGTGAGCAGATAGCTCGGTGTGTTTGCCATCACGAGGTTGCCATGTTTGAATGCTTGGTGGAAAAAAATGCCCTGACAGGCAGAGCTTTTAAAAAGGGCACATAAACCCCATGTCCTCCTCCCTACTCTTAAGGGTCCTGAGTCAATTTGGGGCAAGCCCCTAAGTCTGTTGTTTGGTTTTGCTTTTGCTTTGAAGACATTTGTCATAGCACATTCATTAGTTCCAAAGCTTTGGGGACCGGCTCACTGCGGCCCTGCTGCGGGCACGCAGGGGCTGGTTGTGGAAGAGCCAGAGCTGTCGCCTTGGAGAAGGTCACGGACTCGGGGGAGACACACGTGTGTCCCCAATGTCAATAGAAAGTAGTGAATGGTTGACGAAGGGGATGAATGTGGCACTGCAGGAGCATAAAGGGGGGTTGTGGGAGCCCTCCTGGGAGGAGAGGTGGGGGGAACAGCACGTGCATAGTTTGGAAAAGCCAGAGTTGGGGGAAGATGGAGAAGAGGGTGTGGATCGGATGAGGCTGGAAATGTAACCAAATCACCAAAGGGTCTTTAGACCTTCGTGGGCACGTGGGCCCCACTCCCTTGGTCATAAGGAGTAAGTAGAATCTTCGAAGTTGTGGGAGGCGTGCTCAGATGGTTCAAAGCATGGGAAATTGGGCAGAAAGTGTGGGTGTGAATCCTGGCTCTGCCATGTTCTTGCTCTGTAACCTGGGCAAGTGTGTTGAGTGTCTGCTGCCGTCTCTTGCCCGGCAGTATTGGGACCATGAGGGCACCTTCCCCGAATTGTCCCAAGGGTTAAGCCATCATCATATTAAAGCCCTGGCATGGGGTAGTGCTCCTGAGGGCTGCCGGGGACCTGACTTGCCATTTAGGACCCGTACACAGGGTGGTGGGAGTGAGGGGGAGATTGGAGATGGGGATGGACCTGGTTTTCAGGGTTGTCGTGGTGGTCTGGACAGCGGTTCCCAGTGAGGTGTGCCCTGTGGGACCTTGGTCCTCTGAGCGCCTTTGGAAGTTGGGGCCACACGGTCAGGAACATCCCTGCTTCTCCACCCTGGTCTAAGGTGTGGACCCAGGCAGTGGTTGTAGGAACAGACCTGAGAGAAATTTTAGGAGGCAGTATAACCTGGGCTTGATGAAACTTTGGAAACATTATATTATCTTGTCTTCTGGACCACAGGGTTGACTCTAGTTCCCAATCATTCCAACAGGGAGATATGTAATTAAATCTCAGCTGGCTAGCCCTCCTTGCAAACTAAAAGAAAATTGCCATTTTTAGAGTTTTATGCAGGTTTCTTTTGGGGGGATGTGGACAGATAGCACGGAGATATTCGCCTTCAGTTTAAAATGAGTTGCCCTGGAAATCCATTGCACCGTACGTTGAGAAAACTCTTTTCTGAGGCACAGAAGTATTAGTCCATTCTGAACCTCTCTGAGGCAATAGAGACACTAAGTACTAAATGCCACAATGAAATGGAGGCTGCTAGCAAGGGATTATCTAGGACTTGGGTTTAGACAATTTGCAAAACAATTCAGCAAAGTCTATAAAGGCAATGGGGGAAAAGAGTATTTCTTTTTTGTGCTGCCAACCAGGTTGTCACATGGATTAGTAATTTAGATAGGAACAGCCGTGAATCACTGCTTAGAGTTTCGCATTTAATTTTATCCTGAAAGCAATTTCCCTTTCAAATTCTCGAGCTGTAGTTATCATTAATGAATCAAACGTTATGAAACCCAGAGAACTACTAATTCATTTTGAAATAAGTGCACATTTAAATCTGAAAAAGAAAGCTTAAATTTCTTTCAGTGGTGTTTAATATTTTCAAGCTGACAAAAATGTGGGGACGGCATTTCGCAGAGGTAATTTCCCAGAGTGGTGAGCGGTAGGTCCTGGGGTCTGTGTGCCTGACGTCTTGGCTGCAGCGTTGGGGGTATGAAAGTCAAGACTTCTCAGTGACCAGTGAGTGACTGGGTGTTTTCCAGGGGGGAAAGATTAAAATATATGGAAAAGGCAGCTGGTTGCAGTCAGAGCTCTCCACCCAAGCTCTCATCCCCAGTGTTTTGTGGCTTAACCCTTTCAGTCCCATCCTTTCCTGGGACGCCTGCCACCCCGCTCTATCCCTGCCTTCCTTCCCCTTATGCAGTGTTGCTTTGGGAAAAGGTCCATGCAGTCATCAGAGGTTGTTGGACGTGAGTCTGTGGAGTTCCAGCCTCTCAAACACTGAGGTCCAGCTTGTGCAGGGTGATGGCTATGAAAGGTCCCTGTGGCTACACAGGAGTGCGTGAAGATTTGGAAGCACTGAATGAGACTGAACACCAAAGGCCAGAATACTTACATTTTCAAGCCTGGAAAATGTGTTTGCGGTTTTCCCTCAAAGACACTTTAAAAAATGGTCAGAGAATCAGTGGACTGTGTCCAAAGCAATATTACCTGAACAACTACTGAAAAAGGGAAAAGGACTGCTTTTCACAGCCAACAGATTTGATTTGTTTTGGACGTGGAAAGCTTCTAGAACTTTTGTTGAGCTCTTTTTTTTTTAAAAAAAAAGACAAGATTTAGGGCTGTTTTTTACTCCTCACCTCCTACTTCCACTCCACCTTTTTTTCTTTTTGCGGTACGCGGGCCTCTCACTGTTGTGGCCTCTCCCGTTGCGGAGCACAGGCTCTGGACGCGCAGGCTCAGCGGCCATGGCTCACGGGCCCAGCCGCTCCACGGCATGTGGGATCTTCCCGGACCGGGGCACGGACCCGCGTCCCCTGCGTCGGCAAGCGGACTCTCAACCACTGCGCCCCCAGGGAAGCCCCACTCCACCTTTTTTTGAAAAGGCCTTTTGTCAGCTGATGTTCTTTTCAGGATGGTCATCTCATCTGTGATCTTGTGTGAGCCTCATTTTCCTTGTGTGTAAAATGGGGGTGATAATATTTTCCCTCCTTCCCTGTAGCAAAAATGGCTGTGAAGATGACATGAGGTCATGACTATGAAAACACCTATTAGTACCTTTCTGTAAGCACGTGAGGCAGAGAGGGACTCCGAGGCTCAGGATGCAGGAGGGAGTATTTTGTATGTAAACAGGGAGGAAAAAATTTCTACTGTTCCCGCCCCCACCCCGTTCCTTCCCCTACTTAGGACCTGAATTAGATGGTCTCGTTTCTTAGGGGAAGGAGGTGTCCTTCTAGGGACCCCGGGCCTTGTCTATCTTCCTCCAGTTCAACCAGGCAGGCGGCCACGCTGTGAAAGATGTTCCTGATCACAAATATGTACAGATCTTCCTTGGCTTACGATGGGGTTATGTCCCAATCAACCCATCGTAAGTTGAAAATGTCTTAAGTCAGAAATGCATTTAATACAGCCAACCTACCGAACACCGTAGGTTCGCCTCGCCTACCTTAAACGAGCTCAGAGCACTTCCATTAGCCCACAGCTGGGCAAAACCATTGAACACAAAGCCTATTTATTGACTATCTCATGTAACTTATTGATTACGTACTGAAAGTGAAAAACAGAAGGATCATCTGGGCACAGAATGGTTGTGAGTGTATGGTTGTTTACTCTGGGGATCGCATGCTGATGGGGAGCTGTGCTCACTGCCACTGCCCAGCATCACAAGGGAGGATCGTACTGAAAATTGCTAGCCCCCCAAAAGATCAAAATTCGAAGTACAGTTTCTACTGAACGCATATTACTTTCACACCACTGTAAAGTCAAAAAATTCTAAACCGAACCATCCTAAGCTGGGGGACGTCTGTATTTTCTCTTTCCTATTTGATGCTGCTTCTCAATCAAGAGGTTTTTGTGATTCCTCAGTTGTTCATTTCCCCCTTGGGTTAATTTCCTAGGGCTACTGTAACAGAGTCACACAAACTGGGTGGCTTAGAACAAGAGAATCTTGTTCTCTCACATTTCTGGAGGCTGGAAGTCCACATTGGAGGTGTCGGCAGGGCCATGCTCGATCTGAAACCTGTAGGAGACGATCCTTCTTTGCCTCTTCCAGCTTCTGGTGTTGCCGGCAACCCGTGGCTCGTAGATGCATCATTAATCTCTGCCTCTGTCATCACGTGGCCTTCTCTTCTCATGTGTCTCTTCTCTTCTTAAACACGCCAGTCGTGTTGGACTAAGGGTCCCTCTAATCCAGTGTGAACTCACCTTAACTGATGAATGTGCAACAACCCTATTTCCCAATAAGGCCACGTTCTGAGGTACCGGACGTTAGGATTTGAACACACCATTTTTGGAGACACAATTCAACCCATAACATCCCTGTCTCCCCCAACAACAGAGAGTTTGATGCTCATTCACGCCACAGCTTCAAGCCCATTTTCAGAGAGCAGCATGTGCCCCCTTGGAGAGGGATGCAGCTCCTGCCTCTTTCCAGAACTGCTTGCTGTGACACTGTGTCTCTAATGACTATGTCATGGAGCCCCTGGGAACATGGTCTGTGAGACTTAAGCAGCACTTTGGAAGCAACTTAGAGTTTGGATTAGCACCAAAACAGCCCTCTCATGCTCTGTTGCTGATTTCACTTAAGTCAACTAAGCCTGAAACCAAGGAGCTTAGATGGTACCGGTGGGAAGTACAAAAGTCCTCCCAGTTTTATTTGAAACAATTGATTTTATCAGAAGTACTGAAGTGGGAGTTTGAGCAAGTGCCTACCCTGTCCCATTCTGCGAGGTGAAATGAATTCGTGGTGGCTTCTGAACGGTGCGTGCAGGTGATTGGGATGCCAGGGAGCCCTAACCCTCACCGGTAATACAGGGTTGTGGCCAAGGGGCATCAGATCGCCGCACGTGGGTTAAAAAGTGCCTCCTCGGGCTTCCCTGGTGGCGCAGTGGTTGAGCATCTGCCTGCTAATGCAGGGGACACGGGTTCGAGCCCTGGTCTGGGAGGATCCCACGTGCCGCGGAGCAGCTAGGCCCGTGAGCCACAACTACTGAGCCTGCGTGTCTGGAGCTTGTGCTCCACAACAAGAGAGGCCGCGACAGTGAGAGGCCCGCGCACCGCGATGAAGAGTGGCCCCCGCTCGCTGCAACTAGAGAAAGCCCTTGCACAGAAATGAAGATCCAACATAGCCAAAAATAAATAAATAAATAAATAAATTAAAAAAAAAAAAAGTGCCTCCTCCGCCCTCCTGCACCTGGTCATTGACGTAACCTGGTGCCTGAGAAACATAGGGCTTCCACAAGTAGGACTCATACAGTAAGAAGGAAGCCAGGTCAGCCTGCATTTAGTCCTGGTTTTGCCCCAGTCTTGCCAACTGAATGTAAGCACATTTCCTATTAAAATGGGAACTCAGGTTTCTCACCTCTGTGTGAAATTTGCTGCATCATGATGTCTGCAAGGCAGTTAATAGGTGGCTGAGGGCAAGCCACCGGCAGCTCTCAAGTCACTAGTGAAGGGTGGTGGTGAGGACGGCCTCTCTCGGGCTCTGTCTCCACGAATAAGTAGATGTTAGGCTCGGACCGAGGCGTTTAAGTAAGAGCCAGGTCTGAAAGGCAGACGGTTGATTGAGGAGCTGCCGGTCTTGTTCTTGGGGTCCGGCCAGGTCCGGAAGGAGTGCTGAAGACTTGTCTGGTGGGGGCCATGGGTGGGGTCCACTTCCAGATAAAACGGAGGAGCTGCAGGAGGGCTGGGGAAGGGAGGGGGTCCCCTCAGGGTGATGGGTTGCAATAGGAGGTTGAAGGAGACAGAACTGAAGACTGTTTCCAGAGGTGGCAGTCTCTCAGGACAGGCTCCCAGTCCTGGGGTACGTGGTTGTAGGGACAGCAGGTCCAGGTGGCTTGAGGGATGGAAGGGCGGCCAGGAGTCCAGGGAGCTTCAGACCGGGCGGGCTAAGGAATCAAGAAAGGACTCAAGTGTAGGTACAGGAGCCTGGGCAGGAAGTCACGGTCGAGCCAGCAGTCAGAGGGACTTGGGTGTGGGGTCCCAGAGGGTTGTACCAAAATTACTCAGACGTCTCCACTAAGGTTAGGACTGGTCCTAGAAACTGGGGTGGATGGGTGGGTGGAGGGGAGTCCAGCTATGAGAAGAGAGGGTTGGGACAGACCATGTCTGGTACAGAGCATCCCTCTACCCAGCCCTGCTCTGGGTCTTCGCCCCGCTTCATTTATTTCAGTGGATTTAGTAACAGGATCCCAGAAATGAAGCTAAGCTCATACCCACCACCTCAGCACAGACTAGAGCTGTTTTTGCTGCTGCTGTGGTGTTTTAGTTATTTGATCATTTATAATCACGGGGCAAATGCATTATTTTGGCAAACACTATTGAATGTAGGTGTTTAAACACTTCCATGACAAATTTACTTTAAATGACTATTGATTAACAGGGCTGAGGCTGAGAGGTGTTTTGCGAAATGGTATCATCCAAAAATAGAAAGAACAAAGACCTACAGTCAGATTTCTGATTGCTGGCCAGGGCCTGGAAGTGGACTGTGGGATTATTTGCTACTTTTGTGCCCTTGTGTGATCAGAATACGGCCATGAACCATAGGCCTGGTCATTTAAAAGAAGTAACAGTGGGTTAGGAGGTGAACTACGGTAATGACGTCAGACTGCGAGGGGCGTGTTCTTACCTGCAGCTGCTCGTAAAGAAAACTCCATTTATGTGGCAGTTGGAAATTTGCTTCATTTTGCCAAGATTCAAACTAAGAGTATTCTGAGGGCCTGAAAGTTCAAAAGCAAGGCCCAGGCAAAATATATGACAGCGTTTGATATAAAAATTATTTTGGTTTTTACCATGCAGATGAAATCACTGGGACACAGTGTGTGGTGTCCTGGAGGAGACTTTGAAATCAGAAATTTGGTGATTTGGGTTTTTATTGTGACTCCGCTTTGGGCTTATCATTTAATATCCTTAAGTCTCGGTTTTCTCATCAGCAAAATAGAAGAATTTCTACCCTCTCTTCCTCTTACAGTGTTGGGGGTTATCCAACGAGTAATCCACAAAACAGTGTTTGAAAACTGACTTAATTATACAACCGGTAAGTAGGAGTTATCAGCATAAAGGTAAAAAGTCAGATTCTCTCTCTTTTATGCCTGTTTCCCTGCATCTATTTTAATTATATTCACTCCAGAGTTTTGATTGAAAAAATGCTGGTTTTTCCTTGTTTTACTACTAAAATAATTTAAAATGCTATCCTGAGTAATAGCACTCTATCTAGATGAGGGCTGTTCAAAGAGGGAGAATTGTGCTGAAGGATGTTTGTAAATAATGTTTAGGTGACACTATTGTGATAATTATGGCTTTTTAAACATGAGTTTTATAATAAGTCCTCAATTTTCCTGTCACTTTTTTTCTTCCTGGGCTTTCCCACTGAAGCATATTTGTTCCGTAGAGAGAGCTGTTGAGGGAACTAAATCCTGAGAGAGCTCAATAGCCCTTTGAATCCACTTTTCATTTTCTGTGGCTAATTTTGCGGGCCCTCAAGAGGACAGAGTATGCCCCCCTTCCCCGCTGCTAGTAAGGGCAGGAGGAGGGAGGTGTAGCAAATCCCCAGACGCTCAGTTTCCGGCACCAATGAATCCCTGGATCAGAGTGACCTTGAAAGCTATGTTCAGTGGCCAGAAGGCCCCGAGCGATGATATTTGTGTGGGATCTGAGTCCCAAGGGTAACACCCCACCTCACCCATCCCTTCTGAGCCGGTACTTGAGACGCTGCTGAGCAGGAGGCAGCATGAATGAAGAGGATCCTCCTGCAGATACATAAAGCACCTTCAGGGGGTTTTGCAATAAACTCTTGGGACCCCCAGGCTTTGTAGCTTTCCCAGGAGAGGAACCCGATGTGTATTTCACCATGATGCTCACCAGCTTCCATGTGTTTTCCAGCTTTTAGTTGTTAGCAGTCTCAAACATCAGCTTCGTTATCTTTTTACTCACCAGCTCAATCGGAATCTAATGTCAGATGAGTCAGTAAATTTTGTTAATGGATCTTTGCAAGCTTTTAGAGTTGCAATTGGAGGAGCCCTTGGAAGTCATCTTGACCAGCCCTCTCACCTTACAGATGAGAACCCTGAGACCCAGAGAAACTGAGTGACGGGTCCAGGTTGTACAGCAAGTTAGTGGCGGGGTCAGGACAAGGACCCAGGGCTCTTTAACTATCTGGAAGCATTGCGTGGTCCTATAAAGTATGGAGTAAGGCGTCCTTAGCAGGTGTACCCACTTTTAATTTAGCCAGGTTATCTGGAGGCTATGATATCGCCAAAGTAATGTATCCCATGGATTAGAACATCCTAATTTTATTAACATGTTTATTGTTAACTCCTGGTAAACCAGAATTCCCTTATGATGCTACCCTTTTTGAACAACTTAACAAAGTTTATTGGTTCATTTTTCTGAAACAGTGACCCAAACTGACTCTTAGATGTCTGGGAATCTTGCTGTCCTTAGAATCAGTCCAAATATTGGTTGTAAGTGTATATAGGGTTATAGTTTCAGAGCATGGATTTGGCATGAACACAAGCCACAAAATGTATTCCAGCACCGCCCTCCCCCCTTCTCCCCACCACATTAGCTTATTTAAAATATAGTATTCTGGTTGTTTGAATTCTTCCGCATGACCTTTACAAGCCCTATTCACTGTTTTATTTTACAGTTTTGGGGACTGAGACAATGAATTATCTTAGTCCAGGAAAACCATGTAACTTGCTGATATTATACCAGTTGCATTGTGATGCGGCACTGATTTTTTTTTTTCCTTCACTACCATTTTCACTTCAGATTGCACATAGACACGGGCAATGATATCTGCTTGGCTTGTTTATTTTCTCCCATTGTTAAAGTGCCTATGACTCAACACTGGGTTCTTTTCTTCTCCATGATGTTCAAGTGAGAGGAGGGGATGGCACATCCCAGGCATCAAGGGAAGTGTGCCCATCGTATTAGAATGTCCTTCGTGTAGGAAGCCTTGCCCACTCCTTTCTGATTACCCAGCTGCGACACACCACACGCCAGGGGACCACAGACTAAGGCTCTAAATACCACCCTGTCAGCCCTCTCTAGTTCCCTCACTTGAGAGCAAGAGAGGAGGGAACCATGGAAAATCACTGAGAGGACGGTTTCCTATGTATTCTACATAGATTGTTTCAAACATGGAGGATGGGGATGTCACCTATTATAAATTTTTCTTGAGCCAGTTACTGGTATGTGTAGGTCTTAGCAAGTTAAGATTGTTTTGCTCTTTTAAAACTGAGAGCTGTCATTTCCACACCCCCTCGCCCATATACTTCCTTGTGTGACTAATCTCTCAGGTAGTTGTGACGTCGTAGTCTGTAAAATGAATTGCTGCCTCGGTGCCTTGCTGCTTCTGCTGGACCATAGGGAAGGGGGCTGACCTGAGACAGGGTGACCAGCAGGGATAATAGAACTGGAAGTTTCCACTTGGCATCTGTTGGCTGAGGAACAGAGAGAATGATTGGGGCAGAGTTGAAATACTTCTTTTTTTTTTTTTTTTTTTTTTTTTTTTTTTTTTTGCGTTACATGGGCCTCTCACTGTTGTGGCCTCTCCCGTTGCGGAGCACAGGCTCCGGACGCACAGGCTCAACAGCCATGGCTCACGGGCCCAGCCGCTCCGCGGCACGTGGGATCCTCCCAGACCGGGGCACGAACCCGTGTCCCCTGCATCGGCAGGCGGACTCTCAACCACTGCGCCACCAGGGAAGCCCTGAAATACTTCTTGTTAACAGTATGGTGAGAGCCTGGAAAAGAGGATAATATTGCAGGCATCGCCATATCTGGGGAGGCAACAGGAGCGGCCGAAAGGAGTGGGGCTTGGAGTTATGAGATCGGGTTTAAATTCAGCCCCGTCCCAGACGTGGAACCTGGTTAAGTCATGCAACCTTGAGCCTCAGTTTCAACTGAAAAGCGACTGTGGTGGGCAGAGGGAATAGGCATAGTGGTGATGCTGGTGACGTTTGCCTTACTCTGTGACAGGCTGAATATTGGTCCCCAAAGATGTCCTTGTTCTAATCCCTGGAACTGTTGAATGTTACCTTACGTGGCAAAAGGGACTCTGCAGAGGTGATTAAGGATCTGGAAATGGAAAGGTTATCCTGGATTATCCGAGTGGATCCAGTGTAATCACAGGGTTCTTCCTTATAAGAGGGAGACAGAAGATACGAGGAAGGGGCCCTGAGCCTAGGAATGCAGGTGGTCTCTAGAAGCTGAAAAAGCCAAGGACACAGATTCTCCCCTGAGAGCCTCCAGAAGGAGCCAGCCATGCCCATACCCTACTTTAGCCAAGGGAGACTGATTTTGGACATCTGGCCTCAAGAACTATAAAAATAACTCATGTTGTTTAAGCCACTAAACTTATGATAATTTGTCACACACAGCAGCAATAGGAAACGAATACACTTACGTTACCTACCTCATAGTTCTTGTAATGGTGAAATGTGACCTTGTATTTCTATATTTGCAAATCTCAAAGTGCTACATAGACGTTAGTACTTTTAAAATGAATTTTTGTATTCATCTGGATTTCCAGGTTAAGTTGGTTAAGGTAGGTCAGGAAGACCCAGAGAACAAGAATCAAGACTTCTCAGTTATGCAGTGAACAAACGGTGTCTGAAAAAGTAAATCCATGTTATCAAATAATTCTTAATTGTGAAATTGTTCATGGTCATTAACACCCGTGAATCACTTTTTAGGTGAACGTCTGGGTGTGCGCCTCACTTTCTGCACCTGTGCGTCTCAACCTTGAATGTTTATTAGAGTCACTGGGAAAGCTTTGAAAAGTCCAATGTCCAGGCCACACCCCAGGATGATTAAATTGGAACCTCTGCAGGTAGAACCTGAATGTGGGTGATTGTTAAGGCTCCGCAGGTGATTTCAGCAGGCAGTCCAGGCTGAGATCCACTGCAGAGGTGCTGTGTTTGCTGAGCAAGATTTTAAATCAGTTCTCTTTGAAGCCTGATGTAGCTAGATGTTCTTTTGAGTTTGGGGGAAAATGCTGTGCCGAGGACTCGCTGTTATATCTTTCAGTGATATTAACACATCAGTTTATGAGCTGTGGTGTGCTTCCAGTAGGAAATACAAAAGTATTAGCCAACACTCCTGAGAAGTTCAGCAGACAGATTGGTGTGCGCTGATGGCAAACACAATATCAACAAGTACTTTTCTCCTCATCTCGCCCAAGGGTTTTTAAAAGCAATGGCTGCGGGGAGAAAAAGAAGACGCTGAGGCTTTCTCCTCAAATGGTCGAGCCCTTGAATGCTGATAAATACTGTTTTACTTGGACTGTATGTCCTATGTCTCCCGTCTGAAGGAGAAAATAATCATTTTGAAATTTCTTCCTTTGGAGCCATGTAGTCAGAAGCTGTGAAAGCGTTGACAGTTGCCATCGCTGTCTCCCTGTGTTCCTGGCTGCCGTGAGCTGTCATGTGCTTCCAGGCGTCTCTGGGGCCCCTGTCACTGAGGGCATCCCGGCCTTGACGGCTGGTGACATTATCTGCCTTATGTATGTCACAGGGAGGTTATTACAGATAAAATTATTTTTATAAATCACAAGGTGCTGTACATTGTTGCTATTGTATTTTGAGCGTGCAGTCTGCCATGAAGTTATAAAGATGATAGAAAGCCTGTAGCATAAGCTCATTCTGTTCATGATAAGAACGGATGGGGTCCCTTATTTTCTAGGGTCCTAAGTGACCAAGTAGAAGCACTGGCTCTAGTACCTGTGAAAGTCATGTGATTTCTTACTGGTCATTTAACCAGTTGGGTTTAATTTTCTCATCTAAATGGAAACACTAATGCTTGACTGCTTAATGCTGCCCTAGGTGAATTTGGGTGTCCAGACAGTAGGGTGGTACTTCAGTGTACCTCTGTATTACATTGTCTCAGTTTAGATCTTGGCTCTGAAACTTACTGTCTGGGGGATACTCAGGAAGCGATTTAACCTCTCTGTACCTCAGTTTTGGCATCTGTAAAATGGGCAAATAAGATACCTGAGAAGGCTGCCGTAAGGATTGGCTAAGGCATGTAGAAAACCTGGCACCCATCCTGGGTGTGTCACCATGGCCTACATCCTTACCCTTGTATCTGGGGCAGCTCAGGAGCATGGGTTAGTGTTTTCTCCTCTTTTCCTTCCTCCTTCCTTCTGTGCCTTCAATAAATATTTATTGGACACCTACTACTTTTAGGAACTATACCATGGATACAATGTTTATGCAAAGCAGGCGCTCTTTTCCAGAGCTTTAATGGTTTGAAAGTTTGATTTAAAATGTTGATACAGGGCTTCCCTGGTGGCGCAGTGGTTGAGAGTCCGCCTGCCGATGCAGGGGACACGGGTTCGTGCCCCGGTCCAGGAGGATCCCACATGCCGCAGAGCGGCTAGGCCCGTGAGCCATGGCCGCTGAGCCTGCGCGTCCGGAGCCTGTGCTCCGCAACGGGAGAGGCCACAACAGTGAGAGGCCCGCATACCGCCAAAAAAAAAAAAAATGATGGTACAAAGTGGTGATGGGGTAGGATTGGGTGAGTAAAACCTGTTTGTTTCTGATAGACCTGAAATGTAAGACTTCAAATGGTTTATCTGCACCAACCAGAGTAAGGTCCTAAGATGTTTCTTGTAATTACGGGTATCAGTTGATGGACCTAGGGACCAGGGCAGAGGAAGGTTGTTGGAATGATGCTCCAAGTGGTCCCCTGGGGAGAGGACGTGGTTCTCTGATCCGATTGGCCGTATGGTCAATCATGTGTCAGAGCAAACATGGTGATTGGGCATTTCCGTTTGCCTGGTGCTGTGCCAGCTCTTGAAGGTCCATGGTCCCTCGTCCAGATGGAGCTCTCTGAGCACTAGGAGATTTCACAGTTGAGGGGTGGGGTACTTACAGTGTGGATGCCAGGTAGGAGCTTTAGGAAGCTTTCACCAGATCCCTGAGCTCAAAGAAGCATTTGGGTATTTTATGGTTCATGAAATTGTTTATTTTTTAACTTAGTTTTTGGGTACCATTCACAAACAGGTTTCCCTTACTGTCGTGAATTTATACCTTTTTCATAGAAAATTTTCCAAAATGAACTCCTCTTTTCCCAAGATTTCTCTTAGGATGAATTTCTTGTGCTCTAATCAAGTCTATGTAGCTTGACCCTGCTTTTCAGCCACTTAGGTTTCATTAGTGATTAGAGCTATTAATCAAGTTTGGTGGTGATCATAATAACCGTTTGTGTTATTTTCAACTCTACTTTTCCAGACTAGAAAAGAGAATTATTTTAAGGACATAGAAAAATTCTAGAGAGTGCTCAGAGAAATTTTGTGCTTTCACCAATCCCACTTGGAATTGCCTATGAAAAATGGTAATGAGAATGATAATGATGGTAATATTTGCGATGATTGCACTTTGCTTTCGGGTGGTTATTCTATGCCAGACAAAGTCCTGAGGGCTTTGCACGCATACTCTCATTTTATCACCCAGCAGTTGTATGAGGTCGTGCTTTCTTGGCTTTCACTTTTTACGGAGGAGGGGCACTGAGGCACAGCAGGGTTGGATACATTGTCCAAGTTCAAATGTCCCATCAGTGAAAGGTCTACCATTTTATTTCCAAATGAGTCTGACTCAAACTTGCTTTCCACACTACTTTATTATCTCCTTGGGCAAAATGCACAGTTAGGAGGTTGGGTGAGAAGAGCCTCTGAAGGAGACAGGAAGGATATATTAGCTAATTCACCCCAATAGGTCCCTGACAGGTTTGGATGAGGAAGCATCATATTTATCTTGGAGTTAGGGACACTGAGCTGCTGAGAAACTGCGGATTGCCTAAGGTCATAAAGTAAATCATTGATAGAACTTAATCCAGAAGCTGGCTCCTCCTCCACCTCATTCGATGGAGAGTCAGTTTACACAATTGCACAACCTACAGCAATTCAATTGCATGGATGACAGAGAGATCCATTATGTTTTGGATCATCTGAAATCAGAGGTTTAAGAATTTTCAATTTGGATTCAATTCTAAAACTTCTTTTTTCTTCCTATTTTAGAATACTGCACAGGCTCTGGAGTCTACTCAGAGGTCGCTTTGGGCAGCTACTTCTTAAACCCAGCAACGAATCCTTCCTTTGTGTGGCTGTTGGGAGGAGTGGGTGCTAAGGGTGCCTGGAACTTTGTGGGTATTTGCTATAATTGCTCAGTGATTGGTCACTTAGTCTGCATTTGAACTAACTTTGGAAGAGAGAGCAGGGCTCTCAGAACTGTAATCATGGGACTAGGGGAGTTCTTCAGGGTCAACTTCACGGTAGCAGGAATGGAAACTCTGCTATACCACGTAGCAGTTGCATCTCAGTTTTTGTGTGTTGGGCACTAGAGACCACCAACTTTGGACAAGGGACTTAGTACTTAGGTTATGAGCTATTGACCCCCCCTGGGCAGGACTCCCCTCCAAAGACTTGGCTTCCAAGTCCTAGTGGATCAGCAGCTCACAGTGAGGGGAGGTAAGGAAAGCTCATGGCCACCTCCAGGCTCCCCTTGCAGGCTCTTCCCTGGACTGGACTCTAGGATCTCCATCGGCTAACAAGGGTGTGCTGGACATTCTCCCATCTTCCCAGACCTTCTTGGGCTCCATCACCCTGCCTTCCTTGCCCTCTGGCTTCAGGTTGGGTTGTGCCACTGGCAGGAGATGGAAGGACAAGAGAAGAGAGAAGTCAAAGCACATCCCTGTTTCCTCCTTCCCTGAGCCCCATCTCCCTCCTTCTCTCTCAGCTCCTCCTGGTAGACTACATGACTACTTGTACTGATTCTGGTGACAGCTCCCTTCTTTTGCCCTTCAGCCCTGGAGGTGGTGGGGTCTTCCACTGTTGCTAACCCCTGGGGGTCTTGATAGGACTCTCAACCCTGCACAGCCCCGGAGACAGTCCCTTCCTTAACTCTCTTCAAATACTCCTTAGGAAAATGCAGCTGACATTTGAGCACAGGCTTGAAGGAGGTGAGGAGGAAAGATACATCCGTAACTGAGAGAAGAGATTCCAGGGAGAGGGAAGGTCAGGCCTGGAGCAGGGGCAGCAGGGGTGGGCAAGCGGAGGGGGGGGCCCTGGTATACAGTGGGGTCAGATGGTGCGGGGCCCTGTGGGCCATTGCAAGAACTTTGGTTGGGTTTTGTTTTTGTTTTTGTTTTTGTTTTTGCGGTACGCGGGCCTCTCACTGCTGTGGCCTCTCCCGTTGCGGAGCACAGGCTCCGGACGCGCAGGCTCAGCGGCCATGGCTCACGGGCCCAGCCGCTCGGCGGCATGTGGGATCTTCCCGGACCGGGGCACAAACCCGCGCCCCCTGCATCGGCAGGGGGACTCAACCACTGCGCCACCAGGGAAGCCCAGAACTTTGGTTTTACTTCTTGTGACACGAGTGGCTCTTGTAGGGCTTACAGAAGGCGGTTATCGCAGCCTGCTCTGACTTGTGTAGTCACTCCATCACTCTGGGTGCAGTACCGAGAGTAGACGGTAGGGGCATGAGAAGGGGACAGGGAGCCCCTCGAGATAGTGCCAGTGTGCCTGGTGAGAGGGGTGGTGGCTTGGACCAAGGTGGGGGCAGTGGAGTAGAGAGAAGTAGATTTAGGAAATTTTTTTAAAAGGTGAAGCTGATGGGGTAGATGGAATATGAGGTGTGACAGAGAGAGGTGACCCAGAGGCTGCTGAGGGTTTTGGCTTGAGCTTTTGGAAGGATGCAGTTGCCAGTAGCTGAGATGGAGAGGACTGTGGGGACAGCATGTTTGGGGGTGGGTTGGGGGAGGGGACCAAGAATTCCATTCTGGACCTGTTAACTGAGAGAAGTCTATGAGAAATCCCAGTGGTGATTTCAGATGTGTGACTGTTGTCAATGTTTGAATGGTAGTTTTTAGTTTCAAATTATATCACCCTTGGTGGCTGGCTTTCTCTGAGGTGAGTTTTAGGAAAAAGAAATATTTACAACCGTGGCTGTAGTGATTTTGAGAGTAAGCCTCAAGGCAGAATATGCAATGCCTATATTTTCCATTGATGCAAAACCGTCTTTGCATACTTAACAGATTCAGGACACTTGTGGGAATTTATTCTGAGCCAAGAGGCTTTGGGCACTGTTTTACCAGCCTAGCTATAACAACACCAAACCTTTTTAGAGCAGGGCTGCGTGTTATGGCATCATGCAATGAGGGTTTCAAGCCAGCCACAAAAGCAGACCTCATGCAAATTGAAAGCGCACATTTAGCAAAGCCCCAGTTTGCTGGTGTGTTAAAGCTTTGCTGCCCTTTTAGGTATGTTTTTGCTTTTCAGTGTTATTCTGGTATCTTTTCCTTGTGCTTTTCTCTCCAAGTTTTTATTTCCGGAAGTTCTGTTTTCTTGTTGGCCGTGTCACTGTTGCTCCCAAATTGAAGTTAGGCTATGAGTTGGGGAAAGAATACCAGTGTTTCTTGAGCACCTATTATATGCTGGCCATTGGATACCTTCCTAACCCATTTAATCCTCAAAACAATATGTGGAGATAGCTATGGCTGTTCCTCCTTAACAGATGAGGAAGCTGAAATCAGTGAGGGTAAATGACATGCAGAAGGCCTGAAGCTAATTGGTCACAAGAGTTGGATTTCCAGTTCCAATTAATGAGTTTCCAAGGTCCCAGGGCTTCAACTCTGTCCAAGCAGAGTTCTCTCTTCTGGCACTTTAGTGCTTCTGGACATCAGTTCATTCACTGCTTTGTCTGGCTTCCTACTGATGAAGAAGAGGTGAGCAGTAGTAATATTTCTGTGCCTCATGCTTCTTTCATAAATGTGTCTACAAGTTTACCGGGACGTATGGTGCATGCCTGCTGTGTGCTCGGTGTTGGTGGGAGGTGGCAAGTCCTCAGGGGGCTTCCACTCCAGCCAACGTTATGTAAGGAATTACATGGGAGAAGTGTGGGGGGCAAAGGAAGGAGCCCTGCTCTGTGTGTGTGCATCTGTGTTTTGGGACCACCTTTCACCCCACCTCAAACTCTAAGCCGAAGAGTTGTCCAGCCAAGGAGATAGAAAAAAGGCTCTTTGCAGCAGAAACAGCACCAACCAAGGCCTGAGGTCGGGCCGAGATTGGATTAGATGAGATTGCACACATGCAGTGGGTAGAGGGGGAGAAGGGGGCCTGCAATAGATAGAAGTGGTCCACTCTTTGGTACTAACTGACTCTTGTACTTTTGTCTTTTTTTTTTTTAACATCTTTATTGGAGTATAATTGCTTTACAATGTTGTGTTAGTTTCTGCTGTACAACAAAGTGAATCAGCTATATGCATACATATATCCCCATGTCCCCTCCCTCTTGTGTCTCCCTCCCACCCTCCCTATCCCACCCCTCTAGGTAGTCACAAAGCACCGAGCTGATCTTCCTGTGCTATGCACCTGCTTCCCACTAGCTAGCTATTTTACATTTGGTAGTGTATATATGTCATTGCCACTCTCTCACGTCGTCCCAGCTTACCCTTCCACCTCCCTGTGTCCTCAAGTCCATTCTCTACATCTGTATCTTTATTCCTGTCCTGCCCCTAGGTTCATCAGAACCTTTTTTTTTTTAGATTTCATATATATGTTTTAGCATACGATACTTGTTTTTCTTTTTCTGACTTACTTCACTCTGTATGACAGACTCTAGGTCCATCCACCTCACTACAGATAACTTAATTTCGTTTCTTTTTATGGCTGAGTAATATTCCACTATATGTATATGTGCCACATCTTCTTTATCCATTCATCTGTCAGTGGACACTTAGGTTGCTTCCATGTCCTGGCTATTGTAAATAGTGCTGCAGTGAACATTGTGGTAAATGACTCTTTTTGAATTATGTTTTTCTCTAGGTATATGCGCAGTAGTGGGATTGCTGGGTCATATGGTAGTTCTATTTTTAGTTTTTGAAGGAACCTCCATACTGTTCTCCATAGTGTCTGTATCAATTTACATTCCCACCAACAGTGCAAGAGGGTTCCCTTTTCTCCCCACCCTCTCCAGCATTGTTTGTAGAATTTTTGGTGATGGCCATTCTGACTGGTATGAGGTGATACCTCATTGTAGTTTTGATTTGCATTTCTATAATGATCAGTGATGTTGAGCATCCTTTCACGTGTTTGTTGGCAATCTGTATATCTTTGGAGAAACGTCTATTTAGGTCTTCTGCCCATTTTTGGATTGGGTTGTTTGTTTTTTTCATATTGAGCTGCATGAGCGGCTTGTATGTTTTGGACATTAATCCTTTGTCAGTTGCTTCATTTGCAATTATTTTCTCCCATTATGAGGGTTGTCTTTTCGTCTTGTTTATGCTTTCCTTTTGTGCAAAAGCTTTTAAGTTTTAGGTCCCATTTGTTTATCTTTGTTTTTATTTCCATTTCTCTAGGAGGTGGGTCCAAAAGGATCTTGCTGTGATTTATGTCATAGAGTGTTCTGCCTATGTTTTCCTCTAAGAGTTTGATAGTGTCTGGCTTTACATTTAGGTCTTTAATCCATTTTGAGTTTATTTTTGTGTATGGTGTTAGGGAGTGTTCTAATTTCATTCTTTTACATGTAGCTGTCCAGTTTTCCCAGCACTACTTATTGTCTTTTCTCCATTGTATACTCTTGCCTCTTTTATCAAAGATAAGGTGACCATATGTGCGTGGGTTTATCTCTGGGCTTTCTATCCTGTTCCATTGATCTAAATTTCTGTTTTGTGCCAGTACCATACTGTCTTGATTACCGTAGCTTTGTAGTATAGTCTGAAGTCTGAGAGCCTGATTCCTCCAGCTTCATTTTTCCTTCTCAGAATTGCTTTGGCTATTCGGGGTCTTTTGTGTTTCCATACAAATTGTGCAATTTTTTGTTCTAGTTCTGTGAAAAATGCCACTGGTAGTTTGATAGGGATTGCATTGAATCTGTAGATTGCTTTGGGTAGTATAGTGATTTTCACAATATTGGTTCTTCCAATCCAAGAACATAGTATATCTCTCTATCTGTTTGTATCATCTGCAATTTCTTTTATCAGTGTCTTAGAGTTTTCTGCATATAGGTCTTTTGTCTCCTTAGGTAGGTTTATTCCTAGGTATTTTATTCTTTTTGTTGCAGTGGTAAATGGGAGTGTTTCCTTAATTTCACTTTCAGATTTTTCATCATTAGCAAGAGATTGCTGTGCATTAACTTTGTATCCTGCTACTCTACCAAATTCATTGATTAGCTCTAGTAGTTTTCTGGTAGCATCTTTAGGATTCTCTATGTATAGTATCATGTCATCTGCAAACAGTTACAGTCTTACTTCTTCTTTTCTGATTTGAATTCCTTTTATTTCTTTTTCTTCTCTGATTGCTGTGCCTAAAACTTCCAAAACTGTGTTGAATAATAGTGGTGAGAATGGGCAACCTTGTCTTGTTTCTGATCTTAGATGAAATGATTTCAGTTTTTCACCATTGAAAATGATGTTGGCTGTGGGTTTGTCATATATGACCTTTATTATGTTGAGGTAGGTTCCTTCTCTGCCTACTTTCTGGAGAGTTTTTATCATAAATGGTGTTGAATTTTGTCAAGGTGTTCCTGCATCTATTGAGATGATCATATGGTTTTTCTACTTCAATTTGTTAATATGGTGAATCACATTGATTGATTTGTGTATATTGAAGAATCCTTGCATTCCTGGGATAAACCCCACTTGATCATGTTGTATGATCCTTTTAATGTGCTGTTGGATTCTGTTTGCTAGTATTTTGTTGAAGATTTTTCCATCTATGTTCATCAGAGATATTGACCTGTAGTTTTCTTTTTTTGTGACATCTTTGGTTTTGGTATCAGGGTGCTGGTGGCCTTGTAGAATGAGTTTGGGAGTGCTCCTCCCACTACTATATTTTGGAAGAGTTTGAGAAGGATAGGTGTTAGCTCTTCTCTAAATGTTAGAATTTGCCTGTGAAGCCATTTGGTCCTGGGCTTTTGTTTCTTGGAAGATTTTTTTTTTTTTTTTGCGGTATGTGGGCCTCTCACTGTTGTGGCCTCTCCCATTGCGGAGCACAGGCTCCGGACGCGCAGGCTCAGCGGCCATGGCTCACGGGCCCAGCAGCTCCGCGGCACGTGGGATCTTCCCGGACCGGGGCACGAACCCGCGTCCCCTGCATCGGCAGGCGGACTCCCAACCACTGCGCCACCAGGGAAGCCCTTGTTGGAAGATTTTTAATCACAGTTTCAATTTCAGTGCTTGTGATTGGTCTGTTTATGTTTTCTATTTCTTCCTGGCTCAGTTTTGAAAGGTTGTGCTTTTCTAAGAATTTGTCCATTTCTTCCAGGTTGTCCATTTTATTGGCATAGAGTTGCTTGTAGTAATCTCTCATGATCTTTTGTATTCCTGCAGTGTCAGTTGTTACTTCTCCTTTGCATTTCTAAATCTGTTGATTTGAATCTTCTCCCTTTTTTTCTTGATGAGTCTGGCTAATGGTTTACCAATTTTGTTTATCTTCTCAAAGAACCAACTTTTAGTTTTATTGATCTTTTCTATTGTTTCCTTCATTTCTTTTTTATTTATTTCTGATCTGATCTTTATGATTTCTTTCCTTCTGATAACTTTGGGATTTTTTGTTTTTCTGTCTCTAATTGCTTTAGGTGTAAGGTTAGGTTGTTTATTTGAGATGTTTTTTGTTTCTTGAGGTGGGATTGTATTGCTGTAAACTTCCCTCTTAGGACTGCTTTTGCTGCATCCCATAGGTTTTGGGTTGTTGTGTTTTCATTGTCATTAGTTTCTAGGTATGTTTTGATATCCTCTTTGATTTCTTCAGTGATCTCTTGGTTATTTAGTAGCGTATTTTTTAGCCTCCATGTGTTTGTATATTTTACAGTTTTTTTCCTGTAATTGATATCTAGTCTCATAGTATTGTGATCGGAAAAGATACTTGATAAAATTTCAATATTCTTAAATTTACCAAGGCTTGATTTGTGACCCAAGATATGATCTATCCTGGAGAATGTTCCATGAGCACTTGAGAAGAAAGTGTATTCTGTGGTTTTTGGATGGAATGTCCTATAAATATCAATTAAGTCCATCTTGTTTAATGTATCATTTAAAACTTGTGTTTCCGTATTTATTTTCATTTGGATGATCTGTCCATTGGTGAAAGTGGGGTGTTAAAGTCCCCTACTATGATTGTGTTACTGTCGATTTCCCCTTTTATGGCTGTCAGCATTTGCCTTACGTATTGAGGTGCTCCTGTGTTGGGTGCATAAATATTTACAATTGTTATATCTTCTTGGCTTCATCCCTTGATCATTGTGTAGCGTCCTTCTTTGTTTCTTGTAATAGTCTTTATTTTAAAGTCTATTTTGTCTGATATGAGAATTGCTACTCCAGCTTTCTTTTGATTTCCATTTGCATGGAATATCTTTTTCCGTTCCCTCACTTTCAGCCTGTATGTATCCCTAGATCTGAAGTGGGTCTCTTGTAGACAGCATATATACGGGTTTTGTTTTGTATCCATTTAGCCAGTCTATGTCTTTTCGTTGGAGCATTTAATCCATTTACATTTAAGGTAATTATCGATATGTATGCTCCTATTACCATTTTCTTAATTGTTTTGGGTTTGTTTTATAGGTCTTTTCCTTCTCTATTGTTTCCTGCCTAGAGAAGTTTGTTTAGCATTTGTTGTAAAGCTGGTTTGGTGGTGCTGAATTCTCTTAACTTTTGCTAGTCTGTAAAGGTTTTAATTTGTTGAGATCCTTGCTGGGTAGAGTAATCTTGGTTGTAGGTTTTTCCCTTTCATCACTTTAAATATGTCCTGCCACTCCCTTCTGGCTTGCAGAGTTTCTGCTAAACGATCAGCTGTTAACCTTATGGGGATTCCCTTGTATGCTATTTGTTGCTTTTCCCTTGCTGCTTTTAATATTTTGTCTTTGTATTTAATTTTTGATAGTTTGATTAATATGTGTCTCAGCATGTTTCTCTTCGGGTTAATCCTATGTGGTACTCTCTGCGCTTCCTGGACTTGATTGACTATTTCCTTTCCCATATTAGGGAAGTTTTTGACTATAATCTCTTCAATATTTTCTCAGACCCTTTCTTTTTCTTTTCTTCTTCTGGGACCCCTATAATTCGAATGTTGGTGTGTTTAATGTTACCCCAGTGGTCTTGGAGGCTGTCCTCAATTCTTTTCATTCTTTTTTCTTTATTTTGCTCTCTGGCAGTTATTTTCACCATTTTATATTCCAGCTCACTTATCCATTCTTCTGCCTCAGTTATTCTGCTATTGATTCCTTCTAGAGTATTTTTAATTTCAGTTATTGTATTGTCCATCACTGTTTATTTGCTCTTTAGTTCTTCTAGATCCTTGTTAAACGTTTCTTATACTTTCTCCATTCTGTTTCAGAGATTTTGGATCGTCTTTGCTATCATTACTCTGTATTATTTTTCAGGTAGGTTGCCTATTTCTTCTTCATTTATTTGGTCTTGTAGGTTTTTACCTTGCTCCTTTGTCTGTAACATATTTTTTTGTCATTTCTTTTTTTTTTTTTTGATGGGTGGGTCTGTATTCCTGTCTTACTGGTTGCTTGGCCTGAGGTGTTCAGCATTGGAGTTTGCAGGCAGTTGGATAGAGCTGGGTCTTGGTGCTGAGATGAGGACCTCCAGGAGACCTCACTCTGATTAATATTCCCTGGGGTCTGAGGTTCTCTGTTAGTCCAGCGGTTTGGACTCAGAGCTTCCACCACAGGTGCTCAGGCCTGACCTCTGGCCTGGGAATCAATATCCCACAAGCTGCGTGACGCGGCAAAAAGAGAAAGAAAGAAAGAAAGAAAGAGAAAGAAAGAAAGAGAAAGAAGGAAAGAAAGACGAAGGAAGGAAGGAGTACAATATCAAAGAATAAAAAACAGAATAAAATTCGAAAGATAAAAAATATATTAGGAAAAATAAAAGTATAATTGAAACAACTGGTCACTGTGGGTTCCTCCCATCCCCTTAGGTGTCTGTGTTCCCCCACCAGTGCCTGGTAGGTGCCCTAGTTGTGCGGAGACGTGAATTCTGTGTCCTCCTAGTCCGCCATCTTGACTCTACCCTCCTTTTGACTTTTTCATTTCATGATATTGTAGCCACTTTCCAAAATAATCTTTGAGGATTTTTTTTTTTTTTAAGTTTAGGAAGAAGCCAAGGACAAGAGCCAGCATGGCTGGACTGAGACTCATGAAATTGTGTGTTGGCTAAATTTTTGAGCGAGCTTACAGTCAGGTCCACCACATGCAAATGATTATTAGGAGATGGTTTTAATTGGGAGCAATGTCAGCCCAGCTACCTCTCTTATGAAGACAGTTTCTCGAAGAGTGGAGAGTGCTTTAGAGGGTAGTCACCTAAACTGGGCAACGTCCAAAAGTACAAATGAATATATCTACCCATGTGAGATGAGATGATAGAAAAACTCCCAAAATCTATTGTAAGGGAAGAAACTTTTGTGACTATAAACGTCAAATTTCAGCACCTAATTAGATGAAAGGTGGATGTTTTCTAGCACAAAAGCCTCTGCATGGCCCAGTCAGTTTGAGTGGCGGCCTGAATGGCATGCACTGTATGCCTAGCTGGTGTGGGGCCGATGTGCGAACTTGGCAACAGATCTGGCACTCTGAGCCATCATCATTGTTTAACGGAGTTTTATCTTACCTCCCTAGCCTTTCCCTTCTTCTAGAGCACAGCCAAAGCTGTCACGTCTATAAATGAATAAGAAAATCGTCTTAACCCAGCTTCTCTCCTAGCATAAATATCCTATAGTGTTACCAACATTTTTCTACCCTCAGATCCACTTATGGTCCCTGGGAGGAATAGAGGGAATAAAATGAATGGAATAGGCACTTTCTTACTTGCCCTACATAAATTGTTTGTCACCAGGGTGAGTAGGTGAATAAATGCCTTTTTGCAAGGCCATTGTGAATATCTAAAGTTCATCAGAGCCTTTAAGGACGAGGATAAAATGCATTTTGCATGTTCCCTTGAGAAATCAAGTTTCACTGCATCTTATTGCCCTCGTTGGAGGTACAAGTTTTAAGCACATATGGCCTACAGACCCATGCTTTCATGATTCTTCTTCTTTCATAACCCTTAGAGTTACTGGATAGATGTAAGATGAATAATTTGTTGGATCATTTGTGCAAGTACTTAGAAAAAGAAGTTCACCTTCTAGGTAAAACGTGCTGTGCATGAATACACTACAGACCCGAATATACTTCTCACACACGAACAACGAAACAAGTACACGGAACCCAGCAGAGCGAGTGTGGCTTACTGCACCAGATCGAGGTGATGGATGCCCTTTGTCATGTGAAGGATGGCAGTAGGTTATGATTTTTATGATTTCCGGTGTTCTGTTACTGATAACTAAATCCCGATTAGTTGGGATTTTATATCAGAAGTTTGCTCATGAATTTGACTTTGACTCTCACACAAAATGATAACATTTGTGCTCTGTAGAGTTTCACTGTGCTTTTTAGACACCTAGAATACCATATAGGGTTTTATACCATAGCTGCAATCCTGAAAAGTTGACATCTAGTTTGGTGAGGCTTGATTGAGAAACCAGTGGAAATGGCTAGAAGTACACTGTGGACTTAAATCATTTCTAGCTGGAGCTGTTTTTTCTGTGAGTATCTGCATGAGTTGTAAAGAAAATAGTTTTCCCAATCCCTCAGAAGTGGTTATCTACATTCCCCTGGTACAAGCCCACATGGGCCATTCTAACATCCTTCCCACAGAGCAGGTCGGAAGGCACGTGGCCAGGCCTGAGCTTTAAAATGCAGGACACTTGGGAGGAAAACCGATCTATACCACATCCATTCTGGGGAGTCAGGTGGTTGTGGTTGATGGGGGTACTGCCAGAACCGAGTCAGGAAACAAAAAGTGACTGGTGACGCTTGCTGACCCAGGAAGGCACTCGGTAGGCAAGCATTTGACCTTTTACCATGAAGAAAGGATCGGCCAGAGAAGAACCTCCTGTGGGTCCTAATTTTTGTGAAAATAAGTCTCTAGGGAAACAAAGCCCTTGTGACTCTTGGCCTGAGTCTGACAGCTGCTAGGCATGTTAAAGAAATGACAGCGGCCTCCAGAAGAGACATAGGCGGCTTGGAACACGAAAGATTGTGTTCTACTTTTGCATCATGTGTGTGATCAGCTGTCAATTAATAAAACTTTGCTGAGAGTCAGAAAACTAGGCTGCAAAAGCTCTTTCAGGAAATGTTTATAACGTGGAATTATTCTGATCTTCATTGTGTTGGTTGAAAAATGGAACAATGGCTTGTTCATAACAAATTGTTCAGTAGGAAAAAATGCAATAATGGGAATTGCTGGGTAAGTAAATAACAGTGAATATGACAAAATTTGTGGTAAAAATAAATGTGAGCCCTTAAAAATATCAGAAGTGAGCTGAGTTTTGTGATTTGCTATTATAGTCCTGTGCTGACTTTGAAGTGATACCTTCCAGAGTAGTCCTTGGGCCAAATCCAGCCTGCCTCCTGTCTCTGTAAATAAAGTTTTATTCGAACACAGGCACGTCCATCCGCTTGCGTATTGTAAATGGCTGCTTCCTGCTCCGATGGCAGAGTTGAGTAGTGGTAACAGATACAGTAGGACCCATAATACCTAAAGTGTTTACCATCTCTTCCTGTACAGAAAAAGTGTGTTAACTTCTATTCTAGAACTTTGCCACTCAAAGCAGCATTGGTGATTCATCGGCACATTAAAGTTTGAGAAGTAATGGCCTAGGGCATTCTTCATCTGGGGCTTTGGTGATCAAACTCCATGAAGTTATAAGCACAATTCTGTTTGTGTGCTTATGTGTATTTTTCTGCATCTCTACCCTCTCAGAGATGGAGGGGTCTGCACCCTTCATCACTTTCTCAGAATCTGCTTTTCTGTTTTTCTCAGAATCGCTGAGAATCATTAGGCTAGAAAAGGAAGGCCTTGACTCAGAATTCATGGATTCATGTTTGAAGTGATGGTTATGAAGATCTCACTACCTTACACCAATAAAAGTCAGACCCAGCTCGTGCTCATTTATTTATTTATGCTTAAATAAAGAATATAAGATTTGCAGCACAGCCTAGCTATAGGATATGACATTTTGTAACTATTATTAATGGGTAAGGGCCTATTTCATGGATATTGGTTCTCTGAGCCTTAATAGCTATTGTCATATCACATTGTGGTTCTGGAGATATTTATTACATGCCTCTCCCACCTTGGAAAAATGAAAGCCCAAAGGTCCCAAATTATAGGACTTTGTAATGGCTTTTTATGAGTACCCACTAGAAATCACTGCTAGTTAGCCTGACAATGTTATTAAATATCCATCATGTATAGAACCCTGTAGGAATTTCTAAAAGGCAGAAGACAGAATCTAAAATGGACTGAGGCTGACTTCTCATCGCCTTTCCTATGAACGGCTCTTTCATGTATTCTGTGGGTATTCTTACCCTCTATCAGGCTCCTACAGTAGGTATTAGGACCAGACGATTTATATGTCATGTCAAGTTTACCTAGATGGACACATGCTTCTGGGGATGGAAGTTGTGCAGATCAGTAGAGGGAGGAATAACAATGGTGCTTTTAGAAAACTGTGGTGTCAGCGGTAGAGAAAGAAAAGCTTAGAAATGCAGGACTATCTGACCTTGGGACAGATATTTTGACCTTGGGACAAAAATAATCATCCTCACAAACCCAAAAAGGTACAGATCACTTTGCTTCACAATCTAAAACTATTTTTTAATCCATTAGAGATAAATGTAGGCTAAGATGGACCACAATTAAGGATTTAAATACTTTTTGGTGCTGATTTTCAATGGGGGTGTTCTCCACTGGAACAAACAGGTCCCTGGGGTCCTGGGTTCTGGGAGCTGGAATGGAGTTGTGTTCAGGGCAAGCCTGGCTCTTGGGCTGCCTGGGACCCAGGGACTCTGAAAGTTCACCTATGAAGCTAAGAAGTTAGAGGCAAACAGTATATGGCTAGGAGAGAGACCAAGGATGACTCATCAGATGGAACTAAGAGCTTCCAGACCAGAGTGTGAGGCTTTGGAAGAGGAGGGAGAGGAGGAAGAGCTGTGAGAGACAGGACCCCACTCCGTAGGCTTAGCTCCTTGGGGTTGTGGGTTGCGAAGAAAATACAGACCAGTTCAAGTTGTAGGATTCTAGGAGACTTTACTGATGTTGAGGCTTTTCTACTTCATAGGAGCAAAACTTTGGACATTCCAGGGGAGCTCAGAGGTTACGTATGTTTCCTAGCTGTGTCCACTTACAGGGCCTGGGAGTAGCGATATCCAATGGCCGTGAGCACATCTATAAGCCAGATCTTGGTTTCTAAATACCGTTCTGCAACTAAAAGGAATGGGCTCCTTGGAGAAATCTGATTCTGGGCCTGGGGAAGGGGAACTATAACATGAGCCTAAAACACCTTTTTGTGCCACAAAGTAAGGAAGTGCTCAAAGAATAGTGGGGGCATGTCAAAAGGACAGGTTGATGAAGCTCCCAACAGCCAAACCTGGCTTGTTTTCAGCATCAAAATAAATATAGCGGTAATGGATCATAATTCATTAAGTAATATAAAATCAATGAACCCATACTAATATGAATAAAATAAATAAGGAAAACGACATTCTGTCTTCAGTAGTGGTCTTCAGTCCACTAATAAATGTAGAATAAAAGGTGGAATTAAAAATCATCACTGGCGGGCTTTCCTGGTGGCGCAGTGGTTGAGAGTCCGCCTGCTGATGCAGGGGACGCAGGTTCGTGCCCCGGTCCGGGAAGACCCCACATGCCGCGGAGCGGCTGGGCCTGTGAGCCATGGCCGCTGAGCCTGCGCGTCCGGAGCCTGTGCTCCACAACGGGAGAGGCCACAGCAGTGAGAGGCCCGCGTACCCAAAAAACAAAAACAAAAACAAAAAACATCACTGGCAATCATCATGTAATGGTTAATTCAGGCACGAAATGTTAAAGTGTGCTAAAATCAGTGGGTGAAAGCTTGATAAGGCGCAAGATTTACGTAGCCTCAGGCTGTCTCCAAAAAGTATTCGGTTGGCCAAAAAGTTCGTTCAGCTTTTTGTTGGCCGTTACGGTTAAACCCGAACGAACTTTTTGGCCAACCCAGTATTTGTTAAATACAAAAGAGTGGGGGATTAAAGAGTAACTTTACTTTGGAGAAACCTGGGAGACACAAGTGTTCAAGTTACTGTAACCCAATCACTTCCTAAGATAGAAGGAGGAAATTACAACATTGTTTCTGTAATAATCTCCCCTCTCCCCTGCCAAAAAAAAAAAAAAAGGAAACGAATCTCTTCGTGAGAAAACATCAGACAAACTCAAGTTTAGGGATATTTTAGGAAATAATTTATGGTCATCTTTAAACTGTCAAGGTTATAAACATCAGGGAAGACTGAGGAACGGTTCCAGATTGAGGACAGATGAAGAAACATGACAAGTAAATACAGCATGTGACTCTGGATTCTATCCCTTTGCATTATTAGGGTATTTGGTGAAATTTGAATAAGTCTGTGGTAGTGTACCAGTGTTAAGTTTCTGATTTTAATGGTCGTACTGCAGTTAAATAAGAAATACTTTGAGTATTCAGGAGTAATGGAACCTCAGGTCTGCAACTTACTTTCAGGTAGTTTGGGGAGGGGGGGACGTTATTTGTTTTTTGCAACAATGTGAGGTCCTATGGGTAATCATGTTTATTGAAGTTGTGTAAGATGGTGCAAGGTTCAGCTCGGATTGCAGACAAGTGAGGTTGAAGGTGGATTGGGACATTGTGTTGTCTTTATCAGAAAAGCAGGTTCCAGTAGGGACAAGGATGAAGGAGCAAACGGGAAATTGTCAGTTTAGGATAAAGGAGCATCAGCCTATAAAAGGCTATGTAACGCCAAGGGTTCCCCAGGAGGGGAGTAAATGGGAGGCAAGGAGTTGAGTCCTGAGAAAAGGGTGGGTCTAAGACTTTGATAGATCTGGATGTGGAGGTGAAAGCAGGGACCTCGAGAGGGGCTTTGAACAGCAGACGTGCATCAGTCTATGTGCGGTCCTTTGCTGGACCCTCCAGTGCCATCCTGGTAAATGGTGGCTCTTCCATCTCTTCCTCGCCATGAATGTCAGTGCCATTTGGGGGCGCTCCGTGGCTATCCATAGATGCTTTGGGGCCAAGTTGGGCAGGAGAGGTGGTTTGCCGGGGACTTCAGAAGGATTACAGCAGTTTATTCTAGAAAGAGAGGTTGTTTTAAGCTCACATTGAGGTACATTTTACTTAATCTCAGTTCTCTGAGATTCATTTCTGTTAACACTAATGAAAATCTGGCTGGCTCCAAGTACAGGCTGATGGGAGGATTTAAGTATTACTCCTCTGCCTTTGGTGACAGGGCTGATCTTTAGAGTCCTTTTTGTGATGATGCTCTGGTCCCTTGAACATGCCAAATAAGTGAAAAGCCAAAAGAGTCTGAAATTGACTGTATAGGATTGTTGGTATTTCATGGTAACTTAATTCACAGAAGATACGAACGCCTAGCACGTGCTTAAATGCTGTGCTTTACAAAGATAAAGAACACATATTTCCTGCTCTAGAGGAACCAGAGTCTTGGGGTGAGAATTGTGAGTGAACAAGTAGTTTTAGTGCATCATGGGAAGGAGCTTAACAGGGGCTGATAAAGGGCTGAGGAACTGGGGAGGAGGGAACCTTCAACTTTGTAAGGGTTGTGGAGAGATACCTTCAAGTCAGGAGGAACAGTGTGTGTTTCTTCAAAGAAAGGCACAGAGGTGAGAAACCAGGAGTTGGAGCGTGTCCTCCTGGAGCCTGGGGAGGGGGTGGGGGTGGGAGATGGGGCCTGTGTGTGATTAATGGGGGCCAGATCGAAGGACCTTTTGTGCCACCTCTGAGGAGTCCTGGAGAGAAGAGTGCATCTGGGCAATGTAAGCCAGGAACTGTGCCTGGCAAAAGAGAAAATTAATCAAGAAAAGCACCAAGTCAGTGTATGAGTTTGCTCAGGCTGCCATAATCAGAAGCACCGACTGGGTGGCTTGACCAACAGAAGTTGATTTTCTCACAATTCTGGAGGCTAAGTCGAAGATCAAGGCATCCATAGGGTTGGCTTCTTTGGAGGATTCTCTCCTTGGCTTGTAGGTGGCCATCTTTCCCCTGTGTCTTCACCTGGTCTTCAAAATATTTGTCTGTGCCCCAATTTTCGCTTCTTCTGAGGACATAGTCACATTGGATTCGGGCCACCCTAATGGTCTCATTTTACCTGAATCACCTCTTTAAAGGCCCTGTCTCCAAATACAGTCACACTGTGAGGTACTGAGGGTTAGGACTTGGACATTGGAATCTTGCGGGGGGGCGGGTAGGGAGGTGGGGTGACACCGTTCAGCCCATAACAGTCAAGGAGTTTTATTTTTGTAGGTCCTCACGCAAGTTTTTAAAGGGCAATTGACAGCTTTTCTAGAAGTGTGAGAGACTTGCTTTAGCTGTATTGAGGCTTTCTCTCACCTATAATCTTAGAAATAGAAGGACGAACTAAACAGGTGGAATGGAGATGAGTTTTAACGTTTCACCACGTTTGCAGCATCATGACCCTTCACCTTGGAATACTTCCAGCATTTATCTCCTGAGAACAAGGACATTCTCCTGCAAAGTCACATCATCACACTTAAGAAATTCACCATTAAGTCAGTAATGTCATCTAATATACGGTCCATGCTCAAAAATGTCCTTTATCACAGTAGAGTTTTCCCCCACCTCAATCCTGGATCACATCAAAGATCATGCATCGGATTTAGTTACCATGTCTGCTTAGTCTCTTATAATCTGGAACAGCCTCCTTGCCTTGGTTTGCCTTTCCACTCAATTGACAGTTTTGAGGAGCCCATTACCAGCCCTACATGTCTTGTTCCCTCATGGTGAAGTTCAAGATGAACATTTTGGCACAGCAATGTTTAGCAGTATTTCACTGTGTCACTGCAGGAGGACGATGACACATCAGTCTGTTCCATTATGGATGTGCTAAATTCGACTTGGTTAAGGTGATATCTGCCTGATCTGCACATTGTAAAGATGACTTTCCTCTTTTCCGTTTTTTTTTGTTTGTTTGTTTTTGTTTGTTTGTTTTCTCTTTACTGTTTAATAAGCAATCTGTGAGCCGATACTTTGAGGCACGTAAATATCCTGCCTTTCAATATGCTTTCATCCAATGATTTTTAGTTATCTATTGATGATCTTTCCCTAAATCATTCCTACATTGGAGATGACCGTGTTTTTTAAGTTTAATCAATCGTTTTTTTCCATCTATAAACCATCATTCGTCAATTTAAAAAGTACCCCCCCCTCCGCAGTTCCTCTCTTAATTTCCCCCTTCTCTTCCTGTATGTTTTTCCCTTTGAGTATCACTGTGGAGTCACAGATCCTTTTTATAATTCCATGTCTTATAAAAATACTACATTTGTCTTAGTCATCTTGGGCTGCCATAACAAAATACCATAGACTGGGTGGCGTAAACAAGAAACAATTATTTCTCACAGTTCTGGAGACAGGGACGATCAAGGGCAAGGGCTGGGCAGGTTCAGTTACTGGTGAGAGATCTCTTCCTGGTTTGCTGGTGTCTGCTTTCTCACAGTGTCCTCACTTGGTGGAGAAAGGGCTCTGGCCTCTTCCTCTTAAAAGGGACTGATCCCGTCATAAGGGCTCCACCATTATGACCTCATCTAAACCTGATCACCTCCCAAAGGCCCCACCTTCAAACACCATCATATTGGGGGTTAGAGCTTCAATCTCGGGGAGACACAAACATTCAGATGATCATTCTTTTCCGTGTTCAAATGGAAAGATGGGGAGACACAAGTAAATAGACTATGATCATTATAGAAAGGGGTCCTTAGAGAACATACTAGTGGCATCTAACCCAGCTAGAGGGATGAGGGGAGCCTTCTTGGAGTTGCTGATGGACATTTGGGCTGAATTTTTCCATACTAAAAATGGGAGGGACAGCATCCCAAGCTAAGAGAATGATGTGCATGCAAGGGCTTAGCGGTGAGAGAGGCACATTGCTTTTAGAGAAGTGTAAGTGCCTCAAAGTGGCTAGAGTGAGGGCTTCGAGCCAGGGTGTGACAAAAAGAAGACTGGATAAGTAACCACAGGCCACATCATCTGCTCCAGGGCCTGGTGCATAGTGGGTGTTAAATCAATCATTGGGTGGTTGATCGCACGAATGATGACTTGCTGATTTGTGGAATAGAGCAGTTTTGCATTAGTGTTTTGCTAACTACTTTCAAGATAAAAAGAGTTGGTGTTCCCAGTGTATTTGATATTTTATCTTGTGGATAAAGCTGATTTTTTTTTTAATGCAAAAGGCAATCAGATTATGAAAGTAGCCATAATTGGGAAGGGTCACCTGGATGATGTATTGCCCCATTCTGGATTGATGGACAGAAAGAAAAATCTCTTCAAATTGTTTTCACAATGTTCCTGTCTCTTTATCTGCTTATTATAATCCAGCTTCAGGGATAGATGGCATTTTAAAAATGCATAGTCCTCTTGGCCCTGAGAGCCCTCGGAATGTTTCCCATCAGCTAAAGAAAAACAAACGGACTAGACTAATAGACAGCACTTGTGTTCAGTGATGTTAGCTGTAGAATGACTTCCTCAGGAAATTGTGTTGTGTGTGAGTCTGGTTCTGTGGTTTCATTGGTATTCCAAATTAGACTGGAAAACGGAGGAATTGCGACAATTCAAGCAATCATTTGAAGGACAGGAGTTCTGGTGGAAGCTGGAATTGAATTTGCAGCTGTAGCAGTGGGTCACTGTGAATCACCTTAGCTTTGAATTTCTTTAAGCCTTTGCTACTTCTTCCCTCCTTTAATGTAGGTTAAATTCGACCTTGTTTCATTTTAAGTTACTCAATATCTTGAGAGCATTAGAGAATTATTTTCCGAAATAGACCGGCTATCTCAACAAACCAATGTAATCTGCAGTCAAATGCTCTACCACTGAGCTATACCCCCACGCCAATGTAATCTGATTCCTGTGACCTACATCGGCTAATGGCTGATGAGACATCCATTTTCATTTAAATCTATATTTGTTGTTTTATTTCTACTCTTATTATGTCTCTATGAAAAGTGTCATAATATGCATAAAGCAAGGAAACAGCTATTTTCTCTGTTGGTAAGAGTCACTGAGTTTAGTAGAACCATAGAACCAGGAACAAGGAAGCTCGCTGCCATGGTATAACTGGCATAGAGATTTGAAATATGCTTTACCATTTCTTCTGCTAAAATATCTTGAATTAAGCAGATATAGATTAACCGTGTTATTAAAGGTACTCATAAGATAAGAACAGACTGACAAAAGCTCAGCAATGTGAGACCTAGAAAATTACCATTTGGTGATTGAAAACACATGCTTGATACCAGGCATGACCTAATATAGGTGGGCTCCATAAAGAGGTGGCTTCTAAAATCCTATCAGTTTTATTTGCTGGCCTGACTATTTTAATTTGTTTTCTATCAATACTTTAAAAAAATGAATGCTTGTTAAATCAGACTGTTTTAAACTCAAGGATAGAGTTTGGGTAATTTAAAAAATATTAACTTCCTGTTTTTAGATACATTTTTTGACTATTCTCAGAAAGATGAGTTATTGAGAATTTTTTTCACAAAAGAAATGGAAAGCTGAAACTCAGTAAGTTATTGGTAGATTAAGTAGACTTAAGTTAACAGGATAGTACATGGCTATTTGGGAAATGTATTTGCCTTACTGAATTGGGATAGCAATTTTAACCAAATAAGACTTATCAATTACTTTATTTAACTGAAATGCTAGCTTTGGAAAATAAGTATTCTGTACTATAAAGATACATATTTTTATGTTTTAAGTAGTTTTAGTTAAGTAATATGTCTAGACATGTGTACTTAAAAAAATTAAATATCCACATATTGTGAATAACAATACCAACTTATTCAAATCCAAAATACTTTAGGATGACTTTATTCCAACCAAAAAGGATATTGGGAAAGGCCTTGGTAGAAATTATTCTTCAGTGTTGGTCATTACTGATTAATTCAGATATTCTGACTGACTATCAATTGTTTAAAAATATGACTTAAATATTTTACTTCGGGATTCCCTGGTGGCACAGTGGTTAAGAATCCGCCTGCCAGTGCAGGGGACACGGGTTCGAGCCCTGGTCCGGGAAGATCCCACATGCCACAGAGCAGCTTAGCCCGTGTGCCACAACTACTGAGCGCGTGAGCCACAACTACTGAAGCCCACGCACCTAGACCCCGTGCTCTGCCACAAGAGAAGCCACCGCAATGAGAAGCCTGCGCACCGCAACAAAGAGTAGCCCCCGCTCGCCGCAACTAGAGAAAGCCTGAGCACAGCAACGAAGACCCAACGCGGCCAAAAATAAATAAAAATAAAAATAAAAATAAAAAAATTTATTAAAAAGCTAAATATTTTACTTCTCCTAAAATTGAATGTATTTGATGTGATGGAGATAATATTGCAATAATTCTATAACAAAACCAGTTTAAGATATGAGAATTGTCCGTCTCTGTTATTTTCAAAAAAATGAATTGGATCTTATGTGGCCTATATATAAAAATATACTAACAGATCATGACACATATATATCGCCACATGCTATATTTAGAATATGTATTAATATTCTAAAAAGGTTACATAATTTAAAAAAAGGTTTTGGAAGTAAATTGTTCCTTATTTGATGATGGGACCTTTAAGCTTTAATATTAAACAAGAAAGCTTTTTTTTTTAACAGAAGTCATTTACATGTAATGTTTTTAAATAAAATGAATCTTTTTTTTTTATCTGACATAGAGCTTGTATTTTTACAGTGTTTTTTGCTTTGAGGGTACTTGGTGAGAGTAGGGGGAACATTGTGTCCTAAATTGCTTAATTTTTTTCCTTGCAGCCAGCTTAAATGCTTTGTGCACGGTCTTGGATATAAAGATTTGGAGAATCCATAACCTCACATTTCAATTTGGGGCTCCTTGGAAAGTTGAATTATTTTAGTTGAGATAAAAAGAAAGTGTACACTTTAATGTGGTATCATTTAATAAAGGAGTGCCTGCCATGAACCATCTAAAGATGTGTCTGTTTACAGAGGAAGAAGGTGCTCCGATGAATAAGTAACCAAGGGAGAGGTGGTGAATCTAGCATTTCCCTGCGTTGATTCACAGCCTGGTGTTGATTGAGAAAGGAATTTACGAGGCAAGAAATGGCTGGGGGCCCAGAGATAGTCCTTATTTGACAATGTGATGATCTAATAATAATCACTCTGGCCCGGCACAACCCCTTACAAGTATTTTACTGTAGCTTTTCAGAGGTGCTAAGAATGGGAGGTTTAAACTGCTAAGGTTTAATCTCTAGAAACTTAAACATTTGTGATTGTGATTTGTGATTAATCCTTACTGATTAATTCAGACTTAAACATTTGTGATTCATAGTTCTCTTCCCCCACCTTCATTTTTTCTAGAGGGCCTATTAATGAAAATACCTATTTCTTTGTTGTCTAATAACTGGCTAGGTGAAATATAACTTCATATAAATAAAAGTATGCAGTAAAGCTAGTTTCCCAATAGTTGTCTAAGTTTCACATGGAAGTCAGGACTTCAGTAGTTAGAAAATTTCAGTAGTTGTCTAAGTTTCATGTGGAAGTCAGGACTTGAGTAATTAGAAAATTTCAAGACGCAGAGAGTATTGGGTCATCTCTGTAACCTCCAGACCCCTCGCTGCTTTTCATCAGAGCCACTCTCCTCAAAAATGCTACCTCCATCTAGTGGTCTGAACCGGAGACTGGGGATCTTTCCCTCATTCCTCCCTTGGTCTCCCCTCTCTCTCTACTTCCATCCTATCTCCAAGTCCTCTTCATTTTCTCTTCCCTTTTCCTCCATCCTCATGGCCTTCATTCCAGCCTTGCCCATCCTTCCCTTTCAGCTGAACCCCTGCCAATTCATCCCCACTCTGCTGCCAGGGGAGTTGTTAAAAATAATGCACAGTGGAATATTACTCAGCCATAAAAAGGGATAAATTCTGATACCTGCTTTAACATGGACAGACCTTGGCACACATGCATAGTGAAATAGGCCAGACCCAAAAGGACAAGTGTTACATGATTCCACTTACACGAGGTACCTAGATAGGTAGTTCCTTGGGACAAAATGCAGAATAGAGGCCACCAGGGGCTTGGGGGAGGGGATGGTGGGGAGTTACTGTTTAATGGCTATAGAGTTTCTGTTTGGGATGATGAACAAGTTCTAGAAACAGTGGTGATGGTTCCACTACATTATGTATGTACTTAATGCCACTGAATTATATTCTTTAAAAGGGTTCAAAATAATAATGATAATGCAGTTGTGATTGGGATGCCTCTCTCCTGTGAAGTCTTCACGAGCCCTATCACCTCCCAGATAAAATCCAGGCTCTGTGTAACAGGAAGGGAGGGGCCCCGGTTCCATTCCTTGGAATCCCACCTCTTCCTACAAAATAAGAACTCCCACTTCTGCCTTCTCCAGGGGGCCTCGGCCTTCCTCTAAGCCCCTTGCTGAGAGTGGGGAGGAGGAGAAGACGGGGCCCTGCTTGGCCTGTGTTCCCCCCACCCCACCCTTCCCCCTTCCTCCGCCTCTCCTCCCTCTCCCATCTCTCAGACCTTTTCACCCTCCTTGCGGGCTTGTGTTGCTCGCTGCACCAGCTGCCACCTAGTGACCTGGCCTTTTCCAGCCTGTGGGGACAGCTGCTCTGATCACTAGGACTAGAAGGGGAAGGAGAAAGAAGTGCCTTTGGGCTTTGGGGCCCGGCTGTTTCCTCCAGTCTTGCTTTAGAGCCATGCGGCGGCGCTCACGTTTTAACCCCTGCCTGCTTCGTCATCTGCTTCTCCATTGAGCTCAGAGCCTGGGGGGAGGACTGTGCTTAATCGGTTGACTAGTTAGCACTGCTCCAACCCCACCACCCTGCCTGGGACCCAGCCTTCTCCTTCCTGTCTCCTGAGATGGCGATCGTCCCTGGAAGAGCCAACTGGATGCCAGGCACTGTTCTAAGTGCTCTCCGTGTGTTAATGTATTTCAGTCCGAACAACCTATGAGGTAGGTGCTATTATTATCACCTTTTACAGAGATACTGGAGTCACTTGCTGGTGGCTCCAGGCTCTGGTCCCTGTTCCGAACCACCCCTCATTCTGTCACATCTAGAACTCTGTGCTTTTGCATATGCTGTGTCCTTACCATGGAGTTAAAATGCCGTCTTTTTCTGAAAAAAATCTTTCCTGGCTTCCCCAGACAGATAGAGGTGCTCCTTTTTCCATTTCTACCGGATCCCCTGCCCACCCCCTGCATGAAGGCCAAATCACACTTGTGCTGTAGTTACGTGAGCATGGTTATCTTTGCAATGATGGGCCCCATCTTGTTCTCTTTCAATCCTGCAAACCTAGAACAGTGCCTCTTAATACATATTTGAATGAATGCATTTGTAGTAGTATTTGCTACTCTAGGGTTTTCTCTGTGAAGTTGAATAAACACCTTATATACAAGAGTCATGGTCCTGGGACATCTGAAAGGAACCTCGGAGTATTGCTATTTTCCCCTAAGTCAAAGCCCACAGGTAGGGTTTTAAATACAGAAACGACTTCAAAGATAGAGAGCAGAGTAGTGGCTGGGAGGGACGGGGGTCTGGGGTGGAGGTAGGAAGGATGGGCTGGATGAGGCGCAAAAGGGACCTTTGGTGGTGGAAATAGCTTGATTGGCACAGCGGTTACACAGCTGCACACATCTGTCAAAACTCATTGAACTGTACCCTTAAAATATGTGTATTTTATTATTGATAAACTTTACCTCAAAGTTGACTTAAAAATATAAGAAAGCAAGAGGAAAAATCTTTTGGATTTATTGTTTGGTTAGGAAAGGTGAGTTAATGATTGATGGCCTTTGGTTGCAGCACTGTTCAATATCTAATTTGGGGGGGTTGTACGTTTTTTCTTTTCTTCTTACCTTGCCTAAATGGAAAAGCAACCCTCATTGAGTTACTGCAGCCAGAAGTAAGAAAAAGCAGAAGTAATGAGCAGACTGACAGCTGACTCCCCATGGCGCTTACTTTTGGTACCAATGCCTTTAGGAATTCTTTGCAGCTTCAGTTTGAGGCTTAACTCGTGTGATGAATCATTGATATTGACGGTAGGTAGGGAGGTTGAAGCAATGAACACTCTGCTCAGAGAAAATAACCTCATGAATGCCTTTTGAATAGGCTTATTTGAAGTGATAGCTATAAAACCCACCAGGGTTTTAATGTGCCTCAAATGTTTAATACAGAATATTCTCCAGGTAGCCTGAAGAACTCTTAAGAAATAAGGAAATCCAAAAAAGAGGGGGTATATGTATACATACAGCTGATTCACTTTGCTGTACAGCAGAAACTAACACAACATCGTAAATCAACTATACTCCAATAAAAATTAATTAAAAAATAAATAAATATATATATATAAATTTTTTTTAATGTGTGAAAGTAGGTGAGTCTTAACAATTAGGTGGTTTTTAAAAAATTGAGCCAAGACTTTCCTGCCCTTCCAGCCTTAAGATGCCTCAAATTAATGAAGTTCTCATTGTAAATCATCCACGTTCTGTGGCACTTTGAAGGAATGCTCCACGTGTTTGGGAAATGTACCCAATGTCCCTTCTTGGCAAAGGTGAACCATCAGAAGATGCTTTGGTGTAGGGCTGAGATTCACCTGGCCAAATCTAAATTTGTTGAGCTACTGAATGACTATGCATATGAACACAAGAATTGTATCCAAAGTTCAGACCATCAGGAGGCATTATCATGGTGTCCTTGTGACATTCCATCAGATGAGGGCTTGTCTTCAATCTGGTGCTGTCGTAATGACTTCTAGAATCATTGCTTATTTTGTTGAAGCAGTGGATCCATATTTTTAAGTGTGAAGAAAGTTTGGAACCCTATCTGTATGCTCTCACTAATGGTACTTGCTGTTGGTGAGAAGCAAATGTTTGTCATTGTTAATGTTATTTGCTCAACTCTCTTTCCTCCTGTTGTCTGGGAATAGTCATTCAAAACAATGCATCTGTAAAGCTGATATTCCCTTAATGTCTTCCCAAATAACTATGAAAATATTTTGCATTCTGTAGCTTGACAGAAAACTCAGTTAAGATAACTCATGTTAGAGCAATAAGATGATTTGAGGATGGGTATCTCTGGAGTAATATACTGAATTTCTGGGATTAAGGACAGAGATGATGAGAAATGATGTAGATCTGAGGTCGGCAAATGATGTCCTATTGGCCAGATCCCATCTGTGGCCTGTTTCTGTAAAGGCAGTTTTATTGGAACATAGCCTCTGCTGCTCCTTGACATATGACCTGACTGCTTTCACACTTTGGTGGCAGAGTTGCGTATTTGCGGAAGAGCCTGCATGACCCGAAAAGCCTAAAAGCCTGAAAGATTTATCATCTGCCCCTTTACAGAGGAAAGCTGTGGGTCCCTGAAGTAGATGAAATATAATGGGAAAACATTAAAAAACAAATTGCCTTCAGGTTTCAGTGGTTGGAATTTGTGGAATTTGTGGTTAGGTAAGAAATAGGAGTGGGGATGCACGTGTGTGGTTCATATTATGAAAATGCAAATACTTACATAGGAAGTTTGTCAGGGGCCTTCAGAGGTTCTCTGTCCCCTGCACATGAAGAGCAGGGGCAAAGGGGACCCTCCACAGAGAGAGACCTGCTCCCCTGGGCACTTGCCTACTCGGACAGCCCCTCAGTCCTTAACTCACAATCTTGGCCCTCAAACATCCTCCCCAGTGATGATTTAATGTGCTTCCCTGGCATTGGGCTGTCTTTAGATATCGCAAGGTATCGCTGCCTTGCGATACCATCTTAAACTCCTGCATCTCTTGAGACTTGTGAGCTCAGAGCCACCTTGCTGTCTGGGATGATGCTGACATGGGTCAGATGGAATGCTTAATCAAATAAAGGAAATTTCGGTGTCCTTCCCTCTGACTCTTCTTGCTCTCCAGTGTCTCTGAAGTGGAAAGAACCGTGGGCCAGCTTAGGCTCCTTGGGTTCCAATATCTTTTCTGGCTCTAACAGGCAATGATAGTTTCTTGCTTAGTGGTTCTGTCTAAGCCCTATGCATGATCAATTGAATTCATATGATCACTTGAAGAATGCTTTGTCTACACTTCCCCTCACCTTTGCTTCTCTTTCCACAGATCAGGTTGCACAGTCAGGGTCCTTGAGGGCAGAGACTCTTGTTGCCATGGTGACCCCAGTGCCTTGAGTAATGCTTGGCACTTGGTGGATTCCCAGTAGATATTTGTTTACCCCCTACTACATATTTTATCTTAGTAGATGTCCAGCCATTGGGAAGACTTAGGATTTTTGTTTGTTTTCCATTCCTTTACTTTACTTATGTGCCTGGCTTGTCAGTTCCTTCAGCTCTACTCAGAATTCTAGGAGTTGGGGTAATTGATCTTTTCCCCTTTGCTGTGCCTGTCTGTCTGATGGCATCTTTTATCATCCCCTCTCTCCAGGGAGTCTGGGGATCACCTGACAGTCCTTTATATCTCTTCTCTACCTTTGTAACCATCTGCAACTTTTCTCTTTGCCGTCATTGGGTGATCAGAGCAAGTGAAGGTGAAGCTGTGTGTCTGATTGATTCCAGCATTAACCTTGGCCTCTCTATGAGCCAGACAGTTATGCAAGCTTCTGCTCAAGGGACAGTTGGAACCACCTTCACGTAGTAGCAAGTTTGGATAATGGGAATATCTTGCTTGAGCTGAGAGGGTTATTGATTAAACATAAATAGTTATTCCTTTGATAGTTGCTGCAAATTGAGGTTGTGGCTGTTTCTTTTAGGGTGTTAGCTCTCTTTAGACTCATTCATTAAACCTAAGGCCTAAAGGAAGAAACTTCTAATATGTAAGATGCTTCCCATTTATTTTAGATGCCCACTGTCTCATGTAAGCCTGCATGAGATCATTGACAGTTAATATGTATAAATGATCTGTCAGATGTAATGACTATAGAACAAACAGCCTGACAGCTCTGTCATGTTGTTGAAAACCCAGGAGTGTGGTTAGCAGTTACTTAGGTCATAGAACTATTTTTACTAGAAGGGACTCTAGGGCATCATCTAGTCCAGTGTCCTTGGAGGTGAGGACACTGCAGCTCATGGAGAGGTGATTTGCCTAAGGTAACCCAACTACTTATAGGCAGAATTAGAGCTAAAATCCTTACCTCCTGATTCCTGATAGTAATGATTATCTGATAGATATTAAAACGAGCAAACCAACAAAAACCAGTGGTTATTATCAGTCGTGGCAATAATGAAATTTGGCTTTAATTCCTAAAAATGTCTTGGTTCCAATATACTTTGATTTTAAATATTCATCACCAAGCTGTGGCTAGGTCAAATGCATTCATCTTTTCCCTACCTTGACTTAATTGAAATGCTCCTATGTAAGTACATCTCTGGAAACTGTGGTTTGGTTTCAGCTGCTTGGTTAGTTGCATTTTTGCAGCGAAAAGATTGGCACGTGCAGAGGTATGGTCCCTACTCTGTGGGCAGGTCCATCGGGCTCGTGGTTGTCCCATTGGGCAGTGCTGGCAAGGCTAGCCCTTTGTGTGGCAAGTCCCCAGGCTGACCATGGCGTTCTGGTCTGCTGCTCTTTGCCCATTTAACCAATGACCTCTCTCCCTACCCTGCCTGCGTCTGCTACCGGGGCCATTCGGCCTCCAACACCGTCACCGTCCTTTGCCCCGTCCCCCTTGGTCACCCAAGACTTTTAAGTAACCATTCTCACTTTCCAGAATTTTTGCATCTTCAAATACACAAACCATGATGCTCATAGGAGAAAACAGGGTAACTGTTTGGGCCCATAGAATTCTCACTTGAGATTTGTCAGAGTCCTGGAATCCACTGCCTTCTCCATGAAAACAGAGTGTAGTTATACCAATTGGACTTTACAAGTATCAACTGTCCTGAAAGGGTTGCTCTCTGCTACCAGAGAACCAAAAGTCAGCCACACATCTTGTCACTGCCAGCCATTCCTATTCTTGCAATTAATCGGAGTGTTTGTCAAGATCCAATATAACTAAATGGTCTTGCCAGCTGACATGCCAGATTAAATGGAATTGTAATTAATTTCTTCAATCTCAATTCAAATATTTACATTTTCTTGAAAAATTAAGTAAATGACCTGCGTCAGAAAGACATGCTATTTTAAGAGAATAAGAAGAGCAGGGGCTTCCCTGGTGGCACAGTGGTTGAGAGTCCGCCTGCCGATGCAGGGGACACGGGTTCGTGTCCCGGTCCAGGAGGACCCCACATGCCGCGGAGCGGCTGGGCCTGTGAGCCATGGCCGCTGAGCCTGCGTGTCCGGAGCCTGTGCTCCGCAGTGGGAGAGGCCACAGCAGTGAGAGGCCTGCGTACCGCAAAAAAAAAAGAAGAGCAGTATAGTAACTAGTTTAGTCTCTGACTTAGAGATTTTTCTCAACACAACCATTGAATTTAAGATCCTTGTGTAGACCATCAAATGGAATAATTCAAGGTCAGGCACATGTAATTAATATCAGTTCGTGTCACAAGTGGGGAGAGGCTTCATAGTTGATGTCACAGACGCGGATCTAAATCAGAACTATGAAGAGTCTTTATAGTATAAACAGAGTAAAACTACCTACATTATAGTCGGCAGGTTTCATATTCAAGAATTTCATATCCAAGGATACAGAGGGCCAGCTGTCCTAGGCCATTTTAAATAAGGGGCTTGAGCATCCTTGGATTTTGGTATTCGAGAGGGGATCCTGGAACCAATCCCCCACAGATACCAAGGGACAACTGGATATATTTCATCAGCTTTTCTATCTCATGTGCCCAGACTTCTAAAAGCAACTGGTACTATAAAAATTCAGTGTTGGAGACCTTTGCTTTTTTTACCACCCACTAAATTCATGGGAGCATTTTATCACACCCACACCTGTAATAAAAGTGCTTAAAATTATACAGTTTTTAAAAAAGAAGAAATTTTATTTTATGAAAATATATCGATGTTGTAAAGCAACAAATGTCCATTGCCCCTAAACAACAATTACAATATACACACCCCTCTGGTTTTGGCATTTTCCCTCCAAGTCACACCTTCCTCCATTTATACAAATCTCAGTTTTTTAGACTATTTTAAAACCAGGGCATGCATTAGTATTGAGTTCGGTGATGATTCAAAGCCTTTAATTTGTATATTGTACAATTGACATTATTTATGAAACTACTGTTTTTTTAAATTTTAAAGTAATTTTTTAAGAAGATGTGGTAGGAGTTTATTAATTAACTTATTTATTTTTGCTGTGTTGGGTCTTCGTTTCTGTGCGAGGGCTTTCTCTAGTTGTGGCAAGCGGGGGCCACTCTTCATCGCGGTGCGCGGGCCTCTCACTATTGCGGCCTCTCTTTTTGCGGAGCACAGGCTCCAGATGCACAGGCTCAGTAGTTGTGGCTCATGGGCCTAGTTGCTCCGTGGCATGTGGGATCCTCCCAGACCAGGGCTCGAACCCGTGTCCCCTGCATTAGCAGGCCGATTCTCAACCACTGCGCCACCAGGGAAGCCCTAAAGTAATTTTTAATTAAGGTAATATATATTGTCTTTTTTTTTTTTTTGGCCATGCTGTGCAGCACGCGGGGATCTTAGTTCCCCTACCAGGGATTGAACCCATGTCCCCTGCAGTGGAAGCTTGGAGCCCTAACCTCTGAACCACCAGGGAATTCCTGAAACTACTGTTTTATGAAGATACGTTTGAACATAAATTCTAGATCATAAGCCACAGCTAGTTTGAGAATGTCCTCCCTTAGCTGCTATTCCCCTTTTTGTAGTCTGTTTTTTTTTTTTTCTTAATTTTTACTTTAGGTTCTTTCAAAATAAACTGTTAAAACTCGTTCCAGTATATTTCAGTTTACACCTGTTCTTATGCGTTCTACCAAAATACTCTTTTCTTTTGAATTTGAGTACTTACTTTGAGCATCATGTCTTGCTCCTGTAAGGAAACTAACTCCAAAGACAGGTCTCTAAAGCAGTTGCCAGTGTGTGATTGTGTATCCTGTGTTTGACTAGGAACTCCGAGTTTCTTTTTTAGCTTGTGTGGACCTTGTTTCTTCTGTAGTTGACTCATATCTTTTGAGTTTATGATGAAAGGGAGAAAGAAGATTCATCATTACCTTTGGTCCAGAGCCTCATAAATTTTCTTCTCTTTACCTAAATTGTCATCATCATTTACTAATTATGCTACAGGAAATAAACTGGAGTTCAGTATGGGCAGAATCAGAGAGCTGCCCTGCTGTCAAAATGACTTGAGTGGCTGAGCACAGAAGATAGGAACTGTTTTCCCCTTCTGCCTTTGTGTTCAGCCTGTGTTGTAAGGCCTACACTTACTTGGATAGAGTTGAAAATTGTGTTGTATAATCTAATTTTAAGGGAACTCAACACCAATTAAGTGAACATTACTTGGAACATAAATTCATGAATAAAATTGCATGTTGGTTTTGTTGAAAAATGATGGTGTGGCAGGTCTTGGGGCAGGGCCAAGAGGAGTGCTTGCCTTCCTCCTCCCAAGCTGTTGCACACGGCCATACTTTAAGAGCCAGGAAGCGCCTCTGGGTAGACCACACCCGGCACCGTGTGGAGTCCAAGTCAGAAGGAAGGAGGGATTAGCACCAGGGCTCCCTGAGCCCTTCTCTACCTGGCAGTGCCTGAACACACTTGACCTTCAGCCACAAACTCCATCACCCCTCATTAGCCAGTGAGGAAGCAGACTCTAGAAGCTTTAGGACTTGTTCCAGTGGCACCGCTGATGGTGACAAAACAGGGATTTGACCCAAGATTCTTTGAAGCCAAAGCCCCTATTCTTCCCACTCTGCTAAGCTGTTTCCCACATTTTTCTATGGAAGCAAGGTAATTAATGCGGCCGTAGAGAAAGGTAAGAAAGGAACTGGTGGTCACTGTTTCTGTATTGGTGTCACAAAGTATTTTTTTGTTCCCAGCTCTCTTTACATAGAAGGTGGTTGCCCTGAGTGCCATTGTTAAGGACAGCTTTCTCCAAATTCATAAAATGGCAGAAATCTGTGCTTTTCTTTTTTGTACCCCTCCCCAATGTTTTTTTAATTGAAGTATAGTTGATTTACAATGTTGTGTTAGTTTCAGGTGTACATCAAAGTGATTCAGATATATATACATACTTTTTTTTTTGCAGATTCTTTTGCATTATACTTTATTACAAGGTATTGAGTCTAGTTCCCTGTGCTATATAGTAGTTCCTTGTTTATTTTATATATAGTAGTTTGTGTCTGCTAACCCCAAACTCCTAATTTATCCCTCCCCATCTCTTTCCCCTTTGGTAACCATAAGTTTGTTTTCTATGTCTGTGAGTCTGTTTCTGTTTTGTAAATAAGTTCATTTGTATCATTTTTTTAGATTCCACATGTAAGTGATATCATATTTTATTTGTCTTAATCTGTCTGAGTTACTTTGCTTAGTATGATAATCTCTAGGTCCATCCATGTTGCTGCAAATAGCATTATTTCATTCTTTTTTATGGCTAAGTAATATCCCACTGTATACATGTACCACGTCTTCTTTATCCATTCATCTGTCAATGGGCATTTAGGTTGCTTCCATGTCTTGGCTACCGTATACCCCTCCCCAATTTTGTCATTTCTGCCACCCTAGTTCATTATGATCAATCTCTGTCCCCCCCTCCATTTAACATTCACATCTTCCTATGATTTATAATATTATGGCCTGCTCTCTGTCAGTGGGCTTTAACAGTGAGGATAGATAAGAGCATTGGTCAAGATTCACCAGCAAACCCTGTGTTCGGTTTTTATTTTCTAAGAAAAAAGAAATGCAGTACCTTGGGTATAAAATTAGAAGAATTCCACCCTCACTGCTGACACTTTGGGGATTTCTGCTTCCGTTCCACATTCCCCACCTCAGTGTCCGTACACTTTTTCCTTTCTGAGCTTCAGACACTACCTTCTGCTCGGACCTGTGGCTGGCAGACACCGTATTGAACAGCACAGACCAGACCATCCGGCTGTGAGCGCCCTAACTTGCTTGCTCTGCCCGTCTTTTCTCAAATTTCTCTGCTCTGGAAAGAAAAAGAACTGTTGCTCGATGCTCTTTCCTCTAAGCTATGATCCTATTGCCTGACGTCACTCCGCATCACAGGGAACTCCAGCATCCCGCCAGCCTCCATCATACCCCTGGTCCCCTGCTGAAGTCACACCCCCAAAATGCTAGTGACCTCCTGGTCGCCACACCTCAAGGTCTGTTCTCAGCGCCCACTGCTCATAGCCCTTTGCTGCCTGGAACTCTTCCATCTGGGGTATGTGCTGGGAGGGGTTCCTGGGTTTCCGCCTATGTCTGCCTCTATTCTTCCTTTTAGCCAGGCTTAACGATAAGTGCTGCCTAGGGGTCTCTCTCTGCTCTGCCTTGTCTGTCTCTGGTTGATATCTGTGCTCCGGAGATGCCACCGAGATCTCTCAGATCTGGTTCTGACTTTGCTCTGCAATATCACAACGCAGAGTACTAACCACTATGCGATCACGGTGCACCATAGTCCCTGTGGCTGCCATATCAGATCCATATATTCAGCTTTCTTTTGACTCTTCAACATCTTCCTGGGTAACTGATTTCTTTTATCTTCCTAGCCCCTCAAATGGAATGCGGCCCAAACAGAACTCATCATCTTTTTCTTTGCCATCCCTATTTCTTTTAATAATAATACCAGCCTCCCCTCAAGACTTGACCTTGGACTTCTTCCCCCTTACAGCCTCATTGTCACATGTGGCCAGATCCCACTTGACCCCTGTAGGACCTGTCAGCACTTTTCAGCTCTTCATTCTCATCACCACTCTTGACTTCAGCTACTCGTTATCTCTCGTCTAATATTATAATAGCTTCCCAGCAGGCCTTTCCAGTCTATCCTGAATATAGCTACCTGATGAATCATTCTCATATTCTTAACCTTTCTGATGTTTTTCCATTGCTCACTAGAAAGTCCCACATCCTTGGCACTCGAGGCTGTCCACGGTCTGTGGTCTGTGGTCTGTGGCCCGTGCCTGGGTCTGATCACCTCTCCCCTTCCTGTGGGCCCTGCTCTCCCTGGCTGGGCCTGTGGGAGGGTGCTTGCCAGTTCTGTGAGAATTCTGTTTCTTTAAAAGGCATCTGTATCAAAGACCTAAACTTACAAGCTAAAACTGTAAAACTCTTAGAGATGGCATCTATAAGTTACTCTTGTATTAGAAAAAATCTTCTAGTCAGTGTCACAGCTAGAGTATAAAAATAATTCTGTAGTTGCTCACCCCTTTTCCTTTGCTCATGCTGATTTCTGAACTTGAAAATAACCTGTCCCTGATTTTACATGTCTGAATCCTCTCCCTAATCCAGATTCTTCACTGAGCCTTCCTTTATTCCTCCAGCTCCAGTAAGGCATGCATCACTGTATTTCTATTATAACTATTTACTCGCATAACTATTTAAGTACCTTCAGGCTGGGAGTTTCTTATGAGTGGTGACAAGGTCTTTGTTACAAGGGACAAAAATAAATATCATAATGCTTGACACATGGTAAATATTCAATGAGAATTTGAATGAATAAATGAATAGAAGAGAATATATATTCCCTAGTTCATTCTTGCCTAACTTTAAATTGCTTAAGAGTGGTATTTCGGTCTGATTCATCTTAATATCCTACCATGGCTAGCTTTGTGCATAACAGATACTCAGTAGATATTTCTTTTTTATTTTTATTTCCTTTTTCAGCTTTATTGAGGTATAATTGGCATATTAAATTGTAAGACATGTAAAGTTGACATCGCAGTAATCTGAAATATGTCCACATTGTGAAAGGGTGCCATCTCACATATTTATCTTTTTTTTTTTTTTTTTTTGGTGAGAACATTTAAGTTCTACGGTTAGCAAATTTCAATTATTCCATAACTATTTCTTGAATTAGTGGATAGATGAGTAGTTGATTATATTAATAATATGAGCTTTCTGAATGCTATGTTACTATATTTTTACTTTCAGTAATTTGAGTTCTCTTACTACAGCTAAAATATTTTTAAATGTTTCTCTTTTGATTGTCAACATTAATTTTTATCAGTGATTATTTTTGACTTTTTCTGCATGTTTAATTTTGATTTTAACAAATCGTAATCATTGGGGAGGGGTGCATTCTTCATTTCACAAAGGAAATTGGAAAGAAAAAGAAGGTTCACTTTTTAAGAAAAATGTGAAGGAGGTTTTCTGTGTTATTAGCTCCTGCTTCTGGGTGTAGGTGGGGTTCTAGGACTGACAATTATTTCTACAATAGTGGTTGAATAGTTCTTTCCAGAGGCATCATGGCTCCATCTAGAGACACATAATTTGGATGCTTTTAATAGGAAGCAGAGTTGGGCAGCCTTTATTAGAACACTTGGCGGGGAGGGGGGGGGGACGGGGTGGTCCTTAAACTCCAGTTAAGTTGAACTAAGTTATTCTGCCTCCTGTCAATACCAGAAGGCTAACATTCCTCCTTCTCCTCCTCCTCCTCCTCCTTTTTTTTTTTCTGGTGAGGCTGCCTTACCAGTCTTCTCTGACAATAATGCTTGATTATGATCAGTGAATTAACAGTATTTGCTTTTGGTCATGTTAATTGATGCAAGCCCAAATAATAATGAAATTAAAAGAACTGACTGAAATGTAGTAGTGATCCTGTGTATTCTTGTGACCCCTACTGCATAAAGGTTCACTGTTGTTATTTGGGGGTTATTTTGTTTTTGTCTCTTTTTAAAACCAACTGACAAGAATTGCCTTGGTTCAGGTGATTTGGTGGAAAAGATAACAGATGCCTGCATGTGCTTCTTTGGTGGCATCATTTTAATTACCTGTGAGAGAGGAACAGTCCTAACCCATATCAAGTGAGCGAGCTAGTTACATGAAATACCTGGATTTTTAAAGTTGCCCGTATCTGGCAATGAATACTTACAGGAAGATAAGTAGAGTCAGAAAAAGAAGGTCAGAGGACCTAAGGAAAGAAATTTACTTTTACGAAATGCTACAAACTTATTGGAAACGAGAGAATTTCTGCAGTGTATTTGGAAGAACAATCCAGAAGAACAATAAAACAGAAAGAGCAGACTCCCTCTGTATACCCCATAGAGATATTTGTTTCTTCAGAAATAAGCAAAGTATTCACGGAGACAACTCATCACTGTCCACTGGACGTTACGGGACTCCTACAGTCTCACAAGTGGGAAACTTTACCCTTTTGACCTGGTGTCAAGACTTTTGAGCAGCTGTATAAATCCATCTCAACTTGTTTGAAGTAATTAAGTTGGTTTGCATTTTTTGTCTCCTTCAGAAATGAACACGCCTGAGTATGCTAGATGCCTGTGAACTCCCCGATCCTCCGGCGACTTTGGAAAGACTGCAAGAAAGAAGGTGGCGGAGTGGTGGACTCTGAGAACAAGCTCCTCCCCGTCGGCCTTGGCCTTCCTGCCCACAGTCCACCATGGAGACGCTCTCCCAAGAGTCTTTGCTGGAATGTCAGATCTGCTTCAATTACTACAGCCCCCGGCGAAGGCCCAAGTTGCTGGATTGCAAACACACGTGCTGCTCGGTGTGCCTTCAGCAGATGAGGACGAGCCAGAAGGACGTGAGGTGCCCCTGGTGCCGGGGCATCACCAAGCTGCCCCCGGGCTTCTCCGTGTCCCAGCTCCCGGACGACCCCGAGGTCCTTGCCGTCATCGCCATCCCGCACGCCTCCGAGCACACCCCAGTCTTCATCAAACTTCCGAGCAATGGGTGCTACATGCTGCCCCTGCCCATCTCCAAGGAGCGAGCGCTGCTGCCCGGAGACATGGGCTGCCGTCTGCTGCCCGGGAGCCAGCAGAAGTCCGTCACCGTGGTGACCATCCCGGCAGAGCAGCAGCCTCTGCAGGGCGGGGCTCCGCCCGAGGCGGTGGAGGAGGAGCCAGCCAGGCGGGGCGCGGTGAAAAGCTCCACGTGGTCCGGGGTGTGCACTGTGATCTTGGTGGCCTGCGTGCTGGTCTTCCTTCTCGGCATCGTGCTCCACAACATGTCCTGCATTTCTAAGCGCTTCACCGTGATATCCTGTGGCTGAAGAGGGCCGCGGGGGAAGTCTCTTGTGGGTGCCAACTAGCGGTTGAGCAGGTGTTGGTGATGGATCGCGGTGAGGAGATGGGGGGCCACGCTGACCATTGGGTGCCGAGTGCTGGCCTCTGGGCTGCCACTTGATTAACCCAAGACAGACACGAAGGGTAGGATGTGAGGTGTCAGCAAGATACCAGGCAGAGCGCTCTGATTATTGGTGGCAACAGCTTCCAAGACGATCGCATGCATCCTCCTAATCATGTATTAAATGGACTGTAATTATGATTTCTCAAAATCATGTTGCCAGATAGACCTATTCTACTTAGATGTTAAACTGTGGAAGTGCATACAATGTGATCTTCTCTAAATGTGGTAGATTAAAACAAAGATGCTATGTATACAAGTAGAATTAAATCTGAGAATCCATGTAAACATTCAGTGATAACATGCAGTGCTGGTTTCTTTCCTTTTTAAAAAAATGAAACCCAGTCTTCATTTAGTTGCTAAGGCCTTTTATACTTTTTGAATGGCACCCAAATTAAAATAAGTTAAGTGGACAGTTTTTTCAGGAAGATATTTGAACAAGTGTTTCCAGTGTGTTGTGTTTTGTCACGTACCTCCATTTTTCTTCCCTTGTAATTAGAGCTCGCTATGTGTTTATTAAACGGAAAGCCCAACAGGGGAGCAATAAACTGAGTAATAATGAGAAATGCCTAATCCCACAGGAAACCTACATGCCAATTTTTCGCAAGCCATCTCACAAAATAAGAATTTTAAATGTACATATTGTGTATTTGTGTGTGGGTGTGGGTGTGTGTGTAATTTGACTTACCTCAGGTTTTGAATCTTTTCAGAAGAATCCCGGGAGTAAGACTTTGTGGGCATGAGTGAGTCCGGGGTCTGAAATGATGGCCACCTCAAGGGCCCCGGTACCCACCCAGCGAGGGGTCACAGACCCGTCACTTCCAAACTTGCTCCTCTTCTGTGTATTCAAGTCCTGTATTCTGTAAGGCACTAAGGGAGAGTGACCGAAGATTCTGTCTTTTCTCCCAGTTTTGATGTATTGTAACAGCCATGAGTGTTGGTAAACAATAACAAACTTGGACTGGCATTTTAAGACGGTCCATGATTATTTTTTGAAAGAGATTGTTCCATGAGAGTTAAATCCTTTTGAATTCCCGTTTCCTCTTGTTGGTATACGTGAGACCATCTCTTGTATTTGAAAATATGTTTTCACTCAGGAAAATGGCAAGGTGAGCTAGGAACTCCCATTCCCAGTGTAAGTGGACCAGTTCTTCGTAAACTCTCAGACGTTCTTAATGTGTAATGGCCTACAGATGCTCATGAAGAAAGCTCTGCTGGTCTTAAATGATAAATTTCTATCCCTGAATGTGTGTGCGTTCAGACATAGCTGTGAGCTTTACAGTTCTCTTCTAGTTTCTCTTACGAAATTCATGAAGCAAGTGGTAGGTGCCAAGGTCCCCACTCATAAATATGTCTGTTGATGTTCCATTGAATCCCTGAAAATGGGGACAGAAAAATAAGCAGTGACTGGCTCCAAAAAGTAAGGCTAGAAAAAGCCCTTAAGACTGAGATAATTTAATTTACTTATATGCTAACTGTTACCTTCAAGCAGCACAAAATATGCACATTAAAATGATGGAATTAATGAGATAAAATGACAATATAATGAATAGAATCCCAAGCTAACCCTGTTCATTGACATGAGGATTTGGTATAAAAATATGAACATGGGTTTTTCAGATCTTTCAAATTTGTCATTAGACCTTTAGGAAATGTATTTGAAAGCTCAAACTAGAAATTAGGTTAAAATGCCATTTTATTGTGTAAGCTATTGGGCTTTATACAACAAATAATCTAGGATTTATCTGGTATTAATAACTTAGGTATCACATTAGCTGAATGCTATCCTCTATTATGTAACCTAATATACTGTTGGGTTAGTTTCAATTTCTCAAACTCTCCCAGGCTGCCCTGATGCATGTCTGACCTAATTTCTATTCCTCTTGGGAAAAAACCCCCACAGAAATGTTACATTAAGAATTCTACATTTCAAATGGACTTTACCCTTGCAATATTAAGTCATGCCATTTTCAAATTAATTTTGAGAATGATGTCTACATATGTTTATGTCCAGTATGAAATGACCAGCCCTGGAGTGTAGTGTGTGATAGAATTCTACATGGTCTATAGGTTATATATAGACACTAACATATGTGATGATACAGTGCCCTGTGTTTCTTAGTGCAAAGCTGTAGAGTACAAATGTCCATGTACCTTTTACTTAAAAACAACCCTGTGCTAGAGCTGCAATTAAGCAGTGCAAAATTAATCGGCTCTATGATAGATTCTTGACGTTACAATTTAAGGTACAATAACAACCAAAATCAGAATTTTTCGTGTGAGTCTTACTGATGTCAGAACAATTGTTTATGTGGATTCTGCCTGCAGTTATTTATTTGTGTACCTGCTTATCACGGTGTGCAATCCTGTGCATGCACGCGTGTGTGCGTGCACATGTGTATGTGATGTCTCAGACTGCCGGATAGGATTTTTATAGGCTTAATGATGTTTAATGTATTTAGCATCCCGTTGCTCTGGCCTCTTTGGCATTTACCCACGACACTAAAAACTCATCTACCCCATGTGACTCAAGTCCAGTGACACAATCAGCCAGAATTCACAGTTGCACATCAATGAAAAAACTCACAACTGAAAGCACAGAAAGAGCTGTAAGCAACCTCTGGTGGCTTCATTTTGTAGAGGAGTCTGCTGGGGCCCCCAGAGGTGCAAGCCCGTTTGTCATTCGGCAGCAAAAGGGGGACCAGAACTTTGTACTGCAGTTTCCTCTTGCTGCTTCCTAGACCTGTCGACCTCTCTGTTGGTCTGTGATCTTTTTCAGGGAGGATCAATACCCTTTACTAACTCAACTATTAAGTTTTTTGTTTTTGTAGATTTATATATTCACTTTAGTTAGCATCTACCTCTCTGGGAAATGAAAGGAGGGTTGATTTAGGGATGAGTATAGACAGTTAAAGAGAACCATGTGATCTGAATTTTTTTAATTGCAAAACATTGGTTCCCCCCTCCCACTTGAGCTATAAAGGACAGTGAGTGTTGTGTAAATAGTAAACTATAAGAAGCATGAATTTTCCTCTTTATTAATGATCTTGACATAAGCAAGAGAATGCCGAATATGCTAAGTAGAGCCAAGTATGCGATCAAAAAGCATTGTCTTTGGAACATTTTTGTATAATGACCTGGGGCATAAGTTGTGAGAAGGCAAATGGGTTCTCAGGTCCAGTCATACTTTATGATCAGAAAGCTATAAGGCATTTCCTTTAGGAATATAATGAAGTTTAATCTTGCACATGACTTGAGTGGGTCCCTTGAAGGTTAAAACCGTGTGCTGGTGCAACCTTGGGATCTTCTAGATTGACGCTGTTCAATAGAACTTTCTGTGATGATGGAAATGTTCTATAACTTAGGCTGTCCAACACAGTAGCCACATTGGGTGTTGGGCAACTGAAATGGGATTAGTCTGAGTGAGGAACTGGATTTTGTATTTTATTTAATTTAAAGTTATTTAAATAGATGCCACTCACATGTGGCTAGTGGCTATTATATTGGACAGTGCACTTCTGGAGGGTTGTGCAATGGAATCTAGCATCAAAATATTAATGGAGTAAAGAGGGTAAGGCGAAGAAGACAGTTTTTGGTTTAGTAACATGCAGTTGGCTTAAAAATATATGATCTCAAGTATGACAGTAAAAATGCATCAATTGCTCTTCAGGGTTATTAGATACTCTGGGCCAAGGAATAATCAGTGAAGCTTAAAGAGTGCTCGATAAAGCCCCCTTTTCTGGGATCATTAGCTGCATGTGAATCTATTGTCAAAAATAGTAGTTAGACAGTAGCTCTAAAACGTTTGACTTGCATGACCTGTACTGTGAAATTGTGTCTTGTGACCAAAAAGTAAATGTTACAGAAAAAAAAAAAAAAGCCTAATGAAATCCCTCTTCACTTTCAGGGTCTTACCCAAACGCCATCATTGCATTAGTAAGGTATGAAATAAAAGAGCAAGCATGTTTTGCAGTGTTCACGGGGAGTGTTTTTGTTTGCCCTTGAGGTCTGCCAGCTCGTCATTGTATTTGAGGTGGGCATAGGTGGGCATCATTTTTCAGATGCCAGACAAAAACATAGGTACTATTTTTAGAGTGAGATTTGACATTGTTTTCGTCCTGTTTGTTTTTTTTTTAGTTATCACTGAAAGAATCGAAGATTTGAAGCCTTGCACAAAGACACTTTGTTTTACATTAAAAAAAAGTGCCCATGGAATTTAAAGCCTTGAAGGTTATTAAAGTTACTAAAATTGCTTTTTAAGTGAATAAAGGGAAGCAGAAAATTCAATTTGAGATATATTTTCATAGAAAGATCAGACTCTTCCTGATAGTACAGTATTTATTCCAGTCTAGATTTGGTTTTATAGAGTTCTCATAGTTTTATTTGAAAAGCTATGCTGTGTCTAAATTGGTTAGTCTGCTTTTCATTGTCCAAAAATACTGTAAACCAAATGCATTTGCTTCAATTTAGCAGAATTGGGTTGATTTTTTTTTTTTTAATAGAGAACTCATCAATGGGCAGGACTCTTTAGTTCATCCTTGAAAATGATTAAAAATTTTTTTGCCCTATGATAGTTTTTCTTTAGACTTATGAGGAAATTCGAGGTCCAAAGGTTATTGGTATGAGAGGAGTGATATGCCACTGGTTTGAATTACTATCTCCTCTTAGAAAAATGTTGCTGCCAACTAGTCAGCATTTTCACACAAGTGTCATCAGTCAGTCAATCTGTCATCCTTGACCTAGAAGGAGAAGCTGTTCCTTACCATTTCCACCATTCTCAGTAAAACATTGCCCACAAAGTAATCCTTACTGAAAGAGAAACTCCAAAGAAGAATAAGTCAAGATAATTCAACAACTGTTTTGAAAGTGGTAGTCTATTTCAAAAGTGATGACAAGTTGCTGAATTTTGTTAAACATGAAAGTCTTCTCAAAAAATAAGTGGAAATTCAAGCCATCGATTTTCCTGACACAATTGATTCACTCTATATAGATATAAATATATATATGTAGACACACGATTTAGCTATAACGGAAGCTAAAAAGATCAAGTAAAATGTTTTCCAATGTGGGTTATATAATGGTGAATTTAGATGTTAATTTCTCAACAAATGTTATAGGCTGCATCCATTTTGTCAAACCAGCTATCTTTGGAAGTGTCTGTATAACTAAGCTCTTGAGACTTTTCAAATATATGAAGAGGTGGGTTCCAGCATATACATTTTGTTGGAAAGCCATTGATCATTAAAGAATATTAGTGGGTGGGGCATTTAATTTCTGTCTTCCAAATGACTTATTTTTTGGCTCTGCTCAAGTTGTTGAGGGTAGAGCTCCATTATTCTCGAACTCTTGCAATATGGCTCCGATTTTTCTGCACAAGTTTCCTTGCACAGTCGGGCCAATTATTTTGTTTTCAGGGTTCACTGCCTGGGGTACCTCACTATATACAATCTCACTTATGATGTAGTGGTGCTTGAAAACACTCATCTCATTAGCTGGACTTTATTATTCTAGTCTACAGTTTTTGATACTATTCATATTATGATCTTTTTAGAGACAATCAGTAATATTTGGGGCAAAGAACTGAGGGGTCTCTTGAAGTCTGCAACAGCATGTATTTTCTTTGTTTTTCTGGGGGATGTTCTTTTATGGCTGTCCCGTTCTTCTAGAACACTGCTCTAAATTCATCTCCATGGGATGTAGGGCTAGTAGCCCGTGTGAAAGTCTTCTGTGGTCTCCCTGGGGTATGTTAATTGGATAATTCTAGCAAGAGTTTTCCAAAGGGAAGCTCAGCTTTTAATTTGACATTTGCTTTTTGAGTATCCAGAGGTAGATGGTTGGATGTGATGGTTGTGAAGGAGCATGGGCTGTAAGAAGGAGGAAATAGATGAGGCAGATGCCCCTTAAAGGGGAACAAGTTGAGATATTTAAGTCATCCCTATTTAAAAAGTGGGAGGACACAATTGTTGGTGTCTTACCCTGTGCTTCAGAAAATTCCTGGTTGGATTTTCCTGGCTGAGAGAAAACCCAGCTCTCAGGTAGATACTGTATGGTAGAGGTGGAGACGTGGCATTGGGTCTATGGCAACAGATAGGAAGATATCCCCAGAGAGTGAGAAAACACTTGCATAAAGGGAGGGAAATCCGTAATGAGGTGATAACTCCTGAACAAAGTAGATAGAAGATGAAGGTCAATCATGGCAGAAACCAGCTGAAGAAAGAAACCCAGGACAACTGGGAATAACTTAGCCAAGCACAATCTGTCATTCCAGTATGGCCCACCAAATTCAATTCAGGATGTTTAAACTGAGGACAAACAGGGAATATGATCAGCTGAAGAGAGGGTCCAAGGAGGCCCTATTGGGTGTTAGCACACAAGACAATTTCAGAACCTGCTCTGCAGTTGGTTGCTGAGTCATTGCAGACAAACTCTAATGACATCCTCTTAACCATGGAATGCAATGCCCATGCCTGTGGATGTATCCTGACTTGAGTAGGTTAAGACTATTGGGAAGACTCATTCAGAATATTTCCGTTTCTATCCAGGTTGTGGTCATTTATTATATTTTTTATTCCACCACTTGTTCCTGTTTCGCTCCCTTGGCAGATGCAGGTGGGGAGGCTGGTTTCAGCTTGGGGTGGTTACAAACTCCCAACATACGCCATGCAGCTGCTGCACAGGGTCCCTGCCGTTTGGATGGCTCCACTGGTGGGTTCCCTGGCCCTCTTGATAACTAGTATTCCAGTCAAATGGCTAGATTAATGCTGCTCAGAGGCTGTTAACTTAAGTCCTTGACATGTTTCATTTACAATTATGTGGATTATTTATTTTAGAATCTTTTCTTTTAAAGGGCCAAATAGCCCTACAGATAAATGAGCTGCTGGACTGTAGAAAATATTGTCCAAATGTTGCCAAATATTGACTTCGTTAGGGGGATATCAAGCTGCTGTTTATAAATCTGAATGTCTTAAAAGCATTCTTGCTTGCTCTTTCTGTTGTAGGTGGTGTCTTAGCAAGTTCTGAGTTTTTCCAATGAACCTGATTTTAATATATGGTATTTTTGTATGCCAATCTGATGTCTTGTCCTTTGTATATGTGGTAATGTTGATTTTATGACTACTGTTAAAACACATTTGCTATGATTAAAATTCATAAAATGATTTCAAATAGACTCGTGTTGGTTTCCCCCACCCCCACCCCATGAAGAGAAAAAAATTGGCTGGAATTTTCATCATCAGAGACTCTAATAATTTTAATAGACTTGGGTCATAAAGCAACAAGCTGCTTCTGAGCCAAGGATTTTAAGTGGAGTTGACCTTCAAGTGGCTCCTCTGAGAAGACAAAGAACACATTTGTAATGGGTAAGTCCAAGCGTGCTTTTGCAGTTTGGGTTTTTGTGGCTTCTGGTGGCCCCAACTTTATCCTCTACCATTTAGAAGTGATGCTGTGTGGACCATCTCTAAGTACCTTGTGCAAAAGAATTTCTCGGGTCCCTGTGTAGTGAGAAGTACCATGACCTGGCCTCTTGGCCTTGCGTCTGGAAAAGAATCTTTTAACAAATGTTTTTATCAGCGGAACAGAGGGTGTTGGGGCAGCCTTTTTGGATAAAAGCATTCTGCCTTTCAATAACTTGGGATCACATCAGCGAAATTGCATTTCAGTTGAACAGGTGCCCTAATCCTAATTAAGGGGTTAGCAATGATTGGATATGCATGAACGCTAGTGTTAGTGTGCTCAGGTTCTCGCTGGGAAGTTAAAAAAATAATCCCTATAGTTTTAAACATGAGAGGTTACTGTGCTTCAGTACTCATTTCCTGTACCAAAAAAGCAGGCCTTTTTTAGGGAGTCCAGATTTTTGAAAGTGTGAAATTTATTTAGTATATTTTAGGATTTCTGGTGTGGATTTCCCTGATCTCAAATAGAGAGGGTGTGTGTGTGTGTGCGTGTGTGTGTGTGTGCGTGTGTGCTGGGGGTCCAGGGAGGGATTCCTTACTGTTAGAGCCGAGCTTTTCTGTCAGCTAGAGGAAGAGTTGACTCGAAGAAGGCATTTAAGGCATTTAAATGGTCTTAGCTCCTCCAGGAGCTTAGCCAGGACTGGATCTCATGTATAGTTTGATCTCAAGGCTTCTCTAGACTGAATGGGGGCCAGGGCGAAGGAGAAAGAAATCACGGGAGAGCTCTACACGCCAGTCTTGCCTGGGAATAACCCACGTTGGCAACCTCTTCAGATGACACTGTTTGGATGGCACAGGTGGTCTGCTTGTGGTACAGGGCTGGAAGGAGAGGGTGAGCCTGTGTCAGCTCCAAGCTCTTTGCCGTTCTGGCCCCTCCCTGCAAAGGGGGGGCTGAGTGTGAGTAGTTGAAGGTCCCATGGGGATGGTGCAGGGTGCACACATAGGGAGTGGAGTCAGGTCCGGTGTCCACTGCACCCCACCGTCACCCTCAATCCTTACATACATACCCCTCCAAATACCAGCCAAATTTCCTGAGATGAAAGCCTGTCTATCTGCCAATGCGTTGTCTTTCTTAATGCTTTTGTTTCCAGTGATAATTCTGGGAAGAGAAACCCATGTCCAGTGTCCACCACGTAGCTGCAGGCTGGGGTAAATGGTGGCCCGGGAGGGGGTGGGGGGAAGGAACTGATCCAAAAATTAGACTGAGCCTCTGCTTTTCTTTACATAAGTTTGAAAACTTTTGCACAATTTTACTTGACCCAGAAAGTGATACAGCTGTAATTGGGTTCGGTCTCTCTCATTCCCCAAACCTACTGCTCCCTGCATTCCCATCTCTCTTCACACTATTAGACTTGATAAATGATTGTTTTCATTTTTTAAAAATTTATTTATTTATTCATTTTTGGCCGTGTTGGGTCTTCGTTGCTGCACGCGGGCTTTCTCTAGTTGTGGCGAGCGAGGGCTACTCTTCCATGCGGTGCACGGGCTTCTCATTGCGGTGGCTTCTCTTGTGGAGCACGGGCTCCAGGCACGCGGGCTTCAGTAGTTGTGACTCAGGGGCTGTACAGCACAGGTTTGGTAGTTGTGGCGCACGGGTTTAGTTGCTCCGTGGCATGTGGGATCTTCCCAGACCAGAACCTGTGTCCCCTGCATTGGCAGGCGGATTCTTAACCACTGTGCCACCAGGGAAGTCCCAATGTTTGTTTGTTTGTTTGTTTTTTTGCGGTACGTGGGCCTCTCACTGTTGTGGCCTCTCCCGTTGCGGAGCACAGGCTTTGGACGCGCAGGCTCAGTGGCCATGGCTCACTGGCCAAGCCGCTCTGCGGCATGTGGGATCCTCCCAGACCGGGGCACGAACACGTGTCCCCTGCATCGGTAGGCAGACTCTCAACCACTGCACCACCAGGGAAGCCCCCCAATGTTTGTTTTTATTATCATTATTATTCACAGGAGTAAGTGGATGTATAGATGTACCTGTGTGCATGCATGCCTGTGTGTGTGTACACACATATATATGAATATTTCATAGACTCTTGGTATCGTTTTTTTTTTAAAGCTTGAAAGAGTGAAGATCTTTCGAGAAAGATCAAAGTAGAGAAAAGTACTCAGATTTGGCTACAAAGAAAGGCTAGTCTGGGTAGAATCATGAGAGAAATTAGGGAGAAGGAAGCTCCCCTGCAATCCCTCGTTCCTTTGCTCAGAGCTGCCACTGACTGATCGCCACGCACTGGGGCTGCTGAGACAAACAAGGTGGAAACGGACCCTGCCCTCGTGAACCTCACAAGCTTGTAGCGAAGGCAGGCATTAATAAATAACGCTCATGTCCAGTGCAGATGTACATGCTGTAACAGGGAAGCAGGTGGGCTGACCTGGTAGGTTCATGGTAGGGGATGTAGTCAGAAAAGCCTCTCTGGAGGAAGTGTCTTCTAAGATAAGATCTGAAGGATAAATTGGTGTCAGTGAGGACACCAAGAAGGGACAATAAGGGACAAAGGAGGTATGAGGGTTTTTATGGAGACAGAGTTGGCTTTTCCTGTTAGGCCCCCTGCCATTCATGCATTGCCTTGTGTTGTGTTACACTGTGATTGATGATATTTCAGTAGGACTCCCCAGTCCCCGAGAAGGTCCACAAAGGAACATTTGACAAAAGCACAGCTATGGGGTCCATTTCACTGGTAGATATTTTCATCTGTCATCACCATGTGGAATGGTCTCCACAGTGGACATTTCACCTCCTTGTGCCCACATAACACGCAGTTATTTTCTTCTGCCTTCGCCATGTTCAGAAGAAGAGGACATGGAATCTTATGTCCCGATCCTTATTCGTTTCAGAATCAGACAGATTCAGAGCCCGATATTGACAACCTGTCTAAAGTAAGTGTTGAGAAAAGCATTTCCCAAGTTATATTTTGAGAGATTAGTAGGTGTTATATGAAAAATGTTTTATGATTTGAATAAACTGGGAAAATACTGGGTTAAGCACGGTTTTTTTTTAACTGTAGAACTTATCAGAGACTTTAATATGTGTATTAGTTCTCTAGAGAAACAGAACCAGTAGAGGGTGTGTGTGTGTGTGTGTGTGTGTGTGTGTGTGTTTGTATTCTCTCTCTCGATATAGACCCTTGAACAGCACAGGGGTTAGGGGCACTGACTCCCCACTCGGTTAAAAATCTGCCTATAACTTTACAGTTGGCCCTCCATATCTACAGTTTTCCCATCTGTGGGTTTAACCAACCCTGGATCACTGGATCACGTAGTACCGTACTACACATTTATTGAAAAAAATCTGTGTATAAGTCGAAACACTTGCAGTTCAAACATATAAGTGTGTATGCATCTACATGAGATCTCTCTCTCTCTGTATATATATACACACGCATAGAGTGTATATATACATATATCTATGCATATAGATTATATATACAGATATACATAGTATATACACATATCCGCAAGTATGTATGTACCATCTAGATAGAGATTTATTTTAAGGAATTGTAGAGGCTATGGCAAGTCCCTAATCTTCAGAGCAGGCTGCAGACCCAGGGAAGAGTTGATGGTGCAGCTTGAGTCCAAAGGCTGCCTTCTGGCAGAATTCCCTCCTCCTCAGGGGAGGTCAGTCTTTTTTCTCTTAAGTTCATCAACTGATTGAATGGGCCCACCCACATTACAGGGAACAGTCTGTTTTACTCAAAGTCTACTGATTTAAATGTTAATGTCATATAAAAAATACTTCCACAGCAACATCCAGACCAATGTTTGATCAAATACTTGGTTATTGTGACCTACCCTAGTTGGCACATAAAATTAACTATCATAATATGCTCAAGAGCCTTGCAAATCTGTCAAAGGGGAGCACAGTGCACATCACTTTTCCCCAACTTATCTGAGTAAAAAACTCATTGTTTGCAGAATACCTATTAACATCTGGTAGAACACAGTTTGGGGAATATTGACCTTGAAAATGATTCACAATTATGACTTACTCCACATCATCAAAATCTGGACTCCAAAGTGCATTAAGTGCTTATTATTATGTAATAAAATTAAACCATTAGCTCATGTTTGCTTTTTTATTTTAAATCAATGTCATGCAAATGTAAAAATAACCCAGTACCTGTATTAGAGTTACATTGATGGTATATTGTGAGCAGTTTGCATGCTGAAATTCCACGTACTGCCCACATTACCAATGAAATGGTAGCTTTTGGGATATGCAGGGTGGTTGGAGCTCTCTTCTTTTCAGATCTCATCACTTCCTGGACTTAGATTCTTGCTATTGCTGTAGGGAATAGTTTGCTTCCTCCATCCTGTCCAACAATGAAATGTTCTCACATTAGCAAATCACGGGGGGTGGAGGGGAGTATGTATACATCTGCTGTAGTAATAAGGGTATGGATGATTCATACTTGAACATGTTGCATAGAGACCAGAGAGGTTTTGGAAAATTATAGCCTAAAAATTTATAAATATTCATTACTACATACTGTGGGGTTAAAAACAACCCACAACAAACTAAATTGATAATGATGAGCAAAACCAACAATAATTTGCTATTAAGAAGCAAGAAGGGCAGCAATTAAAGAACATGATCATTCAAGGCAGTGCTGATCATGAATACAGATCCTCCCCCAAACTGTAGGACTTCAGCTGTTTGCATATGCACGTGTGCAGTAGGAGGCTTGCAATGTTAATAAAACACGGAATTAGCAAAAAACTAAATTGGAGGCAGACGTAAACTCTCTCAGCTCTCAAACGCACTAAGTTTAGTTTAAAAATACTGAACTTAGCAAAACATATGTAGTCAGTTATTAATGAGTTGATCTCATTGAGGCAGGCAAGAAAAAGTGTTGGGATTGGAGAGCATGCCCGCAGCGGGCAGAGGCCCACATACCTTGAGAGCTACTGCACAGAGAATTAGGCGAACAAAGGAATTTACAAGCATATACAAAACACATAAATTAAAAAGAAATCCTTGGCTTCCCAGGTGGTGCAGTGGTTGCGAGTCTGCCTGCCGATGTAGGGGACACGGGTTCGAGCCCCGGTCTGGGAAGATCTCACGTGCCGCGGAGTGGCTGGGCCCGTGAGCCATGGCCGCTGAGCCTGCGCGTCCGGAGCCTGTTCTCCGCAACGGGAGAGGCCACAGCAGTGAGCGGCCCGCGTACGGCAAAAAAAAAAAAGAAAGAAATCCTTTTTCCATTTCACAGAACATCATTTTAATAGAAATATAAATTTCATGGAATGAAATCCATAGTTGTCATAGAGCAGTCCCTGATTATCTGCAGGGAATACATTCCAAGACCCCCAGTGGATGCCTGAAACCATGAAGAGTACTGAACCCTATATATACCATGTATTTTCCTGTACATACATATGATAAAGTTGAGTTTATAAATTAGGCACAGTAAGAGGTTAACAGCAGCAACTAACAATAAAATAGAACAATTACAACACACTGTAATAAAAGTTATGTGAATGTGGTCTTTCCCTCTCTCTCTCAAAATACGTTATTGTACAAAGTTAATGCTTTTTCCATCTTAACTAAGAATTTATCAAGCACGTAACTTTTGCAGTTTGAGGTACGACAACAAAACTAGCGTGAATTTCTTTTTCCTTCTTCACAATTTCACAGACAAGATTTATTCTTACTGTAGATCTTAGCAACCTCAGCATATGCTTTTTTCTTTCCTTATGAAGTTGCAAATTTAAAGGAAGCACTTTAGGGCTTGTCTTTGACGTATCTGAATTGCCAGCGTCACTACTCTTGGCCTTTGGAGCCATTATTAACTAACATAAAGGTTACCTGAACACAAGCAATATGATACCATGACAGTTGATCCCATAATGGAGATGGCTCCTAAGTGACCAACTGGCGAGATACAATGGACAAAGGGATGATGATTCAGGTCCTGGTACCACTGACAGAGGAGAGCCTGTAGATCCTGCCTGGGATCTATCCCTGGTAGGCTGGGATCTCTCCGTGCTTTGCACTCGCCATTGCATCCAGTGCCTAGTGGAGTGATCGATGGTGTGTAAGGGTTCGCTGAATGAATGAGTGTATGTGTCGTCCTGTCTGCTGAGATAACTCAGCAACATTAGGCTCTGGTGCACTGACACTTTTGGGATATGCGGGGTGGTTGGAGCTCTCTTCTTTGCAGATCTCATCACTTCCTGGACTTAGATTCTTGCTATTGCTGTGGGGAATAGTTTGCTTCCTCCATCCTGTCCATCAAACCCACTCTAACGAGTTGTTCCTGTTCAGCTGTCTTCTTACAATAAAGTCATTTCCTCTTCCTCAAAATGTTCCTGCTCAAGGCTGACTGGCTTGGCAACTTCGCTTGTTAATCAGAATTCGCTGAAGTGAAGTCTGCACCAACCCTCTCACTTTGACCACTTATAGATGTTGTACATTCCTCATAGTCCATTTGCTTGAATACATGAACACGCTCTATTTTCTTGTATTGAATTGCAGTACATGGTGTGTGCTTAAGAAGGAGGGGACAAGACCTGGACTAGGGTGATGCAAGTGAGACCTCTAGGGCAGACTGTTTAAGGAGACACTCTCTGAGAGGCCTCCCTCTCCTCACCCTTGTCCCAGCTCTGGGAGGAGGAAGGGAGGGTGTGTGTGTGTGTGTGTGTGTGTGTGTGTGTGTGTGTGTGTGTTAGTCTTGACTGTGACTGGATTGAGTGTAAGATCCAAATACATCTCACTTGTTTCCCCCACAGCTGCCAAGGTAGTCTTCCAAACATAGTACATGCTCAGTTAATATTGCATATGCCAACGTAGAAAATAATGCAAATTACAAGGTCATAACTTTATCTTCCCAGTTGAAAGACCTAAAAAAGAAAAATGCAATTTAGTCCAACTTGAATATATAAACCTTTATAAGCATAGATGTTTATGTTTAGGCCAACTTGAATATATAAACTTTTATAAGCATAGATGTCAAATGTTTACTTTAAATGTAATTTACCTTAATTGTACAATACATTTGAAATCCTAGGTGATTTTTCTCTTTTGCCTCTTAAAACAACAGTTCTATTGGGTGACCTCTGTAAGAATCTAAAACTAGCAGTCTCCTCATCTGATAATAATAGTCCATGATTTATAGGATTGTTGTGAGGATTAAAAACAGTTAATGCAAATATTGGACTTAGAACAGTACCTGGTATATTGTGGGGTCTCAACAAAGGATGGTTAGGGGCTTCTCTGGTGGCGCAGTGGTTAAGAATCCGCCTGCCAATGCAGGGGACACGGGTTTGAGCCCTGGTCTGGGAAAATCCCACATGCCGTGGAGCAACTAAGCCCGTGCGCCACAACTACTGAGCCTGCGCGCTAGAGCCCGTGAGCCACACTACTGAGCCCATGAGCCACAACTACTGAAGCCCACGCGCCTAGAGCCCATGCTCCGCAACAAGGGAAGCCACCACAATGAGAAGCCCATGCACTGCAACGAAGAGTAACCCCTGCTCGCTGCAACTAGAGAAAGCCCACAAGCAGCAACAAAGACCCAACGCAGCCAAAAATAAATAAATAAATAACAAATAAATAAATTAATTTAAAAAAAAAAGGGTCTTCTCATTCCAAGAGCAAATATTCAACCTAGATTTTAAAAAAAACACAAAACAAAGGATGGTTATATACGTGTGTGTGTTTCTAGCTCATGTGTCTAACCAAAGTAGAAACTTGTTATTCAAAATATATTAGGAAAGACAATAGGGATGTGAAAATCTGGGCCACTTCCTCCTTTCTGAGGGGTAACTTTTTGAGGTGTAACAACCTTATTTTCTCTTTGGGCACATACAATAATTGTCAAGTAACTGTCACTGGCAGTTTTAAAAAGACCCGCATTCAAATCTCAGTGGAGGGCTCTAGAAATATAAGGTGAGTTGAAGCTATGGAAAAAGGCAGTTGGGAGACAAAGCCTCAAAAATAATAATGACTAACTCTCTGTGCAAATATGACTCCCTTTATTTCTTGAAATTTTTCATGCCCTTTGAGTGAAGTTTTTCTGCTCTTCTTACTTTTTCTGAAACAAAAAGCCTGTCTCTCATTTCATTACAGTCTCCACTTTGCTCTTCAAGACTGAGTGACTTTAGGTGCGTCTAATTCAACTGGATTTATTTGAGAAGCTCAAGCACTAATTTATTTATTCCATTTATTTTTACAGCATGTCCATTACCCAGGGATTCTGAGCACATATAAATGATCTGCCTGGGATTGGCAAACAAAAACTGGTGATGGATGGATAGTGAGCAAACAGTCTAAAAGCATTCGTCAAAAGGACTCTTTCCTTCCAGAAATGCTTGGTTAAGCAGGTTAGTCTTGCAGTTTTCTTGGATCCTGCTTGCCTTTTTATTTGACATACACAACAAGAGAAGCTCCTGGGTGAAGGTGGAGCAGTCAGAGAGGGGCCCAGTGCAGAGCAAAGGTGGGGACCCGGAAGTGAAGGGTGCCCCCAACCCTTCGACAAAGGCCCGGGCTCTGTCCCTGGAGGTCTATTTATTTTATGATTCACAAATGGAAAGGCTCTGGGGTGGATGAACCTGTGTGCCTTTGAAGGGTCTCTAGTAGTTTCAATCTGCGTTCAAGGAGGGAAAAAAGAAAGATGCTGGTCCCCACTACGGGGGACCAGGAAGGAACAAACCAGAGAGAACCCAAATTCAAGCTCTACTGAAGCTTCCCACTCAGGAGAAAACCACTGACATCAAAACCATCAAAGAGGGCTTCTCTGGTGGCGCAGTGGTTGAGAATCTGCCTGCTAATGCAGGGGACACGGGTTCGAGCCCTGGTCTGGGAAGATCCCACATGCCGCAGAGCAACTAGGCCCATGAGCCACAACTACTGAGCCTGCGCGTCTGGAGCCTGTGCTTCGCAACAAGAGAGGCCACGACAGTGAGAGGCCCGCGCACCGCGATGAAGAGTGGCCCCCGCTTGCCACAACTAGAGAAAGCCCTCACACAGAAACAAAGACCCAACACAGCCAAAAATAAAAATAAATAAATTAAAAGAAGGCTCAAAAAAAAAAAAAAAACCATCAAAGAGGAACCAAGATGCTGTCCCTGTTCCTCCTTTTCAGTCCCTCCTTGGCTGAGGAGACCGTTAGGACAGCATGCTGTCCCTGTCACTTGCTGTCAGACTTTGAGCAGGTCATGTCATCTCTCTGGACCTCCATTTTCTTATCTGTAAAATGAAGCAGTTGACCTGCAGTACAGGTTTCCAAAAATGTTCCCTGGGGCCCTTGGGAGCCACCAGGGGAGGACCAAAGTAAGGATGGCCACACTAACCAGCAGGCGTCTGTTTTGTCAGGTAAAAGGCGTTCCGCTAGGAGAAATAAACTTGGAAATCACTCTTCTGGGTGATTCCTAAGGTGCTTCCCAGTCTTTGGCTACTTTTTCTCCAGCCAGGCTTTTCCCACAAATTCAGTTGACTCTGATTTGGGTCTGAACTCAAGGTTTTGGCAGTCTTTCCCATGGGGATTCAGGACATAAATCGTCAAAATAACCTTGTTTAAGGCTGTTTCCTCTGCCAGCTGACTGTGGGGTTGTGCGCCTGGATGCTATTTGCCATTTTCACAAAGTTTGATGGGATAAAGCGTCTGGTTTTAGAAAAGCAGCATCAGAACAACATGCCTTCGAATGGGGCTCTCAGCCCAAAGTGCTCTCTAAATGGAAAATATTATTACAGCAGGACTAATCCCTTTTTACAGCAATAAAACACAGACCCACTCATATAAATACACTGGCGCAGTCAGCCAGATTTCACTCCGAATGGAAAATATTTTTTGACAGGTAGGTCTGGGAGCCACAAATAAATGACGAACTGAGCAAGAGGTGGAAGATGTGACTTTGTCTTTTTGAAGGGACTCATGTTTGGGATGCAGGTGAATGGAGACACCAGACACAATTAGTGTGTATAAAGGGGCTGAACAACAGCTCACCTCCCAGCTCTGCAGATGGTAGAGGAGACTGAAAGCAAATTAAGCCTAAATGGGTCACCAAATGCTTTTTGGTTTTCCTTAGTGATCAAGCAGATCTTCATGGCCTCATCAGTCTTTTCATCTAATGCAGAGATTTTACAGATTTTTATCCCTACCACAGGGAGGAGGTGACGGCATCCTGTCAAGCACACCATAAATTGTCATTATTAACTGTGCCAGAGGTGTGTGTGGGTAAGTGGATTCACTGCTTATTTAAAAAGCAAATCAGAAAGAGCTCTGCATTCCTTCCCATTTGCTGGGCTTTTTGTGTCTAGATCAATGACTTAGAGAATTCTACAGACTGCTAAAGCTTTCATCTTCTTTGAAGTTTTCCATTCCCCTGAAGGATAGCCCATTGCCAAGTGGACTTTCATTTTCTGGGGATGCACAAATAATAAAATTGTTTTGGACTATGATGTCATGGGATGGGGTTGGAGGGTACACCTGGGCCAGAGTGAGAAGATTTGGGTCTAAGCTGGGGCTTTGCAGCTTGCTATCTGTGTAGCCTTGGGAAAAATGAGCTCACTTCTTTGAACCTCAGTTTCTTCATCTGTCGAATGGGGAGGATAAAACTTATTTACCACCTCACATACTTACCCTGAGGATCAAACAAGATAACGACGTTTGTGAAAATGATTAAATAAGCTTAAAAGTAGGTCATGTGTTAATGAAATACTTCGGTTACTAATGAATGCTCAATAAACACCTGTTAAGTGAATGACTATAAAGACCAGAAAGAATGATGAAAGAAGCATCACATTTGTTTATTTTTCTTCTACATCCTTGCCACCAATGCCCCAGTTTAGATGCTTTTCAGGAGACTCCAATCGACATTAGCCAAGGCTAAAGTCCCTGCCTTCTGCTCTATCTCTGTCACTAGCTTTGTATCCTCTTCACTAAAGCTAGTGTGTTCTCTGAGCACGCCCCTCTCCTGAATAAGCCTTGCACTGGCCCCATCTCATCATTAAGACCAGGGTCTCGGTACCCGAGCATCCCACACAGGGCTCCTCATTCCTCTCCCTCCCTACTTCTCTAGTCTATTTTTAAGGTCCAGCAGTGTTAAAGGATTTTCAATGTTCCCTGAATGCAATTGTCCGCACACTGTCTCTCCCTTCCAGCCATTCTCGTCTGACTAGGAAACTCCCACTCAGTTTTCCAGTGTAGATGTTATAGATGCAAGGAAGGTTTCCTGACCGTATGAGAGAGGGTTCGTCAATTCCTCCTCTGTGGTACCAGCATCTTACGTACTTCTCTTCTTGTGCTCATCACTCCTGTAGAACTCACTGGCTTACACACCTCTCTTTCCTAGGGATTGTGATCAGTCTGTATAAGGGGTCTGTAGAGAGGGTTCTTACTTGTATCTTTTGTCTCACCTGGACTCCTTGTACAGTGCTTGGATGGTGAAACAGTTGATGCTCTCAGGGGCTAATAAGAAGGATATCAGGGTTACTGCCCCCGTTCAATGGACTGGCTTCCTCCTTTTTCCCTTCCTCCTTCTGTTCATTTTCCCCTCCTTTTCTTCATTCCTTCCAAGTATTACTTTTGACTTTCTCACTGAGAGTTGTCACTGTGGTCTTGCTGTGTACCGTATCCTCTGTTCCCAATCTTCTGTCTGTCTCAGAGGGAGATGTGCCTGGGCTCTTTCTCTACTTCTAGTAGCCCTGGATCACCTGTCAGTCCCTGGTTAGTAAATAGTATTTACTAACAAGGACTTATTTAAAGAAATTATTTAGATTATTTTAAAATTATTTAGAATAGACGTATGATGTATATACATAACCAGTCCTAGTTATGTTTCAAGAAAATTAAATTACTAAAAGTTTTCTGAATAAATGGGTGCTACTGTGTTCATGTATACTCATGTTATATATAACATTAGATATTAGCATAAGTATGAATTATTACTATCCTGGTTTTTCAGATGAGGATTCTAAGGAACAGGAAGGTCAAGTCACATTCCTGGAGCCATATGAGTAGTTAATGGTAGTGCCAGGGTTCAAATACAGGCAGTCTGAAAGCCATAGATTTGGATAAATAAGGATCCTTTCTCTTTAAGAGAATTAAAACGTTGAATGATCCTTGGTGGTTTTTATGCTAAAGCATTATCCTTTTTGTAAATATTTACCACTAAAATATGAAAAGGGGTGAAGGAAACATGAGGAAAGGAACAAAATAAAAAGTAGGTGGGATAGTTGCTACAACACAGATGGATCTGAAACCCTTTTGCTTCGTGTAATAGGTCAGACACAGAAGAACGGATATTGTCTGATTACACGCACATAAGGGACCTAGAGCAGTCAAGCAGAGACAGGAAGTTGAACAGAGATTACCAGGGAGTAGGGGGAGGTAGGAATGGGAGTTACTGTTTAATGGGAACTTGGTTTCTATTTGGGATGATGAAAAGGTTCTGGAAATGGACGCTGGTGATGGTTGCACCACCCTGTGAATGTGCTTAATGCCACTGAACGGTACACCTTAAAATGGTTAAAGTGGTAAATAGTATGTATATTTTACCACAATAAAAAAATAAAATAAAAAGTAAATGGGGGGCTACCCTGGTGGCGCAGTGGTTAAGAATCCACCTGCCAATGCCTGGGACACGGCTTTGAGCCCTGGTCTGGGAAGATCCCACATGCTGCGGAGCAACTAAGCCCGTGCGCCACAACTACTGAGTCTGCGCTCTAGAGCCTGCACGCCACAACTACTGAGCCCGCGAGCCACAACTACTGAAGCCCGTGCACCTAGAGCCCGGGCTCCACAACAAGAGAAGCCACCGCAATGAGAAGCCCGCACACCGCAACGCAGAGTAGCCCCTGCTCGCCACAACCAGAGAAAGCCCGCGCACAGCAATGAGGACCCAACACAGCCAAAAATAAATAAATAAAATTAATTAATTTAAAAAAAAGTAAATGGGTAGGAATGCCATAACAGTTTTATAATCCTGGGCAAGAGCTTCCTCTGGAGGCAGCTGAAGAGGCATTAAGCGTGATTGAGGGCGCTGCCATTTGCTCTCAGCAAACAGAGTTTAACTAATCACAGCCAACCCCTCTTCCACAGCTCTGACCGGTGGGCGTGGTGGCTCAGGACGATTACTGCTGACAGAGCAAAATCATGGCGGGGTGGGGAATGCGTATCTTCAATGTCCTCTTCAAAATTAAGGAATTATGCAAAGTCAGCGCACTACATCTAGTATCAATTTAACCAGGGCTAAATATATTCTGCATAGAGTAAAATGAGTCACTTGAAATGCAGAGGCTCGGGGGACAGGAGAAGAAAGAACTTTCCCAAGCTGCCCACCTCGCTGACTGGGTCAGAGTGCACAACAGTCATCCAGGTCAGCCAGAAACTGTTCTTACCGTGTGGCATGTGGGATCATAATTCCCCGACCAGGAATCGAACCCATGCCCCCTGCAGTGGAATCGCCGAGTCCTACACACTGGACCGCCAGGGAAGTCCTCAGAAACCGTTTTATTTGACCTGCAACTCTGTTTATCTTAGTTGTCAATATTTTAAAATCTGGTATTTCTTACAAATATCTGGATTTCTACCTTTTCTTGAATAATCAGAAGGTCCAGTAACCCGGGCCCCACACTCCCACACAGCAGGTGGACATGTGGAATTATTATTTCTTTCCTGTGCTGGTGTCACTCAGCTCACGTTCTCTGCTTGGTCCTGTGGACATCTGAGTTCCTATCTCAGATGCAAGTCTTAGTTTTCCTTTCTCTCTCCTCCTCGATAAAATTTTGCCCAGTCCCTCCTTTGGCAGCTTTTCGTTTCTATACCACTTACTGTGTCCACACTACTCTTGGATTATCATGTGTTACCTTTTATAATGTAATACTGACATGACAGAAAGTTCCAGACTTTCTGAAACAGAAAATTATTTTGCACAATTCTCTCTTAATTTGTGCTTCAGAAGACACAGTCACTTTGACCCCAACTAGGCTGTAAGACCCTCAAGTACATAGACTACACCTTAAAACGTTTGATTTTTCTAACACCAAGGATGGGTTGGATTGGTGTCAATTATGAATCAGTAGGTTTGGGAATGTCTTTAAGGATGACTCATGCGTTCAGCTGGTTGAAGCATCATGCTCATGTAGCCAAGGACATGGACTTCATCTTTTGGCAAGTCAGTCCATGTGCAATAACCTGTGGTCATGGATCATGTCTCATCTTCTGGCCAATTATCTGTTCTTGCGCAAAGGAGGACAGAGAGTATTATGGACTCATGCAAATCCATCCCTCAGTCCTGGTGAAGAAGTCTAGGTGCTGGGATTCAGCAATAATCAAAACGCACAGAAGAGGCTCTGTCCTCTTGAAAGTACATTTTTGTGGGGAAGACAGACAGTAAAATTAACAAATCACAAAACCAATAGGTATACACTATAACTTCAGATGATAATTAGTGTCATGGGGAAATCAAGGCCCACTGAAAAGATAGTGTGGCTGGCGTGTGGGGTAGGGTGCCTAGGGAAGGCCACAGGAACCATGATTTTGAATAAAATTTTTTTTGAGTACTAGTACATGGCAGATGCTGTGGGAAGTGGGACACGGTGGGATTATGATATCGATTGTACTCCCCCAAAATTTTACAGTGAAGGAAAGAGATGGAGAATATATGGACTATAAACAAGGTTAAATGTGATTTTTATAAAATAGGAGTTAATATTTGCTGACTATCAACCATGTGCCAGGCTTTGTGATAAGCACTTTCTATGATTTAACTTATTCAACTTTCACAATCACGGGCTACCTCAGTTTTCAAAAAGACAAACATAGGTGGTGTGACTCAGAGAAGGTAAGCGATTTGTCCAAGGTAACACAGCTAGGAAGCAGCAGAATTGGGGCTCAAACCCAGTTCTCTGCCTCCAAGGTTGTGCTCTTAACCACTGTGCCCTGTTGACTTCTCTAAATGTTATAATATCACAACAGAGTTGTAACTAAAAGGTGAGTCTACTACTTAGGAGAAGGGAAATCAAGGAAAGCTTCTTGGAGGGAGTGGCATTTGACCAAGGCCTAGGTGACTTACAGTCAACCTTTGAAAAACATGGGGGTGAATCTGCATATAATTTATAGTCGGCCTTGCATATCTGAGGTTCCTCCACATCCATGGATTCACCCAGCTGCGAACTGTGTAGTGTTGTAGCATTTACTCGAAAAAAAATCCAGATATAAGTGGACCCATGCAGTTGAAACCTATGTTATTCAAGGGTCAACCGCACTAGGATTCAAGGAGAGGCATTTGAGGAAGTTCTAGTATAAACAGGTGTGGAGTCAAAGAGGCATAGGCCATGTCTGGGGAGGACAAGACATTTGTATTTGGCTAGAATTGCTGAATAGAAAGAATAGAAACAAACTTGGAGAGAGAATTTGAGGTCAGATCACAGAAGTTCTTAAATGCCAGGCAAAAGAGTTTGAATTTGTTGAAAAAAGCAGTAGTAGCTATTGAAACTTTTGAGCAAAGTAGAAAGAGGAAAGGCTGTGTCTTAAACAAAATAAACCAGCCAGCTATGTGAAGATTAGATGAGATTGGGACAGTCTGGTCAGGAAGATGGGTTAGGAGCCCTGACAATGGCAGTGTCAGTGGAATGGAAAAGCATGAAAGGAGCTGTCATTTTAGGAGCAGAATGGATAGCGTTTGCAATGAGTGTGGGAGGGGAGGGGAGGGGATTGAGAGGGAAGGATAAAGATAACTCAACCTGGTGAAAATTATTTATTTTCTTAAAATTTATACTTTGTTTCTTCTTTTAACACTTATCTTTGATCGCCAGACAGGAGTCAAAAAAGAAATTTTACGGCAGACTCTTTTTGTGAAATTCAGCAAATGCCAGTGGAACAAAGCTAAATTATGAGCTGCAAAGCTTCAAATCTCTTCTCCCAATGAAAATCTCATTAGTCTGCCATTTGAAAAGTAGTGCGTTTAAATCTGACTTTGTTTGGCTTGTATGGTTTGATCCCTTTAAAGTGATAGTTTTTTAGGAGTGAGGCAGGAAGCCTGAAATTTCAATTAGATAAGCCAGAGGTTTACCTGTTGGAGGAGAGAAGTATTACCTTCTTGTTGCTAGGTGATGGGTCTCTAAAGCAATAGCTCAGCCTTAAAGGATCAGAGCTCTTTTAAAATTCCTTTTCTTTTGAAAATAAACATTTAAAACTAACCCCAGGACTTCCCTGGTGGTGCAGTGGTTAAGAATCTGCCTGTCAGGCTTCCGTGGTGGTGCAGTGGTTGAGAGTCCGCCTGCCGATGCAGGGGACACGGGTTCGTGCCCCGGTCCAGGAGGATCCCATGTGCCGCGGAGCGGCTGGGCCTGCACGTCCGGAGCCTGTGCTCCGCAATGGGAGAGGCCACAACAGTGAGAGGCCCGCATACTGCAAAAAAAAAAAAAAAAAAAAGAATCTGCCTGTCAATGCAAGGGACACGGGTTCGAGCCCTGGTCCGGGAAGATCCCCCATGCCACGGAGCAAATAAGCCCGTGTGCCACAACGGCTGAGTCTGTGCTCTAGAGCCCACAAGCCACAACTACTGAGCCCGTGTGCCACAACTACTGAAGCCCGCGCACCTAGAGCCTGTGCTCTGCAACAAGAGAAGCCACCACAATGAGAAGCCCGCGCACCACAACGAAGAGTAGCCCCCGCTCGCTGCAACCAGAGCAAGCCCACACACAGCAACAAAGACCCAACTTAGCCAAAAATAAATAAATACATAAATAAATTTATTAAAAACAACAACAACAACAACAAAAGGTAAAAACGAAAAACTAACCCCAAAGGCCCTGCTCTGGTTCTGTAAGGAATAAAACAACCTGTCATAAATCCACCAAATCTTGTGCTCGCCCTTTCCTCAAACTAGATAGCCCTGACTTACATGAATGACCAGCCTTTACTGTATCCATAGGATATGGGCAAGCACAGTGATGACCAAGGTTCGTGCTAGGAGTCATGCTCCCGGCTTTGTGTGCTCCCCTGCATCACAGTTCTATGATATGCAGGTACTGTTTTTCTTCCGTTTGATGGGTGATGTGATACTTAATTCTCTGTGTCAACTTGGCTATAAGCCATGGTGCCCGGCTGTTTGGTCAAACACTAGTCCAGCTATTGCCCTGAAGTTACTTTGTGTAGGCATTTAAACCCGTAGACTATGAGTAAAGGCGGTTATTCTCCATAATTTGAGTGAGCCTCATCCAATCAGTTGAGAGCCTTAAGAGCAGCAACTGAGGTCACCCTCGAAGAAGAAATTACACTCAAGGGTGCAACATAGAAAGCTCGCTTGAGTTTCCAGCCTGCTGCCCTGGGGAGCTCTGACTCAAGACTGCAACGTTGACTCATCAGAATCCTGCCTGCCAGCCTGTCCTACAGATTTCAGACTTGCCAGCTCCTACGGTGGTGTGAGCCAATTCCTCAAAATCTCTCTCTCTCTCTCTAAAATATCTGTATCTGTACCTATATTCATATCCACATTTCCATATCTAATACAGATGGAGAACCTGAGGCTTACATGGACTAACTTGTTCAAGGTTACACAGGTGATAAGTAGGCATGGGTAGAAGCAGGACTCCAGGGAGGTCTGCCCTCCTAACAGGTAGGCTATTCTCCTCCTGCCCAAGGATAGAGAGTTACTCATGACAATTATATTCAAACTCAATAACAAAGCCCAGATGAATCAAAATTTTTAATGACTTTTCCAAATCAAGAGATGTAGGTGCTAAAAGAGATTCTTTGGTTTTCCACCTTGTCACCCTTGCTCTCGTCTCTGAGGGAAGAGCTCTAATCTGAATTGGCCCAGGAGGTATATTGTTCTCTTTTTTCTGAACCTGTTTTTTGACCTGGTCCCCATGACTCCCAAGCCTGCAATCCCCTACAACTGGTTCTAACAATGATTCACTCATACTTTTGGCTTAAGGAAGAGGAAGATAGTGTGGGTTTGAGTCCCGGGAGAGAGAGATTCACAACAGTATCACAAACAGCTTTCTCTTCTCTTAAAGATGCAGGGGTTTGGTCCCCATGGAGATTAGGGGTATATATGAAATGTATGAGGCCACTTTAAGATAGGAAAGCATAGGGCTTCCCTGGTGGTGCAGTGGTTGAGAGTCCGCCTGCCAATGCAGGGGACACGGGTTCGTGCCCCAGTCCGGGAGGATCCCACATGTCGCAGAGCGGCTGGGCCCATGAGCCATGGCCGCTGAGCCTGTGCGTCCGGAGCCTGCGCTCCGCAACGGGAGAGGCCACAACAGTGAGAGGCCTGCGTACCGCAAAAAAAAAAAAAAAAAGATAGGAAAGCATAGCCCCCAGAGGTAGAATGTATGTAGGACAGCCTAGAGGATGAAGGAAGTGTACATCTCCAGGTCCCAGAACTGCATGATGGGTAGTGATGCAGCCAGGTGCCATCTTCCCTGGACTGCATTCACTGGGAACAGTCAGATCTGAGTGTATGTGGAGCTCAGGACCAATGGGGAACTTCTCTTATAAAATAGCAATTTCTGGGGGATTCTCACCTAAAAACCTGTACCCCAGTAATGGGATATTGGGATATTGGGGTAGTTGTTTGCACAAATAATTTCCTTCTCTTCCTTGAGTCATTCCCTCGAGTCATTCCCTCTCACACTGACTCTGGGCTTGGACCTGTGAGTTGTTTTGATCAATGGGACACAACCACAGACTCGAAAAGTAGTTGAACACTGGCACTTGTTCCCTATGTTTTGTGGAACCCTGAGACCTTCATGTGAAGATGTCCAGGCTAGCCTACTGGAGGATAAGAAGCCACATGGAGAAGAGCTGCACCATCCCAGCTGCAGGGCCCTAGACAAACCAGATTGCCAAATACCAGTCTTGTGAGTGAGGTCCTCTCCCCAGTTGACCCCAGCACATGTGAATGTCCAACAAAGATCAGCTGAGCCAATCAAGAAGAAACTTCCAGCTGACTCACAGAATTGTGAGCTAAATAAAATGGTGGTTGTTTCAAGCTACTTCATTTCAGGGAAGTTTGTTATGCAGCATAAGCTAACTGGTAGATACTAGTCCCCTTCAATAAATAAAGATACCATTTCCTCCTAACAAGGTTCAAAAACATGTCTATCAGCTTAAATAGAACCAACACATGCATGAGCTGTTAACCTTATGAAAGGAACTTGAATTTATTTCTTTTCTATACTTTATATGATTTGTGATTTATACTTCAGCAATCCAATTATTACAACATACCAATATCAAAGCATAGTAGCTTTTTCTAAAGTCAAAATTCAACAATTAAGTGTATTTCATAATTTAGAGTTCCCTTTGTATCTTGATGTTAGTGTGATTAAAGGCCATAGTGATGTCAATATTAATAATGTTTAGAATTTACATATTTCACATTTCCAAAAGTATCCACCAGTTGGATAATTAGACATTTTCAACAATACTTTTTCAAGTGGAAGAGTATATATTCTAATACGCCATCAGCAATTCTATTCCTGTTTGGTTCATTATTTATCCACAGCACCTAGAACCTGGAACATAGTAGGTGCTCAATAAATATTTGTTTAATGAATGAATGAATGAATATGGACCCAAAAGACTTGGTTAAGTGCATAGCTGCCTTTTGGATAGTGTAAACATTTTTTTCATATTTTTTATTCTCTATCAAATGGATTGTTGCCTTCACTCTACTTAATTATCTTTCCAGTAAGACTACTAATGTTAAAATATTTAAATAACTTCTTTTTAGAAGTAATATGTTAATTTTCCTTCAGTTCTGCAAATCATCAACCATTTTCAAAGAGTTCTAGATTGCCCACTGTGTTATCTCTGTTGTATTATCTCTTTATATTTCTTTTAATCTAACAAGGAAGAGAGTCCTCCAAGACCTGTAACAACTGATAAGGCCATTTGTTATGCAATCTGAAAGCACAAACCACAGTGGTGAGTGGAGTCATTTTCATCTGAGTGAATGCCAAGCACATTCTCAAGCTTGGGCTGTTACGTTAAGGAAAGGTATTGAGAAAACCCGGAAGTGTTTGGGTTGTGGTTTAATCAGAAATTATTTTTTAAAAAGCTGTTGAATTCCAGCTGTGTAGGCAATGACAGCATTACAACCGAATCCTTAGCCCTGCCTGCACATCTGCATCACTCCGGGCATTGAAAAACATTCTATATGCTTTATGGGTACGGGTACATAGGGACTCTGGACTCAGCTCAATTTTTCTGTAAACCTAAACTTGCTCTTAAAAAATAAAGTCTAGGGCTTCCCTGGTGGCACAGTGGTTGAGAGTCCGCCTGCCGATGCAGGGGACACAGGTTCGTTCCCCGGTCCGGGAAGATCCCACATGCCGCAGAGAGGCTGGACCTGTGAGCCATGGCTGCTGAGCCTGCGTGTCCGGAGCCTGTGCTCCGCAACGGGAGAGGCCACAACAGTGAGAGGCCCGCGTACCGCAAAAAAATAAATAAATAAATAAATAAATAAAATAAATAAAGTCTATTGAAAGAAAGAAAGAAAGAAACAACACACACACACACACACACACACACACACACACACAAATACTGGTGTACTTATGCGTGGTCCCCAGACCAAATGATCAGAATTTCTGAGGCTGGGGCCTGGGTACCTGGATTTTTTTAAAGTTCCCTAGAGGTTTCTAATGTGCGACCAGTTTTGTAAAGAATTGCCTTAAAAGTACTACAGTTTTCTGGCGAACGCAAAGAGCCCCTTGATTGCAAATGGGTAAAGAAACTTGATTTTGCTTTAAAATGTCTATGAGATGTTGAGTGGAAATGCTGTAGAGAGATGTTACAGGTCCAGAACTGAGCTCATGTCTGGAAATAGGGAAGCACTACTAAGTGATGCATTTATCACTGTTGTGCTTACATGCCAATCATCTAAAGAAAGCACGGTTGAAATCAACGATCTCCTCTTTTTATAATATTAGAGTCTCAGCTGCCTGTTGGTACAGGATAATGGGCTTGAATTTAGCAACTATGAGCACAATGGGTTCAAGGAGACAGTCCCCCTCCCCCGACACGTGTACAGTGAGATAGTGGTGGCTGAGGATCCTAATTACGTTAATAACCAAGCATCCTTCACAATAAGCTGCAGGCAGGATCCTAATTGATGAGCTCAGTTCATCGGAAGCAGAGTCCCCCTTCTGCAAGAGGGACACGTATCAATCAAGCCCAGCGAAACACGGGGCCTGTAGAATGTGTTCTGTTAATACCATTTAACGTCCCTTATCAGAGGCTTTCAGAGCCCTTTATAAACATTAACTCTCCCTGCACTCTTGGGAAAGTTACTGATAACACGCAGGCTATCCAGCCAGCAAGCGGCGGGGCGGGGCTGGGGCTGGAAGTGGGGTGGTGGGTGAAGAGAGGCTGGGGGGAGGCCAGGGGGTTGGCGGGGGGAGGCCAGGGGGTTGGCGGGGGAAGAGAAAGTGTAGAAATTGGTGTTTCTGGTCCAAGTTCTGACCTGCATCGGGGACCTAAAGCAAATCTCAGATTTCAGTGTCTCCACTGGCAAAGATGATGTCTCTTCTTCCCAGTTTCAAAGGACCGTTCCAGATACGTGCTCTGTCTGTGTTAGGGGCTCTGCTTGCTCCTTTGAGCCTTGAACCGTGGTTTCCCCCCAGGCAATACAGTATAGAGTATAAAGAGGCAGCTAGACCTGAGTTCACGTTCTAGCTGTGTGACCTCAGGCTAATTACTCAGCTTCCCTGAGCTGGAGTGTCCCCACGCTCCCAAGTGAGGTTTATCATACAACACATCACAAAGGACTGTGATCAAGATTGACACAATGGAGGATTAGGATCCTCATTAGGATTCAGCCTGCACTTGCACACACTATGTGAACTCTTCAGACATTGTCAAGGACACAGTTCTCAATAAATGCGGCAATTCTGTCAGGGTTTCCAGGATGCACTGGTGTAAGAATAGAGCAGGGAGACTGGTCAGGAGGCCATTCTGGAATCCAGCCAAGGGGGGCATGATGGCCTAGTTCAGAGAAGTGGGTGGACCTGAGAGCTATTTACCATACTGTGTATTGGTTCGGCTGCCGTTCACATCTGTGGTGGAGGCCTCGGAGGCCTCCCTCTTGGCTCCTGTTTCTGTCCCATCCAGGGATCCCCAGTGTTTTCATTTCCTAAGCTTGCTGCCGCAAAGTACCACAAACTGGGGGTTTAAAACAACAGAACTTTATTCTCTCACAGGTCTGGAGGTTAGAAGTCTGAAACCAAGACTCCCTCTGAGGTTTTAGGGAAGAATCTGTTTCCTGTTTCCCTTCTAGCTTCTGATGGCTGACAGCAATCCCTGGCGTTCCCTGTAGACACATCACTTCAGTCTCTGCGTCTGTCTTCACATGGCCTTCTTCCCTGTGTCGCTCTGTGTCCAAATTCCTCTCTTCTTATCAGGACACCAGTCCTTGGATTAGGACCTAATGCAATGGCCTCATCTTAATTTTATGACATCTTGTTTTTGTTTTTTTTTTTACATCTCTATTGGAGTATAACTGCTTTACAATGGTGTGTTAGTTTCTGCTTTATAACAAAGTGAATCAGTTATACATATACATCTGTTCCTATATCTCTTCCCTCCTGCGTCTCCCTCCCTCCCACCCTCCCTATCCCACCCCTCTAGGTGGCCACAAAGCACAGAGCTAGTCTCCCTGTGCTATGCGCTGCTTCCCACTAGCTATCTACCTTACATTTGGTAGTGTATATATGTCCATGCCTCTCTCTCGCTTTGTCACAGCTTACCATTCCCCCTCCCCATCTTTGAAGACCTATTTCCAAATCAGGTTATGTTCACAGGCATGGATCCTAGAAACACATCTTTTGGGGGGAAACGATTCAATCTCCAACACCCTTTAAGAGGTTTCAGTCACAGCACAGATTATTCAGTAGTCCACAGTGTTGTTTCACTTTCATGAGTTCTATTGCCATCACCCCCTAGATGCCTTCTTCCCTCCAAGCAGTGTAGGAAGGAGGGTCTTAACAGGTAGGATGATGCAACTTCCCACAGGAAGTGAGGGAGCCAAGTGTTTGAACTTCGAAGGAGCTCTGAAAATCTCCAGCAGGCTTCAGAGGGGGCGCCAAGGACTCCTCAACCAGCCCTTCCTGGCAAACGTCAGCTGACTGCTTCCTTCCAACATATCAGGGTCTTGGGGCTTTAGAACTGATGCCTTATCATCTAGCAAGAGATGTTGCTCCCAGGGCTTCTAAAAGTAACTTATCATGCTTGCCGATATTGAATACACACTTTTTACAACAAATACAACTCAAATGCTTCAAAAGTGGACTGTAGAAAGCATCCTCAGCATGGGGATTACTACATCCTTGTGAAATACCTACTACCAATGATTGTCAATTCATTTGAAGGTTCAAATCCTTTCTCCAAATACACAGATCAGACCACCATTAAAATATGTCTTTCTGGGGCTTCCCTGGTGGCGCAGTGGTTGAGAATCTGCCTGCTAATGCAGGGGACATAGGTTCGAGCCCTGGCCACAACTACTGAGCCTGCGCGTCTGGAGCCTGTGCTCCGCAACAAGAGAGGCCGTGATAGTGAGAGGCCCGCACACCGTGATGAAGAGTGGCCCCCGCTTGCCACAACTAGAGAAAGCCTCGCACAGAAATGAAGACCCAACACAGCCATAAATTAAATAAACAAAACAAAACAAAAAAACCCTTGATATTAAAAAAATATATGTCTTTCTGGCACACTATTAAACTTATCAATGACCTCCCAGATGGGCAGAGCATTATAAAGTTTCTTCTCAGGGGCACTGGCCTACCTGGGGATTTTCTAATTTCCCTGGATAGGTGAAATGGACCTGATTGTAACTGTTGAGAAATGGGCATGAGAGAGCAGGAGAAGTGAAAGATGATGTGAACTTTCTGGTTGGGGTATTTAATGGTAATTCTGCCATTTCAACCAATGGCATGTTGGAGGAGGAATTGGTATGTGTGTGGTGGAGAGGGGCCAAAATGAGTTCAAATTTAAACACATTGAGTTTGAAATGTATATGGGACATCCAAGTGGAGAGAAGGCCAGGAATTATGGGTGTAAAGTTCTGGAGTGAAATCTCTACTGCAGATGTGGACTTAGGCATCATCAGCATATGATGAGAAAGGCCAGAATGGATGCAATCACTCAGAAAGTGTGCAAAGTGAGAATAAAAAAGTACCCAGGGTGGAACTGGGGTTCGGGGGTCCAGCCCTTATGCACACAGGAAGAATGGCTACAAAGGACCTTGAAGAGGCGGGAGGTGAGTGAGACCTTGAGGTAGCAGATGAGTCTGGTGTGACACAAGGGGGATGGAAACAATTTAATGGAAGAGGAGGAGATTGATAGGATAAATGGCTGCTCAGTGGTCCAGCCAGGTAAGAACTAAAAAGCACGCACTGCATTTTAGGAGAAGGGATGATTGTTGACTGAGTGGAGAGGATGCAAGTCTGAAGATAGTGGTTGGGGAATGAAAAAATAGCTTCTACAAAGTGCACAAATAATACACTTATCTGAATAATATTGAATAATATTGGTTGGAAAGTGGTGAGAGACAGAGAGAGAGAGAGAGAGAGAAGGAAAAAAAAAAAGCCCTTGAAAGTCCCAGAGAGAAAGAGACAGGATGATGACTGGAGTTAAAGTCCTGAGAAGACTGGAGATGTTAGGATTCAGAGCCTTGGACTAAGGTCACATCATCTTTTTTTTTTTTCCTTTAAAAACAATTGTAGTGACGGGCTTCCCTGGTGGCGCAGTGGTTGAGAGTCTGCCTGCCGGTACAGGGGACACGGGTTCGTGCCCCGGTCCAGGAAGATCCCACATGCCACGGAGCGGCTGGGCCCGTGAGCCATGGCCGCTGAGCCTGCGCGTCCGGAGCCTGTGCTCCGCAATGGGAGAGGCCACAACAGTGAGAGGCCCGCGTACCGCAAAAAAAATAAAAATAAATAATAATAATAATTGTAGTGAAATATACTTAATATAAAAATTACCATTTTAACAATTTTTAAATATACAGCTCAGTGGCAGTAAGTACATTCACATTGTTGTGCAACCATCACCACCATCCATGTCCAGAACTCTTTTCATCTTGCAAAACTGAAACTCTTCTTATTAAACCATAACACCCTCCTTCCCCCTCCCCCAGCCCCTGCAACCACACCATTCTACTTTCTCCCATTAAAAATATTACCAATAATTGTATTCCCTAGGAGACAGATAGCCTGCTATAAAATAACAAATTCAGCACTCTTTATTAGTGGGATGAGACAATTTTGTATCACACTAGTTAATAATACGCCCTCTTTCTTTAAATGCTTTATTTCCAACCAATCCCCTCTCCTCCACCAAATTATCACAAAATCTTGGTTATCCCATGGAAAATTGTCAAGATCCTGCTGCTATTGACACTGCCTCTCAAATTATAGCACACAGGCCACTTGTTCTAATCCCATTACTCATAAACTTGATGTTACAAATTATATGTAGACCATAATTCATTTCTAGAAATTGTTGTCGTAAAGTAATTATCATAAAGCAAGTTATCTTTTCCCTTGGGAACCATGTTATAATGAGGGGTTCCATCTCTGATCCAGAATGCAATATCAAATAAATAATGGATATGCAAAATATGTGCCATAAAATCAAATATACAAAACTATTAACCTCTTCAATTAATTAAAATAGTAATGCCTATGAATTGGTCATAAATGCACAGTGCACATTATACAACAGGCTCTCAATGGGCTATAAAGTACACAAATAGCACATAAAAATTATGAGTGGCCAAATCAGAGATATGAGCTAAAATAGAAGCTGAAATTCACTCTAAAGCATAAATTAACAATATTTCTATGTGTCTTATTAGGTTATGGAAAGAAGTTTCTCTGGGGGATGTTTGTATTACAAGGCCCTTATAGCTTCAGAGAGCAAGTCTTGGGTTGTATGAATATTCGCAGTGGGGTGTGGAACAAAGAGATTGGGACTGGGGTTCAGGCCATTGAATCAAACCAAGTTGCTTCCTATGAGCAAGGCAATGTACGAGGTGCAGATTTAGTCCCAGCTGAGGTATTGGGACCTCAACTTCCTTAGCTATTGAATGAGATGTTGAAGTAACAACCTCCAACTCTAAACCTCCATGATTCCATAACCTAAAGGGGCTTTATGAGGATGATTTAGTTAGCCAGACTTCTTGAAAAGCTGTCTAAAGATGTTTAGACTAGTGGGGCTGGGAAGCAGGGGGAAAAAAGGTGTTTAGATTAGTATCTTTTATATTTTCGTAGATAGATTCATCTCTCACAAAGCAATGAAATTCAGAGTCATTCCATCCACATTAGGATGTCTGAAAATATCTTAATAGTTCTCTGTGTGGGGATGGATGGGGGATGAGGCTGAGGAATAGGAGCGATGCCTTATTAAAAGTTTACTCAAGATGACAAGGAAGCACTATTGAGCTCTCTTTCCCCTTTTGCATCTTCTTGCTTTAGAGCTACACATGCAGCTGCTTGAGATCAAACCATATAAAGGTCACGAGAAAACAATAAGCTTGCTATGGACTAAATGTTTATGTCCCCCAAAGTTCATCCATTGAAGCCCTAATCCCCAATGTGATGGTATTAGGAGGTGGGGCCTTTGGGAGATTATTAGGTCATGAGGATGAAGCCCTCATGAATGGGATTAGTATTCTTTTTTTTGTTGTTGTTGTTGTTTTTGCGGTACGCGGGCCTCTCACTGTTGTGGTCTCTCCCGTTGCAGAGCACAGGCTCCGGACGCGCAGGCTCAGCGGCCATGGCTCACGCATGTGGGATCTTCCCGGACTGGGGCATGAACCCACGTCCCCTGCATCGGCAGGCGGACTCTCAACCACTGCGCCACCAGGGAAGCCCTAGGATTAGTGTTCATATTGAAGAGACATAGGAGAGGTTACATTTCTCTGCTTTCTGCCATGTGAGGGAGGACACAGCAAGAAGTGGCCAGGTGCAAACCAGGAAGCAGGCCCTCACCAGACACAGAATCTGCTGTTGCCTTGATCTTGGACTTCCCAGCCTTCTGAATCGTGAGAAATAAATTTCTGTTGTTTAAGCTACCAAGCCTATGGTATTCTGCTATAGCAGCCCGAAGTTACTAAGGCAAAGTCTTACGAATTATTTTATGAGATACATGGGTGCACGTTGTCAAATTAATTCCACTTCTTTGGAAACCTGTAAAAATTAAAGGAACCTTTCCATTTCTGGCGGTGTGCTGGACTTGGTACCATAATGACTCTGCCTCTGAAACTATTAAAAAATTATTTTCAAATGCATCAATGAGCTAGCAAGAAGAAGGAATACTCAAAATCTAAGTAGAAGCTTTAACCTATAGAAGTAGGTGGAGCACTGATTCAACATTTCCTGTTGAGTGAACTTGAACTTGGTTTTCAAAGCCTTGTGGGCACATTTGACAAAAGCCGGGTCCCACCCATTGGGTGTTTGATTAGAGGTCCATACGTAAAGCTGAGACTCAAAGGGCTATGTCCTGAGGGTAATGATGAACTGGAAATAAATTTACACCTCGATTAAAACTGTACCCAGCTGACACTGCAAACAGACAGACGACAAATCTGCCTGCTGTCCTGAGAGGCTGCTCTCCACAGATAAGGCTGTTAATCAATGCAGGCGTCCCCCTTACTTTCAGACCAGGCCAATTAACATGACATTTAGGAGAAAACCTCTTCTCAGAATTTAATCTTTCAATAGTGAGCTGGAGTAAAAACAATTTAGCAGAGGTGATTTAGGACATAAGCATTCGGCAAGAAGCAGAGATTTCTGATGTGGTGTATTTACTATAAATTTTGCAAATGATTTTCCCTTTGGGCAGGGCTTACTCTGTATGGAATGTTGTCAGTAGTTTGCATTTTCCACTTTCCTCTCCCTATGTGGCCCATTTTACTTCCAATAACCGCCTCTTCTAAACTTGCTTTGCGCGGAGGAGGGGAAGTGTGACATTTCCCAAAATCATGGCCTTAACACACTTAGGTTTTGAAATGAGACTTGTGAAATATTCAGTGTCAAATAAATCTTCCAGGGAGCTAGTCGCCTACATTATCTGGGTGGTAAAAACCTCAGGTTCTATGGTTCCTGGGCCCTCATTTCTACTGTCTCCTAAAATTTCCTTCAAAATAAAACAGCCACTTCATTCCCCAGATCCGAGGTGGCAGTTTGGTGGCATTCTTAGTTTTTCAGTCTGTAAGTCTCATTCTCCAAGACCTGCTGACTTCCCAAAAGCCATTTAAAACTCGGTTCCCTCACTACCATTCCCCGCCGCCTCCCCCCCACCCCCGCGCCAACAAAAAGCATTGCTTCACTTTATTCATTGCTTCACAGCATATAATTGGACTTCCTGGGTGAGAAGTTGCACCTCAGATGTTTAGCCATAGTCTTCACAGTCAATAAATGAATAAATTAAGAGCTCCCTGCCAGCTGTCGTTTCTGAGAATAAGAATCATTTTGCCTCAGTCAGCTGACTCTTTTCACACTCTTCCCTTTAAGGCTGAGGTCAACTTGGTGGGTGGATACAGTTTCCTTTTTTTCCTATTAGAATTTGCACATTAATATTTATAGTTAATCAAGCAAAAATAATTTCATCATAGCAGCAATGTCCATACTCAGAGAAATTAGAGAGTTAGAACCCAATGGAGCTGTGAGGGTTTCTCAGGCCCAGCTCATTTTTTTTATTGTGATAAAATATACATAAAATTTACCCTTTCGACCATTTTAAGTGTAAATTCTGTGGCATTAGGTATATTTACAATGTTTTGCAACCATCACCAGTAACTAGTTCTAGAACCTTTTCATCATACCATATATTAACTCTGTACCCATTAAGCAATAACTCTCCATTTCCAGGCCCACTCAGTCCCTGGTAACTACCATTCTGCTTTCTGTCTCTATGATCTTGACTATTCCAGGTACACCATATCAAGTGTAATCATAGGAAATTTAATCCTTCTGTGCCTAACTTATTTTACTTAGCATGTTTTCAAGGTTTATCCATCATGTAGCATGCATCAGAACTTCATTTCTTTTTATGGATAAATAATATTCCTTTGTACATATACACTACATTTTGTTTACCTGTTGAGGGACACATTATTTACAAGAGCCAAAAGATCCATTTTTTGGCTCTTGTAAATGCTGTTATGAATGTTGGTGCACAGATACCTGAGTCCCTGCTTTCAATTCTTTAAGGTATATACTTAGGATTAGAATTGCTGGATCATATGGTGATTCTATGTTTAAACTTTTGAGGAACCAGCCTCTTATTTTTTTTTTATTATTTTTTTAATAAATTTATTTATTTATTTTTGGCTGTGTTGGGTCTTCATTTCTGTGCAAGGGCTTTCTCCAGTTGTGGCGAGCGGAGGCCACTCTTCATCGTGGTGCACGGGCCTCTCACTGTCACGGCCTCTCCCGTTGTGGAGCACAGGCTCCAGATGCACAGGCTCAGTAGCTGTGGCTCACGGGCTTAGTTGCTCTGCAGCATGTGAGATGTTCCCACACCAGGGCTTGAACCCGTGTCCCCTGCATTGGCAGGCAGATTCTTAACCACTGCGCCACCAGGGAAGCCCCAGCCTCTTATTTTTAAAGGTAAGGAAGCTAAGGATCAAAAAGGACCAATTGTTTTTTAAGATCATACTTACTTAGAATGTTTGATTACTATATATTTTAAAAATATACTTTTTCCTATCTTAAAATGTTTCTTATGGCCTTTTGGAGGGCAGGAAGCTTAATTCATGTTTGGATTTCCAGTGATTAGCAGTGCCTGGTGCATTACCAACTTTCGGAAAATATATTAGGTTTTACACATCAACATTTTGAAATGGGACTCTTTCAAAGACTCAGAGCAAAATGAGATAAGTACCCTCATGCTCCTAAGTGGGGTGCTAGACCACTTAACACTGGACTTTCAAATGAGGTTTCTATAAGCCTATCTTGTGACCTTAAGCATAGAAAAAGATTGAGGTTGAAGATGTCAAGAGAATTTCCTTGATGTGGTTGTTGACATGCTTTGGCATTTTTCCCTTCACCAACGTGGCACTACTGGGAGAAGACTGAGCTGCTGGTGGCAAGGCAGGGGTACACTGTAGACTAAATATAGGTCACAGAGAAATGGCATCCTGCCAGGTGCACTTCTGGATGCAGAAGCTGATCGGAATGTCGTAAGAAGACAGCTGGAGGAGAGACTTCACATTTTCAGTCAAGAGAGCTGCAAATGGATGTTTCTAGTAGGTGCCCCATGAGAGGGTCAACAAAGGAATTGCCCACAGAACACGTTAGTAGACCTTGACAATAGCTGCCAAGTAGGCTCTTTCCAGTCTTCCCCCCCACCACCGCCCCTCCAGTATCTGGCCCCTGAATCCCACCTTCAAGCTACAATCCTGAAGGATTCAGCAATCTAGGCTGCCCAACTAGGGGAGAAGAAGGCAAAGGCAGAGAAACCAGTAAGCAGTCAACCCTACCACCCCTTCCCCCTGCAGACTCCCAGCCAGAAACAAAGCTCATCTGCAGAGGCGGTAACTTTTAATGAAGTTTGTAGTTTTATTTGTTAAACGGAAGAGAGAGTTTTAGTTACTGAATGGAGGCTGTCCTTGGTTCTAAAAGTGACTGGAGAACTTTTTCTTATCAAAGGGTGCCTGACAAAGACATGGAATCTAGCCAAGAGTCCATCCAAGAGAGTGCGGGCAGAAAGAGCTCAAACAGACAGTGAGGAAGACGAATAGAGCTGTTTTCTGCTTCCATCTTATTGAGTTTCTCCTTCTCAAAGCTAAATTTAAAGTGTGTTAAGATAGATTTTTGTTTTGAGAAAATTATCCATCATAAGCTTACCCAGGCTAACAAAAATGTTAAATTTATTTGCTTCTGATTATAACTTTATTGATTGGATGTGGTAACATTGCATATTTTATTGAAGTAAGAATACTTTTGACTCTCGAATTCAGTACATGTTTTAGTAATAGTACTTCACGTGCCTTGTGGGAAATTATGTCTCCTCCATCTAATATAGTTTGGTGAGACTGTTACTAAAGTTGTCCAGTTTTCCCCTAGCCAAGGGATGGGATGGTGGCCCAAGCCACCCTGGAATTTAAATTTTGATCAGAATGAAAAAAAGACATTGTTAACAGAGGTAGCACTCTGATAATACTGTAAATAGGGATCTAAACTCTCGGACCCACCATCCCCACCAGATCCAAATTTCTAGAATTGGTTCTCTAGTATCTGAGCCACCAGATATCCTGCCAATACATGGCCAGAGTCATAATTTCTATTACTTATAACCAAAGGAACCTAATTTGTATTTATTAGAGGTTGTTATACATTTATTTATGTCAGTGATTAATCCATACAAAAAACAAAATAAGTTTTCATTTAATATTTGCAGTTTGCCTTTCAAAATGGAACATGAATGGGGGTGAGTACTATAGATGGTAAGTGGGATTGGGGCAGACACTGGAGAAACAGTGATTAATAAGACAGATATGTCCCTGGTCACATGAGGCTTGTAGTGTATTGGAGCATGCATGGTCATAAATAGCCCTTGTTTCATTGTATGTTAATTGACTACTATGGGGAAACAAACACGCTCTAAGAACACATAGGAAGGAAGGGAGGGATTTCTGGAGCTGAGGGGACCTGTAAGATGAGAAGTAGGAGTCATTTAGCAAGTGAAAAGGGAGTGATGACAGGAGTTAGGATGGGCAGGACATAGTTTTCCAGGTAGAGAGAAAGAAGTTCAAAGTCTGGTAGACCACAAAATGCCTGGTACCTTCAAAGACCTGAAGGAAGATCTCTATGGCTTGGTTGTGGAAACTCAAAGCCAAGAGACTGACTGTTGACTTTGACTGAGAGGATAGTAGATGGAAAATGCCTTAACCTCAGAGAATGAGTCTCTCTTTTGTGCAGGGGAATTTAGAATCCCAGGCTAGCTGGTGAGAATAAGGAAATATTCTTTTGTGAGGTGGGTTGGAGGGAACACTTCAAAGAGCTGTAGTCATTGCCTTTTTAACCTACGCTTAAAAATTGTTCTGCCAGGCAGAGTACAACCAGAAGCAGAAGCTGCAATTGTCCCTGAATAATAGATCCAGCCATTTTGTTTTAATTCAATAAGTTTGGTTAAGAGCAGGATAGTAATCTAGGTTGGAGGAGATGATGATGCATGCACTCAGTTCTACAGATAGAAAATGGCAGATCTGGGATCCATGATACCATCTGGTGATTCTACTCACTGACTTGCCCAATGGGGGAGAAAAGAATGCATAAAAGGAACGAATAAAGGACATCATAATTCCCAAATTTCTTGCCTCCATAGATCCCTTCGGAAACCCAAGAGCTGAAAAACTCAAGGTGGGAACCACTGAAGAATGTGTGTCTTATAAATATTGATTTATTTGGGGGATGCCATGTAGAACTAGTAAAATGGAACGTCTTAATGTTTTGAGACAAACTGACCATTTTCCACAAATACTTACTGAGCACTGATACGTGACCAGCACTGGGTCTGACGCTCTGGGGGATCTGAAGATAAGTAAGACATTTACCATGGCCTTCAGAAGCTTATGTCATAGAAGGGCAGTTGAGACCATGGTAGATCTCATTAATTCTTTTGGACAAATTACTTACTGTATAATGGTCTACACTGTCTATAAGTAAGAATACATATTGTCAGCCTATATTATAATGAATGGAATATGCTAATTTTTGATGATATGGCATAAACCTGATATACCATTATAACAGGAATTCAAGAGGAAGGAAAACAAATGTTTATGGGTCAGGGGCTTGATGAGCCTCATTTCATTTAATTCTCCCTGCAGCCTTGCAAAGTATACATTAATGGCCCCATTTTACAGAGATAGACGCTGAAGCAAAATTAAGGAACTTGCCTATAGTCACAACACCAGTAACAACTGGGCTGGATGAGGAACCTTTGTCTCTGGTTTCCAGGGTCCGTGCATTTCCCACTGTACCACGCTGGTCTTCCTGCTTCTGACAGAAGGATTCTCCCATGATCTCATCCGATCCTTGCTGTACTTCCCCACTGCTTCTAACAGACCGTTGAGATTATTTAAATAAGTGATGAGCATATAGATTCGAGAAGCTTCTCATGAATATTTCTATGTGACTGGCCAGATTTTGAACTGAATTATTGCAGGCTGAGATGGGGCTGTTGTGTGCCCATGAGTCTTTGATGAATCACCACTCTGTGACCCTAAAAAGTCATAGTTGACAATAATCATTTATTGTCATTGAGAAAGGAAAAAACGAATGCTCGCTGAGTGCTAGCTATGGCTCTGTATGGGTATTTAGATGATATATACTCTACCGCAATGATTCTTATTTTTTAACACTTCTGGGCCACCTTTCTTCCCACTCATCCCAAGTGTGTGACAGAATCTGACAGCTGTCAGCCCTGTAGCAGTAGGAAGTTGCTAGAATACAGCACGTAATCAATAGTTTTTTTTTTTCTTTTTGATTGAGTGCCTGAATGCCACAATATGATAGTGACAGCAATGGACACTTAACCTTCACAAAATCCCCAGGTAGTTTTTATTATCCCAATTGTCAGGTGAGGAAATGACATTCAAGCAGATGTAGAAACTTCTCCACATTCTCACAGTTAGCAAATAGCAGATCTGGGATTCCATGCCACCCTGCGGGGATTCACTCACTGCTCTGCCTAAGAGGAGGCAAAAGAAACATCGAGGTCTAGAAGGCCCGGGGGAATTGGTTATCAATGGGCAAGTCCTGAAAAGGATGGTTGTTGTGGATTGAACGTGTCTCCCCCAAATTTATATGTTGAAATCCTAACCCCCACTGTGATGGATTTTAGGGGGTGAGGCCTTCAGGAGGTGATTAGGTCATGAGGGTGAAATCTGAATGAATGGCATTAGTTCCCTAATGAAAGAGACCCCGAAGGGCTTTCTCGATTTCTGTCATGTGAGGACACAGTGAGAAATGGCTGTCTATGAACCAGGAAGTGTGCCCTCACCAGACGCCCAATGTGCTGGCTCTTTGATCTTGGATTTCCCAGCCTCCAGGGCTGTGACAAATAACTATTTAAGCCACCCAGGCTGAACGTACTAACACAATGTTGGAGCTAGTGATAAATGTTAGTTTAATGTAAATATATTTTTCTGTAATTTATTACCCCATCCTGAGCAGACCGCTGAGCTCCTTTTCCAAAGGGCTGGTCACCTTTGACATGATTATGTGTCCCCACTGTTGCTTCCCTAGGCCCCTCCTAGAGTCCTCTCTTCAGAGGACTTTCAGAAGGCCCTTTGCATCCTCAGAAAAGGTGCTCCCATGGAGATTTCCAGGGTCTTCCTTACCGTGACCCTTCTGGCAGTTACTTAAATGTTCCTTTCATTCTCCCTGCATCTGCTATATGTTAGGTCCTCAAGAAACTCAAGGTCAAGGGGAATGACAGGCATCTAGACAATTCACTGTAATGTGCCTCACAAAGGTAGATTCAGTCACAGATTTAGTATACTATTAAGAACCACTGAACATTGGTGGAATCTCTAGTGATTATAGGACACAACCCCAAACTGTAGCATCCTCAATTGCATCCTGGGTGGTCAGGAAAAATCTTTTTCTGAAATTCTGCTATCACCGTTTAATTCCTGCTTTCTATTTCCAACAATGAATCATCTTTATATGGCATCTCATGTTCCTGAATAGCCTCAGCTGGCAATAGGACTGAATTATCCTTTCCTGGTACTGTGAGGGGCCTCGTGGTACTGTCATTTTTGGTGTTTTAGAATAATGCCACATATAAATAGGCTTTGCCTAATATATATATATATATATATATATATATATATATATATATATATATATATATATGTTGTTTTTTTTTTTGCGGTACGCAGGCCTCTCACTGTTGTGGCCTCTCCCGTTGCAGAGCACAGGCTCTGGACACGCAGGCTCAGCGGCCATGGCTCACGGGCCCAGCCGCTCTGCAGCATGTGGGATCCTCCCAGACCGGGGCACGAACCCGCATCCCCCGCATCGGCAGGGGGACTCTCAACCACTGCGCCACCAGGGAATCCCCAGTGCATCAAGCAATATAAAAAGTATCTTTGGATTCCTGGACATTTTTTTCACTGATAGAATTTGGGAAATTCATCTGGCATGTAATGTATTTGTGTCAGATAATGAAACAGAGCACGGGGTGGGGTGGGAGGAAGTCAGCCACAAGCACATCTTTCTCTTTCCTCTGTAGTGTTCTAAGCTGTGGGGTCTTGCTTTCATTAGAAGCACAGCGCTTCTAATGAATGGCTGTTAAGAGAATTCAGTGACTATTGGTCAAGTGATCTCTATGCCCTATTCTATCTAAATATTGAGGCTGTTTTTGAGAAAAGCCAGAACCTGCAATTGTATTTGCTGAGCAAATTTCACAGCTAGGCTATGCATACCAGGAATCAGTAGAGAACATCAATTTATTTTCTCCTTTCCAGAAGAGGGAAGAAGAAACAAGAATATGGTCGGCTAGCAGAAGTGCGGTTGGGTTACATATCTGCGACAGATTTTTGCCATTCTTTATTGCTGAATTCTGGAAACAGCCAATCTCTGAGTACCAGAAAGCCCAGGGCCCAGGGCAGCTGATCAGGGAAGCAGGTTTTGCCTCAGTTTCTATGGCTGTCATATGGCATGCTTTTTTTCTTGCACTCTTTTTTATCAGAAGGATTCATGATTTTTCTTTTTTTGGTCCGTTAAAAAATTTTTTTTTAATTTTTAAATAATCTTAGACTCCTAAGAAGTTGCAAAAGTAGTACAGAGAGTTCCTGCATACCTTTTACCCAGCTTCCCAGAATTCACGATTAATGATATGATTGCTGGAAAGTTCTTAAAGCTTCTCAGGAGAAGGATCACATTTAAATGAATTACAACAAATGGTCCAGATCCTTCCAATGTCTGTGTAGCTTCTCCCTGATATGGGCTCTTTTAAGAGCTATATAAACTCTTATGTAGCGTGAAGGTACTGTCAGGATATTTCAATAAATCATGGAATGCACTCATTTATTCAGTCGTCAGTGAATATTTCTTGAGCACCCATTATATGCCAGACACTGTGTTGGCCATAGGGATTATTAAGAGCTCTAAAGTGTTTCCTGGGATCAAAGTTGTCCTTGTGTTTGAGTGTTCTGACATGAAATGTTGCATTTATCCTTATAACAATGTGGGAAAGTAAATATCATTACTAGCTCTATTTTACTGATGAGGAAACTGAGGCTCAGGGAGTCCAAATGCTGTGCCCAAGGACCTCTACACAAAACCTACCCCTTTCAAACTTCATTCTACTTCCAATACGTCATGTTGTATTCTCACTCTGTATGAACTTTAGTTACTAGATTTTAATCAAACGAGCCCAACCAAAGTCAATATAAAGACTAGACCTTTGGCACTGGAAGATTTAACTTTCTTGGCTTTGACTACTTGCTAGACTATTCTTGGGCACCATTAGCAAATAACATGGAAGAGCCATGATTTAGGGATTTAAGTTGCTGACACATGATCTGAATCTCCTCCCTAGGACGCCAGGGTATGGGGCCAGTTCCTCATGTTCAGAGTGTCTTACCAAGCATCTGCATCTCAATGTGGCTCTGTATTTTTATGTTTTCATTTATGTATTTTATAGGGAAAATGCTACAGTGGCCTGCCCATTATCAATAGTATTTATGAATATCAGAACTCAAGAAAAAATCTCTGGTGTTGTCCATCACAAATGTCAATATAATAAAATTTATTAACATGGAAATGTAAATAGCACAGCAATGAACATTGGGGTGCATGTGTCTTTCTGAATTATGGTTTTCTCTGGGTATGTGCCCAGTAGAGGGATTGCTGGGTTGTATGGTAATTTTATTTTTAGATTTTTAAGGAACCTCCACACTGTTCTCCATAGTGGCTGTACCAATTTACATTCCAATCAACAGTGCAAGAGGGTTCCCTTTTCTCCACACCCTCTCCAGCATTTGTTGTTTGTAGATTTTCTGATGATGCCCATTCTAACTGGTGTGAGGTGATACCTCATTGTAGTTTTGATTTGCATTTCTCTAATAATTAGTGATGTTGAGCAGCTTTTCATATGCTTCTTGGCCATCTGTATGTCTTCTTTGGAGAAATGTCTATTTAGGTCTTCTGCCCATTTTTGGATTGGGTTGTTTGTTTTTTTTGTTTTGTTTTGTTTTTTTTTAATATTGAGCTGCATGAGCTGTTTATATATTTTGGAGATTAATCCTTTGTCCACTGATTCGTTTGCAAATATTTTCTCCCATTCTGAGGGCTGTCTCTTCATCTTGTTGTAGTTTCCTTTGCTGTGCAAAAGCTTTTAAGTTTCATTAGGTCCCATTTGTTTACTTTTGCTTTTATTTCCATTACTTGGTTGTGGAAGCAACCTAAATGCCCATCGACAGACGAATGGATAAAGAAGATGTGGTACATATATGCAATGGAATATTACTCAGCCATAAAAAGGAACGAAATTAGGTCATACAGAGTAAAGTAAGTCAGAAAAAGAAAAACAAATATCATATATTAATGCATATATGTGGAACCTAGAAAAATGGTACAGATGAACTGGTTTGCAGGGCAGAAATAGAGACACAGATGTAGAGAACAAACGTATGGACACCAAGGGGGGAAAGCAGCGGGCGGTGGGGGTGGGGGTGGGATGAATTGGGAGATTGGGATTGACATGTATACACTGATGTGTATAAAATGGATGACTAATAAGAACCTGCTGTATAAAAAATTATTAAAAAATTAAAACAAAACAAACAAAATAAACATGGAAATGAACAAATTCCAACTCCAAATTCCATTTGGGGATTTAGAGTTGGAACTTGATCTCCCAGTGGTTCATGTCTTCTCAGCCATTTGACTCACCAGATCCTCTTTTACCGCCCTCTTCCCTCTCTTTAGGAATGGGGCACAGGGCTCTCGCTTGGGTCGCTTTTTATGGAAACTTGAGCAGTTGTGCTCTTTGTGCAAAACCTTCAGAGAGATTCCTCTGGACCCTGCAGGCTTCCACAGCTCTCAGTGGTTACTTCTTCCTTACTCAGAATGGTTAGCTGGAGTAGTGTCCATTCAATTCTGGAACCTGGAAGTCCAAGATCAAGGTGCCAGCATGGTTGGGTTCTGGTGACAGGGTTCTGGTGACAACCCTCTTCCTGGTTCATAGCTGGCAACTTCTCCCTGTGTCCAGGGGCTAGAAATCTCCCTGGAGCCTCTTTTATAAGGGTACTAATTCCATTCCTGAGGGCTCCGCCCTCTCTTCATGACCTCCCAAAGGCCTACTCCCTAACTCCATTATCTTTGGGTGTTAGGTGTCAACATATGAATTTTGGAGGACACAAATATTCAGACCATAACAGGTGGATACCTCAGGGAATAGACAGTTTTATGCAGCCTTGCAGTTTTGCAACAATTTTCTGTACTTATCTGTCTACCATGAAACTAGTAGAATGAGCAGGTCTTTCTCAGATAGATCTGCTACATTCGCATCTACTGTGTGCTCTGTACTGCTGATAGGAGTCCAATGAGAGTACAATCTCTGACCCTAGAGTCTTCATTAAACATTTTATTTCCATAAAATGCCCCATTTGGGAGAATTTTGATGGGAATGAAATGCTCTAAATAATGGATTTCAAAATCCTCTTTTTATTTGGAATAGTTATTAGTAAAATGAAACTCTCTGTATCAGTTAAAGGCTATTTTAGAAGAGTAGAAAAAAAGGAAAATGGGATTTACAGCAACCCAACCCTAGAATCACAAAGCAGAGTACAGAATAGTGGATGTGGAGCAGAGAAGCAACAGCTTAAAAACCAACACAATCGGGCTTCCCTGGTGGCGCAGTGGTTGAGAATCTGTCTGTCAAGGCAGGGGACATGGGTTCGAGTTCTGGTCCGGAGGATCCCACATGCCATGGAGCAACGAAGCCCGTGTGCCACAGCTACTGAGCCTGCACTCCAGAGCCCGCGAGCCACAAGTACTGAGCCCACGTGCCACAACTACTGAAGCCCGTGCGCCTAGAGCCCATGCTCTGCAACAAGAGAAGCTACTGCAATGAGAAACCCGCGCACTGCAACGAAGAGTAGCTCCTGCTCACCACAATTAGAGAAAGCCTGCGTGCAGCAACGAAGACCCAACACAGCCAAAAACAAACAAACAAACAAATAAATAAATGTATTAAAAAAAGAGAACAAAACAAAAACCCAATACAACCACTATTTCCAAAAACTATTCCAATGAGTGGAACCCATGGTCCTTGTGATACAAAGGCACCATATGCTGTGCCACAAGGAGTTGTTTTGAAAAAAAAAAATCTCATTTTTTACCATTAGTCACCTATGACTTTAAACAAGTCAAGATTCTGTGAAAATATCCTTACTGACCACATGGCAGTTTTCTTATAACCATGGAGTTTTATTTAACCAAATGTATACATGTGACCCTTCTTAGTTGCAAATAAAGGTGGCACTTTGATTTATTTATCTTAAACCTCCTGTTCTGCTGTTCATTTCTACTACATATAAGAATTTGGAAATGTGCTTCAGAGGTCAAGAGCAAATCTGTGTCATATCCTGGAAACAAATTGTGGGCTGAATAACTTCTGTTCAGCTCCTTCTTTGTCCAAGAGAAGAAAGAGCAGAGTTGGTCTAGCCAAGACGAAATTAAGGAGAAACAAAACAAAACACACCTTAGTTTTGTAAAGCACCGGTTTCATCCTCAGCACATTACAGAGTTTCAATGCTGGGCCTGAGCGCTATCAAATATTCTATAAGAGCAAAGAAAAATGCTGCTCCTGCAAATGTGAATGCCTAAATACTAATCAAAGTTTTGCTGTAATCCTGCGGAAATGCATAGTGAGATTTCCCAGCTGTCAATCATTGTGATTCTGACAGCTGTAGTAAGATTCTGGCTTAATGTGTACTTCTCAATAAGTTGGGCCCCGGGGCAAGTGTTGTCCTCTGGAAAAGACAACTTTCAGACTGTCAACCAATTTCTTCCCATCTGGAAAGGAGGAGGGGGCCCTCCTGGGTCCAGCATGAGTAGAGCCACATAGGAATTGCGGCAAATAAAGTACTGAATGTTTTTCTTCTCTACCTTTACTCATTGTTCAAAGGGATAACAATTTCCCACTGCACCTGGTCTTGAAGAGGGACAATTCAGTACAAGATTGCCTAATCAGGAAAGGATAAGTGCTTGAACTAGGGAGTTTTACTCTAATTCCAACAGAAAGATCTCCAGTGATAGAAATTAGTGAAGTGTCTGTTCTCAGCAACAAAACATAGGTACTGCCACCTCTTTTGAGATAATGAAATGCCATGTACAGTATCCTCTCCCCCTGGTAAAGCTGAGCAGAAAGCAAACTCTCTAAGTTTCTTATCATTCTGCAGAGCCGGAAACCATGTCTAGTAATCACTTCTAATCTCACTAGGGAAGAACAGCAGGTAGGAAGCTATGTGGGATTTATAGTGCTACTTACTTCTCTAGGCAAAACCAGAGTTATTAAAAAGCAAGAAGAAAGACTTCTTGAGCTCTCTGGGGTAAGTAAGGGAATAGACTTTAAAATCCTGATTTCTATTACTCTAGACAAAAGAAGACACCTTAGCCCATTGCTGGAAGACTGAACTTCAGTCTTTTTCTGCCTGCTTATCTCGGCGGAGCTCAGACAGGTCTGGTGCCCTCTCTCCCTGACTCAGTTTCCCCATCTCTGAGGTGGAGCTAGCAATATCCTCCAGGTTCTAGCAGTACGTACAGGAGACTTAGGAATAAGAGGTGCCATATTGGGGCTCTAAAGCTTTGTAACGATGACCAAGACTCATTCTGATGGCAGACAAATCAAACTTGACATTTTGGCAAGTTTTTCATACCAGAATTGGTCAAGGTTACGCCCTTCGTCTGTTTCCACACCATTGATCTCCCTCTGTTCTCACGGAACACTTCATTTGGGGTATCAGAAGTTGGTGGTAAAAGGGAGAAAAGAAAGAACACTGAATCAGTGATAGCTGAGGTTTTCTAGGCAAACTTGGCCATGACCCAGCAAGGAAGCCATAGAGAAACCTCACTGCTTTATACCTGTTAGAGAAGAGGCCAGTCTGAGGCAGTGGAAAGATCCAAGTGTAAGGCTATTTGCAAACCGTTGTAAATGGAGAAAGATCTCTGTTCCTTGGTCTCCCATCCTCCCCCCATCCCCACAACTCATAGAAGAGCCCTCCTCTTGGTCTTGAAGTCTTCTCTTCCTCTTGCTATGGACTCCTGTCCCCCCCTGACAAATATGCATGGCTTTCCCTTAACATAAAAGCACAATCTGGGCTTCCCTGTTGGCGCAGTGGTTGAGAGTCCGCCTGCCGATGCAGGGGACGCGGGTTCGTGCCCCGGTCCGGGAAGATCCCACATGCCGCGCAGCGGCTGGCCCCGTGAGCCATGGCCGCTGAGCCTGCGTGTCCGGAGCCTGTGCTCCGCAACGGGAGAGGCCACAACAGTGAGAGGCCGGCGTACCACACACACACAAAAAGCACAACCACTTCATAAAACCTTTTACCCTCTCAAGATAACTGTGCTGCCGTCCTTTTCCTCACACAGCACAGAGGGGAAGGCATGGCAGGAAAAGCACAGGCTGGAGTCAGGTTTAAGTCTTGCCTTTCTCTTTCTATGTGTGTATTTGAGAAGGTGATTCACCCTCACTCCCCTCAGCTAAAACAGCAACGCAAGACAGTGATAATAATGCCGGCAAGAGCTTTGAGGCTGAAGTGAGATCTCGCATTTAGGTGGGCAGCAAAATACCTGGCACACGGAGGTGACCCAGGTTTCCTCCCCTCACGGCCGGATGTGTGGAAACGTGGTGGGAACCCCCGATTCCCCTCCATTACGCCCACCTTGCTGCTCGGGCTCTGGAGGGACTTCCGTTTCCGTTGACCTTTTGCCCGTGTAACAAGGATGAACACCGCCTCTGCCTAAGAATCTTGCCTGCGCTGGTTTCCGTGACGCAGCAGAGTCTCGCGCAGTTCACATAGCAGCTCACAGAATTCCTTCTCAAATTTAGAGTCAAAACAGATGACCAGTGCCCTGCTTCCAGTGCAGGAATCCAGACCAGTGCTTCCTCAGAGCCCCTGCAGCCTTGGGTTTGATCCCTAGAACTCTGAAAACCCTTATTTGGGGGTTGGGAGTGTCACTCCGAGTTGCTTGTATTTGAATGCTTGGGGAACACGCTGTATTAATACAAGCAAGCCCCGGCCTCATCCTCACAGCCCCGAGGAGCCACAGATTTGGTGGAGTTGCTCTGGCTACTTTGGGGTGAGTGGGAAACACGAGCTCGGCAGAGGGCGTATCTAACGTCCCCTGCTCACCCTTGTTGGCTTGTTTGGAGCCTGTTACCCGCGTTGAGTCCCGCACCTTCATCATCCACAGGAGAAAGCGAGGCCCTGGGATGCGGCAGTCACACCAGGGCAGCTCAGCCCAACCTGGTGCAAACAGGGCCTCCTGTCTCAGCCTGGATCCTGTGGACCGTTTGTCTGTAGACAAGATGCCAAACCCTGTGTGTCCTATATAAACAAAGGTGTTGGTGGGGAGAAAAGTGGAAAATAGAGTGGTTAGGCCAACTGGCAGCTAAACAATGGATGGGAAGAAAGACCGGAAACCTGGTGTGTAGGTGAGACAAGAGAAAGGGCGAGAAATAAATCAAGGGAGCAGGCCAGGAGCCTGTGGAAAGGCGTGGATGTGCGAGCTGGTAGGTGGCCGCCGGGCCAAGAGGGAGCTGAGGGAGTTTGGGTGCACACGGGGACCACTTATTCTGTTGTTACACCAGGAATTGAGGGTCAGACCTGGAATATTGGACAAAAAATCTTTGCCAGCTCTAAGACTGCCAGCACACTGACAGGGAGGGAAGGCAGGCAGGCATGTGGGCATCAGCCCCTCCCCCTCCAGACCCTCCATCTCCAATCAGAGAAGGAAGCAGCAGAGGAAATAAGAGAGGAGAAAGTGGGTGACCATTTCATAATGTATAAAAATATTGAGTCACTATGTTATACACCTGAAACGAATATAATATTGGATGTCAATTATAGCTCAATTAAAAAAAAAAAAGAAAACAGATTCAGAGACCTTTAGTCCCAGAAGAGATTATCTAATTTAATTCCTTCCTTTACTAGTGAAAGCTGCAGCCCAGGGAGGTTAAATAACCTCGAAGCAGGTCGCCGGGTCTGTGCACAGAAATCACTCTGGATCCCTTTCTTAATTATCCAGGTGTTGCTTACACTACAAATACCCTATTTCCAAACAAGGTCACATTTGCAGATCCCAAAGGTTAGGACTTGAACGTTTCTTCTACACAAAAAGCGGATTCTTCCTTCCCACACAGGGAAGAAGGCCATGTGAAGATGGAAGCAGAGACTGAAGTGATGCATCTACAAGCCACGAAATGCCATGGATTATGAGCAGCCCCCAGAAGCTGGAAAAGCGGCATAAAATGACCCTCCCTCAGGGCCCTCCAGAAGGAACCAGCCTTGCTGCCACCTTGATTTCAGACCTCTGGCCTCCAGAACTCTGACACTATGAATTTCTGTTGCTGAAGCCACCCAGTTTGTGACACTGTTGTGGCAGCCCTAGGAAACCACTCTACCAGCCTAAGGAAACCACACACGTGTGAAGTGCAGAACTTCCTTAGACATACAGCCGAGCACACGGCAACATTGGATGGCTTTGCATAGAGTCTGGATCCACCTTCTACAAGCTCTAGGTTAACTCTAAAGCCTGAGCAAGTGTGCAGAGGTGACGGGGGACATGGGGAATGGGGGACGGGGCAGAGAAAGCCAGGACTAGGTGTTGCAATTGTCTCCCTTTATAGGTTCTGTACCTGCGTTAAGGGGCTTCTTGGTCAGTGCTCCTCCTGGTTCTTGGGGGATGAGCTGCATGGGGGGCAATGCTCCTAATCGTGTTATAGGGGCTTCTGCCCCGTGACCCTACCTGATCTCCTAGCCTGATAAACTGCGGGGGATCAAGTTGATGTCCACGGATCTCCTTCCCCTTTTTCCCTCCATCCCTGAGGCAGCCCTGTCACTCTCAGATCCCACCCAGCCCCTGCCTGGCTCCTTGCTACCCCCCGACTTTCCCCCCACCCCAAGTCTAGCCCCATGGACCCATCTGAAGGGAGTTCAGCAGGGACCCTCTTGTAAAGGCGATCCCGTCACTTCACCCGTGGAACCCACAGTGCACATTCCTTTGAGGCCTCCATTCTGTCCTTGACACCAACAAGCCCCCTTCGTTAAGGAGGTTAGAATGGGAGAGTAGAGGGTGATGTTCTTTGATGCCATGATAAGAAAATATGAAACCAAATAACTAGTTCAAGGAAGGAATTCCCGGGGCTTCAAGAGAAAGACCCTAAGCCCCTAAGGGACCAGCAACTCCCCATGGGGAAAGGGTGGGATTACCTGAGCCCCAAACAGAGGTGATTTCTTGTCTCTATCAGGCTTCCCCAATCTCGGGCCCCATCCTCTCGTTTCCCACCGCTGTTAGCAGGTCATTCTATTACTGTTATTCTGGCTCCCGTTGGAATGGAGGCATTTAAAGCAGTGGTTCTCCAAGTCCAGTGGCCTTTTTACTCAGATTCCTGAGACCTATTCCCAGGGGTCCGCTTCTGGAGGTCCAGGACTTTGCATGTTTGAAGCAGCATTCAAGGTGTTTTCGCTTGGGTGGTCCTCAGACCTTAGGCATCATTAGGCATCATTGTCCTGTGGACAATCTGGAGCCTCCCAGTGTGGAGGATCTTGGGGACAGTGGCAGCTGGTGGAAGGGACTAGCTTTTTTTTTTTTTTTAACATCTTTATTGGAGTACAATTGCTTTACAATGATGTGTTAGTTTCTGCTATAGTTTCTGCGTTCTGTATAACAAAGTGAATCAGCTATACATATACATATATCCTCATATCCCCTCCCTCTTGCGTCTCCCTCCCACCCTCCCTATCCCACCCCTCTAGGTGGTCACAGAGCACCGAGCTGATCTTGGAAGGGACTATCTTGATAGCTCAGTGGTCCTGTCCTTCTCTTCAGTGGGGACCTCATCTGACAAAGCTCGGCGTTGCCCCCAGAGCCTGTGGGCCCCCCAAAGACCTCCCAGAGATATGCAGGCAGAGGCACCAGGGACTGTGGCTGTAAAACCCTGTAACTGGGACAGAGGTGCTGTAACCATGACAGTATGTGACCCAGCAGAAAGTTCTCTGCAGGAGAGAGAGGGAAAGAGGCAGGAAGAGGGAACTGGCAGAAGAGGTGTGGGGTTGCCCCCTTGCTGGCCTGTCAACGATGCCATCCACAGCTCACTGGCCTCTGTTATGTATGGGCAGCTGCCTTCCCATCTGTGGGAAGGATGCATCTGCTTTCTATGCAGAAAGCTCACACCTACTTCAGAGGGAGAAAAAAGTCCATCTGGGCTACTAAAATAAAAATGCCATAGACAGTGGCTTAAACCTTTATTTCTCACAGTTTCGGAAGCTGGGACACCAGCCAAAGTGCAGATTTGGTGTCCGGTGAAGGCACGCTTCCTGGTTCATAGATGGCAGTCTTCTCACTGTGTCTTCACACGGTGGAAGGGGCAAGGGAGCTCTGTGTGGCCTCTTTTATAAGATCACTAATTCCAGTTATAAGCAATAAGGCCCCACTCTTATGACCTACTCACCTCCAAAAGGCCCCATCTCCTCCTACCATCATGCTGGGGATTAGATTTCAACATATGAATTTGGAAAGGACACAAACATTCAGCAACGGGGATGGAATGAAAAGCTCCAACTCTTGTCTACCTTCTCCAGGACCTGCCTCTGGCCACACAAACCCACCTCCCTGCTCAAGAAGGAAAGAGGGGACATCATTCCATGTCTCAAGGGTAGTGGAATGGGGATGCACTAGAATTGCCCTGGGCACACTTCAGCCAGTCCCTCTGTGCGTCTAGCCACCCATCACCTCTTCACACCACACCCGGACTCCCAGTGAGTGTGGAGGCTGGAGAGGGAGGCTTTGTTTCTGGAACAAGTCTTGACAGGATGGCACTGGATGCTGCTAAGGACCCTCTACACTTCACGTGGGCACTGTCCCCTTGACAAGGGAGGATGAGAAAACATCCATGTTTATTCAAATATGTGACCTCAGGAGTGTATCCTGTATTCTTTTAAAAGAGGAAATCCAATATAATGTAAAGCAGAAGCCAAATTCAAGTTACTTTTGACACTTGCTTCAACTCTGGCCATTTCCACTAAAACCGGAGCCATTGCCCAGCTGTGTTTAGAACTGTTAAAAGGTAAACTGAGGCATATTAAAATGTTTAAGAGGTTTTTTTGTTTGTTTTTTGGGTTTTTTTTTAGTAAATTGATTCAAATTGGGCAGGACCAAACTGGAAGTTGTTGGGAGTGTTCCACCAACAGGAGCTGGGGAGAGGCTTATGCAGAGAAGGCCTGGAAGCAAAGCAAGGAAGTTGTTGATCGGCTACAGCTCAAAACCTAGTTGGCTGTTTGTGGTCAATAGGCTGGTCATCCTTAGGTTTCAATTTCTTAACCTTGAGGCATTTACAGGCTTAGGTTTGGGTTTGCTTACATAGACTGCCATGGCATTAAGGCCACTTCAGTCCAATGGCCTCCCTTGTTTCATCAATGTCACAGAACCCTGCAAAAAGAATTGTATGCTGAGTTGAAAAGATCCACTTTGTTTTAATTAGATATATGTCTCACATGTCACCTGGTGCTGACAGCAGTCATTCTAGGTTTTCTTGGCCATGACAAGAGAAAATGAATAAGGCAGAAGCTGCCTTTTCTCAGCGGTTTGGCCTGTTGAGTGAACTTTGCATTTCTTTATGGTGGAATTGCTTAGTCAGTTACACAGAGGGGCAAAGCAGTGCAGTTATGAAGAGCATGGACCCTGCAGCCAGCCTGGCTTTGAATCCTGGCTCTGCTGCTCACTGGTCTTATGATTTTGGCAGCTGGTGGACCCTCCCCATGCCTCAGTTTCCTCATCTACATCGGCTACTAACGGTACTTGTCTCATAGGGTTTCTGTAAAGGTAAATGAGTTAATAAAATAAAGCACTTAAAATGGTGCAGCACATCTTAGGCACTTTGGGTGAGTTAGGTTTATTTCAGTTCATGCTTTTCAAGTATTTGCCATCTTTTCCTGCTTTTAAAGCCCCTCTCGGCAAGTCGCAGGAGAAGCCATCATTGTCAGAGTAACAAACTTCTGCAGCGCCCACTTTCTCTCTCGCAAAACACCGCTTAAGGAAATTCTTTTCGTGAAAGCCTGCAAAATCTTCTTCCTCCAAAGTACTTCCTGCTCTACTATAACCTTTCTGAGGATGCAGGGACTGATAATTGCTTTTACAGTCAGTTTGGTAAAGGTGCCTCTTTTAAATTTTTCCAAAAAGCAACAGGAACTCTGTATGTGCAGTCCTTATTCCTGGGTGTCCTTGAACTTGTGCCTGGGTTTGGGGGTGTTGTGCTGAGGACCCAGTGACATCCTGCTCATCAAGTGCCAGCCCAGCATGTTCTGGAAGCTCCATAAAGACTTGCTCCCATTCTCTGCTCTTCCAACATGGTTACCATCCTGAACTATGACTATAGCGGTGGCCAGACTCCCCCCGGCCCCGCCCCACGGTGATGATGCCCACATAAGGACAATTGTTTTACACATGCAATCTACTGTGCAAGGAGAAAGGAAACACACATGATAGGATTTCACAAGTAAAGGTAGCCCCTAGATCACCAAGCAAAGATGTGTTGAATTGGTAGCACCTTGCCCTCGAGCAATGTATTTTCTCTCTGTCAATTTCTCTTTGATTGGGGAAGTTGCTGTACTGGGTGGCAGGGGTGGCACTTCATAATGGTGCCTGATACCCTGGCTGGTGTTTGAATCATGAGGGTCCTTTTGTACCCCAGGGTCACAGCAGGTGGGATCTACTTATTATTACTTTTGCCTATAGCCACGTGTCTACTCCAGAACCAACCCTGGCTACATCTGGAAAGCACATAGACAAAGCTCATCAAAGAACATGAAAAACAAGTCCATGCTGGTTTCTAAGAACTCCAGGGCCTACTGGAAGGAGGTGCTTCCTCTTTACACTGTGAAGACCCTAACTGTCAAGAAAAATGATGGGTTTTCAGGGAACTGTCACCTAAAAACAATACCTCTCACGTGTGCCAAGCTATGCCATCTTCTGTAGCAGCTTTTCTGTACTGGTTAATTGCTAATGCGCAAAACCAATTGTTTGTAGACACCTGCCCCTGAAGATCTAGCTTCTCCAAAGCTTTTATTCCAAACCTGTCCTTTCTGCCCCTTGCTTTCACACAGAAATTTATTCTCTTCTTCCCCTACTGGGGAAAACAGTTGCCCCTTTAAACATAAAACTTTGCCACGGGCTGAGAACCATCCACTAAGAGAGCACGACAATCAGAGAAATCTATATAAACGCCGTGGTTCCCCATCGCAAGACAATGACCAGATTTCCTACATCCTAACCCTCCACATATCCGGGCACTGGGGCTGAGCATTCTGAATGCTCGCCTGTTTCCTCCCATTACAAGCTCCAACTTATTACCTGCCTCTTCTTGTTCTCATTCTCTAGGGAATGTCTTTGCGTTAGGCCTCCCATAGGACAGTCACAATGGCCCCAGAAATTCAAGCCAAGGACCCCAGAGGGGCCAGATAGCTCTCTCTCTCTGGTGCCAAAACTGTGGCAATTTTCTGAATGTAAGACTTCCACATGGAAGCTAGAAAATAATTACCAAGTAAAGAAAATTTCCTTCTATTCAGAAAAAAATGGCTGGTATTGTTGGAGTCTGTGCCTTTGCACTGGTTTTTATGTGGCTCTAAATAAAAACCATGAGATAATGCCCAGAAGGCCAAAGAAGTTTTCTGACTTCTAGGGGGAGCCTAGCATATTCTTCAGTGAGGACACATATGGGTGGACACGCTTTCTTGGGTAGAAGCTACAAGAGCATGAAGTCTGCATATTTTCTGCAGCTGGTCTAAGCTTTCTAGAAAGTTTTGCTATTCTGTTTGGCAATTCTGCTAAGCTCTGCTGCAGATGAAGAGGTATGAAATGTCTGAAAGGCACCCTAAATGTCTATTAGGACACATTGACTATTTGTGCGTGTGTGTTTGAGTTTGTAGGTTAAAATATTTTATACAGGAAGAGATACAGGTACTTTGAGGAAATTGTTTCTGACTAGGCTTTGTGTTAATGGTTTCCAGCTGCCGAGAGAATGGTTATATTCAGTTTCAGTCTGTACAAGAACTTCCTCAGGAAACTGAAACGTCTGTTTCCCAAACTTGTATATACACAGGGCACCTTCTGACTGAGGAAAAAGTAGTAAGTGCACCTTAGCACCTACTGGAGACATTTCAGCATCAATAACTATGTCCCATCGTGGCTAGGGGACAACCAAGCAGCTGCTCTAAAGGGTGGAAGTTAAGTAGAAAAATCCAGAGTCATGTGACTGTATAAAAACCTGGAGAATTAGATTTCTCTTACCAGGGGAATCACCTCAAAGCATAGAGCATTCTGTGAGGGAGGGAGGCCCAGGAGAAATGTGGCCAGTGGGAAACCCCTGGTATTTGATGGGATGGCCAAAAGGCTTGGAAAACGGGGTGACTCATGTTCGGTTTTATGGATACAGGCAATTTTGAGACAGTGCTACTTTAAGGCGGGTCTCTGCACTGTATCAAACCTTTAGTGAAGTCAGCTTCAATACAAAGCTACTGGATGAGTGTATTTGGAAGAAAATCACAGAAGAGAGCTGTGTCCCAGGTCTTGGGGCAAGAGGATTAGCTGTGTGAGCGGGCAGAGAGAGACAGTGGAAACACAGAGCCCAAAGAGCCTTGAGAAGTTGCTGGAACTTGCTTGAGAACTTGCCAGAATCTTGATCTTCCCACAGAATTTAAGATCAAGGCATTAAGCCAATTTTATTTCAATCCTAAATGACACAGGGACCTCAGCAGCTGCAGGAATCAAAGCAGAAAACACATGTGAATCACAAGACACAGATCCTGACACTTAATAGGTCCTCAACGACTGGAAACCAAGATTAATGTGGTGGTTGTTACAGAATACTATTTTAAAAATTGCCAAGCTTGTCTATTTTGATGAGGAATTCTATTTTTTATAAAACAAAAATCCCGCTCCCTCTTGGTTAATTGGGATCTTAGATGTTTGCTTGTTGGATCAGGACATCGTCATAACCTTGGTAGGGGCACCACCAGGGAGCAGCTTGTCTGGATGTCAGGACACCTCCCGAGGAGATCGTCATCCTGCTGGACTTGGGAAAGGCCGAGGTAATCTCACAAAGGCGTTGGCCCACTGCAGGCCAAATCTGGCCTAAGGCCCTGATAAGATTTAAAGGATTAAAAAAACAGAACCCTCCCAAACCAAGGAATATGGGTCAGAGATCGTTTGAGACCAACAAAGCCCTAAAATATTGACTACTTGACCTTTTACAGGAAGTTTGTGGTGCAGGGGGTTAAGGCCGTGGTGGCCGTCAGACCCCACGAGCCCGGAGGAGGGAGCAGGTCCCCAGGGGAGGGTGTCACAAGCACTTTGAGCAGCTCCAAATCCAGGGATGCAGCTTGTGCTCCAAACCTGCCAATGAGTCTGGTCCAAGCAAAGGGCTCGGGATCAAGCCCTCCTCACACGGCCCCACAGAGAGGGTCCAGGGAAGATGAGGAGCCTGGGTCTCAGGGCTGAGGCTGGGAGATGTGGGTGCAGCAGATACACAGCCCCTCTGTCCCCGGAACCCCGGGAGGGCATCTCTGGCGGGGGCCATCGGCTCCGCCATGGGAGAAGCAGGAGTGGGGCCCATGGGGATGGTCAAGTCTGTAAGGGAGGCGGGAGATGGGACGCAGGCCTGGGATGGGAGGGGACGTGGGGGGGAGCCCCATGTGGGAGCTGAGGCCTCGGCCAGCTCAGCAAGCTGATTCCCCACGTGGGCGGGGCAGAGAGGCCACTTCCTGCAGAAACCTAAGCTCTGCCTGGGCAGGATCTACAACAGGCCACACACGCTCTCCGTAAGTGGCCTGCCTCTGGCCCGCCTGCCGTCTGAGCTCTTGGTTTCCAGCCTCTCCTCACTTTGCCCGGCCACCCTGCTGGGGAGAGAGAGGATACCCAGCCTCCAGGCTTCCCCGGGCCCACCTTTGTCCACACACAACCCGGGGGATGTTTCCAGTCTCCACATTCAGCACGTCTGGGAACTGGAGTAAGAAAGACAATGCAATCTGACAACTAGACTTCACAGCAGAATGCTCTGTTTTGAATCCTTTTTGTTTGGTTGATTGTTTTGGTTTTTGGTGCTGCAGGCATTCCTGCAGAGTGGAGTTTGAATAAAGGGGCATTCTTCTTAGGGGAAAAAGCCCACTGCCTTGCCCAAGGCTGAGCTCTTAGGCCAAAGCACACCACAGTCTGGGTGCTAGCGCTGGAATCGGCAGGTGCTGCCTGGCTGGGGCCACCTTAGAAAGTCAGAGGATGTGCCCTGGACAAGCTCTTGGTGGCCAGACAAGTGACTGTCCTGGGCCCCATGGGGGTGGGAACCTAGCAGTGATGACGGGGGCTGAGGGGCTGGGTGCTCAGGTGGGCCTGAGCACGGGCTCAAGATGCTGGAACCACGCAAGTGTAGAGCCTGCTTCTGGGGATGCCCACGTCCAGAGCTGATGTGACTGGTGGTTGGTATTTCCTTGGCATTTTTCAGGGACCAGAGAGGTCAAATTAGGAGACAGTTGTTTTAAGCTCTATGACAAAAGGGACCTTGTTTGCTTTATTCCCTGCTGAATCCTCCTGCCCGTAACAGTGCATGCCTCATGGAAGACACACAAATATTCGTTGATGTTGGGCATGTTAGAAGCTCTATTTTTAAAGGGAAACCGGCTCATTTTGTAAAGAAGGCACGAATCGCTACCCAGGCAGGATTTGGTGCAGCAAGCTATTCTAGAAATTCTTTCCCTCTAAACCCAGTCACTGACTTCTTTGAGCTCCTATTGTGTGTTTAACTCTGTGGTAGAAACAGAGAAATGGGATTGACTCAGGTACTTACAATCTAGATGAGAAAAATCATCTGGCTGACTTATCTTGTCAACTTGATTGTGCCATGTTGTCTGGAGCTTCAGTTTCAAGGCCAGTCAACCGCTTGCATGTGTTTCCTGAATAGAGAATAAGGTCATGTCTTAGGAGTCAGAAAACCCTGGGTTCCAATCCCAGCTCTGCCACATCCCAGCTGTATGACCTTAGGCAAGTGATTTAAATATGCTAAGCCTCAGTTTTTCTTCTGTACAATGGAGATAATAATAGTATCCATCTCTGAGTGTTAGTATGCGGAGTAAATGAAACAATGGAGGTGATGCATCTAGAAGAGTGCCAAGAACAGAGCAGGAGTTTAATAGAGTTTAGCTATTATTATTTATTATTGTTGGATTTTTTTTTTTTAAGCTTCTCTGCCTAGAAGGCGCCGCCTAACCCTCCACTCTTTAAGGCTCAGCCATTATGACACTCCTCTGGAAGGAAGCTTCCTCGGACATTTTCCCCCTGATGAGTGCCTCCTTTGCGCTTCCATTGTAACCTGTGCACACCTCTGTCTTTGGATTCACTGTCTTGTATTATTATTGTCAGTTCCAGTGTCTGCCTCTTGGCTAGACTGAGAGCTCCCTGAAGTCAGGGCACTGTTTTACTTAACCCCTCCCATCCTGGCTTTCATGGTTTTTTGGTTGTGTTAGGCGTTCAAGGGTTTGCTAGATAAATGAACAGAAAGGTAATGTTGCATCATTTAAGAGATAAAGGATCGTTACAGATAATCAGGGCTTACTTGAGGTAAGAGGAAGAGGAGAAAGACACTAATACTTGTGGGCTATGTTCAAAGGGAAAGGAAGGACAATTTGACAAAGAGAAGTGAAAGTCCCTGTGTGGCATTGATATATTATCTATGATCATATAATAGATGATGTAATATCTAGATATTATCTATCTAAAAGAACTCTGTTTAAACAGTGCGATGATGGTGTGTGTTTGAGTTTATTTCATTGCCACCCTAGGCACAGTTATTGAACACCTGAAGTTGCCTAGTACCCTTGGATTATTTAAGAGTAGTTCTATCACATTCCAGACCTTGACGCTAACACTTCAGTCATATGTATTTCCAGTGGACATCAGAAGGTGTATTAATTAGCATACTGGGCGTTAGATTTTATTTTTTTGTTGGAATGAGTCGTATCTGTTGGATTGGTAGACAAGTTGTACAGGCATCCTTGCCTTTGCATGAGCAGAGCGTAAGCAGCTAGTGTCCATTGGAATGGTCTCTGGATCTTAGAATTCCACTAGATTCTGTGTCTATCTGCTTAAAGAGAATTCTGTCATCTGACCAATTAACTGAATCTTGCTTCTAGCTTCTTGTCACATCTGCTTCTTTGAGTGAAAGGATGGAGAGCTGGGACTTCGCAGAGCTTACAAACCAGGCGGTCTGGTGTTTGTTCCTGCTGGCTGATAAGCGTCTCTATGTGTCAGAATTCGGCTCTAGACTTGCTTTTATTGTGACAGGCCACCTGGTCGAGAGGCAGAGGGAGAGGAGATTATGACCCTCATTTCCTCCAGCCACTGAAGGCTGACAGAGGCTAAAACCCTAACACTGTAACAGTGAACAACCATTGGTTCAGGTCAACTTGAACGAGTAGGTTAGGAAGGCAGTGGTAGCAATGAAAATAGAAAAGCAAAAATGTATGGGAGGGACCCAAAGAGAGAGAGAATCAGCAGGACTTGGTGACTCATCAAATATGGTGGCAAGTGAGAGGTTATGTCAAATACAAGATCATATGTACATGGAGATATAAAAAGTCCATTTCATATAGCTCATTTTGATTCCTACAATAGCCCAGTGGGGTGGACTAAGCAGTTATTAGAAACTGAGGCATGAGCTACAAAAAAGTGTCATTGACTTGTCCAAAGTCACATGGCCAAAAATTCATGGTGTTGGGATCTGGATTCAGGTTGTCAGACCCCAAGTCAATTTCTCTTTTCATTATGCCTCATCAACTCAAAGATTTTGAGGCTGGATGACTGAGAGAAATGGGAGGTTAGGGGAGAGAGTAAAAGGGTTGATGTAAAAGGAAAGAGGAACCAGGAGGAGGAAGCTGACTGTGAAAGATGGTGGGGTAGCTGCCCTCAGATGGGACGGACTGGCCCCTCACAGGGGGGGCCTTTCACCCATGTGATTGGTGCTGCTACAGTCTGAATGTTTGTGTCCCTCCAAATTCATATGTTGAAATCCTAAACTCCAAAGGTGATGGCATTAGGAGGTGGGGCCTTAGGTCATGAGGGTGGAGCCTCCATCAGTGGGATTAGTGCCCTTATAAAAGAGACCCCAAGAGTTCTTTCTTCCCTTCTACATGTGGGATACAAGAAGTCTGTGACCTAGAAAAGGGCCCTCACCCAACCATGCTGGCACCCTGATCTCAGACTTGCAGCCTCTAGAGCTGTGAGAAACACATTCCTGTTGTTACAAGCCACCCGGTCTGTGATATTCTGTTATGGCAGCACCAATAGACTGAGATAGGTGCTCACACTGATCTGCACATGAGAGAGGTATGGCTTCTTTGTCTCAGAATCAGCCCCTCCCCTAAATCTGTGTAGGACCATTCTGTGTAGAATTCCAAGGTGTCCCCATAGCTTACTCTCCAGGTCACAGACTTCCTTGGAGCCTCCCTTCTATTTGCAGCCTTCTGTTTTACCCCCAAACCTACACTCCCACATTCAGAAACAAAATATATCTTCTGCCCTATAACTTGGCTTGGGTAAAAGGGTTTTCCATGCATCAGGGCAAAGTAAAGGGAAACCAAAGCCATAGAGCATATTTTTGTTGGCCTTGACAGTTGGTGACTCTTTCACTGTGAAACAACAGGCCTTTTGTGATCATTTGGAACTGCCATGTTGAGCAGAGTCTCCTATCTCAGCATCTTCCTGCTGTTTTAAGAAATAAGTCAATAAATAAGATGAATATCACATTCTTTATTGTTGATATGCACACCAACATTGAACAAAAGCGAACACAAAACCACCCTATTTTGGCGTTTTATTTGTCATCATTTTAATTTAGACCATCAGCCCTCCTGGGGAGCCTTGTAAAAATACAGATTCCTGGGCCCAGCCCCTGCTGGTTCTGGTTTTGCAGATATAAAAGAGAGACTGTCTTTCCCTCCAGAGAGCCAGCTGTGTTTATGTTTAAGGAACCTTTGCTCCTTTGTTCTAGGACAGGCTACAGGCTTGAGTGAAGATAGAACTTTCCATGTGCTCTTTGCCAGCGTCTTGTTTGGTTGCAGCCACTCATTGGATTAGTAATAAATTGCCTTCAGGCCCAGGCCAGCTCTGTTCTCCACGAGTGCTCCCCCAACTTTCCCATTTGGCTTCAGCCTTCTGTTTCTAAATTGGCCTTGGCAGATTTAGAAGGTGCCTTGGAGACATTTCTGTGCCCAATGAACAACTTAACTTGGTGCAGGGCTCTGGCCAAGAGGGCTGATGGGCGAGAGCATGGTCTGGGCTTCTGAAAGTAGTGCCTGACAGAGAAACTGACCAGGGAAAGAGACTGTGGAAAAGACATTTCTAAGGTTATCTGAGACATACAGGCAGAATCTGATTTTGAGGCATAAAAACACAGCCTGGGGGAAAGAGTTGGAGAGGTTGCAAACTCTGTTCCCATTTCTGTATTTTAACTCTTCTTGCTCAGAGCTTAGCTTCCAGGTAAATTGTAAATATTTGCGGGTGGGCTGTATACATCTTCTTAGACCCTTATACCTCTGTGTGAATGAATGTATTAGATCGCTTTCTGAAATCAGGAAAGAAAAGAGACTGATGACTGGATAAGAAAAGCAGAAAGGGCAGGAGCGACTAAGGGTCAAGAAGACAAACTCTGGCTCTTCGGCAACCCTGCCTGGACATCGGGAGGATGCAGGGCACAGGGGCAGATGCACACACAGCAGGCTGAGGACACAGGGACGTGGGATGACATGGTCTTTGGGAAGTGTTTCACACAAACGCCTTGAGCTTGAATGGATACAGGAGCATCTCCGACACCTTGAGGTCTTTATCTTTCGGGTGTCCCTCAGCAAGGTTTTTGTTTGTTTGTTTTTCTTTTCCATTATAGTTTATTACAATATATTGAATGTAGTTCCCTGTGCTATATAGTAGGACCTTGTTGTTTAACCATTTTATAAAAATAGTAGTTTGCATCTACTAATCCAAAACTCCTAATTTATCCCTCCCCCTGCCTTAGCAATGTTTTTTAAAAAACATGGAGAAGACTTAGCAGTAGACTATATGTCTATGTATATGAATTACACAGGAAATTACGTTGTCATTGCAAATTTATTTTTATTATGGTAAAATACATCTAACATAAAATTTACCTTTTTAAGTGCACAGTTCAAGGACATTAAATACATTCACATAGTTGTGCAACCATCACCACCATCCATCTCCAGAAATTTTTCATCATCCTGTACTGAAACTTTGTGTCCATTAAACACTAACTCCCCACCTCCCCTCCCTCCAGCCCCTGGTAACCAATGCTCTACTTTCTGTCTCTATGAATGACTCTAGAATTTTATAATATGGATCCTCCAAGATACAACTCACTTGCTCATACCCTATAAGGATCTCTCTCTCCTTGGATAAAATGAATTGCCTTCTCTTGTGTGTTTTCCTATGTTTTAGCCATTTGTGTCTCCAAGAGTCTTTTGCTACAGGGTCATCTCCTTCATTTTTCCCTGCCAGAAAGCCAAACTGCTATGTATCTAGTGCAATCCATGAATTTTCAAGCAAGAAGTGGGAGAAACTGGCTCCTGCAGAAGTCCCAGGAATCCTGTAAATCCTGAATGAGTGCTTGAGAGATGGCCATGGTCACTGGACCAGTTGTGAGCTGTTACCCCTAGATTTTCCTTCCACTCCACCTCTTCCCCAGAGAATCTCGAGACCAACAAATAGCAGTAACAGGTGAACAGCCTTGAACAGTAACAGCCTTGGTGTTGTCTATGCCCTTAACCATCCCCTATAACAGAGCTTCCCCTCTTCCTGTGCTTTGAAGAAAACCCTTTTGGCTTTTGCCTTTGTCCTTTGCCTGATATTTCCCACTTTCATCTGATGTGTGCAGAAGAGAGGGGCCTGGGGCCCATCACTTATTTGTAGGAGAGTTAGACCAGGTTCCTCTGATTAGAACCTGAGCATTTTGGTAGTTTGCTGGTGGGTCTACTAATCTGATGAGTCTTGAGACATCTCTGGGCAGCTCTGGTTGTTCAGTCATGCACAGGATGCTCAGGACCCATCTGAGCACAACAGATAGCAAGGCGGATCACTCCAGCTCACTTGGAAATTGGCTCTCTCACCACCCCTCCAGCTCTCAGGGAGGCAGGTTCAAGGTAGCTAATAAGTAACTTGGTTGTAATTTTTATTTAGCTACGTGAACTTCACAGGCAGCTTAACTGCAGTTGCATAAGTGAACCATGTAATCACAGATTGTGCCCTTTCCGTCTGTCACCTGCCACCAAGAGAACTGCTTTGAGTGGGAATCCTTATTTTGGGTTAATACTGAATCAAAAGAGTTTTTAAAGCAAGAGAGGAGAGCAAAGCACTATTTTTTTTTTTTAACTCAGAAACCTTTAAGATCCAATCGTGTCTGAACCAAAAAGCCATTCTCAGCTTCCTTTCTGGATTCTTCTGTAGCTTGTCAGTGGGATTCTAAATCCCAGCTACTGAGTATTGATCGGCTTCCTGGTTTAATTACCTAGCTGAACGAATTCTCAACCAATCAATTTTGCTCCTGAAATGCCAGTGCCCTGCTTCTGGGGAAGGAAGGGGTCAATTAATCCTTGTTTGCTTTTTAATTCCTGTTTCGAACATAGTACGTTCACACACAGGTTAATTTTTAAATCCACTCTCCTCTTACTTCACTGCTTTCTTTAATTCGCCCTGGAAACCTCAGTGACACTAAAACCCTATCAACCTCTTCTTATTGCTTGTGTGTAGCCTCATTAAATAGCTCAGCAAATACCTGACCTGGTCATTTCCCAGACTTCTGCTGGTAGAAATCATCCAAAGTCCCCTTAATTTTTCTGTTCCTGTCTGAAGTCCCTCAGGGCAGAGGTTTTCAGGAATTGCTGACACCTCTCCATCTTAACCTGGTGTAGAAGGGAGACGGGGGCTTCTTTCCATGTGCCATCTGAGAGTCTGTTCCCAGGTCCTCTTTCTCAGCAGATCTGGCAAATTTGTGAGCCCATTGAATTTTAAGGGATTTATGAGGCGAGAACATGTATAAGGTATAAGAGCTTATGGACCCAGAGGTGAGCCAAAGGGTCAGGCCATTTCATCTCCTTTGGTAATGACCTTTCCAAGCATGTAAACAAAATCTCAGCCTTTTCGTTTAATGCTGATTTTTATTTAAATTGTGGCTTGGAGTGTTTAGGTAATATCAGGAACGGCAGTATGACAGTCAGCAGAGGGGAATTGAGTCCCCTGTACTTCTCACCTCCCATCCCGAGCCTCTGACCAAGCTGGGAGTTCCAGGAATCCAGGGGCTGGATGTAGACGCTTTGAGCCCAGCCCCGGGCTTCGTCTCTCAGCCGAGGGGACAGATCTGTCAAAGGTCTGCACTAGTTTGATTCTGGTGAGTCGCCAGCCTCGTTGCAATACATCAGCTTCCAGTGTGGTTTGCTTGGGCATTATCTTGAAGTCGAAGATCAGTCAGAAAAGCTTTAAGGAGCTCTACCGGGAATCTTTTACAGCATCTGAGCAGTCTGCTTGGATTTGGCTAATGTGTATTTCCTTTCGCCTGACAGAATGCTCACCGCCTCCAAACCCAGGAGACGCTCCCACAGGGACGGAGTCCTCCGCGCTTTCCCAGAATATTAATGCCCTGGGATTAGGCGGCTTGCAGCTTCTAAGCAGTTTTGAAACTCCAGCTAGGAAGCAGGCATTCGACCTTTGGGGGTTATGATCTTGTATTTTTCTGCTGGAATATTTAATATGATAGTTAAAAATAAACAGGCGAATGGATACTTTTTCATAAGGCTGCTCGTAAGTATCGGGAAACTAGGAACAAAAAATTCCAGTCCTTTCTGGTATCACAGAGAGAGGCTAAGCAGAGACTGAAAACAAGCCTTCTGGTCTCCCTTCCCGATCAGGTACAGCTGCCCCTCAGGTCCCACAGGCCATGACTAACGCAGATCTGACGCATACAAATTGTTCCGGAAGGTGCTGACAGCATATTAGAGACATGGAAGAGGTTGCATTATGCATGAAAACACACGCTAAGCTAATGTCACGGAGCAAGGGCTCAGGGGAGGTGGCAGGTCCCAGGAGAAAGGCTTGTTGTTCTCAGGTTTATGGTGCTCCTGTGGGGTTTCTAACGGTGCCAAATCATGTTATTTCCGGCGTGTCTGTGTCTTTACCCTCCTCTCCTTCCAATCTTACCCCAAAAGCCACCACGAGGGCCTCCCTGGTGGCGCAGTGGTTGAGAGTCCGCCTGCCGATGCAGGGGATACGGGTTCGTGCCCCGGTCTGGGAGGATCCCATATGCCGCGGAGCGGCTGGGCCCGTGAGCCATGGCCTCTGGGCCTGCGCGTCCGGAGCCTGTGCTCCGCAACGGGAGAGGCCACAACAGTGAGAGGCCCGCATACCGCAAAAAGAAAAAAAAAAAAAAAAAAGCCACCACGAGAGAACAAGAGTGGAGGGCCATTTGTAAATCTAAGACGACTGACTTAAAGTAAGAAATAAAATGCTAAACCTAAAGCTAAAGAAGGGGCCAGCATCCTTCCTCCATCGCATGTGAAAATATTTTGGTGACTTCAACAGTAAAAACTATTTGAAAGTATATTATACACATACAGTCTGTGTTACAGGTTCTGTACCTTTAAAATTCAGGATGTCAATTTAGGAGTCATTATCACTTTTGCAAAATCTGAGTTGTGCAGACCTGTCTGGGCATGGGGGTGGGATGGGGGCCATTGCATAAGCTAGGATGTTACAGTGGTCAATTACCAGGTGGTTGGCTGGGATTGAATGCATCAGCGTATCAGTGACCAAACCCAAAATTGGAAGGGTAGAAAAAGAAATCCTATATACATATAAACACATGCACACACATGTGTTTGTTTGTTTGCTCCCTTGCTTAGTTATTTAACATCCTCTGTCTTAGCTTGAATTTCCTGAAAGAGGAGCCTAAAAAGGGCTTGCCTGCCAGTCATCTACTTGGGAGTGTACCCGATCCCAGGGAGCAGGCTTGAGAGACAGGGCAAGGGAACAGAGTGGGGAAAGCCAAAACAAAGATGCATTATCCAGCCGGTCATGCTACAAGCATCTGGTGCTCCGTCCTGCTGGAACCTTCCGAGAAGCCTCCTGTGACACCCGCAGAACTGGCTGCCCAGAGGCCAAAGGGGGACATACTTCTCCAAGAGTCCTGCCACCATTGGGCATCAGGATCCCACTCCTCCCCAGTCCACTCTAGGTGGCCTGTGTGAATGTAGAGCAGCACCCACATCAGGGAAGCTCCAGGGCTGGAAGCAGGAGCTGAGGGGAGAAGGCTCGGGACGAGGCATTCTTGAGCTGTGTCTATGGGAAGCTGGGCAAAGCTGAGTGGACCCGGTCTCCATAGAAATGGCTGGAGTACAGGATGAGGCCAAGAGAAATGATGAAGAGTGGAAAGTTCTGGAAAAACAGGATAAGACAAGAGGGTATGAGCTAAGAGTAGTAAACAGGGATGGGAGTGGAGGTGGTTAGCAAGGTCTGTTCTTCCCTATTCCTCAGTCTTCAGAGATAAGGACGCTCTTTTTCTCTGGATACGGGGAGGGCACCTCTCTCGTGAGGGTCTTATGAGCTACTTCAGGAGAGACCGGGGAGGTCAGAGCGTCCTTCTTGCACTGCTAAACATCGGACCTTGCCTTATATTTCCAGCAGAAATTCTGGAATTTCTGAATTCCAGTGGGGTCAGTGTTTTAATAAAACAATGAATACCACAAGGCTTCCTTTCACTGGGAACTTTCTCCTTCTTATCTCCCCCCAAAGACTGAAGATGTCAGACAAGCTTGTCCCTAGAAGTTAGAGAGAGCAGTATAACATCCAGAGGTTGAATTGGGAGCAATCAGGAACAATTTCCATGTGAGTGGCTTTGTTGTGTTATTACTATTTGGGGCTCACCATGAAATATGGAAGCCGAGATGTTCATTTGCAGCAGGAAAGAAACAGATGGATCTTCCAAATACATGTTTCTGCCTAAAATTGCAGTAGCTACAGAAAGCAAGTAACATAGGAAAGAAAATAATTGGAATCAATAAAATGCAAGAAAATCAAGAGATGGGGCTGAAAACGGAGAGCAGCTTCTTTTGAGGTTGAATTCTGGAGCTGCATATTCGTCTTCTTCCCTCCCCCGCAGGCTGGCTGCTGCTTTGCAGACGTCGACAGACACGGTGTACTGGTTCTCATTTCCAGGGATTCTGAATGAGAAAATTCTTATTTGTCAAAATGTAATGGCTTTCTCATGCCACAGACTGGGAGAAAATAATTGCAAAATAAATGTCTCATAAAGGACTTGTATTCAGAATAAATAAAGCACTTTTAAAGCTCTGTTATAAGAAGATAAACAACTTGATTAAAGAATGGGCATAAAATGTAAATAGAAATTTCACCCTGGAAGATGTACAGATGGCAAACAAATACATGAAAAGATGCTCAATACCATTAATTATTAAGGAAATGCAAATTAAAACTACACTGGGCTAACACTACATGCCCCACTAGAAAAGGTAAAATTAGAAAGAGTGACAATGCCAAGTGTTGGTGAGGATGTGGAGCTACTGGAACTCTCATGTACTGTTTGTGGGAATGGAAAATGGTAGCCACGTTGGAAAAGTTGAAGGTTTCTTTTAAAGTTAAACATATACTTACTGTATGACCCAGTAATCCCACTTATTATTATTATTCATAACAACCCCAAACTGGAAACAATCCAAATGTCCATCAACTGGTGAATGGATACATACATTGTGGTAAATCCATGCAAAGGAATATCGCTCAGCAATAACACGGCATGAACTATTCATACACAAAACAACATAGATAAATCTCACAAGTGCTATACTAAGTGAAAGAAGCCAGACGTAAAAGACTAAATGTTGCTTAGATGCAACTAGAGATCATCATACTAAGTGAAGTAAGGCAGAAAGAGAAAGACAAATACCATATGATATCACTTATATGTGGAATCTAAAATAAGACACAAATGAACTATGATATAGAAACATCATCAGGGACATAGAGAACAGACTGGTGGTTGCCAAGTGGGAGGGGGTTGGGGGAGGGATAGAGTGGGAGATTGGGGTTAGCAGATGTAAGCTTTTACATATAGAATGGATAAACAACAAGGTCCTACTGTATAGTACAGGGAACTGTATTCAATACCCTGTGATAAACCATAATGGAAAAGAATATTTTTTAAAAAGGAATGTATATATATGTATAACTGAATCACTTTGCTCTAGAGCAGTAATTAACACAACATTGTAAATCAACTATACATCAATTTAAAAAAATAAAGGAAAAAAAGACTAAATGTCGTATGATCCTATTTATATGAAATTCTAGAAAAGACAAACCCAGTGGTGAGAGAGCAGGTCAGTGACTGCCAAGGGCTGCAGGTGGGGAGGGGGGATTGATTGTAAAGGGGCACAGGGGACTTTTGGGGTATGGAAATGTTCTATATCTTGATTGTGGTGATGGTAGGCAACTCCACACAGCTGTTGAAAGTCATGGACGAGCACACTTAAATGATGAATTTTATTGTGTATAAATTATACCTTAATAAAGCTGATAAAAATGTTATACCATTCTGAGCATTGGTTGACAGCTTTTGGATAGGACATCAAAGGGGAGCCATTTGTCAACCTGTGGGAACCCTCAAGGTTGCAGAGGGTGGACATTATCTGCTCCCAAGTGCAAGAGCCATAACCTGAGGCTTGGCACTTGGGAACTTCCACACCTTGGTATTAAGTACCAAGCTGGGTCAAGGAGGAAAGGGGCAGAACCAGAGGCAGGGCCTCCCTGGTGAATCTCAATCATAAAGATAAATTCCAAAGGATATATCCTCAAAAGAATATAAACAAGAACTCAATTTAAAGATTTTATTTTAGTCATAATGGGAAAACCAGGCAGATCACTGGTTATAAGCAGTAGGGAAGAAGATAAAGAATAAAAATTTTTAAACTAGAGGAATGTCAGGACTTCCCTGGTGGCACAGTGAATAAGACTCTGTGCTCCCGGGGCTTCCCTGGTGGCGCAGTGGCTGAGAGTCCGCCTGCCGATGCAGGGGACGCGGGTTCGTGCCCCAGCCTGGGAAGATCCCACATGCCGCGGAGCATCTGGACCCGTGAGCCATGGCCGCTGAGCCTGCGCATCCGGAGCCTGTGCTCCACAACGGGAGAGGCCACAGTGGTGGGAGGCCCGCGTACCCCCCCAAAAAAAGACTCTGTGCTCCCAATGCAGGGGGCCTGTGTTCAATCCCTGGTCAGGGAACTAGATCCCACATGCATGCTGCAACTAAGACCCAGTGCAACCAAAATAATTAAATAAATATTTTAAAAAAATAAATAAAGTAAAGGAATGTTGAAATGAATGTGCAAACAGAGGCAAAATTGGTTTTTCCACAAGGGAGAGGGTCATCCTCCCACCAGGCAGAATTCATTTGTATGTGTATAGACAAGAATTATCTTGCGTTGCTGTCAGTTACTTACACGTTTCACAGTTGTAAAATAGTTCCCATAGACTCAGCTTCAGATGGTGGGGGAAACGTATGCTATAGACAATGTCTAGTTTTCCATTGAAACACAAACTTTCCCCTCCCAGGGATTCTGGAAAGCCTTCCTGGAACCACATGGAAAGGTAGCTGCCTTGTCATTATAGATTTTGCTGCTGCCTTTCTATCTCTCTCAGGCTCCATCTCTACTGTAGTCAAACTCCTTTTTCCCTGCAGAACTCATTGGTTAAAGAACACTTCAGTGGGATACAGATTTATTTTTCTGAACACCTTGAATAACTTTGCTGCCCCAAGTAGCAAGTCGCCCCTTGTACACCAGTCATATAATCATGTACATGCTGCTGCTTCCGAATGGCATTACCTTTGTGAGAAAAAAGAGGCAGAGCTCACCCAAAGCACAGCAAGTGCTCAAGGTAAGGTTCTCACCTCTCAAAACTATTCTATTCCCCCATTCTCCAGACTCCAAAGACCAGAAGAGGGTGGTAAATCACACTATTACACACAGTTTCGTGGCTTTGGAACATAAATGCTTGCTTACAAAATTTCTATATTTTTTTGGATCAATTTTTTTATAACAAATCCTTCTCCCCACACTAATAGTACTATCTATACAAAGAGAGTTGACATAAACTTCCCACATAACTTTAAGAATTATAGGGAAACCCCAATAACCAAATATCTGAATAGAAGATGAATGATTTTCAAGTTAAGTTTGTATTGTCCTTAGAGTGATTAAGAGCAGGAAAAGGAATCAGATATACTTGGGATTAAACCCTTGCTCTACCATTTACTGTGTGACCTTTAGCAATTTACCTAAACTCCATGAGACATAGTTTTCTCTGTACAATGGGAATAACATCAGCTTTACAAGGTTTTTAATGGGGATTAAATGCAAATGCCTATAAAGCACTAAGGATAGTGCCTGGAATATAGGGAGGTGGTATTGAAATAATCAACTGTAAGTTGCATGAACAGGTATGAGGGTGGGGAGGAGGGGCAGAATTCTCTGTTTTGTTCACTCTGTTACTACGGTGCCTGCCTGATTTTTATATGTATAGAGGTTTAAATCTCTGTAGAATGAAAGCCAATGAATGTCATTACTATTGCAATCTTATACAGTCTATTTACATAGCGAACTTTACATAATCACCAGGTCTAGTAGCTTGAACTTTAAACTCCTGTCTAAACACAGCCTTCTGTAGAAATTTCTATTTGTTTTTCTTATAGTCTTTAGAACCATGGTCTTTTGACACTTCTCCATACTTACTTCGTTTATTCTGCTCATGTATTCAATAAAGGTCTATTCAGCACCCCTCTGTGTCAAGGGCTAGGCTAGACAGTAGTGGACAGATAGACAAACAAAATATGATTCCTGCACTCAAGTTGCTTATAATCTAGTGGGAGAAGAAAGTCAGGACAAATAGTGATTACAATGTAGGGCGAATATTCCATAATATGGGTGAGAACAGGGTGCCTGGTAGCTCACAAGAAAGGCCACTACTGATGAAATAAGTCAGACACAGAAAGACAACTACTATATGATCTCACTTATATGTGAAATCTAAAAAAGCCGAGTTTATAGAAACAGAGATTAGAATGGTGGTTACCAGGGGCTGGGAGGTGGAGGAAAATGGGGAGAAGTTGGTACAATAAGAGTACAAACTTCCAGTTATAAGATGAATAGTTTCCGGGGATCTAGTGTACAGCATGGTGGCTATAGTTAATAATACTATATTATATACTTGAAAGTTATAGAGAGTAGATATTAAATGTTCTCACTACAAAAAAAGAAATGGTAATTAGGTGATGTGACTGAGGTTTTGGCTAACTCTGTGGTGGTGATCATTTTGCAGTGGATAAGTATATCGAATCAACATGTTGTAAACCTTAAAAGTACCCAATGTTATACATCAATTATATCTCTGTAAAGCTGGAAAAGAGAAAAGAAAAGGCTGCTACCTTATCCTGGGGGTAGGTCAAAGGAAAGGCTTCTTGGAGGAGGTGATGCTTAAGCTGTCTTGAAAGATGGAAGTCATTGGCCAGGATGAACTGGTCATGGGTATTCCAGGCAGAGGACATATTAAAAAATTCAAAGATATGGATGGTAAATCTTTGGTTAGAATTCAGGTGTGCATTGGGAGGAATGTTGAGATATGAGATAAGAGAGGTAGTAAGGGTCAAATCATGAAGGTCTTGATAGTTTTTGAGCTGTGTATTGAATACAGAGGTGAGTCCCTGAGTGATTTAAAGCCTGTAGTGATATAAACCAATGTGCATTTTGCAAATAAAATTCTAGTGGCAATATAGACTAGAAGAGGCAAGATCGTATGTAGAGAAAGCCAGTAGGAGGGAATTGCAGTCATTGGTGAGAAATTAGGAAGGCTGGAGCTGAGGCAGTTATGGAGGGATGAATTTACCACTTTAAGAAGTAGAATCTGGTGATTCGTTTGGGCAAGGTGAGAGGCAGATAAAATTGGTGGAGAAGTCAAAAAGGACGTCCAGGGTTGTGGTTTCACTAGTATTAGCAAATACAAGGAAAGGAGATATTTGAAGGAGGGTATTGGAGGAGAGAAAACATTTAGCCTTGAACAAGGTACTTTTGTTGATTATGTACAATATCTAAGTGGAAAGCTCCTATTGGCAGATGACTAGATGAGTATAGAGGCTGGAAAAGAAGATTATAGATAGAGGTTTGTCCGTCGTTGGCACAGCTGTTTTTGGTAGTAAGAACACTGAGTACGAATGATATTACTTAGGATATATATGGCGGACATGGAGAGGAAGACCCAGGATGGAACCCAAGGGCACACTAAACTAGTGGAAGAAAAGAATCAGCAGAAGAAACAGAATGAGTGGCCAGAGCTAGAAGGAGAAACAGTAATGTGAAAACTAACTGGAAAGAGATTTTCAAAGCAAGGCGTCATTAGTAATCTGAATTATTACACAAAGGTGAAAAAACAGTAAGGCTTGGGAAGAATCCATCGTACTTCTTTTTTTGTTTGTTTTTTTTGTTTTTTTGTTTGTTTGTTTTTTGTTTTTTTGTGGTACCCGGGCCTCTCACTGTTGTGGCCTCTCCCGTTGCGGAGCACAGGCTCCGGACGCGCAGGCTCAGCAACCATGGCTCACGGACCCAGCCGCTCCGCGGCATGTGGGATCTTCCCAGACCGGGGCACGAACCCGTGTCCCCTGCATCGGCAGGCGGACTCTCAGCCACTGCGCCACCAGGGAAGCCCCATCGTACTTCTTTTGATGACTAAGTCGTGGTCATATTATCACAGGTAATTTAAGTGCAGTGGTGAGGAATGATGATCCTGTCATCCAGGAGTGAAGTGGGGGTGAGGAGGTGGGTAGGAAGCCCTGACCACAGCTTTCAGGTGTTTGACTGTGAAGACAAGAAAGAGAGAGGATAAGAACTAGAAGAGGATGTGGGGATCAAGGGAGACTTGCTAGTATTGGGGGAAAAGATCCGAGGACATATGGCAGTAGAGGGGAAAGGGCCATACCAAGAGCCTTAATAGATAGGTGAGGGAAAACAGTGAATACTCTGACCAAGGCAACGTTTCAAACCTGGATGTGCACTTAATGTCTGACAAAGAACAACATGGAATTCTCTTTATTGCAGGGATCGAGGGTGATGGTGAACTCTGAAAGCAAACCTGATGGATCTGGGGGAAAGGAGAATCTCGAAGGCATGTTTTCCTTCTGTCTTTCAGGCCAGTGTTAAGTGTTGGAGCACAGGGCTGAGCGACATAGGACCCTTATTCTGAAAGGCGCCTTTTCACTCACACCATTTAAGAACCAGCTCTTGCTCAATTCAAGGTTTGTCTTGGAGTGTAAGGCACCCCCAGCCCCGGCCCTGACACATGATGCGATCTTTCCTCTGTTCCCATCTTCATCGTCAGTACAATGAGTGCTTTTATCTCTCCTGTTTGGGAGTCCTGAGAACAAGCTGAGGTACCATAGGCAAGCAGGTACCAAGAGGGATTATTCAAATTTGACTTTGCCTTTGGTGTAACAAAATCCTTGGATGTTGAGCATTTTTTTGGAAACACATCTAGCTTATTATGGAATAATAAGAGCTGGGTTTGAGTTTCAGCGTGAAAAATTATTGATAATTACTGGTATTCTGGATTTGTTTCCATAGCAATCAGAAACATTTTAAATGTCAGTTGTGGACTTCCCTGGCTGTCCAGTGGTTAGGACTCTGCACTTCCACTGCAGGGGGCATAGGTTTGATCCCTGGTCGGGGAACGAATACCCTGCATGCCGTGCTGTGCGGCTGGAAAAGAAAATTGTCAATTGTTGCCAAGCATCTGGTCAATAATTCTATATTGTTGATGCTCACTGTCTAAAATTGCAATTTACCCGTGTTTCTGGTGACATTTAAGGCGTATTGACCAGTAATGTGGGTGATAATGTGACCTTCACCACACATTCTTGAGCACACCTGCTCAGTTTGTCGATTTGCGACTGTTTTTCTCCTATCGTTTACCTGGAGCTTATGAAGTTGTATATAAGCTGGACCCTTGGTTTAGAAAGGGGTGAGAAATCACATTTACTTGGGTTTCCAAGGAATTTTGCTTGTTTGGTAACTTGGAGCTCCTATTGTGGCTGCCAGACCAAGACTGTTGTGAAAGCCCAGTGACCCAACCTAAGGAGGTTCCGCTACCTCAGGTCAAGTTCCCACAGGCCAGACATGCTCCCCAGTCGGGCTGGCCTCACACTCAGGGAATCCAGGAAACTTATTAAAGTGGTGCAATAAAGAAGAATGTAAACGGTGACTATTGATTTAACCAGAAACTGTGATCTAACTCTTGTTGGGAGAGTGAGAAGAGGGAGAGTGGCTTTGGTATGTTTTTGTGTTTATGTGGGTGAAGTGGTGGTGGTGATAAGGTCATTAAATGCTTATCTTCAACTGAAGAAAATGAACAGATAGTAAGTAAAATTAAGCAAGAAGTATTAGTATAAGCGAATCATTTAGAAATACGGCTGTAAATATCAGAAGCAGCTGGTAAATGATGGAAACCAGCTGTGGAAAGGAAAGGGAAAGGAGAGTGTTGGGTTTTTTAATCACAAGCTTATTAGCACTACTTGGCTTTTTAAACTGTGTACATGTATCATTACATATAGTGTTTTGGGTAAGTATTAAACATTTAATGTAAAAATATCCTGCTCCTACCTTCTCCCTTTACTCAAGATAAATCTCATACAACAAATCATGGCATCAGAAACCTCTAAAACACAACCTGGAGATGACAATGGACCTTAACGTCTCAGAGATATGTTGCCTCCATTTCCAACCTGCCTTCATGCACTATGCTTCCAGCTTTCTGTCATGCCTCACGGTTGTAGAACAGAAAGAATGGATTTACGGGTTTGGTGCTGGGGACGCTCTGCTGGGAGTGATGGCTGCCTTGGAAAGATGAAGAACAGGTGAGCTGAAATGGGGTCTAGGGAAACAGTGTCAGGGACCCCCTCCGTGAATCTCTGGTGTAAGTGACCTCTTCAGGGAATTTTTTTTTTTTTTTTTTTTTTGCGGTACGCGGGCTTCTCACTGTTGTGGCCTCTCCCGTTGCGGAGCACAGGCTCCAGACGCACAGGCCCAGCGGCCATGGCTCAGGGGCCCAGCCGCTCCACGCATGTGAGATCCTCCCGGACCGGGGCATGAACCCGTGTCCCCTGCATCGGCAGGCGGACTCTCAACCACTGCGCCACCAGGGAAGCCCTTCAGGGAATTATTAATAAACGAACATGAGGTGCAATCCTGTAGAAGTCTCTCTAATCCATTCCTGTGAAGTCTTCAGATGATGGAAGATTGGGGTGGCTGCAGAAGAAATGACCTCTCCAAATCCGGGGAGGAAACATCAGTGTGGATTTTTTAAGGGTAGGGAGCTGGGGAGAGGGAACAGCTTCCAACCACCAGTCCTGGTGGAAGCATGTCTTGGGTTACCTAAGTGACTTCTTCACACACACCCAAGATAATATCTCCCCAGCTTGGCTCATCCTGCCCTGTCAGTGTTATCAGCCACTTCATTTTCACGTGGTGCCTCTACCTTCAAACCATTATACAACTCTCCTATTTAAGAAAAAAGAAAAAAACGAAACCACAAATCACATTCATTTGATCCTGTTTTCTCCTGTCTCCTCATTCTTATTGACAGTCTTCACTTTTACGTCTTTCCTCTCTGTCACCTCCATAACCTGTGGCAATTGATTTCTCTCTCCCACTCCAAATCACCCGCCCCCTTGAAGCTTGTCAGACGCCCTATTTCATTGAAAAGCCTCCAGGCTTTCTTTTTTCCTTTTCTTTTTTTTCTCCCCTTTCCTTTTTTATTTTGAAATTTCCAACCCACAGAGAAGTTGAAAGAATAATACAATGAATATCCATATAACCTTCACCTCACTTCACTAAATTACTAACATTTTGCCACATTTGCTCTTCTGCTGTGTGTGTGTGTGTGTGTGTGTGTGTGTGTGTTGGCAGAGTAATTGAGAGAAGGTTGTGTTTACCATGACATTTCACTTGAATATTTCAGCCTGAATACTTAAGCAATTGTTACCTAAATTTTTTTAAAGGCATTCACTACAATACACTATTATTTGCAAGGAATTTAACATTGATTCAATAAGATCATTTAATAGACAGTTTATAGTCAAAACCCTAAGTTGCCCCCCAAAATGCCTTTTGAAATTTTGTTGTTGTCGTTGTTTTTAAATCCAGGACCCTGATAAATTTCATGTATTGTCTTTATTTTGTTCCTCTGAGCTCCCTTAATCTAGAATTCAGAATTCTAGATTCTAGAATGTTCCATCCTCTTTTATGAAATTTGATGATAGTTAACATTTTTGAAGAGTTCAGGACAACTGTCTCGCAGAATGTCCCTCATTCTAGGCTTATCTGATTGTTTCCTCATGTTTAGATCAAGATTAAACATTATTTTGTGTTATGTTTTGTCAAGAATACCACCTAAATGACGTTGTGTACTTCCAGTTGCATCACATCAGGAGGTACATGTTGATGTTGTCCCATTACTCGTTTGGTAACTATGTTTTTTTCTGCCAAATTTCTCCATTGTAAAAGTATCTTTTTCCCAGTTGTAATTAAAAGCATTCTTTTGAGACCATGTGAATATCCTGTTTCCAACAGCTTTTCACTCCGTGATTTTAGCATTCATGGATTATCCTTGCCTCAACCAGTTATTGCACTGATGGCTGCAAAATGGCATTTTTCTAGTTCCTTATTGGCTGGTGTTCTTAGGTTTAAAAGAGCCTTTTTTGTTCAGTACCAGTACAGACTCAAGATTTCCTTTCTTTTCTCCTGTTTCATAACCCATAGCCGTCATTATTCTTTCTGAAGCTCAAATCAACACAAATGTGGCCAGTGGGAGCCCCTTTAAGCCGGTGCCTGTGTGTGTCCTTTGACATATGCCCACTTAGTCTCTCAGCACTTTCTTGCTTTCTGGTCCAAGATATTTCACGCTGGTCTTGTACTTTCCGAGACCTGGGATTAGTCATGTCTCCAAGAAGCACATGTTCATTTTATTCCTTGTGGTCTCCTAGCCTTCCCTGGAACACTAGATTTTGTTTACCATAGCCTCCGCCCTGAAACTCTGGTTTCAGAAATATTGCATTAGCTTCAATCTCTTGCTACCTTCATAACTGCCCTTTCTGATTCCTGTGTTACAGTCATTCACTTTTTCGAAAGTGAAATGTTTGTTACGTGTCAGGTACTGCGTATTTGAGGTACAAAGACAAAAAGACCACAGGCCTTACCCACAAGAAGCTCACGTTCTCAAGCTTCTAGGTAGGTAACACGGTAATTGATCATCCAAATAGGACACTTTGAAAATGAAAAAGGGATACTATAAGTAATTATACTGGGACAAGAGACATAAATATGTACTGTCCAAGGCAAACCAAGAATTACGTCATTGACTCCTAGCTGATGACCTGCCTCTAGTTTTCCACTACCAAATTCACTTTCTTAAACAGCTTCCAGCATGTAACCTCCATGCCCCCTCAATCCTGCAGCTCTGTTTTTTTAAGAAGTCAAGTCAAGCCTCTTATCAGACTTCTGAGGTCCTTTTAAATCTGACCCTGAGTTATCAAATCCCACTTCCCACTCTGCCCAGCATGCTCACCCCAGTCTGGCTGCAGGGCCTGTGAGAACAGGAGTGCATATGTATTGTACATCACTGCCTCAAGCATCCTGCACAGCTCGCAGCAGGTGCTTGAATATTAGAATGTTCAAGAAGGGCTCTTAGCTTTCCTCTGCATGTGACATGCTCACTCCCATAGGTGTTCCAGCTTCGCTGGCCCAGGATGCCTTCCCATCTCTCTTAGACTTATTTGATTCCCAATGACTTCCAATCAGATGTCAGAGTGAGTGTATACACTCTTCCACCTTCCCCTCCAACTGCTCAAGATGAAATATTGTTTTAAAATTTAAAAAATTTACAACCCCCCCACCCAAACAGGCAGAAATCCTCTATGAACCTGAATGTAGAGGAAAATCATGGTGGTGAGAGGGGACTGTGAAGCCATAGGGCCCACAGGACTCATGACCAGATAAGGGCCATAGGCACAGGACTTCAGGGGCTGCTTGGGAAAGTCTGCAGGGCCTGTCCTACTCCTGGTGGGAAACTGGAATTCTTGCATGAAGCCAGAGAACTGGGCATGAAATAAGTCCACTGGAGAGCCAAGAGGCAGGAGCCAGCTGGAAGTGAGCAGACCCAAGAGTACACAGAGGCAGCCCTGCAAAATGGGAGCAAGGCTGGCAGGGATACACAGAGCGCTTCCTGCTTAGGTGGGAGCCTGTGATGGTCGATGCTGTGTGTCAACCTGGCTAGCCCCTGGTACCCAGATATTGGTTAAACATTATTCCATACGTTTCTGTGAAGATATATTTTAGATGAGATTAACATTTAAATCAGCAGACTTTGAATAAAGCAAATTACCCTCCATAATGTGGGTGGACCTCATCCAATCAGCTGAAGTCCTTGATAGAAAAAGACTGAGGTCCCTGGAAGAGGAAGGAATTCTGCTTGAAGTCTGTCTTTGGACTCGAATGGCAGCCCTTTCCTGGTTCTCCAGCCTGCCAGACTATCCCACTGATTTTGGACTTACCATGCCTCCACAATTACCTATCTATCTACCACACACATATATACAAACTCTATCTATTTGTATGATCTGTATCTATATCTATATCCACATCTATACCTATTGGTTCAGTTTCTCTGCAGAAGCCACTAAACCACTTACCGTAGGAAATAGCCAGTGTTTCCAGATCAAGAATGTTAAGGTCGAAAGAGCTGGGCAGGATAAATTCAACAACCACCACAACCCCCCACATGTAGGTATAACCATTCATTTACCAGCAGCTATTTATTGAGCCATTTACTGCCAGGCACTGTTCTAGGGGACTCAGTGGAGGAACGCATGTATAATGTGCAGGTATAGTACAATAGATGCAAGTTATATATGTATAATACAAATTCATGTGTAGATATGTGCTACGGAGGAAAAGTAAGTCAGAGCAAAGGACTTTCAGAGGTGCTATTTTAGGTAAGGGTTGAGGAAGGTCTTTCTGAAGAGATGGCATTTAAGTGGAGACCTGAATGGAGGGACAAGCCAAGTGGAGATATAATGAAACTGGCAAACGTAGAGAACAAAGAGAAAAACCTTACTAGCAAGCAGCAAGAAGAGTCCCACTAGCCACAAAAGAACAGCAGCCTTTTCAGCACTGAGAGTAAATGCTAGATGGAGGCTTTCCCCAGGTAGAGGATCGTCCAGGAGTGAGGGTAAAATAGACGTTGGCAGACACACAAGAGCTGAGCGTGTTGCCTCTCAGAGACCCTTGCTGAAAGGACCACTGAACAATAGCTACATTCAGAAAGAAGAAAATGAAATCGGAAGGTAGGGGATGGAGAGGCGATGGTGAACAAATGGTTAATATATGTTGGATCGATTGTCAAAAATAATAGTAAGCTGATTTTTTTCTGTACGCAATATGTTAGATGAACATTTGGAAGATGGGAAGTGGGGCAAGTTTGGGGGGACGTTCAAGTATTGAAGGTCCTTATCTTGAGGAAGAAGTGGCTAGAGATTCTGGCTGAATTTAGAATGGCTTCGAAAAATAGCTCTCCCACTTCTTTATGACCTGAATTGGATCGAACCTTCCCCATGAGTTTTCTCTAATCACCCCAACACCCTTTTATCTTCTGAACTTCTCTAGCACTTACAGCCTGTCCATGCAACTGAGCCCTTAACTGCACAGCGTCACTTTCTGCAAAGTGCTGAGTGCTCAGGGGCCCAGATCCCCACTGATGAAAAGGCAAGAGCGGCATCGGGACAAGAGTGCCTGGCCCAGGCCCTGTTCTGGCTGCCGCTAACTGGCTTTGTGAGCCTAGACATGTTACTAACCTCTCCAGGCTTCAGTTTTCTCTTAGTTTGTCAAATGAAGTGATGGGGTGAGATGACCCCTAAGATCCATTCCAGCACTACGAATTATGACTGGTTCTTCCATGCCTTTCTTCTGGAACTTGGAGAAGAACTGTCCAGAAAGATCATCATCTGAATGAATGATAAGGCAGAGCCAGTGGGCAAAATACCACTGTCCCCTCACCTCTTCTCCACTTAGAATCTCTCATTCCTCTTTTGCATCAGACTCTCAGCCAGCCTTTCTAGAAGACTACTCCCAAATATGGCCTGAAGTAGATACCCTTGACTAGGCTGAGGCCAAGGAGTGCTTTTAGTCACTAATGCCTTTCCTTCTGCTGCTGCTCTGGGCTTATTATTCAGTCTTTCCAATCAGTTCACTCCTTTGTTGCATACTTTCTTTGTCTTCTTGTCCCCCACTCAATGACTTTCTCCCTGGATTCTGAATCAATAACTGAATTCAACCTTTGATACCTGCTGACCCACTGAGCCCAGCCCGGATCCTGCACTTCAGCCCTGATGTCCTGCTTTCAGATGCTCACCTCTGCCTAGCTGATACCTCCCTGGGTCTGGGTTACTTACTCCCTCATCCTGTGTCAGCCTTTTCTTAGCTCTTGGATCCCAAGTGCTCACTCATCGTACATAATACAACATGACAGCAAAAATCATATAATTCTTAAAATTAATGGCTTCAGAAACTGAGATGTTGCAGATTGTTTCAAAAGTGTATAAGGTACATCTCTGTACTTGTCTGCTCTCTTCTGGTGGTTTTCTCTGCAGAATCAAGGTCGGGTATTGATATTAACAAAGTCAGAAGGTGTGTGCTGTGGTTGAGAGTAGTCAACACTCTTCTTATCACACACATCAAAGCATTGATTTGGTTCCATGCTTCCACCTAGGCTCTCTCCCTTTGCTGCATTTCCCCCCCCAGGCTTTTAACCTGAAACAATGGTAATCGTTTCTCATTTAGTGACAACTCTTAATGGGCCAGATTTATTTTCCAAAATACGAGTTACCTACCATGAGAGGCAGTATGTACATTATCTATTGCTGTGTAATACCACAAGCTTAGCAACATGCAACAACACATACCTATTATCTCACAGTCTCTGTGGGTCAGGAGTCCTGGATAAGCTGGGTCGTCTGCTTCAGGAACTCTCACACAGTGTGTGGACTAGAGCTTCTGTCTCATCTGAAAACTTGCCTGGGGAAGGATCCACTTCCAAGCTCATGTGTTGTTGGCAGGATTCAGTTCCTGAAGTGTTGTTGGACTGAGGGCCTCGGTTCCTTGCTGGTCATTGGCCAGAGGCTATTCTTAGTTCCTTGTGTGATGCAGTCATGGAAGCAGCATCCTGACACCTTTGCCATACTCTATTGGTTAAAGCAAGTCATAGGTCCAGTTGACGTTTAAAGGAAGGGGTTTATACAAGGACATGAATACCAGATGGCAAGGGTCATGGGGGCCCATCTCAGAACCCGTCCATCACAGGCAGTGAAATAGAGTGGTCAAGACATGGACTTTGGAGCTGCCTGTCTGCTTTCAAATTCCTAGATTTCTAATTACTAAATGCTCCACCATTTAGTGTCTATGCTTCTCTGTGCCTCAGTTTCTTCATTTGTATAATAAGGATAATAATAGTACCTACCTTACAGAGTTGCTGTGAGGACTAAATGAGTTACTATATTTAAAGTGTTCAGAACTGCCTGGCTTATAATAGTGCTGTGTAACTGTTAGCTATTATTACTCTTTCTCTTTGCTGATGTTATCTCTAGAGAGGTAGGGATGGCACAAGGGCAATGTTTGCCTTCTCTCTGAGATGGCAGTGGTGCTTCTCAGTCATTTCCACACACATAGCACATACACACAGTGGTTTTAACATAATTACAAATAAGCAGCATGTTATACATTTGACAAATTGCTTCCTACTGATGTATGTTGGGTTCGCCAAGGGGAAAGTGGGAAGCCACAAATGACAAGTAAAGTGGCTAGAGCCAACTATTCAGACAGAAGAGTCTTTAGGGACAATCTGATACTGTATAAAGTGGTTTCATCTTTAGGAACAGTTAAGATTGGACCATCAAATATTTATGGGCCTTTAACAGGGGCTGCTGTCTTTCAACTAGCTGTGGGGTCCATTATAAGAGTTCTGAATGAAAACTATCACCTTTGGAAAAGGTTCTATGTAGAAGATGGTCTTGAAAGATATTTTAGCTTTGTGACTGAAAGGGTAGATGGAATTGGCCCCTATGGCAGTCTCCAGGTGGAAATTGTAGGAACTTTGTTTCCAAAAGTGATGTGGAATATGAAGAAGAAAAGGAGGTTTCAAATAAAACCACAAACATCTCACTAAGTAAAGAAATGACAAAAATAAAGATTTCAGAATTTAAAGAGCAAACTAATTTGGGATAATCATTGCAATTCTCTATTTCCAAGAACTTCAGCAAAAGACAGGTTTTGTCTAAGACCACAGTAGTTCTGCAGGCCCAGGAGGTGTCAGCCCAGACAGATGCGAACACCTGTCACTAGGATAAAGGGCAGAAAGACAGAGCTGAGCTAGCATGCCTTGAATGCTCTAAGTGTATCCATTAGTATTGCATTTAGCTGCAAGTAACAGAACATCAAGCTGACTGGACTTAAACAAGTAAGGAGTTTCTTTACTACATTTGTCACATGGAACAAAAGGTCTAGGGATAGATGATCCTGGACAAGTAAAGCAATTCCAGATGTCATCAAGGGGCCCAGTTCTGTTTATCTTCCTCCTCTCTATCTTTAGTAAGTGGCTCTCATTTTCACAGTCTCCAGAGGGCTGCTGCACCCCCAGCTATCATACCTGTTTTAGGAAAGAAAAAGAGGGAGGAAGAGGGGCTGAAGCACAGAGGCTAAGGAGCTGTGCTGAGTCTGTTCTTTGAAAAAACTTTCCGGAAAGCGCTGTCCAGTAACTTTTTCTTTTATTCATTGGCTAGAACTCTGTTACATAGCCACTTTTAGCCACAAACAAGCCTAGGAAAGAAAACGTTTAATTGTTCCAGCCTGTATAGTAGAGGAAGGCAATGGAAAAAGAGTTGTGAAAGGTTTTTGGATTTCCAATCCACAGAGCCTGCCATAGTAATTTCTGGAATTCCATGTGCCCCTTGTCAGTCTTGTTTGCGTATCTCTGGCTGAATTTTTAAACTATTTCCTTTGTCTGTGTGCAGGAAGCCAGTTGGAAATGTTTTTATAGGGTATCAGGGAATTGGGTAATTTGATGATAATAATCAACTGAAACATGTGTAATAAAGAAAAACTTCGGGGCTTCCCTGGTGGCGCAGTGGTTGAGAGTCCGCCTGCTGATGCAGGGGACATGGGTTCGTGTCCCGGTCCGGGAAGATCCCACATGCTGCGGAGCGGCTGGGCCCGTGAGCCATGGCCACTGAGCCTGTGCGTCCGGAGCCTGTGCTCCACAACGGGAGAGACCACAGCAGTGAGAGGCCCGCGTACCACCAAAAAAAAAAAAAAGAAAAAAGAAAAACTTCGTATCTGGTCATATCCATCTCAATGACCACAAAAAGAATTCCTACCTCTAAACCTGGGTGTAGTCATTTGAACAATATGACTTTTAGTAATTTGTGCCTTACTGCCTAGTGGTCAAAAGGAATGAACATAAATATTGTCTTGCCCACAATTGTCCTGATAGAATGGAAGACATGACTTGGTTTTATTCTTCTAGAAAACCCAGCAGCATCCAGCTGGCACAGGGCAGTGCTCAATCAACACATGACTGAGCAACTGCACAGTCCTCTCCTCTCTGACTTGCTTCTCTCCCGGGGTCACAGGCAAAGGCTAATAAAGCAATCTACTTGCATATAACATTAAAATTCTGCAAGCTGCAATGCCATAGCTTGATTTCCATTGGAAGGAGTGTATTTCTTGTCAATATATCCAGTGTAAATGCCTCACTTCATATCCTGGTAAAGCGCCTGCTTGTTTGTGCGTATCACCGAATGGTCTGTCTTAACATGGGGGGCATTTGCTAACTCGCTTTGACCATAGCTGTTCTCATTTTGCACAATCAAGGTAAATTGCAGGGATCTCTTCTTGATAATAAGATGGAAGGACAGAGAAAAGAGGCAGGAATGTGATTTTCCTTTGGGAGGGGCACATGACAAAAGGCATGGTGCACCCAAGCATGTCAGAGTCACTTGGTGGCGATGGAAAGGAAAAGGGATTGCATGGGAGGGAGAGCTCAGTCTGTAAAGATTAAATAAATGCCCTGACCTGATTCCCATTTAGGAAGATAACAAGTCTTTGAACAAAATACCTAGCTTGATCATTAAGCAAGCTTGCAGAGTGTGTGTAATAAGACTGAAACCGAGTGTTCACTCAACATTTGGTCAAACCACTTTGACACTTCATTGATAAGAAAAATAAAATACTTAACTGAACCCATCTTATAAATGCAAGGAGAGATTTTTGAAAAACTTTTTTTTCAAAAACACTGTTTTGTCAAAATTGTATTACTTCTCTTGTCCCCTTATCCTCTGAGAACTCTAATCCTTTGAAGGCTGTTGATTTCCTTTTGGTTGATGTAGCAAGGCATGCTTTATTACGATTCAATTAGAACACATTTTTCCAGTGGGCAATGATCTTGATCACATTAACATTCATGAGATGAGTCTGTGTCCCACTTGTTTTTTAATAAAAGCAATAGAATCAGGTATATTATTCAGTTGTAGTGGCTTGTCATCCTGGGACAACATTACTATTGCAATTCCATTAAAAGCACTAGCGATTGGAAGGGAAGTAGCAGTAATAAAAAACTGTTGCTTTTAGGCAAAAACTGGAAAATGCTTGTTGTGAATATCCTCTCTTGACTGTTTAATCAAAAGTAGAAGCAGATGTGCTCCAGGCAGCTGGAAATGCTACAGAGGTCCACACGGAACGGCCATGATGACTGAGCCAAAATCTCACTCATAAAGGAGGGAGGTATCATGCACTCTTCTAAACTGTCTTCCAGAGCTTGTGTTCCACCCCTAGGAAGATCCAATCCCCAGTTACACACTAGCACTCCCACTCCCCTTCCTTTTAGGGACATCACATAAGCATTTTGCCAAGCATTGTGCCCAGATGTTTTCTACACATTATTTCATTAAATTCTCACTACAAGCCTAAGAGGAAGGTGTTATAACCCATTTCATAAATTGATGTCATTAAGCATCACACCGAAGGTTATATTGCTAGTAAATGGTGGAGAGTAGGGTCCAAAACAGATCCTTGTAAGACACAGAGTGATACAGAAACACTCTCTCTTGAACAGTATTGTAGTAGCAACAGCTAAAAAAAAAAAAAAAAAAAAGCAAGGGGGGTTAGAATCCCCCTGTAAGAGTGAAGAGGGACTCACGTGAAGAATGCCAATGTGACTGCTGATTAGCTGGATCATGTAGAAACAAAGGACAGTGATCCCCGTCAGGAAATAAATGTAGGCTTGTACTCCTCGGCCATCATCTCTCTGATTTTTACCCTTATGGAAATTCTTGCTGAGTCTTACTCCCTGGAGTGGAGTTTAAACATGAGAAGAATAAGCCCTATACAAAGGTTTGCTTCTTAGCCAGAATGTGTGCTCATCAACCCTGTTTTTCCAGATAATTTCCTTGGGTGTGCCCACAAGCGCCCCCTATATCATGACTCCTTCTCAGAAATAACTCATTGCCTTAGTCACCTCTGGTTACCATAACAAAATGCCATAGACTGGGTGGCTTAAACAGCAGGAATTAATTTTCTTGCAGTTCTGAAGGTTAGAAAGTCCAAGATCAAGGTTCTGGCAGGGTTCAGTTTATGGTGAGAGCTCTCTTACGGGCTTGCAGAAGGCTGCCTTCTCACTTTGTCCTCAAGTGGCAGAGAGAAGGAGCAAGCTCTCTGATGTCTCTTCTTATAAGGGCACTAATCCCATCATCGGCCCTTCACTCTCATCACCCCATCTAACCCTAATCACCTCTCAGTGGCCCCATCTCCAAATACCATCACATTGGGGTAAAACATTTCAACATGTGAATTTTGGAAGGACACAAACATTCAGTTCCTAACAATACTACATCCTATCTTGTGTCCTTCTCTGGACATCCGGTTTCTCCTGGTTCTCCACTAAGCTCCAAGGAGGGTTAACAACTCTCTCTATTGCTGAAAAAGCAACATTTCTCTTTCTCCATGTCCTGCTTGCATCCTGAGCTAGACTGAGCCCATCGCTGGCATGTGGCAGAATCGCTAAATGATAACTGCCTGGATTTCAATCCACAGAAGTCAGTTCATCCTGATAAGCCGCCCCCCCACCCCCCAAACTAACTGCTCAGCCTGCAGCATTGTTCCCTTTGGGTGCTTTACTCTTGTTTCTATTCCTTTTTCTTGGGTCCCTGGGTTTTTTTGTGTGTGTGTGGTATGCGGGCCTCTCACTGTTGTGGCTTCTCCTGTTACAGAGCACAGGCTCTGGACGCACTGGCCCAGTGGCCATGGCTCACGGGCCCAGCATCTCCGCGGCACGTGGGATCTTCCCGGACTGGGGCATGAGCCCGTGTCCCCTGCATCGGCAGGCGGACTCTCAACCACTGTGCCATCAGGGAAGCCCCCTGGGTTTATTTTATTATTCTTTGTCTTTCTCCTAGTCTCTTGACTGATACTTCAACCATCATAAATGTACTTATACATATATAATTCATATGAAGAAACCTTATGTTGAGTAGACACTCGGAAAGGGCAGGGAAAATGCATGGGTTTTCATGCATCCTGTGAATGGGTTTTTATTTAGAAGTCCTTTTTTTTTTTTTTTGTAACCAAAGAACACTTAGTTACTGGCATAATGAATAATTAAAAAGGTTCTCCTCATGATCAGTGTCAGGAGTTAATCCAGCTCCTCTGGCAAAGGAAAATCCTTATAAAGGATGATACGAATATAGCATTTCTAGTTAATATGAAATCTCAATTTTTATTATTGAGTCATTCAAATATGATTATCCTTTCTCTTAACTGAGTAACTGAAAAATGTAGACGGAGTCATAGTAATGAACTTGGGGTATTCTTGAGGGTAAGAGGCTTCCCAGTAGCCACCGGTGTCTATGGACATTTTGGGGTAATCTGATACAGTCCCTCAGTATTGAGGGAAGAGGACTTGTGGAAACTTAGCCGGGAACATGGTGCTTTTGCTTAATGAATATTACTGCTTTCTTACTTCTTTGAGAGTTCAAAGACCTAGGGTGATTTCCCTAAATGGTTTCCACTAACCTGATACAGAAGGGAAGATGAGAATTAATGTCACCCTCACTGGAAGGTTTAAAGTCCAATTAGCTCTCAGGCTGGCTGAGTTTTGTTAATTCATTGATGGGATTCTGGGAAGGCAGGCAGCCCAAGTAGGCAGTAAGAGCTAAGTTAGAATGAAGAGCACAGGGAAAAGCAACCAACCAAGGTGATTTGTTCCACATTTTGACCCAACTGGCATAAAAGCCATTACCAATTTGTTACCTTGTTAACAGGTGCCGTAAGAAACTTGGAATAGTGGCCCACTTATACTTCTGATTAATTTTCTGTAACTTAGGATACTGTAAGTAACTGGATTAAAGAACCATTTGATCTTCAAAAAGAGGTCTATGATTGCTTTGATGATTAAGTACCGAGGGTCACAATAGATTATCATGGATAATGGATTAGGAAAAGTGGTATATTAAAACTGAACTCTCCTCCCTGGCCATATTTGGATGGTTCTGAGAGGTTAAATGGGGACTGGGTTAAGCCTGTCATTTACTTGAATGAACAGTAGAGGTAAGCAGAGTGAACTTAGTCAATTCAAGGGAAGCTACTTTTCTCACTTCTGGGAGAAAAATTGAGAATCTTATTGGCGGTGCGTTGAAGTGCAACCTCCATTCTCTCAAGATAAATTCTTGAGAAAGTACCTTCACAAGCACAAGTTCAGAGCTGAAAAGGCACTCTGAGAAAAATGGCCTCTGTTTGTTTACCAGGGGCCTACCTCTGCCCAGTGAGTCTGTCTCACCAAATATCAACCCATGGGGAAGAGCTCTCATAGGGAAGACTCCTAGTGTTGGTTCCTTCATCTCCTCTCTAGTTTTTTCTCTTTTTTAAAAAATTTATTTACTTTTATTTTTGGCTGCTTTGGGTCTTTGTTGCTGCGTGTGGGCTTTTCTAGTTGCGGTGAGCAGGGACTACTCTTCATTGCTGTGCGTGGGCTTCTCATTGCAGTGACTTCTCTTGTTGCGGAGCATGGGCTCTAAGCGCCTGGGCTTCCATAGTTGCAGCACGCGAGCTCAGTAGTTGTGGCGCATGGGCTTAGCTGCTCCCTGGCATGTGGGATCTTCCTGGACCAGGGCTCGAACCCATGTCCCTTGCATTGGCAGGCGGATTCTTAACCACTGTGCCACCAGGGAAGTCCATCCTCTCTAGTCTTTTATCTGTTCTGAGACCACACTTTGCTTTCCCTGTTGGGAGAAACAGTTGGTGATGATGAAGTGTCATGAGACAAGGAGATCTGGGAGTGAAGGGGAATAAATTTATATAGCGTAGCTTAGGAAATAAATAAGAGTAGGAATGATTAAAATGCATTATATGCCCTATGAGTGACCTTTGAAAGCTGAATTAATAAACCAAAAGTATTGTTGATGACAGTAAGTATCACCACTCAGTTTAAGGCAGAACTGGAAACTCAGTAGCCTACCAGGGCCAGTACAGTAACAGATGAGGAAATTAGGCCAGACATAAGTGCATATACATTCATTGGGCATGGTGGAGATTGTGGTTAACTAGAAAGCATACCTCCTGTAAGGGATGGACACGATACAGTTCCAGCTGATTCTGCTGAGTAGGAATATGAGGCCCAGTGTTACCAGATTTCCACATTTCTCAAGAGAAGATAGAAATGTGGACTTTTAAAATGGAAGATCTCTCCCCATTAAAATTTTCTACAGGCTGAATTTTCCCGGCAGGAGTCCATTTTATGATTTTTGCTTAAGGGGTAACTAAGTAAACCACAACTAAATTAATGATGATAAAGTTATATTAACAATAATTTATTATTAAAAAGCAAGAATAAATGAAATATTTAGATGTACCTCTAACAAAATATGTGGAGGACTTGTATGCTAAAAACTACAAAACACCAATTAAAGAGACATACCTGTGTTTATGGGTTGGAAGATTCAATATAACAAAGATGTCAATTCTTCCCAAATTGCCATACAGTTTTAATACTTTTCTTGTCAAAAGTCCAGCAAGATATTTTACAGATATGTAGACAAGAATATTTAAAAATATAAATGGAAAGGCAAAGGAACTAGAATATGTAAAACAATTTTGAAAGAGAAGAATAAAGTTGGAGGAATCACTTACCCAATTTCAAGACTTATACAGTGACAGGCATCAAGATTGTGTGGTATTGGTGAGGAAATAAACATTTAGATCAATGGAACACAATAGATAACCCAGAAATACACACACACATATAATCAACGGATTTTTGACGAAGGAGCAAAAACAAGTCAATGGGAGAAGGATAGCTTTTTAACAAATGGTGCTGGAAAAAGAATCTATAAAGGGAAAATACCTTGCTGTGAATGTAAAATATTTTCAGTACAGCTATATATTCTCACAAGGATGTTAAATTTAGAAATATTCATATGTCAAGTGTGGTATAGGTTTTAAAAAATTTCTTTTCTAATGAAAGTCTTTGAAATTGGACCTGGGCTTAAATCCTGGTTCTGTGTATCTTTAGATATGTTAACCTAGCTGGTTTGTAAGAGAGAGTAATAATACTGCATGTTTGATTGTTGTAAATGTTAAGTAAGATCCTATATGAAGTGCCTAAGGTATTGTTGAAGGCACACTAAGTGTAATAGATGTTAGTTTCCTTCCTCTTCTCTCTACACTATTATCTAAATGGTAGAGCCCCTTTATTGAAAAATACGATGTATTTCACAAGCAGGGAAATGGGTGAAAGATTCAAAGGGATGGAAGAAATGTAGCTGGAAGAAAACTACCTGCAATAAATACTGAAAAACTGCAAGGGCAACATCTCGAGGCAAGAAAGAATCCTGAAAACTGGAGGTGACATAGCAGATACAACACTTCCAAATTGAGTGACCCCCAAACTGACAAGGTCAAAGATTTTTAAAATTACCTCTCCATGGATGATAAACCAGGATGCCACTCCCAGTAAATTAATCTATCTAAGTTAAATAAACCACCAGGGCTGGAAATGGAAACACTATTTCAAGTCTGAGCACACTTTTTTCCCCCCCAGTTTGAAGCAGAAAAGTTATTTTCTTCTTTATCCCTTCAATGTTACTTTTATTTCTTTCCTTTGTTTCTCCCAATAGGACATTTCTATTTTCACACATTTTGATGTAAGCTTCACCAGACAAACTAAAACCGAATGCATTACAAAGGAAAGTAAGGAAAATAATGGGCCACTTGAGATGGACATCTGCTAGGTTGGTATTATGTTTTACTTTTAAAAAGTTAATCCAGAGACATAACTAAATAAAAAAGTAGAATCAATTTAGGACAGACCATACTGTCTTTTTCCAACTTTGTTAAGCTCATTCAGCTTGGTGGTCTTGAACACAAATTAAGTAGAACATGTCTCTAGAGAGTTATGGGCAAAAACTCCACCCTGGAATGGGAACAGGAAAACATGCTTTTTAACCCAACTTTATAAAACTGTCTCCTGATATTTTAATCATTTCATTATCTTAGAGTGGATCTTTGAAAATTCATGTCAGATACCAGTTGATCTTTTGTAGAGCATCGTATGCTCATCTTAGTAGTAGCTGTTTATCCTTCTCCTCCTACAGTGGTGAGCATGTTCCTTTACACTCAGTGGATGTTCAATAAATGTTTGATTGCACTAGTTACACACAAAAAAACATCATTTCCAAATGCCATTATTTACATACAGAATTTTAAAACACCGTTATGAAATATCTCCAACATTCATGCTAAGGGAGAACCTTGATTTCCCTGGCCATGTGGTTCATGGGGAGGGACTTCAGCCTCTCTCCTTGTCTTGTGGAAGAGTTGTCTTATGGACTGCTACTGTGAGACACTTCAGAGCTCTCTTCCTTTCTACCTGGCAAAGCTGGAGTTCATGGCTCTTCCACGAGCCTGCATCCTGAGTGAGGAGACGTGAGCTGTTAGCTGACTTGCAGTGAACACCTTTGTAAATCAGGAATAAACCTCCAGTGGCTTAAGCCTATCTTTTCTTCACTGACATGGAGACACACGTATAATCCACAGGATGGACAGAAGTCATAAGGATTGCTTATTTTCTCATTTGTAAAAAGTCTTATTTCATGTACTTCTAATTGACATAAGCAGCAATAGAATTTTTGTTTTGTTTTGTTTTTAAACTTCAGTCTTTGGTAATAGGGCTTTTGTTTCTTTTACTAAACACAAGCACATTTTGAAGGATCTTTGTCGCTGTTTTAACCATTTATCAGAAGGAACTATTGACACTTACATGTTGGAACTCGAAGAAAGCTTGATTGCTTTAGTGCAAACTCCTTATTTTATAAATGAAGAGATGGAGGTCCAAGGATGTATGTGACTTGTTTTGGATTGAGGGAATAAAGGGTACCAGCTCAGGTACTATATATCAGCTCTCTGATCACAGATGGGCAGTTTTTCTCTTCACTATATCACCAATGCTGTTCAAGACAATTTCTGTCCTGATTTGGAAAATGTCTTTGCTGAGTTGTTAATCATTTGGCAGAGTTTTCTAAGCCCCCAAATTAAAAATAGTTTTGTTCATACTTGTTAGAAAAGAAACTTTTGAAAGTAATGTTTACAATACTAAGAAGACAAACAACCTGATTAAAAATAGGCAAAAGATTTAGACAGACATTTCACAAAATATATGAATAGTTAACAAGCTCATGAAAAAATATTCATCATCATTAGTCAACAGGGAAATGCAAATAAAAACCACAATGAGACATTACTACACACCCACTCAAATGGTTTAAATTGAAAAAAACTGACACTACAAGCACCAAGTTTTGGTGAGGATGTGGAACAAGTAGAATTCTCATACCCTGCTGCTGGGCAGTAAAATTAGTACAATGAATTTGGGAAAGTTCTTGGCAGTTTTGTATAAAGTTAGATACACACTTGGGTAAAGCACATTTAACCAAAAGGAATGGAAGAATATGTACATAAAGGCTTGTACACAAATGATCATAGCTGTTCTATTTGAAATAGTCAAAAACTGAAAAGAATCCAGATGTCCATCTGCAGGTAAGTAGCTATTAGATTGTGCTATATCCAGGCAATTCTGTCCAAATTCTAAACCCTAGGACCTGTGAATGTGACTGAGATAATAGAAAATATATATTGGTCTCTGCCCTGGCTCCTGGCACAAAGCTCCTAAAAACTTCGTCATTTCCTAACTGATAAGAACACTGGGGACGGGGGTAGTGGGGGGAGGGAAAAATTAGGAGTTTGGGATTAACAGATACATACTACTATATATAAAATAAACAACAAGGACCTATTGTATTGCACAGGGAACTATATTCAATGTCTTGTAATAACCTATAATGGAAGAAACTGAAAAAGAATATAACATATATATGCCTGAATCAGTTTGCTGTACACAAAAAAGGAAAAGAAAAAAATAAAAATTAAAAAAGGAGCATCTTTTGTCTAATATTTGGTCTTTGACCCTATTCTTGACACAGAGTTCTGAAATCCGTTGGAATTTCCTGGGTGACAGAAATATTTTTTGTTCTAATGAGGTGACCCTGGGTGGGCTCCTGGATGGGGGCTGGTCACCAGAAAGACCAAGCCATGATCAGAAGCCTGGAATTTTTAGCCCCACCTCTCAACCTCCAGAGAGGGGAGAGGGGCTGGAAATGGAGTGAATGGTCAATCATACCCACACGATGAAGCCTCCGTAAAAATTCTCAATGTATGAGGTTCACAGAGCCTGCAGGTTGGTGAACACGTGGAGGTGCTGGAAGGGTGGTGGCTTGGAGAGGGCATGAAAGCTCCGTACCCCTTCCCATATACCTTGCCCTATGCATCTCTTCCATCTGAACGTTCATCTGTATCCTTTACCATATCCTTTTATAATAAACTGATAAAGAGTAAGTAAACTGTCTTCCTGAGTTCTGTGAGCCACTCTAGCAACTTAATCAAAACAGAAGAGAGGTTCATAGGAGCCTTCTTTTTTTGTTTATTTATTTTTGGCTGTGTTGGGTCTTCATTGCTGCACGCAGGCTTTCTCTAGTTGTGGTGAGCAGGGGCTTCTCCTCTCTTGTTGCAGAGCATGGGCTCTAGGCACACGGGCTTCAGTAGTTGTGGCACTCAGACTCTAGAGCGCAGGCTCAGTAGTTGTGGCGCATGGGCCTAGCTGCTCCGTGGCATGTGGGATCTTCCTGGACCAGGGATCAAACCCATGTCCCCTGCACTGGCAGGCAGACTCCTATCCACTGTGCCACCAGGGAAGCCCCATAGAAGCCTTTGATTTATAGCCCTTTGGTCAGAGCACAGGTGGTAGTCTGGACCTGTGATTGACATCTGAAGTGGGCGGGGGAGCGTGGTCTTGTAGGACTGACCCGTAACCTGTGGGATCCAGGTAGAAAGTGTCAGAATTGGACACCCAGCTGGTGTTGCGGAGGATTGCTTGTTGTGAGGAAAAGCCCCCATACATCTGGTGTCAGAAAGGAGAAACAGGAGGAGAACTGGGTTTTTCTCTCTTCAGTGACCTTATTTGGATACAGGGTCTTTGCAGATGTAATTAAGTTAAGGATCTCAGGATGACATCACCCTGGATTTAGTGTGTCCTTATAACAGAAAAGACAAAGAGACAGAGATGCACAGGGAAGAAGTCCATGTGAAGACAGAGGCAGAAATTGGAGTGATGCTCCCACAAGCCAAGGAACTCTAGGAGCCTCCAGATGCTGGACACGGCGAGAGAAGATTCTCCCCTTGAACTTTCAGAGGGATTGAGGTCTCAGTGACACCTTGATTTTGGACTTCTGGTCTCCAGAACTGTGAGAGAAGAAATTTCTGTTGTTTAAAGCCAACCAGTTTGTGGGAATTTGTTGCTGCAGACCTAGAAAACCAATAGGCTATATGATTCCATTTATACAAAGAAAATGCAAACTACTCTGTACAGATAGAAAGCAGATCAGTGATTGCCTGAGCCTAGGGATGGAGGGAGGCATGGACTGAAAATGGGCCAAGGAAACTTTTTGGGATGATGGAGGTGTTCTGTATTCACTTTGCAGTAATAGTTTCACAGGTGAATACACTCATCAAATTGTACACTTTATTTTAATTAATTTTTATTGGACTATTGTTGCTTTGCAATGTTGTGTTAGTTTCTACTATACAGCAAAGTGAATCAGCTATATATATACATATATCCCCTCTTTTTTGGATTTCCTTCCCATTTAGGTCACCACAGAGCACCGAGTAGAATTCCCTGTGCTATACAGTAGGTTCTTATTAGTTATCTATTTTATACATAGAATCAATAGTGTATATATGTCAAGCCCAATCTCCCAACTCATCCCACTCCCCCTTTTCCCCCTTGGTATCCATACATCAAAATGTACATTTTAAAATGGGTGCATTTTATTGCACATAATTATCTCTCTCTCTCTCTTTTTTTTTAAAGCAGTGGTTATTTCCTAAACCCAGATGATCTCTGGAAGTAGAGAAGATGGCTGTGAGACTACCTGTGGGTTCAAGTTTTCCTCCATCAACCCTCTCCCTAGAGAAACATAATGTGGTGTCACTGCCAGTTTGAGAGTCAGACTGTAGTTGCATGGTAGCTGCCTGGGCTTCATATTCTGTAAGGATGTTAAGTGACAGTAAGGAAAGTGGTTTCAGGGAATTCCCTGGGGGTCCAGTGGTTAGGACTCCGCACTTCCATTGCAGGGGTTCAATGCCTGCTAGGGGAACTAAGATCCACAAGCTGCATGTTGTGGCCAAAAAAAAAAAAAAAAAAAAAAAAAAGACAGGAAAGAAACAAAGGGAAAGTGGTTTTTTTAGATTATTCAGTTTTATGTTTTTCTTTTACTTTTCAAAGTTCAAAGTCAAGGTTGGAACATTTTTTTTAAATAAAGAAAAAAGCTGTGAAGTAATTCATATTAGTTCCGCTAGTTTCCCCAAATAGAACAACACTGTTTAGTGCAATTGTCTTACTATGTGTGTGTGTGTGTGTGTGTGTGTGTGTGCGCACATGTCTGAGAATTTGCAACACTTCACTGAGGAAGAGCATTTAGACTCTGCTGGGTAAGGTGACCTGTCATTCAATACTTGGAAATTGCCCAAGAGGACCCTTCCTGCTCCGTCCATACCCTCCACCCTGGGCTTCTTACAGTGGACTGTTCGCAGTTCCCCAAACCTACCAAAGGATGTGATTCAGAAGATCTGGAATCTGAATTTTTAACAAGTTTCCTGGTTCTGAGGTAGCAAGTTCATGCACTGTGCCTTGAAAAACAGTGACCTTGGGAGAATGAAATGAGCATTCCCTAGCTTTGTTCTTGGGATTTAGGAATTTCACCAGGAGCTGTGTCATGTTTCCATTATCTGGAACTCAGTGAGTCCTTTCAATCTGCTGACTCAACTCTTTCTTCAGGCTGGAAGTTTTTTTCTCTACAACTTATTTAATTATTAACTCTCTTCTCTCTGTTCCTTCTTTTCAGTCTAGACCTCCTCTTCTTCACATGCAAGGTCTTCTGGATCTCCTTTTGTCCTATGATTTCTATCTTTCTGTATTTTATCTGTGTGACAACATATTTCTTTTGGGCCTCTGAAGTTATTCTCGATTGGGACCGTTCACTTTTACAAATTATCTATTAAATGACTGAGTATAAAATTAAGTGAAATTTTTTAGTTTTTAAATTAAAATTCATATTATATATTTTGGGTTTTACAAAGTCTCTTTCTTGCCTAATTAGATCTCTTTGAGGACTCTAGTTCCTGTTCAGCTGAAGTTCTCGTCTGCCTCTTCCATCAGGTCTCTTTCGTTTGGTACTGCCTGTTACAGCTGGTCACTTTTGTCTTCCTCCTCTGGTTACTAAACACTCTCATCTTCCTTTCCCTGCTCAGGGCTCCTCTAGTCTTAGAAATCAGGCCAAGCTCTTAGGGTTCCTCAAGCAGTGTGAACTGTACCACCCTTCCACCTCTTTGAAATTCTCCATTGAGAAGCTCTGACTAAGGACACGATTAGACCATGTGAAGCAGCAAAGGAAGAGAGCAGAAGTTTAAGCTCTTGCTTCATTGTGGAATGTCATCTTTTGGGTACCAAACTCTTTGGAATATCTATATATAACTTTCGAATATATACATACATGTATCTTCCTTATTTTTCATAATTCGATGTCTCTTCTATATATACAACTCAACACAATATGTTATATCTCTGTCTCTATGCATTTCTTTTTCCTAATTCTACACTGGGCCTGGGACTCCCTCTACTTGGGAGGAGACTTCTGTCCTAAAAATCCTCATGGAGGTGTCCAGGAAAAGAATATGTGAAGGATGAATGTGCTTAAGCCTTGATATTATCTAAGCAGAAAGAGCCTTCTTTCTCACTCATGGTCCCAAGCAGCTCATCAGATTGGGAGCCAGCTGTGGATTTATGGCCAGAACCTTGGCCGATAATAGTGTGCAACTGTTGGCATGTCTCTTCTGTTCATGCCCTTCAGGAACTTGGGCTGCTGCTGGGTAAGATTCAAAGACCCTGACGCGTCTTCTATTTGTGTTCCACTAGACCGCTCTAGCCAATCCAAGCAGGGATTCCTCATCGTTTTCAAAAGAACTCCTCCTCTCCAAATTTCTTTTAGTCTTTCACTAACCAAGCAACTCAAAGAAGTGTTCTGGGAAAGGGACATTTCCAGTACCCAGCTCCCAACTCTACAGCTCAGGTTCTCACTACAGCGGACAGCAGTAGAATAAATAAACAGAAGAAAAATACTCAGAGCTGGGAACTAGCTCCCTGTAAGAGGATAGAGTGAGTCTGATTAAGTCCAGGTAGGAATCAGGTTTTACTCAGTCTCATTGCACAGCTCAAGGCAGGTTTGGTGAAGCCCTTAATGAACGGCTCTAGCTACGAGTTGCTGACCTGATTTTTGCATGAACCACAGATCTGTTTCCAACATCTGACCCATCTGATCAACGTGTAAACCTGGAGGCTGAGTCAGCAGTTACATAAGGAAAACAGCAGGGTCCTCTTTTGAGCTATATTAAGGTTTTCAGGTCAGAGTAAGGGTTTTACCTTTTTAGTTAAAGCAAATGATTGCCTGCTCCTCAATTCCTCACCAGCTTAGAGAGAGAACTTCTGCCCCAGGGCTTTCTGAGTGTTAACATCCTAAGGAGATGCCCTTTCTACAGTTACTTTTTCGTGGTTCAGCAGCTGCTTGGTTTGCCTAGATCCCTGAACTTCTGGGAGCTGGCAGGTCCTGGAAAGGTGAATAATAACTATGCTGACAACAGGAGCCGCCTGAATCCACAGACTCACCAATGAGAGGAAGGGGAAAATTGTCTCTCTTTAATTAAAATAAGTCTTTCCCATGTTTACAGGGAACTTTTCAAGATCCTTATATATCAAGGTATCTTGTGAGCTTCACACTAGTCCTGTCAGGTAAGTAGGGAAAGTAATAGTCCCATTTCATAGATGAGAAAACTGAGGCTTAAGGACTTGCCTGAACTCATGTTGCTTCTTAGAAGCAAAACTGGGAGTATAATCCAGTCCCTTGGTTCTTAGTTTCCACCTATTGGAGGTCTGGCAAATTGCCTAAGTCTGTTGGGGGATCCCTTCCTAACTTTTTTCTCTCTCTGTTGGCTACGGAGGATTATTAACCAGTGGTACCAATATGGGATGCTATCAAATTTCCTTCCCTAAGGTGCCAGGAATAAAACCCCTTTTGTCTGTGACCAGAAAGGCATAATGGTTTGAAACCTGTGTGAAACAAGCTCGTAGGCCCATCCTATTCTGGGTTTAGTAGCCTTAATTTCCTAGGAGCAATCTGATGGCAACCAAGTGTCTGACATGTTTGCATTCTCAAAGTGCTGGCTGGGCTTCAGTGGAAGGCACACAATACTCTGAAAACCCCCTCCAGACCATTAATGCTTGTTGCTCTGGACACTGCCACTTTTCTAGATATTAGCATCCCTGGCATCAATTTCTGTGGTTCACCTTCTCCAGGTAGCTCCTGGCTATTTTTTAGAATTTCTTCATTGGCTCAACTCTAGCATGGGTTTTACATAGACGGAAATGCGGACTCAAACTCAGATTTCTCTGCTGACCTTTTCTAAGTCAAATGGTGAATTTCACAAAATGTCATCCATGCCTCTGAATCTCTTCAGTCCCTTTGGTGGAAGTATGACCATTAAGGAAAATACCTTTTGCTTCCCCAGCTGCCGACACGTAACTCCAAGCTGACCAGACAGCCTGATTTGTATCTGTCACTGAAAGGCAAAACAGCTGAGTGTGGACTCTTATGAGCCGAGTTCATGTTTTAATCCTTTGACTCTGCCTGGCTAGAGGGCTGCCACCCTGCCTGAGGCACTCCGTGGATGCAGTGGGCTTCACCCAATGGAGAGAGGGGAAGTGGGTTCTCCCTAGAGGACAAAGATATTGGACAGCCACATTGAACCTGGTGTTGGCACTTCCCTGAGCCCATTCTCAAAGCAGAAAGAAACTTCATAGGTGGAATTTAGAGGTCTGGGTGAAGGTAGAGCAACTTCAGCCTGCAGCTGTGGACCATTTCAGGTGGCGTGTGGCGCTTTTGTCACATGTATACATAACACTTCAGTCCTATACACAGTACAGACTTTGTAGAGAAGTTGGGATTTAATTAGTATAGCATGCTTACAGGTACTCAGAGTTGACTTTGCAGGTGTGTTCTTCCATTTTCTCCACCCCTAGCCCAAGACTTATAAGGTTGATGAGTGACGACTCATGGCTTTAAGCACGTGGTCTGTGCATGGACAGGAGTCTAAGTTCAAGATTCATCTCCATCACTGCCTTGGACAAGTCATTAGAATTGTTTGGTTCTCCATTTCCTTTTCTGTAAAATGGAAATGTCCCTTGGGGTGCTAATAGTCTCCATCTCTGCTGTTCCCCAAAGGATGAAATGTACTACTGTCTTACTCCAAGATATGACCTACAACTTTGTATCTTTTTTTGGTAGATTTATTTATTATTTATTTATTTATTTTATTTATTTTTGGTTGCGTCAGGTCTTAGTTGTGGCAGGCATGGGGGATCTTTCGTTGTGGCACGTGGGCTTCTCTCTAGTTGTGGCATGTGGGTTTTCTCTTCTCTAGTTGGGGCGTGCAGGCTCCAGGGTGCGTGGGCTCTCCAGTTGTGGTGCATGGGTTCCAGAGCACGTGGGTTCTGTAGTTTGCAGCATGCAGGCTCTCTAGTTGAGGCCTGCGAGCTCAGTAGTTGTGGTGCACGAGCTTAGTTGCCCCGCGGCATGTGGGATCTTAGTTCCCTGACCAGGGATAGAACCCTCGTCCCCTGCATTGCAAGGCGCATTCTTTACCACTGGGCCACCAGGAAGTCCCTCCAACTTTGTATTTCAATAGGCAGTTTCTCGAATGGATTGCGTTAAAACTGTCAACCTTGTAGGACCAAAAACAGCTCTGCAAAAAAAAAGAAAAAAGTCTTTTATGATTTTCTTCCTGACTTATATTTGAAAAAAAATGCCAGGGCTGAGATGGCACTAAAAAAAATGGTCAGGGAAAATTCACTGAACTTTTCCCCTTTACCCTGTGCTGATTTTCATGTCTTAATGAGTTTCAATGTACAACCAAGTTGTTAATGTTTTCTGTTTAATAAACAGAACATCTGTAACCTCTGCTCCTGATGTTCTCAACCAGCTTGGCGCTTAGCTAACAGGGAACTCGTTTGAACTGCAGAACTCAAGGTCACTTTCACCATTCTTTCATTTACATTCTCCCTATAATTCACTGTGCTAATGCTCTCTCTGAAAACACCCTGCCTTAAATATATCACTTCTTTCTCCTTTGGGGCCAGGACAAATAATAGAGCTCACACCATATGGAATCCTGTGCTGGATTAGCACAATGATTCATATTTGGGGAGCTGTGTTCCTGGGGCTCAAAGAGTGACATTCATTTATACCTTCAAAAATAATCCTCCAAGCACTGATAAATTAGTCACTGGACACAGCTGGCTGCTGAATGACCTACTTTGGCATCTAGACTTGAGAACCGCAGGAGTCTTAGTGTAACTTGGGTTTTCCTCTGAGCTTCAGTAGGGCCTGGGCTGCACGGGGAATGTGCTGGTTCTGAAATCTACCTAACAGGGACATCTCAAGGAGCAAGAGAAAGCTGGCTATCCGTGAAGCTCCTGCTTTTCCCAGAGAGCATATTTTGCACAGTTATCCCTGTTTAGTCAATAACACTTGAAAGAGGATGCACAAGCGATTGTGCCTTCATAGCTGTCACTCTTCCCTTTCTATGGTTGGCACTTTCTGTCCCCAAACTTCCCACCTCCCCATCCTCATTGTCACTTGGAAGGGGTTGTCACCTTTTTACTCACCCTATAGTTTTCTTCTGAAGTGGTTTTGTTAGATAATTTATTTTTATATTTTTTCTTTTACATTAATCTGTTTTCAGTTTAATCCTGTGAGTTAAAAACTTCAAGGAATTAGTAATAAGTGTTGAATCCCTTTTCTAAAGGTCTTCCTTCATGTGATTTTTCCAGAGTCTTCAGGTTTCCATACTGGTTTGCCTGGAGCAATTTATCAATATCAATACCCTCACTTCCTTTCCTTCCATGTAAGCAGACACATTATTATTTTCCTTAAACAGAAAACTATGGTAGAAAATTTTAGAAAGATCTACAAGAAAGTAATATGCTGGTGACTTCAACTGATACTTTAGGTAGGAAATGTAAATGGACAAGAAATAGTTAATCTGTAAAAGAATATAAACAAAATCACAGCTCACTGGTTTCTGTGGATGGAAAGAAGTGGTGGAAAAGGGAGAGTAATGATGTGACAATGCAAGACTAAGCAGGAGAGAAACTTTAATGTGATCTAGAACCTAAATGAACTCTTCCTAACCTTGGTTCCTTCTCTACTATCAATGAGTTTATGCAAAATTACAAACAGCCAGTGAGAGTTTTTGGAGACTTTGATCCTTGTTATGCAATCTAAAGGTTGAAAGATTATCTTTTCTCTCTAATTAAATCTCCTCTAACCTTATATTGCGTGCTTGCAAGGTGAGTAGGTAATATCTAACCTGCTGGGTGAAGTAGATTCCCAGGAAGACTGGAAGAGGTCACATCCTCCCAAGGGGAAACCTCTCTGGTTGTGATTTGCATCAGGAGTTACTGAAACAACAGCTACCTCTTTATATAGGTGAGGGGAGACAGATAGTGAAACACGTCAAGAGCATTTTTTCCTGAGATACTGATGTTGATGTGAGTAGCCCTAAGAACAATTTCAGTCTACTAGGTTAACAGGAGGGTCCACAATTAAAAGCATAATCTGTTGTCAGTATTACATCAGTACTGCAAAGTAGGCAATTGCAGGCACAAAATCATGCTATGACCAGAGCCCTATGTAACACATGGGTCTAAGCATTCACATGAGATATTTTTTCTTGGGGAGGATGTGCACAAGCTTCCAAGGGTTCTTCACTTTCTCCTCTCTTTTCTTCCTTTTGGTCTTAAGAACATTATCTCTAAATAGTTCTATGACATTAGGGACCTTGAAGATATTCTGTGCAACCAGTTCACTTTGAGGAAATGGACACCTCAGAGGGTTAAGTCACCCCCTCAAGGTCATGCAGCTAATTAGTAGCACAGAAACACTTCTGCTTGTCTTATGCCAAGTAGGGCACTTTATACCCCAAAGAGCAATCCTTCTTGACTTTGATTTGCTTTCCTTTTGTGCTTGCTGCAGTCTATATGCTGCAAAGTGGAAGTGAGAAAGAACCACTCTCTTACGTGAAATATTTCTTCCGGGCTTCCCTGGTGGCGCAGTGGTTGAGAGTCTGCCTGCCAATGCAGGGCACATGGGTTCGTGTCCCAGTCTGGGAAGATCCCACATGCCATGGAGTGGCTAGGCCCGTGAGCCATGGCCACTGAGCCTGCACGTCCGGAGCCTGTGCTCCACAATGGGAGAGGCCACAACAGTGAGAGGCCCATATACCGCAAAAAAAAAAAAAAAGAAATATTTCTTCCTTTTGGGGAAAGATGGAGAGAGCCTGGAGCAGTAGATGAAGCAGTCCCTCCCACAGTGGGGTGACTGGAGGGGCCCCAGAATTATCATGTGTATTAGTTTCCTATGGCTCCGTAACAAATTGCCACAAAGCTGGTGCCTTGTAATGACTGAGATTTATTCTCTCACAGTTCAGGAAGCGAGAAGTCTGAAATCAAAGTGTCTGAAAGTTCTAGGGAAGAATCCTTCCTTGCCTCTTCCTAGCTTCTGGTGGCTGCCAGCAATCCTTGGAGTTCCCTGGTTTGTAGCTGCATCGCTCCAACCTCTGCTTCCATGGCGCATGGCGTTCTCCCTGTGTGTCTCTGTGTGCACTTTTGTTTCTCTTATAAGGACACTTTCATTGAATTTAGGGCCCACTCATCTCCAGTACGATCTCATTTCAATCCCTACCTTGATTACATCTGCAAAGACCCTATTTCCAAATGAGATTACATTCTGAGGTTTTGGGTGGACATGAATTTTGGAGAGACACTATTCAACCCACTACATCATTTATTCTGAAATAACAGCTAATAGCTACATACTAAATCAGAAGCATTGTATAAAAGTGAGGAAGGGCTTCCCTGGTGGCGCAGTGGTTGAGAGTCCGCCTGCCGATGCAGGGGACGCGGGTTCATGCCCCGGTCCGGGAAGATCCCACATGCCATGGAGTGGCTGGGCCTGTGAGCCGTGGCTGCTGAGCCTGCGCGTCCGGAGTCTGTGCTCCGCAACGGGAGAGGCCACAACAGTGAGAGACCCGCGTACCGCAAAAAAAAAAAAAAAAAAAAGTGAGGATATAATTTTTTTCTGTTTATGAAACCTTGTGATGGTCCATTGCAAACCTGAAATTCTGAAGTTAAAACTCCCTAGCAAAAGGCTAGAAGATAATATTAAGCACTCAATAAAGTTTTAAGAGAATAATATATTTTTAGTGTGTTTTGCTGTGCCAGGCATTGCATTCAGTGATTTACTTGGACCATTTCATCGAATCCTTTCCAAATCCCCAGGAGGCTTGTACCATCCTGGTCCCCACTCTACAGGTTAGGAAACTGAAGCTCAGCAAGCCTGAGAGTGCTGGCCAGTCTTACACTGCTGAGCTCTTAGCCTCTATATTGGCTGCAGGACTCCTCACTTCTGTGCGTCTCCCTGTAACCTATAGAGAAGTGGACCTGTGACTACTAGATGTTAAAAATGATCCGCAGTAGGCATTCCAGATCTGATGGGGCTGATGACTTGGGGGATGGGGATATTGAGGTAAGAACTGATCTTTGGAAGCAGACTGCTTGAGTTCAAATCCCTGATCAACCACTTAATGGCTCCGTGTTAGTTTCTTCTTGCTACTGTGACAAATTACAGAAACTGAGTGGCTTAAACAACACTAGTTTATCTTACAGTTCTGGAGTTCTGGCACACTGGGACCTGGGAAAAACAAAGGGCTTTACACCTCTACTGAGACCATTTCCTCTCGTGCCTAAAAGCATTCTGAAGATTTTATGAAAAGGTAAGTGAAGCGTCTAAGCTGAGAGACTCTTTCCTGGAGTAAAGGTTGGGAACAATGGAATGCAGGCAAAATCAAAGGACACGGTGAGGCGTCCAAATAATATTCCAGATTGAAGTTTTACCTTTGAGAATATTGGAAGCCTGAGAACACTGAGTCTCTGACTTCTGTAACTGGAGCAGAAATAGGTTCTGGGTGCTTGGGCTCCATTGATCCAAACAGCTCACAGCAGAACAGCACCCACTGGCTAATTTATTTAGATACAGAAACTGACTCAGAACTAAGAGGATCTGCCTACCCCAAAACCCCCTCCCGCCATTGTCATCACCCCGGGTGAGTTCCATTTATCTGTAAGGGACATGCATAGAGTGATTTATGCAGGAGAAACTTCAGTCCCAAAGTCTCACCTGGTTCTCCATCTCCTCACTATGCGCTCCTTTGGGTTAAGTCTTCGCAGCCTCCAGGGGAGCCGTGCTAGACAGCAAATGACAGAGTAACACTATTGGGCTCTATGGGAAACTTTAAAGATCACTTCTTTCAATGTCATCATTTTACTGAGGAGGAAACTGAAGAACTTGAGGATTACAAGACCACCCTGCACTTCTGACTCCAGCTGCAAATTCAGGGGGTTCCCAAACCACCCTCAGATTCGATAACTTGCTAGAGAGACTCACAGAACTCACTGAAAGCTATTATACTCATGGTTATGGCTTATTACAGAGAAAGGATACAGGTAAGATATAAGAGTTAATGGAAGAGACACTCAGGGCAGAGCCTAGGAGTGTTTCACAGGCAAAGTGTCTGTTGTTCTCTTTCCATGGAGTCAGGACACATCAGTCTCCTGGTATCAATGGGTGATGATACACGTGGAGTATTGCCAACCAGGGAAGCTCACCCAAGTCTTGGGGCTCAGAGTTTTTGTTGGGGCTCCATCATATAGGTATGATTGATTGATAACCCATGTGGTGGACCTCAGTTTTCAGTCTCCAGCCCCCTCTGGGCCTGACCCAAAGCTCCCACCCTAAATCACATCATTGGTCTTTCTGGGATGGCCAGTCCTCATTTAAACAAAAACACTCCTATAGGGATTACCTCCTAGAAGCCAAGGCCAAAGTCCAGACCTCTTTGGGGGCAAGGTTAAACTCTATACTACATTATTCCAAGGAGTTAAATGACTCAATCAAAGTCACATGGCTTAGCCAAAATATTTAAATTATTAAAAGTCAGTAAATCTTCATGGTCTTTAATGATCAGTACAGGAACAATATAGCATAGTGGTTAAGAGTTTGGATTCTGGAATTAGACTCCTGGGTCAGGCTACAGCTCTGCCTTTACTACTGCATGAGCTTGGGCAAGTTCCCACCCTCTTTGTCCCTCAGTTTCCTCATTTATAAAATGGGGATAACAATACGACCTAACATAGAATCAATACATGCAAAACACTTAAAACAGTATGTAGCACATAGTAAGTCCTTGACTATTTTAGTCTTTAATGTTATTAAGCAGAAAAAATATGCAAATAAATCAGAAAGTAAGATTTACCCATAATCAGATTGTCCTCCCACCTAACTGATAGGTATCTATCTGGGTATCTGTATTTCCAAACCTCTTCTATTCATAAACAACAATAAAATTATATTACATAGTCTAGAAGTTCTTTTTTTTTTTTTTTTTTTGCAGTACGCGGGCCTCTCACTGTTGTGGCCTCTCCCGTTGCGGAGCACAGGCTCCGGACGCGCAGGCCCAGCGGCCATGGTTCACGGGCCCAGCCTCTCCGCGGCATGTGGGATCTTCCCGGACCGGGGCACAAACCCATGTCCCCTGAATCGGCAGGCGGACTCTCAACCACTGCGCCACCAGGGAAGCCCTACAAGTTCATTTTTAACTAAGATTTTAGTCAACAACTTATTACTTTTAAATCAATGAGAATTTTTGAAATGATGTAATACTTGAATGAATGTGGAAAAGCTAAGCAACAAATTGACTACATTTTTTTGGTTGCACACGCATTTAAATCATGAGCAGTTGAAAGCCACCTGGGTTAGGGAGGCCAAATAATTCCTTTTGACTTGTGTAGAGTCATAATACCAAATGTTTGCCCCACACACAGTCCTGCTCCTGCTCTCCAATTCTTTCATCACATAGGAGAAGAGTATTTGTCAGGAAATGTTGCTTTCTGAATGTCGAGGAAGAAAAATAACCTTGTGGAAATTTCTGCTCACCTCAGTGGCAAATTTCCAGTTTTCCGGTTGTGAAGCTGCAAAATATTGTTTTTAGCTGTTTTGACTAGAACTGAAAAACGGTATGTAAAAAAAAGAGAGAGAGACAATTAATGTTTAATCAAGGGGAAATGTGATCAAGTTCGTGCCATGTACTAGGCACTGGACTGGTCAATTGGAGGGAAACAAAGTCAAAGAAGGCATCTTGTTAGGTGGCGTGGGTCCCCCAGCCTAGCAGTACACAAATGCAGGACAAGGCAGGACCAATGACATGCTAAGTAGGGGTTCAACCCCAGGATTCGGGGCTGTGATAGAAGCAGCATTTCATTCGGACTGGGCTACATAAAAGTGAAGACACTTGAGTTCTGCCTTTAAAGATTTCTGGGGGCACACTGGAGGGAGAGGGCACCCGCTCGATTAAGATGAAAGCATGATACCGCGGGCGTCTCCAAGATCAGTTATGCAAGAAAGCACTGCTGGATCAAGGCTGGCGAGACACGTGGTCGCCCTGTGTGGAAAGCGACCCAGTCATAGGAGTTTTCCTTCTCACCCATAAGAGAGAAATTAATGTGTACCTTTTGCGGGGAGGTGGGTGGAAGCGTCCTGAAATATTATACTCTGACATAAACGGCTCTTTCCTCTCCATCCATTTCAGATAGAGAGCTGATTGGTTAAACGAATGATATCAGGAGTTTACAGAAGTACTTCTTACCTTTCAACAGACTTTGGGGTCATCAGCATGATTTGTACTCAGAGCAACCTTGTGGGAAAATTACAGTGGGTGACATTAAACCCAGTGAGGACAGGGAGGCCCAGAGTCATGACTGTTTGTAGCACTCTTAGTGTTCTTTGTACTTCAGCTCGTAAGCACTCAGCTTTCTGGCTTTCTTTTTTCTTTCTTTTTTCTTTTTTTAATGGGCAGGAGTCCAAATCGCAAAGCACACTGGCACCATTTACATTTTAAGAGGCTTAAGTTTTTAATTTTCTTTTCCATTTCACTGGAACATTTTAGAAAGTTGCGCTGCTTTTTATTGCATTGAATTCTGAACATATTCTACCACTTTGATCCTAACCCCTGTAGAGCCTGGGCAGGGCTTGACTTTCAGGAAATGGGTAAAGGTAATGGGAGTACAGCAGGTTAAGAATGTTCCAGCAAGCAAAAGTGGGTAAAAGACTCCTGCCTCGTGGTTAAGAATCCGCCTGCCAATGCAGGGGACACGGATTCGAGCCCTGGTCCGGGAAGATCCCACATGCTGTGGAGCAACTTAGCCCGTGCACCACAGCTACTGAGCCTGCGCTCTAGAGCCCGCGAACCACAACTACTGAAGCCCGCACGCCTAGAGCCTGTGCTCCAAAACCAGAGAAACCACCACAATGAGAAGCCTGTGCACCGCAATGAAGAGTATCCCCCGCTCGCTGCAACTAGAGAAAGCCCGCGCGCAGCAATGAAGACCCAACGCAGCCAAAAATAAATAAATTAATAAACTAATAAATAAATTAAAAAAAAAAAGACTCCTGCCTCGTGACATCCCATTATGTGGAAGAGAGAGCAGACGATGGATTTGGATTACTGGATTGCAGCAGCCCAAGTGCTCATAGTCGACCTAACACGCCCTCTGCAGATTAAGACACTTCCTCCCTTCTGTCCCCCAAAGCGTCATCAAAGGGCAGCCCCCTCCCTCGCCGGACAGCTAAACTGTAACCGGCTGTGGTCGCTGCATTCCATGACTAACACTGATGGTTTCTATCTGCTGAATTGCCATCTGAGTGTCGCCCTCATTAGATTTCAGGAGGAACAGTCAGTGGCTCCATTCAACTTTCCTAACTTATTTTGGTTTCCCCCTTAACAACTGTTTAATTGGCTTACTTCCCCTGAGACCAAACATTTAATAGCCTCTGGAATATAGAACGATTGGGCCAGGATGTTGGAAGAGAATCTCCCTTTGCTAAGGTTCTTCTTGGAAGGGAATCTTTGTTTATCACCTTTAGTGGGCCTGAGTCCTGCATCCTAAACATGGCCTGAAGTTACCTCTGCTGATGTCCAAGTCTATCAATTAAAGAGGTGAAAAGCAAATGAGCAACAAAGCCAACCTTTAACAAAAGTGAGATCTAGGGTGCTAGGTGAGTGCACACAAGTTCAAGCAAAAATAGCCTATTGTTCCTGAGAAAGCCCAGAAAACACATAAATCAACACTGTGTAGCTGCTTCTCAGTAGCAATTTCTTTGTCCCTGTCATCAAATCACCTGCTCTTTTGAGTTTACAGACATCAGGAATGTGCACAAAAGGGATTTTTCACCCGTGAATTGTGATGGCATTTCTCCTTTTAAGTCTATGTTGTGAGTAGTATACCAAACAGTTAAAGTCTGCAGAATTTCTATTTTAAATAAAAATCCTTGGTTTGGGGTTTTCCTGCACCAGTTGACAACTTGTTAAATATTGTCTCCTCTGCCAGGAAAATCATTATCTTGGTGGTTAAGGCTCAGAACTGCTCATCCCAGCCTCTTCTTTTCTCCTTTTCAAGTCAACCATGCACATTAATTTATTCAAATGTTCAACATGTATTTAGCGACTCTCTCTCTGTCATTTGAGAACCTGAGAAAGTCCAGAGTAAAGTCCAGAGTAAGCAGGAGTCACAGAGCCATGCAAGGACTCGGGAGTACCGCTAATTGAAGAGTTAAAGCAGCACAGTGCAGTGCAGTGAGATGAGGTCAGGTTGAAAAGGACCATTCTAGCTATTGAATGAGAATCGGTTTGAGGAAAAGGTGTTTGCCACAAAAATGGAGTGACAGAGGGAGGAGGGCGAGAGATTCAAGTTCTGTCTTGATGGGAGAATTGACAGGACCTGTTGATCGATTGAATGGGAATCGAGGAGAGGGAAGTAGAAAAATGACTCTTTTCCCTCTGATTTATGCCCTGATTGCTTAGTTAATTTCACTTTAGGTGACCTTTCTCCTCTGACTGTGTAACTTGACTCATTCCCAGGCAGAAATGAGCTGAGCTAGTTCTTCCACTCTGCTCTAGAACACTGGGAGAGGCAGAATAATTATCTGGAGGGTTTTTTTTTAAATTCAAGGTATTATAAAAACAATAAAATAATTTAGAAGTGACCGAAGCCACACTCTGTAACATTGATTCTTTACAGGTTTTATATGATGAACTACTAGAAATATAAAATGAGTTCGATTATAAATATCAATTCCTCTTCATGAACGAATTGGCTTGAACTCTTTATTAGTTATCAACAAGGAAAGCCTACTGGCTTGGAATTTGTTTCTCCTCCAGGTCTGGAGATATTTTATCTGTTTGGTTGGTGGCACTGTATTGGCTTGCCCCAGGACATCTGGGGAGGAGTATACATTTCTCGGTTTTTGGCCTCTCAGGAGTGACTCTTTTCTCTTCGTTTGGGCAAAGAATGTCAAGTGTACTTTGAATAATGGGTGTTTGTCAATTGACTTTCACAGGAGGCTTTGTTTCTCTTCAAAATGCTTTTAAGGTTTCATTGTATATTTTATTAGTAAATAATCATAATTAATAACAAATATAATAGGTACTATGTATCAAATACCAGGAAACTCTGCTTATTGGGGGCATCATTGTCCTTCATCCAAAGTCATGGGGTTGGTGAGTGGCGGAGACAGAATCTGACCCCGAGCAGAGCTGGTTTCAAAGCCTAGCTCTTTTTTTTCTGTTTGTTTCTTTAATTTACTTTTTATTGAAGTAGAGTTGAATTACAATGTTGTGTTAATTACTTCTGTATGGCAAAGTGACTCACTTATACATATATATATATACATTCTTTTTCCTATTCTTTTCCATTATGGTTTCTCACAGGATATTGACTACAGTTCCCTGTGCTATACAGTAGGACCTTGTGTTTATCCATTCTATATATACCAGTTTGCATCTGCTCATCCCAAATTCCCACTCCTACCCTCTCCCACCTCCCTTCCCCTTGGCAATCACCAGTCTATTCTCTATGACCCTGATTTTGTTTCTGTTTCATAGATAGGATCATTTGTGTCATATTTTAGATTCCACATATAAGTGATATCATACAGTATTTGTCTTTCTTTTTCTGACTTACTTCACTTAGTATGATCATCTCTAGTGGCATCCATGTTGCTGCAAATGGCATTATCTCGTTCTTTTTTTATAAAACCCTAGCTCTTGGCCATTGCCTCAGTGGCTGAGGGAGGCTCCCGGTAACCTGAGTCCTCTGGGCTGAAGCTTTCTGTGGTGGCCATTCTCCGCTGTGATCTGTGATCCCCATGAGCTTTGGCAAGTGGAGCAACATTTCAAACCACCTAAGGAGGAAACAGCCACTTCCTCCTTGGCACCTCAACTGAATTTAATCTCTTCTGGGTCTAACATCCTATATATGACTACACATCCTCCCTGATTTTGTTTTTCTTTTTAGTCTTCCTCAGTTACATTAAAAAAAAGAATCCTTTTCCCCCCACTTTGTCGTACTCATTCCTTCTCCAAGCCGAAAAGGAGAACTGAGGCATCATGGCTGATAAAAGAGTCAGTGATGCAGTTTTATAAAAAAAAAAATGTCTGTTCTAGACTTTGTTCTGCCATATGGCTGATTGTTTTCTAGTTTCTAGTTTATGGGTATTATCTTAGATAAACCATTAACTGCTTCTTCACGTCAAAGCACAGTGGCTGGTACAAAGTAGATACACGATCTACATTAATTGGTGTAGGTTGAATCTAAGTCAGGAGGGGTGAAGCATTCATTCACTCAACAAACGTGTATTGAAGGCCCTCTTTGTGCTCTGCATTGTACCAGGGGCTGGGATGCAAAGATAATGCCGAGATTTAGAACATCCAGGGTCATCTGACTTGGATTCGAATCTTGTTCTGCTCCACTGTAATTGTGAAACTTGGAGAATTACTTTGTTTCCCCAGGCTTCAGATTTTTCATGCAACAATTAGGGCTAATCATAGGACTGTTAGGAGGATTGAATGAGGGTGCATATAAAGCCCTTAGTGCAGTCCTGGCACATAGTAGGCCCTCACACGTGTTTCCTGCTAGTATCATGGAATCGAAGATCAAGGGGAGATTAATTACACCACCAATGTAATTTATTTCAACAAGCATGTATTCACATGCACACATACACATCCATGCATGGGGTATAGTGATTTTGAACGTTGGGGAGAAGAAGGGTGAATGTATCTAAAATTATATTTAAAAAACTGAACAATACATCTTCCATATAACACAGACTGCGGGGAGTAAAACACAGCAATGTTTTTGCTTTTGCAAATATGCGGAAGAGAGCAAGGATTTCCAGAGTGGAAGCAGGAGAGGGTAGCGGGCAGTATAAGACAATATTTGGAGATTAAAATTTCAGTTTGTCAGAAGGGAATAAGCGAACTTGAACCAAAGGCTCTGGATGTCCCTTGATGTTTCCATAATATATGAATTTATAAAACAAGGACAGATGTCAGTTTTGATATAAATTTAGACAGTGCTGCAGTCCAACGTTAACTGGATTTTCCTAATGAAGACAGACATGGCCCAGGGATGCGTGGACAGAGATGCAGTCTGGATGGGGCCAGGCTTGGGATCCGGCCACCGTGGCAGCTTTGCTGCTTGGTGGGAGCCCCACAGCTGGTGTCGGGGTGAGGTTTGTGTGGAGTCCAGGGCAGAGTATCTGGAGGATACAAAGAGCGTGGGCCAGAGTCCTGAGCACTCAGCATGGGATGAGTAGGAGGGTCTGACCCCAGAGATCAGGACGTTCCAACAGGCAGGCAGATCATGACAGCAGGGAACCCAGTGGAGATGGTACTCAAAGTCCAGCAAAATTGGCAGCTGACAGAGAAGGGCATCTGCACGGAGCAAGATCCTAATCTTAGGGCTCAGAGCAGGGGGATGGCCAGAGCAAGGCAGGTCTTGTTTATAGACCTTGAACTCCAGTCTCTCTGAAACTCAGGTCTATGTGGCCACAGCACAAAACCTGTCAAGGCCACTTAGAAGGACCTAGACACCTCTATTTAAGAGCTTCCTAGACTGGAGGTGGGACAGGGCCTGTAGGTAAGTGTCACCTGTCACTTGCTGGGAGAAATAGAGCACTACAGAGGCTGGGAAACAGCAGAATTCCTTCTAAAATCTGCACAATTTCTACTCTTATCTCATCTTCCTATTTTCTAGTTAGTTCTCATTAGTACTAGTACCCCATATTGCTTTACTTAGTAAAAAACAAAAAATCCAGTACATACTATCAAAACTACTTCCTGCGTCTCCTAACCGTATGATCCAAAATGTCCCCGGCAGACCCAAGCCTCAGTTGAATTTATTGCTTTCAGTACACAGAAGCCATAAAACCAACTCAATTTTTAAATAATTTGTATATGTCCTTTCCTATAAATTGACAAATTGAAGACAATCCTTTGCCCATTTTCCACTATTTGGTTTGGAAAGCAGTCCCTGTTTTTAGGAGTCTTAAGAAAGAGCATTGTTGTTGGGATGGGAAAGTGGTCACACGGGTGACATTTTTTCTAATGAAAAATCCAGATGTTAAACAGCCACCCTGGAAGTTCCTTCCAGGCAAGATCTATTTGGAATACACCATAGCGTGATACACAGAACCTTCTGTAAAATGGTGTTCAATCAATGTCACACGTGGTTAAAGCAAGGGAGGCTCTTCAAACAATGCCTCCCCCAAAACTGGAGCCACTGAGCCCGAGAGAGAGAGATACTTTATCCTTGAAACCAAAACAAAACAGGACCACCCTGCCCAAGGCAGGGCCACTGGCCTTAGACATTTGGCTTTTCATGCTTTTCTAGTTGAAGTACCCCTCTTCCACTGAACAGCGTGCCCTGTCGTGAGACTGGAGTTCCCCCTTCATATCTTCAAGTATTTACCCAGCCACATCTCCACCAGAGGCAAGCGTCAGCTATTGAAAGGGGACCGGGGACTTCCCTGGCGGTCAAGTGGTTCAGACTCCTCGCTTCCACTGCAGGGAGTACAGGTTCGATCCCTGCTGGGGGAACTAAGATCCCGCATGGCCTGCAACGCGGCCAAAAAAATTAAAAAAAAAAAAAAAAAGAAATGTGACCAAGTCAATGTACCGCCTCTCTCCTCCCCCAGCCCAGCCCCCCGGCACCTCCTCTCTGCCCATATTCCCTGCTCAGTGAATGTCCTAACTGTCCCCCTAGGTGTCCAAGTCAGACATCCCAGAGTCACCCTGCTTCAAGGACAAATTTGTGCTTCTGCAGAAAACTTTGCATTGTCTGGGGGACACCCCTCTGAGTCTTCTGATTCCTCAGGGACTATTGCACAACTCTGTAAATGGTGTATAACCACCAGAATGCAAAATGATTTTTAGCTCTAGATGGGCCCATGGTGTCCTATCTCGTGGAAGTTCAGAATCCCCTCCCCCACTGTGGAAGAAGCTAGCTCTGCCAACGTGCGTACATTCATTTCAATATTCCTCCTCCATAGATGTGTCTGTTTTTCAATTTCTCCCTTGAACCAGTTATAACATCTGCCTGGTTCCCTCTTTATGAGTGAAATAAAATCTTTAGCGTGTGTTCATTTTATATCCTATGAGTCATGATTTTACTTTTTTTTTTTTTAAAAAAAAAAACATCTTTTAGGGCTTCCCTGCTGGCACAGTGGTTGAGAGTCCGCCTGCTGATGCAGGGGACATGGGTTCGTGCCCCAGTCCGGGAAGATCCCACATGCCGTGGAGCGGCTGGGCCCGTGAGCCATGGCCACTGAGCCTGCGTGTCCGGAGCCTGTGCTCCACAACGGGAGAGGCCACAACAGTGAGAGGCCCACGTACCGCAAAAAAAAAAAAAAAAAAAAAAAAAGCATCCTTTAGCACTGTCTTTTTCTCACTCGCCTCCTTTTCATCCTTCACTTTTTTCACTCCGTTGTCTTCTTTGTAAATGTCTCTAGAATGTGTCTCTTTCCCTGCAATACCCCCTGCAATACCCCAGTTCGCAGTTGCTGTCATTTTTCACAGTGATAACTGTAACAGCCTCCTAGTGGACACGTGTCTCCAACCTTGGGCCCCTCCCAACTGCTCCCCACATTCTATTCTACACACTATAGCTCTTTAAACTAAAATCCCAATCCATTTATCCATTTCCTGCTTAAAACTCCTCAAAGGCTTTGCATCAGCTTAGCCCACGGGTCATGTTAAGAGACTGGGCCTTTGGGACTTCCCTGGTGGCACAGTGGTTAGGAATCCGCCTGCCAATGCAGGGGACATGGTTTTGAGCCCTGGTCTGGGAGGATCCCACATGCCATGGAGCAACTAAGCCTGTGCACCACAACTACTGAGCCTGCGCTCTAGAGCCCGCGAGCCACAACTACTGAGTCCTCGTGCCACAACTACTGAAGCCCGCACGCTTAGAGCCTGTGCTCCGCAACAAGAAAAGCCACCACGATGAGAAGCCCACGCACTGCAACGAAGAGTAGACCTCACTCACCACAACTAGAGAAAGCCCACGTGTAGCAACAAAGACCCAACACAGCCAAAAATAAATACATAAATAAAAATTTTTAAAAAAGAAAAGAAACCAGGCCTTTGAGACACACTGTGAGCTGGCCCGATTCACATTTCTACCTCTCACACTCCTTTTCAACCTGAAGGTCAATCACTATTACTTTTATTACCTTTTAATACCTGGCTGACTTCGGGTCTTCTCTCATGCTCTTTCTTCTGCCTGCCTCTCTTCCCCATCTGCTTTCACCAGGCGAACTCCTAGGTACCCTTCATGTCTCAGCTTAGATGTGTAATGGAAGAAAAAACCTTTTTCCCTCTATCCTCCTAGGTTCAATGTCTAGGGCCTGGGAGTCAAACTGAAATAAGACAGATTAGAGAAAAACAACTTTAATTACGTACATATGTTGCATGGAGTTTGATAGAGAAAATGGGGCTCAAGGGTCAGATGAATGGGGCTTATATACCACATTAAGCTAAACAAAGGAAAGGGGGGTTGGGGCTTCTGGGTTGGGGGGCAAGGTAGGGAGAGAGGAGAGGAGGAAATTCGGGGTAGAAAGGGATCTTCTTGTTATGCACAAAAGAATTGTCTCCTGAGTAGCTCTCCTCCCAGTACAGAGACATCTTTACAAATGGAAATTTACATTATGAATGTGAATTTCCTTTTCTAAAGGGGAAATTTATACCTTATTTTTAGGCAGCTGCTGGAGGTAAAGAGCTTTTCCTGCATCTGCTGGCTCTCATTTGCCTTTAGCTCAAAATAATCCATATGCCAAAGGGGCATATTTTAGGAGTGATGTATTCTGATGTCTCTTTCTATGGAAAGACTTGTCCATTTTGTGTCCTGTTGTTTCTCTACAGTACAGTATATGACTTGGGGCCTGGGCACTGAGTGTGGCCCAGGAATGCAGTGGTAACTTTTTTTCTACGAGGATTTTGCAATAGTTTTAAACTGTAGAGTTTGCCAGCATACAGAGATCACCCTCCCCAATCTCTTCTTTTAAACAGAGCAGTTAATCTACATCCTTGGAGCTCACAGTTGGTATTGCAGCTTGGCTCTGAAAGTGTAACCATCATGACCTGAGTTCTAGAGTCTTGCTACTCAAAGTGTGGTCTGTGGAACCAGCAACATTGGCATTCCCTGGAGCTCATTAGAAATGCAGAATTTCAGGCCCCACCTTGGACCTCCTGAGTCAGAATCTGCATTTTAATAAGATGCCCAGGTGATTCAGATTCATGTTAAAATTTAAGAAGCACTGTACAAGGGTCCCACATTTACTAACTGAGAGATCTTGGACAAATTACTTAACCACACAGACACTTCAACTACAAAGTGGGTTTTCTACTTTGTATGTACCTCGTAGGACTTCTGTGAAGAGAAAGAGTCAATACACACGAAGAGCTTAGAATCACAGCATTTAGTAAGACACTGACAGATATTAGCTTTTTTTTTTTTTTTTTTTTGCGGTACGCGGGCCTCTCACTGTTGTGGCCTCTCCCGTTGCGGAGCACAGGCTCCGGACGCGCAGGCTCAGCAGCCATGGCTCACGGGCCCAGCCGCTCCACGCATGTGGAATCTTCCCGGACCGGGGCACGAACCCGTGTCCCCTGCATCGGCAGGCGGACTCTCAACCACTGCGCCACCAGGGAAGTCCCAAATATTAGCTTTTGATAATATGACACCAGACCAAAGGGTAAGATAAGTCATTGGGATGTCAGACACCCATGTGAAGGGCCGGCTTGCAAACTGGTGCACTCTTGTGAGCCAAAGCTTGACAATCCAGTTTGGAGATTTATTTCAAGGAGTTTGTTAATGTTTGACTCTCTCACTTAGGAAAGATTCTTCTATTTGTGGTCACCTTCAAAGAGGGCTTGAAGACTAGAGCGGGAGCAGTTAAAAGACAGGGCCAGGGCTTCCCTGGTGGCACGGTGGTTGAGAATCTGCCTGCTAATGCAGGGGACACGGGTTCGAGCCCTGGTCTGGGAAGATCCCACATGCCACGGAGCAACTAAGCCCGTGAGCCACAACTACTGAGCCTGCGCGTCTGGAGCCTGTGCTCCGCAACAAGAGAAGCCGCGCCAGTGAGAGGCCCGCGCACCGCGATGAAGAGTGGCCCCCACTTGCCGCAACTAGAGAAAGCCCTCGCACAGACATGAAGACCCAACACAGCCAAAAATAAATAAATAAATATATTAAAAAAAAAAAAAAGACAGGGCCAGATCATGTGACCTTTTGGAGACTTGTTCTATATGTAAATATATAATCTTGTGCTTCTTTTCTTGATTGCTGTCTGTAAATTCCTCGTGGTGTCACCTGACTCTCTTCGCCTCTCTACCCTCTGTTTCCTCTCTCTTGCTTCTCCGTCTCCTCTATTGCTCCCTATTTGGCCTCCATCCACCTTAGCAGATAGTCCTTTATCCCACTGCGTCCTTCCTTGTGAACTGACTTAAAAGCCTTCCAACTGGGACAGGCCGGTGGCCACTGGCTGCAGCAACGGGTGAGGAGAAGCCAGACCAGACTTGGGCGGTAGTTCCTGTGTCCTTACACTTTTGCTTTCACCAAACTATTTTGCAGGTTGGCTCTGAGGGTAGACTCAAGCTGACCTTGAATCCTGATAAAGCCACATTTACCTCTGTAGTTGCGTGGAGTAGGGAAGGGTGAAGCCCTATAATCTTCAACAAACAGCTATTGAACTGCCTGTGATGTCTGCCTCTGAACTAGATCCGGGGAATATAGAGGTGAATGGCCCAGATCATGACTTCGAAGAGCTTGCTCCATGATCTGTGATGCTATGTGATGATCAAAAGACCTAGAACAGGTTATTTTAGGAAAAGTTTTATGCCATGAAATAGGATGTGAAAGCTGATAATTCCACCACTTCATCTGTTGGTATGTATCATTCTATTTTACTAAACTCATGTATGGTTACTCTATCACCTATTTGTCTATTTGCCTAGCTTCATACATTTTGTTACATAAATGGAATTATTACATATGTGTATCTTATTCTACACCCTGATTCTCTCACTTAACAATATATCACAGGCAGTTTTCAGGTTATTATTCATAGCAACACTCCATTCTTTTTAAGGGATACATGGTGTTGTTGAATAGAGGTACCAGAATTTAATTGATCATTCTCCTTGTATATATAATGGTATACATATGCAAGCATTAACGTAGAATAAGTTTCTAGATTGGATTTATTAGGTTCCTAGTTATGCATATGTTAAAGTTTAAGAGGCAATGCAAAAATGCCTCCCCCCAAAATTCTGTATCAATTTACATGCCTACTAACAGTATATAAAAGTTCTAGTCCCCTCCCCCCGCCCTCACTTAAGCCTTTGTTTATCAGTATGAAAAAAGGTGTTATATTTTAAATTTTTATTTCTTTGGTAGATTGAATATCTTCTCATGTATTCTTTTGCCATTTGTATTTTCTCTTTGAAGTCCCTGTACCTATCTCTCATCTTTTTTTCCTGTGTTTTTGTGGTCTTTTCTTAAGTTTGGACTAGGTCTTTGAATAGTATGGCTACTGACCTAATATGTTGTACATAATACAGTATCTTTGCTCAGTCTACCTTTTATTTTTTAATTTGATTTTTTTTCCTCATTTTTGTTGTTGCCAGGCAGAAGCCTTTTTAAAAATTATCATTATATATTCACATATGCACATTTTCCTTCATGGCTTCTGAATTTCATGTCTTGTTTGTGAAGGCTCCCTCTCCACCGCAAGATGATAAAACCTAACACAGAAACTTAAACTCCATATATATATATATATATATATGGAGAGAGAGAGAGAGAGAGAGAGAGAGAAAGAGATATGATTTGCTTTGGTTCAGGAGTAATATTTTATTAAAAAAAATACAACCACTGAATACCTTGAATTAACAGGCAATACATATTTGTAAAACTGTTAAATGATATCCTTTAAAAGGAGGTTTGTTTACCAAAACATTTACCCTAGATTGAGTTCTCCAGGCATTCAATAGCTCTGTGAGTATTCTCAGTCATATCATTTGATCTTTTTCAAGAAAGAAAACTACAAAAAAATTCTTTTAAAGTCTTATTGTACAAAGGGTATATAGATGGAGTCTTCCTGATTTTTTTTTTGATGTGAGTTGATCTTCTTGGTACAGGATTCCGAGTCTGGTCATCTCCCCGTACCACATCTAGGGCAGGGTTTTTCTAGAGGGTCTTTTGAAATATGTTGCTGGAATTCCAGGTGCTACATGTCCGGGGACGTGTAGAGGAGTTTAAGAGGTCTCTCAGGAAAGGTACCGTGAGAAAACAAGAGATGGCACCGTTTAGGGGAGTAAAAATTAGCGATGGATGGAATGGGCTCATTTTAGAAACCACATCCTGGACAAAACCACACTCTCAGCCCCTGCCTCTGAAGCCCTGGCCCTGCCCACACCTGCCGAAGCCAACTTCTTCCAGTGGCCTTAGCCTTTCCATGACGCGTCATCCAGCTTTGCTAACAAAAGTGCCTTTCTCAAGCAAACACCTTTAAAATATGTCATGGCCTTCCTCCGTGGATATTCTGAAAGGCTCAAAGAAACTAAATTGGAGGTCAGTTTCAGAAGGCCTAACACAGCCTGGTGCATGATTTCTCCATGGGGCCTCATGTGAGTGGGCGCGAAGCAAACTGCTGGTTTCCTTGAAGGTGGTCACTGGGTGGCCCAAAGCACCTGTAAACCTGACCCAAAAATGGCTTGGGGATCTAGCTGAGACTCACTCACTGATCTTAGCCATAGGTGGGCATCAAAGGCTTTGAGGATAAAGGGTTCAAGGCAGTTAGGGAATCACAGAGATTCCTCAATATCTTCAGGCTGATCTTCCTCCAATCCAAGCCTGCCTTCCCACTTCTGTTTAGGGGCAGCACAAAGCCTCTTTGGCCTAAAAATATCCCTGTTTCCTCTTTCCTTCTCATCTCTGTCCAGCTGGGTAGCCCTTCCCTTCTACTTGAAATTCTGCTCTCAAAGTGACCCCATGGGAGCCGGTGGGAGTGATAGAGGGAGAAAGGCCAAAAATGAAGATGAATCGGGAACAGACGAGGAACTTCTGCACATTATAGGAAGATGCAGGAGCCCCACTGAAAAATAGGCAAACAATATGGACAGGCAATTCACAGAGGGTATCAGTTTCCTACAGCTGTCATAACAAAATAACCCAAACTGGTGGCTTAGAATAACGGAAATTTATTGTCTCAAAGATGAGGAGGCTGGAAGTCTAAAATCAAGGTGTCAGCAGGGCCAGGATCTCTCGGATAGCCTAGTAGGATCCTTTCTGGACTCTTCCAGCTTCTGGTAGCCCCAGACATTCCTTGGCTTGTGGCAGTACAACTCCAGTCCTCATATGGTGTCCTTTTTATATTTCTTCACATAGTCTACCCTGTGTGCACATCTGTTTCCGTGTGCAAATTTCCTTTTTTCAGAAATGATGCCAGTCATATTGGATTAGAGCCCATTCTAATGACCTCATTTTAACTGGATTACATCTGCAAAGACCCTATTTCCAAATCAGTTCACATCCTGAGGCATTGGGGGTTAAGACCTCAACATGCCTTTTCACGGGGGACACATTTAAGCCATTACACAGAAGAAGAATTTCGAAAAGCTAATCAGTCTATGAAGAGATGAGTAAAATCATTAGCAATTAGAGAAATGCAAATCAAAGCAACACTTTTCTTGTATTAGACTTGCAAAAATTAGAAAGCTGCTTATGCCAAACGTTGGCTGGAATGTGAGGACAGAGAAACACTTGTGCTCTGCTGGTGGGAAGGAGTGCAAACTGGAGCTCCATTTCTGGAACAACCTGGCAGTACTTGGTTAAATTAAAAATGTCCCAGAAATTTGGCTTCTAGGAATATATCCTAGAGAGATTCTCACACAGCGCCATCGTGGGACAGGCCAGAGATGTTTATTGTAATCTTATTTTTGGTGGTGGGGAATTTTTTTTACATGTCTTTTTGTGTGCACGATAACATGTACATAACTGAAATGCACCGTTTTAACCATTTTTTAAAAGCAAATTTATTTATTTATTTTTGGCTGTGTTGGGTCCTTGTTGCTGCATGCGGGCTTTCTCTAATTGCGGCAAGTGGGGGGCTACTCTTTGTTGCGGTGCGCGGGCTTCTCATTGCGGTGGCTTCTCTTGTTGTGGAGCATGGGCTCTAAGTACATGGGCTTCAGTAGTTGTGGCTCGTGGGCTCTAGAACGCAGGCTCAGTAGTTGTGGCGCACGGGCTTAGTTGCTCCGTGGCATGTGGGATCTTCCCAGACCAGGGCTCGAAACTGTGTCCCCTGCATTGGCAGATAGATTCTTAACCACTGCGCCACCAGGGAAGCCCCGTTTTAACCATTTTTAAGTGTACAGTTCAGTGACATCAAGATCATTCACACTGTTGTACAGCTATCACCACCATCCACCTCCAGAACGTTTTCATCATCTCAAACTGAAATTCTGTACCCATTAAATAATAACTCTTCCTTCCCCGCTCTCTCCATTGCCTGGTAACCACTATTCTACTTTCTGTCTCTATGAGTTTGATTATTCTAGGTACCTCATATAAGTGGAATCACACATTATTTGTCCTTTTGTGTTTGGATTATTTCACTTAGAATAATGTCTTCAAGGTTCATCTACGTGGTAGTGTGGTTCAAAATTTCATTCCTTTTTTGGGGAGGTTTAATATTTCACTGTGGGCATATAACACACTTTTAAAAAATCCATATTCATCTGTTGATGGACACTTAGGTTGTTTCCACCTTTTGGTTATTGCAAATAATGCTGCTATGAACATTCGTGTTTAAGAATCTGCATCCTTGCTTTCACTTCTTCTGGGTCTATACCTAAGAGTGGAGTTGTTTGATTACATGGCAATCCTATGTTTAACTTTTTGCTGAACCACCACACTGTTTTCCTGTGCGGCTGCACCATTTTATGTCCCTATCAGCAATGCAGGGGGTTTCCAATTTCTCCACATCCTTACCAACACTTGTTATTTTCTGTTTTTTGTTTGTTTTGTTGTTGTTGTTGTTTTGGCCATGTGCGGCTTGTGGGATCTTAGTTCCCCGATCAGGGATTGAACCCGTGCCCCTTGCAGTGGAGGCCTAACCCCTGGACCGCCAGGGAATTCCGTTTGTTTTTTAACAGTAGCCATCCTAATGACCGTGCTGTGGTATCACATTGTGATTTTGGTTTGCATTTCTCTAATGAGTAACGATGTTGAGCATCTTTTCATGTGCCTTTGTATTTTCTTTTTTAATGAATTTTTTGTGTCTTTATTTTTTTCAAAATAAAAATCTCATATATATCATATAAATAGAGGTCTATCTATCTACCTCTTCATATATCCATACATACGACACAATAATACCATTTTGCTAGACACATTCAAATAAAAAGATACAGATTAAACAGTTTAGAATGGTTGCCTATGAGGGGAAATGAATGGGATTTGCAGATAAAGGGAATAAATAAAGCAACACAGGGCCATTGAGAGGACAAAGATGATAGTGTGCTATGAACTGAAGAGAATAATTAACTCAAACCTTTGCACATCAAATCAAAAAAAAAAAAAAAAAAAAAAAAAGGAAAGGCAGAGAAAACATGTTTTTAAGCCCACAGCACTTTCTGGTCCTGCCCTGTCCTCACCCTGCAGTGCTGGCTACCACCCAGAAGCTGGTCTATCTTCCTGAGCCCTCAGGCCTCCTCCCCTGAAACAAGGAAATCCAAACTGGGGAGTGGTGGAGGCGTGAGTCCTCTGGTGGATCAAAATTAGTCAGCAGGACCAAGCAGCCCCCTTGCTTTCTTCCCTCCCCTCAGCCAGGTGCTCTAGAGCCTTGCACCTCAGCCTCCTCTTCAGGGCAGTGCGGGAATTCCTCTTCTCTGGCGCCCCTTCTGGCTGTCACATTCTCTGACACTGAAATTCACCATGCACTCGTTTTTTTTTTCTTAATTAATTTTTATCGGAGTATAGTCGCTTTACAATGTTGTGTTCATTTCTGCTGTAGAGCGAAGTGAATCAGTTATACATATACGTATATCCATTCTCTTTTAGATTTCCTTCCCGTTTAGGTCACCACAGAGCACCGAGCAGAGCTCCCTGTGCTGTACGGTAGGTTCCCATTAGTTATCTGTTTTATACATCGTAGTGTACGTATGTCAGTCCCCATCTCCCAGTTCCTCATTCCTGTCCCTGGGCCAGCAGAACCCCTGGCCCTGCTGCAGTTTGTGCTGTGAGCTGCCGGTAGGCACCACCCTCATTTGCAGTCAGAAAGAGGGGACAGGTTGTTCTTGAACAGATGACCTCAGTTGGTCTAAAACCCAGGAAGGAAATTACAGGAAGTGAATTTATCTCAGTAAACTGCCACTTAGACAGCTTTGTGGTGTTCTCTGGCATTTCATCATTTCCAGCGCCAGTTGAGACCAGTTGGTGCAGAAAGAAGGGACTAATTAAAGGGTGTCGTCAATTTTTCAAGATCTCAGAGAAGGTTGAACGGAAGGTTGTAGGTTGTGGAGAGCAGAAGGGCTGGTTTGTTTTAACTCCATTTCAATACTTGGCTTCTTTTGCATAAACACCACGAGTGGCACTTGCCAGAAATCCACTTTGATACCATGTCTGTGGGAGCCTCAGCCCAAAGTGCTGACAGTTCTTCTAAGAGCCATTTCCCTCACCAGGCTGCCTGAGAGAAGACCAAGGGGAACACTTCCCGTTCTGCTCCACTTAGGAAATAAGGGACTGGACTTTTTTTTTTTTTTTTTGGCCGTGCAGCATGCGGGATCTTAGGTCCCGACCCGGGATTGAACCCATGTCCCTTGCAGTGGAAGCGCAGAATCCTAACCACTGGACCACCAGGGAATTCCCTGGACATCTTTTAATTAAACAACTTGGATTGTGTTTGGGGTGACGATTGCCCGTGGAGCCAGCGCTGAGCAGAGGGTGGGCAGAGTAACTGCTCCCCTCCTGGGGGCCCCGCAGGGTGGTGCGCTCCACCTCATGCCCTGCAGAGTTTACCTCTTTGAACCTGCAAACGACTTGGCTCCAGACTCACCTCAGTGAAAGTCATTTTGCACTGGAGGAAGTTCGGAGATTAGAGGCAGGACTTCTGGAAAATTACAGGTGATAAATGCCCCTCGGGAGCAGGAGGTCGCCCCTTCTACTTTCTTAGCATCAGCACTCAGGTCCAGAATAACCAACAAGCCACATTAACTGCAGGGGAAAATAAATAAATTCAGGAATTCGAACTCCATTTCCCAAGTTACTTCAGAGAGCCTGTTTTCAATATATAAATCAGCACTGGTTGGTTTTATTGCCATTTCAAAAATTACAAAAACAAAATGTAGGAAAGAAATGAAGAGATGTATCACTGGAAAGAAGAGCTATGACATGTGTATTGCTCTAAACTAATCTCAGTTCAACAGTCTTTACTGCTACTAGAAAACTTAACATGTACATATATACTAGTACATATAAGCAAGAATATAGCCATTTGTTTACAGTGAATCCTACCTATGCTGGCACAAGAGGAGTTGCGACCCAAGAACTGAATTGGCTGGAATTTGCACCTACTGGACCTCACAATTTTTAGGAAGTGCAAGAAATCATGCAGGCACAGTGGCCTTTGGAGAGACTTTCAACAGCTCCTCCCAAGTCAGTAAAGATGGCGCTTGCAACCTGGGTTGAGGTGCAAAGAACTGAGTAGGGCAGACTTCCAATCCACGTGCACATGCGTGTGCACACACACACACACCCTGCACATTGCTTGGCATGGCTGGCCTGGTGCTGGGTCCACCTCAGTAAAATCTCCCAGCGTTCTGCATGATTTTTCCATGAAAATAGCACTGGGTATCACCAGGAAAAGGCCCAAAGCTGCTTAGTGGAATCAAAGACTCCAGGGTCATATGCTCTTCAAAACAGAGGTGCTGGAGGCTGTAATGGTAACTCCCTGAAGAGAAGGGAGGAAAGTCTGTGGTTTAATAGTTTGGGAAGGGCTGCATCCTTTGTGTCCCTCTAAGAAATGTTCCTTAACGTTGAAGGAGAGCAGGATATGCCACCCCCTAAATGTGCCATTTCGGCATGTGGATTATTTTGAGCTGAAGTCCATCAAGACCCAGCAGGTTCAAGAAGAGCTGTTACCTCTCCCTTAACGACCTAAAAGAATGTAGATAAGGGGCCTGACCCAGAAATAACTTTTTATCTGAATGACCTATGAGTATGGCAGGGCAAGCCTCTATTATCAAAATCTGGTCTTCTTAACCTCCAGGAAGTTATCTTCCTCCCCTTTGAAGCCCCAGCCCTTGTCCCATCCTGTAGCTCAGGATTGCATATAAGCCTCCATTGCCCGGCTGCCTTTGGGTGTCATAATTTTATGAGGATCCCGTATGTACAAGATAAAAACTGGTTTTTCTCCTGTTAATGTGTCTTATGTCAATTGAATTATTAGACCAGCCAAAGAACCTAGAAGAAGAGAAGGAAAATCCCCCCGCACCCCGACAGCACAGGAACAGGTTTAACTTTGAGATGGTTTATAAGATAGTCTTCCAGGAAATAGCAGTTTGCAAAATGCTGTTGAGGGTCGGAGATGGGAGGATTTCCGTGGTCTGAGAAGGGGAAGGTAACCAATCCCTAAAATATGGCCAGGGGAGCCCCTGGAAAGAGCCCTGCTGACTCCTGCCATTTAGGTGGGGAAGCTGGACAGGAGAAAGCACGCTGCGCGGGCTTCCTAAGAGTTGGAATCAGGAGTGATGCCTTAGTAATGATCTTGAGAAATATGAATTGGCCATTTGAGACAAATAGGCGCCTGAAGGAGCCCTAACCACCACGTGTTGTTCAGCCCTGATGGGGGGCTTCCCACAGGTTTGAGTCAGGATGCTCTGTCAAGCCAAGGAGAGGCCACGTTTGAGCACTCATAGGGTGACCAACTCCGTTTCGTCCGGGACTCTCCCAGTTTTAGCACTGAAGGAGGACTCCCGTCCTACGACTCCCCTCTGTCCTGGGCAAACTTGCACCTTTAGTCACCTTTTCTCCTGGAAAAAGCAGAGTATTCAATTCAATCTGGTTTTGTGAAAGGCCGCCTTTATCTTGATAATTCCCTCTCTGCTTATTTTTGCTACCTCTTATCTGTTTCCTGGTAGTAAATCTCTTAGAAAGAAAATGGACTGTGGGCTTGCTCTGGGCTGGGTGGAGTGTGGTAGCTGGGTCACCGGGGCTCACTCTGAGCTGGCTCAGAAAAGAGGAAATCTCTAAGGCTAGAGTGGCTGATGGCAGCTTCGAGCGAGAAAGGAATGCAGGTTACATCCTGGGGCCAGTGAAAAGGCAGGACAGGGTGTTGTCAGAGCTAGTCTGAGCCCTAAGTGCCTGAAGGTGGGAGAGCCTTCCCTAGGGGTGCTCAGCTCAGCCCTCTTAGGTGGGCTCCAGCATTAGTGGGCCTCCTATACTTCCCCACGTCAGACCTTCTTCCTCACTATGCACTTGGGTGGATTAATCCCACACTTCGCCTGATGTCAAGAAGGGAACAAGAACCTGGGCCAAAACATTAAAATTTGTCTTGAGTCCTTTTCACGCCGCACTTCTTTTCCTTCTTTCCTTCCTTCCTCCCTTCTTTCTTTCTTCCTCTTTTCTTTCCTCCCTCCTTCCTTGCCTTCCATTATTTTTATTTTCCTTTCTTTTCAGGGCTCAATTTAAAAAAGCCCCATCACTTAAAGCCCAAGTGCCACTGCTGCCCCCATGTGTATCATGGATGGAAGAACTCAGTCCCGGGATAGTAGTCCACACACCTAGAGAGAACCAAAAGACCTTGGGACACACTAACAGAACTGTGGACAGAGCTGAAAGGCCATTGATTAAAGAGCATCAGCCAAGGACATACGTGTCAACTGGAGTGACATTTCAGATGGGGTAGCCCGACTGGTATTTGGGAAGTCATACAACTCTGGCTAACTGAGGATTCCCTAAGAGAGAACACCTTGATCGTGTTTATGTACAACGAGCTACTGCAGGTCTTTGTATTCAGCTCTGATACACACATAAGGGCAGGACTGTGTCTGCCTCATTCAACTTGTATTTTTAATGCTTAGAACAGCACCTGGCCCATAGTTACTGGAATATATATGGGAGTAAGAGTCATATCACAATTACATGCATATCATAATTGTATATGCACATATAACAGTATTTGTTACATTTTTACTACGTGCTAGGAATGTTCTAAGTATGTGTATTATTTTACGTACGCATCACAAGCACCTTACGAATTGTCCCCATTTTACAAACGAGGAAATGAAGGCACAAGATAGGCAACTTGCCTAAGTTAAGTGGCGGGGTCAGGATTTGAATCCAGGTTTCAGAGCACTCTTATGGACCCTTACATTTTACGTCTCCCATTTATGTGCATCTATATCTCACTGTAGTGTAAGAGCACCTGCTGTTAACACAATGAAATGCACTTTTAATCTAAAAAAACAATACATTAAGGGGTTATGTTTTGAGTTCTCAAAACTATTCCAGGGTTCCTTAATGTCCTTAACTACTAAATGTCTCCCATAAAATAGTGTGTACATATGTGGAAAAGGGAAATGTTTTGAAAAGCAGTAATGTCTATTCCTCTTCTGCCTTTTTGAGACCCAGGCTTTGACCTAGCTCTCCCCAAGCATCCATTTGCCTTGGGTCCAGGGAGAGGGAGTGTATGGACTGGGACATCTGTCACATTACAGTGTGAATGCTGGGAAATTGGAGATAGCATTGGGCCTCTGTTGCGTAAAAGAGAATTAAGAGAAGATTTTCCCAATTCATTCCACTTCCCACTCCTTTTTCCCCTTTAACATCGTAAGGCCAATTCTGGATAACCCAGTCCATATAGTTCTCCTGCTGAAGAGGGTGGACGTGATATGCTAGTGAAAACTGAGATTTATTGCCTGCCAGACAATGGAAGGTGGGGAAAGCTTGATTCTTCCAGCCCCAAGAGATTATAGCCTAAGAGGCCCAGAGAGGGGGGGAAGGAGCCCTAGAGAATGATGTGTGTGCCCGGATTTTTGCCTCATTTGGCTTTCGCTTAAGTAAGGAGAGAGAAAAGCCAAGAGCAGAAGAAGGGCTCTCTCAAACCAAGATGTTTATTAGGATCCTGAAAATATCTCTGGGTCAATTCTCAGACCTGCTCAGCTCAACCTGGGAGGCAGCTGTGCCAAAGGCACTAGATAGAGAGGGCACCCTGGGCTGACCTAACCCCAGTTGTCTGGGATCCCACATTGCAGGAGGCTGAGCTGAGAGCCATGGGACCATCCCCAGGCCCGCAGTGGTAGGGGAAAGGGACACCAGAGCTGAGGTTGGAATTGGTGGAGGTCTGCCAGAGCAGAGGACCACCAGGACAGCAGGCTGCCTGGAGGAGAGGAAAGGCCAGAGGCTCAGGGATCTATAGCAGTAAGAGTTGAATAGGTTTGGAGGGTGCTGGTGAACCAGCGTGAACCACCAGAGCAGTGCTCAAACCAGGAACGACCAGATCATAACTTACACTAGCTGAAGAATTCAGCCAAGAACGCTGGCAGGGCGGTCGCATGTTCCTCCCCGAAATGTCCAGGGATTGTCTGCAGGCGAGAAGTTGGGGAAAGTTGAAGCTATCTGAGAGCTGAGCCCCTTTATCCAGGAGTTACTGGACACATCCAAAAGCATTGTTGATATTGTCAGATTGAATTTCATTTTAAACAGGTTTGGAGATTTAGTTAAAAGTTTTTAAATCATAAAAATCATGGGAGGGAGGCCAGATTATTTATGAAAAAAATAAAAAATTATATTTTCTCTATGTGTAGGTTAAAGTTTGCAATCCTGATACAATATAGACACCCAGGCAAAGCTATGGTAGGGGAGGAAGTATTTTCCTCCACCTTTCAAAGCTACTTTTGGCTGCTCTGATAACATGAAACAGATTAAAAGGAGAAAAACCAAATTTAATTTTGTATGTATCACACATACATAAGAGGTTCAAAGATAAAGGTAAGATAAGGTCTACATGCCATCCTGAGGTAAGGAATGGGTTGGGGGTCTGGAACTTTCAGGGACAGGATGGTAATTTATAGAATGATAAGAAGAACAGATGTGGGCTTCCCTGGTGGTGCAGTGGTTAAGAATCCGCCTGCCAATGCAGGGGACACAGATTCGAGCCCTGGTCCGGGAAGATCCCACATGCCGTGGAGCAACTAAGCCCATGCGCCACAACTACTGAGCCCGTATGCCACAACTACTGAAGCCTGCACACCTAGAGCCCGTGCTCTGCAACAAGAGAAGCCACCGCAATGAGAAGCCTGCGCACCGCAAGGAAGAGTAGCCCCCGCTCGCTGCAACTAGAGAAAGCCTGTGCACAGCAACGAAGACCCAATGCAGCCAAAAATAAATAAGTTAAAACAAAACAAAAAAAAAGAAGAGCAGATGTTGGGTAATTAGATGTTTGCCCTGCCATACAGATGGGCCACTCATTTACAATTATCTCTGGTAATAACTCTTATTGTGGGAAAGACCCCTAATTTATAACCTTCTAGATAGTTGAGGGAGGGGCAAATTTTCTTTTGAACTCAATTTTGAACTCAAATTTTCTTTTCAACTGCCTTTAGCTCAAAATAATCCTCATGTCAACTAAAACTAACACAACATTGTAAATCAACTATACTTCAATAAAATTAAAAAAAATAATAAAATTTTAGAAAATAATCCTAATGCAAAAGTGACACATTTGGGGGAGGTTTGTTCTGAACCCCTTTAACATCAAGAATCATATATTGGTTCTTCTGTTTTCACTCTGAGCTATGTCTTTATTGTCTCAATTATTTGCTTTGCTAGTGTCCACCACTCCCTGAAAGCAGTAGCTCTCTACACTAAAGAGAGAAGCTCTGGTAAGGGATCATTGGACTGACAGAAGAAACAGCCAATTGGGGAACTTCCCTGGTGGTCCAGTGGTTAAAACTCTGCCTTTCCAATGCAGGGGACGTGGGTTCGATCTCTGGTCGGGGAAATAAGATCCCACATGCGGTGGGGCGCAACCAAAAAAAATTTAAAAAAGAAAATTAAAAAAAAAAAGAATTGGCCAATTAGTGACAGTACTGTTTGGCATAAAGATTATTTTGAGCTAAAGACAACTGAGAACTAGTAGCAAAAGCTCTTTATAGCCCCCTATTAACTGGCTAAAAATAAACTTTTATTTTATTTAGCCTAAGATGGTATATAGTAAGCCCCAATCATCTGGTTGCTTCCTTGAGTCTCATTTCTTTGTGAAGCTCCTGTGGATACATACATACTTAATTTTTTTTCTTTTGTTAATCCATCTTTTATTAATACTATTTGTGGCCCCAGCCAATGAAAAAGGTTTTTCCTCCCTACACCCCTATTTCCCAGTCCCCGGCAACCACTAATCGACTTTCTGTCTCTATGATTTGCCTTTTCTGGTCTTTTCATGTAAATGGAATCATACAGTGTGTGGCCTTTTGCATCTGGTTTCTTTCACTTTGCATAATGTTTTCAAGATTCATGCATGTTGTAGCATATATCAGTGTTTCATACCTTTTTATAGCTGTGTGATATTCCATTGCATGGATATACCATATTTTGTTTATCCATCTATCAATCAGTGGACATTTGTGTTGTTTTCCATTCTTGGCTATTATGAATAATGCTGCTGTGAACATTCATGTACAAGTTTTTGTGTGGACATGTTTTTAATTCTGTTGAGTATATACTTAGAAGTGGAAAATGCTAGGTCATTTGGATACTCTCTGTTTAACTTTTTAGGACCCACCAAACTGTTTTCCAAGTGGCTATTCAATTTTACTTTTCCACTAGCAGTATTTGAGGTTTTCTGATTTCTCCACATCCTTGTCAATACTTGTTATTGTCCTCCTTTTGGATTATAGCCACCTAGTAGATATTGTGTCAAATATCTTAGTGAAGATTTCTGATAACTAACCTTTTGGGTAGTTTGTATACATTTCTGTAAGTTTCTTACATTCTTCTTGGCATTTCTTCATGATTCTTTTTTTTTTTTTGCTTTTAGTTTTGTAGTTTACTACTGTTATACCCTTCATGACTCTAAGATAAACACTTCTATTTAGACTTTTTAAGCAAGTGACTAATCATATGACTCTATATATGGAATAATTTTAATTGCTTTATATATGGAGCTATTTATCTTTAAAAGCCTGAAAATAAAGTTACTGCAGGGTCCTAGTGAATCCCTCTCTGGTGGAATGGGGTAACTTCTGTGTCCTGTCACACTCAATATGACAGATGTGTGACCAAACCTCACTCTGTTAATAACTTTGCTTTTTAATTGAACTTTTACCCGTCACGGACTGAGGGACAGGTTATATAGCTGGTTCTGAGTTAATTACAACTGCCATTATTTTTTATTTGCATTTCCTGAGCAAGCAGTAAAACAGCAAGTTAAGTCACATTTGCAATGGGACCATGACTCAATCAGTGTTTTTGAATAATAAGCAATAGTAATTAAGGTCAAGGCAATCACTACAGCAGCATCATGTGGCAGGCTGGCTTCAGCAAAGGCTATTTTGCAACACGTCTCCAAGGAGGGGGTGAAGGGAGACAGAATAAACCGGGAAGAGGTTGTCTACTTCATGCCTCTTGCAGGCTGGGAATGGAAATTCTTGAGAATATCTTAAGCAATATTTCAACATCAGTTTATCCATTTTCATTTTGGAAACTCAAAATTCAACATAAAACATGTAGATCCTACAAGGTAGTATTTTCAGTCCTGTTAACAATGGCTATGAAAAGCCAGGCCCCTGAGACTGAAAAACATATGCAAACATAAACATGTACCTGGATAACAGGGTGCACAGGGGGAACTTGATAACTCTTTCAAATTGGCTTTGCAAACCCAAGCCTATAAAATCCCTTTTATAGCATGGTCATGTGACTTGGGTGTGGTCCCTCCAAGAGGGGTTCTGGGTGAGGCATCTGGTTCTCATTTTATTTATTTATTTATTTGAAATTTGAAATTTATTTTTGGCTACCTTGGGTCTTCATTGCTGTGTGCGGGCTTTCTCTAGTGGCGGTGAGGCAGGGGCTACTCTTCGTTGCGGTGCGAGGGCTTCTCATTGCTGTGGCTTCTCTTGTTGCGGGGCACGGGCTCTAGGTGCGCGGGCTTCAGTAGCTCTGTGGCATGTGGGATCTTCCCGGACCAGGGATCACACCTGCGTCCCCTGCATTGGCAGACGGATTCTTAACCACTGCGCCACCAGGGAAGTCCCTGGTTCTCATTTTAGATTTTAGTTGCTTATATCACCACCTTTCTAGAGCTGCAGGTTCTTAGATTATATAGGCCCTTGCCACCAGCCTGATATTTTATACTGGTGATAGAAAATTTCTTTAAGAAATAAAGAAAAATTTAATCCAAAGAATGAAAAGTTATGAATGTTAGGAAGAAATGGGATATAACAAACGAGGCCCAGGTTAATGCACTGAGTGCTGTTAAAATGTTCAGAACACCATCCCTGAAAGTGAGGTTCCTGGAAGAGAGGGACTAGGTTTGGAGATGGATTGGTTGTGTCTGGGAGTCACCCCCTTTCTCCTGTACCTCTGCCTCCTCAAGGTTCTCATCACCCAGAAGCCCAGTCCTTACCCAAACTCAGGGCAATACAGTTGTTTGCCTAAGCATGCTTCTCTGCTCCATTTGTAGATACTTTTTCCTTAGTTTGCAATGATTCTATTTGGGATCATGAAGCCAGTGAAAAAAAGGCTTTGCGTCTTCTCAAAATGCATGTGTTAAAATTCTAACCTCCAAAGATGTCGGCACTAGGAGGTGGGGACTTTTGGGAGGTGCTTAAGACATGAGGGTGGAGCCCTCATGTATGGGATTAATGCCCTTTTAAAAGAGCCTCCAGCGAGATCCCTAGCCACTTTCACCAGGTAAGGACACAGAGAGAAGGCACTGGCTATGAACCAGGAAGAGTGCTATTACCAGAGCATGACCATGCTGGCACCTTGATCACGGACTTTCCAGCCAAGTCGGCATTTGTTACCATCTCTAACTATCTCGCTTCAATATCCATACATCAAATCCCACTTCATCAGATCTTCCTTGACCTCTCTCTTAATTCCTATAGCATACATCTGTATTAAGCATTGGGCAGTCTTAGGACATTTGGGCTTCTAAAACAAAATACCATAGACTGGGCAGCTTAAACAAAGGAAATTTATTATTTCACAGTTCTGAAGGCTACAATTCTAAGATCAAAGTGTCATCAGGGTTGGTTTCTGGTGAGACTTCTCTTCCTGTCTTGCAGATGGCCACTTTCTCACTGTGCTCACATGGCCTTTCCTCTGTGTTTGCACGTGGGGTGGGGGAAGAAGAGAGATCTCTGGTGTCTCTTCTTATAGGGACACCAGTCCTATAGGATTAGGGTTCCACCTCTACAACCACCTATTAACTTAATTACCTCCCCAAAGTCCCTGTCTCCAAATATAGTCATATTGGGGACTTGGGCTTTAATGTGTAAATTTAGGGGGAAACAATTCTGTCAATAACAACAAATAGCTCAATTCTTAGGGTCAACCAGCTCTGATCATCTCAGAACCAACATTTGCTTGTTCTAATTTTTCTAATTCTTTCTAGTTGGTCTTAAGAAGGCCAGATGTGGATCTTACTTTGGTGGTCCTTTGTGTTTTCTGGGAATACAAAATGGTGGGAGAATTTCTCTACCATCCCTGCTTTCAGGAAACACAGGGCTTAGAGTTCAACATCAGCACTAAAGAAAAGGCCTCTAAATTATTTTGATTTGTCGTCCTTATCATAATTTTTTTGAGCACACACCCCTGACATTTATTTATTCATTCATTTATAAATTAAATACACATACTGTAGTTCTGCTGTATTATATTGTAAAACATTCATAAAATGTTAAAAAATACATTAAAAAATAAAATAATTTTAAGTTAAAAATAAAGAAAAATAACTTGAAGCAAATTTGAATAATTGCTTCCTACACTTTACTTTGGAGACAACTGTCCTGCGTCAGGATGTAATAGGGAAAAAAAGCAATGAATTTGGAACCACTAATTTTAGATCCTGGCTCTTCAGTTGCCATTTGTATCTTCTCTTCTGAGTCTCTGAGTTTCAGCAAAATAAAAGACCCAGGAACCCTCAGGTAGCTCCAATAGGCTAAGATTCCTGACAGAGCTTCCGGTGTGTTTTGGTGCCAAATACATTTTGATTACTATACAAATAATACTGTGCCTTCCAAATGAAGGAGGACAGGCAGAGGAAAAAGAAGAGTTGGGGAATTACATACTATAGGAAATGGCCAGGGCTTTGATTTTTATCTTTAAAGAGCCTTACTTAGCATTCAAAGTAAAATCTTGCCCTTTAGTTACGAAAATTTCATAGTAGCTCCTTGTTGTTGCTGACCTTAAGGGCTGTTAGAAAAGGAGAGTTAATTTTATTTACTTGCAAATGAATCCAGGCTCCAGTGGATTGAGGATGCAAACCCAACTTGCGGTCCAGTCACTTAGAAGTGAATTAAAACACCATCTCTGGGGTAATAGGGTTTCACCTCAGGGGAGCCCTGAGAAAGAAAGGAAAAAAGCCTGGACCTCCGGGAGTGAAGTCTATTGTTATGCTAATATACCCTGAGCCGGAGTGAGCATTTGGTTCTCAGCTATAGCTTCCTTTCTAGCAAGTTTTGGATGCTTATGGCTGGATCACAGGGAAGGACCCAAGTAGATTCTTACTGTGGACTCTTAAAGAATCATTATTTTTTTAAAAAAGGTAAAATCACAACTCTCATACTGATATATGAACACATGCTAAAGATTTTATTTAACTCAAACTGGTGAGGTGTTAAAACCAGTTCAATGGAAAGTAGAAAAAGAACCATCCTATGAATATGGGAATGTTGAAATTAATATGCAAAAGCACCCCCAACCGACCTTTTACTTTAGGAAAGTGAAGTCCATGAAACCACTGGGGATAGGACAAAATTTGCATGTCTATCGCCAAGAATTATTTTGCACCGCGATCAGTCATGTACAATTCACAAAGCTGCAAAATAACCCTCATGACACCGTATAACTCAGAGAGGAGTCCTCTAGAATCTAGACATTGTGTAGTTTTCCACGGAAGCACAACTGTGTCCCCATTGCTTAACTCTGGGGGTCAATGTGAATGGTGCCCTACTGGAGTTGTGCATCACGGTGAGGGGGAAGGGGAGGGGGGATACTGGGCCCATTTCATGCTCCCAGGCCCTGTTTTCCCCTCAAGTCCTATCCTTCTTGTCACCTTCAACGCCTAAGCAGAGGGACTTCCCCCAAATTCCTGACCTGTGTAATATTTTACTTCTCTTAGTTCCCTCTACCTCTGTGATACCTGGAGAGAGACAAAAGAAAGATAATGATGTCTATCATGCTTTTTCTTTTTCTGTGGATGACCTCTTCCTCTTTCTGAGCCCTATGAGGAGAGTATGGTGCGAGTTTTGGATTGGGCAACCAGCTGTCATGTGCCTACAGAATTCCAGGGGGTTAGCTAGAAACCATCTCCAAATCCTGTGCTTTTTTACTACCCTGTCCAGCTGAAATGGAGAGGTGGGGTAAAGAGGGTACCCAGTGGAGAGAACAGCAGAAGAAAAGTTCAAGGACCAAAATGAGGGGCATCTGGGGAAGTGTTCCTCCTCTAGGTAAAGCTGAGGATGTTTGAAGTTATGTCAGCCAAGCTACTATGTAAACTTGGGAAAAACAATAGGCCACAAAATCAGCGCTCTCTAAACCCCTCCAGGCCTTCATAATTTGTATCCATGAAGTTTGATTTTCCCAGTCAAGTTAAATTTCAAAACAAAACAACAGAAAACAAAGAGGAAAAGCTCTTCCTTGGCAGAAGAACATGGGTGGGCGGTGAGTTTGTCACCATATTGGTCAAATGGCCAGGCCCAGAACTGAGGTAGTGCTGTTAGGTGTTCTAGCCGAAACCCAGAAGAGATGTATTCAGCAGGCTGCATCCAACAGCATTCACATTCAGAGCCTCGTTGAAAGGATTAAGTCTTACAGTGATCAGTTTAGGGAGTATTTTATTTAAGCTGTCTCAAGTAGGACCTGTTTTTCTAGTTGTTTCACTAGGTTTAGTCTTCATTAATTGAACTCCTGTTGTGTTATGATGGACTCGGCACAGTGCCATGGACTGGGGTTGGGCATCGCGGAACTACTCCACAAATATCAATAAAATTGCACACTTGCACTTTAGCAGCTTAAGAGTAATAGGAAAATCTTTTTTTTTTTCTTTTAAATGTGGAGGCTCCAAGAGGGTCTCTTAAAGCCTAGACTCCAGAACTCATACAGTATCAGCTCCATCACATTTAGTTGATCAAGAAATAATTACAAATAAGGATTTCCCTGGCAGTACAGTGGTTAAGACTCTGTGCTTCCACTGTAGGGGGCACAGGTTTGATCCCTGGTCAGGGAACTAAGATCCCACAGCCCATGCGGGGCAGCCAAAGAAAAAAAAAACCAAAAAAAACAAGAAAGAAAGAAAAAACACAAATAATTCTGCTGGATAGGAGGATCAGCAATGCTACGTTGCAAAGTGCGGAGCATACTGGGCTGGAAGGAATTCATGGCCATTAAATAATTTACCACACATTAGCACCAGGCATAATGATTAGCATATGTGGGGGTGGAATTCTGTTGTGACAGGATTGGCTCTCGTAGTTGCCAACATTTTGACATCATGTCTCTGATAACCTGAAGTCCTTTGCCCAGCCCAGCCCAGCCAACTGGTCAGCCTAATGCATTGTCATTTGAGAAAATGCTCTAGCCTGAATCTGGACTTGCTGGAGATTAGAGCTGGCTCCAGCTCTCCTGACATGGGTGGCACTTTCTATATCTCACACTGCTGATTTGAATTCAGACGCTCGATCTCCTTAGGGCTCATTAGGATTGGCTGTCTCGGGCTTCCCTGGTGGCTCAGTGGTTAAGAATCCGTCTGGCAATGCAGGGAACACAGGTTCGAGCCCTGGTTTGGGAAGATCCCACATGCCGCAGAGCAACTAAGCCCGCGCGTCACAACTACTGAGCCTGTGCTCTAAGAGAGCCCATGAGCCACAACTACTGAATCCCGTTCGCCTAGAACCCATGCTCCACAACAAGAGAAACCACCACAGTGAGACGCCTGCGCACCGCAAGGAAGAGTAGCCCCCGCTTGCCGCAGCTAGAGAAAGCCCACAGGTAGCAAAGACCCAAAACAGCCATAAATAAATAAATTTATTGAAAAAATAAAAAAAGAGGGCTTCGCTGGTGGCGCAGTGGTTGAGAGTCCGCCTGCCGATGCAGGGGACACGGGTTCGTGCCCCGGTCCGGGAGGATCCCACATGCCGCGGAGTGGCTGGGCCCGTGAGCCATGGCCGCTGAGCCTGCGCGTCCGGAGCCTGTGCTCCGCAACGGGAGAGGCCACAACAGTGAGAGGCCCGCGTACCGCCAAAAAAAAAAAAAAAAAAAAAAAAAAAGAATTGGTTGTCTCTAGGCGTTACCCGTTCAGCATTTTGTCTGTGTTCAAAATTTCAGCTTAAGAGGAGCTCTCCAAATTGCACAGACTTGCTGGGGTTTCTTCTTTCAACAGCCTTCTCTCACTGGTTTTGTGTTTTGCTAAGGAGAAGGAAGCTTGATTCCCCTCCTTTCATGTAATAAAGCATAGGATTTTCCCTATGGGTCTTAGAGCAACAGAAGCAAAATTGTTATGAAAACAAATATTTGAGGATTCATGTAAGAGTTTTTTGAGCTAAAACTATTCGGAGAAAAGAGATTCCAATCAACACAAATTGATTTTCTAGGGAAAAATTGTTTATATTTTTCTCCTCCTTTTTTGTGTTTTGACTATAGATTTAACTCGCGCCAAATGGGGTAGGACACGTTTTGATTCTGTCTAATGCAAGTCTTGTTGGGAACAGAAAATAAAGTTGGGTACTAAAAGGGTGTCAATACCCTAATGGATGAGAAATGAATAAGTTCTTCTGGTGCAGGTACCATGTCTTATTCATCTTTATGCCTGCTGAGATGACAAGCCCAGTCACTTGTACATGGTAAATGATTGATAAAGGTTTACTGAGTTGAATTATTACAGACAGGTGGATCTTGGGATTTGATGTGTGCTCTTAATCTTTTGAGATGATTGTCAAGGACAACCATGAGTCTTTTGGGGGAATGTGTATTCATTCTTATTTTTAGCTGTATTCCTGAAGGTTTGCACATGGTTATTTATTCAACATGGGATAAAATCCAAGGACATAGTTCATTTATCTTCTGCTTTATTTAAATTAGACTTAAGGAAAGCTTACTCAGCTTACTCCATTACTGATAAATAACTAACCTACTCAGAAAAGGGACTTAGGTACTGGGCAGGGAAGGGCTAATTCAAACCAGGTAGACAGACTTCTTTTTGGCTGTGCAGCATGTGGGATCTTAGTTCCCAACCAGGGATTGAACCTGCACCCCTGCATTGGAAGCACACAGTCTTAACGACTGGACCGCCAGGGAGGTCCCAAACCAGGTAGACTTCTAATATCTTAGTGGGTACCAAGTACTGCAAGCACTTTACATTAGCAATTATGGAGTAAGTTTTAAATATATCTCTGTCTTGAAGGAGTGAGCTGGCCAGATCAGTGATTGGTTGTTTCTGTAACTCTTATAAGAATTAACTTTTCCCCATTCAACTTATGGCCAGCAAACCACACTGCTTCCTATAAAACTGGAAACAGTGCTAGTGAGGGTCATCCTTGAGTAAATATGTAGCAACATGAAGTGGATGAGGCAGACTGGAAGCTAGTGGTCACTTCTCCACTCGAGATTTATTTTCATTGTTTTTAGGTGAGAAAATAGATGTGAAGATTTCTCAGACAAATCTGGTTTCTTGCTCCCTTTGGTGTGCTCGGAAGTGCAGCAGTAGTTGCTTGATAGATCATGAGCTGACATTATATTTCCAGGATGGAGTGCTGGCCTTTATGGGAGCCTCAGAGAAAAGGAGGCTGAGATTGAATAAGGCTGCAAAAGAACTCACTGCTGAGACTCTTACCTTTGCATATAAATTTTAGGACCTTTAATAACATGAAATGGTCTGTGTACATTAAAATTTCACATGAGACATTTGCTAGCTGTTAGACCCCCAGGTGAGTAAGGATAAAGAGATGAAAAACACAAGTTAATGTATTTCTTTACAGTTTATGAGTTGATGTGAGGCATAGAAGATGCTGCAATTTGCTTTAAAGATCATTCTTTGTGACTCTATCCCCTGCTTTGACTTTATGCGTACAAATGCATGTACAGTTTTCAAAAATGAATCCCATGTTTATAGCTCTGTTTATTTAGGTTTCTTTTTTCCAAGACCCCTTCCATTTAGAGGAAAATGGACAAGGCACAGAGAACCTTGCTGTGGAGGCACAGGTGGGAGAGTCAGGGTTCCTGTGGAAGGGAGTGGGGGGAGAGAGGAAAGATCCTGAAATAAAGAGGGCAAGGAGAAAGTGGGGGTGGGCTGCAAAGAGATGGGAGAGCATGATCAGGTGTGAGGTCAAGTTCAAGGTATGAGGCCAGGCTACCTGGGTTTTCGTATATCCCAATCACTTTTTTTTTTTTTTGTGGTACGCGGGCCTCTCACTGTTGTGGCCTCTCCCGTTGCGAAGCACAGGCTCCGGACGTGCAGGCTCAGCAGCCATGGCTCACGGGCCCAGCCGCTCCGCGGCATGTGGGATCTTCCTGGACCGAGGCATGAACCCGTGTCCCTGCATCAGCGGGCGGATTCTCAACCACTGCACCACCAGGGAAGCCCTCCCAATCACTCTTGATCCTGGGTGCAGCAAGAGGACATTCTTTCTGAAGCTTTCCCTCTAGAATTTTTGGGCAAATGCAGATCTCCATCATATTTGTCTCTGCACCTGGAATCTGTCCTCTGAATCTACCTGTGGGCAAGGCAGGTTGCTTGGACAAGTCTGGAATAATCCATGACCAAGGTCAATCTATGTATTTCCGTCAGGGCAACAGATTTATTTCATTTGTTCTGGTAGATGAGAGAAGAAGGAAAAAAATCCCATTTTAATGCAGATGCATATGTAAAAAGTTGTACTTGAAGCAGGAAGTGATTCCCAAGAACAGCAAAGCCCAGTTAGACCTTTGCGCATTTCTTTTTTATTTTCTAACAATCCTGAGGGTTCTTTTAAAGAGGAGAAGGTAATTACTTAACTAATTCAGAATGATCAGAGAAAGTAATTCTAGTAATAATAATAATATCTAACATCTAATCAGTGCTAATATGGGCCAGGCACTGATCTAAGATGTTAAGTCTTGACTCCTCTACACAGACCTATAACATCAGGAGGTATAAATAGAGACCAAAAAGGCAGGTAACTGGGCACTTCTGTTTTCTGCTTCCTTTTTTTTTTTTAATTTTTTTTGGAGAATCTTTTCCAAAAATCTGAAAACATACAGTTCCCTTGGGAGAGGTCCTGGCAAGGTCTAAATGGCACTCCTTTTTATGAACATTATAAAACACAGCACTTACTATATTAACTGATGTAGTGAACCTGCCAGATCTGCACTAATGTGTCAGAACATTTACCAGCAACCCCTTAATTACTAATAACAATGCCTCCGGGTCTGTAAGCATCCTGAAGGCCGCTTGCTCTCTCTTTCTTGTCCTTGTTTTGTTATCTTCATTCTCTACTAAGTGAGACAGAGATTTTCTTTTTTCTTGCATTTGGAAGGGATGAAGTTTGGGTGGGGTGGAACCCAAAAGAGACAAGAAAAAGAAGGAGAAGGAGAGGACTCCACCAGGGTGGGAGCACTGGAAATTGTGGGCATTTAACCTAAACAGGCGGCGTCAAGTTGTCATATATGAGGAGAGCCTGAGCTGCATTTGGGATGACTTTGGGGGCCTTTAAATATGAGGCTGATTTGTGTATTAGTTTCCTATTGCTGCTGTAAGAAATTACTATAATCTCAGTGGCTTAAAACAGCACAGTCTTATTCTTTTTACAGTTCTGGAGAACGGAGGTCTGAAATGAGTCCTATGGGACTAAAATCAAGGTGCTGGCAGGGCTGGTTACTTCTAGAGACTCCAGGGAAGAATTCGTTCCTTGCCTCTTCTTTGACTTACACATCTAATCATCTCTCCTCATATACTCTATAGAAATGTGAGGGTTAAATTGTTCTACTGTTTAGAAGTGTGTACCCTCAGTTACATAGTTCTCACGTACAAACCTTAATCACAGAATTACTAATCTTAGGAAAATCTTCCCCACTTTCTTTGGGAATACTACAGCTGTGAGTCACCAGAAAGATGGCCAGGAAAGAGGAGGTGGCTCGGTCCCTGGGCTCAACATTCACTGGCACATCGGTTATCTCTGCCCAGCAGATGAGCCAAGGCATCCTTCAGACAGGAAACAGGATGTTGGTGGGTGGCCCCGAGGAGGGCACAGACTCTGAAGCAGGAAAATGAGAGAACAGTGTGGAAGCAATCCTGGTAAGGGAGTTCCTGTGATCAGGGCCACAGCAGCACCAAGAGGTAAAGACTAGTTGCTTCATGCTGCCACCCTATCCCACTACTGTTAGCAGCCACATTCTAACCTGCAGGCTATACTTACTGCCTCTTGTACTGTACTGTTTAGCTCTCAAATCTGGCTTCCATCACCACCAGTTTACTGAGATGTTCACTCATCAGCTTTCACACATGGTCCCAGCTTCCTTAAAAGCATGTATTGCCAATCGCTTGCTCCTTTGAGATTAATTGTTACGGGCTGAATGTTGTGTCCCCAAATGATATGTGAAGTCCTAACCTCCAGTACCTATGAATGTGCCCTTATATAGAAATAGGGTCTTTGCAGATGTAATCAAGTTAAGGTAAGATCATTAGGTTGGACCCTAATCCAATATGACTAATGTCCTTACAAGAAAAGAAACAGAGACACAGAGGGAGAAGATAGCTATGTGACGATGGAGGTAAGATAAGACTAATGCAGCTGCAAGCCAAGGAACACCAGGGATTGATGACAACCACCAGAAGCAACAAGAGGCAAGGAAGGAGTCTTTCCTACAGGTTTGAGAGGCACATAACCCTGCCGACACCATGACTTTGGACGTCTAGTCCCCAGAACTGTGAAACAATCAATTTCTGTTGTTTCAAGCCATTCTGTTTATGATGTTTTGTTATGGCAGCCCTAGGAAATTAATACTCTAACCTTGAAAATATTATAACTTTACAGGGTCCTGGTTGTCTATCCGTCTCTGACAGTTTCTCCTGGGTCCCGGCTGTCTATCCGTCTCTGACAGTTTCTCCTGGGTCCCGGCTGTCTATCCGTCTCTTGACAGTTTCTCCTGGGTCCCGGCTGTCTGTCCGTCTCTGACAGTTTCTCCTGGGTCCCGGCTGTCTGTCCGTCTCTGACAGTTTCTCCTGGGTCCCGGCTGTCTGTCCGTCTCTGACAGTTTCTCCTGGGTCCCGGCTGTCTGTCCGTCTCTGACAGTTTCTCCTGGGTCCTGGTTGTCTGTCCGTCTCTGACAGTTTCTCCTGGGTCCTGGTTGTCTGTCCGTCTCTGACAGTTTCTCCTGGGTCCTGGTTGTCTATCTGTCTCTGACAGTTTCTCCTGGGTCCTGGTTGTCTATCCCTCTCTGACCATTTCTCCTGGGTCCTTTTCTGGCTCCTCTCCCTCCTCCTGGCCCCTAATGCTAAGTGTTGACCAGAATTCTGTACTCAGAGTTTCGGACCTCTATTTACATATTTGGTACTCTCACTCATTTCTAAGCTTCAGCCCCCACTTCAACACAAATGGAATGAATTTCAAAATTTAACTTCTCCTGAGCACGTCTAACATTTGTACTTTCTGCAGAATATATTCAGCCTGGCTGTCTTACCACTGTCTTGAATTCATTATGTCTAAAACTAAGCTAATTTTCCATGAGATCTACCCCAGTCCTGGCCCCTTCTCATTCCCCTGACTTCCTCATCTGCCCATAGCTCAGTGGTCCTCCTGGTCTAGTCATCCATATCTGAAATCTTAGAGCCTCGTTTTGAGTCTTTCTTCTCCTCATCCGTAACCAATTGCCAAGTCCTACTGCTTTTTACCTCTTGTCTCACATTCCTTCTAACTTCTGTCACCAGTCTGGTCATTCATCTGGACCACAGGCCCAATTTCCTTCGCCGTCTTATCACTCACTACTCTTGCTTGTACACCTGTTGAACTGGGCTTCAGCAAATGCTACAACCTTGTTTTCAGAGCCCTGAGAGGGTAGGAGAATTTCCAGTCTCTTGCTCAGGGAGCCACTTGTCTCCAAAAACCAGGGACAAGATAGAGGTGGCAGCCTGCTAAACATCAAAGAACACGAGGGCACAGGGGGAGAGAACGAAAGCCAAGGATGGGAGAGCACAGCTGGCTCTAGTCACTGACCATTTCTAACTAGGTCTGTGCCTTTGGATTTGGCCTGATCCATGGACTCTGACCTTCATTTCATCCTTTGCTTCCATGGTATCCGTACTATCCCCCTCCCGTACCTGCATCTGCCATCCTGAGCACTGGGAAAAAAATCCTGCCAACAAAAAGACCCCTCTATACCAATATAGAAGACAGAGAACATGATTTATTCTTGAGTATGCATATCAGATTACAGACAGGCAGGGAATCTGCGAGAGATGACTAAGTCTGCACAGAACTTCACATGAATTTATACAGTAAAGTAGAAGAAAGAACAAGTAACACTTCTCTTATCTCCTCCAAAGACAAATGAATGGACCTTGTGTCAGTCTCCGGAACTCCTCAGGAGAGACTCCTGAGCTCATTTCAGAGGTCTGTGTTTGCAGTTCCAAGCGTCAGAGGGCCCAAGACTGTTGCACTGTAAAATCAGAAAGTCAGGCCGATTATTGGAGCTATTATTTTGTCAAGGAAACATCCTAAAAAGAAGGCTGGGGAGGCAGCTGCTTACTTCCCTTTTACTAAACAAAGAAATTTTTATCATCTTACCCTTGTAGCAATGAATTCTTGTGTAGTGGATACTGTGTATTCCACAGACTTGGGAGCTGCATCATCTTCTGTCAGCACGTCTATAACCCTGACTCAGCCCACATGAGGGAGAATGCTTAAAGCTCAGATGGGGGCACCCCATCCTCCTCCTAGGGGTAATCTAGATGCCACAGTGTTCTTTTACAGCGGCTCTATATTAGAATCACCTGGGGAGTTAAAAAACTCTCTCCCACATGTTCGGATTAGTTCCTCTTGGGTGGGTTGTCGACATTTTATAAAAGCTCCCTAGAGGATCCTAATGTTGAGACCTGAGTTCTGTTAGAAAGACTTGGTGCCAGAACCTGAAAAATGCTTCCTGGTCCCCCTGTTGAATAAATAAATGTCTTTTCTTGTCTTAAATCAAAATTCTTCCTCTAGCTAAGTCCACCAGAAATTGAAATTCGGACCTGTGGCTGATTCCAGGGTCACCCTGCAGACCCCAAGCTGGTCGTTTCTGGCCGATTCCTAAAGCCTCTTCAGGGCAGGTATCAGGCAGTAACTATCATGAACTAAGGGCTTTTGATGTGCTGAAGCCATCTGGGGGGATTTTTGTCTGTAAAGACCATAGTAAAACTGAGCCTGGAGAACCATCACACCTTAGAAATTAATTTTATTTTCTTTTCGTCTGTAAGGGAGGGAAAGTTTTGTTTTTTCTTCTACTTTTGAAATACATTTCTAGGCCCAGGATGGAGCTGCTCCTACTGGGGTGCTGCATCAACAAACAGAAACTTAGGTAGCTTTCATGCCCCTGTAAAGGCTCTGCTGGACCAGAAACATGGTATATTCAGTCAGCCAATCCTCAAATGCCAAGTCTATTCATGCCATCTTTGGATTTCCTTGCTCCCCAGACTCAGCGACCCTGATCCAAATAAGACCACTAGGCAACCAATCAGCTAAAAAAGCTGAAGACTTCTGATTTACTCCATAAGAACCCTTTAGTCTGTGAGTAACTTGGAGCCCATTGCTCCTGTACGTAGCCTTGAGCTTCCCAGCTTGTAAGTCAAAACTCTCGTAATAAACTCATCTTTCTATGTACTTCATTTTACTCAGTGAGCAGAGTTTGGTTTCTGAGATACCCTTCTAGGCCCTCAACTGCGGCTCTACAACAAAAGGCAAATTAACAAAAGAAAAACAAGTTATAGTTTATCAACATGTGCATTATACAAGTAACACGTGGGAGTACCCAGAGATGAGCAACTCAAAGGGGTGGTTAGAACTTGGGTTTAAGTACCAACAAAGGAAAAAAAGTTTGGGGAATTCTCGGTCAAGGGGATACGAGTTATGGAAGGTGGCCAGGAAAAGCATGGTGAACAAGATCAGTTTTGTTATACAGGTTTAAGTCAAAGTCTTGATGAGTCTTTTGTGATTAAGAGTCATCCTTCTTTTCCTGATACAAAGAGGTGTACTCAGATGGGGTAGGGGTCCCTGGAGAAAGAGAATTAGGCATGGCTTTCTTGGCATAAGAGAAGCCATTTTTGGCCTAAGCCATTTTGTGATCTAAGCCTGGCCACAATGCTTGCCTTTGAATAGGTCTTAGTAATTAATGATCTTCAGGGAAGCGAGGGAAAGCAGGAACAAAGGAAAAGCAGTCAAGAAACAATAGTTCAGCCATAAAACAAGTCATAGTTCCTCCTCAAGGGATATACATAATAATCTGATACAGTCTTTGAGCTCTGCAGGAACTAAGGCCCCCACCGAGGTGGAGGATGGAATGATGCTGTCCATCCTCCTGACCAATCAACTAAAACTTGAACTCTGTCGACCTTTGCCCCACTTCTATGCTCAATTCTCCTCTGCTCAAGCCCCTTCATGAACAAACATGTACCCTTAGCTTAAAACTTACCCAGTTTTGGGCTTCCCTGGTGGCACAGTGGTTAAGAATCCGCCTGCCAATGTAGGGGACACGGGTTCAAGCCCTGGTCCGGGAAGATCCCACGTGCCGCAGAGCAACTAAGCCCGTGCGCCACAACTCCTGAGTGCACATGCCACAACTACTGAAGCCTGTGCACCTAGAGCCTCTGCTCTGCAACAAGAGAAGCCACTACAAGAAGAAGCCCGTGCACCGCAACGAACAGTAGCCCCTGCTCACCGCAACTAGAGAAAGCTCACATGCAGCAACGAAGACCCAATGCAGCCAAAAATAAATAAATAAATAAATTTATTTATTTTAAAAAAAAAGAAAAACAAAACTTTCCCAGTTTTGCTGTTCAGGGAGACACTGCTTTGGGAAAGGTCCCTGGAGCTCTCCTTACTTGCTGCAAGTATTAAATCCTTTCTTCTCCTGATCTTTGGCTTGGTTGTGTCTATTGGCTCAACACCCATCAAGAGGTGAACCCAGTTTTCAGGTAATAGAGGGAGACACCTTACAAATGGAGACTTCCTTTAAAAATGTAAATTTGTATGTTTTGTCTACAGAGCTTCTCTTGTGTCTATTGATTAGTAAATAATCAGCTCACAATAATCCTTATGCTAAAGAGGCATATTTTGGAGTGACATGTTCTGGTCTCCTACTGTTCTCCTTGTGCATCTGAACATACTGATTGGCTCCACCAGATACAACTATAATATGTTCTTGATTGTTCAGATTAGAAGGGCATCAACAGACATTTAAACACAAGGAAAATGACCATTTGAAGTGAACTTGGTTAACATTTGGGGCAAATCTGCCACAATTTGCAGATTTCCCCCTCTTTTATGTAGGCTCAGGAGTGTCCACTCATAATATTTGGGGATATCCTGCCCTTAATCCACCAGGGTGAAACTGAGCAGGACCCTGTGAGGTCCTCTCAGCTACAAATCCTGTCCATCTCTCATTTCCTGTTTGTAGGATATAGGCTTCTTTCAGCCTCTTAGACTTTCCCTGAGTTCCAAAGGGCAGATTAAAACGGTTGCCAATCAGGGAAGGGAGGGACTTCAGAAACAATAGTGCAGCCTTGTGGCAGGGTCCCAGTTCCTCCTGAAGGAATATTCATAACAATACCTTTGAGCTCTTCTGCAAGAACTAAGGCCCTCACCCAGGTGGAGGCTGGAACTTCAGGCTGACCACAGGTTTCCTGAAACACCACCCTGTTCCCTCCCCACCAACCAATCAGAAAAAAGTCACACACCCTGCAGCCCTCACCCCAAATTTTGCCTATAGAAACGTTTCAGTTTGTTTGGCCTCCCTGTGCATCGGGCACAGGAACTTGTGTTGGGTAACAAGGGTACTGACAGGGAACAGGATTTGCCACCCCAAAATATGCATTTTTGGCATAAAGATTACTTGGGGCTGTTATTTTTTAAAAAACAGCAGACTCAGGAAAAGCTCTGAAAATTGAGTAGAAATTACCCTTTTGTGGGAGACATTTACATTTACAAGAAAATCTCCATAGGTAGGGGTGTCTCTCCATACCTCGAAGAGAAAGATGACTAAATCCCTAGCAACTCTTATCCACTGAGAAGGCAAAGACTTTGATTTGCATAACAACCATGACCTTGTTGCTTGTTACCATGCTATTCCCGGTCACCTCCCATTAACAGGCCTTCCTCTACCCCTCAACGTCTTTTTTTGTCATTTGCTAAGGATGGTATTTAAGCTCCTGGCCTGGGCCATTTCAGGGACACACTCAGTTCTGTATACAGGCATACAGAAGGTATATTAAACTTATGTTTGTTTTTCTCTTGTTAATCTTTCTTTTATTGCAGGGGCATCTCCGCCAAAAACCTAGAAGGTTAGAGGGGAAATTACTTTTCCTCCCCTGCAGTACCTTCTGCAACTTCTTATTTATTTTTTTTTTTAACTTTTGTAACTGAAATACATACTTTATTTTGCGGAAGCTAATTGCTTAATCTCCAGTCCTTCAGCCTTTAAAACATGTTTTTCTCCCTCAAGAATATGGCACCCCAAATAGCTCCCTTTAACATTTGGACTATTTTGAGTTAAAGGCCGTTAAGAAACAGTAGATGCAGGGAAAGCTCTAAAAACAGGCATAATTTACTTATCCTTTTGTAAAGCCTCCCCATCCTGCACCAGGGGGAGAAGGACTATAACATCTCTTCAGTGGAGAAGGTACCTACTTAAGTCTGCATAACACATCCCACTAAGCAACCCTTATTGACAGTACTTTTACTTGTCACCTTCCCATAGCTTGCCTTTCCCACCTAGAAGTCCCAAACCCCTTTTTCTTTGTTTAGCCTAAGATGGTGTATAAACCTCAATCATCTGGCTGTACTTTTTCTTTTTTTTTTTTTTTTTTTGTGGTACGCGGGCCTCTCACTGTTGCGGCCTCTCCAGTTGTGGAGCACAGGCTCCGGACGTGCAGGCTCAGCGGCCATGGCTCACAGGCCCAGCCTCTGTGCGGCATGTGGGATCTTCCTGGACCGGGGCACGAATCCGTGTCCCCTGCGTCGGCAGGCAGACTCTCAACCACTGCGCCACCAGGGAAGCCCTACCTTTTCTTTGTGAAATCCCATGCAAATGTATACACATAGTTAAATGTGTTTTTTTTTCCCTTGTTAATCTTTTATTTTACTATTATTATTATTATTATTCTTTTTGGCAAAGCTGCAGGGCTTGCATGTTCTTAGTTCCCTGACCAGGGATTGAACCCACACCCTTGGCAGCGAAAGCACAGAGTGCTGACCACTGGACCGCCAGGGAATTTCCCATCTGTCTTTTATCAGTTTGGTCCCAGCCTACGAACCTAAGACGGGTAGAGAGAAAAAATAAGATTATTTCCTTCCCCCCAAAACCACCAAAAGCTGCTTGGCTCTCCTCTCTCCACCTCTCTCCCCTCTGTCTTGCACACCAGACTGCCAGCAAGTGAGCCGGGAGGTGAAGCAGCTGGGATTCTCCAGTTAAAGTGTTGCTGAGCCTGAGAAGGGGCTGTGAAGAGGCAGGGCACCGTGCCCACCAGGAGGCTGGGAGCTCTAGCACCCAGATGTCCTGGGAAATGAAGGAGAAATAATAGGCAGCTGACATCTGCAGCCAACCAGCCTGGGTGGGATTCTTTGAAGGAAAGCACTCAAAAATCCCTCCTGGGGCCAGACCAGTTGAGAAACTGGAGATTTGGGTGGCCTGTCTGCTCTTTGGGGGCAACCTTGGGAAGCTGAAGAAATCAAGTCAAGGCCTCAGACCCTTTGAAGAGTTGCTTCTTCACAACTCTCATAATATACATGCAAATGCTGATTAAAAAATTCGATTATGTAACATTAAAAATGTCACAATTATCTTCCTTGGATAACAGCTTCAATTGGGGTGACATACCAACCTGTGACAGAGTCGATAGGAAGGACTTTGTCCCTGTTTTTGAAATAAAAATGGGTATAATCTAAATGTACCACCTACTCGTTTCTTAGTATGATGAATTTTTTTTTTAAACGTAAACTGGATGTGTTTATACTAAGAGCCACTTGTTTATGTATGTTTTTTTGCTAAAGCAAATAAATGCAACAGTGCCATTGTTTTCTTTGTTTTTTTTGTCAGAATGTTTCAGGTTTAGATTTCTCACCCCAGGGGAACAGGGGTGTGTGTACAGGGACATCTGACAGAATTGTTTTGCAAAATTAGATGGGTGTGCTTCCGAACACGGGAAAGAGTGCCATGTTTTTTCTTGTGAATTGGGAAGCCTATGTTTCTGAGCCTGGGCAAACCTCCACTTGCCAAATGAAAACACAAACGGGCACACAGATAAACACAATTTTTTAAAAAGTTAAAAGAAAAACAACAGGAAGGCCAGAAGCAATCTAATTTCAGTAATATTTTCAGTAAATTAATGGCTTGTGTTTGTGGTAGCCGACCCTTGGAAAAGACTCAGCTGACAGATGGGCACAAATAAAGCCACGGGAGGACGGGGAAGGGTGATAAATATTATCTGCAGGCCATTTTTATCCCCCTTGCTAATTAACCATCCTGCTCTTCTACAACAGCTACTCTTACTTTTCTCTTTACTCTGAAATTCTTTCCTTTCATATTGTTTTCTTTCAAACGTTCTCATATTTCCCTCCTGTGTTTGTTTCCATACCAAACCCACTTCGATTTCCAATCCTGTGTTCTTTCCCCTTTTCCTACAGTGAGGTTTTTGCAGGGGAGAAAGCAAGGACATTTCCTTTACCTCTTGTCAGCTTCCTAACTATTTTCTTGCTATTAATGTCCAACAACTTTCCAGCCCCAGGGAATACAAATTCCTTTCCTTTTCTATAAATTGCTGTGTTTTGTTCTCACTACCCATCACTAAAAATACAACATGGCGTTATTGATCTCACTCTCTCTGTCTTTTGTTTCCTCTTAGAAGAATTTTAGAAATGAATTGGTTCTGCCCTGTTTCTTTTAATGGCTTATGTTTTCTGATGTCCAGTGTGGCAGCTGGGCAGGGTCATTTAGCTGAAAGAACATGGGCTTCGGAAAGAGCCAGCCCTTGGTTCATATTCTGGTTTTGTTTCTTATTGACTGGATGACCTTGGGTAAGTTCTTTAGTCCTTCTGAGCCAGTGTCTTCATTCCAGTAATGATTTCCACCATCTGAGTTTGCTGATGGGTCTCAGGGAGACATGGCACATATATCATCCAGCACCTCCTTTCACTTCTTTGATAGCAGAATGCTGGAAGGATATGGCAGTCAAGGGGGCTTTAGGTCAATTATGACGTTCTCTTCTGCAGAGTTAATATCTTCTTCTTTCCCTGCCACACAAAAGGTAAAGTTTCTGCATCCAATGAGACCTTTCTGTATTTTGAAAAGCTTTAACTGGGTTCAATTCCTTAAAAGGAATCTTCTCTGGCCATAGGAGACTGGATTTGTGGTCACGTGGTTCAGCAGACATCTGGTATACCTCCCCTGGCATCCTCACTCTCCTCTTTTATTTCAGCTCTCCAGGGGTTCTGGGAAAGGCAAGAGGGAGAACAGAAGATAATGCGGGGATTCTCCTTTCTGTGCGGCAGCTCAGGAGCGGTGGAAGGTCAAAGAGCTATAATGAAACTCACGTTGTCTAGTTTGGATAATTCAGACTTCAGACAGCTATCAATTCCTCAGAGACACCTTACCTGATCTTATGATCAAAAGTAATTTCCTCAGTCACTCTCTAGTCATCATTCTGCTTTATCATCATCACAACACTCAGCACTATCTGAAATTACGTGCTAATTTATATGTTTACCCATCTGTCTATGTTTTTTGTTTATTGCCTCCACTGAAATGTTAACTCTATGACAGCTAGAAACCTACTTACCTTACTTTCTGTTATAGCCTGATTGCTTGGAGCGGTGTGTGACGAAACTAGGCGCCCAATAAATATTCATGACACAAGTACAGTAGTTAGGCTACAGATCGCACTAAAATGTTGGAAATCATCCTGGCAGCCATCAGTGAACGAATGTAGCAAAAGATCCAGTTTAGGCTGGGCTTAGCTAATCTTAAACTGGTTTGTTTATGTGTCTGCAGGTGGAGTGGGTGTGGCAAGGCAGTTTTTATTAGATGCTAACTGCACCCTAGCTTAGCACAGTGATATACCCAACTGTGACATGACTCTCCAGAAAGAACCAGGCAGCAGTTTTAAAAAGTTTTATTTATTTCATGGAGCACCAATTGACACACTGATCATTCCTCCCTATTAAAACACCTTCTGGGACTTCCCCGGTGGCACAGTGATTAAGAATCCACCTGCCGATGCAGGGGACACGGGTTTGATCCCTGGTCCGGGAAGATCCCACATGCCACGGAGCAACCAAGCCCATGCACCACAACTACTGAGCCTGCGCTCTAGAGCCTGCGAGCCACAACTACCGAAGCCCATGCCCTCTAGGGCCTGTGCTCCACAACAAGAGAAGCCACCGCAATGAGACGCCTGTGCACCGCAACAAAGAGTAGCCCCTGCTCGCTGCAACTAGAGAAAACCCACGCGCAGCAACAAAGACCCAACACAGCCAAAAAAAAAACATGTTCTGAGCTCCTCTTCTAGAATACTGTTCTCTCTTTACATAACTTACCAGCACCCCACTTCGGTATCCTCTGCTGGTTTTCTTCATCTCCCCAGACTTGAATCTCTTCTCTAACAACATTCACTTTCGGGTGATTCATCTAGTCATATAACCTCAAATACTTTCCTATTTCAACAACCCTCAATTTTATATCTTCAGCCCAGACCTTTGAATTCCATACCTGTATTTCCAAATACTCCTCTGATATCTCCACTTGGAGCTTGAGGTTGATTGCATTAATATCCACACCCTTTGTCATGTGACTTTACATTTTCTCTCACTTAAGAGGCAAGGTCCATACACTAATATGTATAAAATGGATAACTAATAAGAACCTGCTGTATAAAAAAATAAATAAAGTTAAATTTAAAAAAAAAAAGAATCAAGGTCTATTCTTCCTGCCACCCCTGCTGAACCTGGGCTTAGCCATGTCACTTGCTTTGCCAGACGAATGAAGCAGAATTCATGGTGTGTAAGTTGCAAGCCTACGCCTCAAGAGTACATGTGTCTCTTGGGCTTCACCACTGCCATGAGAAGTACAAGGCCAGGTTAGCCCTCTGGTCCCAAGAGGAGGATGAAGGACTTAGAGCAGAGCTTCCCAGCTAAGAGGCCTCAACCAAGCCAGACAAGAGCAGATGCCCAACTCACCTGTAGACAGGAAACTTGCAGACAGGTAATGAGTGAATCCAGCTGACATTAGATGTGTGCAGCCTAAAGCAGCTAATCCTCATTAACCACCAGTACTATAATAAATGACTTTAATCCACTGAGGTTTTTAAAAAAATTAATTTTAGATATAATTTGTGTAGTAAAATTGCTTATTTTTTTTTGTTTGTTTTGAACAAGTAATTTATTCATGCTGGGCCTCAGTTTCCTCATCTGGTTTTTAAATTTTATTTATTTATTTAATTTTTGGCTGTGTTGGGTCTTTGTTGCTGTGTGTGGGCTTTCTCTAGCTGTGGAGAGCAGGGGCTACTCTTCGTTGCAGTGCGTGGGCTACTCATTGCGGTGGCTTCTCTTCTTGCAGAGGATGGGCTCTAGGTGCTAGGGCTTCAGTAGTTGTGTCACACAGGCTCAGTAGGTGTGGCGCATGGGCTTAGTTGCTCCGTGGCATGTGGGATCTTCCCGGACTAGGGCTTGAACCCATGCCCCCTGAATTGGCTGGCGGATTCTTAACCACTGCGCCACCAGGGAAGTCCCAAAATTACCTATATTTAAAGGGTATAAGTCAATGAGTCTGAATATACATTGTATATACACTGTCTCACTATACATTGTATAATGAGACTGTATACACATTAGTGATCGAAAATGTCCATTTCTTAAGGGCAAGGATGTTACTTTGTTACTGTTGGACCTTCAGGGCTTGAAAATGAGGCAAATCAAGATGGAGTATTAATAAGTATATAGCAAACTACTTAATTTTAGAATTTAAAAATCAATACTGTAATTTTTGATAAATAGAAAAATTCTGAATGTTCTCTACACTTGGAGAATAATATGTTTAAAATGCTAATTTTCTGGAACAGTTCAAATGTTCAGTAATAGAGGAGAACATCCAAATGTTGGGTTAGAAAGCAGCAATTACAACTGCTTTTTGAGCATGATATGATATACTGATATGTAAATATGCTCTGGAATGTTTTTTTTGAAGTGGAATAAAAAATGATACATGTAATATTAGTAATGGAAAATATAAAAGCAACAGAAAAAGGAGGGAAAAACATGCCACAATTTTAGAAAGCTTATTTCTTAGCAGTGGAATAATGAAATTATTTATCTTTTTCTTCATGCTCTTTGGAATTTTTCACATAAACTTTTTCTATAAGTTTATTTTAAAATAAGCTAGTATATTTCCAGTTCTAGTGGTAACTACATCTTTGTTCTTCCATTTAAGAAAGAATGCTAAGTTTCTTCCAAACCATGTAAGGCCCCTAATACCTAGATTGGCACGCTTCCCTCTGTTGAGAATGACTGTAATTAGCTCACTTGCTATTTACAACCACCCAAGGAGAGGAGCCCGATGGAGACTAAAGCCATCACCTGCTGATCCTGAAGCTTGGGCTCAGAGGGAGGGACCTAAACCCCCTCAGTTGGACAGCAGCGACTGAAACACAGACCAGGGCAGAATCAAACACAGACCATGCTCTACCCTAAATCCATACCCCTTTTGAGAGACGTAGGAGGAGAAAGATGCTAAGAGTGAACCTGCATTTTGAGTGATCTTTATTCTGTGGCGAGCATGAGCCCTGCAATTCCTGCCTTGTAGACGCGATAGAGATGAAATCCTTCTTAAATGACGGTGTGCCTCTTCCATCTCTTGAGTCTGTACATTAGCCACCATGGACTTTGATGAAACATCCTTTTCCCAGTTCCCTCTACTACCCCCTGGGGAGGCAGCCCTATGGGGTATGTACGCTTGAGAACATCAATGTAAAAACCCCAATAAAATCTTAATTCAGGTACAAAGATAAAAATACATCTATCATGCCAAATTTAAAAAAATTGTCAAGAATCATGTAATTTAATTGCTGATGAGCAAAAGGAATATTGTAAACCTGTCTACAGTTTTATAACATGGTTGCCGCTTTAGCTGGTAAACAGAAATGTCAACCTGGCTTTGCAGGAGTCTCTAAACCATGCTGTTGTTTACATACAATGGGACTCCTGCAAGTGGTTTTTTTTTTTTTTACTATTATGCTATTATTTTAGCATTCGCTGTTATTATCATGTAAACTATTTTTACAACCTATAACAGTGTCATTCAAGTACTCATAAAATAATGATGTTAAGTGCTCAGGCTGAACAGTGCGCCCCCAGTTCAATAACTTTTGAGGGGAAGCTACATGTGATAAGATGCCAAGAGGAAGAGTAAACAACTATGATGAAACATGGTGCAGTTGATATGGATGACAACTCTGTGGAATATTAGATATAACGCTGGGGACAGGAAAAGTGGCTTTGAAGTACAAATACGTTACAACTTGTACATGTGTTCTGAGAATACATCTGTCTTATTTTATGTTTATTCCCTTGAGAAAATCTTTCTTGACTTATGCAAGGTCTTGTAAGATGCATCCTTTGTATGAAATAAGACCTCCTCATACTTTTATAACCAGAAATAATCCAACTTTAAAAAATAAGTGCTGCTGGCACTTAAATAAACAAGTTCCAGGTTGTCTTTTTAATAGGAAACCTGCAGTTTTAGATTACATAATCCATCAGTCTGAATTGCTTAAAAGTGCTTAGCAAAGCCCCATGTGCAAATAGGTGTAAAGGAAATGTTTTTTGGTGATAAGAATCGGGTAGTTAATATTTTCAAAGCATTTTGCTCAGACATGTGAAGAGCTAAATTAATTTCCTTGAAATGCCTAGGAGAATGCATAGTTATTAATCTAATTCAGCTTCCTGTTAATGCATAACTCACTGAAATGTTACAATGTAATGGTCAGCTGTCGAGATGATTTATGTCATTTATTATTTTTAAAAGGAGGGATGTTTTGCATTTTTTTATTTCCATGTGATAACCTCGGCAGAATGAAATCCCATTTCTGGTTTCCACAGTGCAATAAAAACAGGTTTGGCTTTTCAAGTTCAGCTGCGTGATTTGTGTGTGTAGTTTCAATTTGTGATGTGTCAGCCAATGAACAGCTGATTTAATAACAGTTAAGAACCTCCACTACACAGGAATGACTGAAGTGATGTTTCCTGAGATCAATAGTATTGCTGGTTTTACCAAGGAAATAAATCATTTTACCACAAGGTTGCCAAAAGGCAAGGGTTGTTTTTGATCAATGACACAAACCTATGTAGCCTTTGGAAAGACCACGAGATCTTAGACTATCAATCAAATCAACTTTAATTAAATCTCATTTAATGGACTACTGCCTAATAGAAAGAACATTTAAAAGAAAGTCATAGTTGAAGCACACAGAGTTTTTCTTTCACCACAAATAGCTAGTCCACTGAAAAGAAGGTGATATCTCACTGGAGCTGGCCTGCAGATTCTCCTGGACAATGAAATTCTGAAAGTGGCTCTTTTTCTGATGTTTTTGCTCAATTCTTCCCCTTTTAGTGTAGAAAATGAAAACTGCAGGCTATAGCCAGGGACAAAGTTGATTTTTTTTTTTTTTTTTGGGCTGCTCTTTGCGGCTTGTGGATCTTAAATTCCCTGACCAGGGATCAAACTCGTGCTCAGAGTACCAATGCGCCTCCAGGGAAGTTCCCAAGTTGATCTTTGATTTTTGATGTTTAAAAATAGAGGTAATCAAGAAACCTCTTCCCTTTGCCTATACTCTTCCACACAACCATATCTTTTTTAAAAATTGTGGTAAAATATAACTTGCCATTTTAGCGATTTTAAAGTGTGCACATTAGTGGCATTAATTACATTCACAGTGCTGTATAACCATGACCACTAGCTATCCTCAAAACTTTTTCATCATCCCAAACAGCAACTCTGTGTCCATTAAACAAGAACTTCCCATTCTCCCTTCCCCAGCCCCTGGTTACCTCTAATCTACTTTCTGTCTCTATGAATTTTCCTGTTTTAGATATTTCACATAAGTGAAATCATGCAATATTTGTCCTCCTGTCTCGGGCTTATTTCACTTAGCGTAATATTTTAAACGTTCCTCCAAGTTGTGGCATGTGTCAGAACTTCCCTCCTCTTTAGGCTGAACACTATTCCATCGGATGCATATACCATATTTTGTTTATCCATTCATCTGTTGATGGACGCTTGGGTTTTTTGCAGCTTTTGGCTGTTCCCACAATCATATTTTGACAGATGTTTTACCCTTGGTCTGCAATGCATACCCTTCCCCTCTTCTCATCTATTCAACTTCAACTTGAATGTCGCCTTCTAGAAGAAGCCTTGCACCACTCTGGGCGAAGTTAGATCCTGCCTCTCCGATGTCCTTGCAGACCTTTACAAACCTCTGTTTGGGTGTGTTTCACACTGCCTTGTAAGTGTGTTTAACAGTTCACCTCCCTCATGGGACTGAGTTCATCGAAGCTCTGGCGTGTTTTACTCTCCTTTGCGGTTTCACCACCCAGCCCTCAGAGAGTGGCTGTTAATCAGGGTGTGTCGAACCAGCCAAGCCAATCTGGAGCTGCACGTTCCTCCTGAGGGAAGCCCCCTGCAGGAATGATACATGTAGACCAGTGGCCTGTTCTGCCCCTCTCTCCATCATTCCCAGTACTGACCACACCATGAGGCTTCTTTTGTGGATTCACTGTGACAAACTCCTGGGGTTTTCAGAATTCAGCAGTGGAATTTATAAGAAGGCAAGGAAGAAGACCTTGATAATAGGCAAAGTATGGTGGCAGGAGGGTGAATCCTGAAGACTGGAGAATCCTAGAAGGGGTCATATCAGAACTGGACATGCCCACTGGACCAGGCAGGGTTGGGTTGGTGGAGAGGGGAGGTGGTGGAGTACAATGGACAAAGCTGCTGGTGACAGTGTAGTCAGGCATAAAGGGAACGTAAGAGAGGCAGCCAGCTGTCCAGCGAAGAGTCACTCTTCCCCTCCACAGTGTAGAGTCATTGGGAGGGGATTGTCCAGCCAGAGTCTGCATGGCCAGCTCCCATTGCATCCAAGTGGGACCAGAGGACTAGTTCTCACCGATGGAATGTGAATGGAAGTGATGGGTGTCACTTCCACACTGACACAAGTCACTTTCTCTTTCTGCTTTCTCTTTCTTCACTTTCTCTTTCTGTTTTACTTGCTGGAAGCAAGAACTCCAAGGTCTAGAGGATGATGGGTCCATAAGATACTCTAAATCATTGTAGGTGGAAGACTCCCTGCCAGACACCCAAGCTGACTTCACATCAGAGAGAAATTAACATTTACTGTATTAAGCCACTGAGGTTTCAGGGTTCATATGTTACAGGAGCTAGTATAACCATGATAATATAGGGAAACTGTGGGACAACCAGTCCTGGCAAGCTGTTGGCGGCAGACAGCCTCCAAAGTACAGAATACTTAATGATAGAGAGGTAGCCCGTGATGAGTGGTCACTGTGATTCGCTTCCCAGAGCCCTCTTCAGTGAAGGACTTGGTGCCCAGACTTCAGCCGTCAGCCCCTCCAGAGACTGTCGCAGCTGCAGAGAGCCACCTTGCGCCCTGCAGTAGGCAGAATTCTAAGATGACCCTCTAGACTGCCGCTCCCTTGGTGTGGGCAGAATCCGTGAATTCGATGGGATAATCTCTCCCTTGAGTAGGTTACATTATAGGGCAGGTGGGGATGGATGCTGTAGCTGACGGGAGGAGAATGGGGAGTCACAGAGGGAAGACATAGAGTCATGTCCTGGCTGGTTGGGAAGAAAACAAACATCCCCACTGTGAACGGCAGGTGGGGGCCAGGTGGCAAGGAACTGAAGGTGGCCTCCAGGAGCTGAATACAGTCCTTGGCTGCCAGCTAGCAAGTAAAGAGGAATCTCACTCATGCAGGAGATGAACTCTGCCATCAACTTGATTGAGCTTGGAAGACTCCAAGTCCAGATGAGAACTGCAGCCCTGCATAACACCCTGACTTCAGCTTGGTGAGCCCCTAAGCAGAGGATCCAGTCAGGTTGCTCCTGGACTCCTGACCTATGGAAACTGTGAGGTGATAAATGTGTGGTGTTTTAAGCTGACAAGTTTGTGGTAATTTGTTACACATCCAAGAAAACCCAAGATCATGCCTTTTCTTTGGGTGGCCAACAGCCAATGACCAATCTGATTTATGTGGAAATATAAGGCCTGGCTATCTTGGCCCAAGTTAGAATAACTCTAATGAGATAATTAGCTCCAGAGCTCCCCATAAGATTGGCATGGACTCTGATTGGGCTGGTGAAGGACTTCAGACACCCAATTCCAATGTATGTGTAGGGGTTCCTCCCATACCATGAAGCAGTGCTCTGACACCAGCTGGGTGTCCTACAACTTAACTCACTTCTGACACTGTGTTCTCGGAGATAGCATCAGCTTCAGTCCAGTCCTACAAGAGTACTCCCCTTTAAACACTTTAAACACTCTATCTCCAAACACAGTCACTTTCTGAGGTAGTTAGGACTTCAACATATGTATTTGGGAGGAATATAATTCAGCCCATAACACCAGGATGTAGAGTTTTAGATGGCTGCAATCATGCAAATGCAAATCATGTTTTTCATCAATGAATTTGATATGCATTTCAGAATAATTTCCATCCTCAACTCACAGATATCATCAACTCACGCCAAAAGCATAGCACGGGTTGAGCAGAGCCTCAGGCTTGTAGAGAGCTGTCAGGAGGCAGGCATCAGGGGCAGCCCAACGAGTAAGCAATGTTGGGAAAAGGCCAATTACAAAATCCTCCATCAGCTTTGGTGTAAGCGAATGACCCAGGTGAGTAGTGGAGCTTCAGGTATGTTCTCTACTTGCCTTTTTTCCCTGTACACATTTGGTATAGCCTCTTCCTATACTGGTCAGTAGAAATATCCATCATAGCCCCAAAACACTAATAGAACGTATTATTTTGGAAAATGAAAACTTCGAAAAGCGTTTATAGATGTGTGTGATTTTGTAAAGTTATAGGAAAAGGAAAACCCAGCCAAAAAGCCTAACCATTTTATTATAATAATAAATCAAATTTTATACAAAAGTACAGCAAATGGCCAGGCCTCAGTTTTGGCTGTGTCCCTGGAAACCATGCGATAAAGCAGATTATTGTGGAAGGCAAGGTCAATCTTAAATGCTTTGGAGATTACATTCTTGTTTCAAAGAAATTATGGACCAGACTAAGAATATATAATACATGTAAAACCACAATATCTATAAACCTTTATAATCATATAAACAGTAAAATTATGTTCAAGGTCATAAAATAGACATAAATGTACTGTGTATACTGGTTATAAAATAGGCACTAATGACAAATGTGTTACAGAATATACCTATGTTATATTAAAATATAGCTTTACTATATCATAAATTGGACTCATTTCTAATATTCTAGCTGTTCTAAGTATATAATTAACTTTAAATTTGTTTGACTTATAACTTTGAGGTGACTTTGAGATGTACTTTGGATAGCTTATTTCTCAAAATCTCTCAATAATAGTGTCCAGGGCAGGTAGAACAGTCACTTTCTGTTTTTTTCTATACGGGTATCTCTTTATAGTTAACCAAGAAGGGATTCATCTCAGGGTTACTCTTACAGTTGGAATCGTCCTTTTCCCTGCAGCATCTTTACATATTCCAAGACAGACTGTATGAATTGTGTGGATTTTGAGGTGAGCTGTCTGTTGAGTCTGTTCTTCTTGTTCTTTGTTGCCTCTCTGACTTCCAACCTCAACTGTCATCCAAGCATCATTTTTTGACTGCCCCAAACCATACCCACTTCCTATTTCAGGGACCCCTTTCCATGCTGTGTGTTATGGGGTGGGAGGTGGGTGCGCAAGGGGAGAGAAGCAGGGTCCTTCTCTCTCCACCAAGCCTGAGTTTGGGAGAATCCCCTCCCTGCCCCTTTACATTCAGCTTGAGGGTCAGAACTCAGGCTCTGCCAGGCTGACCCTCCGAGCCTGGGACCGAATTTCTGGGGAGCGATGGGAAGCTGCGGGGCAGCTGAGAAATTTGCCCTCCGGCGTTTAGAGTCCATGGCACTTGGGCCTTGAACGTCCCTGGAGGCAGTGCCAGCAGCTCTGTCATGGAGCCATCCCTTCTGCTGCCCAGCTTTGCTGGGTTCCTGATTATTGTCCAAGCCCTGTCCTTCAGTCATCCTGTGGAGTCCGCATGTTACCTGGCATGCTTCCAACAACCTTGAGGTCATTCTGAACTGGTTTCTGTGGCTTGCAGCTATCTTTGTGCAGGGAGTATTGGCAGGTGAAGCCGGACACAGGTAGTGGCAAATGTCTGCATGAGGAATGCAGCAGGTGAATGATGCTGAGAGGTTGACGTGATTCTCAGGTGTTTGCTTTTTACACGTGGCTGCCATTCTTGCAGTGGTAACTCTGGGCATCTTTTGTGGGAGCATCCTCAGGTTCTGCTTTGCCGGAGAACCTGAGGTCCCACAGTTCTTAGTGGAGAGCTCTTTCAGGGTTCTCTTTCTCTCTCTCTTTCCTGCTTCCTTATTGAGTACTAAGTCATGACTATGTTGGAACATCAGCTGGGTCAGCGTGGCTCTCGGTATCAACCAGACACATTTAAAGCCTGCCTTCTGATATGAACATCTAGGCCTGGATAGCTGGATCCAGTCCACATATCCAGAACTCTCTTCTTCCCTTCTATTGTGGAACGTCTCTTCCTGAACGCTTTTCTTCCCCTCTGGCATCTGGTCTCAGCCGGGGAAACCTGAGTGCAAAACACCAGTTCAAATCTTAACAAGAAGGTCTCAATTTCTTTCCTCCCAGGAGGCCCCATCCTCCTTGTGCTAAGCTCATACCCTCACCCGAACAGAAGTGGTGGTACCGGCTTAACATTTAAGTCACTGATGGGCCACTCCAGAGACTTATTTAGAACACAGAGGTCGGCTCCAATTCTCCTGAGTCCAGAATTGACCAGTAACCCCTAAATGGCAGTTTCTTTGTGAAAATAAAACAAAGGTAGTAGAGGACCTTGAATGTGAGCATGAAGTCAGCCTTAGTCCCACTCTGCTTAATGGCCGCAAGTGGGTGGACTCACCTGGGAAGAGGCAGCTCCTATTTTTCCTTAGAAGTCCTGTACCTAGCACAGAGTATCTACTCATTTGCATCTTTTGTGGAATAAATGGAGGCTTCCTTCCACAATCTACAACCAGGAAATGAATCCCCTTAGGTACCAACTGTGGGAAGGTTTTAGCACAGTGAAGTCTAACCAAGGGGTTCACAGTGATGCTTTGAATTCCAGTCACTCTTCCATCTGTTCCTTAGGTTGTTTCAGATTTGGGGTTTTGGTTCTATCATACCTGCAAAATTTATCAGAGTTGGAATTGTATAAAACAGAATACATTTATTAATTTACAATGTGTCATCCCCGAGCGCAGCTGTCTGCAAATGGCATTCTCTTCCTGGGTATTGCCCAGGTAGCTAAATTCACCACTGGATGAATATATAATTAGACTCCAAACGGAGTTGTATGTCCCTAAGGGATATTTCTAACAAGCTATGGAAGCTTAACAGAAATACCTTTTTTCTCTCTAAGGAGAAAGAATATATCCGTTTGGTGATTGTCTGAGAGGAAATAGCACAGCAGCTGAAGCTTGATTTGAGGGCTTCCAGCTTTCATGTTGTACGTGTTTAATTTTTTCTTTTTTTAAATTAGTTTCTGCTTTATAACAAAGTGAATCAGTCATACATATACACGTGTTTAATTTTTTCCACACCCTCCTGTCCTCCCCTGAATTCAGAAAGCCTGTACTGCTCACAAAAGTATCAGATAATGTTATTTTTACTTTGGTATGAATTCAAATTTGTGTCTTATCTTTCCAAGACATTTTATATTTTGAAGTTCACCTCAAGATACGGAGCCTAGTGTCCTGCTTCTTTGAGAAGGAAACCAAGGATCCGTGAGCGTGGGGGAAAGTATTTCTCGGTCAGAATATCCCACATGAGCAGATTCCTACCCCTGTCTCTAAATAAGATTTGGTTTGTGCTTTAAAGATCCAGGACTGTCTGTGTGGAGTTACATAACTGTTGGGTGTGTTTTCTGGAAGAAACACCAACATTGTTCCTCAGCTGTGTTTTTCTGAACTCCACGAGGACATTCACTCATCTTGCTTATGGAGTCTTCCACTACCTCTGTACACTTCTATGCCAGGGCTCCTTCCTCTGCCTGGAAAACACTTCACCCAGGTCCCCACGTGCCTCCTCACTTCCTTCCATTCTCTGCTCCAGCAGCATCTCCTCAGAGAGAACTTCCCTCACCAGCCATCCAACATGGCGGCCCTGTTACTCCAGCCGATCCTGCTTTACTTTACTCCTAGCATTTATCACCTCCTGCCAGTACAGTATACATTTAGTGATTTATTACCTCTTGCATGTTAGCTTCTCAAGCTGGGGGATCCTTTTGGTTCATCTCTGACTCTTAGATCACTGCCTGGCACATGGAAGGCTCTCAGTAAACATTTGTAGACAAGTGGATGAGTTAATGAAGGTATTAATCCCAGGTTCAGAGGTTATTTCTCCTGGATTATTTTGTCAATTGGGCTCATTCTTTTTTTTTTGTCATTCCCATCCTCCCTTCCTTCTTATTCTTCTCCCTAAAATAAGCATTTATTGGGGCATTGAAACCCTGGAGTGGAAAAGGTTTATTCTGGAATGGTTTTCTTTGGACCAATAGTGTTATCCGTGAACTCTCACTGTCTTCTTTCCCAGCTAGTGGGTTTTTCTGCTTGTGGGTTCTCCACATTTTAGGACCTGCAGCCCTCAGTTTATTGATTACACCATCCGTCTTTCTACCCATCTGGAAGGTAGACAACAGTGAAAAGACTGAGCTCCTAAAGATAGCAGTTGTCTGGGTCGTGTTCTCATTTGAGGCTCCAGTGACTGCACACCAATATTTAGTAAATATTTGTGGAATGACTGGATGTGAGTGAACAATAGGACACTGGGTTAGAAGAAATCTAGTTTAGGCACTTTAGGGGTAGAGGCATGGAAACGTAAATGCCTAGCAAACCAGTTTTTTTAATATTATGGATAAGACTAATTTCCTCTCCTTAATTCCTGATCCTTTTTCTACTACCTTTATTTAGACAGAAAGTGAAATGAGAACAAATGAACCAAATCATTGTTTCCTACCTGATCGTTAATTATCATTTATCCAAAACATTAGCACTGTAATTTAGCTTCAGAATGACTATCATAATAGCAAATCAGGAAATGTATTTATAATAATAACTTTACTTTTCCTTCCAAGTTCATTAATTTTAAAATAACTGATATACATTCATGTTAACATTTTTTTAAAAAGGTATCCAGGGAAAAGTTAACCTGGCTCTCACCCCTGTGTTCTAGTTCCCACGCTGCAATCCCTAGATATAACCACAATTCTCAGCTTCCTATGCAGTCTCCTAGTTTATCCCTACACAAAAACATATGTAGTTATTCTTTTTTAAAAATACAAATGGCAGCATATAATTCTCATTGTTCTTCATCTTACTCTTTTTATTTAAAATACAATTTAGAGATTATTCCATTTTACTGCATACAGAGCTGCCCCATTTCTTTAACAGCTGGGAATTACTCTATTGTAACACCTATGATAGCTTGATCTTTTCTCTATTGATACGTATTTAAGTGGTTTCCAATTATTGCAATTACAAATAATAACATTTTATACATGGGAAAGTTTAACTGTAGGATAAAGATCTAGAAGGGGAATGGTTACATCAAAGAGTATATGGATTTGTAATTTTGACAGATAATGCCAAATTGCTTTTCTTGAAGGTTGTACCATTTCCACCCTTACCTGTAATTGCTGGTCTTCAGTGATAATTCCCATTATTGGTATGAATGTTGCTATCTTCTTAGAGCTTCTCCAATAGTGTGTTATTAAACTTTTTATAATTTGCCAATCTTTTAGGTGAAGAAAACAATCTCACTGTCATTTTAATTTGCATTTCTCTCTCTATGCAGGAGGTTGAACATCTCTTCATAGGTTTAAGATTCATTTGCATTTCTTTTGCTGGGAATTGTTTGCTTTTATCCTTTCCCCGTTTCCCTATTAGTCTCTTTTTCTAGTTATTGTTCATTTGTTAGAGTTTTTACATATTAAAAAACATTAGTGAAAATTATTATTGCTGACAGTGGCTGACTAGAGTTAAGCCTGCTGAAAAAAATTCATCAAATTACACTATAAGAACTTAAAATTCATGTCATTTTCCCGTTTCTAAAATGAAGATGTATTTAGAAACATACTTATTTCTAACAGTGAAGACGTATTTAGAAACCTACAGTAATATTCAGATTCTCTAAACAGTAATTGATAAATACGGTTAGTGCTAGTGCCTAAACGTGCAATTTACAAACACTGAGTATTCAAGGGGATATTAGATTATCTAATTCTGTCCTCCCAGGTTATAGGTAAAAAAACGAAAGGCAAGAAAACTTGGTCCTTCGGCTGCAACTAACAAGAAACCTCAAGAAACCTCAAACTCACTTGCACAGTACAAAACGTACTGGCTCATTTTAAAGGAAGACCAGAGTCAGTGCAGGCTTTAGGGATGACTGATCCATCCAGCTCAACAGCATCATCAGGGACTCATCAAAGGGTTATTGCCAATAGCAATCCAGGTGCTGTTTCATTGTCCTCCAACAGCAGAGAGAACGGCTGCTTCTGTAAAGTCTCTCTGAAGAACGAGAACAAACCTTACAGGAAGTCCACTACAAACTTCTTCTCATATCTCACTGGCCCTTTCTAAGCCACATGATCCCACCGAACCAATCATTGGCAAGGGGATCTCTCAGCCTTGGACCAATCAGGACTACCCCTGAGGGGGGGTCGGGGGTGGGGTGGGGGGTCAGGTCAGTTTCCAGTGAGGTGGGGGGACTGTTAGGGAGGGACTGGGTGCCCAAACCAAATCAGCAGTCCAAGTTATGTGTAATGTCAGGTAAAATGGCATTACTGAATGTCTCATCGTTGTTTTAATTTACAGGTAGCAAACACACACACACACACACACACACACACAATAAAGATTCACTTGAAATCTGTATGTCAGTGTTCTCCAGAGAAACAGAATCAAAAGTGTGTACAAACACACATACCACACACACACATAGACACACACACACACACAAAAGGAATTATTTTAAGAAATTGACTCCACTGTGACACTCAGCAAGACTGAAGCCTGTAGGGCAGACCAGCATGCTGGAAACAAAGGTAAGAGTTGGTATTTCTGTCTTGAGACAGAATTCCTTCACCAATAAACCTCAGTATTTGTTCTTAAGACCTTCAACTGATTGGATGAGGCGCACTCACATTATCCAGGGTAATCCCCTTTACTTAAAGTCAACTGACTGTAAATATTAATTACATCTACAAAATATCTTCACAGCAGCATCTAGGCTAGTGTTTGACCAAACTCCTGGTCACCATAGCTTAGCAAAGCTGACACATAAAATAAACTATCACATAATGTTTATTCTCTAATCTTGCTTTCCTCAATGTTTTTTAGCTCAAATCTCCTTGGAGTGAGTGATGCTGATATGATTTCAGAGACATAAACCTTAGAGCAAAGGTGTGGCCACTGTAGAAACTATAGGAATCATTGTTTTTCATACTAGTCCACAGCATCTGTGGATATATCCCCCCAAATAGATGGACTCTGCCCAATTTTACAGATGAGAACAATGTCCCACTTACACTCTGATTCAGATTTCTCCTATCGTGTTCTGCTGTGTGGAGGGGACTGGAGGAAGGTTTTCTTTCGTGTCTGTAGTAATACTAACGCAATCCATGATCCAGCAAGAGCGCCGAACATCAGGACCCAGGCTCAGCAAGATAAGGGAAAAGAAATCAGAATTAGAAACATTTAACTATGTGTTCTATCTAATAAACCACTCATCCGATGATGATGGTGGTGGTGATGGTGATCCACTCCTTTGACAGCTCCTGTGACTATGCACAGTACTTTCTGGGCATGCGGCTAGACAAATATTCTGGAGCAAGCTATGGGATTCTAGCCCAAGCATCTCTCAGACTATTCAAGATCTATTTGAGTGTTACTGTATAGTTGTTAGATTGTTTTAAAAATCTTTTTTCATAATCAGAGATTTCTCTTCCTTTCTGAGAAGGGGATAATTGTAGCATGCTGGTAATTCTTGTTTTTACATGCTGTGATACTTCTTGTTCATCTCAGAGTTTAGGAAAGTTGAGGCTGTTTCTACCCAAAGAACCACTCCAATCCAGTGGTTTAACCAGAAATCATGGAATCAGTTCGTACTCTTAGGAGGCAAAAACAAACAAACCATAAAACCAGTCCTCCGTTCATTCTAATGGGGAGTTTGGAGTGAAAGGCTCCTGATTGGCTGTCAGTGCTTCATCCTGTCTTATCTTAGAACTTTCATTCTAATTCACTGGAGACAAATAATACAGGGTGGTGGTGCGTGGGTATGTTTACAGGAGGGTGTGGAGAGAACAAAGGGACTTTGGGGCGCAGCCAAGTTAGTGCAGTTTGGGAATTCTTGCCTGGTGCAGAGCCAGCCCTAATAGTTTCCTTCCTTCAGGTATTTTAACAATTAATTGTTAAAACAAAAATAAATAAAGGTGACTGTTTTCCCTCTCTGGTCGTGTCTCAGATCTGGAAGCCCCTTTCTTCTCCTTTATTGGGCCCCCTTAGCACCGCACTGGATGTCTCCCTGGGAAGGGACAAGGTCCTGCTATGTCAATTGGTTATCAATCACCCTATTTTATTTTTCTATTTTTAATTTTAAAATTCATTCGTTCATTCATTTTTTGGCCGCGCTGCACAGGCCTCCGGGATCTTATTTCCCCAACCAGGGATTGAACCCGCGCCCTCACCAGCGAAAGCATGGAGCCCTAAACACTGAACGGCCAGGGAATTCCCTATCACCCTATTTTAAGCCTGGAATGGGGGAGACGCTGCTGACAGGGCCAGAGACACTATTTCCACCTCCTGATGAATCTGAGCCTTTGGCTCTTCAATAGAAAATCTTCCAAAAATACTCCCTGAGAATTTTCTAGGCATTATTGTCCTCATAGCATGCATTGCTGATGGGAGACTAATTGTTTTGGAACATCTATCCTGGCTTGTCTGAAAGAGATAAAATGTTGGAAGTTGGGCGTGCTGTGACCCCGTCTTCCAGGCTCCCCACCTGCTGGTGCAGTGCTTCTAGGCTGCAGGTGTTCGAAGCACAGCCCGCGTCCGCTGGACGTAGCTGGGAGGCGGGGCGGCGCCGACCGCAGGGAAGAGACCACGGAGGAGGAGAAGCGCCCTCCTGTGGCCGAAAGTAAGACTGCCCGCAGGGAGAGGCGCGCCCAGGGCGCGGGGAGGAAATGTTTTCTCTGCAAATGCCCTTTCCTGCGGATGGAAACAAGGCAAACCCAACCTTCAGCCTCTGCTGCTCTACCACCGTGACTTCCTCTTTCTCAGACGGGAGAATGATGGACGCTGGGGAAGGAAAAGAAAAAGCGAAGGATTTTTCCTGTTTCGGCTTTTGCCCCCTTCTCCCCACTGTACCTCCTCCCAGCCCACTGGCTGACCCAGACCTTCTCTAGATACCACCCTCCCCTGTTTCGCCTCCTTGTCTGTCATAAGTGTTAGTTCATTTTGCCTCTCAGTGAAGTAAGTGGTTCATTTGCTACCTCCTCTTCCAGACGGTATTTCCTAGAGGACACAGGTCACATCCTAGTTATGCATGCATGGGGCATTGCATACTCCATACAGTCTGTGCTGAAAATAGGCTCGTAGCACATCGAATGGCAGAAAGGAATTTCTTGGTTATCTGGGGAGAGTCCTGTATGATTGTCTGATTGCAAGTTAGGATGGTCGGTCGTGGAGAGCCAACACCACAGGCTGATTTTAAATGTTGGTTCTACCAACTCCCTCAGTGGACTTAGATTTTACACAATGATCTAGCTCACGTGGTTTCATTTGAAACATTCCTTTTGCCTTCGAAACAGCTGAGTGAATTAGATGGGGTGAATGTTACTATCCTTATTTTTATTTTTTAAAATTTTATTTATTTATTTATTGGCTGCACCATGTGGCTTGCAGGATCTTGGTTCCCGGACCAGGGATTGAGCCCAGGCCTTCAGCAGTGAGACCACGGAGTTCTAACCACTGGACCACCAGGGTACAATCCTTATTTTTAAATAAGAAAAATGTTCAGAAAGTGCAAGTGACTTGCTCAAGGTTGCCTGGACAGTGAGTCACAGCTCAGACTTGGTCCTCTTGCCTCTTTGCCCAGAGCTCTGACATTCTTCATCGGGCTACCTTTCAGGGCTCATGACATCTGGGTAAGTAAATGACCTCCACGTTCTCACCCAGGGTCCTCAGTGAGTTGGGCTAGTGAGTGGCTTCTGGGATCTTTGTTCCCCAACCAGGGATCAAACCTGGGCCCTTGACAGTGAAAGCACAGAGTCCTAACCAGTGGACCACCAGGGAATTCTCCAAATCCCTCTCTTTCATGTCCAAGTTCTTCAGAGCCATAACTGGGGGTGGCGTAGTGTGTCACCTTCACCCGTGGCACCAACATTTTCACATAGTGGAGACGATTCTAGGCACAGTTGACCCTCCCACTGCCCTTTTCTGTTCTCTTCTTTCTTCTACTCATAAAACTTTTCAAGCATCTAGTGCTTTCTTGCTGTTCAGTGGGGTATGGCTCTTAACTCTAAGGGACTCAGTTGTCTTATTTCTGAAATAGGGACCACAGTGTTCTGTCTGATCAGAGACTGAGGAATCTTTACTCTCTTTGGGTGCTCTCTGGCTCTATATTCTGGATATATAGACCCAGGCACCATCAGAGCCCTTTTCTTCCTGGCTCTACAAAAATTTCCATCACTTCTGTGCCCTGACCAACGCTGCAATGGAAAAACAAAAATGTCTTGATAAAGAGGGTTTATCTCCCTCAGGTTATTTGCATTTTGAGAAAGGACCTGTAGGGGAAATGCTGAGAAGTTAGAGACCTTTTCTGGAACCCAATGTGAACAGTCAACTACTTTATCTTTATGACCAGTCTCTTCCTGTTCCTGGTAAAGGAAAATCCACAGGCTAGCTTTCAGTTGATTTTCCCTTGTTTCAGATTTACGGTGGATTAGGGCACCCAGAATTAGCTAAGGCCTTCAACATTTAATGATTAGTGGTGGAAAGGAAATAACAAGATGAAATGCGCATCTCAGAAAGCTGTAAAACTTTGAAAGCAAATACACATCTCCTAGCCACCTCTAGGGAAGGGGCCATCTTCCTGAGACCTGTCGGAAGCTAACAGATACTTTCAGATACTTAAAGGAATGATAAAGCAGCTGACCTAATTAAAACATCCCCCAAACACCACAACTCGGGAAGATTAATGCTAAAAGATTAATTTGTCTGTAAGGGATACGATTTCAAATGATAAAGTTGACTGGAGAACCTCCCAGGCATTAAGTATTTTGGGAGAAGACCTTCAGTTGGGTTTCTCTGTGTGTGAGACAGAAATCTGTGCTTTGGTTGCATTTTAATACAGTGAAACTTAGTCCTCACTAGATTGAAATGTGCTAGTTCTTAGGTAATTAGGACTTTTTCCCAGCCAAAATGAGCAAATTGGCTTTGCCATATGCTTGGAAAGAAAGTCGAGTATATGTGGAAACCAGCAGATACCTTACCTTGGTGCCAACTCATTGAGGTAAATAGCAAATGAATAAATAGAAATTCTGTTGAGGGATGTGGTATGTGTACACAGTCATTGATGACACAGCTATATGCACATGGAGTCTCACTTTTGCAGATTAACTTTTATTTTTGCCTCTTAAGTCTTAGGTTTCTTGTTTCATCCTCACTGATTAGTGATGGTCTATTACTTCAAACACCCCAAGTCTGGCTCTGGTCGTTGACTGTTCCTTTGGTTGCTCTGATGTAATCATCAATGGGAATGACATTAATGGACCATGGCATAGTTGGCACCAATGTATGGATGGACTGATGGGCTACCAGAGTGACCCAGTTAATTGTCAGATAATTGGCCATGAAGTGAGCCAACACTCACAGACTTAGTAATTCAGTTTTCCTAAATCACTGCTTAGGATGAGATGAGAGGTGCAGAAAGAAAAGGAATAATATCCAATGTTTGTTCTATACTTTTTTTTTTTTTTTTTTTTTTTTTTTGCGGTACGCGGGCCTCTCACTGTTGTGGCCTCTCCCGTTGCGGAGCACAGCCTCTGGACGCACAGGCTCAGCGGCCATGGCTCACGGGCCCAGCCGCTCCGCGGCATGTGGGATCTTCCCGGACCGGGGAACGAACCCGTGTCCCCTGCATCAGCAGGCGGACTCTCAACCACTGCACCACCAGGGAAGCCCAGGACTTTAATCTTTCATAGTTCTGGAGGCCGGAAGTCCCAAATCCAGGTGGCCGCAGGGCTGGTTCCTTCTTGGGGGTCCAGAGGCAGTATCTGCTCATGCTCCTCTCCCAGCTTCCAGGGGTTGCCGACATCACTTGGCGTTCCTTGGCCTGTAGCTGCGTGATCCGATCTCTGCGTCTGTTGTCACATGGCTACATTCCCTCTGTGCATGTCCATCTATGGGCACAGTGCTGTTTTATTCTTTAATCTTGAAAATGTATGCTGTTAATTTTGAGAAGAAAGGGAAAAAAGATGAATTGGTCAACAAAATCCACTCTTACTCATGGTAAAAAACAACCAGGGCACATGTATTTTGGAGGAGGCGTCAGTAGTCATCATGCATACCAGTCATACCAGTTGGTTAACTCCTCTTCTTAAGGGAAGTTAACAGTTTTTGTCATTGTCATATTAGTCTGGATAGGCAAAATTATACTGTGGTAATAAGTAACTCCAAAATCTCAGTGACTTAACACTGTCAAAGTTGGTGTGTTCGTCCTGTGACAGCTCTCATTTCAGCTCAGGCTACAGGCCAGCAGGAGGACCCTACTTAATACGGTCACTCAGACCTAGGCAGAAAGAGATTCCATTTGGCACAGACTTCAAAGATCACTGCAGCAGGAAGGGGCAAGGAACCGGCAAATCCCACATTGGCTGCTACTCCTGCTCATGTTTCCTTAGCTCAGCACAGTCATGTGGTCGGATACAACCATAACCTGATGGAGAAGTTCAGACCCATGTGTACCTAGACGGAGGGTAATTGGAATATTTGTGACCTGCCCCAATGTCTACCACATTGAGATGCACATTTCTTCAGCTCCAGAGTTATTACCCGTTGATATTACCATTCTTTTCAGTTTGGGAGAGGGCAAATTCTCCCCTGCAGGATGGAACTTTGGCCAAACAACTGAATACAATGCTGAGCAAACTCTTAGAATGCGGTCATAAGCAAATAATGCCATTCATAAGCAAAGACTTAGCACAGAACGATAAAGGATGTATGGTCATCCCTTGAATAGTCTTATGATCAGTATTCAATAATTTAGGCTCCCAAGTGTGCTAGTTAATATAGAAGTTATAAAAATAATCTATCTACTTAAGCTTGCTATTTATCTAGCTTATCTATTTAGGCTTTATTAGAAAACTTGGCCAAGGATGACCAAGTAATAGAATTAATGTGAGCCTCATTTAGATGATCACATTTCTCCTGTGTTGGCATCTTTTAATCTAGTCTACTTTTGGCTAGAGGGACCCTATAGAAGAGATTTCTGTCTATGCTGTTAAGTTCCTATTTCTGCAGCTTCAAGTGTCTTTTTGCTTTTTCTCTTTGAGATAAAATGAGAAGTTTCCATCATTTCCTTTTCCTTCAAAGGGAGGTGTTTAGTCAGGAGGGAAACAAACCAACTAGGATGATGCTAAAGGATGTTCCCTAGTCAAGTTATATTTTAATGGAGCTTGAAGATTTACTGACGGACTCAGTGAGGATGGCACCGAAACGGAAAGAGAAAAAATAAGCTCTAGCCTTCCATTTCAAGAAGTCAAAAATCTGTGCCTTTTTTTTTTTTTCTTCAAAATAAAAGGATTGCACTGGAGCAATTTCCACTTTTTCTGTTCTACATCTGCAACAAAAGAACAACTTTGAATAATGAACAGCCTACCTTCACAGTAGGAAACTAAGCTACGGAGAGGCTCTCAATAATGTACTTAATAATTAGAAGTATGAGCAGGAACGGACCTTCCAAGATGGATATATTATTATTCACTTTAGCTGCTCACTGTCACAATGGGTGCTGTCACCAAGACTGTGACTAAAAAGCCTGATCAAGACATCTCTGCCAAGTCCCATAAATCATCTGTTTGCCCATTGTGCCTGAGGTGTACATGGCATATGCTTAGATCCATGTGGGAATCTGGATGTGATACGTGGCTTGGAGTTTACAGAGAATTTGTACGCAGTTTGTAGGTAAGGGACACACTGTAAATATGGCAGTGTGCCAGTGTTCTCCAGAAATAGCCTCCTGCTCCTTTGAGAGGAGATTAACCTGGGTTATGTAAGGTTCCTGATAATGAAGTCCTCTCCAATGACATCTATTTTTAAAAAATCTTCACATAATAGTGAAATATACATACTTTCTGGAAAGAACATAGGACTGAATTTCAAAAGCATGATCACTCCCTACTTCTCAGATGATGCTTGTCAGCTGTCCTTACCCGGTTTCACTGCCCACTGCGAAGGCCAGTATTCAGTTCTCTAGGGTTTAAGATGTAGACGGGATATCAACAATCAATGGTGAAGGATGTGTGCAGAGCTCCTTACATGTGATAGCTCCCAGAGGAGCCCGTGGTATCAACATCTGAGGTGAGTGTTTCACAAATGGCTCTGTGTTCTTTTCTGGTTTTAGGTCTGTGCTTTGCTCATGTTTTCAGCATGATCATTAGTGTAAAAGCACCTGGCACTGTGCCGGCATACAGTAGGTGCTCAATAGTTGGCCATGACCTTCCCCTTCCCTTTGCTTCAGTTCAGCAGCAGTGACGTCCACCTGGAGCATGCTGATGAGGACCTGAGTCCCCTCTTGAGTGTAACTAATATTCATCCTCAGGTAATGCCCTGCATTTAAGAATCTCATCTCGGGGCTTCCCTGGTGGCGCAGTGGCTGAGAGTCTGCCTGCCAATGCAGGGGACACGGGTTCGAGCCCTGGTCTGGGAAGATCCCACATGCCACGGAGCAACTAGGCCCGTGAGCCACAACTACTGAGCCTGCGCATCTGGAGCCTGTGCTCCGCAACAAGAGAGGCCGTGACAGTGAGAGGCCCGCGTACCGCGATGAGGAGTGGCCCCTGCTTGCCGCAACTAGAGGAAGCCCTCGCACAGAAAGGAAGAGCCGACACAGCCATAAATAAATAAATAAATAAATAAATAAATAAATAAATAAATAAAAGGGCAAAATTCCTTAAAAAAAAAAAAAAAAAAAGAATCTCATCTCACACCAACCATCATATAGTCCAATAGCCGCAGTCCCAAGAAGTCATTGGCAAATGTAACAATTTGAGGTTGATGAGGCCAGTCCTGGAGGTAAACACGGGGGGCAGACCGTTGGTGCCCCGCCCTCCCCCAGTAGGCTAGTGAAGACTAGCGATTAGGATGAGTGAATTTCACTGCATATGGGCCTGGCAGGGAAACACAGAGGATTGCATCTGTTTCCTGGGGCAGCAGGGGAATAGCAAGTACAAGAGACAGAAGGAAACCACGCAGCCTGCTCTTTGAAGGTTAATTCTTTCACTCTGCTGTGCAGCTCTTCACTTGCAGAGTCATGCCAAGGGTACATATGCTCCGTATTGTGGGCGAGTGGGGGACACCTCTCTGAATGCTGTCCTTTTCCTGTGCTGCCTGAGGACCAATGGGCACTTAGCGCCGTTTTCAGCAGCTCCTGCCTTCTCTGCTTTCTCTGTAACCTCTCTGCACCGCCCACATCAGTGGGGTCATAGGAATGGAAGTGTCTCTTCTCAGCCATCTGGTGATTCATTTTTCCCTCCCCCTTGCCTGCAACTATGAGAGCTGCTCGCAGGCTGCCAAGTCAGCTGGAGAGTTCTGCTGCTGCCTGAGACCTGCCATACAGCAGGGCGTCTTCAGAGCCCTCTCCGTACACTCCAACCACGTGCAAAGGCTGAGTCGAACTAAAAAAAGATCCTGCAAAACGAACACACTAATTAGTTAATTAATTAATAAGCAACGTGGTGTGTGGATGTGTTGTAGATCCAGCCACAGTGACAAGGACATGTAAAGGGTTCATACTGAGTTATTTTTTATGTTAAAATAGATCTTAAAAAATGTATTATATAAGGCTTCTATTGGTTTCCTAGGGCAGCCAGAACAAATTGGGTGGTTTAAAACAACAGAAAGGTATTCTCTCACACTTCTGGAGGCTAGAAGTCTGAATTCAAAGTGTGGGCAGGGTTGGTTCCTTCTGGAGGGAGAATCTGTCCCACGCCTCTCCCTAACTTTTGGTGGTCGCTGACAATCCTTAATACTCCTTGGCTCGTAGATGCATCTCTTCGATTGTCTGCCTCAGTTGTCACATGGCATTCTCCACTCTGTGTCTCTGCTTCTGTGTCTAAATTTCTCTCTTCTTATAAAGACACCAATCATTGGTCCAGTATGACCTCAAGTCCATTTGATTACATCTGTAAACAAAGATCCTATTTCCAAATAAGGTCACATTCACAGGTACTGGGGGTTAGGACCTGAACATATCTTTGTGGCAGACACAATTCAACTCACAACAAAGGCAATGCAGTAAATAATTGATAGCCTTTTTCAATAAATGGTTCTAGAACAATTGGATATCCATATGCCAAAAGAGAAAAGAAAAACAGAGCTTCAGTTCATACCTAAAAATCTTCAAAGATAAATCCCAAATGAATTATAGATCTAATGTAAAACCTAAAACCACAAAAGTTCTAGAAAAAAAACATGGAAGAAAATATCTGTGACCTTGGGTAGGCAAAGATTTTTTTAGAAATGACACTGAAAGCACAATACAAGAGAGCAAATTGATGAATTGGGATTTCACCAAAATAAAAAAACTCCTGCCCTTCAAAAGACATTGTTAAGGGAATGAAAAGACAAGCCACAGACTGGAATAAAAATCTTTACAAAGTCTGTACCTGATAAAGACTCATATCCAGGAAATAAAAAGAAATCTCAAAACTCAACAATAATGAAACAATTAAAAATGGGCAAATACCTCTGGGTACTCCACCAAAGAAGATATGTGGATAGCAAATAAGCATGTGAAAAGATGCTCAGCATTATTAGTCATTAGGATATTACAAACTAAAACCACAGCGAGATACTACGACATTCCTATTACAATGACAAAAATGAAAAAAAACCCAGCCCGTACCAAGTATTGGTGAAGGTGAAGAGGAAATGGAGCGAACCCTCATATACTGCCGGCGGGAATTTGAAATGGTAAAAAGACTTTGGAAAATAGTTTGGCAGTTTAAAAAAACCAAAACAAGAACCGAAAACATATACCTACCATATGACTCCAGCCATTTCACTCCTAAGCATTTATCCAAGAGAAAAGAAAATATATGTCCATACAAAGACTCACATGCAAGTGTTCTTAGCAGCTTAACTTGTAACAGCCAAAAGCTGCAAACAATCAAAATGTCCATCAACATATGAATTGTTATGGACTGAATTGTGTCCCCCTCCATGCCCCAAATTCATATGCTGAAGCCCTAATCTCTAATGTGACTGTATTTGGAGTAAGGAAGTAATTAACTAAGGTTAAATGAGGTGACATGGCTGGGGCACTAATCTGATATGATTAGTGTCCTTATAAGAACAGACACCAGAGAGCTCACTTGCTCCTGCCACGATGTGAGGATACAATGAGAAAGTGGCCATTTCAAAACCAGGAAGCGAGTCCTCACTGGAATCTGACCACACTGGTATCCTGATCTTGGGCTTCCAGCTCCAGAACTAAGAGAAAATAAATTTCTGTTATTTAAGCCGCCCAATATATGGTATTTTATTTTGGCAGCATGAGCAAACTAATACATGAATGAATAAACAAATTGGGGTTTATCTACACAATGGAATACTGCTTATCAACAAAAAGCAATGAACTGTTGATATACACAGTGGCATGTATGATACTCAAACTAATAATGCTGAGTGAAAGAAGCCAGACCCCCTCCCCCCATCCTCCACACACAAAAAAGAGTAAACTCTGTATGATTACATTTATATAAAACTCTAGAAAATGTAAACAAATCTACAGTGATAGAAGGCATATTGATGGTTGCTTGCATTTGGGGGAGGTGGTTGGCAGGGATGGGAGAGAGGTATTACAGTGGGGTATGAGAAAACTCTTGAGGGTAACAAATATATTTACTATCTTGATTGGGGTGATGGCTTCATGGGTGGATACATATGTCAAAACATTAAATAATATGCTTTACCTGCAGTTTATTGTATATTAATTATACTTCAATAAAAATATATTGTGTGCCTTTTATATATCAGATATTTTGCTAAGTATTTTCATGAAATATTCATTTATTTCTGAAAGTACTGCATGGTAGGGATAAAACTGAATTTTGGAGAATAATATACCTGTAAAACAAGAATGTATTCTATAGAGAGGAGGGGGAATGGAAGAGAGAAAAGAAATGGTGAATGGAATCCAAAGTGATTCCTGGAATAGAGGAAGGAGGCAGAGTAGAAAAAAGGGAAAGACAATATAGCTGATAGAGGACTTCCCTGGTGGTGCAGTGGTTAAGAATCCGCCTGCCAATGCAGGGGACACAGGTTCGAGCCCTGGTCCAGGAAGATCCCACATACGGCAGAGCAACTAAGCCTGTGCGGGACAACTACTGAGCCTGCGCTCTAGAGCCCGTGAGCCACAACTACTGAGCCCACACACCACAACTACTGAAGCCCGTGCGCCTAGAGCCCGTGCTCCGCAACAAGAGAAGCCACCACAGTGAGAAGCCCGCGCACCGAAACGAAGAGCAGCCCCCGCTCACCGCAACGAGAGAAAGCCTGCGTGCAACAATGAAGACCCAAAGCAGACAAAAACCAGAAAAATAAAAAAAAGATTGTCGTTTTACACCACTAAGTTGAGTGTCTTTTTATGCAGCAATGGTGGTAAAACAGTTGATATGAGGAAGGGGAGGAAGTGGAAATAATAAAAGAAAAGCTAGTATCCAAACTTCCTGAAAAATAAGAAAAGACTCATAGGTAGTTTTACTAGCTTTTGGAAGTGTGTCCTCTCAGAGAAGTGGTCTGAGGTTTTCTGGGATGGAAAGTAGCCCTTGTCATCATGGGTACCAGGAAGGTGGCCTCAGTGGCTAAAATGTTGGAGTGGAAGAAACAGCCTCATCATCAGTCATATGGAATCCTTACAAACAAAGAGTATGGACAAACACATGGGGTAGGATTTGCCAGCTTCCCGTCCCAGGAGGAAAGATTTAAGAAAAATTGTGGTTTTGGTTGATGTTGTAGTTAATTACACATATTATAAATTAGTACTCACAATTTTTGCACAACATGAATCATAAGAGACAGATATATCTCATTAGTAGGTCATTTTAAAAAGAAGATTTCCTTGGGCTTCCCTGGTGGCGCAGTGGTTGAGAGTCCGCCTGCCGATGCAGGGGACACGGGTTCGTGCCCCGGTCCGGGAAGATCCCACATGCCGTGGAGCGGCTGCGCCCGTGAGCCATGGCCGCTGGGCCTGCGCGTCCGGAGCCTGTGCTCCGCAACGGGAGAGGCCGCAACAGTGAGAGGCCCGCGTACCGCAAAAAAAAAAAAAGGAAGATTCCTTGATCTAGTTTTGTCCATTCCCTGTATCAGAACCTTGACCCTCAGGGTCAAGCAGAAGCCTCCCAAATCCAGGTATTTACACATAAAAATATCTTGAAAGTTCTTTATTATGAAGATGAGAAATGGATTTGAGACTGAGTCCATCTGCGAAAAGAACTGCTTGCAAAGGATATCCTGTGCTCATGTATTTCCAGCGCTAGAAAGGAAATACGGGGAATTCTGACATCAAGGTTTAGTTCTCGATCACTAGTAAACTAGTAACAATGCGTAGTCAATGTGCCTGTACTGATTTTGGCTTGTTTGAATTTGTTTTCAGGATTTACAGATTCTTTCTTGTGCAAACTACTCCCTTCTTTGCCTTTGCTATCTGCCATGTTGGGATATTCTGCTTTTATGATTTAGAAAATTCATTGCTAATCTTTATCTTTGTGTTCTTGTTCAGAATACAGTTCCAGACAGAGTCTTATCTATTGATTTCCACAGATGTTCCTTTTCCCTCTAACATAAATTAAAGGCTAGCTGCTTTACCTGTTTACAAATAAATGGCTGGATAATTTTACAGCTCTCTTTTTTAACGTGATCACACTGCATTCTGTCTGGCGGTAATGGTGTTTTACTTTCAGATGAACCAGCATTTGTGGTAAACTGTGGCAGTGGAAAGGGAATTCTAAAACTCATTTGGAGGGAAGAGTCTCTATTAGCTTACAGTGTGAGTTGAAATGGATCTCCTATTCTGTGCTTCTCTCACACTTCCTGTATCACACCATTAAACATCTTCCCAGGGACCAGAAGCTCCAGGAGATTCTGCTTAATCACTTCATGCCCAGTCTCATGGGGGACCACATTTGCAGGATGTGGGGCATGATAATCCCCTGTGGTTAGGATAACAGCTGTTCCCAGTTTTTAAAACAAGCAACACAGAGTGAGCTAGTCAAAAAATTCTCCTCCGGGCTAGTGACAGAAAAGAAGAATGTTATAATGGTCAATTTGCCCACATTCACATAACTGATATGTTGTAAAGCCTAGTTTGGACTCAAGTTCATGTTTTTTCTTTTTCTTTGCTAAGTTTATTTTTACATCATACTTTACCCTCAAAGAGCATGTATGAGAGCTGCCTTTCATGGAGGAAAGGGTTAGTATGCTGAAGGCTGAAGATGAGAACTTGCCTGGCTATTAGTGTACCACGTAATAAAGTGTGAAGCACATCCTGCTGGTTCCCAGACATCTATTAGCCTTCTCACACATTTCTGCCAAACTCTCCTTTTTACTGGAAAAGAGATTCACAATACTATTCTACGGATGGGGTAGGCCCCAGTACAATCTAATCTTTCTATATTTGAGAAGGTGTGACCATATACCAAAGGTTCTCAAAGTGTGGTGCCTGGATCAGCAGCATCAGCATCACCCAGGAACTTGTTAGAAATGCAAATTGCCCCAGATGAACTGAATTAGAAACTGTGCGGGTAAAGGCCCAACAAGCTATAGTTTCACAAGCGATTCTGTTCCAAGTGATTCTGACAAACATTAAAATTTGAGAACCTTTAACCAAGACACTCAGAAAACTATTTTGTTCACAATTTTTTTTCCAATGGTGAGGAAAACTGTGTAAAATATCCTTTAATAATACGATGTCAAAGAAAGAGATCCCTTCCATCATGTACCCATTAAGCACTTATTAAGTACCCACTCTTAGCTACTGTGGGGAGAGGAAACGAATAAAACATGGCCCCAGTGTTCTGTGAGCTCATCCAGTATTGACAAGATGTACACATTTGTACATATTTTTGGTACATATTTGATTTGCCAACAGAACACAGATGAAAGTAGCACAGTGGGCTGCTTCACTGGTGGCTATGTGTGCAATACACACTCACAAAACAAAACAAAAACGTGGGCTAAACTCACCATTGTATTGCTGATGTTACCAAACCATCCTTTGCTCTTTTAAGGGATGGGGAAATGAAGAATATTCACGAAGAGCTTTACAGCTTTACAGTTTAAACTATATGTTCATCTGATCAGTGACTGAAATAGAATGCACAGCCTCATACTTCTGTGCTGTTGCCTTTATGAATGAGCCCCAGCCCCAAGAACCTGAGACTAGGTCAGGATCACAAAACCATCTCTTACCTGCTCATTTGTTTTATGAATGAGCCCCAGCCCCAAGAACCTGAGACTAGGTCAGGATCACAAAACCATCTCTTACCTGCTCATTTGTTTTATGAATGAGCCCCAGTCCCAAGAACCCGAGACTAGGTCAGGATCACAAAACCATCTCTTACCTAATCAGCAATTAAACACATGTGCAATAGACTTGCCCTTCTATTTAACTTTTATTAAAAGAGGTGCTAAGGTACTGAGATGCAGTACATCATATTTATTACCAAAATTATTAACAAATATACAAAACTTATACATGTAATTTTCTTACATCCATTTATTCTCTATAATACTGATTTGTGTTCAAGTAGGTTATCTACAGTATGTAAACATCCCTTGAATTGACCTCACACAGATTAGGAAAGCCCTCTAACCCATGCTTTTATCAGATACTTCTTTTTATTTGGCTTTCATTTGTAGAATCTAATCTTCACATTTGGCACATGGAAGAGACATCTACAGTGCAAAAGAGGCAGATTTTCTGGTTTCCTTCTGAATAATTTTGCAGGGGCACAGTTAAAGAGCTGAGAGAACAAGAGCACTCTTACTCCATGGAGGTGGATTTGTTGTAATGCCAACAACTCTTGGTTCAGCCATTAAACTTGAGCTTAAAGTCAATGCCTCTTCCTTCTCCCACCCCCCTGCCCACCCCCCATGCAAGGTCAATTAGGCCTTAACCTTGTCTTAAAAGGATTAAAAGAAATTCCATCCATCCCAGAACAAGTAGGTTAATTTCACCGAGGAATAATTTTTCAGTGTTCTTTTATGCGGGTTGGTTTGTGCAGTGTGATGAGCCAGCAAAACTTTTAAATGGAGAAACAAACATGATTAAAAATAAAACAAAACAAAAACGGATAGGAGAGTAGAACTTTCTATTTGCTTTCAGCTGCCACCTCTGCAATGAAAAGCACAGCCTCTCTGAGGTGGCAAAATGACCAAGTGAACGGCGGAGAAAAGTCAAGCCCGCCATACTTAACCTTGGACTCCACGCCTTTGAATACAGTATCACAAAAATTAAAAAAGAAGAAAAGGTCATTGGAGATTCTGCCCCCCTCTTCCTGTGTTTCCTTTTGATTATTTAACTTAATCTAACCAAGTAAAGCTGATTCAGAGAGAGCTCCGCTCGCCCGCTCCCCCGGCAAGCTCACTCTCCAGCACAGTCTTGCTCTTGCGGTTAGCGGCACCTCTTCCGCGAAGCCTCCGCCTCAGAACGGCCGGGTTTGGCCGCGCGCCGGCCTCCCGGCTTCCGTCACCACCGGGGCGCGGGCCCCTCCGACGCCCCGTAGAGCTCCGCCAGCTTCCGGAAGCGGGGCCCCCAGTCCGTCAGGAAGTCGAAACTCTGCTCCGAGTCTGAAGTGGCCGACTGCAGGGAGCTCAGAGACCCGGCGACCGAGCCGTCCCCCTCGAACATGTACGTCTGCAGGGAGTCGAAGGGCGCGGCCCACAGGTCCATGTCGGCCTCATAGAGTTTGGCCAGGACGTAGCTGTGGACGGTGCTGTTGACGGCGCACGTCTGAGGCACGTAGCGGGAGAGGCTCTCGATCTCGGGCAGCATGTCCTGCCGCGTCTTGGAGGCGCCGCCCGCCTGCGCCTCCCGTGGGTTCCACATGGCCGCGATGTCGAAGGCCTCGGTGTCCTCCTCGCCGCCGCCCTCGTCGTCGTAGCGGACGATGTTCTCGTGGATGTTCTCCTCGTCGTCAATGATGTACGGCTGCTTCCGGTGCCTCCGCATGGACAGGATGAGCAGCACCAGCACTGCCGGAAACACAGAGGACCAGGTGTTGGCGGAAGAGCCCCGGGCGTGTGGGCCGAGACCAGAGCTCAGGTAGGGGAAGGGCTGTCTGTGTGGGGAGCGCAGGGTCAGTGTTTGGATATGTGACCTCACAGGGTCTACGCTGTTCTCACTCTTTCTGCACTGTTGGGGAGTCTGTGGGCGAGTGAACCCTACGTGACATGATTCCACGTGGTTTAAGTAGAAGTTGCATGTAGAGGCTCTGCACACACCTTATCGCTTTGAAATGTGTGTGCGTTTGTACACCCAGCCACCCAGTGTAACATCTCATTAACAAAGCACGAAGCCCTGTGGCCCGCCGTGGAGTATATGCTAAGGATCAGATCATGTTTTCTGACTACTTAAGGACGAATATGTGTTTCCCCATTATAGTGTGAAAACCTTGCTCTATAGGTGGAATCCTGCTTTTTTACATTAGCCTCTCAATAGTATCCTACTTTTTAAATATACAGTGGACCCTGGAACAACATGGCTTTGAATTACTGGGGTCCACTTAGCTGTGGATTTTTAAAAATAAATACATACTGCAGTACTACTGCAGTTGGTTGCCGCAAATGCTGAACTGTGGATACTGAGGGCCGACTATAAGTTATTCACGACTTCAGAGCAGGTTTGAGCCCCTAACCCCACCCCACCGTTGTTCAAGGGTCAATTGTGATCATATATTAATTAATATGAGTATAGACACATGTGTTAAATATGAGCCAAAGTCATAGTCTTTCTATGTTTTCTTCAAAAAATAAGAGAGCATAAATGACCATCTTTGTCCAGTTAACTCAGATTCCTCAGAAAAGCCTTCCATTAGAGAGGAGGTTGTGACTTTCTAGGTCTACAGATGTTCATGGAAGAGAGGGAATGAGCAGTGACATTTTATATAATTTATCATGTTATCAAAGACGCACCACACTGTTAGATGTGCCCTTGCAGGTTTGGATGAAATTTTATCCTAACATGTTTTTTTCCCCCCCCCAGGATGTTTTCACTGCGGTTTAAAGGAGAGATGGAGGTAATCCCATTGGACCATTTATCTCTGTGAGTAAAAATGTTTTCCAGGAAGTGTGTTGAGGTTTTGGCTGTAGAACTGCTATTTTTTTTTTTTTCTAGCATGCTTTGTTACAGCTGGTGAACAGTGACAGCTTGACAACAGTGCAGAATAAGAGCCCAGTTTATCCAAGGGGTAGGGGGGAATGGAGTACAGTCATATGCCCAGTAAGATTATGGACTAACTTAAAAAAATAACAGTAATGGTTTTTTAAACTTGAATGTGGAATGTGCTTTTTGTAAATTGCAGTTAATGTTGTTAATACATGATATTTTCCTGAATAGCTCGGGTGACAAAATGCACACACAGGAAACAGTTATATACTCTTGTATTTTATCTCTGTGCAAAAATGTAACTCATAGACTAGAGGACTCTGGGATTTCAGAGAAATGGACTAATAGGACTTCAATGAAGTGGGGGCTTGAACTGGGCATTGGAGGTTGGGGTGTGATTTGGATGGATGCAGGGTGGAGAAATGGGATTCTGAGTGAACTTGCTGTGTTTGTGGGATTGAGTAAGGAGTTACTAAACTCACATATTTTTTAGACATTATCTGAAGCAAAACGGAAACAAAGTAGAATATGACATGATTTCTGTTTTTACAGGCATGCAATCTAAGGAGATAATAGACATGAGTGATTAATATGAAACAGGTGGTGAAAGGACTATCCTAGAGTTGCAAGAGTTTTGCAGAGAATACAGAAGCAGGGCCAGTTAATTCTTCCTGGGGACCTGGGAAAACCTCCACACAGGTGACACTGGAGTGCTAGGTGTGGTATTTCAGAAAATGCTTGGAAGCAATATTAGAAAAGTCTTTGAGTTTGTACTGGAAAGAATTCTGATGATATAGAATTAGGCAGTTTATAGAACTCTGAAAAAAAATAAAGATTGCTATGTATCTTATTTTTAGGTAATCTTATTTAAATATCAAGTATTATATAACCCCCTGAAAATCACATTTTGGGAAAAATGATCCTATTCAGCTGAAGGGCTTCCCTGACAGAAGAGAGTCAGTTCTAGAGATGTTTATTCTTTAGGATCTATAGGCACAGTGCATAGGGCCTATGAGATTTTCTAGGAACTAGATACGTATTTGAAACATGGAAAAAATCCATAGTCAAAATTAATGTGTTAATATAATTATCCACAAAATGTAGTATTTCTTTGACAAATCAACTGCAGTTCAGTCTTACTCAGTTTTATGAATTATATTTAATGTGGGATGTACACTCTTAGAAGTGAAAGTGCCTAAAACTCTGAGGATTTTATGACAGCTTTGCTCGGTTTAGGTCCTGAAAACTGTCTGTTTATTCTGCGCAATTCCAAAGGCAAGACATAATGGGTTTGGGAGCACAAAATAAATCGCCCCTTGCACACCACTTCTAACTTGAGAGCCTCTTTGTGCCAGCCTCTTTAAATCAGTCCCTCTGAAGTGGTGGCTTCTTTTACTGTTTGTGGGCTAGGGTGAGCTTATAATGTAGACATTTTCCAAAGATAGAAGTAAGGACAGCCAGACTGGAAATTTCTCCTAGGAGCAAGTTTCTTCAAAGGCCTCTTTCAGGATGTCCTGTTATGCACTCAAGGACTCGCAGTGCCACCTTATGGACACTCAGGGAATTGCAGGAGGGTTTTATTTGTCAGTACAGAAAGGGACCAGAAGCCATAACAATCCTCTCTGATCCAGGGATCCAAGGACTTTGAAAGGTTACTTCTTTATACTGTTTTTCCCTTCATGTAGCACTGAACTACATGAAGCATATTCCACAGACCTACTGGAAATTCAATCAAGCGACTGACATTTTAGTTAGACCTTCTTTCTTTGGTCTGACTCAGTCTCTTGGTTTGGAGGTAAACCTGGCATCAGGGCTTAAATTCTAGTTTTAATCTGCAATGCTTTACTCTTTTCCCTTACTAGGATTTCTTCCATATTGAATAATATTACTATCTACTAAGTCTGCTTTTCTCTAAGCAAAATAAGTATGCTGTGAATTATTTCAGTCAGAAGAGTTGGGAGATATGTACAGATATTTTTTTGGTTTCAGGAATTGGTTTAGATGTTCTACTGTTTGTTTTGAGTGTGGATTTTGAGGATAATAGCATGAATGGCCTTAGTGCAAGGGAGTAGGGAGCAGCTTTGCAGTATGACTTTAGATGAAGAAGAAAGGATCCCCTATCCCAGTAGTGCTCTCCCACTGGCCTGTCATCACATCTTTATTTCACAAGTAGAGGCAAACTGGCCCTGGTTAGAGGCCATGGTACCCAGGGAGGGGGGGTGCTAACGCCCCCAAACAGCTTACCCTCCCAGATATCCATGTGGTTCACTCTGCCACTTTTTTCAGATCTCTGCTCAGAGGTCGTCTTATCAGTGAGGTCCTCCCTGACCACCCTAGTTAAACTGGCACCCACCCCTGTCTCCTGTCCTCTCAGGACTCCCTGTCCCTCTTCCCTTCTCTGTAACACTTACCACATCCTGAATCTGGGGATGAACATTTGGGAGAAAGGCCGTACTGCTCAGATACAGGCATGCGCAATGCGGGGCCTGCCTGTGTTTCAGCCCTGGCTCTGCCACTGAGACTTGGCCTTGGGCCTGTCACTACCTCTTTGTGATTTAGCTACTACTTATCTGAAATGAGGGGGTTAGAAGAGGTGATCATCATAGCCTGTCCAAAATTATTATTTAGGTTCTGTGATGTCAAAATGAACTTGCTTTATTTTGAATTAAGCTCTGTGAAGGCTGGGGCATTTCTCTTATTAATCCCAGCACCTAGAACAGCAACCTGGCCTACAGTAGATGCTTGATAAATATATGTGCTTTCATTTGGCCACAGAGGCCATGAGTTCCTTGAAGGAAGGGACTGTCTCCGAGTTCTTTACTTTTTCCCAGCCTTACTCTCCCACCTTTTCAATAAGCACGGTGTGGAAAACCAGTTCTGGCCAGCTGTGTCAGGGTGATAACGGAATGGTATCTAAGTAAGCACTTGCAGGACCCCACAGAATGGAGAGGAGCCACTTACTCACCTAAGAGGACAAAGATGCAGGCCAGGATGGCGATGAGGGCGCCGCGGCTCAGTCTGACCGGGAGCATGTAGGCCTCGGGGCTGCAGGACAGGACGTGGCCGTCGTCGTCACAGCTGCACACCTGGATGGTCAGCGTGCCCGTGCTGCTCAGCACCGGCTGCCCATTGTCCGATATCAGGATGGGCAGGTAAAAGACACTCTGCTCCTGCTGCCGGAAGCCAGACCTCCTAGTTAGAATCCGGGCAGTGTTATCTGAAGAAGACAGGCGTTCCAGGATCGAAAGAGGAGAGGGAAGAGGAAAATGAAAGAACCAACAAGAGAATGAATTTTTTGGATTGAGGAAAGCAAGGGGGCAGGAACTGGGTGGGGAAGGAGAGAGCAGGGACAGCATGCCCTGGAGGCGGTTAGCTACAGCCACCGCTGGGTTTTTTGGGGATCAGCAGTTGGATTCAGAAACCAAGATTTTTGCTTGCTTCTAGGGAAAACCCTGAGGCCTAGGAGAGAGACCTGTTTTGAGAGTCTGTCTTACCCTTTGTGACAAAGTGCCCAGGGCGAACTGTCAGACTTCAGATCTAACTGAAATGTCCCTGGGGAAACTTGACAGAAATGAACAGTCACTGGCGACTTGTGGTCCCTGTTTGTTCTAGCTCAGCAGCGTTCCAAGGCCCTGTGCTGCTTTGTGCCCCCAGGAAAAGAATGCTGAGGAGCCCACGCGGCTGTGGCACATTGCTTATTTTTGCCACTTTGGCTGGAGTTCAAGTCTTCTGCTATTTTCTTTTATGCCTCTGAAATGCAGTCACCAACTCCTGTGCTTTCTGATGAACCTGCTTGTTTAGCAGAAGCTTATTTGAAATCCCCTAATCATGACACACCCTGCTATTTTCCGCTAATTGGTGGTCTAAGTTTAAGCAATTAATATGAATTTGGTGAAAATTCAATACTAGTTTTTTCCCCCAGTTTTTTTTTTTTTAATCTTTATTGGAGTATAATCGCTTCACAATGGTGTGTTAGTTTCTGCTTTATAACAAAGTGAATCAGTTATACATATACATCTGTTCCCCTATCTCTTCCCTCTTGTGTCTCCCTCCCTCCCACCCTCCCTATCCCACCCCTCCAGGCGGTCACAAAGCACCGATCTGATCTCCCTGTGCTATGCGGCTGCTTCCCACTAGCTATCTACCTTACGTTTGGTAGTGTATATATGTCCATGCCTCTCTTTCGATTTGTCACAGCTTACCCTTCCCCCTCCCCATATCCTCAAGTCCATTCTCAAGTAGGTCTGTGTCTTTATTCCTGTTTTACCCCTAGGTTCTTCATGACATTTTTTTTTTAATTCCATATATATGTGTTAGCATACGGTATTTGTCTTTCTTTTTCTGACTTACTTCACTCTGTATGACAGACTCTAGGTCTATCCACCTCATTACAGATAGCTCAATTTCATTTCTTTTTATGGCTGAGTAATATTCCATTGTATATATGTGCCACATCTTCTTTATCCATTCATCCGATGATGGACACTTAGGTTGTTTCCATGTCCTGGCTATTGTAAATAGAGCTGCAATGAACATTTTGGTACATGTCTCTTTTTGAATTATGGTTTTCTCAGGGTATATGCCCAGTAGTGGGATTGCTAGGTCATATGGTAGTTCTATTTGTAGTTTTTTAAGGAACCTCCATACTGTTCTCCATAGTGGCTGTAGCAATTCACATGCCCACCAGCAGTGCAAGAGTGTTCCCTTTTCTCCACACCTTCTCCAGCATTTATTGTTTATAGATTTTTTGATGATGGCCATTCTGACTGGTGTGAGATGATATCTCATTGTAGTTTTGATTTGCATTTCTCTAATGATTAATGATGTTGAGCATTCTTTCAGGTGTTTGTTGGCAGTCTCTATATCTTCTTTGGAGAAATGTCTATTTAGGTCTTCTGCCCATTTTTGGATTGTTTCCCCCAGTTTTAAAGGGGATTAGCAAAATAGTTTGGTATGTTTCCACAAAGCTGATGTGTGTGTGTGTGTGTGTGTCTGTCTGTCTGTCTGTCTGTCTGTATTTATATTTGCCTAATGTAATGTTTTGGGATCTTTTTAAATCTATGTTCTCAAGTTTTCTTGAGTGGGTTTGACTTATAAATTAGATATATTTTCTGGAAAGCTGGTAACTTTTTCAGCAGAGGAAAAGTTTGAGAGATGTGGTAGGATGTATAATCAGTGACAAAGCTAACATCGTCAATATGGAATGTCCTGTGGATGTGTTTCACATTTCACAGGGAAGAGTCTAGAACTTAACAAAAAATTCTGAGAGTCTAACCAAAGTAAACATTATTCATACCAATATCAATATTTCTGGACATAATAAAGGATTATCTTTTCTACCCTCTTGAATTTGGGCATGTCTGTATCATTTGCTTTAAATGATGGAAATGAGCAAAACTGATTTGTTTCACTTCCGGACAGCAGCATGTATCAATAATAGCTGGTATGTTATTCTTGTGCTCTCTTGCCTTGTTGTAATATATGAACGAACATTTGAGATGGAGAGCCAGGCAGCCTACACCTGGACAGCTGTCCTTGGTCGCCAGACCCACAGTCAGCTTTATGTGAGCAAGAAATTAACTTTAGTGGCATTAAGCCACTGAGATTTTGGTGTTGTTTGTTCCTGCAGCCTAACCTAGCCTATTCTGACTAATACATAATTCCTTAATTAACTTTTCCATCTCCTCCTCCCCCTGTTTTATCATGAGAGCAGTTGTTTTTTGAGTGCTTATGTGCAAGGTATTTAGACTTTACATGCAGTATCTCATTTAATCTTTACCACCATTTGGTGAGATAGTAATAATCTCACCCTTTTACAGTGAGAGTTAAGGCCTAGAGAGATTATGTAATTGGTTCAAAATCACTAATTTAGTAGAAGAGCTGGGATTTGAACTCTGGTCTCTTGACGCCAAATACGTACTCCTTCCATTGTGCTGTGTAACCACTTACTTAGTTTTGTAACATTAATGTTGAAAATTATTCAGCTAATTGAAATCTCTTCCTACTTTGGTACAGGCCTTTTCCCTCTTATTTCCTTCTCAGTGGAGAAAGATAGCAGTTGGTTACCAACCTGAAGATTATATTCATATTTCCACCTACCACACAATCCATCTCTTTTCTGTTTTCCAGATTTAATAGCTAAGTACTAGTAATTTTGCTTCACAGTTTCAGTTTCGTTTTGTTTTTGTCAGAAGTAAAGTTTTTCTCGAACAGAAATCTTTTTTATTTTTCATTTTAATCAAGGGCAGTTCATCAGACTTTTAGAAAGCCGGAGAAGAGCTGAATTTCATATAAGTATTACATCATGCCTACTATGCATCATAGATTTCTTGATCTCAGAATTATTTAAGATTAAAGAAAAAAGATCAGAGCATCACATTGCTGAGACTAGTCCTACAAAGGAGCTGGCAGAATTTAGCCACTTGCAAAATTTTGTTGAATATTATAACTGGAGCTTGAATAACCCATTTGGAAATAGTATCCAGGGTGACACAAAAATTGTGTGTGTGTGTGTGGCTAAAACAGGAGGTCTCAACTTCCAGTCCCAATTTTAATACATACTCTCTATTCCATGGGCCATTTACTTTCTTTCCTTATCTATCAGATGAGACAATGAGAATCATCAGAGGCATTAGTAACTTTCCTAAGACCTTAAAGGATTATTATAAATATCAAATAAAGCAAAGTATGGGAAAATGCGTGTGAAACTGTGGAGTATATGGACAATCCTTTTCACGATGCTTTGGGGATTAAGAAAGGCTTTACTTGAAATAGTGCACTGTTGTGTTCATAAATGAATATCATATTTTGGGCACGGGAGTTGGAGGGCTTGACAGTAGATCCACCACATCAGATGTTGGTCAATTTTTTAATGAGCCTCAGTAAAGGATACTCGAGGGATAAATTGTCATGAGGAGATTAAGAGTTCATTCTTTCTATTGAAGATGTTCCGACTAACGTTTTGAAAAAAAACCTTCCAAGAGACGAGCCATTTCTTTTTATAGTCATCAGGTTCCAGGGGCCCATCTTTTTAAGGTATTGGCTCCATGAATTGGTGCCCAAAGTCATTGGTAAGAAATTTGCAGCATTTTGCTGCGTATTGTTTCTGTATTGATTCAGACAAATATCAGAATGGAGGAATAGAGTGACACTTAGCTGAAAATTTGAAGAAACAGTATAATGTATTATTTTTTTCCCCAGGGTTTCTACTATGAAACCTATCCTAGGGAATTCCTTGGTGGTCCAATGGTTAGGACTCCATCCTTCCACTGCAGGGGCAGGGGCCCTGGGTTTGATCCCTGGTCTGGGAACTAAGATCCTGCAAGCCTTGTGGCACGGCCAAAAAAAAAAAACCTATCCTGAAGGGTCTGAAACAACGTTTTGCAGGAAGGGTTTCCAAGTGAAGCAGATAAATGAATAATTCAAAATTTGACCCAGTAAAAAATATCAGGATATTTAATTGTAGCACTTCTATTGTTATAATTTATATTACTCTTCCTTTCACAATTATCATAGTGATTTGATGATTTTATGTAGATGATTAAACGGGTGACTTGGAAGGATGCTTTCCATTTAGAAGAAAACAGGTTTGATATTCTCTAGTTTTAAAAACAGAATATCGTGTGGGGTGGATTTAATACTTTTAAGTCCCAAACAATTGATTTTTGGACTAAGACTAGGTATGCCCAAATCATGACTTTTTGTCACCCTTTGTTTAGATTGTTCTAAAGGGACAGCACTTTAGAATTGGAATAAAAATGAGGCCACCACAGCCCAGAGAAGTGATGCCCTCCCTCTCCAAGGTCAGACAGGTAGTTGGTAGCAGAGTTAGCAACACAAGGGGTTCACTTGACAGATTTAAATTATTTTTTCACTTGCTCTGACCTTTCTCTGAAAATCTTCTGGCCAGAGTACAGAAGCCCCTCCTTTTCCCATCTGTGCCCAATGAAGAGTGTGCTAGGTCTGTGAACTCCGTAGCTGGTCTGAATGCTTTTGGGGGTAGAGGGGTCTATAATTCCATTCCAGCAAAGATGTAGAGGGAAGCACTTTCTGGAACAGGGAACCCCACCTGACTGTTCTTTCTGAATCATTCCAAAATAATAAAGTGGTTTCGGTGCCAGAACTACTGGTTGTGTTCCTCTATTTGTCCTTTGCTCTTAAGTAACTCAAGGGTTACTTAGCCTTTGTCTCCCTTTTGTTCTGGGAGCTTTCACTGTTTCCCCCTTTGATCCTTGCTTAGAAGTGTTCACTCAGGGTTTTCTCCTTGAGCCTCTTTCTTTCAGCTTTCTCAGATTCTTCCTGTAGTTAAAGAACATACAAACATGGCTGCTCTCTGTGGGGATGAAGGAAGCCTGTGTGCCTCGCACAGTGTCTGGCCCAGAGCCCATGCTTAAATGTTTGAGTGAACTGACGGACTGAGTAAAAGTTTCAGAATCAGCAGAGGACGTTGTCTTTGATGTTCTGAAACAAAACTTTAATAAAAGACCATACAAATTAACATCGATGTCTTTCGTGCTGTTAAAGAGCAGGTGACCTCTGACACTGTTTGCATGGTATAGTAACCCGAAGTTTCCAGCCCACGCTGTAGAAAAGCATCGGTAGCCAACTGATTACCTTGGTTGTCCCTTACGGTGAAGTTGGGGTTGTTAGCAGCCTCAGAAGCCAAGCTGTAGTAGAAGTGCTGGCCATTGCGTGGGTCATCTAGGTCCACTGCGCTCACTGTCTGGATCAGCTGAGGGAGGGACATGAAATCAGGCGAGTCAGAGTCAAAAGAAAAGCTTCAAGGGCAGGGGGGATCCCAAACCCTGAAATCCAGTAGTAGATTGTTATACCTAATGAGAACATCCTGAAACTTCCCTCGGCAGTCTCTGTGCCATCACACAATGCAGAACTGAATTTTGGTTTATTGTTGGGCCTGAGTGTGTTCACAGGCACAGGGTAGATGATACCTAAATGCCTCAGATGTTAGATGTCGACGTAACACACTATCCTCACCCCAGGTCTGGCCCTTTTTAGGCAGTTGAAACAGGAGACTTTGAGTGAAATAATTCTGGGATGCCACAAGGTCCTGCCTGTTTCCCAGTTTTTTTGGTCCCCTCGCCTCACCTTCTTAGCCTCACATTTGGGTTAATAGTTCATGGTCAGATTGCTGTGTTTGAGAGGCCTCTATTTAAAAATGACCAGTACCTAGTGGGAAGTAAGCAGACACTACATTGATTGTGTCAGCTTAATGGAAAACAGATGTGAGGGGATGGGTGGCACAGCAGTCACTCTTTGCTGGCAGGAAGGAGAGCCAGGCAAAGTGGAGAGCACAAGCCCCTGGGTGGGCTTTATAGAACAGGCTGGAGTCAAGAGCAAGGCTTGGGGCTGAGGAGAGCAAGAGGTGGGGTGGCCTCCTCTTGAGCTCTTTGGCCAAAATTTTGCCTTTTCCACATGTTTTTCAAAGTCGTAAGTTACCATGAAGGTTATGAAGATCAGGATGGAAAAGTTCCTAAAGAAAGCAGTGAGAAATAACACAGTTGAAACACTGGCAGGCAGACTGGGGGGATATAGAACAGGTGTCGAAGGGGTGGTCTTCTTCCTGTGTGTCTGCTCTCCCGCCAACCAATGGCACAGACTCCCCCCACCCGTCTCGGGCCTGGCCCTGTAGACAGCACGCTCCTGCTGTCAAAAGCTGGCTATTAACAGAGTAGAAAATGGAACATTCAGAGTCAGCTGGAGGGCTGAGGTGGGCTTGCTTAGTCTTTCTTCCTTCATGTGTAAATTAAGGAGGTAATGCTACCCTCACAGTATGCAGGAGATTAAATAACAGAGGGGAAAGCTTCCAGCAAGGGGCCTGCTGGTAAACATGGTGTTGCTCAGACCCCCTTCAGTGAAGGACTTGATACCTTCACCTGTCAGTCTCTTTGGCGGTTGCCTCGGTTGCCGAGAGCCACCTACCCACAGTCACCACATTCTTCCAGGACACTCCGTATCCAGTGACTCTGTTGTGATAGTGTAAAGCCTGACCATCCCATCTCCACTCAGGAGAACGCTAGTCCTAGAGCCCTGTGAGGTCATCCAGGGCTGTTAGCGGGTCTGCACTGCAGCTGGACTTCTCCTTTTGCCCGGGTTTGCAGAAGTTCTTCCCTTCCACGGGCATTGGCCCCGAGGGCATGCCTTCATAAACATCTTAGACCAGAACTCCATCTCGTTTATGCCTCCTGGTGAACCCAACTGGCAGCGGGGCTCTGTTGAATCTAAAGGTCGGGGGGATGGAGTTGCAATAAAGGAGAGGGATAAGGGGAGCACTGAAGATAAGTCTGCCCCACGGTCCAGCCTGGCGTCAGTGCTGCTCATACACGAGGGTCAGCCCACTGCCCCATTCCTGCCGAGACAGATCCTGTACGTTCCGTCTTGCCCATGGTGCCAAACACGTGAAGACATGTTTCTTCATGAATGTTATAAACAGGTGATTATGTATAACTTGGCAAACAGAAAGTCATTTCAGAACATCTGACCTATGAAATTGTATATGTGTATATTGGTGAGGTGGGGACCTGAGGCATATGATGGGTTGGTTACAGGGCTTTAAAGAATGGGTGAGCGATGATACAGGTCGGGAGCACCGGAGCCTGCTCTCCTGGCCTCCCCTCTCCTGGCAGGTCCCATTTCATCCTCAGCCCTACTTGCCATTCAAGGTTCTGCTCAGCAGGTTTCATGCCGCCCTCAGCCTGCACCGAAGACGTCGTCTGATTTCTTTCTGGGCTTCCTTTCTCCCTAAGAGGAAAGCACACATCCCAACTCGGCAGATACAAAGCTAACAACAGTGTCTGACAAATCTAACACAAGGAGGCCTGATTCTTCATAAACCAGACATACCTACTGAGCTGCGTGCTTTTGAAAATCTTCAAAACATGTCCCAGAGCCAAAATCAAAGAGTAGGGTTTACATATCTTGGGCTAAAGATGACAAATATGACAGACTATGATAGACTTGTGGCTCATGGTCTGAACTTGAAGTCACAGATAAACCGTGCTTCAAAGGACTGTATAATAGACAATTAGAAGATGTATATAGAAATGTAGAAATGGGAGGTGTGCTTGTGTGCTGCAAAAACAAGAGAGGTGGTAACCTGCTATTAACCTGTCCTTCTGGACTTCCCTGGTGGTGCAGTGGTTAACAGTCCTCTTGCCAGTGCAGGGGACACGGGTTCGAGCCCTGGTCCAGGAAGATCCCACATGCTGTGGAGCAATGAAGCCCGTGTGCCACAACTACTGAGCCGGCGCTCTAGAGCCCGCGAGCCACAACCACTGAGCCCATGTGTCACAACTACTGAAGCCCGCATGCCTAGAGCCCATGCTCCGCAACAAGAGAAGCCTCTGCAATGAGAAGCCCGCGCACCGCAACGAAGAGTAGCCCCCTCTCACCGCAACTAGTGAAAGCCCACACGCAGCAATGAAGACCCAACGCAGCCAAAAATAAATGAATGAATAAATAAATAAACTTATATATAAAAAAAAAACCCTGTCCTTCTCTTCTGAAGCCCGTTAAGAAAGGAAATGTTTCACTTTTGGGGAATGAGGGGTTTAATTTATTGTGCTACTATTACTCTTTATATTACAGATTAAAAATGAGTTTCTTGTCATATTAAAATATAAAGTATTATGTTTGTCATATTATAATGATAATCTTATATAACATAAAACAAAAATTTATGTATGGTGTTTCTATAATATATAAGAAAATTGTCACGTTACAATAAAGGAATCAGTAAAATGAAGTCCCAAATCCCTTCACTCAAATCTCAACTACCTTAGCACAGTAACTATTGCTATTTTTGCATCCTGCCTCCCAATTTTTGTTCACATGCAGATACAGTTTTACATAACTTCAAGCATGTACATGTAGTTTCTATACCTCCTTTCTTATAATAACACAGATCATTTCTTATGCTGGAAAGTCTTCATTGTAACTTTATTAGCTGCATAATATTTCAGGTCTTTCTGGACTAGAAATTCAATAGATATGGAAGTAGAATTATTGTAGACTTGTTGAAAAAAAGTTTAGGCATGCTATAGACCATTGCACTGGGTTTCAAGAATCAATGGATGAGATAATTTAGATGAGAAGGACTACAGGACACATTTTCCCCCCCCCTGGAACAAGGGAGTCACTTTTTCTTTGAGTAAAATGGTGAAGATGTGTTGAGTCAATCTTTGGTGAGTTCAGGAAGCTAATAAAAGTTTTGGTTGTATAGAGAGAGTCTGTGCAGTGGGATGCTGCAGGAGGGTGAGAGAAGTGGAAGCAAAAGCTGTGTTACAGTTGGAAAGCCTGAATTACCAAAGCGTGTGTCCTTGCCATGTGCACCCAACGTCCCCAAACCGGAATCCACAGGACCACAAAATAGGCTCGGGGGAAATACGTTAGGGAGGACTGAAGAGTCCTACAAAAGCAGGAGCATAAGAGGAGAGATTGCCTGTGATCTGAGGTATGGAAGGCTGGGCATGGGGTGGGCAGCAGCCTGACACATACATTAATAACGTGGCCATTCCAAGCACAGTTTGGATGTTTTCCAGTTATACCACTTGGGATTTAGTCAACCCAATATTCATTTAGGTTTAAAAGCAGACTTTAAAAAAATACACAAATATATCTGAAGATTATGAAACTAAAGCTGTTTCAAATAAGTAGAAATTTGTTCCTTCAGATGCCTTTCCTCTCACAACTTTACATGACATGAGTGGTACTAAGAAAGTGGATGTTTTAATTGAGAGAGGGGAGAGAGTAGGTAATTCTAGGTAATGAAGTGTTCTGAGAATAGGGCAGGCAGTCTGTAAACTTGCTGCCAGAAGGAAGGGAGGTAGGAAGATATAAAAACTAAACTTTCCTTACTACAAACACTTTCAAGGATGAGTGCTAAAATGAGAAAAAGACTCTCCTTTTTTCTCCCGATCTTCATCTCCATGGTCCCTCATTTCCAGGACCCAGAGCACATGTTACTGCAATTGGTTCCATACAGTTCACTTAGAAAGTGGGTAACTACCTGGCTTCACAGGTGAGTAAGCCACCTTGATTCACAATCTTGTTTAGATTATAAAATGTAATGGAGGCTTGAAATAGTTGTCTTAACAAATAAACTGTTGCAACATGATATACAGAAGTTGGGGACTCTCTTTTGTAAACTTAGTTTCTGGAGTCTTAAATTTCTTTGATGACAAATCTGGTTATCTGAAACAGTCGTTTCCACATGTTGGGGGTTAACCAAGGTGCACCCTCACAGGCTGCCTTACCTGCCCTGCTTTGGCATTCTCACAGACAAAAGCTTCATAGAATCTGGGGAACTTTGGAGCATTGTCATTCACATCTAAGACTTTGATTGTGACAGGAACGCTTCCAACCTGGGAAGGATTGCCTAAAAGCACACACAAAACAAACAAAAACCAAAGGTGAGGAGGGTTCAGAAATGCAAGAAAGCAGCTCTTTGTTGGAATAGGTATTTACCTCCTTATTCTGGTTTTTAAAGGAATGGATAAAGTACATGGAAATAGCAACACAAGGATGCAGGGGTTGCCTGTTAAGAGTGTGGCCAGAACATAAGCATGGGCAGGACGAGTTTTGTGTTGGAGAGAGTGTGTGATATCAGGAGGTTGAGGGGAGGGATGAGGCTCGGGGGGAGCAGGTATCACAAAATGAATCTTAAAAAGAGGTTTTGAATCTCTCACTTGGCTCATGCTTCAGATTCTAGAATTGAAGGCAGGTCGCACCCTGAGCTGTGAGAGTGGCACCAACAAGCTCTTTCCCCAGGAACTATACTCAGCATCCAGCTGCCATATCTTTGAACTGTGTCTGTGAGCATTTGTGCTTTTTATTTTGCTCATCCGTTAGCAAGATGTGTCCTAATGTAATTGCTTCTCCATTTTACAACATTTTGGCTTACAAAAGGTTTCATAGGAACACTTTACTTTTGGATAGTGGGAAAACCTGTAATCAGTTCTTTGAATTACTGTTTCAGAAAGTTTCAAGTTATTCATGGGATTACAGATAACACTGCACATTTATTTCCACCTATGGACTAAGGGAGATAGTATAGGATCAAACATACACCAAATCTGTATCTTTGGCTGGGGTAGGAGAAGTTACTCATAGTCACTTATGGGGAAATATGTCCTTTTGGTCTGTCTTTTGCTTGGCGTTACCACACAAAGATAATTTCACAGCCCCACTAGTGCACCTCCTGCCTTTTTCTGTTTTGGCCACCATCCCAAGAAGACAAAATAGAAATCATAAGACACAGAAATTATGCTTAGTAAATAATTGCATTAAACCTCAGAATGCCCTGTTCTTTCGTTAATTTTTTTTCTTCTCTCTCAAGAATGTCTATACTGTGTTTTTCCCCTGAATATTTCTATAGCTTGGTTACCAAAAGTGCTGCCATATTTACATTTTTTTCATTGTAACTTGGTGTTGTTTGTTTATACAAAGAATAATGAAAAATTCAGAAAAACATAAGAATAAATGTGATCCATAGTCTTACCACCAGAGAGCTCCATTATACGTTATGTATTATATTACATGTGTCCAGACTCTCCAATACACACACACACACACACACACACACACACACACACACACACACACACACACACACACACACACACACACACACACACACATATGCACTGAAATTAAAAAAAATTAAAAAGTTGAATTTAGACCTTTAATATTTTAGGGCAAGATTATCCTGTGTCATTGAAATATACTTTGAAAATATGGGTATTAATATCAACATGATAGTCTCATTTTACTGTGTGGCTGTACCATAATTTATTTAATCAAACTCCTATTATTAGACATTTAGGTAATTCCCCCCTATTTTAAAATAACAATGCAGTGGACATTTGGGTACATAAATCTTTGTTAATGTTTATGATTATTTCCTTAAGATAATTATTAAAGGAGAATTCTTGAGATAAAGAGTATGAATATATTGGGGGATCTTAATACAAAGATTAGTTACCAAATTGCTCTCATGAATGGCTGTACATTCTTCTGCCAGTATGTTAGTATTTGTCATTTCCCTTAATCTTTCTCATCACTAGGGGTTATGAAAAATATGCAGTGTAGTAGTATATAATCTAATTTGTGTTGAGATTATAATATGTTAATTTAGTTTTTGTTAGTCTTCAATTTTATTTTTAAGTTTATGTTAATAAATCTGTCTTTTGTTGTAAGATGTCTGAAATTCTTAAATGCATGTATGTGTGTAATAAGGGTGATATGTTATAAATGTTTCCTTTCATCCAATAATAATATTTTATACTATTTGTGCATTCCTAATCTTGTTAAAGATTGAAAGCCTCTTAGAGTTCTCAGGAGTTTTCCCTTTTCTTCATATAGAGGTCTAGCTCTTTGATTTAAGTATGCTATTTTTTGTGCTGCTTTTGCATGTTTTGTTCGTGTGTTTTTATCTCTAGCACAGGATTAGATATATAGAAGATCCTTAATAAGTATTTGAACTAAATACATTCATTCACTTGCATAAACCAGGATTTCCATTCCTTTCCATAAAGCAGATAATTTTTGTTTCAACAAGCTCTAGAAACTTCCACTTTCTCCAGTGCTTCTGTTTTGTCACTATGTGGAGAGCAGTTTTTTTGTTTTACTTACTCATTTCCATAGCAAGGACAGTGATATTATGCCAAGAAAACTCTTCTCGGTCAAGGGGTCTTGCAGTCATTAGGGCACCTGTTGTAATGTCAACATAGAAGAACCTTCCAGGGTCACTGCTTCTGTCTATGGAATATCTGCAAAAACAGAGATTACACACACCGTTTTATTTGAATAAGCATACTGTGGCATATTACATAAGAGAACTGAGTACATGCCATGTGAAACAGGATAGTTCTCAGTTATGGGCACTTGGAAGACTGTTTTAGGTGTCGGTTTAGGTTGTTTATTTGAGTTTTTTCTTGTTTCTTGAGATAGGATTGTATTGCTATGAACTTCCATCTTAGAACTGCTTTTTCTGCATCCCATAGGTTTTGGGTCATCGTGTTTTCATGGTCATTTGTTTCTAGGTATTTTCTGATTTCCTCTTTGATTTCTTCAGTGATCTCTTGGTTATTTAGTAGTGTACTGTTTAGCCTCCAATGTGTTTGCATGTTTTACACTTTTTTTTCCTGTAATTGATATCTCCTCTTATAGCGTTGTGGTAAGAAAAGATACTTGATACAATTTCAATTTTCTTAAATTTACCAAGGCTTGAGTTGTGAACCAAGATATGATCTACCCTGGAGAATGTTCCATGAGCACTTGAGAAGAAAGTGTATTCTGTTGTTTTTGGATGAAATGTCCTATAAATATCAACTAAATCCATCTTGTTTAATGTGTAATTTAAAGCTTGTGTTTCCTTATTTATTTTCCTTTTGAATGATCTGTCCGTTGGTGAAAGTGGGGTGTTAAAGTCCCCTACTATGACTGTATTACTGTCAATTTCCCCTTTTATGGCTGGTACCATTTGCCTTACGTATTGAGGTACTCCTATGTGGGGTGCCTAAATATTTACAATCGTTGTATCTTGTTCTTGGATTGATCCCTTGATCATTATGTGGTGTCCTGCTTTGTCTCTTGTAACAAACAATTTTTATTTTAAAGACTATTTTGTCTGATATGAGAATTGCTACTCCAGCTTTCTTCTGATTTCCATTTGCATGGAATATTTTTCCAGCTCCTCACTTTGAGTCTGTATGTGTCCCTGGGTCTGAAGTGGGTCTCTTGTAGACAGCATATATACGGGTCTTGTTTTTGTATCCATTCAGCCAGTCTGTGTCTTTTGGTTGGAGCACTTAATCCATTTATATTCAAGGTCATTATCGATATGTATGTTCCTGTTACCATTTTCTTAATTGTTTTGGGTTTGTTATTGTAGGTCTTTTCCTTCTCTTGTGTTTCCTGCCTAGAGAAGTTCCTTTAGCATTTGTTGTAAAGCTGGTTTGGTGGCACTGAATTCTCTTAGCTTTTGCTTGTCTGTAAAGCTTTTAATTTCTCCGTCGAATCTGAATGAGATCCTTGCTGGGTAGATAATCTTGGTTGTAGGTTTCCCCTTTCATCACTTTAAATATGTCCTGCAACTCCCTTCTGGCTTGCAGAGTTTCTGCTGAAAGATCAGCTGTTAACCTCATGGGGATTCCCTTGTAATTTGTTGCTTTTCCTTTGCTGCTTTTAATATTTTTTCTTTGTATTTAATGTTTGATAGTTTGATTAATATGTATCTTGGCTTGTTTTTCCTTGGATTTATCCTGTATGGGACTCTCTGTGCTTCCTGGACTTGATTGACTCTTTCCTTTCCCATATTAGGGAAGTTTCCAATATAATCTCTTCAAATATTTTCTCAGTCCCTTTCTTTTTCTCTTCTTCTTCTGGGATCCCTATAATTCGAATGTTGGTTTGTTTAATGTTGTCCCATAGGTCTCTGAGACTGTCCTCAATTCTTTTCATTCTTTTTTCTTTATTCTGCTCTGCGATAGTTATTTCCACTATTTTATCTTCAGTTCACTTATCTGTTCTTCTGCCTCAGTTATTCTGCTATTGATGCCTTCCAGAGAATTTCTAATTTCATTTATTGTGTTGTTCATCATTGTGTGTTTGCTCTTTAATTCTTCCAGGTCCTTGTTAAACGTTTCTTGTATTTTCTCCATTCTGTTTCCATGATTTTGGATCACCTTTACTCTCATTACTCTGAATTCTTTTTCAGGTATACTGCCTAATTCCTCTTCATTTGTTTGGTCTGGTGGGTTTTTACTTTGCTCCTTCATCTGCTGTTTGTTTCTCTGTCTTCTCATTTTGCTTAACTTACTGTGTTTGGGGTCTCCAGGTTTGTAGTTCCCGTTTTTTTGGTGTCTGCCCTCAGTGGGTCAGGTTGGTTCAGTGGTTGTGGAGGCTTCCTGGTGGAGGGGTCTGGTGCCTGTGTTCTGGTGCCTGAGGCTGGGTCTTATCTTTTTGGTGGGCAGGACCGTGTCCGGTGGTATGTTTTGGGGTGTCTGTGAACTTATTATGATTTTAGACAGCCTCTGTGCTAATGGGTGAGGTTGTGTTCCTGTCTTGCTAGTTGTTTGGCATAGGGTGTCCAGCACTGGAGCTTGCTGGTGGTTGAGTGGAGCTGGGTCTTAGCTTTGAGATGGAGGTCTCTGGGAGAGCTCTCGCTGACTGATATTACATGGGGCTGGATGGTTTCTGGTGGCCCAGTATCCTGAACTCGGCTCTCCCACCTCAGAGGCTCAGGCCTGACACCCGACCAGAGCACCAGGACCCTGTCAGCCACACAGCCAGGTACATGCGGAGTTTCTTGCCTTTTGGGAAATCTGAGGTCTTCTGCCAGTGGTCAGTAGGTGTTCTGTAGAAGTTGTTCCACATGTAAATATATTTTGATGTATTTGTGGGGAGGGAGGTGATCTCCACGTCTTCCCCTCAGCCATCTTGAAAGTCCTCTTGGGTTTAAACTTGTAATCACATAAATTTGTTAGATCTCAGAGGGGAGTCACTGCATGCCATGCAGGGCCACAGAGGCAGCTCCAGGTTTTGGTTGGGTGGCAAAGACAGGAGCAAGAGGAAACTCTAGTCCAGAGCCTTTAATGGGGTTTCTGAACTTGAGTTTACTCGGGAATAGCAGAGAAACTGCAATTCTACAAGGCACAGTGTTGCAAGTTACAGGCCAGTCTCTGGAGAGTTCAGGATGGGCTGTATTTATCTATAGCTTCTTTTTAAATTCTACAGCATCTCTAGGACGTAGCTATTATCTCACCTAACAGGAAACTAGGGCTTAGAGAAGTAAAGTCACTTTCATACAGTTACACCGCTAATAATTTGCAGCTAACAGTAAGATTTGAAACATACATGTGTTTATATATGAACTATTGTATATATAATATATTATATACTGTAAATTATATATAAATGATTCTGTTTCTTATATATTATATATATAAGCTATTGTAACATATTGGGTTCAAAATTCCATTTAAATTTGCCAGCGGGTGCAAACGAACCTATTTTCAAAACAGAAATAGAGTCACAGATGTAGAAAACAAACTTACGGTTATCAAGGAGGAAGCGGGGGGGAGGGATACATTGGGAGATTGGGATTGACATATATACACTACTATATATGAAATAGATAACTAATAAGAACCTACTGTATAGCACAGGGAACTCTATTCAATACTCTTCAGTGACCTCTATGGGAATAGAATCTAAAAGAGTGGATATATGTATATGTATAACTGATTCATTTTGCTGTAAACCTGAAACTAACACAACATTTTAAATCAACTATAATCCAGTAAAAATTAATTGAAAAAAAAGTTGCCAGCGGAATTCCCTGGTGGTCCAGGACTCCGGGTTTTCACTGCCCAGGGCCCGGGTTCAATCCCTGGTCAGGGAACTAAGGTCCCACAAGCTGCGCAGCATGGCCAAAAAAAAGAAAAAGAAATGTTGCCAGCAATTGCAGTCTCTATCTTAAAGTTGTTGAAACTGGGAAATACTGCCCATTTGTTGGGAGTAAGTAGTTTCTTTACTTTAGTGCATTGTTTTTCAATCTGAAATAAATATGGTGGGTTGTGACTAGTATAGAAAGAACATGTATATGTATGCCAGACTGTATTCCAGTAAGGGTAAATATTAATGGTAAAACTTTTGTTTCAATATATATAAATAGATATACATATATACAGTATATACCAGTATATGTATTATTTGGTAAAGTATTTTGTTTCGAGTATTTATTTTTTCCTGCAGAGATTCAGGATGACTGTTCAGAGAATTAGGAATTAAAGGGAAAGGTGACCACTAAAGGCTGGAGAAGTTGGAAACATTTCAGTTCTAACTCTCCAAGTGTTGGGAAATTTAAATAAGTAAAGTAATGCTTCTCTCTGCTTCTGACCCTGTTACCGTAGCCAGGCACTGCTCTAAACATCTTACTTGTATTGACTCATATAATCCCCACGATAAGCCTATGAGGTAGGTACTGTTATCATCTCCATTTTACAGGTGAGAAAACTGGAGCATGGAAAGGTTCACACATTGGCCCAAGGTTGCACGGCTGGGAATCAAACCTAGGCATATGGAATGTAGGAGATTGCTTAAGGAAACAAAGCCTTAACTCTTTTTTGAAGATTAGATTAAGCCACGATAGCCGACAGTTGACTATTTAATAAAGAATAAACACATGCCTACAAAGTTAATTTAAAATTAACTGGAGCGTTCTTTTTTAGTGATTTAGTGATTTAGTTTTAAAGTTTACTGGCTATTTTAAGATTTGAATTTATCTTAGAAAAAAAATACTGGTTGGCTCCTGACAGTCTTTTCTTTCAGCTCCCCAAACAGGAGAAAAGCCAGCCATTCAGCCCACAGAGCCGTAACCCTGATGGCAGCTCTCCAAGTTGTAGGCATAATGCCGAGGGGAGAGGCAGCCTATGATGAACCAGCTTCCTGCATTCAAACCTACAACGCCATAGCAAATGTCACAGGTGGTAGGGGAGATGGAGTGATGGAAATAACTGGCAGAACCCATGACAGTACTGCCCGCTGACACACTGAGAGGAAACGCTGCGGGCCAGCCTCAGAGAAGCCTCCCTCAAGTGGAATTCCTCTTCCATTTCCCAAGCGGGGCCTGAATTGAGGCAGTGATAGCATTCATTACTCTGAATGGGACACTGGGCCAATTTTCAGGACTCAAGAGAACAAATTTAAAGGCATAGATACAGATAGAAAATGAAGCAATTGGGACACACTAGTGAATTACGTAGGTGGTTTTCCTTTCTCTAATCATAACATTCTCACCTGCTGTGGGCAGAATAGGCATAACATACACATACAAAACTGCCTTCAGCCAACAATAGCTGGTGTTCGTTGAGCTCCCTGCTTGTTTACTTGGCTGAGGACATTCTCTGAATTTAGGAGTGATTTTGGAGGTAGGGTGTCATGGACAGGCTCCCTAAATCCGTACACACTCTAGGAAGGCACAGGGGGACAAGCTGTTTCCATACAAGCAGGAGTGTATTTCAGTTGCCTAATGGTTCAGTTTCCTGCTTGCTAGAAATTCCTTGAGCATTTATTAAAAATTTAGGTGATCCAAACATTGTATTTTTCATGTACATATAGCTAAATCTGGAGACTTAGTTTTGGGCTTTACTAATAAATGATGACCAGCTTATATGCCTGAACATACCATAAACTTTCTAGAAATGAGATTATAAAAGTCCTGATAATCTTTTTAAAAAGTTCAGTGACCTTTTATCCATAGCATTTGAACCTCAGGTGGTATGTTGTTTTTGGGGTGATTTAATATGCATTTTCTTTTTAGGAATGTGAACCTCATTTATTTGTAGCAAAAATGCACAAGATAGACAAGGGGCATATGGCATATTCAAATTATTTTTAAAAGAAAATAACTTTTATAGGATAAATAAGGAGAAAACAAGCAATTTGGTGAAAGATAATATAGGACAGTACTTTCCAAATGGGTTTATTAAGTAATAGCCAGAGATTTGACTTCTAGGTGCTTTTCCTTCTCAGAATCCAGGACCCCTTGTGTTCTGCTTGGCTCCAGAGACCATTCTTTGTTCCTGTGGGACAGTACAAAGGGTCAGAGACTCTATCTCACAATATGAATTCTGTTCCTTCTTTCCAACCGAAATGCAGAGGGACGATTATCTCTAGTTATGATAAGTGGAATTCTGCTTTATCCCCGGTGCCTGAACGCTTATCTTGTTACCTCCAGGTCTGTGGCTGTTGCCTTGTTCTTGCCAGTTTCTCTTTCAAGACCTAGAACCCTGCCCTAGAATAAGCCCAGTGAACCCTGCTCTGTGCCTCCTGCCTGTTCACTCTTGGATTCCTCCTGACTGGGATGTATTGGACTACACAGGCACCCCACTATAGACCTCCCTGATGCTAATAATTGCATCAGTGCCATGCCAGCCAACTGATAGTTTTCAGTGGCTCATCATCTGAAGTAGCATTTTCTGTTAGCCAGACAGGATTCCCTCATTTTGTATCCTCATTTTGCTCCATGCCAGCAGTGGATCTAGGCCTGCTGGTGTTTCTCTTTCCTTCCTAGATATGTGTTGAGATAACGAGTTTAGTCCTGAATAGTGCACATTCACTCTAGGGGGGGGGGGGTGGTGTGTGTGTGTGTGTGTGTGTGTGTGTGTGTGTGTGAATTTCCTTGTTTCTTGACTGCTTTCAGTCTCTTTTGCTTGTCATTTAGTAGTGTGACTCCTGACAAAATCATATTTCCAGTGCTTACCATGTAGGAGTCCAGAATCAGAATCTGGAAAGAAGATGTGGAAGTATCCACTGGATATTGATTGACTCTTTTAGAAATGAGATCTGATTTTTTTCAAACTGTGCTTGTTTTATTTCAAACACTTTCCCTCCATAAAGTTTTATTCTCTAGAGTTTTTTCCCACAGTAGTGTCTCTGATATGAATAGATTAATCAGAAGATAGATATATATTCTTGGCTTCTGATATAAATATAATATTTATATTACAAATATAGATTTATAATAGAATTGGTTTCATTTGTGTTGTTGTTTTGGGGATAATATGATTCCACTAACTTCTCTTATATATTTAAAAAGCTTAAGGTTGAAATATCACTTCTATAAAATTGTTATAGCTCATAAAGTTTAGTTTTCTTCTAAAAATCAAATATCAGAATTCAAGCAAAATAATTTTAGCCATTTTAATGCCTGAAAATGTAAAATGTTTGCTAATTGGTTAGAGGAAGCAGATTTCCCCCAGTATAGTTAAACTCAGGAGAGAACCATCTTTATTAAACTGCAAAAGCACGTTTTCATTAAATACAAAATGGCACCAGGTGAGGAAAGTAACCGGCTGACAGAAAAGGCCTTTGATGAATCAGGGTGTGTTTAAAATGTGCTATCTGCACTAAAGCCCTGGATCCATTTGTGTGGCTTTCAACAATTAATGTGACAGATGGCCTCAGACAGCCTTGAAATCCTGATCTTTTGTGTCAAGCTTCAGAGGCTTGGCGGTTGCTCTGGAAGGTTGAAGTGTCATCTGTCCACCAGCGGTTTGCACTTTGGTTCCATAGTCAACAGGAGATGGCCATGGCTCTAAGAGCAGCTCTCTACCCCTATCCTGAGGGGGAAGCATCTAGGTTGGAATCTTGATGTTCAAAACATACTTTGGAGAGGTTGTTATGTGGGCTTGCAATAGAAAGCCAGTCTACATGGCATCAAAGCTGTTGACGACAGTAGTAGTTTCTGTGTCTGTTCTTTGTATAGTATATGGAAATATGTGTTTATATATGTTATTTTTTCCATTTTTTAAAGTAAAAAAGTCAAAGGTTCATAAAAAAAGAATGTACAGTAATCACCTTTATATTCACCACTAAGATTCAATGATTTTTAATGTTTTGACATCTGTCTATCTGTCTATTTGGCAATATCTGGAGACTTTTTAGATTGTTACAACTCAGGGGGTGCTACTAGCATTTTGTAGGTAGAGGCTAGAGATGCTGCTAAACATTGTACAATACATTGAACAGGCAGCCCCCTCAACAAAGAATTATACACCCCCAAATGTCAATAAGGCCACAATTGGGAATTGAGAGGTGTGTGTATGTGTGTTGCTGAACCAGCTGACAGTGAGTTGTAGACATAATGGTACTTCATTTCTAAATAACATGGAAAGTCCATGTTATTTAAGAAAAAAGAATTTAAAGATATAGAGTGTTCAGAGATGGAAGAAGCAGAGAAAAAGTGCTAGAAAATTAGATATAAGGGAAGATTCCAGGATATAAGGATAAGGTGAAATGTGTAGAAAAACCTGATTGAGTTGTTGGTTACATCTGGATCCTTGGCAGAAATGATCTGTATGGTTGTTCCAATTGCCACATCTTCAGGTACGTCCACAAAATAAAAGCCAGGTTCAAACACAGGGGGCTCATCCACATCTTCCACACTGATGTGCACTGTGGTTGTGTCCTGAAATGGGCCTAGGTTCAGAAAACGCATCTCTAGGTGAGGATTGGCTCCCTCCACTTTTAAGGTGTAGCTTTTCTTGGTTTCAAAACTCAGGGGCTGAAAAGTAAATGACAGGAAAATAGATTAGTTAGGAGCATATACGTCAGTGTTCTAGAGGATGGATGATACTGCTGGCTAGTGGGTAGATTCTCAAATGCACTAAAATGGTGGAAAAGAGGCAAGAGGAAAAATAAGGGCATTTTTTCTTTTGTTCCATGGTTCTTGGTCTTAATGTCAGTTTCAACAATTTGGGTAAAGAAAGTCAGGAGGATGCTAAAGGAAGCCAGTTTGCTGATGAAGAAAGCCACTGTACCCTGGGCAGGACTGACTTAACTTGTCTGCTCTTTAATCAGCATGGTCATCTTTAGAAATGCTTGTTCATTTGAAAAGGTGTCACGATGATTAAGAGAGAGTTTGAGTTCTGTTTCAATATATCCATACAACTGAGGCCTAGGCTCTTCTGTTTTCTTCCTTTAAAAAAACCCAATTCTTGAGTACAAAGGCAATAGTGATTTTATTCCAATAAACTATCAATAAGCACCTCACAAAGGTTCTCAAAGCACTGTGTCAGATTAATATTTGTGTGTTTAGTTTATCATAGACAATCTTTTTTAAAAACCTAATCCAATGCCTCATTTTACAATGAAAGAAACTGAGACTCAGCGAGCTAGCAGACTGGCCTAAGCTGATGTGGTTACGCTGTGTCAGAGGAGAAATGCTGCTCTTGATTTGTAAATTCCTCATTCAAGGCTCACCCCCAAAAGTGTAACTTTGTCTAATAAAACCCCATGGCATAAAATATAACTTTTTTGGTGTTTCCTTTTTTGAATCTATCTCTACCTTCAGAATGTTTTATGTCAAAATAAATACAGCACTTTAGGGCAGAAAGTGGACTTGAATGCCATCTCAAGAATAATCCATTTGTGTTTTTTTTTTTTTAACTGACAAAAATGTATAAAAGTTTAAAGCAACACTTACCTCAAAATATCATTAGTAATTTAAAAATGATGGAAACTCAATTTTATAATTACAGAGGATAGTGAAGCAGTTACTAAAGCTTAAAAGTCACATGTCAACTTGGTGATGACAAGTTTTTCTAGCTAAACATTTCATTCATTTGTCCCTTTTTCATAAAATGTGCTGAATATCAGCACATTTCATATTAGAAAGAGACGTGTGTCTAAGCAACTGGTTTGCTTTTGAGAAACAAACAGCAATAGGAATTGCTTTAACTAAATTTGTTATTTTCAAATTCTAACAAAAAGTTTTTTGTTTGTTTTATTGCTGTTGTTGGTTTACCACTGGTCCTGTATTTACTTAGCACCATACTTTGTACTCTTCGTTTCATGGAGTCCACCGTTCCCATTTGAACAAAGTGGCCATTTCCACCAGCCGCCCTGCGTCCGTAGTTCTTAGTCAAAAGGCAGGGTTTTCATAAACAGGGAAATCTGCCACTCAGGTTTCAATAAATTTGAAGGAATAGGTTTACCAGTTTATTTTATTTATACTACTCTTTTAAGTCTAGACATTTATCTTTCCTGGTAAATTACACTGTATTCTTTTAGAATTCTTTCCTTATGTAGAAGTAACCCAAAGTGGACACTGATTGTTTATGTTAGGTTTGAGCTAGGCACAATATGTTGTTCCTTTAATTTTAAGTCATTTTTCTAATTTGGTATGAATTTTGTAAAAAGTGGTAACTTACATACATTAAAATTCATCTTTTTTAGTGTAAAATTTTGTAGGTTTTGACAAATGTATACAGTTATGTATGTGTCTCCTATGATAATAAAGATAAAGAACAGTTCCATCACCCCATTATGCCCTAATCAGTACCTCTTTGTGGTCAGATCCCACCCCCCTGGCACCCATTGATCTATTTTGTGTCCCTTTTACAAGAATGTCATATAAATGCCGTCATTCAGTATGTAGTCTTTTGAGTCTGGTTTCTTTCACTTAACATGTACATTTGAGATTCATTCATGTCATTGTGAATATGGAGTTTGTCCCTTTTATTGTCAAGTAGTATTCCATTGTATGGATGTACCACAGTTTGTTTATCCATCCTCCACTGGAGGTACATTTGAGTTGTTTCCAATTTCTGATGGTTATGAATAAAGCTACTATGAACATTTATATACAGGTTTTTGTGGGAACATAGGTTTTCATTTCACTTGGGTAAATACCTAGGAGTGAGATCACAGGATTATTTGGTAAGCCTATTTTAAACGTTATAAGAAACTTCCAAACCTATTTTCAAAGTGGCTGTACCATTTTGCATTCCCACCAGGAATGTATGAGAGTTCTGGTTGCTCCACATCCACGTCATTATTTGGTTTTGTCAGTTTTTCTGGTTTTAGCATCCTACTGGGTGTGAAGTGGTATCTCATTGTGGTTTTGATTTGCATTTCCCTAATGCCTAATGATGTTGAGCATCCTTATATCTTCTTGAAGAGTTCTTTATATATTTTATATTAAAGCCTTTTATCAGACAGGTGATTTGCAAATATTTTCTCCCGATCTGTGATTTATTTTTTTTCACTCTTTTATCAGTGAAGAAAAGAAACTCTTAATTTTGATGAAGTCTCATTTATCACATTTTATTTTGTAGACTGGGATTTTTGTGTCATATCTAAAAAAATTACCTAATCAGGGTCACAAAGACTTTCTTCTCTGTTTTCTTCTAGAAATTTTATAGTTTTAGGTTTTCACATTTAGGTAAGTCATCTATTTTGGGTTTATTTTTGTAGCTATGAATCAAGGTTCTTTATTATTATTATTTTTTTTGTATATAGACATCCAATTTTTCTAGCACTGTTGAAAGACTAGAGCGAGTTTTTAATTATTGTTAAAATTTCTTTTTAAATAAGTTACTCAGTGATTTTTATGTTATTTAAGATTATTGTCTCCCTTAAATAATTTTATTATTTAAAATTTAAAGAAAACGTTGCCTTAAATACCCTAAACTTTAAATTGCCCATAATTGATATGAGTTTGACATTTCTGTCTAGATAAGTTTTTGTACTTGTTTTTACATATTTAAATAGTAAATCAAAGAGTAGTAGTGTCTGAGAACCCAAGTTAAATTCAAGAAATTTCCTAGAGTTGGAGCACATAAAAATGAAGTTATTACATCCTTGAAAATTGAGTAATGAAAATTATGTTACAAAATAGTAATGCAGTTCCCCTAAGCAGCATTAATCATTCCCTCTTCTTTCCCCATAGCACTTTGTCTTACTTCCATTACGGCTCTTCTTATTTTGTGTTATACATATTTCTTTCTGTGTTGGTTGCCTTCATGATACTAAAAAGCAAAAATTATGAGTTAGTCAGATTTTTATTCCCCAGTACCTAGGGAGGGCCTAAAACCCAAAAATGTTGTTATATTGAGTAGTGCAAAAGTTTTTCAGTGTATTAACATATTGATACTAGTTGAGTGATGATATATACAGACTTTACATTGCCATATTTCAGTGATTTAAAGATACACATTTTTTTGTATTTTGACATTTTGGAAATAGGGTTGCTTCTCCAATTGATAGCATCTTATAATTGCTGCAGGCCCAAAGAGAGGTAGGATGTAGTTGTCACCATTTGTGCTAGCCAAACCTGGTCAAAGTCATTCATGTTGTACTTTGGTTGAGTTCTGCACTTGTTGGTAATACATGTGTTGAACTTTACTGCCTTCTAAAATGTCTTCAGAAATATTGTATTACGATTCAACATTGAAACAAAAGTTGCTGTGTAGGTAAAATGGTATGGAAACAGCAGGGAATAAATCTGATATTAGTGAAGCAAATATGTCTGTGTCTGCAAGGGCTTTTCCAGTAACTACAAACAAAGGAATGAGAAAGCATTCTAACATTCAAATTAGTAGGAGGTTTTTTGTGTGTGTGTGTGTTTTAAGTGATGTATAAAACAGTGATGAGGGATGTGTCAGGGAGGACCTTCAAGATGGCAGAGGAGTAAGACGTGGAGATCACTTTCCTCCCCACAAATACATCAAAAATACATCTACATGTGGAACAACTCCTACAGAACACCTGCTGAATGCTGGCAGAAAACCTCAGACTTCCCAAAAGGCAAGAAACTCCCCATGTACCTTGGTAGGGCAAAAGAAGAAAGGAAAAACAGAGACCAAAGAATAGGGATGGGACCTGCACCTCTGGGAGGGAGCTGTGAAGGAGAAAAAGTTTGTACACACTAGGAAGCTCCTTCACTGGAGGAGACAGGGGGTGGGGTGTGGAGGGAAGCTAAGGAGCCACAGAGGAGAGTGCAGCAACAGGGGTGCAGAGAGCAAAGTGGAGAGATTCCTGCACAGAGGATCAGTGCCGACCAGCACTCAACAGCCTGAGAAGCTTGTCTGCCCACCTGCCGGGGCGGGTGGGGGCTGGGAGCTGAGGCTCAGGCTTCGGAAGTCAGATCCCAGGGACAGGACTGGGGTTGGCTGCGTGAACACAGCCTGAAGGGGGCTAGTGCACCACAGCTAGCCGGGAGGGAGTCTGGGAAAAAGTCTGGACCTGCCGAAGAGGCAAGAGACCATTGTTTTGGGGTGCGTGAGGAGAGGGGATTCAGAGCACCGCCTAAATAAGCTCCAGAGACGGGCGCGAGCTGCGGCTGTCAGCTTGGACTCCAGAGATGGACATGGAATGCTAACGCTGCTGCTGCAGCCACCAAGAATCCTGTGTGCAAGCACAGGTCACTCTCCACACCTCCCCTCCTGGGAGCCTGTGCAGCCCGCCACTGCCAGGGTCCCGTGATCCAGGGACAACTTCCCCGGGAGGACACACGGCATTCCTCAGGCTGTTGCAACATTTTGGCTTCTGCCGCCACAGGCTCGCCCCATATTCCATACCCCTCCTTCCCCCTGGCCTGAGTGAGCCAGAGCCCTTGAATTAGCTACTCCTTTAACCCCCTCCTGCCTGGGTGAAGAACAGATGCCAGAGGGTGACCTACGTGCAGAGGTGGTGCCAAATCCAAAGCTGAACCCCAGGAGCTGTGGGAACAAAGATGAGAAAGGGAATCTCTCTGTGCAGCCTCATGAGCAGCGCATTAAACCTCCACAGTCAACTTGATGTACCCTGCATCTGCGGAATACCTGAATAGACAACGAATCATCCCAAAACTGAGGTGGTGGGCTTTGGGAGCAACCATAGACTTGGGGTTTGCTTTCTGCGTCTAATTTATTTCTAGTTTTATGTTTACCTTAGTTTAGTATTTAGAGCTTATTATCACTGGTAGATTTATTTATTGATTTGGTGGCTCTCTTCCTTTTTTTTATATATATACATATATTTTTTTTTCCCTTTTTCTCTTTTTGGGAGTGTGTATGTGTATACTTCTTTGTGTGATTTTGTCTGTATAGGTTTACTTTTACCATTTGTCCTAGGGTTCTCTCTGTCCGTTTTTTATTAGTATAGTTTTTAGTGCTTGTTATCATTGGTGGATTTGTTTATTGTTTTGTTTGCTCTCTTCTTTTTTTTTCTTTTTTAATTACTTTTTTATTTTAATAATATACATTTTTAAATTTTTTATGTTAATAACTTTATTTTATTATTTTTCTTTTATTATTATTATTTTCTTTTCTCCCTTTTCTTCTGAGCTGTGTGGCAGACAGGGTCTTGGTGCTCCGGCCAGGTGTCAGGCCTGAGCCTCTGAGGTGGGAGAACCGAGTTCAGGACATTGGTTCACCAGAGACCTACTGGCCCCATATAATATCAATCGGCGAGAGCTCTCCTAGAGATCTCCATCTCAACGCTAAGACCCAGCTCCACTCAGTGACCAGCAAGCTCCAGTGTTGGACATCCTATGCCAAAGAACTAGCAAGACAGGAACACAACCCCACCCATTATCAGAGAGGCTGCCTAAGATCATAGTAAGTTCACAGACACCCCAAAACATACCACTGGATGCGGTCCTGCCCACCGGAAAGACAAGATTCAGCCTCATCCATCAGAACACAGGCACCAGTTCCCTCCACCAGGAAGCCTACACAACCTAGTGAACCCACCACACCCACTGGGGGCAGAACCCAAAACAACGGGAACTATGAACCTGCCGCCTGTGAAAAGGAGACCCCAAACACAGTAAGTTAAGCAAAATGAGAAGACAGAGAAATACACAGCAGATGAAGGAGCAAGGTGAAAACCCACCAGACCAAAAAAATGAAGAGGAGATAGGCAGTCTACCTGAAAAAGAATTCAGAGTAATGACAGTAAAGATGATCGAAAATCTTGGAAATAGAATGGAGAAAATACAAGAAATGTTTAACGAGGACCTAGAAGAGCTAAAGAGCAAACAAACTGATGAACAACACAATAAACAAAATTAAAAATTTTCTGGAAGGAATCAGTAGCAGAATAACTGAGGCGGACGGAAGGATAAGTGACCTGGAAGATAAGATAGTGGAAATAAGTACCGCAGAGCAGAGTAAAGAAAAACGAATGAAGAGAATTGAGGACAATCTCAGAGACCTCTGGGGCAACATTAAACATACCAAAATTCGAATTATAGGGGTCCAGAAGAAGAGAAAAAGAAAGGGACTGAGAAAATATTTGAAGAGATTATAATTGAAAACTTCCCTAATATGGGAAAGGAAGTAGTCAATCAAGTCCAGGAAGCGCAGAGTCCCGTAAAGGAAAAATCCAAGGAGAACCACGCCAAGACACATATTAATCAAACTATCAGAAATTAAATACAAAGAAAAAATATTAAAAGCAGCAAGGGAAAAGCAACAAATAACATACAAGGGAATCCCCATGAGGTTAAGAGCTGATCTTTCAGCAGAAACTCTGCAAGTCAGAAAGGAGTGGCAGGACATATTTAAAGTGATGAAAGGGAAAAACCTACCACCAAGATTACTCTACCCAGCAAGGATCTCATTCAGATTCGACGGAGAAATTAAAAGCTTTACAGACAAGCAAAAGCTAAGAGAATTCAGTGCCACCAAACCAGCTTTACAACAAATGCTAAAGGAACTTCTCTAGGCAGGAAACACAAGAGAAGGAAAAGACCTACAATAACAAACCCAAAACAATTAAGAAAATGGTAACAGGAACATACATATTGATAATTACCTTGAATGTAAATGGATTAAATGCTCCAACCAAAAGACATAGACTGGTTGAATGGATACAAAAACAAGACCCGTATATATGCTGTCTACAAGAGACCCACTTCAGACTCAGGGACACATACAGACTGCAAGTGAGGAGTTGGAAAAAGATATTCTGTGCAAATGGAAATCAAAAGAAAGCTGGAGTAGCAATTCTCATATCAGACAAAATAGTCTTTAAAATAAAAATTGTTTGTTACAAGAAACAAAGCAGGACACCACATAATGATCAAGGGATCAATCCAAGAACAAGATATAACAATTGTGAATATTTAGGCACCCTACATAGGAGCACCTCAATACATAAGGCAAATGGTACCAGCCATAAAAGGGGAAATTGACAGTAATACAGTCATAGTAGGGGACTTTAACACCCCACTTTCACCAACGGACAGATCATCCAAAAGGAAAATAAATAAGGAAACACAAGCTTTAAATTACACATTAAACAAGATGGATTTAATTGATATTTATAGGACATTTCATCCAAAAACAACAGAATACACTTTCTTCTCAAGTGCTCATGGAACATTCTCTAGGGTAGATCATATCTTGGTTCACAACTCAAGCCTTGGTAAATTTAAGAAAATTGAAATTGTATCAAGTATCTTTTCTTACCACAACGCTATAAGAGGAGATATCAATTACAGGAAAAAAAGTGTAAAACATGCAAACACATTGGAGGCTAAACAGTACACTACTAAATAACCAAGAGATCACTGAAGAAATCAAAGAGGAAATCAGAAAATACCTAGAAACAAATGACCATGAAAACACGATGACCCAAAACCTATGGGATGCAGAAAAAGCAGTTCTAAGATGGAAGTTCATAGCAATACAATCCTATCTCAAGAAACAAGAAAAAACTCAAATAAGCAACCTAAAGTGACACCTAAAGCAATTGGAGAAAGAAGAACAAAAAACCCCCAAAGTTAGCAGAAGGAAAGAAATCATAAAGATCAGAACAGAAATAAATGAAAAGGAAATGGAGGAAACAGTAGCAAAGAACAATAAAATTAAAAGCTGGTTCTTTGAGAAGGTAAACAAAATTGATAAACCATTAGCCAGACTCATCAAGGAAAAAGGGAAAAGACTCAAATCAATGGAATGAAACAGAAGAAGTAACAACTGACACTGCAGATATACAAAGGAACATGAGAGATTACTACAAGCAACTGTATGACAATAAAATGGACAACCTGGAAGAAAAGGACAAATTCTTAGAAAAGCACAACCATCTGAGACTGAACCAGGAAGAAATAGAAAATATAAACAGACCAATCACAAGCACTGAAATTGAAACTGTGATTAAAAATCTTCCAACAAAAAAAGCCCAGAACCAGATGGCTTCACAGGCAAATTCTGTCAAACATTTAGAGAAGAGCTAACATCTGTCTTTCTCAAACTCTTCCAAAATATAGCAGAGGGAGGAACACTCCCAAACTCATTCTATGAGGCCACCATCACCTGATACCAAAACCAGAGAAAGATGTCACAAAAAAAGAAAACTACAGGCCAATACCACTGATGAACATAGATGCAAAAATTCTCAACAAAATACTAGCAAGCAGAATCTGACAGCACATTAAAAGGATCATACACCATGATCACATGGGGTTTATCCCAGGAATGCAAGGATTCTACAGTATATGCAAATCAGTCAATGTGAAACACCATATTAACAAATTGAAGAATAAAAACCATATGATCATCTCAATAGATGCAGAAAAAGCTTTTGACAAAATTCAACACCCATTTATGATAAAAACCCTCCAGAAAGTAGGCATAGAGGAAACTTACTTCAACATAATAAAGGCCATATATGACAAACCCACAGCCAGCATCGTTCTCAATGGTGAAAAACTGAAACCATTTCCACTAAGATCAGGAACAAGACAAGGTTGCCCACTCTCACCGCTGTTATTCAACATAGTTTTGGCGGTTTTAGCCATAGCAATCAGAGAAGAAAAAGAAATAAAAGGAATCCAAATCAGAAAAGAGAAGTAAAGCTGTCACTGTTTGCAGATGATGTGATACTATACATAGAGAATCCTAAAGATGACGCCAGAAAACTACTAGAGCTAATCTGTGAATTTGGTAAAGTAGCAGGATACAAAATTAATGCACAGAATTCTCTTGCATTCCTGTACACTGATGATGAAAAATCTGAAACAGAAATTAAGGAAACACTCCCATTTACCATTGCAACAAAAAGAATAAAACACCTAGGAATAAGCCTACCTAAGGAAACAAAATTCCTGTATGCAGAAAACTATAAGATACTGATGAAGGAAATTAAAGATGATACAGAAAGATGGAGAGATATACCATGTTCTTTGGTTGGAAGAATCAGCAGTGTGAAAATAACTATATTACCCAAAGCAATCTACAGATTCAATGCAATCCGTATCAAACTACCAGTGGCATTTTTCACAGAAGTGGAACAAAAAATTATACAATTTGTATGGAAACACAAAAGACCCCGAATAGCCAAAGTAATCTTGAGAAAGAAAAATGGAGCTGGAAGAATCAGACTCCCGGAATTCAGACTATACTACAAAGCTACAGTAATCAAGACAGTATGTTACTGGCACAAAAACAGAAATATAGGTCAGTGGAACAGAATAGAAAGCCCAGAGATAAACCCACACACATATGGTCACTTTACCTTTGATAAAGGAGGCAAGAATATACAATGGAGAAAAGACAGCCTCTTCAATAAGTGATGCTGGGAAAACTGGACAGCTACATGTAAAAGAATGAAATTAGAACACTCCCTAACACCATACACAAAAATAAAGTCTAAATGGATTGAAGACCTATATGTAAGGCCAGACACTATAAAACTCTTAGAGGAAAACATAGGCAGAACAGTCCATGACATAAATCACAGCAAGATCCTTTTTGACCCACCTCCTAGAGAAATGGAAATAAAAGTAAAAATAAACAAATGGGACCTAATAAAACTTAAAAGCTTTTGCACAGCAAAGGAAAGCATAAACAAGGCAAAAAGAAAACCCTCAGAATGGCAGAAAATATTTGCAAATGAAACAACTGACAAAGGATTAATCTCCAAAATATACAAGCAGCTCATGCAGCTCAATATCAAAAAAAACAACCCAATCCAAAAATGAGCAGAAGAGCTAAAGAGATATTTGTCCAAAGAAGATAAATAGATTTCCAACAAACACATGAAAGGATGCTCAACATGACTGATCATTAGAGAAATGCAAATCAAAACTACAATGAGGTATCACCTCATACCAGTCAGAATGGCCATCATCAAAAATTCCACAAACAATAAATCCTGGAGAGGGTGTAGAGCAAAGGGAACCCTCTTGCACTGTTGGTGGGAATGTAAATTGATGTAGCCACTATGGAGAACAGTATGGTGGTTTCTTAAAAAACTAAAAATAGAACTACCATATGACCCAGCAATCTTACTACTGGGCACATACCTAGAGAAAAGCATAATTCAAAAAGAGTCATGTACCACAGTGTTCATTGCAGCACTATTTACAATAACCAGGACATGGAAGCAACCTAAGTGTCCATTGACAGATGAATGGATAAGGAAGATGTGGCACATATATACAGTGGACTATTACTTAGCCATAAAAAAGAAATGAAATTGAGTTATTTGTAGTGAGGTGGGTGGACCTAGAGTCTTGCACATAGAGTGAAGTAAGTCAGAAAGAGAAAAACAAATACCGTATGCTAACAGATACAGATGGAATCTACAAAAAAAAAAAAGGTTCTGTATAACCTAGGGGCAATAGAGGAATAAAGATGCAGACGAAGAGAATGGACTTGGGGACATGGGGAGGGGGAAGGGTAAGCTGGGACGAAGTGAGAGAGGGGCATGGACATATATACACTACCAAATGTAAAATAGATAGTGGGAAGCCGCCGCATAGCACAGGGAGATCAGCTGGGTGCATTGTGACCACCTAGGGGGGTGGGATAGGGAGATTGGGAGGGAGATGCAAGAGGGAGGGTATATGGGGATATATGTATACGTATAGCCGATTCACTTTGTTATACAGCAGAAACTAACACACCATTGCAAAGCAATTATACTCCAATAAAGATGTTAAAAAAATTAAAAATAAAACAGTGATGAGGATTCATGGTATCTTAGGTTTGATGAAATTAAAAAGTTTTCTGCTTTGTGGCCTGCCTAAGAGGAGAGTGGACTTGAAACAATTGTTTATGGTATGCTGGAAGATGGAAGATCATGCTCATATAGAATAAAGAACATTCTGAAAATTGTATGTTTCAAGCTATCTTTGAACAGCATTTAAGTTAAGGGACTGAAAATCAATTGATTGATTACTTAAAAGCCAAAAAAGACCCAAGGTACTGGGTAGTAATCAGTGTGGTTTTATGAAGACCCAATTCTATCAATTCAACTTAATTTCTCTTTTTGAAAAAGTGTGTGCTTTTTTAGACAAATAATAGGCCTAAGGGAAATAGATCAAAAGCAGAACATTTCTTTCAATTTTACATGACATTATTAATGACAAAGTAGGAGGATGGGTGTGGATCAAGCATCTGAGTGAATGTCGTTCCAAAGGTATAGATTGAGCAGTCAATAGTCTCTAAAGTATTTGTTGTATTTGACTTGTCCATCTACTCAACTTATTGACCTCTTTTAAAATTCCATTTTCTGGCACCTCATAAGTTCAGAAGAGAAATCCAAATGACCTTGGCAAAGTTGATACATGTTTTGATTAAACATGGATATGGTTTTAGCAATGACAGTGAAAGACAGTGTTCTGTCTTACGAGGTTTAATCTTTTTTCCAGGTAAGGGAGCTGGAGAAACGATATTTTGAGGTTCTTTTCAGATTCAGTCTATGGCCATACCACCCTAGCCAATCTCATCATATACAAAATTATAATAGTTAATTTTTTTAAATTAATGGCTTATAGTAAGGTCTAAGATATATTCTAATAATTTGACATAAATTAATATTATTTTATTATTTAGAATTATATATTATTTAAGATATAAAATAAAATTTAAAATATATTGAGAACCTCAAAAGCTCTTCTTCTGATTGCTTATTTCTTTAAAGGTAATTTTTGCATTAAAGAGATAATAATTATCCCAAACTTTGAGCTTTTACCTTGTTTATAGTTACCAGTCATGATAGGCAATGTATTATTAATTTTTATCTTGAGGCATGCCACATAATAGGGAAGTGTTCTTAATCTTATGTCATACAGCAACTTGGTATTATTCTTCTAGTCACCTTTTATAAAGTGTTATTAGTTCTCAAAGAATATGAGTAAAATAAACTGCAATATTTAAATTACATCCAGATTTATATGATGGTTCCAAAGCTAATGTCAGCATTTTGCACTGTTTTGAAGTCATTGTGTGCTGGTTATACAGATTTCTGGTTGGAGGAATGCTGGATATATCTGTTCTTTTGCTGTACTTGATTGCATCTTAAATAAATAAGGACAAACATGTGAACTCTTCCCTCCTTCCCTTCTAAAGCAGTGTTAATTCAACTCTATGGAACAGCATAGAATAAAGTTATTATTAACACATTAACTTGTGCCACATTCTAAGTTATGACTTCGTTGCTTTTGTCAAGGTCATCAATGACCTCCCTGTTCCTAAAGTCTGTGATTAATTTTCAGTGTTTTTATATGACCTTTAGCAGCACTTATCACAGCAGCACTTACAGCAGTCACTCTCTTCTCTTGGAAACAGTTTCTTTACACCTTCTGGGACACCACACTCTCCTGATCTTCCTTCTGCCTCCCTGGTCTCTCTTCCTCAGTCTCCTTGCTTGTTTTTTCCCTCCCTGACCTCGTCACGTTGGGCTGCCACAGGATTTATTTCACTGCCCTCTTCTCCATCTATTCTCGATCCCTTGGAATATTATTATTTTTTATTTGCTTTAAGTACCATTTATGACTCTCAAATTTATATTTTCAGTCCAGAACTCTTCTCCAAATTCCAGACCCCTATAACCAACAACTGCTATACATCTCCACTTGGGTGTCTCATAGACATCGCAAACGTAACATGCTCAGAACTGGATGCCAGTATTTCCCCATATCACTTAGTGCCATCTCTATTCTTCTTGTTGCTCAACCGACTCCTCTTTTTCTTTCATATCCTCATCCCATCTGTTAGGAAATCCTGTTGGTTGTACTTTCAAAATATATTCAGATTCTGACCAGTTCTCACCACATCCATTCCCAATACTGTAGACCAAGCCATCATCATCTCTTACCTTGATTATTGCAATAGCCTCTCAGCTGGTCTCCCTGTTTCCATTCTTGCCCCCTTATGGCTTTTTCTCAACACAGCTTACACAGTAATTATTTCATAATAAAAGTCCAGTGATGTCACACATCTGTTAAATTCTTCAGTTCTCCACTTTAGTCAGATTAAAACCCAAAGCCCTTAATCTGCCTACAAGGTCCTAACACAATCTGTCCCCCTTGTTACTGTTCTGACCTCATGTCCCTCTGGTCTCCCTCTCCAGCCTTATAAACCCCCTTGCTGTTCTTGAAACAAGCTAGGCAGAGTCCCACCTCAGGGTCTTTGCACTGGCTGTTCCTTTGTCTGGAACACTTTCCTCAGTATTTCCATGTCCATTCCCTTGTTTACAGGGCTGCCATTTATGGTTCTCACTGAAAGTCATTTATAGGGCTCCTCCGAGGGTTGTGCATTGTCAGCCTGCCCAACTCTGTGCTGTGACCCTGCCCACTTCAAGTCTTTGCGTAATTGTGACTTCTCTGTGAGGCCAGTCACAAGCATGCAATTAAATTTGAAGTCATGTTGGCTCTTCTGATCTTGCTTTGTTCTATTTTACGCCCCCTCCCACATAGCACTTATCACTTTCTGATATACAACTTTATTGACTTACTTGCTTTTTTTTTTTTTTTTTTTTGCGATATGCAGGCCTCTCACTATTGTGGCCTCTCCTGTTGTGGAGCACAGGCTCCGGACGCGCAGGCTCAGCGGCCATGGCTCACGGGCCCAGCCGCTCCGCGACATGTGGGATCCTCCTGGACTGGGGCACGAACCCATGTCCCCTGCATTGGCAGGCGGACTCTCAACCACTGTGCCACCAGGGAAGCCCTACTTGCTATTTTTGATTGTCTTCCTCCCTTTAATAGAATGTAAACTTCCAAGAGGGCAGAGGTTTTCAGTTGTTTTACTTATTCTCTACATTAAATGCCTAGAACAGTGCCTGGCACATAGGTAGGCACTCAACAAATCTTTGTTGAAGAAATAATTTAAAATAGCTTGGGTTTTAAGTTGTATTTGAAATAGAGGAGAAGGAAGATGAAATCAATACTTTTTTGAATTAATGTATTTTATCAGATATATTTATTAGGATGTTAAAACTTCAATTATTTTTAGGTTTTATCTTTCAGCTGAGTATGTCCATGTGTGCTTTATGCCACAGAATCGATCGCTTACATTCAGAAAACTTATTAACTTACTATGAAAACTTATGAACTTATTATAACTCCTTACTATGAAGGAGTTCCAAGTGGTAACATCACTCAGCAGCTGTGTTTGATAAAGCCTTTCCAAGTCTGATTAGCATCTTTAGGTCTTTAAGTAGCAATTTAAAAGTCCCTGTGTGTTATTTATTGATTAATAATAATAGTATAGCTTGCTTTATTGTTGTTTATGGTATACTATGGCAAAAATGAGGTTATTCAAATGCAGATATTGGTTAAGTCATTAACATCATTAGGGAATTAAGCTACAGCAGTTTTTTAAAGTGGCTAAGTAGTGAGCTAGGAGAAGTGGCATATTTATAATACATTTTTATCATGACTTGGTACCCTTTCTGTAAAATGATGACACAGCCAGTGTTTACATGTAAACAAAAGGAGTAAGAGGCTTTTTTCTTAATGATAGGAAAGTGTATCAGAGGATTTGAAGCAATACATATCAATAATATAACAGTCCTTACTAATATTTCATACGCATTCAAAGCCTCCATTGAAATGGTTTGGAAAAAGGAGTTGGATTACCTTCTTCACAGTTATGATGCCGACTTGGAAATTGGGATCTGTGTTAATGTCAAATGCATCTGCACCATCTCCATCCACAATAGCGTACTTCATCTCTGCATTAATTCCTTCATCCAAGTCCTTGGCAAACACCCTTCCCACAGTAGAGCTAACCGGAGCTGATTCCAGCACACTCATCTGATAATGTTCTGTGAAGAAGAGTTAGAACGTGCATTTCTTTGTAATCTGTTACTACCAAAAAAAAGCCTCTTCAGTATCACATCATGTCCACCATGCTGTGTAAAACATCTTTTTCATGGTCCAAAAGTTAAAACTTGAGTTTTACAGATGAAAAAACTGAGATCCAAAGAGGCTGAGTAAATGTTACTGGGTCATAGCCTGTACTGGATGTTTGATAAGTAGGTGCCAAAATACCTTGATCATAATCCTAGGAGTAGGACAGGACAAAAGGAAAAATATTTCTCATCTCAGTGAATCTACCTTCAGAGTGGTAGGAAGTATCAATACCTTGCTTTCCAATCTTTTCTTCCCAATGAACCATTTCCCCAAATGTTAATTACTTCTGAGAAAAATAGAAAAAACATTGTGGTCACAAAGTTTGTATTTACTTTGTTCACGTTTCAAATGCCCACATTTTCCTTTGTAGCCTGGCCATCATGCTGAATGCCTGTCTCTATGACCACCTGCCCAAATTTAATGGAGACCAGTGATCTACAAAGGAGGACCAGCCATGGAGAACAAACTCCACTAGCTCCAATCTGTCCATGCACCTGGGACTGCCCATTGGCAGCTTCTTCATGGACAGATCTCTGATGCTTCTTATTCTCTTTTCCAGAATGGAATGCCCCCAGAATTCTCACATACGTAGGAAACTCAGAGCCAGTAATGTTCTCATTTTCAACTTGATATCCTGAATTCACTAATTCAGTTCATTTTTGTCTCCATGAAGTAGTATTTTCATTAACTTACCTTCTGTGGGGCTAAACTTGTTGACATTCTTCATTATTTTGTCAATCATAACGTGAATGACTAAATATTAAATCAAACAATCACATTTTCAATATGTACATGGTCTCTCTGATTCTAATATGCATTGCAAGCTGTGGGGATGTGAACCTGGAAAGTCTGGGATGTGACGGCTTGAGTCTCACAAAGATTTGGGGAGGCTGACAGCACCCAGCCAGCTCACAGCACCCTCCCCTGCACAGGAGGAGAAATGATGACTGTTCTTTGCCAGTGTGAGCCAGGAAATTGCTAACGTCTGTACTAAACTGGAGGCACTTGGATTTCATGATCTCTTTACATTCACTTCCAAAGTTGTTGATGGATTAGACTTTTCTATTACAGAACACGTTTGGGAAAAACAAATAATTTTCTCCAGGAAAGCTGTATGTTCTGTGTTGAAACAAACATATAATTTCTACACATAATGCATTATATTAGAAATAAATAGCCTGAGGTTTTGACATTCCCTTATATTTGGTTCAATTAAAGGTGACTGAGCTTGTTAAATATAAAATAGTAGGTGTGTCACTGTGTCAACCACACCTAATCAGTTATGATAATATTTGTGAAAAAGAAGGAAAGTAGGATTCCTAGAATGAAGAATCAGAAGATTAATAATGCCTAAGAGTTTATCCAAGGTAGGTTATGGAATAATGAGATCATTTAAACTTAGTTTTAGCAAATAGGAGAAATAATTAATGGTGAGATAAAGAAAAATTTTTAAAAGTCCAAAAATAATGACTATTTTACTTTTTTTTTTTTTGCGGTACACGGGCCTTTCACTGCCGTGGCCTCTCCCGTTGTGGAGCACAGGCTCCGGACACACAGGCCCAGCGGCCATGGCTCATGGGCCCAGCCGCTCCGCGGCATGTGGGATCTTCTCGGATCGGGGCATGAACCCGTGTCCCCTGCATCGGCAGGCGGACTCTCAACCACTGCGCCACCAGGGAAGCCCAATAATGACTATTTTAGAGGAAGCAGAGATAATGTGTGAACAATGTTTAGAGACACAGAGATTACTTTTATACATTTCCATTTGTCTTCCGTGCAACGTAGTCTGTGTTTCCACTCTATTCTAGGTTCTTCATTATTTAAAAAAAATGACAACTCAAAATGTGTGCTTTAGAATGGTGTTAAGATGTTGCCTTGTAGGGCAGGACTAAAACCCCAGTTATCACTGTATTGTGTTATGCTTCTGTGAAGCTGCCGTGTTTGGGGTGATATTGAGACAGGCTGGGACCTGGGCCCCTTTACTGCAGGGCTGCAGTGCTTGCACCTGGACACACCTCTCCTCCAGTAACAAAAGACAGAGAAGCTATATGAGACTAAAAATAACTGGGTGCATGCACAGTTGGGGCAAATTTTGGACAAAAGATACAAAGAGACCAAAAAACCCAACTGCCACGTTTGAAGGGCCTAGAGCAAAAGCAGGGTACTGCGCCTGCCAACTGCACACGACATCACCTAAGTGGTGGGCAGACCTCCCCAGCCACCCCTCTGTCCCGACCCCTGCACACACTCCTACCCTCACCCCATATAAGGAGCGAGCTCTCCCCCGTGCTGGGAGCAAGCAAGGGAAACTGTTGTTCTCACTCGCCGCTGCTGCAGCGGGGTCCCCAGTAAAGCCTTGCCTGAATTTCTTGCCTGGCCTCTGGTCAATTTCCATTGATTAAGGAGGCCAAGAGCCCTGGTAGGTAACAATACAACTTTCCTGAAGTATGTCCAGATCTACCTACTGTGAGCTGTGTAATAACTTCGTTCTTCCCTTTATGCCTCAGAGATACTGTCTAGTGTCAAATTACAAAGCCAGGTAGGATCAAGGATGTTCAAGAATCTGTAGTCTACAGTGTGCACAGTGTGAGCCATTCATGAAATAATAAAGATGGAACCCATAGGGTCAGCAAAGCAATTAAGAAGCCAATCCATATGGCATTTCATAAACTGTTTTCATGATGCGCCACTATTCTGAACTGTAGAACCAATCAACTTAGTAACCTACTTATTTGTACCACTTGTGAAATATTTAATATACTGTCTTTTAGTTTCACAAAATCTCATGGGGACTTTATGGATACCAGTTGTATGTAAATATTGGAGTTCTCTTCCTGTATTTACATAGATAAAATAGATGGCTTACTTGGTTTGACTGACTCAGAATGTAGCTATTCAGCTGATGGTCTGGTTTTTAGTTCTTAGTTTAGTTGTTCTTGTTGTTTAACCTGATTCCCCTGGTTAAGTCTTTCACCTGGAATTGTGTCTGCTGCTCTCACTTCTCCAACTGCTCCCTTTTAGGCATCTGCTGCTCAAATTCACACCTCTGTTCCTGGGCTCCATTCCACAGTCACAGCTCTATGTTCCACCTTCCTTAAGGACCTTCAATCTGATTGTCCTGCTGTTACTTCATATTCAAATTGGAATTTGTCTTCCTCCTTCCCTGCCACTAGTTCCATTATGTATCCATATGTTCCATTATGTATCCAATATCTATCAGTAGTACAATTCTTCTCCCTGTCACCCAGACTTAGAACATCACTGTCATCTTTGATTCCATCTTCCCTTAGCCAAGAAATCAAGAGACAGAAATCCATGTTTTCTTATTTGCCCCATTCCACCCCTTCTGCTGTTTCCTTACATCCTTATCAGTTCAAATCTGGACCACTCTAAAAGCCTCCTAACAGACTCTCCTGCTTCTAGTCTCCACCCCTAGCAACCAGTGCTGTATGCGGCTATCAAAGTAGCCTTCCTTTATGTCTCTCACTTGCTCAAACACTTTGCAGTGACTTCTGTTAGAAATATAACACATTTGAAACACTGAAGAGCAGGTCTTCATTTTAGGGATCTTTGAACATAAAATTACATGTGCAGCTTTATTTCTAGGTCTTTATATCCCATATCTAGAATGTTGCCCAAAGCAAATAGTTTTTGAATGAATGAGTAGCTTCCCCCTTCTGGAATGTTTTCCTTTCTTCCTATTTGAATCCTTTATATTCTTCAATCCCCTGCTGAGCTCTCATCCTTTTATTAAGCCTTTACTCATCTTGGTTTCTTGTGAAGGCTTCATTCTACACTAACCAAGTGGCACAGCAAATGCTGCTTCCTTGTTAACTTTTGATGAATATCGAGTATGTACTCCCCAAGTGGACTTTAAGCTTCACAGGGGCAGAGACTGGGTTTCAAGCATCTTGTGCCCCTCATGCCCAGGGCCCTTACAAAGCAGGTGCTTGGTACCTGCTTGTGAATTGGTTGGTTAAGCTGGTCAGATGGGTCACTATGTTCACCTCCAGCTTTGGCTTAGTTTCCCTGCATGCATTCTCAACAAGGGCAATATTGCCCCCTAAGGGGCAAAAATCGATTCTTGTTGGGGAGAGGTGAAAAAATCTTAGATGCTTATTACAATGGTTTGTGGCTCTCTAAAGTTCAGCCCTACCCAACAAGTCTTACTGCTTAATATTTAATTTTATGGGGAGTGGTCAGGGCATGGCAATCAAGAAAAAAAGAGTTTAAACACTGGTTTAGTACTGTGGGAAGTTGGTATGTAGAAGGGAAATAATTATGTGAGAATTGCATGATAAATGTCAGAAAGGAATCCATGAATAATTGAACTCAAAGAGGGACTCAGGCCTTTCTCTTTCACCTCTGTCACAGCTGCATCCCTCTGGCTTGAGACCTATACTCTCACTGGTTAGGTACTCACTCTGGGGAAAGCGGGGTGGGTTATCATTGACATCTGAGAGGGTGATGTTGACCGTTGTGGTCCCAGCTAATCCGCCAAGCTGCCCTCCCATGTCCTTGGCTTGGATAATCACTTCATAGTATTCTTTGGCTTCTCGGTCCATGTTCATGAGTGCTGTCCTAATTACACCTGCAGGATAGAGATGACTTTGTTTTTAAAAACAAAACCACAAGTTCCATTTTAAAGATAGGGTTCTAGGCTTCTCCTTGTGCATTGTTAATGGCTAGAGTTGAGATGCAAGTCACATGTTTTATTAAATTTGAGGTCAGAATCCCAGCGTCAAAAAAATGCTGTGCTTAAACAAAGGGTGAATAAATAACTATTCCAACCGGCAGAGCTTCGCGGGCCGATTTCCTTTGGCAACATTACTGAGGAAGAACAGGAGGTGGCAGCAATGTTTCTCTAACAGACTGGGGGACTGGCCGCCTGAGACCGTTTCAGGCTGCTCTGTCTGACCAGCCACAACGGGCTTCGGGTCGGGAAAACAAAGCCTCATATGCCTGCAAATCTGTGATTTTAGGTACTTCTCCTTTAGCTCTTTCTTCATTCAGCCCCTAGAGCCCTTGTAGTGTGAATGACTCTTCTTGAGGCAACTCGTTCCTAGTCTGCTTTCTGCTGCCTGTGCAGTCATTGTAAGCAGGGTTGGAATTCAGATGTGCTTTTCCTTTTGTTATATGTTCATTCTGTTTTGTTAGGTTCTGCTTACCTCTGTGCTTCAGTGCATTCCGTGAGCTAAGGTATGAAAGATGCTCTGTGAGTTGTTTATTTTTAACAGACATACAGGATGATCTCCCCCAGACAGTAGGTAGCAGCACTGCCGTACGATGATATGGTTTCAGTTAGGAAGAGGGGTCTAAGTCAAAATCCTGTGAAACGTGGTGTTTTGATCCTGCCAAGGATGTGGGTAATGTTTTATCTTCCTTTGAACCCTTCCACTTAGAAAAGTTGACTTCTGTGCTCTCTAGGCAAAGATTAAAGGCTTGTTTACTGCAAGTTTACAACATGACCCTTGGCTAAGCAGACCTTTTGCATGCCAAGGGAAGGAACTGGGAACCACAAACCTGTCCCCATTTTACTCCTATAATGTATATATATTGCATTATAGTAACAACATTCTAAAGTGAAATATTTAGCATTTTCCTTTTTTAAATGGCCTATGGGCATGGCAATAACGATCTTTTCATGTATTTTTGACCTTAACGCTATAGATGCCCCCTGGGAGCTGTCAAAATAATGTAAGGTTCCTCTTGGGATGTAAAGGACACATTACCGTCTTCCTGTCTGTATTTTTCCTCCCTGTGGGCACCCCCTCACTCTCCCTCCCTCCATCTGTAGAATGGTTAAAGTTACTGTTTTATGGAAGTCCCTAACTGCAGCCTTTTTTCTTTCCTCCTACTAATGTATACTCCCTCACTTTCTACTTTTATGATAGTTTTCCAAATGCCTGGTTCCCCTGAGGACTTCTGGAAAAAAATTATATCAGGTTGCTAATAGAAATGTGTTTTTTCTATTTCCTGTAAAGGGATGACTTTCAGTGTTTGTCATTGACTTTACCTCTGTGACTGTAAGTTTCTTTACTCAAGTTTTGTGTTAATTACTCTTCGGTCCTCAATTTTCCTGTATGTGAAATGGGAATAACAACACTTCCATATATTTCACTAGTTCGCAAGGTTATTGGGAGGCTCAAATATGGTAATATTTATGAATGTATTTTAAAAGGGAGAAAGTCTGGCACAAGTGCAAGATAATAATCATAATAATTGCTCTGCCCAACTTGAAAGTATTAAAGGGAGTCCTTCATAGATAAAACATAAACTCTGTAGTCAAAGCTCTTGGGTAAAACTGAAAACAAAACAAAACAAAAATCCCAAAGCCAAATTGATTTGTTGATTGTTGACTTGTTCTTTTCTAGCACATTGCTCCTTACCTCCTTACCCACCCAGTTCTCTATGCTGTCCTCCCTGTTAGAGTATCCCACTTAGCACCTCCTTTTTGGGGGGCCACATTCCATGCTCTGTGCTCTCTCCCCCTCATCACATTCATCCATTCATTCTGGCCTTGCTCTCTGCTTAGTATGGGGTGGCTCAGTGGGAAGAACATCAGACCACATGTCAGGGGACATCTCTACAACCAGAAGTACTTTGTTAGGTGTCCGTTCCCAATTTCCTTATCCTTTAAGTGAAGAGTGATGGACTGGATGATTCCCCTAAGGTTCTTCCTAGTTTCAAAATCAATTATTCTAGTTCTGTAGCGAGCCCAGGTTAATATGCCAATCCTCTTAGATCTTCTTGGCGTTATAAGAGACCTTACTCCCTGGGAATAAATACAACCGTAGGATTTTTTGCAGGTTAGTGAGGAGGTATACTTTTGTGTAGGCAGTTCTTTGGGCCTCTCCAGTCAGACTTTATCCACTGTCTCTGCATTGTGCTGCTCTTACCCCCCAGGGCAGTGCTAGTTTGGTCTCTTAATCCCAAAGCTTATAACAATCCTCTCTAGTTAATACATTCCCTGGAGAGTTCTTGAAAAGGAGAGTTGGGTCTGTCATAAATAGCAGTTACAAATTACTAGAGAATAAAATCAACACCTCTGACTCAAGTATTACATCACATACCTGTTTTGGAGTCCACAGAAAAATATGGCTGGCCCTGGAGGATGCTGTACATTACCCGGGCACTGTTGCCGTAGGTTGGGTCATCAGCATCTGTGGCTGTCACCTGGATAACAGAAGTTCCTGAGGGAGAGAGATGGTGGAAACCTATTCAAGTTGAATTGCTAAAGGCTGAATGCAATCCTGAATGGGCAGCTTTAAAGCATTTGCAAATGTTATGTCTGCTTCCTTGGGGAGGGCCTCTTTCTAGGTCAAGTTTCCATAACTGCTTAGTACAGAAGTACCTCTTCAGTGGGGATGGGAGTTACTTGTGTTTTAAATTCTTAGTAACTCGTAAGGACAGCACAGACTTTGGGCCCTTCATTCCTCTTTTTCATAATACCAAAATGCTTCTCCCTTATGAATCAAGTATTATCTATCTGTGTATCTATCATCTATATTTTGTTTTGCTTTTTAAGAACCGGAACTGAATAACAATACTAGGCCTAGTATTACTACTATTTTATACTATGGCTGTCTTCATTGTCTAAGTAGCTTGGTAGAGTTTTATGATTTGTGAACTGTTCTGCACATTCTGTCCTTCTCCACGTTTAGACAGGAGGATCTTCTATAGTGGAACCGCTGTTTGTGAGAATCAGTGAATCTCCACCTTACCCACTGGTGACATTTCTGGCACAGTGGCGACATAAGGTCCATCCAGGAACTTGGGCTCATTGTCATTGATGTCTTGGATTTTAATGATGAACTCTGACTCTGGCTCCATTGGCCTTCCCGTCCGCCTGTCCAGGGCTTGAGCCCTTAAAGTGTACTGGGCCCTTTCCTCTCGGTCAAGCCTCTGAATGGCGTGGATGTCTCCAGTGGTGTCGTCGATGGTAAACACGACGCCCGCACCTTCTCCAGAGAGGATGTATTTGATGGATCCATCCCCCCGGTCCATGTCCGAATGAAGCTGAGGAAAAAGAGCACTGACATATGAACAGGTGTCAGAAATAAATAGATTTTTCAGTATGGTCTAAATTTATGATTTCCTTTCAAACAGAAAGACTTTTTTTCACTCAGATGTTTAAAATGTCTACAGAGAACTAATATGCATTGAACATGGTTATATCAAAGAGCAAATATAAGTTGATGAATAAGTAAAGTTTCTCCACATCCCATTCAGTATCCTTAACTTAGTACTGTTTTTAAAGTTCCTCTCCCTGAGAAGTATAGAAAACAGGAGTTCTGGAAAGTGTAGGTCCCAACGTGTACAATAGGAGCAAGTCTAATAAGAAGGAATCCAGCCTTTCCATTTAATTTTTTTTTAAAAAAAGGACAAGCTAAACATTTAAAAATTTTACAAGTGTTGATATAAATTAAGTTTTGGAATTTCAGAAACCTTATGACAATTCGAGTTGGCTGAGAAGCTGATGAAATAGCTAATAAATAGACCAGTGGCCACCGTACTGGAAATACAAAATGACTTCCAGGGGCTCTTGAAATTCTCTGAATTCCGTAGTTTCACTCAGTAGGACTATGCTTGTTTATGTTTCAGGCATCAAAATGGAATTTTACTGCTGGTTATTATTCTTTGTATCAGGGTATCTCTCCTTTTGGTGGGACCAGTTCTTGGCCTCATAACTGAATCACTCAAATCTATATGTGGAAGGTTCCGTTAGGGACATGCTTTTATCTGTCCATCCAGCTATATTTCCTCCCAGATTACTTTGTAAAGACTCTCGAAATGAGTCCAGGGGCACTATTTTCATATTAAGCCTAGAAATAAGCTCCTGCACCCCTAATTATAGACAATGTATATAGATGGCGAGAACCCTGGAATTTTGTGCTATCTTATAATAGTGCTTCTCTAAGGGGGCAACAGAAAATTAGCTACACTTAGTCAGCTACCACCAGCTCTGTTGTTGCTGGGGTAGTTAGCACTTAGCATAGCTCAGTGATGAAGTCCATGAGATATAGTTTATAAAACAGACAGCCAGCGTTAGGGTTAGGCCAGAGAGGCAAGTATATCTGGCCTGAACACTGTCTGTATCAGTTATAAATTGAGTGCCCTTGACAAATTATTTAACGCTTATAACTCTCAAGTTCCTCATACTATAAATGTAGAGGACAATGTTAATTCTTACTGTGAAGGTTTGTTGGGCTCATTAGAGATTAATGTATGTAAAGCACCTAGTACAGTGTCTTTCCCATAATAGGAAAGCTATAAATGGGGCCAATTACCATGATGATAATACGTGCATAGAGAGAAGGGTATTAACATGCCCAGCTCTTCTGTACTCCCTTCAAACCTTCAGGAGTGTAGCAGAGACGGCAAAAAAACAACCTGTTGGCCTTTTTGTTATGCATAGCCCAATGGTAAAAGCTGGGGAAGGCTGCCTGAAGCATTGCTGGGACAATGTTAGTCTGAGGATTAAATGGCACGGATACCAGGAAGACACCTGAAAGTGTATTCACAACATCCTCAGACAAGGATGGGTTTGGAGGTTGTGGCTGGTTTTGAGCTGATCTTAAATTGATTCACGGCCAAATCACACAGGCAGCGATTTTGCTGCCTAGAGGAATTCAGCTGTGTCTTATCTAGAGAAGGGAAGTAAGAGAACAAAATTGACCGAAAAAATAGCTGTGGATTTTTTTCTACTTAAAGAATTCTATTTAGAATATAAAGTTCTCCCATTTCCTCATTCCATATACAGTATTATTATTTTTTATCACAATCCAAATCTTCTGTTTATGCAGTTAAAAAAGCAGAGGTGCCTAGTTCTTACTGTGTAGAGTAGAAAGCCATTTTATTTGGATCTGGCCACAAAGAAATGAAAATCCATTCCATCTGGAACTGTGTTCCCAGGCAGAGGAATGGAATTGGGAGGAGGAGGACAGGGATCTAAGGATTAAAAAAAAAAAAATTTATATATTTGTGTGTGTTTACATATATATATATCTATACATATTTAAATATAAATATACATATAAATACGTGTCATTTTAAGGCATGTGGCATAGAACTTTCACTTAGGATGAAATAGGTTAATTCAGGGCATGGCAGATTATCCAGGGGAAAAAGAAAGAATGGAAGCTGACGTTAAAACACCCAAGCTTGTTTTGAGGTGTTCTATGTGTCATCTAAAACGTTTTGTCCTATGCACCTTAAGAAAGTTAAGCATACTTGTGAGCATCATAGGCCAAGTTTACGTGCTCTGCCTATGGAGGTACTTAATAAGTAACAGGAGGCTAGAAATCTTTGCTGCTGTAGAGAAGGTTCTGGTTCCTCAGGAGCTGCTCGGCTGGCTGATGTCAGTGGAGTCTGGGCTGAACCTTGGATCTGTTATCTTTGTTTTTGTTTGTATTGAGAGAAGAATTGGAGGAACTCTCTAGACTGTGAGTTCTTTGAAGTCAGGAACCGCGTGGCTTTCATCTTAGTGTGGGTCCTCACATGTAGCAAATGCTCAATAAAATTTTATTGAATGAGTGGTGTAGGGTGTAGTAGTAGGGTTAAAGCTTTTAGTGAAACCGTGTTACCTTTGCCTGAAAAGAGCCAGCAAGCACCTTTCAGGTACCTTCTTTGTGTGTGTGTGCTTATGCGCAAGAAAGAGGGGAGAGGAGGGGGGAAGGGAGGGGGAGGACATCCACAGAGAAGCAGGAGGGCCTCCTATGAACAGGAAGAGTACCAGCTATGAAAAGGGCCAGGATCTGCTTACACGGAACTAGTTTCTGGGGACTATACAGTTGACCCTTGAACTACATGGATTTGAACCACGAGGGTGCACTTATATGTGGATTTTTTTCAATAGTATGTGCTGCAAGGATTTTTTTCAATAGTATGTGCTGTTCAGGATCTAGTCAGGGAACAGAGCCCACACCAGTCATTTTAGCAGAGAGAATTTAATATGAAGGATTGAAAAGGCAGAAAGGGAACATTGAGGTATCATAGGAGAGATAATAACTCCAGGAAACAGCTAGTGCCCCTCTGGCTGGGGAAGCAGAGGGCAGAAGTTGGGGCTTTTGGAATCTGGGCATTTGGAGGAGGCTGGGCCAGAGACCTCTGAGAAGGGGGCGCTGCCCCGTCAGGCTGGGGCTTCAGGAGTTTAGAGAAGGTGCCCCCCAGCGCCCACCTCTCACGGAACTGAGACTCAGACTTCTGAGAAGGCGGTGCCATCCAGTGGTGCTGATATTTCTCAGCGGGTGTGATGAGGCTGGGGCTGGGAGTGTGGAAAGAATCCAGAAACTGGAATCAACCGCTGCAGGTAAAAGGAACAAGTCCCTTCTCCCTCCTCCTGCCTCTGGTTCTCCCTCTAGTGCATTCTCCTCTCAGAACCCAGTGGGAGCTGGTTGGAAACGGAGAAACTGTGGTTTGCAGAGTTCCAGCCCCAGCATCACAAAGTGAAGTATGGAAAGGTGAATACAGAGCTGAGACACTAGCTTAATAACCAGCACAGTACTGTGCATTTAACATTAGGTTTACCAGCCATAGAATACACATTTGGTTGTGAAAATTGACAAGAAGAGATATTAACAGCTTTTCTCTGTCACTCAGCAAATTGGCACTGCAAGAAAAATGTGTTTTATATTTATCCATACTTAATTCAGCTAACACTGACTGAGCACCAGCTCTTTGGAGGAAGGTAAGGAGCTTCTGGAGTGGAGTTGGCAGCACGTGGTTATGTACTTATCCTAGACGGGCAGGTGGATAGTCTACTTAACCCAACAATTCTTTAGTCTATAAGATCTTGAGCCAGAGGAGTCGCGAATGATGGGAAGTACATGAAGATCATGAAAAAATGTTAAACTCAAGGGTGACTTTCACTCCTTTTGCTGTCTTTCATGGTGCCTCGTATAGTTCCAGGAATGCAGCAAGTGCTTACAATTTGTGGTTAGACAGCTTCCGTGTAGTTGCTAACCTCAGCATGACTTGGGACCACAGGTTCGTGCACAAGCACAAGCTCTCTGCATCCCCCTCTTTGCATATGTCAATATAATCTAGCTTTAACTCGACACTGCCTTGTCCCTGGAAAGCCCAGTGTGGATTGTATAAGGCCATACCAATTACAGCTGATAATTGTTACCACACTCCTTTCTGAAATAAGCAAATACTCAGGCCAGCTCTCTAAACAGACATCTTCCAGAGCTCAAGGTGACAAGCTGAAATGCCCCTGGAAGAGAGGGAATGAAAGGTGGATGGATTCTCTTTCAAAAGAAAGTAAAGGGGAAAAGTGCCAGGGTAAGTGAATACATAATTATCTTCTTCATGTGGAGGTGACATACCCAATTCAGGGTAAAAACTTTCATTGTTTGCTGGAGTGTTGGTTGGACAGGATGACTGTGGAGATGCGGAGGTATCCTGTGTCCTGGGTTGGGGTGATTAGGAAAGGGTGAGCACTAATCATGAGTGCTAGAGGGTACTAGACAGCTGTGTGCTCCCACCTTCAGGAAACAGGCTTGGTTACATTCCTGGTCTCACCGACACCATTGATGCTTCTCTGTGTCTCTCAGGGCTAGGTCTGAAGTCATGGCCATGTGCAGGGCAGTGTAAAAGAAAGCCCATGGCTTCGGTTTCAGATTTCCTGTTGCCTTCTGTGTAACTTTGGGCAAGGAACGTAACCTCTCTGAGCCTTGTTCCCTACTCTAATTATCAAAAACTAGTGAATTATACGTACCTCGTAACATTGTTATGATGATTAAATGATCTGCTTTATGAGAATATGACTGACACACGGTGCTGTGGTAGCCCAGAAACTTGTCAGATACTCTTGTCTTTCTGTATTTTTGTATGTCCAGTTCTGTGCTTGGTACTCAGTGTTAGGGAAATGTAGGGAAGGCCAGGGATGGCATCTCAGTTTCTGTCTTTGGGAGCAGGGAGGAGGGCTCTAAACTGTACAGATACACAAAACAATTACCGAATACAAAAACATTTTCTTAAACCTATTTTAGCAGTAGCTATGTGTGTCTAGTTGGAAGAAATGTTTTACAAATATCAAGTTGCTAGAGATCTTTGGACTCTGAATAGGTGGAAGATGTATTCATGATGGAAAAGGCTTTTCAGCTGGGGCCCTGAGAACTTTGAATGTAATTGAACAGAGAGGAGCTGACCGTGTGTCCTTGGCATGACAGTCGCATGGGCACTCATCTGGGGTAGGGACTGACGTGGTATGTTGTGTCAGGGCCGGTAAGGAGACCCAGCGTGACTGAGATCAGGACAGGATTTGAGAAATCCTAGGGGAGGGCTGGATAAGGGAGGAGGACTCATTTTTCTGGAAGTCCTTGAACTACATGCTAAGAACTCTGATAAGCACTGGAGAGCTACCGTGCTTTCTTAATCAAAAGAGTGACATGATGGAAAGGGTGCTTCATGGAGGTAAATGTCCTGAGTCCTAGGGGAAGGAATGGGAAGATTCTCCCTACAGCACCTGCTTAGTTAATCTAATCATGAAGAACAGAGGGACCACAGTAATCACAGAGCCTGGAGAGGATGAGGTGAATCTGAGAGAAACTGGCAAGGAGCTACTGACAGAGTGTGGTGACTGGTTGTGCACGAAGGAAGAAGAGAAGGAAAGGCAGAAGTCAAAGAAAATTCACAGGTTTTGAGGCCAAGAGATTTGCAGGTGCATTAGGTATGGATTACTGAGCTGCTTAATTCACATAAGGAACTCCCTATACTATTGCTGCTGCTGCTGCTGCTGCTGCTACTACGACGACGACGACGATGACTACAGCTACTACAGGGTAGCCATTATTAAGATCTTACTCTGGACCTGGTACTCTGCTAAAGCACTTTACATGTGTTAGCTTATTACTTAATCCTTACTACACCACGAGGTACTCATTTCATAAGTATCTTTTTGAACACTGCCTATGTGACAGGTACTGTGTTAGGCCTTGTGGATAAAATGGGAGCAGTGTCCTTGTCCTCGTTGAGCTTATAGTCTAGTCTAGGGCTTCAGACAATACACATATAAACAAACAAATAAATTAGATATTGTAGGTTGTGATTAGAGCTGTGAAAAAAATAATGGTGGTGAGAGAGTCTAACAGGGTGGGCTTAGAGAATTCTTTACTGGATATGCTACACGTGGGACGCCTTTGAGTCATAAACATGGAGCGGTAGAGTTTGTAAGTTTGAACCTCAGACGAGTGGTCTGAGCCAGAGGTGGAGGTTTTGAATTCATTGGTTTGGGGGTGGGGGTTAAAACCATAGGGATGACGAATCCACCCAGAGAATGAGTGTGTATAGGGAAGAGACCCAGGGCAAAGCTTACAGGACCACCAGTGGTTGGGGTCAGGCAGAGGGAGAGGACCAGCAAAGAGGCTGAGAAGGAAGGAGGAAAAATGGGGTTGTGAAGATCATGAAGCTGAGAGAAGAATGTGAGTCAAGAAGGAGGGACTTGGCAGCAGTGTCCAAGGCCGCTGTTGGGTGGTTCCATGAAATGAACCCATCGGGTCTGGTGGTGGGGAGGTCCTTAGGAGCACTGAAAAGACAACTTTAGTGCAGAGTGAGGGCAGAAGTCAGATAACTGGGTTGAGAAGTGGGTGGGAGTTGAGGAAAGAGCTTATGTAGACAGCTCTTGAGAAGTGTGGTTCTCTTATTACGTGGTTCTCCAAAGTCACTCTGGAAGCAATTGGCAGAGCTGGGTTTTGAACCCACATATATTTGACTCTGAAACCCACACTTTTAGCCTCTGTGCTAAACAAGTGTTTGTTATTTGAATGAATTATTTATTTTCTAATTAGTTCCTTGTTTCCCATTTTCTCTCATTTGGTTGCTTTTGCAAAATGGTCTCTGATTAACATCCAAAATAAGTAAACACAGGAGAAAGCCTGGATTAAAAATGAAATTATGATAGATAAATCAAGGGAATTCGAGTATAAAGTTTATAAATATATTCATTGATTGTCTCCAACTATCCTGAAGCACAAGCTAGGATCTTCTGAAATGAAGAATGTTTTATTCTTTTTATTTCCATTAAATTTAGGCCTCAGGCAATACCTGTGGAAATGCTTTGAAAAAAAAAAAAAGGCAAAATACCCTCTACTCCTCCCTTTGCATTTCCCAGTTTATTTCTTCCCCATCCTGTTATTCCTGAGGCTTCTGCTGCCTCTGCGGGGACTTGAATGGTTCTTACAGGGTCCAAGGCTTTTCCTGCAAAAATCCAATTCCTAGTATTTCCCACTCAGAACAGGGGCAAGAACAAGGAGAGAGATCTTTCCTTTCTGATCGGTATCTGACACAGCAAAAATTAGATTTCAGCTAGCTGTCAAGTAACATACCTCTAGTTAAAATTGTTCTCAGGCCTTAGACTATTTGAGCTTTCGTAGTCAATTCATATTCTTATTCAATGTCAATATTCAATATTCTGATAATTTATCTTTCTCTTTGGCAGTTCTTACCTTGCCGACATACAAAGGGTCAGTTCCAGTGTATTCTTCCAGAACAAAAAATTGGTTCCAAACCCAGCTCCTCTTTGTCCGAGAGTGTGACTGTGGCTTGTCTGACAGGAAGGCTTCTAATTTGCCTGGCGGTGTTGGTGTACCCGAGAGAACAGTGGTTGTAAGGTCCATCAATCCCCAGAAGTACAAGGACATGCCAAGTCCAAGCCAGCTCTTTGCATTGCTCATTCTACCAGAAGTCCACATGGGATTGCCAGGTTTTCAGAAAGTAAAGTTCAGGATGATAAAGCCACTGAACTTGAGTATTTTCCAAATAAAAAAATAATGCAGTTTATCGAACACTTATACTTCCCAAATGAGGTCCTGATTCAAGTCAGTCTACTTGAAGTTGACTTCCTGTCAAGTTAAGGAAAACACAGTGTGATGATGTCAAATTCTTTCCTGTGGGCTTATAGCAAGTTTTCAAGAAATGTTAGTAAATACTCATTTTTTTCTACTCAACAAATTAGAGTCATAACACTGCTTTAGAAGTGTTTGAGTAATAAATAATATTTTGATAAAAAGAAGACAACTTATGTTGACATAGTCAATCCCAAACCTTTAAATATGGATTTCAGGAAGAAATAAAACTAGTGAATAAATTTCTTCTCACTGGTAACTAGAGGGGTATGCTGTATTATTGATTGGCTTGAATTAATAGTGCTCTTTGAAATATTTATAAGACAGTCTCCTACATTCTTAAAGATAGTATTCCTTTCCAAAATTTACAGCTAATAACTAATATTTTCATTAGCCCAACTGCTTTCAGTAGAAAACTAAAAGCAAAATCTAACTATCTTTTTTGCCGCCCACAATTATGTTTTGTCTACTCCATGTTATTGATAATATTGGGACTCTTGGACTTCATTTATAAGCAGCCATGGCTCACTTCTGACTTTAATCATTCTCTGAGCTCATGGTGGAATTCGAGTTTCACACTCTACTGCTTCAGCTCGGAAGCACCGATAGTGGCTGCTAATGTAACCTTTCTAGGATCTGAAAGGTCAGTTAATCATTATATCATTCACAATAGACTTTAAAGTGCTATTAGTCACATGCTACCCTGGGCACGCTAAGAGAGTCTAGCCAACAATTTTTTTTTTTTCTGAGCTGAAAGACTCATTTAGGCAAAGGGATGCTGACTTCTACCCTGGGGACACCTTTTCATCAAACTTCTTTTGTTGCTATGAGGTCAGATTAGCTGGTGACCTCACTCCTGGGCGATGACCTCATCAGCCTTTTCTTCCTTTACTTTGGCTGGATTTAATGAGGTGGCATAGCACTCAAGCCACTGTCAGAAGGACTGGAATGTCTTCTGTGGGCCGAATACTTTCACTGTTAATGTGGAGAGCTGCGGTCATCGTCTCATAACAAATGTGTTTATTTGGGGACTTCAGACCTAGGCAACTAAGCAATGCTCCATTTCTACAAGTGGTTAACAATGAATGCATTGCTGCTAACTCAGTGACCACCTTCCACCTGTCATCATCAGAACTTGTTTTAGCTTCCTCTCAAATACTGTTGAAATGAACAAAAGAATCAAAAAGATACAATCATTTCATACAATATGCCATTTCATTTCTGTATAAGAAATCACCTCAGTGAGAGCTGATAAAGAGGAAAAAGCTGGGGGAGACTATAGAATTTCTCTAACAGAATGGGAGGCTGTGCCTCTTATCAGTTAGAGCTCTAAAGGCAGATTGATTGTCAAGTAAAAGCAAGCCAGCTGTGCCTTATTTTCGGTGATGTGTTTGTTAATAAAGAACAATGGTTCGCTAGAAGGGGGGCCACCAAGTATTAGCTGTTCCCTTTCTCTCTAGACCGATCGACAGAAACCCAGCTCATGTTTCTCTGATCCCTGTCTAAGGGGAGACATTCTGGAAAAAGGAACCTGAACCCTGGAGATGAATTAATGAAAAAGATTGGTGAGAATTAGCTATGCTGTTTTAGGGACCTAGAAGATGGACTAAAGGGCATTACCAAAAAAAAAAAAAAAAAAAGGTATCGCCAGAATGAATACTGGGCTTGGTAACCACAATGGGAATATTCCATATGTTGTGAGACACAGACCTATCTGTAATTTCCCCAAAGTTCACCAGACTAAGGGTCACTAGACAGTTTGGCTCCTGGTTCTGCCTTCATCACCTCTGACTTGTTCACTTCTATGAACTTTTGTTCCTCATCTGTTAGGCAGTGAATGGTAGTTCTCCCACCTACTTCACAGGATGACCGTGAGGATCTGTTGGGATAATGTAGGTGAAAGTATTCTGTAAATGACTTAAGGTGTCAACGGACATTTGAACAGCCACATAAGGAGCAATTACCTGGGTCACGTGTAAAAATGATGAAGCTGAGCCTGAAACATCTTGTGGGCACTTTTTGGACCAAAATTCTGAAAGGGCCTAATGTATATATATTATTTTACAGATCTCTGCATCAATGATAAGTACTATTGGGTAGTAAATCTGGCCCAGCCCAATTCTGTAATAACCAACTTTTTTTTTTTTTTTTTTGGTTATGAGGAAACATCGAAGGACTATCTCTTTGAAAACTCTGTAGAATAGAGAAAATTCTCTTTTTTGGATCATACTTATCAAAGATAGAACTCAAAATATATACTCTAATGTATTTCCTTTAATGTCTGTGTTTTGTATGTGGACATTTTGTCTAAGCATTATTATTATTATTTTTTTTTGGTGGTACGCGGGCCTCTCACTGTTGTGGCCTCTCCCGTTGCGGAGCACAGGCTCCGGATGCGCAGGCCCAGCGGCCATGGCTCACGGGCCCAGCCGCTCCGCGGTATGTGGGATCTTCCCGGACCGGGGCACGAACCCGTGTCCCCTGCATCGGCAGGCAGACTCTCAACCACTGCGCCACCAGGGAAGCCCTAAGCATTATTTTTGATGATTTTCTCTGTCTACTTATAGCATCTTGTTTTTGGATTCTAAGTGAGCAGGTGCGTGTGTGTGTATGTGTGCGTGGAGGGGGTGCAAATGTCTCCTCTCCTGTTTCCACTGGGTAAATTTTCTGGAAAGAATGAGATTTGAGGACATTTTGAGGAATTTTAAGACTGTCCCTTATATTCCCCCATCTCTTACAAACTAGACATGCATTCTTGCCAATTAAAACCTATCTTTACGTATAAGTGTGATCTGAAGAGCTCAGGGAAAAAGAAGGCATTCTGTGGAATCTTTGTAATGAATATTTTGTAGGCCGTTCAGTTGCCTCAGCTTTCATCTCTCTTTCCAGCCCACTTTGGCCTCCTATACACCAGTGCAAAGCCCTCACGTTCTTCCCTTCCGCGGGACACGTACAAAAGTGGCTTCTGGATGTCTAGGACCTGTGGAGTCCTTGGTGATCCTGTGAAAGCTCTGGTGGTCCACGTGCCCCTTTCACATTCCCCCTGACACACCTGAAACTTCAAAGCTTGACGTGCCTGTAAACTCTCTTCTGTGTTAAATAACTTGATAGGTACAGCTGATTGGAAAGCACTTTATTCCTGCTTTCTCATGGCAGAATGCATGGAAAATACCCCCTGCCTAACTTTTCAGGAAGTAAAATCTGGGTTAGCCAATAGTTACATTATTCTTTTCACAATTAGAGCTGTTTATACAAGTGAGGGGAAAATCAGTTCTGTCAGAAATATTAACCAGTCTGCAATTATTGGAAATAAAATGGTTCTCATATTCATTTTTTTCCCTATGAGATAAGAATAGCAATGATGTGTTTGAAGGTAGGCTAATTGCTGTTGTTCTTATCAAGGAAGAGGCTAATATATGTATACATGTGTATATAGGTCTGCTTTGGAAGACCACATATGCCACACGAAGACTACATTCGTGGAAATTGACTTCTGTGTTAAATGAGTCTTTTAAAAGTTTTTTCCCCCCATCCTGCCTGAAGAAAGTAAACAGCTTGGTAATGAACACAGTAGGAAGAAATTAAAGTTGTACATAAAATGTGCTCTCAGTGAATTGTTTATTTCTTTACTTAGATTTGTTGTGATATTTAAAATGTAGGGGGAAGGGATGGTTACTGCTTTCTCCTTGAAATGAACTGGGCTTTTATGGTCTCCCTCTGATTTCTTTCTTCATTATTCCAGTTTTCCTGAGCTTTCCATGGTCAATGGAAGTACTACTCAGTAAAGCTCAAATGACATCTCTACAGAAGGAGAAAGTCAGTCGCCTCTGCTAGTGACTCCCCCTGTGAACAGGGGGGTGTTTTAATTTTTCTGTTGTAGACTCACATCGTTACAGAGGTAAATGGAGGCTGTGGTGCTGTGGTTTTAGGCAGCTAAACTTCTTATGCCATCACTTTTACTTATAAAAAGAGCTTCAAAAATGTACTTTAAAAGAAAGACAAAACTTTGTGAAGATCCTAGGTATTAAAGTGAGATATGACTGTGTACCCGAGGTGCATCAACATTCAGTCAGAACACAGCTCAGTGTCACAACATTATCTCACCTCCCAATCAAGGGTCTCTCTTGAGAAATATGAATAAACACATTTTACTTGAGTCAGATCCTTCAGATTGGAGTATAGAATCCACAGAGAACAGGTGGCCCCAGGTATAAATTGGAGTGAAAAATTCATATGCTGATGGTGTTTTTGACTATGTACAGTTCACGAACAACAAGATTCCCGTTGTGGAGTCCCATGAAGAAAATATTTTCAGTGCTTCTGTAAACAAACTTTCAACATTCCTGGATCTGTATGTGTATGTCTGTGCTACTGACGAAAGCTTACCAGTGGGGCTCTGTTTTGGAAATGGTGTATAGTATGGTTTTGTATGCTGGGAGATGAGAGAGTTCCCTGACCTGAAGTCTTTTTCATTTACTACAGATGTTCCATCTCACTTTTCAACTAGATACTCATTAAGTGAGTAGAAGCTCCAATCCTCTTTTGTGGCCATCAGCTCACCAGTCTACCCAAAGCTAGCCATCTGTGGAGGTGACCAACTCTCAACAGAACCAGAAGAGGTTGTCCAGGTACCAGATTTCTTGGATTTGGGCTGTGCTCTCACTTGCATTCACCTACTCCACACCTTACCTGCCTCATGACACTGCCCCAAACTCCAAAGTTAACCTTTCTGAAATGGGATATATCTTAAAATCATTATGTAGCTTTAATGTGGTCATATTTCCCATCCCTCAGAGAAGCTGTTAATAAATTGATGGTGTGGCTAGAATTGAAGAATTATGGTATTACCTTTTTTTTTTTTTGAAAAAAATCAGAAGAAGAACAGAATACTTAATTTCCATGAAGAGTTCTTAGAAAAGGTAGTCATCACTCTTGCTTATTCTAATTTTGATTATTTATTATTCGATGAGTTCCTGCTCCTCCAAGTTCCTCAAAAACTGTGGAAACCCTGAGCCTAAAGGTTCAGCTCTTATGGTGGTCATTCGAGCTGTGATCAGTCTCTGAAATGCTCCCTTTCTCACCACTTGTTCTTTTTGCTCTCCTTCTCCTTCCCACCACAAAACTAGTTTAGGAGAGAGGGAGTGCTGTTTTAAGACATTCAAAAATGGAACTGTGGGGTTGATGTGGCTGAGGGGGAGGTATAGCGTAGCTCAAATGAAGATTTTAGGAACAATATATGGTCTTATATAAGGCTAGGGGTGTGTGAATGTGTGTGTCTCCACATGTGGGTGAGAGGAATATAACAAAAAATGATAGAAAGCTTGAGTTATGTAATTAAGAGCTGGCTTTGAAAAACCTGATCAGTCCCATAATAAAACCTGCTTTGTGTATCCTGTATATACACTGACCCTCTGGCTATAAATTCCCTAGCTTGGGTCACGAATAAAGGAATTTCCACTTTAGAAATCCTTTTGCTAGAGTTCATGCCCAATTCTTTGTTTTTCATTCTCTTTATAATCAATTTTTCCAATTGAGGGTGTCCTGTCTTTCTTTCCATATCCTCCAAGAATGGCAAATAGATTCTTACTGATCCTTTCACACATACTTAGTATCTAGGAAATGTTTTACTCCTAAAGGCGTCAGGAGGTTTTTGACCTACTTTACCCTTCCTCCAGTTTTCACTTTTAATCAAGCTAATGAAACTACATTTCAGTCCTTGGGCACTTTCTTTGCCTACACTTAGACAAGAATGATCCATTTTGATTTTTCAGAGTTGTCTCACATGCTCATTAATTTCTAGTCTTAGGTGACATTTATCATGATATTGACTTTGTGCTTGTTTATTGTAAAAAGGCATATGTGTTTGAAATGTAATTCTTTGGCTAAACTTCTTCTTTGATAAGAAGTTACATGTGCACCTGAAACTATTACAGCATTGTTAGTCACCTATACTCCAACAGAAACGAAAGAGTTGAAAAAAAGAAGTTACAAATAATCCCTACTCGGTGTGTTCTCTTATAGCTTTGACGTTGTACAGAACTTGAGGCGGGCAGGACAATTCTGTAGTCTTCCCTGGACCATAAAGATTAATCCATAGGAGGAAGAGTTCGGGGGAAAAAGTTAAGTTTGCTGTCTAAAATTAAGACCGTTTATGAATTTGATAAATACTTGAGCATCAAGTATGTTGAATCAAAGAATGGTTCGTGGAGCCAAACAAAACTTAGTTTCAGTTTTAGCCCTACCACTTCTTATCTGTGCACTCTTGAGCAAGTGACTTAAGCTCTTTCAATCTCACTTCACCATCTAGAAACCGGAGATAATTATAATAGACTCTCATGGGGTGATGGTCAGAATTGAGGGAGAAAATATATATGAAGCTCTTAGCACGGTGTTTGGTAAAGCCCTGCGCTTGAAAAATAGTGAGTAGGTGCTTCCCTACTTCAAGGAGTTTGCAGTTTAGTGGGGCAGATACTACCATTAATCCGAGCAGTGGGAATAGTAGTAGGAGGAGGCTCAGGCATAGCACCATTACTAGCAGTGGTGACGACCGTGCTGGAGGGGCAGCGGGAGTGACGGGAGCAATCACAGCAGAAGGACTAGCATATGGAGTGTTTAGTCAACGCCAGGCTGTGTTAAGTGACATACATTTTCTTTGTCATTTAGTCTTTACAAGAATTCCGTGGAAAGGTATTCTTTTCCCATTTTACAAAGAAACAAATGAATACTGGTGTGCTGGGGTCAGCTCCTTCCGCCTATCACTAAAGCTGGTTTGCACATCTCTTTCCAACTCCTGGAAATCAACTGTGGTATGAATATTTGCAGCACAGCCAGTGACAAATGCCACATAGCGAGTCATGCGATGAACTGGAATTCTTCCTCAGGAGTGACTCTGTAGCACATGCTTTGTACATGACTAACTATAACATGGATCTGTTTGTGATAAGGGCCCTAAGACCTATAAAAACAAAATGCTACACCAGGTCGGAAGAGGGAGAAATGATTTCTATCAGGGAGGAAAATGTTTAAGGTAGCATATGAACTAGACCTTGCAGGATAGAAAGGAGGGCATCCACGTGAAAGAAAATGCAAGTGCAGAGATGTGGATGCAGGATGGAAAGGGCCTGTCTGGGGGAGAAAAATAATTTAATTTGCTTGGAGAATGAGGTCGATTCGGGAGGGTAATGAGAGGTAAGACAGGAAATACAGGCAAAACGCAGTAGCTAGGAGCTTTGAATATTGCTGGACTGGAGTGTTTGGAATATATTTAATTGTCCATAGTGAGCAATTAAAGGGTTTTAAGCATGTCAATGTAATTGTTCAAATCTCTGTTTAGCTGTGTTGCTGGAGGGGAGTGGAGAGGGGTGAGGGACTCAGTTGAGAGTCCAGGGAAGCTGGTAAGGAGACCTTGAACCAGGGGTGGGGGCGGAGAAGGTCGGTGAGACGTCTGAACTCCTGAGGCAGAGTCTCCAACACTTGCAAACTGACTAGATAGGAAAGAAGCTGGGCGCGGGAAAACAATGACAAGGAAACTTCCATGCTTAGGTGACGGCAGGAAGTTGAGAGGAGGCACTAGTTAGAGGCAAGGGAATAAATTTGATTTTAGACTTAGGGATAAAAAATTCATTCTTCTTTGCCTGATTATTTAAAGAGGCAAGAACTTTCCTTCTCTTTTTAGTCCAAAACTTCAAAGCAGCTTTGGGCATAAAGAATGTGAGCGCCTGCCTCTCCCTTGGAGTAATTCTCGCCACTCCCGGAGAGCCCGCAGGCTGAATCCAGGCTCGCTGATGGGGGTGGGGGTGGGGTGGGCTGGGGCTGGGCCTCCTGTAAGTGGCTTCCTGTGGCCGACTTGAACTTCAACTTAGCTAGGGACTTTTTTGACCTGTCAGCCCCCACAGGTTATTCCTTTTACACCGTACTGACTCTCATATTGGAGTCGTGGGTATTTTATCTTTCATTCTCCTAATGCGTAAAGGATGAACACAAAGACGACAGCTGGATAATCCGTTAAAGGAAAAGAGAAACCCCCGGAAAACAAAAGAAAACGAAGCAAAAGTCTCATTGATATTTATTATTTATTCTGTTAAAGGAAAAGAGAAACTTGTCTTCTAGTCCGTGCGTCCCAACCCAAAATCTCTCCTTGAAGGAATCATCAGGACACCTTGGTAAGAGTCTTTCCGGCTCTGCCCTTCGATATGTGGCACACGGGTGTCTCCTTAACCTTTCTGAGTCTCAAATAGGAGGAGGAGGATCTTCTTTCAAGGAGTATCACAGATTATCGCACCTATTACTATAGATTCAGTTCTGTTTTTATTTATCTACTTCCTGTCCGTTTCCCTTTTTGTCCGTCTTTTTCTCAAAGCACCCTCTGCATGGCCTGCCCTGGCGTTTCATTGTTCCGCCTCGTAACTCTCTTCCCCATACTGTGAGCTCCTTGAAGACCCAGAGTGCGTCTTTATCCACGTATCCTTGACACCCCGTGTAGTGTTTGGCGCATACTAGGTGCTTAATAACCATTAACTGAGTACAAACATAGTTTTAAGCTATAAAAAGTATTTAACAGCTTGATATTATTCTTTCTAGGTCTTCGGGCTTTTATTTTGAATTAATTAATATTTTTCCATGCTGATCTTAATATCTATTCTTACCAGCAGTGTACTAAGTGGTGGGTAATTCGTATAAAGGCAACAGAAGTCAAGGAAACAGTGAGATGTTCCAAATGGTATTTCTGAACACCAACTGTAATAAACCTTTACATGTCACAAGTGCTATAGACACCAACTGTAATAAACCTTTACATGTCAGAAGTGCTGTAGACCTTGGCATCACTTGGAATGTAAAGAATCCTTTGTAGAGATGCTTGGAAACCTTATGAGGGAATTGGGATTTGAAAAATTACAGTGGCCTAAAATTATGTAATATGTTTTAGTTGTTTACTTAAAAGAATAGGACCATGAAGTTATCTCTGGTGATTTAGCTTTTTACTTCCTTAATTTCAGGGGAGGGGGGAAGGGGCTGATATGCAGTCTTTTTTCTCTAATTCTTTTCAGGGTCAACCTCCACCTGTTCCTTCACCGTTCCCCATGCGCTCTTCATTCGTTGAAGAGTCAGATGGGAAAAAGTAAACCTTGAAAGTTAGTAGAACACACAGAAAAACAAAACAAAAGATACTAAGAGAAGATGTAGGTGAATATTATTTTTACAATACCTTCCCAAAGTATTATCAAAGGTAGTGAAGGAAAATGTTGATAGATTGAACTAAATAATTATTAGAAATTGTTATATTTTTATGTATAAATATTAGGCAGCCTGAGTGAGAAAACAAAGGCATATTATCCTTAGCATATTAAGGAATCTTTATGTTCAGTGTTAAAAATGAGTTATTCCAATAGAATATTATCAAATGATAATAAGAGAAATTCATAAAAGAGGAAATAACATGACCTGTAATATATGATAAACATTTTACTTTCACAATTAGCTGACGAATACAAGCCATTTTCAACCGATTAAGTTGAAAAACATTAAAAAATAAGCTGGCACTGTTCCTGAGAATGTGGGGAACTGCATATTCTCGTATACTTCAGACAGGATTGTAGGCTGACAACAGTTTTCTTGAAAGCAATTTTGCAATGTGTCATGTCTTTAAAATGAATATGCAATTGATCCTAAGGAAAGAATTATGATATATATGTTATTTGAATTTAAGTGCATTTATATTTATTATAGTATTTTTATTATAGCAAAAACTAGACTAATCTTGATTTCCAACAACATGATTTAAAAAATTATGATATCCCATGCAAAGGGACACTATGTAACTCTGCCTTTGAAAGAAGATCAAGAATTGATTTAAAAGCTGTCCTGAAAAACACCATTTATTATCAACTTCTTAGCACATGTTGCCACACACCCTTCAGTTGGAGAAACAAAATTTAGCCACTTCACAGTTTTATCAGAAAGGAAGAAATCTACTCTAGAAATACCTCAAATGAACTAATACAGTAAGTCAAGTTATATTAGAATTAGCTGATCCTAGGCTGATGTTGTCCACTATCTATAGATCTCAACGAACTTTTGAGAAGGTAATTGTAGAAAGCGTTGTCCCTAAGCCTGAGATTCAATATTCTCTTCTCCACCTTGATACCACTTGTATCTTGGATCTCCCCAACAGACCATGACCGGCTGGGCATACACATATGATAAGAGTGGTTATTTGATCTGTAGGTTGCAGCAGCAACCTGTCTCTAATTATATAATAGTAATACAATCATGGGGCAGAGATTGGTTAAATGTCCTCATTTTTCTGGGCTATTTTTATTCCCTGATTGCTCTTCAGTAGTGTTCTGTAGCTCAGTAACTGGAATCACCTTTCAAGCAAGTGTATGAGGTGGTCTTCATTTGGACTCTGGACAGAGTCCCCCTGCCTCCTGAAAGTCTAGTCCCATTAGCCTCTGTTAGGATTGTTGAATATATACCCGAGTTTGTATTCTTCTTTATGGAGTTCTACCATGTTAACGAGTGATGTATAAAAAAAGAGATTCCCAAATGGCCCAAGGCAAACTGGTCTAAAACTAGGTCCTTCCAAGCAAAGTCGGGTCATCCAGAAGTGACCAGCATTCTCAGGAGGGAGAATTGTTTTGAATCCAGGATCTTCTCAGTCTTTCAGGCTCATCAGAATCCAGTCTAGTTTTGGCATCAAGGTCATTAGCTAGGCTCAGACCTGGATCAAGAGGCACAAATGTCTCATTCAGTGAGGAAAGTGGGATCCGATCCTCTGATCTTCAATCATCTGACGTTGTACTGGATTATTTTGGCACTAATTCCTGATTTCTGGCTAGCTATTGCTATGAAACAAATCACCTCAAAATGGGGTAGCTTAAAACAGCATTTTATTAGCTTTTGTGGTTTCTGTGGGTCAGGAATTTGGATGTGTGTCGGCTGGGTGGGTCTGGCGTGGTGTTTCTCAGGCCAGGGCTCCCACGTGGGTGCTACTGCTCCCATTCTTAAAGCAGAAGTCACCTCCCCTTTCATGACCCAGCCTCAAAATCCTCTCAGCTTCACTTCTGCTGCATTCTGTTGGTTACGAGCCACTAGCAAGTCCACACACACAAAGGGAAGGGAATTAGACTCCACCTCTTAATGGGGGAGCGGCAAAGCTCCAGAAGAGCCCGTGGGATGGGAGCTATTATTGTGGCCATTTTTAGGAAATGCAATCTGCCACACCTGGATTGTCAATCAGGCCATTCAGGGCCATTGAGTTCAGAGTGGAAGAACTTTTGTAATCTCAGAATAGCAAAGGCACGTTTTTGTATTTAGAAGGGGATTGGTGGTGGTGGTGATAATTATTCTTTGGTTTAAAAAACATATATAGAACATATTCTGTCCAAATGACCTAATTTCCATTTAGGAATGGAATATGTTGTACAGGGATGGGTGCATCTAAAGGAGGGAGCTCTATGTGAGCTGTACAGACAAAACGTTTGATTATGTCTTACTCAGGCATAACAGATGAAAAGGTATGGTTCTGACTGTTCAGTACTGAGTGTCTGGAGAATTGTTATCAGTGGATCATTCTGAACTTTAGTGCATTGACAAGTGCTATTATATAGGAGTAAGGTCTGTATCAAGTGTTTAATATTCATTCATCATTTTAAGGCTATCTAAAGTCATGGTCACTGAGCACTGAGATTTTACCGAAGCGAACAAGTGAAGATGATGGTGATAAAGGATGTGGCTTGGCTTTCGACATGTGGCTCTTTTGGAGAGGTGTTAGAATATAAACAGAGCAATGATGAATACAATAAAATCTAGTAACATCTGGAAATGAGAACTCATTGAACAAACATAAGATTGGTGGGTCATTGTAGATATTTCCTCCCAGTTTGACTCCTAACTTATTCCTTTGTTGAGTCTCTTGCTCTGTTTTTTTCTGACCTGGAGAACGAATGGCACTTCTAGCTATCCAAGTAGAAACTCAGAAGTCAGATTCCTTCTGTCCCCAACCCCCCATACCTGGTTACTTAGACCTGTCAAATTCTGCCAGTTCTACCTTCTAAGTCTTTCTCAGATCCATCTTTCCTCTCCACTCCTGCTGTACTTGCCATAGTTCTGGTGTTTTAAATTTCATATCTTCACCACTGCGGCAGCCTCATAACTGGTGTCCCTGTTCTAATCTGTTCTCTTATCAGCCAGAGGGATCTCATCAGGCCACTCACCTGCTAAAAGGTCTCTAATAGGTCCTCGTTTCTTAACTGAACTCCTTGATAGGCACTTAAGGACCTACATGATCTGACTCCTACTACCATTCTAGGCTCATCTCCTGTCCCTGCTCCCCTCACTTTTTTGTCCATCAAAATAAACTACAGACTGTATGTTTGAACACTGTCATGCTTTTGCTCAGACATGAATGCCTTTCCCAGGCCCTTCTTTGCTTAGCAGTCTCTCTTCCAGGGAGCATTTATTAATTACCAGGCCTGCCTTTTGTGCCCTCATGCCACTCTATCCATTCTGCCAGCACAGCCCCCCGTGGTCTGCTTCCCCCCCTAGCCTGTGAATTCTCTGAGGGTAGTGACCGTCACCTCTGTATCTTCAGAATTAGCACAGTGTCGGCACCAAACAGGAATATAATAAAACATGGAATAGAATTAAATAAAAAGTGAACAACGATTCAGCAATATAACATTCTCATTTCAAAAAGAATCTTGGCACTTGTATGGCAATATTAACAGAGTAGGATCCCCAGGAACCACCAGGTGGGACTGGGATCTTCCCCAGAGCTTTGTCAGTTTCCGAGAGCTACAACCCAAAGAGGATTGGGGAGTGAGATGGGAGCTTGGAGCAGGTACAGAGGAGTCATCAAGACCCTAAAGATGAAACCTACAGTATCCGAGGAAAGAAATCTTTAAGGCTGGAGGAGAAAAAGCCACGGTTCAGCTCGATAACGACATCCAAATTTTAAAAATTCATCTTCACTGAAGATAGGCATCTCCTAGGAATCAGGAGCAGGGAGCATGGCCTGAGTAGCAGAAGAGATTTAAACAAAGACAGATTTTCTGACAGTGAAGTTTAAAATGGGACAGTGTTTATGGAGATTAAGAAATCTGCCCTTTTTGTTGGGGGGGCAGTGGGGAGCAGATAGGGGCAGGAGACTGCAGGGGAGAAGTTTCCCACTGACTTAAGTTTAGGTCTGCCGAAAGTGGGGGATGGAATCGAAGGGCCATAAAGTCTTTTACAAGTCCTTTAAGTCAATGATATTTTCAAATGCCGACTTTACATCATAGTAAGAACATTTCACTCATTTTTGCGTAGGAGAAATGTTGAATTTATAAGCATACAGTGAAAAGAATTTGTGGTCCTTCTCTAGAGAGCAGTCAATTGATGATGATGCTTGATTCTAGCTATTTCTCCTTTTACTTGCTGTAAAATATCAGTGAAGAAAAGAATTTTTAAAAATGACCTGCTGATTGATCTCAGGTAACATTTGTGGCAAGATAGGATTGTTAGCTCTTCTGTCTGGAAAAATTGTGTGCCTCCCTTGCTTTTATGCTGACACTTTCCCCCCTTTCTGATATTTAAATACCATATAGGAGTGCCACAAAGATGTTCAAATGTTACCAGTGGAAACTGCATTAGCAGTTAAAATTCCTGTATATTCTTTTTCTGTCAGTAAAGGAATTGGGTTTCTTTGGAATGGAAAATGCTCTTATGTATCTTTGTAAAATTTAATTTATTATTTTTCTCCTATAATCCCTTTCGTCTTTCCTATACAGTAAAGAATCATTGAAAGAAACCCATATAAACTCTACAAGTTTTTGTTCTTACACTTTAAGGCTAAGAATAGTTTAACGGGAAACAATGCATATGCTTTAATCCATGTTAAGGAAACAGATTTTGCAAATGTTTTTCTTCAAAGTACTAAAAGTAAATGAAAGGTAAAGATAGAGAGTAACAAGAAAGCCTTATTAATGGGAAACTCATTCTGATAAATCAAACTGATTCCAATCTTAATAGTCGATTTAAATAATGGAATTTGTTAATAGCATCAAATTAGGATTAAAGAAAGAGATAAAAGTCTATTTCCACAAGTTGTTTCAAAACAAGACATTCACTGGCTGATGCCATATTCTATCAGTCTGATTATACTGTACACAGTAAAGCATGCCCTACGATAAAATCCTGCTGGGAGATGTGTTTAATCAGATGCCTTTGATATTATTTGAGCAAAAGCTACTTTGGATTCAAAAGACTCAAAGAGAAAAATCTTTAGCTCCTGCAATCAACCTTAATCCACTTGTGCTCTGTATACACCCCATCCTAACCTACTCCCAAACATAAGTATGAGCTAACTGGCTGGGATTTCAGATTTGTCTTTTCAGAAGTCATGAACAGAAATTTGTTTTGCTTAGTAACCATGTTCCACACATAGTGTTCATTTCTAAGCTTATCAGAAATCAAGTCAAGATAAAGGTTTTCTGTTGGCAGGAATTTTAGTGGACACAAGTGACTACAAGTAACAGCTACCCAATAATAATTTAGAATTACTGTCTTAGCTAGCTTTGTTTGGCTCCCACAGGAGCTAAATTGACACATTCATTTCCCAAGACAATCTTTCTGTGCCACGGACCAATTTTAAACCAAATTTTGTGATGATATGTCATAGAAATAACAGCCCACATGGAAAGTTTTATAACTTACTTTTCTCCTTCTTCCACGGAGTGCACTATTTTTGCATTCTCCTGAGCTTGTCACTTTAGTTGTGGAGTTCACTTCATGCTGCTAGCTCCCACTGTATGTCAGAACAACTCAAAGTGGTCCTCCCTTTGCCAGTTTGAAATTGGTCATTAAATTATAATCCGCTCTAAAGGAGGCCATCAGATGTAGGGAATTTAGTCCAGTAACTTTGAGGGGAGAAGGCTACACATGGCTAGGGCTTTTCATCCCCCTCTGCCAGTGCCACGGGGTCGAGTCCATCTCTGGGGGGAGATAAGACCAGCCAGCTACCAAATTGCTGGTGCAGCCCAAAGCTACTTGGGAAGGGAGTGAGAACAAAAGGCGTCACTTATGTTAGGTGATTAGCGGCAAATGATGTATGGGGGTGGGAGGGAGTCTGGCGTATACAAGAAAGGGGGGCTGGCAGTTGCCCTTGTCTAGATGGGGGAAGGACAAAGAATGCTATCCCTGAATATTTGAGGCCCTGGGGGAGTTCTTAACAGAATCAAACGGCAAAAGACTGTTAGCAGCCTTGAACAGTAAGAGCTAAAGTTCTTTGGACATGTTGGCCTCACAGACAGCTGAAAATATCTGGTGGCAAATACCTATTAGCTACTTATGTATTTCAGAAACAGAAGATAATTGGAAGGCTAACAAATTGCACGTCTTTTCCACTTACCATCGCTTAGTGTTTCCAGTAAGTAAATGCAGTATCTCAGCTGAGCTGCTCTTTCAAATTATTGTTAATTAAATAATACTCCCTAGGAAATCTGTCATTACTGGCAGCCAGGAATGGCTTTGTTGAGTTTGCCTGAGGCTATTAATGCTCTAACAATCGGGCTCTTAATTGCCATGAGAGGTCATTTCATTGGGGATTGTAGTTCACTTTTCCCAACAATTTTATGGTATATTTTATATCTTAAACTTTTCCTTTGGGTTTCTTTGTCTGGAGTTCCGTAAGGCCAGAGGGACCATTCTCTAATGGTTCATCCATTGAATTAGCCATCCTTCGTAATGGAAAAGTGCCTGTTGTTATTGAATCTGTAATTTTTACCCCTATCTTCCATTATGAGTAAAGAGAAGCAACTAATAGCAGATTTTAAAATTAGCTTAATTTTCTCCTGTTCATTTCATTACTTATTCTTTGAGATGTGTGACTTGCTGGAGGAATGATTTCTGATATATCATGGACGTAACTCTGACATTATTGCTTGTCAGTTTTTCCTAGTAGACAGGAATGTTGGACGGTACAACAGTTATCATTCGATATAGTTGAAAAGGGAAAAGATGAGGGCTTTTGGCCCCAGAGAGGAACATGTGCCATGGCCTAGAATTTAAAGTGACCTTATCTTCAAACATTTTCCTTCTATTCATGAGCAGAGAATAAGGACAAACATTAAGAAAAAGTCACTTTTTTTTTCAGTGTTATAAAAGCCTCCATATGCCATTTCAAATAGAAGTGCTATTTCAGCCTTAAATGACCTCTTTTTCATCATAATGTAATATATTTTTTCACCTTTTGACTGGTACTTTGGTTTTTTAGTAAAGTTACATACTTGTTTCAGAAAAATTACGCTTTAGAACGCATCTTGGTGGTGTTTCATCTTAAGAGTTTCATTTGGTCGAATTAATGTGCATGTGTCCCTTAGTGAAGGGAAGAGAGAGAGAGAGGAAGTAGAAGATAGAAGAGTCCAACCTCCAAGCATAACTTTCTTCAGTTTCATATTTCAGTATCATTATAGTAACCTTTTTCTGTAATAAAAGCGTAATTTAGCTGGATAGCAGTAAAACATATGTATCTACATTATATCAGTGATTTACTGTCTTGTGGTCAAAATAGTTTCCTTTCTTCCCTCTTAACCAAGTTCATGTTTTGTTGTCTGGTGTCACTTGATAATCTTTCATTCTCCTTTTTTTAAAAATCGGGTTCTCCTCTCTCTCTCCTTTTCCCATTAAGATGTGAATGGGCAGGCATCTCAGCCAATATGTCTATACATGGCTGAATACACTTGGAGAAAAGCAGGGTCTCCTTTTGTCTGGACCCTGGATGGCTGCGTGTCATTCCGCACCAATGGGCAGGGCCTCCCTCACAGTAGGAACTTTGCAATAATTGCCAGAACAAATTGAGCTCAGGCTTACCGGTTCCTTTCCTTTTTCAGTTGGAAAATGGAGGGAATGGGAGAACAAGGCCATTTTTGACCAATGACAATATAGTGTAGAAATAGATGGGATACAGCCAGTACCCAGTTGTGTTGCAGACGACAATCACGGGATGCATCGTGTACAGGGATGATGAGATGCGCCCGCACGATCTCGATCACCAGGCTAACCGAGCCGTATTCTCCCCACACGCCTGTGGATCCGGTGTACACTGTCTGCATATACAGCAGTTGGCAGGGGGATTAGTGGAACTTACATACAGGCAGCCAGCAGCACAGGCAGCCAGCAGAGGTGAGCACACATACATGTGACTTTGGCACATGTGTTCTTTTTGCATCTGGTGAAGACCAGCAGAAGCAATACTCAAATTGTTTTCACCAGAGAGCAATGAGAAAAATGATCTTTGGTAAGAAAGCTGAATACAGGGGAAAGAAAGCCGTTTAAAAATCAATTACATTTTTTTCCTACACACTTTTTTAAAATCAGAATCTCTATGAGTCATTTGACGTATTTCATATATGACATTGGCAGTGCATCTGGATCCCTCTCTGTGTTTGTTGTATATTTACATGTATATGAGACTATAGGTTTTTATTAATCATTAATACCACATGCATGTAGGCAGCTGGAAACTATACTGTACATATGTAAATGCAAACAGTTGCAGTAGCAGAGGTGATTTTCTCTCTTTTGTACATATTCACACTCCACAGGTTAATTCTAAATCTACAAAATGCCACAGGCTCACTTCCAGAAATCCTTCCGTTTTAATGAGAGATCGTGTTGGGTTACATGTACAGTCATGGCTGTGTACTGTGTTGTCGCTACAGGGCGGTCGGGAGGCATGGCTCGACAAACTGGGCCGCCGGCCTGGTGTATCAGTACTGCTAGAGCAGCCAGACCACCTGTCCATGCGACAGCCCAGCCTATATTTTCAAAATAATATTATTTAAATAAACATTTGGAAGTGTGTGTGTGTGTGTGTGTGTGTGTGAATTCTCATTCAGCAGGGGTTAAGCTTTGCTCAGCTGCTTCCAAAGCAACTAGAGGTTAGACGAGACGGCGCTACAGCCAACTGAATGCCTTTCCATCTGCCCTCTGCTTTGCTGGGAAATAACCAGGCAGACCAACGGTTTTTGCTTTGTTTGGCTTTTTTTCCTTTTTTTTTTTTTTTTTCATTCTGATCTGAAGCAGAGGCTGACATGAAACAAACACGGCATTTCCTTTTGAAAATTGGATTCTGAAATTGGCTTCATCTTTCCAGAAGCACAGTGCTATTGCAGTTCTTTTCCAGTTTTGTGAATGTCATAAACAGTTGCATATAAAGCTCCAAATTTGGAGGCAGTTACCACATTAGGTTTTTTGCAATTTGTTGGGGGGAGGTGTTCGGGTGTTGGTGGACGTGAAGGGATATGTTGTAGTGGGAGGAATGGAAATGGTTTCCCCTGAATAGAAAGGGATGAAGAAAATGGAGGAAGAAATTCATAATAAAGAACGCGTCTGTCTTTTATTAGCAATTTGAAAGGAGACACAGCAAAATATGAAATCATGAAAATGTGGCTTCTTGAAGAACTTCATTAGCATCACCCACAAGCTGTAGTTTACAATAAATGGCTACAAGGGCCCCCACAGGTCATGGCCTGTGGCCAGCTCACTGCAATTGAAGTCACGCTTACTGTAAGGCGAGTCCCCTGGACACAGTGTATGAGGAATGGATGATACTACATTATCTAAGCCAGTCGTGCTGTAGCTGTTTGAAATTGGAAGACTTTTAATGGAGCAAGCAGGGGAAAGAAAAGCTACTAGAGTTATGCAGACCATTAAAGGTCTCCTAGCAGAGAGAGATTAAATATGCTTATGTTTAAAAGGAGAGGTAAGGAAAAGAAGATTCTTAGAAGAGAGCTACCAATATTCTTTAATTCTGTGCCCTTTGTCTCCCCAAACACACTCACAGACCTACACTAGATATGAAGAGATTTCCCTCACTTATAACATCCTTAGCATATCTTGATGTCTTGAATCTTTAGGGGATATAGGGAGGAAGAGCTGTTGTAGGATGAAATAAGGATTTGAGAATCCTGGCTACCAAGATTATCATTTCCGTTCTCGCCACATGCAGTGAAAAGACGAGCTGTGCAATTTTAACCTGATTTCACTTTGACCTTGTGATGGAATCATGGCTGCTCTCACAGATGCAGTTGAGGCATATTGACTCAATAATGAGAGCAGTCACCAAGGAGGCGCTGTGCCATCTACAGAATCAAGTGCAGGCAACCTGACGTGCCATGCAGCTGGATTGCCTGGGTCCTAAACTTAGCTCTACTGTTTACAGGCTTAAACTGAACTTCTTAGTGCTTCCCTTTTCACATCTGGGAAATGGGGCTGATAGTAGCTGGTTAATACATTTACTGCATAGTCAGTATACATGAAGCGCTGGGAACTGGGCCTCGGCCCACTGTCAGTGCTCCATAAATGCTAGCTATTAGCACTAGTGAGAGGAACGCCATGGGCCTTGGGATCAGAGCAGAATCAGGTTTAGATCCTACTTCTCTGCTTTTTTTTTTGGTGCAAATTATTTAATCTCTCTGAGGCTCTGAGAGTTTTTTCCCCAATCCAGAGAGTTGCAGTGTTGCTCTAAGGATGAAATCATCTCATGTATACAGCAGGCAGAGCATAGTGTGGGGAACATAATAGGTGCTCATTAAAAGTGTAATTCTTTCCCAAAGTAGAAGAAATAATACACCTATGGTGTAAACTATAATGTTAGCCTTTTCTTATAATCATTTGGATATTTTCCTTCATTTTTGAGGGGGAATGAATCTTTGCAGCTTGGGATTTCACATCAACTATTGACCAGCAGTGGTGATTTCCCTGAAGATGTTGAAGTTGCAAACCCTATGTTTGGTGGATAGTGGGAAATGGAAGCTTGTTAGTAAAAGGATGTAAAATTCCTCCTGGTTTGTTAAAAGGATACTATTCTTGACGTATCTGGGGGGATAAACACCGAAATGCTGCAAACATGCTTCTTCATTGTGATTATGTGGAAATTGTCAGATTCTCAAGAGGAGGGGAAGGAAAATTATGCTGCATAAGTCTTTCCAAATATAGAAAAAAATATGGAACATATTTTCCAATAAAATAATTTGCAAATAATTTTAATGATAGAATCTGACAGGGGTTATCTTAGCGTCATGTCTCCCCGATGGCAGACTCATCCATTATGTATGTAGCATATTATTAGAAACTGTCCCAGACTTGTTTTGGGGCACCTGTGCAGTATATTTCTGTCTTGTCTGCGACATGCCCCCTCCCCCAAAGGATGGGTCCCCACAGCCTTATTTGTAACAGAGGACTCTGCTTCTCCCTTAGGCCAACGCTGTGTGGGGTAGAGGCGGGGCCCGCTGAGTCAGGCTGGACCAGGCAGGTTTTGTTTTCTGGCAGTGCGGACTTGGACGTGCAAGGATGGCTGGGGTGCTCCGTCCTGCAGAGGCAGTGCAGAGGAGGCCGGATGGAGAGACACCTAAGGAGGGCAGGGGGAGAGAGGCTCTTCCTCCCAGCCCTTGTCCTTTGTCCCTCGAGAAACTAAGCTGAGCTTCCTGCCCTCGTATTCTGTGAGATACCAGTGTAACTGCCCTGATTTCTCTCTTTTTCTTAAAACTAGCTTGAGGGAATTTTGGTTCCCTTGGACCAGAACTTTACCAGCAGGAGTCATATCTACGTCATGGAAGACTGGCTTCAAGTTGTGGATTCAGGGAAAAATCGTTTCAAGATTTTCACAGTTATTCCTCTCTCCTGACCCCTAGATTGTTTCAGACACCTTTATTAGTAAGGTGAACTGCAGAAGGTAGAGTCATAACGAGAATGGCCTTGGAAGAAATGGCGGTGATGTCATGAGCTGCATATTCTGTAACGTTCTGTGACTGGAACATCATGTCATGGGAAGATTTATGAATACTAATTTTTAAGGAAGTTCTCTGTGATAACAGCATTTAAGTGAAATAGTAAGTTTCTATTGTAAATGTTAGAAAATAAGCTTTGAACATTTGTGGATAACTAAGGTAGAATTCTTTCTTGTTTTGTAAGAAGGTGGTAGAGAACCACTCTCAGAATTACTTATCTGTTGTAAATCCTGCATTCGTATTTATTTCAAAAAGTGATGGACTGCGTTTCAAACAGTGAAAAGAAGTTGTTTGCTTCTCCTCAGGAATATGGCTTCATTCAGCTTTATATTGTTTAGGTGACAAGTACACCTGCTTCCCAGGGCAGATCCCTGAATCTGAGTGGGTTCCTAAGGTTTTCTGTAGAATTAGAATGAGGATAGTTTTTATTGACTTTGCCCTCACAAGTATCCACTTCTGTTTTCTGGATGCTTTGGTCTGCTATGCTGTTCAACCTTCTTGTTTCATTTCAATGTTAATTTTTAAAATGAGTTATCAAAATTCACCTGGTTTGATAAAAAAATTCCAGACCATTAATTCATCCTGAAAATTAAGAATCATTTTATTTCCAAAATATGAAAGTTTTAAAATGTTTTAGAAATCAAGTGTCAGTTTATTTTTGCAAACCTGGCAACTCTGACCAACTTCAGGATTCTTATTGCCAGTTCTGTTTTGTTTTTTTCAATGTGATGGGAAATATGTATGTTACGAGCAAAAGGTCCATACAGTTAGAAGATGGGAATGGGACCATTCTTTGTAAGAAATGGCAGTTGTAATCACTGGATGCAAAGTTATGATTGACAGAGGCCAAGGGGCCAGAGGATGACTGGAGTTAATAGATTTGGTGCTGTTCTTTTTAGTAGCTGTAGGAATACACATGTAGAAAGTAAAGAGTGCCAGTACCTGTTGACACTGACCCTATTTTCAATTTCACTTAAAAAAATATATCCGGGGATATTTGTGGGCAACCAGGCCAACTAGTTTCTTTCCAATGAGCTCTGTGGTGATCACGTTTGAAATATTTTCAAGGATTTACTTGGGAGTTGAAGTTGTTTGCTCTTAAAAGGCTTATTTTGAAATGATTGATTCCATTTGTGGATATTGTCATTTCCTGAAGTTAGTGATGCATCAAGATGTTGTTATACAGTGATAAATACCGTTGAGGGGCTTCCCTGGTGGCGCAGTGGTTGAGAGTCCGCCTGCCGATACAGGGGACACGGGTTCGTGCCCCGGTCCGGGAGGATCCCACGTGCCGCGTAGCTGCTGGGCCCGTGAGTCATGGCCGCTGAGCCTGCACGTCCGGAGCCTGTGCTCCGCAACGGGAGAGGCCACAACGGTGAGAGGCCTGCGTACCATGAAAAAAAAAAAATGCCGTTGAGGATTTTCCAAATACGTTCAGTGGCTCCATAGATTTTTTTTTTTTAAATAAATTTATTTATTTATGTATATTTATTTATGGCTGTATTGGGTCTTCGTTTCTGTGCGAGGGCTTTCTCTAGTTGTGGCGAGTGGGGGCCACTCCTCATCGCGGTGCGCGGGCCTCTCAGTGTCGCAGCCTCTCTCGTTGCGGAGCACAGGCTCCAGACGTGCAGGCTCAGTAGTTGTGGCTCACGGGCCCAGCCGCTCCACGGCATGTGGGATCTTCCCAGACCGGGGCTCGAACCCGTGTCCCCTGCACCGGCAGGCAGACTCCCAACCACTGCGCCACCAGGGAAGCCCTCCATAGATTTTTTTAGTAAGAATTTTCATGTCCAGAACAAGACAGAGGGTTCCAGCTGGTTGCACCACAGCCTCAAGTTTCACTTCAGCTCCGTCTTGGTTCATTAATATCTGCTTTCAGCTTGGAGAGGTCTGGCTATTTTTCACCTGGTGCTAATGTTTCCTTCTAATCCCAGGTGTTGATCGGCGGGTGTGGTTGCTTTCAGCCCCCTTGTGGCATCAAGTCACAGCCCACATTCATTCCTAGCCAGTGTTTTGATCAGGGTTTCTGTGGTGAGGATAGTTTGTTTGTTGTTTTTGGGAGGATAGTTTTGACAGGTAACTGTCAGCTCCTGTAGCACACCCTGCCATGGCAGGTGTTCCTAGACTGCTTGGGTTGAACAGTGTGTGAGTTCAGAGCCTCCAGAAACAGATGGAAGCGGGTATTCCTGGAGGTTTCCTGGTCTTTGCTAGCAGTGTAACAAGGGAACACGGAGGGAGTGTTGTGTGGAGGTGGGAGGAGGGAGGTTGGTGGGGAGCATCAGAGTTGAGGGGTGCCAATGGGCTAGAACAGAAAGAACAATGAGGAAAGTGATAGCTCATGCTGCAGAAGATGAGCTTTTTTTTTTTTTTTTTTAACCTTGTTAAACCGCTAAACTGTTCTTCCCTCAGATGTTCTCTTGCATTTTTTTTTTTGAAAGTTAGGAACCAATGACCATGCTGCATTAGCAGAAAAACTCTGAGCTTACATAAAGCGTATAATGATGTTATCAATAAAATTTAAAAACAGAATTACCATAGTGGTACATATTTAATTACACGCACACCTCTTACTGTGCTATATGGTAATAACAGCAAGCAAATCACATAAACAGGGTAGCTGGTGTTACTTTTAATAGGGAAGGGAACTAATATTTATTGTTTCCCTAATATCTGCTGGGCTCCATGCTGGGTGCTTTACATATGTTATCTCATTTAATGTGTAGCTGAACAAGGCATTTCCAGGGTCCAATGTGAGTGAAGGAGGGAGAAGTTACACTTCCAGGCCCTTTGGAAGACCCAGGATTCTCTCTTCTTTGGCAGGGGCACACATTTTCCTGATGCTTCGGGGACCTTTGCCCTCTCCCAGGTTTGGGTGTGTGGACTTCCTGGGCCCTGGAATCTTAGCCACACTTGGACACAGTGAGGACACAACTTGTCCCCTTGGTATCTGATTGATCTTACCTTCAAGTTTTACTAAGGGCTGGGAGTTGACCTGGCAGCCTTCTTCTGATCCAGCCTCCAGATGAGAAGTTTGTTTGAATACAAGGAAGCAGAACCCAAAGCAGCTCCTCCTTTAGTTTGAGGGAACGTGGGTAGGAACCCTGCTGTAGCCCCAGTTCTGCTCTCACCCCCTCCCTCATGAACAGCCACACGAAGGGAAAGGAAGATAGGCAAGCCTTGTGCTTTGAGGGGAGACCTCTCCGCCTTTACCCCTCTCGTGCCCTTCAAAGCATGTTTATTGATAGTGCCTGACCTTTTTACTATTTAGACTATGGCTTTTTATCTTTTGGGATGAGGAAATTCTTTGAAAGTCTGATAACAATCTTGACTCCACTCCTCAGAAAAATGTACCAATATTTACACTTCAAGTGAAGACTGCTTGGTTTAGAGATTCACACAAACCACTAAAGAAAACCTCTGGGAGGATGGGGAGGGTGGGTTAGGAGAGTGTATCAGCCATTTATTCTTTAGTAGGTTTATTTTATTCATTTGCTTACCTGAGATATGCCTAAGGAAGCAGGAGCTGGTGAGAGAAGATGGACACGGATGGTAGTGTAAGAGATCATTTTGAAGAAAGGGACCTTGGGAGGCCCAACGGGGGAAGGTGGTGGGGATTATTTATAGTGGAGGCCTTGGAGGACAGTCAGTCAGGGTGTACAGACTTGCAGTGTGGTCCATGGACAGCACATGGGCATCACCCAGGGGCTTGTTAGAAATGCAGGATTGCAGACCCCACCCCAGATGTGCTAAATTGAATCCGCATTTTTGCAAGCTCCCACATTGAAGTTTGAGGAGCATGGGTGTATACTGAGGCTACGAGGATAGGAGTGGGGAGCCGGGATTGAGGTTAGAGGAAGCCAAGAACCAGGAGAGTGGTGCTGAGGATGCCCGTGGAGGTGCTTATGGGTGCCTGAGAGGAAGAGAAAAGGAGCCCAGACAGGAGGACAGGAAAGAGACAATGGAAAGGGCCCTTGAAGTGGTACTCCAAGGAGAAGGTGGGAAAGTTGTAAGTCTGGGAAGAAAATGATGTATTTAAATACAAGCACAGAATTGTAACAAAAAAAAGAGTTGTTCACTACAATATGTTAAATCATGAATGGTACATAACTTAGTGTGAATTATGTTTTCTAGACATTCAGCTGGTATCAAAGAATTGTCATGCTAAGTTACTTGTGATATTTATGGAGTAAATTATTTTAGGCAGGCTTCTATCTCTTCCCTTGGATGAGTCTTTTGAACTTATTACTTTGTTTTCTTGAACCATAAGCCACCCAAGTAGATGGTTTACTTGAAAATCTCAAGGATCTTGAGTTATTAGGTCCTATTATTAGCAGCTATCACTGACATGCCCTAGATGCCCTTTCCTCTTTTCTAAGAGAACCTCTATCCAATACTTGTTGGGCACATTACATTAATAACTGTTGCTTGGTTTCTAACTGTTCCTTTGTTTTGTGAAGAAGGCAAGTAAAAAAAAATGATAATTTCTGTATCAGAGAGAGAATAATACTATCATTTTGGTAATGTTACAGGTTATATTCCATCACTGAGAAAATGCTAGACACGTGTTATAGGTTGAATTGTGTACCCTCCAAAAAAGATATGTTGAAAACCTAGCCCCTGGTACCTATGAAAGTGGCCTTATTTGGAAATAGGGTCTTTGCAGATATAATCAATTTAAGATCAGGCCATTAGGGTGAGTCCTAATCCAGTATGACTGATATCCTAATAAGAAGAGGGGAAGACAGAGACACAGTGGGAGGGTGGTCATGAGACGATAGACGTTGGAGTGATCCTGCCCCAAAGCCAAGGAACTCCTGGGGCTGCCAGAAGCTGGAAGGCAAGGAAGGATCCTCCCCTGATGGCTTGGAGGGAGCATGGCCCTGCTGAAACCCTGACTTTGGACTATAGTTTCCAGAACTGTAAGACAATAAATTTTTGTTGTTCTAAGCCACCCAGTTTACAGTACTTTGTTATGGCAGCCTAGGAAACTAATATACCATGCTTAGCTACTTTTCTATAGTTAGTAATCATTTTGATCCAATTTTGAATTCACTAGTTTTGTATACTCCTGTTTGAGATGGAATGGTCATTATAAAGAAACTAAAACATTTTCTGAATTAATACTAAATTCAAATCCCCTACCTGTATAGGCCATTTGTATAATTTTTATATAATCTCTATATACTATGGTTCAAATTTACCTTTTCACAAAATGCCAAAATTGCTTTTATGCTATCTTAGTAAAAAGTTATAAAGAACAATGTGATATAATTCATTAGCACTTACTACCTGAGATAGTCTAAATAAGATTCAGATTCAAAAATACTGAAAGATATATTTAATCCTAAATCAGTAAATTATTTAAAAATAAATGAAAAAAGTATTGACATAGTGTTTGACATTAGTAGCTACTGATGTCTAGGATTTCTACTTATGGAAAACAAAATGGCAAAAACATAAGGAAAACACAACTGGCTAAGGAAAAAGGAAACTGCAAAACAGCTTATGTAATAAATACAACATATGGTCAAGCGATGTCAAAAATCTCAGATTTATTTTGAGACCAGAGTCAGCCTGATCTTGAGAAGTACCTTCGGGAAAGGATGGTGGAGCTGCCATTCACTCCCATGGATGTCTTTCCTGAGCGGGAGGTCCAGAACTGTGTTAAAGTGCAAAGAGAGCATCCGATTCTGAGACGCCATTAGCTGGGTATGCGCAGCCTTTGCGGCGGTGGTTGCCCGTTTATGTTATGACTTCCTTGTCCTGCATGAGGTTTCTGTGATTAGCTCCTCCACTTCAATTGGATGTGGTTTGGATCCTACTACACCTCCCACTTTTTGTCATTTGCCTAAAGTCTGTTGTTTTGAACTCAATGCCAGGAAGACTGGTTACATATGTATCCAGAGGAGCCTCAGAAATGGCTCTGAGATGTGAATATTATTGCAGAATTACATCAAGGTCACTTGTATTTATTTTTTCCTAAACAGTTTCTTGACTTTAAAATGCCTTTGGAATTTCCAGCTCAAAATTCTTAATTCCTTTCAGTGAGCTCAGTCTCTATGTAAAACTTGCTTCCTGCCTGCCAAATTGAAAGCATCTGGATGGAATACTGAATTTAGGTCATTTTTTCCCCAATGTGTCCTTCTTTAGAAGAAAGGAAATCAAATCCAATAACATCACACAGAGAAGAGGGTAAAATAGTTCCAACAAGAGCTTTTTGTTTCAACTATTGGTTGGAATTAAGGGTGTGACACTTTCTGTCTTCCCTATCTCCACCTGCCTCTCCTACAACCAGATCTCAATGGTCGATTTGAATTTTTAAAGACTTACAACCTTTTACTTTCCATTATCTCTATAGCACCATTCTCTTCTAAGGGGAGTGACTAGAGTATTCCTACTCAATTCCTGAGGTTAATCAAGGTGGACTTTCCCATCTTCCCAGTGGAGGCTCTGGGAGAGGTGTAGACAGGGCTTCTCCAGCTTGAAAGTGCATAGGAATCCTCTGAGGGTCTTGGTACTGTGCAGATTTTATTAGGTCAGCCTTGGGTGGGGTCTGAGCTTTTGCATTTCTGAAAAGCTCCTAGTTGGTGTAAAGAGCTGCTACTTGGTAAACCACATCTAGAGGGGCAAGGGGTGGCCCCCTTTGGAAGTATCTAGCTTCAGACTCACTTTCTTGGCTCAGTCTCTCCCCTGTAACCTGTCCATTTCTGGGCTTGATATATGTTGAGTGCATATAGGATTTAGCATTGAGTAATGTCTCCCACACATGGAGGTAATCTTACCATTTGCCTTTCCCTTTATTCTATTTCTTTCCCCACTAAGTGCACTTATTGACAGTTCAAAAATCAGTGCAGGGCTTCCCTGGTGGCGCAGTGGTTGAGAGTCCGCCTGCCGATGCAGGGGACACGGGTTCGTGCCCCGGTCCGGGAAGATCCCACATGCCGCGGAGCAGCTGGGCCCGTGAGCCATGGCCGCTGAGCCTGCGCGTCCGGAGCCTGTGCTTTGCAACGGGAGAGGCCACAACAGTGAGAGGCCCACATACCGCAAAAAAAAAAAAAAAAAAGACTCTTGCCCATCCCACACGCCCCCCCCCCCCCGCCAGCCCTTAAAAAAAAAAAAAAAAAATCAGTGCACACAGAAGCTTGCTATTACAGAGAAGCCATTTTTAACTGAGTAGAGAGAGGGAAAACAAGGAAAGATTTGTATCTACATTGAACCTATATTCTACCATCAAATAATTCAGAATTTAATTTTACCAGAGGTGATAGTTTTTTTAGTATTTACTTAGCATTAAGGTAAGTAATAGTCGGAATGATAACCGATTGAGGCATATTTAATTTTCAGGTTTCCAAGTGCTCTAAATAAAAGAGATTATAATAATATGACCCAAGCTATTATATCCCCAGTGGCACTTAAGACTGATAGATATAATGGTACACTTAGGAGCTATCATGGTACAATTAACTAGATGATATTAAAAAGAAGTTTCTTAAAACACTTAAAGTTATAAAGCTATTCGGAAATAGATCTGTGCTTCTCAAGTAAATACAAACAAGGACTGCAGTCTTTTTAGTGGATAATACAAGAAATCAACAAGCCCAATTCTAGCTTCCCATGGATGAGATTTAAAGCAACAAATCTATGCTACTTTATGCAATTAACATAAAATATACTTAAATTTAGAAGATTTACTCTGTCATCACCTTCCCACACAACAAACACAAATCCTGGGCTAATTTGCATTCATTAATTCACATACAATTGCAGGGCTGACTTCTGCTCTCAGATGCTTAAGCACAGTCTACCTTCAAGCTAAGTTACTGCATACGGGCCCTTTAGCTTCTGTTCAGATCCTAAAGGAATCACAGGATACACACATTATGAGCCTTTCAGCCTGATTCCCTAACCCTGAGGGAGGCTATATTGATGTATGCAGAATCAGAGAGGTTTGAGGAGAACAATTTCTTGCCTATCGTCTGGCAGAGCTCAGACCCAGCTGCCTGGCTCTGAAAGGGAGGGGGATATGATGGGCCTCATGGGAGAAGAGATACTTTCCAAGATGTCTCTTTGACAGGTTATCTTCCTGACCCCCCTTCCCCAACTAGTGCAGGAATGGGCCTAATAAACTGCGATTGAGGGCTAAATAAATTGTGAACAATTTAAGGTATTTTGGCTTTCTTTTTGGAAATGGGTATTTAGAATATTCCACTATTCTCCTTAACCAAGGAAAACCCTCTTCTGAGATAGAGTAAATATCGGTTCAATATAATAACCACTTAGGGTAAACTAAAAGAGGATGGAGGAGCAAAGGACGTTATAGAAGAGAGAAGGCACCAGATGGAGAGGGTCTCATACCAACAGCAAGGCAGACAGAGGGAAGGAGAAGTAGTCATGGAGAGAAGATACAGAGGCAGAGGAGATAACAGAGCAGAAAGACGCTTGTGTTTAAACACTTGTGATATGCTCTGTGTGTTTTAGAAGTGTGTGAAGGAAGTCTAGTTCCTTTGCTCGTAAAAGGAGGCAATTGAGGACCCAGATTGTTCACTGGAGAATCTGCATTTTAAAGTTAGATATATCGTACAGAAGAAGGGCAGCAGCATTGTGACGCTGATCAGGAAGTGGCCGTGGATGGCCATGGCAGTGGAGGCTCCAGGCCTGACTGGGCAGAAAGGGGGGAGGGGCAAGGAGGCTGGAGAATCCTCAGCTTCCTCTGTTTTCAGTGTTGGTTTGGTTTGACTCTAGAAGGCACTCAGTTCCTACCCAAATAGCTAGATCTTGTCACGTGTCTACCAAACCATGTGGAGAACACAGAATACCTAGGCCGGGTCATGTTTTGTATTTGTTGACCTGAAAGAAGGAAGGAAAAAATTTGAGCCTGTTACCATCAGCTGTGGTGAAATTTATTATTTAGCAGCCCCTTGGATCTCATACCTACCTAGGAGCAAATAAGAGGAACGGGGCTACCCAAACTATAGGTTAGAGGATTGAGGTTCGCATCTTACTGTGGAATGGTAAGTTGTCAGTCTGTGAGCTTATTAAGTGATAGAGTCATGGGAGTTCATTTTTTAGAACTCTGTAGGAGAAATTCTATAGTGAAGCTGGGTGTAGAATTTAAACTTATATGCCTTTGTTAAAACATTTTCAGTAACTTATTAAAAATTCTTTCTAAAAGGGGTGCTCATCATGGAGGTGATTGTAACTGTTCAGTTTATATAACAAATATTAATTTGAAGTAAAATAAAAGAGTCATTTTTTCAATGCGATTTAGCACAGAGTTGTATGGTGGTTCTTTATGGTAAATTATGTTTTTTTGTTTGCTTGTCTAACTCACGTTCTCATAATATCTTCACATTCCCACATTTGGCAAATAATTGTATGCTTGTGGAATCTCTTAGAAGATGACAGTGTGGTCAGAAAACATTATTAAGAGAGCAGTGTGAACTTCCAGTGGTTTTATAATTAGCCATGTTGAAGAAACTCAAAACATGGAATAAATTACTCAAAAACCTTGTCATCACAAGACGATTTAACTATGCATAGTCACATTTGAAAAGAAGAGTTGACCTATTTTCCAAAAAATAATTTCATTAATGGCTCCAGAACCTTTATCTTACAAACTGTCCCATTAAAACTTTTACCCATCAATCATACTTTTCAATTAACTAAACTACAGACTTTATTTAGATTTTTCCATTAATGTCCGTCTTCTATTCCAAGATTCAGTCTAGTATCCCACACTGCATTTAATTGTCATGTCTCTTTAATCTCCTTCAATCTGTGACAGTTCCCTGAGTCTTCTTTGTCTTTTGTGATATTGAACAATGATCTAGCCATCATTCTTATTGGAAGTGGTTTGCGACTATTCTTTTTAACTTGGTTTTTGGTGGAAGAGTTTTGCTATAATTGTAAGTAGTGGTAAAATATCTGTGATAAATAATAATTTTTAAAAAAGAAAATATAAAAAATCCCATAGAGAAGTTACATAAAAACAATAATATAAAGTATGTAGAGTTTTGAAGACTAAAAATGTGTAGTGTAAATATGAAGACAATGATAAGATTCTAACAATGAATATAAAATAAGAGCTGAATGAAAGGAGGAGATATTACTGGAATACCATGGAGGGAGGTTGAAAGAGATTTTTTTAAGTTCATCTGGTGTAGCTGGGTGGCGTGAGAGAAGAGGTGAGTGGTATTTGCCCTTTTAGATACTAAATGCATTTTAAAACTATAATAATTCAATCTTTATGGCACTAAGGCTGTAACACAGAAAGATCAATGAAACAACACAAATTTCAGAAATAGTCAACTACACATAGGAACTTAGAATACAGTACATGTGGTATTTCAGCTTTTATAAAGAGAATGTTTCTCAAAATATAAACCCTAAACAGTAGTGTACCATTAAATGTTTAACAATCAGCTCTCTGAAAAAAATGTATGCAAATATATATACATATATGTAGATAAATATTATATATTTTACTAATCTAGAGGATGCATAGCATACAATTTAAAAATTAAAAATCTGTAATACTCTTTATTGTAAATAAATGTTATTTATATAGTCAATTGATTTTTTTAAGAATGCTTTTTTTGTTTTTTTTCTGATTTTGAATTTATAGTCAATATTCAGCCATGATTTGACAAATGGAGTTGCATCTCAGTCTGCTAACTCTTTTCTCAATAAATGTATTGTCATTAAATCTGATATGTGGCTTATTAAACTTCTTCTCATCCCCATATAAATTATTAAACTAAAAACTCAGTTTCAACATTAAATCAAGCCCTGATTTATAGCACTTGCTGATTTCCTTGGTGTAAATACTCCTATCATGACCAATTTTAAGCTACCAATGTCACTAAATGTGGAGTTGGGAAGAGATGTGGGGTAGCACACCACTATATGGTATTTCCACTATCTGCATGTGATAGTCATAACTGACTTCAAAAGCATAGATAATAGTAACATTTAGTAAAGTAACTAGGAATTAGTGTGCTTTGAGTATTTATTGCTTTTGTTTTAAATATAATTTATTTAATTGTAAGTTTATGTAATTTTTAAATAATGGCTACATTTTACAACTGATTCTCAAAATTCCTGAAAATTTGGCAGTTGGCTTTCAGAAGTTGTTGGGCTCTTAATCCTACACATTACTGTCTCTAAGACAGGACCACAAAGTAAAATATTTGAAACTAAAATATTTAGACTATAAACAAAGTTTAAAAATAAGATGCAGAAACAGAAAGTGGATTAATTACCTTTCTGGAGGGCAATTTAGCAATACATAACAAAATATAAGATTTACCAATTCTTTGGTCAAGCCATTTCATTCTTCATTCATCCATTAATTCAGCACATTTATTGAGTACCTATTATGTTGCAGGAACTTCTAAGAATTAATTTTACAAGCATATAAAGATCCGTAAGATAGGAGATTTGCCACAATGTGTTTATGGTAACAAAGCGTTGAAAAAACATAAATGTTCATCAACAAGGGTTGGTTAAGTAAATGATGGTTCATTGATACAATGGAGTGAACGTAAACATAAAGAATGAAGCTATAATGACAAAAGTCCATGAGGTAAATATAGAGAGAAATAGACTAATCTAAATAAACAAAAGGAAAAAGCAGTCTAAAAGATCAAAAAAGAATGACACTATAGATCAGTGTTCATTGTAATGGAAATATGTTCATGGTACATTTTAAGAGCAAAAATCATCAGGTTTTAAAAGTGTATATAGTATGATTCCATTTTGTAAAAAATAATTATATCTCTATACATGCACATATATGTGTAGAGAAAGTCTGGAAGGATTTGAGCAAGTTATAGAGGCAAACCTTTCTATTCTGTATAGATGGTTTTATAATGAACATGTATTACCTCTTAAATTAAAAATAACACTGAAACGCTTTCCTTTAAAAAGTGTTGTGATAAATACATCCATCTCATAAATGAAATGTTCTAGAAAAAAAACTTTAGACTTTGGACTAAAAGTCTTGTTTGGAGTTCATAGTACCATTCTTTATAGTTGAGTATCTATTTGAAAAATCCCATAATTAAAAGTAAAGTTAAAAAAAGAGAGGTTTGAATTTCAGTTTCATTTCTCTTTAGCTATGTGACCTTGATTGAGATAACTTTCTGCTCTGAGCCTCATTGTCCTTTCTGAGAGGCAGGATAGACTGTATTCTTTACTCACTGGTGACTTTGAGCCAATTACTTAAATGTTCTGTTGTTTAGCTTCTCTGTCTGGGGGAATGATGGTAATAATGGAGATGATGGTAATTATGTACCTACTTCATAGAGTCATTGTATTAAATGAATTAAAATGTGTGCCTGGTATTTAACAAGTTTTGATTATCCTCATTATCTGCAGAATGGGATGATGATCATGACAATGATGCTAAAATACACCTGGAAGGTTTGTTGTGGGGATTAAATTAAACACTTAAATAAAATACTCACACCTAGTAAGTGTTCACCAAATGCTAGTTGCATCTACATTGGAAGTAATGTAACAAAAACACAGCCTGAATACTTCTTCTTCGAGAGAATAGCCAATGTAATTTATTTATCTCATGTCACATCTGGTAACTAGATAATAGAAGATTGAATGCAAGACTCTTGATTTTGATTCATTGAAGAAAATACCCTTTCTCTGTTCCGTTGTCCAATATATGTTCCTATTTCAAAATCTGGACTGTCATATTAAACAAAACAAATATTTGTATATAATCTTATTTCCAGAAATCTCTACTGGATCATTGTAATTCTTCATTATTCCATGAACTCAAAACAATTTGTACTGCCTCACTTGATACTCTCTGTAAATGGAGGCGATACAGTTATGCTGTTTTAAATAATTTAAAGTGCCATGTTCCTACCACCTACCCATTTGTATAGTATATTATTCTGTGTGCATGCCTATCGGATGTCAACACACTGCCTGGTCTTTTAGTACAGAGCCATTAACCACGTGAGGGTCAGAAATGATGTATGTGTTAAGGATATATTTTAATTTAACACATGACAGCAAAGGAAGGCTGAGTGACATCTCATATTTAGTTACAAATAAGGGAAGAACTCATTGCTTAGGAGTGTTCAAGTCATAGGTGAATAGCAAAAGGTTTTTATTCCTTCCCTGACAGAATAAATTTATCTCCTTAAAAGTCACCTTTAGGGCTTCCCTGGTGGCACGGTGGTTGAGAGTCCGCCTGCCGATGCAGGGGACACGGGTTCGTGCCCGGTCCGGGAAGATCCCACATGCCGTGGAGCGGCTGGGCCCGTGAGCCATGGCCGCTGAGCCTGCGCGTCCAGAGCCTGTGCTGCGCATGGGAGAGGCCATGACAGTGAGAGGCCCGCGTACCGCAAAAAAAAGAAAAAAAAATTTCACCTTTATACTTTCTACTTATCAGGAAGGCTGCATCCTGTATTTCAATTTTATGTGGACAAGACATTAATTTTAAGTGAAAGACATTGTTCTGTGCTGGAATGAGGTCGTTATTGGTTTGAGTGCTAAAGATGTGTGAGGGGGGTTCAGGCTCATGTTTGGCTTTGATGAGAAAAGTGCTGTGTGAATATGGTTCTCTTGACTTTTTTGGCACCAAAAGCAAAGTATAAATGGGGCAATGAAGTTGAAAGCCATCGGTAGCCTCCCTAAGTACCTGGAGTCAGAGTGTACATCTGATATCAGATAGGGAATGTATGCAAGAACATATGGGTCCTTTCTCAGTCGAGAGATTGATAATTGAGCACTTAGAGTTGATTTTAGATAGAGGAACTCAAAGCGCCAGTAACTTCTGCTATTGAGAAAGGGACTTCAGAGGTCATATGGTTTAAACCAAAGTTTAATCCTTTCAAGAATAATGTCTGTCCACCTCTTAAACACCCCCAGAAAGAGATTTAGCCACTCCTCCCGATACATAACTGTCATCCAATTGGCAGGATAGAGAGAAAGCTGGTGATTAGAACAGGATGAATATTTACTTATTTATTTATTATTATTTTTTAAAATAAATTTATTTATTTATGGCTGCATTGGGTTTTCGTTGCTACGGGCAGGCTTTCTCTGGTTGCGGCGAGCAGGGGCCACTCTTCGCTGTGGTGCACAGACTTCTCATTGCCGTGCCCTCTCCCGCTGTGGAGCACAGGTTCTAGGCGCATGGGCTTCAGTAGTTTGGCATGTGGGCTCAGTAGTTTGGCATGTGGGCTCAGTAGTTGTGGCTCACGGGCTCCAGAGCTCAGGCTCAGTAGTTGTGGCGCACAGGCTCAGTTGCTCCGCGGCATGTGGGATCCCCCCGGACCAGGGCTCGAACCCGTGTCCCCTGCATTGGCAGGTGGATTCCCAACCACTGCGCCACCAGGGAAGTCCCCAGGATGAATATTTAAAACAACCTTAACACATTCTGTATCTGAGAGAACATAAATGAGGTTTTGTTCAAATAAGGCCAAGAAGACCTATTCAGCTCTCCTCAGGGAAAGTTCAGGTGCTTGTAGAGGAGCACAAGCTAATTATAATTAAATAGTGTCTCGTTCTACTTCCTGCCAGAGCCACACTTCCCGAAAGGGAACTTTATGTCATCTTCACTTTCTCACTTCCCGTTCACTCTGCAACCTAGTGATAGCTGGCTTTTGCTTCTCTGATCGATTGAAATGGCTTTTGAAACTCACCCAAGGTGTTCTTGCCCAGTCCACGGACACTTTTCAGGCTTCTGTTATTTGACCTCTCTGCTGTATTTGAGAGAGGTGGAGGTTCTTACAATTACTCTGAAATACACAGTTCCCCATTGTTCCCTTCACTGGTGTCATAGGGTGAGGGCTGGGCTTTCTATAGCCTCCCTTCTAAATCAAGGGAGGTTGAATTGTCCTAAACACATATCTAGTCTTCTTTTCCTTTTCCTTTTGATATTTAATGAGCGTTAGGTCAAGCATTGTGTTCTGTGCTTTACAAATGTTATCTGATTTAATGCCCCACAATCTCAATAGAAGGGAGGTGGCATCACCTTCATTTTGTAGAGGAGAAACTTGAACTTCATGGTGGTGAAGTACTTGTCCGGGGTTATGTAGCTCGTAAGTGGTGGAGCTTGGATTTAAGCCAGCCTTGAGCCCTTGCCCAGTATAGCATAACAGAGGACAGCTGAGAGGAGCACTTCCAGGGGCAGAAATTGGCGGCTCAGGGCATCTGTTGCAGGTGGTAGAATGTTACTGGGATGAACACATTGGGACTCAAAGAGTAGACTTAGGTATGTGAGAGAGTCAGTAAAATGGCTTCAGACTGGCTTTGTAGGAAAGCAGAGAACGGTGAACTGAAGTCACGATGTGAACTTAGATTTAAACTTCTCTTTCCAAAGAGAATTGTTGGTTTAACTCATCATACTCGTAATGACTAATTGTCTCTTCACTCCATGGATTTTGCTCACTTCTTTCATTGCTGTATTCTCAATCCATAATACAAAAGCAATTAATGAATTTATTAAATGTTACAAACCCCTTTCTTTCCTCTTGAAATTCTCTGACATCGATGCAACCACACCATCCAGGTTTTCCTTCACTGGCTGCTCCGCATTAATCTCTTTATGTACTTTGCTTTCTCTTTGATTTCCCAGGGTTTCTCAAGAATCTACCCTTAACATACATGGCAATCTACCATACTTATATCTTAGCGGCTATAAACTCCATCCGATGGTGTTCGCTAACCTATATGTATTGCCTCCACAATCTCTAGTTCATTTTAAATTTCTCTTCTGAGCATAATAACTTTATGTTCAACTATCGTCTAGCAAACTCTACTTTGGAGTCCCTTAGGCACCTCAAATTCAGTAAGTCTAATACACCGCAACTTAGCCCCCGTATTCAAACATTTGTGTCTCTCTGTAACCATTTTTATTCCAAAGGGAGGGTCTGGAGCTTTCATTAGATACTTCAAAATTTCCGTGGCCCAAGAAAAGTTTAGAACTACTGCACATTCTTCCTAAGATAAGATGCTTTCCTGTGAATCATGATCCCAGTGGTTGGGGCAGATACTGGTGTGCAGACAGAAATGTTGGCCATTGCAAGACTTCTTATCTCAATCTCTTGCTCCTTGTGGGGATAACACGATTATTTGGTCTACATATTAGGCAACTTGCTTTGCTGTGCTATCATTCATCATATAGCTTACACTCTGATCTGCTTTTAGCACTGGGCTTCCTGTCAGTTTGTTTCAGGCTCCTGTGTTAAGGTGAAGTGAATTGAGGCAAGAACAAACATATCGCAGGATATAAAAAGGGGAGAAATTTAAAGAAAGTCAGAATAGGCAACCATATATAATCATGCAGAAATGAGAGTGAGAAATGAGAATAGGTAATGATTAGGAGGTACTTGGTAATTTCTGGGTAAATAATTTGAGAGGAATTGTGGGAAAGACAGGCTACAAATGATAAAAAGGGAATAGATAATGAAGAGAGTGTGAAGGTGCTAGAAAAGGCAGCAGTGAAATTCATGACCATGGCACCCAAACTGAGAGATGAAGGACTTGAAGAATATGGAGAAAGGGATTAGAGTTTTTTTTTGTTTTTCCTTTAACTTATTTATTTATTTATTTTTGGCTGTGTTGGGTCTTCGTTGCTGCACGTGGGCTTTCTCTAATTGTGGCGAGCGGGGGCTACTCTTCATTGCGGTGTGCGTGCTTCTCATTGCGGTGGCTTCTCTTGTTGTGGAGCACGGGCTCTAGAGTGCAGGCTTCAGTAGTTGTGGTGCACGGGCTTAGTTGCTCCATGGCATGTGGGGTCTTCCTGGACCAGGGCTCGAACCCGTGTCCCCTGCATTGGCAGGTGGATTCTTAACCACTGTGCCACCAGGGAAGTCCCGGATTAGAGTTTTCGATGGAGAAGGTCAAGTTCAGGAGCAAGGTAGTGAGAGCGGTGAGAGTAGGACAGTGTTAAAGAAGGTGAGCACCAGAGGCAAAATCTTGCGTTTGATATTTTCTTCGGTGATACTGAGTAAGTTGACGTGTTTTTATTTTCATGGGTAGGTTAGCAGAATGGAGGTGAAATTGGTGAGAAATTGTGGGAGAAGTGTGTGTGGTAGTTTTTAACATTTTTGCATATTATTTGATATTCTTCCCTTGAGATGTGGTCTAATACTCTTCCTCTTAAATATGAGCCAGTCTTTGTGACTTCTAACAAACAAAATGCAGTGAAATGATGCTATGTGGCTTCTGGGACTAGGTCATCAAAGGTGGTACAACTTCTGTCTGGCTCTCTTGTGGGATGCTTGTCTTTGGAACCCAGCTACTATGTTTTGAGGAAGCATAGGCCATGTGGAGAGATCCACATGGAGAGGCAACTAGGCCTATGACCCTCAGCCCAGGCTGAGCTCCCAGTCAGAATCCAGCACCAACTTGGCAGTCCTGGAAGTGAACCATTGGGAAGCAGATCCTCAAACCTTTGGTTGAACTACCCCAGCTGATGTCACATGTAGCAGAGAGGAGCCTTCCCTGCTGAGCCCTGCCTAACTTGCAGATTTGAGAGGAAAATACATGATTATTATTGTTTTATGCCATTAAATCTGGGTGGTTTATGTGCAGTGCAGAAAACTGGAATAGAGTTTTAGCAAGGCAGTCAACAGAGATGTTTCACTTTGAGTGAATCTGAATTCAAATTGTTGACCACCAATGTGACTTGGAATAGAGGTTACTTAACGTTTCTGAGGCTCACTTTTCCTATCTTTAAAGTGAGAATGATTTAGACCTCGAGGGTTGTTTTGTGATTTAGAAATAATCAGTATAAAGCCAATGACTGTTATGTAATAGTCATTCAGAAAATGGTAGCCATTCTTGTTATTGTTAGGGAAGCTTGGAAGGAGCTTGGGCTTTGATGTCAGTTATATTTGTGTTTACCTTCTGGTTCTGTTGCTAACTGTATGATTTTGGGAAAGTAATGTAACTTCTCTGAATCATACATCCTTCTTGTGTAAATGGAGGATGAAACCTACCTTGTAGGGTTGTTATAGACTGGAACCAGTGTCTATAAGACAGATTAGAAACAACATAGTGACTAGCACATGGTAGGCACTCAATAAATAGAAGACATCATAATTATAAATATAATAGTGACTATTGTAGCCCTGAAATTTTTTTGACTACTGGTAGGAGTTGGGCAGACTAGAAAATTCTGAGCCAAGCATCAAAGCCTTTGAGGCAGTTGGAGGAAGGTTCTAGTAGAAGATGGTGATGGAGTTTTGGGAAGGATGATATTAATAATTGATATGTTTCAAAAGAAGGAACTTTTGAATGATGAGAGTAGAATAAAGACTTACAAAAAGCATTTAGAGTGACCCCTTTCTTCTACTAGTACTGAGAATAGGAGGAAATAGGCTAAGGAGATTGGAAAAATAATCAGTTTCTAAATATTAGAAAAGGCCACAACACTCCAACATGATGTATCTGAAATTATGAGAGAACAAGGGAGATCAAGAGGCTGAAAGAAAAGTAGTATGATTGATAAGCAGGCTTAGTTTTAGGAATTTTAGTAAAGAAGAGGGAGATTTAAATCTCAGTCATTCAACAAACTCATGGTCATAGCTCTGTTCTCTGCTCTAACATTAGCCACACATGTAGGCTTGCACAGGACTTGAGGTCATTCACTAGTCCTCTGTCTTTGGGCTGAATCTCTCCTGAACTTCCTCAGACAGCTTAATCAGCTATGCACTAGGCACTGGTCTAGACACCCTATCCTTCTGGAGCTTGTAATCTACGGTGAGGCTGGGGAGGGGGTGGCAGTATTCAGGAGATAGACAGTAGACAAGTGAACAAGTTCTATTAGAAAGAACATCCATAACATGCAATATATCTCGCCCAACTATGAGCCCCAAACTCTTAGGTGCCTGAGAGAGCACAGGTGTTGGGTATGCTGGGAGAAGGAAAAGAGTAATGGTTCTGGATGGCTGACGGGCTGCTTGCCCATATTGTATAGTCGGATCCACTGGAGTACAGGCAGGTCCTAATGCCCTGGCTTAGTCTGGGGCCTTCCGCAAGCAATTTTCCAGACCCTACTGGAGTTCTACCTCCTTTCCCCTTCCCATCGCTCACAGGGTACTGGGCTTCAAGGAGCCATGGTACTGCTTCTCAATTCTGAGATAACATCATGAGAAGGCCCCCTGAAAGTTCCTTTCTAGAGTAGTGTTCCCCAAAATTTCATCCACAATGAGATAAGGAACTTGTGCAGAATATAAATCAGTGCCCTGTGTCTTCTGTAAAGAAAATCTCACTATGGAGAAAGATGTCAGCTGAACTAAACAGTGTTTAGTGTTGGCTTCCTATCTTGCTGGAGATTGGAACAAATAATTTGTGGACAGGTGCCAATCTGTGAGCCATACTTTGAGAAACACAGTTCTAAAGTGAATATTGCAAATTGGGGATCCAAGTGGCTACATCTGGCCTGCAGATATATATATATAATGTATGTATATATATATATATTATATATATATATAATTTTTTTTCTTTGGCCTGCCACTGTTTTCAACATTTTAAAATGGAAAGATTTCACATAAAATTTCCTATTTCTAAAACCTCTTAATCACGCCTTTATTTTGTGTCCCTTCATCATCAGATGTCTTGGGGGTTCCACATTCTTACATGGCAACAGTCAGATGGAACTGAGAAGGGACTGTCTCTTTTATATAGGGCATGGACCTTCAAGGAGCCCAGTGGGCCCGTTTAACCCACTTCGTGTATTTATGTTGTCTGCCACTCCCTAGAGGCACTTGATTTCATAATCCCTAAGAATCATGGGGTGGGGTCACTGAACCAGTCATGATTGTAGCTCAGTCCTGGGAGGGAGAAGAACTAGGTTGGAGTGTGATTAAGAATGCCCCTCCTCTTCCTTTCTTTATTCTTCCATCCATTCATCTTCTCTTGTACCCTCTCCATCATAAAATTACTCAGAATTTATTGCACTGAGCCTGCTCAGTGTTGAGATTGGGAGAGAAAAAGTGATATGCATATGTTCTTTCATGCACAGCAAAGTCACAGTTCCAATCTGTTAAGCGCTGTTTTTCTTGGAACCTGGGGAGCCATTAGATGCATAGACCTGAGGGCAAATCAGCAAGGGGTAAGAGGGTGTCTCAGAGGCCAGCCCTGTGTACATTGCTAACTGCTCAGAGATGAATTACTACTAACCTTCTCAAGAGAGGAGGTTATATCAAAGTGCTGCTTTAGAAAGTGCCTTTTGGTTTTCTAATGGTTCAGCGATCTTCTTGTTACAAAGATTCTCGTTTCACTGCTCCCTCTAATCCTTACAAATTTTACAAAATGGTGTTTGATCAGACGTCTCTGAAAGCACACAATAGTCTCTAGTTTCAGTCAGATTTCTTGATGCTATTTTTTCATCAGTTTAAAGCCTTGAATATATTTTCCTGTGCCTTATGAAGTATATTAATTAAAATTGAAGATTATCAGTGAGTATTTGTGTTGCATACCACTTGATTTTGGGTAGCCCTCATTTAGCCAGACATGGGTAAAGTTCTGAAAAACCACTGTGATGTTCTAAGATAGATGCTCTACCTGGCAATTTCCCATGACCAGCGCTTTGCTTGGTGCTTCCTGAGTTTTGTTTGCATTTTCTTTGTTTTTATTTGTTTACTTGATACAAAATATTATAAGATTTTATGGCTCCTGAAATGAGAGGAATGGGAGGAAAAATGGGTGGAGAGTCACCTCTTCCTCAATCTAAAGCCAGCTGAGTTTAGAATTTTAAGCAAGGCATGGTGGATGGGAGAACACAAAAACAGTACAGTTTGTAAACTCCACACAAACAGGAACCCTCATTGGAGATGGCTTAATAGAGAATGTGGAGTGGTGTACATAAAAGACTTCAAAATCACATTATAATCAATCTAGATCATATACCTTTGGGAATATACGTGTATAAATGAACAATAAAGCATTCCCATTAAAATGTAAAATATTCTACAGAATAAACAGAATATGGGAATGTTGAAGGGACACACAATAAATGAGGAATCAAAGTCGGGTACTATTAAATGCTTAAAGGAAGGTGGCTTTGCCAGAGGTACTTGGTCCCATTGCTATCAGCATGACTGTATTTTATGGGCACCAGAATCGTTCAGTGTTTCTTTGTTTCACCATCTTCAGTGCAATATATGGAATACCTCTGTGTGCAAAGTTTATATTTATTGCTTATTTGGTTCACCTAATAAAAAGAAAAGACAGTTCCTGGATGAGCTCCAGCCTTTAATTTGGTTCTTTCTTAAGTTCTACCTTCCCTGTATCTATACCGTCTGCAATGTGACTGTAACTCTTTCCTTAAGAGGTGGAGTCAGCTTCCTCTACTTTGCATCTGGGTTGCCTTGTGACCTGCTTTGGTCGGTAGAATGCAGCAGAAGTGACAGTGGCCTCCAGCAGAAGTTCAAAGTTCAGGATACTTTGTGTGCTCAGAACAAGCCTAGTCTGCTAGAGGATGAGGGACCTTGTGGGGCAGAGCTGAAGAAGCCCATCTGTCTCAGCCAAGCTCTCAGATATGTTGAAGTCTAGCTAAGATCAGAAAATGTTCCTAGCTGGCTTAAAGCTGACCAGAGAGGCATGAGTCAGTGTCATCAAACTCAGCTGAGACCAGAACTGTCCAGATGATTTTAGTGTTACTGGTAACAACGAGTGGTTGTTACTATAAGTCATATATTTTTTTGTTGCTTTGTTACACAGCATGACTGTGGCAATAGGTAACTGATACAGAGGGAGTGTATCAGTCAGCTTTGGCTGCAGTAAAGCCATATAATGAACAACTCGCAAATCTTAGTGGTTTGCAATACTTATTTTTCTTCTTTATTTCCCTCATATCTGTTTCAGGCTGATGGTAGGGTTTAGGACTCTTTGATGTATCTTTCATTCTGGGATCAGGGGCTATCCAGGACATGATTTCCTCATGACAGATGGAAGAAACACAAGAGTCAAGCTAACTTATGCAAGCAAATTTAAAGTCTTTGTTTGTATCATGCCCACTAACATTCTGTTGGGTAGAGGAAGTCACATTGCTAAGCCGGAAGTCAATGTGGCAGTTTAGTTTACTGATACTCCTGGGCTCTGTGAAGTCACATGGCAAAGGAAATGATGTGTAATCTTATTATAGGAAAGAAATGAAGAATTAGGAACAATAATTGACCACAGGGAGAATTATTCAGAAGGCAAAATGGGGAAACTGTTTTCTGAAATACTTGATGAAACTCATTGATGCAGTAAAGAGTTTGCCCCAGTAAAAGCTAAAATAACCTATTAAAGACAGGTGACAGTTAATATACTAGTGTGACTGTAGAATTGTTTTTTTGGGAAACAAATTATCTGGAATAGGAATATGCAAAAAATATTTTCATTTTTCTTGGTAAACTCACCTATTAGTTTCTCTTTATGTTCAGTACAGTTGGGGGTTACGTGATATTTCTCCTTCTCTTGGTTTTATAATTTTATCTACTCCACTTTTAAGTTTCCTTGGGTTTACAGTGTTGTAAAAATAGGAGAATATCTTTCTTCTGCTCTAAGAAATTGTGAAGCCAGCAAAAAGTCATATATATGAGTGTAGGCTAATATGCACTATAATTGAAATGCCTTTTAGATTGAACTGTAAAATGAATTGAAACAATGAAATGAGAATAAATTAATGCTACTATAGAAATGCAGGATTCCATCTTGTATATAACAGACTACAGAGAAAAATGCTCTAAACACCCTATTGTATACGGCATGTTGCACTCTTCTATGAGAGTTTCAGAACCTAGACTTTGCTTTTTGTGGTTGACTGTTAACATTGCTTTTTTCATTGATAGGTCTTCCCTTGCATGCTGCCACTTCATCATTTAGGAAGCGTGACAGTCAAAAATCATTTTTCTTTGTTAAAAATGAATATATACCAGTATGCAGTGTCTATGACCATTTATCAGAAAAAATTGATTTGAAATAACATATTGAAAAAAATTGAAGTACTCTATGTGTTTTTGGCTGGTTTGCCCAAAGGACTTGTCCATTAAAGGCGACCTCTGTCTGTCTGTCTTCCTGTGTCAAATATGTTGGGGTACCTGTGGCAGGAGCACATATGCTTGGGAGAGAGTCAGGGCCCTCTCCAGAACCATTCTCCACCTCCCCTATCATCTCTGAATCAGTCCCTCTCTTTTTCCTGTCCCTATCCACACACTTCATCACATATGATGCCAGGGAAGAAATCTGTTCTGTCCCTTGGGACCAATCAATGTCAGAGGAGTTGAGGGGAGAGAAAGCAAGAGAAAAAGGCAGAAGTGCAATAAAGGGTAGAGAGCTAGTGCGGGAGAACAGTGCACAAGGAGTGGGTGGAAATAGAGACATAAGTGGGTTTGAATGTAGAAACAGTAGTGACCCGTCAGCTGAGCTGAAGTGTACCTGTTGAGATACCATTGATCCCACTTTCTAGCTTCAAAATATTTATTCGTGGTCATCCACAGCACTTCACTCTACTGCCCAAGTCTTCTACAGTTGGTTGGGGTATCTGAGCCAAATAAAATCAATTTAGGCAATTCTGCCTTGAGATTCTTTGTGTTTATTGTTTCATCCAGCCCAACCTGGAAACACAGTGCAGATGAAATGAATAGAGAATTCACTGAGGGGAAAAAAAGAGTAGTAGAAGTAAATTCTACACTGAATATTTTCATGGGTTCAAAGAATGCCAAAGCTGGGAAGGAACCTGGACATTATTGTCCAAACTCTCATTTTATAGTTGAAACTGATGTCCAGAGAAGTACAGTGACTTGCTCCAGGTAATGTGAATGCCAGAGCCAATATCTGAACCCAGGCTTCTGACGCCGAGGTCAGTGCTCTTAACCTAGAACTTCCTTTCTGCATGCCCCTTTGGACCATTTAACAATGATTTTTGTGCAAGAAGAAACCAGGGAAATGTGACAGTTACCTGCTCTGGCATCATTGGGGTTAACGAATCCTTTCAACATGCAGTCATTTTAGTGCGCCTCTTCAGCCTTTCATTTAACAATATTTAATAATGTCTGTTGTAAGTTCCGTATATTATACAGTAAGCACACGGGGCCAATAATATTTTATGCATTCTCATCAAGAGTGGAATTGTAAGGGCCATAAATGGCCTGATGGAAGAGGATGATGAGCACAGCAGCTCACAAATCATGTTTCCTCCGATGAAAGAGCTGAGTGACTGTGGACATGAATTCTTCCTGTCTGACAGGCCCACAGGGAGCCACCTGCCAATGGGGCAGAACATATGAAGACATCTACCATTTACATTTTGCTCTGGTCAAAGGATGTTGGTAGCAATGGAATGTTTGCCCTTGCTGCACATTAATTTTTACTGCTTGCATGTATTGAGTATGAATAGTAACTGTTGAACACTTACTGAGTGCAGGACACTGTGCTAGGTACTTTTTAGTCACGTGTTCATTCATTGATTTCTATTAATGAATGAATTCATTCATTCAATCGGTCATTCAGCCTTCATTTATTGAGTGCCTACTATGTGCCAGGCCCCGTTCTATTTCTTTTATATTCCTCACAATAACCTTAGGATGTGGATATACATGTTTACTCTTCATTTACAGCAAAGGAAACAGACTTAGAGTAAGTAAAATGTCCCCAAGTCAAGCAGCATGTAGTGTGTAAGTCAGGATTTAAACCCACAGGCAGGGTGTTTAATTCCTAGCTATACAGCCTCCCCACCATCAGAAAGTCCCTAGACATAACACAAAACAGGAAGAGCCTGATTTTAATTTCCTTAGTGAAGGCTAGTCTTGGGTGTGAATAGAGTTAGTAGTTACTCATGTGATGCAATTTGTAATTCTTGGGAGAATCCCATGTTCCAAATAATTTCCACTTAATGCTGTAGTGGCTAAATCCCACAAATAGAAATGCTTTCTTTTAGATAATTACACTGATGACTTCCAAGTGTAAATACAGCAGCTACCCCCAGTTCAGAATTTCTACTAAACTTAAAGCTGCATTTTTAGAAGCTTTCTAGATGTTTCACAGGCATCTCAAATTCATGGTGTCTAAAACTGAACTTCATTAGTCATTGGGAAATGCAAATCAAAATCACAATGAGATAGGTTGCGCTTCATACTCCCTAGGATGGCTAGAAAAAAAGATAGACAATAACAAGTGTTGATGAGAATATGGAGAAATTGGAGCCCTCATACATTGCTGGTGGGAATGGAAAATAGTACAGCTTCTTTAGAAGGAGCATGTCACTTCCTCAAAAGATTTAACTCAACAATTCCACTACTAGGCATATTCTCAGTAGAATTTAAAACATATTTCCTCACCAAAACTTTTACATGAATGTTCATAACAGTGTTATTCATAATAGCCAAAAGGTGGAAACAACCCAAATGTTGGTCAACTGATGACTGGAAGAACAAAGTGTGGTATAGCCATACAATGGAATGTTATTCAGTAGTAAGAAGGAGTGAAGTACTGATATGTGCTTCAACATGGATGAATCTTGAAAACACTGTGCTACAAAACACCACATGTTATATTATTCCATTTATTTAAAATCTCCAGAATAGGCAAATCTATAGGTACAGAAGGCAGATTAGTAGTTGCTTAGGGCTGGTGTAGGAGGTATGTGGAAATGGAGAGGCTGACGTGTGCAGGATTTCTTTTGGGAGTGTTTAAAACGTTCTAAAATTGATTGCATCGATGGTTGCACAACTCTGTGAATATGTTAAAAACCATTGGACTACCCACTTTAAACGGGTGAATTATATGACATGCAAATTATATCTCTATAAAGCTGTTACATATATTTAAAAAAACATATTTTTACCTATTTCCTTGTTCTCAGGTAATGGCATCCCTCCTGCTTTCCCTGGCTGAACTGTGTGTTCTTTGCTAAAGAGAATCTGGACAGGATGAGACTCTTGGGAACCTGGGAGAAATGGGTGCATTGAAAGGAGGGAAAAGAGCAGGGTATGGGATAACGGGAGGTACTGAGGGCATCCTGCCTACGTCACAGTTTTGTCTGAGGTTGGCCTGTGTGTAGTATATAGTGCCACCACAAGAGGCAGTATAGTATAACGGGCAGAATGTCAGCTTTGCTCAAGGTCACAGAGAGAGGAAGTGATGGAGCCAGGCTGTGAACCCAGCTTGGTGGCCTGCATAACTATCTTTCTCCTGCAAGCTTCTTAATTTTCTGATCTGTAGAAAAAGGATAGAAATACTTACTTCTAAGAATTGTGAAGATATAATGAGAATGCATATAAAGTTGTCTGGAATATGGTGAAAATGCTTTGTTTTTATATTATTATTTTGACTTTGAGTCCTGTCCTCAGACACTATCACAGTAAAGGGCTAAACATAGGAACTGTACTGTGTTTTCTCTCTCAGTCCTTATCTCGGACACCTGAGAGAAAGTATTCTGAAAGAACCGTGAAATTGTACAAAAATTGGAATAAGTTCAATTACTATTCACTTTATGGATCAAAATGTCCACATACATTATGACTTTGATTTGTGTTATATTAATTCTTTTCATCAGTCTTAACTTAATAATTGATGAACTTCAAAAGGGTTTGATTCTGGTGCCTGGACTTGGTCCTGGTGTCACTGCCCATAGATGGCTCTAGGACAGGTACCACAAAGGAGAGAAGTGGGGCTCGTGTGTCAGTCTCACTCTGCCTCCTATGTGTGGTCCCTCGGTAGGTGATTGACCTCTAAAGGCCTCAGTTTTCCTGTCTGTCAGAGAGGTGAGGTCAGCATGTAAAACACTGATTACAATGTCTCATGCTTAGTAAGCCCTTAATAAATGTGCTTTAAGCTGAAGGATACTTTGAAGACACTCTCCATGTAACCAATAAATCAAACTCAGAGTTCCATACCATATTTTATAGCTGTTTACCTCAAAATCAGTTCAACAGGTATTTATCATTGCCTGAAATGCCAGGGACTGTACTACCTGTCCTTGTCAGGGACTTCTAATAGATGAAATAGACCAGTTAACTGACAGGAAGATTTATATATCATCAAGCCTCCTTAAATTGATTCATATACATTATATTTATTTGTTTTTTACAGAATGCTATATGAAAATGTATTTGGAAACATATGGACTTCTTATGAAATATATCATATGTCATAGTGCAAAGGGCTATTACTGCTATTATGTTGGAGCTCTAAAAGAGTACATATGCCTATGTGTGTCCCCCCAGATTTAGCCCTCCCAGATTTCCCTCCAGGGAAAATCTAGCCAAATACTCGAGAACTCAATACTTGTTCTTTGTGTTGTATTGATTCTACCCCTGAAGTAGTTTCTAAGGTTCTGTTTTCTAAGAGTAAACAGAAATTATACTTTCTGATTTCTTATTTCTCAACTGTGAAAGCCAATACAAGCTGAATCCTTGTTCTTGAACAGCACAAACAGCAATGACAAACAAACAGCAGTCTCCCAAATAGAATAATAAACCCCCCAAAGAGGCAGTTGCTCAAATACAATTACAAAAACACTACCCAGAATTAATACTTTGTTGAGCCATACTATATTTAGCTTGGGTTGTTCCTTGGAGCTCATTAAGCCTCTTGCTTAGTCCCAGGCCCTGATGGTGAATCTGGGTTTGAGGATCTGGAGCTCATAAGAGCAAGGGGCTACCAAAGACATCATTGACCCAGACTTTTTACTTTTAGTGGCCCTGTTTTTGTGTGTGAGAATGGTGATAATTTAGAAGGAAATTATAATCCTCAGGGAGTTTCTAAAGTGGTGGTAATATATGATGTTCATTAATTATTTTTTAACATATACTTTCCATCATTATATTTCAAAATAAAAATGCAACACAAAGAAATATCAAAAATGACCATGCAGATCTATCTACATTTAATCATAAAGAGTTTTGTATTTTGTTGAGCAAAACACCAGGTACCAAATTTAGAATGTGGGTATGATCCCATGTTTGAAAAAATTGGTGTTATTAGCAACCCCTACCTTTCAATGAACATCTATTCTGTTCTTGGCACTGTCCTGAGTGATTACATCTATTATCTTGTTTAATCCTAATGTAAATAATGATATAGTATATTTTAACAATATATATCATTTATCCCCATTTTACACATGTGAAAACTGAGACTTAGAAAGGTTAAGCAACTTGTTCACGGTCACACAGCCAGTATGTATGAGAGCCAGGAAACTCTTGACTCCAACAGTGCTCTGTGCGTTGGTACACTGCCCCTAACAGATGTAGGGAAAGATACATGAAAGTGTCAATAATTGTTATCTGTGGGTGTGGAATTTTTTTTTCTTTTGGCTTATCTGTATTTTCTAATTTTCTTCAATGAGTTTATTTGCATAATAAATAAAGGAGGGAAATAAATTGAACCATAAACAACCTCCATATTAAAGCAGGAGGTGAAGGGAGAAAGGAAAGATGAAGGGAAAGTAAGATAAGAAAAGAAAGGAAGAAAAAGGGGAGGGAAGGGGGGGAGGAAGAGAGGAAGGAAGGAAGGGAGAGAAAGAAGCCTGTCTTCCTATGTTGGCTGTAAGGTGTTGTGTGTATACAGCTCTGTACCATCATGCCTCCTTTTGGGGATGGCACTGAATGCAGTCCAGCACAGAGGACAGGAGCAGAGGAAAATGTCCTTCAGAACACAAGGGTTTAGGGAAGGGACTCCCACACGTTTAGAACACTGTGCTCTTTCCAGCTGTGGAAAATTGAGTATTGTAGTACTGAACTGAGTTGTAATTTATATTGAAGACCATATCTTCTACAAAGCGTAGTCATTTAGCAAAATATTTTGAGTTATTTTGGCAGAAGACTATTAGCTACAAACAATTTTACCCTGTTTAATTGTCAAGGTATGTTTTGGGCACTGGCAGTGGAAAGGGATGGAGTGAGGCTTAGCCTCTGGAATGGTAGTACAGTTATGTGGGAGAACACACAAAATACATGAGGGCAGCAGCAGGACACAGTTGGTGACCATATAATTTACCTTTCTAAATGAAAGGGGATCATGTTACTCATTAACTGGGACAGCAGACATATATTAAGACTGTCCCTGATAAACTGGGAAGTTTGATCACCCTAGAGAATCCAGATAAACAGCAGAATCAAGAACCTACAGAACCAGATAAAGGACATGGATATAAAAAGAAAAGAAAAACTTAAAAAAAAGTCCAGCCTCATTAGTAGTCAAAGAAATTAAAATTAAAACAACAAAATGTTTCCTTTTACTTTTCAAAATGGCAAAAATCATTTAAAAAATAATGAAGCTACCATATGTTGAATGCTTATATATGCCAGGCAATTTCTAGGCCTTTTAAAAAAGAACATGTAATAAACTTTTAAATTTAGAATAGTTTTAGGTTAACTGAAACATTGCAAGACTATTACAGAGTTACCATATACCCTGTGAAACACGTGGAAGGGGGCAGGGCACAGCCTTTGAAAGGATGACATAGCCCGGGGACATGACATAAACGGATTAGAACCACATGGGTCCAAGATGGTGGACAAGTTGACTTCCACTAGACCTTGAGCCTCAAGATCCTCATTGTAACACATCAGCAAGCTAAATGACACACCCACAGGCACCACAACAGTTCCAAGACAGACCATAATGATCAAAAAGTGGGCGGTGGCCCAATTCCTGGAAATCCCTGCCCCTTCCTGAAATAGCTGGCATTAGCCTATGAAATTACCCACTCCTATAAAAACTGACAACCCTGGTGCCTTTCTCACCTTCTGAGGTGGCCCACACTCTGTCTGTGGAGTGTGTTTCTCTCTAAATAAATCCACTTCTTACCTATCACTTTGTCTCTCACCGAATTCTTTCTGCGATGAGACATCAAGAACCTGAGCTTCATTAAGTCCTGAAACCAGGTGTGTGATCCCAGTTGGAAGTCCATGGGTTTTGGCCGGGTTCGAGTCCCGGCCACATGGGTTTGAGTCCCAATCAGGGTTTTGGATGGGTTTGAGTCCTGGCTGCGTGGGTTCAAGTCCCAATCTTAGTTCTGGCTGGGTTCAAGGCCTAGCCGAGTGGGTTCGAGACCCAATCTGGGTTTTGGCTGGATTTGAGTCCTGGCCACGTGGGTTCGAGTTCCAATCAGGGTTTTGGCTGGGTTCGAGTCCTGGCACATGGGTTCAAGTCCCAATCTGAGGTGCATGGTCTCACCTGTACTCAGTTTCCTGTTATATTACTATGGTACATTTGTCACAACTATTGAATCAATATTGATACATTATTATTAACTAAAGTTCAGGTTTTATTTGGCTTTTCTTAATTTTTACCTAATGTCCTCTTTCTGCCCTTGTATTCCATCCAGGCTATCACATTATATTTAATTGTCGTGTACCCTTAGTTTCTCAGACTTCATTGTTTCTGAAGACCTTGGGTTTTGAGAAGTACTGGTCAGGTATTTTGTAAAATGTCCCTCAATTTGTCTAATGTTTTCCTCATAGTTAGACAGGGATTATGTGTTTGGGGGGAAGAATATCGCATAGGTAAAGTGTCATTATCCTCACATCATGTTCAGGATACATACTATCAGCATAGCTTATCACTGTTGATGTTAACCTTGGTCACCTGGCTGAGGTAGTATCTCAGGCTTCTCCACTATAAATGACTCTTCCTCCCCTTTCCATACTGTACTCTTTGAAAGGAACTTACTATGCACCCACAATTAAGGAATGGGAAGTTATGCTCCACCACACTGAGGGTGGAGTATTTACATAAATTACTTGGAATTCTTCTGCATGGAGATTTGTCTCTTCTCCCTTTTTAATTATTTATTTAATCATTAATTTTTATTAGTATGGACTCATGGGTATTTATTCTCATACTTTAGGTTATAATTCAGTACTATGCTCTTTATTTTATTGCTCAAATTGTCCCAGTGTTGGCCACTGGGAGCTCTTTCAGACGGGCTCCCGTGAGCCTCTGACATGTCCCCATCATTTGTTTTCTGAGCACTTTCTTACTTGCTGTCACCGGAAGATGCTGCAGGTTCATCTTGTGTGTTTTCTGCCCCAGCCCCTTAACCAGCCATTTCTTCAAGGATCCCTGGTTCACTTTATTGGAGAATGGTATTAGAAACCAAGATATGGGCCCTGGGTGTGCTCGATGCTACTGGGGTATTGTTACTTCTGGCCCTCCCAGGGGACAGAGCCAGGAAATATATGTGTACGTGTGAATTAATGTATATGAATATATCTATAATTATTTCTCTGTCTATATCCATCTGTGTCTGTATTAAGCTAAATATGAGCTATTCTTATGTCTCTGATTCTCATCCAGTATTGCATGGTTCAGTCTAACTTCTCACTTTGCTTATCTGTAACCTCAGTCCAACAGTGAGAAATTTCTACCACCTGCCATTCATTGCCTTATGCTCAGTTTTGGTGAGAATGCTGGAAGATTGGCACTCTTGCACTGTTGGTGGGAGTGTTGGTACACTTCCTTTGTGGAAGGCAGTTAAGTAAAATGTGTCGGAAGCCTTAAAAGTATCAACTGGTCAAAGGGTCAAATAGTCCAGTCTCCAATCAAGAGGGACAAAGGCAAGAAAAGCAGAAGCAGATTCCCTAGTGGGGAGGAGAGCAGTAGAACTGGGAGGCAGCTCATAGATTCAGACTCAGTCACCTTCATTTCACCCCATACTCATGTGAGAGGCAACACTTCTGATCAAAGCTTTCCTGGGGACCTGTAGCTGATGGTAAAGGCGATACAAACATTTAATGGGTGAATGCAACAAATTCAGTTCTTTATCAGACATGTTTTCTTGACATTTTCCAAGAGAATTGTTCACAGTTTACCTTCGAAAACAACTGACTGGTAGTTGTTGAGAACTCATTTTATACCCATCACTGTTTGAAAGAAAGAAAGAAAAAAAAAGAATACTGTGGGCTTCCCTGGTGGCGCAGTGGTTGGGAGTCCGCCTGCCAATGCAGGGGGTGCGGGTTCGTGCTCCAGTCCGGGAGGATCCCGCGTGCCATGGAGCGGCTGGGCCTGTGAGCCATGGCCGCGGGCCTGCGCGTCCGGAGCCTGTGCTCCGCAGCGAGAGAGGCCGCAGCGGTGAGAGGCCTGCGTACCGCAAAAAAAAAAAAAAGAATACTGCTATTCCCAGAGAGTTTACAATCTAGGTAAACTGTGAAATTTATGGTTGTAAGTATGACTAACCTGTAAAAATAACTCAGGCATTTTCCTAAAAAACTAGCAAGCAAAAAAAAAAAAAAAGGATACCTAGGATAAGGGGGCAAAATTGGGAGCCAAAAATTCTGCTCTCATTATTGAATCCTTCCAGGTGCCCTGTGCTGTGACACCAGTGTGGGTCATCTGTGAAGTTACAGGTTCCTCACAGTTACATGTATGCTATGTGACACAAACGTAGGGGCTGAAGTGTAATGATTCTAGAGTCTTTTTTTTTTCCAAAGTATCAACTACAAAGGAACATAAGTCTGAAGTAAGGGAGAGAAGGGTAGCTATAATTTGAAACAAGAAATAATAATTGTAAATCATCACTGTGTATTTGAGAAAGGCTTAGTGAAGAATTACTTCTCATAATGAACTCCCCAGAGCTTCTGTCTGCTCTAGATGGGATAGGCACGTTGCTGACTTTGAAACAACAGCCGTGGTGGTTTAACTCTTTTGTGCTAGAGAGAATCAGGGGAGGAGAGGCCGCACAGGTGTGCTGGAGAGAAGAGGAGGTAAGAGTGCTCTGTACTGCTTCCAGGTGGTTTGGAGAAGATAAGTCAAATTCGGAAAAAAAGGTAAAAAAAAACTAAGTTGTGGGTGCATTTGAAAACCGGGATTTCCCTTTAGAGCAGAAGTCACCGGATGTATAGAATTGGCTTGCTATTTATTCGAACAACAAACATGATAATGGTGATTATTTGGAGGTTATATACAATTGAAAGGGCAAGACAAAAAACATATCTTATCTGAAAGTCAAGTTTTATGTAAGAGCAGCTGAGAGAGGAAATATGACTCTAAGATGTAGGAGGTATTCTGCAAAACTTCCAGAATCAACACCCAGTGCAATGGTATGTGTTTGGAAGGAGAATAATGGAGAAACAAATGTCAAAAGATATGTGAATTAGCATTTAAAAATCTAGCACATTATGATTGTCCAAAAAGTTCCCTTGTTTGCTATGTATAGCAAAGAAGTCACAGGCTTGTGATTCTCTGCACACCTCCACATTGCCCAGAGATTCATATAAAAGCGCCATCATCCCCCAGGTTCCTGTATAACACGATCCACTGCTGCCTGCACTAAATAGATTACTGGGTGTAGTGTTGTGGAGGCTTACTGAAGCCTGGAATCACCGTGGTGTATAGACAAATGGTGATCATTAAAAATGAAAGGAGAGGGGACGTATTGTCGAGCTGCAGGCATAATCTTGAGCAGGTGTTCTAGCTTAAGCCTGTATCAGGCCTGTCTGAGGACTGGTGGGTCCATTTTACTTGAAAGAACTAAGGGGACTGGGATGATTTCATCTCAGAGGGAGAGGTGAAGTGCACATCTCAGAGAGCCTTGCACTAGTGTCTGAGAGGCGTGATTCTACCTAGAGTCCGTCGGTGTCCTTTCAACCCTGACCCTGTGAACCGAGACTTCAGTTCCGTACAAGAGAAATGAGGCAAGCACAGTGGAAGAACAAACAAACTCTAGGAGAGTTGTGATATGGAGACATTGATGGAGTTCTTCAATGGTGATAGGAAATGGAAAACTTGACCAGATAGCGGGACCTTCCTTATTGAGCACAGGAGACTCTAGTGGCCATCAGTGCCTGAGCTATCACTTACCTACATACATGAGAGAAGACATCACCACAGTGAACCAGCTCAAAGTAGGAGGAAAACAGCCATGATGTCCCATGGGCATCAAGGGGAGTAGTTATGAAGCATACATGAGACATCTTGTGGGCACCCAGACCTCGTTGGTAGAAATATTAAGGAGGAAGAGGGCCAGGGTTGCTGTAGCATGGGTAAGGCCAAAGCCCAACTGATGCTGTGACTTGACTGGAGATTCCATTTTTATGCCACCCTGACACCTCCCCACCCTATACTCAGCTGGTAGAATGGATGGCTTGGGAATCACAGTTTTCATTCCATTTATTTCTCGAAAGGGGCTGAAGTGAGAGAGGAAAGAACATCTCTTCTTTTTGCTCTTATAGCTTTAAATGTCATCAGCACTTGTGGCAATCTGGTAGCACCAAATGTAGTTTTTGTCTTCCCTTCCAGAGTCTGAGTTTGTGGAAGGGGCTCTATCTTTATCTTTCTGTCTGTGACACCTGATACAACACCAGAAATGAAGCAGGTGCTCAGCAAATGCTTGTCAATGAAGGGAAGGTTCTAACCTAAAGTGGGCACTGTTTTAGGTGCCTTATTTAGGTTTGATTTTAACCTCTATTGGGATTGAGGCTTTGTAGAGAAGAGGGAAACATGGACAGTGTTTCAAAATTTGCCCTTTAGAACCATGAAGCTGGAATTTAGAGATCATCAGTTTAGTGCTGCACATAGCATGGTTGATGGACTGAGGCTGGTCTGGGAACCATTTGTAACTGGTCTATGATAAAAGTACAGAAATAGAGTGCATTTAGAAACTTTTATAGTAATTTGACATTGCAAGAACATCCAATCCTGTGCTTATTTTTCTAATACTTTTCTATTACAATAGTAGTGGTTTATGAAGGGATGAAAATGAAAGAAACAAAGAAGTCTTTTTGTCCATTTCAAAGAAAAGTTTGAGACACATTTGTAGTTCAGTTCTCTGCCTCTTCAGAGAGGCAGTGTAGCATAGTGTTTGAGTGCATGGGCCCTGGAGCTAGGCTACCTGGGTGGGAATTCTGGGTCCTCTGCTTTCTAGGGGGGTGACTTTGGGCAAATTACTTAATCTTTGTTCCTCCAGTTTCCTCTTCTGTAGAATGGGTTAGGATAATAACAAAATTTTTAGTACCTGCCTCATTGGATTGTTGTGATGATAGAATGAGTTGACGCATATAAGGTAGTTAGAACAAGGCCTGCCACATAGTAAATGTTATACTCATTATTATTTTTACAGATGAAAAACAGACTCAGAAGTGAAGAGAGTTGCCTGAGGTTACATGGCTCCTCAAAGAGAGACATAGATCCCCATACATCTCAATAGATTCTTCTTTCTCACTGTTTCCTCTTTTTCCCAAGTTTCCTTGTACCAACAGTAATACTGTTCTCCTAATTCTTTTTTTTTTTTTTTTGCGGTACACGGGCCTCTCACTGTCGTGGCGTCTCCTGTCGCGGAGCACAGGCTCCGGGCGTGCAGGCTCAGCGGCCATGGCTCACGGGCCCCGCCGCTCTGCGGCATGTGGGATCCTCCTGGACTGGGGCATGAACCTGTGTCCCCTGCATTGGCAGGCGGACTCTCAACCACTGCGCCACCAGAGAAGCCCTGTTCTCCTAATTCTTGATGCTCTCCTCTCACTCTGCTCTGACCCCCAATTTGCTCTGTGCCCCTTTCACACTGTTTATTCTTAAAACATGTTTCATCATTGTGGTTCCGTCAGGTCCCTGCCTAACTGACCACAGACCAAATCATTGCTCTCCCGTGTTCGGGGCTTTTTCCCTGCTTGAGTCATCCCAGAGGTCAGCAGGGCTGGTCGACATCCTGACAGTCTTTCATTAAGACTGCTGCTTAACGAAACAGTGAGGATGTGTCACAGGAACACCTCAGCAAAGATGAGCAGTGACTGCAGATGTTTATGAAAATGATGACTGAGTTTACTGCAAAGAAAATGAATCTCACAGCATTCTGCTGATGCAGGCCATTAAGCCAGTCCTTGTGGGACAAGTGATATTGACCTGTCATGGAAAGAACAGTGGGAGGCAGTGGACAAGATGTTTTAATTCTCCTCGCACTCTGCCCATACGAAGGAACTGATTTACTTATGAGACTGGAGTTAGAGAGTCTTACTTATGTTTGGTCAAAAAAACAGAACAAGCAAACAAACAAAAACTGCTCCCTTGCCCATTTTCTAGGTCTATTAAAAATACTGTATTTTGAGAAGATAAAGAATGCCATTTTCCTCATATAATTCCTCTCCTTTGCCCAGGCTTTGAAAAACCATCTTCAAACCCTTTTGAAATTTAATGTCTTTAGACCTCTTGTATGCCATGCTGTATTTCTTACAGAATGATTTAGTGAGGGCTTACTGTGTGCCAGGCCCTTTTCTAAGAGCTTTCTGTATGTTAACTCACTTGATCCTGACAGCCACCCTGGGAAGTAGTTTCTCTTTATTCCCATTTTAAGTTGGGGCACAGAACGGTGCAGTGAGTGGCAGGGGGCACGTGCTCCGGGCGGGGCGGCCTTGCTGGGGTCACCTTCTCAGCACTGCCTGAGGGGCAGTGAGGGAGGCACGGGGTGCCCCTCGTTCCGCTGCCCCTCAGCTGTCCTGCACCCCCTTCTTCCTCGTTCTCTGTCTCCTTCCTTCGAGCTTCCTCTTCTCTGAGAGCAGAGGGCTACACTTTCTACTCTGTGGGGCAAGGACAGCATCTTTCCTGGACCTTCCCACCACGTTCTGTTCATCTTTCTCAGCCCGAGAACAAATCTGAATAAAAAAGGTGAGGAAATTGTAAATACAGACCCTGCAGTCTGACATGGGCATCTCGAGGATTTTGGCTTTCCTCTCAGAAACATAATCCTCAGTTTTCTCTTGCATTTTCAGGAAGATGTTTTCAGGAGGGAAGGAGAGAGGGGGAGGGGGAGGGAGAGAAAGGGAAAGGGACTGTTGAGTAATGGGAGATATTTTAGAAGCTCTGGAATCTAATGATTAACACTGTCATTGATTCTGCCCTGGCAGGGCTGACACGGGGGACACTAAGGGGATAGAGCCCCCTCCAAAAATTATTCTCCCTGTGCTCTAAATACTCATTCTCTGCTTCTTTGGTGCTGGCCTGAGTCTGTTGACTACATCTTTCATGGCCCACTCTTCATGTGATTCTTGACCTGCTCAGGATTTGCCCTTGTTCCTACTTCTCCCATTGGACAAAGCCATTGCGTTTCCTCCATGCTCGATGATTTAGTTTTAACAGCTGACTAGCTTACTAAGCTTTGGCTCACTCACGTGTTTTCTAAAGTAAAAACATGATTGTCAGTTTCATAATTTTGCTTAGGATGGATGCTGTGGGTAACCATTTTGTGTAGTAGCTAATACTTACTGTGATGTTGGATAAATGGAAAGAACAGGAAGCAGTAAAACCAGGTGATAATTATAAAGTTGTGTTTTTAGTTAGTAGGTAAGCTGGTTGCTTATTCACAAGCCTTACCCTAAGTTACAAAATTAACAATTTAATTTTTTCCTCTCTTCTCTCCTGCTGCTTCAGAGAAAGTTAACTTGCCTAGAAGGGAAAGAAGAGTTGCAAATGTTTTAAATTCACAGAAAATATTTCCTCCTTTGCTAATTGTTAATGTGTATAGACTCAGGACAGTAAGTAAGCAAGAATAATAGAAAAACACACTGCTGTCTGTGCAGAACAGTCAAGAGCAAAATATAGTCATTGGAACATATTTCCCCTAGTGTTTCATAGAGTAAGTATATGTTAAATAGATGAGTCATGGGCAGTTTTATTTATGAATTATAGGCCCTTTTACACTTACTAGTTATGCCTATGAAATACGGCTATTTATAAAAATATATATATTTAGAAATACATTCATATATTTGACATGTTTATAAATATGTATGTATTTATATATTTACTACATATTCATAGAAATAAAACATTTAACAAATACATATTTTCATTCTTATTTATAGTGTAGTCTATGAATAATTTCTATTAAAGTTCATGTAATCAAAAGCTCACAGTGTGATGATCTTTTTCAGAATCCTGGCTCCCATGCTGAGTAGTAATATTTCTCTGAGATATAGAAATAGTTTGGGTTTTTTAAAAAAATGTAATTTGCAGTTATTACTATGTAGTTTTCTCTAATAACAGCTTTTCTCAAAGACACAGAGCAAGGGTCAACAGAAATGCCTGGTTAACTAGAAAGCAATTAGAGAAATTCTCATTAATTTGGCTGTTTAATTTTTTTTTCACTTGTAGCAACATGATTTTTTCCAGTAAAACACTGATTTCTGATTCAACAAATAACATCAAGCAGTGGAACACGAGGTGGAGAGACAAAAAGAGAATTTGAAAAGCCATGAAGTAGCTTATAAAGAACCAGTAGTTATCCTTTTGACTGGAAACTGCCAATTGCTTTCCCTGCAGCTGTTATCAGATGTGCTCAAAAGAATATTCTTGAAAGAGAAATGAAATATATGTTTAATTATGGCTTTACGCTTATGTAGGGAATCACTTTTCCGTCCCACGGAGCTCAAGAACTACTGATGTTAATTTAACAATGCACTTCATGAATTTTTAAAAAAATTTTTTTATGTTACATCCAGATTCAGGTCATGAATACATGGTCTTAAAACCATATTAATTCCAAATCAATATGCTTCTTTTGTTATTTTAGATATTAAGCACAGTAAATGTGGTATTATATAGATTTTAAAAAAGTAGCTTAGAAAAGGAGCTCGTTTTATGATATGGACTTTACTGAAAATGGAATTTGTGACTATTCAGATGAAAACTGCTTAAAAAAAGCTCATTGACACTAAACAAACCAAATTCAACTTTTCCAGTGGAATTGTTAATTCTGTGTTACCATGTGCCCTCCTGAAGAAGCAATACTTATGATAGTTACATTTTGAGACACCCACAAATCTAGGAATAGAGCTGGGCATTTTCATAGATATGGACTACATGATTAAACAGTGAAGTCTTTAAGCTTGGTTGCCAGAGACTCAGAGACTTAGATCCTGGACTTCCTTTTTGGAATATGCAAGTAGGGGATGTGCCTCTGGTGATAGTGAATTTGCAAAGATAATAAGAGAGAATACTATGAATTTCATTAAATGAAATTTATCTTCAAGTTCAATAGATTATATTACACTACTTTTCAGTGTTCTGAGTTTGTTGTAATCTTCTTGCTGTCCTCTGTTGTCCTTTTCCGCTTCATTTACTTAGAAAAAAATTCTTGAATTTTTTTTAGACACCATTTTTGTAACTCACCACTCTTACTGTTGATCAAATAATGCCAAACTTAATCATGAGTTAGCTATTTACTTTTGGAAAGATTAAGTGAGTCCCTGACCCATTGTTTTTATAGTGGGCATACTTTTAGAATGGATTATTCGATAGAAGCTTTGGAACACTCAGCAAGAGGTGTGGCACACTTGGAGCCAGTATGAGCACAGTGATCCCTCACCCGACTATAAGCTCTGCAAGAGAGGCATCATTTTGTCATGTGCACCATTGTAGTTGCAGCTCAGGGGCAGCACCTCTCACCTAGAATATGGTCAAAAAATCTTTTGAAAGAATATATGAACAAATCAGGGCAATGCTAGCTAATATCAGTTCCTAAAGTTACTCATTTGGTAGACTACATGGTACTATGCATAAACTATACCTGGATTTCAGCAAGACGTTGATGAATTCATACTAGGATCTTTCGCGGGGGAGACAGGTAGGTGTTAGGTCACAGCTTAGTTACGTCAGAGGCTGGACCACAGTGGTCACTCAAAAAATATTTGTTGAAAAAAACTGAAAGCTTCTGGAGAGAAGCTGTATGGCATGTTTTGCTCCTACTTATTTTTCATTGAGATGAATGAAGACATTCATAAATTAGCAGACTTAAAACAGTTCACAAAGAGCTCAATGGGCTGATAGAATAGCTAGAAAGTGAAAAGATGAAACATTAAAAGAATAATGCAAATGCTCAGCACTTAAATTCAAAAAGTATAAAAAATATAGGCTGACAAAGATGTAATTTTCCAGTAGTTAAATATATAATGTGAATTAGACTTGAGATGTAGTTGACTGCAAACTCAATGTGAATCAACAATAATGTGATATGGCTACTAAAATATAAATGTGATTTGGAGCTGCATTAATAAATGATTAACTTTGGATCTTTACTTCATGAAACTTCTGACATTGTATGCATATTGCATGTATGTGTACCTTTTTTTTTTTTTAGGAGAAAAGGTTCATACCTTTTATTGGATTCTTAATGAGAACAGTGACTCACAAAATATTAAGATCTACCAGTTCGAAAGAAGATAGGTCACAGTCCTATTTTGTATACAGGTCAGGTCAAAGTACAGTTGTATAGCATTATAATCAGTTCTTGGACATACATTTGAAGAGCTACGGTGATGTGATAAACTGAAGCATCTCCAGGAGGTAAGCTAGGATAGTGAAGGGTGTAAAAACCACAACCTATAAAGGTAGGATTGAAGGAACTGGAGGGCTAGGCTTGGAAAGAAAAGATTTTAGAAATATTGCAAATGACTTTAAAAAAATGGTTGTTTTGGGTTAGGAAAAGGCACAGATACTGATCGTATCCAGTGTTGGTGAGAATGTGAGGAAATGGAGACTCTCATAATCTGTTAGGGTCTGACATGGTATAGTTGTGCTGCATGCCAACTTGGCATGCTCAATTTTTGAAAAATGCTCATTTTAAAATGTATAGTTTTTAAAAAATGCACATTTGTAGGTGATTCAGAGAAATTTTGTACACAAGTGCATATGCACAAAGGTACATATACAAATAAATTTACAAGGCTCTTTACTCTAGCAGTTTTGTTAATTGCCTCAAATAGGAAATATCCTAAGGATTTATCATAGGCTGTACCCTTGACACAACAGTGGAATACCATGCAGTGGTTAAAATTAAGGAGGCAGATCCATAAACTCTGACATGCAAAATATCATGAAGGTTTATTAAGTGAAAAAAATGTTATATATAATATGTGTGTATTATAGTTTATGGGAAAACCCCACAAAACAATACATTTCCCTATGTGCATAAAGAGATAAAGATCTGTAATAATTCATAACAAGCTGATAATGATGATACCCTCTGTGGGATTCAGGGAGGGTCAAGGGGCTCTTTATTTGTATAAATTTTAATTTTTACATAGAAATGTATTCAAGTGGTCTTTTAAATAAGAATAAGTGGAAATTATAAATGAATAAAAGTAGATAAATAAAATTTTAGAGGATTTATACATGGAAAAGTGGTTAAATTCCTTTTTCTATATAGTTCTAGAGAGGAAATAGGGTAAGTTGTATTAGAAGGCTCATTTTAATTTTGTATAAGGAAACATTTTTTAGGATTAGAAAGATTTTAAAATGGAATTGGTTGCCAATTATTGGCTCTATCTTCATTCCAATGGTTCGGACCTTCCAAGAGTTGAAACAGCGTTTTAGATAACTAGCCTCCAAAGATGGTTTTAAAATAATCATCCTATTCAACAGGAAAAGATTACTTCTAAAATAATTTTAAATTTTGTGAGTTTATGATTCTGTGGGTAGATAATGTCTAAGTACCTGTTGAGGTATAAATTCCAAAATTCTAATTTAGAATTCCTTGACCTAGCAACAGTTTTTTTACTTTTCCAAAGTGTGTGAGGCACACTACTGGTCATTCAGGAGGTGATTTTAAGTGTTACGTAAATGTGTCATTAATCATACTGAATCACTAAATCAAATCATTGGTGGGAAATTGTTATTGCCCTTTTCAGTATTGATTGAAGTCAAGGAGAAAATCGCCAACATTTTTCTAGTACTTGATATTTTCCCTTTTTAACCAAGTGAGAGAAGCTTTTGGGCTTTGGACTTCAGCTATCAATAATATATATCTATCTATAATATTTTTTTTTCTTGTGTGGGTTGTGATTACTTTCTGGGTTTTGGTAGTTGTGGCACAAAATATTGATTACCTACCCTATTTTCATTACTACATTCTTCTTTATTAAAGGAGGCTGTTTGTTATTGGTAGTGGCAATATATCCAGCTGAAAGACTGTAATGCCTAGCCTTCCTTGCAGCTAGGTGTGGTCATGTGTCTTAGTTCTGGCTAGTGAGATGAGCAGAAATGCCATGTGTGACATCCAGGAAGGATGCTTAAGGAGAGCTGATTCATCTGAGAGATGCACACTTTCTACCCCAGCCCCATTCTTCTTTTCTGCTTCTCATATGGATGAGATGGCTGGAGCAACAGCAGTTGAATTAGATCATGAAACAATCTTGAGAACAGAGGACTCATGCTAAGAAAGACAAAGCAGAAAAATAAGAAGGATACTGAACTCTGATAACCAATGCACTACCATAGCTATCTCTTGACTGCTTTTTCATGAGAGATTTATTTGTTAGTTTAAGTGGATATATAAAGGAACACAGTACTAACAGATACAGCAAGTATCAATATTATTGGTTTTCTAATTATGTTAGTGATACAGAGTTTACTTCTACAGTAATCTATTTCATTGGGATCCATTGGATCCAATTTTAGTTTGGGAGTTTATTTTTTGAACAGGTTTAGCTATTTGTAAGGATTGGTACTTCATGACTTTTATTCTTTCTTCAAAGCCTTCCAAAGAACAAAGAGAAATTTTGCCATATCTTTTAAATAGGAAAGAACCTCATTCAGTCTTGCAATTTCTGTATAGGTCCATTAAACACTTCTGTAAATCTAAGATATGAGATCTTAGTGATCTTATCATTACTTTTCATATCTTGGAACATTGTTCTAGTTTATCATCTTAGGAATTATTTCATCATTACTCATCAATAAGAATGATAGAATCCCCTAAATTTGAAGTCCTCCAAAAATGATATAATAGTAAAATAAATCATTCTTCAGCTTTCTTATTATGTTGCCCAAAGTATTGTATCGTATTTCAAAATGGTATAAGACTGAAGACATCATCTTTGTGGTCTGCTTTTAGTTTTCATTGAAAAGGTTGAGAATTCAGAATTTTACATTGCTGCTCAAAATGGCAAAGGGAAGAAATAGAGGAAACTGGTTCAAAATTATAGGATGAATCAAATGATAAATGCAAAGAGGCAGATCATAAATTGATCGTACAAGCAAAATTTGAGATTATTAGTTTTCAGATGGAGCTGTCTAGCATGTATTTTCCCAAATTTAAAAACCATTGAGTGAACAGTTTATTTCTAAGGACACAAAATAGGTCATTCTCATCTAGTTTGTTGTTCAACTAGGAAGGACTTCAATATGCCTATATTTTGTGACAAGACTCACAAAAAGCATGTATGACAGTACTATTTCATCTTTTATGATGCTTGTGCATCAAAATTTACATGATGAAACGAGGTTATTTATGTTTAAATTCTTGTGAAATTTTAAATAGTTTAAAATTTTTCTCTTTATTCTGTAATTTATTTGTAAAATGACTTTAACACATAAAAAAATAAAAAGGGTCCATTGGACTTAGATGATAAACAGTGATGAGTATTTTTTCCAGTGTACTGGGGGTTAAGCAGAAATAGCTAGCTAATCAGATAATAAATATGAAGTTAATAAAAATACTAGTTAATAAACATGCTAGAATATAGCAAAAAAATCACAAAAGAGTTTTTACATTTGGGAAACATCACATTGAAATCTATTTTCTTTAATCTAAGTTTGATTTACTAAATGATGTTGATTTTTTCCTATATATAAAATTTTTTACTATGAATAGTTATTGTTTAGTGAGTGTGGAATTTCAGTTTGGGAAGATGAAAAAATTCTGGACATGAATGGTGGTGATGTTACCCCAACGATGTAAATGTACTTAATGTTGCCGAACTGTACATTTACAAGTGGTTAAAATGGTCAATTTTATATTTATTTATATTTTACCACAAGTTAAAAAATTAAAAATGAAAAAAATTTCTTACCTCTTCCCTGGCAAATTAAAACTCAAATTGTTTTCAATAGAATGCTTTAATTAATGACTGGTTTCCTTCTTACTCGTGCCTTTATTTTGGGTGGGGTGTTCTACATGTTTTAGGACAGAATTACTATTATATGGATATTGTACTATATGAATATGCATATAAGAGAGCAGATATAGCATATAGAATCTTAAATCACTTCATTTTGACACTTTTATACAGTGGAGCCCATATCAGTTTAAGCACACTGTATTATACTATTTTCATTTAATATCTATCTATATCTTTCTATAATTAACATCAAATTAAGCTAGCAAATGTTTAAGTATCCTAATTGCTATAATTCTTTTGGGGCTATTGTTTTGCACAATGTGAGAGTCGTAGGAGACGGATATATATATATATATATGGCTGAGATGAATTGATTTTGGTGAGTAGCTTCTTTTGTGCTTCTCCAGTTTCTGAGTCAAGCTGCATGTAACAAGATTCTGAGCTCTTCTTACACTTGAATATTCCATATCCAAGACCCACTGGAGTCCACACTTTGCATCTGTCTTACTTGTCTGGTTTTCTGGTTTTCCACTGGTTTAATTTCATCCCATATTATCCATATTGCCATTCACACCTTCATCTGATAATATTTTAGAGTTTGATTTCTGGAATTTGATAGAGGGGCTATAAAGTCCACAAGAAAACTCATTTATAAGAATTCAAATAAAGATAATTTTGATTAAGATCAGGAAGCATGGGAGCAAAAGAGCTGAGAGAGAGATAAAACCATGTCTACATCAAAATTAAGTTTCTCTTGATCCGCTTAGTTTTATTATACACAAGTTTCCTGATAAACTAATTTTCTGAAGTATACCGCATTATACTAAGATGTGTAGCGTTTGCATAATGAACTGTGACACAGGAAAAGTGTTTTTATATGTTCCCTTTGAAATTTCTTTCTATTTGTATGCTTAATGTTACTGTTACATTTCTAAGTAGACTCCAGTTTTTCCTAGGAAATTGAAATGCTTTTGTGCTCTATTCATTGCAGGGATTTTCCTGCAATTTTTTAAAAAAACATTTCCACCAATGGGGTCCTTTCAGAACACCTACAGAGGATTTAAAAAATATATTGTAGTGCATTGTATCGATGTCAACAGAAATGTGTGTTTTCACCCTGGTGTGATGTCAGAACAATGCAGGGCATCTTTCACTGTGCCAGCTCACTGGAATAAAAGACCCATTCAGAGAGCAATCCTCGGATGGTCACGGTTTTTCAGAGTTTTTATGCATGGCCACACAAGCTTACAACTTTAAATTTTTCTTACAAGACATTATATTCTCTTCTCATTGCAGCTGAGCTTTCAAGTTGAAAAGTGAATATTTTTATGTATAGCAGCTGAAATTATATTAATTCTTTGGTTAAAAAATAAACATGTTTTATAAAATTATTGTATCCCAAGGCTAGGGTTAGCACATTTCATTCATGCTACTTTCTAAAACCCCTGGTGTTAAGATTGACAGCAGAATGTGGACTTCATAGATCCCACCATACAGATTCTAAAACCCCCAACATAACAGATTAACGGATGTGAGTGTGGACGGTATTATTGATGCTTTGGAGATGAAATTAAAGCATTTTGCATTTAGGTGTACAAAATAAGCATAAAGCATTTCATTTTAGGTGGTTGAGGTTTGGGGAGATAGAGAAAATAAAGCACGCTGCGTTAGTTCCAGGAATTCTTCTTCTCCTTGTCCCCATTCTTCATCTTGTGGTTCCCTGTTAAACTTTTATTTCCCTAATTATAAAAGACAGTTGTGATTATTGAAGAAATTGGAAAATATAAATAAAGGGAAAAAATAAACTACCTTGGAACACCCTTTCCTAGTCCACCCAGAGATGTCATTGTTAATGTGTTCGTGTGTTAATGTTTTCCTTCCTTTGGAGTATATGTGTTGCAGAAATAGGTCATACTAAACATGTGATACTGTAACCTCATTCTAAGCCATGGACCTTTTCCTATTTAAGTAAATATTCTAAAGTGTCATTTTAAAAAATTAATTAATTAATTAATTTTTGGCTGCATTGGGTCTTTGTTGCTGTGCATGGGCTTTGTCTAGTTGCGACAAGCGGGGGCTACTCTTCGTTGCGGTGCGCAGGCTTCTCATTGCAGTGGCTTCTCTTGTTGCAGAGCACAAGCTCTAGGTGCACGGGCTTCAGTAGTTGTGGCGCGTGGGCTCAATAGTTGTGGCTCGCAGGCTCTAGAGCGCAGGCTCAGTAGTTGTGGCGTACGGGCTTAGTTGCTCCGTGGCATGGGGGATCTTCCTGGACCAGGGCTCGAACTTGTGTCCCCTGCATTGGCAGGCAGAATCTTAACCACTGCACCACCAGGAAGGTCCCTAAAGTGTCATTTTTAATGAAAGTAAAGTATTTCATTGTAGATGAACGGTAAGTTTTAAAGCAATAGCTTGGATATGACACGTTATTTTTAATTTTTATTCGTTTATTGCTACTAAATTTTTGTTTTGACTGTACACCCCCTTTCAGCTGAATCCCATATTCCCCAGTTGATTTACTGTTGAACTATTCCTGTTTGTTTGTTTCCCTATTACAAACGAAACTGCCATAATCACCCTTGGACATATATCTTTGTGTACATGTTGAGTATTTACATAATATATCTTCCTGGAAGAGAAATATCTGAGTAATAATATCTAAAATATTTAAATAGAGAAAACCCACGTGCAGCAATGAAGACCCAACACAGCCAAAAAAATAAAAATAAAAAAAATAAAGAAATAGAAAAAAAATTTAAAAAGAAGTTTATGAGATAGTTTTCTATGTTTTCTTCTAGGACTATTCTGCTTAGATATTTAATCCATTTGAAATTAGTTTTTGCTTAATGGTATGAAGAGGAGGGTCTAACTTTCTTTCTCAAACAATATCCAGTTGTCGCCAAATCATTTCTATTCCATACCATCTTTTGCCACTCCTTTCAAATACCAGCTTAAGATACTAAATAGTCATACCTATTTCAGTTTTTTCTCTATTCTGTTTCTTATTCAAATAATATACTGCTTTAATTTTTATAACCCTTTAATGTGTTTTGCATTTGGAAGAAAGAAAAAGACATTACCTACTTCCTCAAGTAAAATTATTGGGTCAGATTTTATGCATGGTTTCAAGGCTCCAGGAGGGCCATACCAGCTTACACTCATTACTAGCAGTAAATGCAAACACTTATTTCATTTCACCTTACTAATACTTGCACATATGTGTTTCGTATATTATATATATATATTTTAAATTGCCAACTTGATAGCCAAACGGTATCTAATAAACTGTTGTACATATCTTTGATCACTAGTAAGGCTGAAATCTTCTCATACAGTTATTCAGTTTTGTAATGCTTTTAAAATATTTTCAGTTCAGTTTAATGTGCTCATATTAGGGGATCTGTATGTTTTAGTAACAGCTCATGCCTTAACTAAGGAGAACATAATGGTTTATCCAGGAGCAGGACAATTCTGAAACCAAGAACTAAGGAACTTCCTACCTCTAGGTAAACAGGGTAATAGTAGCCAACTTTTTTCTGCTCTGTTCTAAAAGCTTTCTACTCCTTGACTTACTAAATCCTGTCAGCAACACTATGAGGCAAGCATCATGTTAACCCCCGCTTTCTCATGAAAAACTGGGGCTCGGGGAGATAGAAAACTTGCCCAAGGCCACATAGCTAGCAAGTGGCCCACCCAGAGTGTGAATCCAGGCAGTGAGGCTTTGGAGTCCAAACGCTTCCTCAAAGCGTCTCCTGAGGCCACCGTCCTTTCCCCAGGACAGCCATGAACACATGCTGAAGGCGTCTGCCGCAGGGTCAGGCCAGCAAAGACAGAAAAGTCAGGGTCTTAGTCTTTGTAAAAGTGGAGGTGAGAATGCTTTAGATGCCACTTCTCCACACTGAGAACTGTGAGGAAAACTTAGATTGTTTTTGGTGACAAAATCATGTATTGTTAAAAATATTCCTAAGCAATCATTTCAAATGTTTCTGAGCAAAAAATGCTATGGAGGCATAGCATAAGTTTCTTGTAAAAAGTAGTAATAGTCTCCATAAAAAGGCACCCTTACCTGGGAAGGGGTAGGTTGTAATTATTTTTTTTTAAATGCAGAGCAGTAAGTTACTGCTTTATCCGATTTAATTGTGCTTACTTTTAAGTTTTAACGTGGTGGATGAAGAGCTATACTAGAGTTAGAAATGTCAGTTCTGTCATTTTTCTTTTTTTAAAAAAAATTTATTTTATTAACTTTTTTTAAAATTGGAGAATAGTTGCTTTACAACGTTGTGTTAGTTTCTGCTGTACAGAAAAGTGAATCAGTTATACATATACATATATCCACTCTTTTTTATATTTCCTTCCCATTTAGGTCACCACAGAGCATGTCATTTTTCTTACTACTATTTTCTTTTATCTGCACTTGTCAATTTTGTGAAGTTTAGTTAAAACTAGCTAAGTCCACATGCTGCAACAGGACTCTTTAAATAACAATTAGACAGGTGGTGATTTTCTTTTGGCTTCCACGATTGGATAAATAAAAGGACCAAAAGGTTCAGCTAAGGTTCTAGTTATCTCTTTATTTCTTGCTAGTTTGCTGTCTAAGGTTTAGGGGTAATTTGGGTGGAGTAGAGAGGAAGAAAATGAATCCAAAGCTAAATACGGGTAAGAAAAAAGTCTTACACATGTAGGTTGCACTTCATACACAGGTCTAAACTGGGGTTTGAAGTGTCTGTAGCCAATTCTATGAGGAATAATATTAGAATCATTGATTGATCATTATAACATTGATCAATGCCCTCTTCTCATTCACTGGGAGTTGGAATTATGAGATGACATTTTAGAGGAGAGGTTGGAACTATAGATCATTTTGCCCATAACCCTCTGTCTCCCTTAGTTCTCTCCATCTGAACAAATGGCATACCCCAACAGTTACTTACACTAAACTCTTAGAAATGATCCCTGACCTTCACTTCTCACGTTCAGTACGTCTCCAAATACTGTCAATTCTGTCTGAAAAATGCACCTTGATTACGAATTTTCTCCATCTTTGCTGCCACCATTTCCCCACTCCCCTGATCAAAATATCAGTAGCTTAAATGATATTTAAAAAATATTAAAATAAAAAAATTTGGAAATAATTTTAGGCCTATAAAAATGTTCCAAAAGTAGTGCAGAGAGTTCTCGTATATCCTTCACCCAGCTTCCCCTAACATTAAGGTCTTACATAACCAATTATGGAAACAAGGAAATTAACATTGATGCAATATTATTAACTAAGGTAACAGACGTTATTCAATTTTTAGCAGTTTTCCCACTAATGTTTCTGGTCTAGAATCCAATCCAGGATCCCACATTACGGTTAGTAGTCAAGTCTCCTTCGTCCTCAGTCTTTCTGTGTCTTTTACGACCTTAACTTTTTGAAAAGTAGTGGTCAGTTCTTTTGTAGAATGTCCCTCAATTTGGGTTTGTCTGTTGTCTTCTACAGCTAGATTTAGGCTATGCATTTTTGGCAGGAATTATCACAAAAGTGATGTCCTGCCCTTCTCAGTATACCATATCAAGGGCGCTAAATGTCTCGTTAAATATATAAATTAAATCATGTCACAGACCTTCAGTGGGGTTCTGTTTCGCTGAGAGTCTAAGAGCCTGCAAAATCCAGTCTCCTGTGGACGTTATTTTATTTATTTATAATTTATTTATTTTATTTATTTTTTGGCTGCATTGGGTCTTCGTTGCTGTGCGCAGGCTTTCTCTAGTTGTGGTGAGCAGGGGCTAGCTACTCTTCATTGCGATGCGCGGGCTTCTCATTGCGGTGGCTTCTCTTATGGCAGAGCACGGGCTCTAGGTGCGTGGGCTTCAGTAGTTGTGGCATGTGGGCTCAGTAGTTGTGGCTCGCGGGCTCTAAAGCGCAGGCTCAGTAGTTGTGGTGCACAGGCTTCATTGCTCCGCGGCATGTGGGATCTTCCCAGACCAGGGCTCGAACCCATGTCCCCTACATTGGCAGGCAGATTCTTAACCACCACACCACCAGGGAAGCCCCTTCTGTGGACTTTAATTCATGCCTCTTGCAAGGGTGAATACAAATGAAACATAATAGGCTTAATTCTCCCTGTTGAAAATAAGGGAAGAGACTTCCTCCTGCCCTCTATTCGTAGAGTATTTACTTTAGAGAACTTGTGATTGTTACATTCCTTCTGCTGTCTCTTTGAAATGTCATCATCCAGGAAGATGGAGCCTCCATGGCCCGGTTTCTGTGGGAGGGTAAGAGCCTAACTTTGGTGGTGCCTGGCTCCAAGTTACAAAACTACCTCTTGTCATAAAGAGAAGTTAATTTTTCCTTTGGATGAAGCCAATTAGCTAACACAGATGGTCACCCCAACTACTACGTACGTTGAGGAAGAACTGTGTGTGACAAGTGGCGCTGTCAAGTCCTCTTACTTGACTAGTTACTGTTTACCTTGAGGACATGTTTGTAAAAGGTTGATCTGCTTGGCTTTATGAAAGGGTGAGATACCTTGCAGTCTTTATACCCTCTCAGTGGATTGCTGTGACGAGTATCACATTCTGGCTTAACACTGATTCAATAATAAAATTGTTTTCTTTCTCTTCTATGTTTGTGGAGAGGTTTCCTGGATTGGGAGAAAAATATGTCTTTAATTATATTTTCCCAATATTTCTCCATTGGCTTACTTTCACATTTTGAAAAGCACCAAGCTGTTGCTTGCTGTAACTAACCTCCACCTGAAATTCTCCACCTTCCTCCACCTCTTTGTTTAAGCGATTCCTTCCGTTCTTTAGGACGGAGCGCAGATATAATCTCCACTTGTAGAAGTCTTAACAAACTAGTTTTTAGCAGTGTTTGTATTGGATGAACATGTAAAATAATTATATAGAGGAAGCAACACATGAATGCAATGCATGAATATACCTCATACTTGAATAAAAATAGGTCCAAATGCTTGTTTTTCAAACAGGAAGATCTGCAATGTTTTTTAAAAAACCCACTCAAATATTTTAGGAAACCTTTCATGTTAATTCTGGATACAGCTGGGGCCATTTGAATTGTAGCACTGACTAATTGGCCAGTGTGAACACCCATTAGTCCTGAATAAAGAGCAGGAGAGGAATGCCAAGAGGGAGGAAGTGAGGATTCAGATCATTTAGCAAATCTGCTGGGAATCTTCACATCCTCATAGAGGAAGCTTTAGGGGTTATGCTGACATTTGAAGGAAGGCTGAAAACAGTGTTTCTCAAACTTGAGCATGCACTGGAGGGCTTAACACAGGTCGCTAGGCCCCATTCTCAAAGTTTCTGAGTTGGTAGGTCAGGGTGGGACCCAAGAATCTGCATTTCTAAGACATTTCCAAGAGTTGCTGCTACTGCTGGCCCCGGCAGCACTTTGAGAATCATTGCTTTAAATTGTAGCATGACTTGAAGAAGCTGATGGAATTTGTTTAAAACAATCTGTTAGGAGTTGACAATGCCTTCTTTTTAAAATTAAACAAATGTTACAATTTTTTAAAAATTGCCAAAAAATTGTCTCTTTTTTGCCACGCTCCCCTTTTCAGGTCCCCATCTCTGTATTTCCGCTCTTACTTATTGAGCATGTACTAGTTACACATATTATTTCATTTAATCCTTATAATCATATACAAAGGTAAATGTTATCTCCATTTTACCGAAGAAAAATTTGAGCTTCATGGTAGTTTGATTACTGCCCAGTGGTTCACATCTGGTCAGTGACAAAGCTGGAGTTGCAACAGGGCCATCTGACTCCAGGTTAGGCTTCTTTTCACTACACTGCTTCTCAGCCTGAGAAAATTCAAATTGATTTTTATCTTAAGACTAATGGGAAACACCTTGAGGTGTTATAACACTAAGGTAGAAATTACTCATGACCTTGAGATTAGCCTGATCTGACAGAGAGTCTGGTTAAGATTTTTAAAAAGTCCTAATGTGAAGTATAGCATCTAGGTGCCTTGCTCCCCAAGAAAAGCAGTGGACTTACTTCCCAAGAGGGTTGGATTATTTTAAAGTTAACTCTAGAAAAACATTTTCTATATAAGTCTGAGTAATTTATTTAAGTGGCAAAAACAAATTGACCTTTTTTTTTTCCTGGTGTAATTACCTACATGAGTCAGTGAATTCTCTATCAAGAGAAACCAAGACCAGAGAGGTTCTCCTTAATATCCCAGGAACGCATGGATCATCTCGAAAATCTCTGAAAAACTAGTAACAAGAAACAAATGACTGAGTTCATAATTGTTTCCCTTTCTCTAAGCCAAAATTGATGGCGAGTTGGAAGGCATTGAACTCCAGTACACACTGACACTATTTATAAGGTCTTGATATTTTAGACTTGTATCGTACCATTCATCCTAGGATCATAAAAGTGGCTGTTAAAATTTATACCATATTAGTCTGATTAACACTGAGATGGGTAAAAATAAAGGACTGAGGAGAAATATTTATTTCACAAGGGTAGGGACTTTAATATACAGAAAGCTGCATAAATCTGCAGATGTTCTAATTAGATTCAGCTGAACTGCTTCAGAATGCAGGATAACATGGATTTACTCTGCCAACAACTAAGAATAACTTTTCTGATGCAAAAAATGTTCAAGTTTCAATATTGAGACATAAAATACCCCAGCCCAGGGGATAAATTCTTTTCACATCAATTTCTTCATTGGCTTGCATTCTTCCAGTGCTTAAAGGTTACTTCTTTATTGTAAGACTTAAACAGAATTTGCTACATGGTACCCCAATGGTACTCTTCTCAGGTCATAGCACCTGGAATCTTATTTCCTGTTAATAGTTAAACATGAACCTTAGATCCCTAGAATACTGTCAGGCAAGTTATTCATACAGCGCTTAATTTACAATCAGGGAGCAGTTTAGGTCATAAGAAAATCTGGCTTATAAAGAGGATGCCATTAGGAATCAAGGGATGTATTTCATGGGGTGTTTTTGTCAGCTGATTTCCATTTTTCTTGAAAATATGTTGTTTTTTTAAATCTCAGGACATTATTCCTGTTTGCTGGCAGGGTAAATCTGTGTTGTTCTGCATTCAGAAGTAGTTCAGCAAATCTTATCAGAATACTTGTTGAGCGCCAAGTTACAGCCAGGGAGAGGCATCAACCCTTCTCCATCATGGGAGTCCTACTTGATCCCCAAAGGCATAGAATTACTACTTTCATAAAGTTTCTTCAGCACCAAGTTTCATATTTCCATAGAACCTGGCTGTCAGATCCAACTGAGTGTTTTGATTTAACCGTTTCAGTTCTTGGAAGGCAGGTGAAGGAGAATGTTCCTTTCCAAAGGATGTCAAGGGGAAATGTGAGAGAGACTGTGCCTAGAATCTCATGTTCCATCGACTGCCCCTTAGACAAACCAACCTTTGGTCGATATTCTCTCAATTATATTTGATAATCCAACCTATTGTCCTTAATTAAAATATTGGCAGGCAGTCTTCATGTGAATTTATGCCAAGGATTTGTTACAGGCTCCTTGTTTTTTTGATTTCCCATTTTGAATAGTGAAAGAATAATTTCATAAACCCTTCTGAAGGAGAGTCTCTGTAAATGACAATTTTATCTCCTTTATAATCTTTTTGGATCCCTGTGAATTTGTGTGGAACAACAACAAAAAAATACACTGCCCAAATATGCTGTTTTAATTTCTTAATAAAAACAATATAGTTGTGAAAGGCATTTGCAGGAAATTGATTCGAAATAGATGTTACTGTGGTGTGAGCATTAGTTTGCAACCTTAGGAACAATGAACATAAAAAATCAACATTATTACAGATGAATGGATAAAGAAGATATGACACATATATACAGTGGAATATTACTCAGCCATAAAAAGAAACAAAATTGAGTTATTTGTAGTGAGGTGGATGGACCTAGAGTCTGTCATACAGAGTGGAGTAAGTCAGAAAGAGAAAAAACAAATACCATATGCTAACACATGTATATGGAATCTAAAAAAAATGGTTCTGAAGAACCTAGGGGCAGGACAGGAATAAAGACGCAGACATACAGAATGAACTTGAGGACACGGGGAGGGGGAAGGGTAAGCTGGGATGAAGTGAGAGAGTGGCATGGACATATATACACTACCAAGTGTAAAATAGATAGCTAGTGGGAAGCAGCCGCATAGCACAGGGAGATCAGCTCGGTGCTTTGTGACCACCTAGAGGGGTGGGATAGGGAGGGTGGGAGGGAGACGCAAGAGGGAGGAGATATGGGGATATATGTATATGTATAGCTGATTCACTTTGTTATAAAGCAGAAGCTAACACACCATTGTAAAGCAATTATACTCCAATAAAGATGTTAAAAAACAACAACAACAACATTATTTATAGACTTGCCAGCTACCTATTACTATAGAATCAGAGTCAGGAATGTTATAAACTATGTAGACCCATGGCTCTGAATTTACATTTAACCCTTGTCTAGTATCTAAGTGACATTTTTAATCCTAATTGACATTAAAAAAAAACTGATCACTGATATTAAAAAAGAAACCAAAACGAACAAAACTGGTCACTGATATAAAAAAATCAAACAGTACCTGTAACATAGAAAGAACTCAGTGCATGTGGGTTCTATATCCTACAGCCCCCTTTTCATTTATTGGGCACTTTTCTTTCTTTCCTCTCTTCCATCAAAGGGTAGGTTGGGAATAAAAAAGATAGAATTGGAATAAGCTCATTAGAGTGATTTGCAGTACATGATACAAGGAACTATTGGCAGATGAGTTTCAACATGGGTAAAACGAGTATGAGAATAATTAGTGCCTTTTCTCATTCCAAGACAGCTTTCTCCATTAGCATGGCTACTGGTGATACAGCTGCATGATTGGCAGAGTCGGATATGCCAGAGCTCGGAGAAATTCCAGGGAGACCCAGTTCCTCAACAATGATAGATATTCTCAGTCCCAGAAAGCCAGTTCCTCAACTCTCAGGGTATGTCCAAATGGTAGCCACTTCCTCTTCCCTTGACTCAGGCCCTGGTCATATGAGCTTCTAGACTGTGATAATATTCCTCCAGTCTTTATTTTTTTAAAAATTTTTATTGGAGTATAGTTGCTTTACAATGTTTAGTTTCTACTGTACAGCAAAGTGAATCAGCTATACGTATACATATATCTCCTCGTTTTTGGATTTCCTTCCCATTTAGGTCACCATAGAGCATTGAGTAGAGTTCCCTGAGCTATACAGTAGGTTCTCATTAGTTATCTATTTTATACATATTATCAACAGTGTATATATGTCAATTCCAATCTCCCAATTCATCCCACCCTCCCCTTTCCCCCTTGGTATCCATACGTTTGTTCTCTATATCTGTGTCTCTATTTCTGCTTTGTAAATAAGATCGTCTATACCAATTTTTTCAGATTCCACATGTATGTGTTAATATACAATATTTGTTTTTCTCTTTCTGACTTACTTCACTCTGTATGACAGTCCCTAGGTCCATCCATGTCTACAGATGATGCAATTTCATTCCTTTTTATGGCTGAATAATATTCCATTGTATACATGTATGTACCACATCTTCTTTATCCATTCATCTGTTGATGGACATTTAGTTTGTTTCCATGTCCTGGCTATTGTAAATAGTGCTGCAGTGAACATTGGGGTGCATGTGTCTTTTTAAAAAAATATTTATTTATTTGGTTGTGCCAGGTCTTAGTTTCGGCAGGCAGGCTTCTTAGTTGTGACTCATGGGCTCCTTAGTTGTGGCATGCAAACTCTTAGTTGTGGCCTGCCTGTGGGATCTAGTTCTCTGACAAGGTATTGAACCTGGGCTCCCTGCATTGGGAGCGTGGAGTCTTAACCACTGCGCCACCAGGGAAGCCCCTGCGTGTGTCTTTTTGAATTATGGTTTTCTCTGGGTATATGCCCAGTAGTGGGATTGATGGGTCACATGGTAGTTCTATTTTTAGTTTTTTAAGAAACCTCCATACGGTTCTCCATAGTGGCTGTATCAATTTACATTCCCACCAACAATGCAAGAGGGTTCCCTTTTCTCCACCCCCTCTCCAGCATTTATTGTTTGTTGATTTTGTGATGATGGCCATTCTGACCCGTGTGAGGTGGTGTCTTCAGTCTTTATTTACTTAGTTCTTATTGAATGTCATTGGGACATCAAAGACTGACCCCAGTTCATCCCTTGATTCTCAATTCTGAGATACATTCACCAAGCTAGGTTTCTGTTGGGACAGTGTCCTACCAGAAAATATACAATTTTGCCTTTATTGTACGCTCCAAGGTAAATAACTTGCCCATTACTTGCTATCATTGATACCTCTAGACAGGAACATCTGGCCCCTGTGAATTGAGTCTTAGAAATAAAAACTGTGTTGGTATGAGAGTGATGCATGTCCTTGACTCTGGCAGAAGCACTTCAGAAATAGACAACACCCTATGGGAAGAGAGAAGAGTAGAGGTTGTGTTCCCTTTGCCACTTTTGAATTAAAGGAATTTCATTGTAATCACAGGCTTTCCTTCAAATCTAGGTTTCTACACTTATTCCATCTCCCTTTGTTCATTTTCATTTGCACATAATCTCAGTTGTATGGCACATATCAGAGAAGAGAGTCTGGCATTTGCCTTTAAATCTTCCACAAATTAACGGAAGAAAAGAATGAAGTTTTAGATTATTATCTCACTAACCGTATCTACCCCCATGTTAAATAGTATCTACTTCACTTTGTACTGTCTAGACTTGACGGTCTAGATAGAGTTAATGCTCACTAGCAGGCTGGAGAAGTCCCCTGGATCTTCTTGGCTGGGTAATGTGATGTCACGGTTTTCTTCTTCTGATAGAATTTGGAAAGAGCTGAGACCACAGGTCAGGGAGAAGGACATGCAACAGGAAGCAGCCCTATTGTCCCCTCACTTGGTAACAGCCTCCATACAGCAACACATTCAGCTCCCAGGATAAAAGCAGGTGTTTTGCTTTAAATAAGACCAACAAAGACTTTTCTGTTCTCAATAGGCTTATATTTTTAGACACTAAGGTAAGGAGGAAGAGAACATTATCCCATTCTGTGCACAAAAATAAAGATTCAGCATGAACTGCATAATTAAGAACTGAAAGGGGGAAAATGCAATTCAATTAAAACTGGCAGAATAATACATGGAATCAATGGCTTTATTTGGTGTTTAATGATGATACTGTTTTCATTTTATTATACATGGGTCATAACCAGCTTTGCCTTAGTTTAACTGTATTCCTTACAGAGTAAACTGAAGTATGCAATTTGCAGTAGACTCATCAATTAAAAAGAGGCTTGGGCTTCCCTGGTGTCGCAGTGGGTAAGATTCCGCCTGCCAGTGCAAGGGACACGGGTTCGATCCCTGGTCCGGGAAGATCTCACATACCGCGGAGCAACTAAGCCCATGCGCCACAACTACTGAGCCTGTGCTCTAGAGCCCGCGAGCCACAACTACTGAGCCCACGTGCTGCAACTAATGAAGCCCGTGCGCCTAGAGCCTATGCTCCGCAACAAGAGAAGCCACCGCAATGAGAAGCCTGCGCACCGCAATGAAGAGTAGCCCCCGCTCGCCACAACTAGAGAAAGCTCGTGCGCAGCAACGAGGACCCAACGCAGCCAAAAATTTAAAAAATAGAAAAGAATAAGAAAAAAGAGGCTTATTTAAGGTGATCATAAATTGACGCCTGAGACTAAAGCTAAATTTTTTCCATTCCAATATATCAGTTTATTGGAATGATAAAAAATTTTAGGCAGGGGTAGCCCGGAGAGAGGCATTGGTGGGAGAGATGAGGAGCAGTGTGCAAAGGATAAAGCCTGATTTCCATGAAAAAAAAATAATGATAGTAAGTATGTTCTCCAGTGGAGAAAATGATATGGCAATATATTTTTGATCCAGTGAGCTGAACAAAACACGATGAGATTTTAGGCTGGAGAGGAAATGCTAGATCGAGCTTCCTATATAAAATGAATCATGGTGTTGGCACAAAATCGAGTGTAACAGGGAGATAGCATTTCTATATATGGCCTTATATCCATAGAGATATTAAAATTGGGACATGACACTCAAGGAAAGCAGAAGAGAGGTAAGTGTTAGAAATTAGGCTACTTGAGTACGTCATGTATCAGTGGTGGGATATAGAACATTTTGCTGTTAGGCACATTAATCAGGAAATTTCTCATGTTCTACTCAGTAGGGTGGATACATTGCCAGAGCTCTGGGAATGCAGCTGAGGACCTAACGTGAATTAGCAGTGAATACTGAATGATGGCAGAGTCAGGAACCGATAGGTTGGTCCTTGCAAAATGCATCCACCTATGTCTTTATTCCATTAGTTGTGATAAAAGTTTTATGTTCCCCATGCTTGACTAAATTTCAGTTGTAGTATATAAACAAACAGATTAAGGGACTTTTATTTACCTATAATAGCTCTTCTCTCCTCAAGCGCTGATAATGGATTGCGTCTGGGGAAATAGTCATTTTCTCCCTCATCAGGGAGTCAGGGGACCATCCTGTCCTCCTTGGATGATGAGCGCTGGCCACCTAGGACATTCTTATGTAGGCTGGATTTTCCCGTAGTAAGCACAGTCTTCAAACTCATTTCTGTTTTCTAATATCAGAATAATCTTTCTGACTGGGCAGTGATAGACCAACTCCCTATGCCAGTGACTCCTTTATAGTGGCTTGGACTGGACAGAGGAAAAGCAAAGTAAAGAGAAAAGCACATAGCAGACGCCTTGAAGCCCAGAAAACAAACGAAATAATAATGCTTGTGCTTTTAGATGTGGAGATTATCTTAAATTCATAGTAATGACTCATCTTTAAAGATCATTTTATCACTTTATATCTTCTTACATATTTTTGCTTTTCCTTTACGTTCTTTTTGGACATTAAAAAAATGTCAACATGTGGATCAACAGAAAGGTTTTCAGACACTTCCATGGACTATTCCTTGAGTCATATACTTGACTCAAATTTTGATGGACATAACCAGATATATAGGTAAATATGTACCTATAGATTATTTTTATAAATTTTTAATAATTTTTATTAAAATTATAAAATTATAAAATAATTATAAATAAAATTATTAATTTTATACATATATAAATAATTTCAAGGAGACCAGAATTAAGTTGCTATTATAGTTTTCTTCTCAGATTCTAGGATTATTGTTGGTAAATTTACACAGTTTTCATAAGATGATTAAAAATGAGAGCTATCATTTATAAAGCAGGTGAAACTATGAAACTACAGTAAATAAAACATGTCCTGTATATGATTTGTATATTAACTGTGACAAACAAACAATGACACATTCAGAACTTATGCATTCCAGACGAAAACAGCACTATTCAATTGCTAGGCAGCTACACAGGCTGAGAGATGTAGTTAGTTGCTGTGAAACAATAAATTATGCTTCCCTTTTTAAGATTCAAGCAAATGACCTTGATCTTGTTGCACTATGCTTCAGCTAATAGAGCAAGTGAGTCACAGATGTAAGTCTATATGTGTTTGGACTTGTAGTATGTATTTATTTATTCATTCATTCATTCACTGATTCTTTTATTAATTTCTATATTCAACAAATATGATTTAGGCATTATACCAATTATTAGGTACAATACTTTGTCTAATAAACACTTGATAGCACTTACTGTGTGCCAGGTATTGACTCATTTAATTGTCATAACAACTCTATGAGTTTTGTTTCCCACATTTTACAGATGAGGAAACTGAGTCACAAAGAAGTTGAGTAACTTGCCCAAGGTCACACAGCTAGTAAGTATAGAGCTGAGATTAGAACCCAGGCACGTTGGCTCCAAAGTTCATGCTCTTAACCTTAAGACAGATACAGTCTCTGCTGTCCTAGAACTTACAGTCCAGAGGGGATACAGGCAACAAACAGGTAAACAAAAGAGAAACAAAAAATAATGGGCTGTGATAGGGCTATGAAGGCAACAAACAGTAACGAAGAATAATGTCTGGCTGCATAGGGTGATCAGGGAAAGTTCACTGAAGAGGTGACATTTAAACGGAGGCAGGAAGGGTGGGGAGGAGGCAGCCAAATGCAGGACTGAGAGAGTATCCAGGCCAAGGGAAGGTTGGGTGCTTAAGAAACTCAACAGGGGCCAGGGAGGCTAGAGCAGGCAGGTGGGTGCTTGTCACTTCAGGAGGGGAGTGAGAGCCAGAACAGTATCTCAGACAAAATGCCTGGAAGAAACTTCGTGAGATAGAGAAAACAATTCCTCTAGATGAGAAAAAAAAAAAAAAAAATATATATATATATATATATACACATATATTTTTTTAGTTATTTCTGAGATATACATTTTAAAGTAATAACTAGAATTATGACTTATAACATTATACCAGAACATGTAAGGTTTTTAGAAATTTCATGTAATGTCTGAAACATTTATATTAACGTATTTCCATACAAATAACCCAAAGAAAGTTTAGTATTAGTTGTTTTTTTGTTTGTTTGTTTTTTTATACTGCAGGTTCTTATTAGTCATCAATTTTATACACATCAGTGTATACATGTCAATCCCAATCGCCCAATTCAGCACACCACCATCCCCACCCCACCGCGGTTTTCCCCCCTTGGTGTCCATATGTTTGTTCTCTACATCTGTGTCTCAACTTCTGCCCTGCAAACTGGTTCATCTGTACCATTTTTCTAGGTTCCACATACATGTGTTAATATATGATATTTGTTTTTCTCTTTCTGACTTACTTCACTCTGTATGACAGTCTCTAGATCCATCCACGTCTCAACAAATGACTCAAAGTCATTCCTTTTTATGGCTGAGTAATATTCCATTGTATACATGTACCACATCTTCTTTATCCATTCATCTGTCGATGGGCATTTAGGTTGCTTCCATGACCTGGCTATTGTAAATAGTGCTGCAATGAACATTGGGGTGCATGTGTCCTTTTGAATTATGGTTTTCTCTGGGTATATGCCCAGTAGTGGGATTTCTAGATCATATGGTAATTCTATTTTTAGTTTTTTAAGGAACCTCCGTACTGTTTTCCATAGTGGCTGTATCAATTTACATTCCCACCAACAATGCAAGAGGGTTCCCTTTTCTCCACACTCTCCAGCATTTGTTGTTTGTAGATTTTCTGATGATGCCCATTCTAACTGGTGTGAGGTGATACCTCACTGCAGTTTTGATTTGCATTTCTCTAATAATTAGTGATGTTGAGCAGCTTTTCATATGCTTCTTGGCCATCTGTATGTCTTCTTTGGAGAAATGTCTATTTAGGTCTTCTGCCCATTTTTGAATTGGGTTGTTTGTTTCTTTAATATTGAGCTGCATGAGCTGTTTATATATTTTGGAGATTAATCCTTTGTCCGTTGATTTGTTTGCAAATATTTTCTCCCATTCTGAGGGTTGTCTTTTCATCTTGTTTATGGTTTCCTTTGCTGTGCAAAAGCTTTGAAGTTTCATTAGGTCCCATTTGTTTATTTTTGTTTTTATTTCCATTACTCTAGGAGGTGGATCAAAAAAGATCTTGCTGTGATTTATGTCAAAGACTGTTCTTCCTGTTTTCCTCTAAGAGTTTTATAGCGTCCGGTCTTACATTTAGGTCTCGAATCCATTTTGAGTTTATTTTTGTGTATGGTGTTAGGGAGTGTTCTAATTTCATTCTTTTACATGTAGCTGTCCAGTTTTCCCAGCACCACTTATTGAAGAGACTATCTTTTCTCCATTGTATATCCTTACCTCCTTTGTCATAGATTAGTTGACCATAGGTGTGTGGGTTTATCTCTGGGCTTTCTATAGATGAGAAAAATATTTCTTGGAATATGGGGAGTTTGGATGGGGATGGGAAAGTATATGGAGGGGAAGTAAGGAGGACAGAGATGTAGGTGGGTCCCAGAGAAAGTCTTAGGGGCACAGCCAACCATCAAGAAACTCAAAGATGCTGAGATCAGGGGCAATCTGTTTCCTACATCCTGGGTAGATGCCCATAGAAGCACCAACAACTGGCAGTAAGTTAGAGCTAGGCAAATGGGGTCATGGATCGCTTCACAGAGATTCTGGTACCCCAGCGTGGTACCAAAGCTCAAACAGTTCCTGGGTCCCCAGGAATGTAAACAGGGGAGAGAACAGCCAGGTTTGATGGGATCATGCAGACGGCCATAAGGGAATGTCTTGGGGAGACTTCGTGTAGATGAATGGCAAATGCCCTTTATCGGTGTCTTACTACGATGGAAGCTCTCCCCTGTTCTCAGAAAGTTAGGCCAACCCCAGGAAAAGTGGAGTTGCTGATAGCTGGGAATTAACTGCCCACTAACCCCACAGAATGGAGACTCAGAAAGGAGGTGGAATAATGGGAAAATAAAGCTGGTGTCTTGCACATCTGAGTTTGTGGAGTGAGGCTCCTACTTGCTTCTTGTGGAGGCCCCTTCCAGGTTTGGTAAAAATTCACCTGCATCAAATAGTCACACCATGGGTTAATTACAAACCCTAGTTTGTACAAACCCTAGAATTAAAGCCAAGTCATTTGAAGGTAACGTGTAAACTGTGGGAGGACTGTCAAACAGAAATGAGGTTGACTCTCAGAAGTCACTGTTGATTTTGAAAATATCAGTGGACTGTGATGAGGCTGAGTTTGAAAATGTATAAGAGAATGTTTTAAACCTTCAGGGAAGAAAACAAGGTGGTCTTCAGGAGAACGAGAGAGTAGGTGAGTGTACCCTTAGAGGTCTTAAAAAACTTGTTTTAAATTTTTAGTAAATTAAATTATTGTTGTTTAGAAGAATACCTAGAAAGGGTGAGTTCTGAATATGAGTTTTTAAATTTATTTTATTGAAATACAGTTGATTTACAATGTGTTAATTTCTGCTGTACAGCAAAGTGATTCATTTATACATATATATTCTTTTCCATTATCATTTATTACAGGATATTGAATATATCCTATGCTATACAGTAGGGCCTTGTTGTTTATCCATTCTATATATAATAGTTGGCATCTGCTAATCCCAGTCTCCCAATCCATCCCCACCCACCCCCCAACCCCCTTGGCAACCACAAGTCTGTTCTCTGTCTGTGAGTCTGTTTCTGTTTCGTAGATAAGTTCTTTGGTGTCATATTTTTAGATTCCACATATAAGTGATATCATATGGTATTTGCCTTTCTCTTTCTGACTTACTTCATTTAGCATGATAATCTCTAGGTCCATCCATGTTGCTGCAAATGACATTATTTCATTCTTTTTTATGTGTGTGTATATATATCAAATCTTCTTTGTCCATTCATCCGTCAGTGGACATTTAGGTTGTTTCCATGTCTTGGCTATTATAAATAGTGCTGCTATGAGCATTGGGGTGCACGTTATCTTTTCAAATTATAGTTTTTTTCTGGATTTTATGCCCAGGGGTAGGATTGCTGGATCATATGGCAATTCTATTTCTAGTTTTTTTGGAGGAACCTCCATACTGTTTTCTATGGTGGCTGCACTTTCCCATCAACAATGTGGGAGGGTTCCCTTTTCTCCACACCCTCTCCAGCATTTGCTATTTGTAGACTTTTTAAATGACGGCCATTCTGACTGGTGTCAGGTGGTACCTCATTGTAGTTTTGATTTGCATTTCTCTAATAATTCGTGATGACTAGCATCTGTTCATGTGCCTATTGGCCATCTGTGTGTCTTCTTTGGAGAAATGTCTATTTAGGTCTTCTCCCCATTCTTTGATTGGGTTGTTTGTGTTTTTTGTTGTAGTTGTATGAGCTGTTTGTATATTTTGGAAATTAAGCCCTTGTCATTTGCAATATTCGCAAATATTTTCTTCCAGTCTATAGGTTGTCTTTTCTCGTTTTGCTTATGGTTTCCTTTGCTGTGCAAAAGCTTAAAAGTTTGATTAGGTCCCATTTGTTTATTTTTGCTTTTATTTCTCTTGCCTTGGAAGACTGACCTAAGAAAATATTGGTACAGTTTATGTCAGAGAATGTTTGGCCTATGTTCTCTCCTAGGAATTTTATGGTGTCATGTCTTGTATTTAAGTCTTTAAGCCAATTTGAGTTTATTTTTGTGTATGGTGTGAGGGTGTGTTCTAACTTCACTGATTTATATGCAGCTGTCCAACTTTCCCAGCACCACTTGCTGAAGAGACTGTCTTTTCCGCATTGTTTACTCCTGCCTACTTTGTCGAAGATTAATTGACCGTAGGTGTGTGGGTTTATTTCTGGGCTCTCTGTTCTGTTCCATTGATCCATATGTGTGTTTCTGAATATGATCTTTGTAGCTTCTAATTTGGACTGTGATTTTTCTTAATGAACTAATAGTTACTATTTCAGGAAAAGAAAGGGCATTTTTAGCAGTACCAGCTATAGTGAGCATACTCTTCTTCAGTCTCTCTGAGAAATGGCTATCAAGGTAAAAATGAATTGAGTATCCCTTCAATGGTGCTTGCTCCTAATTTTCCAATGATATATCCTTCCACATACACACATAAACACACACAGAGTGGTAAAGATACTGTGTATGTGGAGAGAGTGGGGAACCAGACTTCACTGCAAAGCTAGTGCATGGACTCAGAGGGGCATGATTTCTAAGATTATTGGGAAAATACATATTCTCCTTTAAATATTTTTTTGAGTTGCTTTTGTAAAAAGAAATGAACATTTTGTCATAGAATATCCCCATAAATAGATCTCATATCTGGCAATGAAGACGAAAGTGGTGTTTGGTAGTGGGGAGCAGGGTTTCAGGAAAGAACCTAAGCCTTGGAGGGTACCCATTTGCCTCTTGAAACAGACATCTGTCATTGGGATTAATGACTATGACTAGGGGTTAGACTGGGAACCAGAAGCCAGAGACAACGACTTACACACCCAGTTATGTGACAGTCACCAGAGTCCTGCCTATTAACACATTTAAGAGGAACAACCTTACTGTTATATGGATAACTAGTGGAAGGGAGGGAAATATTTAACAGTGTTGAACCCACTGTACCAGTTCATATGACTTTATACATTTATCGAGCATTGTTAACCTGGTTGAGTACTGGCACGGAGAGGAAGAATGCTAGAGGCAAATGAAGACAAAGGAAGATGGATGAGTACTGAGCGTGGCATCTAGGGATTGGAAGTCGTGGGAGGTGGTAGAATTTTTACAAGAGCATTTGCACAAGTAAGAATGGATTGGAGGCTGTGATCAGAGAATGTTTTTTTTTTTTTTTTTTAATTTATCAAGTTGGAGGAGGGAATATACAGATGAATGAAACAGAGTCCCTGGCTTCAAGAAACTGGAATTGGAGGAGGTAAAGGGGAATGGATACAGTATGAAAAACTCAGGTAACTAAAACATAAGTAGGATCTGATAAATGTTCTAAGTGGGATACAAGCAGACTCTTACATAAATTAAAAGATTATTTGAGAAGGCAAATGAGGTCTTGGAGCTCATTTGGCTTATTTTTTATTGTATAGGTAAGGGAATCTCACTTCCAGAAACGATGAATGACCCGATGAAGGTCTACAAGCTGTAAATCTGCTCTTTCAATTACACTATGTATATAAGCACACTTGCAGACCTATTTTTTGTTATGTCATTGAAATGTATTATTTTAAAAATTATTTCATATAACTGGTCAAGAAAAAGATTACATAAGCTTGTGAGCACAGTGGAAAATAATGTATAAAAGAAGTCCCAGACATTTATATCCAGTACAAAATGACTGAGCTGTTGACTAAATATTGACTGTAAATCTTCAACCACCCACTATCCACAGGTGCCAATCTGCCTATAGTTACACACAATTTATATAATATGTATTTGATGCCAAAATACACAGTGAATTTCTTGAATTCTTTAAAAAGAAAATCATAAGCCACTTGGAACCACTATAGTCTTCTCCCTTAATGTCGTTCACTTTCCTAAGTGAGGTCAGAAACACCTAATTTGGAGAAATGGGCTGGGCTCTACAAATAGGCCTGAGTTCTTCACTGTGTTGACAGGTAGACATTGGTTATTGCAATTTCAAACTTAACAAATATAATGTTGAACTGGGATCCATGGAATGAAACTTGATAATCTTGGGGAGCAAAATGTCTGCCCTGAGTTTCATAGGTGGTTCGGGGTGGATTTGATGGGCTCTGTGGTGTGTCGTGTGGAAAGCCTAGGAAAGGAGAGGATGGAGAGGAAATCGTTCTTTCCCGTTTGGGTTTATAATGAAATTTCCCCAAGAAAGTGGAGTTATTTTAGGGCCATGGCAAGACAGATTGAGAAGTAGAAATCTGGAATCATCAATTCAACACAGAATTTTTGATTTACTGTATGCAAACGGAAAATAGAACTGGCTTTGTTATTGACAACGCTTAGGAAATCAGGGCTCTGGGTTAGAGATGGGTCTGGTTCTTGGCATCAGAATTCATGAGGGCCTGTAAACTTGATGCAAACAGTGATCCTGCCACAGGAGATGAATCGTCCATCTTGTTTATGGCAGTGAGGAACAACCAGACAATGCGTCATTGATCCTCTGATTTGAGAAGAACAAATAGTGAAAAAAAATACTTCACTACTTTTTTTTAAGGAACTATTTTTTAGAGCATTTTTAAGTTCATAGCAAAATTAAGCAGAAAGTCCAGAGATTTCCCATATACCCCCTGTCCCCACACTGCACAGCCTCCCTTCTTATCAGCATTCCCTACTAGAGTGATGTATTTGTTATAATTGATGAACCTATAGTGATGCATCATTATCATCCAAAGGCCATGTTGGTTTATGTTATGGTTCACTCTTTGCATTGTATGGACAAATGTATAATGGCATATATCCACAATTATAGTATCATACAGAGTAGTTTTACTGCTCTAAAATCCTTTGTGCTCCACCTATTCATCCCTCTCTACCCCCAACTCTCTTTTTTTAAAAAAAATTTATTTATTTTTGGCTGCGTTGGGTCTTCGTTGCTGTGCGTGGGCTTTCTCTAGTTGTGGTGAGCGGGGGCTACGCTTCGTTGCAGTGCGCGGGCTTCTCATTGCGGTGGCTTCTCTTTTTGTGGAGCATGGGCTCTAGGCGCGTGGGCTTCAGTAGTTGTGGCACATGGGCTCAGTAGTTGTGGCTCGCAGGCTCTAGAGCGCAGGATCAGTAGTTGTGGCACACAGGCTTAGTTGCTCCATGGCATGTGGGATCTTCCTGGACCAGGGCTCGAACCCGTGTCCCCTGCATTGGCAGGCGGATTCTTAACCACTGCACCACCAGGGAAGCCCTCGCCCCCGAACTCTTGACAACAACTGATGTTTTTACTGTCTCCATAGTTTTGCCTTTTCCAGAATTCATATAGTTGGGATCATACAGTATGTAGTCTTTTTAGATTGGCTTTTTTCACTTGGTAATATGCATTTAAGTTTCCTTCATGTCTTTTCATGGTTTGCTAGCTAATTTCTTTTTAGCACTGGATAATATTCCATTGTCTGGATGTAACACAGTTTGTTTATCCATTCAGTTACTAAAGGACATCATGGTTGTTTCCAAGCTTTGTCAATTACGAATAGAGCTGTTATAAACATCTGTGTGCCGGTTTTTGTGTGGACCTAAGTTTTCAGCTTCTGGGGAAAAATACCAAGGAAGGCAACTGCTAGATCGTATGATAGGAGTATATTTAGTTTTGTAAGAAATCACCAAACTTTCCTCCAAAATAGCTGTACATTTTGCATTCTCACCAGGAAAGAGAGTTCCTGTTGCTTTACATCCTTGCCAGCATTTGGTGTTGTCAGTGTTCTGGATTTCGGTTATTCTAATAGGTGTGTAGTGGTATCTCGTTTTAATTTGTATTTCCCTGATGACATATGATATGGAACATGTTTTCATATGCTTATTTGTCATCTGTATATCTTCTTTGGTGATGTGACTGTTTATTGCTTTCATGGTTAAAAATCTGTGATGGATGTACTCATTTTTAAAAATAATAATCAAGAAGTTATTTTGGGTCTTGATGTTCTTATTGATTTTCAGGTAATAGAGTACCAAATCTTATTCTTTCTTTTCCTTTTGCCCTCCCTTCCTTCCTTCACTTATAAGATATTTCAGTGCCTGATACATGTCAGTCTCTAAATTGTGTTTAATATGTATCAGTGATACATAATAGTGAAGAAAATAGAAATGGTCCTTGTTTGTCCTCAGCCTGAGGAGGGAGATAGATCATTATGATATAATCCACAAATATATAATTGCAAACTGTGATAAGGTGATCAAGAAAAAAGAAAGAGAGCTATGAGGGTACATAAAGGGGGCGCCAATCCATGCTTTGTGGTTGGGAAGACTTTCCTGAGGAAATGGCATCTGTGCTGAGCGCTGGAAGATGCAGAGGTGTCAACAGACATAATGTGGTGATGGGTGGTGCAGGGTGGGCAAGAAGGTTCCAGACAGAGAACAAGTGCAAGGGACTGAGGTTAGAGTGGGTCTAGGGGAGCAGAAGAACTGAAAGAAGGCCATTGGGGGTTGGGGTACCTAGAGCAAGGGGGAGAGAGGCAAGAGAGAGAGCTAGAGGAATAAGGAGGGCCAGATCGGGCAAAGGGTAGTGAACTTTTTCAGCGAGGAGTAAGATAATCAGATACTAGCATTGTAAAAGTACCCCCATGGCTGCACATGGAAATTCCACCCGCGGAAGGCCCAAGAGAAAACTGGGGGTGCAGAAAAGAGAAGATGTTTGCTTGCACCAGAGTAATGATGGAGATGAAAGAAGGGGACTGATTCAGAAATATTTAGGAGGTAGAATAGCTCTGTAATCTTTTATTTTCCACTTGACATATTATGGATATCTTTCTATATTTATGTATGTCTCCATAGTAGTTCTTTGTATGGATCAATAATGATATTTTCAATAATCTATTGATGGACTTTTATTCAATAATAAATGACTATGCAAAGAATACCCTTTATATATTAATTGTCTGGTTATTCCCTTATTGTATGTTTTACATTTGATACCAGACTAACTCCCACGAACTTTGTGTCTGTTTACTCTGTCATAGGTGCATAAGAATTGTTTTCCATCACCTTGCCAATCCAGTGTATTTCCAATACTCTAAATTTAGCTGGCTAAGATAATAGGTAAAGGAAATGTAATATTTTAACTTACCTTCTTTTGATTACTAATGAGACTGGCTATCTTTTTACATGTTTACTGACCATTTATATTTATTGTTTGGTGAATTATCTATTTCCTTTGCCCATTTATCTATTGGAATGTTCTTTTCCCAGTTGATTTAACAATAACAAGGATTTTGTAATCCTTTATCATATATACGATGCAAAAATGTTTGCTAGCTTTTTGTTTGCCTTTTAATCTTATTGACAGGGTTTTCTAGGTTTTTTTTGTTATTTCTACCATATACATTCTTTCACTTTTAAGTTTGTCGTTGAGTTTGTCTCCAGTCAGTGTTTTTCTTTATGGTTTTAGTTTTGTTGATATACTCAAAAGGCCTTCCTCACTCCAAGGCTGTAAAATTATTTTCCAGGACTTTATTTTCTACTGTGAATTTGTGTGGAATTCAGTGTGAGGAGTAAGGAAGGGTTACTTATTTATTTTGCAAGTATGTAGGCAGTTGTCCCAAGACCTTTTATTGAGTAACCACTATGTCCCTCCCTGATTTGAAGTGCAATCTTTTTTATTTACAAAATTCTCAAATATATTTGAGCTCAATTCTGAACTCTGTAATCTGTTTCTGAGCTCTCATCCTGTGCCAGATTCACACTGTTTTAATTACTGTTATTTTGTAACAGTTTTTTATAACTTGTAGTGCAATTTTACCTACATTATTCTTCTGCGTCAGATCTTCCTAGTTATTTTAAAATATTTGTTCTTTAAAATGGATTTTAGAATTATCTTGCCAAGTTATACAAAAACTATCCTTGTTGCAATTATGGTAGGGATTAAATTTCATTTATAGATTAACTTTACTCTACCATTATGGGTCATTATACATTTTTTCAAATAGTGGTTGAAGGAATTTTTGTAATTTGGGATCAGTTAAGATTTAGCATATATTGTGATCCATCCTTCAGAAATATATGAGAAGTTGGCAAGCTATGTAATACATAATTCACTAAATCACTGTATGGTTCTAGATGGTTTATTTTTACAAATATTTACTGAGTTAGGCATGTGGTAGGTGGTGTTCCAAGTGCTGGGGCTGGTGAACAAACAGGATCCCTTTTCTCACATACTAGAGGGAAGAGGCAACGGAGCTTGCCTTCTACTGTAGATACTGGTGGGGGTAAGAATCGGAAAAACAGTGGCTTTAGACAGCTCTTTCCAAAAATATTTGCTTTGAAACAAAGAAAGGAAATTGGGTGGCAGTTGGTCACGGGGGCAAAGAAGAGTTTTGTTTTGTTTTCAATATGGGAGATATTAGAGCATATTTACATCCTTCAGAATGATCACCAGAAAGGGAGAAAAATAAATATAAAGAAGAGAAAGGAGGTGCCTGAAGGTTCCAATTCCTTGAAGGTGAGAGTAGGTGGAAGGTATTTCACAAGTGGAGTGTTAGCTTTTGATAGAAGGAGCAAATTAATAAAAGGAAATTCAGTGAGATGTGCCCAGATACAAGTAATTTAGTGTTTATTTCACTTTTGAAATTAAAGAAGTATTTTTGTATGGGCAATAATTAAATTTATAATACTCCACCTATTATTCAATTCCATAAAAAAGTGGAGTGTTGTATTTCAGTGTTAAGCTTGGATGTCATAACTTCTTTGAAATTGAATTGTATACAGTGTTGAAATCAGTACTTAGAACAATGGCACATACCTGACACTTAATATTTATTGAATAAATATGCAAGTTAATGAATGAACTGTGGTTCTATATTGCTGAACAGAATTTTCATACTGTACAGGTGATGTCATATCTCCTGTATGCACTTGTACAGATTCTTAGTACTTTGGTGTCAGTACACATATTTATTTAACACTTCCATGTGGTATGTCATAAAAGGCACTGGGCTTGGAAACAGAAGGCTTGGATTTTATTATTTGCCCAGCCCCTTTATAATAGTTACTTAAAGCTGGGGCGGGGTGGTTATTTAGCTTCTCTCTGTTTTACTTTTTCATTGTTATATGAGACAGTTGGATAAGTCAGTGGTTTTCAATCCTTTGAAACTATTGGTCATTTTCTTCAAATGGAAGCTTTTGTGGAGCTCAGTATGTAAAGCAGATAATCTAGGACTCCTCAGCTGAAAATGCGGGTGTGAGAGAGAGGACACTGTCCATTCAGCAGCAGTACTCCTCATCCTGTTTCCGCCCTTCCTACATCTTGTTAGGGGCCCCTGAATGGGGCTCTTGGAGCAAAATCTAGAAACCAAATAAGATTATCTTTAAGGTCTTTAACAATTGCATAACTGATGACATGTACATTTTTAAAACATAATATTTATTTTTTATACATATACATGTATCTATTCTTTTTCAAATTCTTTTCCCATTTCGTTATTACAGAATATTGAGCAGAGTTCTCTGTGCTATACAGTAGGTCCTTGTTGGTTATCTATTTTGACATGTACATTCTGATGTGATTTTAATAATCTTGTGAAGTAAGGAATACATAGTATTTATTATTATGTCTTTCACAAATGGGAAAACTGAGGTTCAGATTTTATCACTTGCTGTAATCTCATGTCTAGTAAATAGAGGAACAAGGATTAGAGCCCCAGTCTTCTGTTCCTTGTTTGGACAGTCCTTTTGTCACTGTGAAATGATTTCCTCTAACTGGCTTTATGTTGATTCAGTGGAGTCTCTGGTTGAAGTGTCTGAAAAGATTTCTGCCAGGAACTATTCTGCATACTTATATTACAGTTCACATCCTCACATATGTCATAAAACCAGTTAAATATGTTTTTCTAAATGTTGTTCTATACCTGAGTTAGCTAAGTTACAGAACCTTTAATCAAATTGATAAGAAATAATGAGCTGTGGGGAACCATTATAATTTCTCAAGAGAAGTATCTAAAATGCAAATTGAATGAATTGACTGAACACTTAAATCTGTTTAAGTTTGAAATCAGTTTCATTTTTAAAATAATATTAACACTGGTACAGATGACACACAAAGACACATTTAATGTGAAACATATTAAAATAAGAAACAATCCAAATGCGTATTGAAGAATTAAAAGTTAATCAAGGGCTTCCCTGCTGGCGCAGTGGTTGAGAGTCCGCCTGCCGATGCAGGGGACACAGGTTCGTGCCCCGGTCTGGGAAGATCCCACATGCCGCGGAGCCTGCGCTTCCGGAGCCTGTGCTCCGCAACGGGAGAGGCCACAACGGTGAGAGGCCCGCGTACCGCAAAAAAAAAAAAAAGAATTATATTTGAAATGTTTGCTATTTTGACCAATAAAATAAATAAATGTGAATATAAAGGGTGTCTCACTTTCAAAAATTACACTCTTTCACATACTAGTAAAGCTGATAATTTTTTCCACATATGTATCTACTTGGGTTTTTTGTATAAATTGTTAATGTCTTTCATGTGTGGTCTTAAGGTTCTTAAGCATTGATTTCTTGTTTGCCATTCATATGATATTGGCTGTTGGTTTAGGATAAATATAGTTTATCAGATTAAGACTGTTGCCTTATAATCTGTTTTAACTAAGAGTATAAGTAGTATATTATGATGAATTAAGGCCCAGGTTTGGAAATAAGGTGTTAGACAAATTCTTCAGTGTCTCTAAGCCTTGAGTTTTAAGTTGAGTTCTGTGATGCCATCTTCTGGATGGGGTTGATGAGATGGTTAAAAGAGATTATGATTCTCAACCATAGCAGAGAGCCTGGAGCATAAGAGGCATTCAATCAATATTAGCTATTATTTTCACTGTTCTTAGGAAAAGGTGGGAATTTTATGAAACTTCTTTTGTTCTTTTACTGAGCAAATCATATTGGGTTTATCTCTTGTCTACTAATAGAGTCTTATATGGATGGGATAAAGTACTTGATTGCAGTAGAATGTTATTTTTATATGTTCCAAAGTTTGATTTGCTTCTTGTTATGTTTTCAAGAGTAAATATTGACGGGGAGCTTTTAATAATCCTTCCGCTGGAAGTTACCTACTTAAACAATTGGTTATTATTTGGAGTTAAGCCCTAAATGCTAAGAGGATCCAAAAGATTCCGTAAGAAGATAAAATTATTATCTCATTGACTTAACTGTCAGCTATTTTTTTAGTGCTCACAACTGCAGTTGAAGGATAATGTCAGGCAGTCCTCTTCACCACAAAGTCCTAGCAACCCTTCTAGTTAGACTCTCTAAGGGTTGTTGGGAGGGATTAAATGAGAAAAGGTGCTACACTGTGAGAGGGCACACTAACCCTGCGTTTTCTTGGCACTGGCTGGCAGTTCTTTCCACCTTCAGAAGATTTATGACAAAGATTGAAATATTGAAGACTGTATTAACTTATTGTCAAAATTAGACTGAATTAGGACCATTAATCAATACAACTCTTATTTTCTTTCTCCTGATGAGGTACAATGAAAAAGTTATGAGTGATGATGATACATGATTTTAATCTGCTTTTAGACTGAAAATTGAGCACAACATTTTCTGAGTGATTTACTATTTAAAAAAAATCTCTAAAGCAGAGATACTTCCTAGCTTGAGACAATATACCGACAAAAATTTAGTAAGCAGCTTTTCTCATTCTTTAGAAAAATGCAAGAACCACTGTCTCCTGCTTCTTTCGATTAAGGGAATAGGAATGAGTAGATTTGTTTTGTGGTCTCTTTTCAGAAAAGAGAAGAAACATATCTGTGACACATTTGTGTGCAAGGTAGGGAAGCCTTATTCCAAGAGAGATCTGGCAGTCTTACAAACTGCAAGGCTGGGTCTTTATATCACTTAGAAACAGCTGAATCGTGTCCAAGTTTTCCTCACCCCAGGAACTTCCACTTAGGCTGAGCTGTCCCACGGCTATACGCAGGAACTCCTTTCAAAAGAACCTGTCTTTCTCCCTGTCTCTTTTTGCAATTCTGAAGGCATGATGGAAGAAAAGATTTCTTTTAATATACTGAAAATAACATTCACTTAAAAATTCTGAATCTAAATGTAGTATCTCATTTTTCTTTTACTCTCAGTGGAATTGCAGATAACATAAATATTTCAGATACCTAAATTTTTTCACCATATCTGTTTAAGAATGTAACATTTTTGATTGCATCAATTCTCAAAGAGAAAGTGATTAAGCTTAAGCTTCCTTGCTGTCATCAACTATTTCTCTCCATTTTCACTCTCCTGCCTTTCAAGTGATTGCCACTTCTCTTTAAAAACAGAGGATACAGGGATAATATTTGATGATTCAGTCTTTCAGATAAGCACTGTTGATGGTACTGTGTTGTAATAATAAAAGCTAGTACTTCTGTGGTCACTTGCTATGGGTCTGGAACTGTTCTAAGTGCCCTAGAGCATTAAGTTATTTACTTCTGCATTTACTTACATACAACTCTATGGCATAGGTACGATGATTGTCTCCATTTCACAGAGAGGTTGAGAAACTTGATGAGCCCATAAGCTAGCTCGCAGTAGAGCTGAGCTTCAAACCGATGCAGCAGAGTCCAGAATCTGTGCTCTTAACCACCACATAATACTCTTTCTCTATACCTCTCATGGTGGTTTCCTCTGGGATGGCGAAGTACATTTGCCCTGCTGTTGCACATTTTGAGTTCTTAAATCTGTATGTTAAGGTATTTCTTTAAGCTACCTTGCTGTCATCTACTATTTCTCTCCATTTTTACTCTCCTGCCTTTCAATTTGCTACTGTTCATCAGATTTGGGCTTCGGAAATCAGAATAAAAAAGCTTATTAAAATTGCTCATTTTGTCACTGAGTAAGAACCTGGTATGCTCTTTTATGTGAAAAGTGTGTGAGTGTTAGTACATGAATCTGTGGATTAAAAAAAGAAATCTCTGCAATAGCCTTCGTCTGGATAAGGAAGAAAATCCAGTGTTTTGTAAGTGCCTAGTAATAAGAACAACAATAATAGTTATTTGTTGAGTGTCTACTGTCATTCTGCATTAAATCCTTAACCTCTGTTACCTCATTTCAGTCCCCTGCCAGCTCTTAAAGTGGGGACTATACTCCCCATACTCACAGAGTCAGGAAGTAGAACTCTGAGAGGTTGAGATTTGACCAAATTCACTCAGCTAGTAAGCTAAGATTCAGGTCCAGGACTTCCTGACTCCAAAGCCCTTGCTTTTCTCATTCTATTCTTTTGCCCTAGGTATTACTCTATTTTCTTTAGCAAATATTATTTCTATTAAAGTAAATTTGCTTATTGTTAGCTTAATCACTATGTGTATTTAGAAGTATGTTTGAAAGTGTGAATTTAGGGAACAAAGTAGTCAGAGGCTTTATATTAGGAACAGTATAAGAAATTTTTGAAGGGTTGTTTTAAAAATTATTCAATGGTATTTTTAATTCTAATAGCAATGAGATGGTGAATTGGAGTTAGATGTGTCTAAAGCCTAGAAGTCCAGCTAGCCATTGTGATGGGGCATAAAACATCGATTAGGGCGAGGAAATGGGAATAATGAGGAAGAGACCAAGCCAAGAGGCGTTTTGGATATGGAAGGAACAGAAGTTATGACCATAGTAGGAGGTGGTGATGAAGGAAGAGTCAAGAATATCTTTTGGACTTCCCTGGCGGTCCAATGGTTAGGACTCTGCGCTTCCACTGCAGGGGACACGGGTTTGATCCCTGGTCGGGGAACTAAGATCCCACATGCCACACGGCACAGCCAAAAAACAAAACAAAACATAACAAACAAAAAAAAGAACGTCTTTGAAGTTTCCAGTTTATTTGAATTAGTGAAAGATTTTTATACCCTGAGGTGTGGAATATAAAAGATGGAACAGCTTTTGAGGGGAAAGATGAGTTTTATTTTAAACATTTTGAGTGTAATGAACTTGTGGGACATCTAGGAAGAAATGCTTGGCAGACATCTGAAAATGAGAATCTATCATCTCATTATCTTTACAGTTAACAGAGTTCCTGATTAGCAACTTGAATGGTATTCTTGATGAAGGTAGATGGCATCCTCTCTCCCCTTTGCCTTTCTTGAAATTACTCACATTTTCCTCTAGAGAACTCCTCTTTTCCATTCTCAGCTGAGCTCTTTGAATAGGGCTAATCCACCCACCACTCAGTAGGTAAGCCTGGGGGACTTAAGCTCATCACCACATCCATCTCCTGACTTCTCAGGATTGATTTTGTTAGGAAGCTTTGGGTAGCAAGTAACAGAATGTTTGACTAAAAGTGTCACAAGAAGCAGGAGGTTATTTTCCCTCTCCACAAAAAAATTTCTAGAATAAGGTGGCTCCAAGGTTTTTTCCATGACTCAACAAAGTTAGTTTCTGCATCAGCCTCTCTAAGATTCTCATAATCACAAGATGGCTGCCACAGCTCCAACTATTACTTCCTTATATAATAACATCCAAAGAAGGGTAGAGAGATTAGAGATGTCTACCTAAATGTCTCTCTATTATTAGAGAGGAAAATCTTTTCCAGAGGCTTCCAGTAGACTTCTCTAAAGGTTCTGTTGACTGGAATCACTCATGCCCTAAACTAGTCACTGGAAAAAGTAGTAGTATTACCATGATTGACTTAGTCCAATTATGGTTCATCCCTTAAGACTGAAGAAGTGGCCCACTTCCCTGAGCACATTGCTGCTCCATTCTTAAACAAAACTGAGGTTCTGTTACCAAGGAGGAAGGTGGTAATAACTATTGGATAGGCCACATATAGAGTCTGTTGCATTTGGTGTGTGGCTCAGTGAGCCATAAGTAGACCTTTGCAGGGGCATCCTCCTTACAAGCCACTTCCTTACTCTTCCAAGAGACTTAAAAGCATTCTTTTTCTTTGGACCATGTAACATATGGCTCTGATTTCTAAAACTGCCGCAGCCAGTATTGCTGCTGAGGGGAGTGCATCTGAGGACAAAGACAACACACAGAGCAGGGCATAGTTGTGAGAACCACAGTGAAAAACAGCGGGAGCCTTGATACACAGTTATCTTCTGGATCAAACTATACTTGAAGCTAGTTATATTTCAGAGTGTCCAGTTAGAAAAGAAAAGTCATTCTCTATTTTTGCTTAAGCCATGGATTTTCTGTTACATGCAATATGAAGAATTTTTACAATAAAAGGGCTGGGAATTGGGGCAATGAGGCTGCCCACTCCTTTCCATCCTAATGAGGAGTACAAACCTCATTTTCAGTTAAATAGTGTTGAACATGACTGGCGAATTTCTAATATGCTTTTTCTCTTTGTGGCAAGGAAATTTTTATTTACTCCAGACAACTAGAGTGATACCTCTCTATTTGAAGAAGGCAATGAGGGCAAGCTGGCAGTATTGCCCTAGAGACACATAACTTTGAAGTTCTGTAGAAATGTACATAAACAGACTCTTTTCAAAATCTTCTATATTTATTTAATAGAGCAATACTATTTTTCATTTTCTTCCCTGCCCAAATGATTCTTCCACACCATACTCAAAGTAAGATGCCCTATCAGAGATTAAATGACGCATTCATAGCACATTTACTTTTAAATCCATGATCTGCTCTTATTAGGCCTAAAAAATAATGCCTTCCTTGTAAACGCAAATGTCAGTGTGTCTCATAACCTCTGATTTCAGCTCCAAGCATCTTTGTCCTCTTTGAATGACTGGCAACTTGATGATATTTTATTTTCATCTTTCTTTGAAGAGTGATTTAGTTTAAAATAAGCAAATAGGGAAGCAAAAACTGCTTTAAGCCTGCTTATTCTAAGTGAGCAATGCCCTTGTCCTCAGGGGCTGTCAGATTTATGTCCTTAGATGGACAATAATTACATTAATAACTTTAAGGGCTAATTAGCATTTTATAGTAAACACATTGTTCACCACAGTAAGGGGAGGGACGGCTCTATCCTTTCTGCAGAATAATCGCTTTTCAAAATCAGAACCCGTTTGTCTTACTTCAGCAATACGTGCCGCTAACTGACCAACAAGTACTTCTGTGCTGATTTTTCCTGAGCCTGAGTCTTGTTAATTCTTACCACAAAAATTGCAGAAATTGAAACAGGGAAAAATGAATTAACTGTAGTTTCTACTTGTGTGAACCAAACAAAGCAACCAATAATATCTTGTCATCTCTTCTTCACACACTTTGCTTTTTCCAGGGCTTTTCCTGCTTAATTTTCTGTGGTATTTCTAATGTACATGAAGTTTGAGACTGTACTTCCTCCCTCAGTCTCCATGCAGTGCAGGCAATTGCCATGGTTACTTGTTTATTGCATCAAGTCCTGGAAATACACTTTGATTTCACTTTAGATTTTACAAGCTCAAAGCTAACTGTGGATAAATCCAAGAAGACTTTTCATCAGGATATTGACCCTCCTCCCCAGAATCCCCCTTAAGGGGTGTTCTCTGCCTGCAGCCACTTTCAGTACTTCCCTTACCCACAGTTGCAGCAACTCCAAATCGACAGTCTTGTCAGAATGAATGATCTAAAATAAACATCCACTTGTCTGACTGCATTATTAATCCTGACAAGGATACTTTGCTTGTATCAACTGTGAGCCCATAGTCCTTAGAAGTACTTTGCTCACTGCCTTGGTCCAGAAGCAGATGGAGAGCAGATACAAGGCCTGGAGTCTGATTGCAACTGGTTCATGACATTAAAATGAAAATGAAATTCAAATGCAATCAGCAAAAGCAAACCTACTTGCTTTCTCCATCTTGTCAGCCTTCTTAAGTAGCAGTTATCTCATTTAAGCAAAACCCTTGGTCACTCACATTAGAACATCCCTAACAATAAGCACTTTATATACAAAGACTAGATGGGGGAGATGATTATAAATCTCAGGGCCACAGTTTTGCAGACTAGGTTTCCCCTCTGATGTTTTCTTAGCTACTTAATGAACACTAAAAACTTTGATATCTTTGGGATTCATACTGGGAACTATCTTCCAGTACCAAAAACTATTAGTTAATAATAGACATTCTGTCTCTTTGGTCCTGAAGAATATTTTGTAAGTTTTTCCTTACTCTTATTAAACTATACTGTGAGCCTGAAGAATAGAAAGAGAAAGGTTGCTAAGTTTGTGTATTCTATCTATATCTTAAGACCAAGGAAACCAATGCAGTACTATGAGGGGATTTTTCTATTAATGCTTTTAAGATTTGGTGCCCTCAATAAAGCCACTAAAATTTCGACATTACAGTTTCCCAAAGAGCCTTAACAAATTTTTTAAGGGAGCATAATGATGCTTCTAGGCTGCTGAAATTATATGTGCCTAGCACAAATTAAGTAGAAATTGCTTGATTATTAGGCTTATCTGATCAATTAAAATAGCCAATTGAAATTAAAAAAATCCACTCTTGTGCTGTAATTATCTGAATTATCTGATTGTGTTACGGTCTGTGTCATTATCATTTTTATACATCATTTCAAGAGATACAGACAGCCTAAAAGCTTGCAAATTAGGTTTTTAAAAGGGAAAAAACCTAACTGTGGATGTTATTCTTGAATTTTTATTTTATATCATATTTATCTAGGTATCTCAGAAAGTCTTTAATATTAATATTATGTGAAAACTACTGAGAGGGAGAGAAAAAGGCCACTATCCAAATTTATCACAAGATCTTCTTTAATTGCTACATGTTCTCTCTCAGACTGACTATTTGCAGTATATATTCTATTCCTGATAAGTAGCCTGAGTGTCTCATATTAATTGTGCCTGGAGTATGGTTGTTTCCTTAAAATATATCCCAAGTCACACCTAAGCTGATGTGTCAAATGCCAGTCCTTTAGAAATAAAAAAAAAAAGCAAAACTGTTTTCCTCATTATCTACCTGATATTTTTGTCATACTTGATCTAATTCAGAGCTTTTACTAAAAAGAATAAAGATAGTCATCAGCAGTGATGATTAATTTTATGTGCTAACTTGACTGGGCTACAGGGTACCCAGATATTTGGTTAGACATTATTCTGAGTGTGTCTATGAGGGTGTTTCTGGATGAGCTAACATTTGAATCAGTGGACTGGGTAAAGTAGATTGCCCTTCCCAATGTGGGCTGTCATCCACTCTGTTGAGGGACTGAATAGAACAAAAAGGCTGAGTAAGGAGGGATTCATTCTCTCTGCCTTTGAGCTTTGACATTGGTCTTCACCTGCCTATATATGTATATATATATATCGTATTGGTTCTGTTTCTCTGGAGAACCCTGAGTAATACGTCAGCTAACCAAAGTCAACATAATTTTGACACTGAAGCTGTGTCATAGTTCTATTGTGTTAAGTGTTAATTTTGAACACTCATAAAAGTATTTAATCTGATCCTGGTAGATTGAACCTGTAGTGAGCAATCTGCCATTTAGCATTTTAGTCTTTTCTGAAGTGAAGAGAGCTCTACTGGCCCTTGAGAATCTGCAAGAAAGGCAGGAGCATCAAAGGGGTAGACTAGATTCCCCATAGACATATTCAGTTTGGCAAAAGGTACACATTTCTCCTTCTTGGGCAGACCTTTACTTAAAGGGAAACCTGACATTTCAAAAATGTGAACTAAATAACCCATTATTTGTTGGGACTGGGACTCAGTCTAATCCAAAAGATAGTAAGTGGTCTAATATGTGCACATCTCTGGGGTGAAGAGTAACAGAGATCCAGTAAACAATTTTTTCCCTCAAAGAAGGAATTTTGCCCCACAGTGTAAAAACAGGTAAAGAGGGGTAGGGGGAGGGGCAAGACGGGAGGGAATTAAGAGGTAGAAACTACTAGGTATAAAATAAATAAGATACAAGGATATAATGTACAGCACAGGGAATATAGCTAATGTTTTATAATAACTTTAAGTGGAGTATAATCTATAAAAGATCAAATCACTGTGTTGTACACGTGAAACTAATATAATAATGTAAGTCAACTATACTTCAGTTGGAAAAAAAACAGGTGAATGACAATAACTGGGGAACCCATAATAAAGTGCTCAAATAGGCACCTGGTTCTCTCCCAGTGCTGTTCTCCCCTTGTTGCTTTGTAATAGAGTTTATCTGGATACATGATTGCCCTGCTAGATACCACATTCCCCAGGCTGCTTTGCAGCTAGATGTGGCCCCGAGACTCAGTTCTCTGCAGTGAAATGTAAATCGATGTACCAAGTGCGACTTCTACAAGTAATTCCCTAGAACGAAATTACTGGTTGCAGATTTCCTTTTCCCACTTTCCCTATGAGAACCGTAGATTGGAAAAGGGATGTGGGGTGAACTCAACTTTGACTATGTGTATTCTAAGGGTTCCAAGTCGGAAGGAACACATGTCTCTGAATGACCTCATGGAGCAGTCCTGCCTTACTTTCTAATTGTTATAAAAGAGGAGTAAACCTCTATTCTGTATTTTTATTGTTGTTATATCAGCTTAGTCTTTATCCAGAGCAGCTAACAATCCTTGTTAATGGTACACTAGCAGAATCCCTAAGTTTATGCCATTGTCCCCTCTGATACCTCTCCTCCATAAATATCCAGTTCCATGCTTGCACACACCTATTCCTAACCATTATCTCTCTGCTGATCTTTTTGGGTGCTGTTACACCCTGAAATAGCTCGCTTGTAATATAAAGAAGTGTGTGAATAAGTTAAAGTTAAACTTCCAAAGAGATATTTGAGACCTGTATTTTACCCAGAGAGAAACCATCTGCAGAATAACCTTTCTTACCAGTAAAGTTCAAGGCTCAAGGTTTTTAGCATGTATATTTTCTCTTCTTACTCTTATTCTCTCTTTCTTTGTCTCTCTTTGCCTCTCTCTTCGTCTGTCTCTGCCTTTCTGTCTCTCTCTCACACACACACATATACACACACAGTAGGTATTTTAATAATAATGAATTAGAACAGCTAATAACAAAACCAATAAGAGGCAATTCTTTTTAATGGAAAGATCAGGTTAGAAAACTTCAGTTTTTAAGAGAATTTGAAGTTTTTAAGCTTCAACACCTAAGAAACTGTCCCTTGTGTTTCATATTTAATACTAGAAATCTATCTCTTAGATAATACCCAAAATACTACTGGTAGTTTGAGGAAATGGACTTTCTGATGGAAAAATAATAGATGATGATATTTTATATCCAAATGTAAAATAAGTCTCATAAAAATGTATATGTAAAAATTCATAATGGCTATATAACCCCAATTCTTTTTCTTTAGAAAAGAACTGGTTGGTTTATAAAAATGCTGCTTTTACAGAGTTGAGTAGTGCTGCCTTATATCTTTTATACATTTGATAGTAAAATCAGGATAAGGAACAAACTGCTGTGTATAGATCTATGCATTCATTTGATGTGTGAACAGGATCTGCTGGAATAGACTTGGAGGTGGGTTGATTTCACACCTCATGATTGGCCTACAGAGAATATTGGTGGCCCTACTCTATTTTAGGAACAGAGGGCACATGCCAGTGTGCTATTATGAAGCTTCTTTTTAAAATATTTGCAAGCCAGAACTGCATTCCAGAACTTAATTATATTAAAAAATATTCAATCAATGGATGAAATAATTCAAGTCAAAAAATAGAATATATTTATATGCATTTTATTGGTCTTTATATGATCAAATGACTCATATTTTCAGCAGATACTTTTCTTAAGTCTATAGGTAACTCCTTATTTTCTCTGGGTCTTACTTGAGGTCAGACTGCTTCTCTGTTGAAAAAAGAGGCTACAGAGTTAGAGAAAGTATTTATTGGCTTATGACCAATTTATATATGACTTGGTTTATATATATTTCTAAATATTTGTTACTAAATTATACAGTATTTATCCCACATTTGGGGTTCAGTCATTCCCAACTAACCTAATATTTTTGCTGTCTTTATAAAGGGTCCACATTAAAAGAACCTCTTTAAGTATTGCTAAAATCACCTAAATTGGGTGGGCAAAACTGATAAATAATAAAATAAGATGTTATATCCAGAGTGGATAGACCAGGGAAATAGCACCCTTTCAGCTGTGCTTGCTTTGTGTAGATAGGTACCTAGTGATGTAAATCTGAAATTGTAAGGACATCTCCCCAGACGTGGATTAAGACATGAGTGGGCTTTGGGTTGGGGAAGTCAGTTTCCTCCACATCCAACGTGGGCTCACTTGGTCCCAGATGCCAAGGCAAGGAGATGGGTGGTGATTTGCTGGAAATGGGTGATTCTGGTCCCAGCAGATTTAGGGTGGTAGGCTTTAAAATAGTCATTCTAGTAGCAGCTGTCAGTTATGTTTTGTGTTACACTTTCTTCTGTTATCCCTAAGCCTTTATTAAAGGCTTGATCTCATTTGTGCAGTGGGGAATCAGAGTCTGTCCCATGCTTTGGAAAGAGCAGCCAGGAGAAGAGTAGTCAACAATTCGAAGAGCAGTTACCATGGAAGGAACGTGGTCAGCAGAGTGACACTCCCTGTGGTGGAACAGACGTTCATTAGGGAGCTCTTGAGGGCAGCAGCCTGAGGAAATGATGGGTGAACCTGACGGGGGCTAATTCCTGGCAGTTAGGGGAAGGAGTCTCATGCAATAGTAATTAGATACAAAATAAGTATAATCTGCTGGGGTCAGGAATATATAGGTTGTATGCACAATAAAAGTTATTCCTACTGGAGAGAATTAAAACAACACACAAAACAACAAAAGAAAAACAAAGAAAACCCCCAAACTCCAAAGCAGAGTTGAGTTGGGGTAAGATAAAAGAAGAGAAGACAAAGTAAAGTCCTGCCTTAGAATGAAGAGGGATTGATTTGGCCATGCGTTTATGATGGACAGAGCTGAGAATATATGACTTGATGTATTGGAAGATGCTGCTGTCTAAATCAGGGGACCTCAAACTTTTCTGTAAAGGGTCAGTTAGTAAGTACGTTAGGCTTTTCAGGCCAGTCAGTCTATCACAACTACTCAACTCTGCAGTTGTAGCACAAAAGCAGCCATACACAATCCATAAATGAGTGTAGCTGTGTTCCAATAAAACTTTATTTATGGACACTGAAATTTGGATTTCACATAATTTTTTAATGTCAGAGAATATTGTTCTTTTTTTTCCACTGCAACCATTTAAAAATGGAAAAATCAATTTTAAGCTTGTGGGGTGTATGAAAACAAGCAGTGGGCCTCTGGTCTAAATTAGAGGGTCCTGTTGGGGAGTAATTATCCCTTTGGGAGCACTTGGGAAATTTTAGGAGACATTTTTGGTCTTCTAGTGAAGTCTTTCCTGAACATTTACATATTGAAATACATGCTACTTTATTATAAAATATTTTCCTTTTACTAATAAGGGATTATCAAATTAGAAATGAGTTGAGCATTTTAATGGATCAACAGACATAGAAAATGTTTTAGCATGGGTATGTGCCACAAAGTAAAACAAAATCTAGGACTTTGAAATTATGGGGAAAAGAGATCCTGAGAAATTCTGGAGAGCTAGGAAAGACAAATGAAAATTAATAGTATAATAGTCATTATTTCAAATTTTAAAACAAGGGAAACATCTTTGTTAACTATATCTAGTGTGCACTATTTATATACACACATATTTACACATGCACAAATATCTAGTGAGTGAAAAGTGTAAGGACTCTTATAGACTTTTTTCCTGACTTTGACCTCCAGCCTCATTTTTATCTACAGTGATAGTTTCTCAACTGCAATTTTATTCCCACAGGGATCTTTAAGTACATGACCTTCAAGTATGAGGAGGGAATGACTACAATTGAAATATTGTTCTTGTAGTCAGTACATTTCTGAATAGCCGTGCTGTTTACAGGCGGTATCCTCTACTGGAATCATCTATTAGACATGTTGACTTGCAGCAGTGTGTACTCCTATCCCGTAATGAAAGAAGGGAGACCATTTGGAAAATGTAAGGCCAATAATCTTATTTGTCACAGATTTAGCCGTAGGATATAAAAAGTCATTACTTTCTAGCTCCTAATGAGCTATTTTCATTTGGCCATTTATTAGCCTTTCTGGAACCTAAGCCCTCTGGGCAGCTGTCAGTCATTATTGTGTAATGACACATAGGGCATGTGTAAGAAAGAAAATACCTCATTTTTCTCTTTAAAAAAGAGAAAAAAGTTTTTTTTTCTCCTTATATGCAAGGAAATGTATATTTTATATCCATGTGTATAAATGGATTGCAACACCTGTGTGGCCTCATTTCCTTGAGTCTAGCCTCCTCAGTTCAGTAAACGCCGTGCTCCAGTAATATGGACGGCAGTCCCGACGAAGGCTGTAGTGACTCACTATACAACACCTATAATAAGACAGAAACCATTTCATTATCACCAGTTAAGTTTTTTTCAGTAGGAAACAAAAACCCAAAACAAGCCAACCAGCTCTAGTGAAGAAATACTGGCCCTCTGCTCTCTCATCGGTTACAATGGAAGGCACTTTGACTAATGAGAAGAGCACAAATACAGCAAGTTAATTGCAGATTACTAATTCCCATTTTTTCCCCCAAACCTAGAAAACACAAATTCAAGGGAAGATGTCTCTTTGTGATGAATATTTCTCGCTCTTAAAATTCATCCTTAATCCAGAAGATCTGATATGAGATTATAGCCCTATAAATAAAGACTTGAATTAAAAAGGGTGCTTTTGTTGTTCAGTAGATTTTATTACCCATCAGTAATTACTGCTGGAGCTACCTGTCTTGTCTAATATTTTTCTAACTGGAGAAGATTCCTCTGTTATTTTAAAAGAATGTCCTGATGATGGTTTTCAAGTTGAAAATTGGTCTGTCATTGAATAACTATTCAATGACATTTTAAAGAAGATACTTTCGATGGTGATGCACTATTGGAGCAGCTAATATTGCGAAGAAAAAAGTAATATGGTGATCATATAGCATCAGTTATGAAAACTGTCCTACATTTAGAGGTATTAGACTTAACTGGACCTGAAGTGTAGATGTACCCACTTTAAAACAATCTAAATTACTAAATCAATAATACTCCAAATGCCTTGTGGAGAAGTACATGCGAGGAAGCAAGCATTCTGTCAATCTCAGGGCATCCTTAGATAAGATACGCTACACTTAAGATGAGAGACTTTGTGTTTTATTTCCTTAGCACAAAGAACTTACTGAGAAAATCAAAAGAACAAAACAACAGAACAAGCACTCTGTACAGTTTTAACTGTCCTGATAAGAGTAGAAACCCTTAGTTACACAAATTCACAATTAAGAGACATCTCTTGGAGATGAAAATTTAAACCATAGGACGTATATCCCTTTTAAACTATACTACCTGAAACTACTAAACTTAGCATATAACCACTAACATATAAGCTGGATATTTTTAAATAGAATACTTAATTTGAATATATATTATGTGAAGAGTTATATACTCACATTAGAAGTTTATCCTGTAACTAAAGAGATTAGAAATCCATAGAATATATTTTCTTCTGATTCAGGGAAGCAGCATGGAGTTAAGCATGAGCTTTGCAGTCAACAAACCTGACTTCAAATTCTACAAGTTATTTGAGCTTGGATAAATCATACAACTTCTCTGAGCCTGTTTCCACATTTAAAAATTCTGCCTACCCTTATAGCATTGTTATTTGATAGCCTTGTTATTTGAAATATATGTACCATCTCATGCTTGGTAGGCTTTCATAATAAGCGGTGCTGCTTCACTTTTTTCTCTTGCTTTTTTGTTTGGATTCAACCCACAAATTATAGTTTCTATAGAACATTTTCAAGTCCTAAGAACTACCTGTATTTTATGACTTATTTTCAGGAAAATTATTATAAATTAGGCTTATAAATTATTAAATGTGTGGCACAGCTTTTCTGTAGGACTAATAGAATGGGAAAACATAATTTACAGAATTCCCAACTAATTTGGAACTTATTTGTCTCCTGGAAAAGAATTAGTCCCTATTTTATTTTTTTTTCCAGGATGGCTTTGTGTGAACTCCACATCTTTGTTATCAGTTTTTCCTCCTTGTTGACATTTGAAAAAAGGCTTGCCTTCTTCCCCAGAAGAACGTTCTGGAAGTAAAGTTTATTAAATAGTGTACTTATACTTTAAATGCAATTGGTTACTAATTTGTTATTAAGAGATATGATATGTAATATTAGCACAATACATTTTTTTTAACATTATCTGGTTTTTAGATGTAATAATATTAACCTAAAACATAAAGTAGTCTTCTAGGACTTTTTGCTATATCCACACATACTTAAAATTTTAACTTTTAAAAATCTTATATATATATATATATTACATCTATCTTTATAATTTCTGGAATTACTTATTTAACCCTAAAAATGTATGTTGGCTCTAATTATGTTTACTAGTTGCTTCACTCCTCACTGAAACAGCAGTTCTTTCTATTATCAATTATCTAAAATATCTGAGGCATCAACATAGAGCAAGTATATCAGATTTCCTAACAAACACTTGACATTAAATAAAAAAGAGAAAGTATGATTAGTAGAATAACTCCCCCCACTGCAACTCCCTGGCCAAAGATGTCCACAGCCTTATCCCCAGAATTTGAATAGGTTACATTATATAGCAAAGGGGGAATTAAGGAAGCAGATGGAGTTGAGGTGGTTAATCAGCTGGCCTAAAATAAAATGATTATCCTGGATACCCACGTAGGCCCATAGCAAACACAAGGGTCCTGTTATGGGTTGAATTGTATCCTCCCCGCCCCCCCAAAATTCATATGCTGAAGTCCTAACCCCCATTACCTCAAAATATGGCCTTTTTTGGAAATAGGGCCTTTGCAGAGGTAATCAAGTTAAAATAAAGTTATTGAAGTGGGCTCTAATTGAATATGACTGGTGTCCTTATAAAAAGTGGAAATTTGGACACAGGTACAGAGGGAAGATGATGTGAAGACACAGGGAGAGGACTGTCGTCTACAAGATGAGGAGACAGGCCCATGCCTGCCTCCTCAGCTTGTAGACGGCAGTCCTCTCCCTGTGTCTTCACATCATCCCCTCACAGCCCTCAAAAGGAACAAACTTTGCCAACACCTTGATCCTGGACGTCTGGCCTCCAGAACTGTGAGACAATAAATTTCTGTTGTTTGAGCTACCAGCCTGTGGTACTTCATTATGGCAGCCCTTGCAAACGAGTTCAAGTCCTTCAAATGCAGAAGAGAGAGGCAGAAGAGTCATAGAGTGATTCAAGGTGAGAAAGACTTGACCAGCCACTGCTGACTTTGAAGATAGAACGGGCCATGAGCTAAGAATGCAGGCAGCCTCTAGAAGCTGGAAAAGACAGGAAACGGATACTATCATGGAGCCTCCAGAAAGGAATGAAGGCAGCTCTGCTGACACCTTTATTTTGGGCGAGCAAGACCCATTTAGACTTCTGAACGACAGACCTGTGAGACAGTAAATGTGCCCTGTTTTAAGCCACTAAGTAGTAATTTGTTATAACAGCCACAGAAACCTTATACGGCGAATAAGTTTAATTTCTCGTAAGTGTGAAATTTGATTTCCTTAGGATCCTGCTTGGCCTCTTTTTGTTTTGGTTTTGTCTCTTGTGGATTCAAAGCTTTTGGGCTCTTGCTCATTCTTCCCTGTCTGCTATCTTGGAGAACATGTAAAACATTTTTAAAGGAACTCATTGTGCCTCTTCTCTTCTCACTTCCTTAAGAATTGCAAACTCTTTTAGCATGTTCACTTGCTGTACATAACAGGAAATATTTTAAAAATGTGCACCTTTTCTAAAAAGGCTAGAGAAGCCCTTTTACTAAGACACACAATAGACCCATTTTCTTATTCCTCTCTTCTTCTCTGAAATTACTTTACAATCCTTGATGTACCTCTTAAGTCACACCAGAGATGGCCATTAGTATACTTAGAATTAGGAATTGATTTTACCTGTTTGAGCCCTAATATATTCATCCTGTATTCTCACAAGCCTCCTCAGTAATTCCACAGTTTTTCACAGTAATTTAGCATTGTGTAGAGTAACAGTTAATAGATAATCTTCAGGTAAAATACAAGCATGCCAGAAGAGATTTTTTTTCACTCTTTCTGCTTTGTTTCACTATTGGAAATGAAAGTAGAAAAAGGAATTATGAAAAGTTGTGTGTGTGTGTGCAGCAACGTTACAAATTTCCAAACAGCATTCACATTTTTCTAGAGAAAGCTGTATAACAAAAGCTTTAAAATTATAATTAAGGCATGCCTAAATCAGAGATGCTGTCTCCTCATTATAGACTAATTTCATTAAAAATTAAGAAATACAACTCCCATTATTGTTGTAACCTATACCAGTTGCTATTCTTCTTTTTTTGGCTGTGCCGCACGGCTTGCAGGATCTTAGTTCCCCGACCGGTGATCAAACCCAGGCCCTCAGCAGTGACAGTTGCCATTCTTTAAAAAATATCAAATATCTGTTATTAAAAAACACAAGAATCTATGGGCATGTCCAGTTCTTTGATGCATATCTTGGAGAAATAATGTATGCCACATTCATATTTAAAACATTAATTTAAAATTTCTTAATGACATAACTCATGTACTTTAATAAAGTCTAAGGAAACTTAAAATGGTCAAAAGAAGGCCATAAGGGCAGCAGAAGCCCTTTCCTTCTAACTTTAAAAAACATCCTCAGTATTTGAAGTGCTTACCATAAATGCTAAGTACACTAATGATGTTGGTTTAGACTCCTTGCTTCATACCAAATGGCAGAATGGTTTATTTTCCTCTGGCCTCTGACATTTACACAAGAAATGAATAATATCTAGGATAAGAAAATTCAGGAGGCTAGTTTTAGAACCAAATGAAATTTGAGAATTTAGTATTACAGATTTATTGATACAGATCTCACAGTCATTTATATTTTTGAATGATCGTGAGGATCAAATTAGATCATGTGTATGAAAACTGTAAGCGGTTTAAAATGTGCAGTGTTTCAAGTAGTGTTGTTTTGTTTTTTAAGTTGTAAATGTAACAATAAAACAATATTTCTACCAGAAAGTTTTTACTTAAGGAGTCTTAAATACTTTATAAATATTAAACACATAAATCCTCCAAGGTCAATTCCATTTTGTAAGGAGTTGAAGATTTGTGATATCTAGTGTGTGGTCACACATTGTATCACATTGAAGTGTGACTTTTACTACTTAAGTAGCTTAGAGGTTTGTAGAATCCATGAGTTCCAAGAAAACATTGACTTGCTAAGAGACTCCATTTCCAGGAACCTGTAAACGGACTATAACTACAAGAGTTTCTAGGTTTGGAAAATGTAACATCTCAACTATGTAATCAACAACCTCCTTTCTCTGATATATATTTGAGAACCAAAAAATAAGTTTAAAAAAGAGGTGGGGGGTGTGATTCTGAGTTTCCAGGAGAGAGTTTAAAAAATTCTTTCATTAAAGCTCATATTTTTACTCACTGGACCCTTTTTACTCATGGGATTATCACTGGAAATACATCACTATGCCAAAGCATCTGAAAAAAGTGTGGTGGTCTGGTTTCCCTACAGATTAAAAATAGCTAAAACTCCAAAACTTGATATAGGAATTAAAAAAACCCACAGCGTCTGGGACCAGCTATTAGAGGCAAACAGTCCTGCAATCCTGAGTAGAACCCGAGGGAATCTCTGTCTTGTAGTCCAATCTCAATAATGGATGTTCAAAATGGCGTCTGACTCTTCACTGAGAGAATCTTTGTGAAGGCACTGCAGTCGTTATGGTGAGGTCACTGCTGATTCACTCCACAAAGGTTATTGATCACCTCCTCTGTGCGAAACAAAGGTGAATGGAACATACTTTCTGCTAGATAGAAGGTTATGTGCCCTGAAAGTGGAGACAAAATACTGTGGAAGCACAGGCTTTCCCTAGTAAGAAATGGGATTTCTATCCACATTAAAATAATATAGTTTAGATGCTTAAAGATTAAAGATGGATGTAAAACCTCAACTCTTGCTTAGCTATTCAGAATGACTCATTCCCCAGACATTCCTGTAGTCATAGCTTTATCATGTTTTTTCATTGGTTTGTTTTTTCCCCTAACAGTTAAGTTACAAATATAATTTAAGACATTTTAATTAATTTAAAGTAATTATAGAGATGACCATTGTGAGTTGGACTAAAGGTGCAGTTCTAAGCCGTTCTGACACGATCACATTTTGGCACTGCACTGTATAATCTCAATAACACTGCCTTGTATGAAGATGAGCTTTACTAGTACTTTCTTTTTCTTTCTTTCTTTCTTTCTTTCTTTCTTTCTTTCTTTCTTTCTTTCTTTCTTTCTTTCTTTCTTTCTTTCTCTCTCTCTTTCTCTCTTTCTCTCTTTCTCTCTTTCTCTCTTTCTCTCTTTCTTTCTTTCTTTCTTTCTTTCTTTCGTCTTTTTCAAAAACAACATAAAGAATCACCCAGAGGAGGACTATCCATCTCATTTCATTTAGATCATGAAGTTATACACCATTGAAGACCAATTTTTCCTCTGTAAGCTACCACCACCTTTGATGTAATAAAAGTCTGTTACTACCATCCAGTGGGACACATTCCCTGACTCTTGATTTAAGTAAGATAAAATAAAATTTTATAGACCTTCTTCATAAATCCACAATAAGTCGTATTCTCTCTGTGACATGTAGCACAAGCCCAGAAAAATAAGCATCACCTTAAGCCACATGAATATTCAAGATTTACAGTTTTTTAGCTAAAAGAACAAAAGTAGTTGAAATGTATTGAAGCATGCCATTTCATTTGTTAATTAAATAATACATTAAGGGCTGCTATGTTATTTTACTGATGTCTCTTACGTTTTCCTAATCTTAATTCTTAACTTTGAGAAATACTCTTTTGTTCTGCCCCCTATTAATTAGCTACAATGGAAAGGATATTACAGCCTGCTTGTTACGTTGTTATTTGTTGGAGAGTAGAATTCCCTAGTTTGAGAATTTGGGGGTCCCATAGAAAGTACACCACTTAATAAAGAGATTCCAACCCAGGGCTTTGGTAAAAACCTTCCCGGACGTGCCTGGCAGCCTTGCTCTGTCTTACAGCCACTACTGCTTACCTTCATCCCAGATGACTCTTGGAATGGTTTAAGTATGTTCTTTCTGATCACCCAAGCTGGACTGTAAACTCCCCAGAGGGAGGAGGCCACATATCTTTGTTTTCTCCCCAATTCAAGCACAGATCTGGGCATGTTAGGGGAGCAGGATAAACACTTGTTAATTAATCATAAAAGGTGCATCTGCTTTCTTTCATTTCTGCCCCTTGGATCATGACGAGGCAAGAACAGACATAGAACTTTTCCAGGGCATTCACACCTTCAAAGTCTCTTGTCTCAAAGGTTTTACCTTCTGCGAAGGCTGGTAAACTATGATTTTGCTCCTAATGCACTTCCATCATTGGTCAAAATTGATGACATTTTGAGAAACTCTGAATAAAGAAATAATATATGCATGTACATATTATATTAATATGTATATTTGAGCAAAGATTACTCTGTGATGTCTTCCATGATTACTTAAAATTGCTGTCTCCCTCTCTCTCACACTCCCCTTCCTCCTCTTAATCTGCATAGTGCTTATTACTGTCTAACATATTTAGTTGACTTATTTTGTATTTATCGTTTGTCCATCCCCATGAGAATGTAAGCTACTAGAGGGCTGGAATTTTTGTTTGTATCCTTAACACCTAGGATAGCCCTTGGTGCACAGTAGGTGCTCACTAAATATGTGCTGTAAATAATGAAAGAGGCGGTGTTTACAAGTGGAAAGGACACAGGGTCAGGAGACCTACAGCATCCATCTAACCTTGGCTCTGTCGATAAATAGCACTTGTAGAGGTTCTCCCCCCACCCCCCCGCCCCCTGCTATACCAGAGTAGAGTGTTTCTGTGAAACCTTTAGTAAGCTGAAATGGCATAAAGCGGAGGAGCAATTACCTTAAGACTTATCTTGCCAGCAGATGTGCGAAATAAATTGAGATAAAGCACAGATGCTCACACAGTTGAAAGCTACTGTGGCTTGATGGTGAAATGCTGAGTGTAGTTCCTGGGGAGGGAGCTTGGTGGTGCCATTCTTACTGCTGAGGGTGCATGATGCCTCTGTAACTGCTGGCTGCAAAACAAATGCTGAATGCTAATTTTGATGTTCACCTTTTTTTTGTAAAAGCGAAAATCCTCTTTGGATTTTTTTTTAGGTTAGTGAAAACAGATGCTAATGTAGGTCTTCCATAAAAGTGAAACAGCTTAAAGAGAACTTTTGAAAAGCCAGGGATACCTGTATTTTTAGGTCTCTGTTTTTCCCATCTGTGTAATGGGAAGAGAGGTGTGTACGTTATGGATACTTAATATCCCTGCTGGCGTGAAAGTCATGCATCAAGAGAAAAGTATTTTTAAACCCTACAATTGAACCACGCCCTAAAATTTAAAAAAAATATTCCTTCCTCATGTTGGTAGATTTTCTTAAGTTTTCTGAAATGTCTTTTTTTTTTTAAAGTTATGGTTTTGAGTTATGGAAAGAGAGAAAAAGCTTTCTTAGAGTAAGGGGCCACAGGTCCTTGTACTAGGTGTACCTCAGATTGGCTGTCTGACCTTTGAATGATTCACTTAACCTCTGGAGATGGATTTCTTCTTCTGTAAAATGGAGATTAACAATTAGAAAGGTTGCACTCAAGACCAAGGGAATGTTTGAAAAACATAAAGCTCTGTGCAACTGTAAATTAATATTGTAATTACTATTATTATAGGTCTGAGGATTATCTTAGGGCATTTTGAACTATCTGTGCTGATAGATCAGTTGCTTTTATTTTCTAATCTATTGTGTTCTGATGCTTTTATATAATACAATGAAAGAGATGATAGAAAAATGAAATGGAAAAAAATTGAAAATACAAGCCCCAATTTAAAATTTATTTTTAGAGCTAATACACAAAATATTTCTCTGTCAAATTGCTATAAATGTTTATAAACACTCCCGATTTCTGTACTTAGGTGGTCAAGAACCATTGCTGGCTGCCATTTAGGCGGCCTTTAATGAGTCTTCTGGTTTTATTACTGTGACCAATGAATGACTGATCAGAGAGGTGTATTTTATTTAATATTATTTTCTGTTCTTAGCTCAATGGTTGTTAGATTTTCCTTTATACAGATATTTCAAGAGGCTAATTGACTTAGATGATAAAATTCATAAATAAAAGTCAAGTAAATTGAAAAAGAGATAAAAGAAAAAAGGTACGAATAGAAAAAAAAACCCTGTAAAATCTTCTAGAAGGACAATTTGCCCCTTAGTTTTAAAATTTCATTCACGTGTACAGCATTGACAATGCTGGCATCTGTTAAATATGGTTGGGGGATGCCCTTAAGCACAGGTATTTACCCCCTTCTCCTTAGCTTCTTCTATAGGCTTCTGTTACCACCATGCTTCCAGCCAAGGAGAAGGGTAATAACCACGAAGCAGTGGGGAAAAGTGAGTGGAATTTGCTTTCGCAAACTAATGGAAACACTTGTAGTCACTATACAGGGCTTGTTAGAGACATTCTGAGAAATAGTCTGAATGACAATCATATGAATTGTCCTTAGACCTTAATGATCTAGTGCCACGGACCCAGACTGAGATTTATCATGCACACTTGCTTGAAAATTCTGAGACACAAATCATGGTAGCTTCTCCATTGCTAACATGAGTGTGGCAAATATGGTGTGATTTCTGCAAGTTGCAACTGACATGGTAAGGGAGAGTTTTGGATGTAGAAAAACATTCATGGTTTTGATGGCAGCTTAAGGAAATGGTCTCCCACCATTTCTCTGCCTGCACCCAGCCCTGGGGCAAGCAGAGTTGCAAGTGTGTTGGAATTTTTTGCCTGGCTGTGCATTGGTACTCTTTGCTCCTTCTCCCTGGAACGTTCCCACCTTAATCACCAGATAAATTCTTATTCATTCTTCAGATGTTCTCTCTCTTCTGAGGCCTGACTCAGTGCCACCAAGCAGAGCTTGTAGGACACCTGTCTCCAAAATGCTTGGCACAGGCTAACTGCTCCATAAATCTCAGCCCTCCTCCCCATGGCCCCTGCTCTGCATTCCTCTATTACACACTCGCCACTGGCAGTGGAGGCTGCTTGTGCATCGTTCAAGGGACTGAGAACTTCTACGGCAAGCATTGTTTCTTTCATTTTGTATTCTCTTCATAAATGTTAGTGAATAAAACATTTCATTCATTCATTTATTCATACACCCATCTATTATCATCAAATTTGGAGAACAGGCTTAATTTTCAATGCATGAGCCATGTTCCTCCCTTTTCCCCATTTTAATCGTTTGGGGCACCTTTTCTCAAAGTGTTGGTTACAGATCATCTGCATCAAAACTACCTGGGGTGCTTGTTAAATGTGCGTGCCCAGGTTCCACATCCCATCTATTGAATATCCAATCTTAGTTTAGCACCATTTTCACTTCTACTTCCATGCTACCACCCTTATTCAGTGAGAGTAGAGTGAAAAGAAAAAAATGATTTGCATTTTCAACAAGCTCTTCGGTGATTCTTGCACCCTCTAAAATTTGACAGGCACTCCTTTCTTTGGGATGTTGTTAACCATTATTCTATTATCTCTGGCAGAGTTTACCTTGCTCAAGGGACAGCTGCCTGTGTCTGTTGTCACTCTGTGCATAGCGATGGAGCCAGGGCCCGATGCTAAATTCAGGGCATCAACAGGGCAGCCCAGCACTTAACCATGGAGTTGGCGCAGCCAGAGAACTAGCTGTAATGACGGATGATGCCTGATTACCAGTGACTAGAACCCATGGCCAGAAAGATCAATTTTGGTTCACCTGTAAGGAACAGCCTTTGTCTTCACATGTGTTTAATTCTTCTCAGTATATCCAAATGTTCTTGTCTCTTTAGAAAGAAACCCCAGCATTAGGACAACTGGACAATTAAAAAAAAAATGTACGTCTCAAGGTTTCTCAAGAAGGACCTATCTGAGTTTAGCACTATTTTTATTTCTACTTTACCCAGATAATCCATGCTCTCCACCCTTATTCAGTGAAGTTAGAGTGAAAAGAAACATGAATTCTTAGAAGATTGGTTATGAAAGGTTCTCATTTATGCCTATGAGGAAAAGGGAAAAAGATTTCTAAGCTTGGTGCAATTTTTTCTTTTTCTTTTTTTTCCCCTGCTCTCCTAGCTTTTTGTCCCTGCAGTGGGACAAGTGAATATAAAGGAAAAATCTACACCAAAAAAATCTTTAGAAGCTTTGCGCAAAATAAGTGTTAAATCTTTGGGATAAGGAAAATTGAGTCCTTCTGTAATGCTCTGCAAAATGCATTATGGGGGGATGCAAAAAAGAGATAGAATAGAAAATTCACATTAAAGTCATTTATTATATCTACCAAGTTTGAATCAGGGACAAAAATCAGACAGTCAAAAATATTTGTATTCCAGGGTTTAGAGATTTGTTTGACAGGAGGATGTGGAAATTGAATGTTTTAACTGTTTACTTCATAAGGGATCTAGAGATGCTTGTGAAGAATTATGTAGTGTATTCTCTTGGACTTTAAGACAGAAGAGGGTGCAGGACCAATAGTCCCTAGAATACAGAGTCACTCGGAAAATGTGAAAGAATCTTTCATGGCACAAATATTTAGAATAATTAAAAGCAGAGGCTTGTAAATGAAGGCTTATAAATGATGGGAGAATCAAAGTTCCAGTGCATATACAAAACAGTTGGAAAGAATTTTCTCAAATACTTTTTATGACCAAGAAAATCATGCTTACAAAAGCCAACTAAACAATATAGTAATTTAAGAAAACATGAAATGTAATTTAAAAATTCAGATAGAATCAAGCAGCATTATGCTATGACTCATTTCAGAGTCAAAGATGAGTGTCTAAGAATGCAGTGAAGAGAAGGGTTGAAAATTCAGGATAGGTCAGGAAAACCACCGATCCATTTGTTAAGCCAGAATCAAACTATTAACTCAGCATCTACCCTGTGCTAGGCAATGTTCAAGGCACTGGATGTAGCAGGCAAAAGACGGAAAACCTCACAATTATGAGATTATGTTCTAGTGCGGGTAGATAATAAGCACCAAAACAAAAACAATAAAATATTTCAAATAACAAAAATACTATGAAGAAAATAAAGTAATACCAACAACAAAAACAAAACAAAATAAAGAGAAAGAGAGCAACCGAAGATGGGGTAAAAGCTATGTTTGCTAGAGGGATCAGATAAAGGTGCCTGAAGGAGTTGACTTCGATGTGAAGGTATGGCCCGTGCGGTCGAACAGTCAGGCAAAGGGAACCACAAGTGTTAAGATCAAGAGATAGGAATGTGGAAGAGGTATTTTAGAGACAGAGAGGCTAGGATGGCTGGAGCATGGAGGATGGAGTGAAGAGATTAGGAAATGGAGTAACAAAAATCCCACAACACTTGATTTTCTTGTGTTGCAGTAGCCTTGTGAAATTGTCCTAAACAAGATGATGATTCCTGGGTGGGTATTCTGGGAAAATGGTTGTTTTCCTCATTAAAAGTGACAGACTCAGCTGGCATGCAGTACTTTCATTCTTTGCGGTTTCTCTTCCTTCTTGCCTGGCATATAGACACAGTGCCTGGAGATAGAGCAGCCATTTTGTAACCATGAGGACAAAAACCCACATGCGAAGGATGGCAGAGCAGGAAGTCAGAATTTGGTTCCTCAATGACTTTGTTGAGCAGCTGTACCAGGCCTGCGCTGCCAACCTCTAGACTTTTTGTTACATGAGAAAAAAAAAAAAAACCTCTTACTTGGTTAAGGGTAAAGTGCTTACATCACTTGCTTGTCAAAGTGTTACAGTGTTGAGGCCATTATAGTTGGGTTTTTAATTCATGTAGCTAAAAGTGAAGTGTAAGTGGTCAGGGCCAGATCAGGTAGGGTTTATTTGCCACAGAAGATATTTTTGCATTTTATTCTCATTGCAACAGGAAGCCTTTAGACAGTTTTAAGCAAAAGAGTGATATAATCTAGTTTATTCTTGGAGAGTATTCTATCTGCTGTGTATAAATTAGACAGCAGTGAGGCAAGATGGAAACAGAGGGAACAATTAGAAGGCTGTAGTAAGAGATGATGTTGTCCCTTCCATTTGTTTTATGACAAGTATTTTGGTATAGTTACACCTTCAAAAATTAGATGTTGTAATCGTATTATTAGCTAGGCTGTTTGACAGGTTCCTACATGTCTGGGAATATAGGATTAGAGGCTACTCTTTGTAGCATATGCTTCAAGGACTTGTGAGCAGTTCAGGAATACTTGGGTATCTCCTTTTGGCTTGCAGACGTTTAAAGGACGAGAGTTAGTTAGTGGTTATGTACTCTGTCTCCCTGCCTGATCTAGCTTATCCTCACCATTGTAAATCTCCTTATTTTTTTTTTCTCTTTTTTTGTTTCCCTTGCTAGGGATCATTAAAACATTAGCCAGAGCTTTCAGCCAAACTAATTGAAGGCCACCTGCCTTAAGGATCATCCTAATGAAAAACAAGGAACTTTGAAAATTGATCGAATTGGGTTTCTTAACTGCCTGTGAATTGCTGTGAGCTTGGGAATTAATGCCCCCAATAAAATGATAACATATATTAATACCACAAATTATGGTTTAGAAAGTTGTTTTTTTTCATATATATCTAGGCTGCAGAGGAAAATAAGTATTTTCTTAAGAGATAATATATGCTTCATCTTAGTATTATTATGATAGGTCAATAGAAGTAAGATTTTATTGAAATAATATTTAACTTATAAATACCTAATTACAAATATCTGATTTCAAGATTAAGGAAAAAATAATCTACATGAGAAAAACATGAAAAAATAAGCAGAAGACATGAGTAGGATAATACTATAGAGTGTCTTTAAAATGTCTTAAAAGTGGAAGGTGGATGGTATACACTTGCTACACATTGTAGAGATTCAAGAAATAAATGACAATTCCAAAAAGTTTATTTCAATCATAATTGATAATTATATTTTCAATGAATAGAAGAAGCTTAAGTATTTCCTTCTAAACTTATATCTAGGATTACAGAATTTTAAAGCTGGAGAACTCCTGGGTTCCAGTCTATCTGTGTAGTCTTTGAGGGGTCATGTCACTCCTTACTCCCACCCAAGTCATCCCTGGGGACAAAGATTGCTCCCTGGATGAATGATGAAACAAGTGCAGAGATCAGGAAGGACTTGACCAAGGTTCCAGGGCTAGGTAGAGGTGGAGCCAAGACTTGGTCCCTCTCTCCTGGTTTCAGTCTAATATTATTCTTTCATCTCTTTCTTTCAATCTTATGCTATGATCTTTATCTAATTTTTTGCTACATTAATTTATAGGACTTTTGGTCTGATTTTTGCCCAAATTTATTCATATTTCTGAAGATAAAAATCCATGAAAACAGACTTCCACATAAATCTTTGTTTTATTTTATTTTTATGTAGGTTTGGCAGTGCTACAACATCATCTTCATTTTTTAAGCATCTGCACTTGATTTTGTCTTTCCTTTTTTAAAAAGTAAGGGCTCATGTTCTATGTTTTAGAGTTTTACAGGGATTTTGTTGGCCCAGTTGCCATAGATGAATGGCAAGTGATAGTTCAAGACCTCTAGGAGCTGTAGGTTTCCTACAAATTGACACTTTCACAAATAAAGTGATATATGTTGGATAACTTTCCCAAGTAAAATTGCTACATGTATTCTTTCCTCTTGTTGGAATCTTAAAATGGAGCTTCAAGTCATTGTGAGCTTTTCACGTACAAGGAAGACTTTTGTGAACATCCTTATATAACAATAAGAAAGTCCATATATAACAATAAGGAGTCCTTATATAATAATAAGAAAGATACTATATCCAAATTTTGTAAACTCATTTATTCTGCTCATATTTATATAATGTATACATAAATTTTATTTCCATTTGTATTGTGTTTTCTTTTTCTGAAATAAAAAACTGCTGTATTGGTCCATTTATTGAGTGCTGAAAGCAGTAAGATGATTTGAACTTAAGTAAGATATTTGTTGCTTCTCATGATAGCCTCGTGAATTAAATGGAGTAATATGGTCTGAAATGATATAAAATTTAGTCAACATATTACCAGATTTTTGAAAATAGCTCAGTCAATCTGGGGGACGTTCTCTAGTGATGGGGCAATAGTTCTGGATGTGATCTTTTATGGACAAAGTTCTATCCATCCCGGTGAGCCTTGGATAGTCCCAGTTAATACTTGTGCCTCAGCATAATTTTTATAGCATTTCATTTCACTCTGAAAATTGTCCTGGTTTGGATGACAAATTATATAGTCACTCAATTTATAGACAACACTTTAATCAGGAGTACTTAAAGATGTGTAGGTGACTCAAACCTAGGATAGGATATCTCAAAAGATGCCAGAGTTAAAAATTGAATATCTCGATAAGCTAGATGGATGGGATAAAACAGAAGATATAAAATGTATTAGAGTTTAATGAGGGGAAGGGGGTTGCCTTTAGATCCCTAAAAGTAATCATCTAAGTACAATATGAAGGGACCTTAACTTAAAAGCTGTTCATTAAAAAAAGATCTGGGGATTCTAATTAGCCAGAGGCCTGCATGCTGTTTGCCAACAGTGTGATGTGGCTAATCACACAGCAAGGAATGGTGTCTAGACCTGCACTCTCCAACAGAACTGTCTGCAGTGATGGAACTGTTCCAAATCTGTGCTGTCCAGTATGGTAGTTACTAGGCACATGTGGCTATTGAGCTCTGGAATGTGCCTAGTAAGACTGAGGAATTGAAGATTTAATTTCATTTAACTTTCATTGATGCGAGTTTAACATTGAATAGCCACATGTGTCTGGTGGCTCCTGTATTGGACAGAATAGGTCAAGATCAAGAGAGATCTCAATGGGGGTTGTGGTTGGAAAACTGGAGACTAGTGGCTAAAGGGTTTTTGATAGTTTGTGTGCGTTTGAGGGACCATTTAATTCAACTGAACACAATTTTAATGAACATTAAACCATGTGCAAAGCATTGTGGTAGACACTACAGGGTATTCAAAAGCAAGTAAGGTTGTCTGTACAATTATAAATCTTATAATGTCCTACTGAAACCAATAGGAACACAAGTAAAAAAATCATTAGTGGTGGTATTGCAATACAACGTCCATTTTAAGGGAACCCAGGGGATGGAGAAGTGAATACCAACCTATGGATTTGAAAAGGTTTTGTGGAAGAGGTGAGCTTTGAAAAGTAGTCAAAGAGACAGAGATGAGCATTTTGATGAGAAAAGGCCCAGGGTCAGAAAGAGTATGGGAATGGAGAGAGGATTTGTACTGGTGTGTGTTGTACAATAGAGAACGCTGTGGGAGAGAAAGCTTGTTTGGAAGCAGATGGTGGAGATGCTAATGCTGCTCTAAACACATTGGGCTTTGTTCTCTAGACAATTAAATGAATGTTTCTAAGTTTCTAAATTGATGTATCAGACCCTTCTTTTGTAGAGGCACACATCGTGGAGGTGATTGGAAGTGAGAAAGCCATGGAGTAAAAACCATGGGCAGCAGATGAGGGTTACTTCAGTGGAGGCCAACTGGGAGACCATGCTGCCTCTCTTTATGTATTTGAATTATAGCAAAAGGGATGAGAATATTCTGTGTAGCACGGGAGGACTGAGATAGGGTTGTGGGATATGAAGGTAGATTTTGGATCAATAAAATTAGTAAATAATGAGCACTTCTATGAATGGAACAGATAACTTGTAAAATGGTGAGTAAGCCCTTGGCCACCGAAGACTCTGTGCTGGGATGTTATAGGGAAGAGTCCATTTGGCTTCCAGATTTTGAGATTTCAAGGGCTGGTCAAAACCAATAAAGGGAGGAGTTAGAGTTGCTAAGTTTTAATTTTGCCAAGCAAGGATATGAAACATCTTCCCAACCTAAGCATGTGGTATTATCACTATTTAAGTTAGGAAAGGACATTGCAACACCCCCGGCCCCCAAAATAGGAAGAACATAATTTTAAAATAAAGAATTTTTATTCTTTAGTCCCAAGAAAAGATAGTGGTTACCCTGATTTCACCCCTACACCCATTTCCCCCCATGATACTATGCATCTCTGAGAACTTCTACCTCCCTCTTCTCCTCTGTGGTCTGGCTAATGCTAGTAAGCAGTGATATTTAAGTTGAAATAATAATTAGTGTTTGTTTAACTGAGAGGCAGCTAATGCGGTCCAGCAGCTAAGGTAATTACTATTACTTAAATTTAGATTGGGAAAATCATTATTATTGAAACAGTATTACGATAAGCTCCCAGGAATTTGACAAGGCAGTTACAGAAATGAAATGGTGGTCCAGGTACAGAATGGTGTAATAATTAGTACAACAAGTGTCATTTATAAAGCCTCCAGAAATAGTAAAAAGAGAGAAATACCAGCCACAAATAGTTATCATAGAGGACAAAACTATCCATTTCTTTATTATCATAAATCTTGAAGCTTCATTGATGCATATTTTATCACAGCACTCTTGCCATATGTGATCTGAAGTTTCCAGGTGTATCCCCAGGGACCAGTTACTGATATAGATAATCAAGAATTCCTTTTATGCTTCTCTTAACACTGCCACAGCTCAAATTGAAATTAGCATCTTTTACAATGAAATACCAGTTGCTATCACAAACAGACTTGACAGCTGGAGAGAGAGACCTGTTTATCCAGTTATTCTTCACGTCTTCAGTTCATTGTGGTTTATTAAGATGGGTACTGTAAGTTCCCGAATGAAGAGATGTTGAGTTTTTGCACAGTGATTATCATTTGAATAAAAGCATTGAGAAGCTGTTCTCAGATGGGATTGAAGGTCAAAGATAAAAAAATCACCTGTATAAGCATCTGATTGAAACTATAATCATTTAATTCTCCCAAAATATGTCTTTCTAAGATTGCTTTTTCTCACTCACATAGTTTGAAACATTACTTTCCATTGTAGAACCATTTTGAGCGGAACTTGGTAACCGCATTGAGCACCAACTGTGTTACAGGAACTCTGCTAAGAAGCTTCTACGTGTTATCTCATGACGTAGGTAGTCATGACCTCAATCTTGTGACATAGATAATAGGAATATATTTTAAAGAAAGATATGTCAAGTTACTTGGCCAAAGTCCACAGCTTGTACGTAGATTTAGGCATGCCAAAACTGCTGCTTTTTAAACTACCCCATACCACCTAAAAAATTATTTTTTAAAAATTCAGTTTTGCAGTTTTTTAAAGCAATTTTTATTTTATATTGGAGCATAGTTGATTAACAACATTATGTTAGTTTCAGGTGTACAGCAAAGTGATTCAGTTATACATATACATGTATCTATTCTTTTTCAAATTATTTTCCCATTTAGGTTATTACAGAAAATTGAGCAGAGCTCCCTTTGCTATACAGTAGGTCCTTATGGGTAATCTGTAATTACCCATAGCAGTAATATAGCAGTGTGTACATGTCAATCCCCAAATCCCAGTCTATCCCTCCCCTCCACCCTTCCCCCTAGTAACCATAAGTTCCTTTTGTAAGTCTGTGAGTCTGTTTCTGTTTTGTAAATAATTTCATTTGTATCTTTTTAAAAGATTCCTCATATAAGCGATATCATATGATATTTGTCTTTCTATCTCACTTATTTCATTTACTATGATAATCTCCAGGTCCATCCACGTTGCTGCAAATGGCATTATTTCGTTCTTTTTAATGGCTGAGTAATATTCCATTGTGTATATGTACCACATCTTTTTTATCCATTCATCTGTCGATGGACATTTAGGTTACTTCCATGTCTTGGCTATTGTAAATAGTGCTGCAGTGAACACTGGGGTGCATGTATCTTTTTGAACCATGTTTTTCTCCAGATATATGCCTAGGAGTGGGATTGGCAGATCATATAGTAGCTCTATTTTTAGTTTCTTAAGGAACTTCCATACTGTTCTCCATAGTGGCTGTACCAATTTACATTCCCACCCTCTCGAGCATTTGTAGATTTTTTTGATGATGGCCATTCTGGCTGAGGTGATATCTCATTGTAGTTTTTGATTTGCATTTCTCTAATACTTAGAGATGTTGAGCATCTTTTCATGTGCCTCTTGGCCATCTGTATGTCTTCTTTGGAGAAATGTCTGTTTAGGTCTTCTGCCCATTTTTTGATTGCATTGTTTGTTTTGTTTGATACTGAGTCACATGAGCTGTTCGTAAATTTTGGAGACTAATCCCTTGTCGGTTGCATTGTTTGCAAATATTTTCTCCCATTCTGTGGGTTGTCTTTTTGTTTTGCTTGTGGTTTCCTTTTCTGTGAAAAAGATTTTGGGTTTAATTAGGTCCCATTCATTTATTTTTGTTTTTATTTCCATTACTGTAGGAGACAGCTTGGAAAAGATATTGCTGCGATTCATGTCAAAGAGCGTCCTGCCTATGTTTTCCTCCAAGAGTTTTATAATATCTGGTCTTACATTTAGGTCTTTAGTCCATTTTGAGTTTATTTTTGTGTATGGTGTCAAAGAATGTTCCAATTTCATTTTTTTTACATGTAACTGTCCAGTTTTCCCAGCACCATTTATTGAAAAGACTGTCTTTCCTCCATTGTATAGTCTTGCCTCCTTTGTCGCAGATTAATTGACCATAGGTTCATGGGTTTATTTCTGGGCTATCCTGTTCCATTGATCTATATTTCTGTTTTTGTTTCAGTACCGTACTGTCTTGATGACTGTAGCCTTGTAGTATAGTCTGAAGTCAGACAGCCTGATTCCTCCAGCTCCGTTTTTCTTTCTCTAGATTGCTTTGGCTATTCAGGGTCTTTTGTGTCTCCATACAAATTTTAAGATTTTTTTCTCTAGTTCTGTGAAAAATACCATTGGTAGTTTGATAGGGATTGCATTGAGTCTGTAGATTGCCTTGGGCAGTATAGTCATTCTGACAATATTGATTCTTCAAAACCAGACAAAGACACCACAAAAAAAGAAAATTACAGACCCATATCACTGCTGAACATAGATGCAAAAATCCTCAACCAAATACTAGCAATCTGAATCCAACAATACACTAAAAGGATCATACACCATGATCAAGTGGGATTTATCCAAGGGATGCAAGGATTTTTCAATATCTGAAAATCAATCAGTGTGGTACACCACATCAACAAATTGAAGAATAAAAACCATATGATCAAGTGGGATTTATCCAAGGGATGATCAAGTGGGATTTATCCAAGGGATTTATCCAAGGGATTTATGATCAAGTGGGATTTATCCAAGGGATGCAAGGATTTTTCAATATCTGAAAATCAATCAGTGTGATACACCACATCAACAAATTGAAGAATAAAAACCATATGATCACCTCAATAGTTGCAGAAAAAGCTTTTGACAAAATTCAACACCCATTTATCATAAAAACTCTCCAGAAAGTGGGAATAGAGGGAACATTCCTCAACATAATAAAGGCCATATATGACAAACGTATAGGTAACATCATACCCAATGGTGAAAAACTGAAAGCATTTCCTCTAAGATTGGGAACAGGACAAGGATGTCCACTCTTGCCACTTTTATTCAACATAATTTTGGAAGTCCTAGCCATGGCAATCAGAGAAGAAAAAGAAATAAAAGGAAACTAAATTGGAAAAGAAGAAGTAAAACTGTCACTGTTTGCAGATAACATGATACCATACATAGAAAACCCTAAAGATGCTACCAGAAAACTACTAGACCTCATCCATGAATTTGGTAAAGGTGCAGGATACAAAATTAATACACAGAAGTCTGTTGTATTTCTATACACTAACAATGAAAGATCAGAAAGAGAAAGTAAAGAAACAATCCCATTTACCATCACCTCAAAAAGAATAAAATACCTAGGAATAAACCTACCTAAGGAAACAAAAGATGAAAACTATAAGATGCTGATGAAAGAAATCAAAGATGACACAAACAAATGGAAAGATATACTATTTTTGTTGGCTAGATATTGTATAGAGGCAAACTACACATAGTCCCTATGTTCTTCTGCTAACATTTGCAGTTAGCATTTATTGTGTTTCCTGTGTCTTAGCGAAGGTGCAAATACTTTATATAGATAATTCAATATTATTCCTTTGAGACTGGCATTATTACTCCCAGTTTTCAAATGAGTGAGCTTGCTCAGAAAGATGAAGTTAACTTGTCCAGGAATTTAAGTAACTTGTTCAGGGAGAGTCAGGAACAGTGATTTAAAGCAACCAGACTCCAACGCTATTGACTCATCCTACAACCAATGCTGCAGGAGCTTATCATCAGATGGAGAGATGGACACCCCCGTTCACAGAATGTGGGATGGGTTGTGGTCAGTGGTTCTGGATGTATGATCCTGGAACCAGGAGTATCAGCTGTACCCAGGTTGTCTGATTCCTGAGACAATGCACTTAATAATTACACAGCATTGCTATGTTGTGTCTTCTGAGAGTCACCAAGGAATTTGCATTTCATGGTATAGGTAACGTGGAATTACTGGCAATTATTACCCCTCTGCAGTGCCACCAAATCAGGGAGTTCACCTAAACACCAAAATCCTTCTTAGTAGTAAAGAAAGGGTTGTGAGCTACGTCAGAGACTGACCAGGTGCTCATGAGTCCCATTTCCCCTTCCTGGGCACACAGAAAGAGTACATTTCCCAGTCTCCCTAACTGTTATCTTTGGGTCATGTGGCAGGGTTCTGGCCAAAGAAAGGCAGCTGGAAGCGGCATCACCATTTTCATTACTAACTAGAAAACATTCTGAAACATGCTTCACACTTTGTCTTTGCCTCTCTGCTCACTTTGGGCAAACTTCTCTGCCCCCTAGGTGAGGCAAAGCTACGAGGTGGAAGCAGCTTGAGTTTCCGGGTCACTGCTTGGAGAGAAAGTCCTCAGAAGGTCCACCTGACGTGAACTTGAACTGTGATGTGAGTAAGACATAGACTATTACTATGTTAAATCACTAACATTTGGTGTTTTTGTTATAGCACCTAGCAGATATTACCCTAGGTTCTACTTACAGCAATGGCCTTGGGCCTTCACACTGCACCCTTTCTCTTTCCAATGCACAACAAGCTTCAGTTGTCCACTCCATAGCTACCTTGACATATCAACTTGAGACACCTGGGAGTCCAGCTCTAGAACCGAGGGGATGATTGAAGGGAGTACAGTCTTGTTAGAAAGTTAAGTGGCCTGCTAGAAGATGAGAATACAGGCATGGAGACCACCAATAAGTTTAAGCTAGAAATTTAAACAAAAATGACAAGGGATAGAACATAAAGCAGCAGAATGGAGAGAAAAACCTAGATTCTTCAGGTATTTTGTAAGGCTTGACAGCAATAGACATGGCTAAACAACATGAAGTTCAGTGGCCACCTAAGCAGTACAGAGGCACTTTGGCAGGGAGTGGGGAGGGGGCACTGAATGGTATTGGCAAGAACAGTGGCATGTGGTCCTGGAATCCAGTCTCAGGTTAGCCAACTACTGTGTGACCCCTGGGGAAGTCACTTCAACTCAGTGGGTTCAAATAGCGTTCAGGGAGTCAATCTAAATGTGACAAAACAATAATAAGCTTTATTGGTTAAAATGTCACTTTTAAGGACTGAATGTATATGTCCACCTCAGATTCATATGTTGAAACCCTAACTACCCAGTGTGGCTATATTTGGAATAAGGAAGTAATTAGGTTAAATGAGGTCATAAGGGTGGAGCCCTGATCCCATAGGATTAGTGTCCTTATAAGAAGAGACACTAGAACTCTCCCCTCCTTTCCCCTCTTCTCCCCTCCCCTCCTCTCCCCTTCTCTCTCTCTACTTCTCTCTGTCTCTAGACACATACATGCGCGCATGCGCGTCATGCACACACAAAGAAGAGGTCTCCAAGGGAGAGCCCTCACTAGACACCAGCTCTGCTGGCACCCTGATCTTGGACTTCCATTTTCACCCCCCCGCCTGTGCTATTTTGTTATGGCAGCTTGAGCAGTCTGATATGTGACCTTTGCCCTGATTCTCTAGTCATCCACTTAAATCATCAGCTCATGTTCATTTGTGAAGATATAAACCAGATTACAGTGTGGCAAGCTATGGTGTGAGATTGATCAAAACATCCAATTTTGATATTTTCTTTTATCACATGCATGTGGCTATTTAGGAGTTTATATAGCACTTTGGTCTTATTTGGGATGTTGCTGCATTTGGTTTTTAGTATTGGTTTGGAGAGGTATGCCTTGAATGAACACGTTCTAATTCTCGGTGCAGAACCTGTAGGTACTGAATCTGTAGATATCCACAGAAAAATTATAGTCACTGTACTGTGTAGGAGCAAATCTCTAAAAAGTGCATGCTAACAACATTGAAAAGGGTATACTTCTTTACATGGTCAAAAACAGAATGGAGTCATTACAGAATCTGTAGGAAACACTCATTACGAACTCAGATTCCTTCTAAATTAGCCTATTTCCTGGATGTCTCATATTCAGACATCTCATCCTGGGAAGACATATTCAGAGAAATACTTGTAAATGAGTATTTCAAACTGCTAATGATTAATAAATTTCTCCAGTTTTCCCTGGGAAGTGCCAATCTCCAGGACCTAAATCCACCTGCTCATTTTGGATTTGGGTTGGATTTGCTCGTAGGAGGCAGATGGTGAAGGTCAAACAGAAGATTTTTTACCTGGTAGGATACAGAGAACATATTTGCCAGAATGCCACCTCGTGCCTGGAATTCAGAGATGGAGACCATGGCTAGTTGTTCTGGTAATTCCGATGTTTCTCACAGCCAAGCCTAAAGAGCACATGTTTCAACTTTTGCAGTCTTCAACCTTTAAAGCACAGCCCACATGCCGTTTAAAAATAAATTTTCTTTCACCAGCATGTCACAAAGCTATACCTATATTCCAAGGAGTAAACATAAATGTAATTATTCACATGCATTTTTTAAAAGCTGAAAACTTTCCCTTTTCCACACAATTCTACTTTACTGCTCCTTCTCAACACCCTTCCCAACTTTCCTTTCTCTCTCCTAGTGCTAGTTGTACTCTTGTGCCCCTCACCTTCTACCTTTGTGGCTCCTCCTTTCCTGAAATGGCAATGACCCTCTGGAGTTCTTATCTTTCTGTGGCTGTGTCGTTCAGTGAGCTGAGGGGAGTGTGGACTTAGAACATTCCCAGCATCAAGCTGGCACAGCAGAATGTTTCAAGGTAGAAAAGAAAAAATGTTTCAGGGATATCATAAAGCACCAGGCCATTGGTGTTGATGAGCCCTCACCATTCAGAGCAGGGAGCTCTGTGCTGTAGAAAAGGAAAATACCGCATCTCTCCTTTGAAGAAGTTATGACTCTTATGGGGGAGAGAAAATATACACCTGAGACAAGAACCATCACTGGTAAAAACAGCATCTAACGTGGTGCAGAAATGTAATTTGGCGTAGGGGAGAACAACAGAGTCTTGGGGATGGGGCAGAAAAATCTATAGCTAATGGTGGTCTCCTTCAGGAAGATAAGTTTTGAGTCATCTTTTGGGAAAAAGGATCAGACATAGGTCCCCAAAAATGTGGTTTCTTCAAGAAGAGGGGGTGATGAGCAAGGCTGTGGCAGAAACAGGGGACCAAAGGAAGATTAAGCAAAGTGACTTCTTTGGCTTGGAAGCTCTGTATTTTCATTTAAAAACTTTTGTTGAGACCTAAAATGTTCCAGTGGACCAAAGAAATAATATGAAATCAATTGTAGCCAAGAGAAGGGTTGTTGGCAGATGCTGCTGAAAACATGAACTAGCACATGTGGAATTAATTTGCAAAGGCAAAACTCTCTTCACCCAGGAGGTATCTTAATTGCTATAGTCATCAGCTAATGAAACTATATTGGGTTCTTTAAATGCATAGAACACTGGAGGGAGGACAAATAATAATAATTGGCTAAAAAATACACCGTGAATTTTAAGGAAACATTAGCAACATGTCCACCTGAAAAGGAAGAGAAACATGGTCTGTGGAATTTCTCAGTCTCTAAAAAGCTATGTTTCCCCTTCTAAATGTTATTGAGAAAACTCTAGATTATCCTGGAGGGAGGCCATGTGAGGAGAGGGTAGAGAAGAGATAAGACATACTGTGGCTGCTCCGAGGAAGATCATTATTTCAAGTTTATTGACAGCATCTCATCTCCTTAATTATAGCTTTGTTGACAGCTATTCACTTTGCATGCACAGGATCCTTTTGAAACAATTTGTATTCCAACTTGCCTTGGAACCAGAGAAATATTTAAGAGAGATGGTGTTTTTTGTTTTTGTGTTTTTGATAGTGGTAAAGAGTCTGGGGTCTGTCAGACCTGGGGTTGTGTCACTAGGGCAACTCTTCCTGGGTTAATCCTCTCAGCACCTCCTCCTATTTCTTGCCCTCCAACCCACACATTTATAAAATCATGGGAGCTCTAAGGGAATAGGAAGCAAGAGCAAGAATACAACCAATGAACCATCCAGTTATCTGGCGTACTCAGCAGAAAGTAAGCTCAGCTCTGGTCTGGTGAGTATGGCCCACAAGCACCCCAGGACAAGTAGGGAGGAGCTGAGCTAAGAAAGGAGGGGAAAAAGAGAAGTTTCTAAGCTTGGGCATCTAGACTTCACTTACGAGATTTCCTTATTTTTTTTTTCCATATAGGCTTATTTATTTATTTTTTTAAAGTAAAATGAGTTTATTTATTCCTTCAAGAATACATTAAAAAATCATCTTCAGTGTTCCCATTGAGATTTCTTTATCTTTTTAAAAACTGAATTGCTAGATCCTCAGGCTTACCTGTATTCAAGTCAAAGGCCAAAAACTCTTCTTTAGTGGACTATAAATGATTTGGAATCATTTACAATTTTGCATAATCCTGACCTCCTATTCTCTCAGTTAGGGTAGCTAATGGTCATTGAATTAAACTATGCAGTTAACCTCATATCTACCTAGATTTCCCTTTTATGCCGAGCCTCAAAGAGAAATGTATGTGTCAAACTTGCATTTTATTTTAGTATTTTTGTGTTCCTTGAAAAATTCTACTTACACTCATAAATAAAGAATACTTGTCAGAAGCTATGCTTTTCAATATTTTAAAAAACAATTTTTCTGGGCTCCTTCCATAAATTGTTTATTGTTCAATATGGCTGTGACTTTTCGACACACTTACTTATTTTTGATGTCTTTAATTTGGCTTAAATATTTCTTTTACCCAGCACCAAATGTATGAAAGTTTTCCTTTTATCTTAAAGGTGCAAGAGTTATCTTTGGTGTCTTCTGTAGGACGTGAATAATAGTAGGGTTGGGATAGGAAAGGGAAGGTAACATCTCTTTTAACTTGAAGGCTGCATATTATAATGAAACAAACTCCTAAAATGACACATTTCCTCTCTACCCTATGATATTATAAGGCCATGCCTTTGTAGTCACTCTTTTTCTCCTCTGTACTTCCTTTACTCCTGGCCCAGTTATTCAGATCCCTTAGCCAGTGACTTCTAAAGGTGCCATGACTTAAGGCCATCTATGCTTCTCAGAGCTGTAAATGAGGGTACAGATTGATGCCACTTGGCTTTTGACACACATTGACTCAAGGAGCTTGAAGTCCAGGGTCAGGTACTGGCAGCAGCATTTGCCTGGTACATTGTTCAGTGCTTGTCGATGTCTCCTTCCAAGGTCAGTTCCTAATTTTTTCTGTCCAAATCCCCTGAATAACCTATCAGATCCTACATTCTGGGTAGCTCACATATGATTGAAGACATGGTTTCATGGTTTCACTCTCTATGTTCCATAATTCTTCGAGTTGTAGAGATGTTTCCCATGACTCATGTTCATTTAGGAGATGTCTTGGTTCTTGATTTAGAATATTTCCCACCATGAAGTATATTGAGAACACTCTTTTTATAAGAGTTTCCCTTTATGGAATAATGTAAAAACCCGTGGGGAAATTTGTGAATAAAACAGTGCGCTAATCTCCATTCCACTTCACAAAGTCATATAAATGTTTTTCAAGCCACAATTTGACATGGTAGAATGACACCCTGATGAGAATATGTTATGGTAAGAGGCTCAGCAAGGCAATTATTTTAGGCATGAGCCTTGCTGGGCTGTGAACATACAGCACAAGACTATTTCATTATCAGCAGATGACTTCGATCATCCCCTTCTTGGCACTGCAAGCCACAGGGCTCAGTGAAGCCTCCTTCCTTTTGGCAAAACAGCTGCCCTGAAGAGAGCTGCATAAAATGCCACTTTAAGTTCTATAATAAGTGCTTGGACCCCCGCCTACAATGGCCTTGATGTTTTGCAAGAAAGATAAACATAGAATTATGGACTTCAATAAGTGCTGAAGTCATGTAAGCACTAGGGTAGCAATAAGTTTAGAGAGCAAATGCAGAAGAGTGTTTTAAGTCTTTAGCCAATTATTGTCTGGAATGGTGGGCATGAAGCAGTACTTCCTAAGAACAGGAAGTCACCAGATTTAATTTGCAAAGTTGAAGTTATCTTCAACTAAATCTGAGTTACAAATCCATTGTAACTGAATCCATTGCTCTCTGGCAGAATGATTTAGAGCTTTTCAGCATCATTTTGGCACTGAAATAATAAAGGCAGAGAAAGTAGTTTTAAAATCAGTTTGGTTTTATGAAATATCCAATAAGATAATCATAAGACAGAAGATCATCCAACAAGATAATCGTGATCAGAAGAGAGCATGATCTTTAATGATATAATTGGGTCAAATAACTTGACCATTAGAATTTCCAAATTTATGGAAGTTCACAGTCCCGTTTTCACACTAGTACTTTCAGCCTGGAGACCTGAGTTCTAATTCTCTAACTTACAGAACAGTGTCTGAAATTCCAATACCAATCTTTCTTCTAAAAACATCTAAAAAAAACAAACAAACCCTAAAACCCTATTTTGCTTATTTACTAAATTTGACTCATAGCCTTGCACTAGTTGAAGGGAGCAACATCATGGATAATAGAAAAAGCAAATAATTTTTTAAATGACGTAGTTTAGTCTTTGAAAGGTGTTTTAGGTGTTTGCGTTTAAATTAGCCACATGTCTCAAACTCTAGAAATTGCCAACGTTTCAAACAAAATAGTGTACTCCTCCTGAAAGGATGAGGTGGTGTGCTACAGTAGTCATGAATCAGACTTTGTAACTTTGGACTGACTCAGGTTCAAGTAGTAAGGCTGGAATTACTAGCTGTGTGGGCCTGGACAAGTTATGTACCTTCTCTGTGATTCAGTTTCCTCAGTTACAAAGTAGTGATTGTACAGGTTCCTACTTCATGAGGTTCTTATCAGGAATAGATGGGATAATGCTAGTGACGTGCTTTACACAGTGCTTGGCATATAGGAAGTGATTCTTATTCTATATGGCACGTGGTAAGATTCTTTCTCCTACTCATTCTATTCTGTTTACTCCAGTGACTCTGAATAGAGTGCATTAGAGAAAACATAGATCTTGCTTTTATTAACAGAACTACATATAGTAATTTACAAGGTGAATAATAGCCTATAAGAAAGAATTCATATATACTGAGGGCTAGAAGGAATGCTGGAGAATGTCTGGTACATTCTCCCACCTGTTTGGGCTCAAATTCCCATGGGCCAGTCATCGGCATGCCCCCCTCTGAGGACTGAGAGCTCACTACTTCCCAGGGGAGCTCACTCCAGTGTAGGACAGTTCATCATTAGGAAGCTCATCATTATGCTGCAATAGCATTTGCTTCTCCATGGTTTCCATTCAGGGGCCCTGGTTCAGTTCTCCATGACAATGTGTAATAAACTTATTTTCTGTCACATAAAGATATTCCAGATACTTGAAGATGACTATTATGGTCCCTCTAAGTCTTTTCTATGTTAGGACTGCCATTTTAAAGACCTTCAGCCATTCATCTGAAAGGCATGTTTTTGAGCCCCTCAAAGGCCAGTGGCTATTTTCTATAGATATGATGCAGGTAGAGCGTGATGCATGGAACAGAATAGGACATTTCAGGTGCCCCTGACCAAGACAAAGCAAAGACAGGATCGACTCATCCCTGGAAAATGTAGGTGTCAAGAGGCCTGAGTTTGAGTCTCAGCTCTGCTTTTCCTTAGCTGAGATAGGCCTTGGGCAGGCCACTCGATCCCTGCATGGTTTGTTGTCCTCATTGGCATTGTTCACCGTAAGTTTCATCTTATTAGATACAGCCCATCCCATCAGCCAATTTTTGATCATATTTCTTCATGTAACGTATTATCTATTCCTCTGGTTTCACTGAAGTTATAAATACGGTCAGCATACTGTCAGGTGCACATCAATGCCTCTAATTAAAGGAAAATGTAATACCTGTCAAGTCTAAACAGAGGCCTGGGATAGAGCATCCAAAACCTATGCTAGGTTAACCATAATTTCAGTCATTTATTAAAGAAGCATTTATTGAGCACTGACTATGTGCAAGGAATAATGTTGGGTTCAAGGGATATTAAGAGGAACAAGAGAGGCTTCCCTGGTGGTGCAGTGGTTGAGATTCTGCCTGCTGATGCAGGGGACACGGGTTCGTGCCCCGGTCTGGGAAGATACCACACGCCGCGGAGTGGCTGGGCCCGTGAGCCATGGCCGCTGAGCCTGTGTGTCCGGAGCCTGTGCTCTGCAACGGGAGAGCCCACAACAGTGAGAGGCCCGGGTACCGCAAAAACAAAACAAAACAAAAAAAACAAAGAATCCTCATGCTTTGTGACCACCTAGAGGTGTGGGGATAGGGAGGGTGGGAGGGAGGGAGACGCAAGAGGGAAGAGATATGGGGACATATGTATATGTATAACTGATTCACTTTGTTATAAAGTAGAAACTAACACCATTGTAAAGCAATTATACTCCAATAAAGATGTTAAAAAAATAAATACAAAAAAACCCCCCACAAAAAACAGTGAAGTTAAAACATACACACACACAAACACAAAATAATTAAGAATTATCTGGCCCAACATGTCATTTGTGCCAAGGTTAAGAAACCCTGCTGTAGGGAGAGCAGTGTAACTGTGTGGTTAGGACTCCAAACTTGGGAGCCAGAGAGTCCTGGGTTTGAAATCTGCCTGGGGTGACCACTTAATCCTATGCCTCAGTTTCTGCATCTGCAAAATGAAGTTGATAACTATACTGGTTTCACAAAGAAGATTAATGGGGTCATGCATCTGAAGCACTTAGCACATTGTCTGGCACAGAGACAAGGACTAAATAAATGGTAGTTATTTTTATTGCCCTTTCTGCTTTCTCTCTGAATGCTACACATTTTAATCGACCCAAGCGAACTATATAGATGTATCTGAAGACATGGGCAGCATTTCTATATCATGAAGAAATCTGTTGTTTTCCTGTGTTTAAAGAAACGAGCCTCAGCAATTTGATCTCCAAATGTTTGCCAGCCCCATGAATCAGATGATAGCCTCTGTGCTTAGCTGCCTGAAGTATTACACTGAGGTGTTGAACTGCTAAATGGATTAATTTTTTAATGACTACTCAAGGATTTTATTTCCAAATGTGAGTATGCCTCATATTTTTAGACTGAATAAATGTTCCCAATATTATTGAGATGAATGCATAGCCTAAGGATAAAGGTAGATACAACTATAACACTTCAAAACTATAATTTTAATGAAGATGTGCTTTGACTGCTATATTCTATTTGCTTTAAATACAATTTGTAGTGAGATTAACGACAGCAAATAATAACAAATCTTATTTAATATTTATTTATAAGATGAGTATCCTTGGGAGTTCTTGCCAGTTTGTGCAAAAAGTACGGCACAGATTTAGAGTATTATTTAATATCCAAAAAAAGCTTACAAGACACATGCTCTCAAGTGTGGCTTCTTTCAATGATGTGATGATGATGCCTTTGCAAATTCATACTTCAGATGAGGCCTTTGATGCAGGGGATCAAGTGATTTGAAAAAGAGAGATACTGGAACTTGTCTTGTTTCTTTTTTTTTTAAACATCTTTATTGGGGTATAATTGCTTTACAATGGTGTGTTAGTTTCTGCTTTATAACAAAGTGAATCAGTTACACATATACATATGTTCCCATATCTCTTCCCTCTTGCGTCTCCCTCCCTCCCACCCTCCCTATCCCACCCCTCTAGGTGGTCACAAACCACCTAGCTGATCTCCCTGTGCTATGAGGCTGCTTCCCACTAGCTATCTATTTTACGTTTGGTAGTGTATATATGTCCATACAAATAAAAATAAAATGAAGATAAGGGAACCTTTGGGTCTGTGTAAGGGTGGGCACAGAGATGAGTGTAATGTTCAGTTGGTTTTTCCCCAAACTTAAAAAGTGGGAAGTAGGTGGTGCTGCCCATTCTACATGTCTACTCAAAACATTTGCATAGAAAAAGATATTAGATGCGAAGATTGAGTGTTCACTTCCATCTGTTTGATACTCTTATCAGAGTGCTAATAATTTTTCAAATTAAAAAACACCTATTTGGTTGCCTTTAGAAATTACATGTAAATGAAATTCCTTTAGCCAGTTTCTAAATAAATTGCTAAATGAAATCACTTCTGTTGTTTTTGAAAACAAATTATGGTAAGTTCATTGATTATTTATAATATGTGAAAATTAACCCCATATTAGGAATTGATAAGGGATTCAAAGTCATTAGCTTTATAAAATGAAAGAAAGTAATAATGAATATGATCTAAAATATACATTATTCCTTCAGAAAAATATTATGTATACAGTATCTTTAACCACAAATTTTAATAAATACATCTAAAATACTTATGCTCAACTGTACTCATAAAATGTGTATCCGGGGCTTCCCTGGTGGCACAGTGGTTGAGAGTCCGCCTGCTGATGCAGGGGACACGGGTTCGTGACCCGGTCCGGGAAGATCCCACATGCCGCGGAGCGGCTGGGCCCGTGAGCCTGGCCGCTGAGCCTGCGCGTCCGGAGCCTGTGCTGTGCAACGGGAGAGGCCACAACAGTGAGAGGCCCGCGTACCCCCCCCCCACACACACACAAAGAAAAATGTGTATCCAGCAATTTACATCAGCTACTATCTAATAGACTCTGTTTCAATTTACTGGTGGAAAGTGGAAACGAAAGTTTGGTTCCATCCAAGGATATCAGCTAGGGAACAAACAAGCTGCGTTGCACATCTTCCCATCCTATTTTGACCTCAACCTTAGCACTAATCCTGGTAAACAACTGCCTCTGGGAACAAGGGGTAATTGAATCTTCATGCTAATTCTAGCCTGGTTTTCTCTTGACTGTTAGCTCCCAATTATGCCAACATACTACACTGTGTTCTGTTCTCTAGGAAAACACTAAGACCACCTTGTTCATTCAACTAAGGTCAGACCTAAAAGAAAAAGAAAACAGCCTGATGATTTACCTATAGACATTTCAGTGCCTTATGGGCACATGTTTTTCATTTTGGTGGAAGGTCAACATAGCTTATTTTAGTTATAAATCAGGTGCAGGGGCAGATAAGTGTAAGTATATTGGGCAGAAGTAATTTCATTGTAGGTTTCTGTCCTCCTGCAGGAGGGTGAACACCACTGCAATTGCGTGGTTGGGCTTGACCATTTGGCCGTATGTCAAACAAACTTCTGTGACAACCAGAGGTAGCCATTGCCTTGGAATGAAATTATTATTTTATTAATTACCCTTTAATTAGTTGCCATAGCAGCCTTTTAGTCATAATAGGTCTAATAGTACTTCAAAGGTGGAATCTGTGTGATGGCTTCTTGTAAATAATAACCATTTGGTGAAGTGCCATCTTTGTTATGAAGAGATACTCTGCATTTTTATCAACTTAGGTATACATAAACATATTCAGTGCTTAGGTAAGACTAGAGAAAAGGAAAGCCTTTAAGTTTTTCCTCTTTTTTTACCTCCCTCATACCCAGACCAGAATATTGACAATAATTATGACTACTGGTCACAGGCATATATTGCCAGTTAAGAGAAAGAATTTGAAGCAACAAAGACCATTAACTATTTGACATATTATAAATTCATCTATCTTGGAAATTCCATTAATTCAATTTTATTTTCCTTATAAAAAATGAAATCAATACATATTTATTGAGAATCTACTATGTGTAAGATTCCAGCTAGGAACTATGGAACTATAAAGAAATATCTCTTCCATATAAGATACCTCTTTATTCTTAACGTGGTCATGGCATTTGTTGGAATAAATTTTAAACTTTTGATCAGATTGTCAAACATTCTTATAAATAGCAAAAATACTCCCATATCAGGCAATGCTGTGCATGTCTTTGACATTTGAACTTTGCATGGTATTTGCATGACCAGCCCTTACTGCTTTGGAAGAAGAAATGAGCTGTATTGCTATAACTTTACTTTGCATATATTTAAAAGATATAACAGTTTATAGCTTCCCTTACTCTTTTATTGTAGTTATTCATTGATGTACTCCCACACCAAATGTTTGTTCTTTTATGATTCCTTAAACTTAAAAAAAAATTATATATACCTTGAGGCAAATTGGACCATTTCTGTTTTACACTGCACTTGAATGATGCTTTGATTTGAATATTCTTAGGGTTCTAAAATTAAGTTAATCCATATGTAATTAGGAATATTCTTAACTAGACAGTCCTGGTTAGCAGGAGATTGGCAGTTTATTCTGAAAAACTATTTAGCAAACCATGAATAGCAATTAAATGAGAAAAGGCTAAATTTCTCTTTAAAATGGATTGTTTCCATAATTTAATGTGGCAATATGATTTTCTATTTTTAATTGCTGTAGACAGTGCATTTTGTAAAGTAGAATTTCGTCTTCGGAAAACTCAATAGTTCTGTAATTTTGTACCACTTATGCTTTTTTAACACTTCAGTAAGTTTTCTTCCTTTGCAGTCCCTTTTGATTCATGATGGATAAAAGAAACTAAAGGTTAGTAAGGACAGTTTTGTACCTCTTAAACTGAGACAAAATGAATATATCTTGGAGACTAAGTATTTCTCTTTATGAGACTTTATGACCTTATGTAATTTATTATGCTTTCTTTGTAACATACTGATTTATTCCCAGAACAATTATACTTAATGTCGACACTTAAAAATGTTTCTTTTTAAAATTCAAATAAAGAGAATTTGCTCCATATTCTATGTCAATATTGGGATTCAGGGAGGGTTTGAACTTAATGAATACATGGTTCTTCCTTTCCTCCACCCCAGACACCAGGTACTTAATGCTCTCTATTCCCTTGCTCATTTCTTTATTGTAGAAGTCATTTCAGAAGGGATTTATGACAGTGCCATCTTTTAGTAAATAACAGTAAGTCACAGTCTACTGCCTGTAATAACTGTAGATGCTCAGCTGCTTAAAATCACCTTTATCACTTAAAATACATTTTCTTTTGTCTCTAAATTAGTATGAAAATACAGAGGAGGCTATTTCTTCAATTAAATGTGAAAGATTAATCACTATGCAATTTATTTCATAATAGTATATAATTAAACATCAAAAATGGAATATTTACTTCTTAAGCCTTATATGTCTATGAAAAAAAATGTTGGAGAAGCACAAAAATCTAGTGCTATTTGCATATATTTTGATTGAGCTGACACTAAGGTTTGCACATAATAAATCTATTAATTAACACTGGAGTTACCTAATGCACTCATTCCCACTGTAGTTTCCCATGCCGATTTTAGAAGATGAGAAATTTTGTCCATAACCAGAGTAGAACCTGGAGTGGGAAAAAATGGCAGCAAGGGATCTTAGATCGCCAGTGTTCTCAGTGTTCTGGGGATATGAATATACTTAAAAAAAAAAAAAAAACTAACCAGGATTTTCCTAAATACCATCAGAGTAAAACAAGTGAAGATAAAAGTGATGTGTTACTTTTCCATTTCTCCCTTGCTCTTCTTTTCGCTGCTCTGTCCTACTGATTACAACACCACCAGATTAGAATGAACAATTAACTGTCTAATTATTCTAGTCACACCAGCCCACAATGAAATCTTTATTCTGTGTTTACAGCAATCTTTGGCAGAGGCTGCCTTGCTGTTTCTAAACTAAGAAGAACTGCCCTTTGGCTCCTCTCGGCATCAGCTGCCTTGGTTTCAGCCTTGGATGCCAATAATCAGACTTCTTTTTCTTCCAAAGTGGACATGTTTTTAAGGTTGAAAAGACCTATTCTCATCACCCCCCCATATATTCTGGCTGATTTATGTTCTAGCTACTGCAGCTCTTCCTTCCGTATCTCTTTACATTTTTCCTCTCTCCATAGAACACCATCAGGCAGAACCCCATTTTAAGTCCCAAACTGTAGAAAATGCTTAACCAAACAGTGCTCACTACTATGAGGGAAAGAAAAATACAACTACTGGTTTATGAGTAGAGGGAAGTCAAGGAAATCCCTCCTGCTTTTCTAAACTGCTAATTTTCTGGCTCAAAAGGCATTCAATAACTTCTCCACCAGGGGAAAACATACCCACTTTTCAGTGGCTCTCTTGATTACTTCCAGCTATGTACTTAAATTTGCCAACAGCTGCACGTCTCTGAGAAGCTTCAGAACTTGGGGAATATTTACAAATATATAAGGGACTGAGAGAGTACATCTGAATCTCTTTGCAAAGGCAAGGGAAACTATTGCACTGTACAGGCAGGGAGAGAGAAGTTAATAGCCATCGAAAGTTAAGAGCAAGGCAGTACCTTTACCAAAGGGAGGAGGGCAAAACACCTTGGTTAGCCCTCTTTGGAACATCTGATCAAGTTCTAGTCCTGAAATAGAGAGCAGACAACAGCCAGTGCTGGGTCTATTGCCCTATACTGCTCAACTGTTTTTTTCCAGAAGAACATTTCCCTGCTCTGCAAGGATGATAGCATCTTTCTTCCCATTCCAGTCTCCAGATCCTATGTGATGGTTCCCCTAACAACCCTTCCATCCTGCCTCTCAGCCCCCAGCACTTACTACATTCCCATTGCCTTTCCTGTGAGAACTGGGTCATAAAATTTTACTGGGGAGAAAGGTAGAAGGGGGCGTTACAGTAGTATAAACACTGATTAAATTCCCGGGCAACTTTCCCCAAATGAAAGATAATTTTTCTACAAGTATGCACAAGAAAGTCAAGAATGCTGTCATTTTTATGTTTGTACTTTTCTTTTCTATTTTAATTTTACACTGCCACATGGCACACATGCTAAAAATGTATCTCCGTAACCTGCAGTGTAGCAAACTTTCCACAAAACATTAAAATTGAGTATTTTATAGACTGTCCTTTCCCAGGATGCTCAAAGCATTTTTGGGATACAAAATTAGATCATCTCACCACCACAACTGTCCTATTAGAAAGGCACGGCTACTCGTGCATTGGCAAATAGGGAAAATCAGAAGCACTGGCAAGAAAAGGTCATACCAAAGTCAATGGCAACAGCCTAAAGTAGACTCCGAGAGCTTGGTTCTGATTTAAAATACTTCCCATTTGCTCTTCATTTGTCTCTCTCTTTTCTCTGGCAGGAAGGGATGTGGCCAGCAAGGAGGCTTGACCTCATCTCCTGTACTTGGCTTAACTCTGACACACTGTTCTCCCACACTCTTGCCCTGTTTTCTGCGTCATCAGCTGGCCAAGCCTGCACCCTGGAGCAGCTCTGACCAGGGCCAAGCCAGGAGGAGGTGACCGCAGGTGCCCTTGTGGCTGCCTCGGGTGTTGGGAACTGGAGTCTGCCCCTGCCGGGTAACATGCCCAGTGGGATTGCGAGGGTCACGACAAGAGAAAAATGAATTTCCAGATTGTATAAATACATGAAAAGAAAAAGCTGGCTCAAGTATGGGTTCAAGACTGGCAATACCTCCACCGTTCCGGAGCCAGATGAGGCTGAGGAAGGTGAGCCCATAGCAATATAACATTCATCTTTAGCGTTGGTGCAAGCACATTGTGAAGTTGCGACTTTTTGTTTCTGTTGTTCTTAGGTAGATCCAATTCCTTAGCTGGGTCCCTGGCTCCGCCACAGCTCTGAGGAGTAATTTTCCTTGGTGGAGAGGAGCATCAGAGATTAGAGTGGGGTCAAGGGACATTTTTTGGGGGGAGGGGCAGACTTAGTTTCCAGGCGACCTATAACAATCAGAAGAAAAAAATCCTTCCTGGTATTCGTGCCAGTAACAACAGCATTAATAATAGTAATAATAAGGGCAATAATAATGGCACGGTACACTCTGAATCTACCAGGCGACCATCCCCCCAGTTCTCTGCTGCCAGCCCTTTGACTCTCTGCCTGGTCTCAGCAGAAAAAAACAGCTCTGGCGCTGCCTCCGGGCTGCCCTCCAGGTTCCAGCTTCCACCCCCCCACCCCCAGCCGCGAGGTGGATAGCCAGGCAGAGGCTTTTGCTTCGGCGTAAGTCCAGCCCGCAGTCTCTCCCTGTTGCTAAGGGCACGTTGCAGCTCCGCGAGAGCGTTTCCTCTACAGATCTGCAACTTTCACCCCATCTGACCCCTCGCCGCCCCCTCACCCCCGGCTCTCCCTCCACAGCAACTACAAGGAGCAAAGCCCAAACAACTCGCGCGCAATTCAGAGCTTTCCCTGGGAGTGTCAGGGCCTGGAGACAGGAAATCCGAGGAGTTGGCGATGTCCGGCAGGTGGCGGGGACGCTAGGAGTCACCACCACATTCTCCTCCCACGGACGAACTCGGGCGTGGGTGCCGCGCGAGGCGCGGACTGGGACCAGCCCCGTGGGCGCCCGATCCTCCCTGGAGCCTAGGTCTCTGGTCCCCGTCCCCGGCGCGCATCCTCGAGCCGGGGACGCGGCCAGCCCTCTCCCACCCGCTGCTGGAGAGAGGCGCAGCCGCCCCGGGGCAAGCGAGGGCGAAGGCTGGGTCAAGAGCCCCAGAGGGCCGCGCTCCTGGGTCTCCGGTCTCCGTCACCCGGGCGCTCAGCTCCGGCTGCCAGCGCGCCGCGCCCTCAGGCTGCCCCACTGCGCTCTAGCTTTCAAAGAAAGGCTCCCCAGCCCAGGCAGCTCCTTCACATCCCCTTCCCCCAAAGTACGAGCAAGTCCAACTCAGACCCGCTCTCAAGCTGGCCGCGGCGGCGGGTAGTTGCGGGCAGAGAGCGGCGCGGAGTCGGACCGCGCGCGGCGCCCGGGGCGGCTTCCCGGGAGAACGGGCTCCGGCGTCCTGCGCAGCCCCGCGCTCGCAGCCCAGGGACAAACGCGCGGGGCCCCACCCGAGCTCTCCCCTTTACCTGGCAGGCCCGCGACTCTCCGGGGACGTTCGGTCCAGACTCCTCCGGGGCAGACGTCCGGCTCACATCGCTGCCTCCCCCAGCAGGCAGCTGTGTCCCGCTGGGTCCCTTCGTCCCCGCTCTCGGCGCTGCCCCCGCCCCCCCACCCCCCTACCCCCTCCGTCAAAAGTGTCACAGCTTTTCTGCCTTCGGGTCTTTCTCAAAGTCTCCGCGCGGTCGCCAGGAGTTGAGCTGCGATGCCAGGCGCGCCAACCCCGCCGATGCCCTGCCCCGCCCTGCCGCGGTCCCCTGCGCTCCACCCGGCCGAGGAGAAGAGCCGCTCGTCGCGGTCACCGTCCCCAGAGCGCGGCGCGCGGTCCGCTTCCCCTCCCTCGCGCCTTCTTTAGCCCGAGTGGCTGCCGCCTGCCTGTGCCACGGGTCTTCATTCCCCTGCTCATGAATATTCTGACAGAGGCTAATGCCGTTGAAGTAAATTGAATTAGCCAATTGGTGCTAGGAATGTGCTCTCCTTCCTTCCTAGGCGCTGTCTGGAACCCCACCAGAAGAAAGCAATTAGCGTCTAGTTGGCACCCTGTGGTTTAGACCAGTGAGGGGCAAAATGGGTTAATTCTTTAAATGCAGTTTAGAACCACATTTACATGTTTAAACTCCTCTGTTGGCTGAGAGAGTAAGGAAATGTTAAGAGAGAGAGAGGGGAAAGGAAATGGGTAAGCAGGTGTAGGGGGTGCTTCTACCCCCCAAGCTCCCCCTGAACTTGAAATGACTTATTCTGCATAGATGATGAATTCTGGAAGAGGCAGTTGATGTGAACAGTAAAAGATGGGCGAGCAGGGTTGGAAAGGAGATGAGTATCAACCTGGGTTTAACTTTGACCTTGAGGATGCTGAGTACTTTAATACTTTTCAGTAGGAGTGGGGAGAGTTGGCAGAGGGAGAGGAAAACTTCAATTATCTACTTTTAGGACTTTCTCCAAACGTTCAGATTGCCCTCCTTTGTCCTCATAGCAAAACCATAGTTTTAAGCCTTTGGGTGAAGTAGGAATTAGGCAGAAGTACCTAAAGGTCAGAAGTTTCAGAGGAGGAAGCTGAGACCACACTCGGATGAAGAGAGCCTCTCAAATCACACAGTGACTATGGCAGGGCCATTCTAGAAGGCAGTTCCCAGCTACGGTCCAGGCTTCTCTGACTGGGGTCAAGCAGACAAGGTGGACAGGAGGAACAAGCTCTCTCTTGTCCTGCCTCCTACCCTGGAATGCCAGGGCCTTCACAGTTATTGATTACAGCTTGGGTTTAGCCAGTGGGAGAGGGGGAATCTTTGCCCAGTTCTGCATCCGAATCTCTCTATAATCTTGGGGGGTTTTAAGATTTCCTCCCCCCGCCCATCACCGATTTTCTAAATACAGAAAGTTATTTTGATTGAGTTTATTGTTAGTAAATGATCTATGTATATAAACAACTGATAAAACTGTGTGTATGAGTAACTGATAGGATTCCCACATATGCCAATAGAAAGAAATATCCTGGCTAAGGCAATTGTGCCATATTTTAATAGTAAGGCCTAGAATTGGAGCTCACAGTAATAACAGTAATTATTAATGTTAGAGCAACTAATGTTTTCCAGTTACTTAGTATGTGACTTGCATTCAACAAGTCACCTCATTTAATCTTTCCAACGACTCTATTCAATATACACTATTATTTCCCCATTTTGTGGGAGGAGACAGAAAACTCTTCTTACTCTGAGGGAGGGACACCCCTCTTCCTTATCCTTAGGTGTTTTTGTTTCCCCCTCCACCCCCACTCCTTTTAATTTATTTGGTTGTTTCCTGAGGGAGTGGGGAGGGGCGGGTTGGGCCGGGAGCTGTCTGAGGTGCTGATCTGAGGCTGGACCAGAATTCTCCCGGGAGGGTACCAGGGACTGGGTTGGGCCTGGTGCCGTGTCCAAGGTGCTAATGATGCGGGCCGACGGTGTGGGCCGCATTGTCTGTCTGTCCTTCTGTCCGGGAGAGAACTATAAAGCACTGAAAGCGCCTGCAGAAAAAAAAAAAGAACTTTATAAATTTTGTTTTATAAATTTATTTATTTATCTATCTATTTTGGCAGCGTTGGGTCTTTGTTGCTGCGCGCGGGCTTTCTCTAGTTGTGGTGAGCAGGGCTACTCTTTGTTGCGGTGCGCGGGCTTCTCATTGCAGTGGCTTCTCTTGTTGTGAAGCACCAGCTCTAGGCACACGGGCTCAGTAGTTGTGGCGCACGGGCTTAGTTGCTCCGCGGCATGTGGGATCTTCCCGCTCCAGGGCTTGAACCCGTGTCCCCTGCATTGGCAGGCGGATTCTTAACCACTGTGCCACCAGGGAAGCCATCATTTTAATAGATGAGGAAGGTGAGGCTCAGAAAGGTAAATCGTGTGTCCAAGTCACATAGGTCATAAGTGGTGGAGACAAATTCTGACCCAAAGCAGCCTAATTAATATGCTTGAGCCCTCAAGTCACCGGAAGCCTCTACTGCTTCCTTACCTAAAAAGAGAACCAGTCAATTGATGTTTTGTTGAAGTGACTTGTCCTTGGTGATTAATTTCTTACCAAATTTAGAGGGGAAAAAAGAGGGTTTTTTGGGATGGTATGGTTATTTTTACATGCCAACTTGATTGGGCCACAAGGTGCTAGAATATCTGGTCAGACATTATACTGGGTATTTCTGTGAGGATATTTTTGGATGAGATTAACATTTAAATTGGTTGACTAAGTAAAGCAGACTGCCCTCCCCAGTGTGGGTGGGCCTCATCCAATCAATTGAAGGCTTGAATAGAACAAAATGGTTGACCCTCCCCTGAGTAAGAGAATTCTCCTGCCTGAGGGGCTTGGAGCTGGGACATCAGCTCTGCAGATTTTAGACTTGCCAGCCTCCATAACTGCATGAGTCAATTCCTTATTATCTGTCTCCTGCTGGTTCTGTTTCTCTGGGGATCCCTGACTAATACAGATGGATACATTCAGTAAATGCTATTATTTGTGAAATTCCCATGAATGTCTGACTATTTCCATCTCTCAGCACATTGTCTGGTACATAGTGTACAATAAATATACATTTTTTACTTAAGATTTTCCAGACATTATTAATAAGAGAGGAATAATTATATATATGGAAGAGACTTTATTAGATTTAAATAAAATTTTATCTTTGAAGAACTGAAAATTGGGCTATAATAGATTGGCTTAAACAAGACTTATAGATGTTATATGAGGGGAAATTTTTTATTATTACAAATTTAGGGGTAAGAATGATCAGGTTAAATCTCTGAATTCAACAGTTGTTGAGTATCTGTTAAATGCAAGGCACATTTCTATTCAAATATTTTCCATTGAAGTTCACAGTTAAATCACTTAAAACAGTTGAGGATCTGCCGTATTTTATTCTCTGAAATTTTGGGTAGTTTAAAACCCTTTGTTAAAAAAAGTATATACTGTTTTTTCCCTGTATTAAATATTTAAGATTTTCCTTATCACAATTCCTCCCTTATAATGCTCTGTTGGATCCTTCTTTTATGGAGAGTATCCCCTTAGGATTTAGAGGCAAAAATTCACAGAAGAGTCTTCAGATGTTGGAATGTTTACTTATATGAATATGTTAATATGATTTTAGGGCCCATAAAATGCATCAGGATGAGTGCTTTCTATATGTGCTCCAGAGTTGCAGCAGGCAGTGTCAGGGAAGGACCTCCAAAGTCTGAAGTGGGACATTGGCACTGGGTAGAGGGGGTGGAGCAACCTTGGACCAGCCATTCACTTTTGGAGTGGACCTAGTTGGTGCCTCCGCCAGGTGGAAATAATACCGTATATATTGGGTGCTTTGATATTTACACATTGCTCTCCCATATGCTATATCAGTCCATCCTCCTGGTAACCCTATGAATTCAGCACTGTTATCTATATTTAATCGATGAAGGAATCTCAAGCACACAGAGATTCAGTAACACTCAGAGCTTCTCCTAGGAACAGATAGAACAGGGACGTTAATCCAGTGACAAAGTCACCTTCTCAGTGAAGCCGTCTTTGACATCTCTCTCTGTCCAACTCCCTCCCTCCTCTGCCGCTGTGCGCACACACATACACACACACACTTTTTTCCAGTAGAAATACAATCCCCTCCTTTGTGCTCCCTTAGGACTTCTAAGATGCATAAGGAAATAATTAGAACACAATGTCTTGTCTCTACCACTAACCAAAAGCAACCTGAAGTCAGGAACCTTGTCTTAATCATTTTTGTATCCCCAAATTTAGCTTAGTTGGAGGTGCTCAGAAAGCCCACGAACAGCAGTTCTGCTTGCTTTCAAAAATGTGTCCCATTGACTTTACTGGGCTATTAGGATTAAATGAAATAATTGGCAGGTGATTTGGAAATTTAAAAACAACATGTAATGATTTTATTATTATTATTATTAAAAGGTAGACTCGGAAATAAATACAGTAATTTTAGCCTTGACCTCTGTCTGATAAACTCCATGGGTGAGAAAGCAGTTTGATAGTTTTGTCAGCTACTGTAATTTGGGACATGGATGGATAACACTTGCTCAGATTATAATCATCTGGTTAATGGTAGTACTAAAGTGGCCCATTAAGCAGGAAGGTATTAGTTTGGGAAAGGTGAGTGAATGTGTGTGTGTGTGTGTGCAGTCTTTCTGCAGTCTTAAGAGTGTTTTCTATGAATGAGCAGCATCAGCTGCTAGTATAGCTGTATTTTTCTAAGGAAGGGATCTGCTTTTCTCCTGTGGGATGATCTTTATTAAGGGCTCCCAAGGTCACAGAGTTAATGACAGAGCTGGGGCGCCTGATCCTTGTTCGATGCTATTTTCACTATTCCACATGACCCTGATTGGCAGCCACTGCCCATATGGCGTGGTTTATGGTTTTACAATTGAGATGAGTGGATAAGCAGCTCAATACCTCGTTATAATTAGTCTCTTGAGTCAGCTAATACCCTTCTAATGGAATTTCATGATCTAGATTATTCAGTATTACCCATGCAAGATATTTTTGGATTTGAGATGATAATTATGTAGTAGAACTGATGACAATGGCAACTAAAAACACTTCCGTGGCTTCATAGCCTGTCTTACCATAAATATTTATTACGAAACAGTTGTTTTGGACACACATGCACATTCATAAAATCAGGAATTCCTGTTAATTCTATATGTTTTATACGTTCTTTACTTTCTGTAGCATTGATGTAGAAATCAGGTGATGCTTCTAGATTGACTTACAAGGCCATTTGAGGTTCTGTGTTACCTTACTTTTGTTTTTGTGTAACATACACATTCATTCTGGCCTTCGAATTTGTGGGTTAATCAGTGACTTCAAGTCATTCTCAGAAGAAATTGGTTCCCTCACTGCGGATGTCTGTCGATTCCTGTCTGTCTCACCGCGTTTGTGAATATAATAGAGAAAAATGCACCCACCGACCATCACCTCCAAGGAGCACTAGCCGTAAAACATTCAGTGCTTGTGACAGCTTTCTGGAAGATGACGCTGCTGGTCCATTCCGTTGAATCTGACAGACTTGAGTACAGTGTCCTTGCTATGGACAAGGTGCTGTGCCAGTTATTGTAGATGTTTCAAAGAGACATAAAACCAGTGGCTCCTCTCAAGGAAGTTATAATCTGGGAGAGGGGCCTTGATATTTAGCAAAGTGAAAGATCTAAGGCAGAAATGGATCGTTTTTATTAAAGAATAAGAAATGAAATGCTGTTGGAGCCCCAGGTAGAGAGATTATTTTCAGTGGAGAAAGGACAGAAGAATGTTCCATGGAAGGAGTGATGGTTGGTCTGGGTTCTGAAGAATGGATATTATTTGGATATGGGGAAAGGGTGGAGTGGCCTTCAATGGCCAGACGTAGAGAGAGGCCTGGGAAAGCACAGGACGATTTTGAGGGACTGCTGTGATTGCAGTCAGCCCAAGTACGCATGACATTAAAAGGACATAAAATGAGAAAGGCAGGTGGAGCCCAGAGGGCCTTGGATAGCATGTGGAGAAATGTATATCTTTTTCCATAGACAATGAAGAAGGTATCACTTTTGAGCCAGGGAGTGACACAGCTACAGCTGTGTTTATATTTGAGTGTGGAATGTTTTGGAGGTGGGAGACTGAAAGGATGGGGACCAGCCGGGAGACTCACAGTAGCTGAAGCAAAATGTGATAATGGCCTGGACCAGGCATGTGGCAGCAGGATTGGAAAAGGGACGTAGAGATAGAAAAGAATCATAGTGTGTGTATCAACAGTACATTGAAATAATGTGTTTTTCTGCCTGTTCTGGATGCTCCGGTCTCACTCAACAATACTCTCTCTCTCTCACACACATGCACATGCACACATAAGCACGCACCACATATACAAATGCACACAAATAGGCACACTTGCATATACACGTACACACATGCATGCATCTATGCTTATGCACTATACACACAGTGAGCTCCTCAAGAGTATGGTTTGCGTTTTTTCTCTTTGTATTTATATTTCAGCACCTAGCACAGTGCCAGGCATTTTGTTGGCATGAGATAATCGTTTGCTGAATGGAATAAAAAACAGTTGATGTGGGGCATCAGAGAACATGAGGAATTGCAAAATATTGATCCTGGCTAGTGCTGGATTTTGGTAGGCAAACTACAAAAATTCTCCTGTGTCCCTTATTAATTGGCATTGGAAAAAAGAGCATGTCTGGGGTTGAAGATGACTTCTGATTATAGAAATGTCTGAGAAGATGCAAAAACTTGGTGGACCTGATGGTTGGCACAGCTGGAAAACCTCATGCCTAGAATATGTCTCCTCTCTGAGGTCTGAAGAAAACTTCTCATGTGAACTTCAGGACATTTTATCAAGGTTTCCTTTTAATTCTTTAGAAGGTGTGGTGGCCAGAATAATGGTCCCTCAGAGATGTCCAAGCACAAATCCCCAGAACCTGTGACTATGTTAGGTTACATGGCAAGGGAAATTCAGTGTGCTAATAGGGGGGTTATCCTGGGTTATCCAGATGGGCTCAATGTAATCACAAGTGACCTTAAAAGTAGAAAAGGGAGACGGAGTAATGTGATATGAGGGACTCTCCTGGCCATTGCTGGCTTTGAAGATGGTGGAAGGGGCCAAGAGCAAAGGAATGGGAGTATACTCCAGAAGCTGAAAAAGGCAAGGAAACATTTTCCCTGGGATCCTGCAGAGAACACAGCTCGGCTGACACCTTGATTTTTATCCCAGTGACACACGAGACTTCTGACCTCCAGAACCGTAAGATAATAAAGTGGTGCTGTTTTAAGTCCCTAAACTTGTGGTACTTTGTCATAGCATCAATAGAAAACTAATACAGAAGGATAACCAGCATGCTTACTATTTTGGATTTATTATTAAATATTAGGGTACATGATGCCCCAGACTCCATGAGTTATGGTTTGTGTCACGTCCTAGATTCAACTACAGAAATGTGTTTTGTTATAAAATCCCAAAGCTTGGCCTGAATATAGTATTCGTGACAGCTTGAGTGGTGTGAAGGCAGAGTGTATGTCCTTTGATTATGTCATTCTGCGTACAATGAAGAGGCTGATGGTTTTAAATTAAGCTTTCTGGGCAGTCCCTCAGATAGTACTCCTGGAAGGGCCCCTAGCATCTCCCATTGTGAAACGCTGCATGAATGCACAGAAATCATAGTGTGTGTTTTTAACCTTGTCTGAGACATCCAGATTGTGCTTTGCTGAAACAAAACCATCATTTAAAATTTTTCATTTTTATAGTTCACTTTTAAGTGGCATGTCTTGGAAGAACAGGTTTGATTTCTTTTTTACTTTCGTTATTGTTACGTGTATTGCAGGTGTCATGTGAGATGATTTAATAATTCAAAAATGATAGTAGTGGGCTTCCCTGGTGGCGCAGTGGTTGAGAGTCCGCCTGCTGATGCAGGGGACACGGGTTCGTGCCCCGGTCCGGGAAGATCCCACATGCCGCAGAGCGGCTGGGCCTGTGAGCCATGGACGCCGAGCCTGCGCGTCCGGAGCCTGTGCTCCACAACGGGAGAGGCCACAACAGTGAGAGGCCCGCGTACTGCAAAAAAAAAAAAAAAAAAAAAAAATGATAGTAGTAATAATATTAAACATTGTATCTTCATATAAAAAATGTAAATTTTCAGTAACTGAGTGGGGATTTCTGTGTTTTAGCAACATATGGGTTTGGCCTATCATTTAGTTTTGATGCTTTTTCGAAGAAGAGAGTAAATGGCAGAAAAAAATGTTTAAAATATATTCACTGTTCAACTCACATGGACACTCAGCATGACACATATGCATAATGATCACTCCTTATTCACACAAATCCTTTAAAAGCTGGGCAAGGTGCATGTTATTTAAAAAAGCACTAATTCCTAAAATTAGCATGGACTATAAATTAATATTTGAATATGAGCCTCTAGGAAGTAACTCCCCAGACATAGAATTGCTGTGATTTTTGATATTCAACTGCACCAAATGTTAAGAGAACATAAAGCAGCCTAAAAATAAGGTATAAAATAGGATGACTAATTTTATGTGGAGAGGTTTTACAGATGAAGGAAACTCAGTTTGCCAGCCCCTTTGTAAGTAAAAACTATTTGTTATTCTTGACATTATTTTGAAGTCCTTATGCAACAAATAATTGCAAGAAACAGGTCTAAAAGTGCTTATTGATAACCTACTAAAGGCAAAGTTGTACATGATTTAAATTAGAGGATTAGTGCTGTATCTGAAAAAATTAATAGCCACTAATTACATATTTTTCTTTCATTGAAAAGCATTAAGAAAGTGAAAGCAGTGGAATGTGGTGGCTGCTCCTGAAGTCTCACTGTTTGAGTTTGAACCTTGGCTTGGATACTTGCCCGTGACCTTGAGCAAGTTATTTAATCTTGTGCCTACATTTCCTCATCTGTAAAGTGGGCATAAATAGAACTACATAGGGTTCTTATGAGGATTAAATTAGATAACCCACAAAAATTGTTTAACACCATCTGGCACATAGTAAGCATACATTAAAGATGACCCACTATTATTAATAAAAGAGTTATACATGTGCTTCTATGCTTTTTTTTTTTTGATAGGTAAGAAATGGATTTATTTAGAGAGAAACACACTCCACAGACAGAGTGTGGGCCACCTCAGAAGGGGAGAAAAGGCACCAGGGTATGGGGTTGTCAGTTTTTATAGGGGTGGGTAATTTCATAGGCTAATGAGTGGGAGGAGTATTCCAGCCATTTCAGGAAGGGGCGGGGATTTCCCGGAATTGGGCCACCGCCCACGTTTTAATCCTTATGGTCAGTCTTGGAACTGTCATGGCGCCTGTGGGCGTGTCATTTAGCTTGCTGATGTGTTACAGTGAGCGTCTACTGAGGCTCAAGGTCTAGTGGAAGTCGACTTGTCCGCCATCTTGGACCCATTTGGTTCTAATCAGTTTATATCATGTCTTTGGGCTGTGTCATTCTTTTTTTTTCTAATAGATCTTTATTGGAGTATAATCGCTTCACAATACTGTGTTAGCTTCTGTTACACAACAAAGCGAATCAGCCATGTGCATATACCTGTCCCCATATCCCCTCCCTCTTGAGCCTCCCTCCCATCCTCCCTACCCCACCCCTCTAGGTCATCACAAAGCACTGAGCCGATCTCCCTGTGCTTCGCTGCTGCTCCCCATCAGCCAACTTACTTACATTCCGTCGTGTATGTACGTCCATGCCACTCTCACTTCGCCCCAGCTTCGCCCTCCCACCCCAGGTCCTCAAGTCCATTCTCTATGTCTACCTCGTTATTCCTGCCCTGCAACGTGGATCATCAGTACCATTTTTTTTTTAGATTCCATATATATGCATTAACATACGGTATTTGTTTTTCTCTTTCTGACTTACTTCACTCTGTAGGACACACTCTAAGTCCCTCCACCTCACTACAAATAACTCAGTTTCTTTTCTTTTTATGGCTGAGTAATATTTACCTATTTATGAAAAATATTTATCTTTATCTATTCATCTGTCGATGGACATTTAGGTTGGTTCCATGTTCTGGCTATTGCAAATAGTGCTGCAGTGAACATTGTGGTACATGACTCTTTTGGAATTATGGTTTTCTCAGGATATATGCCCGGTAGTGGGATTGCTGGGTCATATGGTAGTTCTTTTTTAGTTTCTTAAGGAACCTCCATACTGTTCTCCATAGTTATATCAATTTACATTCCCACCAAGAGTGCAGGAGGGTTCCCTTTTCACCACACCCTTTCCAACATTTATTGTTTGTAGATTTTCTGATGATGCCCATTCTAACTGGTGTGAGGTGATACCTCATTGTAGTTTTGATTTGCATTTCTCTAATAATTAGTGATGTTGAGCATCTTTTCATGCGCCTCTTGACCATCTGTATGTCTTCCTTGGTGAAAAGTGTATTTAGGTCTTCCACCCATTTTTTAACTGGATTGTTTGGAATCCTTCTGATTTTTTGTTGTTGGTGTATGGGAATGCTAGAGATTTCTGTGCATTAATTTTGTATCCTGCAACTTTACCAAATTTGTTGATTAGTTCTAGTAGCTTTCTGGAGGCATCTTGAGGATTTTCTATGTATAGTATCATGTCATCTACAAACAGTGACAGTTTTACTTCTTCTTTTCCAATTTGTATTCCTTTTATTTCTTTTTCTTCTCTGATTGCTGTGGCTAGGACTTCCAAAACTATGTTGAATAAGAGTGGTGAGAGTGGACATCCTAGTCTTGTTCCTGATCTTAGTGGAAATGCTTTCAGTTTTTCACCATTGAGTATGATGCTTGCTGTGGGTTTGTCATATATGGCCTTTATTATGTTAAGGTAGGTTCCCTCTATGCCCATCTTCTGGAGAGTTTTTTTGATAAATGGGTGTTGAATTTTGTGAAAAGTTTTTTCTGCATCTATTGAGATGATCATATGGTTTTTATTCCTTAATTTGTTAATGTGGTGTATCACATTGATTGATTTGCATATATTGAAGAATCCTTGCATCCCTGGGATAAATCCCACTTAATATCGTGTTTGTCAAGAAAGGAGATTGAAATATTGTCTTCAGTATCGTTTGTATCATTGCTAAAATAATAATATCGCAGAATGTTCCAATACAAGGGGTCTTGGAGATAGTCAAATTCAGCCCTCTTATTTTATTATTGAGAAAACTGAGGTAAAGAGGGTTGAAAGAACTTGCCCAAAGTCACACCATTTTTCCTCTCCATGTGAATATAGGGTATTTTTCCTTTTCATGTGGATTCATGAACCAAATCAACTTTATAGAACCAATCAGTCTGATTATTGCTCTTGCAAGGAGGAGCAAGCTTTGTCAGTGTGGGATACACAGAGGGGAGAGAGACAAAAGAATGGAAATTGAATGTTTTTCACATGAGGGCAGCGTGCACTGAGCCATCCCACTGAGAATATTTGAAAAGGGCCCCTTTTTTCTTATCGGAAAAGTGGTGGGATCATGAAGGTATTGCTGTTTCTATTATCAGATGGAACTTAGGCAAAGTTCTTCTTTTCTTTTGATTGCATTTTCTCATCTATAAATCTAACATCTGATAAAACTACCTCCCCGTGTGGTCAGGATCTCAAAACAGTTTCAGCTGTGAGAGATGTACCAGAAAGAGGTTGTAGATATTACTAAAATTGCAAAAGTGGCCTAAGGAGTAGACGAAGGCAGTTAGAGCTTGCAGTGGGTCCTGTTCTTACAACTTTTGGGGGTCAGTTATCTGTATGAGTGTCCTGTTTGGGAACAGAGGCTTTTGGATCTGACTTTTTAGCTAGGTTAGAGTCCATTACAGTGGGAACTTCAAGAGGAGAAGACAGCAGAATGTGGAAGAGCTGGGTGAAGGTGAGGAAGGGTGAGGAATCAGAGAATGAGGAGGAAAAGGAAGGGGATGATTGCACTCCGAATGGATGCTTTGTCTGTTTTGCCTCTCATGTATTATAGGTAGAAAGGAATAGAATAAATAGAGAAGTAAAGAAAATCTGGGAAGTTTGTGAAAGAGGAAGAGAGCACCATAAACATGGCATCAAAGGTACATTTGTTGCAAGGACTCTTTAACAAGGGGCAGGAACAGCCGTCCAACAAGAGGTTATATGGCTGTGCTCCCTGACGATCGGATCAATTAGGATGAACCCAAGGGAAATATTTTTCAATAAACCAAATTTTTCCCACTAAGAAGTTTGATGTGAGCTTTAGATCAATAGAGAATATGGATTTATTCTGGAGATCTAATAGGAGAAAAAGGGACAGGACTCAGGAGAAATTTGTTGTGATTCTACTTAGCATGTTTAGGACTAAAAATTCTCACCATTCTTCCCAGAAATAAAAGAGTGGGATTGAAGCAATTGAGGCTTCTTTTGGGATGGTGATATTTTTGGAAAAGAAGAAGAGTATTTGGGGATAGAGAATCAAACCCCAGGGAAGAGGGAATTAGAATGACATTACAGGAATTTTTCACTTACAGAACAAAGAAGGACTACAGTTTGTATGTGACAGAGCTGATGATGTTGACGATGACACCAGTGATAATAATATCTAGCATTTATTGTTTGTTTACTATGGCACAGAGATGGTGCCTAACATTTGTATACATTATATCGTTTAAATTGTATCATCATAGTTTAAGGTGTCTACTACTATTATCCCCATAGATGAGGAAAGTGAGGCTTAGCGAGGTTAACTAATTTTACCAGAGTCCAAAGACAAATGGATTATGGGTGAAGTTTAAGAAATTATTCCAGTAAATAGACTGTTAGCAGAAGTCTTTCAGGTGTGGCGAACAAGGGCACAGCAATGATCTCTTTATATAGGTGGTGTAGAGTCTTTGTGAGGAAGAAGCGTGTTATCTGCAGCTGAGGGCAGTCCGGAATGAAACCGCAAAGGACGAAGCTCGTGCCACCTGCCCTTACCGGTGCAACAGCGCCACCTAGAGGTGGAAGGCGAGATAGTACTAGGGGCCACAGAAAATACGGGGGAAAAAAAAATACAGGGTTGATGGGGAGGGAAGAGAGTCATGGAAGGGCAGTGAATACCATAAAGATGAGCCAGAAGAGCTGTCAAGGACAGTGCCAGTAAGGGAGTTCCTGCTGAACAAAGGAGCTGAGGATCCACTGCTCCAGAAAGGACAGGTCCGCAATGGGAGAAAGGAAAGGAGAGACCTTTGGCAGTCATGAGCTGGGAGTGGGAGACCCAAGACAATGAACGTGATTAATCTGTAGAACATGGGACCCTAATCCCCGAGATAAGAATAAAGGGGAGGAGAAACAGGAAAAGAGGGGGGAAGCCTTGGGAACCTAAGTCATGCATGCCTTTACAGAAACTGTAAGGCAGGTGATTCAGGAAGGTGGGAAGCTGCTGGAAGCTGAGCTAGCCAGGTGTGGGGTAAGGGCAGTGCTTAGCCTGCGCGTTCCTGCGCACTGGGAAATTAGGCGTGTGGTTTGATGACGCTTGCCAGTAGCATTAAGTTTATGGCTAGGAATGGGCTGGTTAGGGTTGGGGTTAGAGTTAAGTCACCAATGGCCCTCTCTTGTCCACTTTCCCACTCTCTCTGTGGCTAGCTGATTGGCAAACTTCAGCTCCATCTTCAGCACTTCACTTCCTCTTCTTTTGAGACCTCTTTGATCACTTCCTACTAATGGAGACCTCTTGGGTCCACCTCTCTGGTCCATCGTGTTTCACTGGATGCAGTTGTTTCTTTGTACATCTAGCTTCACAGTAGGGTGTGGACAGTAGGTCTTTCCATCATCTGAATATCTCAAATATCTAGTACAGTATCTACTAGATATAGGTAGTAAATAAAGGGATTTTGAAAAACATTTCCTAACCTCTGAATGAATACTGCATTTTTCCTTATATTTTAAAGATAAAAGTCAAATTAAATTGAAGAATCTGGAAAATTTAGTTAATATCTGTGGTGGAAGAATAAGTTCACTTTAGAATATGTTAAAATTAAAAAATACAAGCCGAAATTCTATTTAAAAAGTCATAGAAGGGTGGAACATGTCTTAATTCAGCAAGAGAGACAGAATGTTTACAAGACGGGATGAGACTAAAGGCTTTCAAAGAAGAAATTTATTTGTATAGGAAAGCAATGAAGAAATTGATCATGAATGAATAACAGGAATCAAAGAGCAATAAAGGAAGATTTATATATAGGATGAAGTTGATGGAGAAAGAAAAGAAGTCAAGCAACGGCAAATCCATCTGATTTGCAAGCAGAGAAGGGGGTGCTTGACTGGAGAGGAAAACAAATAGATTAAATGGTGCTGAAAGAGTTAGTAATGTGAATAATGAAGTACTTTTAAGAACCGTTTCCAGAGCAGGAAGAGCCGCACTCTGAGATTAAAGGTGTTGGAGAAATGATGGAAGAAAGACCAAGGAAGTAAAGCAGTTCATGGCAAAGAAACCTTCAAGCTCTGAGAGTGAGGAAGAGGTAGCGTCTCCATAAGAGGAAGGTCAGCTAGACCTTGTTGTCCTGACTCCGTTTCCTTGAGAGGCACCCGGTTTTGGGGATTTTCGTCATCATCCCACTGGTTTCACTGGGTAAACCCAGCTTACTTCATAAAGTCAAGCCCAGATACTCTAGGCTTAGACAGGCATAATCACCAAGAGAGAATGTTCTAAGAGGGTCTGAGTGTATGGAGGGGTGTGTGTGTGTGTGTGTGTGTGTGTGTGTGTGTGTGTGTGTGTGTGTGTGTGTGTGTGTGTGTGTGTGTGTGTGTGTGTGTGTGTGTGTTTTAAAGGAAGCCAGTTAGTTTCCTGCCATTGAAACAGTTCTGCAAAGAACATTATTGACATTGTCTTTTGAAATATCATTTACTCTCATCTCCAAGTTAGCAATGTGATCAAGTTCTTAGGGATGGCAAACAATTCTAACTTAGATTGTTTTTTTCCTGCATTTTTGAAGCTGGGAAGAACAAACATTCAGAGTTCTTCATGGCACAGGGGAGGGAAGTGAGATGATCTGTAGAGAGAAAGAGGATAAGGCAGGTAGTAAAATGTGATTTCATGGATATTTCCAATGCTGATTACCCAGAATTTGTGGGAGATTTCTGTTTCCTGTAAAGCTTGACAATACAAAAGAGTGTTAAACAAGTTTCTAAGCACTTCTCCAGATCTTGTTTATGTGGCGGCAGACAGATGACTGATGCTTGTCTTAGGAAAAAAACAAGGGAAGGTGCCAAAGGAAGGAATTCTGTTAGGTTTAGACTGAGAACAACTTTTGGATCCGGCAAACACAGTTTTTCTTTAAGATCATTCAAAGCTGTGGGTCCCAGCCAAGTTACTGTAATGTATGAAGAGTACACACAGAAGTGAAAGGCATCCATCTTTACTCTCAACGGTGGAGAGGGAAAAAATTACAAGAATGAGAGGTGTGTTATAGCCCTTGTCATATTGTGGAGTTTGGATTTTTTTCAGAGGCAAAAGCCAGGGAGATAACCAGTTATCTCATTTAAGGTTGATGGATTGTAAAGGTGGAAAAGAAGTATTGGGTAGCCTAAATCCCGTATTAACATACATCCCATTAGTAATAGGAGAAGAAGAAGAGTCAGTATATGAAATGTAAGAATTTTGCCAGGAAAACTGACTGTGTGATCCTCAGACAAAGAGAGAAATCCTAAAAATGTAAGAAAATGGAAAGTATTGAAAATTCTTTCAACCAGGGCAAGGATAGTAAGAGTTTGGGCATGCAGTTTAGAGTGATATAAGAGGCAAAATTAAATAGAAATTGAAATAAAGATGTAGAAAAAATATTGGACATTCACAAGCAATTATTAGAGAACACATTTTTAATTTTGTTTGTTGAAAATTTTATGTTGAGCCCTATGGGAAATCTGGGCAAATTTAATGACACATTTTGCTACAGGCTACAAGTAGTGATGAGTTGCTACTGGATTTTGTACGATTCTCTGTTAGGGGAGTGAAATGTGATAACTGGGGGGCCCGCTTCTTGTCTTATCTGCCTGCGTAAAGGAATGTCTGCAGGAGAACAAATGTTTTGGAAAGCAGGAAGAGACAGGCAGCTAGAGGGATGTGGCAAGGGAGACGATGCAATGGGGAGATAAAGGCTGAATTTCTTACAGGGAAAACCAGCAAAGTTTCACAAGGAAGTGTCAAAGAAGGTTAGTACTTATAAGACAGAAATTGAGGGATTTAGAGTGAGGACATTCAAATCATCCTTAAAAAGCTTCAGGAAATAGAAAAACTAGGGCAGAGTATTGATGTCATAGAAGGTGTTTTATACAGCAGGTTTCTGCAGGAAGCCAACGTAACGCTCCTGAGGAGATTCCGTTCACCTAGGAAAAGTGTCAGGAGGAACAACACCCCATCTCCCCACGTATCACACAGCAAAATATTTTCAAGTCAAGCAGGCAAGATTATCAGAGAAAGAAGAGGCACGTAGAGTGACCAAAAGAAGATTCTTTTTCAAGAGAAAGTACAATACGTGAAAACAACATTTGAGGTGGTAACATCCCTTTAGCTTGGTATAGCTTAAATGTGGAAGACCATGGTGATTTATTAGACTCCAGAAGTACTAGTAAGATGGGTAAAACAAATAGAAAAGTACAGATAAAGCAAGTGATGACTTAAATAAAATAGAATATGAGCATACTGAGTTTGTAAGAAATGGATGCAGCATATTTCTAGAAATACAGTTTTGGAAAAAATATAAATCTGTAAATTATATATGAATTATTTTTATAATTTATCCAGTGATAGGAAATTGAGGGAGTTATTTAAATTTAAAAAATTATAAACACAAGGAATCCTCTGATATTTGGATGTAAAAGGATCCTAGTCATCCTGTATGGATCTCCACATGATAACATTTCTACGATTAGATATGTTAAAAGTAAGATTTTTCTAACCACAGTTTTAATTAGGTTTCTCTGAAGAGTCAGGCATGCTCTAGGATGACTGGAGATACAGCATGCCACTCAGGAGACTCCAGGAAACCTGTCAAAGTTAGACATAAATAGAAAAAAATGAGTGACCATTTCTATAACTCATACTCTATGTCAAGCCAAAGTAACAAACAACAACAAAATCCTGTCAACCAGTTATTTCATTTCGACGACCCCCAGACCATAGTCGACTAATTTTTTTTCCCCATCGGAACTGGCCAAATCTTTAGGTATCATATAGAGAATATTTTTGTCTTCACTTGGAAATGTGCTCTAGTGGTCGGATTATGCCAAAAAAAGCCCTCTAGAAAGTTTGTTTCTTAATATAGTGAATAGTAATGTCAATTAAGAACAAATAATGGGCTGCAGTTTGGACAGACTGTTCATGAGAAGATAAGTAATTCAAAACTGGAGCATCACAGGAAGATCCTGTCTCCAGGGAGACCAGTCTCAGGTAATATGAACACAAGGTGACTGGCATGTTTGTGAGTTCTATCTAGCGTGGGGGACAACTAGATAGCCTGCTCCATCAGAGGTGAGCTGGCATGTGCACCTGCAGGCTCACAAAACCAGCTCTTCTCCCCAAGCCTGCAGAGCTCCAGCTCACCAGATGGCAGGACGAAGAGCTAGCTGCAAGAGTCCTGGGCTGTTCCCCTGTGGCGGTTCTTGGCTGCACCTGTCGCTCTTGTCTCAGGGCTGTTCAGTAACGGGGGTCGTCTCTTAACACACCAGCTGCTGGAGGCGAGTCAGGCTCCCACAGGAAGTGCACGCTCAGCCTGCCAGGGCACTATGTGTGGTCATCCCGGAGAAAATGAAATCCAGCGACAGCACGTTCCTCCACCGTTGGTGTAAAGGATGGGGCAGGAGCCTCGGGGCCCTGGGGAGCACCTCCAGTCTCATTCAAACCAGGCTGTGCCATGCAGATTCTCTGTCACCATCAGGTGCCTATTTCAGTTGGACTTTGTCACTCAGATTGTACTTCCCGGCATTGTCAGAAAAGGCCAAGTCCTGTTTATTTTGTTTGTTTTTAAGAGAGAAATAGAAAGAAAGAGAAACTGGAAGAAAAACTGTCTTTTCAATAACCTGAAGTTCAGTATTGAAATACAAGGATGGTAGCAATAACTACAGAGCTCCGTGGAAATCAAAATTTTAATATAATTCCTCCAAAAGAGTAGCCACTCAAAACACTTTCGTGCATCTTTTCAGGATATGGGATTTAGGGCATTCAGACAAAAGAGTCACCAATCTTTAAAGAATAAATGATTACCATGATAGGGACAGGAGAAACAGCAAATAATGAATATGATTAACATATTAGTTAATATTTTTACTACACACCCTTGAAATATTGCCAATCACTACATCTGTCTTGCCAGTGAAACTGATGAATGTGATATTCCAACACCCATCACTGCCCAGCAATGATTGCCCTGCGTTGCTGTGTTCTCTTTCAGAGTGCTAGGCAAGGATTTTTCATTAAATGCATCATTTACAGCTCACTGCAGTGGTTCCACAAAGTCAATACATATCCTTAACAGAAAGCAAAGAATGAAGCATGTGAAAGAGAAAGAGAGACAGAATGTGGGCAATTGTCAGGAGCCCTGGGCACGCATTTCACTCATTCCAGGCTCACTGCCAGCAGCTTCGATTGCAAGCAAAGAGGAAGGGCCTGTATTTGCATATCTATCTACCCTGTTCTGGGTTCCTTTGACAGTGGGGTTCTGGATCTGGGAGTAAAATGGGAAATAGTGGGCAAGTACAATTTTGAGGGGAGTTAATAGACCAGCTAGGATAATCTCATCACATTATAATCCCCCAAAGTAACAGGAAATATTTTGCTGAAATGGAATAAAATGGCCATGAATGACTTTCCTCTTTCCCAGCAACTGTCAAAACCTAATGAAAGGGGAAGCATAGTAAATTCCTTCTCAATCATAATTTGGGCATCAATCTATGAAAGTTTGTAATGGTTTAAGCTGACGTTTCATGAGAGAAGTTGCCTTAACTGATCATAGATCTCTAAAATGATGCCAAGTATACATCAGTAACTCAGATGATAATTCACTTATTTCAGAAGCAATTTCTGAAGCATACTATGTGCCAGATACTGTGTGAGGGAAGAGGAATAAAAATAAATAGTAATAAAAAGCAGTCACTTTCCTCAAGAAACTTAGGGTTGAGCTAGCAAGCTATCATAAGGCTAAAACCGTAGGAAGAAGGCATTTGTCAAGAATATTGTACAACATGGGGAATATAGCAAATATTTAATAATAACTATAAATGGAGTATTATCTGTAAAAATTGCGAATCACTATATTGTACACCTGTAATTTACATAATATTATACATCAACTATACTTCAATTAAAAAAAATTCCTGACAAATAAGTGTATTAAAATAAATGTAGTTCTGTTTACAAGGACATAGTTATATCAGTAACACAGGAAATTTATCAAAAAAATTTGTCTTAATAGAAGGAAAAACTCACTCTGATTATTATTATTGTTATTATTATTATTTTGCTTTATATAGACTGGTCTATCTATGAAAATGAAACTACCAGTTTTCTTCTATAAAGAATTTAAAATTTTTTAATGATTTAAATTTACTGTGTTATTAATATAGCAGTCAAAGTAAGTTAGCCATGTGTTCAAGGTGAAAAGAAATGAGTGTGATCCCCATGGACGTTTGTCCATAGACCTTGAGTTAATTCCTACTCTTTTAGTCTTTGCAATTTCTTTACTTTGTTTTGCTTCAGAATCTGCTTGGGAAGGAATCCTGAATATGTCCATAAGGAAAAAATACTGCCTGGAATACTATATTTTTAGGGCAATTTTCCTCCTCATTTCAGTGGCTCTTGGTTGTTTGAAAACAGTGTGAAGGGAAAAACCCATGGAGTGTTCATGGAAAAAGCGAGGACACCCGGAGAGCAGTATTTTAACATAAAAATCTTTCACCAGCACAGACTTACTTTTTCGTCTGGGTTCCGACTGCAACTGCCAAGGTATCAGGGCATCTCTGGGAGAAATTGGGTTTTACAGGTGCCTTCAATGCTTTCCATTTGGCCCTGGCTTCTGAGAATTTACTAGAAAGTTGAGGGAGCGCTCTGGTGAGCAGCCTATCTGATCTGAAATAAAAAATAGAGTTAGGATTCACAGGGAGCGATCTGGCGGCTGGCTGCTTTGACTTTTTAGTTTGCTTCTTTGTTCTCTTTTGTGCTCAGGGCCCCAGTGCATGCCACCTTGGCAATAACCCAACACCATTTAAATCTCTGCACTTGCCGAAGCACATCCAAATGTTTTTTGTAAAAGAATTTCCCATTTGGACATAGATTTTTAGAGCCCTTTTTTCCCTTCTCTTTTCTTTAATTTTTTTGGTTACAAATTTTACCCGTTACCTGCGGTCTTCGGTGGAAGATGGACGTGAGAGTGATTGCGGGTGGAGAGAAGGGCAAGAGGAAGCAGAATCTGATTATTTTGTGAAAGTCATGGGAAGTATAGTAGGATGATGGCATTCGTAGAGCTACTTAGAATAATTGTCTCATGTCTTCTGGGATTCAAATGTGGCGTTTAGATTTTGTTATTGGGCTTAAACCATTCAATGGAGAATTTTATTTCTGTGTTTTTCAATATGAAATGCTAAAATCTACAGAAGCAGAGCTGCTCTGGTGTCACTAAATTATGTATTTCTCATTTAGAAAACTGTCTAAGTTGACTATAAATAAATTAACTCTAGTCTTGAATAGATTAAGACATTTTTTGTTGGTATTCTCAAGGTGCTTATAAGGTTCCAGGGTTTCAGTGACTACTTCTCAGGTAAAAACTTTACATCTAAAACAGTTTATTCATCTAAATTAATTTTACCTTTTCAAGGAAGCAGTTTAGTCAAAATAACATTATGGACTTTTCCTGCATTATTAAAACCTTTGCATGTTTCACACACATGCAAAGTTTCAAATGTAAAAATGGTATCTACGAATGATAAGAAGAACAAGAAAAAGAAGAACAGAGTTATATTAGAAGTGCCAGAGTTACGTTAGAAACTTAATAAATACCTGTTGAGTGAATTAATAAATGATAATGACTGACATTTTTCAAATATTAGATAGGTGGCTGGCACTGTGCTAAGTATCTTTTTAGAAACAGCTTTATTGAAATCTAACTCATATACTTACAATTCTCCTATTTAAAGTGTAGAATTCAACAGTTTTTAGTTTCTTCATCGATATGTGCAACCATCACCACAGTCAATTTTAGAACATTTTTATCACCTCAAAAGAAATCCTGTACCCTTTAGCTATACCATCCTCTCCCTCCATCTCAACTACCAGCCCTGAGCAACCACTAATCTACTTTCTGTCTGTACAGATTTCTCTATAATGCACCTTCAGATGAATGGAATCAGAGTGTGTGGTCTTTACGACTGGTGTCTTTCACTTAGCATAATGTTTTCAAGGCTCATCCAAGTTGTAGCATGTATCAGTACTTTATCTGTGCCAAGTATCTTACAATTAATCACCATAAAAACCTTCAGAAGGGTTCCTGTTGTATTTCCACTTAACATATGAACAGAATAAGCCTCACGATAATTAGGTGACCTGCCCAAGGTCACGCAGCTAATAAATTTCCAGAACCGGCACTCTTAGCCATTCCTCTGTTGGTGAGAAGCTTCTTTAGTCTTGGGCAGTTTGAGACTTTGATGCCCTTCTAGAGACTGATGCAGAGAAGGGTCTTAGGTATTCCCTGTTGTCATCGGGGCTGTCTTGGGAGAGAGCAGGGCCATAATGCCAGCTGAGTCTTCATTCAGGAAATGGGGTGCACTTTGGAACACAGGCTCCTGTGAGGAGAACTGAAATAAAATAGATACTAAAACGGTGATAGAGTCTTCTCAGGATTAAGGTTGCAATTTTCCCTGGGGCGTTGAAGGTAAAGGCACTTTGGGGATAGAGACTGCTGGTTTGCTGTCAGTGTCATGTGGAGGGCAGTCTGAAGTGGGAGGAAATGATTCCCATTGGTACAAGAAAGACCTTTCCCATGCCTCCTCCAAAAGCTGGATTCTCATACATGCACTCAGTTTCTGCCTTCACTCACTAAAGTGAAGCAAGTTAGCTTTTATAAATCTCCCTGAAAATTTTTTTTGTGCTTTTTTTTTCCCTCTTATGGCCTCTTGCTGATTCGAACCTTGTTTCAGTTGCATGAGAATACTAGGTTAAAAAAAGGGTGGAGAAGACAGTGATGTCTAGACTCTCATTTGCTCAGTTCTCTGAAGGACCTGTAATACCTGGTCAATGTTACATCTTCGAGTAACTGAAGAACTAAAGAATCGAGGTGGTGTAGAACAGTCCTGGAATATCATCGTGGGCTTCAGAGGGAGAAGGTCTCCCAACTCTGAAAGCCCTGCAACTCTGGAGGTGGTCGGTGTGGGGGAATTGTCACTTCGCCAGTCACACTGCCTACAAGGGAAATCCATGCCCACTAGACTTGGGTTGTGGTCCACCATCCAGGGTCCTGTTCTGGTGGACACTCCATAGAGCACCAGATTTCCATGTGACACATTTATTGGCCAGATGATTCTCAAAAGTGAAGAAATTTTTGTGGTCTTATCCACACTAACTGGTCAGTTCTCAGCAGCAGAAGATTGTGCACTTTGTTAATTCAGCAAAGACCCACTGGGCACCTTTCATGTGCCAGCACAACCCCAGGCACATGGAACATGTCTGTGAGCTAAAGATCCCTGTTTTTGTGGAGCTGATATTCTATTCTAGTGCTTTATGAATGTCATAGCCCTTGCTTTTTTATTCCTTTTTTAATATTCTGGTCTGTATGTATTTTTTAGGCATTTCACTGATAATTAGAATCTTCATCAGAGGGGAAGTTGGTTGGGTTAAAAAAATTGAATTCATTTTTCTATTTCAGTTCTGTTAAAAAGAAATTATATGGAGTTGTGGTTTCACCTAACAGACAAAACGCTGTTTTTACATTATGCTCGTATTTCAATTATCTACGCTAACCCTTATGCCTATTTCCATGGATAATAGCTGGCTTCACTTCTGGAGCTTATTCTGAATGGGTTTCATTTTCGTTTTGCTTCAATATCACTGTCAAAAAAGAATTGGGAGATTTCCGCAACACATTAATAGAGAGGGAAAATATTTTGTAGTTCCTTTCTTCAGAAGGATGATCTAGATAAATTTGTACATATTTTATTTCTACCCATCACAGCACAGCACAACACAAGCCACTTCAATTACTTCAGCAACAAGCTAGCAATGCAACTTTATCATTTTAATTTTTCATCTTTTCTCTTTGAGTTGATGTGTGTTCTACGCAGTATATCAGCAAAATCTCATCAACCCCAGCCTCCTTTAGGCTAATAAATCTCAGTCACAAATTAATCTCACACAACAGGAAAAAGCTAATGGCCACAGTCAGTCACCACTGTATTTCTCAAACTAAATTCTCTCAAGCTGTGCTATGGGAGTTTCAGTGTCAAACTGTTATTACTTTCATTGTTTTGACCATCATGATTCTGTAGGAGCAGCATGACCTTTGGGTAATTGTTTATTCAGCCAATGAGGTCATTGGTGTACCAATCATGTTGGTGACAATTGTTCACACAGCTTAAATGATGATTGTGTTCCCACTGAACTTGGATCTTTTACACCAGTCTTCCTTTTTTTTTTTTTTTTTCTGTACGCGGGCCTCTCACTGTTGTGGCCTCTCCCGTTGCGGAGCACAGGCTCCGGATGTGCAGGCTTAGCGGCCATGGCTCACGGGCCCAGCCGCTCCGCGGCATGTGGGATCTTCCCGGACCGGGGCATGAACCCGTGTCCCCTGCATCAGCAGGCGGACTCTCAACCACTGCGCCACCAGGGAAGCCCCCAGTCTTCCTTTTAATGTAAGAATTGGATACATTTCTGTCATTAAGATGGAAATTTCCCTTCAAACACCTAGACAGACCCAGAGGCTACTCCCATGGCAGTGTTAGTTTCCTCTTACTGTTTCTTGACTGGGAAACTCACTGATGTAAAAAGTCTCCAGGCAAGAGCCTACACCATCATGTATAAAGAAATGAAAAGTCATATTTTGAAATCATGGCACACTACTAAATGTCAGAAGAAACAGAAAAAAAAATAGGATGTGGAGTGTTTGTTTCTTTTTTCTCAGTGTCCAAAGCAGAGGCCAATGTCATGAGAAAATACTGCAAATGAGGACATTAAAATACAGCTTTGATTGCACCAACTGTGTTTTGTTAAACATAAATGATCTCTGGAGCATTTTGCCAAATGAGTGTGGTACAAATGTCATCATAACCAAGAGGACATGGTTACCTTTTAAATAAATCTTAAACCAGAGTCACTGAAATATAAATCTTATTTATAACACATTTGTGTTTTTAAAAGTTCTAATGTGGATTTTGTCACAGGGTACTAAGATGTTTGTCAATCAAAGGGAAATAAGCCCTGAATGCATTCTTTACAATACTGGAGAAATTTGGACTCAATTAACGTTAGATGGTATTTGAGGGGCCAAACTCAGGTTTGTTAAAAATCTTTGAAGTCACTAATTAAAAATGAAAATCATTAAAATATAAACACATGGTGTTTTCTTTCTATTTTGGTTCAGTACATGAAGCCATCAGATTAAATTCTCTGCCTTAAGCATCGTATTCAGGGTTAGCACCTGCAATTAAATTTTCTGCCATTTGTTTCTTCAGTTCTCCCATTAATTGTGAAAAATAATTCAGAGGTGGCCCAAAGGAGACAGGATGCTGGTGTCACAGACAGCCACTGATGTAACTGTAAAATGTTCTTGTTCATTTTTACATGCCTTTGTTTCTCTCTCTCTCTCTCTGTCTCTCTCTCTCTTTCAATATAAAACTGAGGCAGTCAGGGACAACTAGTTCTTTGCATCCTCTTTGTTGTGGCCCCTGGGGTCCCTTCTTTAAACCTAATGAAGACTGAGATTAAAAACTTTTAGACATGTCAAGGACCAAAATAGCAATAGATATCTGGTAGGGCCCAAGAATGCCTGAGAAAAGCAGCATTGCAAAATACAGATGATTCCAAGATCAAAATGTAAACAGATATGGTGACAGAACATCTTCATTCTCAAGGTGCTAATCTGCTGGCTTCAATCCAGAATGATGAACCTATTGCTCCACAGGATTTTTAAATTTATTTTCTGGTTCTTTCTTTTTTTATTGGCTATTTGCCTTTCAGTACTGGAATTTGAGGTCTGAAGTAACAAATGATCCAGGGATTTCTTTTGACAAAGCCAGAGTTTCACAATTCAGTGACCCCACTCTAGGTCATAAACTAGGTACCAGGTGAAAAATTTTCCTTTTCCATGAGACTCCTAACCCAGTGAAACTCCGGAAGGGCCTTTCTGTTAGATTTCTCCAGATTCCTCTCCTGCCCATATGTGTTTATAATCCAACACAACAAGGATACAGAAAACTTACCTATGGTGTTGATATCAATCCCCTGTCATTATTTATTTAGATTATTTCAGATTCTTAACTAAATATATATATATCTCAGATAAAATATATATGTAATTAATACCTTTTTACATAAATATTTTTACATATTTATGTTTATATAGGACAAATTTCTGTAATTAACTAATAGAATGAATAAAGCATATAAGTATGTTTTATTTTTTACATTCTGCCAAAAAACCCCTCCAGAAAATCTGTAGACATTTACTCTTTATATACAGAAATGTCTCTGTAATATTTTTTTGTTCTGAAAAGCCACCAAAAATTTAATAGAAAGAAGAAAGTGAAGAAGAGATAGGGAATCGTGCCTTTTTTGTTGTACAAAATTCGTGAAAGCCAGAGGCCAAAGGAGCTCATTTTTTTTCTGTGAAGTTTTCAAGAATTCCTCTGTGAAATAATATTCTTTTAAAAGTTTCATTTTGATTTATTTTTTATATTCCTTTCTCATCCTTTCTTTTTCTTTGGGGCGTCCTTTAGGGCTTTTCCTATATCAGAAATAGCTATTGTCAATAGTCTTCCACTGTTGGTTAAAACTTTTAGTCAAAAGCAGTTCTTAGGCACATGTCTCCCCACTCTATGTAGTTGGAAGGAAGCACTCGTGGGCCTTTGCTCTTGAACAGGGAGTATCACCCAATGGTCTAGACATAGCCTGAGTACTAGATGTATTCAGGTTTAAGTATGAAAAAATTCTTCAACCATTTCTAGTTTTCTTTTCATAGTAATGCTATATTTCACTCAGGCACAACATGTTGAATCTCTTTGACTGTCTAACACCATCTCTGCTGCCAGCATCCCAGCCTAAGCCACCATGTCCTCGTCTGGGCCACCATGATAACTTGCTTCACTCTTGCCTACGGCCCAGCCTGGGTGGTCTATGTAAAGCCCAAATGAAATCATGTCTCTTGCTCTAAATCCCATAGCAATTAGAATAAAATCCTATCTCCTTTCCATGGCTTGGGAGACCCTACCAAATCTGGCCCTTGTCCGATGCTGATCTCCTCTCCTCTCATTCTCCCCTTGTCCACTCGTCTTTCTGGCTCTCTCCTCAGTCAAGCTGATTCCTGTCTTGGAGCCTTTTCACTTGCTGGCCCCTCTTCCTGAACACTTCTCTTCCAGTTCCTTATGTGGCTGCTTCCTTGTCACAGTTCAGCTCTCTGCATCAGTGTCACCTCCTTTAAAGACCTTCCCAGACTACCTTACCTAAAATAGCACCTTCCACTCACCACTCTTTATGCCATCTACACATTTTTGTTTTTCTTCAGAGCATTTATTAGGAACTGAAATTATATTACTTATTACTCAGTTTATATGTTCCACCTCCATATTCCTCAGAGGAGTGTAAGCTGTATGATGCAGACGTCTTGTCTGCTGTATAACCAGTATCTAAAACAGAACTGACACTTTTGATGAAACCTCTCTCCCATATCCAATCATTTTCCTTATTCTATTAATTTTTAAAAATATTTTTAATAGAAGTTTATTTTATTTATTTAGTTGTTTTTCGCTGCGTTGGGTGTTCCTTGCTGCGTGAGGGCTTTCTCTAGTTGCGGCGAGCGGGGGCTACTCTTCGTTGTGGTGTGCAGGCTTCTCATTGCGGTGGCTTCTCTTGTTGCAGAGCATGGGCTCTAGGCACACGGGCTTCAGTAATTGTGGCATGCGGGCTCAGTAGTTGTGGCTCATGGGTTCTAGAGTGCAGGCTCAGTAGTTGTGGCGCATGGGCTTAGTTGATCTGCGACATGTGGGATCTTCCTGGACCAGGGCTCGAACCCGTGTCCCCTGCATTGGCAGGTGGATTCTTAACCACTGTGCTACCAGGGAAGTCCTATTCTATTAATTTTTATTCCTAAATAGTTCTTGCATCTGTCTATTTTTAGTTGTCCTCTATTTCAGTTGAACTTTATGTCCTTGGTCCTGGATGAGACTCCTAACTCACTTCTCCATATTCCTTTTCCTCTCCCTCCAATTCATCATGTAAACTTCTTAAGAGAGTATTTTGGTCATGTGGTTTTGAGGTTTAAAACCTCCAGTGGATTTCCGCAGCCTGAGAGCACCTGGGCGAGCCATTTCAGCACCTTCCTTTATTATGACCGTCCAGTGCACATACATCATTATTGTTATTGGACTTGCTTTCCTCTGACCACAGTAGTTAGCATATGATCCATGAACCCATTTTTCCAGACTCAGAGTCCTTCCCTTGAACCCATAAATGAATTTTTGGAGAGTTTCTTTCTTTTTCCTGGGTTGTGAAACTGGAGAAGTAGAGTCTCCTGAAAGGCCAAGATCCCTGGCCTCCTGGTCATAGCCCATCTGCAATAAGACAGAAAAAACCCAGTACATAGAAAACATCAGAAGTGACTGCTAGAGTGAGAAGAGTGAAAAGGAAAGAGAGAAAAAGGGCTGATATCATTGAGTGCTTGGATCCAGCCATATCTGAATTTACCTTTACCCTTTACTTATCAATTGGGGAAGCCAATAAATTTCTAGTTTTTTTTTTTTAAGTAAATTTCTGTTTTTGAGAAAACTATTTTGGTTTGGGTTTCTGTCACTTTCAGTCAAGATTTCTGATTAATATGACCTGACTTTCAAACCCTTCTACAATTTGATCAAATCTTAAATCTCACCCTCACCTCTTCCTTCTAGTCTCCATGTTCTCAACACATCTTCTCAGTTATGATTCATGCTTCCCCACCTCTTTTACTCCTGCCATTCATTACCTCTTCTTTCTGTATTCCTCTTCTAAACCCCTTTAGTATTTCATGTTTGTGACATTTATTTAAAAGTAACCATATACATACCATTTTATGATATTTCTGCTATTAATCATTTATATTGTACATTAGGAGGTGAAAAATGCAACTGCCTGTAGGGGTCAGGAATTTGATGTAAATGTGTGAATTGGGACGGTGTAATATGAGGAAGAGTGGTGACATGGTGATTGTGAGATACATATTCTGCCTAATGGCATTCCAATTTAAAAATTTTAAAAACAGTATGTTGACCAAATGAGGCATGCAAGTTGGACCTAGTCCCTGGCAGTTAGTTTGCAACCTTTTTATTTATTCATAATCATTTGCTTTTTTTTTTTTTTTTTTTTTTTTTTTTGCGGTATGCGGGCCTATCACTGCTGTGGCCTCTCCCGCTGCGGAGCACAGGCTCCGGACACGCAGGCTCAGCGGCCATGGCTCACGGGCCCAGCCGCTCCGCGGCATGTGGGATCCTCCCGGACCGGGGCACGAACCCGTGTTCCCTGCATCGGCAGGCGGACTCTCAACCACTGCACCACCAGGGAAGCCCCCACAACGAACTCTTAATTATGCAGTGTTCAGGTTTAGGAAGCACTTTCAGTACATAAAGTTGTATGATGCTTATAACTCTGTGAGCTGTATTACTCTCCTGATTTATGTACTCAATCCCACCATTACCTCAGGTTTTCAAAAAAGGCAGTAACTTCTGCAACTCTACCCTCCACAAGGAGGGGACAGACAGCATTGGGGTCAGCCCTTCCAATTTCTCTCTGCCTTTGTATTCTCCCCTCTTTGTACACACTCTTAGCTGGAGATCCAGGAGGCGCTACTGGGTGTCTCATAAGTATCTCCTCTTCGGTCTTTTTCACTTTTTTCTGCTTTTATTAGATTTTATACAGATTGAGATTTTCATAAAAGCCCATTTTCCTTGATTTTCAATAGCTCTGAATAATCTCTGTGTTTACTCAGGTCCATCAATTCTTTAAAAATAATTTAATAATTGGTACAGAAAATATTATATGGTAGGTTGTGATGTGGAATGATATGATAAAATACTTCTTAGTTTTACATTTTATTTAACCAAATCTTTTATTGTATGCATTATTCCCTGTGTTTTTACAGTGTGGGGAGTTGGTACCAAAATGCTGGGCTGCCCAGTAGGCTTTAGATATCTGAGTGGAGGCTTGAACTGAAGGACTTGTGCTATCCCCATAGACAAATTGGGGTCCTTATTCCCATAGTCACTTCTGATAAAAAGGGTTACAACCACTTTTACATGGACGATGCTGTGGAACATTAGTTACGAGTTTTTCCTTGACACATAAAATGCCGGACTGAATAGTGGAAGTAGAAATGACTCGAACCTCAGTTCACACTACTAATAGTTCACCCAACTAATAACGACCACGCTTAGCTTAGATGGTGCTTGTTCTGGTCCCCCACAGAGACGGGGTGTACTCTTCCATTCACCCCAAATTTGGTTCGGGTGTTGTAACTGATGATGCCATACGTGCACCAAGGGGGTATGAAATGGTCTATGACTCACATACTGAGGCTTTCTGGGGAGAACAGGGGAGGTTGCAAACAGGTCTGAAAATGGGGTGAGAGACTAGGGAAAGGAGATTGGCTTGGCTTTAATTGTGGCTGGGGGCAGGGATTGAGGTGAAGGTTCCCTCACATGGGCTGGGGCTTGCATGTTTGAACTTTTTGCTGGCACCAAAGAAGGAGCATCTGGGCTTTCCTACCAGCTTACCTAGATGTAGAGCAGAAGTGGAAGAGGGACTGGTGGAGCTTGAAAGCTGTCTGCAGCCAAATATCAAAAATGGATTGAACTCTGTATTAGTGCTAAGTTGTGCTTTTAGGTGTAATCAGACTTTTCTGGGCAGATGCACTATATCCAGGATGAGGAGCTCACAGACCTCCCACTAACTGTCTCCTTTTCTTCTTACTACCCATCTCCTCTTCCCCATGGGATCCTCCCTGCACCCCAACCTCAACAGAAATGCAATAGTTAATCTTACACTTTTGGCTCAGATTCTTGCTTCTCTTACTAAATTTCAACTTTTGTTTATACATATTCACGTTTAAACAAATATGTTTGTACTGTGTGTGTGTGCACGCCGGTGCGCATGTACAGACTAGAGGGAATTCAGTTTCCCTTTTTTCTCCTTTGGGTTGGGAGCATGTATTGACTTTCTGGAATCATGGAAGCAAGTTGTAAATGATGAATGAACAGAACATGTCCCCTTTTGGAGGAGGTGGGACTGCAGAGAGAGCAGGAAGAGTGCAGACACTTTGCTACTTTTTAATTTTACATTTACATTGTTAGCATGGTTATCTGCCACAGCTGAGGTCCTCAGTGGTGCAGTTTGGAGACTGAGCACTGAATGGAAGGGAGTCATTTTAGGGACTCTCATGTGACTGAAGAGAGCATCATTCCCAATGCTCTGTAAAGATACAGTTCAGAATCAAATCCTTCTGAACTTGTTCAGTTTCAGAAACGATGAAGGAGTCATTAAAGGAGAATTTGACTTGTATAAAGATTATCTGATCCTATATTTTCATTAGGTTTTATTTATTTATTTTTTGAGGCAGATTCTTGTTTTCTATAGTTGCTTATGCTTGCTTCATTTCAAGTTTCATATCTTTCTCATGAAAGGAGCTCTGGATAAATGTTGGGCAAAGAAGCTACTTCTCACTCATTCCTTAGAGTCAAAAATTATTAAAAATAGAAAATAAATTGTTGAGACGGATTATACCAAGTGATTAAAGGCATTTGGAATTGAAGCATAGCACAATCTTACTAATGATTTTAGAATATTAAAATTAGAATCTGTCAGGTGCCAGGTGCCTAAAGAACAGAGCAAATCACACAATTAGGCAAAATCTCAGGTAAAATTAACTCCATTTCAACTAATTCGTACATACATTTAATGTATCTGCTGGGCTGAGAGACGGATTGTAGCTGAGAGTACCCATGGCGTACTGCTTTGCTTGAAGATTCAAGACAAGCCCTTGGCTGACTGTTGTTACTTTCACAAAGACTATATGCCAACATTATCATTCTTGCTAGTGTAAACACAAAATGTGAGAGTCTCTACTACAGCACACTTTCACCATGGTATTTTAAAATCATTCATGTGTTTTTACTTAGCATTCATATAATGCTTCATGCTGGGAGAACACTTTGAAATTTCCCTTATTAATAATCTTTCAGGCAACCCAGTGAGATAGGTTAGTAGTCCTGGCACCATCCCACACCTGGGGACACAAAAGCAGAAGGAGGTTGTTGGACTTGAGCCAGATTATAATATTTTAATACAAGAAAGAGAACTAATAGCTCTGGAGTTTCCAGTCTGTTGTTTAGCCAGCTGGCTTATGATCCTCCAAGTCTTGTTACTTTTGTGAACTCAAGAGAACTGTTAGGTCCTTGAGAGGGACACTTTAAATAGAAAGCAAATCAGAGTCGGTTGAGCTCAGCACTCTCTCAAGAGAAGTACTCTTCTATTGATTACCTACTATAGAGTTACTTTGCCCCTTCACTCCTATTTTATATTTTTCCATATATAATGCAGAAGAAGAATATCTATGGGAAGTTAGCCAGATGTTTCAGAGAAAAAAAAAAAAAAACTTCTGAAATATCTCTGGAAGGTCTTCATTTTGACAGCTCAAAGTATTAGATTGGGGAGCTAGAGAGCCAAGAAAGAATTTCTTCAAACTAAGAGGCAGTCGGAGAAAAGACTAGTGGCAGAGGTGATAAGAAACACCAAAGGAGGGTTTTTTGTGGTGTAGAACTTGGTGTGATTAGAGCCTCAGGAAAATTTGGATCCGATAATGGAAATAATTTACACAGCTTTTTCATAGATATGAACTAGAAGCTTTATTAGGAAATCAAGTGTCCATGATAGAACATTTTTAGCTGCTTGGCAAAAAGCCTTGGCCAAACAAAAGGAATTCAGATGGTTTTGGTGACAGCTAATGTGGAATAACTTTTTATAGTACATGTTCTATCATGTGGCACAGTTTGTGAATTTTCTCAAAAAAAGTGACAGTCAACAGAGGCCCGTGTTTATGGGTTTAGTCTGTAAAAATAAAAGAACAAGATTCCATGAAAGACAAAATTCACAACTTATCAACATTCAAAGTAGAAATAAGTTTCAGTGCTGTTTTAGGGAGGATGAATGAACTGGAGCGTTGTTCACCATGAGCTTCCAAACTTACGGAACGTAATTTAGGAAATAAAACATGTAGTTTTATATTATTTGTTGCCAGGGTTAGAAAGTAGTCATAAAGAGATTCCCAGGAAGCCATAAGACAGACTTCTAGGTGAAATGAAATTCTTTATTCTCTTCCAAGATTCGTAATTGCAGTACAGGACTTTCTACATGTCCAACTTGCCTCTTGTTTTGAATTATCTGTTCTTCCTTAGGATATCTACCCATCTTTCACGTATCGGCTCACATTCTATCTCCGCTGCGTAGCCTTTATTCCCTGCTTACCCCTTACATTGGGAGACCCCAAGACCACTCTCAAGCTTCATGCTTCACTAGAAAAACTTACAGGGATCAGAATAAGTGATTATACTCATGGTTGTAGTTTATTACAGTGAAAGGAGGCAGATTAAAACAAGCAAAGGGAACAAAGCACATGCGGCAAAATACAGAAGAAACCAGGTGCAAGCTTCCAGGTATCCTTTCCCAGGGAAATCACATGGAGGTGCTTAATTCTCCCAGCAGTGATGTGTGATAGCACATGAAAAGTGTACCCACAGGGAAGTGCGCCTGCACCTTGGTGTCCAGAGTTTTTATCGGGGTTTAGTACATAGGCATGACTGACCTCAACTACTTGAACCCCAGCCTCCCAGAGCAAAAATAGGCATTCACCATAAAGCACACTGTTAGCATAAACTACCTGATCAAATGGGTACTGGGTGGCCCAAGGCTTCAGACATACAAAAGCACTCTTATCAAGCAGAATATTCCAAAGGCTCAGAGCTTAATTCCCAGGAGCTGGCCAAGGGCCAATCCTGAAGTAGGCATTTCTTGGGATTGTGCAGGGTTTGAGTAACCCAGCTCTGCTGACTTATCTCTTTCCCACAAATTCCAGACCTGTAGCCCTTGACCTAGGATCTGTTCTTAAAGTATTCATATTTTTCTGAGCACCACATTTAGATAACATTTATGTAACAGATATAGCAATAGTTGTTAGCATAAATATACCTAACATTTGGAGGATCCAGTGTGGGTAGGGATAAACTTAAAGAAGCAACCAATTCATCCTGTGTAGGCATGACATACATTTTCATATATTTGTACTAATTTGGTTACTTGTACCTTGTAATAAACTTGTGCAGAACTAGTTAGCAAAGAAATCAGCAGAGGCTTAGCTTCCAGTTCTTCCTCAGGCTTTAGCTTCCAGTTCTTCCTCAGTCATTTTCCATCAGTATTACATTCTGAAAAGGTTTTAACTCCATCTTCCCATATATTTGATCATCAATATGAGAATTATTATATAACTTATTTACATAAGGCAGTTGAATCTTACTGTTAAAGCCAGTATTATAGCATAATGCAATATAGTCATGGTACAATTTAGTTTTATTACAGAATAAGTCAGTAAGAATTACAGAGATATTTTCTATGTCTTCGCAACAGATTGGCCCTTGCCCATATACCAGATGTTATCATGGGCAGAAATCATTAAAACTGGCCATGGTTTGGTTACTTCCGGGTTCCAAGTCAGCTGGGGACAAAGCCAGATACCTCACCTCTGTTCAAAGTCCTGTACTGGACACGTTTCCATTTTGTGCTCTTGTATAGCCGAACTGAACTCCCTCCTGTGGAGAGGACATGAGTGTTAATCAGAATATTTCCTGTCCCTGCTAAATGTACCGTGGGATATATCTTATTCTGATCTATTCTTGGGGAAAGAGCAGTGAGCGTGCATCCATGTAAATTACAATTGCCCCAGAGAACTTCCCTAGGTTTGGAGATCCATAAGATCCTCTAAGTGTACCCCTTAAATCTCAGCAGCTGAATGGAGGGCCATTGCCTCATGGCTACTTCAGCCTCAATCTGTATTGAAACAGTTAAGAGGTTCTAGTGGGTCAGGCTACAAGCCCTTTCTCAATGCTGGGTCCTAGCATTATCCAGCATTATTTGTTGAGTTAGCCTGACTCCCTTCACTAAAGCCTTGTCACCTTCAGGCCGATTCCCATCCCTTGCCTTCCTCCTGGGAGAGAATGCATCCATATTTTTCCTCTGAATACTGCTCCTCATTAAAAGTGAATTCAGCTGTCCTATGATGTCTAGACTGGCATCTATCTCCCTTAAAACACTTTCTGTCTTGTGGGTTAGTTTTGTTTAACCCAAAATGTATGTTGCTGCCATTGTGTACTAATGGCCTGAGTACCGTTAGTGTTTTGTATCCAAAAATGTTGGGTCTCTCATGCTAGGGTTAGATGAGTGGTGGTCACACCTAGATGTGACGCAGTTTAAGTATGCCATAAGGCCTCCCCTAGCCTTCCTCACTTCAGGGTTGAGCTACCCCCCAGGAGAATTTGGACCCACTTTGTGAAGCCTACTGCTTTATTCTCGTGAGAAACCCATTTTTTTTTTTCCTGTTCTGTTGAATAACTTTCCACCTACAAACATGATAATAATATGTACTTGTACACAGCACACTGTGGCGTGTCAGGCATGCTGCTTCTGTTCTGTTGTTATGGGTTGTTGCCTCACCTCAGAATTTCCCAGACAAGGGGATCCATGTGTCTCTATGTTCAAATATGCCCAGACTCCAGAGGGTCCATGCACGTTTGTTCAAGAACCCAGATGCTGCATTCTGCTGTGATGAGAGAGCTGGGAGGGCTAGCCGGCTTCGGCAGTGCTACAGGTGTTCAGCCTGGGAGTAACAGGTTTCCTTCCTTCACCCCAGTCCCCTTGAGTGTTTCTCTTGATTCCCACCCCTTTATGTTGGAGAGGTAGGTGCACCTTCCTCTCTGCTCCCAAGGCCACCACACTCTCCCTTTATGCTACAGACTCTATTTCTACCGCTGACTGAATTCCCATAGGAAATGTTCGAGCAGGTTGGAACTGGTGGTAGCGTCACAGTTACCATATCTCCCTGACTTGGTCTTGCAGGAGGATGTGCTTTTGCAGGACAGTTCCCACGAAAGAGACTTTCTAACATGTCATATCAAATTTATGTATTCTCTTTAAAATCTTGTGTTCTCTTTAACCTGGTGCTCAGATACTAATGTTTATGGCTAATTTAGCAAGTTTGGACATTATTACATTTGAAAGAAATGGAAAAGGGTCAAGATTTCTTTCAGCTTCTCTGGAGATTTCAGGTGGGAGGACGATTTAATATTACCTTGTCTCAGCTTCAGTTGCTGTAATCATTTGATGTGCCTGTTATGAAGTGATGTGTAAACCAATCCCTGAAGATAAATGGATTTGAGTCAGTTTCATTTTTATAATTACAATTTTATAATTTCAAGGAGGGAAGTGCTGGATTCAGAGGTTTCAATCATGTCATCCTCTCTAATTTAACTTAGCAATTTTATTTCTATAACTATGTTAGGGATCTGTGTCTGAATCTAGGGATTTTTCCCATTGAGCCTAGATTATATGAAATTTTATCTCTGTTTTTTTCAATACCTGCACAAATTTTGGGTTGACATATCAATCACATTCTGTTTTTTACAAGTTTAGGTGCAATGAGAGCTTGGCAGCAGTGGAAAGAAGTAGCGTTTAAATCCCTGAGCTTGGTTCATCCATGCCTCAGGAAGCAGGGACTTAGGAAATTCTCCAAGTGACTCAGGTGAAAACCATTTTGGTCTAAATGAAATATTATATAGTTCATTGATGGCCCCAAATAGTAACTGGAATTTTCCCATTTGCTTTCAAGATTTTCTGTGAAAAGTATCTGAGCTCATCTTTTTTCATGGTCAGATTATCCTAGAGAATAGTCATAGAGTTTGTGACATTGCCAGGTGCTTAGATATTTTAATACATGAGAATGATCTCCTATGGAGCCATTAGACTACAAGCTTTTGGAGAACAGATATTGTGTCTTATTTATTATTATATTTCCATTTCCTAACACACAGAGCCTGCTCTGTAGTAATACTTAATAAGTGTTTGATAAATGGAATCAGATTCCCATAATTATTGAGTGCCATGCTCTGTTCTAGGTGCTGTACATGTATTAATTCATTTACATGGCACAAAAACGCTTTTAAGTAGGTGCTATTATTATCTCCATTTTATGGCTGGAGAAGCTGAGGCATAGAGAATTAAGCAACTTCACCAAGTAAGTGGCAGAGCTAGGATTCAAACCCGGGTTCTGGGTCTAGGCTTGCATGCTTACCTACTGCACAACCTACTACTCTTTCTCAGTCTGAACATCGGGTGTCCTGTTAACATTGGAGAACTACATAGCTGTGTTTTTCTGGTGTGCATTGGTGAAGGGGGTCAAAAGGTACAAAGTTCCAGTTATAAGTTGTTGGGGATGTAATGTACAGCATGAGGACTATAGTTAATAATATTGTATTGCATATTTGAAAGTTGCTAAGAGAGTAGATCTTAAAAATCCTTATTATAATAAAAAAAATTTTTTGTAACTATGAGTGGTGATGGATGTCAAATAGAAAAAAAAAGTTAGAGATCTTTGGTAGATCATTGGCAGACTGAAGTTTTCTAAGGCAGGGTCTACTGTCAACAGACATTTTAATCTACAGATATTTTCCCCAAAAGTAAAACTTTATATTGTTAGCATGAGGCTTTATAATCCATTCTTTTTTTTAATAGTTTTATTTAATTTAAAAATTTATTTATTTATTTTTGGCTGCATTGGGTCTTTGTTGCTACGCATGGACTTTCTCTAGTTGTGGTGAGCAGGGGCTACTCTTTGTTGTGGTGTGCGGGCTTCTCATTGCAGTGGCTTCTCTTGTTGCAGAGCACGGGCTCTAGGCATGTGGGCTTCAGCAGTTGTGGCTTATGGGCTCCAGAGCGCAGGCTCAGTAGGTTGCAGTTCATGGGCTTGGTTGCTCCGCGACATGTGGGATCTTCCTGGACCAGGGGTCGAACCCATGTCCCCTGCATTAGCAGGCAGATTCTTAACCACTGCACCAGCAGGGAAGTCCCATCCATTCTTAATTTTTGTTTCGAGGTATGTGTTTTCCTCAGAATTTTCACATGTGGAATGGTGTGACATTTGGATCCATGTGCTATGCAGTTATTGCCCTCTTACTATGTTAGAGGGACGTCTTGCTTCCAATAGTCCTGTTGACCTTGGAGTCACACCAGAGCTTACTTGGGAAAGACTAGCTGCCAGAGGCCTAAGCAAACCCCCATAGCTTTGGGCCATTAATGCAATTAATGCATAATAAAAAGAAAACCCCGTTAGGATGGACAGATGTTTGACTGACCTAGAGCAGAGCAAAGGTCCTGAGGATGTAGAAGGTAGAGAAGATCCTAAGGAGGTAGAAGGTAGAGAAGATCCTAAGGAGGTAGAAGGTAGAGAAGATCCTGAGGAGGTAGAAGGTAGAGAAGATCCAGACTTTCACAATGAAATAAGTGAACGACGCATTTGAGGAGAGAAAACTGAAAAAGGGAGAAAAATGGCCAGCCCAGTAGGCTCAGGAATAAGGTATGTTTATTTGGGGAGCCAGGAGGAAGTTGTATGTATGAGTTGTCATGGGAGGCTACAGTAGGGCTAGAACCGTCCACACCTTTGCTTTTCTGTTTTTTAAGCATCGGCCATACACAGAGCTGATGGCGGAAGCCCTCAATCAAGTAGGTAAACCCCAATTCTTCCATGGAATCTTTTGACACATCATATTTGAAGACTCTTCTATTAGTAATTTCAGTATGTAGTCTTAAAATAATTCAAAACAACATTGTTATCTCTTTCAACTGCCATGAAAGAACCAACTACTATAATCTGTTTAATCAAAACTGCAAGCATTCACCCACTCATTTACCATTCAGCAAATATTTATAGAGAGCCCAGGTTAAATACATAAATAGCTGAAGCCAGAGCCATATTGGGAAGTTACAGCTCTTCTATGAGAAAACAGCTACTTCATTTTTTTAGAGCACTTGTTATGATTTGTAGAACTATTTAGGAAATAACTTTGAGGTTCATATAAATATAGCTCTTTATGGCTGATTCATTTTGCTGTGCAGTAGAAGCTAACACAACATTGTAAAGTGACTATACTCCAATAAAAATTAATTAAAAATAAAAAAATAAAAATAAAAAACAAAAAACCCCAAAATAAATAAATAAAGATAGCTCTTAAATCTACAAAGACCATCCTTGCAAAATTTCTGGATCTGTTTTCTGCTCCTCTAGGCCAAAGCCATTTTCTCTTTCACTTCTCTGCTCATAATTTAATTGGCATATTTATACCTGGATTCCGTCATTAAATCTAGGACAGTCTGGGTAGGGAACTTTTCCATGGACAATCCTGTTGAGCCGACTGTGAGAGCTTTGAAATGAAGAAGAATAAGGGAAGCAAAAGTAAAATGAGAACTGAAGGCATCACTTAGGGAAATGGATGACGCCTAGAGCTGAGGGAAAGAGGAGGAACATAATTACAGAAGAGGCAGTGCTCGAGGAAAGAGGAGCAGGGGGCTATCAGCTTGGACTTCCCTTTCTTCCCCCTGCTCCGATCCTGACCCTGACTCTCAGCCCACTCCTTCCGGTTGGACAGAGTTTCTGTAACTCTGACTGTTGGGAATCTAAGAGATTTTTAGAGGTTAGCTTGAGGCAGGAAGTACATTAACAGTGAAGTTACTTTTCAACTGGGAAGCACTTTGTAGGTGGTGAGAGGTTTTTTGTTTGTTTGTTTTTGCGGTATGCGGGCCTCTCACTGCTGTGGCCTTTCCCGTTGCAGAGCACAGGCTCCGGACGCGCAGGCCCAGCGGCCATGGCTCACGGGCCCAGCCGCTCCACGGCACGGGGAATCTTCCCGGACTGGGGCACGAACCCGCATCCCCTGCATCGGCAGGCGGACTCTCAACCACTGTGCCATCAGGGAAGCCCCTTTTCTTGATTTTTAGGATAAGATGTGGAAAGATAATTCTTATTCAGCCATGTTTATGATGGAAGTCAACTAGTAATTTATTGAGTGATTACTATCTGCCAAACTCAGGGCTAAGTACTGCATATGGATTATATCCTATTTAATTCTTATCCTAGTGATAAGAAATAGGATGATAGATATTATAGATTAGCACTTTTATTTCCATTCTCTCTCCCTTTTAGAAATGTTAAATTGCTGCTATAGCTGAAAAGTTTATTCTACATTTCTCAGACTTCCTTACAACTCAGGTTTGTGTGTGAACTGATGTGCCTCCATACTGTCTGGAATCCAGACATGAGGTGAAGTCCACATGCTTTTGCTTCGGCGAGGTCTGCGGTGGAGGCATTTGTTGTTGTGTAACAGTGATAACAGGGTGGTTGTAGAGAGGTAGAGTGTAGCATCCATTGTCTGGTGATGGGTTCTGAAAGCCTGCAGTTGTGGTAGCAGCTTTGGATTTCTAGATCCTAGCAGAAATGGCATGGGATTAGTAGTTGGGACAGTGGCTTCCTGATTCACTTGATTCCAAATTGTGACAGAGGCAGCAACTCCCATGCAGGACCAGAGGTGTGGTCTTGTCCTACTGGTGTCTCTTCTGAAACGCAGTCCAGAACATGCTCCTCCAGCCCTTCCTCACAAACTGTTGTAAACTCTTGTCTGACTCCAGCATCTCTCATCTAACTACTAAGATTGATCACAGATATCAAACATTTCTATAGGGTTAACTGTGTGTCAGACACTGTTTTGAGCACTTTAAATTTGTGGACTCACTAACTCTCACAATAATTCTATAAGCCAGGTATTTTTTTTTTAATTATCTTTATTACGTATATAAGGAACTAAGAAACAGAAAGGCTGAAGAATTTTCCCGGGGCCGCACAGGTCTACTCCAAAGTCCAAGTTCTTAATGACTCAGCTGCCTTCATCTCAAAAATGAGGCTTGCCTTTATTTTACATTTTGAGATGTTATTTGTTTTTATTTATTTATTTTTTATGACTTTATTTAATTTATTTATTGTTTCTGGCTGCATTGGGTCTTCGTTGCTGCTTGTGGGCTTTTCTCTGGTTGCGGCGAGCCAGGGCTACTCTTTGCAGTGGGTGGGCTTCTCATCGCGATGGCTTCTCTTGTTGTGGAGCACGGGCTCTAGGCGCGCAGGCTTCAGTAGTTGTGGCACGCGGGCTTCAGTAGTTGTGGCTCACGCATTCTAGAACTCAGGCTCAGTAGTTGTGGCACACGCGCTTAGTTGCTCTGCGGCATATGGGATCTTCCTGGACCAGGGCTCGAACCCGTGTCCCCTGCATTGGCAGGTGGATTCTTAACCACTGCGCCACGAGGTTTTATTTTTTTAAGTTACTTTTAAGATTCAGTCTTAATTTTGTGAACAGTTGTTGGATATAGGTTTTATTTTTATAAATTCATCAGCTTGGTCCTATTCAAATTCTTCCTACTAGAATATTCTGAATAGCTCTTTAATATGTTGCCTATATAATGGAAATGGCACTGTCATAGAATTATGGAATATCAGGATTAGAAGAAGACCTATTAATTATTTAGTTCAAGGATTTGGATTCTCTCTATAAATTTTTTGCCTATTTATCAGTTTGCCTGGGAGGTTCAGCATTTTCTCCAGACAGCCATTCCATCTCCAGCCAGGATCTATTAGTAAAGTCTAACCAAGATTGAATTAAATATGCATTGTTCTGATGCCCATTCATTAACTCTTGGTAAATACATACCAGCTATTATTTCTGCTTCATATGATGGCTCTTCGGATATTTGAAGATAGTTATCATGCCTCCTGGAATCTTTCCTTTTCTTCTGTTTAGGTGACATATTTCCAGTTCCTTCAACACTTTGGGATTTCCATTGGCTCCAACATACAAATTGCTCTGAATTTATTTGAACGAAGCACAAACTTAAAGTTGAGTGTGATTGGCAATGAACAGTCTAGGACCTCACCACCCTTGTCTTGGATATTGTATCCTTTGAAGAACTACATTGCATTATTGAATCATAATGAAATGAGAGTCAGTTAAATCTGTAACCCTTTTCGACTCATGCATCTGTTAGGATTGTTTCTTCCATTTCTTTGGGGCTGTTCCCTTGCTCTCTGTGCTCTAGCCACACTGGATTTCTCTCAGCTGGTTACTGTGCCATGGCCACATCAGTGTAGGGCTTCTACACAATTGTTCCCTCTGCCAGGCTGGTGTAGTCTTCTTTTTCCTGCTCCAATTCCCCTTACCCCTCTGTCGTGACGCCTTCCCATTTGACTGGTTATTTGCAGCACACCCTAATGTTTTCCATGTATACGTTGTCAAGTGGGCAGCCTTTCCTGATATTCTGTCTATGTTAGGTCTCCCTAATCCATACTTCCAAGGCTCTGTGCTTCCACCTTCATGAACTTATCTCACTCAAAATTATTTTAAATGTATAATTTTCATGCAAGATTAAGAGCTTATGACCTTTTTGTTTACCTTTCTATTCCCCGTTCCTGGGAGAGGTTCAAAATGCATATAATGACTAACTGATAACAATGGAACTTCAAATAATTTTCATTAACTATGATGTTGTTGGTTTTGACCCATTTAGTCCATCAGGATATTTGGGATTCGTGTCTGTGTCACTGAGAATATTTGCCAATGCCACTAACAAATTTCGTTCGCATGCCATTCATGTTCTTATCCAATTGATGGCTAGCATCCTTTATCTTAATACTGGAGGGCTCCCTCTGGGCTGATGTCAACCCTCTGAATTATGCCCATTTAGATAAGATTGAATTCACTTTGCCATATGACCATTCAATTCACATTTCTTTAGTTTGTCTACATGATATCAAGATAGACATTAATTGCCTTTTTTGAATTTTGAAAAGAAAAAATATATCCTATTACATTTCCCTGAAATATCTTGTCTTCTAAGCTCTCAAAAATTAGTCTAACTTAATTTAGTAAACATGCAGCTGGCTTGTAGTAAACACGATTTCTTTTTCTAAGCTCTTACTAACTAATTTTTAAACAGAATCTTGCTTAAGATTATGCTCTATAATATACATATGTATAATTATTGCAGAACTGAGAATGAAGAAGAGTCACAAAGCACCTTTTTTATAATTATGTTTATCACTCTCAAGAAATATGTCATCAACATACTATCTAATACACGATTCATATTCAAATCTACCCCATCATCACAGTGATGTTCGTCAGAGCAAGATCCAAATAAGGCTGATATGTTGCATTTAGTTCTCATGCCTCTTTAGTCTCCTCTAATCTGGAAGTTTCCCTGCCTTTTGCACCTTTTTCAACATTAAAAATTTTTGAAGAGTTCAATCCAGTTATTTTTTAGAATGCTTCTCAATTTGGGTTCATCTGATCATTTCCTCACGATCAGATTCTGGTTAAACATTTTTGGCAGAAATAGCATGTAGGAGATGTGTTCTGCTCAGTGCGTTACATCAGGGGACATGTGATGATCATTTATCCCATTGTTGGTGATTTTAATTTGATCTTCTGGTTAAGGTGGTGTCCACCAAGTTTCTCCACTGTAAAGGTAACTTTATTTATTTGTATTTAAAAACTACTTTGTGGGGTGATATTTTGAAGTCTGCTCATTTTCTGAAATTAGACCTTTGTGTTCTCCACAACTTTTCCTTTTAGTGACTTTTCAGGAATGTTCGTTTGTACTCTCCATAAGAGAGTCAGTGGGTTCCTGTTGGGTCGCTCCATGGCGAGAGGAATTTGACTCTCAGCTATTCTCTAACAAGCTCTTCACCAAATATGAGCTTCATTTCTCTCTTGCCAATGTCTGTTGCATGGTATCACGCTGAAGATCAATCTCTTTGTAAGCAATAAAGTTGAGTAGTTTCCTTTTTTCTCTGTTATATGTTAAAATTTCACTATAACCCAAGCCACTGTTCCTTTCTTGATATGTCCAGTTCCATCCCATTCAGCTATTTTACCAGTTGTTTTGTTAACTCTGTCCTTTGCACACATTCTTGGCAGGCAGAGTACAAAGTATTGCACTTTGATTATTAGGTGCTACACTTGGAAATGTGTGCTATGCTTACCCACGAGAGGGTCATATTCTGGGCACTATCCTTCAGACGCTTGGGACCGAGGACAAAAATACTAGATTTATCATTAACTCATTAGTTTTCCCGGGATGTAGGCTTATTCCTCTTTTTCCTTTTTTCTTCTGCGTTATATTCAATGGCACCATTTAACTGGAATTGCTTTTGCAAAGATCACCCAGCAGTTATTTTCTGCCTTATCTTACTGGACAGTTCTGTACATGTGACCCTGTTGACCACTCTATCTTTCTGAAATTTCTCTACCCCTTGGCTTTCCAGACAGGACACTGTTTTATTCTCTGATAGACAACTGACCATCTCTGCTACACTATGATTGTAAGTTTTCTCAAACATTTACTAAAGTAATTGTCTCTTAAAATTTTGGCATGAAATATATTATTGCATATATATTTTAAATATTTTTTGTTTTACTTAATTGTGGAATCTTTTAATAGGACAAAAGCCCTCAAAATGATTCATTAGAAATCCTGTACGATGTCAAAGAAAAATTGCACCAGAGTTAAACAGGCAAGGAAGACTTTATTCTAGACTATTATAATAGGGGAGAGAGAGTGAACTCAACTCTGCTGAAACAAAAAGTGAGAGGGTTTTTAAGCTCTGAGGTGAGCTACTGGAAAAGTACTGGAGGGCATTAGAAGGAAGTTTGGTCAGTGGGATTAGTCCATCTGTATTGGCTAATTGTCTCTTGTTCAAATTAGGCTTCTCCCCTCCCACAGAGACTGGGAGACAGGGGTGCTGTCTTTTCTTAATGATGACGTTTCAAGGAGATGCTCCTCCAGGTCCTTGAAAAAGAAACTCCTGGGTTATAAAACTGGCAGCATGGCTTCCCTGGTGCCACAGTGGTTGGGGGTCCGCCTGCCGATGTGGGGGGCACGGGTTTGTGCCCCAGTCCGGGAGGATCCCGTGTGCCGCGGAGCGGCTGGGCCTGTGGGCCATGGCCGCTGGGCCTGCGCATCCGGGGCCTGTGCTCCGCGATGGGAGCGGCCACAGCGGTGGGAGGCCCGCGTGCCACAAACAAAACAAAACAAAACAAAAAGCTGGCAGGAGGCTGGAAGAAGATTTATCTACATTTCAAAGGAGAAGAGAAAGAATTTGCATTTACAAGTGTTTTTAAAAGTAAATGGTGTAAGAATAGGGAGGTCAGGGACCTGTATTCAGGAAGAAACCTGTCTGAGGTTTAGTCAAGCTGAGGGGAGCATCAAGGCATTTTGATCAGTACAGAGTTATGGCTTCTAGCATATCCGCCAATGCAAAAATCACCACTGACTCTTGAGTTTTGAAACAAGTTCCTGCTCATATGCAGAGGCCAAGGTGAAAAAGGGAGCTCTTCACCTGAAGAGAATATTAAAGGAAGAGTCCAAAGGTGTGGACAGGAACAGGAGGTTCTGTGCTGGGAAGACGGGAGGCACCGTGGCCCAGAAATTCAGTTTGTAATGATTTTGTTTCTGACCCACGGGAGGCTTTGATCTTGCCTCTGTGTGTTCCATACACAAAGAATTTTTATATTTTTATATCTTCTAATTAACTTTGAGGCCAGAGCCTTTGAGGCTGAGAAAAAGCGTAGTTATTAATTCCCACACTTCACACTTCCTTCTCCCCTCACAACTTCCCTGCTGTCCTTTATGTAGGGCTTTAATATGACCTTCCTGTCTTGGTATCATTGGTTCCCATGTTTAAATCCTGTTTTATACGATAAAGCTCTTATATTGAGGCTGTAGTTTCATTATTTTAGTTTTTGTTCAAATGACCTTGAAGTACCTGTAGAGAGACCTAAAAATTCGTAAATATTTTAAATGGTTTAGGATTTTTATGATATTCTTTTATTTTTTCAAAGACTTGATCTCTATCCTTCTTCATTTATACATTTCTGAGTCTGATCTTATTCAACAAAATAGTTAATCTCCATGATTTCTGGTAATCTACCATTATCTTAGCATCTGATGGGCATGTAATTGCTCATTGCATTCATTTGGAGCCCCAAAGAACAAAGGTTTTGCAATTTGGAAATATAATTTACTATTCCATGACTCTTCATTTCCGCCCAGATGCTGGCTCTTGTCTAAATGCAGATCAATGGACATTGTGGGGCTTGTTTAAATAGGAACAAAGTCTAAAAATCTAATATGATGATAATTTTTTTCCTTATATTCTGAGGACGAACTGAAGTTTTGTGCAGAATGAGGTATCGCTTGGTTAGCAAACACTGATTTTTTTCCTCCATCTTCAAGTCGCCAGTTGTTAACTGTTCAGTTTCTTTTGCTTCAAGGTTTTTGTTCTAAATTCTTTGTTTGAGATCTACACATAAGATGAAATATCTAACCAGATGATATTTTAAAAAGTTTTCGTAGCATTGAGTTATGACTCAAATGACTCAAAATATTTGTAAAAATTTAGTGATCAGTAGTTTTTTTGACTAGCCTACTGCATAGATTGCAGTAATTGTTTTGGCAGGCTTCTCAAGAATAGGAAAACTCATTCAAAACACTTTTATTTTCTGTCCAAAACTGGAGACTTGATACAAGGATTGGTAGGAGTAGACTAATTTCATGGAGGTCTTGTCTGTGAGCAAACGTGTAGAAGAATTTAGGGTCCGTTAACATTAATTTAGTGCCTACCAAATAACAAGTAATATGGTTTTACTTATGTGATTTCATTTAATGTTTCCCTACACCATAAGCAGTGGATGTCATCTCTATCTTACACATAAATAATATAAGTTTGAGGAGGTAAACAAGTTCAAATTTATGCAACCAGAGTTAGCTTGGACATTTTAGATACTTAATAAATAGCTGTCACGTATTAGCCTCTTCTGTCCCAAAAAAGAGCTCTACAAAATGAATTATTTAACTAGTATAAGTCCAGTCCCCACAACTGAAAAAGGTATGATTATTATCCGCATTTTATAGGTATGTAAGCTGAGTGCCAGAAAGGATGAAATGGTGTACTTACGATTAAAGAGCTGGTAAAGGGCAGAGTCATGATTGACCCCAAGAATGGCAACTCCAGAGCCTGAACTCTGACACCATGCTGACCAGCTGGATGGTGTTTCCAGCATTGTCCACAAGGCGCTTGGAGAAAATGAAGGATGAGCCCATGGTCATACCTGTGTGGGTATCTATCCTCCCTCCAAGATGGAGTAGGTGTGGTGGGTGGGTGGTGGGAGAGATGATGCACACAGCTCTGTGCCAGGTGATTTGCTGTCCGCAGCTGCTCCTGAGTCCTCCCTAGGCTGGACTGTTTCCAAGGAAACATGAAAAGGTGTTGGAAATTTGGATATACTATTCTGATCCTTATTGACAAGAAAAAAAAGTAAACACTTTGCAGTTACCTACTCCACTCAGATATTGTTTCCTACTGCTCTAGCCCCAGAACTGGGTTTTAGGGGGCAGCTGGCCAGTGGGGCTCCCCTCGCCTCTGTGTATGGAACTGGCGGATTATGACTCAGGGCCTCTTCTAATCTGTGTCTTTGCTTTCTGTATCATGCATGTATCACCAGGTTATTGGCACTTAGGCTGAAATTTGAAAGATTTCATCTGATTTAGGCTTGTGGGTCTTCTCTCTGTTAGTAATGTACCCTGTTTCACACCAGACCCAATTCTCAAGTGAACTAAGATTTTTAGATTAGATTTTAAGTTCATTGCAGCCTAGGCATGATGGCATAGTGTCTACAGGTATAGACGCTGGTGCCTGGCTTCTTGGGCTCAAATCTCAGGGCTCCTGTGATATCTTGTCCAGGTTATTTAAACTCTTAGTGCTTCAGTTTCCTTGCCAAAAAAATGAGGATGGTAGAGTAATAGTACTTATATCACGAGGTCTAAATAAAATAATACATTTAAAGTGCTAAAGAGCAGTGCTGACAAATCATGTTACCTTATAAGTATTATGATCAAATGGGATAGTATTGGGGATGTATGGAGGAATATAATTAATATGTAAAAGAATTAGAATAATTACTTAATAAAATATTTAGCAAATATTAATTGAAAATCTATAGTGTGAGACATCATGCTGGTCAAAAATGTTTATATTTTGTCTTGCCCTGAAGGATGTTATAATTTTTAAGAAATATAAGTTATAAATATGTTTGAGATTTACGTGCCTGATAAGAACCATTTTATGAAAGCATAGGGGAGGCAGAGAGGAGTTACTTCCTGTTGTTACAGTGAGGGGAGCATCATTAATCAGGACGGGGAGAATTTCAATTGATGGTATTTGGGTTTTGGTGGAAGATACCACTGGCAGAGGAAACCAAATGAGCAAAAGCATGAAGCAATTTAAATTTAGGGAATGATGCGTTCTGATAGGTGTCCTGCTGGAGAGTAGTGAAAGCCGTTTGGGTAAGTATAGAGACTGTGACCGTAGGGAAGCAAAGATAACAGTCACATGTGGTGTACGGGGTATGACTGGCCTTTGTGGGCACTGGGCCAAGTGCTCCAGACTGTCCTCCCCATCTTTGTACTTCTGCTCTCCTCTCCTTTCTGCATTGCCAGGTTTTTTTTTCTTCTTGCTCATCATTTCTTTTCCCTTCATCACTTCAGCTTGCTTTTTGGGTTGATGTAATCTTGACTTTATCTCTTTGGATCCTTTCAGTTTCAACAGCGGATGCCAACTGCTCAGGTTCAGGGCATCTGATATTCACATTCCTTGGAGGAATCTGCTTGATTACCCCATCTTTTCTTATCAGGACAAGTCACAGGCCACCGCCAGCCCAAGGATTGATTGCTTTGGGTCAGGCGCTGCCCTTTGTTCCATCAGCTGTGACTAGAGGTGGCAAGCTCATGTGACATAAAATATAACCTCCTAAACATCAAGGGCAGTTTCCCTTAGAACTGATGTGGGCCTGACAAAACGCTGAGGTTTGCTCTGGTTGATATACTCGGGAAAGTTATCAGGGCTACGGATAGTCATTTGAATAATTCACAGAGCAATGCTGCTTGAAGTCATGAGAATGGATGGCATCACTGAAAAAATACCTTTACAAAGTGTAGATAACATTGGGAATTTAATGGGTAAGAAGAGGCAGAGGTTTTGAGGTACAGGCTGAGATGGTATAAAAAGGCATCCCTTGTCCCTGATCAGTGGCGGGAGAGGACACGGGGCCACTCCAGTTACGTCTGGAGCTGCACAGAGGAGCAAGGAGCACAAGCTGGACCTGCTGTTGACCAATAATATATGGAAGAAGGAAAGAAGCCAGCAGATCTATTTCTTTCCCTTCATCCTCATCAAGGACTGTTTCAAGAAATAGTAGTTATATAGGCTTTGTGGAGACAGCTGGCGTGATTGAGCAGCCAGCTGTGTTTGTCCTGAGACTGTGGCCAGCACAGTAACACATCCCCGTGTTTTTGCTTTCTCATTTCCTCTATTACTGCTTTTTCCCCTTATTTTTGGGTTTTCCCTCTTCATTCCCCAAAGCATTAGCTAATGTTTTTCCTCAGGCTCAATTTTCAAGGGAACCTGGGATAAAACACCTTCATTAAATATATAGACCATTGCTCACAGCATACTGGACACCCAGAGGTAATAAGTTAAACTCTAGTCTGGTGTTTCCCAAGGTGTGGTCCTTCGACCAGCAGTATCAGCATCATCTAGGGATTTGTTAGAAATACAAATTCTTAGGCTTTGCAAAAGTCTTGCTGTACCTACTGAAGCAAAAATTCCAATTGATTTTAATGCATGCTAATATTTGAGAACCACTGCTATAGTCCAGGGGTGGGCAAACTCTTGTCTGTGAGCCAGCTGTTTGTTTTTGTGAATAAAGTTTTATTGAAATACAGTCACACTCACTTATTTACTTATAGCCTACAGCTGCTTTTGTGCTACAAGGCAGAGTTGAGTAGCTGAGACAAATATTTACTATGTAGCCCTTTAGGAAATGGTTTGCCAGCCCTGCTGTAGTCCAACCCTGAACTTCTGTTTCCCTCGGGAACTGACTCTTTTCAAGAGTCAGTGGTTTTCTTTCCCAAACTTGTTTGTGCCAGTGTTCTTGTTATTGCAGCCCCTTAACTTAGTTGCATTTATATCAAGCCATGTCATATGAATTCAAAAAAGAAGTAGGGATTTGGGGTTCTGCCTTCATGAAAACTAAGTCAAATGTTTTGTAGAGGCATGGGGTTAGTAGCTAAAATATATTACTGTAAAACTAGGTGTGTACAATATAACCATATTTACCAGAAGGAGATAATAAAAATCCAGAAGGATTTTGCATTCATTTTGTGTTTAGATTCTGACTCCACTTTAAAGCAACCAGAACTGGGAATTGAGGAAATGCACTAGGGGTGTGGTTTAGGAAAGAATGGTCTTTTAGAATATCTATCAGAAGAATCATACTCAAAAAATGGCTTAATCCTATAAAAAGATCGGTGAATAAATACATATCATATTTCAAATTAATGAAAAGTATAGATTTTTATGATTTAAGCATTAAATAACCTTCTTGATTGAGTAGTCAGGATACTGACAGAGGCATGGAAGAGGGCTTGTTGTAGGTATATTAGAAGCACAATGTCCGCATGTCATGCCCACAGGCACCTACAACTCTATTTCTGTCCTTCACCAGGGTACACAGAAGAGTTTCTCAAATGTGTTCTTTGAACTTATGCAGTAGAATCACCTTATTAAAATATAGATATTTGGAAAGATCCCTGGGAATCTTAAGTTTAAAAGCCTCCGTATGATTCTTAAACATGCTAAAGAACCAATGGTACAGAATAATCACTTATATAATTATTTACGTTCAAGTCATTAAATATAATGCAATCCAAACTCAAAAGGACTATATGAAAACAGTTAATGCTTATCTTCTCCTAATTTCACCCATTAAAAAGTTGTTATTGTGTTATTTGTAGCCCTCTTTAAATTCCTTTGGTAGCAAATGATGGATAAATAGGTAGACAGGTTTTAGTCTTGCTCCCATTTACTCTGCAAAAGCCTCCATCAGACAGTGAGTTTTAGTAGTAGTTTGAGGAGCCCCAGAATTGAACTACCTAAACCCTAAAGCTATAAAAGTATAAGGCGTAAAATAGAATATAGGTGTGAGCATGAATGTCCATATGAATGCATAATAGGATGTTAATCTTTACATTTTGTCCAAGGCACCTACACAGAATAGATGTTCAATGTGAAAGTGGAGTGGCAACTCCAAGACTGAGAACTGCTGAGGTGGCTCTCAATCCACGAGGAGACACTTCTGGGTGGAGAGAGTACAGAGAGGGTTCCTTGACTGGATCTTCTTGGGGAATTATTATTATCTTGGAACAGTGCTGCCTCCTATTTCGAGTGGGGAGCAGGGAGGGACCCCTTGCAAAGCCAAGTTGCTTGGAGTTTGAGGTCTGGCGCTTGACTCACATTTGAGAAAGTAAGAGCAACATGGAACGTGGTGCCTTAGTGGGGAGAAAATAAGGGGAGGAAGCGGGGGAAGGGGAGAGGGAGAGGGAGGGGGAAGGGGGCTGACTGGGGATTAACTACCTCCCACCAGGGAAGTGTTTCCTGCAGGCGCCCCGTGGGTGTGTGGGAGGAGAGCTAGGCTGCTGCAGCCTCCGTGGGCCCTCACCAGGAGCGCTGTGACGTGCGGGGACACCAGCAGTGAGAGCGCGTTAGCACAGCAGACCCGACGGCAGGACAGAAGAGCCTTGGTCAGAGGGTCCTAGCTGGGACCCTCTCAAGAATCCCTTGAAAGCTTCCGCGGAGGGGAGAGTGAGCCTCAAATGGCTGTTGCAGCAGGAGAGCTCAAAATCCCTTTACTTCAGAAGCCATTCTCAGCCAGTAAGGGTCTCCTGTTCCATTTCTTCCTTGTTTCCCCCTCTCCCAATCTCAACACTGGTGAGTAGGGGGCAAATGAGTAGAGAAAGAACAGACTCTGACAACAGCTCTCTCCTTAAAAGGGGTGGTAAGCCCGCCTCCAACCTAAGGATGAGTCAAGAACCCTGGACCCTGGAGTTTCCATCCAGGACTGGGGAGGATCATCCCACTGAGCAAATCCAAAGGAAGTTTGGGAAAGGAAAAAGTAAGCTGTATTTTAATTGCATCCACCATGTGCCTGGTCAGCATGCCAATTACTCTTGACACTTTGGAACAAAACAATTTTGAACTGCAAGGGTCCACATATACCCGGATTTTTTTTTTCGGTAGTAAATACTACAGTACTACACAATCCGAGGTTGGTTGAATCCTCAGATGTGAAGGAACTGAGTACGGGGAAGGCCAACTCTAAGTTGCAGGCAAATTTTCGACTGCATGGAAGGTGGGTGACCCTAACCTCTGCATCGTTCAAGGGTCAACTGTACATGTGTATATACATGCTGGTCCCCAAAGATAATGGCTCTATAAAGACATTCACAGAGCAGCCTAAGTGCTAAGGCTCTCAAAATTTGGAGGGGGGAGTTTTGGGGGCATTTAGCCATGTTGCTGTCATCTGAGTACTTTTACCAAACCACTTGAAGAAAAACCTGACAAAAAAGCTTCTTTGTAGCAGTTGTGTCATGAAACCATCTTTAGGATGATCACTTTTCAGGGCAGATACAATCAATCATCTGCCTGAGACAGTCTTTAACTAAAGGTCAGACAAATGTTTCCTAGACACCATGGAGAGAAATATTTAAAAACTCAAATCATTGTCTGCAATGTCAAAGGTATTATTTTGAGCTTACATCATTCTTCTGAACTTAGCACCATATAAATTGCCATCTTATGTCACCTGCTAAGTGATCTTGTATTTTCCTGTATTCCAAGTTTGAAAATTACATTAAAATATTCACTTCCCTGCAAATCAAGCCAACTGCCTGTACTGCGCATTTCCTGTTTGTGGTTTCATATCTGCTTTCTCCCTTTTCTCACCAGCTCTGAGGGTCTGCCTCAGGCTTCCTTGTCTTCTGGCCTCTGGTTACAGCAGGGCAGAGGGAAATCTGAGTGAGGTTGGGGCATTTTAACTCAGCTCTCACCCTGAGGGGCTCCCCATGCTGACCAAGGGCCCTGTTCCTGTCAGGGGTCTCTCCTCACAGCCTGGAGATGGTAACTTAGATCTGTTCCTAATGGGATTCCCTGGTATCCCTTGTGGCCCCTCACACCTTTGTATACATTTATTAAACTTTCCTTAGATTACCTAATCTGAGTGCCCTCTGCATCTGGCCAAGACCCTGGTTTATATCCTATTTTGTTTGTCATTTAGCGTATAAAAGCATAATGTGTACTTAAGACATTATTTTCATAAAGAGAAAAGGGTCATAGGAATCATAGGGTTTACTTATCTTTTATTCCTTTCTAACTTTCATGTTAGGATTTGAGAATGTCTGTTTCTTACTCGATCTCAGACTTTCCTGCTGTTTTCCCAACTTAACTTTGAATTGAGGCAAAACCTCAAAGTTCCAGGGATAACTTTGGAGAGGGGGGTGGGTAAGAGCAGAGTGGACGAGGCCCAGGACCCTTCTTCGAAGCTTCCGCCAGAATAGCTTCCTTTTCATCTGTTCTCTAGGTTGAGCTTCTTTGTAAGAATAAGTTTGTAAGTTTGATAAAAGAATTCCACTGTTTAAAATGTGTGAAAATCAGTAGGTTAAGGCATGGAGTATTCCCTGTGAAGTGTAAATCATTGATCTGAAAGGGCTAATACCTTATTGGCCATTACCAATTAGAATCATTCCTAAGTAGGGCCTAGGAGTGTGTAGATCTGGGTTGAATTCGTCGATCCTCGTGTTTGTAGGGACTCAAGGAAGGTGATGTGGTCAAACTCAGGAGGAAAGCTGAAAAGACAAAGGATGAGTTCCCCATGTGAGGACAAAAAGGTCCTGTACCCATTTTTTCCTGACTCTTAGAATGGCCGGCCTGTTGAAGACAAGGGGCTGCACCACAGGGCAGAAATGGTCTCAAGCAGAAGCAGTGCCTGATGACTGGCACTTAGGAAGTTTGTTATGAAGAAAGAGATTGGTTGGAGCTCATCATTATCTGATCATTATTCATGCCTGAAAGCTGGAAATCATCCCCTGGGCGTCCTCCCTCAGTCCCACATCCAATCCATCATCAGGTTTATTGACTCTCCTTTTGAGTATCTCTCAGTACTGTTGCTTCTCTCCATGTTATTTCTTCTGCCTTGGTTCTTTTTCTTCCCTTTTGTCACTGTGCTTAACTTTTCAGCATCAGTTAAGAGGTTACCCTTCAGAGAAGTCTTCCCTAAATCTTCTAGTTTAAATCCATCCCCCATTATGATCTGTTATTATATTCTTTAAGTTTCCTTCAGAGCTCTTGACATGAGTTTTAATTATAAATTTATCTGTGGTTACTGGTTTAGTATGTGAATCTCTCAATACTTTTACCTTAGTGAAGAAATGTGACTCTTCTGGTTACCCTTGTATTCTTGGCACGTAGAACAGTGTCTGGCATATAGTAGGTGCTCAGTCAATATTTATTAATTTGATGGATTAATCCTAACTTCTCTCCCCTTTACCCAAACTTCCAGGCTCCCAGTTATGTCACTTATCTCTTCTATATCTCTCAAATTCCTCTCCTTTCTGTTCCTTCCTGCCACCTGTAATGTCACTACTGTAGGTTATGCTCCACCATCTCTCACCTGGACAACTGTAACTGCCTCCATGCTCGACGCCCTGATTCTACTTTTGCCTCTGCCAAGACATCTTTCACATCATAGCTAGTAGGATGCCCAAGCCCTTTAACTTGGCTGAAGGCCCTTCTTGATTTGACAACTGCTTCCTCTCTAGCCATAGCTCCTATTTATCTTCTCCAGACATATTGAACTGGTTTCTAAATCTTTGGCTCCTATTTCTTTACTTCTGGACTTGTGCACAGGCTATTTTTAAAGCCTGAAATCCTCCTTTCTTCATTTCCTCTCCCTCCTTTGCTCTCTCTTTTCTCCTTTCTTTCCATGGCTGACCCTCCTTCTTCCTTCAGGGTTCTCTTAGATGTCACTTCCTTTGGGAAGCTTTCTTTGGCTCCAGTTGCCATGCCTGGGTGTCACTATCTCCTCTGTGGCTCTGAGAATTCCCTGTATATTTTCAATCACAGCACTTTTATACTGTCTTCCCTTTGCCAGTTCACGTGTCTCTGTCTCTCACTAGATAGGAAAGTCTAGATAGCAGGTACCAAGTTGGCCTTATGCACATACGGAATACTTCCCAGTGCTGAGTACATAGGAAGTACTTAATAAATTCTTATTAATGAACGAGTGGAAGGAAGATTTTGGTGAACAGGGGCTAGGGTGTTGTTTTAGAGGTAATACAAGTAGACAAGCTATGACGGTTACTAAGATATTTATTTATTTATTATTTTCTCACCACATTTCTCCTTCCTGTTTTTACAAGCAGGTATCCAGACCTTGTAATTCCTTCACTCAGGGGAAGCGTAAAGTGGGTGTTAGTCAGTAGAAGTTTAAAGAAAGAAGGAACTGACTGAAACCAAGAGAGTACGTTTATTTTTTTAGACGCCAAATCTCTTTGAAGAAGTGATGCTGTACAACTTAGAGAGAGAACATAAAGAGTGACATTCTTTGGAGACAGTGAGAGAGGAAGGGAGAGAGTCTTCTAAAGTGTGTAAGTGGGAAGTATCTCTGAGTCCTAAGAGTAGAATTTACTCTGTGATAGAGTCACGAGAAAATATCAAGACCTCCAGGGAAAAGACGTATAGGATGTGTAGGAAGTGAGCCTGTGGGGGTGCTAACATCTCCACAGTCATTGGATATGCTCTTTGGGAGACCTCATTCTTAGCGGTTGTGCAAGGAAATCAAGTCAAATAAACAACATAAATACATTAAATATATTGTTAAAATAGTTAAAAGCCTTTTTTAAAAAATAAAGTTCTTTTAGGGCTTTAATATCTTAGTGTCCAGCCATATTTGCAGTTGTGCTGTCTACTGGAATGCCTGTCTCAGGGTTCTGGGTCTGGTTAGCAGGTAACAGAACCTGTGTGGGCTGTTGTTGTTATTGCTATTGTCACGGGTATCCCTGATACAATGGACTCGCCCTATTTTTCAGAAGGGGGGATTACAGACTAGAGCAGGTCAAACATAAAAGAAGGGCCACAGGATAAAGTAAAGACAACTGGGAATAAAAACATCCTAGGGTTTTTCTAAGTCGTTTTCTTTTTTTTTTTTTTATGTTTTAAAAAAAGTTTTATTTTATTTATTTATTTTTTATACAGCAGGTTCATATTAGTTATCTATTTTATAGATATTAGTATATACATGTCAATCCCAATCTCCCAATTCATACCCCGCCCCCCATGTAAGTTGTTTTCTAATTGTATAGTTCTTGTTTGCTTTCAGATAATTAGGCACATTTGGACTATTTCAGCACACTCATTTATTCATAAACATTTATCTTTTGTCTACTAGCATAAGCTAGACACTGGGTATTCATAGCTCAATAGAGCAGGGACATAGTACATTTGAGACCAGGGATAGATATTTTAATTTCAAACCATGTTTTTAGAATGGAATTCTTACATTCTTCTTTGTCTAAAGAGGTTTATTTCATCCACAGTGCATGCAGTAAACCAGGGGGCTGCTTTGGCGAGGGTAATGCCTTTTGGTGTTGCTTTTACTTCTGGATGACCCTGCATTTTTGTAGCTGACATCAGTGATGGTTACCATGAGAATAAACTCTTCTAATCTGACTTTGCCTACTCTCCTCTCTTCTTTCTGTACTTTTAGAGGAGTGCATGTGCACGTGCCTCCATTAGTATCTCTCTTTCTTGAAATAATATCTGCCAATTATTGAAACAGATTCAAAGACTAACCAAATTTACCTTATGGAGGGTGAATCACCCTTCTGATAACCAGTAGCATTTATTTCTTTGGAGAATTGATAAAAATGATCTGCAGAGGCATATTGAGTGATCTAGATATGGAAGTTGCTGGATCTTGAACAGGCTAGTTACAGAGCATACTTAATGCTACTGACATTAACTTTGCACAGACCCTGAAAGCCAAACTACCTGATCCATGTGGACTTGATTTCCAGATAAGAGTTCAGTTTGGTTTTACATCAGCTTCTTCAATGTCTGTAAAAATTGGTTCCTTACTTTACAATCAGGCAACCAGGATGCTAAGCAAAGGAACAAGAACAATCCTTAAAATTTGAAAAACTAAACTGAATTTGGCTTTACTTGAAAATCTCTGGCTTGATCAGAGCCTTTGCCCCCAATGTCAAGTCAGACCCCATAGGTACTAACTTTGAATTTTGTTGAACCATCAAGGTTTTTTCCTTTTTCATTTGTTCCTTTCCAATCAGATGCTACCAAGTAAAAATAAAAACAACAGACAAACAAACAAACACACCCAACAACAACAAAAACATCAAGACCATGCCAGTTCTAGAGTACTTTTAATCTGGTAATGGGAATATCACCTACCACATGCCATATGTTAATACATCAAATAGCATAAATATTGTTGTCTTTAATTAGACAGAACATATGCAGAACTTCAGGATCATTATTGACTAGATTATTTTTCTTATTTATTCACTTTAAAATAGACTTAATAATCAAAACACAAATAAATTGATATTATTCATGCCTGCTTTTTCTTACCTCTTATACTAGCACACTTCTGCTGCAATGAAAAGCTATAATTGCTGGTAGCATCAGTGTCAGATGAAAATAACTCAGTGCCATATTCTTATTTATGAACCATAATAATAATATAATTTAAAATACTTCTTTTCTTCTGGGGGAAAAATAATGTACTGTAACATTAAGCCTAAAAGCGCTGCTCAAAATCTAAGAGCATTGATTCATTGCTTTCCTTTTTTAAGTTTTTTTTTCAAGCCTAAACTACTGTAATTCTCCTTTAACTGGTCTTCCCACTGGGCAAATATAACCTCCAAATGGTATAAAACTCTGCAGCTCATCTTTCTATTTGGAAGCTAGCTAAATTTGCATATATTCTCTTCAAGGAAAAATTTACCTTGCCTTCCAGGAAAGCTCCATGGTGATTTGAAAATGTTATCATTCAGTCTTTAGAACTCTGAAGTCTGGCTTCTACCTCCAGGACCTGCAGATAGTACATACCCCACAGCCACTATACCAAGAGCCTCTTAAGGACTCTTAGCATTAATCAGATAGGTTTTAGTATCAAAGCTTTTGCATTTGTTGTCCTGACACTTGGAATATTTATCTTTTAGCCAGGAAATATTTGCTAGTCTGTTTTTAAGTTTCAAAGCAAGATGAAAGGCACTTTTCATTTGAGTTTGCTACATAAAAATGTCCTAACTAGGTTTTGTTGTTTTTGTTTTTAAAGTTGGAAACTCTGTGGGAATAAATATGCTCTGGAGTGAAGAAGTAGTGTGCCAAGCTGGAGCCTAGATTAGATTTGTGTGGGTTGTTGAGGCTGATATTCAAAATGCTACTTTAGCTGGAGTTACAGGGTTTGGTGAGTATATTGCAGAGTTTGGGATAAAAATGGATTGAATGCTCATGAAAAATGCCATAAGAAAAACACTAGCTACTCCATTCAGCTCAAGATAAAATGTATATTATAAACATTCATAAAGAAAAATTTGCTGCTTTGCTTGGGATTTATCTCAGATCACCAGGATTGTAAACTCCATCGAAAGACCCAAATGAATGATCCTGTGCATCACTCATCCTTCACAGAGAGCTTGAATGTTACCTTCTCAGTGAAAACTTTCTCAACTCAACCCTCTTCCTCCTTCTGGAATCTCACCAAAACCCTCTTCCCACACCTCTTTTTGTGTGTGTGTGTGTGTGTGTGTGGTACGCAGGCCTCACTGTTGTGGCCTCTCACGTTGTGGAGCACAGGCTCCGGACGCGCAGGCCCAGTAGCCATGGCTCACGGGCCCAGCCGCCCTGCGGCATGTGGGATCTTTCCGGACCGGGGCACGAACCCGTGTCCCCTGCATCGGCAGGCGGACTCTCAACCACTGCGCCACCAGTGAAGCCCCCACACCTCTTTTATAACACCTTTCAAATGATGCTGAGCTTAGCTGGAGCACAGGCTCTGGACGCGCAGGCTCAGCGGCCATGGCTCACGGGCCCAGCCGCTCCGCGGCATGTGGGATCTGCCCGGACCAGGGCATGAACCCATGTCCCCTGCATCGGCAGGTAGACTCTCAACCACTGTGCCACCAGGGAAACCCAGCTGTTCAACTTCTTGTTTCCATCTCTGGAACATCAACATTTGGGGGATAGGAACCTAGTCTTGTTCATCCCATCTCTAGAGCCCAAGAACCTCTCTCATAGCTTAAAACATTTGCTGATGGTTAAATTGATAAATGCGCACATCAAGTTGAAGAGGTACTAGTTTGGAACATGAATCAGAGGCCAGGGTTGCTCATGAGACGGAGAGGAAAAAGGTTCTAAGACTTGTGTGCATTCATTGAGGAGCAGAGGGTGCCTGGGAGTTACTCAGCTCCTATTATTTTTGTTCCTTCTGGTCAGATAGGACCAGTTTGGGTCATGATTACTGGCAGGCTCTGGTGGAAGCTGATAATGACTCTGGAATGTCTCTGTTGCCCAGAAGCTCCTAGTTGTTTTTTGTAATGCAACTCTCAAAGCTACCTCTGGCTTCATTCAGCACCTGGCTCATCCTTGTAACAAAAAGTGACCCCACAGAGGCTCTGTGGGTGTGCTCTTCCTAGGAGGTGGTCTTATATTGTGGAAAGAGAGTCCCAGCTGTGCTCCTCAGGATCTGTGCGGCCTTGACCAAACTGCATACTTCTCTGTGTCTATTTCATCAATAACGTGTGGCTTAATCTGTGTAATTCAAAGTGTTGCAAGGATTAAATGAGGTTAACTGTGCATCACATCGCCCTGCACATTGCTGTGCCTCCAGTAAAAGCTGGTTTCCTCAGGGTGCACCTCCTTTCCCATGCTCACTCTCTGTGCGATACACAGCATTCCTCTGCTGAATTGTATGTGCCTTGGAAGACAGGGACTTCCTAAAGGAAAAGATCATTGCTTGCCTGCAAAAATGGATGGGTTTCTTTTTATCTGGGGCCCTTCCTCTGAATCCCTGTGTTTCTGCAGAGTTGGGCTCAGGGCAGAGGTCACCAACTTCATCAGACACATCTTTGTGGGTACACAAGATCCTGAATTATAGTGATGACCTTTGGATCAAGGTGGCCTCATTGGGCTTGGATTCAGGGGAAGGCAGATGGGTGAAGGTGCCAACATGAGCAGTATCCACTTCTGCATAGTGGAGGGGAAACAGTGGATCCATTTAAAGCAGTTTGGTGCCAGCAGGCCAGTGGGTGGATTCCATTCATGTTTAAGCAGGCAATGCCCTGGTCCTTAACTCCAGGAAGTCTGAATAGCCTAGATGTAGAGTAGAAGGCCATATTTGTCCTCTCATGTACACTGACTTCCCACGGAGTCTGTTGCTGGTCTTCTTGGGCATCAAAAGGGGCTTTGGCTTCTTGGAGGAATTGCAGCAGATCAGTATGACAGATTGATGAAGACAGATCACAGAAGCAAGCAAAGAAGGGGTCCAGGCAGCCAGTTAGAGTAGGAAGATCTGGTGGTAGAGCACAGTAGGTATCTAATTAAGAGGGCAAAGCCCCATAGGAAGAGACGGACTCTCTGTGTCAGCTTCTTCCTTTCCATATCACTGAGTCTAAATCAGTGCCTTTAATATCATAAGTGCCAAATAAATATTTGATGGTTGAAGCCATGAATTCATGCCAGGAGAAATAAGCAGGGAGTATCAGAAAAGAATTGAAAGTGAGCTAGGACTGATCAGCGGTAGGCTCTCCTTGCGGGAGGCCTGAGAGTATAAGAGGGTTCTGGACCTAAATGAAGGCAAGAACTCAGACGTGGAGGAATAAGACAGGAGCTCAATTACTACAATGGGGTACAAGACTGAATCTTACACATAATGTATTTGGCATGATCCTGGTTACGGGGACCTGGGAACAGCCTCGGAGTATATTTCAAATTGAGTCATTTTTGCTTGATTCCTACTGAATATTGGGCAAGAGTGTTGCATACACTTAAAATAAAGTCAGAGATTTTATATGTGAAGTAGTTTCTATTCTAAGTTTTTGAGTCAGATGCATTAAAGTAGAAAGGAGGTTTTTTTTGTATTTAAGAGTGTGGACATTTGCTGACATTTGTTGATCACAAGATGCTGTTCTAAGAGCATAACATGTGTTAATTGATTTAATCCTTGCAACTCTATGGAGCAGATTCTGTTATTATCCCATGTTACAATAATGAAACTAAGGCCAAGAGAGGTTAAATAACTTTTTAAAGGGTCAACTTTTTAAAGGTAACGTCCTATCAGTGGTCATGACGAGATTCCAATTCAAGTCTGGTTTTTTGATCCACTCGTGACCACTGTTCTTTGCTGCACTTTCTGTAGAGAAATATTACACCATCATCCTTGAAGTTAAGAGTTTAACTCTTAACTTTTGCAATACAGTCTTTTGCAATACAGTTCCACTATTTTTGAGTTGGGTCCTTCTAAATTAAGCAAATAATTGGACAACTGTTTACTTTGTTTGGCCGTTAGGTACAAGTAATAAGTGATCACCTTCTACCGGAAAAGACATTCTGAAGTCAACAGGCCCACGTATATATTGAATTTTTAAAACTGTAACACTTATTTTATAAAGGGACTAATAAAAATAATACCATCAGTTGCTCTCTCTATTGCCAGTAATATTAAACCTTTACAGCATTCTTTGAAGAATCAATTTTGGAAACTAGGGAACTCTACTGAGCTTTAATTATTATTGCATTTTAAAACAGGAAAAAATTATGTGGCTAGCTAGACTATCTCAAGGATAAAAGACATTTACACTAATTTGATTTTTTGTGGTAATTTATTTTAGAATTCTCAGTGATAACATTAATCTTCAGTAACTTATTTGAGGTGATATTGGATTCCAAAAGTATTTTCAGAAAAATTTTACTGTAGTCCAATGAGAATTATATATCTTTATTTGAATGTTAAATGTTATAAAATAGCCAGTTTTACAGAGCAAAAAGCATTTCTGATGGCCTAAAAGTTTAAGCAAAATTGTTGGCATTTGTTAAATTTATTTTATTAATTTTCATTCTTTTTAGTAACTTTAAAAGTAACTCTTTCATAATATTTTAAGAACCTTTACATAAAATTCCAGGATTGAAATTTGTTTTAGTGAAAATGAAAACATGTCCTAATTATGAAATTATTTCTTTCTGCAGTGGCATCACTTTTACATTTGAATATTATGTAAAGCAAATGTCACTTGAAAAGGAAAGAAGTTATCCATTGGATTTGTTACTTAGGTAACACAGGAACATGGAACCCATACAGGGATAATATTTTCCCACATAGAACGATTGCAGTAACAGGTTGATGAATAGACCATAATAGCATTGGACTGAAAATCTATATGAGTCATTTTAGGCTCCTGTAGAATTTGTAGTAATTAGGAGAATTGAAGTGCAAGGAGAAGTGTCTCCCACAAATCACCCCTTCATGACACGAGGTTAGTGTCCCCTTTGCATACCAAGTAACTCCATGTACTCTCATTTCCACAAAGTTATATATGATGAGATGTTATTTCCCTGTGAAAAAGATTCCTAATGAGAACTTAGGTATACTTCATGAAGGCTCATATCTGGGCTGGATTAATCTGCTCACAGAGAGTGAATGATGGATTTTTTTTCAGGTGTTGAGAAGGCTTTTGTATTGGGACAAACTCCCAACAATCGGGGTGTCTCTAGGAGTAGGAGAGTTATAATAAAGTGATTGGTGCAAGGTCTAACCTATACATGAATTTGTGGAATTTAACTTTCTTCCCTCACTCCCTCCACTCCATTCTCTCTTTAACTGTGTTGATTACCTTGGGAGGTACAACTGGGTTTGACTTTCTTCAGCAACACGTCGTAAAATATGTTTCCTCTTTCAGAGAGGCACAGCCTCATGTTGCAGAAACCCAAAGGCAACCATATAGAATAGTATATAAAATGTGAACTAAACCTAGGGTTCAGATAAGAGGGGCCTCTGGCAGCTGAAGATGCAGTCTCTTACTGTTAACCTTCAGTAGCTTCTGAGTGTCCATTTGAACCTAGGGGTTATAGAGAGACATGACAAGACTCAAGGCCATTGGTGGATTTTTACTACTGTTTGTTTACTGAACACTTGAATGATTTACAAAGCACAGTTTAAAAATTGCAATGACACATCTTTTGATTGATTACTAAAAACATTATATATATATATGGAGAGAGAGAGAGAGAGGGACAGAAAGAAATTTGCGGTAAGGGTACTTGCTTTGTGGTGGTGCATAATCATTAGAATCTGGAAACACTTAAAAACCATGTCTTCACATCTTCAATGGCAACCCATGATGTGGGGAAGGAAGCTAATAATCTGACTCTAATTTGTGCTTTCACTGTTGCTTCCACAATTATGTGGGGTTATGAGATGTGGTATACTTTTCAGACTAAAATTATCTGAGCGTGTTCCAAATTTTGAGGGCTTATTGATTATTCATTCAGGAAGCAGAGTGGACCTAGAACTGTTTCTTAAGGAAAATCCTGGTTTGCCTGGAGGTACTTCTCCTCCATCCATGCAGGTGAGAGGCTTGGTGAGATTCCTCAGTGTCCATTCATGAACTTCTATCTTACTCTTTCAGAGTCTGTCTGTGGTATGTGGCTCTGACCTCAGTCACCAGCACAGAACTGCTTCATCCAGTTTGCCAACTTTGGCAAAGATATAACCTTCAATAGCAAAGCTTTTATCAAAGTCAAGTGGAGAGTTTGTTTTATATTCATTGGCTCTCAGGTGACCTCGCCCAAGAAGATATCACTCATTTCTTTGCTTATTTGTTTGCTCATGTGTTTAGTTACTTATCCTATCATCCACCATCCCTTCATTCACCATTCATTTATTCACACAACAAAGACTTCTTGGTTACCTAATATGTGCTAGGAGTAATAGAAAATTTGGGACACTAGTCATGTAATAGAGATAAAGGGAAAAAAGAAAGGAAGGAAGACGAAACAGTAAATAATTGAAAACATCTAAGGTGTGAAGTATTTAAAAACATTTATTAAAATCTTGTCTAGGCATACACTGTGTGTCTTGAAAATAGGAAACTACATTTGCTCTGTAATTGCTTGAATCATACATCTTTTGCCTTGATTAGCAATTTCAATCAACCAAGACATTATGAGCATTCTCAAGTAAAAAGCTGCATATTTCTCAACCTGAAGTCCTCTATTCAACCTTTCTATTTTCTAAACACTTTTGATTTGCTAGAATTCGGTGGTATTCTTTCTTATAAAAATATTAATTTCTCTAAACTGCAAAACTCTGCAAATATGAATTTTAATGAGATATTTAAAGATGTTTTCTAGTCTTTCATATTTTAATGTTATTTTTGTTTTGTGTCCTTTGGGTTCTAAACTTACTTCCCTTTTGGTCATATGTTTATCTACGTCTAGATAAGAGAACTCTGTTTTGATATTAAGTGTGCTTATATTTTTAAACGTCAAAGCTGCTTAAAAAATACCCTTGGTCAGATATCTGAAAAGCTTAAGTTTACTTGAGAGCTCAGAGGAGCAATAGGCTGCTTTCCTACAGTTGGTTGCAATAAGCCTGTTGCTAAAAGGTGGAGTAAGTTGAACTACTGAAAGCAAAGTCTGCTTCTATCTTTTGTGAATTTCCATTGTAGAAGGCAAGATAGTCTTCTGTAGCATTTCAAAATCAGCAGTCTAAATCTATTGCCTTTGTTTGATTTCTGTGTTTCTCCAGACCCATTTAGTCCCCGTGGTATCTTGCCTTCTGTTTCGTCTATAGGGTCTCCTTCTGCCAAACAGGTTTCCTTACTGTACCACAAAAACTAAAGCCAGTCAAAAGAGGCTGTATCATCATATTTAGACAGAAATAGAGTATCAGAATATAGTGAATGTTTTTGCTTCTAATGGCTGCAGTGACTGTTACCCCACTTGTCATCTGGTGACATGCTTTGCTTTCCTCTTCATTTATGGACCATGTGGTAGTTTCTCTCTCTCTCTCTCTCTCTCTCTTTCTCTCTCTCTCTCTCTCTGTCTCTCCCTCTCCCCCTCTCTCTCTCCCTCTCCCTCTCCCTCTCCATTCATTTTGCCCACTGCTCTCATCCACTTAAGTTTTATTAAGAGCATTGCCAGAGTCAGTCATTATTGTGTGCAAAGTATTTGAAAGTCCTTAGAAGGAGAAGGGACATAGCCTCTTTTTCTGAATAAACATTCTAAGGCCACACTGGAATCATCTGGGAAGAAAAAAAGTAACAGCACAAGATTGCCCTTTCTATGACAAGTTGCTATTTATCTAGTTAATGAGATTCACTCTCAATAAATCATGTATATTAATTTAGTATGAGTTTACTTGGCTATATCAAGCTAGCCTTACAAGATCCAAATATAATAACATTAGAAATATATTTTTCAAAGGTTCTGGAATCAAAGCCAAACATGGACATGTTAACTGAATATATTTCTATATTTTACATGGATATTAATGGCTTATCTAAGTCACATTGGGATTTACACACGGTCACCCCACCATTTGCGGCAGAGAGTGTCACCTGGGGTAGTCAGCTAACAACGGCACCACTCTACTGCCCTTGAGAACAGGAAGTGAGGAAGAAGCATATAGCTACTGAAATTTACAAAAAGAATTTTAAGTAGGCAGATTTTAATTACCCCAGAGTAGAACATGGCCAGCACACCAAATTGTTCTTCCTCCTACTCATTTTGGAATTTCTGAAAAAAATTACACTGAATTGGTGCACATATTTATATTCAAAAATATATCTGGATTTAGTCCATTGCACTTGATATCAGAAATTAACAACTTTAATTTTCAGCTATAGATCGTAATTAGATTTCATTCAGAGATGTCATGTATGGCTAACTTATCTGTAAGTGAAAACTCTTACCTATACCTAGCTGGTCAGCTTGGATGGATTCTCTATCTATCTGTCTGTCTGTCTATCTATCTATCTATCTATCTATCTATCTATCATCTTTCTCTTTATCTATGAAATTATCATAATATCAGGTCAGGCAGAGAATCCTGGGTAGAGTGTGTTCTTTTTGTTATTTTGCCCATTATTCTGAAACAGTGTTTCTCAAAATGCAATCTATGGACCATCTGCTTCAAATTTCCTGTAAGAAATTCAGGTTCCTGGGCCTTACCTGGACATACTGAAGCAGAATCTCAGAGACCTGGGTCTGAGAGCATGCATTTCAATCTACTTCTGACGTAATTCGGGAGTACAGTAATGTTTGAGAACCACAGCTTTAAAATACACACAGGCCTTTTCCCTTAGGATCTGGTACAAATCTACAAACTGAATTATTTAAGAAATAAATTTGTTTGTTAAAAATAGTTTGTAAAACCTGAATCAGAGTAGAGTCATCCCATTCTAGTTGCCCTTTAAGCCCATGCACCCTCTTCAATGAGATGCTTAAACCAGCTCTCTCTTTCTCATTCTCTCTCTCTCTTCCTTGCCCCCTCTCTATGCTTTCATTCTCTGAGATTTTCACAAGTACTATGTCACAAAGGTCCTTATTTGTTGAGATTTGTTTTTGGCTGTACTAGGGAATGGCATATTCTCCATTTTTTAGCAGCTCAAGAGGTAGGAGAGTGGGAAGCCTAAGTAAGGGCTTTAGAGTAAGACAGACTTTGGTCCAAATTTCATCTCTACTGCTTCCCTTCTGAGTATCTTTGGGTCATTTAGCTAACCCTTTTGAGCCCTATGTTCCTCATCCCTAAAAAGGGACATGACACCAGCTTTGCAGGGTTTTTATGAGGATCAGATAAAAGGATATATCCAAAGAGTTCAGAATATTTTGACAGTGCTCATTAAATATTAATCATTCTTATTATTTTTGTCATTTTGCTTCATGCTTAAGACAAGGTGGAACAGAGCCTCCTAGATGAGCCTGATAAGGATATTCATTGAGATAGTCATTTGCCGCTCAACACTGAATCCTACATGCCATGTCCCTAGCGGGTGCTAGTGCGTGCACACCTGGCATTGGATAGGCTGTGCTCCACCCACTTCTCTTCAGTCCCTTTTGACATTCTGTGGCCTTCTGTGCCCATTGTTCAACTTCTGTGTGCTTTCCTTCAAGTGACTCACACCTGTGACTGTCTTGAGAGTCCTGCCCTTGGTGTAACAAGGTTGCTTTGCCTGCATACTCAGAGAGCAGAGAGTACCTGGAAGTTTGTGTCTCCACCCCCTCCCCACCAAGGATTGGTGCGTGCGTATGGAAGCCCACCTCCTTTGCCTGGAGGTGAGACCGACTGTAAGGTATAATCTGTACTCCTGAGCTCCCTGCAGGATCAGGCTAAGGCTGGGGCTTGGCCTGAAATCTCACATTTGCTTTGCTTCTTTCCCTTCTCTTTCCTGCTTCCGCCTCTCTTATTGGCTTTTTCTGGGAGCATTCCTTCAAAAGTCACTTACACACAAACTCTCATCTCAATGTCTGCTTTTGAAAGGCCTTCCTCAGTAAGGCACGTGCACACACCCAGGCAAGCAGGCTTGGCTCTGCAGAATGTCCCCAGTTCTCTGCAGCCCTTTCAAGTACATGAGCTGGTTTCCATGTTTGGGTTTGAGAGTTTAGAACGGGGTAGGCAGGGGCCAGATAGTAAATATTTTGGGCTTTGCAGGCCACATATAATGGTCTCTGATGCTTTGCTGACTCCTGGTTTGGGATGTATTTCCCCTTGCCTTTCCTTCTGACTCACTGTATATTTTTACACTAATGTCTGCCTGCCCCTCAATAGCTTTTTTTTTTTTTAAATAGATCTTTATTGGAGTATAATTGCTTCACAATACTGTGTTAGTTTGTGTTGTACAACAAAGTGAATCAGCCATATGCATATGTATGTCCCCATATCCCCTCCCTCTTGAGCCTCCCTCCCACCCTCCCTATCCCACCCCTCTAGGTGGTCACAAAGCACTGAGCTGATCTCCCTGTGCTATGTGGCTGCTTCCCACTAGCTATCTATTTTACGTTTGGTAGTGTATATATGTCCATGCCACTCTCTCACTTCGTCCCAGCTTCCCCCTCCCACCCCGTATCCTCAAGTCCATTCTCTATGTCTACATCTTTATTCCTGCCCTGCCCTCACTAGGTTTATGTTGCTAATGATGGCTGGCCCAGAATAAATGGTGTGTCCTTCAGTGCCTTTAAGTTTCTGGGGATAAACTGAAATTAGGAGGCTCAGCATTATGGCCTGGTCAGGCCCAATTTTCAGATAATTTTTTTTTTTTTTAAGTTACCAGTGTTTGTACCTTAATGATCCATAGCCATGTTAATACCAGAAAGACAGAATTTAGATCTATGAATCCCATGGAAAGTAAGAAAAACCAACACCCAGAAGAGTCATTGTTATTTTGTAGTGTTTGCTTTATTGTTTTGCCTCAAACTAGCAACCTTCAGTGGATCGTTGACATTAATCCTACTCTGATACCGGTTTATTTACTAAGTGACAGAAATTCAGCATTAGCTGAGGTGAGAAAGGCTTATTTACAATCAATATTACTTGACATCTTTGTAATTTTCCCTTTTCTCAACAAGGGGAGAATATTTACATTAAAAACACATCAGTAATCTTAGTAATCTCCTTGAGCAGACAAGGGTACATAAAATCAGGATGCAAGCTAAGAGTGATGGGAACGCAAATGTAGTACAGCCTGCTTCAGACAAATTTTAAAGCACTAAGATTAAAGAAAAACCATGCAATGTAATTAGACCGGGGAAGTCAGGAGACATTGGGTGGTCTTCAGCTTTATCCTGATGAGGGAAGTCATTGTTTGAAGAAGGTAAAGAAGTCATGAACTACATTTGAGATTTTGATCTTTGCCATTAAGGAGTTAAGGAAGTCTGTAGCTGCAGAGAAGTTGTAATATATCTGGAATTAAATCTTTTCTAAAGAAATGAATTTTTATGTAGTATAAATTTAAATTTTGTCATCAAATAATTCTTTTTGCTCTAAATAAAATCAGTATTGGTTTGAAACACCCACAGAGTAGAATGCATTAGAACATTGGGATGTAATTTGCACTATAGATGTATTCACAACCCTCTCCACTTGTCTTGCATGTGACAGAATGAAAATAGTGGGGTTTAGGAATATCTCTGGAAGCTTCTAGTGTCTTCTTATTTCCCAGCTTTATTCATTCTGAGGATAGACTTGGGGCTTGGGCACGTTGGCAGCTGCATAATGGTTTGGGACACATCTTAGCAATGAAGGCTGCTGGGCAGAACCCAAACAAGTTCCACGTGGGTCAAATATCATTGGCACTGATGTTTTCCTGGCACAGATCAAAACTTTCCTAGGGCTCTGCTGCTATTATCTATGGGAGCTGACCTCTTAAGCCAAGCCCAAGTTTCTAAGGAACTATTCTGAAATCCTGGAAGCTTTTGAGAGTAAGAAATGTTAAACTGCATCTCCCCCAGTAAACTGCTATTGGACTTAAGGAAAGGCAGAAATAATCTGGGTAAAGTCCTTGATCTAGGCTGACATCTTTTAATACCAAATATAAGATTCCTTTTCTGTTAGATTATCTTCATAATATTTGGGGAATTCCAGCTTGGGCTAAATGAAAAGCGCTTCACTGTGTTCATTGGTGAAATATTATATCACCATAATACATTGTATTTCCCATATCATGAATGAATTGGATTTCATGTGCAACTCTCTACTACCTGCTGGGTACCTAGCTGTCTGGCACATGGGGAGGTCCTGGACCTACTGGGCTATACTTGCCAGGGCTTCACAAGGGATAACTCTCAAGTCTGAGGTCAAGCTGGAGAAGACAAAGAGCTGGCGGGTCTGTCTCAGTGGTGCTGGTATATCAAAGAGGAGATTCTCTGTAAACCGGTGACAGGCTCTGGGTGAAAAGCAGGGGGTTACTTTCAGAACAGGCTGAGACAGAGTGCATCATGGGAACAGTGTCCAAGTTGCATAGAATACTCCTTTCATGTCTGGTTAGAAATTCACTAAATAGGTGAAGTGTTCAAGTGATAGGCTCTTGTGGTAAAAGTCAAGGTTGGTTTTCATTTCCCTGAGCTGGAAATAAGAGTTCCCTCTGCAATTCATGTTCAGATATTCATCATCCTTTCCCCTCTGTTTGGGAGAGAGATTTTCTTTCTGTCAGAATGCTTACGATTTTCATTCAAATATCAAGTATGAATTATTCTACAATATTGCCATCTCTGAACTTTACTCTTTTTCTTTTCTGTATATTCTACAAGTATTTTCATGGCTGTCCTTCCTTACATAATGAGAAGACCAATTAACCCTGTTTGTTGAGGCTTTTGGCAAAGATGGACACTCAGCTCAGCCTGCCAGCACTTCTCAAATGTGTTCCTAACTCTGACAATTTGAACTTGGTGGTTGAGACTTTCCCTTTGTGAACTCAGTATTTATCTGTGGTTCACAGGTGAGTTGAAGAGTTGGAAGGGAAAATCTTTATGTGAACAGTTAATTTGGCAGCATTTCACAGCTAAAGAAGAAAAGCATCATATTGACAAATGATGTTTCTAAGCTACCAGGCTTCATCTGTCCTTTGTGTCTTGAGCACAGAAGGAGGGACAGTGAGACTCCAGTGTTTGTTCTTGTATGATAATAAAGTCCCATAGCCCCCTTTCCATATCCGTCTTATTTTTGCGCTTTCTGGTACGAACAGACAAAAGCTGTTATTACAGAAGGTGAAGCTGATAGCTTTTAATACATCACATCCACTAAGATGAAAGCATAATTGCTACTTTTATGTTCATTGTACAGTGAATAGTAATTAGCCTTTGGCCCATTACAGTGTGTGAACATCAAATCACCCACCTGCTCTTGCCATGTCTCGTTAACTAAAACTATGTGCCTAAAGCTTTATCAGAAAACAACTCCTTCTCTTTCTCCCTACTGGCATGCTACATTAGGTAATGTCATTTAGAAAAGTCATAGACTTGAGGACAGCAGTCTCCCAATTTGTGCTCAGAGTACAGGACAAGGACCAGAAAAGATGCTTTTAGTTATAGTGGTTGGTATACATCACATAGCTTTTTGGAAATAAAGGCACACCACTTCCTTTGATAGTTTTTACTTTTGTTTGTGATATTTTTTGTTTGGCTATTAGCTGATTTATGAAGATAATTTGAAAACCATGTTACAAAATCAATGTGTATACTCAGTCCCTGAGAAAAGATGGGTTGATGATAAATAACCTTTGCTGATATGCAGCAAAAATTTCCCTTTGGAGGAAATGGGACCTGAGGTGAAATAATCAGGATTATCATCAAATAAACCACAAAGGAAAACTTACCTCAAAGTTAAATATATCTGCACAATCTAAAAGTTAACAGAAGACTGGTGTAAGCTAGAAACTTGGGATCTCAGAGCTAGGAGTAAACTTGGAGAACATTTGGTTGAATGTTGTCAGTTTACAGAAGAGGAAATACAGGTTTAAAATATAAAGTATTTTGCTTGTGGTTGGAGAAAATACTTACTTTTCTTTTTTTAATAATACATGTTTAAGTGTCTCCAGCATCCAAAGGAAAATTTGGTGACAGTTTAAAATATGCATCTGAGATAGAAAAGAAACAACTAGCTTAATTTTTGGCTTAAAAAATATTCCTCCGTGGAATTCTGCCTTTGCTCTGCTTTTATATATGGTGGTGCTTTTATTACCAAGAAGGAGGAATGCCTTATTATCAGAAACATCAGCCACTGGCTAGTTTTTTAGGTTCTGAGCTCAAAGGCATGTGTAGATGTATTGGTTTCTTATGGCTGCTGCAACAAACTACCACAAACTTAGTGGCTTGAAACAACACAAATATCTTATATTTCTGGAGGTCAAAAGTCTGAAATCAGTCTCAATGGCCTTAAAATTAAGGTGTCAGCAGGGCTGCCATCCTTCTGTAGGCTTCAGGGAGAGTCTGTTTCCTCGCCTTTTCCAGTTCTAGAGGCTGCCTGAATTCTCTGGCTTGTGGCCCCTTCCTCCTTCTTCAACATACTTCATTCTCATGTTCTCCCACCACAGGATCCTTAACTTAATCACATCTGCAAAGTGTCTTTTCCTATGATGGTAACATATTCACAGGTTTCGGGGATTAGGACATGGACATCCTTGGGAGACCATTATTCTGATTACACAGTAGGCTCTGGGAAAATGAATAGGCCCCCAAATAGAGTGGGCACTTTACAGTCATGTTTGGCCTATGATGTTGAAACAATGGTCCCAGTTGCAGTAGCTGCTCTCTTCACCTGGTTGTGTATCAGGAAGGCTAGCAGATTGTCCTCAAGGGTTTCCCTAACTGGTCTCTGCATGTCACAGCTGCTGTGTCACATTGGAGCAACTGATCATGTAATGTTACTGAAAGTATTGGTTTTGAGTCCTGGGAAGCTGAAAACTGAAGTTCTGTAAAGAGGCATTTGTGGGTTATGCTTGGTGTAATTGGCACAACTATTTAGAAGCCATAGAGAGCTTTCAGTTGAACCCCGATATCTCCAGTAACTAGAGATGTATAATGCTTGTACTTCAAAGGAAATAAAGATAATTTTTAAAAGTCTAGTTTAAAAATCTTCTACTTTTTTGGGGGGGCCTGTGAATTGAAACTCAACTGTTTCACAATAGAAAAATCAGGGAGGACAAAGAAGAAACATTCCTATATAGAGTTTCTACCTACAGGTAACTAATTACATTTGTGGTTCGTTAATATCTTGTTTATGAAAAAAGATCAGTGCCAGACCTTCAGGGTTCCTTCTAACTCGGGGCTATATAAAATTATCTCAATTTAAAAAGCATCTTAAAAGGTTTAGCGTCCCTTGGTAAAGATAAAATATCTCATCATTATCAATTAAAGGACTCCCGAAATCTTTGAAAAGAGGACTTGTTTGCTTAAAATACGTGAAGGTCATGCTCACCCTGTAATAGTCAATGAGGAATAGTCATTTGTTATTTTTAAACAGGCTGTCATTTAGCCATTATGAAGATGAATAACATTTGTTATTAGTTAATAATCTTCCTGTTGATTACAGAGAAAAGACACTTGCAGACACCTTATGTGCCTTTCTCAGTTGCTAGATTATTAATGCCTTTTGATTAAATTCTGTAAACAAAAATTAAGGTCTTTGTTTTCTAAATTTCAAGACTGGCATCTCAGATGCTAGACCATGTCTTGGTCTGTGGTATTTTGAGTTGCATATGTTATTTGCCTACTCTTCATGCAGCGTTGCAAAAACAAAGTTCATTTTTTAATATCAAACAGATTGTCAATGGATCATATGCTGCCTCTATTAAGGTTAGTTTTGGATGTCTGCCTTCTTGAGGAGAGTTACTGAAGCTGTAAGTTACCTGTGTGCATTCATTTGGAGTCAGGCCTAATTATCTGGATCTTGGCCACATTATCGTCCGGGCTTTATTTCTACAGCAGATGGAGTCACTCAGGAATGACTTCATTTGTATTAATTTGTTGCACTGTCTTCTGCTATTCATCTCAGAACTCTTCAGCCTTTGTCACAGAGAGCAGGAAAAGACAAAAGAATTTTCGTCAGAAATTAAGAGAGAGATCAACTCCTTTCATTCACAGATGCTGATATTCCAACCTGAAGGCAATTAAGCAGTGGCCATTTTAGGGCAGTGGAATGGTGTAAGTGTAATTATGCTACCTAAGATTCATGAGCTTTCATCTTTTAGAGTAAATCAGATGACAGACATATTGATCCAGCACTTTAAAACGGAAACTCTCTGGAGCTTTCTTTGCTGTTGTCAGTTTTTCATCTGGCTTTGGAGTGCCCAAGGGGCAATCTCTGAGGGAAACCTCCACGGTGGCTGACTCAGAGCATCATGTAGCTTGCTGGAAAGAACAATCACTTTGTTATCAATGGATCAGATCTCCTGGTTACAGGCTACAGGGTCATCACAATTCTACCTTGCGTTCTGGCTCTGGTCATCTCCAAGGAAAACAGCAGGCAATAAACTCTTAATTCAACCATATTCATAAACTTTCTGGAGAGATATGTAGAGTTTGGTTTCAGAGATAAGAAAGAAAGTTTTGCTTTTTCATCGACTAATGATTAGTTGTGGCTTTTTTACTACTGTTTTGGCAACAAGGGATAAAAAATGGTCCATGGCTTTTACGTGGTCAACAGGATATGTCAATTTAGTGTAAAAAGCCTTAGAAACGCGTAACAACTTTATTCAATAATCAAATTGCTCTTGGCAAATATGTGAAATCTAATGATTTCACTAACTTATTCTAATGATAAAATATGCAATTAGAACGTGTCTTCATTGATATCAAAACGTCTGAATGAAAGTTAAAGAGAAAATAGATGATCTTACCATCAAAACAATGACAAGTATTCACTGACTTGAAGAACCTAAAATACAGAGGAATTTTTTATTTGCTTTTCAGAGAAATTGCTTCAAATAGTAAGTTTCAGACATTTCTGAGATTATAATATATTTAAAGTTTCCATTAGAGATCCCTAAACTAGGAATAAAAAAGACAAATTATTGTATAACATCAGTTTTGCTATGTGTATTAATTCGCTAGGGCTGCCATGACAAAATGCCATCAAATGGGGAGGCTTAAACAACAGAAATTTATGGTTTCATCATTCTGGAGGCTGGAAGTTCAAGATCCAGGCATTAGCAAGGAAAATTTGAGCATACACACACACACACACACATACAGACACACACAGAAGAGCGTGTGAAGATGAAAGCAGAGATCAGGGTAATGCTTCTGCAGGCCAAGGAATGCCAGATATTGGCAGCAAACCACCAGAAGCTGGAGAGACGTGGAACACTCAGAAGGCACTAATCCTCCCAACACCTTGATCTCTGATTTACAGCCTCTAGAACTGTGAGACAACTAATTTTTGTTTAAGCCATCCAGTTTATGGGACTTTGCTGTGGCAGCTAGCAAATTACTACAGCTACTTCTTCTGTGGTTCATGTTCTAGCTCCTCAGTAGACCTCCTCTGTCCACACCATCCAAGTCAGCCCTTCTCAGGCCCTCTCTCACACAGACACTTTTTTTTTTCTTTCCATGTCTCCCAGTTATTTCCCTGTGTAAAAGGTAAACTCTTTGACAAGGGACCTGTCTTTCTGTTTACCTCTAGGCTTACAACTCTGAGAACCAGGCTGGCACAGAGTGGGCACTGAATAAATGTTGTTTGAATAGTAAATCATTCTATGATTACTACCTACATTGTATCTCCAGTGATGTAAAAGAAGACAGTTTCAAATGAGTGAAATATCATAAGAATTAATTTGTAACAGCCTGAATATATCAAAAAGACTTTTTATTTTATGAAAAAGTTTTTAGTTTTGAACTATTAACTCATAAAATCTTAGAACACCTCTTTGAAGTTTAGTTTTGATTCAGAAAAAGAGAATAACAACTAGCAACAACTAGTAACATAATTGGTAAAGGAATTGCGTTTAAATAGAATTTATTACAAAAATGTAAAATAAACCAAATTGCTCCATCTATTCAAAATGTCTTTTATTTGGCTCACTAAAAGATGATAATTTAATTTGAAAAGATCATATGTATTGACTGAAGTATGAATTCTGTGGTGCTTAATGGAAGAATGAAGCAAATGAAAAGGAAATTTATCTTTCATATTTGTTAATATCTGACTGGAGAACTGTGCAGGGTTAGTCTTAGTCATAGTATAATAGGATTTTTAAGTCTGATATGTATCTAAAAATTATATTCATTAAAATCATCTGGGTAAGATATCAAGATTCCTGACAACCAATGTTGTGTTGCCAGTTATGAAGTTTTGCAGAAATCTATAATAGTTTGTAGCTGATTGTGCTGTGCACTAAAAAAAAAAACTTCTTGAAGAAACTTCCATTGATACTTTCAAAGGATCCTGCCCCTTTTAATTAAGTTGCTTTGTTAAGACTTTAAATTAAATCTAAACATAAGAATTTAGAGACTCTGATTTTTAAAGTATATTTGTATTGTGGTATAACACACATATCATAGTAAGCAAATAGTTCCATTAATTTTCACGAAGTAAACACACCAGTGTAATGAGCACCAGAACAGGAAATAAAGGATTATTAGTTGAAGGGCCAGTTCAAGTGTTTTGACCATTTTTCCATTGCCGTGTTAGCCTTCTTTACATATCCTGAGTATGAACCCTTGATAGGATAGAGATTGCACATGCTGGTTCCATTGTGTGGCTTGCTCTTTCAGGCTTTTGATGGTGTCTTTTGTTAATAGGCATCTTTTATTTTAGTGTAGTCCAATTTCACAGTCTTTTACTTTAACACTTTTTGTGTCCTGCTTAAGAAACCTTTGCCTACCCCAAGGTCATGAAGATATTTTCCTATATTTGCTTCTAAAAGCTTCACTGCTTTACTTTTCCTCTATAGACCTATGACTCATCTGGACTGATATTTAGTGCAAAGTCTGGTCAAGTGTTATCTGTGATTATCTCTGGGGATTGTAATTATAGGTAATTTAATTTTTCTTTAAAAGTCTCAGTATTTTTCCAATAAAAATTTCTTGGCATTATAATTTTAAAAATGTGAATTACTCACCATTCACTACATTATACTGTGTAACAAAAAATCTTGAAATCTCAGTGGATTTAAACAGCGGATATTTGTTTTTTTTGCTTACCTCTGTCCCTATGTCAGGGACTGCCAGTCAGCAAGTATGGGTCTTATCCAGCCTATGGTTATAGAAGTTGAATTCTGTTCCATGATTTTTTCCATTCTAAGACTCAGGCTAAAGAGGCAGACTCTCTCCATGGTAGAGGTACAGGAACAAATAGTCTGGCAGAAACCTTCAATGCTTCCAAAAGCTTCTTTCTACTTGAGGGTAATATAGGGCATGTCTGCTCACATTCTACTCCATTAACCAAAGCAAATCACATGACTGAGGCCAAAGGCAAGGGTGCAGAGAAAATTGCTATAAGAGAAGGAGGGAATGAAAAATTTCAAATATTATAATCCACCACAAGGCTGTTTTACAGTGCTACTATCTTGTACGATTTCTTCCTTGCTCTAAATTCCTCAGCATGACATTCAGAGCCTTTTATAACGTGGCCCCAATCGTCAGCCCGACCTCAGAGCCCACTACTCTTCTCTACACTTTGTGATCTTGTAACCTTGGACTGCTCACAATTCTATGAACATGACTTGCAATTGTAAGCCTGCGTGCTCTTATTCACTTTGTGCACCCTTCCCCCAACACATCTTATGGACTAGTGTTGGAAGATAACTTGATGTTTCCTGAATGAGCCACACTCTTTCAAGACTGAGTTCAATTACTTCCTCTGCCTGGGATGTTTCTTACTTCCCTCTTCCCTGGCCTCTTGAAATTCTACTTTTCCTTTAAGGACCAATTCTTCTGTGAAGTCTTCTTGTATTTTTATAGTCAGAATTAACTATTCCCTTTTCTTGTCCAATTACAGCACTAATTGCCACCTACTTTAATTCCTAGTTATGTGCACACACATCGGTCTCTCCCAAGGGGTCATATGAGTTCCCTGATAACATTTTAGTCCTTTCTGCATTCCCTCCAGAGCAGAGACGAAGCAGTTCCCAGCATATAGTAAGCATTCAATTGAAGTTTGTAGAATTAAATTACACACTAATATGGCCATAAAATAATATTTTAAAAACATAAGATGAGTTTAAAAAAATCCCAGAGTTGTCAACAGTGAAAACTTTGTAACTTCTAAGAAAAGTTGCTGATCAGTGCAGCAAAGAACAAGTCAAGAATCAAGTACAGTTTGCCCTTCAAGAACCAATGACTGACAGCAATAAAGCTACAAGTGATTTATTACCTTCTTGAAGTGCATACATTTATTTTGCTCAAGATGTGTATTTTATACCTCCTAACAGCCTTGAAGAGAGTTTTTAAAAAAGTTCTCTGACTTTTATGCTTCCCAGGTCACCTGGTGGAGAGGAATAAAAGTAAGCTCTAAAGGCACACCTCTAGTGATCTTGGGGTTCACTCTCCCTTCTTTTTTTTTTTTTTTTTTTTTTGTGGTATGCAGGCCTCTCACTGTTGTGGCCTCTCCCATTGCAGAGCGCAGGCTCAGTGGCCATGGCTCACGGGCCCAGCCGCTCTGCGGCATGTGGGATCTTCCCGGACCGGGGCACGAACCTGTGTCTCCTGCATCGGCAGGTGGACTCTCAACCACTGCGCCACCAGGGAAGCCCTCGTTCTCCCTTCTTTATAAAAATATACCTTACTTGCTAGTAGTCGGAATTATTTTCAGTGGTGAGTTAAACTTTAAGTTAATTTCTCGTTATCTTCAGAAATATGGTCTGATGCTTGGGGATTAAGTCTGTCTTTTGTATTTTCATCGGAACGCTTTTCTCATGGGTTTGCTAGAAGGACATTTTTTTGCTAATTTTTGATCACTGACATCAACATATATTGTATCTTGTATTATTTAAAATGCCTGTTTTATCCATAACTCTTTTTGGAGCAGTGCTTTTCAGAGCGTGGCCCATGGATTGGCTACCTGTCTTGGAGCTATTTGTTACCTGTCCTCAATAAGATTAGGTACTTGTGCCAGAATGTAAATTAACTGTGCCATAAAGCACTCTGTTTAGTTCAGCTGACTTTTTTTTTTCATAGCAAGACTTTATTGATGAAGCAAGCAGTGCACTGACTTACATTCTGACACAAGCTCCTTTTCTCACTGTGGACTGACATTCTGAGTAGCAGTGCTGTAGAGAGCCTGCCCTATGCACGTGTGAAGTGCCCCTAGTCACTGCTGATTGAAGCTAGAGTGGACTCGTGGCCTGTACTAACCAACAATCAATCTCTCTTCCTCCCCCATTTCTCCTTTTCTCATCTGTTTCTCACTCTGTAATAGGAACCCAAAGGTATAGAGGTATCTAGATGTAGATGTCAGTTTGTGGTGGACATTTGTGCTGAAAGGTCTTAGTTGGAGCCCATACCATATAAGATGGAGCCACAAGCAAAGCAAAGTTCTGGGCATTAGAAGCTATGAGAAAGTGGGTCAGGGGGAGGGGGAATGTGAAAATTTCTGAAAGAAATACAGAAATAAAACTATAGAGATGGCAGAGATGAAAGGCCATGTGATGCTGGGAGAAGACACACACACACATTCTCATTTTCCAGGGAGTCCCACCCACAGGGATTCTGAGTCAACAGGTCTTTGGTGGAGTCTGTAAATCTATGTCTTAACCAGTGTCCCAGGATATTCTCAGTTTAGGGAACTTTAGACCCTTCTTGGAGGAACTCTGGCTGTTTTGTAAGGTAACCTTTATCCATCTTTCCAGCTTCAGTCCTAGCCAAACTACACAAATTCAAACTAAATGTAGTAACACACCCTTCTGGCACCTTCATGCTTTTGCATGTGTTGTTCTTCTTGCCTGGAATTCCTCTCCCATTTTCTCACTCTGGTTAAAGCTTCCTAGTTCTTGCAAACTTAGCTTAAGCATCAGCTTCTTTTGAAGCCTTGAATCCTCTTGTCCCCATCTGATTTCCTCCACTCAGTTAGGATCCTTGTTACATTATTTTAGCCCTTGCCCAACTTCTTAGCTCTCTTATAGGGAAAATCTCCTTGAATGTTCCTCAGCTCCCATTCTCTCTCCTCCTACCTTTACCAAATCTCAAGTCCAAACTCCAAATTCTGAGTCTGTTATCTGCCCCCACGTTCTGAATTTCTCAGGAACATTTTGGCCCTGGTCATTAGCACCCTCTCTTCTCATACCTGACATTTTATTGTGAAAAATGTCAAAAATACAAAAACTTGAAGGAGTAATACAGTGAATCCCCCCATATACTTTGTACCTAGGTTCAATAATTTTAACACATTTTTCTGTATTTCTTCTATGTTTATAAACATATATTTTCTTTCCCGTTTTTTTTGGCCATACCACGGAGCATGCGGGATCTTAGTTCCCCTACCAGGGATCGAACCCATGCCCCCTGCAGTGGAAGCATGGAGTCCTAACCACTGGACCACCAGGGAAATCCCTATAAACATATTTTTATGTTTTTCTTTTTACTGAACCATTTGAAAGTTGCAGATATTGTGTTACTTTATCTATAAATGCTTTAGTATGCATTTCCAAATATGAGGTCATGTTTCTACATAACTGTCACTTTTTGGATACACCTTCTCTTATTTTCCTCATTTTTCTCCTATGTCAATGGCCATTCCTTCTCAATTTCCTTTAGTATGTCTTCTTCCTTTCCCCAACCTTTATATGTGGCTATGCTCCACGGCTTAGTCCTTGTTTCTCTTAATTTCCCTAAAATTTCTTTTTGATTCATCTTATTCCATCCCATGTCATTTAAATTCCATCTACAGTTTGTAGCTTCAGAATTTTCAGTCCAGTCTTCTCATGCTTGGACCCTAGATATGTATATATAACTGTTACTCAACATCTTATTTTTATATAAAAAGAGCATTTCAAATTTTACGTGGCTGAAAACAACGTCTTTGTTTCCCTCTTATTCATGTCTTCCCCTGTGCAGTAAAGAATCTAACCTTGCCCAAAGAGAGGTTTGGTCTTGCCCTTAATTTTTGGGAGGCAGTCTCTAAGCCCTTGGTCTGTCATGCCTGATAAGAGTGTCTTTGTTTGCCTGTGGACCTTGGATCAGGGTAGCTTAACAGTATGATTTAAGGTTGGGGCTGGCCCCACCACAAGGGCCGACAATATGATTCTGTGTGTGTGGAGGGGTGGGTGGGGAGAGTGGGCCATGCAGTATCAGTAGCCCTCTGGAGAGATGAGGGACTGAGATCAGCCCTTGAGCAATCAGTCACGTCTTCGTGATGGCACTCCAATTAAAACCCTGAACATTGAGGCGCGAGTGAGCTTCTTGGCTAGGCAATACTGTGCGTACTTTCACACGTGGATGCCATCAAATTAATTCTGTCTTGACTCCACAGGAGATGCCAGTTGGTAGCTCCATGTTTGGTCCTTTCTTGGACGTCACTTTATATGTCTTTCCCCTTGACTGATTTCAATCTGCATCCCTTCCCTCCAGTAAACCATGACCATGAGGATAACAGTCTTCAGTGCATTCTGTGAGTCCTTCTGGTGAACTATGGAACTGTAGGTGGTCCTGGGACCCCTGAACCTGCGGCTGGTATCAGACGTGAAAGTGGTCTTATGTGTGGGCTATTCCCTCTAACTTTTTAGTTGGCTAAAGTTTCACATCCTCTAATCAGTTATTATCTGTGTAGTCTTGAGGAAGCTACTAAAATCCACTCTACTTTCTTCTCCATAGCTGTAAAGTGGGTATATTTATAGCACCGATATCATAGGGCTATTATCGAATTATTCAAAATTGTATACAAGAGTCCAAACAAATTAGTAAACATAAATTTAGTAGGATAGTGCCTGACTCTACTATGTATTTGTATTAGGATTATTACGCTCCCTATCTCTCCATCACTCTAATCAAAGCCACTGCCATCTCTCTTAGATTACTGCAGAGCCTCAAACCTCTCCTTCTGCTTCCACTTCCCAAACCTACAGATTATTCATTAAACCATATCAAGATCTAGCTTCTTCAATCACATCATTTTTCTTATGATGCCCAGATGGTCTTGTATCATACTTAGAATAAGGTCCAAAGTTCTCATTAGTTGCACTACCTCCTCAGACCTGCCCACTTCTCTAATATTATCCTTCCCTGCTCTTCCCCTTGCTCAGTGCACTTCTGCTAAACATTCCTCTACATGGTGGCCTCTGCCTCCAGTTCTCTTCTTCCAGGTGTGCACAGAACTTGATCCTTCACATTTTCAGGCCTCCACTCAAGTATTGCCCATTAGGGGATTTTTGATGATCACTTTATCTAAAATAGAATTCCCTTCCAACAGCACTTGGAAGTTCTGATTTCCTTCAAAACCTCTATCACTTTCTGAATGTAAATAGTCTGTTTTTAAACTTGTTTGTTTATTATCTCTTTTTCCCACTGGGATCTCAGTTCCATGAAAGCATGGATTTTAGCAGGTTTTTTGGCATGTTGTACCTGGAACATACAAGATGCTCAATGACGTTTGTTGAATTAATAGCTAAATGATATACCAGGAGGCAAGGAGATGTGTTTATTCACCAGGACAATTCTCGCCCCAGACACAGGACCTGACACGTACTACTCAGTCAATATTTCTTGACTGAAGGCAGTAACAGCCTGAATGTTTTTTATAGAAGGATAAAAAAATTCGTTGCTCCCAGAATTTACTCTTAAGCTTTCTTTTCCTGGCAGGCTAAAATGGGATTCCCACTCTTTTGGAAAAAAATGAATATAGCTCTTACGAAATTATTGTAGTGCTTTTCAAATGCCACCTCTTTTCTTTTTTTTTTCCCTGAACGAAATATTTAGACTGGTAAGCCATTGCAGCTATATAAAGACTCTAAAAATTATCATTAACAACTGAAAAAAATCATACAAATGAGATCTCTTCACCCACTGTTTTACAGAATTCCAGTTTCAACGTAAAACTAACTGTGCAAATTACATATTCTATTCTAGGTGTGTGTAAGCGTGTGTGTGTGTATGGTGTATATATAAAATATGAGATTTTATGGTGCACCCACCAGGTAGCTAAAAATGTACCCAATCTAAGGAATTCTATGAGAGCAGTAATCAGAAGATGAAATCTGTCCCTTTTGTACTGCAGCTTCTCCCACCCAGTGTATTGAGGCCAGAATGAGCCTGAGCATTGTTTCTTGCGATCAGAACAAGCTGCCCTAGCAGGAATATCAAGGGAAGATTTTTCTTCACATTATGGGGAAGGGAGTTTTCTCTGTCATGGTTCATTGTCTTTTATTTAGAAGAAGAAGTAGGCATTGCTTTTACGGCAAGGTCTGTAGCTTCCTATTTGCAAGCAAAACCTTCCAGTATTTACAATTATGATACTTGGTTTCATTCCGGTAAGTGGATTTATTAAGAGAAAAGAGTAATGAGAGGGGGTTGGAGGAGGAGAATTTTTATCCAGAAATTAAGCTTGAAAATGCCTAGGAAGTGGGAAGTAAGGGACACCAATGAAATCCTTACCTGTATGATCCACAGATTCTCCAGGTGTCTGTTTTAGGTTAATTTGTAATGATATTTACATCGCTTGCTCTTTCTATAGCGGAGCAAGTACTGGTGTGGAGTCACGAGACCTGAATTCTTATTCTAAATTACTAATATTGTTACTTAAGAAAAGTGTTTTAGCTTCTTGAGACCTTTTATTCATATGAGTTATGAGATTTTAATATTTTCCCATCTACCTCACTGAATTGCAAACAAGAAGATATATATGGGGAAGAATTCTGCAAACTATAAAGTGCTACATAAAGTGCAATAACATAAAGTATCCTGAAGTATTTTCATCTTCTTAGTGCTAAATTCGTATTCTAAGTGGAAAAGATATAAACAATTAACAGAGGGCTTGGGATACAGAAAACACACGAAAACATTAGGTGATGTTATGATGGTGATGATGTTATTCTTTCATTAGGAGCTGACCGTCCCTCCATTGGTATATTATGGTACAAACCAGTAGTTAAACAAAAAGATAACAAATATTTGTCTTATATCTGTGAAAGCATATTTCAAATAAGTGTCTGCATAAGCTGTGTGCGGTATTTTTTCTCTCTCTATTTTAATTCCTTTCCACTCTCTTACAAGCATTCATTGCCCAGCACTGTGGTAGGCTGTCATCATATAAAGATAAATAAAGTATGTCTGCCCTGAAGAGGCTGAAAGTCCAGTTGTGGAGAGAGACAAGTAAATAAATAAATGCCATCAGGTTTTAGAATGCTGTAATAGACCTGTGAGCCTGCCACAAGTGAGGCACATTGGATTATATGCAACTTGCTTACCTCAAGGAAAGGAATACACTTAAGTTTGCTTTCTGTATATAGAATTTGTCTATATTCCATGACTCCTGGTTTATTTTAAGCTTTCTGTCATTTTCAGAATAGCTTAGCACTGACACTAGATTGAGAGTCAAAGGTTGAATTGGTTTGACCCTTAAGATAATTAGAATAGACTCTTTTTGGTGCAAAAGATCTAATCTAGACTCAAAATAAGCTCAAACACAGTAGGGAATGTACTGGTTCACAGAACTGGGAAGTCCAGGATTGCTTAGATTTCAGGCATGGCTAGCTCCTGGTGCTTACACAGTTTCTTCTCTTCTTCCTTCTTTTTCTTTCTTTTTCTCTCCCTATCAGCTTCACTTTCTTCCCTGTGTTGTCTCTGTTCTGTCCAACTGAAGATGGTCCTCCTTTGTGTACCCAGTGAAGCTATCTCTTAATAGTGTCAGATTCACATCCTTTATCAATCACAATGGAAAACAGACAACTTTTACCTTCCAGTTTTGTATTTAAATTCTAGAAGACGTGTGATTGGTCTTCCTTCAGTCATGTGCTCACTTTTGGAGCAATAGTTGTTCCCAGGGGAATGTGGCACTCTGCTTGACTAGGTTTGAGTCAAATGCACTTTCCCGTTGTCCAGTGGGCGGGGATGGAGGTGTCAGTTGTGACTGATATCCTCACTAGAACAGCTTGGAATAGGATAATATTCCAAATAGATAGTTTTGTTCTGCAAAAGAAGGGATGTTGGGTCAAAGCAGCAATATGTCCCTTTCACAAATAAAAACACAATGAGAGGATTTCTCTGCAATATTATCAACACATTTGTACTACAAAGGCTCTCTGTTAAATTTCTTGCCCTTTGCCTTTACTTCTTCTAGGAGCATCATCATCCCTCTTATGGGAACTTCTCCCTCACTCCAAACCTGTAATTAGTGAGAGAGCTGCACTTTCCTACAGATTCCACCCACTTGGCTGCAGTCGATCAGTCTTATGTTGGCACCTGACTTAACCAGGCCACTCAGAGATCTTTCCTGGGTTTCTGAACATGGGGCTAGTGAGGGCATGTTAGTGGCTCAGTGATGGCAGCTTTAACAAAATGTCAAAATGGAAATGTGTTGCCATGTTTCCTGCTGTGTGGAGGAACTTGGTCCATAGTTGGTGTTTGAATAAAGCTGATACACAGGAAAGAACAGATCAGTCGCTAGTGGTAGAGATTAAGTAACCACTTGATTTCTGGACTTTACTGCAAGTCCTTGCTACTCCTGACAACTGTGACTTCGTAACATGAGCGCTATGGTCCAATAGAAATATAACATGAGCTACAGCTACAAACCACATACTGAGGTTTAAATTCCCTAGTAGAACACATTAAGAAGGTAAAAAGACACAGGTGAATTTAATTTTTACAAAATATTTGATTTAACTCAATATAATCAAAATATTATCATTTCAAATTGTAATCAATATGAAATATAATTGATATATTGTACATTCCTTTTTTCATACCAGGTCTTCAAAATTTGGTGTATATTTTACCCTTGTAGCACATCTCAGTCTGGACGAGTCATATTTCAAGTGCTCAGTAGACGCGTGTGGGGCACAGGGTTGGGGCAGGGAAACCCTAGAGACATGGAACTGGAGAGATGTGGGACAAGGGAGGGAATCTACCCGGGGATGCGTCCTAAGACGCGCAAACCAAATTTTTACATTCTCTGTCATCCTTCCTGTTGATAAAGATGCTATAAAGCACAGGAAGCTCAGCTCGGTGCTCTGTGATGACCTAGATGGATGGGGTGGGGAGGGAGGTGGGAGGGAGGTCCAAGAGGGAGGGGATATGTGTATGCATATAGCTGACTCACTTCACTGTGTAGCAGAAACTAGCACAACATTGTAAAGCAATTATACTCCAAAAAAAGAATTTTTTTTAAAAGATGTCATATCAAATATCTATAAAGTAATTCCTTGTCTTTGACATAAAAAATGTTGATGTCTCCATTCTTCATTAATATTCTAGAGCTTAAGAACTTCTTTTGTTGTTGTTTTGTTACTTACAATGCTTTACTTTTCAACAGCACATACTTAAAAATTTCTCCATTACCCTAATGCCATTAAGTAAATTTTAGAAAATGATAAAAATGATCATAAATCACATGAGAGATTTTCTTTTTACAGTTGAACAATTCATTGAGGGTAATATTTCTTCCTTTTCAATGGTGAAGATTTACCTGAAGGTATTTTTATATATGACAGTTTAACCTTTTAATATTTTTTGTATATGCTAAATTTAATTGGTTTCTTGTAGCATCTTATTAAAATGTGGACTTGTAGTTAAGAAAATGAATAAATATTGTTTTCCTTCCCTTTGCATTTTGAATGGAAAGACAATATTAGTTTGTTTTGCTTTATACCATGGCAAACAAACTATTATGTAATGATGGCTCCTACTATTTTGATATCTTGAAAAGAATCTACTGTGATTTAGTAAGCAAATCTACTCATTTCTTCCTTATTATAATAATCCCTTGAAGCAGAGTTTAGGACAATTTGCAGTGACAGCTTAAGAGAAAAAAGTAGGCTTATTTGCTATAGGTAAGTTCCATGAGGAAGTGTCTTTCTATTTTGTTTACTTCTGTATCCTAAATGCTTGGAGTAATGCCTAACCCAAGAAGATATTCAATAAATGTTTGTTGAATGAATACACTAGTTACTGTAAATAAAAGGCTCATTTAATAATGCAAAGGGCAAATAGGATATTAATTTGAGCATACACTGTGTGCTAGGCTTTCTGTAAAATCTGTAATATACACTGCAAATGTAAGTCTTACAAAAATCCTGTGCAACAGGTATTATCCTTATTTTAAGGATAAGAAAACTGAGACACAAGAGGGGTTAGTAAGTTTCCCAAGCTCACATAATTAAATGATAGAGTTGGTATTGTCTTCAGAGTTGTTTGATCGCAAAGTTCTCCTTTTAACCATACCTTAGTTTCCTAGGGCTGTCGTACATAATACCACAAACTAGGTGGCTTAAAACAACAGAATTTTATTATCTGATATTTCTGAGGGCTAGAAATCCAAAATCAAGGGCCATGCTACCTCTGAAACATAAAGAGGAGGATTCCTCCTTGTCTCATCTAGCTTCTGATATTTTCTGCCAGTCCTTGGCATTCCTTGGCTTGTAGATGTATCACTCCAGTCTCTGCCTCGACTGTCACTGGTGTTCTTCACGCTGTGTGTCTTTCTCCTCTTCTTATAAGGGCACCAGTCATATTGGATTAAGGGTCCACCCTACTTCTGTATGACCTCATCTTAACTAATTACATTTACAACAACTCTGTCTCCCAGTAAGGTCACATTCTGAGGTCCTGGAGTTTAGGACTTCAGAGTCTCTTTTTTAGGGGACACAGTTCTACCATGACAATCACCATACTTGATATTTGTCAACACAGATATTTATTAATCACTTAGAAAGCCCAGGCACTGGGCTTGCTTGTTGATGTAGGGATCCAAAAAGGTATAATGCACTCTTCCTTTAATATGGTTGGGAGGAAAAGATGTATTTCCAAAAAATAGATGTCAATGATAAGTAGTTTTAGACATGGTGAGATTGAGGTCACAGTAGTTTATGTGAGAAGAAATATCCTTGAGAAGTTCAGAGAAAAGGCTCTAGATCTTACAGAAGACAAGTCTGGAAACGGAGTTCAGGGGTTATATACACAGAGGGGAGAGTGAAGCCGTGAGAATTGGTGGTAATTGATGGTGAAAGTCGAAAGGAGAAGAGAACTGACCTTGTATCAAGAAATCAAAGCAGAAAGGAGAGTGGCCAAGGTACAGAAAAGTCCTGACATGACAAATTCCGTGAGAGAGAGAGCAAAAGAGAACAAGGAGGAGAAAAAGCCACTGAATATTAGAATTAGAATGTTTTGGGAACCTGTGAGTATACAGTTTCAGTGGAGAGGCAGGGGCAGAAATTTGGTTGTACTCTGAGTTTAGGTCGATGTGGACAAAAGGCTAGACTTTGAAGACCACTGGGCAATGGTGTTAATGGAGGCTGGACTTCCTCATACAGGGCTGCTCTGTGATTTCTGGTGTCAGTGAAGTACAGGTTGGCCTTCTAAAATCTCAAGTGTGATGGATTAATCAGCTTTTTCAAGTGTTTATTGAGTACCTACTATGTGCCAGGCATTCTTCTCATTGGTGGTGCTGTAGCAGAGAATAAGGAAGGCATGATTCATGGCTCTGTAGTACGTCTGTTCCAGTGGGGGAGATGGACAATGAGCGAGAAACTGAACCTGTTTATAATGTCATTTTCCATCCTGATGAGACCAATGAAGAAAAATAGAACAGAGTGAAATTTGAGAGCAACAAAGGAGATAAGGGGGAGGTAATGAACTAAGATTAAAATTTTCCAATTAGGAATTAATGCAACATGTACATTGAGTTCTGGCTTTGCCATGCTTCCTAGCATTGTGGAAAATACTGGTCAAATTCAGAAGACTAATTGTGTGATTTTGGCCACTTTATTTAAAAATTTTTTTCTGCGTCTCATGGGGGAAATGAAGGAATTGAGTAGGAACTGAACTCGGCGGTCCCTTCCAACTTTATTTTCACTAAAAACTATATCAGTAGTATTGCAACTATTCATCCTATCTTGGTGTTAACTACAAATTTGTTATGTGTGTCTTTCTTTCACGTCCTAGTCCAAAAGTGTTTATGAAAATAGAGACATTGACAGTTTGCTATCTCTGTACTAAAATAATTGCCATGGGCTTCCCTGGTGGCGCAGTGGTTGAGAGTCCGCCTGCCGATGCAGGGGACACGGGTTTGTGCCCCGGTCCGGGAGGATCCCGCATGCCACGGAGCGGCTGGGCCCGTGAGCTACGGCTGCTGAGCCTGCGCGTCTGGAGCCTGTGCTCCGCAGTGGGAGAGGCCACAGCAGTGAGAGGCCCGCGTACGGCAAAAAAAAAGTAATAATAATAATAATTGCCATTAAGAAATATAAATGATTATCATTTTGAATGTATAAGAGTACAGGGTGAGAAGGAGAGTTGAATTTCAATGCTACCTATCAGTTATAAGCTGTGGCATGATGTAATGAAAGAATGAAAAATCATAAGGGAAGTAACTCCTTTTAAAAGATACTTTGTTTAGTGTTTTTCACTGGATTAAGAAAGGGTGATACACTGACTCTAAAACAATGGCAGGCTCTGTCATGATCCTTAAAAGGAGGACTGTTCACAAGCGTGGAGGTGATGCCCATTCAAAACTCATCCTTATAAAGAGTGTCTTTGTCTAAGAAAAGAATTGCAGTGTTGTTTCATTGCAAATGTCTGTGGATTTCTGATTCTGGAGAATTATTTTGGAATCAGGGACATTTGTTGTTTTGAAAAACCTGACTAGCAAACGCTTTTAGGAAGATAAAATCATTACTTGGTTTTTATGTCTAAAGGGTGATAAATGACACTGAAATATTCTGTTTTGTATCACCTCATGTTTTAAAGTTCTGATACAAATTGAAGGCTTGAAAACACCATCTCCAGCATAGGTGGGGATGCTCTGATGGAGAGAAGTGAGATGGCCAGCTGCTCTGTACCGGTGCATTCAGTGAAGCTAGACAGTATGCTGGTCCCCCCCGCCCCCCACCGCCCCACTCCCCAAATCCTCCAAAAGAACATACTTTCACATGTCAGTGCCAAGAAAATAAGGTCAATACTCATCTAAATAAATTACAAAAGGCCCTTGCTGTGCAGTAGGCAGCCAAGCCTGGAAGGGCCATGCTGGGGTCTTAGTTAGCACCAAATGTGCCGGCTCTGTGGGAGGACCGCTTTCCCTCCTTTGCTGGGGTGGGAAAGGGAAGGCTGCTGCTGCTGTGCTTCCACTGCCATCTTTGCTGACAAGATTCAGAGTGACGCTGGCCTGGGGCTTCATCAGTTGAGAAAGGCATGGTAAATTGGCAGTCATTATAATGGTGAGCAGGTTTCCTTCCCTGCCTGACTCCTTTTGGAATAGAACAAGAGAGCGTATGACAATGCATGCCTCATTCTCTGAGTTAAATGGTCAAATGCATCTTCTCGATTGACCTGTTGATTGTGTTGGTTATGCCTCCCTTGATTGTCTGGGTCTAAAGTGATAGGCATCGTAAAAAAAGATGAAATACATAGCCGTGACTGCAAACACTCATTCACATAGCTGAGGCTGAACAGTCCGAAGTACCAAACAGATCACATTTGACTTTGTAGTGAGGTTTTATGTGTAATCATGACAGATGTTCAGGGAGGTCATCCTTTTCCATCTCTACCCTGCTTCCCTGCAACTAGCTCATGTACGACATGCTCTAAAATAGCCTCTCTTTTATAAATAGATGAAGCTTGAGGCTGTCAACAGTACGAAGTCACAATTCTACTTATCAAACATTTGTTTTCCCAGCAGAAGATGCTCCTTGCTTTTAGGCCGGTCGCGGGCTGCCCTGTAAGTCCTGTTTGGGTTTTTATGCCAAAAGCTACTTGATGCCAACCAGAGGCAACTTCAAAGCTACTTTATGTCTTAATGAAACTTTAAGAACTTGTCACCTCTAACAACTGCATTCTGGATAGTAAAGTTTTTCTAATGTGTATTTACTTTGTTGCTAATCTCCCTTCAGGGGTCTAAAAGTGAACAGGCATAATGAAATGCTTCTTGCTGTTTCACTTCAAATTTAAGGATTGACTGCATGGCATGCCTTCTCTAGACTTACTTGGTTATCTCTAAGTAAAGACTTTCTGCCCAAAGTCCTCAATTCCAAGTGATGGTTGAAGAGCTTTCTGTTTGACACAGGCATTTATCCGTCAAATTGTGGCACCTTGTAACACCACCTAATATCAGATGGACTTGCCCAAGATTGGAAAAAAGGCAAAGAAGAAGGGTATAAGGATCTCTCTGGAATATTTTTTGAAGCAGGGAGTTATAGATCTATTTGGGCTAGTACATAATGACTCTATTTTGTATTGTTTGTCATTCCTTTTAAAAACTTCACTATTTCCTGGCATTTTCTCATTATTTGTTTGCATTTCTAAGTTAAGGAAAAGGTATGTTTAGGCTTTATCTGGAAGGCACACAATTTAAATATTAAAAATGTCTCCTATGCAGACATAGTTAGGACAGGAGGAAGACAAATCAGGCCACTGAGAAGGAAAGCTTTGATAGTTTCAGTGTAGTTCTTAGGGTGCACAGGAAGCTAATTAAGAGCATCTCATTGCCTCTGTGGGCAGTCACTTGAATGACAATGCCCAGCCAAACAGGAAGTATAGGGAAGAATTCTGGCCAAAGGTCTGAGTTCTGTGTCCCATAAAACACCTTAGTTACCATTCAAGTGCCACAATGTATAAGTTCCCAAAACAGTGATTGAGGTTAGGAATCCTTAGCATGGAAATTTACAGTGTACAGGACAGTAGAATCATTCAGGTCAGCTTCGTGGCTTTATATTGGCATTAGTTTGTTAGAAGAATGAAGCTTGCTAGCTAGTGCTTTTCACTAAGAAGCCTGAAATAGATTATAGGTTGTTTTTTCTATCCCTGAAGGTTTTTTCTTTTTTTTTTTCCAGTTGCTCTCCTGAGAGAAAATTGAGTGTATGACAGGGAAGACAAGTATGAAACCTCTCATAATCCAGGCTTGTGTTCTCAAGAGATTGTCCTTGGTATACGAGGCTACTCCTAGAATCTTCCCTGGAGTTTATTTATTTGACCACGTCCCCCAGACTTAAATGCCTCCACTAATCAATACTGAGCTTTTCCACACGGAGTCCGCAGAGCACGGCAAGATGAGAACTTTTTAATTTAAAAATTAAAAAAAATCCCAGGTATATACCTAATCCTTGGAGAAATAGCAGATCTATTACTGGTCAGCAACATATCCACAGACAATTGAGTTTTATTTTTGTCCCCTATTTTAGGATTACTGATGGTACTGAGGTGAGATAGAAAGGGTTTACTCAGAAACTTATTAAGCCAAGGTTCTTTAGGAGCTTAAGGCAAGATCACAATTCATTCTTTGTTCATTGTATCACTCATTCATTGAGCTCCTAGTATGTTCCAGGAACTTGGCTGTTGGGCTATCATGTGAACACAATTGCCTCTGTTGACAAGGAGTTAACAATAGTGGAGGGTGAGATACACAAGTAAATACACGATTACAATGGAGCTTGATCGAAGTTACAGTAAGGATGAGTCTAGTGGTATCTGTGTGTGTAAGGAAAGACTTCCCGTTATGAAAAGGAATGAAGACAAAGCCAAAGAAGCCTACTAATGATTCATCTAACTGTGAAACTTGAACTAGCATTCTATAGCCCACACAGAGTACACATCCTGTATCAGCTCTGCTGGAAGAAGTGCATGTAGGCTGAGGGGATAAACAGAAGGGAACGGGGTGAGGACGAAAAGCCTGAAGCAATCTTCTTGGTTGTCAGAGTGTCATTTTTTATGCCACTATTTCTTTTCATGTCTTCATTGTTTAATTTTTACTTTGTTTTCAAAATAAAATAAATTTTAAACTAATGGGCATAACATGCATTTTGATGTTGCAGCACTTGTAGAAAAGTTCATGCATTCATTCATTCATTCAGTATTTATTGGGCATCTACCATGCACCGCTGGGACTTAACAATGAGGAAGAAGACAGAAGCTGTCTGGTAGTAAGGAGATATTTTGAGTCTTAAAGCAATGATAAATGATAATATGTATGTTTGTATGTATTCCTAAACATATGGTTCTGAGTGGGCTAGTTTTTGACATGTCATCTTAGCCAGGCTACACTGTGGGCACCAAAGAGGGGACAGCAGCCACTTTGTGGCATATACACACCTTCCAGTTATTCAGTCAAACGCTAATCTAGCTGCTTCTGTGAAGGGATATTGCAGAGGTAATGCAAGTCCCTAACCTAATGAGTTGACCTTAAGTTATAGAAGTTATCCCTGGTAGGCCAGACCTAATCAGATGGGCCCTTAAAAGGGACTGCCAGCAAAAGAGACTGCCGGTAGCAGCTGGGTCTACGCTTGCTCTCCCTTTGCTGGATCTGCCCCTCCTGCCTGCCTGTGACAGCGGCTCGGGCCTGTGCCTGTGGGGTTCCAGCTTGTGCTCTTCCCTTCCTGACTGCCTGCCTGCCTCCAGGTCAGCCTCTACAATTGCACAGACCAATTCCTTATAGTAAATCTCTCTCTTTTTCTCTCTCCCTCCCTCCCACCCCCATATATACATATTTGTGTGTGTGTGTGTGTGTGTATCTTCTATTGATTCTATTTTTGTGGTTGAACTTCACTAAGCTTTTAAAATAATGCTGTTGCCTCATTTGATATGTATTATGTTCAGAACAATTATCATTGCTTGTGAAATTGGGAAGATATTATTCCTATATCTATGCGAAAATCACCCAAATATATTTTAAGAGGTCTGATTGGCTCCCAATTCATTGTCTGCCTAGCATCTTTGTTTAAAATGTGGAAGGTGTCTGGCCGCAGGGTGAATTGCCCATGTGACTGATTCCATTACTCATGCTTGCAGCTTTTTCTGGCTCTGTTCTGGAATGGTGGTCTTTCCAGCTGGCTGGCTGGGAAAGCAGCACCATGCCAAGCTCTGCTGGAACATTTTAAAACAACATTGCATATAACGTAATTAAGTAGGGATGACTGAAGACTTAATGCGTTCACTGGCTAGAGTCAAGTCTAAGTTGAACCCAGAAGCTTCTTCTTCTTTGTATTTTTAAAGAGGAGAAAAACAATTTATGGCAAACTTTGGACTCTTTATTTCTATCCTTTTGATTCTAACAAAATATAGAGAATTCTTCAAACTTACTTGATTTAATTTTTGTAACTTTATTCATTGTGAAAGAAGTGTATATTTAAAAAAAAAGATAAAGTGAAAGAAAGGAATTAAGAACTGCCTTTAATTCTACCAGAGGTAACTGTGGTTGTGACTGTTTTTGCAGTCTTTTCTGTGCATGTCTCAACCATCGTTTCCCTGCTCTGCTGTGTATCACAGGTGGCTTACCCCTAAAAACTCTTTGATTCCCTTGTTGAGTGGCTTCTGGTGGGCAGGTGGGACGAAGAAGGGACTTAGGCTATTTCTTGCCATTCTTCCCTGTCAAGGGGTCAGAGTCCCTGGCAGTAGTCTTAGGTCCCTATAGAGAGACCCATTCTCTTTGCTGTTCTCACAGGGCAAACCCTGCTTTTATTCTAGCTTCTCCTGGATGGCCCTGCAGATCTGATAACACCATCTTTTTTTTTAAAATCTTTCCCAGCCTTAGGTGTGGCAGTGACTTCCAAATGTTGCCATTATCTGGTTTTATCTTTTCCTAATTGTCCTTTCAGTACTTCCAATACCTCAATAAGTTAGTTCCCACAAATGAAATTCTTCTATTAAACAGCCTGACAAAGACATCCATTGCTTAATGGTCCATCGATAAATCTACTGACTTTACTACTATATTGTGAATGCTTTTCCATGGCCATAATTGTAAGACCTACATAGCACTTTTTATCATCTTTATTGAGAAATAATGTACACACAATAATGGTCACCAATTTTAAGTGCACAATTTGATGAGTTTTGACAAAGAGATAACAGACGTGTAACCACCCCTGCCCTCATGGTATAAAACATTTCCATTACTCCTCTAAATTCTCTTGTGTTCTTGTGCAATCCACTCTTTCTCCCTACCCTAGCCTCTTGCCACCAGTGATCTGCTTTCTGTCATTATAGTTTTGCTTTTTTAAAAAAGATTTCATGTCAAGGAAATCATACAAGATATTATCTTTTGTGTCTGACTCCTTTTATTTTGCATAATGATTTTGAGATTAATCCATGGTGTTGCATGTATCAGTAGTATTCTTTTTAATTGATGAGTAGTATTCCAGTATATAAATAGATTACAGTTTGCTTTTCATTCACCAGTTGTAAGACATTTGGGTTGTTTCCAGTTTTTTTCTATTATGAATGCAGCTTCTGTGAACACTGGAGTACAAGTCCTTTTGTAGATGTGTGTTTTCATTTATTTTGGGTAAATAGGAGCAGGATCATTGTCTGATAATAATTATATGTTTAACATTATAAGAAGCTGCCAAACTATTCTCCAAAGTGTCTATACCATTTTGCATTCCCACAAGCAGTTTATAAGAGTTCTAGTTGTTACACATTCCTTGTCACTGGTGTCAGCCTTTGTAATTTGTCCATTTTAGCAGGTATATAGTGGTATATTTTTAAGGATTTAATTTGCATTTCTCTAGTAATTACTGATGTTGGACATCTCTACTTGTACTTATTTGACATTCCTATATCTTCTTTGGTGAAGTATCTCAAAATATTTTGCTCACCTTTAATACAGCTGCTTATTTTCTGATTGAATTGTAATAGCTACTGTTATATTTTGTGTACAAGCCTTTTATCATATGTACCTTTTGCAAATATTTTCTCTCACTCTGTAGCTTGCATTTTTATTTTCTTAACATTGTCCTTGAAGAGCAACATTTAAAAAATTTGACTCCATCATATTTTAATGACTATATGATGCTGTACTTTATGAACACATCATAATGCATTATCAGGCTTTCTGTTTCCACAACTTCACTGCTATAACTACACTGTTTTGATCATCCTTGTATTTGTATCTTGTGTGAGTTAATTATGTCATCTTACTTGGGAAAATGCTATAATGATTCAGGATTGTTGTACTTTTATCTGATACAGGATTAGATATTTTTGACTCAATGGATTTTCTTTATATTTTAATTTTTCACTGGGAGCACAGAAGGAAAAACAGTCCCTAAATCACACTAGTTAAATTTTTTTAAGGTAAAATGCATTCTCTTTCTCCTCTCTCCCTTTTAACTGGAGATCTCGGGATTTCTGTTAAAAGTTTAAATACTGTGAATACCTTAAAAATGTTTTTTTAACATATTAAAATCATACTTATGCTTCTGGATAAGTGTGTCTGGTCAATTGATCATACACATTTATTTAATTAAATAACAGTAAAGAGATAAAAAGTTACAAGTGCAATAGGATCAATAGAATGAGAGGGAGGTTAACAGCAGACAAGGGATCTCAATCTTTTTTTAAGAAAAACATGGAAATAGTAGTAGCTGATTAATAGAGTGGTGGAAGCAATCCTATGGATTTTAGAGGGAGATACTAATGAGAAGCCAGCTGACTTCCTTTGCAGAAACAACTTGGAACCTAAGAATTAGCAAATGGTGTATGCTTGCTCACAGGGTTCTTACAGCTAAACATATATCCTCATCAGGCAGAAAAATGGAGATTTTATCCTTGGAGAATTGATGGACCCCTGGGGATAAACCCCCAGATACTGTACTTTGGATGTCCTGTTAGAGGAAAAAACAGCTTTACAGTCACTGCAGTGAAGTCCTTCCCTCCAACTCCTTTAGTGTCTACTTAACTTATTAGTGCTCCAGGTTAAAAATTAATGAATGACAAATGATCACAAGACTTTTTTTTGTTTGTTTGTTTTTTGCGGTACTCGGGCCTCCCACTGCTGTGGCCTCTCCCGTTGCGGAGCACGGGCTCCGGATGCGCAGGCTCAGCGGCCATGGCTCACGGGCCCAGCCGCTCTGCGGCATGTGGGATCTTCCCGGACTGGGGCGCGAACCCATGTCCCCTGCATCGGCAGGCGGACTCTCAACCACTGCGCCACCAGGGAAGCCCAGATCACAAGACTTTTGAGGAAAGCTTTATACCTAAAAGAAAAAAATCTGGAATCTGTAAGAAGCAGAGAATGCACGGAGTGAGAAAAACATCTAAAAAGGTCTTTAAGGAATATTCTAAGTTGGATAAATGAAACATACTCATATAGCTAATAAAATAAAGATGGTATAAAATAGATACATTTACATGACAAAAGAGCCCTTGAAATTAAAAAAATAGAACAGTTAATATTAAAAAATTAATTGAACAGTTGGATGATAAATTCAAAGAATTATTTCAAAGAGTAATCTGAAAAGACAAAAGAGACTGAAACCAGAATAGAATTTTAGTATGTTCAAAGTCTTGCTAATTGGATTATAGAAACAAAGAACAATAAAAGCAAAGTGAAGGAAGTTATGATTGAAGTAATACAAGAAAAATTTTCCAAATTGAAGAAAATAAGTCTCCAAAAGACAAGTCTGGCACAATGAAAGAAAAAGTCAACATTATCATGAAGTTTTATACCTTAGAGGTAAAGAGAAGATCTTTAAGCTTCTAGAACAGGGAAAGATAGTCCACATGCAAACGATCAGAATGAAACAAGATCTCTTAACACTGAAATTGGAAGCAGGAAACAATGGAAGCATTGTTGCAGTATTCATAGTGAAAATGATTTTCAATTATACATCAAGGATAAATGAAGGATGTTTTCAAGCGTGCAAAAACTCAAAACCCATAACTTTAGCACTTATTTTCTTAAAAAGTTCTCCAGGATTACTCTTAAGCAGAATAAGGAATAATCTAAGAAAGTGAAAGACGTAGGATTAATGAAAAGGGGACCCAACAGAGGAGAGCCATGGAGGGGACATCCAAGGATATCAGTAAAGGGAAATCTTAGGAAAACTACTGTGTAGCAGGGCCAAAGAGCAAGCAATGCAAATTGAGGCAGGCATTTGAGGGGCTCTGGAAGGAAAACTACAGGAGAATAAAAAGCAAACTGATGCATGAGATTATATATATCAATACATATATATAGAGAGATAGATATAGATATCACTCACGGCTTTGTATAGTAGTTATCCAAACATGATAATGTAAACACTAGCCTTTATTTAATGTATGTTACCTATATGTGTCAAAATGTTAAATCATATATTAAATGTTAATATATCATGTGACTTTATTTACTATATTAACACACATATGTATTAATTGAGAGTGTAGAGGTAGGTGGGTGTGTGGGATGTGGGATGATGGTAGCGTATGAGAGATAAGAGGAAGCTGACAGAGAATACCTGAAATTAAGAAGTTAAAAAGTTGCAATATTTGCACAATTTAAAAAATATGGAGATAAATAATGGAAGAAACAGCTAAGAGTTAAGAGTCATTGGCTTGGAGGCATGAGAATTGGTAGTGGGGCAGTATGGGACGGGATTTGCTACTTTTCATTACAAAGCTTTTACTACAGCATAAATTAAATACATGGATTATTTTGAAAAATTTATTTTTCAAGTTATATTGTACACCTTAAATATATACCATTTTCATTTAAAAATTTAAAAAATAGATAGCATATATATCTCCTGTTATTACCATTAATTTCTGCCTCACCCAGGGCAATCAATGAAATAAAATGAAAATCTTTTGATGAATCTTACATGTGTTTACTTAAGTAAACACCGCTTATACTACAACAGTAAAATTCTTTTAATACATTCCTGATTTACAATATCGTTTTTACGATTTTCAGTCAGTAAATCACAAATCCTAACACAAGATTTATTCAAGTCATTTGAGTTAGTAGTTAGTTTTAGACTCTATTTCTGTAACGTCTCATGGTATAGACTTTTAGATTCTTACTGTCCCTTGACTGTGATATACAGTAACATTTAGTTTCATGTAGTGTATATGACTAAATCTTAGCAATTGCCCGAAATTGTCTCTTGGCAGGAAGAAAGAGTAGCCTATGTATTTGAAGTTATTGAATTACAGAAATAAATAGTGTGATTCCTTTCTTAGATATGGAGTGAAACAGGTACAAAAACCCCATGTGTGGACATGATGATAGAGCAGGTTATATTAACCTTTTCAATAAGACATTTGGGATAGGCAGTTAATCTATGAAGCCATCAACTGGAAAAAGGCATCAAATTCTTACAGCTCTATTGAAGAACTGTCTAAAATGATATATATGTATATATATTTGTGTGGTAAGAAAGAGAAGTAAGATTCCTTTTGAAAATTAAAACAGTAGTTGTCTTAACCTTATTTGTGAAAAGTGGCTTTAAAATGTTCTTTCTATTTGATGGGAGTGTTTTATCCACTTTGTCTGGTGTGGTTGGATAAAATTCCTAAATTAGGTACTCACCCATGAGAGAATGTAACAACTCTGGGAATCTGCAGAAGTGGATGCTTATATAAATTTGTGAGAGTTGGTATTTGAAGCCAATTATTGGAAAACTTAAATGGGTAGGGAGCTTTGCATCTGATCAAATCAAAGTCCTGATTTTCATGCTGCTTATTTCTTATTTCAAGGTCTCTAGATCATATTGACCTGAAAGAAAGTTTCATATCAAAAGAGATGGGCCTGTTCCGAACTGTTTTTATTCTAAAGGATAGTGCAGCTATTGTATCATGATAAGAAGATGGAGAAATAGAATTAAAGTAAGCGCTGGAGGACGTGTTCTCATTGTGATTATAAAGACTGAGAAAAAGCCTTTCAGTGGAAAAGGAAAAATGGCTTTATTGCTTGAGAGGGAAAGAAAATACATTGTTGGAGTTTAAAAAAAAAAAGAAGAAGAAGAAAAAAAGAAGAAGCAGTCAAGAAAGCTCTAGAGGTACTCTGAAAGGAGGTTGAGGGCAATGTTGAAAATCCCACAATGATGAAAAGTGCTCTGTGGTTCAAAAGACTAAATTAAAAGTTGACTAAAAAGTTTGATGAGACTGTGGCTTCTGATCTTCATTTCTCCATGTCCTCAGTACATACAGTATTGTATACTATATTATGCCTCTAATTTGATGGATGGTGGTACAAGTCAGAGTGATTCAATAGAGGGAAAAGATAGAGGATCTAGATTGTTGTAATTTAAAGATGTTCACGTTGAGTCGTGGAATACTCTCTGTGGATGCTTTCCTGCATGCAGATTTTTTTTTCCCAGGTGAAGGGAAGATTCAGGACATTTTCCTGTATCTGAAACCTGACTGTTTTTTCTACCAATGAAACGTTACTGTCTGCTCATTTACTGAGCTTAAGAGTTGGCTTGCTTAAGCTTCAGGGCATATGGAGCCAGCAGGATTCCCAAAAGAACCCTTATAGGTTCATACTGGCAAACCTCAAAGCAAAAGCAGAATGTGGGCTTACTGTTAATTGAGAAATGCAACATCTGGGGATATAAATGGACAGTTTTTAATAGGCAAGCTCAACATTCAAATAAAATTATAATACTGTTTGCCAAATTTGGTTCGTGAATGGAGATGGTTATACTAGAATATTGGGACCTAAGTGATTTTGTACAGTAACTGTTTTCCAAATTATTTTAAGTTATGATAACGTAGTTACTGTTCAGATGTGGTGATTTTCCTGTTCTAAAACATTTGGACGATCTCTAGGACAGAGTTGCATGAGTCTGAATCTATGCTTTATTCATCTTAGGAAATCATTAAATGAGAGTCATGACTGGAATACACTGGGATACATGCTAGGCTTTTTTTTTTTTTTTTTTTTAACCATTTCTTCCGAGTGTATAGCCAGTTTTGAGGTTATCAGTGGGATAGCTGGGCATCTGGGTATACCAGTTGTCTCTTGTAATCTCCTTTGTTTGGTCTAAAGCCCTTTGGAAGAAGTGGTAGCATTTAGTGCTATGCCATGGATACATCACTTTCCAGTTTCCTCCCTCTTCATCTCCTCCTTTTCCCTCCTTGCATGGCCTCGATTCACACCAAATATGAAGGAAGATTAATAAAGTGGTATTATAGGTCTAATAATACAAGAGGCCAAAGGGAGATTTACTATTTAAAATGAATTGGTACGAACACAGAAAGGGCAAAACCATATGAACCCTTAGCATCTGTACTCACTTGGCTAATCATTTGATATTTGCTGTTTAAGGTAACACAGCCTAGAGTGCCTATGCTACTGCAGAATATTCTTCTAGCCGTTTTTTTTTCATTTATGGCCTCAACCATTTAGTTTTGAAAAATAACTTCTATTTTTTCTACCTCTTTTCCATGTGACTGTAGCTTCACTTATATATAAGCTTAGAAAATATGGGCCCTTTAAAGCATAATATTAATATTTTGACAGTATTGGAAGACTTGAACTTTCAAAGCATACATGGACGTGGAGACATGAGAAACTTCATTCTGTGATCCTTTTGTATTCTGAGATTCTAGAACATGGAAGGAACTAATTGAAAAAGAGAATAAAGGTAAAAATCTAGTTCCTGAATTTTTAACGAAGGTTTAATTTTCTTGCTCTAGGTTGTACCCAGACCTTGCTTCAGTGGTGTAGTGGCGTTTAGGTAGACGCAGTGGTTTCTAAGCTCCTGAGAGGCAAGTACTACTGTATGAGTTTTATGTTATCTGGTACCGTGAAGGAGCATGGCTACTGGGGATGACTGGGTTGTAGTACACTAGTACCTTCCAAATAGAGTGCGCTTCTGAGAGAGGTATGGCTTTGCATTGCTTTTTAAATGCTCTTTTGGCCACAGAATTAACCTTGACAAGGAGCCTCCCTTTAGAGTGAGTGAATTCTCTGAGTACTGATTCTACCTGAGATTGCCATTTATTGATATTTATTCACGCTTTCAGTTGAATAAGAATCAAAGTTATGTTCTTGCCCATTTTCAGAGTCACCATTTAAATCAACAAGAACAGTTATTAGTGGATATAGAACATCCCTCAATGTAACCCAACAAATACAAAACACGTTTTGTTATTTGGTCCTGTAAAACATATTTCCTCCTGTTTTTCTCTCACCTAACTTGCCCTTCCCCTGAAATTTTACTACAGTTTAAAAAAATTTTTTTAAACAAAAATCTTTTTGTGTTGTAGCAGGGGCATATGTGCTGCAAAATGGCTTAAATCTTTCTGGGAGAAAAGGTTTTTGAACCAAAATCCATGTGTTATAATTTCATGTTAAAACACCAAATGAACCTTTTAATCTTTGCTAATAACTGTCATCATGAGAAAAACATATGATGTTGCAGGTTGAAGTGTCTCAGAATTACACAAGAGCCTATTACAGTTCAAAGACAAAGAAATATCATAGTATGACAATACTAATACTTGTAATAGTCAGTCAAAATACAATGTATCATGGGCTACTTTTTAATTTATTATGAGACCTCTTCTGTCACAGCCTCCAACAGGCTGCACCTTTTTCATGTCTGCATCACGTAAGAATGGTGCCATTTTTTTTCCTTAACAGACAGTAAAATGTCACTGGTAAATCATTACCCTCATCACCTCAAATAACTCAAAGCTTGCCTGTCAAAATGCAGGAAAAAATTCACATGATTACAAATAGGCTTATCATCACCAATCTCAGGAAATAGTGGATAGTGCCAAATAGACAGGCATCCCAAACTCGTTTCAAACTAGGAGAGAGGAATCAGCTTTCAGCAGGTTGAATATGTTCTTTGGACATGACAGTAACCCTCCCAATTCCATATTGCAGAGGTAACGCCCTTTATTTTTCATAGTGATCATGGAGATAAATGAGACACCTACAGTTTCCAAACCAGCCTTTCTTATGCCCAAGTATGCATGTTTGTTAGAAGTCTTGGCAGTCCCTCTGTGTCCAGAAATGAACAGAGTTATTTGGAACCCCTGGGTTGTTTTCTAGCCAACCAGTGTCCCAGCCATAGTCATTCATTGCCTTCATTCCTAAGCCATATGACAAAAGCAGACGGGAATGGTGCTGTATCTATTTCCCTGTACTGTATGCCAGTTCTCTTCAAGCCAGAGTGTTGCTAACTGTGCCAAGCACATATCTCTAGTTTGGTTTTCCTTTGCATAATTTCTTCAGTTAAAGATTCAAGTGACTCTTGCAGTGGGCTTATATACCTGTTTGGAATAGTCACTGACTTTTCCATTGGTAAATGTGCCCTTACATCTGCATGAGAAGCCAAAAGCAATTAGTATTCCAGTTGAGTTCAGATTATAGCAAATGATATAAGCATATGGCCAACTATTCCTTTTATGCCAGATTCTAGTTACTAGTTTTCACTTCTAGAGTCGATAAAGAAATCAATTCTGTTGAAAAAGAAAATTAGATAAGAAAATCCTTTACTATATAACTGTAACTATAGATGAGCGATTTCTTTTGTAGAAGGGAAAAAAGCATAAATATGGTAACTCCCTTATAGATCAACAGAAAACATGAAATCGCTATGCAAACAAAAATGACTATATTTTCATTATTTCTTAGGTAGAAATTCACAAGTGAAGGATTTGAACATTCTTTGTTCCTGACTAAATCACTGCGATATGTCATCATGGTAGTTTATATACAGAAAAGGAAAAGCATTGTAAAAAAGTAGAATAAAGCAATAATTTAAAAGCTGGATGCTCTCCTTCCAACACATTGATTCAATCGTTAAAGCTCCCATCTGTGAGCGGGCTTAGAAGATACTGAAGTGAACTGCCCCCCAATGTCTTTGGCACTATAGAAACTGCATTCTTACTGTCCAGGTTACCTGTTTAATGACCTGATTATCAATATCTGCTTCATGTGAATTCTGCTTGAACATACTCAGGTATTTGCTGACTTTGCATGGAAAACAGAATTATTTGCTGTAGAGTTGGTCTACATTTCATTAATTTTATTATTCTCCCAGGGCTGTTTTGGTCTTGATAAACAAACTTAAAATTATTAAAATGCTGTGCTTTGGTTGGAATCAAAATCATGAATGTGGAAAGTAATTATTTTATTTATACAATAATTAATTGAAGGGATTTAATATGTTAAATAAGATGTTGAATTTTTGTAGTTAAATCCTAGTGACTTTAACCTTAGCATTTTTTTTTTTTTTTTGCGGTACGCGGGCCTCTCACTGTTGTGGCCTCTCCCGTCGCGGAGCACAGGCTCCGGACGCGCAGGTTCAGCGGCCATGGCTCACGGGCCTAGCCGCTCCGTTGCGTGTGGGATCTTCGCGGACCGGGGCATGAACCTGTGTCCCCTGCATCGGCAGGCGGACTCTCAACCACTTTGTCCCCAGGGAAGCCCAACCTTAGCATTCTTATTCAAGTTAAGAGAATTAATTGGCCTGTTTGCTAGCACCTTCTTCTCTCCTGTGTCACCGTTCAATGCATGGACATTCCAGAGACTTCCAAAAATGCTTTCTTTAGGGAGGAAGGGAGCCTAGTGGTAATTAAGCATGAAAACGAAATCAGATGAACACTTCCAGATATCTCTGGACAAATCTCATTTAAGCAAAAATCTCTGAGTCAAAATCTCATTATAAAATAAGGTGTTAACATAAATGAAGTAAATGAAAAAAATTAAGCATAGGATCAGATAATTTTAATGTTTTAAAATTATATTATTAGATGATAAAACTACTAAGCTGAATAGATTAATTCACTCACACTTCAGTCACTTGTGTCCTCTTCTTGGAAGGGAATCCAGCTTGGATTAATAATAACACGTCTATTTCCTGAACAGGGAATTTTGACATAGGATTCAAAATTCACCAGGGTATAGGGGTCTGGTGAACCTATTAAGTTATGTGCTTCATGATCCTTATTTTTGGTGACAAAGTCCATAGTCTTCATCAAGTTCTCTGAAGATAGTTTAGGACCTCTGTTCATCACCAGTAAAGGACTGTGGTGATGACAGTGATAAGCCACATATGTCCATAAAGTCATTAGCTCATTTCCAGTGTCCAAATCTGAAAGTTAACCTTTCCTGAAAGGTTTCATTTTATTCTCTCAAGTTACACATCTTTTAAAATTCCTACTCATTGAGGGGCCCAGCTGGTCCCAGTGTCCCGAGCTAGAAACCAGGAAGTCATCATTGCTGGTTTTTACTTAGTCGCAACCTCTAGACAACCAATCACATTGTGTGGATTCAGCATCATACACAGCTCTCAAAATTTGCAGTTTCTTTCTGTCTTCAAACGCCCATACTTTTTCACTGAGATTATATTTTTTGCTACTAAATGGATCTCCACATACAATCCAGGACAAGTGATTTTTCTAATGTACAAATCTGATTAAATAACAACCCCTGCTGTTTAAAACCTCTATGGCTTCCATCTGTTCCCTAACAGACATATTAACAAATGGCACAAATGCAAAGATTCTCATGATGTAATGTATGATGTAAAAAATGAAGAAGACTTTATGCTTTCATTTTCTTTCTATCACTTAAAAAAACCAATTCCTGACAATAGAATGACCTACCTTTCAATATACCATGCCCTCTAAGTGACAGTTCAATATGGACACTGATGAAAAATGTTTGTCACGTGGGAAATAGTCACATAGCCAACTTGGACTGCTAGGACAAGATTGTTCCCTGTCATAGATTTTCAGAGGCAGTGATGTTTATTTGAGAACTTAAAGGAGTCTTAGGAGAATAGAAGGAAAAAGAGTGTTCTAAGCAGAGAAATAGCATATACCACTTATCTCATTATTACCTGGTAATTGTTTATCTTTCACACTAGGCTATAGTTTCTTTTTTTTTTTTTTTTTTTTTTTTTTTTTTTTTTTTGCTGTACGCGGGCCTCTCACTGCTGTGGCCTCTCCCGTTGCGGAGCACAGGCTCCGGACACACAGGCTCCGCGGCCATGGCTCGCGGGCCCAGCCGCTGCGCGGCATGTGGGATCTTCCGGGATAGGGGCACGAACCCGTGTCCCCTGCATCGGCAGGCGGACTCTCAACCACTGCGCCACCAGGGAAGCCCTAGGCTATAGTTTCTTGATGTTAGGGACAATCTCATATTAACTGTTCAGTATATATTCATGGAGTTTTGACTATTTGTGGTAGGTTGAATAAAAATGACCGTAAGCCTTTACCCTTCCCTCTATTCACACATTTGCAGTATCTCCTATTCGAGGTAGAGTCTACTCCTACTCTGCTTGACCCTGGGCTGGTTCTGTGACTTTGATCAATAGACTGTAGCAGAGGTGATGTGTCAGCTCTGCTCCTAGGCCTCAGGAGACGTTGCAAAATTCACTTTCACTCTTCAATCCTTACCCAGTTGCTGGTGTCTTTACAGGATCAAAAAGGAGTCTTCCCAGTTGAGGTGATCCTAGACCAATCAGCCTTCAGTTGAGCCGGTTGCTAGTTGTAGGCATGTAAGTAAGCCCAGGCTAAACCAGAGCCACCCACTGAGCTCAGCTCAAATTGCCAACCCACAGAATTATAAGCTAAATAAAGTATTGACTTTTTAAAGCCAGTAGGCTTTGGGGTGGTTTGTTAGGCATTCAGAACTAAGTTATGCACCTTTTAAACTTATATAGCAAAATCAATCTTGATAAATAACTATTATGTTTAAATGTACCAGTCCTGAATTGACTAAATTAATTATTACATTAGTGTCTTGCTGGATTTAAAACTACAAACATACAACTTGGAGATGGGAAATTTGTTGATTATTTGGAAGTCAATCTGTCTTTCTCTCTCTTTTTCCCTATAGAAGAAAATCTCATAGCAGGATTAGCCAATAGTACCTTGGATAATAAGGGCCTGATAAACTTCGATTAAGTGTTTTGACAGTATTGAATATCTAGGGTCATTTTGAAGAAAACAATTTTATTATAGAAAATATAATGTTATTAAATCCAAGCATCTGAGCAAAAACAATTTTTTAAGTAATTTATTTATTTTTATCCTTCTGTTGATTCACTCTTAATTAATTAACCAACCTCTTAAGTAAACAGGCGTTTGTTATAAGCTGGGCATAATGCTAGATTCTACTGTGGGGAAAATGAAGTGTCTTCCTTTTGCAAAGCTTATAATTTACTTTGGGTGTCAGACATACAACCTTGAATTATAAATTATGAAATATGACCTTGAACCTTGAATTGTAAACTGTAATTTCAGGCTGAATAGATAAGGGCATAATAACAGAAGTAAAGGCAGGAAGTGAAAAGAAAAATTATTACTCTGAAGAGACTGAGAAAGACTTTATGGAATAGTTGGTTTCTAAAGTATACTTTGAGTGATTAATGACATTTTCATAGGAAGAGAAAGTTGGAAAAGACATTCTATGCTGGCATAACAACACAAACAGAAACATGGAGGCTTTAGAGTATATGATGCACTTAAGCAAGTAGGAGGGATGAGATCCAAGGGTTGAAGAGCTGAGGGGTGATGGTAAAAGATCTTTTCTTATATATTGACTGATGTCATAATTTTAAGAAGTACACGTGAGATGAATTAGCAACAACAAAGAAGGCTTTGGGGGAAGAAAAGTAGAGCATTGATATACCCGGAGGAGAATTTAGGGAAAATTATAAAATTTTTTTAAAGAAAGGAAATTTTACAGCATGTTTGTAGGCTGAAAACAATGATCCAGTAGATGGGAGAAGACTTGAGGATGGACGTGTGAAAGACGTACCCACAGAAGAGGAGTTCATGGATTGGTGAGAGATGGTAGGACCTAGAGTACAGGTTGTAGGATTTTTCTCTTTTGAGAAGTTGGGGGCAGTTCTTTCATTAATATGGGAAAGAAATCACAGTTGAAGTCGCAGAGTAAGGCAGGTTGGTAGACTTGTGGTGAGAAGGCCTGTGGTGGAGTTTTAGAGCAATGTGGGTCATCAGATCAATTCGTATTTGGAGTCTTTGCTCAATGGTAGCGTGACTGTTCTTTCTTGTAGTGAAGAATCTAGGGGGAGAATTAATCACACATGAACTCTGACAATCCTCCTAATAATGTCCTTCCTGCAATTCAGAATGGCTTCCCATTCCCACTGCCTTAATTCAGGCCCTGCCTCCAGTCTCTACTACCTTACTTCTACCTTCCATACTAAAATCACCAGAATGATTTTTATAAAGCACACCTTTTCAATCGTTTTGCTGTTAAAATATTTCATTTAACGTATTAAATCACTATAAGATCAAATTCAAATTCCCTACCGTGGTACCCAAGGCTGATCTTTGACACCTACCTTTTCCACCTCATCTACCACGTTTTCACCACTATGACTTATTGGAAAATCAAGCTGATGTACTTACAGTTCCCCCAACATCTCATGCTGTTTTATGCTTCTGTGCACTTGCCGTATGCTTGCCTCTGTCAATAATGGCGGGTATCCCTTTATCTGTGGGTTGAAATCCTCATTCAGGAATCACCTCAGGTGTTGTCTCTCTTGGGAAGTCTTTCTTGTCCTTCTTGGCAGAATTAAGCAATTTTCCCTTTGTGCTTCCATAGTACCTTGTGTCAGTTTGTTGTAATAATTGACTGAAGCTCTGGAAGGCAGATATTTGGTTCTCTTTCATCTGTATATCTCCACATCTGACATAGCACTCAGAAAGTAACTGATCAATGCAAAGGCCGTTGAATGAGAGAAATTGAGATTTTGGTGTCTCTAGTGTGGGCAATGGAATATATACACAGAGATGCCATTAAGCATGTTAATAAACATACAAGGTTTTGGGAGTAGGGAGAGGACTGATAAATATGACTAAACAAACAAGTTAGGGGTTTGAGTAGCCAAGACCCATGTAGGGAATGGGAAGACATTCCAGGTTGGTAGCTGAAGGGCATATACATGATGCTTGAGGAGGTCACAAAAATACTGACTTTGTTTACGGTAGTATATTCATGTCTCTTTCTCATTATCAGAATAATGTGATCCAGAAGGCTAGGAACACCTACCGAGATCTTGGGGGGAGGGATCAAAGTGATTACCAGGCTTATTTCTTATCTAGGCTTTAAACTAGATGGCTCAAGAAGGTCTTGTGGTTCACTCACTGTCTAATTCAACTTGCTAAACATATTGTTTCTAGTTGTCAAAAACGTGAGTGGCAATAAACAAGTCAATATGCCTGTGTGCCCTCTGCACAGCCCCCATAAGAATTTGTAGCAGGGTTAGTTGATAGGAGAGTCCGGAATTCTCATGACCACCATAATTTGGCAGAGTAAGGCAGATACATGCACAGAAGACTGGAATTTGGGAAACAGAGTCTCTTGGGAACCTCAAACTGTGGGAACAGCTGTAAATTTCATAGACAGTGTTCCACATGGAGGGCACGTGGCTCCTGTGCTGGAAAAGGGATAGGCAGAAACATGTTGGCAGGATAGGAATTCATTTTCTGTGCCAGGATAGACTCTGCATGAGTAGCTGCATGTCTGCTGGGTAACATCTCACATGGAGCGAGGAAGAATCTAATTGTGGAAGGGATGAAAATTTGTTTTAAACGCCAGAGAGGGTTCACACCCAAACCAGCAAATGTCCATGGTGCATATATTTGGACTTGCTGACTGGCGTGACTTCAGTACCCTGGATTATCTTTTCTGTTTTCCTGACTTTTAGCCAGGGATAAGAGGTGGGCGTGTTTTTCAGCTTTTATTATGGGAATCCAAATTTGGGAATCCAGAATGTCAACCAAAGGGAGCTTTTGTTATAAAGGGGATTTTCTTGACTTATGTATCACCAAATTATTTATTTAAATGCACAGTCCAACGTAGACTTTAACAGAACCGAATTTTGTGACTCCTTGCTGCTGAGCAAACCCAGTTCCTAGAACCAGACGAAACTGTGAAAGTTTTCTTTTTTTTTAATTTATTTATTTATTTATTTATTTATTTTTGGCTGTGTTGGGTCTTCGTTTCTGTGCGAGGGCTTTCTCCAGTTGCGGTGAGCGGGGGCCACTCTGCGAGCGGGGGCCACTCTTCATCGCGGTGCCCGGGCCTCTCACTGTCGCGACCTCTCCCATTGCAGAGCACAGGCTCCAGACGTGCAGGCTCAGTAGTTGTGGCTCATGGGCTTAGTTGCTCCACGGCATGTGGGATCTTCCCAGACCAGGGCTCAAACTCATGTCCCCTGCATTGGCAGGCATATTCTTAACCACTGCGCCACCACGGAAGCCCCCTGTGAAAGCTTTCTTGACCAATGAGTGTGGTTATTTGCATGTGAACCGAAGATTGTTGCTTGGATTTTGAGATGAGGTCTCTGGGAATTCAGGGATAAACAAGGTCAAAGAAGAAAGTGATTATTGAAATCAATACATAAACTGTGGGAAAGTGAAAGCAGCATCAGGAGACATTCAAGATTGGGAAAGTGGGGCTCATCCTACTCTAACTTGAATGGTTTAAAGTTTATAAAGCCCAGCTGAACGGGTAGCGTAATATCTGAGTGACCTGGGACCCCAGAGGAAGTAGGGTCAGATCTGATGTATCTGGAAAAGAGAAACTAGAAATGTTTATGTTACCATCAAAACAGGAGAAGTCGCTCACATCCTAGTGAATTTTGAAGCTGAGGAAAGCAGAGTTTGGGAGAAAAGCAGTTGGATTATAACACAATTTCTTATGGTTCCTTTGGGGCCAGCCTTAGAAACAAGAGGGGAATGTTAAGTTCTGAAGCCTGTGGAGAAGGATTCCACTCAAATGTGGACATAAAGGGGAGACTTTCCATTGGTAACTGGAAATTGCAAGTTGAAAACATTTCTGAACAAGAGTTACGGTTATGAGAATGGCAAAATCGGTCTGATTTTGTTTCTGGTGGACACATATTGAAAGAAGAACCAAAGATAGGAAATTAGAGGGATCACATATTATAAAGTGTGTTACCCTGTTCATAGGAGAGAGAAGAGTCCAAAACAGAGACTCCTCTCAAGTCCATGTTGGATTCCAGGAAAGCCTTACTGGAGTAGCACCATTAGTCAAGGAATGGTGCATAACCCCATGCACACAAATGGAAATGTTCTGTATGTATGATCATCCTCTCTCATGGGCATTGTCACCAAACATAAATGTGAGATTTCTTAATCTAGACTTTAAGATGATAGACTTATACTCACAGCAAAAGTAAGGCACCAGGGAAAGTGGGGTTTGGCTCTTTGTGGTTTAGGGGTAATTTCTCTCTATGCTTCTCTTACTGCTGGATACCAGGGTAAGGAACCAGACCCATATACAATCCTGTGTTGATCCCTAGGTGTGGTGGTTAGATCCCAACCCTAACTCTACTCCCAAGGACACCCTAATGAACAATTATTACACCTCTAATATCAGTCAGAAGTTCTAGTACTGTAATAGGATGAAGGATTAAAAATCTAATGCATGAACATATTCTGTATACGAAAATTTAATTGCAGGTTGCAGAATGCATAAATACATTAACTATCATATTTTTAAGATAATGAATGCACCCTTGGACTAGAAACACCCAAGGTCCTCAATTAACTATATTAGAACAAAAGTATCTTCAATTTTAAATCAAATGTAATCTCTTATTAAACACATAGTGGCCAAATATGAGGTTTCTTCTTAAACCTTCTTTTCTGATTTTTCTCTCTCTTCAGTATTTTAAAGGCATTAATACACATAACTCTAGCCACATGACTATTGCTATAAAGATTTAAAGGGGCACAGTTAAAAGACTCCTACATGGCTTTAAACGGTAGTATTAAATACATTTGAGTGCTACACAAGTAATTAGCCATAGGCAATTAATTATGGTTCACTTGGTGACTATAGCCATATTCCAGACTCTTTGAAAGACTCAAAACTCCCTGTAAATAAAAGTAGGATTATTTTCATTTCAAAGAAAAAAACTGGAAGAGGATCCCATGGGTGGTCTGTCACCCACTAGCTTGCACATGTGACTGTATAAAAATAACTTTCTGAGGGCAAAGATCAATGGCTTTCCTTAAAGAAGAACATCAGGACTCAATAACTAATTAGCTTATGTCTTTCTGTTCCTGTAATTGCAAACCATGCTGGAATCAACTTTCTGAAAGTGTGAAATAGCTATTACTATACACAGCTTGCTTCTACCAACTTCTATTTTTACACTTGGGATATTTCTTTTCTATGGACCTAGTTCAGCCAAAAATTTATATAAGAATTCTCTCATGTCCAAAATATAAATATAACATTTTTTCTAGGGTGAAACTAACACTTTTAAGAAGAACATGAGGAAAAGGTTCAGGTTAAGGAGCTGAATGTTAGAAGTCAAGAGCTGTAGACTCTTCTTTTTATCTTCAAAACAAACCCATGTCAATTCTCATTCTGGAATAGGCATCTGGGTAATTTACTTCATTTTTTTAACTTGCTAATTGGTACAGTATAATAGACATCTATATATATTATCAACTCAAACTCATTAAAAGGATCCACGCAGGCAAGTTTGTTGAGAGATTGAGTGGTTTTATCATAAGCAAGACAGCTGAGTAGAAGTAAATAGCAACATAAAGATAGATTGCATTTTCATGAAACGTCATTACAGCTAGCTGAAAAGTGAAAGAAAAGGAACCCAACCAGTTAATTAGATCTATGTATACCAAATATTTTCCAGTAAATGCCCAGTTGATTGATTATAGCACTAGAGTATTGTGTCCCCTGCCATGTTCACTGCTGGCTGACTGTGTAAAAGTGAGGCCACAATTGATGTAGTCATTATTGCAGAAACTTTTAGACCTACAGGGTACTGTGATAACTGCATGACTCCTTCTCATTCTTTAGGTCTTAAATATTCTGTCCTCAGATAATTCTTTGTTGATACCACCCTATCTGAAGAGACCCCCTCTCTGTCTAAGCACTTTCTCTCTTAAAATCACTTTCATTCCTTCAGAATAATTATCACAATTTTTAATTACCTCATTTTTTAAAATGTTCTTTGGGGTAATTGTCTGTTTCTCTCCTCCAGAATGGAAGCTGCATGAGGACCTTGCTTATCTTCTCTATCAATACCTAGCTCAGTGCTGGGCACGTCAAAGACCCTCAGTAAATACTTGCTAAATATATGGATTAATGAAGAAAGAATATAGAGCTCTGTCAAGGTCAGTCAGTAATGTCAATAATTGGTCAACTATATGCTGGTGTGATGGGGGAATACAAAGAATTATATGTCCTCCAATTATTCTTTTTAGGTATAGAAATCAGGCATTTATAAGCACATGTAGTTGTACAGGTATCATCCTATAAACTAAGGATGCAAGAAAAATAACTTTATCATTCCATGCCTGATTTCTATTTTGAGAACTGATTCAGCTGGTAGAAATAATTAAAGCAATGTGGCATCACCCCCACTGAGTTAGATTTAATTTCAGGTAGTTGACATATTGCCAAAGTGTTCAGTGGTTACATTAGTCTACTGGTCATTACTGAGCCACAGTGACCACAAGTGAGATGCCTGTCACCCACTATTTGATCTGTCCTGGTCAGATAAAATCCTCCTTCTTTCTGTCCTGGAAGTTTCCTCCAAGCCTTGTCTTCGTCCACACACTTGAGCCTTGCTCATCAGCCCCATATCCCTATTCTGGCTCACAGCAATATGGAAAGACATAGTGGGAGTCAAGTAATTTTTAATGGTTTGAAACAATAATCATTTATTTGCTCCCAATTCTGCAGGTCAGCAATTTGGGCAGGGCTCAGCTGGGATGGCTTCATTTCTGCTCCACATTGTTTTGGCTGAACTCGTGTATGCATTCCACAGGTAGGCTGGGGCTGGCTTGTTCTTAATGGCTTGAGGCATGTGTCTGACAGTTTGCTTGGCGCTGTCAGCCAAGGTACCTTAATCCTCCTCCATATGTTCTCTCCACATGGCAGCTGAATCCCCCCCAAAAGTAAGACCTAATGCACAAGCAGTTATCCAGCTTCTGTTTGCATTGCATTTGCTAATGTACTGTTGGCCAAAAAAGTCACGTAGCCAATTCTAGAATCATTGAGGGAGGGGATTACACAAGGAAAAGTGAGTCATTAATGGAACAAGCTAGATGGTATTTGCAGTCAACAAAAGACTAGGAGCTGTATCTTTTCTAAACACTGTTATGTCTTTGGATATGATTACCAGCCCAGAGATCACATAATTAGGAGAGACAAAAGAAGTCCTGGTTTTGTGTCCATGCTTTCATGTCTCAGGCAGTGTACCCTGATAAGTCATTGTTAGAACCATCACTGTGAAATCCAAGGCAGAGTAAAAAGGCTTGTTAAGTGAAGCCTTGCTGTGAAAAAGTGATGCCACCAAATATTGGAAACAGCATCTCACATTCATTCTGAGAAACAAAGAACACATCAAGAATTAAATAAGCATTTGGGGTTACTTAGAAAATTATTAGCTTAGCAAATCTTTCTTATGTAACTGGTATTTGAGGCAGCTTAGTGGAAAGCGATGTTATTGTGCTTTTATTAAGCATCAAATATTTAATGTATTCATATAACACATTTTGAGAAAAATCACCCTTTTGCAATAGGCAGTCTTGACTGTACAGTGCTATCAAACTTTATTGCTCATTTTGCAGTCATGAGGGGAGAGTTCACGGTTTTAATGAAACAGGAAGTATTTTGATTAGCAATTTTTATTGAAACATTTATAGTATTCTAAAATGATTAAGCAACAATACTTAATGCAATATCATTTCTTAGTATAAAATAAAAATGGTTATTATCATTATGCAGTGTAAGATAAAATGGGTTGCTTTACATGTGATTAAAACAGGCCTTGTTGGCCAAAGCCCCTCCTGTCAGTCATGGCAAGTGGTGCCAGGGTGTGAGCGAGCCAGGTCCCAGCAGCTTTTGGATTTCCATAAACATCCATGTTTAAAACGGAAGCAAAATCCTTCAGAAGGTCTTAAACTGTGTTGAAGTGAGGATGAAATACACTGCTGACCTGAGAGCTGGCACCGCAAACAGAGTTTCCCTGCTCTTTGATCGATACTGAGATGGGCTGAGGGTCTCACGATGGAGAAGAACTACATAGGTTACGCAGTCAAGATCCCTCCTTCTGTAGATGAGGAAGCTGACGCGCGGGGAAGGTCAGTGAAGGGATGGACGAGCCCAGAGCTGGTCGGTGGTTGAGACGGGTCAGAACATCCATCCCCTGGCTCCGACTGAGGCTGGTGTGTGAGGGGTCAAGAGTGTCAGTGCAGGGACGCAGAGCTCATCCAAACCTGGCTGCCGGGACAGCCGTTAGTGATCCTTGAGCACAAGGCGCTGTGATCCACGTTGTAGGAAGAATGGTCTGGGAGTCATGCTCAAGGCCAGGTGGTGGCAGAAAAGCAGGGGGCAGGGAGGCCACTAAGGAGACCCTGGCCCAGGAGGAGGCCCATAGTTGGGGGGGGGAGCAATGAGGTAGGTTTTAGGGGACATCCTGGGTGGACCAGCTTGAGAGCATTTTACAGAAATAATTTGTTGGATACACTACTTTCTAAATAATTGAAGATTGCTAATCCTAAAAAAAAAAAAAAATGGGTTGCTTTATTCAGAATCAAGTCACAAAGGAGAACACATAGATTGTACAAAGCTGTTTCCCTAACCTGTTTACTGCTCACCCTCAGTGTTCCAGTGTTCTCTAGTAGTGCAAACATGACACAAACCCCAGGTATTTCCTGTATGTTACTGGAAGTCTATGGAGGAGACTAATTTTGTGAAAAAATCAAAGTGAGACAAAACCTCCAGAGGCGAAAAGCAAGCAGTTTGCTGAGTGCATCTTTTCAGTGACTGATGAAACTAGGTTAGGTGACAAGATAACAATATCTAATCTAATCTAACCATTCAAGAATCATTACGTCAACCATATTTTAGCATAGGAAAGAGAAGAACAACTAATGTTTAGCATATTTGCTGTGTGTCAGGCACTGCTCTGATTACTTCACACATAGTATTTCCTTTAGACATTGGAAAACTCTGTGTGTGACAACTAATGCATGATATTGTTGACTAAGTGACAAAAAGGTTCTTAGAATTTCTTTGCTATCTTGTATGCAGAACAGATAGCAAAAAGATGAAAAGAAACGGAAATGAAAGGGTGAAGGAAATTATTTTTATATCGCATTCCCCCTAAAGTCCTCCATTATTAATCATTTATTAATATGTTTCTGGATTTCCTTAAAGTGTATCTATCTTCTACATTACGATCTTTCCATAAACAGACCACAGGTGAAATAAACACTTAACCTTTTAGTTTTGCTTTTTTATGGTCATCATCAGTATTACTTACATGTAAACTCTACAGTTTGACAACAGATTTCCTTTTGAACACTATTAGCTACACCCTTGGCAAATGGACATTTGGATAGTTTCCAGTTTGGGGCTATTGTGATAGCGCTACTAGGAATATTCTAGAGTCTGTTTTTGGAAGAGTACACATTTTGATTGGGTATTTGCTGGATTAGAGGATATGGAAATGATCAGCTTTGGTAGACACAGTCAAACAATTTTCCGAAGTGGTTGAATCAGCTTTCTTTCTACCATTGTTTATGAGAGTTCTGGTTACTTAACATCCTCACCAACATTTACAAATCTTTGCTTTTTTAGTTAAGTTATTCTTCTGTGTGCATAATGGTATTGCATTGTGGTTTTAATTTTCTTTTCCCTCATGGCCAGTGGAATAATCAGCTTTTCATATGTTTATGGCAATTTGTCCACCCTGGGTTGGAGTTTTTAAAGAGCAGTTTTATTTGCATAAAGGGAAGATACTTGGAAGAGTGGTAGTTTTTCCTGATAGACCAGCCAGAAAAAAACCCCAGAGACTGTCTTTTCTTAGTCTAGTCTAGATGTTTGTTTATATTTGGCAAGTTAACTTGGCTGGCAGGATTAGGTCCTGTGATTGGCCAGCTAACCGCTCTGCAGTATTCCATTTACATGGTATTTGTAATAGAGTTGTCTAGTTTTGTTTCTTTAAGATTGTACCGTGTATATTTTATACTACATTTTTTCATACAATAGTACAGATCTGTTTGATTCTATTTAATGATTGAGTTGTATTCAGTATGTTATTTCATAGAACTTATCCAACCTGTCCCTTCTTGATGGACATTAAAGTTATGACACAAACATAGCAAAGTAAAGAACTCTCTGTTCCTCATGACCAAGCCAATATTGGTTGATGTCAAATTGCTGAGTGAGAAATAATATATGTTCTCTTGAATTTATGTCTTTCATGTTTTCTTCTATAAATTGCCTGTTCATATTCTTTGACTGGGGTTGCATATTCCACTTGTTTCAGGGGCCAAGAAGATGAAGTAAATAAAATAACTGGGCAGGTGTAAAACAATAGAGAGTGAAGGGATAATTGTGGCGAACTGAAGATGGCACGCCAGGTCTGCAAACACTCACATCAAAATCCCAATTAAAAGCAATTAGGTTCTCTATTTTTTCCCAATGTTGTACTCATTTTCACACAAGATTGCTATTTATCTTTTGTCTTATCCATTGCAAATATTTTCATTTTATCTGTTACTTTATCACTTCTTCCACTATTTGTCTACTATGTTTTTACTCTTTCAAAAGAGTCAGTTTTGTCATATTATGAATAAAACAGTTTTAAACTTTTTCTCTTGCAGAATAGAAACATAAGGTTTGCATTCCAGACTAGAGCATTAAGTCTTCTTTTTTTTTTTTTTAGTTGAGATATAGTTGATTTACAACATTATGTAAGTTTCAGGTGTACAACATAGTGATTCATGTTTTGGGGATTATATTCCATTTATAGTTATTAAAACATATTGACTATATTCCCTGAGCTGTATGATATATACTTGTAGGTTATTTATTTTCTATATAATAGTTTGTACCTCTTAATACCTTACCCCTAATTTTGGTTTCAGAATTATAAGGCTTTTCTCCAATTTCAGTTGCTTTATATTGTTGTTCTTTTTATATCCTATTAGGTTAAATGTTTTTAGTCTTTTTGGTTAATAATTAAAGGTCAGCTATCACGAGTTTGACCACTTCTTCACCTAGGACATTAAAAAAAATTAAAAAATAGAATCAAATAATTAAAAAAAGTAGAATGTAGCTAAAGCCATACTAGAGGAAACTTCACAGCCTTAAATATTTTAAACAGGCTAGGATGAAGTCTTATCTTTCACCAGTATCCACAAATACAAGTGACATCATTTTAGTACCTTTCCATTAATCTTGGCTCTAGTAATTTGAAACTTTTAGTTATGATGATAGGATTTGAATAGAAACTTTGCTGTACTTCACAAATCCTTTACAAGCTGTGAGTCTAAATTATATAAACAAGTTGATAGTATATACATTTGAAAATCTTGTTAGAAAACTTGTTTTAAGCACCCTGTGACAATTTGACACTCCTTGTTACACATGAATAATTTATGTGCTAATTACTGATAACGTATGAATTGGCAAAATCAGTTAGCACTCGGTTGATGTAATTTAAATGTGTGTGTGTGTGTACATATATACATATTTACGAGAGTAATAAATGAATGCTGTAAAAAAAAAGAGCAATTTATTTTTAGATGGTAGTAAAATGAATGTTTCTCTTCCTTATTCAGTTCCTGTTTTCTTCCTCAGAAAGCAATTTCTGCTAATACTTCATTGTGTCTACTTCTAGTACCTTTTCTATACACTTATACTCATAGACATACTACTTTTTAAATTGTAGACATGGCCATGTCTATAATTTAGGTGCACTTTTCAAAACTATGTGAATAGGATTATATTATGTAATTTTCTGTTTTTGTTTAACATGTCTTTTTAAAAATTTTTAAATTTAATTTTATTTATTTTTTTATACAACAGGTCCTTATTAGTCATCAGTTTTATACACATCAGTGTATACATGTCAATCCCAATCGCCCAGTTCATCACGCCACCACCCCCAACCCCCCGCAGCTTTCCCCCCTTGGTGTCCATACGTTTGTTCTCTACATCTGTGTGTCTATTTCTGCCCAGCAAACTCGTTCATCTGTATCATTTTGCTAGGTTCCAAATATATGCGTTAATATACAATATTTGTTTTTCTCTTTCTGACTTACTTCACTCTGTATGACAGTCTCTAGATCCATCCACGTCTCTACAAATGACCCAATTTCGTTCCTTTTTATGGCTGAGTAATATTCCATTGTATATATGCACCACATCTTCTTTATCCATTCATCTGTTGATGGGCATTTAGGTTGCTTCCATGACCTGGCTATTGTAAATAGTGATGCAGTGAACACTGGGGTGCATGTATCTTTTTGAATTATGGTGTTCTCTGGGTATATGCCCAATTGTGGGGTTGCTGGATCATACAGTAATTGATTTTTAGTTTTTTAAGGAAACTTCATACTGTTCTGCACAGTGGCTGTATCAATTTACATTCCACCAACAGTGAAAGAGGGTTCCCTTTTCTCCACACCCTCTCCAGCATTTGTTATTTGTAGATTTTCTGATGATGCCCATTCTAACTGGTGTGAGGTAATACCTCATTGTAGTTTTGATTTGCATTTCTCTAATAATTAGTGATGTTCAGCAGCTTTTCATGTGCTTCTTGGCCATCTGTATGTCTTCTTTGGAGAAATGTCTATTTAGGTCTTCTGCCCATTTTTGGATTGGGCTGTTTGTTTTTTTACTATTGAGCTGCATGAGCTGTTTATATATTTTGGAGATTAATCCTTTGTCCGTTAATTCATTTGCAAATGTTTTCTCCCATTCTGAGGGTTGTATTTTTGTCTTGTTTATGGTTTCCTTTGCTGTGCAAAAGCTTTTAAGTTTAGTTAAGTCCCATTTGTTTATTTTTGTTTTTATTTCCATTACTGTAGGAGGTGGATCAAAAAATATCTTGCTGTGATTTATGTCAAAGAGTGTTCTCCTATGTTTTTCTCTAAGAGTTTTATAGTGTCTAGTCTTACTTTTAGGTCTCTAATCCATTTTGAGTTTCTTTTTGTGTATGGTGTTAGGGAGTGTTCTAACTTCATTCTTTTACTTGTAGCTGTCCAGTTTTCCCAGCACCACTTATTGAGTAGACTGTCTTTTCTCCATTGTATATTCTTGCCTCCTTTGTCATAGATTAGTTGACCATAGGTGTGTGGGTTTATCCCTGGGCTTTCTATCTTGTTCCATTGATCTGTGTTTCTGTTTTTGTCCCAGTTCCATATTGTCTTGATTACTGTAGCTTTGTCGTACAGTCTGAAGTCAGGGAGTCTGATTCCTCCAGTGCCGTTTTTTTTCCCTCAACACTGCTTTGGATATTCGGGGTCTTTTGTGTCTCCATACAAATTTTAAGATTTTTTGTTCTAGTTCTGTAAAAAATGCCATTGGTAATTTGATAGGGATTGCATTGAATCTGTAGATTGCTTTGGGTAATATAGTCATTTTCACAATATTGATTCTTCCAGTCCAAGAACATGGTATATCTCTCCATCTGTCTGTATCATCTTTAATTTCTTTCATCAGTGTCTTATAGTTTTCTGCATACAGGTCTTTTGTCTCCCTAGGTAGGCTTATTCCTAGGTATTTTATTATTTTTGTTGCAGTGGTAAATAGGAGTGTTTCCTTAATTTCTCTTTCAAATTTTTCATCATTAGTGTATAGGAATGCAAGAGATTTCTGTGCATTAATTTTGTATTAATTTTGTATCCTGCAACTTTACCACATTCATAGATTAGCTCTAGTACTTTTCTGGTGGCATCTTTAGGATTCTCTATGTATAGTATCATGTCATCTGCAAACAGTGACAGTTTTACTTCTTCTTTTCCAATTTGTATTCCTTTTTATTTCTTTTTCTTCTCTGATTGCCGTGGCTAGGACTTCCAAAACTATGTTGAATAATAGTGGTGAGAATGGCCATCCTTGTCTTGTTCCTGATCTTACAGGAATTGCTTTCAGTTTTTCACCATTGAGAATGATGTTTGCAGTGTGTTTCTCGTATATGGCCTTTATTATGTTGAGGTAGGTTCCCTCTATGCCCACTTTCTGGAGAGTTTTTATCATAAATGGATGTTGAATTTTGTCAAAAGCTTTTTCTGCATCTCTTGAGATGATCATATGGTTTTTATTCTTCAATTTGTTAATATGGTTTATCACATTGATTGATTTACGTATGTTGAAGAATCCTTGCATCTCTGGGACAAACCCCACTTGACCATGGTGTATGATCCTTTTAACGTGTTGTTGGATTCTGTTTGCTGCTATTTTGTTGAGGATTTTTGCATCTATATTCATGAATGATATTGGTCTGTAATTTTCTTTTTTTGTAGTGCCTTTGTCTGGTTTTGGTATCAGGGTGCTGGTGGCCTCATAGAATGAGTTTGGGAGTGTTCTTTCCTCCTCAATTTTTTGGAGGAGCTTGAGAAGGATGGGTGTTAGCTCTTCTCTAAATGTTTGATAGAATTCACTTGTGAAGCCATCTGGTCCTGGACTCTTTTTTATTGGAAGATTTTTAATCACAGTTTCAATTTCATTACGTGTGATGGTCTGTTCATATTTTCTATTTCTTCCTGGTTCAGTGTTGGAAGGTTGTACCTTTCTAAGAATTTGTCCATTTCTTCCAGGTTGTCCATTTTATTGGCATAGGGTTGCTTGTAGTAGTCTCTTAGGATGCTTTGTATTTCTGCAGTGTCTGTTGTAATTTCTCCTTTTTCATTTCTAATTTTATTGATTTGAGGTCTCTCCCTCTTTTTCTTGATGAGTCTGGCTAATGGTTTATCAATTTTGTTTATCTTCTCAAAGAACCAGCTTTTAGTTTTATTGATCCTTGCTACTGTTTTGTTTCTATTTCATTTATTTCTGCTCTGATCTTTATGATTTTTTTCCTTCTGCTCACTTTGGGTTTTGTTTGTTCTTCTTCCTCTAGTTCCTTTAGGTGTAACCTTCGATTGTTTATTTGAGATTTTTCTTGTTTCTTGAGGTAGGTTTGTATAGCTATAAACTTCCCTCTTAGAACTGCTTTTGCTGCATCCCATAGGTTTTGGATTGTCCTGTTTTCATTGTCATTTGTCTCTAGGTATTTTTTGATTTCCTCTTTGATTTCTTCAGTGATCTCTTGGTTATTTAGTAATATATTGTTTAGCCTCCATGTGTTTGTGTTTTTTACATTTTTTTCCCCTGTAATTCATTTCTAATTTCATAGCGTTGTGGTCAGAAAAGATGCTTGATATGATTTCAATTTTCTTAAATTTACTGAGGCTTGATTTGTGACCCAAGATGTGATCTGTCTTGGAGAATGTTCCGTGCACACTTGAGAAGAAAGTGTAATCTGCTGTTTCTGGATGGAATGTCCTATAAATATCAATTAAATCTATCTGGTCTACTGTGTCATTTAAAGCTTCTGTTTCCTTATTTATTTTCATTTTGGATGATCTGTCCATTAGTGTAGTGAGGTGTTAAAGTCCCCCACTATTATTGTGTTACTGCTGATTTCCTCTTTTATAGCTGTTAGCATTTGCCTTATGTATTGAGGTGCTCCTATGTTGGGTGCATATATATTTATAGTTGTTATATCTTCTTCTTGGATTGATCCCTTGATCATTATGTAGTGTCCTTCCTTGCCTCTTGTAACCTTTTTTATTTTAAAGTCTATTTTATCTGATATGTGTATTGCTACTCCAGCTTTTTTTTTGATTTCCATTTGCATGGAATATCTTTTTCCATCCCCTCACTTTCAGTCTGTATGTGTCCCTAGGTCTGAAGTGGGTCTCTTGTAGACAGCATATAGATGGGTCTTGTTTTTGTATCCATTCAGCAAGCCTGTGTCTTTTGGTTGGAGCATTTAATCTATTCATGTTTAAGGTAATTATCAATATGTATGTTCCTATGATCATTTTCTTAATTGTTTTGGGTTTGTTTTTGTAGGTCCTTTTCTTCTCTTGTGTTTCCCACTTGAAGAAGTTCCTTTAGCATTTGTTGTAGAGCTGGTTTGGTGGTGCTGAATTCTCTTAGCTTTTGCTTGTCTGTAAAGCTTTTGATTTCTCCATCAAATCTGAATGAGATCCTTGCTGGATAGAGTAATCTTGGTTGTAGGTTCTTCCCTTTCATCACTTTAAGTATATCATGCCACTCCCTTCTGGCTTGTAGAGTTTCTGCTGAGAAATCAGGTGTTAACCTTATGAGAGTTCCCTTGTATGTCATTTGTCGGTTTTCCCTTGTTGCTTTCAGTAATTTTTCTTTGTCTTTATTTTTTGCCTGTTTGATTACTGTGTGTCTCAGCGTGTTTCTCCTTGGGTTTATCCTGTATGGGACTCTCTGCGCTCCCTGGACTTGGGTGGCTATTTCCTTTCCTATGTTAGGGAAGAATTCGACTATAATCTCTTCAAATATTTTCTCGGGTCCTTTCTCTCTCTCTTCTCCTTCTGGGACCCCTAAAATGCAAATGTTGATGCATTTAATGTTGTCCTAGAGGTCCCTTAGGCTGTCTTCATTTCCTTTCATTCTTTTTTCTTTATTCTGTTCCACAGCAGTGAATTCCACCATTCTGTCTTCCAGCTCACTTATCCGTTCTTCTGCTTTAGTTATTCTGCTATTGATTCCTTCTAGTGTAGTTTTCATTTCAGTTATTGTATTGTTCTTCTCTGTTTGTTTGTTCTTTAACTATTATAGGTCTTTGTTAATCATTTCTTGCATCTTCTCGACCTTTGTCTCCATTCTTTTTCTGAGGTCCTGGATCATCTTCAGTCTCATTATTCTGAATTCTTTTCTGGAAGGTTGCCTATCTCCACTTCATTTAGTTGTTTTTCTGGGGTTTTATCTTGTTCCTTCATCTGGTACATAGCCCTCTGCCTTTTCATCTCGTCTATCTCTCTGTGAATGTGGTTTTTGTTCCACAGGCTGCAGGATTGTCGTTCTTCTTGCTTTTGCTGTCTGCCCTCTGGTGGATGAGGCTATCGAAGAGGCTTGTGCAAGTTCCCTGATGGGAGGGACTGGTGGTGGGTAGAGCTAGCTGACTGTTGCTCTGGTGGGCAGAGCTCAGTAAAACTTTAATCTGCTTGACTGCTGATGGGTGGAGCTGGGTTCCCTCCCTGTTGGTTTTTTGGCTTGAGGCAACCCAACACTGGAGCCTACCTGGGCTTTTTGGTGGGGCTAATGGCGGACTCTGGGAGGGCTCATGCCAAGGAGTACTTCCCAGAACTTCTGCTGCCAGTGTCCTTGTCCCCACGGTGAGCCACAGCCACCGCCCACCTCTGCAGGAGACCCTCCAACACTAGCAGGTAGGTCTGGTTCAGTCTCCCCTGGGGTCACTTCTCCTTCCCCTGGGTCCCGATGCGCATAGCACTTTGTGTGTGCCCTCCAAGAGTGGAGTCTCTGTTTCCCCAAGTCCTGTCGAAGTCCTGCAATCAAATCCCAGTAGCCTTCAAAGTCTGATTCTCTAGGAATTCCTTCTCCCGTTGCCGGAACCCCAGGTTGGGAACCTGACGTGGGGCTCGGAACCTTCACTCCAGTGGGTGGACTTCTTTGGTATAAGTGTTCTCCAGTCTGTGAGTCACCCACCCAGCAGTTACGGGATTTGAGTTTACTGTGATTGTGCCCCTCCTACCATCTCATTGTGGCTTCTTCTCTGTCTTTGAATGTGGGGTATCTTTTTTGGTGAGTTACAGTGTCTTCCTGTCGATGATTGTTCAGCAGCTAGTTGTGATTCTGGTGTTCTCGCAAGAGGGAGTGAGAGCACGTCCTTCTACTCCACCATCTTGGTTCCTAATCCTAACATGTCTTTTTGATCTTTCCACATTTACAAATGTATGTTCTCCTCATTCCTTTTAATGGCTCATAGTATTCTCTATATATGCATAATCATATATTTATCAGGAAACATTTTGAATGCTTTTAAAGTTCTAGTTTAACAATGCCATAATTTTCATTCTTAAATATGTGCCTTTGTATACCTGAGAATATGTACACATGTACACATTCATATCTACATGTGTGAATCTTTCTAAGTAAAAGAGATTCCTACAAAGTAATTGCTTAGTCAGAGGGTATATACATTTTTAATTTGGATTGATGATGCTGAATTGTTCTCCAAAAAGCTCCATCTATATATATGTTCACCCTCTCCAAATGTTCATGCCTGATTTCCGATAAAGTATTCAACATAATTATTGTCAAGATTTATAATTTTTGCCATAGGATGAGTGAAAAATTGTATTTCATTTTACTTTTGCCTGATTACTAGTGAGGTTGAGCACTTTTTCCTATTTTTTATCATCTGTGCAAAGGTTTTACTTGGAGTTCCCTGTTCCCCAGTAAAATAACTTTAGGTTAACTTTACATGTATGTAGATTTAGTTCTATATTTGTACTGAGAATTTTTATTTTTCATAAACTCAAAATACAATATAAATGTCATAGATGGCGACTCTTTTACCTCTCCTCTTCCTGTTTATACTTACAGGCTACCTCCTAGTTGCTGTATAATCACATTAATTTTTAGATCATCAAGATATATTTTTGACAGAAATTCATTTCATGGTCACTATGCTGCATTCTAGTGCTTCCAAAGGTCATGCCATTTCAAAGGTCTCCCTCATTATTCAGGGACAAATATATTTCATCTACTGTATTGAAAAAGTAAAATCTATTCTTATTTTGCTTTCTAAGACTGATATTAATAGTTTCAACAAAAATCTTTCATAAATCATGGCATGGAACACAACTCTGAATTCTATGTTTGGATACATGATATGGATATTTCATTCACTGTAAAAAAGATGCTACTAAATTATTAAAGAGGGGAAGCACCTAAGACTTTAAAGAAAGAATTGTCATATGGGGACATGGATGTGAAAAAAGATGATACAGAGATCATGTAGCAGAGAATTAGGAAACCTCGTTTTGGTTCCATTATGGCACTAACTAGTGATGTGTTGGTTCACACCTGTTTGTGATATGTTGTGGATTGTGTTTGATAATCTGTATGGTTCCTTTTTGTCTTCCACCTTTTGTGTTACACAGCACAATTTTATGCCAGTGCTTCCTTAGTGTGCTGGTGTTCAGTATTAAAATACTCTGTTGAGGTCAGTGAAAGGCTGCCCCATCATCCCCATGAAAAGACATATGGACAGTGGTCCAGAGGGAAATTTGAGGTATGCGAGCACCACCATGACCAACCATGCAATATTTTGTGACTCTTTGTTGAAAACAGCATTTTTACAGAGAATTGGAAGCTGCATAAAATACTTCAACAGGCAGTGAAATTCATAGGAAATTCAAAGCTTATTTCAGCAGTGAAATTTGTCAGTCAAAATGACTGACATCCTGACAACTCTAAAGCTACATCTTCATTTGTCCCGTGTAGGCCAACCATTCCTTGTCATTTTAAAGCTGACTTGGTATAAACGTTTAAACCTCAACAACTGTAAAAATGTAAATATGAAGAAAACATTAAAGTGTTATCTTTTGATATTGGTAATTCAGGTTTTCAAATGCGTCTTAAATACTCTAGAAGAAAGAACCATCCCGTTGGCATTCCATTATTTATAATCTTGAGATCGCTAACTATTCTTGCTGCTACTTTCACATGTCACCAGCGCACATAGGAATCAAAGTTCTGAGTGGGATGACCAAATCTACAGATGATTATCTTAGTCATTAAATCATACAAGACTCAATTTTCAAGACTCGGAAAAATCTCTACTTGTGCAGATAAGTTTACTTCATTGAAATTGTTATGATTGAGGCTAATCCTACAGAGAGTTAACAAAGAGTGCCCCTAAGTGTACAGTATAATGTGAGCCCAGCAGGCTAGATGCTATTGTTTTTAAAAAGCCCTATATTGGCAAAATACATATATGTTACACATATTTTACATATTACCCAGAAAATGACATTTCATGTATCTACTCAATATTTGTATATAATAACAGGAACCCTAAAATCTGATTATATCTCTTTAAGAAGTTACGTCACAGGAGTCTTTTTAAGAAAGTAACAACCTTAGAGAAAAGCAGAATTAATGCTGTAATAACAAGCTCACTGATTATGAGTGAGTGGGAGGAGGCCATTGTGAATTCATAGATATAAGATCCACGTATAAGATCTCTGAAAGGAAATGTACTTTACTTTGTTTTCAAGAGAGACAGCCTAGTAGAGAGTCAAGAATACCTGAGAGATTGTTGGGAGATGTAAATTCTGGTCCCGGCACTGGCACTTACAATCTGTATCACCTTACAAAAGTAATCTTTGTGGGCCAAGGCTTTCTTATTCGCAAAATGAGGCATTGGATGGTACTTGAAGTCTCTTCTGTCTCTACTGTTCCAATTCCAAGACTCACATCCATCACGACGAATTCTCCAGGCAAAACACTAGCTGGAAGCAGTCAAAGGACTTTTGGGAGGAACTATGATATTCCCTCTCATTCATTTATTCATCAAATATTATTAATTATTTAGTGCATTCCAGGTATACTGTAAGCAATAGAAGATGAATAAAATACAGGCCCTGGCCCCAAGAAACCTGCGGTCTACTAGCAGTCAGCCTCGTAATAAAAGAGCGCTATATGTACTCTGTTAAAACTCTGTACACGCAAGGGGCACACATGAGGGAGAAACTGATGCTACCGTTTGGTTGGATACAGGGGGAGCTGACAGAAGAGACTTTGTAGAGGAGGAAGTAATTGAATGATCTCTTAAAATACGAGTTCACTAGAGGAATGGTGGATGGTATGGAGTGAGCAAGAATGGGGAGCCGAAGGCTGCACTGAGACGGTTACCTAAAATAAATTACAGTTTAGACTCAGAGGGACCGTAAGCATTTGATGAATTAAATTCCCCTTTGTATATCAACACCAGGGAATTATGATTATTAATTAATGTGCTGATCACCTCTGAGATGTAGGAAGTTGTTCACAATGGAGAAGAGAGTGGTTTGTTGGTCTTTTTGAGGGAATTTTTAAAAGGGAGCTTTGTAAATTTGAAGTTAGCTGCTTTTATTTTTTTCCTCTTCCCTTGTGCATGCAATGGAACAAAACATAAACAGGCATTCCTGTTTAGGAATTTAGTTTAATTCCTGTTTAGGAATTTAGTTTAAATTCCTTCATTATTTTAAACTAAAGAATGAAGAAACTAGATTGCTTATTGCAGAAGTGTACCTTTGTACCTAACTATATATACAGCAAAAAGTATGCTTTACCGAATAGTAATCCGAACAGAACAGATTATGACTATCAGGTTAATGTTTGTGATTTAAGAGCCCAAAGTAGAAAGTGGGCACCAATACTACAGCAAGCTGGTCATTAACCACTGTAATTTCTTCGAGTTACTGGTGTTGTATCATGAACATATACAATGGCCTAACAGTTTTATATGCCTTATACAATGTATTTACCTTACCTTACTGAGAGTTCTTATGTCCCTGCAGAGACTGTGCTTCCACAAAAACGTTAGAAATGATAATGGACCCATTATTCTTTTTATGGGTGTCAATCGTTCTGATGAGGGGATACTTGAATGTGGCCTGGGCCCTAATAGCAGGGCTCCCATGTGCCCCTCGAGCTCCTTCATGTGATGCAAACACATCTGTCTTCCAGACTAGGCTGTAAGCTCCTCTGAGGGTAATGACCTTGATGTTATGATTTTTTTTTTATCATGTATTGTGCCCTTTGCCCTCCTTCTCTTCTCAGAACCTGATGGAAGACTTCAGGTACCCATAGATGATGTACTCCAATGTTCACTAAAGCAATAGCATAAATACACAACATGTAACACATCTATGTGAAACAAATTAGTGTTTTGCATTCTTAACTTCGGGATATGAGTGTTATTAATTAGTAGATTAGCTTGAAGATAGCCAACCTTGAATTTGAATCTGGTTCTAACCTGTGAGGGATGGTAAAGTAGAAGCAAATGTTTATTGGGGGCATGTTTACATTCCATGCATATTATCCAAACACGTTATCTCATTGAGCCCTTAAAACAACCACAAAAAGTATGCGAAGTAATCTCCTTTACAGGTGGAAGAACTAAAGCCCGGAAGTGTAAATTCCCCAAGTTCCCACAGCTGGTAATTGTTGCAGTTGGGATGCATATGTAGACATTTTTCCAGAGCTTGTGCTGTGCTCCTTTCCAGTAAACTGCAATTTCTGTGTGCCCCTGGATGAGTTATTAACATCTCTGATTTTATTTTCCCATTTCTAAAAATGAGAGTGTGATGGTTAATTTTATGGGTAAATTTGTCTAGCCTGTGGTGCCCAGCGGTTTGGTCAAATCACAGTTTAGATGCTGCTGTGAAGGTATTTTTAAAATGTGATTATCATGTCAATCAGTATACTCTGAGTAAAGTAGGTTACCCTCCATAATGTGGGTGGGCCTTATCCAATCTGTTGAAGACCTTAAGAGAAAAGGCTGACATCCTCAGAAGAACAGTTTTTCTCTCCTGACTGCAACATAGAAATTTTACCTGAGTTTCCAGCCTTCAGACTCAAGACTTCAGACAATATCAGCTTGCTGGACTTTCCAGCTTGCTGGCCTACCCTTCAGATTTCAGACTTGACAATCCCCCCGTGAGCCAGTTCCTTAAAATAAATCTCTCTTGTCCTGTGTCTGTATATCTCTGTCTGTCTCTGTCTCCCTCTCTCTCTGCCTCTTTCTCTCTATATATACAAACATACATACACACACACACGTACATACATACATACATATATTATTTGAGTTCTCTTTTGGTTTCTCTGGAGAAGACTAACACAGAGAATAAAAATACTTATTTCAAGGGTATAAAAATAAATATTAAATGAGGCAATTCAGGTAAAAACACCTAGCATTACCAACCATTCAGTAGAGTTTTATGATCTGTTTCTCTGCTACTTTTTGTCTGTTTCCCTACTGTCCTCTTTCATGTTTTTCATATTTTTATTTCTCCCTTCTTTTTCTTTTCCCTTGTAATAAAACAGGTCCTTTAATGCATGGAAATAACATCTTTTTAAATTTACCAACTGTATCAGCACAAATATTCTATTAAAAGTAGGGTGATATTACATGACTATTAGTGCCTACAGTGACATTTACATGTTCCCTTTCACTAGTGAGTAATGATAATTCATCTACACCACGTGGCTGTGAGTAATTGCTCCCTTCTGAAGATAAAGGTTAGAATGGTTTGTAGCCATCATAATTTATTCACTGTGTGTGTAGTTTCCAAATTTATTTCCTATGATATTGTTCTGTCTCTGTTTTCATTTAGGTATTCCTCATTTTTATGCAACACAAATTTTACATTGGGAAAGCATTTTATGATTGATTTCTTCATTGGATAAGTAGTATGGTGAATTTGACACTCAGTTCACTCTTCCTCCATAGCAAATTAGAAAACACTGGAATCGTAAAGTCTCAACATAGACACTGAGAATGTGTCTTGGGGTATAAGATGGGAGAGAGCGAGAGAGAGAAGGAGGGAGGGAGAGGGGGATTTGAGAGGGCAACAGGAAGGCTCTTTTATCACTTAAACTATTTCCAACATCTAATTACTGATACAGGAAGTTAAATTTATAAGAAATAAGACTTAAGTTCAAATACTCTTGAGAACACTCATAGACCAAATTCACACTAAGATGTCAAGTGTCAGCCCCTTCAGGGCAGGGACTGTGTCTTGACCACTTTTGTGGTTTCAACTGCTAGCACGCAATAGGTGCAAACTAAATATTTGGATTGGATAAATGATGCTAGAATCCATTCTGGAGTCAGAATTTGATGAGTAAGGTAGGAGTGAGGATGTGACACACGTTTGACAGCAGCGGTGGGGAAATTGATGGCGTAGGAGGGGGCGAGGAGAGCAGTGAGAGAAGCTTGGGAGTAGAGTAAGCAAACTTCACACACTTTATCATTCTGCCAAGAGCAGATCAAGACCTTGTCAAGCCTCCTACATCCATTTAGCTCTTAGACATGTGTTGATGAGTCACCTGGCTAGCCAGCTACACTGCCAGTCACGGCTGAACTGAGCGCAGCCCCTGCGTTTAGCCCAGGAGGCAGGCAACCTGTCGGGATGGCAGGTATCCAGTGACCATGCACTGAGGTCTTACTCTCTCCGGCAAATACAACCTCCCTGCCATACCTAAGGCAGTATCTGTCTTCATTGCTGCAGTGGTATCCTGAAGGAGTTAATGCAGCTCCCATAGGGGAACTAATTTAGAACCTGGCAGCAGCTTAGCCACTGAAATAAATATGGCTCATTGCATGCTAGGTGATATAAATTAAAATATTATATGTGATGAAATGTCCTTTTAGATATTATGTGTACTTTTGAGTATTAGGAAGTCCCAGTAGGCTCTTTTTTTTTTAGAAACCAGTCTACAAGATTTCCCCTTACGTTTATTCTTTTTAACAAAGCACCAGGTAAAGGTTATATGATTCATCATATTTTTAGCATAGCAGGTAGACTAAACATATAAAAAGTTACTAATAGACTGTGAAAATAATCTATCACAAAAATAACAGCCAAAAGGTTAGCATATGTTATATAAAAAGCTCAGTTTTTTTGGTTTAAAAAAAACCAACAACAGTGAACTGCCCCCCCGCCCCACCCCAAGACTTGCTTAAGGGTTAGCATGCATGTAGAAAAATATCCAACTAAGCTACAAAGAAATTAAATTTAAAATATCTATGAAATTACCTAATATTCTAGCTGTGTGAACCTGGAAAAATTACTTAATCTCCCTGCTTCAGGTTTTTCTCCTGTTAAATAAGGTAAAAATATGTCACAGGGATACTGTAGGCATCTAATGTATTTTTAGGCACGTTTGCTAGACATGTAAACTGCTGAAACACCATCTGACTCAGAATAAGACTCAATATGCTTACTTATTATTATTATCCCAGCATTTAAAAATGATAATAATGTATGCTGAAAAACATGATGTGAAATGTGCATATACACATATCAGCTGTCAGTGTAAATGGGAATAATCTTTTTTGGAGATCAATATGGCAGTATGATTCAAGAATTGTAAACGTGTATACTCTTGATTGAGTAATTCCAGTTGAAGTTATTTACCCGAAGGAAAAAAATTCAAAGAGAAAATGGTAACTATGCACAATTTACATAGCCCTCACACTACTACAGTACTTAAAAATGCCTCTTTGTGAGGTGGAATATTATGTACTCATTACAAACAATAACTATAAATATTATTTAGCCAACCAAAAACCATTAGTATGATAAAGCAAATATTGCAAATAGAATATAGAATGATCCCTGTAACAAATACGTTTTATGATTTTTTCATTATCAGTAGTTTTTTCTTTGCACCATTTTTACTCTAGGATGCAGGGCAGGAAAAATGCCTTCTCAGTAAGGAAAAGGACGTAACACAGGGGACAGGAGAAGGAGACCAGTCCCCTGCCCCTCCCAGTCTGGGGAGTGTGGTAAGTTGGAGGCAAGAGAGAGGGAGTTAAGGGAAGTAAAGTAACGAGACCATCCTGTCAGTGCCTCCCCACCTCTTGCTCAAGTTGAAATCTTGGAAGGAGTGGGTGTTGATTAGATTCAGTGATGGGGAAGTGAAAAGCAAAGAGCCTTTTGTGCCCTGCTTTCCATGAGGAAGTTGGGGTAGTGGAAAAAGAGGAAGTCTGCCATGCCTAGTAACCTTGTGGCAACACAGTGCAGACCCAGCAGGATGAAAGTGATGGCGGAGAAGCATAGTTGTGAATGAGAGCTACTAAGCCACTGTTGGCTTCCATGGGCGTGGAATGGGTCCAAAAGTGGGTGAGTGTGCAATATGCACTGTGAGAAAATAAGAAAGTAGCTGAGACAAGAGCCTTTTGTGAAAGGTCTGCCTTGAGGTGGAGATGATCTTGACACATAATCCATGGGGGTTCGGTTCCACAGGAGCTACTTAAAAGCTGTGATTAAGCTCCAGGAGGGTGAAAGCTAAGGTGGTATCAGAAATAGAGGAAGGTTGCCGCTCTTCATTCTGAGTCAAAAGAACAATCCACAGATGTACCACTACTTGCTTACTGAACAAATGTGAAGGATGTCTGGCAGAAAAATTGACCTCCCAAAGATGTCCATGTCTCAATCCCCGGAACCTATAAATATGCTACCTTAGGTGGCATGAAAGGACTTTGTAGCTGTGACTAAGTTAAGTGTCTTGTGGAAGTTATCCTGATGAGTCCAGTGTAATCACAAGGACCCTTATAAAGGCAAAAAAGGGAGGTGAGTCAGAGAAGGAGGTGTGAGTCTGGAAGCAGAGGTCAGAGTGATGTTGCCAGGAGCCGTGGAGTGTGGGTAGCTTCTGGAAGCTGGAGAAGGCAAGGAAACAGAGCCTCTTATTCCAGAAGGAATATAGCCCTGCCTAAACCTTGGTTTTAGGACTTCTTACATCCAGAAGTGTAAAATAATGTATTTATATTGTTTTAAGCCCCTAAGTTTGTGGTAATTTGTCACAGTAGCAATAGGAAACTAATACAGGGCCCAAGGAATAAACCAGGCCAGCTTTCCTTCAGCAGAGACTAACAGTGATCCATGTGGATGTCAAGTCCAGAGTCCCCCATGGACTCGTGAGCTCATTGGTGCCCCCGCACCCCAACTGCCATATTGGGGAGCAGGGGTGGTGGAGGAGGTGTGCATGAGAGGAATCTAAAAGTCAGAGTATTTGCCTGAAAGATGCTGACTCACTAAGTATAAACTTCTTATAATTTTTGAGTTTATATTTTTCTTCCTGCTACTTATTCAGAGTAGGCTCACAGGAAAATAGATCAGTCATAGAATTAAACTGAGTAAGAGTAGGTGGCTACACTGCTGTGAATCTCTGCCATTATCACAAGTGATAATAACATGACACTGACTGAATTTCCATGACATGCTAGAGACCATCCCAAGCACTTTACATGCATTATCTAATTGAATGCTCACAACGGATACTAAGAGGAAAGTACTTTTATTACTTTCATTTTCACAGATGTGGAAACTCAGGTATCAAGGAATTAAATATTTGCCCAAGGCCTTGTGGTTTTTAAGCTGCTGGGTCAAAATCTGAACACAAACAAGCCTGAAAGGAAATACAGGAAAATGAAAACAGTTTGATTAATTTTGTTGGCAGGATTGTGGGTGTGTTCTTTTTGTTTTAGTCTTTGTTGGTGTCAAAATAAAGCCACGATAACACTTTTTTTTTTAATATTGACAATTTCCAATCTGTGAACAAATTGTATCCCGAGATTACCAGCCAGGGGAGTTTGAAAAGCATGTGGTCTGTAGACAGACACTGCTGTATTAGAATCTCTACTCCAGGCCTTATTAGAGCTGGTAAATTGAGCAATTTACTTAACCTCTCTGAGTTTCGATTTTCTTATTTATGAAATGAGGGTAATCATACCTGTATTGGAGACCTTTTCAAAGTACAGTGCCTGAAATGTAGTCACTCAACAAGTGCTCTTTCCTTTCCCCAACAAAAGCTTTATTTTGGTAGTTTTCAGAACCAGCAACCTAGTTTCCTATTTAAAACAATAAAATTCTTGGATGTTAAAATAGCAGATCAGCCAATAAATGTGTCACTTGCAACTTACTGGAGCTACCATACTAGGGGTAATATCTCAACTATATGTACCTATCAGTCCTAATATTGCTTCCAAGGGGAAATGAAATCCGAGTTACAGTTGGTGTGACAAATATGTGTGCTGTTGGGCCCCGAAGTGAGAATTGCCTTCTGCTTTCCTTCTTCACTACCCCCAGCCTTGGCAATGACTCTCCATTAATAACGTTGAAAGTGTACAGCCAGTGGTGAGTAGGGGGAGTGAGAATGAGGATTATTCTCTTTCTCAAAAAAGAGATCAGTAGATATTCCTGGGCAGTTTTACTCAATTCTCTATAGCTGGTCTAGAGAAGATAAACATTCTCCTGGTTGGTCTCCTGATGACCAAAGGATCACTGCTTCTATCAGTGGGTTCTCAGGCCCTAGAGTTGACTCCGTATTTCTCATTGGCAAAGCATTCATAAAAGGTAATATTTACAGTGGATTCCTGGAAACAGTGTAATGTGCAAAGGCTTTCACCAAGCTTACAGTCAGGCACTATGTATGTACTTATCTGTGGGAAGGCACACTGTGGCTGAGCAAATGTCACTGTTTAGCAGTGATATCATCAGTTAATCAGGACATTATTTACCACTGAGTGTTCTAGGCATGTTACACCCCCAAGCTTCTCTGTTTGAAATGTTGTTAGAAAAAAAGAAGAAATCGTCAAGTGAACAAATGAATGCATTCAGCCATAAGACCAGTAATGAAACTGAGCAAAATTAAAAGTCATGAGAAAGGGAAGAAGCTCACTGTTAGATGTGATCTGAAAAGAGATTGTGGGTTGAAGGAGTGCTTATCAATCATGCTATATCTCAAGCAGTCCTCCAGCAATGAATTCCCATATTTCTGCCCAAAGGTCATTGACATGAATTCATAAAAGGAAGAAGGTAAATAGAACATTTCTGTTGCATTATAAACAAACAAACAGGGCTTCCCTGGTGGCGCAGTGGTTGAGAGTCTGCCTGCCAATTCAGGGGACACGGGTTTGTGCCCCGGTCTGGGAGGATCCCACATGCCGCTGAGCGGCTGGGCCTGTGAGCCATGGCCGTTGAGGCTGCGCGTCCAGAGCCTGTGCTCTGCAGCAGGAGAGGCCACAACAGTGAGAGGCCTGTGTACTGCAAAACAAAACAAAACAAAAACAAACAAACAAAAAATAAGAACTAACACACAAAGTTTTCACTCCCCTGCCACCAACTGATCCATGAAGATCTGTTACTTCTCAAAAATCTTAGGTCGACATCATCAAATGAGTTTTTCTTTTTCTTTTTTTTTCCTTACTGAGAACCGAGTCCCTCTATTCTTACTGTTGCCTTTATCATTGTGATTACATTGCTTCAACTGAACAACTTATTTGTGTGGAACCATAAGGCATGGAATGAAGAATATCCTGCTTTTCATGCCTCTCATCTTCAGTGAAAACATGACAAAAATAATGAAGACAAGACTAATACAAAATAACACGAGGAAGCTAGTTTTAATCATTTGAGATATCAATGCTTTCTACCTTTTTTTGCTCAAAGCATCATTTCAGACGACTGCTTTGGTAAATTCTGGGCAGCTGGCATTTGGCTTGATTACCTAATAGTTTGGGGGACACAACTGGAATTATAGCATTAGAATTTAGCAGGCTTACCACACAAAAGTAATCATCAGCAGGAGTCCATGAGTTGTGGATGAAACTTGTTTTGTGCATACATCCAGGTCCTGAACGTTGGAGGGGAAGGAGCAATCCCATATCAAGAAGATTAGCGCCTAGAGGTTATATGAAAAATTTCAGTGAGTCCTAGATTAACACTAAGCCTCAGAGTTAACTGCTTGATATAATGCAGCAATTTTCCAGCTGTATCACACAGTCCATCCCAAACTACATAGCTGCCAAGTAAGCCCAAGGTATCTGCAGTGCACAACCAGATCCTCTCAGGCATCTTTACCTTCACAGATCTGCTTTGTTTGGGGTAAATATGAGAACAAACACAAGAAAGTAGGACTGGAAATATTGAGGGGGAAATTCCAAAGAATAAAGGTTTATTTAATCCTCTTTTATAGCTCTTCAGTCAAAATACCATTTTTATACTGTAAATATTTTGGAAATGATATAATAATTTGGGGATAAATTACTTTCAGAACGTTGTACATGTGTTTTAGTCAACCAAGCAATAATGACTAAAGGGAAGAAAGTATGTCAGAACTACAACATTGAATTTCTTTATCTCAAAGAATTATGTTTCCTGAGCACCTGCAAACAGGGGTTTTGGGTGAACATGCATAGTTTGAAAGCATCTGGGAGGAATTCAGCAATATCCTGGCGGCTCTGCATGGCATCAAACATCTGGATATTTGGAAGTGCTGGTTATTGTTCTGGTTCTTTTTTTTTTCTCAGATGTTTTGTGGTGTCTGAATACAGTCATGGAGTCAAATTAATAGAAAGTATAGGATGACATAGGTAAATATTGATAATGCCTCCAGGACTGTTTAACTTAAGGGGAAGAGATTCATGATACTAAATTTAGGGTCTGGGGTAGAAAGACGATGAAGGCATCTCATACCTTTTTTTCTGTAGTCACTTTTGGGATCCTTATGAGCTCACAGAGCTCTCTTATTGCATGAGAGGTAATATTTGTTGAGTGGACAAATTAGAAATGGAAGGACTGAAAATAGCCACACAGCTGTTAAGGGTTTCTGATTTAACTAAGCCAAATAGGCTTTGAAAACGGAATATTCTTCTTGATGAAAACTTCTACTGTCCTTGCCTTCCATCTTGTTTTCCTTTATGATAGAAATACGAAGATGGGAGAAGTGACAAAATGACCATCGGAGACGTGTCTAAGGAGATGAAGATCGAGATGTCACAGCAGCAAGGCTTTTAAATTTGAGCATCTTTGCAAAATAAGTAGGAAGCCCAGATTGTTCCTGGATTACTTGTTAAGCACTTTGTGCCAGGCTCCATGCTAGCCCATGCATATTCCACCTGGAATTCTCCACAGCTCCAGGCAGACTGGTAGAGACAAGAGATGCCTAGAAAAGCCTGCAGTGTGGACCTGATGTCAGGAGGAATCCCTGAGACCATGGCGTAGGGCACTGAGCGTTCTGCCACCACTTCTCCTAACGAGCAAAGTGGTGGAGAAGATTAGTTTGGGGGATCAGGCGGAGTGAAGGGATCGAGTTGAAGGGACTCAAGTAAAACTCAGGCTGCGTTTCTTACTCTTACCTCTATCACTTTTTCTCCTTGAGTATTCCGTTGTCCCACAAGACTGAATAGTTTCTCTTTAATAATGATTATAATTAAAGATAAGCAGTGAATGATATGGACCCTGAAAACGTCACATGAGAAACTTCTCAAAAGCTCCCCTGTGACCGAGAAAGGGCTTCATATCACACCAAAGCACTTCATTAGGAAAGCAAGTTGGAAGAAAATGTGAGAGTTCCCTCTATTCCTTCTTATAGTTTGAGGGCCATTTCTTAACAGGCTGGACTGCAGGCCTAATGATGTGGGAAGCAAGTATAAGGAGAGTGTAGGCCTAGAAGACACGGAAGTGGCATTAATAAATACGTAAGTAGGACTGTTAGAAATGTGCAGGGAGGTGAAAACCTTTATTTGTACTGTACATATTTTAGCATCTGTTGTTTGAAGATGCATTTAGGAATTAAGATTTAAAGCACTCAAAAAAAGCACCTCCAGAAGATCCACAGGGGTAGATTAAATTCCGGAGTTTTGCAACAGAATATTCTGATTGTTATCAACGGAGGAAAAAATTAATTCCTTAAACTGAAAGAGGAGCACAAGCCGCGTCTCCAGGTTCCCCAACAGCACGGAACGTGCAGTGTATTGAGCACGGCCTGCTGACATTTATTACCTCAGTTCTCCAGGCAATTAGTCTCACGGACCATCACCAAACTGGCATGATTTCCTCTCCCTGCACCTCTAGGAATACCTTAAATGCTTCAGGACACATTTCCCTTTTACAGACTCACATTAATAAGTGTGATTAATGGACAAATGAATTTATTTGGGTTTTAGGAAAACATCATCTCCTTCCTTTGTGCATTCAAACTTTTGATCTTGAGGTTATCAAACCTAGGTGATGAGCTGAATTGATGGGCATTTCTTGTGACGTGGTAAAATAAGATGTTAAAGTGGAACTATTTCCGCCTTAGTTTTTTACTGCGGTGCCCATACAGTACTGAAGTGTGCGTCAGACACACCTTCCGGATGGAGAATTTACAAATGAAATTATAGAGAACTTGTTCCATGATTCTTAGATTCCTCAACCAGATTCAGGATATAAAAATTGGCCAGAGCGGAAAGAGGGAAGGATTTGCAAAGAGATTTCTTGGTACAGAGTCAGTGCTCTGATGCGAGGCTCACTCCTCGTCAAAGGAGGAGCTCCTGTGGGACCTCTGGGTTCCCTGTGGTTTGGAGACACGCAGGGTTGGATTGTCAGTCTATGCCTGCAGGAAAGGGGTGGCGGCCTGGGTTCCTCTGCTCTCGGGTCTGTCAAGGCAAGAGGTGAGGAGGTGTTTGTCGTGGACCAGATGTGGGTGAAGAGAAAAGAAAGATGGGTGGATTTGCCTTGGGTCCAGTAAAATAGGACCAGTTGGAGGGACACAGGACCCCCAGCAACAAGCATATGGAAATAAATGCTGGACCCTTGGGAGCTGAAGAAGGAGTCACATCTCGGCTCCCAGCTTCCACCTGGGTGAAGGGAGCTGAAGTCGGAGAGGCCGAGCACGGGATATCCAAAGAGCCTGCACTGGGGCTGCGGTATCGCCCTGTAACCGGCAGGGCCAGTGTTGCACAGAGCCTGTGTTCCATGGTATCAATAAGGTCTTTCCAGCTCTTCGTATGCCTTCTTCCACCTGCTCTTAGTTATAAGAAACAACTAGCAAACTGGGAAGGGTTGAGGGGAGGGGTGATTACAGAATCACAAGACAGAGGAATTAAGAAAAAGGGAACACCTTTATAGCTCAGGCTTTTAACCTGACGCAGGGCTAAATTGCCAGGGAAGGTTGTCGTCCTCAAATTATTTATTTATTTATTGGTTTATTTTTTTAGAAATGAGCTTGTTTTAATGAGACTAGTCATTCTAATTTCTGAATGAGATTGTGTTTGCAATGGATCTTAGGGTTATCTAAGGCAGACTGAGCAGAAGGTCAAAGCCTGCTGGGATGCACATCCTCGGGCAGCTGGCTACTTACCCCCATTGGATAGAAGTTTGTAAGGATGGTGGGAGACAAATGTAAATTTGAGTTTTGACTGTGTCAGGAGTTGTGTCTCCTCCAGTATCAAAAGACCTGTGTCGAAATTGCTCTTGTTGTCTTACTGCTCCTCCTCTGGGAGCCCTGCTTCAGGAGACATTGAGCAGCTTAGTTACACGTGGACCAAGCTGGGCCAGTGCCCCGTGGCACCATGTTAGAGGATGAGGCAAAAGAAAAATATCAGTAATACTGATACTGTTTTTGTTAAAATTCTGATATATTGTTCATCGTGGATTTATTTGCATTAATTTTTTTTAAATTAGGAGTTACAGTTCTGTGTATCTTAGAGTTAATCCTTTTACTCATCAAATTTTGTACTTATTGTCTGCATTTTATTTTAAATTTATTTATTTATTTATTATTTATTTTTGGCTGTGTTGGGTCTTCGTTTCTGTGCAAGGGCTTTCTCTAGTTGCGGCGAGTGGGGGCCACTCCTCATCACGGTGCACGGGCTTCTCACTATCGCGGCCTTTTTTTTTTTTTTTTTTTGCGGTACGCGGGCCTCTCACTGTTGTGGCCTCTCCCGTTGCGGAGCACAGGCTCCGGACGCGCAGGCTCAGCGGCCATGGCTCACGGGCCCAGCCGCTCCGCGGCATGTGGGATCCTCCCAGACCGGGGCACGAACCCGTGTCCCCGGCATCGGCAGGCGGACTCTCAACCACTGTGCCACCAGGGAAGCCCCGCGGCCTTTCTTGTTGCGGAGCACAAGCTCCAGACACGCAGGCTCAGTAGTTGTGGCTCACGGGCCCAGTTGCTCCGCAGCATGTGGGATCTTCCCAGACCAGGGCTCGAACCCGTGTCCCCTTCATTGGCAGGCAGATTCTCAACCACTGCGCCACCAGGGAAGCCCTATTTGCATTAATTTTGATTGTTAAAATTTGATTTAACAATTTTGATTGTTAAAAATACAGAAAATAGCATTGATCTTGGCTCAGGATTTTGGTCTCCCCTTACATTTTGTGCCTGAGTGTCAGCCTTATCCTGGCCCTGTTTGGAGCAGTTAATTTTTCCAAAGGAAGAAAACTTGGTTTCTATTATTTGTGATGACCATCTTTTCTCTTCCTTCCTCCCATGTTATCATTTTGCTGCCAGATATTTTGTCTTTCCCAGTCTCCTCTGGAGACCTTCACTTTCCAATCCATCCACAGATGTCTCTCTGGGCATCAGCCCCAGTAAGTGACTTCAGTACTGCTGCTTGGTGTAATGTTGCACTTATAAATGTGGCCAAAAGTAATAGAAGTTTCTTCTCTAATAATAGAAATGTTTTAATCTAATGTTCTAAACCAGGGGTTGGCAAACCTTTTCTGTTAAAGGGCCAGAGAGGAAATATTTTAGGCTTTGCAGACCATGTGTTTCTGTTGCAACTACTCAGCTCTGCCGTTGTAGTGCGAAAGCAGACACAGACAGTACATGAATGACCTGGTGTGACCTTTCCAGTAAACCATTATTTAGAAAAACCAGTGCAGGGAAGACTTGGCCCATAGGTCATAGTTTGCAAAACCCTCTTCTAAGCTGTGATGCTTAGTCACCCCACTGCTTTTTTTTTCCTTAGTGGTGATTTAAAAAGGAATAAGAATGTTTAGGATAATTGCTTCTAGAGATCTTTATACGTTAAGATATTTTTTACTGTGGGACCATTGACTTAGCCTGGTTTTTAAAATTAATCTATTTGTGATGCATAAACACTCATCAGGTAATAAATGGGTGGCCTATTTTTATAATAATAGCTACCATTTAATGAGTGTTACCTGGGCAAGACCATATGTGTAGATTGTACAAATTAATCCTTAAAACAACTATGCAATTGTTATTATTCCCATTTTAAAGCTGAGTCAGAAGCCAAGCAGCTTGTCTAAGGCCACAGAGTCAGTGTTGGGTGGACTGAGATGTGAGGCAAGGCTTTCACGTGCCTGAGCCTCGCCACTGGAGTTCCTGCTGAAACAAGCACACAGGGTGGCTTAATTAGAGTCAGTTTTGGACTAACCTGGAAGAAGAAAACAAGGAAGTCATGGTCTTGAATACTGAAAAAACACCCAGAAATGGAATTATCAGTCAGGGGGCAATTATTTTGATGACCTTGCATTGAAGGTTGACCTAGAATGGGTTTCATTGTTATGTGGCTTAGGGAGCTCAAATTGGGACTCAGATGTCTTTTTCCTGTGGAAGTTCGTATTTCATTTCATACTTAACTGTGAAGGTGAGTGACCCTGACAACTTACTGTAGCATTCCCTGAGGTGACTCCTTCCTACCTTTTCTGATTACGTTAACTCTTTTGGTGGAGAATGACCTGAATATGCTTCTTGGGCTTAGGTCTGCACTGACACCCTTAAGCATTATTTGAGTGGAGAGAACTCAGGAAAACTAAAGAATATGTATTTGTTTTCTGTATTTGGAAAAGCAACACACATACACACACGCACGCATATATATATACACACACACACATGCGTGTGTGTATGTGCATGCGTGTGTGTGAGTGCAGTCACCTGCTTTTTGGTAAATATTCTGCTTTTCTTGAATATTTAGACATGCCCTTTTTTTTTTTTTTTTTGCGGTACGCAGACCTCTCACTGTCGTGGCCTCTCCCATTGCGGAGCACAGGCTCCGGACGCGCAGGCTCAGCGGCCATGGCTCACGGGCCCAGCCGCTCCGCGGCATGTGGGATCTTCCCGGACCGGGGCTTGAACCCGTGTCCCCTGCATCGGCAGGCGGACTCTCAACCACTGCGCCACCAGGGAAGCCCAGACCTGCCCTTTTTAAATTAGTTATTACTAGCCTTTCACTTTTCAAAATAGTAGATATTTTTACCTCGAAACTCGTTTTTATTTTAGTGAACTATTAATTAGTAGGATAATAGATAAAGATAAACTTAAGTTTCAATTGAAATAAAACAACCACACTGACCAACTTTGCTCTGTCTGTGCATAGCATGAGGAATACAGCAGGGAGCAAGGTATGTGCGCCCCAAACCTTGGGGCATATACCTGAATGCAGGCATTGCTCCTAGTTTTCTTAGAGTAAAACTGTTTGTTATGTGTCATTTAGAAAAAGGAAGAAAAGTTTTCACTTTTTAACAGATTGCCATGGTATTAAGATTGCTATGGTATTAAAGTTCTATATGTCTATCTGCAGAAGGACTGAAGGTTCAGGAAAATGAATTTGTGAGAGTTACTGGGGTAAAATTTCTGAAGAATAAAAACTTTGGCCAAATACAAGTTTCTAAATAAAATGAAAGCCAGAGCCATGAATACTAAAGAGAGCTGGAGAAGGCAGGAGGGTGACCTTTCTATCTAATTGGCTCCGTGAAGTGCCATCTAAACTTTTAAAGCTCTCCAGCGACGGGGAAGGGCCTACAAAAATGGATCATTGATTGTATGAAACTGAATATCTTAAAATGTTCAGTTTTATGTTTTAACATTATAGGGCTACTTCATTAAACACAATGCAAAAGACCATTTCATAGTCAGTTTAGCAATGGCTAGGATCTTTTGTGGATGTGTTTGACCCAGCTTGTGTGCACATTTGAATCTTTCATTTTTCCTTTTTATTTAAACACTTTGTTTTGATGATACCTTTTCATCGCTGGTGCCTACCTAATTCTGCATACATTTTCCCTTAAGCATATTTCAACAAATGGCAAAAAAGTTTCCAAAGAAGCCTGAGAAAATTAAAGATGCTGAAGAAATGTCTCAATATTTTGCAAATTTATATTCACCATTCTCTGGTTTCAAATCCTTGCCTTTTCTCTCTCACCAGAGATTGATACAAACAAATAGGAAACATGAGGGAGTTGATAAAACCCCATTACAGTAATCCTTTATTTTCTCTCAGGAAAAAGATTTGCAGATTACTAAGAATGGATCATCTTACATTTCTTAAATTCATGGCAAAATGCACGTAATGGTCTAACAAAGTGTTCTTCATATTTACCTACTTGTCTCTAAATAGTAACAGGTTCCATCAGCCTATGCCTTTGTCACGTGCCAGGTCTTCCTGCTATAAGCATCTTCTTACCTCTAACAGTGACTGCAATTCCTATGATGGGATCCTCCCAAGTCTCTCTGTGACCAGTAACCACATTTACATTAAATGTGTTCTCTGGAAGAACCAATTACTTCACTTGATAGCAATTATTATCACATCTAAATTGATTCATTTATCAAATATATTAGGTATATTGAGACCCCAAACCAGTGGGAAATAGAAAAGGCAAATCATAGTGGAGCAGATGTTTCCAGACAAGGTGAGCATCTTATAGGGCAGGTGCAGGTAAAGCTCAGTGGGAGGAGCCTTCAGCTGCAACAAAGGAATTGATGGTTTGAAGAGTGTGGGGCATTTGCGTGCGTGCCTATGTGTGTGTGAGTGAGTGTGTGTGTGAATTCTAGTTTCTGTATATCTTGTTTGCATTATAAGGGTGTCTTAGGAGGCATCTCTCATCCATCTGTATATAGGTTTAAAGGCTTTGTGTGTCACCTGGGGAATGGTTAAGCCTTCAGGTTAGGAATTGTGACAGGAGACTAGCTAGACTCTCTGCCTTTGCTGGCATCATCCACAGTCTTGATGGCTGTATTTCTGGGATGACAGCACTGGGAATATGGCATTTCTCCTTTTGGTCTTGATTACTTGTTAACTTCTGTGCTAAGAACTGTGAATACAAGGAAGACTGCAAGCTTACAACCTTCCCTCTGGGGCTGTAAGTCCAAATCTGGGAATTAATCCATCAACGAACGTGCAGGAGGTGACAAGAGGAAGAGGGTGGGAAGATCAACCAACAGGTCCTGAAACGAGGCAATATAAAGGTTTTTATTTTTTACCTTGGTCCATAAAGAGGGACCCGTATCATGGGATTATGGCTTTACTCTGGGGCCAAAGTCCCGTGTAAACTCGCCAGAAGCTAAAATGAACCCAGTATAGTCATAAGAGATGAAACTAGAGCTACTTCCTGCCCTCCTCTTTCCTCCGAGGCTCTTGGGCTATCCTCTGTCGCTAAGCTTCTTCTTAACCCTAATTCCTTTCTGTCATTCTGCCTCTCACCCAAATATCTTACTCATTCACCTGTACAAGAACTGTAGTTACCACAACTAACATGTGGCAGGTAGTGTTCTTAGTAGTGGGGAGGGAATAGATAACTAGCCTTAAAAATGCCCAACAATACTTTTTGTCCCTAAGACCTAGCAGTGTGTCCTCAGCTCTGATCCCCCCTTAACTATCACTCTCAATATTTTTCTTGAACATTAAATTTGTTGAAAGACAGGGGCACATGCAGTATCTGTACTTCTTCCATAGTATGTATTTCTCAATCCAGTTTATTAATTCCAGTGTAACTGTAGTTACTAAAGTCACCAATGACAAACCAGATGCCAAATCCAATGGCCATTTTTCAGCTGATGCCCACGTGGCTTCTCCACTGAACTTGGCACAGTTGGTTACTCTTTCCATCCTTAAATTGCTTGTCTGGGTTCTTCTCTCCTATCACCGCTTCTTATTATTTTTATTTGTTTCCTTATTTGCCCTTTTATTGTTCATGGACTTCAGGGTTATGTTGTTGTCCTTCTTCTTTGACTAATGAATCTTTCCTAGAAGATCTCACTCACTTCAGAGTCCATGTAAAGAAAATGGTTAGTGACTATATCCATAATTACCATTTATTGAGTTGAGACTCAATCCTAGGTGATTTAATTGTTAATTACAATATGTAGTAATACATATATTCATGTATATTAAGTTACTTCTTTCAGAATTATTGAAAATGCAACATTATTCTCTCCACTTCATAGTTGAGGAAACTGAATCTCAGAGAGACTGAGTAACTTGTTCAAAGCCACACAGCCACTGAGTGGCAGAGCTGGAATTTGGGACCATCTCCTTCTGTTTGCAAAGCCTATTTTCTTTCCATTGTGACATGGTGTGTCTCAGTGTATCCTCTACTTAAAATTCTACTCCCGTGTTTTTGATTGCCCGCTGATATTTTCCTTCAATTAGATAAACACTAATGGAATGTCCTTGTGTAGCAGGCACGGGGCTAGGCACATAACATAGAGGAGATCCAGCTCCCCTTTAGGGTCTTTCATTTCCAAAAGTACCTACATTACATTCTGTTCAAAAGGAAAGCTATCTTTCCCCTTCATGCCCAATCTGCAGGTTTCCTGTATTCCCCGTCCTAGTGTTTCTCAGTCTTGGCTGCACATCAGCCTCACCTGTGAGAGTTGTGAAAAATGCAAGTGCCTGGCTTTATTCCAGTCCTACTGTTTCATAACGTGGGGCATCTGTATTTTTATAAAAGTCCACAGATGATTTCAACATATAGATAGGTTAGAATTCATGGCTCAAATCATGGCATTATCGTATCCTTTGGAGTTACTGTAATAATTTCTTTTTAACCTTCTCCCTGTATTCAATTAGTCCCAATATTCTGAAGACGCCATTTCTTAAGTGACTTGAAGACAACATCTTCCATTTGTTCTTTCTTTCACGCTATTCTATTTCAGATCCTTATTTTCCCTAGATACTGAAAGAGCTTTGTAAGAAAACTTTCTGCCTCCCTTCTTGAATAGAGCTATACTCCCACCAGAGTGATATTTTGAGAATGGTACCTGTTACCTGTAGGATAAATTCCAAACTCTGTGGCTGGGCATATAAAGCCTTCAACAATGTAATTAGGACTTCCCTGGTGGTCCAGTGGCTGGGAATCTGTGCTCCCAATGCAGGGGGCCCAGGTTCGGTCCTGGTCAGGGAACTAGGTCCCACATGCCTCACCTAAGAGTTCGCATGCTGCAACCAAAGATCCCACGTGCCACAACTAAAAAAGATCCCGCATCCTGCAACAAAAACCAGGCGGTTCAGCCAGATAAATAAATTAATAATTTTTTTTTTTTAAAAACAACGTATTCATTCCTGTTACTGTTTTGCAACTTGGTTCCATTTCTCGCTTTATCTCCTGCCCTGGTCCTTGCTGTACTTCATTATAAGTATTTGTTTATTTAATGAGTAAACAAAAGAATGGACTTAGGATCTAGCCCCATAAATTATTCTACTGTTTTCTGCATATGTGGTATGACAAGATAGTATATAATTGTCAATACATGTAACAAGCTTGCTACTTTTGGAAGCATTTTGAAGTACCTGGCTTGCTAGGTGAAAAGATTTCCTGTATAGCCATAAAATAATGCTGTTCTCAATGTTATAATTCATTGATGTTTAATGTGATGAACTCAGGTTCCAAAAGAGACAGGGTGATAAGAACAATGATCCCTCCCAGTTGTTACAGAGAGGACTGAGCTGGCAATATCTGAATTAGTCATTCCCTTCTCTAAGACTAGAATAAAGGAAACACTGCATTTGGGGCATTTGAAAAGTCAGTATCTGCCTTCTCCCTTGTGCTGTATGCTCCCTGAAGACGGCTTGTTCTGCCTCTTTTGCACTGTAACTCTTCCATCCATAAACACTGCCAGCACATAGGCACTGCCAGTCTGATTTGCATTTATATACAGTTTTCAGAAGAAGCAGCGGTTGTCTCCTGTTTCTTCACAGTAATGCTGATGCACATAAAGGAGATTTATCTTTGAGATTTTACCTGAGTGACTTGTGCAGAATTTCCAGCTATGACTCCATTGCTGTGTTCACAACTGTGGCAGGCAGATGATGAATGAAAAGAAGACTCTCATTGACAGTAGACAGTTTAATAAATGCATATTTTACATCATTTCAGAATTAGTCCTAAGTTTGTGGACTACTATAATATGCTCTAAGCATTTGAACATTGATTCAGTGGGCCTAAAATCTTCTCTCCAGGAATGACTTAAAATCCTGTGGTTCAGAGGAAGATATATAGAAACATGACACACTCATTTAATTGTATGGTGTTTTATAAAAGAGGGAAGCAGTTCCTTCTAAAGCCTACTGAAGCAACTGGTTTGTACCCTGTTACAAGTGACCAGATTACCTTTCTCATTATCTTTGCTTGCCAAACTCAGGAAGTTATTAATGAACATAAAATGATCCAGTCCTTTTAAAAATCCAGCCACTGTACTCATCTCCTGACCTCTTGCTGCAGAGAATTCCATATACCCAACTAATGAAGTTATTATTAGATCTAAATTTACTGCCTGCTAACTTTATTGGGTGGCTCTCTGCTCTTGTATCAGAGAAGAGAGTAAAAGGGGAAAACTCATTCTCTCTTTTTTTGGCGGGGGGCTGCGTTGGGTCTTCGTTGCTGTATGTGGGCTTTCTCTAGTTGCAGCGAGCGGGGGCTGCTCTGCGTTGCGATGCGTGAGTTTCTCATTGTGGTGGCTTCTCGTTGCAGAGCACGGGCTCTAGGCACGCGGGCTTCAGTAGTTGTGGCACACGGGCACTAGAGTGCACGCTCAGTAGTTGGGGCGCACGGGCTTAGTTGCTCCAAGGCATGTGCGATCTTCCTGGACCAGGGCTCGACCCCGTGTCCCCTGCATTGGCAGGCAGATTCTTAACCACTGTGCTACCAGGGAAGCCCCGGAAAAGTCATTCTTTTTCGCTGTGCCCTTCATTGGAATCCCTTATATAGTTTCCTTCCTTTTCTTATTTTCATGCTTAAAAATGTGTTGATTTGCATTTTGAGGGGGGCTAATTATTAGTGTGCTTTTTAAAAGTAGAAATATTGTAACAACAGCCTTTTCCATATTTACTGTTGAAAAAAACTAACCCCAGACCCAACAATTGTGTGTTAATTCAGATTTATTTCTGGGAGGCTTCAATAATTATTGTTGTGGTTCAGCATGCCTCTTTGCTAGTTTTTAATTCTGTCTCCGACAATTTCTCTTCTGTCTTCTGGCAGGTTGTCAAATACCATTAGGGGTCTTCAGTGATGTTTCATTGTTCATTCCATGACTTTTATTTCCCTAGTAAAATGCAGGCTGCCTGTGAAATGAATATGATGCTCCTTTTTTTGTTTGTTTGCAAACAAGTAGAAAGGTCTATTGCTCTTTACAGAGAAAGGTGGCAAACAAAGACTTGTCACTGAAACACACTTGAATTTCAACCACAGCACCTAAAGCCTCCATTACAGTAGAACAAAGGACTGGGTGTTTTGTTACTTTCCCAGGATAAGGGGAAGGAAATTCTATGAGGTCCCTTGGTGGCACACTATTGTAGCATTAAAAAATAATTTCTATAAGAAGACCCTTGTTATATTTTACTCTTGCTCAGTTCTCTGTAAAAGGCAGAAGGGGACTGAGTAGAAGGACTGGCTCACCAGCTCTATATTCTATTCATAAGTCCCTCATCCCTAGAAAGTGCTAAACTTTCCAGAGATTGTACTGCTGCTGCAGAAGTCATTTTGAATTCGAAGAAAATAGTTCAGTTTGCTGAATTCACAATTTTTTATTTAAGTATTATCAACAAAGGGACTTTTCTCCTCTACCCATTTCTGAAATTATAACCCATAGAATATTGACCATTAGTCATGTGCCCTATTACTATAGCCTAAAGAGCACTCCATTGTTCTGCTCAAATGGGTGTCCCTTCTCGGGAGCAGGCGAAGCCACCAGTTCAGAGGAACGCTGAACTTGGAGTAAATGTAGCTGGGAAATCTGGTTAAAGAGATAGAGCTGCAGCATTAAGCAGTCCTGTCCAAACTCATGAGAAATGACTAAAATCTGTCTGTAATCATCAATATGGGTGTCAAAGCAAGGGATGGATGTCCGGTCATAGAGCAGATTGCATGGGATAAGGGCAAAATGGGTCCTGGGATTAGGTTCTAGCTGAGGCCTGTCAAGACAGTATTCACAGTTGGTAGCCCCTTCCCAGGTGTCTTAAGGATTTGCTAGAGGTGGGCTCCTGATCTTCATTTCCCCAGCTTTCCAGTGCTTTAATAAAACTCTTCCCACCTGAAATGACTACAGTGGTTTCTGTGAAGTTGATCAAATCCTGGCTGATAAAATATTTGATGCTGCAGATGAGGTGCTGTTGTAATGATGACCTGAAATATTTAGCAATTGCTTAGCAGTTAGGCAACGAGCAGTAAAAGAACTGATATGGAAGGCTGAAAAGATAGTGGCACCTGTTGTGCAAAATATTTGAATAATACTTTATCATCTACTATATATCAAAAGGTAGACTTTGTACCTTCTTGGCTTATAGCTCTAGGGGAAAAGTCTGCAAAACAGAACTGTAGTAAGTGTGTACTTGCAACAGTGTACAGATTGTACAGTTGTGTGTTAGCTGAACTGGGAGTGTAGTCAGGAAATAATTATATTTTCTGCAAGCTGACACAAAAAGATAGAAAACATCCAGAGATCCAGGGCCTTGAATTTTGGAAAAACTTAGTGCTTCTAGAGATTTTTAAAAAGGCTTTGAGTGACAAATGTCTAGCAAAACTTCTCACCTGAATCAAGTGACTCAGGGAGAAGGTCAAAGTAAAAATGTGGATCTCTCTCTCATGTTTCCTACAACCTTAGGGAAGTCACCATTCCATTAAGAACTGTGTTTAGAAAGAATTTTGGTTGTAGTTGCTAGCACATAGAATTAGCTGAAGGCAAAAGGGTTAGAAACCTACTAAGTTATTGAGAGAATTATGTTGACAGAGAATCCATGAGCCTTTAGTGATAAGACCTTTGTTCAACATGTAAAACAAGTTGGGCCTCCTGCCTTCCATGACCAGGAGACAGACTTCAAAGACTCTGAATAGCCCTCAAGTAGAGCATGTTTCCTCCCCTCATCTCCCCTTCTTCAGAGGTTGCCAAGGAGGATAATGAATAAGGAGGCGCCTCCCAGAACATGAGCCAGAAGCCACTAAGAACCACGGTCCAGGATGTTCCTCCTAGAAAGCAGAAACAGGGCCTGTATTAGAAATCGCTCCTGTTCCCTGGTTGGGGAGCAGAGATTTCACAGCTTCTGCCGGAGTGATCTAAAAACTGCTGTGAAGCAATGACTGCTTGTCTCCTCATTCTTCTCCTTTGGATGAGTTCTGTCCTTGTCTCAAGATTTTATACGTAGAATATGTAGGGAGCTTAAACCTTCCATTTTTAACTGGAAGATTACCAGGTCCATAAGAGCCACATCTAGACCTTATGGAGGCTAATGCACATTGTTCTGAGATCCTGGATTCTAAGTGACTAGATGGGTTTCCTCTCTTGGGGAAGGGGTGAGTTCTGTAAGTAAGAAATCAAATGAAAATGTCTGGGGGTTTTACGTATGGTCAGACTGTAGCAGAAACAATGTGAAATGTCGTCACACACATTTCTTCTTCATAGACAAGGAGAAAAACTAGATTCCCAAGTGTCCTTGCACATAGTTTGGGACCATGGGACTGAGTTCTGGATAATAGAATGTGCTTCAAAGGGATGTGAGCCAAGACACCCTCTGGCTTTTCTTGTGCGGCCACAGTGCTCAGTGGTGTTGCGAGATGGAAGGAGCTGAGTCAGGCAGTTACAGCCAGGACACCAAGTTAGCCTTTATTGTGTTATATGCCACTGAGCTTGTCCTACCTGGGCTCATATACCATCCAACTGAAGCTAAATAGTCGCTACTTTGAGCATACATAATTACATCATTCTGTCCTGAATAAAATAGACAATTTAATCTAAGGGTTTATCACTTTAGGTACATCTAACTTCCTTGTTGTCCTACTTGTATTACAACTATGAAACATGCACATCTTTAGATGACTATCATCACTTTCATTTTCCCATTATTTTAAATAAAATATTGGAGTAAAAATTGGTAGAATTTTAAAATTATTGTTCAAACCACTGTCGAGACAGAGGGTAACCTAAATTGTTGACTGGTAGGAAGGCTAAGTGAATACTCACTCGACAGCAGGCATATAAAAATTCAACCCATGAAAGGCAATTAAAGGATATCATTGTATAAGGTATCAACTGTGGTTTTTCTCAAAAAACCAAAAAGTACCTCTAAAATAAATCATATATTAATCGTATTGCAGAGAGTAGAATCGGTAATTTTCTTCAAAATATTTTATAACTTTCTGGAAGTCTTGGTTAAAAACCTCTCTAGAGGACTTCCCTGGTGGCGCAGTGGTAAAGAATCCACCTGCCAATGCAAGGGACAGGGGTTCGAGCCCTGGTCTGGGAAGATCCCACGTACCGTGGAGCAACTAAACCTGTGTACCACAACTACTGAGCCTGCGCTCTAGAGCCCGCGAGCCACAACTACTGAGCCCGCGTACCACAACTACTGAAGCCCCTGAGCCTAGAGCCTGTGCTCCGCAACAAGAGAAGCCACCGCAATGAGAAGCCCCGCACACCGCAATGAAGAGTAGCCCCTGCTCACTGCGACTAGAGGAAGCCCGCGCGCAGCAACAAAGACCTAACACAGCCAAAAATAAACAAACAAACAAACAAACAAATTAATTAATTAATTAAAAAAAAAATCTCTCTAGGCATATCTATACATAGGAACTGAAATTGTGCAGACCAGCACTGTTCAATAGAACTTTCTACAGTGATGGAAACTTTCTATATCTGTGCTGTGCAGTATGATAGCCAGTAACCACATGTGGCTTCTGAATAATTAAAATGTAACTAGAACAACTGTAGAACTAAATTTTTTATTTGATTTGATTTTTATTAATTTAAATCAAAATAGTCTCATTTGGCTAGTGGCTACTGAATTGGACAGCATAGGTATAGAGTTTACGTGCCTCTTAGAGTCAACAGTCTGCTGCTCAAAATGGGAAAAAAAACAGGTAACGTACATATACAACATCTTATCGAGGCTTATTTATTTCTGAGTATGTACACATTATACAAGGTCAACTTGAACAGCCATTTTACAAAGTGTGTTAAGACTTAAGGCAAGAAAACACAAATGAAGTTTTGTTTTGTTTTTAAATAAAATAAATGTTGGTAGACTAACTTATGCACACACCCCACACATAGTTTATAGACTAACAAAAAAATTACCATTAAAAAAATTAATAATTAAAGAATAATCCTTTAGAATCCTAAGAATAACTCGTAATTGGGGAAGAAATATAACATGGCCAAGGTAAACACAGACAAATCATCTGATTATTGATTGGAGAGTATTGTAGCTTTTCCTTTTAACAAGAGTCTGAATAGCTGCTCTCCCATGAGGATGGGAGCATTAAGTGTTGCAGAAGCTCTGACTATTAAAGAGTTGCTGCTGGTATTGATTTACACCCTCCTTCAGCTTCTTTTCCCCCACGAGGGGCCATTTGAAATATATTATGTTGGCACCAACTAGTAAGAAGGGAGAATAGTGAATGGTCATCCCTGCCACTCAGCTATTTTATAGGCACCTGAGACTTGGCCTTGTGAGAGGCAAACTAGCAGCCCAGTTCTAATTCTAAGTTCCCTGGAGTTTTTTTTTTTTTTTATAAGCTATAAAAAGAGGCAAGAATACACATATTCTTAAACAGTACAGGAAAATTACACATAGGGAAAGGGCAAGAGCAGAGTCAATGCTACTTCTCTTTAGAGCCTAGCATTCTCCTCCCAGTAATGATTTTTCTTCCCTGTGAACAGGAGTCCAGCAGATGGAAAACCAGGAAAAACAATTTCCTTTCCTTCCGACTCTTTTCCCTCCTGCCTGAAAAATCTCTAACAGGTTTTTCAGCTAATGGAGAAAGCAAATTTGCCTTCTGCTGTGAGTGGGCCTTTCTGTATTCAACTTGGCTGTCATGTTCTTTCCGCGCTTATTCTGATTACACAGGTGTGTCTGTCTCTTTCCTTCCCCACCGGAACTCTTTGCATAAAGATGACCTCTTCCTGAACTATGAAAGACCCACTGAAATAGCCTTCTTTTGGTAAAATATACTTTTCGTAGGCCTTTGATGTTCGATTGAGACACATGTACATTTACTTTGGGAAAATAAAACGGTGGATCGGCTCTCATGTTTACATTTTAATTTAGGGTTTTTAAGAGAACATCTCACAAGGGGTTAAAATAAAAATTAAATATTAGAGACGAGTTCTGAACGTAAAATTAGAACATCAAGTTCATTTGTTTCTAACCTTTTCCTACAGATGGTGAAACTGAGACCCAGAGCAGTTAAGGACCTAAGGCCAAATACAAAAAAGGAATGCTTGTGAAATCAGTTTCAGAAAATAGGCACCATAATTCCTTATTTTCAGTCTTTATTGTAAATCGAGGACTGCTCTTACTGGGTCTTTATCATCACATGTCTACATAGACTCACCATGATTGATGTTATGCCATATCTGAGTCTTCTGGGATAGTCGATGCTCAAGGAATCATAATATTATGGATTGCATGGAAATTTTTGCAAAAGAGAATTTTACACCTTCATAGTGGGAGACTTTCTGGGACATCTCATTTTCTACCAGATTTCTCTATCCAGATTGATGAATATGCATTTGTTAATATTACCACAGTTCCCTTTGGTTGAATTTTGTTTCTACATTAAGCACTAAGGATACAATTAAAAACAAACAAAACAAGGCAAATTACTGCCATTAAGCCTTATATTCATTTTTTAAACTGATAGATCAAGGCCCTACCTAGCCATTTGCTTGCCTGGGAGAAGCCTATCTGCTGACACTTTTATTGTATTCAGAACAATAGGATATGACAGTGAAGTATTTTCTGAATCTCTCTAGTTTGAAGAATTTCCAGAATTAGCCAGCTCTTAGTGGGTTGTTGTGTATTGCTGAACTTGTAGGGGTTTTATTTTCATGTGATAGAACTCTCAGAAAATTTAAAGCAAAGAATGGAAATAGTGAAAATGTTATATTCACAAGCAAAAAAGAAAAAAGAAAAGCAACTGCGTGGTCTCATCTGCGAGTTTACTAGAATCCACTTAAACACTCTATAGTAGAGCTGGAAGCTAGATGGCCAAGCTGTGTTCTGAGCTGCAGAACTGTCATGTATATTTTTCTCACAGCATTATAGGAATGGGTCTGGCAGACAAGCTAAGGACTTCAACCAGTGCCAATAGCCCAGATACCCACAGAGCTACACCTCAGAGTGCCAAGAGAAAATCCATTCATCCAGCAATAGCTGTGTCTGTTTGCAAATTAATTTACTTGAATAAATTCCTATTCCCCAGAAAACAAATTCAGAGAGGACACATACCCTGCTGAGAATCCAAGTAAAGCGTGTTTTACAGATGGGAGATTAATATGGCCAAATGTTTGATGGCACTTTCTTAAAAAAAGAAAAAGTGTTCTTCCCACTAATAAAAAGCAGCTGTGAAAAAGAAAAACGAACAGTGGATGGTTGTTCTAGTACAGGAAACAGTATTTTAGAAGCGGAATGGCCTATGATAATTCCTGATTTGGGGTGTTTGTTGGCGTGTCATGACTCGTGTTTGTGTGGTATGTGTGTGTGCTGTGATGGACATGTGAGGGTGGGTTATGAAAACAGAAATGGTTCTAGTTAAGAGCAGATGAAGGCCACTAGTAAACAGCCCTTCCTCGCAGCCTCCTCGTTAAAGGCACATATTTTTATCTAGTAAAAGTGTATTTGAGTTAACAAGCTATCTTTCTCTCTTTTTGTAAAAGTACCCATTTTTACCTTCAAATCAGTCATTGCTTAGTGTAGTCACATTACTCTAATGTGAATAATTCCTCCTAACACCTAACTGAGATTATTCTATTGAGGAGCAAGAGAGTTTTGGGGACTGAACAGGCAGAAGGGAGGGAACCGCAGGAATAGACAGCAAAGGGCAAGCATGGGACACCAGGGGGCCAGGAAGTGAGTGAGAAAGAGCATCAAAAATAAGCTGTGAAGGAACCAAAGGAAACTTCATCCTTTTGGCCAATGTGGCATAAACGCTTTTCCTGAATACACTTACGTCTCCCTTTAATAAACTGCTAATAGTCAATCAAGTAGATAATTTTGACCACGCTATGAAAGGAATAAATTCATAAAATGCAAGATATAGGGGTAAAGGATTATGTAATAAATGGAATATTCTTTTTGTGAAAGAGGTATATCTAAACTAATTGGAGCCAAAAATAGTTTAAACTAATGATAGTTCACATAGTACAGGCAAATTTGATTTTTAGGATGGTTTTAATAAATGGTGTTTTATTACATGCAAGTGCAGACAGTAACTAAGAACTAAGTTTGTAATTAACATGTCACATCCCCATTAGGGGTAAAATCACCTCTCTAGAATCAGGCCATAACTTGTCCTGCTCTTGGCAATATTCCTCTCCCAACCATGTTTCCCGAGACTTACATCCTCCGCAGGCAGAGGGAAGGGCTGGGGGCCAGGTGGACAGATCTCATTATGGCTGGTTCACATTCACTGAAGCCCAGGCACCTGAGGTCATTTCTCATCCCATTATCTAATATCCACATGCCTCTGAGCACCAACTTCCTGGACCCCGTATCCCATCTATCTTTACCTTCTGAACCCCTTTCATAATTGCCTTCTGAAAATCTCCAGTATCTCAGCGTCTGCTCTCTTGTTTCCTTCACCTTCCTGTTTTAATGGAAACTTGGCTCTTCCCTGTGCTTTACCATGAAGTCCTCTCAAGGGGTAGCTGTTTTCTTTCCCAAATACCACACCCCAGTAGATATGAAGGTGAGGTAGGTGTTGTCCTTGATTCCCATTGACATTCCCAGACCACGTGTTTGTTCTCCCTAAAAACATGCAGAATTGAATCTCATATCTATACATTATCCCTCCTTAATGCATCTACTCCTGTCTTCAATCTGTCGATCCTACCCCCTTTTTCACAGTCCTTCACCTACCTCATGTCTTCCTGTCCTTTACCTAGCTTAAATCCTATCCTCAATTATTGTAATCACTCTCTTGCATACACTCCTATCTCCCTTGCCCTATGCTCACCTTGTTGCACCTGTTTGGTCAACTCCCTTGGCTAAGCCTAACTCTTCCCCTATTTTGTTCTAGCACTCAAGGAGTCAAGCATTGCTGGAGAAAATCACACAGCTTGTTCATAACCAGCTACCTGGGTGGACCCTGAATGCTATCTGGCAGTATTATGCTGTATTTCCCTACTTCATTCATTCTTAACTCTGCCGGATGACTGTGTTCATATCTTGTCCTGTTTCCTCTCATTTTCACTCTGTAACAATGTATATACACTCTACTTTTTTTTGCCAGTCCTATGAGATCGTGGTCCCAGCTAAGCCTTGCCCTTCTTCTTGTGTACTAAATATCACCGTCCCTTATCTACTCAGAGATACCCCTCCAGCAATTCCCATTTCTTTCCCCTGCAGCAGTAATTCTTCCCCTCTCTGTTGAATAACTTCCACCAGCCTGTACCATACAATTATCTCTCCAATCTTAAAAAAATTTTAAACCCTCCCTCAACTCCACTTTCCTCTTTTGCTCCTTACCCCATTTCCTTCTTTTCTTTTATGGCAAAACTCCTTGAAGGGGATTTCTACACTTGCTGACTCCAGTTTCTCTCTTCTCCTTCTTTCTTGAAACCAATTCCAATCAGGCCATCATTCTACCACCTCATTGAAATCACTCTTATCAAAAGTTGATCCTTGAAGATCACTGTTGGATGGTCTTCACATCGCTAAATCCAGTGATGGAATCTGTCTCCAACTGACTTGATCTCAGAAGCATTTAGCACGGTGCGTTACTCTCTTCTTGAAACTTTTTTTTCATTTGACTTCCCCAAAATTGCACTCTCCCAATTTTTCACATATTCTTCAGTTGTTCCTTCCCTGTCTTTTTTTTTTTTTTTTTTCTATTTTCTCCTTATCCTGATCTCTAATGATGGAGTTGCTCTAGGCTTAGTCCTTAGGCATCTCTTTCCTGTGTCTTTAGGTACCATATCCACTTGGACATCTAACAGACATTTTAAATTTAATCTGTCAAAGCTGGGCTTTTGCTATTTCACCTGTTTTTTCTGACCCTAACCTGCTCCTTCCACAGTATAAGTTTATGACTACCTTATTTTTCCACTTACTCAGGCCAAAAATCTTGGAGTTATCTTTGCCTTCTCTTTAATCTCATACTCATTATTGAATCCATCAGCAAATTAATACTGGCTCTATCTTCAAAGTATATCCAGTGACCACTTACCCTTGTTCACGACAACATTATCACTCACCCAGGTGATGGCAACAGCCTCCTAACTGGTTTTCCTGACCCTCCGCAGAGCAATCCTGGAGAAACATACAGCAGAGCATCATCTCTCTCCTTTGATGGAATCCCTCCAAGGGCTCTTCTCTTAGGAAGGATAAAAGCTGAAGACTGTGATGGCTTCAGGCTACTACATGGCCTGGCCCTGCCTTAGCTCTCTGATCGCTTCTCCCCTCACTCATTCACCTCCAATATACTGGCCTCCTTGCTGCTTTTTTCTGTTGGCTAAGAAACCTAGAAATGGCACATAGTAAGCACCAAATAAATAAATGTCAGTTGAATCAGTCAGATAGAGCTTGAAATATGTTGTTGCTTACCCAAACACGTACAACAAAGCAGTTATGAGTTTGGATTTAAATTCTGAACTACCTGTGCCCCAAACCTATGCTTTTTCCTATGAGTCATGCTGTGAGTGATGCTGCTCTTACTTTTGGAGGAGGGCTCTGAGTTGATCACCTTAAAATAATTACCAAAAACAGGTTTTCAGCTTTTAGGGTTCTCAGAAAACATTCTTTCCTGACTTTACATTTAAACCATAAAAAGGCAGAGTTATCAGATTATTTTTGAAAGTTTGTGTTAAATATTTTGACTCTTTAAGAGTCAAAGCATCCGCACAAGGCAAGGCCATGGTTGGCTTCTTTGTTTTTGTTTCTCGTATGGCAGACTTGAACTGTATCTTACCCCCTACAAACACAGCCAGCAATTATCTTGTTTATTACAACTCTTTTTCCTTAGAAAAGAATATAGGTTTCCTACCATTATTGAACCTGTTATAGATTCTGGTTCAAAGAAAACCTTTGGAACTTATAATAGGTTTTGAATTCATGAATCCTGAAATGAATGTATGGTTCTTGAATAACCTGTCCTAGAGTTGGAAAAAGGAAAGAGTGATCCGAGCACAGATAAGCACATTAACCACAGTTTCAACAAATAAGCACTGAGTCTTCCAACTGCCGCCACCTCAGAAAAGATTAGTCAGAGGGCTGCTTTTCAGTATTCGTATTCATAAATTCTCCTTGGAATTAGAGGACATGGGCTTTTTATAGTTAAACAGGTTACATCCAAGCAAAGGGACACATATCACACAAGATGAGCATGTCTCTCAAAAGACAGTGTGCATTTTCCTTCGGATCTAATTTTCTTGTCTTCTCTTCAATTTCCTCCCCCTTCTGCAATGACTTCCCAACAAAAGCAGCTTCCTTGGAGAGGCTGATTCGGAGTCCTAGCTGTGTTGTGACTCTGAGCTCTACAGGAGTGACTTTTCTCTCCCAGCTGATAATTTTGTCGGGGGACCTGGTGTGAAAAGTGTTCTTCGGTGCCAAGCTCCCTGCTGCTGAAGGACCCAGCCTCTGAGATGAACGCCTGTGGTTATTTGTTCTCCTGGAGTGCTTGTGGGGTCACGTGGTGTCTTTCTTTAGAGAAGAGACTCTCCATTGTTGTTTTAAACCATACAGGAATTCACTCAGGGGCCAATGAGGAAATGTGTTTGTGGGGAAACAATTTATTATTTTAAACGGTATTTTTAAGAGGGATAACTGGCCTTTTCCTGATCTTTCTTGAGGAAACTGCATTTCCATTTCTCCCACAGACTAATTCAAGATAAATGAATTTGCAGCTTGAATGCAACTCATGCCCTTTGGAAGCTTCCTGGCTTCAATGATGCCTGTTCTACGAGAACTACAGACTTTGGAGCTCTAGAGGGCATGACCAGTAACAATGATGGCAGTGTGGTGGCTAGAGTATGAGACTCAAATGTAGATTCCAAAGCCACACAGTGGCTTCTGGGACACTTCTTAGACCTCATTTCAGAGATGGCTTTGCAGGTTGGAACTTCCTGATATGGAATTATGTGTCAGGCTTACCCTCACCTCACGCTGCAGGCAGAGGCAAACAGGGGGAATGAATGACTTCACTTTTCACTTTCAAGTTTAATTGAATTAGATGATCAAGTTAATTGCTTGATTTGGAAATTTGTAAACACAGCCTATTTATCCAGAAGGTATTTTAACTGCTTGACTGGCATTGACATTTGTAGCCTAAAGAAAAGAAGAAGAAAAAAAAACGAAAGAAAGAAAGACAGCTAGAAAGACACGATGCACATCAAAGGGAAACACATTTTTTTTTAATTAAAGTAAAAAACCCACTGTAAAGGCAACTATTTCTGTATTATTTGGCTAAATTCTTAGTATTCTCTGAGTCATTATCTCCTCCAGTGACTTCAAAGTTAGGGGTCATAGTATCAACTGGGGTTGGGAGAGTGTTGTTAGGACACAGCTAGCTGGTTCGTTCTTTTAGATTCCGGGGTGTGGTAGGGCTGGGATGGAGCCGAAGAATGTGCATTTCTGGTAAGTTCCCGGGAGTTGCTGATGCTAGTCTTGTGACCACCCTTTGAGAACCACTGATTTAATCCATTGTGCAAACTTTCTCCTTCCTGGGGTGTTTATTACAAATTACTTGTAGGATGATATGCTTAAGTCTTTGAGAGGCACAATAGTCCTCAATAATTTATAGGATGTATTTTAATCACAATTCATATTTGATATTTAACTAAAATCTGATCAACTTCAAAGGATATTTTAGAGGTGTGAAGTAGGAGAGAGCATAGAATAAAGTAGTGTTTCCCAGACTTAAGAAATGTATGAATCCATTTAAGTTATTCGTATAATAATGCTAGTTTGTATTGAAAGAAACTGGGTGGAAGCTCATTATGCTATAAATCTATAATTTACATTTATATATAATATTAAAAATACAAATATATATACAATTGCATAATAAATTCTATAAATAAGCATAAATGTACATAATAATGTAAAATTATATTTTAATATAATTTGAATTGAGTTGAATTCAAACAAAAGTATAAAAAGAAGTTCAAATTAGCAACCTTAACACGGCTAGTGATGCTATTTTGAGGAAAGTAAAGCAATATTTGCATTGTAACTATGGCAGGATCTTTCTTCAGCATATCTCATACCACTGTGAGTGTGTGGGGAGACCCACATTTTCCACCTTTTTAATTTTAACTTCTGAGAAATACTCATTCAGCCAGTGTAACATGCCATGATTTGGCCTTTCCTTCATTTATTACATTGTTTACTTATTAGGTCTGCCTGTTTTTTTTTTCTTTCCCTAATCTCTCAACAATTAGAATAGTATTATCTAGTGCCAAAGTAAGCATCCATTTATTCAAAAGTATTTGTATTTGTTTTGTGAGTGACTCCTCTTTCTTTTTCTTCTTTGAGGCACTGTTATAAATATGGGAGAAAAAAATCCATGTGAGGAACCTGCCCTCCAGGAGTGGGGGCCCAGTGTGGGGTGGAGGAAGTAAAAGACCAGACTGGAGAAGTAGATCATGTGTTCTCATAAAGTGGGGTAAAGAGTTTAGATTTTCTTTGAATGGCAATAGGAAATCATTGGAAGATTTTGTTTAGGGGACTTAACATTATTTGACAAAGAATCTGTCTACTCCCTGGAGAATGAGCTGTAAAGGGGGAAGATTGGAATGTAGACATGGACCTTAAAACTGTGACAACACTTCATTTTAGCTTTTTCATCCAAGTGATGCACAACATACCAATATGCTCATATTCACGTTTAAGATAATCATCAAAATCCAAACATACATAAATTTATCAGGTGTGTAGGGAGAATACAAGTTTTCTACCACATCTGTATTATAAAACATTTTAAAATATCATGGAGAACTTGCAAGTCTCTCAGTATAGCCTCAGGGTTTGCGTAACATTCTGTTTTAGGAGAACCTGTAGTACAGGCTTTGAAGTCAGACCTGGTTTCAACACCGGTCAGGCCACTTAAGCAGTTGTTTAACCTTGCAGGGCCTCTTTCCTCCAAAATGGGACTAATAATGTTTCTAACTCGGAGCTGTTGTGCTGTGTACGTAGGGGTGTCAGGAGCATCAAGTCACTGCACTGAGCCTTGGGGTAGTCACTTTGCATATATTTACATACATTTAAATAAAGGTGTCAAGAGAAAAATGTAACACAAAATAAGAGCAGGTTAAACAGTTCAGAATCAAGAGGACCAGGGCAGTTATAATTAGCGTAGGTAAGAAAAGAAAACCAGGAAATTAAGACTGGGTCAGGATGAAGGTGTCTTTCTGTCAGTCTTGGCTTCCTCCTACTTATGCTTTTCAAGCATGCTATTGGGAGGAAACTCTCATTAAGGGGGAAAAAAAGGCTTTCCAACTCTCTGAAAGGAATCTGTTTATTTCTCTGTAGCTGTTTTGCTTTGTAGATAAGGATAATTTTCATTCAAGGGGCTAATTCATTGTTCTGATTTCCATATTGAACTCCAGGTCAACCCCACAGTTGCATCATCAGTGGACCACTGAACTCTTCCACTTGGTGGAATTATGATGGTAGTAGTTTCATAACCATTTGTTAATATCTGTGCTGTGACTTCCATTGCTTTTAAATTATGCCACAGTCCTAATGATTGTAATGTCATTCTCCTAAGAATGCTTAAAAGAGACATCTCCAGATAGCCCTGTGAGGTGGGAGCATCATGGTCAATTTTCAGAGATAAGAGATGGGAAATGGGATAAGAGAGGAGGTGAAATTGAATGTATATTCTAAATTCTATTAATACTCTACATCTCTGATAAAACTTTTTAATAAAAAAGCTTTATTTTAAATACTATTGCAGAATATATATTTACAAACAGTGAAACCAAGAATTCTTATTTTGTCCAAATGACACCAGGTCTGTTCAGTTGCTACACTGTCCTTACAATTACTTTTGTGATGACAATGAATAAACTTAGCTCCTCCACCAAATATGCTTAAGGATATTTCACACCCCAGTGCAAGCCAGCTGCTTCTGTCATGGCCAGTGTTTAACAGCTCAGAGCAAGAGCACATGGGAGCATCAGAAAGGAAGCATAGTAGACTATTTCAATTTGAAACCATGGCATCAAGAATATTGTGTGTTATCTCCACATTCACACTTTTTCCCCCCCACTGAACAATTCTAAAGGGATAATTCTAAAGAAATCCTAGTTATGGTATGTTTAGCAAAATATTTCTAATAACTTTTTAAATAAGTTGGGCTTATCAAGATCATGATACATTTTGCCTGGAGTCCTTTTCTCTTTTAATTTTTAAATTCAAGTATGTTTTGAGTGTGTTTTCATTTCATTTACACTTAGCCTACCAGGCTGTAGTGTTCCAAGAGTTATTTGATGTTGGAGAAGTTCTGTACATTTTTTATAAACCATGTTAAGTGTTTCTCTTTGAACCATAAAGTTGTATTTTTGCCATCTCTAAGTGGAAATCAGTCTGTAAAAATAACATAGAGTTCCTAAATGCAAAATCACTAAGAGGGAAAAAAAATGTATTGCAAAATTTTTTGTCATCCAAGAAGATGATACCCATCTACAAAGAACCAAAGGGCGCTCCATTCTTTAATAATCTCCGGAGACAGATGGAATTTGTGGAAGGCTATTATCATAGCATTGAAGCAAACAACCAGTCACCTGATGGTTCTGTCAGAAGATCAATATAAAGTTACAAAAAAGGGGGCAGGGTGAAATTGCTATTCAGTATCATGCATACATTTCTCTTCCCCATCTAATTTTGTTGATGAAATCTTTCACTTTTGAGGTGGCATATATATTTTACATAAAAGGATTGAAATTCAGCAGCTAATTCAGTTTTTTAGTGCCCTCTTCTTTTCTTTCCTTTTATCCAAGAAACTAGCCACTGTTTCTTACTGATGCATTTAGATATTTTAAAGCCAAGGGTAACCTGGACAAGGGCTTATTTTCAGTATTTTCAAGGAACAAGGTTCTATCATTAGTGTATAGACCCAGAGCTTTGAATGATAGGGTTTAAATTTTTTCACTTATGAACATGTAGATTTTACAATGGAGGAAGTGAACCTGCCTCCTCTGATCTAGGACAGGCCTTGGCAAATAAAAATCCAGAGAGTGCATCTACCATGGGAATGGGGGCAAGATAGGAAAGCGGGAAAGCAGAACGAGGCCTACTCACAGTCATAGAGGCCCTTTTAGTGGTGGTCAGATATGGTTTTTATTTGGGAAACTGCAGTCCATTCTTCAGAAATGTTCTTTAGGCAAATCATATGCAAGAGTCATGGTTCTGCTTGTAGAAGGGGGATTGCAGGAAGGACAGAGGTTTTCCCTGTTGGCTTCTTTCATTTGCCCTTCAGCGACCCCTCCTAGCCAACCCCAGCATTCCTAAGGGTTAGTCTGACAACCACTGTGATCGATGCCAACTCTCTCATTTTACAGGTGAGGAAACCTAAGACAACAGAAATGCAGCAATTCTTATCCATGTGAAACTAATTAATATTTTTTGGTAGAAACTAAGTTATTTCCATTGCACTATGCCAGAGGTTGGCAAACTTTTTCTGTAAAGGGCCAGATAGGAAACATTTAGATTTTGTGGGCCATCTTGTCTGTGAGGATTATTCGACTCTGCTGTTTAACTGAGAAAACAGACATGACAACATATCACCAAATGGGTTGGTTGTGTTCTAATACAATGTTATTTATGGAAACTGAAATTTGCATTTTATATATTTTTCATGTGTTCCAAAATATATTCTTACAGTCTTTTTAAAAAAAATTCAAAAAAGTAAGATCATTCTTGGCTCCTGGGACTATACCAAAATAGGTGTCATACTATATTTGGCTTACGGACCATAGTTTGTCATCCCCTGTACTATACCACCTCTTTATCCAACTTAAATGGTACTTTTCATACACTACCTTAAAATAGTGTAGATTTTGGGGGGGGGGTCCATGAAAGTGTCATTTTTTTCCCCATTGATGCTTCCCATTCAACCACTCTGCTGCCCTGATCTGTTTATCCTTTGTATTTTCTCCTCCACCCACATCTTATTTCTCCATAGTTTTACCTGAGGATTCAGAGCAGTTTATTGAAAAGTTTGGATTCTCACGACTATTTTGCCACTGAGCATGTGAATATACATTCAATAAAAATCAGAGCCAAACTTAGTTCAACTTCCTGTCCATATCCAATCCTTCCAGTTTCAGTGATGTTATTGAGTGAGAAGACCTGGTTTCCTGCCTTCTCAATTCTTATGATGCTGTGGAAAGATACACTCTACTTCATTTTCTCAGCTGTTGTTCTCCTCAGCTGGATTTTTCTAAAAGGATGAGGGTCAATAACAACAGAAGCAGCAACATTTATAATAAGAATAATTAAATAATAACTAACATCTTCCAGCAACCATTATGAGATACAGTATAACATAATAGTTAAGGGTGTATAATCTATCTGCAGACCTTCTAGGATAATCCCAGCTCTGCCACTTTTATCTGTGTGATGTTGGGCAATTTATTTAAGTTGCCTCAACTTCAGTTTCTTCATATATAAAATGGTGATGACAATAGCAGTATACTCCTTATAGAGTTTCAGAACCAAATGATTTAATATATGTAAAATTCTTTAAACAGTGAGTGGTAAATGGTAAGTGCTATAAATATAGCTTTGTTCTAGACATTGTGTGTTAAAATCTAGACATTGTGTATATGTTGAAAATAATATTTAAGAATTATTGAATGCTTACCATAGAAATCAGGCAGTACTCTAAAGTCTTTCTACACATTGAATGGTTTAATTTTTAAAATAATCCTCTGAGATAGATACTATTGAAATGTATTTAAAGATGAAGGAACTGAGATAAAGAGAAATTATTGCAGCTAGCCCAAGGTCACATACCTGGTAAATGGTCGAGTCATTTCTGAAAGCAAAATAATTAAGAGTGAATCCTGAACAGATGTAGGTTGAAAAGTTCATATGATCCTATAACTGAAGTCCAAGTGTCAGGTGAATGCAGGATTTGATAGTTCCTGGAATATTAAATCTAAGAGACATCTCTTGAAACCTAGAAGAGTGAATTTTAAAGAAAGACAAGAAAGTACTGCTTTACATAGTGGGCAGGAACCCCACAGAATTTATTACCTCAAGAAGCTGTAGAGGCTTCTAGAAGCCCAACCTAACCATGTAAGATTATTTTTGGGGGGAGGAGGAAATCAGTGTATTTCCCCTGTCCTACATACTTCTTGTTAGGTTAAAGAATGACAGTTTGAATAAAATATTAGACTGGTTTAGAATAGTAATTTTATATTATTTTTGCCTTAGTAAGTTTTATTTTCCATTAAAAAAAAAAAGTTTCTCCCCCTTGCTTACACTCTAATCAAATGGTGGCTCTCAGAACAGCAGGAGGTAGGAAGACACCTCTAAACACATTGGATCCCGGCTTAACAGACTCTGGTGTATAACCCCAGATGGAAGCCTCTTTTCCCATCCTTGTCAAGAGCCAGCCTCAGAAGATTGACAATTAACTCAGGGTCAAAAGGGATTGTTTTGAGAGCTTCTACAAAAATTTAAACACCCCAGTGGGACAACTACAGGCATTTTAGACAATCATGAGTTTGAAATCTAAGGGCACATTAATATGTTATTTGGCTCAAAATGTTTCCCACTATGTTTTCTTGCAGTTTGTAAAGACTGAAACTTCAAAAGATATTAATTAATTGCTGACAGTTTTACCAGCATGCAGTGGGAAAAAATGAACAAACAAAAACTAAAACGATTTTGGCTAAACAATTGTGTTGTTGAAAAATACTTTTTTCACTTTTAGGTATAAAGCATTTCATTATAGAGTTTTCAAATATTCCGAAGGATTTACACGTATTTCAGCCTACAAAAGCATAATTTCCTTCTTTTCCTCTTGTGCCCAGTTATCTTCTCCTTTACCATTAAAGTCGGGTAAAAATAATGTCCTGATATAATAATTGGTTGTGAATCAGTCATTTCAGTGAGTTATCTTGCTCTACAAACCTGCTTTCATTTTGTGGTTCCTACTTTAGTAAATGATATCACTGGAACTAGAAACCTCAGAATCAACTCAGAATTACCCAGTCTACCAGATCCACACTGGCAAGTTGATCCTACCTTGGGAATACATATCTGATATCACCATAGCCACTGAACTTACCAAGATCTTGATCATTACAGTAATTTTTTTTTTTTTTTTTTTTTTCTGTACGCGGGCCTCTCACTGCTGTGGCCTCTCCCGTTGCGGAGCACAGGCTCCGGACACACAGGCTCCGCGGCCATGGCTCGCGGGCCCAGCCGCTGCGCGGCATGTGGGATCTTCCGGGATAGGGGCACGAACCCGTGTCCCCTGCATCGGCAGGCGGACTCTCAACCACTGCGCCACCAGGGAAGCCCTACAGTAATTTTTTTAAGCATTTTTTTCTCATAGAGAACATTATTCTTTTAAAATTTATTTATTTATTTTTGGCTGTGTTGGCCTTCGTTTCTGTGCGAGGGCTTTCTCTAGTTGTGGCGAGCAGGGGCCACTCTTCATCGCGGTGCGCAGGCCTCTCACTGTCGCGGCCTCTCTTGTTGCGGAGCACAGGCTGCAGATACGCAGGCTCAGTAGTTGTGGCTCACGGGCCTAGCCGCTCCGCGGCATGTGGGATCTTCCCAGACCGGGGCACGAACCCACGTCCCCTGCATCGGCAGACGGACTCTCAACCACTGTGCCACCAGGGAAGGCCCTACTTTATTAATTTTAATTCTTTTACTTTCTTATTTTTTTCTCCAAGAATTTGATCGGAAAATCAATATGTGATTATCTGAGCTATATCAATTAAAATAATAAAAATGAAAATAATGAATAAAAACATTGAAAACGGGCTTCCCTGGTGGCGCAGTGGTTGAGAGTCTGCCTGCCGATGCAGGGGACACGGGTTCGTGCCCCGGTCCGGGAAGATCCCACATGCCACAGAGTGGCTGGGCCCGTGGGCCATGGCCGCTGAGCCTGCGCATCCGGAGCCTGTGCTCCGCAGTGGGAGAGGCCACAACAGTGAGAGGCCCGCGTACCGCAAAAAAAAAAAAAAACATTGAAAACAATAGCAGTAATAGGTTTCTTTTTTTAAGTCAGATGTTTGACATCATAGAAACTATATATATATATATGTGAGTGTAACTATAAAAGTAAGTTTTTTTAAGGATAGATATTCCATATTTAAAAATATGGGCCTTAATGTTAAAATTATAGCTAAAAGTGCTAAGAGCCCAGATCCATTAATATTAGAAACAAGTGGTAGAATCTAATGTCAGGAACTAATGGCTCCATAATATAAGGAACATATTTTAATTGAAAATAAATCCATAGCCTATTTGCGATCAGTGCTTTAATGGTTGCCACCCAGGAATGGGAGGAGGAACGAGTGAAGAGAGCCCTTTCTGCACAATAGAACTTCTCCAGTCTAAGCCAGGTGACTTCAATAGGGCAAAGCTAACTTTACGTGTACTGTAAAGAGAATCCCATTTCTGAGAATGTGGACCTTTTTCCTGTGACTGCATCTCCCTTTCTCTAGTAGGCTCCCAACAAAAATATAGCTTCTTGAGGGCCAGTGTCATATTCTACCCTATTGCTTACTGTGCCTTGGTCAGGCTTCATATCTCCTAAGCTCCAATAGCTACCTACAAATACCATTGTTTGTCTTTTGTGTCTTTTGGTTACTTCATCTTTACTGCATCAATGGGCCTATTTCTCCCAGTGCCTGGACTTTATTAAATCAGCATCTCTCTCTCCCTCTAGTTGTCCATAGAATACTACACAGATGGCTGCATCCCTATAGGATTTCAGATTTCTAGGGGAAAGATACCAATTTGTGTCTCTTGTAAGCAAGAGCATCTTGTGATAATTTGTTATTCATTATGTATTTTGGCAACTTTTTATTTTGATACCATTTTTCACTTGCACAAAAGTTGCAAGAATAGTAAGAGGAATTCCTTTTCCCCAGATTCAGCAGCAATTGTTTACTTTTTGTTCTGTTTGCTTTGTGTGTGTTTACATATCTATATAGTTGATTAGACATCTATATATGTATATGTGTATGTACATATGTATCTATCATTTATTGACCTATAGTGGAGTCTTGTTATTTGTAATAGTTATGTTCTATAAATCTTCCTTGAACACTGAATTAGTGAATACTGAATCTTTGCTCTTAGAAGAAATACAGGATTATATTCTTCTGAATCTCTGGTCACAAACATTTTTAATCAAGTGATCAATACATAACTTTGTTTTGTGTATTTCTGTTTAAAGACACCTCATTTAATATATAAATACAACAAATATTACTTAAAATATTTATTGATTTATGAACAGTATAATCAATATAATCAATAATGTCGATTCATTAACATTGAACTTTTGACCAAGAGCACAATAACTCATGTCTGAAAGAAGATTACTTAATGCCCATATTTTCTCTGTAAGGCACATTATAGCTTTCTTGAACTTAGGATCACTAGACCACCACCTCTGCATTGCAATTGGGGGTCATTTTAAACATCAAAATCACCACCAAAAAGCACAAAAATGGAGGAAAAGTGGCACTAAATAGACCTCGAAAAGGACGTGTGTTTACAACATGAGGGCTGAAACAAGAAGGCCAAAACCGGGAACATGCACGTCAGGAGACTCAAGTTTTTTGCTGTTCAGCCCATGCCTGTGAATGATTGGTAAAGTACTGTGCGTATTGATTTCTGGGTTACAAATGAATACAAAAAGTAGGCAGATTCACAAAATCGGATTCTGTGAATAATGAGGATTACCCGCATATATATTTGACCCATATATTTATGTGTTCATATCTTTTTCTGAACCGTATGAGAGTAAATTGGAGATGTATCTATTTACCCATAAGTGTGTTTTTTCCTAGGAGCAAAGACATTCTCTTACAAAACCAGTACAGTGATCAAAGTCAGAAAATTTAATAGTGATAAAATACAATCTATATTCCATATTCATATTTTATCTACTGTCCCAGTAATGTCCTTTATAGATATTTTCTGTTCCCCCCAGGTCTAGAATTCAATGCAGGATTACGCATTTCCTTTAATTTTCATGTCTCTCATCTCCTTTAGTTAAGAACAGTTTCTTTTTATTTGTGTCTTTTGGCGTTGATATTTTAAACAGTTATTTTGTAGAATGTTCCTCTATTTGGGCTTCTCTAGTGTTTTTTCATAATGAGATTGGCATAATACATTGTAGTAGAACTGTCACAGAAGTGTGCTGTGATCGTCTCAATGCATCATATCAGAGGTACGTGCTATCGTGGTTTGTCCCTAGGGTAAGGTGGTGTCTGCCAAGTTTTTCTACTATTTTCCCTTTTAAATTAATAAGCAGTTAATGGAGAGGAAGTTACTTGGAGACTATACAAATATCCTGTTTCTCAAACTTTTACCCACTAGTTTAAGCATCCTTGTATATTTATTGGTTCTACACTAAGGAAGAACTTCCCCATCTATTTATGTACTCTAATTTATTTATATGTAAATGAAGGTATGAATTTTTATTTTATTCAAAGGGATGTAAGCCATTTCAATCAATATTTATTTTAACATTCAAATTGTCCAAAATTTGTCCAGTGGGATCCCTTTCAAACTGGCCTGTATTCTTTCAAAATACCTCTAGCATTCCTTCAGCGCGTCCTTACTTTATGGTGCAGCAAGATGTTTAGGCTTTTCTTAAAAATATCCCTGCTTTCTTTTAGTGGAGAATGGTCCTGAGAAACCAAGATTTGGGTGCTAGGTATGTTCAATGCCACTGATGGATCACTGCTTCTAAATCCCTTCATCAGAGAGCTAGGAAATATATGTGTATAGGTGTATACGTGCACACACACTCACACATATATAGACATATCAGGTACATAGACATCCATATCTATATAAACACGTGTGTGTGTGCACACATAATACATATGTATAGATTTGTATTTATTTCTCTCTTTGTGTGTGTATATATATATATATTTATAGTTTTATACTAATATCTCTAGTTCCAATCCAGCACTGCAGAGTGCATTCTAGTCATCCCTTTTTCCATATTTGTAACTCTTTCTCCAACAATGAGAAACCTAGCTTTCATTATCCTCAATACAGTTACACTGTTGTTCAAACTAGAGTATATGGAATACGGTTTTTAAATTCCTAACTCATACCACTGTGAAAAAAAAAGCAAACCTACAAACTGAAATTCAATATCTATTTACAATGTTTTAGGTTAAATGTACATAGAATGAAATGCACCCCTCTCAAATGTACAATTCAATAAGTTTTGATGAATGTACCAATACCCTTTGTTCTTTCTGAAGTAAATCTGTCATTCATATCATTGTTCCCCTGTGTGTAGTGCATCCTTTTTTTCCCTGGCTGCTTGCAGTTTGACTATGATAAGCTTGAGTGTGGTTTTCTTTGTATTCATAATGCTTGTGCTTTGCTGATCTTCTTCAAACTGTAAGTTTATGTTTCAGCAAATTTGAGAACTTTTCTGCCACTATTTCCTCAAATATTTTTCTGTCCCATTCTGTCTTTTCTCTTTTTCTGTGACTCTAATTACTCATATGTTAGACTGCTTGTTCCTCGTGTCATTGAGGATCTATCCTTTTTCTCTCCTTTTCAGATTAGATGGTTTCTACTGATCTGTCTTCAGGTTCACTGATCCTATGTCTTCCAGATCCAATATTCTGCTAATCTCATCTACTGATTTTATTTATTATTACTGAGGTAAAATTGACATACAACATAATATTAGTTTCAGGTGTACAACATGATCATTCAGTATTTGTATACACTGTGAAGGGATCCCCACAATAAGTCTGTCTAGTTACCATCAGTCACCATACAAAGATACAATTTTTTTGTTTTTTGTTTTTTTTGCTTGTGAGGAGAACTTTCAGGGTTTACTCTCTTGGCAACTTTTAAATAAGCAATACAATAGTATTGACTATATATAATTTCCATGCTTACATACATCCCCATGACTTATTTATTTTATAACTAGAAGGTTGTACCTCTTGACCTAGGTATTTCTCCTACCCCCTACCCCCTTCCCTTCTGGCAACCACCAATCTGTTCTCTGTATCTATGAGTTTTGTTTTGTTTGTTCATTTTTTTTTTTAGATTGTATGTATAAGCGAAATCACAAGGTATTTGTCTTACTCTGATTTATTTCACTTAGTGTGATACCCTCAAGGTCCATCCATGTTTATACAGATGGCAAGATTTCCTTTTTAATGGCTAATATTCCATTTTTTATATATACCACATCTTCATTATCTGTTCATCTACTGAGAGGTGCTTGGGTTGCTTCCATATCTTGGCTATTGTAAATAATGCTGTGATGAACACAGGTGTGCATATATCTTTTTAAATTAATGTCTGTGTTTTTTTCAGATAAATACCCAGATGTGGAATTGCTAGACCATATGGTAGTTCTATTTTTTAATTTTTTGAGGAACCTCCGTACTGTTCTTCATAGTGCCTACGCCAGTTTACATTCCCACCAACAGTGCACAGGTGTTCTTGCCAACACCTGTTATTTCTTGCCAACACTTGTTATTTCTTGCCTTTTTAGAGACTAGCCATTCTAACAAGTATGCGGTGATATCTCATTGTGATTTTGATTTGCATTTCCCTGATAATTAGTGATGTTGAGCATCTTTTCATGTGCCTGTTGACCATCTGTATGTTTTCTTTGGAAAAATGTCTATTCAGATGCTCTGCCCATTTTTTAATTGGATTGTTTGTTTTTGCTATTGAGTTGTATGAATTCTTTGTGTATTTTGGATATTGATCCCTTATCATAAATATGATTTGCAGATATTTTCTCCCATTCAGTAAGTTGCCTTTACATTTTGTTGATGGTTTCTTTTGCTATGCAGAAACTTCTAGATTGTGGTAGTCCCATATGTTTATTTTTGTTTTTGTTGCCTTTGCTTTTGGTATCAAATTCAAAAAATCATTGCCAAGACCTATGTCAAGGAGCTAACTGCCTATGTTTTCTTCCAGGAGTTTTATGGTGTCAGGTCTTATGTTCATGTATTTAATCCATTTTGAGTTAATTTTTATGTATGGTGTAAGATAGTGGTCTAGTTTCATTCTTTTGCATGTGGCTGTCCTCATCCACTAATTTTTTAAATTTCACATATTGTACTACTGGGTCTCCATTTTTTGTGGTTTTTATTTCTCTGATGAAATTCTCTATTTTTTGCTCTGTATTTTCCTCTGAGTCCTTGAACATATTTATAACAAAATAGCTCCTTTATATTCTGACCTCCCTGTATATTTCAGTTGGTTCCTGATGGCTGATATCTCATTTCAGCATGAATCATAATTTTCTATGTTTTGCTTATCTAGGAACTTATGTTTTTAAACAGAAAATTGTGTATGAAACATTCTAGAGACTAAATTATGTTATCTTCCCCTGGAGAATGTTTGGAATTGTTTTATCAGGAATTAATCTGCTTGGACTCAAACTCTAAAAGCTAGCTCCTTACACTTGGTGGCAGCTAAAAGCTGTAACAATCTGTCACTTTCTATAAGACACTAAGGAGTCTCAGCTCTTCATAGATCAGGGGTCAACCAAGGCTTTGGGCAGATTTTAAATGCAGAATTTTGGACTTCCTCATACTGTGGCCCTCTCTTTTCCAGGGTTTCCTTTAATAGATTCTAGGTACTATGACAGTCCTAAAACCAGGCCAGTAGGACCCGTGCTTTCTGCCTAAGGTCCAGACATCCCACACTGTGCAGAATGAGGACTTCCCTCACATGAAAAAGTTGAATAAATGCAAAGTTACCAAGGGAATTTTTCTGTTTTAAAGGTAACTCTCTTCCAGTTTCTTGCTGTTTCTGGACTTGTTTTCTCTCATTTTTTCCAGTGTTTATGATTTTATCTGCAGGAGTTTTCATCTAATACCAACTACTCTGCCATCACCAGAAGTAAAATTCCATTAACTTTTAATGATGTACAATTTGTTGTTATTTTTATTTCTTTGTTGTTAAGAAAATTTTCGTAGTTTTATTGTATCATAAGGCAGTGAAACACCTGAACAAATCAATATCTGGGCCGTGAGGCAGCTGCTTTCTCCTTCACTTCTTTGGGTTACTAGAGCAACTTGTCAGTAGATTAAAAAAAAAAGACAACCTTTTGCATTACTTAAGTCTTTCCAAGGCATGGGCTGGTACAACACAAACTTCTGTCAGATGCAACCAGTCTAAGCGTTCAAACATCATGTGCAATGCCTCAGTAGCAGCAGCCCACCTGCCCACTCCCACCGTGGACCTGCTTATTTGTGTATGATATTTGGAGCATCTGGAGGAGTGTGAATAGTATCAGGAAGAGGAGGGAGGAGGTCAGCGAAGTTGTGCAGAGCAAGCCTGAACATGTCATTGGTGCAAACCCAAGCATCATTGATGTTCTTTAATGGGAGCATCTGGTGGAACCCCATGACAGGGTCTTCATCGGCCTTGAACTGGTCCACAACCATGCTGATGATGCAGCTATCTGGCCTGGGCTGATGGTCCTGTGCTGTGATGCTGTCCTGGATTTTCTGGAACAGAAGGCTAGAAAATTTCTCCACGGTGGCAGCTTTCCCCTGGAATTGCTGTCCTTCCCAAGTAAGACATGTCGCGTCAATATAACTTGCGTCTGGTTGGGTTCTGTCGTTATCAAATAACTGGTAGTAATGTTGAATGAAGCTGGATCCAGTCTGCTCCCAAACTGGCTTGTCTCCCATTCTGGGGTGCCACCCCGCCTCGTTGAGACCCGAGGAGCTGGCACAATGGTGGCAGCAGTGGCGGCGACCCAGTGTGGTCTTCTCTCACCTTCCGTTGGCACCCCACTGCACTCTGTTGTTTTCATTTCTAAAAATAAGTCTTTCTTGTAGAAAATGTGGAAAATACAAAAAAAAAAAAGAAAAATAAATTGTATCACTATTATCCAGAAATAACCATTATTAACATTTTGAAATATTTACTAAAGTTTTCCCTCTGCAATTTTTTCACACCCTTGCACTCACACACACAAAATTGGTGTGTATATGCTACTTGGTATTCTGATTTCTGCCTTTATCATATCACGAATATTTCCATTTGATTACATATATTTTGTAATGACATTTTAATTATTAAATAATATGCTCTCATATGGATGTACATTTATTTAACCATTATTGTTGACCACTTGGATTGATGCCATTTTTCACTCTGTTAAATAGGACTGGGAAACACACCTTATACTTTAATCTTTTATAGCATGTTGTGTTATTTCATTAGGATTGATTTCCAGAAATAAGGGTGCTACGTCAAAAGTATAAATATTTAAGAATTCTTGCTCTTCCTTGATTTTTAAAAAAAATCAATTTATACCTAAATTGGTTGCACACAAGAGTTTTGACTCACAACTTCTGTACATGCAGGCATTATTATAAAATATTTCCAATTTGACAAGGGAAAAGTGATAACTCACTGTAGGTTTAACTTGCGTTACTAGTGAGATTGAACATTAAATATGTTTATTGGTCATGTGTAATTATTTTCTGAACTATCTATTTATGTATTTTACCAATTTTTCTATTTGGATGCCGTTCTTATCTTATTGATTTGTAAGAGCTCTTTATGTTTTATTTATTAAGATCTACATGTCAGACACTGGGTGATTGAAATTTTGTGGTGAACAAATCATACATAGTTTCTGCCTCTTGAATCTTTTACACCAAGTGTTATATGAATTTTTGCCTATATCCATTAACTTTGGTCAAAAATATTTTTTATCAGAGCAGTTCTTGAATTTGGTAACAAATCAAGAAATATAGAAATACTAGTTCTACTTCCCTTCTCATTCCCAGACCCATTCTTCAGAAGCAGCCTCTTCTGGTGCTTAATGCTGTGGTTCAAGAAAACATGCTTGGTTTTCTCTTTCCTTCATTTAGAAATACTAGACAATATCTAATAACCTCTGATATGACAGGCGAAGATGTAAATCATTTGTACCTTTGTCTTCTTTCCCTCTTCTTAGAGTTTCAGATTTATACCATTTTTAGTTTTCTATTATTTTTGTAACTTAAAATAAGAACTTAAATCTGTATTTTTTGTTGTATCAAGTTTTAGAAGTATCGTCTTATGCAATATGAAAATATTACCTTTTCTCCCTTTCTTCCCCATTCATGTTACATCTCAACATGAAATTAATTCTATTTTTTCTACACTCAAATGTTTAAAATTTTACCACATTTAATTTGCGCCCTATTTTATATTATTTTTTGATTTTTTCACTCATATCTTTGTGAGCATCCTGATTCTTAATTACAACTGCATAGTATTCTTTCGAACAGTTATTTTATAATAAGTGCCCTATATATAAACAGTTACATTACTTCCAATCTTTTGCTATTGTAAGGTTATAATATATGAAATTATTAGTTTTGGAAAAAAATAATGGAATATCGATATTTTCACAAATATAAATCCAATACAAGCAGTGCTGTCTTTAGAATATATTTCCGGAAATGTAATTTTGATAACATTGCCAATTTTTCTTTTAAGGCTTGTACCATTTTGTATGAAGGTTTCTATTTCTCCCAGCTTTGATAACACTTTTTGCTCTAATTTTAGAATTTTGCCAAATTAAACGGTGAATGATGGCATCCAATTTTAGTTATAAGTTGCATTTCTGTTACTATATATATGAATGAAGTTGAGCATCCTTTCATATTTTAAGGGCCCTTTTATTTTTTTGTTTGCTGAACCGTATTCACATCTTTTGAACTCTTTATCTTTCTTTTTCTTGAAACATATTTGACATATAACAGTGTGTTCACTTAAGCTGTATAACCTGTTGATCTATACATTTCTATGCTGTGATAAGGTTGCCATTGTAGGCACTTGTATCACATCATGCGATTATTTTTTGTAGTTGGAATAAGTAAGACCTAGTCTCTTAGCAAGTTTGAATATTATGATACAATGTTGCTATCTATATTCACTATACTTTGCATTAGATCTCTAGGACTTAATTACTACTAGTGGTAAGTTTGCACCCTTAAACAACATCTCTCTTGTTCCCGTACCTCCACATCCCCTGATAAGCACCATTTTACTGTTTTTACAAGTTTGGCTTTTCAGATTCCACATATAAGTGATAGCATACAGTATTTATGTTTCTCTGCCTGGCTTATGTCACTTAGCATAACGTCCTAAAGGTCCATCATGTTGTCATAAATTGCAAGATTTCCTTCTTTCTCATGGCTGAATAATATTCAATTGTATATATACACCATATATATCTATTCATTCATCTGTGGATGGGCACTTAGGTTGTTTTCATATCTTTGCTATTGTCAATAATGCTGCAGTAAACATGGGAGTGCGTATGTCTCTATACCCAGATTGCTGAACTATATGACAAATCTGTTTTTGATTTTTTGAGGAACCTGCATACTGTTTTCCGGGCATTGCTGCTCCAATGTTATCTTGTATCCAGTCAGCTGGTGAGACATTTGATGCCAGATTGCCTCATTTTCCTTTGAAGGCAATTATTCTATAAAGAAGCTTTTGGGACCTTCTTTTTATTTGTACCATTTTGCAATTTCATGTACTAGACCAGGGTTTTTTGTGTTTGTTTGATGACTCTTGTTTCTATGTGTCTTCGCTCTGAAGATGTATCCTCCTTCAGCTCTGGGAATGTCTTTTCTACTATAATTTTGACCTTCACCCCTTTGCATTTTCTTTCTCTCTCTTTCCACAGTTCCTTCTGTCAGGACAATGTACAACCCTGATGGGCCTGCTTTTCCTCATTTCCTCTCTCATATTTTCTGACTCTTTATCCTTTTGTGCTCTGTATTCCAGGAGGTATCCTCAACCTTATTTTCCAGTCACTCTTCAATTTTACTGTAGTATGTTTAATCTCTGAGACCGTTTTTTGTCTTCTCTGATTGTTCTTTGTTCAGAGCTTTATAGTTTTGTTTTATAAATACAGTACTTTCTCTGATCACTCTGAACACATTCAGCGTTCTCAAAGTCCTTTTCTATTTCCTCAACCTCCCATAACACCATTTAAAAAATTTTTTTTTTCTTTCTCTTATAACCTGCTTGTTTTCTTCACATACCTGGCATTCCCTGTTTCTCCATTCACATTTAAGAAGGCTATAGGTTCTGTATGCTGCCAGGAAGGTAAGATGCTTTTCTAGATATTTTCTCTAAGGAGCTCTGTGTAGGGCCGCTTTGGTAGGTAGAGCTACATGCTCCAGGGGACAGGCCATAAACGTCATTCCCCAAGCCAAGGTCAACATCAATAGCATTTTATTCAGTGGGAGAGGGAAGCTTGCCATGAGAATCTGACTTTTGCCCAGCACTGATTTTAATTCCTTTAGAGAATAGCCTTTGAGCATTTTCCTGGGGGAATAATGCTGGCTGTTTGTCCTTTGCATTTGACTTTATGGGATGGGGAGTAAGATAAGAGGCCTGACTACTCTAATTGCTGTATATGTCATTCATTAATTACTTCACTGTAAATATAACTATGTTCATGCTCAATTATCCTGTGTCATAGGGGTGCTTGTAATCTGGCTATGTATTTTAATATAATTGCTTTGAACCCTCTGAGCTCCATGGCTAATTTATGACTAGGTTCTGTTCACTTTATTATTTATGTACTTGTTTATTTACTTATTTATTTTGGTTCATTTTATATTAATCCTCCCTCGGCCTTCTAAGTAGTTAGATATCTTTTACTTTACCTCTGTTAGTTATCTCTTTTTCCTCTTGGGGAAGTGTACTCTCTTTTTCCCCAAAAACCTAGCATCAATTCCCTCCTTTTTATTTTTATCTTAGATTCTTTTTAAGCAATTCTGGCAGACTGCCTCTACTTAGAAGTTACCTTAATGACCCAATTTCAGCAGTCCTTACAATTTAAATACTTAGGGCTTCATGGAAGGCTTAATTAAGTAAAAGAAAATTATGATGAAAATATAACCCAGAGGACATCAGAAGGAATGAGGAAGTGGGTTTTAGACTAGTCTACAGATCATTCATCAACAAGTGATCCTTACTAGGATCCTCAAGATACAGAGACTCAAAATATCTTGAATTACAAAATAAAGCCTGTCTACTAAACAATAATAGCAAGAAAGAAAAACTGCTGACTTTACTTTTGCTAAAAGTCCTGCTCTTCTTTATTTTGCATACGCACAATGTGACTTTTTTTTTGAAGCCTAACACCTTCTGACTGAGCCCCTTAGTTATTTTTCTCTTACTCTCCTTTTCTGGTTCTTTTGTCACATGTCCTTTGGTCACTGGATGTTCCAGTGCTAATTCTCTTTATTACCTTTCTTTATTTTAGTCCAATTCTGAAATTTCTCTCGGCATCTGCTTCCCTCCTCCAGTAAAAGTGCCCCATTGGAACTCTTGATGGCTGTTCCATGGTATTCCTGTCTTAAGCATCTTCCTCTCCTTCATCTGGATACTGTCTGCTCACTCAGAGGTCAGAAACTCCATGACTGAGCAAGAGTGTAAAGATCCAAATTCAAGGCACACTATCGGTTAATTCTCAACAATTAGCTCTAACCGTTAGCTGATGGAACAAAACGAACAACAGTATTAGGACTCTGAATAGGATCATGTACTTGGCCCGTGCAAGAGGATGTAATTTGGTGTACGAAATGTCGAGCACAAAAGTGGATGTAGAACAGAAGACACTGAACACGTTGTGCGATTTAATTGGCAAGATAAATAGACAGAGGAGCGGCAGCAGCACGGCATCGCTTCTACGTGGCGCTGAGAATGTCAGGCTATGCTGTCCGTGGCTGCCTCGCCAAGAACTGTTTGTTAACGTGGCTTGTGCGGGTGTCGGACAACCAAAGGGCTCCTCTCAGCTGTCAATTTCTCTAATGAAGGAAGAGAAGAACACGCTCTAGATTTCTTTTTTTTTTTTTTTTTAATTTATTTATTTATGGCTGTGTTGGGTCTTCGTTTCTGTGCGAGGGCTTTCTCTAGTTGTGGCAAGCGGGGGCCACTCTTCATCGCGGTGTGTGGGCCTCTCACTATCGCGGCCTCTCCTGTTGCGGAGCACAGGCTCCAGATGCACAGGCTCAGTAGTTGTGGCTCACGGGCCCAGCTGCTCCGCGGCATGTGGGATCTTCCCAGACCAGGGCTCGAACCCGTGTCCCCGGCATTGGCAGGCAGACTCTCAACCACTGCGCCACCAGGGAAGCCCCGCTCTAGATTTCTGTATTGACTTTTCACGACTACTGCAACCCTCCAGGTGCCAACCTATAAATACTTTTGAAAACAGGATTGAGAGTCTCTTTCATATATGTTCTTTTACTCTATTCATACCAATATCATCCAAATAAATAGAGCAGAACTTCAGTAACAAAGCATGCTTTTGACTGTAACAGTCTAAAATTTAACTTTATTATGTACCTTTATATGGTTTTGTATGGAAAGTTGGAGAGGGTTGCCATGACTGATCAATATCTTGTCTCTCTGACATGTTTGATTTATACAGATACTTTCCATAACAATTATATGATTTTTTAAAATTAAACTGCCTTTTTTTCCCAAATGATAGCCACCTTTTTTAGCCCATCTTATAATTTGTCTCTAAAATGCCTATCTTCATAATATGCCGATCGTTAGAGTAATGCATATTTGATGAAAACAGGTAATAAATAACATTTCAAAGTCTGTTTCTAGGCACTGATTGATGTACGTTATTGTTTTTTCTGCTGTGTTTAATGGCCACGTCTTACTTTTTCTAGTTTTTAGCAGCACCCGCTGAGGAGTAAATGAGAGCTGACCTGCTTTGAAATCCTCTTCCAGAAATAAAATTCTCATCCTGTTACTTCTGTGGCTGGAGAGGGAATTTGGCACACATATTGTCATTCATTTGCAAATGCAAAGTCACCACTTGACAGCCTATTCACTCTGAGGAGGACACACAGTCTATCAAATAAGATCAAGGGTACATTTTACAGACTCACAAACATCCTCTTTATGTACATACATAAAAGGAGGTGATAAGAATAGAATTACTCTCACTGGGAAAAGTCCCCTAAGTAAAAATACCCAGTTCTTTGAAATTATTGATCATAAAGGAGAAGTGCTCTAGCAAAAGAGCCACTAAGCGACTTGGGTTGGATTGATACATAACACGTATAGGGCTTGGTACTATTGAGAAACTCTCTTGTGCACCCTTTTGGGAAAAACCAGTTCAGACAAATTCTTAATGAGAACTTTACCCATTCTTACATCACTTTCAGAGAACCACTTGGCTGTTTGCCCAGGGATATTAAACCCCTGGGAAAGGATAAGGCTTTGCTTGGGTCTCAGTCTGCCCGTGCTGTTGTAGCACATGGAATCCTACATGAAGCCCCGGCAGCATGACCCTGCTCACGCTTGGACTCAGACTCCAGTGGGTCCCAGCAGCAGGTCAGTGTGACCACCAGTATGATTATATGTCAGCAAAGTGGAAAACATATCAGTCCTATCAATTGTCTGACCCAATTTTCAACTTTTTCTTTCTAGCACCAACTATTCACTTTTTCCGTATAGGAATAGTCTGTGAGTTCAAGTGTTGTACAGTTGTTGGGTTCACTTGTTTCTTCCTTTCCTGCTGATTTACTTTTTCTTTTTTTTTTTTTTTTGAAATTTAGTATATGTCAAATAGGGGAGCATCGAGATTTATGTTCAGGAAAGGAGAATAAAAAGGATAGACGAGAGGGGAAGAGAGTCAAAGCTCGTGGAAATAGATAACAAGAACGATATATAAATTAAATCTGATAAATGGTCACCTGTATACTGGATTTAAATAGATCATCTCAACAGTGCTTCAAATTCTAAAGTATCTGAAAGCTGCCAAAAATTTTCTACTTTAGTTGGCTGCCAACAATGAGATAGGCAGGTAAGCTTTTTTATTTTATTTTTTCTTTTTGGAAACATGTCCAGTTTCTTAATTCTTATTTAATCCCTGTATTAGATAAAGAATGTATTATACTTTGGTGAGCAAGATGTTGGATATTATTATTCTGGGATCCCAACACGAAATTGTTTCAAAACATGAGTTAATAATGTCCTTTGGTCTCTCTTTAGCCATGTACTATTCTCTTTTTTAGCTACTTTTACTTCTTTGGCCTACAAGCCACTAGAGATATTATAGATTCCAAGGACACTTTTCTTTTCAGCCATCCTAATGTAATGGTTTGAAACAGTCAAATTCACTCTTCGTTTGTTGGTTTTCATTTATTTGCTAACCTTTCTCAACCACAGTCAATTTCCATTATTCAACTAATCCCTCAACCAATCAGATAAAAAAATATGTGTTTACTATTAATACATGTCCAATACTAGGTGATATAATGAATTTCAGAAAAGTCTAACATTGTTCTGGTTTTTAATGGGCACATTACCATATTTGACTCTAATCTGGCCACAGAGTTGATTCTCTGCAAATCCTGAGTGTTAGACTGGAAATTCACAACCATAAGACCTATTCACATTCCTAAAGTGTGCACTATGAGGATTAAGAAATATGCCCATTAGCATATAATTTACTTTTACTGGTCGTCAGTGTGTACTTATAAATGACAGTAAAGATGCAGATGGGACATTTGTTAAAATGGATAATTGTTTTAGCTTAAATAGTGTGAAGTTTAAGAAATTGTTAATTCAGTTACCCCAGAAGAGAAGATAGAGATTTTGGAAAAGTTGGACATCTTTTTTTGTTGTTATAAATTTTAAAAAATGTTTTTAATACCTTAAAGCCCAAATCACTGAGGTTTAAGGTTTAACGTTAGTTATCTCCAGGACATTGGATGCACCATTTTGACTGAAATGAATTTGGTGGAACAACCTAATTCAGTGTGCTAAATAATTCTTTCAATTGTATAAGATTCCTTATAATTTATTACTCCTCTATTATTGTTAAGTTAGAACTACCACGTAGAAAACAATAATTATACCTGCTTACACGTATAACATATATACATACACATATATCTATATATACATATATATAACATATATACATACATATATAAAATATAATTTTATATGACAGATCTCATGTAGTCATCCATAGAAGTTGTCCCATAGAATTATACAATAAAGTTAAAACACAAAATAAATCATTTGTCATGCTGTCAATCTCAAACACTAATTTGAGCAGATGCTTCCTTTCTATCCTAAGAAGGCTTTTTTTTTTTTTTTAATTGTTACACTTTAAGCTTTAAGCATTATTGTTATTTCCACTGAGATCTTGAGAGAAGTATTGCTTTTCCTTACCTTTCGTCTTTAGATCTTGGCACTTGACCTACATTGAGTAAATTATGAAATTTGAATATGAAATGTGAACATTTAGGTATATACACTTATATGAAAATTGTCATCTTTCAGGTCAGAAAGTACATCTCTCAGGACTGGGATACTACATACAATTATTAAACTAGCTGGGGTAAGCCATGTAGAGGAAGAACTGAATACCATCCAACTTGTAATCATTGTCTGGGATAGTACTGTCTTAAGTGGTAAAAAATTACTGGCAATGTTTTCTAGAGCCATTAGGAGCTTGCTGCACCCTGGAGTGCTGTGAGCCGTAAAAGCAGAGTGGAGATAAACATACCCTGGGGTGTCATAAGCTGTGAAGCACAGATGTGTTCACCCATATTATGATAACCATTGCTTAGAGAAATCCTGTTTTCAGTAAAAGAAGACAAAGAAGGAAAAATGCATTTTCCTATTCAATAAAGATCTGTTAATTTAATCTCTCATTTTTAAAGTATGTGGGGCAGCTGGACTGGGAGTTTTTTCATAGATGTATCTTTCCCTTTAGAATCTCCTTTCAAAATTGCAAACGTTCCTCTTAAAGTGAAGTTTTAAGACCCGACTGTACATTACATTCAATGCCTGATTAAAGGAAACCAAACTTGAGCATTAGGGCTTTAAATAGTTACCTGGTTGATAACTATAACCAGACTTCAGTTACTTTCCACTTATAAAAGAAAAATAACAGAGTTCCAGTATATTTTTCTCAATATGGACTTGATGCAGCCTAAGATTTTAAAAACAAAAATGAAACACAGAGATCCCGTGGGCATTTGCCTTTCTATGCAGTGTGTTATTTATATGAACAGTATGAATCTATTTGATTCTTGTTATTTTAAATAAACAGACCTGCTACTATTACAAGCAAAAAATAAGGTGAGTCAAAATAAGGGAGGCTCGGATGATAGTGGTTCTTAATTCTTATCAGTTCTTGAATGTTCTGGCGTTGGAGTAGGTTTCTTCAGATAGCACCTGTTGGGATTTTTTTCCCCCTTTCTTTCTCTTCTTTTCCCTTTGGGTTCTACTTCCTGAGCAATGTGATATTTGTACAGATGACAGTAACCTTAGCAGATCTGGCCTTGGATTTTTGTTGAGGGAAATAGATGTGACTAGATTCAACTTAAAAGGATGTATAGAAGACCTGGGAAGAAGGGGAGAGCAATGTAATAACTACAATGTAAGGGGGGAGAAGGTCTCTAAATACCTAGAAAGTCCATATTTTTTTTCCCTAATGTAATTAGACACAAGTATGTCATCTGAGACTAATATAGCAATGTTCAATGGCCAAAAAATTCTAGAGCAGGATGTTTAAACCATGACCCATGAATCCCCCCGAAACTATATTAAACTTTGTTGTTTTTTCTATCGTGTTGCTGTTTACTCATTATTCTAGAATTTGTTCTGTGGGTTTGTCGTAAAGAGTCTGTGACCCCAAAGTGGTTAAGAACCAGAAGAACTCTAGGACAGGAGGTTTGTGTTGTTTTCTAGGAAAGCACTGTGGAAATTGAAGATAAGCATTCAAGGTAGATCAGAGAAGAGAATTTGATTGATATTTGAATGATTCATTCTATGGATCAAGGGTGTGTTGCAGTCCTGATCCTCATTTGGTCAAATTCAGAGTAGCCAAAGTACAGACAGGTATGTGGTTATGTTGTGGAAGAACATTTTCAGTTTCTTTTGGATATTTCAAATGAAAACAAAGGTGATATTCACATAGCTCTCCCAAAAACACTTCTAAAAGTTGTTGGCATTGTCAGTGTGCTGCTACTTTAATCAGAGAAAAAGTGAGCAAATTTCATGAGGTAGTCATGGTGAAAATATCAAATTTTATGGTTTGTCACAGATTAATAAGCAAATAATATTAAGGCTGTACAAACTCTTTTTCAATAACCTGAGCGATTATCAAAGATTACACGGGGCATGTTTAGCAAAAGAACAAAAACTAATAAATAGGAACATCAATCTGTGAGCTGTGCCTCATTAATTCTTTACACACCAGTAAAACTGAAGTAAAGCAAAAACTATTCATTGTATAATAACCAGGGTTGTGGGTAGAGAAGTAGGTAAAATACTATTTTTCATTAATAATTTAGGAGAATAAATGAAATTGCTATTTCAGTAAAGAGAATTGGTATTGCCTGGACTTGGCACTTAAAATAATGTCGTGCTGTGAGCAATTCACCTTACCCAAAGAGAGTTCTGGCTGCTGAGAGGTGACCTCTAGGTTCCTGGAATGTCCTGCATGGTAGGAGTATCTTTGTTTGCCTGGAGGCTTTGGTCACTGGACAGAGAAACAGTGATTTATGTTGGGGGCTTTGGGCCACACCATATCGGTTCCTTTGGAGATCAGGTATTTAGTCAGGAGCCTAAAGGTATTAGCCTGAACTCTGGGAAGGCTGGAGACCAATGGTCATCCACTTAGGCAGTATGTGATCAAGACCCTCTGGACACCGAAGGCTGGGGTGTGCTTCCTTGGTTGGCAGTATCCAAGTGTGTTGTCACACATCATAGCTGGGAGGAAGTAATGTTGTCCATGACCCCACAGGAAGAGGACAACCAGAAGTTCTGTATTTGTACCCCTCCAGGACTCTGCCTTGGCTGATTTTAACTAGTATCATTTCCCTGTAATAAACTGTAACTAAGAGTATTACAGATTTCAGTGACTTTTGTGAGTTATTCCAGTGAATTACTAAACTTGAAGGTGGTTTTTAGCAATCTCCAAACTTGCAGTTAGTGTCAGAGTGAAGGCAGTCTTGTGGGGAGTATTTCCTTTGACCTTGCAGTTTGGCTAACTCTGGGTAACTGCCTAAAACCAAATATAGAACACTGAAACAACTAGAAAAACAAGATAAAATCAAATACATAACACACTCTCGTATGTGCATACACACACAAGATAAAAATAATGAAATGTGTGTACTAATGTGTATGTGCATGTTAACATGTAGATATTTTGTACACGTGTCATTCTTTGCTTGCCCCAAATCATTTTCCCATTTTTCTGATAAAAAATTCCTTTTACTAATGGTTATCCATTCTGTCCCCACCCATCTCCCACCCCCAGAGTAGACCCATGACCCAGTCTTGGTTAATCTAAATCTTCCTTGGGGTCCTCTCTCCCATAATACAATTATTGTTTTGCAAACTAGACCAATCAAATTCTTCCCTGAGATTTGTCTGTGGGACGTATTATGGAAAAAATCTCTTTTTATCTAGAGTTCATCTGGCTGTTTGTTTCTCCTCCCTCTTGCTGGCCCAGCCCAATTGCCACAGCCCTGTGATGGGATAGCTGACTCCTTCACCCACGCCCCTCCATCAGGAAATGTTCTCCAGTCTTGAACACCATGGGGGACACCATTGGGGCCTGGGCCTGGTGAATGGAGTGTGGGGTCTCGCAGCAAGGCAGTCAGGGTGCAGTTGGAGCCTGCAGGGTGGGATGTGTGGGTAAGTGGGAGGGAGTAAGTGTTGGATCCTGATGGAGGGGCAGGGAAAGGATGGACTGGGATTTGCTGAACATTAGGTTTAGAGATGGCTCAGAGAATTGGCAGAATCAGGCTCAAAGCTCTGTTGCTGCGACCAGTCTTGTGGGATCTCAGGAATTCTATGAGGCCTGGCAGAGGAGGCGTGGGATGAGAAACACCTGGGAGCCTCAGGTGCCAGAGACCCCCTCATCCCAGACTTGTCAGTAAGGAGTCTTACTCATGTCACCTATCAAGCAAACCCCAGTCCTTGTGGGCACCTTGCCCCACCCCCTCAACTCAGAGTCAGAATGTGGTAGTACCTTGTCCCAGTGGCCCAGCCAGGTGTGGGAGTGTGTGGGCTCTGGCCCAAAGGCTGTGCCAGGGTAGGACTTCCCAAGGCCAGAATAGGGAGTGAACTGCAATTGCAGGAGAACAGGATATATATTTGGAATTGCCGGTAGCCATGTAAGCATCTCTGCTACAATGTAAAGAGGTGCTTCTTTTAAGAATGAAGTCCCCATAGAGGAAAGAAATGCCAAGAAATGAATGACATGATTTGATTTATTGGGTCCTGTACTTATTTTGTTTCCTGAATATATGAGCCTATATTTTCTTTCTGTTTTTTACCAGAGTAGGTTGAGCTTTTCTTTTTTTTCTATCACAGACTCATACTGTACACTTCATACATGTATAGGCTTTTTAGTAAGTCTTGAAGTTGGGTAGCTTCAATCCATCAACTCTGTTCTTCTCTTTCAGTATTGTGTTAGCTATTCTTCATCTTTTGCTTCTCCATATAAACTTTAGAATCTGTATAGCACAGAGAACTCCACTTCGCTGTACAGCAGAAACTAACACAACATTGTAAAACAACTATACCCCAATTTTAAAAAAAAAGAAAGAGATCTGGAAAAAAATAAACTTTAGAATCAGTTTCTTGATATCCATAAAATAACTTGCTGGGAGTTGGATTGAGATTGTACTGAATCTGTCAATCAAGTTGGGAAGAATTGACCATTGAACAATATTGAGTATTCCTATCCATGAAGATGGAATATCTCTCCATTTATTTAGTTCTTCGATTTTGTTCATCAGAGTTTTATTATTTGATTCATATAGGTATTATACACACTTTGTTAAATTTGAATCTAAGTATTTCATTTGGGGGGATGTTAACATAAATTGTATTGGGTTTTTAATTTCAAATTCCACTTGTTCATTGTTGGTATATAAGAAAGCAAATGTATATTAACCTTGTATCCTACAACCTTGTTGCCATGACTTAGTTTCAGGAATGTTTTTGTCAGTTCTTTCAGATTTTCTGCTTGGATGATCATGTCACCTGTGGGGGAAAGAAACAGTTTATTTCTTCCTTTTTTTTTCTTGCCTTATTACATTAGCAAGTGTGATGTTCAAAAGGAGAGGTGATAGGGAACTTTCTTTCCTTGTACCTGTTCTTAGTGGGAAAGCTTCAAGTTTCTCACCATTAAATATGATGTTAGTTGTAGGTTCTTTTTATTTTTTATTTATTTATTTTTTGCGGTACGTGGGCCTCTCACTGTTGTGGCCTCTCCCGTTGTGGAGCACAGGCTACAGACGCGCAGGCTGAGTGGTCATGGATCACGGGCCCAGCCGCTCCGCGGCATGTGGGATCCCCCCCAGACCAGGGCACAAACCCATGTCCCCTGCATCGGCAGGCGGACCCTCAACCACTGCGCCACCAGGGAAGCCCTGTAGGTTCTTTTTAGGTAGGGTTTATCAAATTCAGAAAGTTCCTATCTATTTCTAGTTTAATGAGAGTGTTTATCATGAATTAGTTGGATTTCATCAAATGCTTTTTCTGCAACTATTAATATGATCCTGTGTGTATATTCAAAGAATACTTACTTTGAGGGATTAAAAAGTAAGTAAGACAAAACCATTTTTCCTTGTTATGGTAGAGGCATTGATGCCACAAGTAGGAATTTTGGGTGACTTTGGTCTTTTTTCCCTGTAATATCTTCCTACCAAGTTTTCCCAAGTAAACAAAACATATGTGCTCTTGTCTTAAACTCAGCTTTAAGAGTATTCCTAGAACACTAATCCTTATTTATCACTTTGCTAAGACCCCACTATCAAGAATTTCTCAAGTTACCTGTGATTAATATGAACAAGAAATTTTTCACAAACATTCTAAAGTTTGATTTTCCCCCTATATTATAGTTGTAAATATAAAGTTTTGTGGAAGTCATGGGAGCTGGAGGTGATTTCTTCCCAGAGGTATTGGGAGATTTGATGGGATGGCAGACTTCTAGTTGAGTCTTCAAGAATTGGTATGAATTTGGAGAGAGAATTGCATAATTGCATGGAGATAGGAAAATGTCAGCCATATTTGGGGGCAGTCAGTTATTATGAACTTGGAATGTTAACAGGAAAATGGTAGAAAGATGAGCTGGACAACTGAGTTAAGGCCAAGTTACAGTGAACACTAAATGTGAAACCAAGAAATCAAATTTATTCTGCAGGCAATGTGGATTGGTTGAAATATTTTCACTACAGTGATGACATGATCAGGACTGTGCTTTAAGATTAATTTTACAGTACTTTGTATAATGAAAGACAGAGACAAAATACAGGAGGTAGAGATATCTTTGTCATGTCTGATAATATATCTTTTTTTTTTTTTTTTTTTTTTTTTTTTTGCGGTATGTGGGCCTCTCACTGTTGTGGCCTCTCCCGTTGCGGAGCACAGGCTCCGGACGCGCAGGCTCAGCGGCCATGGCTTATGGGCCTAGCCGCTCTGCGGCATGTGGGATCTTCCCGGACCGGGGCACGAACCCGTGTCCCCTGCATCGGCAGGCGGACTCTCAACCACTGCGCCACCAGGGAAGCCCAATATATCTTTTAAGTTCCTTTTCTCTTTAAATGTCACACAGCAACCCTGAGAAGTTTAACTACACTTTGAGGTTGTGATTCCAATGTCAGTAGTGACATTCACTTCTCATTTAATCTACTGATTCATGGTGGAAGCCAGGCTTCAGCTGACAGTGAGAAGAATCACTAAATATGGTCAACATGAAATTCAATTAATTAAGAAGGCAAAGGCTTCTGTTCTATATGTAATCATAGTATCTTCTGGTTATATGTTACCAGTAATAATAATAGTAGAAAGAGAGGAAGAAAGGGATGAAGGGTGGGAGAAAGAAAAGGGAAGAGAGGGGAGGAGGAGGAGAGAAAAAAGGAGAGGACAGGACAGGAAAAGAGAAGATTGTATCAAGTGAATCTAATGGTATGATCCCTGAGAGTTTACTTAGATAAAAAAATTTTCTTTATATTTTCTGTTTATCAAAGTCACAATTGGGAAGCTTTTACATGTCAACGTAAAAGATGTGAGATAATCACTAGTTCTCAGCTTTCTGAGAACAAGGTAGGATTATACTTCCAGACCTATTAAGTTAGGTGGGGCTGTGTGACAGTTCCAGGACAATGAGTTCTGAGTGGAAGTTATATGTCACTTCTGGGCTGGGACATTTGATTGCTGATGTGTGATCCTCCAGGGCTCTCTCTTTCTTTCTGGAACAGATAGTGGCTCTTCCCTCAGCCTGCATCTCTGAGACAGATTGCTTTTCCCCAATTCATATTTGCATCCACAACATAAGAGAACATTGGCCTAATTGCACCCTCCACAATATTGACTAACTTAATATTTTTCTAGTTTTGTAATTTCTATTCTCTATGATGAGTAAAGTACCTCTGCTGACCTGTGATGGAAAAGAGCAAAGAGCAAGAACTAAACATCAGTTTAACACCCTTCAGATTTAACTGTGTTTTCATTTTACTTTAATACCAAGGAGTATGATTTCTGAATTGTATGGCACAGATATGTTTAGCTTTATGAGAAACCACTAAACTGACTTCCAAAGTGGCCATTCTGCATTCCCACCAACAATATATGAGAATTCCCGTTGTTCCACATCCTTACTAGCATTCACTATTGCCAGTAGGTTTTTTTTTTTGGATTTTGGCCATTCTAATAGGTGTGTAATGGGATCTCTGATGTTTTAATTTACATTTCTCTGATGGCATATGATTTGGAACATCCTTTCGTAGGCTTATATGCCATCCATATGTCTTCTTTGGTGAAGTGTCTATTAAGGTCTTGGTTCCATTTTGTTTTTTTTTTAAATCTTTATTGGGGTGTAATTGCCTTACAATGTAATGTTAGTTTCTGCTGTATAAAAATGTGAATCAGCTATATGTATACATATATCCCTATATTCTCCTCCCTCTTGCGTCTCCCTCCCACCCTCCCTATCCCACCCCTCTAGGTGGTCACAAAGCACCGAGCTGATTTCCCCATGCGAGGCAGCTGCTTCCCACTAGCTATCTATTTTACATTTGGTAGTGTATATATGTCCATGCTTCTCTCACTTTGTCCCAGCTTCCCCTTCCCCTCCCTGTGTCCTTAAGTCCATTCTATACGTCTGCGACTTTATTCCTGTCCTGCCCCTACGTTTATCAGAACCATTTTTTTTTAAGATTCCATATACATGTGTTAGCATACGGTATTTGTTTTTCTCTTTCTGACTTATTTCACTCTGTATGACAGGCTCTAAGTCCATCCACCTCACTACAAATAACTCTATTTCATTTCTTTTTATGGCTGAGTAATATTTCACTGTATATATGTGCCACATCTTCTTTATTCATTCATCTGTTGATGGACACTTATGTTGCTTCTGTGTCCTGGCTATTGTAAATAGTGCTGCAATGAACAATGTGGTACATGAATCTTTTTGAATTATGGTTTTCTCAGGGTATATGCCCAGTAGTGAGATTGCTGAGTCATATGGTAGTTCTATTTTTAGTTTATTAAGGAACCTCCATACTGTTCTCCATAGTGGCTGTATCAATTTACATTCCCACCAACAGTGCAGGAGGGTTCCCTTTTCTCCACATCCTCTCCAGCATTTACTGTTTGTAGATATTTTGATGATGGCCATTCTGACCAGTGTAAGGTGATACCTCATTGTAGTTTTGATTTACATTTCTCTCATGATTAGTGATGTTGAGCATCCTTTCATGTGTTTGTTGGCAATCTATATATCTTCTTTGGAGAGATGTCTATTCAGGTCTTCTGCCCATTTTTGGATTGGGTTGTTTATTTTTTTTGCTATTGAGCTCCATGTCCTGCTTGTATATTTTGGAGATTAATCCTTTGTCAGTTGCTTCGCTTGCAAATATTTACTCCCACTATGAGGGTTGTCTTTTCATCTTGTTTGTGGTTTCCTTTTCTGTGCAAAAGCTTTTAAGTTTCATTAAGTCCCATTTGTTTATTTTTGTTTTTACTTCCATTTCTCTAGGAGGTGGGTCAAAAAGGATCTTGCTATGATTTATGTCATGGAGTGTTCTGCCTATGTTTTCCTCTAAGGGTTTGATGGTGTCTGGCCTTACATTTAGGTCTTTAATCCATTTTGAGTTTATTTTTGTGTATGGTGTTAGGAAGTGTTCTAACTTCATTCTTTTACATGTAGCTGTCCTGTTTTCCCAGCACCACTTATTGAAGAGATTGTCTTTTCTCCATTGTATGTTCTTGCCCCCTTTATCAGAGGTAAGGTGACCATATGTGTGTGGCTTTATCTCTGGGCTTTCTATCCTGTTGCATTGATCTGCATTTCTGTTTTTGTGCCAGTACCATACTGTCTTGATTACTGTAGCTTTGTAGTACAGTCTGAAGTGAGGGAGCCTGATTCCTCCAACTCCGTTTTCCTTTCTCAAGATTGCTTTGGCTATTCGGGGTCTTTTGTGTTTCCATACAAATTGTGCAATTTTTTGTTCTAGTTATGTGAAAAATGCCATTGGTCGTTTGATAGGGGTTGCATTGAATCTGTAGATTGCTTTGGGTAGTATAGTCATCTTCACAGTGTTGAGTCTTCCAATCCAAGAACATGGTATATCTCTCCATCTGTTTGTATCATCTTTAATTTCTTTCATCAGTGTGTTATAGTTTTCTGCATTTAGGTCTTTTGTCTCCTTAGGTAGGTTTATTCCTAGGTATTTTATTTTTTTTGTTGCAGTGGTAAATGGGAGGGTTTCCTTAATTTCTCTTTCAGATTTTTCATCATTAGTGTGTAGGAATGGAAGAGATTTCTGTGCATTAATTTTGTATCCTGCTACTTTACCAAATTCATTGATTAGCTCCAGCTGTTTTCTGGTAGCATCTTTAGGATTCTCTATGTATAGTATCATGTCATCTGCAAACAGTGACAGTTTTACTTCTTTTCCGATTTGGATTCCTTTTATTTCTTTTTCTTCTCTGATTGCCGTGGCTAAAGCTTCCAAAACTGTGTTGAATAATAGTGGTGAGATTGGGCAACCTTGTCTTGTTCTTGATCTTAGTGGAAATGGTTTCAATTTTTCACCTTTGAGAACAATGTTGGCTGTGGTTTTGTCATATGTGGCCTTTATTATGTTGAGATAACTTCCCTCTATGCCTACTTCCTGGAGATTGTTATCATAATTGGGTGTTGAATTTTGTTGAAAGCTTTTTCTGCATCTTTTGAGATTATCATATGGTTTTTATCCTTCAATTTGTTAATATGGTGTATCACATTGATTTGCTTATATTGAAGATCCTTACATTCCTGGGATAAACCCCACTTGATCATGCTGTATGATCCTTTTAATGTGCTCTTGGATTCTGTTTGCTAGTATTTTGTTGAGGATTTTTGCATCTATGTTCATCAGTGATATTGGCCTGCAGTTTTCTTTCTTTGTGATATCTTTGTCTGGTTTTGGTATCAGGGTAATGGTGGCCTTGTAGAATGAGTTCTGGGAGTGTTCCTCCCTCTGCTATATTTTGTAAGAGTTTGAGAAGGATTGGTGTTAACTCTTCTCTAAATGTTTGATAGAATTCACCTGTGAAGCCATCTGGTCCTGGGCTTCTGTTTGTTGGGAGATTTTTAATCACAGTTTCAATTTCAGTGCTTGTGATTGGTCTGTTTATATTCTCTATTTCTTCCTGGTTCAGTTTTGGAAGGTTGTGCTTTTCTAAGAATTTGTCCATTTCTTCCATTTTGTCCATTTTATTGGCATAGAGTTGCTTGTAGTAATCTCTCATGATCCTTTGTATTTCTGCAGTGTCAGTTGTTACTTTTCCTTTTTCATATCTAATTCTGTTGATTTGAGTCTTCTCCCATTTTTTCTTGATGAGTCTGGCTAATGGTTTATCAGTTTTGTTTACCTTCTCACAGAACCAGCTTTTAGTTTTATTGATCTTTGCTATTGTTTCCTTCATTTCTTTTTCATTTATTTCTGATCTGATCTTTATGATTTCTTTCCTTCTGCTAACTTTTGGGATTTTGTTTTTCTTTCTCTAATTGCTGTAGGTGTAAGATTAGGTTGTTTATTTGAGATGTTTCTTGTTTCTTGAGGTAAGATTGTATTGCTATACACTTCCTCTTAGAACTGCTTTTGCTGCATCCCATAGGCTTTTGTTCATCATGTTTTCACTATCATTTGTTTCTAGGTATTTTCTGACTTCCTCTTTGATTTCTTCAGTGATCTCTTGGCTATTTAGTAGTGTACTGTTTAGCCTCCACGTGTTTTTATTTTTTACAGTTTTTTTTTTCTGTAATTGATATCTAATCTTAGAGTGTTGTGGTCGGAAAAGATACTTGATGCGATTTCAATTTTCTCAAATTTACCAAGGCTTGATTTGTGACCCAAGATATGATGTAACCTGGAGAATGTTCCATGAGCACTTGAGAAGAAAGTGTATTTTGTTGTTTTTGGATGGAATGTCCTATAAATATCAATTAAGTCCATCTTGTTTAATGTGTCATTTAAAGCTTGTGTTTCCTTATTTATTTTCATTTTGGATGATGTGTCAGTTGGTGTAAGTGGGGTTTTAAAGTCCCCTACTATTATTGTGTTATTGTCAATTTCCCCTGTTATGGCTGTTAGCATTTGCCTTATATATTGAGGTATTCCTAATAAATAATTACAATCATTATATTTTCTTCTTGGATTGATTCCTTGATCATTATGTGGTGTCCTTCTTTGTCTCTTGTAACAAGCAATCTTTATTTTAACGTCTATTTTGTCTGATATGAGAATTGCTACTCTAGCTTTCTTTTGATTTCCATTTGCATGGAAAATCTTTTTCCATCCCCTCACTTTCAGTCTGTATGTTTCCCTAGGTCTGAAGTGGGTCTCTTGTAGACAGCATATATGTGGGTCTTGTTTTTTATCCATTCAGCCAGTCTGTGTCTTTTGGTTGGAGCATTTAATCCATTTACATTTAAGGTAATTGTTGATATATATGTTCCTATTACCATTTTCTTAATTGTTTTGGGTTTGTTTTTGTAGATCTTTTCCTTCTCTTGTGTTTTCTGCCTAGAGGAGTTTCTTTTTTTTTTTTTAATTTTTTTTTAATTAGTTTCTGCTTTATAACAAAGTGCATCAGTCATACATATACATCTGTTCCCACATCCCTTCCCTCATGCATCTCCCTCCCTCCCACCCTCCCCATCCCACCCCTCCAGGCGGTCACAAAGCACCGAGCTGATCTCCCTGTGCTCTGCGGCTGCTTCCCACTATCTATCTACCTTATGTTTGGTAGTGTATATATGTCCATGCCTCTCTTTCGCTTTGTCACAGCTTACCCTTCCCCCTCCCCATATCCACAAGTCCATTCTCAAGTAGGTCTGTGTCTTTATTCCCGTTTAGAGGAGTTTCTTTAGCATTTGTTGTAAAGCTGGTTTGGTGGTGCTGAATTCTCTTAGCTTTTGCTTGTCTGTAACGGTTTTAATTTCCCCATCGAATCTGAATGAGATCCTTGCTGGGTAGAGTAATCTTGGTTGTATGTTTTTCCCTTTTATCACTTTAAATATGTCCTGCAACTCCCTTCTGGCTTGCAGAGTTTCTGCTGAAAGATTAGCTCTTAACCTTATGGGGATTCCCTTGCATGTTATTTGTTGTTTTTCCCTTGCTGCTTTTAATATTTTTTCTTTGTATTTAATTTTTGATCGTTTGATTAATATGTCTTGGCATGTTTCTCCTTGGATTTATCCTGTGTGCGACTCTCTGTGCATTGTGGACTTGATTGACTATTTCCTTTCCCATATTAAGGAAGTTTTCAACTATAATCTCTTCAAATGTTTTCTCAGTCCCTTTCTTTTTCTCTTCTGGGACCCCTATAATTTGAATGTTGGCGCGTTTAATGTTGTGCCAGAGGTCTCCGAGACTGTCTTCAATTCTTTTCATTCCTTTTTCTTTATTCTGCTCTCTGGTAGTTATTTCCACTATTTTATCTTCCAGGCACTTATCCATTCTTCTGCCTCAGTTATTCTGCTACTGATTCCATCTAGAGAATATTTAATTTCATTTATTTTGTTGTTCATCACTGTTTGTTTGCTCTTTAATTCTTCTAGGTCCTTGTTGAACGTTTCTTGCATTTTCTCCATTCTGTTCCCATGATTTTGGATCATCTTTACTATCATTACTCTGAATTCTTTTTGTAGTAGACTGCCTATTTCCTCTTCATTTGTTTGGTCTGGTGAGCTTTTACCTTGCTCCTTCACCTGCAGTGGATTTCTCTGTCTTCTCATTTTGCTTAACTTACTGTGTTTGGGGTCTTCTTTTCACTGGCTGCAGGTTCATAGTTCCCGTTGTTTTTGGTGTCTGCCCCCAGTGGCTATGGTTGGTTCAGTGTTTTGTGTAGGCTTCCTAGTGGAGCTGCCTGGTGCCTGTGTTCTGGTGAATGAGGCTGGATCTTGTCTTTCTGGTGGGAAGGACTGCATCTGGTGGTGTGTTTTGGGGTGTCTGTGAACCTTTTATGATTTTAGGCAGCCTCTCTGATAACAGGTGGGGTTGTGTTCCTGTCTTGCTAGTTGTTTGGCATGGGCTGTGCAGCACTGGAGCCTGGTGATCATTGAGTGGAGCTGTGTCTTAGCGTTGAGGTGGAGATCTGTGGGAGAGCTCTCATCGATTGACATTAAGAGGCGATGGGAGGTCTCTGGTGGTCCAGTGTCCTGAACTCGGCTCCGCCTCCTCAGAGGCTCAGGCCTGACACCCAGCTGGAGCACCAAGACCCTGTCAGCCACACGGCTGTGGCAGGCACCCGACCCTTGAGAGAGCAGAAACGTTTAAAGTCAGAAGAACTGGTTGAAGTGATGCCTCAGTCACTTGCTGGTTGTGGAACCCTGGCATAGCCCAAATCTCCCTGTGCCTGTTTCTCACCTCCACTCAGCCCCAGGGCTGTTCCAACGTCGTCGGGGCTCCGCCTGTCACTCGGGGCTGGTGCACCTCCTCCCCAGCCCTCAGCTGACCTCTAAGACTTATTCTTAATGTAGCTTAAGAATTTTGATTAGTTTAATTAGTTTTCAACCTTGTCTGGTTCACCTTCAGTCCTATTGCGGGTTAGGCCTAGCTTTTTTACTTTACTTTAGCCTATATCACTGTAGGCAAATAAACTATATATATGTTAAAGAAAATGCTCATTCTACAGAACTGACTCTGTTAAGTATGATTTTTGCAATGAGACACTTATATGTTCATGCACTAGGAACATAATAGTTAATGATACAGCTTTGAAAATGTAGCCTCAGTCTTGGCATCAACTTTAGAGACAAAGAAAAATAGAGACTACGTATTTAAATAGTTGAAAATCCACCATGATAGGCTGAAAATGATTATAAAATTAAAGTAAAATTGAAAAAAAAATTAGTGAATTTTAATTAAATTGAATAGAGAACATGAGACAAGAAAATTGTTTTAGTTATTAATACCACTCTAGAAGAGGCTTTGGATAATATAAAAGTTATTTAGATAAGGAGTTGATCAGATTCTGCTGGTTTATAAAGTATCTTTTTGTTTAAAACAAAACAAACTAAAACAAAATAAAAACACATTTGAAAGGTACATGAATTGTTTCAGTACACTAGAGGACCCTCTTGGAATATTATGGCTGTGGGGTACTAAGTGCCATCCTAATGTTACTATACAGATAAGGCAATTTATAAAGTCTTAATGGTCATTAGTGGATATCTTACACACTGGGGGAATATGCTTCCAAATACTTTTTATGAGTGCTGAGCTTCTCTTAAGGATGGACCTATATAAGCTGGATATATTTCTCATTTGAATATCCCACATATCATGCATTTATAGTTCCCTAATGTACCACCTTACTTTTAGAGCAGGATTTATGGATTTCCCAGAGTATGTTAGACCTCAGATCTTTCATTGTAATACTTAAACCTAATACACTGTGATGCAGTAGCAATTCTAATATCTCTTCATCTTAACTGTGCATAGGATAATGCTAAAGGAAAAAAATAATCTAGTAATAATAATTACTAAATAATCTCTAGTATCTATGAATATTTTCCTAACAGCCTTTGAAATTCAATTTACTATGTTTTGGGGGGAACTAATTTTAACTGAACTATGTGAAGGCTAACCTAAATAATCTACAAAACATATATGCTTATTTGTTGTAAATTAAGTTTGAAAATAATTATAATGGGCTTGATGCATTTAGATATTTCATTAAGGCCCTTCTATAATGGGCTTTTAAGATGTTTAGGTATAAGTCAACATAATGCAGACTAATAGGGCACAAAAACATGCATAAGTGATACATTTGTGTAACATTTTTAGGATTATACTCTGGAAAAATATAGTCTATCTTTGAAAATATTGTTATCTTTGCTTCAGTGTGAGAGTAGATATACTTTGAATAGGCTTTTTATAGTTTGTTCCTTCTAGACATCTCTAAGAATAAATTAATTTATTGCTTAAAAAGGGTATTCATATGTTAACAGAAAATATATTTGTCCTTCTTTGAAAGTTAAAAAAAAAAAGAAAATCCTACTAAATAAAATTGCTTGAAAATTGGGTTAAAACTGATTTTCTCAATGGAATACTGATTTTCTTAGGTTCTGTTGAATTTGAGTAGTCTTGGGGAATTTTTAATTCACCTCCAGGAAGATATATTGTCAGATATTTCCATTCTTGTTAATCACACTTTAAAGGTCTATATATAGAAGCAGAGTACAGAGGGGTTTCTTTTTCCTTGCTGCCTCTTCCAACTATTCTGAAATTGACCTGGTTTTCCTACATTTGTGAAGATTTACAGTTGTCCCAGTCCCATGCCGATGTACTTCCTTTCATATTTGTGAGCTCTGACTCCCCAAACATGTACTTCATAATAAAAGAGGAAAAGTTTACTTGTATAAATGACCACTTTTGGTAAATCTACATCTAAGAAAGAATATTTCTGGCATAAATTTTTCTAAAATAATTCTTCACTGTGTCTTGATTCTAGTGACTTCTCATTGAGAAAGAGTTTTCTGGCTGCCTTGCAACCATGTAACTAGATGATAATAAATGTTCAGAGGTTCATTTCTTTTTTTATTTGTATAAAGAATCCAGATAGTATTCTTCTTTGAGAGTGAAAAAAATTCAGTTATCTTTGACACATCTCTGATTTTCCTAGAGGAAAGGCTGAAATTTGGTCCTTTCCAACTGCTTATTTTTTTCTTGTAGAGGAAAAATGAGAGATCTATAATAATTGGCCATCCTGCCTCCTGATAACCTTCCATCTTGGCCATGGAATATTGGCTTAATGCACAGAAAGAAACACAAACTAGTGGAGAAGTCTTATTTTTAATTTAATGTATATAGAACAGTACCTCAATCAGATGAAATGCACTAGGCTTATTAGAAACTGGTGCCCAGGGAACCAGTAAACTCAAGGATCAAGGCCGATGCTTATGGGTCCAGGTTGTATCTCGTTTCTGATTTTTTTCATGTTTGTCAATCAACCTATTATTTGTTTGTTATTTAGTCACTTACTCATCCATTTATCAAATATTTGTAGACCATCACTATTGCTTTCAGTTTAGTGCTAGATGGGAATTAAGTAATGAACAAGAAAGAATAAAAACATTAAATAATTCACTAAAGAGGTTATATATGTTTATAGGTGGCATATGCTAGATAAGCACATATCAAGGGTACTAGTACTAGTCTGGGATTACCAGGGCGAGTCTGACAGAGACCAGACCTTAGAGAGCCCTGCAAGCCAAGAAGTTTAGCTTCTTCCTGGGGGCAAATTGCCATTTCTTTGCTATTGATCATGAAAAACCACTTAGTTTCTAGTCTTCAAGATCTTTCCTTTCAAAAACCATAGCTTTCTACTCTTAGTCTTAGTTAAAATTCTCAAGAAAGAATATGATTGGCTACTGAAAAGTCAATGGATTAAATCTCATTGATACAATCAGATGTGACTGTATAAGTACAGGGGAAAGGATGAATTACAAATATTCATGTGGAATATAAACAGCTGTGAAATTTACCTCTTCAGTGGTGGTGTGTGTAAAGGCCAGATCCAAGAGAATGAATTAGGGCTGGGTGGGCACCATTACATACAACTACCAGAACTTCCTTGAGAACTTGCTCAACCTTTTTCTCATCCATTGATGAAACTCTTGTGTTAAAACTTTGAGGCCTTTGTAAATATATTATCAACATATTTTAGTCCAGTGTTTGGTATCTGAGGGCAATTACTTTAATACATTTCATATGAAATTATTTCAGAGACTAAAAATGACATTTAAAGACCCATCCCAAATCTCTCCAGTCATTCAGCTAGACACAGTGAAAACTCTACTAGCTTTAGACCCCAAATAGAGACAAATAGGAATTATGGAGACTCCGTCCTTGAAGTTCAATGAGCTGATTTATTATTAGGAGTGAGAGTGTAGGGGGAAGCTAAAGAATGGGACTTGAGAAATAGAGTTAGAGATCGCTTGTAATGGTTAATTTTATGTATCAACTTGACTAGGCCAAGGAATGCCCAGACATTTGGTCATAGATTACTCTGAGTGTATCTGATGGGTGTTTCTGGATGAGATTAACCTTTGGATTAGTAAACTGAGTAAAGCAAATTAACCTCCTTAACATGGGTGGCCTCATCCAATCAACTGAAGGCCTAAATAGATCAAAAAAGCTGACCCTCCCCCCATGAATAAGAGGGAACTCCTTCTGCCTCACTGCCTTCCAGGTGGGACAATAGTTTTTTCCTGCCTTCAGACTTGAAACATCAGCTCTTCTTGGTTCTTGATCTTGCCAATGTTTGTAATGAAGCTACGTCATTGGCTCTCCTGGGTATCCAGCTTGCTGACTATACATCTTGGAACGTCTTAGCTTCTGTAATCATGTGAGCCAATTCCTTATAATAAATCTCTCTCTCTCTCTCTCTCTCTGTCTCCAAACACACACACACACACACACACATTCTGTTGGTTCTTTTTCTCTGTAGAACTCTTAATACACTGATGGAACTTTAAGATTTGATGAATTCAAGGAGTGAAAACCTTAAAGATGCATTTCTAAATTGAATAAAGTCTTTTGAGAGTTGTATGAAAAATCCTAAAGAACTAAGGATAATTTTCAATGCAATATTGACCAATAACTTTAAATAATTGTAATAAGTTACAAGCATTTTGTCAGGGCCACCTGCTATTGTACTATTTCCTTAGGTAGCTATATTTTCCCCAGTTTCCTCCTAATCACTCTTGTTGATTAGTCAGACTGAGATTAACCTATATGTGTATTATTTTAGTCCATTTTATAAAAATCTGAATACTGGTGGAGGTTGGATTCTAACTCTAATGTGATCCGTTAATACTTTGCCTCTTAGATTTATGGCATCATTGAATGGTATCCACACCCAAATTAAGGCAAGAAGCAAGGTTTATTAAAAGCAGACACCATTTTTCTTTCCTGTCTCTATCCCTAGAACTTTAGATAGTGCTTGATACTTGGTGATGACTCAACAGATATTTGTTCAGTACATTTTATGCGTTATGCACTGTATGAAGTACTAGAATGTAGGGTCATACAAAGGGACATGATTTCTGCCCATATAGAGAAGAAGAATGAGGGAAACTGTAGTATCTGGAATATTCATTGTATTTCTAGGGCTATGCTAGTGCTTTCAAACATTTCATTTAATTCAGACAACAATTTTATGAACTTTGACACTGAAAAAGAATAGTTGTTTTCTATTTCTCTTGTGATTTCAAAAGGGAAGATGATAAAATCTCTGTTTGTTTATACCAAACTACATATTACTGCTATATTTTCAACAAGATATGGTTACTGTATTTGAAAATCTTTTAGAGTTTTACAAAGATAAGAGAATATTAGAAAAGACCGCTAGTATCATTCAATGATACTATGTTATTATAAAGATAAGCACACTGAAATAAATACCAACTGAACAGTGTGTTACATACGTAATGTGTTACAAAAAGAATATGTTAACTTCTGACAAATTTTCTAAAAAAAAACAAAAAATGGTTTCTGTTCATGGAAAAAGATATTTTTGATAAACTTAAACTTTCTCTCTTTTTTTTTTCTCTTCAACCAGTTCTCAGCTTACTTGTTTACCTTGTAAAATTAATGAGATATGTGGATTGCATAGAATATTTATTTTTAAAGGAAGAGAATAATTTATCTCAGTAAATAATGTTACTGTAAAATACTTTTCTTTTATTGCAAAATACCTTTGGTAAAGGGAATCTAAGCATTGGCATCATGTTAGTTTTGTTTTTTAATGTACAGAGAAAATGACAATGAAGTTAAAATTCAAGTAATTTCACTGAGAAAATTTATTTAAAGCTTTTCTCTTTGATATGAATATAACAGTAGTTTTCCTGTTAGAGAGTAGCTAACTTCCACAGTAGCATCTGATGTTTATAAATGCGGGAGATTTTGGTTAATCACATTTAAAGTTATTAATTACATCCTCCCAGGTATTTGAAATGTTGCCTTATTTCAGCAAATCCTCCTAATGTTTGTTTAAAAAATGGAAACGTTCTCAGTTCTGTGAGTATATAGCTTTTTAATTTTAAATTTTTCCTACACCTTTGGGTTTTTAAAATATGATGCATAGTTTTAAATGAAGAATTTATAGATCACGTAATTGCAGCAGCAGAGGTGGGATCCACAGTTCAGTTGACACAGTGAATGGGTCCATCAGATTTCTTAGAATATGTCATAGAGCATGTGAATATCTTAAAAACATTCCTTTGAAACTATCAGACAACTGTTTGATAGGGTTTTCTTATTTGTTAAGACTCACAAATTCTATTTTTTCTCAGCATGCAGTGTTGAGCACAGTATACAATATTGACTGGCCTTTATTTAGATAAGCTGGAAAAGCATTAGTTTTCCTTGGGAAGCCATGCACATGTAAAATTAATTGAGGAAACCAACTGATCTCTTCTGTCCCAGCCATAATTCAGTTGATTCAAGTTTAAATCAGTGCAGTTGAGAAAAGCCAAGCCATACAAAGCCCTACATTAAAAAGTTGCTATGCACAGAATAAAGTGTTGATTTTACAGCATTGTTAAGAAAATTAACAATTTTCAAATAGAGAAAAAAATTTCCTTTTACTGTAGACTGTTTCTCAACTAATCTGGGGTGGAACAGCCGGTTTCAAAATTCTGCATCGTTTTCTTCTCAGTGTGAATCTGTTTTCAGGAAAGTTATTTTCTCAGTAATAACAATGGTCATTCTAACAAGTTGAATGGCAATTTTCAACCACAAGTGTTCTCCAAATAGTAGTTTCTTTGCTTTAAAGTGATACAAAGCAATAAATGTCTAAGAAACATGATATTTTAGATGAATTAGGTAAACTTTTTTCTCTTTCATGCATAGTTCATGCTCCACTAATCATCAAAAATGATGTTTTGTCAAAAATCATTGAACAATTCATTGAATCCTTTATTGTATTCAAAATAATATTCCCTTTTGTGGAGTTACTCACATTGTTCACTGAGCCTCAAAATTGTTTTTCACCATCTGAAACATGGAAGGCCTATCTGTCCGTAATAATTGAAACTCTGCACTTAACCAAGATCCAGATGATAAGATCTACTATTATCTCCTCTAACCTTGTTGTGTGTGGCTTATTCTAACAGCACGTACTTGAAAAATCTAGTGACTGAATTAGAAGTCTAACTTGTTCTTTCATTTCATTGAGTTTGCTCTTTAACTCTATTTATTATCATATCACAATTTTATTTTTCAAGTCCCTGAAGATATAAGGGAATTTTTCATTCAAAATACTATTTATGTCATAATAAATGAGGTTATGCTTATTGATGGTTAATGCTTAATGCATTTCAAATGGACATATTCAATCCATTGTACTTAGATCAGCATCTTTGTAATTTCCTAACAATTCAGAAAAGAAAAATTTGCCTTTGGCTGACCTAAAGTTTGGCTAACTTGACCAATTCAGTCATTTGCTATAACTTTCCGTAATACACGATTCAGTAGCAAAGAGTTAAAGACCAAATGCTACATCCTCAGAAATGACTCACCAACACATTTCAAGGGCATTTCAACACATTTCAATGGGAACCATTGTGGGGGGGATAATAATCCTTAGGGTAAGGAAATTAGGACACAAATTAGAATCTGGGTTTGTTTCATTTTTGGAAAGAATGGTCAAAGAAGTCATCTGCCAGAAAGCTAGTTGTTTCTCTCTAAAATAACTTGATTTCTGGAGGGAAAATGAATAGAAAATTGTATTGTTTTGAGAGTTGGTTAAAAGGTGAACTCAGAACTACTGCACACTCCAAGGGAATGTTTTAGCGTTGCTCCTTCAAGTCAACTAATGGATTGAAAAAGGACTGGGAAAAGAGGTTACCAGAGGAAACATGATGATCGGCAGCTGCAGCTGAACCAGTGCCAAACTCAAATAATTTAAGATGGAGAGGAGTATGTGAAGCTACATTGGAGGCATCAAGAGCAGTGGAAGCAGCAGCAGAAGTGCCTCTTTCATTCTCCTAGAGAAAAAAGAATGAGAAAGTGTGCATTAGAATAGAGGAAAATATGTGGGAGAAAAAATAAAAACACAGTAAAAAGAGACTGATGGAAGGAATAACAGAACTCTATAAGGTATTTCACAATGAAATCAAAGCTCAGATAAAAATTAAAATTATTGGATGTTAAGCCATTGGAAAAAAGGATCGCATAAATACATTCACACATATAAGCATGTGCCACGAAGAGACAGGAGAGGAACTGAAGAAGACGATAAATATAGAAGTACTGAGACTCTGATCAAATAATATCCTGCAAGATTAAGAATTGATGGGCAACATGAAACATCTACTTATATTATTATAATATATTATAATGTTAAACTATTTGTTAATGCAGTAATAGTGTATACAATTTGCAATATTTCATTTTTAAAAGAAGAAACAGGTTTAATAAGATTAAAGGAGCAAATCTACTCAGTGTTTCTAAGTTAAGAAGGGTCTTACCCAGGTACAGCTTGGGACTTTGCATCTTTATTCAGAAATTAGCTAAGTAAAGTCAATGCAGCACCCTAAAGGGAACATGGGTTTTGGAGTCAGGCAGACCTATATTCTACTGTACATTAGCTGTGTAGCCTAAGTCAAGTTATTTAACCTTTTATGGCTTCATTCTCCTTTCCCATAACATGAGGATTCTAAACTCTTGTTTTAGGGGATTATGAGGATTGCTGTAGACAAAATGTAAAATTCTGAGACATTAAAAAAAAAAAAAGGAAGCTCTATTGTTAGTGCTGTTGTTTTAGTTATAGTCCTGGTCTGTTTGGGCTGCTATAACAAAATTCTACAGACTGGGTAGCTTATAAACAACAGAAATCTATTTCTCATAGTTCTAGAGGCTGGGAATCTGAGATCAGGATATCAGCATGGTCGGGTGAGGACTCTCTTCTGAGTTTCAGACTACTTGTATCCTCACCTGGCAGAAGGTATTAGGGTACTCTGTGAGGTCTTTTTAATAAGAGCACTAATTCCATTCATGAAGGTTCTACCCTCAAGACCTAAGCACTTCCCAAAGGCCCCCACCTCTTAATACATTGGGCATTAGGATTTCAATGTATTAATTTTAAGGGATCAAAAACATTCAGACCATAGCTGTTATTGTTATAATTGTTGAAAAGCTTGTTAAATAATGTGATTATTTGGTAAGACTCAGAGGGAGTGTGTGGAATATGAGGTCATCCTTAAATTATGAGTAGGATATGGACTCCTACAGAAGGGGATATAAAAAAATCTAGCCAGAGAAAGAAGCTTTGGAAAAGACATTGAAGTGAATGTGTATGGAAAATGTCAAGCAGTTTGGTTCATTTGCCCGTTTGGAAGCATGACCAAAGATCTTTCTTTGAGACGCATTATGTGTATTTTACTTTTGTATGGATTGCTGAACAGTCAATTTGATTGCAGTGCTTATGATAAGTCTATAGTCTGCATGTTTTGTGTTCTTGTGGTGATTTTTCATTCTCAAGAATTTTCTGGAAGCAGTGTGTAAATGCAACCTCTTTTGTATTGCAAGGTCTGTCTGTTTCTTACAAATCAGAGTGAAAATCTACATCAAAATATCACTTGACTTCAAAGAATAATCATTTTTCACTTGTTTGTATCAAGGGACAGTGATCATTTGTGAAGGCTTCTATATTTATTTCCAAAATACCTCTTATACCTAGTTGAAAGAGTTGCCCAAATCCTCTGCATATATTTGCAAAGCTGCAGATAAGCTTAGAACATTCCAAAATGATGGTCTTTAGACAAGCATGAATTCTGAATTTCAGGTGGAACAGATTCCCCAAAAGGCGACATGGTTTTTCACTAAGTGGGGCAAATTGGCTTAAAGCAGATCTTGGAATTGTGATGCTTTTGTAAATAAGCTGAACCAAAGCAAGGATTTTGAGATTAGGTTAATGCCAGCCTTAGCTGGAATAATTTGTGCTCTTGAGCATCTGCAGCTGTGAAATCACTACAACATTCTCTACTTGAGTGTGTTTCTCTTGCCCTGGTCCCTGGGACATTTCAGCTCAGAGATCCATATGTAGAAATGGGTCACTGAGGGGCATCATGTACATTTCTGATACCCTCAAAGGACTTTAGATTTACACATCAGCCAATGATTTACAATAAGGCACAGAGAAAATACAATATTTCCATCTGTGGCATGAAGATTTTTGACATTTAAGGGAAAATTGCACACATTTCCATTTTTGGCAACCCTTGACTATAGAGAAACATAAATGATATCTCTGGTAAATGCCAGGATTTGGTTTATGATTTTTCTTATCACCTGTTTGCTAGAAGAGCAAAAGATAAGAATATAGACCCCAATACATATTTTACCATTGTCTTATCCAGTGTGGACTGCTCTAACAGAATGCTAGAGACTGGGTGGCTAATAAACAACAGAAATTTATTTTTCACAGTTCTCGAGGCTGGAAGTTTGAGATGAGGGTTCCAGCATGGGCAGGTTCTGATGAGGGCTCGCCTTCTGGTTTGCAGAGGGTCACGTACATGATGCATTCTCACATGGTGGAAGGGGCAAGGGGCTCTAGAATTTCTTTTATGAGGGCACTAATCTCATTCATGAGGGCTCCACCCATATGATCTAATCACCTCCAAAAGGCCACCTCCTAATACCAACACATTGGGGGTTAGCATTTCAAAATATGAATTTTGAAGGGACACAATGTCAAAAATACTAGCATGCATTGAAAAAAATACTCAGGTTTTAGGTCAGCAAGGAGAAGTTACTAATCTATAATGGAAGGGGAAACTGGTATAGATTTTTCTTGACTAAAAATAACCAACTGAGTTTATGACAATGAAGTGAGTCATCTGTAGAACCCTCATTTTTCATTGTTAGAGTTTAAGCTTTTAAGAATCTATGATTCTGAACTGCAGCTATATGCAACAATGTGTGGATTAATCTCACACGCACACAATAGTGAGAGCTCAACACAAAAGAATATGTATTATACATGAAGTTCAAAAGCAGGGGGAAACTAATCCAAGATGTTAGAAGTTAGAAAAGTGGTTACTCTTAAGGGTTAGAGAATACTGTAGGGTTGCAGGAGGACAGCATCTGGGGGTGCAGATAAAGTTCTGTTTCTTGATCTGGATGCTAACTTTACAGAGGTATACTCATCTTATGAAATATCCATTAAGCAGTACATTTATGATGTGTGCATCTCCATGTGTTTGTTATGCTTCAGTGAAACAGTTTTTAAAAATCTAGGTCCTGTAAAACTCTTAGGTAATATTGTAATTGCATCAGGATCTACTTCAATAGTGAATCTAGTGGCTGTGAGAATATATCAATGGTGACACAGCTCTGTAACTGAAATGTACCGCAAGTCCTTATTATGCCAAAGATACTTGCCTTTCAGAGGCTTAGGATCTTTTTATTAGGAGGAAGCCAAATGTGCATGTTAATAGAGAAAGGAGAAGTAGAAAATCCAAAAGTATCCAGGACCAAGTAAAACAGCCACAAGGGAAGTTTAGGGGCCATTTGGGCAATCTTACCACCTTTCTTTGAAGCCAGAATTTTATGTTTTCTTAAGATTTACACTACAAAGTAAGTAAATACACATCTATATCAGGGAAAACATACAATTCCTTCCTAAAATAAAGTAATTATAGTAAGAACATTGTTGGGAGGCATTTTTCATTCAATACTATTTTTGTTGACAAGGTGAAATGAAAACTTATTTTTAACCTAGAAACATTATATTTGGGGAACGGAAACTGTCCTTTGGAAGCATGGAGCATGATTTTATTTGTGGTCTGCCCATTTCTTTACCTAAAGGGACCATTTCTCCCAGATGTTGAGAGAACTTATATGTATAATTCACTACGTTGTATACATGTGCAGAGAGTCAAAACCCGGTCTCCATTTTACGTTAGGAGAGGATCAAAGACAGTTCCACAGCATAACACGGGTGCTTTTCTACACACAGAATTTGTCAGCATGGTTAAGAGGGCTGTCTTTAATATCAACCCGACCTGAGTCCAGGTGCTGTCACTTACTGGCCAAAGAAAGTCACCTGCTTTCTTTCCATAAAACACCTACCTCCTAGGATTTTTCTGTAAAACTTGTAATGAATGCCTCCTGCACATTAAGTATTTGGTAAATATTTACTTGTAGGAGTAGAAGTACTACCAATGGTGATGATGATGATGATGTAGTAATAGCTAACACTTATACATGCCAGGACTGTTATTAGCGCTCTTTCTACATAGTTGTAACAGTACTGGTGGCTGTAGTTGTATGATTTAGAATCTTATTCCAAATTCAAATTAGGAATCATTTAACTTAACAATGTTTTAATTTCACTCAGTTATATTTATTTTATATAGGCATCTATATATAAAACACAGAAATATAACTTCATAATACTTAGCCCTCTTAATCTTTCCTCAGATCTTCCTTTTATAGGGAGTAAATATTTTCCCATTAACACCGATATACATGTTAAAATGTTAAAAAAAATTTTCCCACTTCTTATTTTAGAACTCTTTCAACAAATAGTTACAACATGTCTGTTACATGTGGGTCATAATCCTAGGCCATAGTGAATAATATGGGCAAGGTGCCTGCCCTCAGGAGACTTACTTTCCAGTGTGAGAGAAAAAAAATACATACATATATACAACACTTGCTGATTTTGATAATTTCTGTGAAGGGAAGACACAGGGAATTGATGGGGAGCAGCAGGCGGCAAGCACTACTTTCGACACAATGATAACCATCATCTCTGAGGGGCTGACTCTTGCATTGAGATCAGGAAAGAGGATTTCAGGAAGAAGGAACAGCAAGAGAAAAGGCCCTTATGTTGAGGCCTGCTTAGCACATCGAAGAAAAGCAGGGTCACTGGGCACGATGCCGAGTGAAAAAGGAGGCGCACTGAAGGGCATGAGGTGAGACAAGGGATGATGATCTGGGGCTTCTAAGAGCTTTACTGGAGGATTGTGAGTGGAGCAAGACACAACTGTGTCGGTTTTGAAAACACCCCTCTGGATGCTGGCTGGGGAATGCCATGTCAAGCACAAGGATGAAGCTGTAGCCCAGATGAGAAATGGTAGATGGTTGGAAGAGGATGGACTCAGTTCAGAGAAGACTATTCCCATTGCAGAATAGCCAGAAGCTGTACATCTGTTCATTAATTTCGGTGATGTGGTTATAGCAATGCAACTTTCCTGTTTTTGTGGTTAGTAACTGTACTAATAACTCAGTATTAGTGACTAGTTACTAGTAACTCTGTCCACGTTAATGATTTCACAACTATTTTCCTTTCATCACAAGAGGGGCATGGATGAATCAGCCCAAGTCCTCTTCTCTGCCAAAGAAGGAATGATAAGATAAAAATCTTTTTTTAATGAGAAAGACAGTGAAAATGAGAAGGGTTAAATAATAAGAATAACACGTTATCCTTTAGTGCAGTGCTTAACTCGTTAAAACACTTTAATATGAGTTAATTCATATAATGAACATAATAACTCTAGGAGGTAAATCCTATGGCAAAGATTACTAGATATTGTTTTCCCACTTTATAGATGAGAAAACCAAGACTCTGAGAGGATAAGTCCTTTTTCAAGTTTCCATAGCTATAAACACATTGCTGAAATTAGATATAAACATTATCTCCTGATTCCCGATATTAAGAGCATTTTCTCTAAATGATGTGTAAACTGCCTCTTGTAGGGATCTAAAGGGATTTTCAGACAGTAGGCTGTACTGTATGGCCTGCATTGGGGCTTTCACTTTCTTTCTGTCCAGGGCTAGTTCTGTTCTCCATGGCCAAATCCAGTTCTTTTCAGCCCATTGTCACTACCTTTGTTATAAAGGAAAAAGTTTGGAAATATAAATATGCACTCATTATAAAATGAGTTCTGATGACCTTTTAGTATTTGTTGTGTACTAACTGTAAGCAGCAGTTAAAAGATGAAAAGGAATTGGCATTGAGCCTTCATAATTATTGTTCCTGTTCAGACCTTTAATAGAGCTCTGGCTCTCACTGACACATCTAAATGAGGTTTACAGAACCTGGAGCTGTGAATTCAGTGCTCATTAACAGAGGACTGACAGGACTGTGGAGTTTTCCTTTTTGCCCTTTTAGAAAAGAAATCATCTCAGATCTCAGATTTAGAAGTTTTATTTTACATGTGGATTTCCTGCTGACTTGGAATTATTGTAAATGTGGTCTTCTAAAGCAAAGCCTAAAATGAGATCATGGAAGCATGGCAAGAAAGAAAATGAAGGCTGTGCTTGGTTAGGCTTTCTGAATTCTGTAAGTCATAACCATTATGACTATTATGAGAACTCAACACGCCATTGTAAATTGTTCTATCCAAGGAGTGTTAGAAGGCAGAGGTTCACAGGCAGAGGTTCACAGGCCTGGCAAATTCCACCTCCCCAGATACCATAGCGTCACCACCCTTTCTAGCTACAGATCTTTAAAACTGGTCTTCTGACCTCTAGGGTGTTCTCATTTTTCAACTTGCCTATATATCCCTGCCAGATTTGATTTCTAAGAGGGGTAGCTCTGGTCATGTAGTGTCCCCAAAATTCTGTTGCTGGTGCCCTGTTTCATAGTGAATTATATATACATTCCTTTTACTGGTTAACAGCTTTCAAATTATGGTGTCAGACCAATTAAGTCAACCAGTTAATCTCAAAAGGCAAACATCAAATTAGTAGATCTGCTTGGTCTGATGTAGTTTGCGTATCTGATGGGCATGACATTCTCATTTAATAGACTTTTACAAGAACCATCGTGGTGTCCATATTTCTGATAAATCTGGAATTTAAGTTTCCTGACAAAAGAAAGTGACTTCTTGTCTCTATTGTGTGGGTAAGAATGAAAAAGTTTATGACAAGAAGCACATAGATAAGAAGTTGAGTTCCAGGACAGAGTAAATGGAAAAAGACATCCTGACTGAGCTAAAAGTACATGGTGGCAGGTACTTAGCCAGCATAGTAGGCAAACTCTTTAAAATACAATTAGTAAAAATCATGCACCAAAAATCTTAACTTCAGGCAACTGCAAAGAGAATAAGGATTTTCTGTAATAGAGAGCTTGACATAAGGAAGCAATTAGCCCTGCACAAAACCATGTGAAATAAGAAAGTATGTGAAGGACCAAAGAAGAATCAGTAAGACTAAAATAAGAGCAATTCAGAACACAGTAAACAGAAATGATAATTTCTTGAGCATGCCTACTTCCTGTCATTAATCCGCTCTGCAGTAAGAATTGTAAATAGATGTTGGAACTATATACTGTAGTCATTCTTCTATATAACTGATGCTTAGGTTTACTCCGTAATTCTTATTTCAGGCATTCTCAACTCATTCTCTCATTCATATAAAATTCCGAGGATGAATACAAATATGGTTAAAAATAGATATTGTGCTCCAAGTGTACACAGAATGGACAAAGAAATAAAGCATGCTTCATGCCTATTACCTTATTAGAGTTTATTTCTATGTGAGTGAGCTAGATGTTACAAATGCATCCTCAATTTAATATTCTCTTTCTTTCCTGTGTGATTGATTTTATTAGGGCCTCCTCATATCTCAAGAGTTTGCCATGGTCTCCTGGCACACAGGCAATGTTCTCACCTTCATACTTCATTCTAACATGATGACCAAGAGAATTAGAGAATGGGAAAATGCTAAAAAGAGAATATTCAGTTAGAAGAAACAGTATTGAAGGTAAATTTCCTTGTCCTGAACCTCTCAAAGACCTTAAGAAGGAAAAGGTCATTTGCTTATTTGTTCACTGAATAAACAGTTTTTAGTGTCTCATATACCATTTATACTGTGCTTGGTCCTAGAGACATTTAGATGAATAAAGTAGAGTTACTGTCTCCAGAAAGTTCAGAGTCTAGCTGGAAGTAGTATGTAAATAAATAATATAATACAAGGGATAAATGCCATAATGAAAAGATGTACAACGTATTCTGATGGTAGATTCATCTAGGGCAGATTGAGAAGGAATTAGTATCATCTTCAGGAAGCAAATGACTTTTGAGTCTTAAGGTTAGACACAGGAAAGGCATTTAGGAATGCAGGAGAGCAACGTAATAAAGAGTATGGATGTGTTACACACACACACACACTCATATGCATCTAAAACATTGTTTTAGATAGTTGGTTCACAGACCATTTGTATCAGGGTCACCTGTGACACGTTAAACATGCAAAGTTGCAGACATCACATCAGACTTCTGAGAACTAAATTACTAGGAGCCACCTTGGAAATCTGCCATTGTAACCAGATGCTAGGTAATTCCAATGCACATATTAAAAATGGAGAAATACTGTTATAAGAACTTAAAACAGTTCTTTGTAACTGGAGCTTGTAGGGAATTTTACATAAATAAGAGATTATCTTAGACATATCATCCTGGCAGCCAGGCAGAAGGTATATTGGAGGTATTTTAAGTTTGTGAAATAATATAAACTGTGGATATGGACCTGGAAAAGAAATAGTAGATTTCATAAACATCTAGAAAAGAAAATGTATAAGATTTACTGCTAGATTGGATTGGGTAGGAAGAGTTCAGGGAAAAGGTATATTCTACATTCTAGGATGACTCACAGGAACCTATGTGACACAAATTATAATAGGGAATTCAAGAAGAGATAATGAGTCTCAGATGCTGATGGTTTATCCAGATGAAGATTAGCAATATGCAGTTGGATAGATTTCTACACTTAGGAGAAAGGCATAGATATTTGGAACTTATAGACCTATTAATGTCAGTTGACTTGATATATGCCTAGAAGGCATATGTATAAGGTGAAAAAGAGAAGATCAGTGGAGCTATCCAGAAGACTAACACTCAAACTGTGCTCTGAAAATCAAGATGGAGTTAGTGGGTACAACTCAAGAGCCAAAGAGAAATGGGAGTGAGGGAGTGGAGGCTTCAGCCCTGCCCATAACTCCACTATCTGCAAAAAATAACAGTAGCACCTTGACCTCGGTAGAACAAGTTGTTGGACAAATATGACTTAATCAAAATGCAACTTTATTTTTGTCTCTAATTACCTCTTTAATATGTATTAAATGGGGGTCCTCTTCTCTGGTCCCTTATTGAAAGCTCCTACAGACTGTTGACTTTTCTTGTTAGTTACAGATAACAGAGAGATATTGGTCAGTATTAAGTCATAAACATAATCTCAATTATGTAATTAGAATGTGAATTCCTTAATCTCTTTCAAAATTCCAAAGTTGATATAGCATCAAAATCTTCTCTCAGCTGGGGTCTGTTTCAGGTTGGAAGCTTGTCGTGGGAAAGGTGACTATTACTGGCTTCTATATTTCTCATCATTGCCTCCCCAAGCCGGCTTCTTGAGGTTCCATTCCCTCTGGGACTGGGAAATGGGAAGGGAAGGATGGGGAAAAAGTGAGAAAGTCTTTGGTGAAGCAATTCCTTGGCAATCTGGCTTCTCACTCTTTGGTCCTAAGACATTAAGAATGGCCTCTTCCTCTGGTCGGGAACTTTCTTCAGCGGTTCCCTCCTGGGACCCTCCAACTGCATTGTTCTCAACCTCCATTGATGCAGCTTCATTTCAGGTGGTTCATTTGCACCTCCTTACCTCAGCCCTTAGCCCATCTCTAGCTTCTTGTTTCCAGGGTTCTTTGGTGACCAGGATGCTCACTCTTGCTCTCCTATGTGTCCCACATGTGGGCAATGGAAAACACATACTCACCCCTTGCTTGCAACTTCTGCAGTTGCAGCCGAACGCTCTAGCTCCACATCTCTACCTTATGCTAGATTCTTCGCTGCGACTTGGCGCCACTCCACTATCCCCATAACTGCAGGGGACAAATGGACAACTCTCCAAGTTGTTTCTTTGAAGGTTCCCGACTGTAGGTCTGAGATGAGGATGTAGAACCCTGTCAGAGCTTTCCCCAAAGGGGTTTTTGATAGGACCTCAAAAATCAAGCAACAGCTATCTCCCCCAAATAAAAAAGTAAAAAAAAAAAAAGGCTTGCAAAAATTTCCTTTACCTTCTATTTTTGGTGATATGGCCTTGAAAGTCCATATCTATTGCATGTTGGTGTCTCAGTTGTAGCTTCAATTTTTATATCCAGTTACGAAGGTTTAGTCTAGGGAGTGCTAATAATAAGATGAAGGGAAGAGAAGATTCTTCAGACTTGTGCAGTTCCAGAACCTAAAAGATATGGCAGAATCAGCTCAGCTCAGGTGACCCTAGCTGAGGGAATACCCTAAACCTGGGTTCCCATCCAGCCTCTTTGGACTCTGAAGTTCTTGAGAGGGATTTAACAGAGATCCAATTGGTCTTCACATTGAGCCCTCAGAAGCAAGACTGATAATGCCAGGACAAAAAGACCAAGTCACAGAGTTCTGTAGGAATCTTGGAACATGTAATACTCATATGACTTGTGACTTACTTTCAATATATCACCATGTTTTCTCTAAGTGGATTGGAAGGTGATGAAGGATGGTGTGTGACACTTGACAGAACGAGCATTGGTGGAAAGTAGAAAATCATGCGGAATGTATACTCTTTCCTTTTAAGGAAAGGTAAACTTATCCCTACATGACTTTTATATACTTGTTTGTTTGTTTATATTGCTGTAGGCAAATCTAGAATATTGCATGATAATATTTTAAAATATATTTTAAGGCCTTAGTTATTGTTGTTTTTCATTCTCAAGGACTAAAACCTCAACCAAGAAATGAGGGCTCTCCCTATTTCCTCCTTTGCTATTGATGCCCTCTGAGGGAGTCAAATAGACCGCAGACTGTTTAATTTTAAGAGACATTTAATTTTCATTTATTATTGGCATTTTGTAAGCCAAGATATTTAAGTTTAGATTGAGTTATGGATTCCAAGGTGATTACTCTGAGGGAATCCTGGACAGATATAATATTTGTTCTGCTCTGAGTCTTGAAACTCTTTCCCTAGGTGTAGCTCTATTAGGGGATATTTGCTTCATGTTTTAAACTTTTTGTTTTAAAAATTAGATTAATTAAGGAGCAATCTTAGTGGTAGTTGGTGAAGTATTGTAGTGATGATGATGATGATATTGACAACTATGATTCATTGAGTACTTAACGTATTGCTAGAGTTGTTCAAATAAATTTACATGAATAGGCTTATTTAACCCTTAGAACAAACCTATTAATATCCCCATTTTACAGGTGACAAAACTAAAGTATAGAAGGGTGAATTGTTTGTCCTTAGCACACTGTGATGGGATAAAGGCAGGATACTAACCCGTAGTTGGATTCCCTGAGCCTAAGCTCTTAACTTCTATGTTATTCTGCCTGGTTTTTACAATACCAATTCTATTTACAATTTTTATTTTGAAATATTCACTATATGGATTTAGAAATTCCTTCAACTTACATTGTTCTCATTTGAGATCTAGGAAACAAAAATGACATTCATTTTTCTTCAGCTACATCTCTGATGAGCAACAAAAGATCATCTTGAGGCTCCCCCTTTCACACCCAGGAGTACTCTGTCAATTAACAGGTTACCCTCCTCCCTGCTCTTAAAAGAAATTATTCTCTTGGCAATTTGGCCAGTGAAGCTTCTGCTTCAAATGGTTTTTCATCTTTAACAATAACATGGGACTCTGGTCTTTGGATACACAGAGGTAAATACTGCCAGTCTCTACTACCATGCTCTTCTGAAGGGCACAATAATTCTAAACCCAAGAAAGGTCATATAGTTTCATAACCCATAAAATTAAAAAGGGAGAAATAATTTTTGAGTGCTTTGTGAAATGATTCCTTCTTTCCTTTTTTCTTCTTTGAAGCTGTGTTTACATAATGCTATGCTTATTAACACCACTGTAATTACCTTGCTCTATCTCTTTATCATTTCATAGTATAGTATATAAATGTCTTCCTTGTTATAATGGATACTTTAAGACCAGTTCATATTGCACAGTAATATCCTTTGGTAGATTAGAAAACAATAATAGTATATAACTGCTTAAACACATTTATATCAACGACTGTAATAATTCAGCTGATACAAAAAGCTACACGTCAATGCATGGCTTTTCCCTTCTCATCCTCTTGCATGGTTTTGTGCTTCTGTGTTATAATAATGAAGGCTAGAAAGAAAATCATCTTTCACTATTTAATACATCATAAATTTGCTACAAAATTGATGCTGTGTCATTCATAGATGGCCTGCTTCTTGGTTAGAATTTGTTAGCAAAGCAAGCCTTTGTTGAAATTTCCTTAAATTTAGTTTGTGATGAAACTTGCTCTGAGCATGGACCAATTTTTCAGTGAGTATCTTCCAATTTGGATGTTCTTTTCTTCTTTCTTGGACAACTTGTTTCTCATTTCATTCTTCTCCCTCCCCCGACCCCCTCCAAAAACAGCAAATATAATCATTTACTAGATGGCAAAAAAGGCCTAAAATTAATTTTTTTAAAGCCACATTATTTTAAATCACAATAAAATAAAACAGTATTAACTGAAATACGAGAAATTGAAAGATAAAACTCCAATCATTTGGAAGTTAAAAAACAAAACAAAGCATACAGTTCTTTCTCATATAACTGTTTTGTCAAAGAGGAAAAACAAATTGCAATTGTGGACTATAAACTTAACGTTTATAGTTTATATATTAACATTATATAGTTTATATATTTGCGGACTGCCAGAATGACTGTGTAAGGGTCTCAGTGGACACAATTAACATGAAAATAGTTAAACAACAACAGCAAAAGCAACAAGAACAAAAACAATTTAAAGTCTCTGGAAAATGTCATAAGGACATGCAGCAAATGGAAGCAGATTTATTCAAGAAAACGAACTAAATCTCTGTAAGAACAGTAAGAGTCCATTGCATTTGAGCACGGCCCTGCTCTTACTCTTCCTCCGCTTCCCTGAACTCCGTGTTATGGCAGCTCTGCTCTGGAACGTGTGGCCAAGAAGATGGAGACTCTCCCTACAACTCCCATCCAGCTCCACGTTTAATCCCAGGAGGGGTAGGCTGCTGATATCACTCATCCCCCCACCACTGCCTCACCTCTGTGTTGTGGAAATCTATTCCAATCAGGCATGGCCAAGAGGACTGGGCTCCTTCTGCCACCCCGCCAGCCCTCAGTGCTAAGGAGGAAGCTCGTTAGGGGATAGCATGTTGGCAGGGGAAGAGAGGAACAACGGTTCATTTGTTTAGGGCTTCTTCTGAGATGATGAAAATGTTCTAATATTTGATTATGGGGAGAGTTACAAAACTCAGTAAATATACTAAAAACTACTGAATTGTACACTTTAAATGGGTGAATTATATGGTATGTAAATTATATTTTAATAAAGCTATTAAAATGCCAACTACAAAAATAGTAAATATATCATAATTCTTATTTTGTCATTGAATATATTAATTAGAAACCTATCTAATCATATACAATAATAGTTATCATTGGACGTTCCTGACATAGAATGATTTCCTTTTTTTTTTTTTGCATTTTTCTATGTTTTCCAAAATTTTCACAATGGATAGAAATTACGTTAAAGTAACTTTTTAAAAACTTAAGAAAATAACACAACGCTTACATTTTCAGTTTTCTTTGAAAACATAGACCTTGTTAAATCTTGTGGTTTCCCTTTAAATTGTAATAAATGTATGACTTTGTTGTGTTGAAAAATTCCTTTTTATTTCTGCTTTAGGAATAGAGATAGTGGTGAAGCAGTGAGATTAGGCAGTCATTCCTTGGTCTGTGTTCCCCATGTCCAGGCTTAGGTAAAGGATTGGGTAATCAGGTTGTTATGGGCCCCAAATGAAGCAGCATTCAAGCCCCCTCCGTCAGGAAAACCTCAAACAAGATTTTGTGTTTTGAATATACAGGGCTCCTAGAAAGCATTAAGCTCCAACTGAGAGAGCAGAGTAGATGGGGTCAGTACTTTTCTGTTTTGAGTGTTGATAAAGAAAGAACCCCCCCACCACCACCAAATCCTACTCCTGGGGTAGGGAAAGATGAATCAGTGGCAGAAAGAGACAGAACATCTCGGTCCTAGGAGTCTGAATTCAGAATCATCCTAGGACAGCGCCTTTTCAGCGTCTGCTGCCTTGAGAAAATGGCCATGTGTTATTTAAATTGAGAGATCTAAGAATAAGGGAATGGTGACCTGGGAATCAGGAAGAAGCATGCTTGAACATTTGGAGCTCAGTGGCTGAGCTATTGTTTTCTGTTAAAGGTAATCAAGGCCTGGCTGGGCAGTAAGTCACCTCACAATATGGCCTTGTAGCAGCTCTCAGCCTCAGGCAGCCCACATTTATCAGCAATGTGGAAGGCAGTGTGAACTACAGCAAAAGAAGGTTGATTAGACATCAGTACTCTGTCTCTTGACTATGAAAATCCAACCAGTTCTTTTCTGCATTGGACTAAGGCTAAGCTGGGAGTGTGTTTTGGGGGAAAATGCAGGGGGTGGAGTTGCTCAATAAGGAGATAACAGGCCAAGCCAGCTAGTCCTGCAGGCAGGAACTTAGCAGTTTTGATTCAGAGAAATTAAAAAAACAGTAATAAAACTGTCCCTGGTGTTCTAGGCAGTGCACATGGGCTACACACACAAGATCTATGTGTAATTGAATGTTACATTTTAAATTTTGCCATTGAAATTTTATAGTGTGAGTTTACTACAAGTTCAGTTGGAAAGAGGCAAAATGAAGCAGGAAAATTGGTGATGTGAGAATGTTCCTTTAAAATTAAATAATTTATATGCACCTCTTTTTTCTTACCAAAAGTAACTATACTAAATGCAATGTGGTGTGCTGCATCCGTTCCTGGAACAGAAGAACAGCATTATTGGAAGAACTGGTGAAATCCAAACAAAGCCTGGAGTTTAATTAACAGTGATGTACTGATGTTAGTTTCTCAGTTTTGACAAATATATTACGGTAAGATGTTAACAATAGAAGAAATTGGGTGAAGGGTGTATGGGAGCTCTCTGTACCATCTTTGTGACTTTTCTGTAAATTTAAATTAATTCCAAAATACAGTTACTTCAAAAGGTAATTATGACTCATGTGTTATCTTCAGCATGCTGTTCCTTTCTAAAATTTCCAGATGAGAATTGTGAAATTTTTAGTGAAAAGCCAAAAAGATTTCATTGATGTGAAATCTTAACCACACCACAGACTCAAAATGTTGGCACATGGTTTATACTAGTGTTCAATCTTGTTGCTGCCTATGCTAAGGAAAACTCGGGAAGCTTTAATATTTCCTATAATTGATTAAGTAGGGACTACAAAGGGGCACGATTAAACCTACAGAGGAAAGGAAATTCATCAGTTAACATTGTGAAATTTGACACACACTGTCAGTTACAAATGAGCTATATATTTGCTGTTTACAATTTATGTGGGTTTCATTTTTCAACTGGAACTTTCTTCTTGTATTATTTTTTATGTGTGTTTTTAAGCAATATTAATTTTTCAGTAATTTTTAATTTAGTGGCCAATCATGCAGAGAAGAGTATCTATGCAAAGCATTCTGTCATGTACTCTGGCACTTTTCCTAAGTCATAATCCAATTCTACCAACAAGATGAAATTTCTAACCTTCAGTCTTCCAGTTTATCTACTCTTGAGGTGAACAGATGCCTCATAAAACTGCCCAGTGGTGTAATTATCACTTCAGTGTTAGAGGGACAACCAGAAAGTGCTAACATTTTACATTAGATACATCATTTTTTGGTAACTGTAAGTTCACAGTGGCCTTTAGGTTTTTGCTACAGTATTAGTAACCATTCATACTTGGCATTTGCCAAGAAATGGAAGGATGTCTTACAGTCACATTTGATAAAGCAAGTATAAGGAGATTAAGAGATGAGTTTAGGGTAAATTGTGTAAATTGTGTGAAAATATCCAGTGCCACACTTCAAGAAAGTGCTGGCAATTTAACATGTTTCATAGTGAAAGATGCTGTTCCAAGTTCAGTAGTACTACCTATTATTTTCAAAGTACATAGTGATGCCCTGAGCAGTCTTTTTAACAGGTGAGCATATGCAGAAGGCTATCTTCCCATTTTTCTATTTATACAAATAGCTCCCAAGACACTTCTAGGTTATCTGATTCAACTGAGCCTAAAAGCAAATCATTAGTATTTGCTATAACTTTTGCTTATCTAAATTATGAAATTCTTGTTTTGAATTAATTTATCCTTACTTTGGAATTTATACTCCAACTATTTCTCTTTACTTTTTGATAATATAGAAAATTACTGAAGTATAGGATTGTTTTGTGAATAAGTGAAGTCCTCATTACTCTTACTGCCATAATCAAATATACTGTTTATGTAGAATCCTTCTCACAATTTTTCCAGATTAAAAAAAAATTAACATCACTATAATCCTATTATGTATTTTGCATTTTTCAATTAATATTGATTATTAAAGTTTTCTGTTTTCACAGAGATTTTATAATTATAATTATAAAATATAAATAATGTTACATCAAGTGAGCTGCTATGCCAGAATTGATTGAACTGTTTATCTACTGTAGAACGTTTCGATTTCTTTCATAATTGTAGATAGCATTGCAACCGGCATCTTTATGTAGCTTTCTTTGTATAATTACCTTCTCTTTTTTTTTTTTGCGGTATGTGGGCCTCTCACTGTTGTGGCCTCTCCCGTTGCGGAGCACAGGCTCCAGACGCGCAGGCTCAGCGGCCATGGCTCACGGGCCCAGCCGCTCCGCGGCATGTGGGATCTTCCCAGACCAGGGCATGAACCCGTGTCCCCTGCATCGGCAGGCGGACTCTCAACCACTGCTCCACCAGGGAAGCCCTGTATAATTACCTTCTTAATATAAACTTCCCAAAAGTGAGATCATTGTCTTAAAAGAGCAGCTATATTATGGTTCTTGAGATACATTTCCCTGTTGTTTTCTAACGTGTTTTATCATTTTGCTATGCCACTTGGATGCACAGACATTCAGTGAAACATTCCATATATGTTGGCACTACTCATGTTTTCATTCTAGTCCCCCAGAATACCATTTGGACAGAGAATATGGGTATGTTTACTTATATGTTTGTTATAGAAAGTGGTGTGCTTATTTTACTTTATTTTTCTTTGAAAGATAGGATACATCTGCCTAGGATATGAGCAAACTTTTCCTTTTGCCTTTCCAGATTTTAAGAATTGTACTGTTACCAGGTTGCACATTTAATACTAGTATTTGATAATAGTAAATTTTGCTGCTTAGCTGTATACTGACATATATAACTTCTCTTTTTTTTCCCTAGAGGAAACAAAGTCTAGTTCGAATGTTTGCAGTACTCTTAAGTTATCAGCTTATTCATACCTTTTATTTTATTAAAAAAGTGACATCTGAAGGATTTTCTGCCAACATTGTAGTTTTTATTTGCTTATTCAAAGCTGTGTAGTGACATACTGAATAACAATAAACATTGTCACATAATTAGTTTAAGGAATCAGTTCAATTAAACTGGATTATAATCATAAAACATTCACGACTACTCTTCTTAGTGAAGCAATTACAGAAACTCTGAGTGTTGGATTAGTCTGATCCTTGAAAATTAAAACGGTTAGATTTGCTTTCATTATTATTAGATAATAATACATTGATACTGATTAATGAGCTGTGAACAATGCAATGATTTAGAAAAAATGTATGACAAGACCAGATAAACAAAAGCATCTATTTTAATTAGAATAATATAATCATTGATACACCCTCAAGGTGTACTTGCTTTCACTTAACTGACCTTCTTCTATCTCAGCATTGCTATATTAATTGGGATGACCTTATTCATAGAGAAAATAATATGCGAGGAGAGGGTGGATTTCTGCTCTCACTCCGCTGTTATTGAGCTGGCTATTGTAGAGGATGTCATTGAACCATTTCTTTGTGTATAAATTTGCCAGTTCTAAAATTCTATATTCATATGGTGAGGAGTAAGTATTAGTATGAAACTATGATCATGGAAAAATTGGAAATGGGTGAAGGCCCACCATTTTCTTGAGGGACACAAAAAAGTTAGTACAAAACAGCTTTCTTTGTGGAGTGATTTAGAGGGTATGTTCAGGTGTAATTTGACCACTCCCTGTGTTCTCAGAGGATTACTCTCTCATCTTAAAATAGATTGCATAATTACCCATGTAGTCACTAATTGCCTTCATTTTGCTTATTTGTTAACAACAGGAAAGATCAGCATTCATATGTAAGTCCTAAGTGGTTTGCCCCTCAACTTTTATATACTGGATAGGACTTCTGGGGTGGGGTACAATCAAAGGCATTTCTCCGTGAAATTAAGCCACTTCTTGCCAGCAAACTAATCTAACGAGGGCTCTAATAAATCCACCTGGACTGAAACTTCCCTCAAATAAAGCAATTGTGTACAATAAACAACTAAAACGTCATAAATCATTTGAGATTGAACTGTCCACGATGGAAATTGCTTGACAACCACTCCTTCCTGCGAACCCCCTCCCAGTGTTTCTACATAAGTCTTGGAAAGAACAGCGAGACGATGCTGGGAGAAAATGAGGGAAGGGTGTGCTTCTAAAGCACTTGCTTTCTCAGTGATGACCTTAGTCATTACCTTACCTTAGTATTACCCTTTTCAGTTTTCTGTGGTCTGGAAACCACAGAAAACTGAATTCGTATTCAGAAATTTTAATTCTGCCCCGTGTTAACATATATTTGGCTAATTTCTTTGTTCAGCACACATTTATTGAGTAATTAATAGATGTCGTGTTGATGGAGGGTGAGTGGGGTGGACTAGATAGGTTGGTATGGACGTTTCCCAGATGAAGCCAGAGGTTGCAGTAAATACTGGTCAGAATTTTTGCCCACAAGCATGGTGTCTTGTCTGGTAGGCCTGCGAGAGACCCCTTGAACTTTCTGTGGGCACCAAAGAACATCTAAGATCTTCTGGGTTACTGAGAATGATGTAGAGTAAAGGTCTCCGTTTCCTTGTTATAAAATGGAGAACTGATGTGAGAATTAAATGAGTAGAAAGATGTAGAATATTCCAAGCTTAGAATAGTGCCTGGCATTTATTATAGTAAGTGATCAGTATGTAGGTATGTATGTATGTATGTATGTGTGTAGTCATAGTATAGAATAGGGGAAAAAATGGACTAAAATTTACCCTAGCTCCACCTTACTATGGGCATTGCAAATACCAGGTTAGGAAAGATTATCAGCTAGCACCAAACCTGCATCTTAATTATAAGTACCTCTGTATATTTTTGTGGTGTATGTGTATGTGCATGTACACCTACAGTTCATTTCAGAGGTCAAAGGTAGCTCTTTGCCAGTACTTGTTAGAGAAACCCTTAGTTATATAATCCATTGAGTCATATTTAAATATAAGTACCTGAAATGGCTTTACTCCTCTGATACTACAGCCGCTAACTTCTTGTAGGTTCCCCAGTTGGGTAGACTCCATTGCAAAGTCTTAGTCGACCGATATCCCAGCAGAAAGCTCCCAAAATACTTAATTGGACATTATTTAATTGCTCTTCCAATTGATGGAGAATAATGCACATTCACTGTCCTTATTTAGTGGATTCCTTCTTTAAAGTAGAGGTCTGAATATTGTCCCCTGGCTATGAATCAATTATTCCTAATAGATCATTGTATATTCCTATTAAATACCTCTTGAACTATACCACAAAATATCTGTCGGTCTACAATTTTTTCTTGAAAAGAAAAATGTGGCATGCGTTTAGTCTGTAAGGTCAATTTAGGGGGTTTAAATGTGCAAAGTTACACATGTCAGGGAAAGAAGAGTGGTTTATGATCTAGAATTCCCTGTTCTCTTTTTCCCCCAAAGATCTTGTATTAGTGTTGCTCATTTTCATGCATTTCTCAAAGTGTGAAAATTCGATTACCAGAATGCCTCTAGCCTAATCATTGTCTTTGACCTCAGCAATGTGTTGTGTTTTGGGAAAGAAAGTGAGACACATTAATGGGGAGTCTGGATTAAGGCTCAGCTTCCTGCCATGTCCATAGGAGTGCCATACTCAACATTCTGCAGAGATGGCCAAGGGACTTTCAGGAGGAGACCTGTCCATGAGTAAAGGCCTAGGATGGAATATGGATGTCATCCTGAAGACATAGTATGTAGTCTGGCTGTTCAAAAGCAGAAATTAATTTTGGAGCAGTGGGATATTTGGGTGGAAAAGAACTGTGGAGGGAGAAAAAATTTAAATACCAAGAAGGTGAATGTGGACTTCCATCGGTGGTAGTGGGATAGAGACTATGGCAGAAATCTCAAGACTTTGAGGAAGGAATTAGTAGTTGATCTAGATTTACTGGTTGGCCATTCCTGTGGTGGGCAACTGAGAAGCTCTGAATATGAGGAGAAGGTAATCTATATGAAAAAATGCAGCTGTAGATTCAGATAATTCGACACTGTTTAGTACAAAATCAAAAATGAAATAAAAATAAAAATGAAACAAAAATAAAAATCCTCAGTGCTCTAGATAACAAACTACAGTAGTTGTGTCAAATCTCTCTGTATTTGCCAAAGAGATAGAGGAACTTCAAGGACAAATACCTAGTGTGTTGCTCTTAAAGGACTATAATATATATTGGCTTGTGTTATGCTTGTAAATGAGAAAGAGAGCAGCCATTTGCAAAAATAAAATGTTATAAATATGCCACTGGTTGAAGAGGAGGAGAATAATGCAGACCCACTGTTTGTTACAGGCCTGTGGCTAACAACATAGTTCTCCAAGTCACTGTGTGACATCACCTGTAAATTGAGGACATTCATCTAATGGGCTCAAGCAAAAGTAAATTGCTGTTTCAGGTAATGCTACATGACTAAAATGAAAAAGAATGAACTAAACTGCCCCTTACTTAGTGACTTGCTACTTCTTACCCCGTCCCCATAATTCTAGAAATTTCTCTATTTCTTTTGGGTTCTGGAAACAAGAAAGTATTAGGTGGCTCTATAAACGTTTAAATGCTTACAATATTCGTTGTTCATAATGCTAAAGGAGCAGTGGGGAGCAAGAATTAGGGAAGAGAGGGAAAGAAAGCCCATATATTCCACATTTCACAGCTCTAAGGAGTCAATAAAGGTGTGAGCATTTATTATACAGTTTCGGGGCAATGCACTTTTATTTGATACATTTCCTATTAAAAAATTAATGAAAGTGTTCTAGGAAAATAGAAAAAGAAGAAAATAATATCTAATCCTATCACCTCTATATTTTGATGTCTATAATTCCATTTTCTTTATCATGTGTGTATGTGTGTGTATTTACAGTGGGGTCAGATGGTACATCTTGTTCTATAATTTGATTTTTTTATATCACCTTAATACTTTTCAAAAATAGACTTTAGCTTTTAGAGCAATTTTAAGTTCACAGCAAAATTGAGTACCACCCTTACTGCAGTCTTTTCTCTTAGGCTCTCATCCTTTAAATGATGCATATTCAAATAATGAGGGCCTCATATTTTATACCAGTTTATCCTTCCCTCAAACAATATCTTCAGAAATACTCTGCTATACTCCATGTCCCCATTTTCTTTTAAATAAACACAATGCATTAATCATGATCCTCTGCTGTACAGAATCCCACCTGGAGCTGTCATTCACCCCAATCAACTAAAAATATTTGAGAGCCTTCTCTTGTGCTCTTCCCCTTGCCCCAACAATTTCATGCATAATCTATGGGTAATTCTACTGTACTTTTTTTATGACTGAATGTATCCCTGATCAGGAAGTAGCAATCACAGAATAATAAGTGTAATCACATCAAGGAGGGCTTTGTTGTTTCGTCTGTGGAGCATGCCTGTTGAAACCCACACCTGCTGCAAATCAGGAAATGCTTTCAGGTTGTCAAATATCAGTTGTCAGTGACTTCCAATGGAACTGTACTAAAAACAGAGTTAATGTGTTTCCTTAAAAAGTTATCCGAATTGGCTTGTCCATAGTTATCCTCAATTGTTTTATAGGGGAGAAATGTATACCATATCACAGAAATAGAAAAGTGAAAATGAGGATTTATATACATCTTTTGCTCCTCTTTCAGTCTAAAGAACAATCTTCTTTTGGTGGGGGGCTGTTTAAAGGAATAACTTGAATATATATGTCAATATTTTTGTCTTTCTGAGTTATTTAATCTCAATATGCTGAGGCTGTTGAAATTTGGAATCCTCACAGAACCTGAAATACTAAAACCAGAGTGGATACGTATTGACTTAATAGCTTTTCTTTGGCATTATTAGAGAACTCTTAAGTCTCATAATTCAAGGTTATCCCCAAAGAATGTTATGTTTTTGTTCTGCAGTGAAGTTAACTGTCTTTAAATGTCAAAACATAAGACATATTTCCTAGGAAAACTGGGCAAAATAACTTCTCATTCTAGTCTATGCAAACAAGACTATGAAATTGTTTTTCAACGTGTCTCTAAATCCTGTTTAATCGATAATTTATGGTACATTACCTTTTGATCCCAAAACATAGAACTATTTTATGTATCATTCACGTGAGATATATTAACGTTTGTTATCAGTTAAGAAAAGAAATGAGATTTAAAATTTGTAAAATGGTTGACTGTTAGATAAAGTTGGTGAATAAGGCAACATTATAGAAATTTCAGAGAAAAGACCCGCTCTCTGTTTAATTCTTCTTTTCAGAGTCTAACTGATCTTTTCCCCTCTTTTGCCCGCTCACATCTTCCTTCACAAAAGCTGCTGTTCAGATTGATGGGGACTCTCCATCGAGGAGACACACAAGGGGTGAAGAGTTGAACGAGGACAGGGTTGATAATAAGCAATCAGAAATCCTGCATAATTAAATGATGCTTTGCTGGCTTCAGCTGAGAGCATTTTAAATGATTCTAATGGGCATTAGAAGTCCTTGATGAGATCTTAGTTGGCTGTGATATTATCCTAAAGGAAGTCTTCTGTGATGTCTGGAGAAATACAGTTTCAGAGATCAGATTGAGTTGCAGCTATGATCATTTTTGTTAGCAGTCAGTTTGCCTCTTTAGATGGCAAATTGGGATTCTTGGACACGGGATTGCCTTTTTCTCATATGGCCTCCGGCATTTTTCACTTTTCTAGGCTGATTTCCTGAGTTTAAAGGATCAGAAGTCAGCTTTTATTACTCTTACGATTCAACAATCATTTATTGTATGCTTGCAAAGAACCAGTCATTGTCCTAAGGCTTAGAGGGTCTAAAACAAACAAACATCACCTGCAAATATTTCATACTATATTGGTAATAAATAAACACTAATTAAATAATAACAAATTATGTAAAAAGTTGGAATTTGTTCTTTACCCGTGTAAACTTGAGTTGGTTACCCATTGTCCACAGGCTGGCATTCATTTTAATGGAGGAGAAATGTGCTGACCAAAAATAGCAAGCGTGTAACTTTTTGTCTGTCCATTTGTCTCATTGCCTATGCTTTGAAAATGATCTTTTTCTATTATTTTATTATAAAAATGCATACCCCCTTAAAGATATCTCATGTATCTATTATGTATTTGAGTATCTTTACTGATAAATATTACATTTTAGTGAATAGTAATTATAATGAAATCTAGCAAAAATAGGAAAGTACAAACTCCTCCAGATATATATGCATTGGACCACTGTTCAGTGGCGGCAGCAGGTGGGAGTTGGTTAGGGGTGCGGATGCTCCACACAGTTGAAAATCTGCATGTAACTTACATAACCCTCCATATCTGCAGTTCCTCCATAAGTAACTGGGTTCTTCAGTTTTCCCAGTTCTGCATCCATAGATTCAACCAACCATAGATTGTGTAGTACTGTAGTATACAGTATTGAAAAAAATCCATATATAAGTGGACCTGCACAGTTCAAACCCATGATGTTCAAGGGTCGACTGTTTATTTGTATGTTTAAAAAAATTGAGATATAACTATAACCCCAAACTTTGCCATTTTAAAAACATCTTTATAAGGTAATATATTACACATTCAGCTTATTCTTTTATAATAGCTGCATCGTGTTTCATTTTATGGTTATATTATGTTGTATAATTTGATATCCTTTTGATAGACATTTAGACTTACTCTCATTTTCAATAACGTTAATATCATTATACATATGCAAGAATTTCTATGAAATATGAAGGGCTGCTGGATGCAAATATATTTTAAATTTAGAGATATTACCCAACTGCCCAACAAAAATTTTATGCCAATTTATACTTCCTCCAATTACATTTGAAAACACCTGTTTCCCCTACTAGAATGTTGGCTTTTTGAGGACAGAGCCTTAGTTGCATCTTCACCACTATTTCTGTTCATATTACTTGTCTACTTAAATCCCCACAGCAGCTTCTCATTGTCTTACACAATCTGCTTCCGGTTCATCTCTCCACCTCATCCCTGCGGTTCCCTTCTTGCCCTCTCTTACTCCAGCCACACTGATTTTTCTTTTAGTTTCTCAAACACACTTGCTCCCCCTTACCTCATGCTTTTGTTCATACTGTGGAATTTGCTAGAAATTACTTTCCTCTCCTCTTTGCCCTGTTTTCTCCTCATTCTTTAAAGTTCAGATCAAATGTTAATTTTTCAAAAGAAAATTCTGCCCTAATGAGGTTAGTTCTAAAATTATTAACTCCCATAGAAACCACAATATCTCCTTTATAGGCATTTTCACTATTTAAATATATATTTTGTTGTGTGTGCTCTAAAATGTTTGTCTCCTCTGCTAGAATGTAAGCCTCATAATGGCGGGAACCACTCCTGTCCTATACACCAGGGACCACCAGTCTTCAGCAAACCACCTCAAACATAGTAGATGCTCCATAAATGTTTGTTGAAGAAATGAATGTACCCTTGGTATCTAGCAAGACACCTGGAACATAGTAAACACTCATTAAATCATTACTGAGTAGAATTATTTATGCTTTTTAATATCTCTTCTCAATACTGTATATTATATTTTAAAAATTCATACCAACCTAATTAAAGGTAAAACATCACAATTTGATTTTCACTACTTTAATAATAGTGAACTCTATTTTCCTGTTTGTTGTTTATAATTACATTTATTTTCTTTGGTGAATTCCTTATTCTTGTTGTTGACCCATCTTTCTGTTAGGATAAAGAACAATGTCTATTCTCCAGCATCAGCATAGATGAAAATGTGAAGGCTGTTCTAGCCTGTAGCTTAGGCTACAGTGTTTCTGCTGCCCTACTCCCACAGCAACTCAGGGAAGAAAAATACCCTCCCATTCCTACCACTATTATAAAAATTACAAACTCTGCTTCTAAAAGTGCTTGAATGGCTTTCCAAAAACAAGTTTTTTACATTTTACTCTGTTGTCTTCATAGGACTCAGAAACAAGCCCTTTCCATGTCTTTGTCATAACAATTTTTAATATCTGAAATGATGCTAGTTATTTATTTATTTGCTTGTGTATTATTTGTTATTCTCTCCTCGCTAACACCAATAAGAAGGAATTGTTTTGAAGACAGGGACTCTATATTTCCTGTTCATTGATGTCTTCATTGGCAAAAATAACAGTGCCTGGAACATAGTAGGTGCTTGATAATTATCCATTGAGTAACTGAGTAGCTGGCCTGTCTAAAGAACATTCCAAGTTACAGGCATCATGATGGTGAAAAAAATCATCTGTCTCTCCCAATATTGAGAGTTTATCCGAATCTGTGCTCCTTGATCATCACTTTCTTTGGGATGAGTTTTCCCCTGGATGCTTCTTAGTTTTTTAGGCAAACAGAACCCATCCAGGTAGCAGACCCAGGCGAGCATAGGCCTACTGTGGTCCTGGGAGACGTTAAAGCAGAGTGGGGATGGCTGTGCCCCCAGGGGGTGAGCTGGGGCTTTCAGGCTTTGGGTCAACCCCAGAGTTAAATGTAGCTCCACTGCATGCCAGCTGAGTAACCTTGGGCAGTTTAGTTAACCTCCTGCTGCCTGGTTTTTCTCAACTGCCTAACTAACTTTACTCAAGTGAACTAACAAGAGTGCCTGCCTCATGTAGTTAGTGTGAGGATTAATAGAGGTAATATATGTAAAGCACTTAGAGCAGTGCCTGACACATAGTAAGTGCTTGATAGATGTTATTATTATTATATTAGTCTGAACTCTTAGCTAGAGTTATGTATCTGTTTCCCTCTCTTGAGGTTAGCAAGGAATCTGCATATATAAAGGTGGTGGCCAAGGTAGATAGGTTTTGTTTGCAAATTACTGCCCGGGAATTATTTTTTTCTAAAGCCCTTTTATGTAAAATGCCAGACAGTTTTAATTTTTATTTTTTTCTACAAGCGCCTGTGATGGGAATAGGTATTATCCTATTTCATAGAAAAGTCTGAGGAATAGAAAGGTTAAATGATTTGCTTAAGGACATGACAAACGAATGGTGACTGAGAGATAGAAATTATATGACTTCTAGTCCACTGCCCCAGACAAGGCTCATTCTATTTAGATGTTATGTTCATACTTAATATTATACATCCAAACGACCTGGACTCATCTCACATTTCCTGTGTCGTAGCAGTATGCAGATGGTGAACATAAAAGGAAGGTTATAAGTCAAATGTTGTATCATGGACAGAAAGACTATAAAATTGAAACACGATCCTTTCTATTATCCCACTTCTATTTGAAGTCTATTCTTTCTCTGTACTCACATGAAAATACTATTTATTCGCTTTGTAGAGAAAGTATATCCTAGTTTGAAATTATTTCTGTCAATTGCAAAATAAAGTTATCAACTATATAAAATTTAAAAAGATCACCTTGGCAACTTCAAAAATAATAAAGTATGCTATCATAAGGGGTAAATTTTTACACTAGCAGCAATTTATAATAAAACATTAAATTTATATTTATTGCGTGAAAAAATAAATTGGATCACATTTGTACCCACTCCTTTATAGCCACATACTATACTAGAGGAGAAAGCTGTAATACAGAATGGAAATACACAAATAGGGAAATATTTCCTAGAGCTGTTTTAGTGACTGAGACCATGGTGAGCTTCTTTTGTTAAAATTGCATGTTGGTATTTCATGAACGGAAACCTGGAGTAGAGACTTAGAGAAGAAAATGGCTCTGTGGGTTTTATCCAGTGCTATGGAATAGAATTAATCAGCCTGGGGGTGGGGAAAAGGAGCAGACCAGAGCACCTGGCTATGGAATCAATGCAGGGTAGCTGGAAACAGATGTGAGAAGTGGCAAAGGCGATACAGTGGGAAGGACAATGATTCAAACATAACAAACAGCAGTGAGGTCCAATAGATGAACAAAGCAAATAGCAGTGTGGGTGTGACACTGCTGACCCGGAGGAAGAGAACAACCTGGTTGTCAGCACCACTCCTGAGAGGTCCACAAAGGCAGCTCAGAGTTGCCATGTGGCAGTTGTGCAAGCAGGGACCAGAGTGAAGGAGCACTCGTGCTGAAGCTGGGGTCTCAACAGTGGGAGTTAGAGAGCCCAGCCATCGGCCTCAAGGGTGGGTAGATGCATTTGAGACATACTCCTTGGGTCTCTCGCTATTCTGGACGAGGAAGGAAATACTGAAAGGGAAAAACATCAAGCAGAAAGAAAAATCAGGTCCCACTTGTAACATAAGATATCCCAGGCTAGTAAAGCCGTGGACCATTTCAGCTCACATAATGATTTTTTTGAGGTAAAACACACACTGCTTCTGTTAATAAAAAGGATACCACCATGTTTTGCAACATACTGAACATCTATTCTATGTCAAGCACTTCTAATCTCATATAACTCTTACAAAGACCCTGCTAGGAGACGTTGTTAGTCTCATGGTAGAGTTGAGGAAACTGAGTTTCAAAAGTGTTATATTGGGCCTCCCTGGTGGCGCAGTGGTTGAGAGTCCGCCTGCCGATGCAGGGGATGCGGGTTCGTGCCCCGGTCTGGGGGGATCCCATATGCCGCGGAGCGGCTGGGCCCGTGAGCCATGGCCGCTGGGCCTGCGCGTCCGAAGCCTGTGCTCCGCAACGGGAGAGGCCACAGCAGTGAGAGGCCCGCATACCGCAAAAAGAAAAAAAAAAAAAAAAGTGTTATATTAATCCCCCAAGGTCACCCACTGGAAGCATCAAGATTCCATCAGGCCTCATGAGTTTTCCACCTGGCTCTACTATCTTTGCCACTTAGGAGACTACGTGTCTTAGGAGCTTAAAATCTAGGTGCAGTCATTAAAGCAATACAACCAATTTGAAAAGGTATCATTTTCTGGAATACAGACTGTTAATTTGTCATACTTGTCTTAAATATTTTTTTACTAATTGTGTAAGCACTTCTTTGCTTGTATCTGTTTTCCCCCTCAGGGCTGGAAATTGCTTAGCAAATTCCTTTTACTGCATAGGAGGGTGCTGACAGTTAAGGAATTTTGTATATCAAGTGAAATAAGACCAAATATACACTGACAAACACAAAAGAGACTTGTTTGTTCAGGTAATGGAATAGTCACTGGGTAGGTCTGGAGCTTCAGCAATGGATTGATTCGGAGACTTTAGTCATGTCACCTGAGCCCCGGCTCTTCCTTTCTGCACATCTCCCAGCTCTCTTCCTTTGTGTACCTGAGGGTGTCCTACTCTTATGGTAGCAAAATAGATGGAGTAGTTCCAGGCCTTAGATTCTTTATACCCAGAAGACATTAGAGTTTTTTTTGACCCTTCATCCCCAACAAGGTATGAGACTCACTGTGATTGGAGAGGCAAAAGTTATCAGAGAGTCAAATGTGGTTTGCTGGTTGGCTTGGGAATGGGCAATGTGAACCATTCCCAAGGCTAGAGTACTTGGCCATGAGCACTGACAGTGGAGGAGTATGGGGTTCCCTTAGATGGAAACTAGGTTTATTTACTAGGATGGTGAACACTGGATACTGGGTAGCAAAACATCAAACATCCCTCTATGGGGGTAAGTCACAAGAAAGATAGAGTAAAAATCTGAACTGAAAAGTCAGTACCAGGCATTTAACTTGGGATTTTTGTGTGGACACTGGAGGCTCCCTCTAATGTTGTTATAAAGAGGTTGATGGGTCCTAAAAGATATCGACAGCATGATGTCCTTTTTCTAAAGATAAAAAACTAATAAGTACATATATAGAATATTTTCAGGAAAATTTTTTATTTTTGCATTTGTGTGTGTGATCTTTCTTCTTTTCTAATATATGCACTTAATTCTATAAATTTCCCTCCAGCACTTCGCTGCATCCACAAATTTTGATAAGTTGTTTTAACTTTCCTTTTAGTTCAAAATATTTTAAAATTTCTCTAGAGATTTCTTCTTTGACCTGTGTGTTGGTTAATCTCATCACTCCACAGGTAGTGTGAATACCTTATAATAATGAAATAATCCTAAATCTTCCTTTTTTTTTTATTTTTTTTTTATTTTTTTTTTATTTTTTATTTTTTTTTAATAACAAATTTAATCAGTTATACATATACATATGTTTCCATATCCCCTCCCTTTTGCGTCTCCCTCCCACCCTCCCTATCCCACCCCTCCAGGCTGTCACAAAGCACCGAGCTGATCTCCCTGTGCTATGCGGCTGCTTCCCACTAGCTATCTACCTTACGTTTGGTAGTGTATATATGTCCATGCCGCTCTTTCACTTTGTCACAGCTTACCCTTCCCCCTCCCCATATCCTCAAGTCCATTCTCTAGTAGGTCTGTGTCTTTATTCCTGTCTTACCCCTATGTTCTTCATGACATTTTTTTTCTTAAATTCCATATATATGTGTTAGCATACAGTATTTGTCTTTCTCTTTCTGACTTACTTCACTCTGTATGACAGACTCTAGGTCTATCCACCTCATTACAAATAGCTCAATTTCATTTCTTTTTATGGCTGAGTAATATTCCATTGTATATATGTGCCACATCTTCTTTATCCATTCACCCGATGATGGACACTTAGGTTGTTTCCATCTCCGGGCTATTGTAAATAGGGCTGCTATGAACATTTTGGTACATGTCTCTTTTTGAATTATGGTTTTCTCAGGGTATATGCCCAGTAGTGGGATTGCTGGGTCATATGGTAGTTCTATTTGTAGTTTTTTAAGGAACCTCCATACCGTTCTCCATAGCGGCTGTACCAATTCACATTCCCACCAGCAGTGCAAGAGTGTTCCCTTTTTTCCACACCCTCTCCAGCATTTATTGTTTCTAGATTTTTTGATGATGGCCATTCTGACTGGTGTGAGGTGATATCTCATTGTAGTTTTGATTTGCATTTCTCTAATGAGTAAAGATGTTGAGCATCCTTTCATGTGTTTGTTGGCAGTCTGTATATCTTCTGTGGAGAAATGTCTATTTAGGTCTTCTGCCCATTTTTGGATTGGGTTGTTTGTTTTTTTGTTATTGAGCTGCATGAGCTGCTTATAAATTTTGGAGATTAATCCTTTGTCAGTTGCTTCATTTGCAAATATTTTCTCCCATTCTGAGGGTTGTCTTTTGGTCTTGTTTATGGTTTCCTTTGCTGTGCAAAAGCTTTGAAGTTTCATTAGGTCCCATGTGTTTATTTTTGTCTTTATTTCCATTTCTCTAGGAGGTGGGTCCAAAAGGATCTTGCTGTGATTTATGTCATAGAGTGTTCTGCCTATGTTTTCCTCTAAGAGTTTGATAGTGTCTGGCCTTACATTTAGGTCTTTAATCCATTTTGAGCTTATTTTTGTGTATGGTGTTAGGGAGTGATCTAATCTCATACTTTTACATGTCCCTATCCAGTTTTCCCAGCACCACTTATTGAAGAGACTGTCCTTTCTCCACTGTACATTCCTGCCTCCTTTATCAAAGATAAGGTGACCATATGTCCGTGGGTTTAACTCTGGGCTTTCTATCCTGTTCCATTGATCTATCTTTCTGTTTTTGTGCCAGTACCACACTGTCTTGATTACTGTAGCTTTGTAGTATAGTCTGAAGTCAGGGAGCCTGATTCCTCCAGCTCCATTTTTCGTTCTCAAGATTGCTTTGGCTATTCGGGGTCTTTTGTGTTTCCATACAAATTGTGAAATTTTTTGTTCTAGTTCTGTGAAAAAAGCCAGTGGTAGTTTGATAGGGATTGCATTGAATCTGTAGATTGCTTTGGGTAGTAGAGTCATTTTCACAATATTGATTCTTCCAATCCAGCAGCATGGTATATCTCTCCATCTATTTGTATCATCTTTAATTTCTTCCCTCCCATTCTTTGTATCATTGCTGTCATCCACTTCACTTATATACAAGCATAAATAAATAAATACATAAATAAATAATATATATAATAAGCATACATAATCAGATACACTGCTGGTACTATCATTTTGAACAAACTGTTATTTGTAATTAAGAAAAACTAAAAGTTTTTATTTTACCTTCACTTAATCCTTCTTTGATGTTCTTCTTTTCTTTATGTATTAATAGATCTGAATTTCTGGCGTATGCTATTTTCCTTCCCTCTAAAGAACTTCTTTTAATATTTCTTTCAAGACAGGTGTACTGGCATCAAGTTCCCTCAATCTTTGTTTGAGATAATGTTTATTTCTCCTTCACTTTTGAAGGATAATTTCACGGGGTACAGAATTCTAGGTCGGTGGGATTTTTCTCTCGGTACTTTATATATTTTACTCTACTCTCTTCTTGCTTGGATGGTTTCTGAGGAGAAGTTGATGAATTTTTACCTTTGTTCCTCTGTGGGTAAGGATTTTTTGTCCCAACTTCTTTCAGGATTCTTTCTTCATCTTTATTTTTCTGTAATTTGAAAATGATATACCTGGGTATAGTTTTTCTGGCAATTATCCTACTTGGTGTTCTCTGAGATTCCTGGATCTTGGTGTCTGACATTAATTTGGAGGGAATTCTCAGTCATTATTGTTTTGAATATTTCTTCTGTTCTCTATTTCTTCTTTTTCCAATATTCCCCATTATGCCTGTGTCACACCTTTTGAGCTATCCCACAGTACTTGGATATTCTGTTCTTTTGGTTTTTAATTTTTTTTAGTCTTTGTTCTTTTTGCTTTTCGGTTTTGGAGGTTTCTCTTGAGATATCCTTAAGCTCAGAGATTCTTTCCTTAGCTGTGTCCAGTCTACTAGTAATCCTATCAAACACATTGTTTATTTATGCTGAGGTGTTTTTGATCTCTAGCGTTTCTTTTTAGTTTCTCCTTAGGATTTCCATCTTTCTTCTTATTCTGCCCATCTGTTCTTGCATGCTGCCTACTTTATCCATTAGAGTCCTTAGCATATTAATCATACCATTTTAAATTACTGGTCTGATAATTCCAACATCCCTGCCATGTCTGGATTTGATGCTCTGTCTTTTCAAATTGTGATTTCTGCCTTTTGGTATGCTCTGAAAATATCCCAACAGGTTAGGCTCTGCTTAACTAGTTTCCTCTGAGGGCAGGCCTTGTTTAGAAGAACAGAGTGCTCTGGTATATTTCAAAATGATTCCTCCCCACTCCCCCTACCCCCCTCCACCTCTGCTGGAAGCACTAGGGCATTTTTTCTCAGATATTTACTGTAAGAACCTGGCCAAAATCCTGGAGGTAAATTTCACAAAATTGTGGGACCCTCCCTATGACTGGGTCTCCCTCTGGTTGTTGACTCTCAGAGCTGTCTGCACTGAGCATCCAGTAATGTGTCATTATAGTTCAGATTTTCCTACCCTGGCCCTGGTTTCTGCAGCATGCAGTTAACAGTTGTCGGTCTCTGTTCTGGTAGATTGTTATTCTCTATATTTACCTGTAGGTCTTCCAGTCTTGGGGGTAGTAGTTTGCTCTGTGTCCTCTCTTCTTTTATGTATTGCAGAAGTGTTGTTGACATTTCAGTTTGTTCAGCTTTTTACTTGTTGATAGGATGTTGTGGCAGCTTCCAAGCTCCTTACATGCAGAACCAGAAACTGGAAGTATTGTTGTATTACTTTTTCATGGCTGCTGTAACAAATTACAAAAAAACCTAATGATCTAAAGCAACACAGGTTTATTATTTTATGGTTCTGGAGGTCAGAAGTCTGAACGGGGGCTCACTGGGCAAAAATCAAGGTGTCAGCAGAGCTGTGTTCCTTCTGGAGGTTCTAGGGACAATCCATTTTCTTTTCTTTTCCAGCTTCTAGAGGCCACCTGCATTCCTTGTCTTACAGCCCTTTTCTCCATCTTCAAAGCCAGCAATGGCTGGTTAAGTCTTTCTCACATCACATCACTACATTAAGTCTTCCATCCACCTCTACTACTTTTAAGGACCCTGTGATTTCATTGAGCCTGCCCAGATAATCCTGGATAATCTCCCTATTTTTCAGTCAGCTCACTCACTAGCAATCTCAATTCTGTCTGTCATATAAATTCGCCCTTGCCATATAACAATATACATTCACAGGTTCTGGGAATTAGGGGATGGGCATCTTTGGAAGGCTATATCCTGCCTACCACAGCAATCACATAACTTGTGACTTTGAAGACAGCTTTTCAGAAGACCAGTGATGCTTATATAACTAGCTACTTACAATGGTAGAGATCATACTATGTCTTCTGTTCTCTATTAATATTGACATAAAGATATTCTATTTTAATTGTTTAGCTTTCTGCTATGAGTCATATGAATCTTAATTTACAAAACTGAATCCATATTTGTGTTTTAATTCATCCAGTATGGTAGCTTCTTAATTTTATTAAGGTCTCCAAAATAAGTCAAAATAGTAAATACATTGGTGGTTTTAATTATATTCACTCCCTTGGCCACATCTGTAACATTGGTCCAATTTGTCAGATGAGCAACTTCTGTATGTGGAAGTTTCACTGCTATATGTTCAGATCAAAAGCAAATAGAGAAAAGATTGCTAATACAAAACCAGTATAAAATTTAACTGGCATTCAGGTAAAGTAAGTAAATAGCAAAATATTTTTTGTAGTTTTTATTTAAATTTTTATTGTTTGATTAAATTTGATTATATTTATACTCAACAACATTTTGGGGAAAATAACTGTTAGAAATTACATTCTATTTATACATGATTGGGATATTTCTAGACACTCACCAGTTATTTCTAGAGGCAAAATCAAGTACAAATACCATTTTAAATTATACAGTTTAAACACTTAAAAAATTATTAGCTTTTGCAATTTTCTATCCTGGACATTATTTTGTTTTCTTTCATAGCTTACCCTTGTTCTCAAATAGTGGTTGCCACTGGCTTAATTTTTTAATTTAATTTTACTGAAATTATCAATACATTTTATAATTTGCAATGACCTATGTTTAACAAGCAACAAAATATATAGGCATAGCAATTTTTGTCTTAGCAGCTACCAGATGACTGATCCCAACTGCCACCAGCTGTTACAAATACAAGTCATAGGAGGGTAGCAATGACCTTTTGGAGCCTCTTCTTGTGTTAATCTCCAGGAATCCACATTATATATGTATGTTTTTATGTTGAAGCTGCAAGATCTCAAAAAGCTTTAGAGAAAGCATCTTCAGAACCAAAAAGGAGTGTATTTTATTTTAATTAATTGTCTTCCATTTGAAAACCAAATCCAGAACAGAATATCAGGACCTGAATGTTTACATAACACAAACCCTATTTCTCTCATGCTCCATTATTTATGTACTGTATTCTGCCATCACTGGTTAATTAACTCTCTTTGTCCTTGGTATCCAGGTGAGTGTTACTACCAGTCACATTTTACTGGTAGGCACCTTGAGCAAATCAGTATGTGAACCATATGCCTACACACATTCTGCATACAGATTCTGTTGAATGCCATGAAAAGGAAAGCAGGATGTAAGGCAGAGCTTCCCGAATTAGATAAGAGACGTGAGGAAATGTTTTAACCAGTGTCTTGAACTCAGTTTGTTAAATATAATTGAATGAACCTGGGTTAGAAAAGCAAATATTCTAAGGTCTGCGGAGGATACAAAGATAAATATGATGCAGTTCTATCTCTCGAGTTTAAAATCAAGAGAGGCAGGTGGATTTGTAACTAACTGTAACACAGTCAGAATGTTACAATAGAGGGAAGCGAAGAAGAGATTAATATCAGTTTTGATTTCATTTTTGAGGTAGGTTGTGAATTTTGTTGTTGCTTTTTTTTTTTTTTTTTTTTTCAGTATGCGGGCCTCTCACTGTTGTGGCCTCTCCCGTTGCGGAGCACAGGCTCCGGACGCGCAGGCTCAGCGGCCATAGCTCACGGGCCCAGCCGCTCCGCGGCGTGTGGGATCTTCCTGGACCGGGGCACGAACCCGCGTCCCCTGCATCGGCAGGCGGACTCTCAACCACTGCGCCACCAGGGAAGCCCGTGAATTTTGTTGTTTTTTAAACAAACTTTTTGTTTTGAAATAATTACAGACTCATAAGAAGTTGCAAAAATACCATGAAAAGATCCCATGTACTTATTGCCCAGCTCCCCACAATGGTACCATCTTATATAACTAATACATTAATGAAAAGTAGGAAATTGATACAATTTCATAAGTAGACTATAGACCTTACTAAGTAGTCTTTTAATATACAGAAATGGAGGAGGGAAGTAGAAAGCCATTCTAGTTGAGGAAGTAATATTTGGTTGAGGATAGGTCATGGGAGACTTTGGATTATTCAAGAAATCTGCTGAAAGGGATTTTAACAGAGGCCAACCCTCTACTTTATAAATAAACAAGTGAAGCCCAAAGATATTAGACAACTTGCTTATTTCATTTTCTTTCCTTGGTTAGTGACTGAGTTTAGGCATATTTAAAGACCATACACCTAAGTGTTGGTCTCCAGGATCTTAGTCCAGGTATATATATTCCATCCCAAACTATGTTTTCTTTGACTGCATAAACACATGATTATTCTTTTGAAACCTTTATCAGATCCCACGTTAAGCACAGTTTTTCCTCTGAGTCCCTAGAGCCTAGTGCAATGTCTGGCACACAGTAGATGCTCAATAAATATTTACTGAATAAACGAACCAATGAATTTCTTTTTTTAACTCCTAGACACTGGAAGAGAGGCAGATCAACAGAGGATAACAGAAGGATAAATCATGCCCACAATTAGCCCACTACAGTGGAAACTCATTACTAAAAGTCAGTTTGCAGTTGGGCAAAATGACAGCTGCAAGGAGAAAGTTGGGCAGAGAAACACATTTTATTTGAATTATGATGAATTTAAAATGCACACAGGTAATTACCCCTATTTCAGCTATGCTGTGCAATAAATATGTAAATAAAAGGTGTGAGTATCCAACATGCAGAACAGTATATCCTCCTATTCTGCGTTTTGAACACACACATCAGACATCCCTTCATAGGGATCATCATAGTTTTTAGTTTAATTCCAAGCTTTAAAACAGAATCATCACAAAAATGCTGCTTTCCTTATTGAGCACTCTGTAGGATAGCTTGTTGCCAAATTAAGCTGCACACATCACTTGTTAACTTAATTATCAACCTAATGGCTGAAACTCAGCCTGACAAAATGCATGTTGCCTTGGATGGAAATTGCAATGAAACTATGGCCACTTCAAGAGAAACACAATCTGCAGATATTTATTTTCCCTTTTGGGTTAGAGGAATACCTGATTGCCTGGGAATATCTCCCACTTCCTATTGAAGTCCAAACAGGGCTACCAAGAGTCAGCACCTTATAGGACTGTGAAACATGCCTTTTTCAAAGGCTGCATGCAGGAGAACTCCCAAAGGGCTAATGGATATATGTGTGCTTCCTTCCATTAATAGCACAGAAAGCAAACTAATTAATTGGAGGACCCACTCAATGAACTCCATTTATTAACAAATGGCCCAAGTGATAAATTATTTCAGAGCTTATTGAAAACAGGAACCAAGAAGGCAGTCGCCAAGGATTCAACCTAGTGTGTTTATGAATATCCCCAGGTTAGCAACAAGGCTTCTTGCTGGAAATGAACATGGAAATTTTATGTGATAGAGGGTCTGTGTAGGTTGACTCACCAAGAGATCTTAAATTTTGTATGGTTATCTCTCTTTTGATGCCCCTCTAGCTCAGATGTAACCTGATGGAAATAGTCCTCCTGTTTCTGATTATTTAAAAACAGAGGCTCAGTTTTGATATGCTGGTGAAAATGGGCATAGGCTTATTCCTGATGTTACTTTAGCATCTCAAAATGCAAGATTTTCTGCCTGCAGGCTGCTATGTACTTTGAGTGAAAATAGTTCACTTTGAATGAACTGTGAGACAGAGATAGAGAGGAGAGAGACCTTGGAGCAGTGAAGACCACTGTAATTGATTATATACTGAGAATATCTAGTTGATGGGATTTTTAGAGATTTACCTAATGTGATTAATTTCTATGACTATTTCATATATATATACACTTTTATATACATATATATATATATGTATTTAAAAATTTCTCCATCATCCATTTCCTTTTTGCCATGCCTCCAAGGACTCTGGTATATAGAAGAAAAACAATAGTACATAAGAGTAAATGAGTTTTCCTGACAGATCACTTGTTCCCATCTTCTCTCTTATTTTCTTTGACCAAGGCTCCTTTCTCTTATAACCATCATGTCACTGCATTTTGCCAGGGCCTTAGAAGCCCACATCGATTCTTTTCTCACACACACACAAAGGCTGACCGGGCTACAGTATATGTTGTACCAGTAAACACTTTGGAGACGGCTTTGTAAAGGCAGGAGAATGCTCTTGTAAGTGGCTCACCCAACCTGATTTCAAGACTTGTGTGAGAACATTCATCTGTCTATAAAAGCCTTCTGCTTGTCTTAGAAGTTACATTTGCTGTTACCAAACTTAAGAAAAATGTTCCTAATAATTTGGGGAGTTGTTTTATGATGTTTACTTATGGGGTAAACATGCTGATTTTGGTATGTATTACAACCTGAAAAAATGAGATGAGATGGTCCCTGTGTGAGGAGAACACAAATCTCCTGTGTCCTCCATTTCCTATTTCATGGCATTTTGTGTCCATCTTGATATAACCATTGATACTTTTCAGGGCATCTTCATCTCATGTAACAACTCAGCTAGAATGTGACTTCTTTGGTAATAGGGACCATGTCCTTTACATTGTATTAATTCAGTATTTCCTGGGTACCTGGCACTCTAGAACCTGGTGATAGTTTTGCTAATTAAATTAAAATTTCTCCTACTCCCTGTGTATCCTGAAAATGGCATTTGATAATATACTTTCTTTAAGTCAATTTTTATTAATTGAATCAGAGTGAAGCATGTGTTTCTGGGTATGGCAACAGATGTGGTCTACTAAACAGGGCTCCTTTGGCCATGGGTATGGGGCCAAATGGAAATGGCCCATGTCATAGCAACACCCAATTTAGCTTGTGCCTTTTTTTTTTTTTTGGCCGCACCTTGCCACTTGCTGGATCTTAGTTCCCTGACCAGGGATGGAACCCGTGCCCTCGGGAGTGAAAGCGCAGAGTCCTAACCACTGGATCACCAGGGAATTCCCACTTGTGCCTTATTTTAAGGAATAATTCTAATTTGTTTCCAGCATGCCTCATGGTACCACTAAAATTGTTTATAATGATATTACGGAGGTGACATTGTATAGTGAAAATTACTGTGGTTTAAGGGTCAGTGGATTAGGGCCCTATGATTCTGTCATACTTTAGTTTCATGATTTCGAGAAAGATTCTTAACTCTAACTTTCAATGTCTTCATAAGTCTGAAAAGAATGTCTTTGTATCTTCTTAAAGCATACCTTCTTATTCATTGTTTGGATCTTCATTTTGTTTATAACCTTATTTGGCATGTGATTTGTGGTGTGAACAATAGAGAAAAGTGAAGGAGATTATCAGCACAAAATCCAGTGTATATGGCCTCTCGTGTTTTCCACATGGGTATCAGGTTATTTCTAAAGAAAATAATCACAGATGTGTTCACAGCAGAGCTCTGCAGGAGTCATAGGTAACACTTGGATTAAGTTTTAGGCTGGATTGTCAACTTCTGAAAGGTTTAATGGTGGTTGTTTTGCTCATTACATCCCACCTCTGTCTGTACTGCATTTAGTGCAAAAAAAAAAAAAAAAAGTCTCCTGAGCTAGACAGTCTCAGAGAACCAAGGCTGACGTGGTATCAGCATCACTCTTACTTCCCTCCAAAAGACCTAATCTGAGCCCCAAGTATATTTTGAACCCAAACCATCTGGATTTTCACTCTCAATGTCAGCATCTTTTTCTGATTGAATATAAGGAAACAATGTTTGATCACCAGCAGCTTGTGTCTTTTTATAAACCAGAATTATGTACAGGCATACCTTGGAGATATTTCAGCTTCAGTTCTAGACTACTGAAAAAAAAAAAAATCCCAATAAAATGAGCCACACAATTTGTTTGGTTTCCCAATGCATATAAAAGGTATATTTACATTATACTGTAGTCTATTAAGTGTGAAATAGCATTATGCCTAAAAAACATACACACCTTAATTAAAAAATACTTTTATTGCTAAAAAATGCTAAACATCATCTGAGCCTTCAGCAAGTTGTAATCTTTTTTCAATAGTGATCTTTTTTCCACATCAAAGATTACTGATCACAGATCGCCATAAGAAATATAACAATAATGAAAAAGTTGGAAATAATGCGAAAATACCAAAATGTGACACAGAGAAACGAAGTGAGCAAATGCCGTTGGAAAAATGGCGCTCAGTTCGGGGTTGCCACCAACCTTTGGTTTGTAAAAAACACAGTATCTGTGAAGCGTAATGAAAGAAAGCACAATAAAACGAGGTATGCCTGTATTCTTTAAAAGCTGATTTCATATAAATGTTAGGGATTTACCATTTCAATCGTTATCTGATATTTTTGTATTTGTCTTTTGGATGTACATTTCCATAGATTTATTTTCTATAGATGTGACAAACTGCTGTCCTTAAATTTTTTAACCTATTCCAACAATTAAGCTATCGGTTTTTTGCCTCAAACTCACCCTTCTGTGCTCTGCTTCGTCTTGCTGGAGCTGGTACTTTGCAAACTGCATTTCTGCTTTGCAATTATCTTCTTGTAAGACTCTGCCAATCAGGGCACTAGAGGGAGACTGCAAAGCTGGAAGAGGAAGAAGGGACTTGTTCCTTTTTGGTCCCTGTTTTTAAAAAAATTCTTTTTCAATTGAGATATAATTGACATAAAACATTGTGTAGGTTTAAGGTACAAAATGAATTGATTTGATACATGTATGTATTGCAATATGATGACCTCTTTAGGGTTAGCTAACACCCTATCACATCACATAATTATCATTTCTTTTTTGGGGGTGAGAACAATTAAGATCTAGTCTCTTAGCAATTTTGGAGTTTATGTTACAGTATTGTCATCTATAATCACTATGCTGTGCATTAGAACCCCCGGCCTTATTTATCTACTAGCTGCAAGTTTGTATCCTTAATTAAACAACATCTCCCCAATTCCCTCAGTCTTCCTTCTTCACCCCAACAGCAGCATTTCTTTGGAGAAGCAGCAATTAACTCCATTTTGGAATTTATGTAACACTTGCAAAACCAGCCTCAGAGACACAGCCACCAGCCAGCCAGTGTTCCCTCCTGAAAGGTCTAGTTTTTGGCTCCTTGGAGCCCCTCTCCAGGTACCTTCTCAGCGTGTATCTGTTTCCTGCAGGCGCTACTTCCGTCCTTTCTCAGTGTTTTTGTTTTGCATTTCTAGTTTATATAGGTAATAATTCTTTATACTGACTTAGTTCTGGATATTAAATCTTCTCTGTTAAAAGAGCTATTATGATTTCTGTCTCTTGATTGCATTGTTACTGACACAGACCCTTCAGTCATTTATCCTGGCATATCCATTCCTGAGTCCCTTCTTGAAGCCAGTCCTGGAAAATACTCTGTCCTGTTTTTCTGACCTTACAAGAAGGAGGCCTAAGCAATTGCTTTAATGGGTTTTGGTAAATACCTCATGAATACATGTAATGAGTCTCAGTCCTTCAATAAAAGGTCACATTTCCCTTACTGTCAAGGCTCTGAAGCCACTCACATCTCTAAAGAAAAACACTCATCGTTGACAGCATTTCCTCACATTTTGTGTTTAGTCATCTTTTGCACAACCTCATTAAATCATAGGACTTGGAAGGAAAATTGAGAAATCATTTAGTTAATTTGCTTGCTTCAGGCAAGAACAAATCTTGATACTTGCATAATTTAGTTTTTCCATCAGAGCCTGACACTAGACATTCATAAAACGAGTAGGTGAAAGAATTTCACAATCTAGGCATTATAGATTAGAATGACTTGATAAGAAATTTCTTATCTGGGTGGATGATTTTTACCCCCCCCAAATTTCTTTCTAAATTACCTTACATTTCTACCATTTCCTTGAGTCAACACACATAGTCTTTTGTTTCTATCAAATACTCAAATATTCTAAAAGGTATGAAAGAAAGTACTGTGAAATTAATATTAAAATCTCTAAATTATTATGTGAAATAGACTATTTACATTTTGCTTGGCATTTTATAATGTACATAGGTATCTGTATTCATAACTTTTATTGTTATTTGTAGACAAGTCAGTGTAAGGACACCACAACTTAGATGTACAAAGTACAGATCATGAATTTTCCTATAATGGACTACATCTTGCTCTCAAGCACACATTCATGTGATTGTCAGAAACCACTTAATCTTTTTAATTAAAATGTCTTAGTCTCTTCTGCTTTAATAGCCTTGTCTGGGTCATAACTCAGAAGGTAACCCACTTTTCAAGGTGTCTCCCTTGCCCTTCCTCCTTCCCAAGACACTTCCTGGGTGCAGGGAGAATCTAATAAAACCTCCGGGCACGGGGAGGGGTGGCTGTGTATCTGGTCTTCACACTGTCCTCTGGTCGAGATGCTCTTCCTTCTGGTTTCTAGCCATTGGCTTTCATCCTCAATGTATCAATTTATGTGACCCGGTTTGTTTGTTCATGCCTTTCCTGCCTTGTCTTGGCTGACTTGAACTGGTCTGAACTTTGGTATATGATTTGGCAAATGATACAAGTTATAGTTTTTAACCTTGAAGAGAATATAGTTCTGTGATGAGACTACCTTCTGTTTATCTTTTCTCTGTTACCAGTCTATAAGACCATGTTATCTGCTTCCTACCTCAGTCCTTAATCCTGTAATTACCCTATGAGTTGTATACCCAGACCTAAGGTCTAATTCAGGAATTTCTGGTATTGGACTTCTAGCTATGCCAATAAGGCCTAGAGTTTTTTGATTTAGAATAGGGACTCTCCATAGGATGCAGATGTCCTGTATGCAAGTCTTTACCAAAAATGGTTGGGCTACACCCTACCACAGGTGTCCTATGGGCCTTGCTAGTATCATTGCCTCTTATTGTGAGGTTCCCAAACATGATGAGCTTTGATCAGACTCAGGCTTCTTGCCATTCGCTAGTCTTTCAGAAATTCCAGACTCTCCTTGGTTCTGGAAATTCATAATCAGTGGAACTCAATTTATTTTGCTTGCATACCCCCTAAAATAATTTTGAAAATCTATTTACTACTCACCCATTTTTAGCTTCATTTCATCATAAGTTCAAATAGTTGCAAAGGATATAAGTTTAATTGTAAATATTGACATTTAAAAATAGAACTGCTGCATTACTTTTAAAATGTATCCAGTGTAATCAAATTCATAATGATTTGATATTCACCATCATCTCCATATTAAAAACATTGAACAAACTCTTATTTAAAAATCACAAATTCTATCTTGGTCCTTTACCTCTGCAGTTTATATTTGTATTTGACTTTCCCTTTAGAATTTGTTCTGTATATTTTAATGTTTTCAATTATCACCCTGTAGTAGTGCAAAATGGTACTGATGCTTCACCCATCCCTTGCCATGTAACCTCCAGCTGGTCCAGATGAAAGAACAAACATATGCTTATTTCTGTATGATACTGAGGTTTTGTGTTGCTTTTTATGCAGCATTAGTGTCATAAAATCTAACTGATTCACTCTACCATATTTTTTCTATAAAATGAAATTAATTTTTTTTGGCTTTCTGTGACCATAGGCTCCAAATGATAAAAAACGTGTTTCTTTATGTTTATAAGTTCCAGTATTAGTAGTACCTAGTTAAAGAACCCAAATATATTACAAAATTTAGGTAAAATATTGTTTAAAATCCACTTCATAATAAGGAAGGCAGGTTTATCCAATTATTTTAAGAATTTATGGGTGAATATTACATATTAGAGAATGAAACAAGACTAATAATCAATTCTATTCATTAAAAAAAGTGTTTGCAAATGTAAGTGTTCAGAAATCTTGTACACACAAGATTTCACATTTTATGGAAATGACAGTGGTTTTATTGTAGTAATGCCATTCAGTTGTTTTATGTCTGCCCTGGTTATATGTCAGATTTCACAAAGTGATCTTTAATCAAGAGTATTTTTAATAACCTAACAGTTGACAAAACTCTATAGATTCTACCTGAATTTTTGAACATAAAAACTGGACAACCATCTGATTTACAAAATAATCTTTTTAACCCAATTATTAGAGGCATTTAGTTTCTCAACAGGAATTGCTAGTCATTCAAATTGTCTTTGTTTTGTGTCCCATGAGTTTTTACAACTGGGGCAATGTACCAAAGAATATGTTCTTGTTTTGTAAAGTGGAAGGATTATTGTAAAAAGATAAGGAGTGAGTTCTTAAATGAGTTCTCACAGAAGCACAATTTTGGAAGGAATACCTTTGGAAGTAAACCATCTGAAAATTAATTTTACTTAAAGTAAACCTTCAAAAATGATTTCCCTTGGAAAATATATGTGTACTCTCAGAAGCTAGCATACCTGGGTGTTTAGATTACTGTTTTTGTGTAAACAAAACCAGAGAGGGAATGCTGTTTCCAGGCTCACCTACCCCAAATCTTTTTTTTTCTTTTTTTATAATTTTATTTATTTTTTAAAATTTATTTTTGGCTGTGTTGGGTTTTTGTTGCTGTGCGTGGGCTTTCTCTAGTGTGGCAAGCGGGGGCTACTATTCATTGTGGTGCGCGGGCTTCTCATTGCAGTGGCTTCCCTTATTGAGGAGCATGGGCTCTAGGCATGTGGCCTTCAGTAGTTGTGGTACATGGGCTTAGTAGTTGTGGCGCACGGGCTCAGTTGCTCTGCGGCATGTGGGCTCTTCCTGGACCAGGGTTCGAACCCATGTCCCCTGAATTGGCAGGCAGATTCTTAATCACTGCGCCACCAGGGAAGCCCCCTACCCCGAATCTTAATCAATCATTTCTCCTTTCATTTTCATAGCATGTTGTATGTAAAGCTTCAAATTTAGAATTCCTCTGAAAGGCTTTTAGCTATTCTAGGCTAGGCTTGGAGAGCAGGTACACCAGTCTGATGTCCTCAGGTTCACCCAAACTTATCTGGATAGACTTTTACTCCTTAGTGGTGATCGTGACTCTTCCGTCTCAAATCTGTCTTTCTCGTCACTCCATTTTGACTAGCCCCCACTCACAGTTCCAGAGGAATTTCCTTTTTCCCGTGGGTTTGAGCTTTCTCTTAAATAACATAAAAAACATCCTGCTTTCCCCGTCCTATTTCAGCATTGATTCTTTGGGCAACCCTCCAACCTTTGTTCCTAATATGGAAGTCAAGAGGTCTCTCTTTAGACTGGATATGAAAAGTCATTAGGGGTTTCTAAAAGCCTGGTAAAGACTAAACTACTTCACTGCTTTGGCCGAATCCGTTTTCCTTTTTGAAGGGTAGCACGCTTCATGGATCTATTTTATGTGAAATAATTGAAGGAGGAAAACAAAACCTCACATGAAGCTAGAAAACAAGACAAACACTATACAAGAAGGGGAAAATTTATGTGATATTCCAAAACATTGTCCACACTGCGTATAACCTTTAACTATAGTAAGGTGTTTACGCTGTATTTTGACCTATGATGTTCTGAAGTATACATTTTGCACCCGTTTTGTGACACATTCTGGTTAATTATGCGCTCATAAACATGCCTCATGTCACTGGCCCCCACAGTGAGGCTGCTGGAGCAATTTTCAGCACACCATCAATATTGCCTAGAGTGTGATAGGAGGCAGGGGGGAGGGCCCAGAAGATGCTGCTTCAGTGGCTTTTCATCCTCCACAAACTAAAGCCTAAATTACTTAGTGTGGTATCTACAGCCTGCCTTAATATATTGCATCTAGCTCTTATGTAAAAAGTAAATCTGACCTAAACTAATGTATTCAGCCTCTCTTATTATTCTCTTTGAAACCTTCTACTCCAGCTAAGCTAATCTCCTCATAAACTCTGAAATGGGGTGCACATCCATCTCAGTATCAAGAACGTTTGCTTCCATCCTTTATATGTTTCTTTCAAGGCCCACATCTTAAGTTCCACATCTTGAAATCTTTGCCTATCACACAACCAAAATTCTTTATTCCTTCTATACTCCAGTTGTTTTCATTGCCTATAAGATTTCTTATAAACTGAACACATTCTACTTGGAATTATTATTCATGTACCTATTACTTTGTCCAGTCTCGCAACTAAAGAGCAAGTTGCTTAAGAGGCCAGGAACCATGTCTCATGCTTCTTTGAATCCATATTATTAAACCCTGAGTTGTGTACATAGTGGGTGTCTAAGTGTTTGTCAGCAAGTGTCCAAATCCCCTTTCACAATTCTTGCCTCACTGTCAACACACAACATTGCCTTCAATTTCTCAGAGACAATTGAGGTAATCATAGGGGACCTCACTAACATGTTAGTTCTCTATGTCTACACATTCACCTATAGCTACCACATGCTTGCCTCCCTACTGCTAGCCATCAAAGAAACTGACACAAGCTTTACCCAAGACCAATTAAATTAGAAGTCTCTAATTAAATCAAGACCAATTAAATCAGAATAAGGAGAGGGCCTAGAAATTGAAATTTTACAAAGGCTTCCTATGGTAGGTAATCTGTGTTTTCAACTTCTAGAATAGATTCTACGTTCTCCCACCTTCAAGAATTTCTCTTTCTAGTACCTTAATCCTATTTCTGTATTGATTATTTTCTTCAGCGTACTAGAATGCTAAAATTTTTTCCTCAAGCGAAAGCAAACCAAATTAAAACTAATACCCTTGATTCTTCTTCCATCTGTCCTATTTTAGTTTTAGTACTTTCTTAGCTAAATTACTTTTGGAAAATATATTCAGATAAGCTATAGTAGTCCACGTCAACTCAGGAGATAGAAACCACACAGCAGGCTAAACAAGGGAAGTTTAATATAAAGAAGTACTGACTATGATAAGAGTATGGTGTAGAATGAAAGAAAACTCTATATGGTTTGCTAGGGCTAAGGGAGAGTACCCAAGAAAGGACAATTTGGAAGGGGTTCAGACCTAATTGGAGGAGGTGTGATTTAGCCCATCAGATAGCAGAGAAGTTTGCTTATTTAGCCAGGCCAGAGTTCGTCTGGAGTTTCTAGGACAGCACTAAGCCACTGTGTTGGGCAGGATAATGACCGCTTAAAAATGTCCACATCCTAATTCCTGAACCTGTGAATATGTTACCATACATGGTAAAAGGACCTTTAAAGATGTGATTGAATTAAGGACCTTAAGATGGAGAAATTATCCTGAATTATCTGGGTGGGCCCAATGTAGTCATGTGGGTCCTTAGGAGTGGAGAATCTTTCCCACCTGTAGCCAGAGAGAGATGTGGCTACAGAAGAACTGTCAGAGACATGCAGTATTGCTAACTTTGAACATGGAGAAAGGGACCATGAGGCAAGGAATGTGGACAGCTTCTAGAAGCTGAAAAAACAGACAAACAAAAAAACCCCCAGAGAAACAGATTCTCATCTAGAGCCTCCAGAAGGAATCAACCTTGTTGACACCTGGATAATCTGCAGAACTTCAAGATAATAAATTTGTGTTTTAAGCCACTCAGTTTGTGGTTATGTATTACAACTGCAGTAGAAAACTAATACACTCACTCTACAGAGTGCAGGAGGGGAGCAGGTCATCAGCAATTGGTGGCATAGATGATTAGCAGTGAGCAGTGGGGGTTCTAGAGCTGGTGACGGTAAGAGGCCCTCAGAGCTCATAGGACCCTGGTTTCTGAGGACAGTGGGCTACAGAAAGGTTATTACTAGCCAAGGCTACAGGGTCTCAGAGGGACACGTTCTGGGCCCATGGAGGGAGCCGGCTTCACTGGCTGTCCTCATACCCACATAGCCCACTTATGGATCCTGAAAGAAATTGTAGGAGAGTTCCTTCCTTTTTCAATGTCCCTCCAGTGTCTTCTACTGAGAAAATTTAGCATCATTCTCACTGTAAAGGAGATATAATTAATAAATGCTGTTGTTTATTTCAAAGCATATATTGAAAGGAGTGAAGCTGAGAGGCAATAAATTGATAACTGACTTATATTGTATCTCCAAATCATGGTTATCCTTTTATTATAGACCCTGGTAACTTGATATCTGCATTCAACTCTCCACTGAAATGACCCTTGTCAAGGCAATCAGCTAGAAACTATGTTTAGTCCTTATTTGTGTAATAATTGACAGTGTTGATCAATATATTCTCTGCAAAACTCTGTCCGTCATCCTACTTCCACTTCCTTGAACCTCTCCTTCCATTACAGCCTCTGAAAAGAGTTGTGCGCATAAACATTCTTAATTTTCTTACGAGTATTTCACCTTTTAACACTTTAATCTGGTTTCTGCATGCAACACTTTACCAAAACTGTTCTTGCAAATATAACCAAATCCTATGGATATTTTTCAAACAATGTTTTTGATATTTCAGTCCATTTTCCACATATTTCCTGACTTTCTACCGACCTTTTGGCTACTCCTTCCCAGGATTCTTTGCCAACATCATGTTCTCTAGCAGAAAGGCTGGCAGTCTTTGGAGTTCATTTTGGGGTCAGCTTCTCTCCTCACTTTATATTTTCACCTTAAATGATTCATCTGTGTCCTTGTCTTCAAAAACCATGTGCTAATAATGACTGCCAAGTTTATCTTCGAGGATTGCAGACATCCAGGTATAGACAGTCAGGTCTAAAGAAAAAGGACAGATGGAGGAGCATTATGAAAGATGAGTCAGCCTGATTTCATTTGTCATTACTTCAAACCAAATCTAAATTTTGGAGAAACTGGCTAGATTTTAGTCGAGAGCTTTAAAAATCTTACAGTAATGAATATTCATTTAGATAAAAAGTTTCTCTCTCCTCCATTGCATCATAAACTCTTTGAAAAATACCTTAATTCATCCTCTAAATGTGCCTAATGAATTTTTTTTTTTTTTTTTACCAGAGCTTCAACATCTTTAAAGGTCTATGAATACTTGTGATAAATCACTGCAGCTTTAAATGTGCCTGAGCTGCCCTCCTGAGCCACTTTTCCCTGGGTAAATATCCTACTTCAATCCTCTATTCCTGCAAGGTTCAGAGCTATTTATTAAATCTTTTGAAAATACTGGGTTTTTTTTGTTTTTTTTTCACTTACGCTATGATTTATACAGTTTTCCTGTCTGCCATCACCAAATAATGTGCTCGTTTGTTACATCAGTACAACTGATATCCAGTTGGCAGGATTTTTTTGGAACATCTGTATTTTAGTAAGACAAGTATTATTCAGCTTTTGAGGTATCAGGTTTAAGCAAATTTTGACTGAAAATTAAATGCTTTAATTACCTTGCTACAAAACTGGGATTGTATTTTTATATTCATGAAAACAAAATGAAGTAGCAGCAAGATTTCAATCAAAATAAGTCATTTCCTTAACACTATATTTTAATTAGCATTGCAACAATCAAGTTTTACTTTTTTTTTTCACAAAATTGCGTCTTTGTAGCTAAGTGAGATTGCTTCAGTGTGAGAGATGGTGTGACAATCATTCTAATGTCACAAATATTCTTTCTTTTAGTAATTCCTGTTTTTTTTTATACCAATATTTGTTAAGTCCAAATAGGCAAGTTTTTTTCTGATGCTTGACACATCACATCATTTCTTGATTCTTTCATAAACAATGATGCAAATTCACTCGCTTCTCATTTATACCTCATTTTTACTATTTCACACAATTTTTTATAGAAACACTATTTGATCTGAGAACACCCACAGCAATCGGAAACATTTTTTCTGGTATTTAACACACTAGAGCTTGCCCTTGTATCAGCTGTTCACTTGCAGATTTGGTCATACATAAACTGGCTATATCAATATCATATTTAAAGATTTCTTATTTAAGCATCAAATTCTGTTGATTACTTATCCTGCTATTATTTTTAAAATTATAGCTATGTAGCTTAATTCACTGTCTTCAGTGTACAGGCCCTTAAAATTCATAATCTCATTTAATCCTCCTACTGAAAGTATATGTTAAACATGATGAACTTGAGACTCAAAGAGGTTAAATAACTTTCCAAAAGGCACAAACAAATGTAAGTGGCAAAGCAGGTTCAAAATCATGAGCGGGTCCCAACACTGCAATCTTTGCATTGCTGCCATTCCTTCCTTTACATTCTGAAATTCCCTGTTGCCACTTGGAGCTGACATTGGGTAGTTGCATTAACTTCAGGGTAACAGTGAGAGAAGTTTTGATACATTAACTTATTTGACTCTTTGTGTACGTTCAAGATTTTATTTTCCCAATTTTCTGTAGTCTTGCCCCCTCTTATCTTAGAGATTTTGTCTTCTTTTAATGACATATGCGATTTCTTAACATATTGGTTATCAGGGACAAAAATTTATCCCAAATGTAAAATCTGTTTGATTCACATGAAGGATTTAATTATTTTGTTCACATGAAAATCCTTCTCCTGTAAATTTTTTTCTCCAAAATAATTTTTAGAATTTACATTTCCTTCAGATTTAGACACTATGAAGGCATAAATCCAAAATGTCTTCTCAACTGAATACAAAATGCTCTGTTTTGTTTTTGACATGCCCCATCATTGTTTGGAACATTTTCCTATTTTCTCACACAAAATGAACCTCTCCTCCAGACCTGGAATCCACCATATCTCCAAAGACCTTAGGTTCCTTCTAGAGGGAATAATATTTGGAATACAAGTTATGGGTGCATGGTGTACTTATCATTACTGAGGTGTCAGTGTTTCTAGGACACAACAAGTCAAGGTTTGATAGAGGAAGGAGATAGTGAGAGACCTGAGGCATGTTTACTGTAAACATTGGCAGGTCAGGTAGAGTAATGAAGTGAAAGATTCTCAGAATCCAGGCAACATCATATTCTGGATGTTTAGATAACAAAAGAGGATGAGGGAGTATAACAAAGTGGAGTGTTCCTGTGAAACCTTTCATAAGTTGAAATGGCATAAAGTGAAGAACCTTAGGATACATTGCACTAACAAATGCGCAAAATAAATCAAGATAAAGCACAGATGCTCACAGACTCAGTTCAAAGCTATGGCATCTCGATGCTGAGATGCTGAGTGTAGTTCCCAGGGACGGAGCTTGTTGGTGCCACTCTTACTGCTCAGGGAGTGTGCTGCCTCTGTAATGGCTCGCTGCAGACCAAATGCTAAATGCTCTTTCTGTTTTCTGTGTTTTGTCCTAAAGCAAAAATTCTTTTTGGATTTCTTTCAGTTAGTGAAAACAGACCTTGGGGGGTATTGCTGGTTAGGTTCCAGACTACCTCAGTAAAGCAAATGTGACAATAAAGTGAGTCACTTTTCAGTTTTCTAGTGCATATAAATATTATGTTTATACTATGTTGGAGTCTGTTAAATGTACATAGCATTATGTCTAAAAGATGTACATACCTTAATTTTAAAAAGACTTTGCTAAAAAATGCTAACCATCATTATCTGACCCTTGAGTGAGTGGTCATTTTTTTACAATAGTAAGTCAAGAATAGCTGACTACAGATCACCATAGCAAATATAATAATAATGAAAAAGCTTGAAATATTTCGAGAATTACCAGCATATGACACAGAGACATGAAGTGAGCAAATGCTTTTGAAAAATGGCACAGATAGACTTGCTTAATGAAGGGTTTCCACAAACCTGAATTTTTAAAAAATGCAGTATCTTCAAAACACAATACAGTGAAAAACAATAAAATGAGGTATGCCTATATATAGAAACATACACATACACAACAGGATGAAAGCAAATGTGAATGTGGTAAAATGTTACAATGGGCAAACTGTGTAAAGGGTACTGTGAGAGGTATATTCTAAAACAGCTCCCAAGATTCCCATCCCCTATCGTACATGTGCTGAATAATTCCCTGTCCTTGAATGTGAGTGGGCCCTGTGACAATGAGGATGTCACTCCATGATTAGATTACTCTATCTGGCCAAGGTGAAGAGATTTTGCATATGCAATTAGGATCCCAAATCAGTTACCTTTAAATTAATCAAAAGGGGGATTATCCTGGGTGGGTCTCATCTAAACAGGTAAGCCCTTTAAAAGAGGGTGTAAATGTCTGAGACATCCTTCTGCTGGCTTTGAGGAAGTAAGCTGCTATGTTATGAGAGGGTCTGAGAAAGCACTTGACAAAGAATGGAGAGTGACCTCTTGGAGCTGAGAGCGGCCTTCAGCTGAGAGCAGCCTTCAGCTGAGAGCGGCCTTCAGCTGACAGCCATCAAGAAAATGAGAGCTCAGAGACAGAGGATTAGGAAGATGGCGGAAGAGTAAGACGCGGAGATCACCTTCCTCTGCACAGATACACCAGAAATTCATCCACACGTGGAACAACTCCTACAGAACACCTACTGAACGCTGGCAGAAGACCTCAGACCTCCCAAAAGGCAAGAAACTCCCCACGTACCTGGGTAGGGCAAAAGGAAAAAGAATAAACAGAGACAAAAGGATAGGGACGGGACCTGCACCAGTGGGAGGGAGCCGTGAAGGAGGAAAGGTTTCCACACACTAGAAGCCCCTTCACGGGCGGAGGCTGCGGGTGGTGGAGGGGGGGGAGCTTCGGAGCCGCGGAGGAGAGCGCAGCCACAGGGGTGCGGAGGGCAGAGCGGAGAGATTCCCCACAGAGGACCGGTGCCGACCGGCACTCACCAGCCCGAGACGCTTGTCTCCTCAGCCGCTGGGGCGGGCGGGGCTGGGAGCTGAGGCTCGGGTTTCGGGTTTCGGGAGAGGACTGGGGTTGTCGGCGTGAACACAGCCTGAAGGGGTTAGTGCACCACAGCTAGCCGGGAGGGAGTCCGGGAAAAAGTCTGGAGCTGCCGAAGAGGCAAGAGACTTTTTCTTCCCTCTTTGTTTCCTGGTGCGCGAGGAGAGGGGATTAAGAGCGCTGCTTAAAGGAGCTACAGAGACGGGCATGAGCCGCGGCTAAAAGTGCGGATCCCAGAGACAGGCGTGGGACGCTGGGGCTGCTGCTGCCGCCGCCAAGAGGCCTGTGTGCGAGCGCAGGTCACTGTCCACGCCCCCTTTCCGGGGAGCCTGTGCACCCCGCCACTGCCGGGGTCCCGGGATACAGGGACGCCTTCCCCGGGAGAGCGCACGGCGCTCCTCGGGCTGGTGCAACGTCACGCCGGCCTCTGCCGCCGCAGGCTCACCCCGCACTCTGTATCCCTCCCTCCCCCTGGCCTGAGTGAGACAGAGTCCCCAAAGCGGCTGCTTCTTTAACCCTGTCCTGTCTGAGCGAAGAACAGACGCCCTCCGGCGACCTACACGCAGAGGCGGGGCCAAATCCAATGCTGAAACCCGGGAGCTGTTCGAACAAAGAAGAGAAAGGGAAATCTCTGCCAGCAGCCTCAAGAGCAGCGGATTAAATCTCCACAATCAACTTGAAGTACCTGCATCTGTGGAATACATGAATAGACAACGAATCATCCCAAATTGAGGAGGTGGACTTTGAGAACAAGATTTATGATTTTCCCCCTTTTCCTCTTTTTGTGAATGTGTATGCTTCTGTGTGAGATTTTGTCTGTATAGCTTTGCTTCCACCATTTGTCCCAGGGTTCTATCCGTCCATTTTTTGTTGTTGTTGTTGTTTTAAATTTTTTAAATAATTTTTTGTTTTAATAACTTTATTAATTTTATTCTATTTTACTTTATCTTCTTTCTTTTTTTCCTACCTTCCCTCCTTCCTCCCTCCCTCCCTCCTTTCTTTCTTTCTGTCTTTCCACTTCTACTAATTCTTTCTTTCTACTTTTTCTCCCTTTTATTCTGAGCCATGTGAATGAAAGGCTCTTGGTACTGCAGCCAGGAGTCAGTGCTGTGCCTCTGAGGTGGGAGAGCCAACTTCAGGACACTGGTCCACAAGAGACCTCCCAGCTCCATGTAATATCAAATGCTGAAAATCTCCCAGAGATCTCCATCTCAACACCAGCACCCAGCTTCACTCAACGACCAGCAAGCTACAGTGCTGGACACACTATGCGAAACAAATAGCAAGACAGGAATACAACCTCACCCATTAGCAGAGAGGCTGCCTAAAATCATAATAAGGCCACAGACACACCAAAACACACCACCAGACGTGGACCTGCCCACCAGAAAGACAAGATCCATCCTCATCCACCAGAACACAGGCACTACTCCCCTCCACCAGGAAGCCTACACAACCCACTGAACCAACCTTAGCCACTGGGGACAGACACCAAAAACAACGGGAACTACGAACCTGCACCCTGCAAAAAGGAGACCCTGAACACAGCAAGATAAGCAAAATGAGAAGACAGAAAAACACACAGCAGGTGAAGGAGCAAGATAAAAACCCACCAGACCTAACAAATGAAGAGGAAATAGGCAGTCTACCTGAAAAAGAATTCAGAATAATGATAGTAAAGATGATCCAAAATCTTGGAAATAGAATAGACAAAATGCAAAAACCATTTAACAAGGACCTAGAAGAACTAAAGATGAATCAAGCAATGATGAGCAACACAATAAATGAAATTAAAAACACTCTAGATGGGATCAATAGCAGAATAACTGAGGCAGAAGGACGGATAAGTGAGGTGGAAGATAAAATAGTGGAAATAACTGCTGCAGAGCAGAATAAAGAAAAAAGAGTGAAAAGAAATGAGGACAGTCTCAGAGACCTCTGGGACAACATTAAACACACCAACATTCGAATTATAGGGATTCCAGAAGAAGAAGAGAAAAAGAAAGGGACTGAGAAAATATTTGAAGAGATTATAGTTGAAAACTTCCCTAATATGGGAAAGGAAATAGTTAATCAAGTCCAGGAGGCACAGAGAGTCCCATACAGAATAAATCCAAGGAGAATTATGCAAAGACACATATTAATCAAACTGTCAAAAATTAAACACAAAGAAAACATATTAAAAGGAGCAAGGGAAAAACAACAAATAACACACAAGGGAATCCCCATAACGTTAACAGCTGATCTTTCAGCAGAAACTCTGCAAGCCAGAAGGGACTGGCAGGACATATTTAAAGTGATGAAGGAGAAAAACCTGCAACCAAGATTACTCTACCCAGCAAGGATCTCATTCAGGTTTGATGGGGAAATTAAAATCTTTACAGACAAGCAAAAGCTGAGAGAGTTCAGCACCACCAAACCAGCTTTACAACAAATGCTAAAGGAACTTCTCTAGGCAAGAAACACAACAACAGGAAAATACCTACAATAACGAACCCAAAACAATTAAGAAAATGGGAATAGGAACATACATATTGATAACTACCTTAAATGTAAATGGACTAAATGCTCCCACCAAAAGACACAGATTGGCTGAATGGATACAAAAACAAGACCCATATATATGCTGTCTACAAGAGACCCACTTCAGACCTAGAGACACATACAGACTGAAAGTAAGGGGATGGAAAAAGATATTCCATGCAAATGGAAATCAAAAGAAAGCTGGAGTAGCAATTCTCATATCAGACAAGATAGACTTTAAAATAAAGACTATTAGAAGAGACAAAGAAGGACACTACATAATGATTAAGGGATCCATCCAAGAAGAAGATATAACAATTGTAAATATTTATGCACCCAACATAGGAGTACCTCAATACATAAGGCAAATATTAACAGCCATAAAAGGAGAAATCGACAGTAATACACTCATAGTAGGGGACTTTAACACCCCACTTTCACCAATGGACAGATCATCCAAAATGAAAATAAATAAGGAAACACAAGCTTTAAATGATACATTAAACAAGATGGACTTAATTGATATTTATAGGACATTCCATCCAAAAACAACAGAATACACATTCTTTTCAAGTGCTCATGGAACATTCTCCAGGATAGATCATATCTTGGGTCAAAAATCAAGCCTTGGTAAATTTAAGAAAATTGTAATCATATCCGGTATCTTTTCTGACCACAGCGCTATGAGACTAGATATCAATTACAGGAAAAGATCTGTAAAAAATACAAACACATGGAGGCTAAACAATACTTAATAACTAAGTGATCACTGAAGAAATCAAAGAGGAGATAAAAAAATACCTAGAAACAAATGACAATGGAGACGTGACAACCCAAAACCTATGGGATGCAGCAAAAGCAGTTCTAAGAGGGAAGTTTATAGCAATACAGTCCCACCTTAAGAAACAGGAAACATCTCGAGTAAACAACCTGACCTTGCACCTAAAGCAATTAGAGAAGGAAGAACAAGAAAACCTCAAAGTTAGCAGAAGAAAAGAAATCATAAAAATCAGATCAGAAATAAATGAAAAAGAAATGAAGGGAATGATAGCAAAGATCAATAAAACTAAAAGCTGGTTCTTTGAGAAGATAAACAAAATTGGTAAACCATTAGCCAGACTCATCAAGAAAAAAAGGGAGAAGACTCAAATCAATAGAATTAGAAATGAAAAAGGAGAAGTAACAACTGACACTGCAGAAATACAAAAGATCATGAGCGATTACTACAAGCAACTCTATGCCAATAAAATGGACAACCTGGAAGAAATGGACAAATTCTTAGAAATGCACAACCTGCCAAGACTGAATCAGGAAGAAATAGAAAATATGAACAGACCAATCACAAGCACTGAAGTTGAAACTGTGATAAAAATATCTTCCAACAAACGAAAGCCCAGGACCAGATGGCTTCACAGGTGAATTCTATCAAACATTTAGAGAAAAGCTAACACCTATCCTTCTCAAACTCTTCCAAAATATAGCAGAGGGAGGAACACTCCCAAACTCATTCTACGAGGCCACCATCACCTTGATACCAAAACCAGACAAGGATGTCACAAAGAAAGAAAACTACAGGCCAATATCACTGATGAACATAGGTGCAAAAATCCTCAACAAAATTCTAGCAAACAGAATCCAACAGCACATTAAAAGGATCATACACCATGATCAAGTGGGGTTTATTCCAGGAATGCAAGGATTCTTCAATATACGCAAATCAATCAACGTGATACACCATATTAACAACTTGAAGGAGAAAAACCGTATGATCATCTTGATAGATGCAGAAAAAGCTTTTGACAAAGTTCAACACCGATTTATGATAAAAACCCTGCAGAAAGTAGGCATAGAGGGAACTTTCCTCAACATAATAAAGGCCATATATTAGAAACCAACGGCCAACATCGTCCTCAATGGTGAAAAACTGAAACCATTTCCACTAAGATCAGGAACAAGACAAGGTTGCCCACTCTCACCACTCTTATTCAACATAGTTTTGGAAGTTTTAGCCACAGCAATCAGAGAAGAAAAGGAAATAAAAAGAATCCAAATTGGAAAAGAAGAAGTAAAGCTGTCACTGTTTGCAGATGACATGATACTATACATAGAGAATCCTAAAGATGCTACCAGAAAACTACTAGAGCTAACTACCACTGGCATTTTTCACAGAACTAGAACAAAAAATTTCACAATTTGTGTGGAAACACAAAAGACCCTGAAGAGCCAAAGCAATCTTGAGAACAAAGATCGGACGGGTGGGATAGGGAAGATGGGAGGAAGGGAGACACAAGAGGGAAGCGATATGGGAACAGATGTATATGTATAACTGATTCACTTTTTTATAAAGCAGAAACTAATACACCAATGTGAAGCAATTATACTCCAATAAAGTTGTAAACAACAAAAAAAAATGAGAGCTCAGTCCTTTAGCTAAAATAAACTGAATTCTGCCAACAATCATGTGAGGGTAGAAGATGATCCTAAACTCCAGAGGGGAACATTACCTGACTGGCACTTTGATTGAGGGACTCTGAGCACAAGAGCCAGCTAATCTATGCCTGGACTCCTGACTTATGTAAACATTGAGGTGATACATATATGTTGCTTTAAGCTGCTAAGTTTGTACTGTTTGGTTACCAGCATAGAAAACTAATACAGGTAAACAGATATTCTGTGTATTCTCCTTGTATCATTTTTGCACATTTGAAACTACATCAGTATAAAAAAATTTTAAAAACACCTTGTCCATCTGTGTACCACTTCTTTTTTTCCCTGCTTAGAAGGCTATAGGCTAAGCTAATCAGCAAAATCAGTATCTCAACCTTTCCATTCCAGTAGCTCAAATAAGACAATAATAACCATGGCCTTTAAATGTCTTTGAAATCTTATATTGTGCTTTACTATTAGTGTTAATATTGCACTAGAGTATAATGGATCAGTTTACTTTAATATGATAATTAAAATTTATACTTTTGTTTCTAGCTATGATGAAGAAATCAGGATTGAATTTTCCTCTCTTTCATAAATCAACTAGAAAACTGAATGAAGTAAGAAATAACTGCATTCAAATATTGAACTGCAAGAAGTGAATAATAGTAGTTCCTAGCAGAAGGGGAAAAAGTGAGGTGAGTCATACAATCATCCCAGCTTTCTATCTTGAAGCATTTACTGAATCACATTTCAAACGGGGAGTTCTTAAACAGAGCCTAGGGGTCTTGATGAATTGTGAAGACTGAGATTGAAGTTTGGGGTAGCTGAAATGGCCCAGAAAACAGGCTGTATATCAGAGAGGAGGAAGCTACTCAGAAAAGTGCTCCAGGAAATTTTGTGAGTTACCTTGACTTTATTAACTGAATACCAAGCAGCACATTTAGAAGGCCGGGGGAACAACTAGAAACCCTAAATTGAACAATTCTGAGAGATTCCAAAACCTGGGAGATGATCGTGTTCTGATAAGGCATTTTGACCTTGTATACAGTGATCTAGGTAAACTCATTTTTTAGTTCTAGAAGTATTTTTGTGGAATCAGTGTGATTTTTCTATATAGACAATTCTTTTATATGCAAATAAGCACCTTTTCAAACCTCTAAACCCTTAGCCTTAATAGAAAGACTATACCTTAATCTATCCAAAGAGCAACTTCCATAGGACTTGTCAATGAGTGTTTTTTTTTCTTTTAAGTATGCAACAGAGTAGAAGAAACAGAAATAAAACTATATTGAACACTAGATAATAGAACCCTTATTTTAATCTGATTTTACCATAGTATAATAAATATGTGAAAAAGCAAAAGGGATTTAACTGCTCTGGGACTCATTATTCCAATTTATAAATGAGAAAACTAATACTTAATCCATAGAACTGTTGTGAGAATAGAATGAGAAAATGTACATAAGCCGTAAGACTAATATAAATACTTAGCAATATTTCAGTTTTTTTTTGTAAAGCTCAGCAAGAGGATAAATGTAACCTTTAAAAAATACAATTAGAATATTGTTAAATAAAAATTTTCAAACTGAATAGGAACCACCCTTAAGAGAAAACAGCATTCCTGGAATTTATTTTTTGTTGTTTTGGTTTAAGTAGAATATAAATATTAGATTAATTTTAGAAAAAAATGTTAAAAATATAGAATGGAAAATTTTAAACAAAATTACCTATTAGCTAGTAAGAATTTCTCTTCATGTTTATGTTGCAATATAGATATGTATGTGTATATATACATATATACACAGTTTAAATATATATACACACACATAGTTTTTATATATATGTACACATATGCGTATATACACAGACATACAGACAGAGATATGTACATATGTATAAATTTTTGCTTTAATAGGGGTTGCTATTTCATCCATACTTCTAATCAGGGAACTGTTAAAGTGTACTGATCTTATGTATGTTTCTTAAGTATTTTCATTATCAGTATTACCTTTTACCATTTTGTGACCTGAAATATTTTCCCATTACCTCTTTTGGGCATGAGAAACATACACTCTCACCACACCTTTCTATGATATTTTACTATCTTTTTATGAAATAAAATGTGTAAAGTTATAAAATGTGGGTAATTTTTTTTGAAAAGTACGCACATTGTAATAGTGACTACAAGTGTTTGTGTTTAAACTATCATGAATGCAGTTTAGAGGTAAATTTTCTAAGGGTCTCTGTGAAATATTTTAACAAGCCACAAATATGCCACATAACTACTTTTTAAAAAGAATTTCATAAACACATAACTCCCTTAGAGAATTTTCAAGGTTATTAATCATGAAAGTTTTTTTTTTATAAAAACAGGCTATTTCCCTGACTTATTTGCCCTTTAGATAGTTAATGGTTTTATTTCTTCCAAAATTTGCTAGAAATATTAAAAACTACTATTCAATGTCATGTGTTCTTTATTTTTTTGGTCAATATCACACACATCCTGTGGAATCTTGTCTCCACTGATCTCATTCTTCTTTTCAGAAATATTTTATAAATACCTAGAAAATGAGACTATGACTCAAGGGATAAATGTGCTCCCTCTTGTTCATTGTTTATGGGATAAAATACATACATGTTAAACTTGTATTCATTCTCTTCCATAAATTTTTTTAGACATGGCTTATGTCTTTGAGCTCTCTATAAACCTCCAGCTGATCATAGATTTTTTTAATATAAAAATAATTTTAGTTCTTTTAAAATTTATTTTTCAATTTACATACAGTGAGAGTATCCCTTTGTGGTGTACAGTCTACAGGTTTTGTCAAGTGCTTAAGTCATATATGCACCCCATATACAATACAGAAAATTTCCATTACCCCCCAAATTTGCTTTCTACTGTTGCTTTGTAGTTAATCCTTCCTCCAAACCCCACTTCTGGAAACTACTGATCTATTCTCTGTAACTGTAGATTTGTCTCCATAATATGATACAAATGGAATGATACAGTATGTAGCCTTTGGGGTGTAGATTCATTCATTCAGCACAATGCATTTGAGAGCCCTCTATGTTGTTACAAGTATAATAAGTTGGTTCCCTTTTGCTGCTGGATGATATACTATTGTGGGTGTACCACAGTTTGTTTTCCCATTCACAAGTTTAAGAAAATTTTGACTGTTTCTACCTTGTGGTAATTATGAATACAGCCTCCATAAACATTCTAATAGAGGGGTTTTGGGTTAATGTAAGTTTTCATTTCTCATGTATAAATACCTTGGAGTGTGATTGATGGGTCACATGGGTGAGTACATATTTACTTTACCAGAAAATGCCAAGGTGTTTCTCCAAAGTGCTTGTTCCCCTTGGCATTCTCTCCAGCAAAGTGTGAGAGTTCCAGTTACTCCACACCTTCCCAATAGTTGATGTTGTTTATTTTTATAATTTTTTTGCTATTATAATAGGTATAAAATGGCATTTCTTTTGAGTTTATATTTTCCTATTGACTAATGATGTTGAGCATACCTTCATATGCTTAGCTTCCATTTATTTATCTTTTTTGGCAAAGTGACTGTTTAAATCTTTTGTGCATTTTTTAATAGATTTGTTTTCTTAGTGTTGAGTTTTGAAAGTCTTAGTGTAATCTGAATACAAGTACTTTGTAAGATATGTAATTTGCAAATATTTTCTCCAAAGGGTCTACAGTGGTGTCTTTTTTTATGCCTGATATAGGTAATTTGCTTCTTTTTTTTTTTTTTATCATGGTGAGTCTGGCTAGAGGTTAATCAATTTGATTGATATTTTCAAAGAAATAGCTTTTGCTTTTATTATTTTTTCTATTGTCTTTATTCTTTCAATTGCATTGATTTTTGTTTATCTTTACTACTTCTTTCCTTCTTGTTTTGGGTTTAATTTATTCTTTTTGTTGTTTCTAAGATGTCTTAAATTACTGATTTGAGAACTGCTTTCTTTTCTAAATTATATATTTATTGCTATAAGTTTCCTTCTAAGCACTTTGTTAGCTGTATCCCACAAATATTAACATGTTGTATTTTTATTTTCACTTAGTTCAAAATATTTTAAAATTTCCCTTTAAAACTTCCCTTTTGAACCATAGGTTATTTAGAAGTGTGTTGTTTAATTTCCAAATATTTGGGGGCTTTCTAGATATTATTTCTCATTTGTTTCACTTATGGTCTGAGAGCATACTTTATCTGATTTGTACTCTTTTAAATGTGGTGAAATTTGTATCACAGCACAGAACATGGTCTATCTTAGTGAATGTTTTGAATGATTTTTACTATTGACCTCTCTATGTCTTTATGTGTAAAGTAAGTTTATTATAGATAGCATACATATACTTTAGTCTTTTTACTCTATCTGACATTCTGTGTCTTTTAATTGGTGTGTTTAGACTGTTTATATTTGTTTATTGATGTGGTTGGGTTAAAATCTACCATCTTGTAGTTGTTTTTCTAATTGTTCCTTCTCTTTTTTGTTATCGTTTTTCCCTCTTTTTTGTAACTTCTTAAAGGATAATGGAGTATCCATTTTTTTATTCTCTTTTATCTGCACTGTTGAGTTATTATTTATACCTCTTCTAAAATTTTTAGTTGTCCTTTGGGTTGTAATATACATCATTAATTAATCAGAGTGTATTTTCCAATAATATTATACTGATTTATGTATAATATATGAATATAAGTGAACAGATCAAACCAAGCATACAAATACATCCTTTGTGTTTTTATTGTTGAACATCTTACTTTTATATATGCTATAAATACACAATAAATAGCTAGTATTTTTGCTTAAGACAATCATTTGTATTTCAGAGCAATTAAATATTAAGAGAAAATATTTTATACTTTTATTCCATTTTCTTTGCATTACTCTTCTTTTTGTAGATCCTATTTTTCTGATTTATTTATTCTTACAGAATAGCTTTTCTTAACATTTCTTACAGTGAAGATTTGCTGGCAATAAAATTCCTAGAGATTTGTTTGTCTCAGAAGGTCTTCCTCTTTCCATTATAACATATATATTTGGTGAACATAGAATTACGGCTGGAAAGTCTTATTTTTGTTTTTTTCCTTTTCAGCTCTTTGAATATGCTTTTCTGTTGTGAAATAATCATGTGTACTTATTGTAGAAATTTTATCCACTTTTGTCACTTGGTTCAAAGTATGAGAGGATATTTTGATGAGTGTGTACAGGGATACTCATTTTTCCTTTTGCCTCGGGCTCCAGTATGGCTTGTCATGGACTGTCAGAGAATTTTTCTCAATATCTCTTCCATTCTCAGCTTTAGGTCTCCTCTTAATGCTGTGCCAAGAATGTCTCTATGCTTTTGCAACTCTTTTCCACAGTATTTCACTGTTACTTGTTATTTGTTGCTTGGTGCTTATTAGGTTGGTTGGGGACCAGGGAAAAAGTCCTTCTCTGTTAGGCCTCAGTCCTAAGTAAGGCAATGCGTCCCTGGCTTGGGAGTGTGGCTTCTTAGTGCTCCTGTTCTCCACCAACTCTGGGCTTAGCTCCTGTTCCTGTCCCTCAGCCAGAGAGATTGTTTTTTTCTCTTCCCTCCTCATACCAGTGGGTTTTCAGTGGTGTCCCGAGGATGACAATTTTTATTGCTCTTTCCCCTGAAGTTTAATGCTTTGGTCTGTAGGGGAAACAGGAGAGAAGGATTTGAGTGGGACTTTGTGCCTCTCAGCAGCTGCTGCTGTTCTCATGCCCCATGCCTGCACCATGAGGGACCGTTCCTCAGAACTCATTCAGTGAGGTCCAAGGAGAAGAGCCTTTCAGTGGGGGCAGACTTTCCCTACATCTGCATTCCTCTGGGGCTCCGCATAGCTCATACTCAGCATCCGCCAATCTGTGAACAACTCTAGCTGAATTCTTCAAACGGTGGCTGCATCTGTTCCAAATAAACAGGTGCTTCTACTCTATCTCTCCCCATACGCACTTGTCTCTCCCTAGATTTTGAGCTAGTTTATTACCTTGCAACCTCAGCTTTCTGATGGGTTTGAGAAAAGTTGGCAACTTGGAGTTTGTCATTTTTTGTTGTGAAAAGGGGGAATGATGCTCTTTCCAGTTCTCTACAATGGAAGTAGAAACTATAATCCTATGTATATTTTTAAAATAATTTTTTGTCTCCTCTTGACCACTCCAAGTTCAATCTAAGGACTTAAATCTTACTTTCTGTTTTATACCACTTATATGGTTATTTTGTCATTTAATCATTCACATCCTGCAGTATTTTTGTTGCTACTTTAAATTCTTATACGATAAACATTGTTTTTAAATTTTTCACTTAGTCCTATGAATGTAAAAAATGTCACATTCATCTTCATATTCTTTACAGTGATTGCTTTGTAATGGTAGAGTACAGTTTAAGGGCTTGCTTTATTTTAGGCCACCTTTAGTTATTTGGCTAAAAAAAGAAAAAAATTGCAGAGACTAGCAAGGCTAACAGTACTTTGTCAATGACAGTTATGAAAAGAGAACTTATCTTTTAATTAAAAAAATTTTTTAGATGCATACATAAAATCTAATGTTATTATGATGACAGACAGTGTTGATTAGAATGTGAGTGAAAAAGATTTTCTTTTTAACCAGAATGCAAATAATGAACATATAATAAAAAATAAATAAATGCAAGTAGGTTGCAAATTTGTGTGGAATGGTCAGTTTATTCTCTCCCAGTCTATATCAGAAGTCAGTTATATCCAGAATTGTATATGCCAAACCTGGAGCCAAAGGGAGAAGTTGCTTGGGAGACATAATGGTTTTGATAGCTGCGTTCACTCACCAAATGCTTGAGTCCCCCAGTCTTGGCCTTCTCTCCCCATTTGTATCAGAAGCAGATTGATCAATCCCTGTTGTATGACACCCTCTTTTTCTAGATTACCTGAGGTGCCTATCCTATACTTTGTGTGAGGAAAGACTGTGTAAAAAAAAAAAAAAAGTGAAGGGCAAATTTTCTAGGTTTCTTAGTTGTGATCACATTATGTTTTGGTTATTATCCTGTTTGATTTTGTATTTTTATATACTTCTCTATGACACGTCTTCAGAAAATCTCTTGTGTTATTTCATACAGATGACTAATCCCATCTATTCGTGGGTTTCACTTATTTCTAAGTTTCTTGAACATTCGTGATTTTCCTCTCAATAGTGATTGTTACACCTCTCCCACGAACACATTTAAAAAATTGTTGACAGTGGAGGAGGCCATGCATGCATGGGGGCATATGGGAGATCTCTGTACCTTCTACTCGGCTTCGCTGTGAACCTAAAGCTGCTCTAAAAACTAATGTCTATTAAAACAAAAATTGAAACAAGTGATTAGCTCACTTCATGACACTAGCATATAACAGTTACTTCATGTGATATTTCTGAAGGCACAGTTCAAATAATTTTCACTTTTTAGGGTTCTCATAATTATTTGAAACATTATAATTCCAAATAACTATGCATTTCCAAATGTATTTCCTTACTTGATTCCTTATCTTTGTGTCTCAGATACTTTCTCATATTTGTCCATTTGGATGGCTGTTATTCTGACACTGTACTTTGACATTGACATGACATTTTACTTTTATTCTGACATTGTACTTTCTTCTGAATAACAAAATATGTGATTTCCTTCCCATTCTCTCAGCATTATCTATTGTATCCCTTCAAATTTGGGGCTGTCCTTCATTATGCATGTCAGGCTGTCGGGTTTTCAACCTTGCTGAAAATAAAAATTCCCTTTATGAGTCGATATGGAGGGTAAAGAGTCAATTTTTTTTCCTTTTTTCCTTTTTTTTTTTTCAAATAAGCAGTGTGTATACTGTGAGACGAGTTCTCCTGTATTTTGTTTCTCACCAAAAGACAGTGTCTTATCATAAAATCCTTCCTTCAAGGACATTATATTTTTCTTTTAAGGTTCTTCACCTTTAAATATAGCACAACATAAAGCTTTCACAGATTGATGGGAATCATATTACAGTTTGAGGTAGAGTGTAGAGCTGTTTCCTCAGGGATTATCCACTATAGAATTCCCCTCTCCTCATATTTCTAATAACGGCATATCCTAAAATAATTGCAGTAAAGCAACCAACGTCTATTTCTTTGCATGGATTCAGTATATGTACGCTCAGGATTTGCTCACTAGAGTTTTGTTTTTGTTTTTGTTGTTTCCCTTCACAGGCTGAAAATCATGACATTCTTTTCTGAATGCCACCTATTGTGCACAGTTGTTAACACCACATATTTCAAAGTCCTAATCTCCACCCCCCATGTCCTCACAGTGTCTCCAACCTTTTAAATTGCAATATGTGTACTAATTCAATAGCATACCAATAGTGCTACCACAGAATATCATGAGTTCCATTTATTCTAAGCCAGTTTAAATATAGGAACTCATTTATTATTAATTCTTTGTAAGTTTTCTTAAAACCTGGCAGATTAGGCTGGATACTTACATTTCTTAAAGTAGCAAATTATTACAATTTATTAGAAACATTCATCTTCTGTGAATCGCCTTTAAAAAGTTCCTACAATGAAAACGTGACAAGAAATGTTATTCATAAGCATGTGGCTATTGGGATGAGTCATAGTTTTTCCCCCTACAATGATGCAAGGCCCTAGCCAGCTCCAATTTATAATAATGAGTTTAAAAACTAGCATGTCTTAAATTCCTATTATATACAAATTCCTTTATATATTTTATGTCTAACTATTCAGTTAGGTAGATAATATTATACCTGTTTTAACTGATGGGTCTTAGAGGGATTCTTGTAAGAATTGTAGCCCCAAAGTGTTGACAGTGTTTGATGGATTCCCTCCATCTATGAATGTGCCAAAAGTAAAAGCAACAATTCCAATCCTCTATTGCTTAAACAAGAAGAAAGCTTTATTATTTTTAACCAAAACTATAGCATATGTTTCAAGCGGAGATTTATCCCGGCTGTGGGGACTTGATAGGTTCTGAGTCTCATCTGGCATTCTCTTCTTGTCATGTCCATCCATGGTCTAGCATTGGGCCTCTGTAGTGCTAAAATATAAACTACTATTCCCCATAGTAATGGTGGATGTTTCCACATGGGTCACTTTTTTGTGCTAAACTGGGGGAGTACAGTGGCTGCTACTCAAAAATGTTCTCTGGGCACCATATTCATGGGTAAGTCCTAGCATGTCATACAACTACTATTCTAATTGCTAGAAAGCAAGAAGAAGGGAGTGGCAATGAAATCAGCTTCTGACTGTTCTTAAAGCATAAAGAGACCGGTCTAGGATTGGTTTTCTCCATCATAATAGTGGCTGACATCACAGGACAGCATGGGAGCTGGTGGAATAATATCCAAAGAATAAGCCCTAGTTATATATCCTTTACTTAAACATTCCTTAGTTCTAAGAACCAGGGTTATTTCCTTTATAATAAAGCCCATTCCTATTAGTGCATACAGCAGGATGCATGTGCCATCTAAAAATTTAAAATAACAAATACCAAGTTAATGTGAGTGTGGGCATGTTCAAGTGTGTTAAGCATTTAAAATAAGTTTTAGGAACTATCTCAACATTTCTTCAAACAGTAATAAATGTCTAAGCATGGATTAAATTTCATGTATTTCTTACTCTAAAGTTTGTGTTTCAAGTGTCCTCCAGTACAGCATGTCGTCTTTATGTAGTTTATGTTCTTCCTTTGTAAGTTAATTGTTTACATAGTGTTGAAGGTGAATACTTGATCTATGATCTGCTTCTTGATTTTGCTTATCCATGAATTTTATTTTGCTAGCATACCCAGAATTAATTGGACCCAGGGAATGGAATAGGGCAACTAAACTCACAAAATATTTGCCTAGAAATAATGTCAACTTACTGATTTGTAATGATTAATATAAGTGCAAAGAGTACAAGAAACTTGTGCCAGTTCATCAATTCAGTTTCACCTCTGTTGGAAATTCTATATGGAAACCCAAATATAACAAGTCACTTAGAACCAATTCAGTCAGAGAAAGGGAAGGTAATTGGCTGGTTTTAATGGCAATGGTGTCTAATCCATGCATTTCTGCTATAAGAACCTATTTGCTATAAGGACTAGATCTTGGAGTCTTTGTGTCAATATATCTACCCTATTGAAGAAAAGAGAAAACATTTTATTTTGAATTATATACTGACTGGGAAGGGGACTCTTTAGGAGGAGGAGGAGGAGAAAAGTATCAAGTTTAACTAGCAGACATAAAAAGATTTAAATTATGAAATTCCAGAAAAATGATCAGTCAGACCTTGAGGAGGTAGAAGGAAGACACAGGAGAAAAGTGACAGAACCTGATGACAAGAGTCAGAGTGGCAAGGAGCACAGCAGACATCGGATCAAGTGAAGGGCTCTGATCAAAGTTGCACGAGAATGCTCCACTCATGGAAGTCCAAGAAATAGGCCCTCTGTCTTATGGTGATTACCCGCTAATAAGAAAAACCTTGCTCAATAAGGGATACATCTATAATTGGTCTTGTCAGATTCCATTTAGGAAAAGGAAGTATGTATTTCCAAGGTGCAAATGCTCGGACATGACTGCACTGGGAGAGCTAATGACGTGGTCAGGTGTTCGGACCTACTCGTAGAGTCCCCATGAACGTGACTGCTGCAGTTGTGCAGTCTGCTGTGGGTGAACTGTGTTGCCACTCAGAGTTCATAAAAGGCACTTCCATGGAGGTTGTGGTTTTACAAAATGGTAATCAACTCCCAGTAAACAGCCAAAGAAACTGCAGTCTTTTCTCTATTTACACATAGTTGCATTCTTAGAATAGTCACTGTATATTAAACCCATGCAAAAAGTATCTTACGTTTATACTTAAAAGAGTTATGCTGTAGATTTAAGAATTTATAGATAGGTATTTCATCTTAAGAGTGTCCTGTATGATATCTAAAGTCTTGCAGAATGCAGGGCAATCTTCAACTGTGCAGGACCGTAAGTGCACTTCAGGACATCTAGTATCCCTGACCCTTGTACATTTAAGTCCAGGACTGACTCTGATCATTTTAATAACCAAAACACCCTTTCAGATTGCCAAAGCCCTAGAAGTCATGTTAGTATGCATTATTTTGGGCTGTATTGTATGGAGCTGTTTCAAAACGTTCAAAAACCTGGACTTTTCTATTTGCCTTGTATGACTCATCAATCTGTGATTTTTTTAAAAATTAAATATCTACATGTGGTGAAAGCTACAGTTAAGGACAGAGATGAGTTAATCAGAAACAAACATCAAAAACAGAGATTCTGTGTGACTCAGTCAGAACAATTGTTTATTTTTAGATTTTTGAAATAAAAGGTGAAACTATCATAAACACAAAGACCTCATTATACGAGGATCCAGGTCAGACCTGGACTTTGAGGTGTTGAGATGATAAGTACCTACAATCTGGAGAGTAGGTGTTTGAATAAGAACACAGAGGATTTGGGGAATAACACTTAAGGTTGTCATGAGCATGTTTTCTAGCAACTCGAGGTCGAAAAGTAACTGCTGCTTTGAACCTCTCTGATTACTAAGAGCACGGGTCCTCTGTTTTTTTCACCTTGATTTCAGATACCTGTGTTCTTCTAATGACACTGACTACTATCTCAGCATCCACAGGTTAATCATGTTTCCTTTTTGTACACAGGGATTAGTAACAATGACTCAGAGCAGGGACCTAAAAACTCTTTAGCCTCTAGCCAGAGATATAACGTGCACGACAGTGTAAGATAAATAAGCACGCTCCTCTGCTGAGCTGTCAAACGCAGCGCAAGTATGAGCTGGCTATTACCTGTTGCCTTTTTGCAGCCTGGAATTTCATTTGCATTTGAATTTATTTCTCTTCCTTTATTCTTTTCGATTCTTTCTGTTGTCTTTAACACTAATCTCTGTCTTTTCTCACTTAAAATTGTGTTAACGGATGGGAAGCGTTAAGCTTCATTTAGGTAAATTAAAAAGGCTAACACTTCTGCCACGGGGTAATTTTGCCTTTCCATCCATTTCTTTCCATTATTGGGGCGTGGCCTTTTTCTACATCCTCGACCCCCATGTGTCAGTCACCAGGGCTTGCACTGGCTTTCAGTTTTCTTTCTTCCCCTCCCACAACCAGGCTCTTGCCAACCATCCACCATATACAATATTGAAGCTACAAGCTGTTCTCAGAAAAGCCACTCAAAATAGCTGAGGAGCAGCTGCTTCTGTGATATTTTCAAAAGGAAGAAATTTGTATTTTTTTTTCCCCAAGGGCTAAGGGTCTGTTGGTTTTGCATAGAAAGAGGCAGATGAAGTCCTTCAGTCCACCTGGAGTTCTCTGCCCCTCACTGTTCAGCTCCAGTATCAATATATGAATAATGGGCAGGGAAATGGAAGATGGTTCTGGAAGAAGTATGCATCATGTACTTGAAGACTGTTCATTTGCTTCTCATATTTTTGCAACTGATATTTACAAGTAGATTAACAAGAGTTGATTTCTGGGTACAAATTAGGGAAAAAAAATAAAGGCCCGTTGAATCCAATTAGTATTTTCTAGCATTTTTTGACTCATTTGTCAGTCACCCAACATAACACTAGTGGGAGCACTTTAATAATGTGGAGGAAACGTATCACTAAAGTCTGGCCTGCTTCTTCTACTCGTGAAATTTAAAGGCTTTGAGAAATTTGGGGAATGGGGCTAAGTATCCTTAATTTTTTAGTCTGCTATTGTAAGCCTCTTCTTCCCCCCTTCCCTCTCACACCTCCCCAGGAAGCACTTGAAAGAACAGGGTGGCTGTCAGGGCTGGAACAGAACAATTAGATGTCAAGGATGCAATTAGTCTAAGATTAGAGCATCAGGGACGCAAAATCATGGCATCTGAGACCAGGCAGCTATGAACTAGTAATTAAGAAACTACTTTCCACTTATTTCCTGGAAAAGATGTATTTGTGTATTTCCTGCGAGATAATGTTTAGTCACTGTACAGTTATGTTCCAGTTGAGCAATTGATGCCACATCTTGATTCTGGAAGAGCTGAAATGCCTCTCCAGAAGGAATACTCCTGTACATTAGTAACGCATCCCATTGCCTCCAAAGTAAATTTTATGCTGCAGATCAAGCAGAGCTACAAATAATCACACTTCTTGTCACATGCTGTGGAATCACATCAAGCATTATAAATTATTAGAGAATTCACATGGACATCATGTAATACCACAGGAGTTCCATTATGATTCACCATTCAGTAACATCCACTGACTATATTTCAAAGTGCTATTGCTCTGTCACAGCACAGGCTGTTATACAAACCATAAATGCTATCAATATTGCTGCATTTATGTAAGCTCCGGCTGATTAAAATGTGATTTGCCCCATAATACCTTCTTAGTTTGATATGTGACTTAGATTGCTGACCTAACATTACTTCTATCTCAACTTGTCACACAGTCAATTATACTGAATAACTGCAGGGCTTAAGAGCACAGAGGAGAACCAGTATTGGAAGGAAAACATTACTCCCATAATTTAAAAAGAGAAAAGAAATACTAGGATGAGGGGTGGGGGCTTTTCTGTGCCAATGAAAACAAATTTTAAAGGTTGTTAGCTTCCAGGGACACGTCATAATTTAGTCTGCCCCTTACAATTTAGGTGAATGAGAGATGTTCTCAGTTTTGGAGAGAAAAACTGCTTGTTTGCTTACTTTTTTCCATTCCTCTCTCTTCTTTACTCCTTCCTCCCTTTTATCAACATATATTTATCGAATGTGTATTACTTATTACATTTCCTTTGTGGGCCATGGAAAAGTCAAATTCTTTGGTGTAAAGGCACAGAATAAGATCTCACTCTACTCACACTAAATAGTGGTGGAAAAAAAGTTAACATAGCTTAACAAACAGTTACTTTCATAATAAAGGTAGATGCCAAGTAGTAGAGTATCATAGGATGTTATAATTGAAAATCTCCATAGACATACCTAGTCTAACACTCCATCAGGAAAATTAGGCCAAGATTATCAAATAAATGGTCAAACACCAAACGTGAGGGCACATGAAATCAGGACTAGAACCCCCCATCTCTTAGAACTTAGCCAGCAAATGTTCTTCCCTCTTGCACTTGCTTATATACTTTGCTAGCCTGGAAGACGGAGGCAATTGTGAGACAGGTTCATTTTGTACTAGGTAGCTTAAGCACTTATTTTTCTTAAAGAAAAAACTAATAAACTGTGGAGAGGTTAAACTTATATAATAGAAAAGACACAGAACTAGAATCATAGGAGACCAGACTCAACCTGCTGCATGATTTGGGGTAAAACATTTAGATTTGAGCTGCAAGGCAAATAAATGAGTGCGCTAAGCTTCAAGTGCTTTCTGTTATGGATGTGTGTTCTTTGGGTATGAGCTCTTTTGCTTGTCTATCAGATGAAGCTCTCTCCCACAGTGAGAAAACCATTGTGTAAAATTATGTTTTTATGTTTAAAATGTTAAACGTTAAAAATGTACAAATGTTCAAATGTCTAAAAGTTCTAGAGTAAAAAGCAATGACCCTTTGATGTTTCCTGGATGGTGAATAACCAAGTTATAGCACTAATCAGGCAGGCAGGTGAGGTTAATAAAGAGGAGACAGGTTAATAATTAATTGCAAAGGAGAGGAATGCCGGCTCTATCCGGTCTATGAAGCCCTGTGGAAGAGGAAGCCCCAGGAAAAGGAAAGACATTTGGTGGTGTGGTCTTTACAGATCCCTTGCTTAGTTTTGCCAGATGAAACTCAACATAGAGAGGAGATTTGATTCTCGAGGTGTCAAGGTGACTCCCCAGCATCTTCACCAGTACGGGGACTAATTGGAGCCCTGCAGTGGATGAAGCCTGCATCATAATGAGCTGAGCTGCCAGGCAGGAGTCTCAATGGTGCCGGGTTGGGTGTACAGAGACCTGGGTTTATAGAAATTTGGAGCAGGCTGAACTGATAAAACTCTACACACATCACATACCTTGGGAACAGTCCTAAAAATAGAGCCAGGAACCAGTGTGCAGTGTAGGTTTGGGCAGGGCTAGGTAGAAAGGAGAATTAAGACAAGAGAAACGAAGGTCCTCCTGGGAGCCGGCACAATCTTGGTTTATAATGGGCCCTCGACAGGTCTAACACAAATTTAACACGACAGCTCTTTCGACTTTGATATTCGTTTTTCCCATCGTTTTGCTTCAAATGGTATTTTCTTAATGTAAGATGTAAACGTAGATATTGAAGTTTTGGATACATTTATATTGACATTTTGGTAATCAGAGATGTTTATTTTCTAGGGAAGAAAAGTCAAACCCTACAAATGCATAGTATATTTTCATGTCTTTCTCTCTTAAACTTATATGGAGAAAGGCTCGGAAAGTTAGGTTTTGATGCTACCCTCAATGGTGCCTCCTGGTGGCCGCTACCTTGGAGTTAATTTTCAAAAGGAAATAAAGTGGTCTGTGGGCAACGTGTCCTACACATCTAACTTATTTGGAGATAATAAATGTCACACTCATTATCTTCTTTTTTCTCATGTAAACAAACAGGTATAACAGTTAAATATCAGGCAAGTTTAGGGAAATTTATTTTTGTTTACTTTTTAAAGGCTGTATGAAGGGCTTGGCTAATTTCACAACAAATTAATATTCATTCATTCAATAAACATTTAGTGAGATCTTTTTTCATGCCAGAACTGTCACTGTTTCAGATATAATGTATTTCTATATTTGCATTATTTTTTACTTCTTCTAAAAATTAATTTCATATCTCAGGAACTATTTTAGGGTGAGTTGAATAAAATAATAAAAGTACTATATGTTAAAAGAATTTTTTTTGCATGAGGGACTTTCTGATGAGCTCAAAGATGGCAGGAATTGAAGAATAAGAGATGATGAAAGGAACAGTACGGGAGCATTGACTAGATCTTACTGGAAATGCCACTGTGTTCAGAAGTAGGCATCAGCCTCCTGTGTAGCTTTGCACTCTGAAGACTGATGGCTTCCCTGTGCTCCCTTCACTTAGAAAAATAGTGAGTCATTGGGCACAGCTCCAGCTTAAAGTAGAACTTTGGAAAGAACGTTTTTTTGTAGCTTTTTGTCTTTTCCTAACGAATCACATAGAACTCTCTTACTTTTAAAGGGTCCCCAACTGAGAAGCACACTGGACCAATTGGATAAGGGAGTTTGAAGCATCAGTGATATTCTTCATAATCTAGGCTGCAGACTTGGAGAAACTTATTCAATCTGTACACAATCTAGGGAATACATTTCCTCAAATGGTTCTCAAGCTTTGTGTTACAGAAAATGGTGTCTAAAGGGCTGAGAGAATTACATTGCCATTGTACTGGTCACTCCCTTGGTGACTCCACTCCTGAGAAAGCCAGTTAGACTCTTAGGAACATCCCTCATCCAAATGGACTGAGTGAGCCATATTGGTAAGGGAGTTTATTTTTAAAAGAGATACTAGTTATTATGCAAAAAGGTAAACCTTATGCTAAACAAACAAGTATCTCCAGTCTTCAGGAGATTCCTTCTGAAGCCGTCCCGTTATCTCCAGACGTATTGGCCATTTCTTGGAGGAGATTTTGTCAATGCGCTAGAACTGGCTCCTCTCCCTAGTCTTGTGTTCAACTCTGTCACTAACCCCTTTCTTTAACGTGGCTAACACTTCACTCTAGATGTGATATTCTCCTAATTTCTTGGAATTCCGTTGGACATCCTTCCCCAAATGGCTCTGAGCTCTCCTCACTTTGGGGTAGGAAGAACTGCAACAGAGAACTGATGGTTCACAAAGCTTTGGATGCTGGACAGCTGCACAGAAATATATGGCTTGAGGATCACTCTAACAGTTCTTTTATTAACCAAGATCAAGACTCAAAATGTGTTTGTTGAATGAATGAATGAATGAATTGAATCCTTACAATGAGCCAAACTTTGTGGCAGGCCACTAGAAAACAGAATAAAATAAGACAGTCAGTGACTTCAAGGGACAATGACTAAGACACACATATAAACATATACAGGCATACCTTGGAGATATTGTAGGTTCAGTTTCAGACCACCACAATACAGTCACACACTGGTTTCCCGGTGCATATGAAAGTTATGTTTACACTATTCTGTAGTCTACTAAGTGTGCAATAGCATTATGTCTAAAAAATGTACAAATCTTAATTATAAGATACTTTACTGCTAAAAAATGCAAAACCGTCATCTTAACCTTCAGTGAGTGGTTATCTTTGTCACCTTGATTGCTTCTGTAGCCTCAACACAATTGGCCAAGAGTAGTTAAATCACGGCTTGAAAATGCATTTTGATATGACTGTATTCTGTACTAGTTAACAAACTGAACAAACATTATTGAGTTTGTACTTTATTTTCTTAGTTACTTTCTAAATTTCTAAAACTTTGAAAATATAGAGAAATCTAAAATCTAAAATATACCTATAAACTTAGAATGTTTAATAAGACATTCATTATTTTAATATGATCATTCTTACCCTTTTTCTGATATCTTATATTTTCCTAGAAAATCATGCACTTTACTCAGGCTTTAAAATAAATATATTTCCATAGAGTTGAGACAGTCTCTTCTTTATCTATGGTTCATTCTCATCACCAATCCTAATTTTGTAATTTTGTGCTTTTTTTCTGGATTTTATTTTATTTTATTTTCATTGGAATTATTGAATATTATTTTATTTATTTTTTTATGCAGCAGGTTCTTATTAGTTATCCATTTTATACATATTAGTGTATACATGTCAATCCCAATCTCCCAATTCATCAAACCTGCCCCCCCACCGATTCACCCCCTTGGTGTCCATACAATTGTTCTCTACGTCTGTGTCTCAATTTCTGCCCTGAAAACTGGTTCATCTATACCATTTTTCTAGGTTCCACATATATGTGTTAATATACGATATTTTTTTTTCTCTTTCTGACTTACTTCACTCTGTATGACAGTCTCTAGATTCATCCACGTCTCTACAACTGACCCAATTTCGTTCCTTTTTATGGCTGAGTAATATTCCATTGTATATATGTGACACATCTTTGCCCATTTGTCTGTTGATGGGCATTTAGGTTGCTTCCATGACCTGGCTATTGTAAATAGTGCTGCAAGGAACATTGGGGTGCATGTGTCTTTTTGAATTATTGTTTTCTCTGGGTATATGCCCAGTAGTGGGATTGCTGGGTCATATGGTAAATTCTATTTTTAGTTTTTTAAGGAACCTCCGTACTGTTCTCCATAGTGGCTGTATCAATTTACATTCCCACCAGCAGTGCAAGAAGGTTCCCTTTTCTCCACACCCTCTCCAGCATTTCTTGTTTGTAGATTTTCTGATGACGCCAATTCTACCTGGTGTGAGGTGATACCTCATTGTAGTTTGGATTTGCATTTCTCTAATAATTGGTGATGTTGAGCAGCTTTTCATGTGCTTCTTGGCCATCTGTATGTCTGCTTTGGAGAAACGTCTATTTAGGTCTTCTGCCCATTTTTGGATTGGGTTGTTTGTTTTTTTACTATTGAGCTGCATGAGCTGTTTATATATTTTGGAGATTAATCCTTTGTCCATTGATTCGTTTGCAAATATTTTCTCCCATTCTGAGGATTGTCTTTTCATCTTCTTTGTAATTTCCTTTGCTTTGCAGAAGCTTTGAAGTTTCATTAGGTCCCATTTCTTTATTTTTGTTTTTATTTCCATTACCCTAGGGGGTGGATCAAAAAAGGTCTTGCTGTGATTTATGTCAAAGAGTGTTCTTCCTATGTTTTCCTCTAAGAGTTTTATAGTGTTGGTCTTACATTTAGGTCTCTTATCCATTTTGAGTTTCTTTTTGTGTATGGTGTTAGGGAGTGTTCTAATTTCATTCTTTTACATGTAGCTGTCCAGTTTTCCCAGCACCACTTATTGAAGAGATTGTCTTTCCTCCATTGTATATCCTTGCCTCCTTTGTCATAGATTAGGTGACCATAGGTGCATGGGTTTATCTCCGGGCTTTCTATCCTGTTCCATTAATCTATATTTCTGTTTTTCTGCCAGTACCATATTGTCTTGATTACTGTAGCTTTTCAGTATAGTCTGACATCAGGGAGTCTGATTGCTCCAGCTCTGTTTTCTTCCCTCAAGACTGCTTTTGCTATTCAGGGTCTTTTGTGTCTCCATACAAATTTTAAGATTTTTTTTGTCCTAGTTCTGTAAAAAATGCCATTGGTTATTTGATATGGATTGCATTGAATCTGGAGATTGCTTTGGGTAATAAAGTCATTTTCACAATATTGATTCTTCCAATCCAAGAACATGGTATATCTCTCCATCTGTTTGTATCATCTTTAATTTCTTTCATCAGTGTCTTATAGTTTTCTGCATACAGGTCTTTTGTCTCCTTAGGTTTATTCCTAGATATTTTATTATTTTTGTTGCAATGGTAAATGGGAGTGTTTCCTTAATTTCTCTTTCGGATTTTTCATCATTAGTGTATAGGAATGCAAGAGATTTCTGTGCATTAATTTTGTATCCTGCAACTTTACCAAATTCATTTATTAGTTTTAGTAGTTTTCTGGTGGCATCTTTAGGATTCTCTATGTATAGTATCATGTCATCTGCAAACAGTGACAGTTTTACTTCTTCTTTTCCAATTTGTATTCCTTTCATTTCTTTTTCTTCTCTGATTGCCATGGCTAAAACTTCCAAAACTGTGTTGAATAATAGTGATAAGAGTGGGCATGCTTGTCTTGTTCCTGATCTTAGAGGAAATGGTTTCAGTTTTTCACCATTGAGAATGACGTTGGCTGTGGGCTTGTCATATATGGCCTTTATTATGTTGAGGTAAGTTCCCTGTATATGCACTTTCTGGAGAGTTTTTATCATAAATGGGTGTTGAATTTTGTCGAAAGATTTTCCTGAATCTATTGCGATTCTCATATGGTTTTTATCCTTCAGTTTTTTAATATGGTATATCACATTGATTGATTTGCCTATAATGAAGAATCCTTGCATTCCTGGGATGAATCACACTTGATCATGGTATATGATCCTTTTAATGTGTTATTGGATTCTGTTTGCTAGTATTTTGCTGAGGATTTTTACATCTATTTTCAGAGTGATATTGGTCTGTAATTTTCTTTTTTTGTAGTATCTTTGTCTGGTTTTGGTATCAGGGTGATGGTGGCCGCATAGAATGAGTTTAGTAGTGTTCCTTCCTCTGCAGTTCTCTGGAAGAGTTTGAGAAGGATAGGGGTTATCTCTTCTCTAAATGTTTGATAGAATTCACCCTGAAGCCATCTGCTCCTTGTTTGTTGGAAGATTTTTTGTTGGAAGAATTTTAATCCCAGTTTCAATTTCATTGCATGTGATTGGTCTGTTCATATTTTCTATTTCTTCCTGGTTCAGTTTTGGACAGTTGTACTTTTTTTCTAAGAATTTGTCCATTTCTTCCAGGTTGTCCATTTTATTGGCATATAGTTGCTTGTAGTAATCTCTCACGATCCTTCATATTTATGCAGTGTCAGTTGTTACTTCTCCTTTTTCATTACTAATTCTGTGATTTGAGTCTTCTCCCTTTTTTTCTTGATGTGTCTGGGTAATGGTTTATCAATTTTGTTTATCTTCTCAGAAAACCAGCTTTTAGTGTTATTGATCTTTGCTATTGTTTCCTTCATTTCTTTTTCATGTATCTCTTATCTGATCTTTATGATATCTTTCCTTCTGCTAACTTTGGGGTTTTTTTGTTCTTCTTTCTCTGATTGCTTTAGGTGTAAGGTTAGGTTGTTTATTTGAGATTTTTCTTGTTTTATGAGGTAGGATTGTATTCCTATAAACTTACCTCTTAGAACTGCTTTTGCTGAATCCCATAGGTTTTGGGTTGTCGTGTTTTCATTGTCATTTGTTTCTAGGTATTTTTTGATTTCCTCTTTGACTTCTTCAGTGATCTCTTGGTTATTTAGTAGCGTATTGTTTAGCCTCCCTGTGTTTGTATATTTTGCAGGTTTTTTTTCCTGTAATTGATATCTAGTCTCATAACATTGTGGTCGGAAAAGATGCTTAATACGATTTCAATTTTCTTCAATATACTGAGGCTTGATTTGTGATCCAAGGTACAATGTATCCTGGGGAATGTTCCATGTGCACTTGAGAAGAAAGTTTATTCTGTTGTTTTTGGATGGAATGTCCTATAAATATCAATTAAGTCCATCGGGTCTAATGTGTCATTTAACGCTTGTGTTTCCTTATTTATTTTCATTTTGGATGATCTGTCCACTAGTGAAAGTGGGGTGTTAAGGTCCCCTACTATGATTGTGTTACTGTCGATTTCCCCTTTTATGGCTGGTACCATTTGCCTGATGTGTTGAGGTGGTCCTATGTTTGATGCATAAATATTTACAATGGTTATATCTTCTTCTTGTTTTGATCCCTTGATCATTATGTAGTGTCCTTCTTTGTCTTTTGTAACAAAGTCTTTATTTTAAAGTCTATTTTGTCTGATATGAGAATTGCTACTCTAGCTTTCTTTTGATCTCCATTTGCATGGAATATCTTTTTCCATCCCCTCACTTTCAGTCTGTATGTTTCCCTAGGTCTGAAGTGGGTCTCTTGTAGACAGCATATAGATGGGTCTTGTTTTTGTATCCATTCAGCCAGCCTGTGTCTTTTGGTTGGAGCATTTAATCCATTTACATTTAAGGTAGTTATCAATATGTATGTTCCTATTACCATTTTCTTAATTACTTTGGGTTTGTTTTTGCAGGTCTTTTCCTTCTCTTGTGTTTCCCGCCTAGAGAAGTTCCTTTAGCATTTGTTGTAAAGCTGGTTTGGCAGTGCTGAATTCTCTTGAGTTTTTCTTGTCTGTAAAGCTTTTAATTTCTCTGTTGAATCTGAATGAGTTCCTTGCTGGGTAGAGCAGTCTTGGTTGTAGGTTTTCCTGTTTCATCACTTTAAATATGTCCTGCTACTCCCTCCTGGCTTGCAGAGTTTCTGCTGAAAGATCAGCTGTTAACCTTATGGGGATCCCTTGTATGTTATTTGTTGCTTTTCCCTTGCTGCTTTTAATATATTTTCTTTGTGTTTAATTTTTGATAGTTTGAATAATATGTGTCTTGGCATGTTTCTCCTTGGATTTATCCTGTATGGGACTCTCTGTGCTTCCTGGTCTTTATTGACTATTTCCTTTCCCATATTAGGGGAGTTTTCGACTATAATCTCTTCAAATATTTTCTCAGTCCCTTTTTTTTTGTCTTCTTCTTCTGAGACCCCTATAATTCTAATGTTGGTGTGTTTAATGTTGTCCCAGAGGTGTCTGAGACTCTCAATTCTTTTCTTTCTTTTTTCTTTTTTCTGCTCTATGGTAGTTGTTTCCACTATTGTATCTTCCAGGTGACTTACCCGTTCTTCTGCCTCAGTTATTCTGTTATTGATTCTTTGTAGAGAATTTTTAATTTCATTTATTGAGTTGTTCATCATTGTTTGTTTGCTGTTTAGTTCTTCTAGGTCCTTGTTAAACTTTTTTTTTTTTTATTTTCTCCATTCTATTTCTGAGATTTTGGATCATCTTTACTATAATTACTCTGAATTCTTTTTCAGGTAGACTGCCTATTTCCTCTTCATTTGTTTGGTTTGTTTGGTTCTTACCTTGCTCCTTCATCTGCTGCATATTTCTTTGTCTTACCATTTTGTTTAACTTACTGTGTTTGGAGTCTCCTTTTTGCAAGCTGTAGGTTTGCAGTTTCTCTTATTTCTGTTGTCTGCCCCCAGTGGGTGGGTTTGGTTCAGTGGCTGTGTAGGCTTCCTGGTTGGGGGCACTGGTGCCTGTGTTCTGTTGGCTGGGCCTGGATCTCGTCCTTCTGGGGGGCATGGCTGTGTCCGGTGGTATCTTTTGGGGTGTCTGTGAGCTTAGTATGACTTTAGGCAGCCTCTCTGCTAATGGGTGGTGTTGTGTTCCTGTCTTGCTAGTTGTTTGGCATGGGGCATCCAGCACTGGAGCTTGCTCGCCATTGAGTGGAACTGGATCTTTGTGTTGAGACAGAGATCTCTGGGAATGCTCTTACCAATTAATATTTTATGGTGCTGGGAGGTCTCTGGTGGTCCAGTGTCCTGGACTCAGCTCTCCCACCTCAGAGACTCAGTCCTGACACCCAGCCGGAGCACCAAGATGGCTCAGAAGAAAAGGAAGAAAAAATTTAAAAAAACGAAAATATAGCACCCCAAAACAAATGGTAAAAGCAAAACTAAACAGACAAAATCACACAAAGAAACATACACACACACACTCATAAAAATAACAAACATACAAACAAATTTTTTTAAACACCCAGACAAACAAACAAACAGAAAAAACAAACAAACAGAACTCTAGGATAAATGGTAAAAGCAAACCTAAACAGACAAAATCACACAAAGAAACACACACACACTCTCACAAAAAGAAAAAAGAAAAATAAAAGGAAGAGAGCAACCTAACCAATAAACAAATCCACCAATGATAACAAGCACTAAAAACTAAAGTAAGATAAACATAAAATAAAAAAACAAATCAGACACAGAAAGCAAACCCCAAGTCTACAGTTGCTCCTAAAGTCCACTGCCTCAATTTTGGGAACATCCGTTGTCTATTCAGGTATTCCACAGATGCAGCATTTATCAAGTCGATTGTGGGGATTTAATCCGCTGCTCCTGAGGCTGCACGGAGAAATTTCCCTTTCTCTTCTTTGTTCGCAAGCTCCTGGGGTTCATCTTTGGTTTTGGCTCCGCCTCTGCATGTAGGCCACTCTCAGGCCTCTCTTCCCAGCCCAGACAGGCGTGGGTTAAAGCAGTGGCTAATTAGAACTCTCTTGCTCACTCAGGCCGGGGAGAGGGAGGGGTATGGTAGTCATAATTGTAATGTGGGGCATGCCTGCAGCAGCAGAGGCAAAGGTGACATTGCAAAAACTGGTGGTGCACCATGTGTTCTCTCAGGGAAGTTGTCCCTGAATCACAGGACCTTGGCAGTGGTGTGCTACACAAGCTCCCAGGATGGTGTGGGTAGTTACCTGCACTTGCACACAGAATTCTTGGTGGCAGCAGTGGCAGTGTTACACTGTTCATGCCTACCTCTGGGGTCCGAGCTGATATCCACAGCTCTCACCTGCAGCTTGTCTGTGGAGCTCACTTAGGCGGTACTCTGTAGTCTGTGGGCACATGGAACAGGAAGCCCCTCTCCTTGTGCAGCCCGAAACAATGGTCTCTTGCCTCTCCAGTAGGTCCAGACTTTTTCCCGGACTCCCTCCCAGCTAGTCGTGGTGCACTAACCCCCTTCAGGCTGTGTTCATGTCGCCAACCCCAGTCCTCTCCCTGGGATCCGACCGCTGAAGCCCGAGCCTCAGCTCCTAGCCCTGCCCGCCCTGGCGGGTGATCAGCCAAACCTCTCAGGCTGGTGAGTGCTGGTCGGCACCGATCCTCTGTGCGGGAATCTCTCCGCTTTGCCCTCCACACCCCTGTGGCTGTGCTCTCCTCCGTGGCTCCGAAGCTTCCGCCCACCTCCCACCGTCTCCGCCCGCAAAGGGGCTTCTAGTGTGTGGAAACCTTTCCTCCTTCACTGCTCCCTCCCACTAGTGCAGGTCCCATCCCTATTCTTTTTCTCTGTTTTGTCTTTTCTTTTTTGCCCTACCCAGGTACGAGGAGAGTTTCTTGCCTTTTGGGAAGTCTGAGGTCTTCTGCCAGTGTTCAGTGGGTGTTCTGTAGGAGTTGTTCCACATGTAGATGTATTTCTGATGTATTTGTGGGGAGGAAGGTGATTTCCACAGCTTACTCCTCCACCATCTTGAAGGTCTCCAGTGTCTTCCAAACATTTTGTCCCTTCTTTTCCTCTTATGTTTTATTTTCTCCCTGTATTTTGGAAGTTATGTACTCTGACTCTGCTCTTTTAGTTTATCCTCTTAAATCATAAGCGTTATGTAGCTAGTGATATCCAATATTGTTCTCTTCCCCTTCAAATAATATTAGGACTATAGAATGCTTTAAATCTGGTTACTCCCATCTCATATATGATTGTTGTCCAGAATCTTTATTTAATCTTTTATTTTCACCCTCATTTCAAGATAGTTTTCATTATTTTCTCCGATAAACATTGTTAAAATATTGATGCACATTTTTAACAATTTCTTTGCTCATCTTTTCCCCCCTTGCCTCTCAGACTTTCCTATTGGGAGCTGTTTTTTTCTTTCTAAAGTTTGCCTTTTAAAATTTCCTTCAGTGGGCCATATTCCTCCATGCACAATATTCTCCACTCACAGCATGCTCATCTTCCACTCACCAACCAGTGTCCATGCCCCCATACCTTTGTATATGCTGGTTTATTTCTTAAGAATAGTCTTCCTTCTTTCCTGTGATTATCCAAATCTTAAATTATGCAAGGTTCAACTGAGGTTCAGGTCAAATATGAGAGAGTGATGGACATGAACATGGGAGGGACTCAAGACTATTTACCAGGAAAGTGTTTCTAGTGACAGACATGTACTTACATAGTAAATATCATCCTTATAATCATCTTCAGCAAAACCAAGGAAATATTTATTAAACAAATATATTTAGAACACAGTATATCATGTTAGGTAATAGGAAAAAAAAATGAGGCTTTTCTTCCAGAATATTACAATACACATGGAGAGACAGAAAATCAGGTGTATTGTTATTGATTTTCTATGTGCTGAAGTCCTGTGACAGATGGTAAATGGTTTAGAAGTTGAAAATAAGGAATCACAGTGGGGTTTGAGAGAGGTCATTATAGAGGGTTGCAGGAGCTGGGACTTTACAAAAAATAAGGAAAAATAATTTAGAGAAGTAGAAATCACACTATTGAGATTATTGCTATATGGCGTGTGCAGGAAATAATGAATCAACTAAAAGGATTGTGTAGGGAAGTAGTGAGAGACAAGGTTGGAAAGAAAACTAGGAAATGTGTTTTTTAGGAGACTTGTAGGCCAGGTAATTAATGTAAGCTTTATTATCTAGGAAGTGGAGAAACATTAATTACTTTGGATTAAAGAGAGCAAGGGGAACAATATATTTTGCAGCAAGAGAAGTACAAGATGTGTATGTGGGATGGGTTGGAGTGGGTAATACTTAGGTATAAAGGAAAAATTGTAAGAAATGTATAAGAGATGTCGAAAGTCTATTAAAAGAAAGTAGTATTGGAAATGAAAAAGAGAGAGAGAGAGGATCTTTAAATGAAAAAAAAATCAATAAAGCAAGTAATTAAAGTAGGGAACAAATAAAATATAAGAGTCAAACATGACTCCCAGCTATTACTGAGAGACTGGAAGCATACTAGTACAACAGACCAGCATTGGGTCTCTTAGAGGAAGTACTAATCTTATACAACATAATGATGTTGTTAGACATGTTGAATTTAAGGTAACATAGGGAATCCAATATACTGGGAACAGCAGATAATTAGAGACATGAGACCAATAATAAAGAGGGAAGTTACAGCTGGAGTTGTAAGGATAATCCATGAGTATGTTAGAGCCAAAGTCTTGAAGTGCATAAAAGCAACAATGGGCTGGGGTGGGTGTGTAGGAAGAACAAAAATAGTAAAAAGCCAGGTATTTAATCTTTAGGAAATAAGTCATTAAAAGAAATAGAAAAAGGGAAACTCTTTCATTTACAAATAGTTAATGTTGCTGTGAAAAGTATATTACTTTTAAAAGAACCTAGTTTGTGTACTGGGGAAATATGACTCACATTTTTTTCCCCTAAACTTTTATCCCATTTCTAAAAGGGAGGCATTTCTCATGTTTTTAACAGTAGCAGAACCTATGGCACAAAGAAATTTCTAACATGTTAGATCATAAGACAAGGTCTTCAATTCTTCATTACTTTTTTAAATTTCTAGCCTGTTTCATATCCACATTGCATTCAATTTCCTTATTTTTTATGGAAAGGAGAAACATGAGCTGGAGGTGAAAAACGCATTTTATATAATCCAATTGATTCAAACTCTGCCATTTGATAGGTAGTGAGAATGCCCTAACAGCACTGCTACAGAGTTCTCTAATTTTTTTTTTTTTTTGCGGCTTCATGCTGCAAGCAATTTGTCACCTAAAATTCTAATGGAACTTTCACATATTGAAATGAGAGATGGAAGCAGCCTTGTAGATCATTATGGTTATGGTAGGACAGAGTTTTAGACAGGGACTTATAAAATTTTAAATTGATCCTACATTTGACCTTAGACAAAAAGTCAAAAATGAACAACTAGGTACTGCACTCACATAAAAGGAAATGTCTCATCAGCAAACAATAAATCTGTTCTTTAAATGTCAGTTTTAACAGACCCATATAATGCTTGAAGCCAGATATCAGTCAAGTTTAAGGTCATTGTCAAACAGCAAAAAGGAATTCAATATTCAGATATTCTAAAATATATTCTTACAAAACATGAAATCCATTGACATTTTTTATTTTTAGCAATTAAATAATTACAAATCTATATTAGTACAGCTATAGGAAAATTGGGAACTTGCAAAAATACAACTGAGAGATACAAAATTCCACTGTTTTGGATCTGCAATTAGATCTTCACAAACAATTGCTGGCCAATCAACACTTTGTCAGTCATAATCTCTATTATCCCAAAACAAATAAGAACATGTGTTTGTACAGCCCGCATGCTAGAAAATGAGCACTGGGACCTAGATAATCATTACTCTTAACTTTGGAAGGCTGAGTAATCTAGGGGCTTAAAAAAGGCCCTGAAAGTCTGCATTGAGACCCTGGCTCCAGGAGGAAGTACAATCTGGCGAAGGTATGATCCTCAGGTTTCAAGGCTATAATATAATAAAACCTACCTGCAAGTTTGTTGTGAAGATAAAAAGAGATAATCATGCAAGTTGTCTAGGATCTAATAAGAGCAATAGTTCCTTTTACTGCTAAGCTTTAGAAGTTTATCAAGTCTAGACAACAGTGGGTTCATGTGACCATATAGAAGCATACAATGATAGTATACAATTATCATACTCATATCCATGTTTAACTTATAGGCATATAAGCATCTTATATACATGAAAAATGTGGTCTTTTCTAAAAGTGGTGAGCAAAGCTTATCAATGACACTAAAATTTTAGATAGAAGTGAGTTACACAAAAGGTCTAACCATGTGGTCATTCTGGGGAAGCTTGCAAAGGATGCGATGAGGGTAATGAAAATCAGATCTTGCATTAGTCACATTGGGCAGCCATACAAAATACCACAGATTGGGTGGTGTAAACAGCAAACATTTATTTTCTCACAGTTCTGGAGGAGAGAAAGTTCAAATCAAGGTGCTGACTTATTTGATTGCTGGTGAGGACTCTCTTCCTGGCTTGCAGGCAGCTGTCTGCAAAAATAGATTGTGGATTATTTCCAACTCTCACTCCTCTGCAATAATGTGCCACCCCATAGAATGAGCCAAGTACCCTTTCCCACACCATTGGTGTGGGGCTTAACCATGTGACTTATCTTTCCCAGTGGAATGAGAGAGGGCATGACACAGAGGTTTTACATGTGCTTCCATGTTTTAGTTGGGCTTCCTGTGCTGCTTCTCTGCTAGGAGAAAAGTACATTCTGAGAAACCATTGGTTGAAGGATGAGATACTAGAGCACATTTGAACCTCAACATAGCCCAAAGTAGAACTCTTCTAGCTCAACTGCAGACACATGAGAAAAAAGAGAAAAGATTTGTTTCTGGGAATTTTGTTTCTTCAGCATTATTGCAGAAATGGCAGGCTAATGCACTATGGTTGCAGGTATATATGAATATAAATAAATAACTGTATTCAGATCTCCAGTTACATTATGGTGGCAATGAAAAGAAGTGGTAGACAGTGGGCCCTGAAAAAGATTTGCCAAATCGGTGAGTAAGTAATGAATAGCCAAACTTAGAAGCTGTAAAATATACCAAATAATACTGAATATTTTGAGACTCAAACTACTCTTGGCTTCTTGATTGTGTAAAATAGTCAATAAATATTTGTTAAACAGAAAAGAATGTGGCAAGTTTATAAAACTGAGAAACGATATGATAAAGTGAATAGTCTTTCTGAATTCCTACTTCATTATTGCTTGCATCCCATAAGAAAGACTAGAATTCATCACATTAAAAGTTTTTAAAAAAACTTTCCCTAACAAAATTACAAACTACTGTAAAGTAGGTAATTTTTCATGTCCTCTGTAGCCCTTTCTTTGACTAAAGCTATATGGTATATGTATATTTAGGACACTGATTGGTGAAATGATAGCTTGCTCTTGATTGGGGAAACCCTTGAAACACATCTGGGATCATAAATCTGTACCTATTACCAATTTATTTTCTAATTCTACAAGATCTTATTCTTTACCCTGTTGTACTTAGAAATGACAACTAACTTTTACAAGTAAATCATCTTAAGTGTTTAGCATGTTAATAGATATAATTTACATGAAAGAAAGAGAAGGATTTGAGTATCTTGTCATAGAAGCTAGACATAGGCATGCACAGCACAGTGATGGACAGATCTACTCCTGAATGGTGTGCACGGCACAAAGCACACCTATTTCATGTCATTGAGAAAAGGAAGTGTCTTAATATAGAGAGTAGAGGATAAGCGCTTGGTAGAACTGAATGGTATCACTAAATTGATACTGATTGAATTCCTGGTAATGAATGACATTACTCAGTGTCCTTATGTTTAGTAAAAAGAAAAATCCTATGAGCTGGAAAATGAGAGAGCCATGTTCTAATGCTGGAAGGATGTGGGCTGATTCTCCAAGTGTGACTAGGAACTTTGATTCATTTTGATTATTAAGCCATTTCATGATTGCCACTTTAGAATTAATAATTTAGAATATTTGGAGATGGGACAAAAATTTTCACTTTAACAAAATTTCCAGGTGACTTTATGCACTTCATTGTTTGAGAAGAAATAACATTAAATTTGTTCTTTTTTTTTGTGGTACGCGGGCCTCTCACCGTTGTGGCCTCTCCCGTTGTGGAGCACAGGCTCCGGACGCGCAGGCTCAGTGGCCATGGCTCACGGACCCAGCCGCTCTGCAGCATGTGGGATCTTCCCGGACTGGGGCACGAACCCGTGTCCCCTGCATCGGCAGGCGGACTCTTAACCACTGCGCCACCAGGGAAGCCCTAAATTTGTTCCTTTAATGTGTCTTTCCCGTTACTTTTTTAAAAGTGGGTTGCAGTCACCATCACCTACATGGTGCTTATGGATAATAGATAAGAGCTGCTGCCATGACAGCTCAGCCAGCAGCACTCTGCTCTCTCTCCAACCCTACTTAAAAGATGTCCATTCTAATTTTCAAAATGAAAAGGTGTTTCTGGTAGCTATCCTTAGCATTCCAGAAAGTGCAAGCATTGATGAACTAAAACACATAGTTCTGTGACTTGCTGCACCTTAGTTCGCTCTCAGTTGCTTTATTGAAATGAGCTATGTGACATCACCCTGATTCACGAGCATTCAAAATTAGCTTAGTTTTAAAGTTATTAAATGTGGTTATTTTGCAAGTTGATTTGGAGCCAAATAAAATTATTTCAGTAAAGTACAGAATGAACCTCTTAAAAAGCACCATTGGTAAAAAGGAACTTAAAGAAAAACTAACCTGATCTTGAGTTTTCTGATCTTCTATAATGTTTTAGATAGATAGGTAGATAGATAGATAGATAGATAGATAGATGATAGACAGCTAATACACACACATACATTTAATATCTTACACAAATATTGAATTAATGTTGTGAATAAGAGAGAAGGACTGAGATTCCAATTCAAGCAACATATCCCTTGTTAACTTCCCCATCTCTTGATTTTCTTTTCATTGCTGGTTCTCCCACAGTGGCTCTTGGAGAGAGCAAAAAAGCTTGTGTTCCGAGAAAGCCCTAATGAATAGGACATGCCACAGCCTAACAGATGGATAAGTGCGCTCTAGGATGAGTCTCGCATTGATTCATAACCCTCATCACACCCCCTTCTGGATTCCTCCCCAGCGGCTCCCACAGAGCACACCTGTAGATGGTTGGCACAGCTCTTTTCACTGCACCATGAGAGGCACCCTTGCTGTCAGGCTAACCTTTTCCCTCTGTGTAAGGTTTCCCTCTGTGCACATTTTGATTATTTCCCGCCTCCTTCATTTGAATTTGGCTGCGCTTGTTGTTATAATTACTTCACAAGTGTGTATACAAACAGTGTACTACCTCTTCAAAATTTCCTAAATACCTTGGGTACTCCAGCCTTGGGAGGCGCCTACTGCAACCACCTGTGGCTGTAAAACTGTAAGTGACAACTTGAAGGCTGTCCGGCGTGGGTTGATGATGGGTTTTTCCTGCTTGCCTGCTGTTCTAGAGTGATAGGATGTTGTAATAGAAGCAAATTCAGAATCATATTCGACTTTGGCAGCTGACTGATGTGGGAACTGGAGTTTGGAAAAGATAAGCGATCTCTTCGAGTTCACAGGGTTGTTTTATCCTCTGTTGAAGCCACCTCTTTGAAAGGGTATGTGCCCTTAAATAGAGTTGAGTAATCCCAAGGAAGGCTACCCTACCACCTCCTCTCATTTCTTACGCTTTACCCCAGAGCTGGTTTGATTTCCTTATTGGGTTGGCAAATATATTGTTGCATATCACTATTGTTGCATTTGCATTATAATTGCATGTTTGTAAATACATTTCTCCTAACTATAAACTCCTTGAGGGCAAAGACTCTATCTGATTCACTTTTGAATCTTTAGTGCCTATGATAGTAGGTGCCCAATAAATATTTGTTAAATAAATTATTAAACAACTAATGTCTAGAGAACGAAAAAATAAATGGATTCAATGGATGAATGAATGAATGAGAAAAGAGCAATAACATCTCATACTGTGCCCTCTTATTGAGAATTGGCATCATAGGAATTAACTTCATGTTCCTGGGAGCTTTTGCAATCCTGTCTGTAGCTGAAGGATATCTGCAAGCTTGGTTTTTAAAAATCTGGTCAAAAATCCTTTATATCAGGATATATATCAAGAAGAATTTATTTCTATTTCTAGCTCACTGATTCTATCACATTTTCACCCATCCATGAATAAAGATGAAATAATGTGGTATGTACCAAAAGATGACTTCAAAGTAGGATTAAGTACGTGATAGTAACTTATGAGTAACTTCAGTAACTTCATCAAGTGTGCTTTTTGATGCCGTGACCTAAGATAATTTTGAAAACATGTTTTGTTAGCATTAGAATGTTATTTTCTAAATTAGAATGACAAAATACGTGTCTTCAAATGTCTAAACTAATGGTAAAATATATTTTACGTTTTTATCAATAGTGAATAAGTATATACACATGTGTTTATTATTATTTACACCAATATTTTGTGGGAGTCTGCTCTTGTGCAGGAACTGTGCTAGGTATTAGCAAGGTAAAAAAATAATAATAAAAATCTAATCCTGTTCTCATAGTGCATATAATTTACTGCTTTTGTATTTGGTCAAGATGGAAAAGCCCAAATTCCTATATCTACCAAATATATATTATCTAATAAATTATCTGTGCATTACATTATATTATAATCATACATATAAACACACACTTGTGTAAATGTACCCAAGTAATTTTGATATCATTCTGATAATTATGAAATTTTCATTGATAAATTTTTAAAAATTTTAATATTTCTAATGCAAAAGAGAGACACAACTCATGCTAAAAATTATATTTACCAACTAATAGATTAGGTGCAGGGCTTCCCTGGTGGTGCAGTGGTTAAGAATCCGCCTGCCAATGCAGGGGACACGGGTTCGAGCCCTGGTCCAGGAAGATTGCACATGCCACAGAGCAACTAAACCCGTGTGCCACAACTACTGAGGCTGCACACCTAGAGCCCATGCTCCACAAGAGAAGCCACTGCAATGAGAACCCTGCGCACCGCAACGAAGAGTATCTGCCCCTCACCGCAACTAGGGAAAGCCCGTGTGCAGCAACAAACACCAAACACGGCCAAAAATAAATAAATAAATAAGAATTAAAAAAAAAAAAAAAAAAAGACTAGGTGCAAAGAACTCCCAGACCAAACGATTTCAATATTTAAGAAAATTTTATGTCAACTGTCCTATATTTTAAACAATCTGAAAATTGATGGAAATTTCAAACTCATAGTAACGTCCATGGAAGTTAATGAAGGGACATAGGTTTCTTTACTCTGCACTACACGTGCGCCAACACATAGTGTTGGCCTGCATAGATTGTTAGACGTCAACGATGTGGAGTAGGCAGAGCAGAATCATACTTTTTTTTAGAAGTACAAGATTTACTGTGGGCAGTGCTTGAAGAAAATTTAAAGCCTAAAAATGGTTTATTGGTGGTAAGAAAAGCAGCTAACAACTATGTAGTGCAGTGTGTTTATCCAGGGTGAACCATGCTGTATATCAGCACAATATGTTATAAGGGCCTCACACAATTTGGAATCCCACAAGGTATCATCATTTGCACCTTGGTCACAATTTACAACAATTGCAATTGAAAATACCTCTTGTTGTCGAATGAGACATAAAAATAACACTAAAAGATGTGAACTTTGGGGCAAGCATATTAATCAGTGACTCAGCCCGCCACTAAACTGACATCAGAACTGACAATGTAGCTTGCCTATCTGATGCCAAGTTAGACAGAAGATGTCTGGAAAGCTACAATCCACTTTTAATCATCAGGAACAGGTGTTCAGAGTCAATGTAAATCAGTGCAATGCTGGATGTGTAGAAGCAAGATGTCAAGGCTGCTCTGTGGTGCTTCAAACCCAAGACTGAGCTCAGGGGCTGAACTTTGGCCAAATCATCTCTTTCTTCTCTCTTAATCCATAAGCCTATCTGACACCCTTGTTCTTGATGCTTTTCATCCTGGATACAATGGTGAATAATGCATTCCCTATGCAACATTACTGGCAAGTCTAAAGGCACATTATTTCCCAATTTCTTAATTGTTATGGCAATAGGGACTTGAGAAAAATTCTAAAAGAGTGACAACTCACTATAATAAGGGAGTGCTTTGCAAAGAGTACAAAAATAAACATAACATTTAGTTCAGCATTTTATTGACTGTATTCATACCCTGAACTAAGATGTTCATATTTATTTAAATTTTCCATCTCTCCTTCCTGTTGAGTGATTATATGTTCAAGTAACATAATTGTGCAGATGTCATGTATAGTATTGAGAGTAAAATTTTATGTGATTATTTCATATTTATTTACAACCTTGAGATATCAAGATCTTTTATTAAATAAAGAAGAAGGATACAGAATAGCAAGACTAAATTCTGTGGTCTCTGGTTTTTCGGTCCTTTACAGAACTTGGGATGATTTCTAAACATTATTTTTTTTTATGTCTCTCTAAAAATGAAGATGGCTGAAAGATTAGCCAAAAGACTATATTTACAACACAAATGATGTTAGATAATATAAGAAAATTGACAAGTCACCTGTCCCATGTTTCCAGTACTTCCAGGAGATAAATTTCATCAAAGCAGAGACTCAGTTTTACTCTCAAAACTTCTGATCATATGTAGCCCAGTGGCTGACCCATAGTATGGCTCTATCTATCTATCTATCTATTCATCTATCTATCTATCATCTATCTGTCTGTTCCTTTATCTGACCATCCTTCCATCCATCCATATGTCCAAAATTTTTGTTGAACTTTGAACTGTATTGACAAGTTTATATTCACGTTTAGTAATTAACCAGTGAAGCCACTGATGCAAGTGACTTCAAATTCTATTATTCCTTTCTGCAGAATTAGTACTGAACTTTTACTCAGGAAGACCTAGTAAGTTTTGTTTGTTTGTTTTTAGATAATCAAATATCTTTTTATTAGTCTATTTTTATTGACGTATAGTTGATTTACAATATTATATTAGTTTTGGGTATGCTGTACACTATGAAGACCTAGTTTTGAATTTACTTATGGCTCTAACTTTTTGGAGGTATAAGGGAAGTAGAGAGAAAAGACAGATGAAGTGAATTGGTTATGGACATGTAAGTAAAAGACAATGAAAAGGAGAGATTACTAACCTTTTCCTACACAGGGCTATACATTTGACCTTGGGTCATAGCAATAAGGTTGACAATAAAAAAAGTAAGATTTTTTTTCTATTGGTTGGGTATCTCCATTTACTCAATTGAATCACACTAATTCCTTGGTTTTGAGTGTGTCTTTAATTGGGATTCTGATTTAAAGGTATCATGATATAATGTAAAAAGCATAGCATTTGGATTCAGAAAACCTTACTTTATATTTGGCTCCACCAGTTACTCAACTTAGATATAATGTGCAGCCTACATTTGAGCTCTGTTTTCATCTGTAATAAACAGTGATACAAAATCACATATGTAGATCTATCTATGATATATATATATAGATATATTATACATCTATATTTTTCTCTATATATGTATATGCTAATTTGTAGAACTGAGCGCCAGAAGTAATTTAAAATTACACTGTTGACTGTGATTACCATCTCTGATGTGTGAAAAAGTTAGGAAAGTGTTTCCCTAAAAATAAATATAAAATTGATAAAGTTGTTAAAAACAACCATTTCAGAGCTCTGGAGATTGACCAAAAGTGGACAAAAAAAATTTTAATGTTTATTTTTTAAAAACAACTAGATCTTTGAGTAAGAATACTAGGAGTCTGTGGTTTTCTTGTATAGAGCTGTCCCATCCTTCCCCCAACCCATAGCTCAGCTGGTGAGAACCATGATTCTACCAGCCTGTTTCTGGATGTAAAATCCAGCAGCTTTGCTTCTAAAAAGGGTGGATTTAATTTGGGATAGAAGGGAAAAACTGGTATCATTGTCAGCTAAATGTGACAACCAGGAAATGAATGGAGGGAACCTACAACTTGTTAGTCTGAGGTTGTTGTCTCTTTTAGGATGAGTAGCAATACAACCAGGAATTTAACAGAGAGGTCTTGGAGATGAGAGAGCCATAGATGAGCTAAATGAACTCTCCACATATCCCTGCCTGTCTAGAAAACTACATGACCAAACAGGCCCAAGAGAGCCTGGCAGAAAATAATAGCCAAAAAAAGACTGAGAAATAGCTCGATTTTGAACACACTTCCCATCCCTGACTCAGAACAGCAGTGGGAAACCTTACTAACTCAAGATGTTTGAGTACAACTTTTTCCCAACTCACTGGTTGACCACTAAGCTATGCAGACACAGGACAAACCACTAGGAAGGCAGTCTAAAATTAAAAATAAGAATAAAGCAACTGAGTCAAGACATCAGGAGAAAAACACTACAGGGGAAGCAGGTTCCAAAGTTTACAAAACCAAACAAAAACTCTAAAAAATATATTGGCATCCGGAGACCTGTGGAAAATGCCAAGCATATTAATTGATGTGCAATAGTAGTCTCAAAACAGGAGGGAGGAGACAAACAGTGGAAAAATTAAAGAAATAATGGCCTAAAATTGATGAAAAATATTAGTCTGCGGATCTCGGGAGCTCAACACACCTTAAGTATGATAAACACAAAGAGATCCATACCTAGATACATCATAATTAAACCCCTGAAAGCCGAAGACAAACAGAGCTTGAAAGCAACAAAGAAATCTGATTCATCACATGCAGGAAACAAAAATAAGAAGTTTCACTGACTTCTCTTCTGAAAAACTGGGTAACAGGAGGCAGTGGGATGACATTTTTAAAGTGCTAAAAGCAAAAAGAGTTAACCCGAAATTTTAAATCCAGCAAAACTATCCTTTGAAAGTAAAGACCTTCCCAATCAAAAACTGAGAGAATTCATATTCATTGATAGCAGATCTGCCCTATAAGAATCACTGAAGGAAGTCCTTTGGGGTGAAAGGAAATGACACCTGACAGTAAGGTGAATCTACAGAAAGAAATGAAGAGCATCAGAAATAGTAATAGTAAATATGTGGGCAAATACAAAAGACTGTGTGTACATCTATATTCTTTTCTCTTCATTTCTTTAAAAACCACAAGGTTGTTGAAAACAATAGTTGTAACACTGTATTGTTGAATTTAGACCTTATGTATGTATGATAATTATTACAATATCAGAAAAAGAAGAGGGGGAAAGAAACCATATTGGAGCAAATTTGCTCTATTAAGTCAAAATTAAGTCAGGATTAACCTAAAATAGATTGTGATGAGTCTTAGTTTTCTTATCTATAAAATATATATCATAATGGTACCTCAGGTTATTGTGAGGCCTCAATGAGTATATATATAGATACAGATATATTAGGTATATTATGCATACATGTATATGTGTATATATATTTAGAACTTACATTCTTAGAACAGTTTTGGACACGTAATAAATACTATATGTTAACTTTTATTATTGGCTTGAGAATTACATCAAGAAAAAAAGAAGGATAGCTACTATTACCATTTCTGTTTAATATATTAGAAGTCTTACTTAATTCAATAAGATAAATATAATTAAGCATTATAAATACAGAAAAGAAGAATACATATACTTTACTTGATATAATATGATTCACTACAAAAAATCTGAGAAAGGCTACTATGAAAGGTTAGCAAATTGCTGGATGAATAACTAAGACCATTCCTCTACACCAGCAGTTACCATTTAGGAAAAAATATAGTGTAACTGGGAATAACATCTAATAAAAATGTGCAAGGCCTCTATAATAGACTCCAGCATGTCCCCCCTCCTTCTCCACCCCTCCCCCACCCCTCTATCAAAAGGCATTCATGTCAAATATCTAGAACACATGAGTGTTACCTTATTTGGATAAAGGGTCTTTGAGATGTAATTGTTAAGGATCTTGAGATGAGGCTATGATCCTGAATTAACCAGTGGACCCTAAATGCAATGACAGTGTCCTTGTAAGAGACGCGCAGAGGAGAAGAGACACAAAGAGGAGGAGGCCATGTGACCACGGAGGCAAGGATTGGAGTGATGTGGCCACCAGGCGACAAATCAAGGAATTCCTACAGCCTCCTGAAGCTAAAGAGTGAAAGAACTCAGTAGAGTCTCCCCTAGAGCCTCGAAAGTTAGCACAGCCCTGCAGATATTTTGATTTTGGACTTCTGAAACCCAGAGCTGTGAGAGAATAAATATCTGTTGTTCGAGGCAAGAGAGTTTGTGGTAACGTTTTTATGGCAGCCACAGGAAACTAATACAGTCTGTACGAAGAACATTTAAAAATTCTTAAAGAACATAAATGACCTAAATGGATATAGAGATGTATCTATTTATTAATGCAACTGCTCAATACCTTTGTTATGTCAATTTTTCCAAAATGATTCCATCAATGTAATGCAGCTGTAATAAAAATTCCAAGTAAGGAAATAAAAATACCAAAAGATAGTTCTGAAAAAGAATTAGGGCTGTGCAAGCAGGGGGCACTTTCCCTTCCAAATACTATGACGTACTATTACCATTTTTTATTGTTCAAAAATGGTCCAATATTTGCGTTTCCACATTATATGACTTAGAAGTATTACTATTGTTGAGCATTTTCTCTTTCCTAGAAAGTGCTCGTTTTCCCTTTGAAGGCACATTGCTCCTTATCACACAGGTATTCAGAGGAATCCTACTACTCTCTCAAAAGTGACTCTAACAAGCTGAAATTTATATTACAGACCACGTGAAAAACCAGTCTTATTCCAGCATCATCATCCCTCTTCTAGAGATGAACTGCACTACATTTACTGTTTACCTTTTAATAATCTTTTAAAATTTTATTTTTATTTTAATAAATGCCTCAAATAATGGCATTATTTAGAATTACATTTTGTGGCCCATATAGTCCCTAAGTCCTGATCAAACTGCTTATCCAAAAAGTCTATGTTATATTTATTCACATGAAGCTTTTGAGAGAAAGATCGAAGTTTCAGATGCTTTGAGGCACAAAGGAGATAAAGAATCAGTTAAAGGTCACTGGAGGCCAGGAAGAAAGAGACTAAAGACAGTTTGCTAAAAGAGAAGTTCATTTAAACACAGTAATTTGAAAACAGACACAACAGGAGACAATCTATATTATCTCTTATTTTCTCAATCTTTTTGGTTTTACTACTGCCAATTCCACCCCTGCAGTTCAGACCTGGCAGCAAAATCTCTGTTATTTTCCAGCAGCTTTTCACAAGCTGATAAGGAACCAAACTTGAAGGGGCGGGGGGGAAAGGAATTGACTAAAAACTCTGAATTTCCCTCTTTTCAATGTGTATATTATTTCTTACAGCTTCATCTGGAACATGGTTAAGACTTGACAATGGAAATTTGGGCGTGACCTAGAAATGTCTCCAACCGTGAGTAACATAAACCTTCATCTTAATGGTTCTATGCATCCATATAAAGCCTTCAGCAGTGTTGTGTATATCTTGGAAACATAATGACTGTTAGTCAATTCATCCTCATGTCCTTCGAAGGTGAAATCCTTTGATATGTGGTATTGCACCAGGAGAAATCACATTCCAACTATTATCTTACCTAGTGCAGTTATTTGAGGAAAGACATCTGTCATATTTTGGGTGGAAAATTACTCAAGGTGGATTTTTAAAAAACATACTGTTGCCATGCTTTGTCTGACAAGGGTTTATTTTTTCAGATTGAAACGGTAAGTCTTACTCATCTTCAGTGTTATTTGTATAAAACAAATCCCAATGAACTGCTGCGTTTTAAGTATCTTATTGTGATTCACACCAGTGATATTCAGGACACCTTCCTGAAACATCAATTCTGGAATAGATTGACCAATAAGTCTTTGGATCGAGTTCTGTATTTGCAGTTGTTTCAGAATTAAAGAACTACATTTTCCAGAGTTCTTTAGTTTGCCAAGTGAGTTCAAGTAATGACTCTCTGCTATCCTTTTTTAAGCGTAGTTTGTTGAAAATGTTTTCTAATGAGACTCACCGAACATTTTCAAAAATGAGTCGTCTAAGGTTTCTTCATGTCCCTAATATATTTCTCTTTACTAGATTTGGATCCCTTCCAGTGGGTTTTTACTTAGATTATGATATTTCCCTGTTCAGTTCTGCACTTCAATTTCTTAAGCTAATAATTTATCTTCTGATTAGCAAGTTGCTTCTTTAGCTGTAGGCTGCTTTGTGGGTACTAAACCCTAAAAGGAAACATTAGACTTTGAAGGGAACTTATTTCCCCTATAGAGTTTTTCTGAGAGTAGAGGAAATTGATTGATTTCTTTGACCAATGATTAACTTTGATCAGCATCAGATATTTCCTCCTAAACACCCTGGGGGGCAGATAAATTTTCACATACTCCAAAGCCAATCACGTTCCCTTGCTGGCCTACTAGTACCATGAATTGGAGTGACTGCAACTGAGCTTGCCTAATGTGGAGCCGCTAAAGGTCAAGTTTCATCAGAAGCTCTCCAGTTTTTTTTCTGTAGCTATAAGGGGGAGCTGGGGGAGACAGAGAGAGAACACACTGTGGAATTAGGTTTTATGCATATTCTTAACTTCTTTTCCTTGAATCAGGATTCAATCCCTTCTGTGACCGTACACTAGGTTTTAGGGTATGAGTTCTGAGAAAGCTGATAGAACCCCAAGTATCTGGCCTCAAATGATGATGCAAGCAGCCTACAGATAATTAGGAGGAGAGTTGAATAACAAAGCTTATATTTTCTTCACTTTGTCAAAACTTACCTCACCTATTTAAAATCAGGTAGAAATCTTGATGTCATTTAATGCACAGTCATCTCATCTTGGTGAAAATCTGTTCTTGGGACTTAATAGTCTAAACACCCAAGAGCAACTGTGATCCTGAATCACATGCTATCACAAGACGTTCTCCCCTGTAGCTCTAAGGCTATTCATCAGCTTCTCTCATTATCACAAACACATTTATGTTTTCTATTTGTACCAACTTCTGGATTAATACCCTGCAACAGAGCAAAATTTACCTCCAAGACTATACAACTTGACAATCAACAAGGTATCAAAAAAATGTGTGTGATTCTTATTTTTAGAGTTTTATCCTCTTTCTCTTCCTTAATATGCTTCATTTCACTTGTTCCCTTTAATTCTTGTTCAAGATCTAATGAAGTTTGTTCTCTTAGTCATGCAGAAGAACCCATGCAGGAAGCAGAACTATTAGAAGACAAAAAAAAGTTAATAAAAACAAAACTGATTTCAATAAGATACTTGAACCTATCACTCATATCTTTATAGAATATACAGCAAAAATAGATTAAAATTTTTATTGATTTTTGCTTTTATCTTCACAATTTTTCCTTTTCCTTAACGTATTTTATTGTTCTTCTGACTTCTTGATCTCTTCATCTGTTCTTTTTTTACCTTCGTTAATTTTCAAATGCCTTTACGGCATTATAGTTTGCACTGAGTAATCCCCCTTCTCCCAAACACATACACACACACACACACACACACACACACTCTATCCTCCTTTTGATGTTAATTCAGGTCAACACAAAGTATTAGAAATGGTGCTGCCTACTCATTGATCAAATGAAAATGCAATACCAATATATTATCTATTACAATTTAGATATTGTCTTATCCATAAATAAGAATAGTTTAACCAGTTTGTTGTGCCCAAAGGGCTTGGGCTGTATGATTTACTCTACCAGCCAAATGGAGGGTCAGATTTTTTGAAGACCACCTTGAATTCCTCAAGTCCATTACTGGGATTGATATTTTTAGGAGTTTGTTTCATCAGTTATTATTTGTAACCTCAGCAAACGTTTTATTCCTTTAGACTCTTTGTAAGGAGATGTTATTTACTAAAGGTATTGGTGAGTTGTAAATTGTGAGAAAATGTAATTAATTGTCTCACAGAATAATTAGCCTTCATTCTGGTTTGCCATTGAAGAGCATGGTCCCACACAGAGGGTAAAACAGAAAAACCTCAGGAGCTTCCAGTGTATTGTCTCCAGGTATTGTTTTGATAAATAGTCATTTTTGCATGTTGCACTTTTTCTAGTGTAAGGACTCTTTCCTTCAGTTATACATATTGTCTAAATATGTATCACTGTCGGTAAGGTTATTGTACATATCTTTACATCACTGTTTTAATTGTACTGAAGTGGCTGAGAGAACTGAATATAGATTTAGGGTGATGATTGCCTCTAGTAAAGCTTAGACAAGTCATTTTATCAATAAACAGTATAATAGGCTAAATCAGAAACGTCAACGCTTGAATCTGTAAAGAAGAAAAGTATGGTAAAAAGGAAAATAAACAATAGCGTTCAGTGGAGAGTGTGACCCACAGGATACTTTTATTCCAGTGGTTTGGGGGAGATGCTCTCTCTTTCATGCTGCCATTGCCTTGTTCTCAGGACCTTGCGCTCCTGGCAGCTTTAGTGGACCGTCTTGCTTCTTAACATTATCTGAATAACCTCAGTTTAGTATCTTTCCTAAAATATAACTTCCCAGTTTTGCTAAGATTTCATCCTTTTGTCCAGAAGTTTGGGAGTAATTAGGTGAGTGAGGTTTTGTATAATGGTAAAGGCTTGTGTAATTCTAGAATGACTGTTCCAGTTAAATGTGTTCCTGTATCACTGGATAGAAAAGTTGCAGTGGCCCAGGTGGGAAACACAAAGTCTAATTTTTTTTTAGTTTTGTGAATGCTGTGATGTTTTTGATAAGAAAATGCTTCAAAACAATATGCAATAGTACACATACTATTAGTAGGTCATGTTTATGTTCCATAGAAAGAACCAATGTTACAAAATTTGTTTGGTGATGCTCACTTTTATTGTTTTCCCATAAGTATATTAGTTACATATGAGGCATGAATTGCCCATCCTCTGCTATTCTAGAAAAGTTTCTCACTTGTGTTTGTTTAATGTCATGGCCAATTTGTCTGTATTGTGATGGCTTGCTTCAGGAGGATTTGGCAAGTATTCATCTGAAAGTTCGTCATTTTGTTTTCTGGTGCTAGCTAGTAAGCATTCTGGTTCTTGCCAAATCTTACCTTCAGGGATCCTACAGTTCAGTAACTCCAGTGATTCTTCTCAGAATTTGAGGAACCGCACTTTTTACACCCTTAATAGAAAACTTTAGTTTCTCCGTTGAACTTTTTTGTTTTTTTGATTATTGCATTCTAGAAGAAATCAAAACAGCCTATTTAGTGTGGTGATATTCTAAAATCTTTCTATAATCTTTCTAAAGTGTTTCCATTGTATTTAAAAATACTTTCATATTATCCATAGTGAGCCTTTACTTAATGACAGTGATTATTTTAGGTATTGTCAGAATATCACATACTTCACATCTGTTCTTCATTTTATAGAGTACCTGAGGAGATTAAGAGACTTCTTTGTTTCTCTAACATCTCAAAGAAGCACATTATTCTAAAAACATACCAGTACATATATTTACTCTTTTATTTTAGTAATTTGACGTGCAGTAGAAAGGACCACAGGTTTGCCATTTGAATTTATTTGACTTCCAGTGAAAAAAGAAAAGGAATCTACCAGAGACTTCAGGGACTAGACTAGATATTCCTTACCAGCCTGGTATCCTTTTTTAAGATATGACCCACAAAAAAATTAAATCAGGATTTGTTATAAGAGCTTCCAAAATAACTGTTCATGACCATGCCTAGAATAGGCAAGAAGTAAAAAACACACAATTCTGCTATATTGTGTGCTACAGAGTTGCTGCTTTAAGAGTGTTATGCAAGTGGGTATTGTTATAAGAAGGATAATATAGCAATAATTCATAATAAGTAATCAGCTAATAGAAAAATGCTGGGATTTTTTTAGCAATAGGTATTCACTCTATGTAATAACATGTGATTTAATGATCCTTGTACAAGATCTGAAGATGTTTTGGCTAATTTATTTGAAGCCTATAATTGCTGTGAGCCAAGGAGTCTCAGCCTTGGCGTGTTATTGAGCAAAGTCTAAGTTTTTATACACACACGAAAGGAAAGATTTATGATTGTACTAGTTTCTTAGGGCTGTTGTAACAAATTGCCACCAGAGTAGTGGCTTAAGACAAATAAATTAATTTTGACACAGTTTTGGAGGCTAGAAATCCAAAATCAAGGTGCCATCGGGGTTGATTCCTTCTAGAGGCTCTGAGGGAGAACTGGATCCATGCCTTTCACCTAGCGTGCGGTGGTGGCCAGCAATCCTTGCCATGCTTTGGCTTGTAGACGCATCATTCCAGTCTCCACCTCTGTCTTCACATGATGTTGCCCTCTCTGTGTCTCTGTCCGTCCTCTTCCTTTCTTATAAGGAGTCAGTCATTGGATTCAGGACTCACCCTAATCTAGTATGACCTCATCTTAAAACATTACATCTGCAAAGACCCTATTTCCAAGTAAGGTCACATCCTGAAGTTTCAGATGTGCATGAAATGGGGAGAGGGGGAGACAGTATCAAACCCACTACAGCCATCACCTAGGAATCATCAATAACTGCCACAGTCAGACTGCCTATGTTTAGATGCTTTTGCCCATAGAGATACTGTGACCATAGCTAATTATTTGGTAATTTCTTGATTCATAAATAGTACAGGCATTCTGAATTCTAAATCGGTTATTCTATGACTATGTATAGGAAAATTTATAGACTTCTATAATAATCTCTCTGAAATATGTTTTATCTGGAAATTCCATTTGTAAGGTAGTTCCTGTCTAGTAAATCCGTAGGAATTATGTCACAGTGGGGAAAGGAATGTTCTTCTAATAAGGATCCTAAAATAAATGTTACAGATTGGGATTTGGGAAAGCATTTGGGGATTGTTAGAAATTTCTGTACTTGAGTGGCTCTAGTAAACAAAGCAAATAAAGTCCATTCATCTTCAGTCTCTTTAAAACTGATGGTACACCATCAAGCTCATCTTTTTTAAGTCTTTTTCACAATCTGGCATAACCAGTCACTTGTACTTTAGGCCACAGTTTCTCTCTCTCATCTTCATTCTCACCCTTTCTCTCTTTTTGTGCTTTAATTACAAGTCAGTTTGCCTTTTTTCTTGTTTTTCAAGTATCTTCAAAATTTTCCTCTGATGGATCCAATGTTCTGTAGTAATAGTGGGTTAATGGTAGATATTGTGACAACCAAATAATGAATAAAGCTGTAATGTTGTTTATCATTATTTTTATAATCAAGAGTAAAGGAAGGACAGGACATATTGAAATACTCTTAGCTGCCCTATAGTGGAGTCACTGGCAGGTTTGGTGAAGTTGTTATTACGTTCCTCACCCAGTATGGGACTTTGGTTCTTGCAGTAGCTCTTCTGTTTACAATATTTACAGGTATCTTTACAGAGAGAGTCTTTTCGTTATTTTATCTAAAGAGCCTTAATTTGTATTGATTTATATTTTTAAACTTTTTAAGACTCTCTGGGAACATCCACCCACAAACTGGATATTTTCTAATTGGTGATTTTTTTTTTTTTTTTTTTTTTTTTTTTTTTTTTTGTGGTATGTGAGCCTCTCACTGTTGTGGCATCTCCCGTTGCGGAGCACAGGCTCCGGACGTGCAGGCTCAACGGCCATGGCTCACTGGCCTAGCCGCTCCATGGCATGTGGGATCTTCCTGGACCGGGGCACGAACCTGTGTCCCCTGCATCGGCAGGTGGACTCTCAACCACTGCGCCACCAGGGAAGCCCTAATTGGTGATTTTTTATTTCAATTTGTTAACTTATTTCCTGATTCAGTTTTGAGTGTATTTATAACAAGAGAGGATAGGTCTCCCTTTACTTAAGTTCTTAAGTCTATTCCAGAATACAGTTTGAGTTTCCTAAACTCTATTTTTATCTTTATTTGGTTTATAATTTTGAGTCTTTGTCCAATTTCCTTTAAGGAGGAGGCTTCTGGAATTTTTTTATGTGGTAAATTTATTTATCTTGCACTCTCAAAGCGCTTGTTTTCACACACCCGGGTCACTTAAATCTTCTCTTTCTTACCTTGCTAATAATGTTAAATGATTTTTCTCGTCTGAGTGAAAAATAGTTAACTTAACTGGTTTAGGTACAGAACTGTAGTCTGGGACTATAAGAATCTAACAAAATTCTGAATTCTGCCACAAATTTTTGCCTGTCTTCCTGAGGTTTAGAAACATTCATAATTGGTAGTCTTTACTTGGCTCTTTCCCAGGGTTTTAATTTAACTATTTTAGATCTATTTTCTTCCTTGAAAATGTGATTGTGAGAAAACCCTGAAAAAGGAGAAGCTCACTTAGGAGATCATGTAAAGCTGGAGAGAGCGAGAGAGAAAGAGAGAGAGAGAGACGTAAGTGAGATATATTTCAGAAGGTTACAGAGTCTTGCAATAAATTATCTTGGAGTTTTCATTGTAACACATATCACAGATAAAGGGCTAATCTCTTACAATGAGTAAAAAAAGATGACAAGATTAAAACTCAATTAAAAATGGGCAGGAGACATAAACAGACAGTTCACATTATCCCACAGAAACAAAATGATTATTTCAAGTGGCTTTTGAATACAGAACTCTGACTGAATACCTTAATGAGAATATTCTAAGAACAATAATAATTAACAAGAGCAAAACCTACAGAGAAATCTTTAACTTCACCAAGTTTGTTTATCGTTGTTATCAGTATTAATGTAGTAAATCTCAAATTGTTTTGTGGGTATTGTAGGAAAAAACAAACGAGTAAATAAGTTTTTAGGAAAGAAATAAAATTATGGAATGGGGGAAGGTAAGAACCCTATGGTGTTGGATTTGAATTGAAGGTGTCTAAATAAATATTTTTAGATATGACTACTCAAAGGACCCAGAGCATTCATGTAACATCCATATAACAGTGGACCCACCTTGCTCCCAGAATGTGATTTCTAAATATCACATCTAACTAAATGAATTTGGGACTTCTTAAAAAATATTTGTTTCCAGTCTAGACACAGAAAGTATAAGGTGAGTATGAACTAGCTTGTTGCATCATAATGGAAGAAAGTGATGAGTACATGCCAAAAGAATAGAACCCAGAATCCAGCTTCAAGGACTTCCAACAGTCAAATTTTGAACAGTTTGAACATCAAAGTAATGATGAGTGTAATGAATTTATCACAATGAATTTTTTAAAACTCAGTAGTCCATTATTATAATAAAAAAGGGGAAAGGAAATCTCTTTACAGAAATATTCCAGATAGTAAATGTAGAATGAATACAACTTTTAAAATCATGCTTTTGCAAACATCCAGCATAATAATTGATTCATCAAGGATTTTCAACAATTATAAAGCCATTGGCAAAATGTTATTGGGGAATAGGATTTTCATCTGGTCTTAAAGTTTCACTGCATGGAAAACTTATTAATTGCAAAGACAAAGGTTCCTTGTGCAATGGAGAAATATCTTGGACACCACCCTAAGCAAATGATCAAATATTGTTACCAATAATGGGCAAAATACTTTTTATATTTGGTATAATTGGAAGTACATAACCTATGTAAAATCTTTGTCAAAAACATACAACCTGAACCTGATCATAAGGAAATAATCAGACAAATTCAAAGTGTGGTATATTCTTCAAGACTGCTGACTTTCACTCTTCAAAAATGTGTTTCAGACAGACATAAATGGTGGGAGACTGCTCTAGACTAAATGTGATTAAAAGTACCAGATGGTGAATATATGATCTCTTATGGATCTGGATTTTTAAAAGAGCAATAATATCATTGGAATAATGGGGTAAAATGGAATGAGGACTTTATGTTAGAAAATATAATTAAGTTGTATATTATTGATATTGATATTGTAGTTATGTAGGAGAACGTCCCATTTTTTTTAGGAAATGCATACTGAAGTATTTCAAAGTAGAATTTCACAATGCCTAAGCCTTACTTTCCAATGGTTCACCAAAAGTCTAAATAAATCAGTAGTTAGACAGATAGACAGATAGAGAAAATGTGAAAAAATATTTTAAAGCAATATGTCAATTTATATGAAAGATATCTACAGTGTTCAATGTACTACTTTCACAACTTTTTTGTAGATTCAAAACAGTTTTAAAGGCTGTCTTGAATATAGTTTACCTGGGAATAAATCTAGTGAAAAATAACAAAACTGAGTTGAAAAACATTAAAAAGGAACCAAACAAAAGGAGAAATATGCTCAGTTCCAGATATGGAGTCTCAATAGCATAAAAATATCAATCAACCTCCAAAATTTTTAAAAAAAATGACAGTACCAAGAGTTAGCAAGAATATGGAGCATCAGAAACTTTAATGTACTGCCAATGTGAACATAAATCAATTTGGAAAACATTTAGTAATAAATATGTAGTAAATTGAAGCTATCATAGCTTTAGTTCCACTTATATACCCAAAGGAAGCTCTCAATAGGAACAACAAACAGGAATGTTTATAGAAACATTTTTTATAATAGAAAAGTACACCTATGTCTACCAATTGGGGATTACATGAAAAATGTAGCATATTCATATAATACTATACCACAGTGAGAATGAATAAGCTAAATTTCACATTAACACAGCCAAATCTTGCAAATACGTTTTTTTTTATTGAAGAAGGAAAAAAAAGAATAATATACTGTATACAGTATGATACCTTTTATATAAGTTTTTTAATATGCAAAATAATCTCATACATTATCTAAGGAGACATAAGTATAACATAAATTAGAAAATATGCATGGCAGTGGTAAATACAATTTCAAAATAGTGGTTTTCACATACAACAAGAGTGTGGACATTAGCAGGAAGAAGTTGTATACAATGGGCTCTTAACTTTTGGTCTTGTTTTGTTTCTTAAGCTGGGGGTTGAAACAATGATGCTTGTTGTAATTCTTTTTAAACATTAGGGGATAACTTTAATTTTTCACAATAAATTATTTTAAAAGGAGATTTTTGAATAGAGCTTCATGGTACCTTCTGGTAGTATCCCTTTCCCATGAATACAGAAGCTATTGCACATGCAAAATGAGAACAGTTGTTTTCAGTCCCCAAAATGGTACTTAATCACTTAGTATAGGGTCCTCTGTGACATACCACAGGTAACTTGAAATATATCATTGCCCCTAGGTCACCCAGGTCCAAACAGGAAACCCAATGACTGGTCAAAATATGTATATTTAGATTAAATTATAGCTTGAATTTGAGGATACTATGGACCAAAGTATTCAGGAAAAAAATGGCATTACATTCGTTTTCAAAATCATATATGTATCTGAAAAAGCTGTATGTATGAGGATCTTCTAATCCATGTAAATATTTGTACACTTTTATTGAAACGTTCCATAGCTATACTTTGCTGAATCTTCTGTTTTTGTGTTTTTGTAAAAATTAAAATTTACTCTGCAGGTGAGTAAAAAATCCCTGGGGTTTTCTTACAAAGATTTTGGAAAATATTTAAAGGTAATGTTAGTCTAAAATTACAGGTGGGATATATTATAATTCAAATACGTTTTAATTCAAATGCATTTGAATCCTTTTTTAAGTTGGTTCTTATGGACAGCAGACAATATTGTAAAATGTAGACATCCGGAGATCATTTTAATTGAATTTTTGCTAGAATTAAAAGGATTTTGATGATTTTTTTTACTTGACCATACTTACTGAAATCTTTGTTTTTGAAAACTCTTTTGGTGAAAAATAACTTAATGTAAGTCTCGTATTTATCCCAAAGCCCTTAAAACATGATTTAACCCTAAAGCTGCTTCTGATATAGAAGAATAATGATACTATCATGAAAATTAAGCATTCAATAAGAGTTTTCACCAAAATATCAAACGTTTGCATTTGTCTGCATTTTTCCTTTTATTGTTAATGGTCACTTATGGAATTCTATATCATTCCCTTGAATTGGCACTCCCTTAGAGGAAGGTGGGATTCCCGCTTCTCTCCTCCCCTCTCCTCTCGTCTTATTATTTGACACCCAGCAGTACTCACAGTTGAGGTGGGGTGGCTCAGGAACATTGGGGCATGCATACTTTGAATACTTTCAGGGCATTTGAGCTAAAAAGTCTAAAATAAAACAAATAGAACTTTCTAAATTGGAAGACAATATTGTAATTTGGACACATATTGTAGGACAATACAGCTAGTTGAAAGAGAAGAAAACAGTATTAATAAAATCTTTTATTAAGGAGAAGTTAAAAGATGCTTAATTAAATTGGAAATATAAGCATGAACCCATGATGTTTGCAGGGCAATGGAGACAACTATTATTTTTCTATGGCGATCTAAGTGAGTTAGGTTGTGGAACAGCTGTATGTTTGCCGTTAGCGCCTGCATTTTTGGTCTGTTGTACTATTTTCCGCCACTAGGGACCAGAACTCCTTGGAAAGTGGCATAACATGTAGCGCAGAATTCAGATAAGCCTGACATATTCTGTTGTCAAAAAGTAAGAATGCTTTCAGAGGACCTGGTTATAGTGCTAACAACAATGAAGAAGTTTAAGAGAAATCCTTATCTTCCACCTGTTTAATCTGTTGATTTCTGAGATAGTTGTTTGTTCTTCCATTTTTCCCATCGGCATTATATTTTCTGAAGATATGCAGTGAGTTGCTTAAATATACCTGCATGTTATGTCTTCTTGGTGGTGTGTTCCTTTTTTCATAGTGAAAAATCCCTCTTTGTTCAATTTGAAGATTTTTTGCATTTAATTGAGATTCATCTAATATTCATAAGTCTGTACCCGATCTAGTTGTGCCAACATTTACCTTCTCCCCAGCATGGCCTCTTGCTCTACCCAGTGTGTAAGGGGTCATTACAAAACTCTAATTTTGTGATACCACCCCTTCCACACTCAAAAAGTTAGTCTTTTTTTTCATTATCACCATGAACTGATGACAATGTCAGTGACACTTTCCCCCCAAAGCATTTTGTTGATCTAATTTTAAAGTAATTGCTACAATTACTGTTGAGTTTTAATGTTATATTTCTAAACTTCAAGTTAGCACATTTTTGTTACTTATTCTTTATTAGCATTGTATTCTGTATGTAAACCAAGTGGAAGAATACCCAGTTTATCCTAGTTCACACCTATATATTTGGACTCAGCTGCTTGCATTTCTTTCAAGGGTAAGTTTCTAATAGTTTAAAATTCTTTATACTTTCTTTGGATGAAGTTTCCATTTCCAACTCCTGTGGTACTGCATTTTCTTACATTTAAACAGTAGATGCAAAATAGATACAATGATTTTAAAGATGAAGAAACGATGTGTGTTACTTCAACTCTGTCATTTGATGTGACCACTTGGAGTTTTATTTGTGTTTAAAAGTTAAAGACAGCCTCTTCAGTAAATGGTGCTTGGAAAACTGGACAGCTACATGTAAAACAATGAAATTAGAACACTCCCTAACACCATACAAAAAAATAAACTCAAAACAGATTAAAGGCCTAAATGTAAGGACAGACACTGTAAAACTCTCAGAGGAAAACATAGGCAGAACACTGTGTGACATAAACCACAGCAAAATCCTTTTTGACCCACCTCCTAGAGAAATTGAAATAAAAACAAAAATAAACAAATGAGACCTAATGAAACTTCAAAGCTTTTGCACAACAAAGGAAACCATAAACAAGATGAGAAGACAACCCTCAGACTGGGAGAAAATATTTGCAAATGAAGCAGCTGACAAAGGATTAATCTCCAAAATTTACAAGCAGCTCATGCAGCTCAATAGCAAAAAAACAAAAAACCCAATCCAAAAATAGGCAGAAGACCTAAATAGACATTTGTCCAAAGAAGATATACAGATTGCCAACAAACACATGAAAGGATGCTCAACATCATTAATCATTAGAGAAATGCAAACCAAAGCTACAATGAGGTATCACCTCACAGCAGCCAGAATAGCCAGCATCAAAAAATCTACAAACAATAAATGCTGGAGAGGGTGTGGAGTAAAGGGAGCCCTCTTGCACTGTTGGTGGGAATGTAAATTGATACAGCCACTATGGAGAACACTATGGAAGTTCCTTAAAAAACTAAAAATAGAAATACCATATGACCCAGCAATCCCACTGCTGGGCATATACCCTGAGAGAAACCATAATTCAAAAAGAGTCATGTACCACAATGTTCATTGCAGCTCTGTTTACAATAGCCAGGACATGGAAGCAACTTAAGTGTCCATCGACAGATGAATGGATAAAGAAAATGTGGTATATATATATATATAATGGAATATTACTCAGCCATAAAAAGAAATGAAATTGAGTTATTTGTAGTGACGTGGATGGACCTAGAGTCTGTCATACAGAGCAAAGTAAGTCAGAAAGAGAAAAACAAATGCCCTATGCTAACACATATATATGGAATCTAAAAAAAACAAAAAAACAAAACATGGTTCTGAGGAACCTAGGGGCAGGACAGGAATAAAGACGCAGATGTAGAGAATGGACTTGAGGACATGGGGAGGGGGAAGGGTAAGCTGTGACAAAGTGAGAGAGTGGCATGGACATATATACACTACCAAATGTAAGATAGATAGCTAGTGGGAAGCAGCTGCAAAGCACAGAGAGATCAGCTCGGTGCTTTGTGACCACCTAGATGGGTGGGATAGGGAGGGTGTGAGGGAGACGCAAGAGGGAGGGGATATGGGGATATATGTATGCATATAGCTGATTCACTTTGTTATACAGCAGAAACTAACACAACATTGTAAAGCAATTATACTCCAATAAAGATGTTTAAAAAAAAAGTTAATGTAGTGAGACAGTGCAAAATGTGAGGTGTAATATCTTATTTTGTAGGTACACATTGTACGTGAAAATAGTACTGAATTTGAATAATGTCTTTAAAATTGAAATGTATTCTATTAGATTGTTCAGTGCATTAAAACTGGAGAATGAATAAAGAAAATGAAGATGATTCCTAATTACTTCTTGATGACTATTGAAAATAATTTTGTCATATAGAACAGAGGGTGTTTACAAATTTATTTGTGTCAAATACCATAGACAAGCCACTAGATATTGATATTTTTGAACATTGGCCTCCATGAAGAATCTAGTACACATCACCTAAGGATGCTAGACTATTGAACTTGATGCCTTGATGGGATGGGACTTTTAGGTTGTCTCAGGGAAGGTGCTGGAGCGAGAGTTATAGAAGTATTTGTTTACAAGACGTTCTATTAACCAGATATATTCAGCTTTCTGCCTTCTAGGCACATATTGGGTTGGCAAAAAAGTTCGTTCAGGTTTTTTTGTAACATGATATGGAATGTATGAATGCACTTTCCCACCCCTTTTGAAGTTTAGACAGGGAAGTGTGATTTGCTTTGGCTAGTGAAATGTGAGCAAATGTGATGTACACCACTTTTAGGTGACAGCTTAAAGAACCAGTGCTACTTACCAATGTCTGATATAGATACTGAGGTGAAGCATCTGTTAGCCTGGGCCACTGAGTTCAATGCAGACAGGACACCCTGGCCACAGCACCAACCTGCTTGGGACATGCACTGTAAGCAAAAATTAAACCATTGTATGTTAAGTCACTAATTTTTTGTTGTAGTTAATGTCAGAGTGACCTAGCCTACTCTTTCTGATATGTCTGCTGAATTTTAGCTTTCAAATTGCTGAAGTATCAGGCCGATTTGATTCCTACTGCTTTGTAAGTCATCTTTTCTTCTCACCATCTCGGTTTGAAAGATTTTTTTCTTCTTTTAAGTTCTGAAATTTCACGTGTGTGTGTGAGAGAGTGTGGTTGTGTCTAGGTCTGGATTTTATTTTATTTTTTAAAATTTATCTTGTTTGATGGGTCAGTTCTGCATAACTGAAGACATGCTTTTCTTCAGCCCAGGAATATATGTTGCTATTATTTCCTTGAATGTTCTATCCCTCACTGTTCTTTCTTTCTGAAATTCTTACAGATAATCTCTATGTCTATATTTGGGGGGATATGTTTTGGAAAGATACCGTGACAGAATATTTTATGTCATCAAGCTTTTATGTTTTGGTTTTTCTAACGAGGAATTGAGACTTTTCAAATGATTTCATTAAGCGTTTTCAATTTTCCCAACAGCTAATAGTTTCATTTTATAAATACGTATTGATGTGTGTGTGTGTGTATATATATATATATATATATATGCATGTGTGTGTTTATGTACAAACATACATAAGTCTGTGTAGTTTCTTGACTCTCACTGAAGTTATTAAAGTAAATATTTTCATCCATTTCATATCTTATTTCTATTTCCTTAGCTTTTTTTCTCTTTCCTAGTATCATCTTTTCCTCATTATTTACATTATTTCTTTAATGTTTACAAATAAATACAGCATATTTCTCTTTTCTTGGGATTATTCCTGGGTCTTTACTTTCAGACTCATTTGGATATCAGTTTGAGATTTCCTCAGTTGTTGTCAACACTTCACCTTTTCCCATTAGTTCCATATTTCCTATAGATTTCTCACTATTTTATCAGCCTCTGACACTTGCCTGATTGTTTAGAGTTCTTTTTAGTAGTTATTTTCTAATTTCAATGGACTCTCAGGGGAGGACATAAAAAACTGTATATATAATCAGTAGATTGAATTAGATATATGTTCCTTTTCTAACTTAAGTCCTATTCCATCCAAAGATAAAATTTTTTCATATAAATTTATTTCCCTCATCTCAAACTTTAATTATCTGACATATTTCAGGAAATAATGTGATAACTTGACTCCTCCCCAGTAGCTCTCTAGTTGTCTGTTACCCATTAGTTTGTGATACTTTATCAAGAGATTAAATGCTGATGCAAAGCAGGGTCTTTTATGTGGTCAATAATCCACTAATTGACTAAATATAATTGAGGGCCTACTATGTGCCAGCCACTGTGCTACCCTCTCCTCTTTCTACTGGCATGTCTGTTCTTGCCCTGGGAGCACACTTCCTCATTTCAATTTTATCATTGCAAGTTCCTTTTATTATTGTTTCAAACAGCCACATGACTACTTCGCTTTTTTCTTAAATTCAGATAATATGTGACTCTTTCCTTAATAAATAATCATTTAAATTCTTATATTTTATTGTTATATATTAACCTAATCTAAGTGATTTATCTGAAGCTTTTTATATCATAGCTAAGATTTAGTCTTTAAGGCTTCTAAGTTCTGACTTGTAGATTTTTATCTTTGGCTACAGATGTGGGAAAACATGTGACTGGGATTTCTTTTTCTTGCTTGCTTGCTTTTTATCTTTCTTTCTTTCTTTTTTTTTTTTTTGGTGTTTGGGGTTGATATAACTTCATTGATTTTAATTATGTATGTTATTTTCTCCCTACTCCATCTGGCAGAACTGAACTGTAAAATTGAAACCAGAAGGTTGCAGATCTCAGTTAGTTCATGAAACTTAATTGTCAGCGTTAGCTTTGTGACCAACCATTGTTATATGTGTTTTGTTACGGAGCCTCAAGAAGCCTTCAAAAACTTTGCCACAGCCCTTAGTCACAGTCAGTCAATTATTCTACTTTGCAGGTGCTTGATTTTCCAGCAGACAGCAATTGCACACTGGGTTTGAAAGGTGGGCAGACACGCTCATGAATATTTAGAAGTTTATTTTTCTTTACTGTCACAGACACATCTGTTAGACGGGAGTTTTATAACATGTCTCTTCTCAAAGATTGCTAAGATTCATTTTTAACTGTGTCTTTTAAAAATATTTTGTCACACATGGCTTATGGAGAAATCATTAGCAAGTGTAAGCATCCCCTTTGTTTTACACAGTGAACATATTATAATAATATTCTATCCAGTTAATTACCTGAGAAACTAAAAATTGTATTTTAAATGTATAATAAAGTTGAGTTGGTGTTTTGCTAAATCCTGGAGACATTTTCTTCTTTAAAAGTACTATTTTAAGTAGCATTCAGTGATAAATAAATTTTGGCAGAAAGGAGGTAATCAAACTATATGCTTCACATAAGGACGTTGAGTTCCATCACTGTGTGAACATTGGCCAAATTATGTCGATCTGCATGATACCTCTGCAAACATTTTCATGCTAATGTCAAGTAATTGACTCATAATTTTGATAAGATTGGTAGGTAATACTCCTTTTCACCTCTTCATCTTAATAGAGTGGAAATCAGGGGGATCTATTATAGCTTTGCAGGGAAAACTGTGACATGCCTCACAGATGATTCACAGAGAAAATGGCTTTCTATGAGATAAATTTGTTGATGAATGGATGATAAAAGTAGTGCATTCCTTCAACATTTTGGTACCTAACTTATGGTCATACTCAGGCTGTAACTTCCTTCCTTTGAGAACACTTGAAACAGGTGCTTCTGTCTTGATTCCAAGTAGTTGCTTTGAGTTGGTGGTGGTTACCCACGGGGATCGGATTCAGGAAAACTCAATTCTGTCCTTGGAGTTCTTCTGAGCCAGAAGATCCTAGAAATGTTGCTTTTTATTACAGTGCACAGGGCTCTGAAATAAAACTTGTTTACAGGTAAAAGTTTCCTGGAGAGGCAGACTAGCATAGTTGCTCAGAGCACAGACTCTAAAGCTAAAGTGTTGGTGTTAGAGGCCCAGCTCTGGCACTTCCCGGCTGTGTGGTCTTGGGAACATAGCTTATTATACCAGTGCTTCTCTTCATCATCTGAACAATGATACCAACTACAGTTCCCCCACAGCATTGCTGAGAAAATTAAATGACCGATACTTCTAAAGCTCTAGAACAGTGTCTAGAATAAAAACTATATTTTTGACCTATTTATTGTGCTTTTTAGACTGATTCAGGATATTAATTTTAAATTTGCCTGTCATGTTCAAACTTTGCTCTTTTACCACTTTTTTTGGCATGGAAAGGCATTTTATTTTAAATATAACAGGGTGTACCTGTCAATACCAAACTCCCAATGTATCCCTCCCCCCACCCTTCCTCCCTGGTAACCATAAGTTTATTCTCTAAGTCTGTGAGTCTGTTTCTGTTCTGTAAATAAGTTCATTTGTATCATTTTTTTTTAGACTTTGCATATAAGCGGTATACAATATTTGTCTTTCTCTGTCTGACTTACTTCACTTAATATGATAAGCAACCTAAATGTCCATCAACAGATGAATGGATAAAGAAGATGTGGTACATATACACAATGGAATATTACTCAGCCATTAAAAAGAATGAAATAATGCCATTTACAGCAACATGGATGGAGCTGACGATTATCATACTAAGTGAAGTAAGTTTTACCACTTTCTGAGAGTCATTCTTATGTGGTCTCGGATGATGAACTGGCCAAAGAGAGCCCGTATTAGGTTCTGCTGAGCCAGTCAAGGTGCTTCTCCCCAAGTCTGGAATGGATACCCAGCCACTTTAGTCAGTCACTGTTGGATACTTGAGGAAAGGAAGCCATGGGAAGTAGGTGCTGGAGCAGCCCTGTTTGAGGAATGAGTAAGGCAGGGGAGGAAAAGCTGGGCTGCAAAGTGTGAGGAGACTATAGAATGAGAGGAGACTGAGGGAGACGAGGATTTGAATGGCCCATTTCATAATAGACACAGGCCTCTGACGGTTCACCTGAATTCCCGCCTGTGTTCCCGGAGATAACGCTATCGTCTTATAATTGTCCCTCGCGTCAGCCAGCTGGAATCATTTCTGTTCCTTTGGACCAATTGCTTCCCGTGACACCTCTCTAGACAAAATATTTATCCCCAAATGAATAACAACCCTAGTCTTAGACACTCCTCATTTGTTACTTCAGTTTTGGATCAAGCAAGTTCATATATGAGTGATGGTTCGGTGAATGTTTTTTCATACATACCAAATACCATTCTTATTGCAATGTTATGCAATGGTTATTTTTATGACACACATATTTACCTTTAATTTAAAAATTAGATTAAGTCATCCCAGAAATATCATACTGGCTGAGATGCAGCTGCTCACTTACCAATATGTGCAGCATTGAAAAGCCATCTGATGAAAGAAATTAATATTTATTGAACCCTTACTATGTTGGGGGCAATATCCTATGTGCTTTATTCATGTTGTCTTATTTCATTTTCACGGCAGTTCTGTCAGGCAGGTATTATTAATAGAGGATGAATTTCCAGCCCAGAGAGGTTAAATAATTCACCTAAAGTCATATAGCTAAAATATGTGAAGTAAGTTCTGTTTGACACTATGCTCTTTTTAATATATCTTGCAGTTAATCATTTGATAATATTTGCTGAATATTTACTGTGTGCCAAGAAGAGTGTAGCTATGTGGGACTGGATGTATAGGGTGCAGTAAATTGTAAGTCATGTTAAGATTTTGATTCAAATGTTGTCATTCTCTTATATATGGGGGAGAGAATATATTTTTGGAGTTTTTCCTCTCATTTTTTCAGAATGGTTAAAGTCTAAATAACATGGGAATTTCTAATGATAATTCTAAACATGGGAAATCAAGGATGTATAAGAGTAATACCCAGATGTCATTTTAAGATCATGAAGCAATCTTAAAAATTGCAGTTTAATAGGGGGCTTCCCTGGTGGCGCAGTGGTTGAGAGTCCGCCTGCCGGTATAGGGGACTCGGGTTCATGCCCCGGTCTGGGAAGATCCCACATGCCGCGGAGCGGCTGGGCCCGTGAGCCGTGGCCACTGAGCCTGCGCGTCCGGAGCCTGTGCTCCTCAACGGAAGAGGCTGCAACAGTGAGAGGCCCACGTACCGCAAAAAATAAAAAATAAAAAAATAAAAAAATTGCAGTTTAATAAATTCAGCTCAGCACCCAGATTTTGTGGCTTTTCTGATATCCCTGTGACTAGGCAGCAAAGACTAGGCTGCACGGCAAACTGGATTAATTAATAACTGTAAAGGATTCTGGAGCTCTATATTTTAATCAATAACAAGTTGACTTATTTTTTTTACCAAATAGATACAAATAAAGGGGAACATGAAAAGGCTCACACAGTTTTTAAAGTATAGTTTTAACATGAAGAATATGGAATTACTACTTTCTTCTTAAACGGCAGCTTTCTGAATTAACTCTGTATTTTAGATGGTCACTACTTTCTCTGACGGACAGTTCCTTGGTTAGATATATTCATAGATGCAGAAGTATTTTTCCTTTCCTGTAATGCCCCTTAGCTGACCTAATTATAGCTATAATTGTACCTAATTGAAATGGCCCCCATTGCCTTGGGTCATTATTTCCAAAATAAACATCACACATGCATACAGTGACACATGCGCATGTGCACACATACACCTGCTATGACCTTTGCCTGTGACTCCATTTCTCTCCACCTTAATCATAGAAATCTGAAATTCCACCCTGAGAACTTCCTTACAGAGTCTGGTGAGTATGTTTTATATAATTCTCCTACATAGAACTCACTCTCATTCAAAACACTAATTTTACACAACAAACTACAATTCTTGAGTTTTGTGATATTGTGACAAAAGCATCATTTTTACTTCAGCTGATGTCAGTAAAACCCAAAACATCCAAAACATTACAACATGTGATTCAGTGTGAAAATTAACATTAAGAGTAGACCAAAAAATGCGACCAAGCAGAAAGTACTGTGGTCTGTGTTCAAACAGGCAGGGTTATAAAATCGGTTTTAAATTCACCCTGGGGAATAGTTACCCATCTTTCATCTGAAGGTCAAATAGGCCCTCAGTGACTAAAATAGAGATCAATAGTGATCCTTTTTACCCATGTAATATATAAGTAATTAACACTATACATCAGTTTAACACTAACGCCTGAAATTCAGGTCATAGAAACAACATTCAATGCTGAAGGATCAAAGTTTGATTTTAAGTTTAATTACATTTGTGTCTGGTAGCCCAAGCATTGGTAATTGATATGAAAGCCAAGTTCATCACAGAGGTGGCAACCAGAGAACTCTTAAAGTATACAGTCTTGGCTTTATTTAGCAATGCAGTTTCTGTCATTACATTAGAGAGATGAAAGAATTCCATTTCCTTTGCTAGCTCTTGGCCTTACCACCAACTCTGACTGTACACTCAGAGAGTTCATTTGGTTCCCTCGGGGCTACCCTTGTACTCAGCAGGTCACAGAACTCATTATGCATGCCAGAAGAGGAGATATTACCATATCCTCAGCTGTAGTGAAACTTCCTTGTTGCTTGTCCTTTTGGCTACTGGGCCAGGGTAGGAGTCCCATCTCCCCTCACTTCATTAGCCTCATCGACTCCATTACTTCTTCTGAAAATAGGCTTTGCCACGTAATAACCATGTTATCAGATGGTAGGACTGTAAGGTGATCATATATATTTCATTTAATGCAGTATAATATCTTTATGCAAATGATATACTTTACTAATATGTTCCACAGTCATCAAAAACTAAGAATGCAATTCATGTAGTCATTTTTTTTCTCTAGTGATCAGAATGATTTCACATACACTTCTGCACTTATATTTACCAGAGCTTTATGAGAAAGTGGAACTTAGTTATGAAAAACTAATGGGTTTACATTCCAGTACAATCTGGTAATTTACAAGTTGAAGCTCTCTCCTATAACACTTATTCCTATGTTATAGTGTATCAATTAAACTGCAGTTTCTTATTTCCATCTATCTTGAATATGACTATTCTAAGAATAATTGGAGGAATCTAATCTGAAAAATAAATGACTGCTTTTGAAATTCTGTAATTCTATGACATATTCAGGAATTGAAAGGGAAATGGAGAGCACATTGTTAACTAGAATTTGAAAAGCTGTTATTTTTAAAAAGTAGATGAGAAAATGTGCGTTGATCAGTTTGTGTACTGCCATGCAAAGAAGCAAGGAATTAAGATAGCAGTAATGGTCTCCTACTGAACCACTTCACATTTCCATGTGTTACAAATTTCTTAAGTAAATCAACATGTTTTTGCTGCTCTGTGACAGCCATAAATCTTGGATAATCATCCTGCGAATGGGGCAGTGCATTAGCTCTGTAACTTCAATTAGCTACAGTACCATCAAGCCCTGAGAAATCTACTGTAACACAGCTTAAACCATTAGATTAAAAATGGCCATAAATACTAAGTGTTGTAAATGAAGCCAACTTCAGGATATATCATTTGAACTTCAAAGCTTCACTTAAATTTAAATATTTAACATGGAAATGGCCAGAAAAATACCATAACTATTGTACCATATTGAACATTTATTCTTTTTTTTAAACAGGGAGGGGGAAATGGATACATGTATATATAAACATATAGACATAAATATATGGATCACAAGTTACATTTCTTTTTTTTTAAATATCTGAAACATTTATATTAACATATTTCCATACAAATAACCCAAATAAAGTTTAGTATTAGTTGTTTTTTTGTTTGTTTTTTTATACTGCAGGTTCTTATTAGTCATCAATTTTATACACATCAGTGTATACATGTCAATCCCAGTTGCCCAATTCAGCACACCACCATCCCTACCCCACCGCGGTTTTCCCCCCTTGGTATCCATACGTTTGTTCTCTACGTCTGTGTCTCAACTTCTGTCCCGCCCTTTTATGTCTGTCTGTGTGTTTTGCTCTAACACAAGAACAGAAGAAGACCATTTGTTCCAGAATGTAGAGAACAGGGCAATATGTCAGACTAGATAACCTGACGTTTCTTTTGAAATAAAATAAAATAAGACTTAAAATGGTAGATAAGATATCACAGTCTTCCTTCTTAATACCATTGCTGAGTTTAAAACAATATAAGGCCAATACCTGAGAGTCAAAAACATAAAGGGCATCTGAAACTCAGGGTTATAAGCATGAGTTTACCATGGCTGCCCTAGGGAGCAGATAGGTATTGCCATTTTAGAAAACTGAGGAAGGTAGGCTTAATGCCCATGCAAAAATAAGGTCTCTGTTCCATGCAAGGTGGTTCGTTGTACTTGATATTCTCAGACATAAAATCAGGATGGGTCCATGAAAAATGTGCCTACCCAAGGGAGAGATGACATTGTTTGATGGTATTATCTTTCATGTCCGGTGACTTAAGCAAGAGCATTTGCAATTAGTTTGTTGAAAATACTGCATAAAAGAAGCACCCTTAGCATAACAAGGGCAGATGTATTATAAAATGCGAGGAGAATAAGGAGGGTATAAAGTCATGGTAGCAGAGAAAAATTAATTATCTCAGGAAGGAAGTATGTTTGCTCATATGTGATTTAAGTGCAAAAGGAAGCTTAAAAACCCATAAACATAGCCACCACTGGGAGAGACAGGAAAAAAAAGAGAGAGAGAGAAAGGAAGAGAAAGAGAGAGAGAGAAAAAGAACTCAATGATCAACTCTTCAATACTTTAGACCAAAGCAACCTCCAAGTCCACCTGCTACCCCGTGGAAAAGTGAGTCTCATTAGAGCAGGCCACTGTTGAAATCCAGTCGATGCCTGAAGTTGCATATGTGCAAAATATGACATGGTGATCCCATGTTTAATTTAGAAACATTAAGAAATGGAAAAGGTGAATTGATGAGAAAGGCAGGAGTATGCTTTACGCTCCAAATGCAAGGGAAATACTAGGAATTCAGATATGAGGCTAGTAGGTGAAATTAGACAATCTTTATTTCATTGCATGATGAAGACTATATAAATATATGTGAATATGTTTTAAAACTATTATGCTATGTTTATTCATAAGGCATGTTAAATAACAAACACTCACTAAAGTTTAACAATAACCTAATAATAGAAAAGTAAGAAACTATAAAAGTTTTAGTAATTGGGCTTAAATTTGAGAATCAATCTAATAAAGGTTCACACTAGCAGTGCCAACAGAGTTGAGGTGCTACAAAGACTGGCTCTATGAAAATATTCACTGAGGCAGTTGATCAAAACTCTTTTAATCCATCTTCAGTGAGCGCATTTAAGAGACTTTAAAAAATATATTTTAATTTTATTATTCCTACAAAATCTGGAGGCGTTTATGTTTTTTTTTCAGATGCATTTACTTTTTTTTTAACACCTTTATTGGAGTATAATTGCTTTACAATGGTGGGTTAGTTTCTGCTTTATAACAAAGTGAATCAGTTATACATATACATATGTTCCCATATCTCTTCCCTCTTGCGTCTCCCTCCCTCCCACCCTCCCTATCCCACCCCTCTAGGTGGTCACAAAGCACCGAGCTGATCTCCCTGTGCTATGCAACTGCTTCCCACTAGCTATCTGTTTTACTTTCAGTAGTGTATATATGTCCATGCCACTCTCTCACTTTCTCACAGCTTACCTTTCCCCCTCCCCATATCCTCAAGTCCATTCTGTAGTAGGTCTATGTCTTTATTCCCATCTTGCCCCTAGGTTCTTCATGACCATTTTTTTTCTCTTAAATTCCATATATATATGTGTTAGCATACAGTATTTGTTTTTCTCTTTCGGACTTATTTCACTCTGTATGACAGACTCTAGGTCCATCCACGTCACTACAAATAACTCAGTTTCGTTTCTTTTTATGGCTGAGTAATATTCCATTGTATATATGTGCCACATCTTCTTTATCCATTCATCTGTTGATGGACACTTAGGTTGCTTCCATGTGCTGGCTATTGTAAATAGAGCTGCAACGAACATTTTGGTACATGTCTCTTTTTGAATTCTGGTTTTCTCAGGGTATATGCCCAGTAGTGGGATTTCTGGGTCATATGGTAGTTCTATTATTAGTTTTTTAAGGAACATCCGTACTGTTCTCCATAGTGGCTGTATCAATTTACATTCACACCAGCGTGCAAGAGGGTTCCCTTTTCTCCACACCCTCACCAGCATTTATTGGTTGTAGATTTTTTTTTTTTTTTTGCGGTACGTGGGCCTCTAACTGTTGTGGCCTCTCTCGTTGCGGTACTCAGGCTCAGGGGCCATAGCTCACAGGCCTAGCCACTCCACGGCATGTAGGATCTTCCCGGACTGGGGCATGAACCCGTATCCCCTGCATCGGCAGGTGGACTCTCAAACACTGTGCCACCAGGGAAGCCCTGTTTGTAGATTTTTTGATGATGACCATTCTGACGGGTGTGAGATGATATCTAATTGTAGTTTTGATTTGCATTTCTCTACTGCTAATGGTGTTGAGCATTCTTTCATGTGTTTGCTGGCAATCTGTATATCTTCTTTGGAGAAATGTCTGTTTAGGTCTTCTGCCCATTTTTGGATTGGATTGTTTGTTTTTTTGATATTGAGCTGCATGAGCTGCTTATAAATTTTGGAGATTAATCCTTTGTCAGTTGCTTCATTTGCAAATATTTTCTCCCATTCTTAGGGTTGTCTTTTCATCTTGTTTATGGTTTCCTTTGCTGTGCAAAAGCTTTTAAGTTTCATTAGGTCCCATTTGTTTATTTTTGTTTTTATTTCCATTTCTCTAGGAGGTGGGTCAAAAAGGATCTTGCTGTGATGTATGTCATAGAGTGTTCTGCCTATGTTTTCCTCTAAGAGTTTGATAGTGCCTGGCCTTACATTTAGGTCTTTAACCCATTTTGAGTTTATTTTTGGGTATGCTGTTAGGGAGTGTTCTAATTTCATATTTTTACATGTAACTGTCCAGTTTTCCCAGCACCACTTATTGAAGAGGCTGTGTTTTCTCCACTGTATATTCTTGCCTCCTTTATCAAAGATAAGGTGACCATATGTGCGTGTGTCTATCTCTGGGTTTTCTATCCTGTTCCATTGATCTGTATTTCTGGTTTTGTGCCAGTACCATACTGTCTTGATTACAGTAGTTTTGTAGTATAGTCTGAAGTCCAGGAGCCTGATTCCTCCAGCTCCGTTTTTCTTTCTCAAGATTGCTTTGGCTATTAGGGGTCTTTTGTGTTTCCATACAAATTGTGAAATTTTTTGTTTTAGTTCTGTGAAAAATGCCAGTGGTAGTTAGGGATTGCATTGAATCTGTAGATTGCTTTCGGTAGTACAGTCATTTTCACAATGTTGATTCTTCCAATCCAAGAACATGGTATATCTCTCCATCTATTTGTATCATCTTTAATTTCTTTCATCAGTGTCTTATAATTTTCTGCATACAGGTCTTTTGTATCCTTAGGTAGGTTTATTCCTAGATATTTTATTCTTTTTGTTACCATGGTAAATGGGAGTGTTTTCTTAATTTCACTTTCAGATTTTTCATCATTAGTGTATAGGAGTGCTAGAGACTTCTGTGCATTAATTTTGTATTCTGATACATTACCAAATTCATTGATTAGCTCTAGTAGTTTTCTGGTAGCATCCTGAGGACTCTGTAAGTATACTATCATGTTATCTGCAAAGAGTGACAGCTTTACTTCTTCCTTTCTGATTTGGATTCCTTTTATTTCTTTTTCTTCTCTGATTGCTGTGGCTAAAACTTCCAAAACTATGTTGAATAATAGTGGTGAGAGTGGGCAACCTTGTCTTGTTCCTGATCTTAGTGGAAATGGTTTCAGTTTTTCACCATTTAGGGTGATGTTGGCTGTGGGTTTGTCATGTATGACCTTTATTATGTTGAGGAAAATTCCCTCTGTGCCTACTTTCTGGAGGGTTTTTATCATAAAGTGGTGTCGAATTTTGTTGAAAGCTTTCTCTGCATCTGTTGAGATGATCATATGGTTTTTCTCCTTCAATTTGTTAATATGGTGTATCACATTGATTGATTTGCATATATTGAAGAATCCTTGCATTACTGGGATAAACCCCATGTGATCATGGTGTATGATCCTTTTAATGTGCTGCTGGATTCTGTTTGCTAGTATTTTGTTGAGGATTTTTGCATCTTTGTTCATCAGTGATATTGGCCTGTAGTTTTCTTTCTTTGTGACATCTCTGTCTGGTTTTTGTATCGGGGGATGGTGGCCTTGTAGAATGAGTTTGGGAGTGTTCCTCCCTCTACTATATTTTGGAAGAGTTTGACAAGGATTGGTGTTAGCTCTTCTCTAAGTATTTGATAGAATTCGCCTGTGAAGCCATCTGGTTCTGGGCTTTTGTTTGTTGGAAGATTTTTAATCACAGTTTCAACTTCATTGCTTGTGATTGGTCTGTTCATATTTTCCACTTCTTCCTGGTTCAGTCTCAGAAGGTGGTGCATTTCTAAGAATTTGTTCATTTCTTCCAGGTTGTCCATTTTATTGGCATAGAGTTGCTTGTAGTAATCTCTCATGATCCTTTGTATTTCTGCAGTGTCAGTTGTTCCTTCTCCTTTTTCATTTCTAATTCTATTGATTTGAGTCTTCTCCCTTCTTTTCTGGATGTGTCTGGCTAATGGTTTATCAATTTCGTTAATTTCTCACAGAACCAGCTTTTAGTTTTTTTGATCTTTGCTATTGTTTCTTTCATTTCTTTTTCATTTATTTCTGATCGATCTTTATGATTTCTTTCCTTCTGGTAACTTTGGGGTGTTTTTGTTCTTTCTCTGGTTGCTTTAGGTGTAAGGTTTGGTTGTTTATTTGAGATGTTTCTTCTTTCTTGAGGTAGGATTGTATTGCTATAAACTTCCCTCTTAGAACTGCTTTTGCTTCATCCCATAGGTTTTGGGTCATCATGTTTTCATTGTCATTTGTTTCTAGGTATTTTTTGATTTCCTCTTTGATTTTCAAGTGTTGTCTTGGTTATTAAGTAGTGTATTGTTTAGCCTCCATGTGTTTGTATTTTTTACAGATTTTTTCCTGTAATTGATATCTAGTCTCATAGCGTTGTGGTCAGAAAAGATCCTTGATATGATTTCAATTTTCTTAAATTTACCAAGGCTTGGTTTGTGACCCAAGATATGATCTGTCCTGGAGAATGTTCCATGAGCACTTGAGAAGAATGTGTATTCTGTTGTTTTGGGATGGAGCGTCCTATAAATATCAATTAAGTCCATCTTGTTTAATGTATAATTTAAAACTTGTGTTTCCTTATTTACTTTCATGTTGGATGATCTGTCCATTGGTGAAAGTGAGGTGTTAAAGTCCCCTACTATGACTGTGTTACTGTCAATTTCCCCTTTTATGGCTGTTAGTATTTGCCTTATGTATTGAGATGCTCCTATGTTGGGTGCATAAATATTTATAATTGTTATATCTTCTTCTTGGACTGATCCCTTGATCATTATGTAGTGTCCTTCTTTGTCTCTTATAATAGTCCTTGTTTTACAGTCTATTTTTTCTGATATGAAAATTGCTATTCCAGCTTCCTTTTCATTTCCACTTGCATGGAATATCTTTTTCCATCCCCTCTCTTTCAGTCTGTATGTGTCCCTAGGTCTGAAGTGGGTCTCTTCTAGACAGCATATATATGGGTCTTCTTTTTGTATCCATTCAGCCAGTCTATGTCTTCTGGTTGGAGCATTTAATCCATTTACATTTAAGGTAATTATCGGTATGTATGTTCCTATTACCATTTTCTTAATTGTTTTGGGTTTATTATTGTAGGTCTTTTCCTTCTCTTGTATTTCCTGCCTAAAGAAGTTCCTTTAGCATTTGTTGTAAAGCTCATTTGGTGGTGCTCAATTCTCTTAGCTTTTGCTTGTCTGTAAAGGTTTTAATTTCTCCATCAAATCGGAATGAGATCCTTGCTGGGTAGAGTAATCTTGGTTGCAGGTTTTTCTCCTTCATCACTTTAAATATGTCCTGCCAGTCCCTTCTGGCTTGCAGAGTTTCTGCTGAAAGATCAGCTGTTAATCTTATGGGATTCCCTTGTGTGTTATTTGCTGTTTTTTCCCTTGCTGCTTTTAACATTTTTTCTTTGTATTTAATGTTTGATAGTTTGATTAATATGTGTCTTGGCGTGTTTCTCCTTGGATTTATCCTGTATGGGACTCTCTGTGCTTCCTGGACTTGATTAAGTATTTCCTTCCCCATATTAGGGAAGTTTTCAACTATAATCTCTTTAAATATTTTCTCAGTCACTTTCTTTTTCTCTTCTTCTTCTGGTACCCCTATAATTCTAATGTTGGTACATTTAATGTTGTCCCAGAGGTCTCTGAGACTGTCCTCAATTCTTTTCATTCTTTTTTCTTTATTTTGCTCTGCAGTAGTTATTTCCACTATTTTATCTTCCAGGTCACTTGTCCATTCTTCTGCCTCAGTTATTCTGCTATTGATCCCTACTAGAGTATTTTAAATTTCGTTTATTGTGTTGTTCATCACTCTTTGTTTGCTCTTTAGTTCGTCTACGTCCTTGTTAAGTGTTTTTTGTATTTTCTCCATTCTATTTCCAAGATTTTGGATCATCTTTACTATCATTCTGAATTCTTTTTCAGGTAGACTGCCTATTTCCTCTTCATTTGTTAGGTCTGGTGGGAGTTTGCCTTGCTCCTTTATCTTCTGTGTGTTTCTCTGTCTTCTCATTTTGCTTTTCTTACTGTGTTTGGGGTCTCCTTTTCGCAGGCTGCAGGTTCATAGTTCCCGTTGTTTTTTGGTGTCTGTCCCCAGTGGCTAAGGTTTGTTCAGTGGGTTTTGTAGGCTTCCTGGTGGAGGGGACTAGTGCCTGTGTTCTGGTGGATGAGGGTCGATCTTGTCTTTCTGGTGGGCAGGTCCACGTCTGGTGGTGTGTTTGGGGTGTCTGTGGCCTTATTATGATTTTAGGCAGCCTCTGTGCTAATGGATGGGGTTTTGTTCCTGTCTTGCTAGTTGTTTGGCATAGAGTGTGCAGCACTGTAGCTTGCTGGTCCTTGAGTGGAGCTGGTTCTTGGCGTTGAGATGGAGATCTCTGGGAGATTTTCGCCATTTGATATTACATGGAGCTGGGAGGTGTCTTGTGGACCAGTGTCCTGAACTTGGCTCTCCCACCTCAGTGGCACAGCCCTAACGCCTAGCTGGAGCACCAAAAGCCTGTCCTCCACGTGGCTCAGAGTTAAAGGGAGGAAAAAAATAAATAAAGAAAGAAGAAGATAAAATAAAGTAAAATAAAATAAAGTTATTAAAATAAGAAAGAAAAAATAATTATTAAAAAAATTTTTAAGTAATAAAAAAAAAAGGACAGACAGAACCCTAGGACAGATGTTAAAAGCAAAGCTATACAGACAAAATCACACACAGAAGCATACACATACACACTCACAAAAAGAGAAAAAGGGAAAAAACTATATATATCGTTGCTCCCAAAGTCCACCTCCTCAATTTGGGGTGAATCGTTGTCTATTCAGGTATTCCACAGATGCAGGTACATCAAGTTGATTCTGGAGATTTAATCCGCTGCTCCTGAGGCTGCTGGGAGAGATTTCCCTTTCGCTTCTTTGTTCGCACAGCTCCTGGGGTTCAGCTTTGGATTTGGACCCGCCTCTGTGTGTAGGTCGCCTGAGGGCATCTGTTCTTTGCTCAGACAGGACGGGGTTAAAGGAGCCGCTGATTCGGGGGCTCTGGCTCAGTCAGGCCGGGGGGAGGGAGGGGTATGGATGCGGGGCGAGCCTGTGTTGGCAGAGGCCAGCATGACGTTGCAATAGCCTGAGGCGCGCTGTGCGTTCTCCCGGGGAGGTTGTCCCTGGGTCACTGGACCCTGGCAGTGGCGGGCTGCACAGGCTCCTGGGAGGGGAGGTGTGGAGAGTGACCTGTGCTTGCACAAAGAGGCTTCTTGGTGGCGGCAGCAGCAGCCTTAGCGTCTCATGCCCACCTCTGGGGTATGCGCTGATAGCCGCGGCTCGCGCCCGTCTGTGGATCTCCTTTAAGCGTTGCTCTTAATCCCCGCTCCTCGCGCACCAGGAAACAAAGAGGCAAGTAAAAGTCTCTTGCCTCTTCGGCATGTCCAGACTTTTTCCTGGACTCCCTCCCGGCCAGCCGTGGCACACTAACCCCCTGCAGGCTGTATTCATGTCGCCAACCCCAGTCCTCTCCCTGGGATCCGACTGAAGCCCGAGCCTCAGCTCCCAGCCCCGCCCGTCCCGGGGGGGAGCAGACAAGCCTCTCGGGCTGGTGAATGCCAGTCGGCACCGATACTCTGTGCGGGAATCTCTCCGCTTTGCCCTCCACACTCCTGTGGCTGCGCTCTCCTCTGTGGCTCCGAAGCTTCCCCACTCCGCCACCCGCAGTCTCCGACCGCGAAGGGGCTTCTAGTGTGTGGAAACCTTTCCTCCTTCACAGCTCCCTCCCACTGGTGCAGGTCCCGGCCCTATTGTTTGTCTCTGTTTTTTCTTTTTCCTTTTGCCCTACCCAGGTACGTGGGGAGTTTCTTGCCTTTTGGGAGGTCTGAGGTCTTCTGCCAGCGTTCAGTAGGTGTTCTGTAGGAGTTGTTCCACGTGTAGATGTATTTTTGGGGAGGAAGGTGATCTCTGTATCTTTCGCTTTCGCCATCTTGAAGCTCCTCCCCTTTCTTGCATTTACTTTTATAACATTTTTATTTCATAAACAAAACAAAACATGAAAGCCTTGAGGGCATTTGACAAATTCTAGCATTTCCCTGTTCATTTCTATTCAAATGTGTCAAAGAAAAATTTAAAACTATGTCTATATTTTAATATTTCTCATTTAGTTCCTCTAAAGAGAAATCACTTTTTGTAGTGTTAATTACCTTTTAATACAATATAATGTAAATTATTAAATTTACGATCACTGAGGTTATAAAAGTAATAGAGCTAAATAAGTTAACCTAATATTTATGGTATTTAAACTATTTATTTTCTATTAAATTCATGAAAATTATTTTTTTAAACTTAAGATTTTGGGGCTATATTTTAATTGGCAATAAAACACTCATAAGTAGAATTTACTTATAGATTCCTTAGACAACTAAAAAAATAGTTATGGACTTTTTCAAAAGCTAAGCTGACAAGTGAATTAGACTCATTCAAGCTCATGGGCTAACAAATCAGGTGGTAAGTTATTGACTTACACTATTTCCAAACATTTGCCCAAAGCTTGGCTTTATTTATGCATGCATTTACTCAGTCACATATTAACCCAACATTTGAATAGGTTCCATGTAAAAACACTTTGTTGGCTGCTGGGAAAACTACTCATATTTCCTTAAATGTGCTAGGTTTTTTCATGGCTACATCCTTCTGCATCTAATATTCTTCTTCCTGAAATGACTTTATCATTTTTTTTTTACTGTGGAGTGAGTTCCTGCCCCGTTTCCAGTACTCTCTTGAAATAGTCCCTGCTTCTCCACAATTCCTTACAGGCACATGGACTCAATTTTTCCTTTATGCTTCTGTACAAATCTGATATATGCCTCTGCAACAGCTCTTCTTACGTTGCGCTATAATGGGGTGGTTGTTCTTGTATTTTTATGACTTGATTCCCAACTAGACTTCGAATTTTTTTATGGTAGGATGTCCATCTAATTAATCTTCAGCCTCCTAGAATTTACAAAGTAAATGATGATTTTTGAATACCAATGAATCTGTCAATAAATAATAGTAGTTTTAGGACTTTGTTTTGAAATTGGTGTAAAATATGTCACCTTTTTAGTGAATTTTATTACTTAGTTTTGGGTGTCAATCCCCAGTCTTGCTGGGTTGCTACTTCCTGACATATTCTTATATCCATTCAAGTTTCAAAGTCCTAAATAGAAGTTTCCAGTTGGCAGAACTTGGGTCCCGTGCCTAGTATAGATGCCGAAGTGCAGGGAGAGAAACTTTCTGGTTACTTTTGACTTCAAAGGAGACAGACTCAGCCAAGATTCACATCATAGGGGATTTCTTGCACAGAGGAAGGTGTTTGGGTTGCCAGCCAGCCAAATTACTATGTTACTGTAGCATATTACTGTTGTTTTCTTAATCATGTTTCCCTATAAACCGTTCAAGAACCAGAGTTTCTTAATATGCACATGATCTGCTTTTTGCTAAGATCAGGCTTTTGGTTCTTATGAACCCCATTTTAGTAGTAATTATGAAAATAATAATAATAATGGCAAGATTTATTGAGCACTTACAATGTTAATATATTAGCATACTTAGACTGGATTCCAGTCTAAGAACAGTTTATTTATTAATGAATTTAATCCCCACCATATAACCATGAGCAACTATTCCTCTGAAGCAAAATCTCAAACATTTTTTATTTTTAATCTTTTTTTACATTATTTCAGACATTCAAAAGATATTAAGGATAATTTTAAAAACATTAATGTGCCCACCACCCAAATGAAACAGTATTACCAATAGAGTCACAGCTCCCCTATGAATGCTGATCTAACTCTATTCATTTCTTTCACATGTGGTATCCACCAACTTGAACTTGATGTTTATGAAGCCTATACATCTCTTTAGATCTCTACACATATGTATATATCCTTAAGAATATGTGTGGTTGGTATTCACAATTTAATATTATGGACATTATATACTTTACGTATTCTACTGCAATTAACTTTTTGCTCAATATTTTGTATGTGCTATTTATATTTATCACATATATGTGATATTTATGCACTTTGATACTTGTAACTATCATTTACTTTTAACAGTTGTATAGTGTTCTATTGGATGTATAAACCACAATTGTTGAGTAGTGTTCCATAGTATGACCGCACTACAGTTTGCTTATCTGTTCACCAGTTGAAGGATATTTTGGTTGTTTCCAGTTTTTGGTGAATTAAGGAAAGCCAATATAAAATCCATATTTTTTTGTGTGAACATATGTTTTCATTTCTCTTGAGAATAGGAATAGAATAACTGGGTCATATGGTAAGTGTATGCTTATCTCTATAAGAGACTGCCAAAATGTTTTCTAAAGTAGCTGTACCATTTTGCATTGCCATATTAACATATACATTTTTGAAATTTGAAATCAATTTATCTAAACTGTGGATGAGGTATGGATCTAACTTTACTTCATTTTCCAGATGGTTATCCAGTTGTCCCATCACTATTTATTGATATACATCTGTTCTCTACCAACTTGAAATGCCATCTTTATCATATTCTAAAGTCGTATATATATTTGCATCTATTTTTTGACTTCTTATTCTACTCCACTAATATCTCAATATGATGGATGAAAAATGATTCATGTTCCAGTAGCACACTTTTCAAATTATTGAGACTTTATATTTTAAAACAAAGAAGGGCTAGTTCTCTATTATTGAGCTTCCTTAATTTTTTGCTTGTTTACTTTTCTATATCAATTTTAGAACCACTGTATCAAGGTAGACTTTTTTTTTTTATTTCTTGAGGGAAGTTTTCATCTGTGTGGTTTTTAGTCTGTCTAGGAATAGTATCTTCCTTTATATTTTTTCAGCTCTTCATATATGTGTGTGACCTATATCAATCGCCAGAACCTTCCCTGATCCTGGCCCTTCCTTACTTTTTGACTTATTCACCCTTCTGTTTCTGGGATGCTCCAGGCTGTTCCAGTTACTTTTCATCATTTAATAATTTGCTCAAATGACATCTCACCATGGTATTTTTCCATCACCATCTTATTTAAGTAGCACCGTCTCATCTCCAGTCACTTACTTTCAGATAATTCTGTTTTATTTTCTGTATAATGGTTATCACTGTTGGAATCATAGTTATTCACTTTTTTACCTCCTTAATTTCTAATTCCTCTAATCAGTTTAAGCCACTATGAGGGTAGGAGTGTGGTCTTCTGGTTTCCTGCAGGGACACCAATGCTGGGAACAGTGCCCAGCACTTAGTAGGTGTGCAACACATATTAGATGAATGAACGGATGGTCTTTTTTCAGCTCGAACAACTGTCTTTACACTCTTACTACTGCTACAAACCAGTTGGGGGAATTTTCTACTTGAAATTATTTGACTGCCTGAGAAAATCAGTGAAGTAATAACTTGTGACTTTTCCAGCTGAGCACCAAAATCAGCGGTCAGTAGAGTGAGATCCCCTCTGCTTCTCAGCTCCCTCTCTTCCCTCTCTCAATCTCGTCTTTGGCTGTGCTAATATGACTGACAGGACCACTGTCTGTGACTCCTTGAGGCAACAAAGTGAAAAGACTGAAGCAGAATATATACTCAGAAACAGCTGACCAGAAGGCATAATTTGCTATCTGTAATCCAGCTCTTTACAGTTAGAAGTAACTCTAATCAGAAAATGATCTGGAACAGTGATTTCCATTCCTGGGTGATTATAATGAGTCACCTACAAAGTTTTTTACAAATATAGCCATTTGAACCTCACCCCAGCCCTACCGATTTAGAACCTCCAAAGCTCATTAAAACAAGCAACCAACATCCACCAACGTAACTCTTGTGGGAATCATAAGATTCCATGTTGGGGAACCACGACCGAGCTGGAACGGGCAGTTGACCAAAGCAGAAGCTGTGTGTAATCAGTGTGAACTGATGCAGTTACCATGGATAATGCCTGGTATATTTTAAATTTTTATGGAGTTGTTAAATTGATGGTTAAACAATAAGCTAAAAATCTAACTTTGTTTAATACTCTGCATTGCTGAAAAAGGGCTCTGGAGTCTGTACAATACCCACAGACAAGAATAAGCCTTTATTCTACAACATCGTAAAATGGATTCTATTCTACTTACCTGGCCTGCCTGCTCTGAAACCAGATTATTTTACTGTTTAATTCAATGTCTAAAAATGTGTTGCTAGTTAGAAATGCAGATTTCTGAGCTTCATTATAATGATGTTGAGTCAGAATCTCTGAATAGGGACCCCAAGAACCTGAATTTTTATAACATTTTAAAAATGATCTCTTTTGCACACTTATATTTGAGAACCAGGCAAGCATAGATGGGGACTTCTTTTGGAGTTAGACTAATTGGGTTAACATGGTCTAGCAGTGTGATTTGGGGCAAGTTTCCTAACTTTTTTCAACCTCCATTTCCTTTTCTATTAAACGGAAGACCAATAGTATCTACCTTAAAGAATTGTTAGGGAGATTAAATGAGGTCATCAATGTGAAATATTCAGTATAGTACCGAAAAAGAAAAATTGCTCAGTGAATATTAAATCTTATTTTTATTAACCACTTGCCTTACTGGTTTATCCCTACTTGAAAATTGCAACATATCCCATAGCAATATCTCAAGCACTGGTTCTCAAAATATGGTCCCTGGACTAGCAACATCAACGTCACCTGGGAACTTGTTGTAAATAAAAAATTTGAATATCACCCAGACATACTGGATTAGAAACCCTGGGGGTGAAACCCAGAAATTCATGCTTAACAAGCCCCCCAGTGACTCGGATGCCTGCTAACACTTGGCAGTCACCCGCTGAGGGGGATTGATTAATAAAAGGATTAATTGAAAATGACTGAAACCGTACTATGAAATAAACAAAAGACAGTTTACTAAGTGGTTAATTTTTTTAAATGCACAGTCTTCCTCACAGTCAGACAGACATCGCCCCTGCTCCCCCATCACACACACATTCAGTCCACACTATAAATAATGCAGGTCGTGTTTCTCTAACTAGTATTTGATTAGTCTCAGACCCATGTTTGCTTTGGTTTTGTTTGACTTTTCTTTTATCAATACCCTGGTTCTGTATTGTCTGCTGTTGCTGTTCTGTATGCCACACTCTTCTCTACTTTGACAGTAATGTCCCCTGGAATAACTGCTTTTCTGTATCAGATTACAGTGTAGAAAGAGACCGAGGGTAAACATTGAAGATAGATGGACATGATATGTTGATACTGGGCAAATTACTTAAAACCCTCAGAATTTTAGGTTCTCCATCAGTTAAAAAGGGAGAATAATACCCACCTTGAAATTTTCTTGTGAAGATTAAATGTAATGTATGTAAATTATCTAGTGCAGTGCCTGGCACATACTGTCAAATAAATATTAGCTAATATTCTAATTGCATAGAAGTTTCAAGATTACTCTCAGCTGTGGCTCATGTTAATATTTTGTATATAGAGCATTTACCAAAAATGCCTAGTGTTTGTTCTATGTCTGTTTCTATTTGCACAGAAATTCAGTGTGGCGTGGTACTCTTGTCCAATAAATACTCAGCAGAACTGTCTATAGACCTAGTTACTATCAAATTCTACCTGATTGTAGTAGATTGAGGTTTAAGGTTTAGGGGATTCATATTCACCATGTACAGTCAAGCAGGAACAAATTACAGTCACTTATAAGCTATTTTGGAGTCATTACATCTTAATCATGTTGTCAAATATAAATTGAATGCCACTCTCAATGTATTTATGATGCTAAATTTGCCCAATCTGACACCATCCTACCACTAGTTAGAATAGAAAGTGACACTCACTAGAGCTTTTCTTTATGCCTATAGCAAAATATTCATAGCAGCTGCTTCTTGCCTAGGCAACCAGAAGATCAATTGCAAAGCATTTATTAGAATATACTTTAGGTCTTGATCATTTAAGTTGAGCAGACTGCAGTTCTGAGGACCAGATTCCAGATGTATACTTTGATGAAAGCTCTATCACTATCATTATAATCTTGATCCCATTGTTCCATTTCTCTTGCTCTCAGAGATAATTAGTTCAACTTCTTCATTTGTAAAATGACCAGGTAAAATTTGACCAGGTCAATTTTGTTAACTATTCGATGAGTACTTGAAAATAATATGTGCTCTCTATCATGTTTTACATGTGTCAAAATTGACATTTAGATTGAATTTATAATTGTGTTGTTCAGATTTTCTGTAGTCTAACTTATTTTTTGGTCTGCTTATTTTATCAGATATAAAAAAAGAGATTGTAAAAATATCTCTTTCCATAAGTGGAAGCTACCTTTTGGATTACGTACAAATTTAGAATTGTTAAAACGTATTAGTGGGTTGACATATCATCATGAAATGTCTCTCTTTGTATGTCTCTCTCTAGTAATGCTTTATGCCTCGACGTCTATCTTGTATGATATCGTATAGTTATATAAGCTTTCTTTTGAGGAAGGTTGGCCTGAATTGTCTTTTTTAATCCTTCTACAATCAACTTTTCTTTGTCCTCTTATCAAAGACGTATATCTTGTAAACAGCATATGGCTGGGTTTTGTTTTCAGAATTTTTAGTGTGCTGTGCCTAGGGGTGGCTTTCATTGTATTAATCCGGCTTGGGAATTCGTAGAGCTTTATTATTGTTGTTAGTAACATTATTAATATACATTTAAAAACTACAATTTGAAGTGTAAAATACATAGAGGAAAATGCACATATTGTCAATGTGCAGCACAGTGAATTTTCACAAACTGAACACATCTTCGTACCTAGATCAAGTACCCTGATCAAGAAAAAGATTATTGCCCAAACCACAAGACTCCCTCATGCTCTCCTCCGGTTTCTATTCTCCCAAAGTAATCATCATCTTCATTTCTAATAGAATATATTATTTCTGGTATTTTATGTGATTCCATATATAGAGCTTCTTAGCTCTGTGATTTCTTACTTTTATTGGTGTCAAAAATTTCCCAATCATTATCTCTTGTAATATGGCCTTTGCTCCATTCTCTTTCCTTCTTTCTCCCTGACTCTAATTACAACACATTTTTTTACCTTTTTACTGTGTTCTTTTTTTTATATATAAATTTATTTATGTACTTACTTTTGGCTGCGTTGGGTCTTCGTTGCTGCACATGGGCTTTCTCTAGTTGTGGCGAGCAGGGGCTACTCTTCATTGTGGTGCATGGGCTCCTCATTGCAGTGGCTTCTCTTGTTGTGGAGCATGGGCCCTAGGTGCGAGGGCTTCAGTAGTTGTGGCATGCAGGCTCAGTAGTTGTGGCTTGTGGGCTCTAGAGTGCAGGCTCAGTAGTTGTGGCACATGGACTTAGTTGCTCTGTGGCACATGAGATCTTCCCAGACCAAGGCTTGAGCTCATATCCCCTGCATTGGCAGGTGGATTCTTAACCACTGGGCCACCAGGGAAGTCCTTTTACTGTGTTCTTTGTATCTCATCATTTTTTTCTCTGTGTGTTTCATTCATGCCTTCTATTGAGTTATCTTTCAGTTCACTAATTCTCTCTTCTGGTTTGTCTAATCTGTCAAACCCATCTATTAATTCTTCCTTTAGGTTATTGTAATTTTTAGTTGTAGAATTTCATTTGATTCTTTTTTATTGTTTCCGGTCCTCTGATAAAATTTTTCATCATATTATCTGTATAGGAGTTCCCCTTATCCAGGGTAGGTGGAGAGGGGATACGTTCAAAGACCCCTAGTGTATGCCTGAAACCATGGATAGTGCTAAACCCTATATATACTATTTTTTTCCTGTACATATATACCTATGATAAAGTTTAATTTATAAATTAGGCACAGTAAGAGATTAACAACAATAATAGTAAAATGAAACAATTATAAGAATATACTGCAGTAAAAGTTATCTGAATGTGGTCCCTCTGTCTCTGTCTCAGAATGTCTTATTGTATGTATTTATTGCCTTTTCCATCTTAACTAAGCACTTATCACATACTGTGGCCATAACTTTTGCAATTTGAAGTGCCAGAACAAAACTACCACACATTTCTTTTTCCTCCTTCACAATTTCACAGGTAGAAAATTCATTTTTACCACTGGTCTTAGCAACCTCAGCATATGATTTTTTTCCATTTCCTTATTAAGTTGAGAACTCTCACCTTTTCACTTAAAGGAAGCACTTTACAGCTTCTCTTTGGCATATCCAGATAGCCAGCACCACTCCTCTGGCACTTTGGAGCCATTACTAAGTAAAATAAGGTTTACTTGATCACAATACCGAGACAATCTGATAACTAAGATGGCTGCTAAGTGACTAATGGGTGACTGGACAAAGGGATGATGCAAGTCCTGGGCAGGACAGAGCTGGACAGCTTGAGATTTCATCATGCTACTCAGAATGGCTTGAAATTGAACACTTAACGAACTGTTTATTTCTGTAATTTTTCATTTCATATTTTCAGACCATGGTTGACCACGGGTAACTGAAACTGAAAATCGGAACCTTGGATAAGGGGGGGACTGCTGTGTTTTAGCATATTAATAATAGTTATTACTTAAAACTTTATGTTGGATAACTTGACTATCTTTTGTGTGTTTGTTTCTACTATTTGGGCTTTTTTTCCTTCTCTTTTTTTTTTGTGTGTTCTATCTGTTGTTTTGTCTCATGGAATGCAATGGAGATTTTTACTGAGTGTTCCATATAACTTATGAAAACATTTAGAGATAATAATGTTGTATTTGTCTAGAAGGTACTTAGTTTTGCTTTTGGTAAGCATTTAAGCTAAGGACAGATTCCCTTAGTCCCATCAAGAATTGATCTGAGTTCAAGGTGGATTTCAGTCTCTGAGAGCTGATTCATTGGTTTACATGTACTCTAGGATATAGTCTTCCATCAGTTCCAATTGAGGGTCTGGGATGTTTACCAGAGTCCCTTCTTTGCTTGTTCCCAGTCACATAGTGTTGCCTGAAGCTCTGCTCAGCTTCTCAACCTCTATTACCTCTTGAAAAATCAACAAATTCCTCAAAAAGAAAAGTGGCATTGAATGTTGGGCTCATCTCTTTGGGTACTTTCTTTCCTTCTGGGATTGTGATCTCTTAAGCCCCTTTTTACCTCGCTGATGCTTTTAGATGGATTAAAAAAAAAAATCCAGCCTTTCTAGTTGTTCTCAGAAGGAGAGTCAGTCATCACAAAGTCACTCTGCAATTACAGGAAGCAGAAATCCCAAGGACCAATTTTGAGAATTTATTTTATAAGCCCGTAGTCTTCTTTACATGGACTTTTAGCACAATCAGTACAATTAAACCCTTTGAAATTAGACATTTTTCCCCCACTAGAAGCCCCCATTATATATTTTGGATGCCTGCATCTATTAAAAAGTGGAAAAATTTCCTTATAAAAGTTAGGTTAGTGAGTGACCTAAATATTTATTTATCTAAAACATCTTTGATAACAGTGCAGAACAAAATGACCTATCTATAGAACTGAGTCTCTAATGGCAAAACATTTGTAGAGTCATGTCCTTTCACAGCCACTATTTGGCTGATTTAACTCAGTGACCCATAAAATAAGAATAAAATCTTTGAATTACATGAAATAAATGTATAGCAGGAAATTGGGTATTTTCTCTTTAAAATCCATGTCAAAATTGTATTCTATAAAAGTAATTGCTCTCATTTAATACCCAAGATGGAGATTCATACTTTGGGAGATAGAAATTGCTTATATTTCTTTCTATCATTAAAAAATAGTGCATCTTATACCTATCTTACAAGATGTGTCTTATAAAAGGCCCAAGAAAATACTTTCATGATGTTTTCAAATCATTTTCTTTGGGGCCCTCAGAGAGATTGACAGCCTGGTAAGAGGAAAAAATGTAGTATTCTTTATTTGAAATTAAATAGAGCACCTTAGAATCTCTGATATTGTCAGGAGGCTTTGTGAAAAGACATTCTTATGCAGGCAACTGCAAGTCCATCTGTTGTTGTAATTTGTCTCTCTAATAATTCCCAGAAGTTCCACTTGGTTTGAATATTGGAATAAACAGAAGCGAATCAGGTCATTTTCTTTTAATATTAATCCAAAAATTCAGTGTGGTATATTAACCATCACCTACATCCCTTCAAGGTTGTTTGAATTCATTAACCTTCACAATATTCCAATTAAATACAAGTATATTCATTTTATCATTTGTACTTGATTTCTTTAGATAATGAATTTTCAGTGATTTTAGATATGAATGCCATTGTAATTTGTAGAATGTATTTTTCTTCTAAAACAATGTCACATTTTAAAATAATGCAGCAGTACAAAATATTTGTTCCTCATTGTAGGAATGGAACCATCTAATTTTCATTATGTGTTTTATAATTTGGTAGAAAATCTTCGCTATGTCTTAACAATTTGAAAAGGTCACTTAGCTGTGCTTCATCAGTTCATCTTGTAATTTGGAAAATGCTATGTATATATCCAAAGTCCCCTATACATAGATGACATAATGCTGTTCTTAGGTTATGGGTGTTATTATTAAGTTACATATATTGTTATTTTTTTCTATAAACATTATTCTATAGAAATTTCTGTGGCACTTCATCAGCAATGCTTATGAATTACACATTAAATACCTTTTCTTATCTGAAGTATGAGCAAACATCTGTAATCAAGTTCTTTGGGGCAAAAGTCAGCCCCTGGTCTGCTGTTATAATTTTAGGAACACTGACAGTAAGCCACAACAGATCCACCTTTGATTAGATCTTCACACCACCTTTCAACTAGAATAATTATTTTCCTGCTACTTCCATGTGTGAAGACCTAATCCAAATGCCAGATGCTGAGAGGAAAACCTCTCATCAAGTGAAAATGAAGTGTAATAGAAGGTCCTCATTTCTTTTAAGACTTCCTTCTCCTTTGCTTATCCCTTCTACCACTCCGCCCCACCCAACCCCACTCTTATGCCACTGCCAAATTCTCTGTGGAAGAAGATATACAGGCAAGGGTAGCTGATCATATTGTATAGCCAAGGAGAACAAAGTAAAAAAACATGAGTGTGAGGTTTCAAATCTGGATTATTAGAAAAGAAAACTCAACTTTTGAACTCATCGTTAGCATTTTTCATTGCACCACCATCATTCAAGCACTGAAACTTAAAATGTTATGGGAGGGAGGAGTTAAATTAAAGAAGAGATATATACAAAATTGCAAGTTGTAAAAGCACTGAAAGGTAAAAAGAAGCTGAGACCAGGGAGACTACTATACTAGAAGAGTCGGGTTGTAGTCTTTCAGAGTATTGACCAAAACTGACTTTGTGTGTGCTGGTGTATTGCTTTCTTTAGTTGAATGAAAAGGTGTACTTTCAGTAAATTACCATATTGACCATACAGACATGTGATGTGATATCTTAGAATACACCGATATGGTCTAAGCTGCAGGAGACACTATTAGTGACACTACACTTTGGGAGTAGGAAGGATGGGAGGGTTCAGGCAGAGGCAGAGTGATAATAACTCTTGATGTGTTGATATTGAAACAGAGGAAGTTCAGTTAGAAAGGAATTAAGTTAACGATGTGTTGACTGAGGGAAATATTCGCATTAATTGGGTGGCATTCTGAATGAGCTGACTCTGTAATAGAGCTGTTTGTCCAAGGAGGTCTTCAGCTTAGATTACACATGTAAATGTGTTTGGTCTAATTTTCCTCACAGTTCCTTTCAGTATGGCCATGGCAGAAAATATGATAGGTGGATATTTGAAGAGTCTACATAAATTTTATCATATTTTTAAAAGTCTGATCAAGTGCGAAGGAAAAGAAAATAATGCCAATGTGTATAATATTCACTCTGTAATTCAGACGAACATTCCAAGAGGGTGATATGCTGAAAGTCGAATGAATGGTCAGTGTTGGCTAACAGATTTCTTTTTATAGTTTAAGCACATATATTTAAGAAACTATCATATTTAGGCATGGTAGTACAATTTTAACACCTTTATTGAGGTGTATTTTAGATACCATAAAATTCACCTGTGTTTAAAGAATATTTTCACTAAATTTAGAGTTGTGCAATGAGCACAATAAATTTTAGATCATTTTCATCATCCAAAATAATATAATAGGTTATTTATTATAATAAAAACTGATTGACTATTCATTTTATATGTATTTACTTTAAAAGTAGAATATATTGATCTATAAATATATGTTAAATAAGCAATTTACAAAATATCCTACTTTAAATTTCTAATAAATATAATGTATCTGGTTAACATAGATCTATGAGGTGACCAGTTTGTTATCACACAACTTCCAAGGATCTGTGCCTGTTAGCAACTAATAAGAGTGCTAATAAATTAAATTTAGGAAAACTTTTAACTAGATTTGTAGAAGTTGAGATAGTCTCAGAGATCATAATGTAATATAGAAGCAAAGATATAAGACATATACATAAAGATAATTCACAACAACAGTTAATACATGTGGCATATACATGTGGCATATAGTTAATATTATTATCAATAATTAATATTGATTAGTTAAGGGTAATGCATGACACAGCATTGCACATAAGGGACCACTCACTTCAAACCATGTGAGAAAGGGAAAACTTATTGGAAGAAGATACTTTGTTATGAGTTGGGCATTTAGAGGCTGGGAAGAGCTAAATAAATGAAGTAGGGAGTCTAAAAGAGCATGATAAGCAGAATTCAATAATATAAGTCAAACCACAACAACAGGAAGCTCGGTATTCCCAGAAGAAAAGACTAGTTTAATTGGTTGGGAGGTAGAGTGTAAAAGGAGTGGTGAGACATAAAGCTGGAAAGGTAGTTTACTTCTGGGCAACAATTGACCTTAAGACTCCAGTAACAAGTTTGGACTTTAGCCTATTGGGGATGGGAAGCACAGTTTTGAGCAGAAGCCTATGAGTTAAGGGTGATTTAAACATTAATTTGATGACACATTCTTGGATTGATCTTGGATTGACACATTCTTGGATTTTCTTTTCATCAAAAGAAAAAAATTTGTAAAGGCAAAATTCCACTTATGAGAATGTCGTGGCAGTCTGAGGGATACAGGCTTCATTAAGGTGACTGCTATAAAATAGAAAGAAAGGATTCAAGAGAGAGACATAAGAAATGAGAACCAACAAGCTTTGGTGACTGAATAGATCTGGATGGGAAGGTTGAAAAAAAAAAGTAGAACAAGCTAAAGCAGAAGACAATAAAACACCAGGTGTGGGCACAGAATGTGCCAGGTTTTGTTATTGTTTTGTTGGGGGAGGGTGTGTGCGCTCTCCCTTTCATGGGATGCCCCTTTCTTCCCTTTGTCTATGTGCATGTATTCCCTGAAGGCCCTGGAGTTGGGCATAGCCAGCTCTGAGTTTTCAAGTTTGGGTGATTAGAAAAAGCACCTAGTAATTTTGAACCAGCAGAAGGGAGGGCATAAGAAAGACTCATGTTGTGTTTTCAAATGCTGAAGAAAAATCTTTAAAAACCCCTTTACTCCTCACCACATATGCTCTTGGGTCAGTCCCATTCTTTAATTATCTAGGTCAACAGAAATAGGTGAGTCTGTTTCATTTTGATTTCAAGTCAGTTTCACTTTTGTATTTCAATATACAAGCTCAAAAAATAGCAGCTTATTGATTTTGGGTCAAATAATCCATACAACATATCATACTTTGTACCACTGCACATAGCACCTCTTGTCTACAGCTTTCAGGGGTCCTTGTGAGTGACTCACTGCTCAAGCACATGACTCAGGCTAGACCCCTAAATGCACTACCAGACTGGTAAAAATCACCATTTCAAATGATACGTACCATAATTTAGAATATTTTGCTTATGTCAAATCCTATGCACTTCCTGGTTGTGTGAGTTCTTTAAAAACGAAACTAAATTTTCAATTTAGCACTTCAGTTTTTTCATAGTTGTCTCACACTCCAGCTCTGGGCCAGCTCTTTTTACTTGCAGATGAAGTAAATGTATCATGAAAATTCATTCATTGACTTAAAAAGCATCATAAGCTTTTAGGGCTTTGAGAAAACTTTGAGACAACCTAAACGTACCCATGGATGTTCACATGAGTAATCTGATCTGAAATGCAGAAGAAATTCAATGACTTTACCCAAGGTACACACAATTAGTAACAGGATCCAGGGCTAAAATACAGGGCTCTGGACTCTTAGCTCTGTGTTCTTTGTATAATGTCAATCAAGTAGATGAATTGTTATGGATAATCTAAATTTCCTTTTTTATATTTTAGGGGTTTCTGATGCAGAGTGATCCTGCTCCCAGAAACCCCAGCCCAACCACACTGCATTTCTGACTCCACAGAAAAGTAAACAACCCGAGTCAGTGAAGAAGGAACCTGTCAAGCTTATGAACTGGAGCCACTTCACAGGCTGTGGGAAGGTCTCAGCACATTTGGTTCCAGCCACTGTGCTGGAAACACGTTGAGTCCTCTGATAAACGTCTGCTCCTTGATTCATCTTGATATACTCTTCTCCCAGCTTTAGTGGTAAACCCTTAAGGGTTATTATTAAGATGTGAGCAGCGGAAGGAGAGAGACTGAGAAAGTTGTGAATTTAGTATAGAATTTAGGCTACTGGAGCAAAAAGAGTACAAGTTAGCTCAGTAGGGTTGGAAGTCCATGTCATTATAATCATCAACATTTATTGAGCTGCTGTCATTAAGCATCAAGTAATGCTATAGATAGTTTTCATCTAGAACTTCATTTAATGATCGCAGCAACCCTAAGGGGCCCTCTTAGTTTGGGTTTCCCTAGAAGATGACACTGAGACAGATGTTGAGCACGAGCAGTTTATCTGGGAGGTGGTCCCAGGGAGCACCAGCAGAGGGGTAGGGAAGTGAGGGAAAATGGAAGGAAGCCAACAAAAGGTACCTGACACAGCAGATCATAACTGTGGTCACTGGAGCTTAATCTCTGACACTTCGGGCCTGCTACACACATGGCCAGGGTGGCTTTGGTGGCCAGAGAAAACCCTTATCTTTTCTCACAGTTCTGGAGGCTGGAAGTTCAAGATCAAGGTGTAGGTATAGCTAGTTTCTCCTGAGGTATCGCTCATTGGCTTGTGGATGGCCACCTTCCCACCTGGGTCCACACATCCCTGGCATCTCTTCCTCTTCTTATAAGGACCCCATTCAGATTAGATTAGGGTTCAGCTATATGACCACCTCTAACCTTTTACTGCCTCTTTAAAGGCCCTATCTTCCAAGTGCAGTCACATTGGGGATTAAGGCTTTAGTCTATGAATTTGGGGAGAATGGCAGATCATTCTATAACAACTGCACTGAATCTTTTATTATTCAAATGAACTTATGTAAAAATATGCATTAGCCTTACTGATACTCTTCACTCAGTTAAGCTTTAAGCTTCCCCTCTGAATTCCTTACACCCAGTTACAATGTGCGTATACATTTCTTTTTATTGTTACCCTGTTGTGGTGGCATAGCTGAAATCAGCACTTTTGAAGGTAGGAATTTGAGCCCCTAGGAAAAAATAGAATTGAGTGAAATGCTGAAGTATGTCAGGAAGGCAAATGCTATTAAATATTCTTAGATATACATGACTGTTTACCAATGGAGACCAATTTCAAATGTGAAAATTAGTTAAGTTCTTGCAGACTAGAGAAGAACAGAAGGAAATTTGGGAGACCTCCTAAATTCTATCACCCATTCTTGCTGATCATTTAAAATCCCCCTGGTTTCATAGAAAATTATACAGCTAAGCAATTACACGAAACAGTAAGCAATATTCCTTGTGATAATAATTAATATGATTATTCAGGTAACTGTTGTCAAATTTTAGAACTATGGAGATTAACAAGGAACACTGGGCACAAAATAAGAATTATGAAAATATGTCCAAACTGACAGGAGTCGACTTCAGTTTGCTTCACAAAGCTGCGTAACCGTGAAAGGTACATTACAGTAGGCTGAAATTTGTTAGTAAGTTTTTCTTGTGCAAGCCTGTTGAAGTAGCTCAAGGTTTTTTGGTTATTATTATGTCAAATAAAAAGCACTCACATCTAAAAATATTAAGGACCTGAGTCACGATGATCTGGTGTTTTTGTTTCTAAGACATAGTTTTACTCTGCCGCCAAGAAAATTAACTTAGAAAGGAGCTTTCTTATAAAAGCAGATTGAGCCTATTATTGAGTTATGCTTCTAAATATTTACCGTTCATAAAAACATCATAATGATGTTTAGATCATGTAAACTGGATATGTGAATGGATTTTCATATAGAACATAATTCTTCTTTCCTGCTGTTATCAGGTATCACAAGGCAATAGCCTATGTAAACCTAAATAGATTTGCTTCAGCCTAGATTTGAAGAATGTAAGGCTTAGAATAAAATATAACATTTTGCAGTTAAAAATAACTTTGAGGTTATGTTGTCTATCCTTCTTTTAGAAGGCATTCTGCCATTTTACCTCCACTTCATGATTACGGGACACCATGAATGTGGTAAAAGAGAACTAACACTGGACAATCAGGAACTCAGAGCTCGCACCCCGGTCTTTCTACTTCTTGGCTTAGTGAAATTAAGAGTCAGCTCTGCCATCAGGCAGGCAATCCAAGATCTCTTATTCATCATTTTGGGGCCTTGGGAGGTTATCAAATGAATGATCTTATTCTTTGTATATAGCTAACCTTCCTTAGGATAAAGAAAGATACAGTAGGTCTCAGCTTATATTTTGTGGATTGTCCACTATAGAGTATTCTTTTTTTTGTTGTTGTTGTTGTTGTTGTTTTTGGTTTGTGGTTTTGTTTTGTTTTGTTTTGTTTTTTAAGTACGTGGGCCTCTTACTGTTGTGGCCTCTCACGTTGCAGAGCTCAGGCTCTGGACGCACAGGGTCAGCGGCCATGGCTCATGGGCCCAGCCGCTCCGCGGCATGTGGGATCTTCCCGGACCGGGGCACAAACCCGTGTCCCCTGCATCGGCAGGCGGACTCTCAACTACTGCGCCACCAGGGAAGCCCTAGAGTATTCTTAGGTTTAATGCTCTGTAAAAGAACACAATTTAGAGTTTAAATGGTAAATATTTATATTTTCAAATATTTACAGTGGTAACAATTTTCCACTGGGTCTATTATAACCTAGTAGACAGACCTACTAATTTCTAATATTTCCAAATAGGGCCTTCCGAAATCAGATAAAGTCGTTTGGACAATAATAGGCCACCCTTCTGTGGCAGGTAGTTTTATCAGTCAACTTGACTAGGCTATAAGACCCGCTTATTTAATTAAATACTAATCTGAATGTTATTGTGAAGGCATTTTTTACATGTGGTCAAAGTCTACCGTCAGTTGACTTTAAGGAAAGGAGATAATATGATAATACTTGAAAATCTGGATGGGCTTTATCTGATCAGTTGAAGGCCTTAAGAGCAAAATTGAGGTTTCCCTGAGGAAGACATCCTGCCTGTCTAGTGCAGTACCAGCTCCTGCCTGGGGCTTTCCAGCCTTACGGCCTGCCCTACAAATTTTCAGACTTTCTGGCCACCATACTTGTGTAAGTCAATCCTTGAAATAAATTTCTTTGTATCCTACTTTATTAGCCTACTGGTTCTGTTTCTCTGGTAGAACCTGACTGATACCTCTCCAGGAACTGGGTCTTAGGAGTATATATAATAAATTAATGAGAAGTAAATCCCAAATTCTGTTGTAACAGCATTGGAGGAGAGGATCTTCTGGGAAGCTGAGCAAGCTCTCAACAGGAATAGATGGGGAGGGGTGGGAGGCTGACATTATTGAAAAAGAGCTGAGTGCCAGTAAGAGGGACTGCTGTGGAGAATAACTTGCTTGTTCCTGGAGTACATTAAATGATGTCCCCCCAAATTAATGTCTACCTAGTATGTGACTATTTGGAAATAGGGTATTTATAGGTGTAATTAATGAAGAATCTTGAGACGAAATCATCCTGGATTTAGACTGGGCCCTAAATCAGATGTCCTTATAAGAGGAAGGACACAGAGATACGGGTCCCTGGAGAAGAAGGCCATGTGAAGACAGAGGCAGAAATGGGAGTGATGCTGCCGCAAGCCAAGGAATTCCTGGAGCCACCAGAATCTAGAAGAGACAAGGAAGAATTCTTCTCTAGAACCTTCAGAGGGAGCCTGCCCTGATGACACCTTGATTTCAGACTTGTAGCCTCCAGAATTGTGAGAGAATAAATTTCTGTTGTTTTAAGCTGCCCAGTTTATGGTAAATTATTACAGCAGCCCTAGGAAAGTAATACAGTTCACATGATGTTTTCATACAGAACTAGGTCCCTCCCAATTTCCCATTCAGAGGGTAGTTGAAGTAATAAAACATGGAAGACCAGCAATGTCAAATTCTAAATCTAAGAACAATGAGTATGAATCACCATTGCCAAGCACATCCATTCGAAGGAATGCTCTGATCATGAGCCTCTGCTACCTTGGGACCAGGGATGGATCATCAGAGAGAGACAGAGAAATAATTAATGGTTTCTCTCTCTCTCTCTGTTTATATCTGAGACAAAATATAAACAAAAATATAAATATATATTAATACATAGGTATATAAATTTATACTTTGTTTATCACACCTGTAAATAGACCTGTTCTTGTCCCTTGATAGGTATTGCGTAATTACAATGAAATGCATAGTAACTAAATGTCGTGTCCAGTCCTCCTAAAAGCAGTCTCTGAGTTGAAGATTAGCCTGCGGGAAGTTTGCTAGGGAGGGCTTTTGGGATTCACACCTGTGGGGGAGGAAAGTAAAGGAAGCAGGATTGGCAGACAGAGAAGTTGGACTTCACAATATGACCTCAGCCAACCCTACGATCCCACGCAGAGCTCGGAGGCTGACATGAGCCTTGAAAATTGGCCTGTACATTCTTTGGATATGGGCTGGCCCTGGGAAGGGAGCATGGCCTTGGAAGCTCTGTTCAGTTTCAGCAATTCTCAGAGGGCAACAGCTAGGAGAGTAAGACCTTCAGTCTTCAAGTGGGATCTCAGTGGGCTGTGTGACATTCATTACAGCACGTTGTTGAGGAATGGAAAAGCCAGTCTCTGAATTAAACTAGATGGAAAACCTTTTTGTAACATTTAACCCAAATCATTATAGATTTCTCACCTATAAAAGGGATAATAATTATAAGTTAAAGACTGTATATAAAAACACAACATATTGCCTGGTATATAATAGCTAACATTTATTGAAATTATTTGTATAAGTACAAAAAAGTTTTCCAATCATATGACAAGGGAACTGTCTCTTAAAGTATGCTGAGATTCAATGCAGGATCAAAGGAAGAAGACTGAAAGCATTTAGGAGACTGGGGAACAACTTCTAGTTCTGTATACTATTATTTCTTTCATGTGTCAGTTTCATAACTGTTCTTACGATCTTCAGCTGTAAAATGGGGCCTTGGAATACATGATTCTTGGAGTACATTTAAATTCTTATATTCTAGACTTGAGAATTCACAAACGCCATTGAGTTATTAAATTCTGGGCTGATCTCTATTTAGTAGTTACCTGGAAAGGAATGCCAAGTTGGACTAAGGAACATAAATTTGGTGCAGTAGGAGAAACTTCTAGCTTACAGGTTAAGAACAGTCAAGTTGCCTCATTTTTTACTTGTTTCTACAATTTAGTAGTGATGTGACCTTTGACAAGTTATTTAACCTGTGTCTGCCTCAGTTTCCTCATATGTAGAATGGGGATAATATTAGCGATAACCTCATAGGGTTGTAATAAGGTATAAATGAGTTAATACATGTATGACATTTGGAACAGTGCCTGGCACGTTGTAGGCACTCCACAAATATTAGACATTATTATTGCTGTCTAATTTTTGTTAGGACAAGGTAATTCCCGAGACTCAATACCACATTCAGAACAGCCTGGAGAGTGAAAGGAAACAGTTTAATTGTCGCTTTCTGAATATTAGTTTGACAATAAGCTCATTGATAAAACTGGCATTTTTTTTTAAACTGGCATTTTTTTTAATAACCATTTTCTCAGACCCTCCTCTACATGGGACTCTAAATTAGGAAGGAAAAGAACAAGGTCATCTTAAAGCAGGAAAAATAAATTTACAAGAGATCACTTGCAGTTGCTAAGGAGCAAGAGACCAAAACCTTTTTAGGTGTTAATGCAAATTCCCCACACAATGGATGTTCACTGTAATGGCCTCCTTCCATCTCGATATGATATTCATTAAAATGTTTTAATAGGTTATAGAGAATTTTGAAGGAGGCTTTATACAGAAAGTTAAATTTGGAGTGGAGTTTTGGAGGGTCCCGTTTAAGTCATTGTTGGCATTCATCGTTCTCTTCATTAACAAGGTCCTTTACCTGAAAATGGGGTCCTGCACCCTAGTGGTTTGTTTGTCCCTGTTGCTTGTCTCCTGCTCCAAGTCTCCTTCTTCTGTGTTCAAATTCATAATGTGTCATAGAGAGGATGTCGCTGTCTCAAAGGACTGTTCTACTGGAAGAAGGAAGAAAGAAGCATGTGCAGTGAGGAGCAAATGAAGAAAGTGTGGCCTTTAGCCTTTTCTTGTTTCAAGAAAATTTGGGATATCCCATTATTTTTTTTCTACACTGTTTAGAATTCTGAAAGCAGAACAGGACTATAATCTCACAGAACTGAATACTGCTTTGATTACTCTGTTACTTGCTCAGGGATGAAATTCAGTTGAAATAGTAGTGAGCTTAAAGTCAAAAGACTTGAAGCATTGAGAAAATTGAATATTTGGGTTTTTGAAAATTTTTTAATTTGAAAGTTGTGCTGCATAGCTTATACCTCCTCCATTCCTCCAGACTCTCCTTTATTTATTCACCAACCTGAAAATACCATCCCCCATTCAACACACGCACACACACACATACACGCACACACACACAGACACACACACACAAAGGAAGCATGTCAAGTTGCTTTTGCCGTGACCTAGGTTGGTGACTTTAACAAGGCTCTTTACCTTTCTGAGACTTCAACTACAAAAATATGTTGGTAGAGGTGGAGAGGAAAGTGTTCTTACACAATCTCTCAAATTGTTTGCTTTAATGTTCTAAGATTCTTACTTAACTTTGGTTTGAGCAAAGAATGAGATACATCTTCCCCACCATTTCTCCTTTTTTAAAATTTATTTTGCATATATTTGATTTTACCTTTCACTACATAAGTTCCTTAAAGATTTCCTCCCCATTCTATTGATTTTATATTTTTAAATGACCTTTCTATATGTATAAAAATAAAATGATGAAAATTCTGTATTTTAATAGAGCTCAACAGTTTTTTCTTCATTATATGTCCATTTAATTCATAAAACCATTTGAATGTTTTAATTGCAATAATCTCCTAAGCTAAAATATTTATATATATAAATAAATATATGTATTATTTATTATTAAAATATTTATATATATAATTTTAGTTTTCTGTTACAAAAAAAGTGGCTTGGACTTTTAGAGACATCTAAGATTTTTGTGGCCACTAATAGCTTAGGATGCAAATTTTGACATAATTTATAAGAAAGTAAGTTATGCTTCATAAGATGAGTAAATATACCAATACGGTTCAATAACAAAAAGGGCATTTTTGGTAAATGTTACTTTTAAAAAAATCATTCGGTGCTATAATTGGGATTTCATTAATGTTTTCCCTCATATTTGCCTTTAAAATGCAGTCTTCTGATTAGTTCAAACATTTCTGTTTTATTTATTCAAACCAGAAGACAAATAATACCAATTAAGTAGTTTCATATTAGTGGAACTTTTAAAAATGTAATTAATATGATAGAAAGGACTTTTCTGACAATGCCTCTGTCTTTGTCACTACATAGTCACGTAACCCTCATCCACTATAAACATTGTTCTTCAAGCCTCTGCCCCTCCCATCTCTTCCGCTCCTCTCCCCTTCCCTTCCCTCTCTTCCTTTCACTCCCTTTCACTCCCCTTTTCTCTCTACACCTTTCCCAGAAAATCTTACGATTGGGTCTATATGTTACCAGTTTTAACTATGTACATCCTCAGGCATCACATCTATGCAGTCTGCTCTTTATGTACTATGGTCCTGTACTCCCAGAATTGGATATCTCACTCTGGATGAACAACAATTGTAAAATTGATGAGAACAGGTCTCAATAATAAATGTGCCAATTCTGACCTAAGATCACCCCAATACCAACAGCCACTAAGGCTTACAGCTATAATTTGATCATTGCTGCATTGCTGCCCACTCCCCAAATCCTATAAACTTTAACTCATTCATTCATGTATGAAAGAATTTTCTGTCTCATGTGTGTGTGTTCATTTATTCAACCAGCCTATATTAATGAAACTTCAATATATAGGACATGGCTTTCCTTGTTCCTTTAGAAAGTGAAACAGTATAAATAAAACATAGTTCTGTTGATATTCCCTCTGTAATGTATATTATATTTGCTCCTATCTTATCAGGCTTATTATCACTTACTTGGCTCAAATACAATACCTAGATATCTAATTACCTCAGAGTTTTACTGCCTTCAATTTCTCCACATCACCATAGTTATCTTCCCAAAGAATAACCAGATTATGTCCCTCCTTTGATAAAAACAAACAAACAAACAAATGACAGTAAAAACAAAAACAATAAAATTCTCTTAGGTAAATATTGCTACCTAAATTGGTGAGTAAGGTTTTTCAGTGGTGTTAGTAGCTCCAGGCCAAAGGAATCAATGCATAAACTGCCTTTACCATGAGATACTTAAATCATCAAACTCCATAAAAATTGAGTTTTTAATAATCATTTTAGCTTTCTTTTCGTATTTTTTGCCAAATTAATGAGGTTCATCTACATTTTTGAACCTTGAAATGTGTCTCCCTGTATTAATGAGTAAACCATGTTGGTTTACTATCATGCTGAGAATGGGGAGAATGAAGAAAGTTAAAAAATACAGAAAGGGCATCGGGATAGCAAAGGCTAGTGTAGCTCTATCCTGGGAAACAAAATGAGCTCATTCTTTAACGGAGGAGACATTCTGTTTTCTGTCTTCCTCTTTCCAGAGTGCAATGGCAATTTGGTCAAAAGACTGCTCCTAGGTATAGCAAAACAAAACAAAATTTGCAGTACATATGTCCATAAAATAGTGTACTTGAGCCCTGTTTTTTTTTTCTCTCTCTTCAGTGATCCATAGTGATGGTCCCCTCTGCCTGAAGAGTCCTTTCACTTTGAGAGCTTCCATATCTAACGGCTGCCCCACTCCCACTGTTTTTTTCCTTTGGTCTGTAGCACCTACTATGGTAACTAACATTCAGTAAACATTTAATGACTGTTTCACAAAAATAAAATTTGCACCTTCATCCTTCATCTGTTTAAGTAGACGATGAATAAAAAAGTCAATGATAACACTTAAAACAGTGATCAGATATAAACTAACCCAAGACGTTGTCCCACATTCCCTGAAAAGCTGGTGGCTGGTGACATTATACAAAAAATTACTTCTCTACAGAGACCCTGCTGCACAATGCTGGAAATTGCTTCTTGTTCAGCATGTCTCCTCTCTTTCCTCTTTGGGTTTTATAGCTGGAGGCAGGTGGCTCATTACAGCTTGAAAAGAGCTTCCCCAAATTCAATTTCTGGGTTCTGTGCAGGAGTAGGCTTTGCAGAATCTCATTGAGCCTATATGTGTTGGTTTGTTTGTTTCTCTCTATAGTCAATATGGAACTCACTTAAATTGATTAGCAGTTAGAGTTAAGGCCATTGCAAATTGTTCTGTAAACACACTTCCATATCCAGAACCAATAGGTTGCTGTTTAATTGCTGCTAGTCGGTTTTCACTTCTTTTTTCTTTTTTTTTTAAATTTTATTTATTATTGGCTGCATTGGGTCTTTGTTGCTGCGCATGGGCTTTCTCTAGTTGTGGCGAGTGTGGGCTACTCTTTGTTGTGGTGCGCGGACTTCTCATTGCTGTGGCTTCCCTTGTTGCAAAGCACGGACTCTAGGCGCGCGGTCTTCAGCAGTTGTGGGGCAGGGGCTTAGTTGCTCCGCGGCATATGGGATCTTCCCCAACCAGGGCTCGAACCTGTGTCCCCTGCATTGGCAGGCAGATTCTTAACCACTGCACCACCAGGGAAGCCTAATATCAATTATTTTTAATTAGGCAAAATATATATTCTAAAATTTTTTTCTATGGAGGTATTTTTTAAAATACTTCCACCTGTATGTGAGTTTGAGTACCTTTATATCTCAGTATTTTCCTATTTCCTTTACATTTTTTTGCGCCCATGTTCATATTAGTTACAAGACTCCTACACCCTTTAAAACATAAAAACTAATAAAAAACAAAAGATTATATCATATAGAAGAAACATAAATGTAAGGTCTACACAAGACTTATCATATCACTATTTCTCTCAGCCAAAGGTCATTTTATAACTCTTTTGAAGTCAATTTCTCTACTTATTTTCATTTACAGGGTGGTTCAGATGAAGACCACTCTAAGAAAAGTAGAAATTCCTTGAACTCATAACCTTATTCTAAATCTCATCATTAAAAATTGAAAAGCATATCATCCATGGAAAGTGTTCTTGAGGCCTGGCATTTTCAATTCCTGTGTTAAACATTTAGATTCTACTTACCCATTTTTAATGACATTCAAGCTCCTAAATATGTTCTGCCCTGCCCTTCCTGTCATCTTACCAGGAGTTCCAATTCCTTATCCACATCCTTGTACTCTTGACTCCTCCCAGAGTTATTGTTCATAAAGTTAGAAGATGGAGGTCGGGTTGCCCTATCCTAAGCTGACTTTTTGATCTAAAGAGATCTGAATTCTCCCTGTTTCTCCCTTGAATACATTACCTTCCTTGCCACCCTCCACTAAGTTGCTAGCTCCAGATACAGAGCTTCATACTAACTTTGAAAATGAATATAGGTCACTAACACAGCAGGGCCATGTACTGCAATTTGTCCACCAGCCTGAGTCATTTTATATGTTCTAATTTCAGTAAGAGGGTGCTGAGTCTTTCCTAAGTGGTAATTGCACCTGCAGTACTAAAACCCTCTACATGCCTGGAAAAGCACACTCACCATCAGCTTGCAATCATTTCCTAGTGTGCACCACAATAGCTCCTATAAACTTGCTGGCCTTGACCCTCAGAATGAATCCCTGGTTCCTTCTATCACAGGTAACTCTGCACCTCCCAGAAGGCATGCTGTTACTGTCAGCAGGAGACCAGGCATAGGATGCACCCAGACTTTAGATCAGTGTCCTGTGTTGCACTCTAGGGCTCTAGGGAGAGGTTTCCCATGCTGCCTTGGACCTTAGGAATTCTTTTTCATCCAGGGTTCAATCTGAGTCGTAAAAATATCAATGGTAGAGACTTTTGTTTGGAATTCTAAACTTAAATACACTAATCTAACTGTAAGTAATACGTTAGTGAAAAGATACTGGATCTTTTCTTTATGAGACAGAAAATTCAGAGTGGTTGCCTTTTCTTCCTCTTCTGTATATATTAGTACTTAGAAAAAACAAAACATACCAAAAAAACCACAGAAAAACAACACTTCTCTTTGTAATACAAACAGGATTAGGCAGCAGTTCACTGGTATGACTCAACTCGACTTTCCAAATGCTCAAATGTCTATGATACCTCTTTTAAGTTTTAATACATATTCTGACTTCATGGTTGGATTTAAACAAATCACACACCAGGTTAATGTTTGCTTTCTCTTCTTTACTTTTTATGCAATGTTTTTGGGTACGCCTTCACTTACAAGAGTGAAGGGTGAGGATTTTGACATCCCTGGGACCAACTCTAGTTTCTGGCACACTGATATCCAATAAATGTTTATTGAGTAAGTAAGTGAATGAATGGAGATGTTTCACCATATTAACAAAGTTCAAACTGGAAAGTCTAGGTGGGGTCAGCAATTGAATAAGAAGAGATTTGATAAGGGTAACTAGAAGGTAAATGGAAATGAGAGAGATAGCATTGAATAGATCAAAACAAGAAAATAATTATCAGATTAAAAAAATTAATAAAAAGTTACGGCTTTCTAACTTATTTTAGGAGAAAAATGTTACACTGCTACTGTGGTGCACATGAAACAAATGGGGGAAGGAAACTAAAGTTATTAATATTAGTAGTAAATAAAAGAAACTATGGAATAGGTGAGCAAAAGAAAGATTTGTCATTAAGAATCTTTGTTTCTCCCCTTCCTCCCTTAGGATAGGGGCTCTTAACAGAGAGAGCTGGTTGACTGATTTGTCACCTATTGTCCTTTAACAGAATGGAGAATCCTGAGATAAAAGATGGTGGAGAAAAGAGGGAGGATGTATCTTTAGGGTATGCAAGGTACAATAATTAGGTTTTTGATAAACAACAGTATCAGGGCCCTGGGAACCTGAATGAGGCAATGGTAGAGGGAAGATTGCAAAAGGAGACATAGAGAAGGATGTGCATAAAAAGAAAATCTTCATCATTCTCACAGTTCCCTGCTTGAGGTGCTAAATGTGCTTGGCATGAAGAGAACCAAGGGTTCTGTTGGCATTTTACACGGTTGAAATGTTATCCTTCACTTCAAGGAACCTGTCTTAGAAAAGTGAGAGTCTTCATACAACTCCCATTCTAACTCTTTAACATGGATGCATACCCTCTGGGAGAGGATTTCCTAGCACCATTTTAATCAATGATGGTAGTAATACTACTGCTTAATTTTTCATTGTATATGCCAGAAACATTCTAGACTTTTTCTTAGTGTCAAAGACTCAAAAATTCACAGAGAAAGTCTGGAGGCATCTGTATCATGCAAATCACTAACAAAGAGAACAAGGTCCTTGTATCATACAGAGGTACATTTCTTATCCTTCTTTCACCATGACCCCACTAAAGTCACCTCTGAAGGTAATGTCTGGTATATAATATACTCTCAGTTAAAAAAAAAAAAAGTTTAAATGAAAGTAGGAGAGAATATATAACTTATGCTTGGAAATTCTCTGCCATACCCTTGGAATGAGAAAATTGTGTTCAAGACATTGACAGCAACACTGTATAGGTATTAAGGTTGATACTTTTAGCCTCTGTGAACCATGGTTGAACAGTAAGTCACTGAAGGTGAAAAGAAAACTCTAAATATTTGGGGGAAAAGCCAAAAATATTAAAATAAGCTGAGCTTAGCCAGAGATTGCAGCCAATTTCACTTGGCAGGATTGCTTCCATCAAAATGTGGAACTAGATGTAAGTTACTTAGAACTGAATAGGCAATTACAGCTACCCAACCACTTCAAGAGAACTATTAACTAATTTATTAATTAATCAGTATTTATCAAGCATCTACTTTGTTCAATGCCTCATCTTAGACACCATTTAAGATTTGCTTCCATGAGCTTATCACTTGAAACATAAAGCATTTCTAGATCTAACAAAGATAAATTTAATCTTACACACATGGACTTCATGCTACATAAAAATGTAATAAGTATTATGTGAACTTGAATTATCCCTTGATTACTACAAAAATAATCATGTCTACATATAGAATGTTTCACATCCTGTAATGCCTTCACAGGAAGCACTACCTTGTCTATCTGCTCTTATCTACAACACTTTCCACCTGTTGTTCCTCATCTTCTTTTATACAGGCCTTCTCCCCAACTGGAAAAGTTGGAACCCAGTACAAGAAGTACTTACATTCATTAATTTATCTGTTCACTCAATACATATTTATTGACAGCCTAATATGTGCCAGGACTGAAGAGGGTCCTAGGTGAACAAAGCCTGCATGGTAACAAACACTGAAGTCTATATAGTTCAGTAAGACAGAAAAGCACTAAATGAATGGGTGTGCGTATGTGTTTCAGAACAATTCCAAATTGTTGTATGTGCCATGAAGGAAAAGAATAGGGCATCATTAAAAATTAAAGATGACATTTTAGATAAGGTAGTAGAAAAGCCACTCCAAAGGGAAGAATGAAAAGAAACCAGTCACAGAGATTGGTGGAATAAACATTGCAGGTGAGAGAAAGCATATGGAAAGTATCAAGGTGGGGACAGCAGAAATAAATCAACTTGACTCAAGGAGCAGAGAGAAATCCAGTGTGGTGGGAAGATACTTTAAAAGAATGAAAGCATGAAAATGCAATAATAATAATAATAATAGAGGCATGGTTCTAACCTCTTCTTATGCATTATCTTATTTGATCTTCACAACAGATCTATAATATGGGAATTTTGATGCTCTCTATTTTACAAATAAAGGAAACTGAGGCAGAGAGGTCGCCTTGAAACATGATGGGAAATAGCATACATAGACAGTTTCCTCTTTGCTGAGGTTTGGCTCAGAGAAGAGCAGAGATATTGAGTGGCAGCTACTGTGAAGATATGGAATCAAAGGAAGTGTTTTGTAGTTTGTTTTGTTTTTCAAATGATGGAAGCCATATTTGTATGCTAATAGGAATAAGCTATTACATAACACTCCCTTTGCTTTCTAGTTAAGCTTGATTCTGTCCTGGCTGCTAATGTTGTATGATACTAGGATCAATACAAGGCAATTAAAATCAACAACTCTTTGCTCCATGCCTGCTCTGCACCTCACTTACATCCTGCTACCCTGATTCAAAATCTGAACGCTTTTATGTGGGTTCCCATTATTTTCGAACTCTCCCCTTCTCCTCTCAGATAGGGGCCCTTCAGTGTTTATATCTTCAACTTGCTGCTTCCTAGTATGAGAAAACCTCTATTAATTAGGGCAGTGCTAACCACTATAACATACAAACTACAAATTTTAGTGGATGGACACACTAAAAGTTTATTTTGTTTTCATGAAAAACCCCAAGTGTGTACTTAGAGAAACTGGTAGAAATCTCTTGTCTCTACAATGATCAGAGCCTGAGCTAATCACTGTGGAAGTCTGTAACCAAGCCAGTGAAAGGGCGAGTGAAGGATCACTCATGGGAGGGTTTCACATGCCAGTACATCACTTTGGAATGTAGATCCCTTCTCTTTATATGTCACAGACTAGCACTCAGTCCCAAGAGCAAAGCTAACTGCAGGGAAGCCTAGGAAACATGTCCTAGCTGTGTATCGGGGAAGAAGAGGAACAGCGTCAGGTCAATAGACAGACTGACCCTTGTTGCAACAAGGGTCCATCTGACCACTGGCTCCTTGGATGAATTAGAACACATTGCCGCCCACTCCACTTATTGATTTTTCTGTACTTATCCCTGTACTAATGCCTTACTGAATACATGGGGAATTCCTCCTCTAGGGCAAAATTTCTGCCTCTATTGTTCTCTTTAATGTTGCCAAAATCACAGATTGATGTTGTTTTACGCTGTCTTCCAAGGGAAATGGGCAACACTCCCATTAAAGAGAGCCTCATTTAGCAGTTTAACTCCATTATAGCTACAAGAACAATTGCTGTGCCTCAGCCACAAACCAAGCCAATCTAATCCCAGTAAAAGTCAGCTCCCTCCCCACTCATACAAAAAAAAATCCTTCTTATAGAGATGTATTGCTTCAGAGCATTTTATTAAGTAATATTCATAATAATTCTCGGAAGCAGAAATGTTAACCCTTTTATTTTATGGATGAGGGAATTGATAGAGAGGTTAAATTTCATTTAACTAACAGTGGGTTGATGTTAGACTGTTGGAAAAACTCTTATTTCTGAAACATGGTAGATGATCTTCTTTAATTTGGGACAATGTCTTTTTTCTCTAGGAAATGTGGAAAAATTAATGGAAAATATAAAATGGGGTGGGTTGGGGAAGAACCATGTTATCAGCACCTAAAAGTGACAGATTTAGTAAAGTTTTCTTACATTCTGTTCCCTATGACCACTTTTTAAAAATTAGTTCTGAAAAACTACATATAGTAACGTAAAAGAAAAACAAAAACAGTTATATACCCACTACTCAATATTTTCAAAAAGTTAATATCTAATATTTACCTCAGATCTCTTTTTAAAGATATAAAAATGTTATAGATAAAAGTTACAAATGCATTTTTCATTATATTGTTAATTCATGGATTTATCATTTCATACTCTGCTCTTTACTAAAAATTTCATCATAAAATGAACCCATATCATTAAAATTCGTCCCAAACTTAACTTGTTGCATGGTGTTCTATTGTTGACTATTTAGGAATTTTTCATAGTTATGCTATAATTGTACTATAATGTTTTTCTTTATGCTTAAATCTTTTCTGCATTTCAGGTAAGTTCTTCTTGGTATATTTCCTAGAAGGGGAAAATAAATGCAAATTTGTCTCTACCGTGTCTATCACTACTTCTATTTTTTCAGATTCTTAATTCTATCTCAATTGAAATATAGACTTTGTCTTTTGTTTTCAAGATAGGTAAGTGATTAGCATATTTTGAAAATTTTGCTTATAAGGGAATATCTTTTTGTTGGCCTCACAAATGAAAGACAATTTCTTAAAAATACTTCAGTTACAACCTTTAACTTTAAAAACATTATAGATGTTATGCCAAAATTTTCTGGCACTTAGTAAATGCAGAGGAAAAATATAAAGGCAAGCCAGTTTATCTGGGTGCTCTTTCAGTATTTTCTTTAACCATTTAATTAAAAATTTTTGCCAATAGTATCTTGGGATAGGACTCTTCAATCATTCTATGGATAGAGTGGGATGATTTTTCAGTTCACTTATTCAGATCCTTGTTCGCTTGTTTGTTTTAGATTTTACTGACGTATGATTGGTTTTCTTCCTTAAAATATCTAAAATTATTATTCTTCCATAATTTGTCCTTGAATTTGTCTATCATCTTTTTTTTTTCCTCTGCCCCCTTCTTTTTAATCTCTTGGTCATTTTTCTTTTTTTTTTTTTTTCTATTCCTAGGCATTTTATTCTTTTTGTTGCAATGGTAAATGGGAGTGTTTCCTTAATTTCTCTTTCAGATTTTTTATCATTAGTGTATAGGAATGCAAGAGATTTCTGTGCATTAATTTTGTATCCTGCTACTTTACCAAATTCATTGATTAGCTCTAGTAGTTTTCTGGTGGCATTTTTAGGATTCTCTATGTATAGTAGCATGTCATCTGCAAACAGTGACAGTTTTACCTCTTCTTTTCCAATTTGTATTCCTTTTATTTCTTTTTCTTCTCTGGTTGCCATAGCTAGGACTTCCAAAACTATGTTGAATAATAGTGGTGTCTTGTCTTTTTCCTGATCTTAGAGGAAATGCTTTCAGATTTTCACCATTGAGAATGATGTTTGCTGTGGGTTTGTCGTATATGGCCTTTATTATGTTGAGGTAGGTTCCCTCTATGCCCACTTTCTGGAGAGTTTTTATCATAAATGGGTGTTGAATTTTGTCAAAAGCTTTTTCTGCATCTATTGAGATGATCATATGGTTTTTATTCTTCAGTTTGTTAATATGGTGTATCACATTGATTGATTTGCGTGTATTGAAGAATCCTTGCATCCCTGGGATAAATCCCACTTGATCATGGTGTATGATCCTTTTAATGTGTTGTTGGATTCTGTTTGCTAGTATTTTGTTGAGGATTTTTGCATCTGTATTCATCAGTCATATTGGTCTGTAATTTTCTTTTTTTGTAGTAACTTTGTCTGGTTTTGTTTGGTATCAGGGTGATAGTGGCCTCATAGAATGAGTTTGGGAGTGTTCCTTCCTCTGCAACTTTTTGGAAGAGTTTGGGAAGCATGGGTGTTAGCTCTTCTCTAAATGTTTGATAGAATTCACCTGTGAAGCCATCTGGTCCTGGACTTTTGTTTGTTGGGAGTTTTTTTGTTTTGTTTTGTTTTGTTTTTTTGGTACGCGGGCCTCTCACTGTTGTGGCCTCTCCCGTTGTGGAGCACAGGCTCCGGACGCGCAGGCTCAGCGGCCATGGCTCACGGGCCTAGCTGCTCTGTGGCATGTGGGATCTTCCTGGACCAGGGCACGAACCCACGTCCCCTGCATCGGCAAGGGGACTCTCAACCACAGCGCCACCAGGGAAGCCCTGTTGGAAGATTTTTAATCACAGTTTCAATTTCATTACTTCTGCTTGGCCTGTTCATATTTTCTATTTCTTCCTGGTTCAGTCTTAGAAGGTTATACCTTTCTAAGAATTTGTCCATTTCTTCCAGGTTGTCCATTTTATTGGCATGACTGCTTATAGTAGTCTCTTAGGATGCTTTGTATTTCTGCAGTGTCTGTTGTAACTTCTCCTTTTTCATTTCTAATTTTATTGATTTGAGTCCTCTCCCTCTTTTTCTTGATGACTCTGGCTAATGGTTTCTCAATTTTGTTTATCTTCTCAATGCACCAGCTTTTAGTTTTATTGATCTTTGCTATTGTTTTCTTTGTTTCTATTTCATTTATTTCTGCTCTGATCTTTATGATTTCTTTCCTTCTGCTCACTTTGGGTTTTGTTTGTTCTTCTTTCACTAGTTCCTTTAGGTGTAAGGTTAGATTGTTTATTTGAGATTTTTCCTGTTTCTTGAGGTAGGTTTGTATAGCTATATACTTCCCTCTTAGAACTGCTTTTGCTGCATCCCATAGATTTTGGATCATCATGTTTTCATTGTCATTTGTCTCTAGGTATTTTTTGATTTCTTCTTTGTTTTCTTCAGTGATCTCTTGGTTATTTAGTAACGCATTGTTTAGCCTCCATGTGTTTGTGTTTTTTACGTTTTTTTTCCCTGTAATTCATTTTTAATCACATAGCGTTGTGGTCAGAAAAGATGCTTGATATGATTTCCATTTTCTTAAATTTACTGAGGCTTGATTTGTGACCCAAGATGTGATCTATCCTGGAGAATGTTGCATGCACACTTGAGAAGAAAGTGTAAACTGCTCTTTTGGGATAGAATGTCCCATAACTATCAATTAAATCTATCTGGTCTATTGTGTCATTTAAAGTTTCTGTTTCCTTATTTATTTTCATTTTGGATGATCTGTCCATTGGTGTAGTGAGGTGTCCCCCACTATTATTGTGTTACTGTTGATTTCCTCTTTTATAGCTGTTAGCATTTGCCTTATGTATTGAGGTGCTCCTATGTTGGGTGCATATATATTTATAATTGTTCTGTCTTCTTCTTGGATTGATCCTTTGATCATTATGTAGTGTCCTTCCTTGTATCTTGTAACATTCTTTATTTTAAAGTCTATTTTATCTGATATGAGTATTGCTACTCCAGCTTTTTTTGATTTCCACTTGCATGGAATATCTTTTTCCATCCCATCACTTTCAGTCTGTATGTGTCCCTAGGTCTGAAGTGGGTCTCTTGTAGATAGCATATAGATGGGTCTTGTTTTTGTATCCATTTAGCAAGCCTGTGTCTTTTTTTGTTGGAGCATTTAATCCATTCACGTTTAAGGTAATTATCGATATGTATGTTCCTATGACCATTTTCTTAATTGTTTTGGGTTTGTTTTTATAGGTACTTTTCTTCTCTTGTGTTTCCCACTTAGAGAAGTTCCTTTAGCATTTGTTGTAGAGCTGGTTTGGTGGTGCTGAATTCTCTTAGCTTTTGCTTATCTGTAAAGCTTTTGATTTCTCCATCGAATCTGAATGAGATCCTTGCCTGGTAGAGTAATCTTGGTTGTAGGTTCTTCCCTTTCATCACTTTCAGTATATTATGCCACTCCCTTCTGGCTTGTAGAGTTTCTGCTGAGAAACCAGCTGTTAACCTTATGGGAGTTCCCTTGTATGTTATTTGTCATTTTTCCCTTGCTGCTTTCAATAATTTTTCTTTGTCTTTAATTTTTGCCAATTTGATTACTATGTGTCTCGGCGTGTTTCTCCTTGGGTTTATCCTGGATGGGACTCGCTACACTTCCTGGACTTGGGTGGCTATTTCCTTTCCCATGTTAGGGAAGTTTTAGACTATAATCTCTTCTAGTATTTTCTCGGGTCCTTTCTCTCTCTCTTCTCCTTCTGGGACCCCTATAATGAGAATGTTGTTGCGTTTAATGTTGTCCCAGATGTCTCTTAGGCTGTCTTCATTTCTTTTCATTCTTTTTTCTTTATTCTGTTCCACAGCAGTGAATTCCACCATTCTGTCTTCCAGGTCACTTATCCATTCTTCTGCCTCAGTTATTCTGCTATTGATTCCTTCTAGTGTATTTTTCATTTCAGTTATTGTATTGTTCGTCTCTGTTTGTTTGTTCTTTAATTCTTCTAGGTCTCTGTTAAACATTTCTTGCATCTTCTCGATCTTTGCCTCCATTCTTTTGCCGAGGTCCTGGATCATCCTCACTATCATTATTCTGAATTCTTTTTCTGGAAGGTTGCCTATCTTCATTAGTTGTTTTTAGTTGTTTTTTAGTTGTTTTTCTGGGGTTTTATCTTGTTCCTTCATGTGGTACATAGCGTTCTGCCTTTTCATCTTGTCTATCTTTCTGTGAATGTGGTTTTTGTTCCACAGGCTGCAGGATTGTAGTTCTTCTTGATTCTGCTGTGTGCCCTCTCTTAGTCATTTTTCTTGCATTGTGGAAAAATAATTGAAATTTTCATTTTATCACTGATTTTATTTTTTAATCAATTTTAATGTCTAATGTGACTTTAATTCTTTCATTGCATTTGAGTTTTCCATTATGCTTCCTTTTCTCAGCTACCTCCCATTTCATTTTATGCTGTTTTATATCCATATTAGCCTGTTCTTTATGTGTACCTTTTACATCCACATCATAGACTTTGTGTATTGTTTTGTGTCCTATAATGAGTCTAAAATGTTATTGCAGTTTCCTTTTATTATTATTATTTCTGGTTCTTTGTGTCATTTTCTCAGCTTTTAGAATGATGATTTCCTTTTTTTTTCTGCTGTGTGTTTACATTGGTCCCTTTATTGTTATTTTGTTGTTGTTATTGTTTTGCTTTCTTATCCTCAGATGGGTGCCTTTTGTCAAGGCTCACCATTTGCCAGTGGACAAAGGATGTGTTTGTCTTTGGTACCATTCTCTAGACTTTCAGTGTTGGATGAAAATCCCCTTGCAGAGTTTTGGCCAGACATCCAGTTAATATGCACAGCTCTTAGACTAACTTTTAATGTCTGTTTTATCAACTGTAACTCTACTGGACTATGATGAGATTGTCAGTTCCCACTTTGTAAACCTCTTTCATTCTGAATAGGCAAAGAAAAAAAAATTAAACCCCAGGAGACAGTCTTCTCAGGGATTTTTCAATTCCCATCACCACCAGATTCTTGGAATGCAATAATGTACCGCATTATTTCCTATGCCTGCTTCATAAAAATTTATTCTGTGGAAGTTATACTCTTCAACTGAGAGTGAGAAGAAAAGTGCTGTTGGGTGGGGAGCAGTAGCTGTACCCACAAAGAATAAAGACAGATTCTTGGTTTTATGCTCTCCAGAGAACGTCTGTTTCTGAAGGGAAGTAAGTCTGGTGACGATGACGTGACAATAGAGCACAGATGTTCCTTTAATTTGGTTTAACTGAAGGCCAACCACCAGGAGAAAATGGGATAAAGCTCCAAGGTCCTGGCAACAGTGGAAATGTTAGTAATTGCCTTCCATGCTTCTCCAGTTCTCTTATCTTAGCAGTCAATTGCAAAATGCTGAACTGGGAACATTAGATGCAATATCAATTTGGAGCTACTAAATGATTATCAAATAATATGTTTTGGAAATGACATTTCTAGTTAATATAAAACACACATAACCCTATGGTGCTCTAGATTAAAGTCTTTCCATGATAAACCCAACTGTTTCTTTATACTCTCAGCAAATGATGTATTTAAGAACACAATTAGAAGAAAAAAAAAATCATGAGGAAAACACAGATAGTTTCTCTGGGTGTTCTTTGGATGTTTTCATTATCTTTTAATGTAAAAAATTTGCCATACCAAAAATGGATTATTTCTCCCAGTACTTGAAGAAGATCCTCTGTAAAATCCTAGGAGAAGGCTCAAAATGTATCCAGGCATCCTCCCAATGATTTTTCTCACTTGACAGCTTTATCTGTCAGAGAGTCAGTCAACATTTTTGTTCACAAACTGGATTATTTTTATGAATCAACTGATATCTTAGAAATACGGTTGTAGATAGTTGTGTTTCCCTATGTTCTATAGTTTGTAAGAACATGTCTGTCCTTTCTTCCCTGGCCTTGAAATACATAGAAGCAAATGCCTACAATTTTTCTTAGAATAATAAAATGTCACTTTCCAATGAAAATTAGATGGCTATAAATTTAGGGAAAACATTGTTTTAAGTATGTTTTGAATTATCCTTGGAATAATTAGAAATGTTGGACTTTCATTCCCAAATAAGAAAATTCACAAAATATTTATGGGAAACATTAGTGTCAAATACTCCCCAATTAAAAAAAATTAGATCATTTTTACTTGGGATGGAATGTTCTGGAAATTACTGCTGATGATGCCAAAACAATTAGGAATTAAAGATTGACAATGGGACACTACCTTTAACGTGTATTAAAAATATAATCATTTAAGTATTAATGATTAACTTAATTAATCTTTATTAATTAAGCACATTATCTCTAATTGGGCTCTGCTAGGATATATCCTTTTACTTTCCTGCAATGATAATTATATTAACTGGAAGATCATTATCAATTTTTAAATTAAGATTAGTATTTGCTTTTGCTAACTGAAAGGAATATGCTTCAGGTTATAATTACTGAGTGAAGTGACTAAACAAATTCTAACAGTAAAGTTAGTTCTATGCATGCATATTTATTTCAGTTCTGTGTGGGGTGGTGAAATAAAGCAGCATATACATTGGGCCATCTAGCATACTTAAAGTGTGATTAAAGGCAGTGGAAGAATTAAGAAAACCTCTTTGTTCTGTCTTCTGATATCTTCCATCTTCATTTTCAGAGCAATAGGAGGTATGTGGTCTTTTAACTCTGGAGAGGGAACATCTGTTCAGTAGACCCAAGGTTCTCCATCTACATCCACTCCAAAGACAGCCAGCTCAGCCAGATAGATACAAATGTTCTATTAACAAACTAGACCCTGGTCTCCTGCCCGTAATCTCCACATTTACTTTTGTCCCCTTGGCTTTGACAGGTCTTTTGTAAGAGCCATAGGACCTTCCTGGAACCAGCAAAATGCAACATGAACAAAAAGGAATAAAAATGAATTTGTGTTGCTGATAAAGAGCCATTAGCACTAATTATGTCCCTCATATTCTATTGAAAGAGAACAAGGAAAAGGCTCTGATAAGGATACAAGAAAAAAAATATTGAAAATGAACCTTTGAATTGTCATCTACTCATTTGATGTCCTTGAATATACACAACTCAGTATTTTACCTGTCTTCTTAACTCTAGATAAACAAAAATAAATTCAAACTTTTGAAAAAATTCTAAATTCAGAATTGTACATAGGATTTGTTTAACCTATTTGCTATTTTTTCTCATTCAGTCCTAAACAATTTTTTCTTGAATCTTTATTTAGTCTTTAAAGTTCTCAAAGTTTTATGTAACATGAAAAAATGGCACATTAGAATAAATTTATTGCCAAGATCATTATCCTACACCTGATTTTGATAAGGTATTTGCAAGGCATGCAGGTAAATAATAAATCTCTTTGAGGGCAACTAGATTTATCATAGAGGATGTGTTTACATTGTGATAGTAAAAGTCAAACTTCTAAATGAGAAAAACATCTCTACATAAAATTGTTAGAACTTATTATACTTTTATAGCCTTGGAGCTCATCAGTGGGCATTGCAGGATGAGGTAACACTGAGAATTTCTTGTTCTAAAGCCACCAGCAAAGTGAAATATTCCTGATATACACTCAGAGATTGTGTACACCTTCCTGCTCCAGTAGATCTGAAATGCCCTCTCTGAACTGTGGCTTATAACAATGGTTTAAAACAATAGAAGCTATTTTATTTATGAAGAGATGAACGTGATAAAGCTAAGACCTAAAAATATATCAGGATACAAGTGTCTAAGTCAGGAATAATGAGAATGCTGATGAAAAGTTAAATATATGATTGTTTGAACAAGGCTGGTTTGTGACCTCAGCAAATTGAAAAGTTGTTCTTGAGGTTGGTTTTACATTAAGGTACTAGTGTCATCTGTTTGAATATCTGTTGTGATAAAAACTAATCCACACAATTACTTTCTCTTTTAAACACAACTATAGAACCACTGAGTGTGTAATGAGTTAGCATTCTTGGAAGTTAGTATACATCGGAGCAGCATATTCATGACTGTTTGGTTAACCCTTACTGAAACACTGATAGCTAATATAGCAGTTGTGATGGTTTTAAATTTTACAATAATTTTATTATTTGATATATATTTTAATGCATATAACATAAAAACCAAAATCAAAGGAATACCTATATTGAAATACCAATTAAAGTGCCTGAAATAAAAAGTCTGCAAATTTTCCTTAAGATATGATCATCAAGAGATCCATAAGTAACGTCCATCATATAAAAATTACTCTGTAGCACAAGAGCACTCCTATATGTCAAAAACTAGTAACATGAAACAAAATATGGTAAAATGTTTATTGAATTAGGTTTTTCATTTATTGGAACTAAAAAAAAAATAGCATCCAGAAACTCTCTCTTATATCTTGTCATTTAGATAAATAATATGAAAATCATAAAAATAAACCTGTGGAAAAAATAAACTAATGAATTTTTAAATACAAAAATTCCAAACTTGAAATTTAAAACATATTTCTATCATGAATATTAGACTTTCTATTTTAATAATAAGGAGCTCCAAAATTCAAAGTAAAAATACCAGCAATGATCGTGGGGCATCTTTGTGGAATAAAGAAAATTATGCCCATTTGAGATTCAATTTCCTGGGAAACAAACTGATCTATGTCTTCAGCTGCTTACAGAAAACTTCTCTCTCTTTACCTTGACTGAAATCTTACTCTTCCTTTGATATGCAGTTCTTGCTGAGGCCTCTCAAATGGAGGCTGCTCATTTTCCCTTACCCCACGTCTTAGTCAGCTCAGGCTGCCATAACAAAATACCATAGACTATGTAGCTTAAACAACAGAAACTTATTTTCTCACAGTTGTGGATACCGAAGTCCAAGATCAAGGTCCCAGTAGGATCAGTGTCTAGAGAGGGTTCTCTCTTTAGATTGAAAATGGTCACGTTCTCACTGTGTCCTCATATGGTGGAGAGAGGGCTCTCTGGTGTCTCTTCTTATAAGGACACTAATCCTATTGTTTCAAGACCCCACCCTTATGACATCATTTAGCCTTAATTACATCTTTGGAGGTCCTATCTCCAAATATAGTCACATAGGGTGTTAGGGCTTCAACATATGAGTTTTGGGGGACGTGATTCAGTCCACAGCACCCCATGTACCTCAGAATAGGTAGATAGGGCCACAGTATCCTCACTTCTTCATACAACTTCCAGACCGTCTCATCTCCAGCTTCATATAAACCTCCTTGTTCTTTGGGAGCCTCTGTTATTCAGAGATTCCTAGAAAACTGCAATGCTAGGAGGATCGCAGCGTGTGCTCTCCCTCTGCCTTCACTTGGGAAGCTGAATCTAGCTCAAGAAAATCAAACAGATGCATAGACAAGAGCTACTGTGAAGTCATATTCTATCACCTCAACTGCATTCTCAACATTGTCCAGAATTTTCTTAGTTCCCTATGTATCGATAGTTGCTGTCCTCTCTCTACAAGAGAACCCTACCAACTAGCCTTCTACTTTCAAAATATGGCTGGTTGGCTTACTTTTTGATGGATTAATTAATTGATCATTTGTGTTGATTAATTGATTCATTATTTGAAATAATAGTCTATCAGGTGGACTACTCACTCTACTCTTTGTCATCAAACTTAAAACTTATCTGTTAGTCTTCCATCTTCTCTTTCTAAAACTAATTCCTCCCAACGATGCATATACATACATTAAAGGTTTTGTTTTGTTTTGTTTTTTAATGTACAACTAAAGATACTATGAACAAAGTAAAAGGTAAGTCATATACTGGAAGAAGCATTGATTTGCAATGTGTTTAACCAGTGAAGGGTTAGTATCCAGTTTACATAGGGAGTGCCTGAAAATTAATAAGGATGAAAAACAACCCAGTTGAAAATGGGCAAAGGTTATGAATAGGTATTTCACATAAGATGCTTTTTATTACAACTGTCAGGCAAATGCCAGTTAAAATGACAGGTTACCAATTCACATCCGTCCATCAAAAATAAATTGAACAGCACCATGTGTGAGCAAGAATGTAAGCTCTCGGCTACTACCGATGAGATATTCATTGGCACAATCACTTTCAAAAGCAATTTGGCAACATCTAGAAAAGCTGAGGATGCTTATTCTACCACCCAACCTTTCTTTATATAAGGATATCCTAAAGCAATGAGCACTCATGAACAGAGATGGTCATTGCTACAATACTGATAAAAGTGAAATGTCATAAATAACCAAAATATCTATCATAACAGAAATGCATAAATAAACATGGTTACATTCCTATCATAGAAAACTATACAGGAAGTAAATGAATGACCTTAATCTATGGATAATAATATTGATGTATTTGATCCATTTGATGACCCCTTTGAAGCATTTTCTTCATTTAGTATCCAGGCTGTGACATCTGGTTTTCCCCCTAAATTTTTGGCCAATCTCTTTGTCTCCTTTGCTTGTGGCTAGTACCTTCATAACCTCTCCTTGGATTTCTCTTTTCTATCAACATTTATTCTTTAAGTGATGACAATGACTTTAAAATTGTTATCTCCAGCCTAGATCTCTCCCCTGAACTTCAGACCCTTTTATCTCACAGCCCATTTATTCAACATCCCATCTTAACATATTGGACTCAGAATCCTGTGACCTCAAAGCTGCCCCTGATGCAGTCTTCCTTAGCTCTGTTACTGGCAAGACAATTCTTACAGTTGTCCAGAGCCTTCAAAATGTATCTCCAATCTGATTGCTTCTCATCACCCACGCTGCCACCTACCTGGATGAAATAACCATCATCTTTTGCTTTTGCTACTGAAATAACTTTCACAAGAGGTTTCCCTGCTTCTTCCCCTGGCCTCTTTTCATCTTTTTTCCACAGGACTGTTCAGAGCAGTTTGTTAAAATGAGTGTCAGATCCCGTCATCCCTCTGCTTAGACACTCTCCCAGGGTGTCTATGTGATCTGGCCTCTGTTACCCTCTGACCTCATCTCCTCTTGCCCTTCCACTCTTTCCCTCCATTCTGGCCATCCAGACCTCCTACTGCTCCCAGAACATGCCAGGCACTCTTCTGTTCAGAGTCCATACTTGCAATTCCTGATTCCTCAGACAGTTAAATGATCAGCTCCTTCACTTTCTTTAGGTCGTTTCTCAAGAGTAACTTCTCAGTTAAGACCTTTCAGGACACACTACTTCAAATTCCAATCTGACCCCCATCACTTCATCTCCCCTTTTCCTACTTTATTTCTCTTGTTAGCACTTAATTCCTAGTGACTGTATTAGTCTGCTTGGGCTAATGTCATACAGTGGGTGACTTAAACAACAAACACTTATTTTCTCACAGTTCTGGAGGCTACAAGTTTCTGATTGAGATGTCATTAGATGTCAGTTGGTTTTGCCAGTAGATTTGGTATCTGGTGTGGGCTGTCTTCATGGCTTGTAGATGGCACCTTCTCACTGTGTCCTCACATGGCCTTTCATCTGTGCAGGCACTGAGAGAAAGAAAAAATTCTGTTTACAAGAACACCAGCCCTATCAGATTAAGACCTCTCCTTTATTTTATTTTATTTTATTATTTTTTTAGGTTTGTGTAATGCCTGTCTCTTTTTTTTTAATGTCGTTAATGGAGTATAATTGTTTTACAATGTTATGTTAGTTTCTGCTGTATAACAAAGTGAATCAGCTATACATATACATATATCCCCATATCCCTTCCCTATTGCGTCTCCCTCCCACCCTCCCTATCCCACCCCTCTAGGTGGTCACAAAGCATCAAGCTGATCTTCCTGTGCTCTGCAGCTGCTTCCCACTAGCTATCTATTTTACATTTAGTAGTGTATATATGTCCATGCCACTCTCTCACTTCATCCCAGCTTACCCTTCCCCCTCCCCATGTCCTCAAGTCCATTCTCTACGTCTGCGTCTTTATTCCTGTCCTGCCCCTAGGTTCTTCAGAACCTTTTTTTTTTTTAGATTCCATATATATGTGTTAGCATACAAAGACCCCTCCTTTCTGACCTCTGTTAACATTTATTTCCTCTGTATACACCCTATCTCCAAATTGAGTCACATCGTAGGTTTGGGCTCCAACATAGGATTTTGCCTTTTGAGGGGGTGGATACAATTCAGTCCATAACAGCAGCCTACGTAGAATATTTCATATTTTATTCTTTATTGTCTGTTCACCCTAGTAGAATATAAGCTACATAAGGTCATGGATTTTTTTTTTCACTGCTTTATTCTAACACTTAGAACAATGCCTGAGACATAGTATGTATTTAATAAATATTAAGTGAATTATCTCAAAAATCTGATATGAAGTATGAAAGGGTATCATTTTATACTAAAAACATCATTTCAAAATTAGCAAAATACAAAATTACACTACATAGTTTTCATGAACAGGTATGTATGTGGTAATATATATTTTTTAACGGGAAGATTGCCAACTTTAAGACAATTAATAACTTCCCTGAAGAGAAAAAGGGAAATTAGAGAGATGTCAGAGCAGCTCTCACTGTAGCTATATGATTTTATTTCTTTAAATAAAAGTTTTGAAACAAATATGCAAAATGTTAACATTTGTTAAATCTCAAGCGGATACAGGAATATGTGTTATGATTTTCTCTGTGTTTTGTTTCAAATATTTCAAGAGAAAGAGCTAAAAAGAGTCTCTATAAGGGCAGGGACCATATCTGGATTGTTCCTGCATGTATTTCAAACTCCTAAAATGGGCAATGGCCTATAATAGGACCTCAGTGACTATTTGGTGGATAGATATAGTTTCAGACTATTTGGAGTTAGTTGTCTTTGATTCTGACCATAGCACTTGGTACATTGACCCAGACAACAAATACACAAGCAAGTAAGCAAAGAAACAAACAAAAACATTTTTTGAAAGCTAGACAGAGCTCCCTAACCATACGAATCTCGTCCTTCCCTCTTTCAACTCCTTCTGGTCAGTAACTTGGGAAGGATATATCTGCCTTGGCCACCCAGCTCTACCAAGTCCTTCTCTGCTCTTACTCATAATTGAATTTTCTACCTAAAGATAAAAGTAAGTGCAACGGCTTCCCTGGTGGCGCAGTGGTTAAGAGTCCGCCTGCCGATGCAGGGGACACAGGTTCGTGACCCGGCCCGGGAAGATCCCACGTGCCGCGGAGCGGCTGGGCCCGTGAGCCATGGCCGCTGAGCCTGCGCGTCTGGAGCCTGTGCTCCACAACGGGAGTGGCCACAACAGTGAGAGGCCCACGTACTGCAAAAAAAAAAAAAAAAAAAGTAAGTGCAACTAGAGAAAGTCTTAGGGGACTAACAAGGCTCACAGTTAAGACACTGGTCTTCTGCATTTTCTCCATAAGCTCTTTAGCCATTTGGGACCCCTATTTGTATTTGCACTTTTACATGTTCTCCCTCATTGGTTCTGATGGATTATTCTGCCTAAAGCAACCAAATTGACCCTCCAAAAAGTAGCAACCGAACTGTTTTCCCAGCTCTGTTTAACTCACATTGATATCCTTTGCTGACATCATTTCCTGCCTCATCTCACAGCTCTCTGCTAATAGTCCATACATGATTTTCCTGAGAAACATTTTTGCTCCCAGTTTGTCTAGTAATCTAGAAGTCATAAATTCATATTTACCTTTTATAGATGAAAGAGTCTAGTAAAAGTTGAGAGTTTCCATGTTCCTTTATTTTTTTCTCTTTCTCCTAATTATATTTTATGTATGTTTAATCAATCTATCTAAATCTTTTCTACAAACAAGAAAACGTGAAGTTATTCACCAGAATGCGAAGATATTCAGAAAAGTCATTCCCTGGCATAGATACTCACTCCATGTTAATTAGGGAAACAACAATACAGAATTTCACACTTTCTTGCAATCTTTTATCTCTCTTCTTGGCCCTGGGGAAAGTGAAGGCTCTAAGGATGAAAAGAAAATAATTTGGAATTGTAAATGAAGATCCTTTATCTGATAAATACCAAGCCAGAAATTAGAAACCTCACCTCACACCACACTAAGAAATAGGTTTCTGATGCATTGAGTTAAAAAAAATCAAACCACAGAAAAATTAAATAATGCATCATTAACTATTTGTCAAATCACCGGAGGGAAAGCATAAGCATACAAAACAAAAGTGGACAATTGACCCTATAAACATTTAAATTTTAGGTATGATTTTTGCTTCAAAAGGCAAAAATACATAATTACAAACAAAAGATGAAAAATAGATTGGAGAAACTGATTGCAACAAATACAGTATTTTTTACTGTTAAAAGAACCCATTCAAAGTGGAACTAAAACACTGTCACCTTATAAGCTGAAAAAGGGTTGAATGTCATGGACAGTCAATTCATAAGTGAGAAACTACATTTAGTACCAAAGTAAATAAAAATATTCATCCATTTAATGATAATGAAGGAAACCAAATTAACAATAACTGTTTGAAGTAATATTAAGCAATTTAACCCAAATTTAGTTAAAGGGGCAATATTTTATGCTACTAATGGGAATGTAAATTGTACAACTATTTTGGTAAACAATCCTGATTTTAAATTTTCAAAGTCTTATTAATTATTCTAAATACAGAAGAAAAAATACCTTTATATGCAAAGTTAGGCACTGGAATATTATTTAAGACATGAAAAAATGGAAAGTAGTCTCCTGTGTTTTAGATTATTTAAAATATATTCATTTGTTACCTATACAAAGCCAAAAATAGAGTAAAAATGAAGCAAGAACACTTAAAAATATTAATGTAACAAATATGAAATGCAGTAATGAACATATGGGTCAATTTATTATTAGGTAAACAGAATCTTGGGTCAGTGGCATTTGGATCAATTGGCTGTGGTTGATCTTACAGCTGTGCTCATAAACACCATGCTTTCCATGTGCTGTGCTGCTGTGGATTCTGGCCTAGTTGGACATCTCAGTACCACACCCTTCTGGAGTTGGCCCAGGACCCTTGTTTTCCGGCCAGGACTACCCATCTACTCTTTTAGGGGCAACGTCTTATCTTCCTAGGTGATTGAACCTCTGCTTTGTGGTAACTTCCTCCTCCAATTTTCATAGGCCTTGACCTTTAGAAAGTCTAGATGACTGGGCTTCCCTGGTGGCGCAGTGGTTGAGAGTCCGCCTGCCGATGCAGGGGACACGGGTTCGTGCCCTGGTCTGGGAAGATCCCACACGCCGCGGAGCAGCTGGGCCCGTGAGCCATGGCTGCTGAGCCTGCGCGTCCGGAGCCTGTGCTCCGCAACGGGAGAGGCCACGACAGTGAGAGGCCCGCGTACCGCAAACAAACAAACAAACAAACAAAACAAAACAAAACAAAAAAAACGCAAAAAAAAAAAGAAAGTCTAGATGCCTAATGCTCATACCTTCTTGAGTTATGACAAAGACACAGAATGGCTGGCCTTCATCTTTATCTTGTTACACTTGCCAGTTGGTCTTGAAAAGATAATTATTTGATTTCTATCTTTATGGAATTCTAGGAACTATGTCAAGTGCTTGATGTATATTATCCCTACCTAATCTTTTCAACCCAGGGCCTGTGCTAAATATTTAATGTATAGTGTCAACATAATCTTCTCCATAGCACTGTGACAGAAATAGTATTTTCCCCATTTTATAGATTAGAAAGTTTAAGTAACTTTCCTAAAGCGCTTTGAGGAGGGTACAAAGGTAGAATTCAAACCCAGGTCTGTACTGACTTCAAAGAGAAGTCTTTATTTCCTAAGTTCTACTCTAGGTAAAAAGAGGGTTTCACATTAGGGTAATTGCAAAGAGAAAAGACATTTAAACAGTAAGTGAATTTTTGAAAACTAAGGTTTATAGATATTCTTTGTCTTGTTTGCCTCCTGTTCACCCTGTTGGTGGAAGAGGGATTCCCTACCCTAAAATAGTACAGATGGTGGAACACACAGCACTGCACACATGAGATTGGCAGCCAGTTATTCATCACATATACTCACAGACATCGAACACCACGCGGGGCCACTTGGAGGTTTGCACTCCGGAGCAGCGGGGACCAACAGGGGCTGTGAGAGGCAGGTTTTATAGTAACCAGAGGTAGGGTTCCCACAGGAGAATGTGACAGTCTTGTTTGAATAATTTCGGGAGCTGGCAAGGAAGGAGAAGCCCTTAAATTGAGAAGAGGGCAATGTAGCTGGTCGAGCTGATATGGGAACTAGCTGTCAGGGAGTCTTTCCTGCTGAATTTGGGAACATTTCTGGCAAGAACAGTGATTTCGTGGTTAGGCCTTTGGGGCCTTGTGAGGTTCAAAGATGTTAAGGCGGCACTTGAAAATTTAAGCCTTACAATTCATTCCACCTGGAAATTAAGGAAGAAGATAGTGACCTAATCGTACTTCTCTTTGTATGAACAGTTTCCACCCTGCATCCTGGTGACACTAATTTCCAATTGTGTCTGCTGTTTGCTGTGATGAATCCTCTCAGAGTTTTCACCAGGAAAGATACAATGAAACTGGTAGTGGGTGCAGGAGAGACTCCCATTTCAGATAGAAATACAGTGGAAATTAGGAATGTTTAAATGTGAATGGCTTGTATGTAAGGTGTAATTAAGAAGGGTTCTAAATATTAATATTTTAGTATTCAGTTAAACAGACTTATTATATTCTATACTTGAGTAAGGAAACTATCTAAAATCTTTCTGACAATGCATAGAAAGAACAAAACATGATCCAGATATTCTTATTATAATTTAATTATTTTAGTTAGCTCCCACTCTATCAAGTCTCGTCTACCCTAATTTTAAAAATGACCGAGATGACTTTAAAGATTGCTATGTGACATTAGGAGCATGTGTTTTACCCATTCTCATGCAGTGTCTTATCTTCAGGTAGCATTTGGAAATTTTCACTATGTTCTACAATTTTCACTTAAAATTAACTCCTGAGACCCAGAGAGGTATCCACTGCTGATCTCAAAATCAAATGGATGGGTCACCCACTGAATCAGAGTCCCTAATGATAAGGCATTTTTAATGAGCTCTACCAGTGATTCCTATGCATGTCCAAGTCTGATAAAACCACTGGTATGGATTGTTTCATTTCAGTGGCTCAAGGAAGTTATATAATAGCTCTACACCTATTCTAGCTGGGGTGGGAGTGGCTGTGAGGTAGAGGGTTAAACACGAGAAGGGGTTGTGAAAAGTTTGCATATAAGCATCTCTCTTACTCTCACTCTTACTCCTGTGTGACCTTAACAAGGTATAGAACTTTCTTTGCACCTTCTCTTTCTTATCTGTAAAATGGAGGTAGCCTACAATATTAAGATTGTTGTAACAGCAGTATGAGTCAAGAACCTGGTACGTAGCTGGCACTCACTGTACACTGAATAATTTTACTGTTTTCCCATCCCTTTCTTCTACTTCCCCAGTCTCTTCCCTTTCTAACCACCTTATGAGTACTTCACAATATAGCTAAGGTGAAATAAATCATTCTTCTGAGCACTTCAGTGCCAAACAACAAATTGTACATGTAATAATGAAAATTTTACATTTATTGAGTGTCTGTGATTATATAGATTGGTTCTTTTAATTCTTAGAATAATGTGACAAAGTTAATTATTATATATCCAAGTCGATAGATTTACAGATGAGAACACTGAGGATGAAAGGCATATTATCTGGTCCATTATAATTTTAGTGAGTGTTGAAAATAAAATTCTAATTCAGTTGGTCCAGATACCGAAACTTGTCCCACAGAAGCAGCCTAAAAGTGCAATTATTCTAATTTTATTTTTCCAAAAAACAATTATGGACCATGCTGCTGATTTTTTAATACCCTAGTTCAAGTGTCACAAACTCCTATGCCTAATAGGACCAGCAAGAAAATATAAATGAGAGGAAAAACTGGATTGTATTCAACTGACATAAAGACTGGTTTACATATTTTTCTACCATTTTTCTTGAAACATATAACCCTCAAAACCTAGCTTTTCTTTTCCAACTTTTGATGGAAACATAGTTATGGAGAAAACCAATGGCAGGGGCATGATGAGACATGGCAGCTGAACTTTGGCTTCAGCACTGGGGCAAAAGAACAAAGTGACAAGAGATTAGCAAATGTGGTGCAAAACCTCACACCTCATCTAAAGAGTATAGCTGCCACCAGCTACAGCTGATGGCTGTTGTGCTGGAATTCAGGTCCCAAAACTCCAGACCTTCTGGTTTCTAATGAAAAATCAGAAATCTGGATTTTAATTTGAAACTTCTCAACTTTTGACTGCTGGCCTAAAACAATAAAACAAACAAAGCACCAACGGAACATTATGTTGGCCAAACAAAACAGCTTTGCAGCACACGTCTAGCCTACTGGTCACAAGTTTGGAATCTCCTCTCATTTTTTTTTTTTTTTTTTTTTTTGCGGTACGCTGGCCTCTCACTGTTGTGGCCTCTCCCGTTACGGAGCGCAGGCTCCGGACGTGCAGGCTCAGCGGCCATGGCTCACGGGCCCAGCTGCTCCGCGGCATGTGGGATCTTCCCGGGCCGGGGCACGAACCCGTGTCCCCTGCACGGGCAGGCGGACTCTCAACCACTGTGCCACCAGGGAAGCCCGGAACCTCTTCTCTTGATGAACAATAAGAAACACTTGAGGTTATAAGAATCCATACTTAGGGAAAATATTAATATTAAAAATGGTCTGGGAGCATGGGACTTCTGCATCAGCAACTTTTGCTTAAAATACCCTTCCTCTCAATTTCTGTTTGGCTAACTCTTCTGGTTGTGGCCACTTTTCAGCTCCAAGTGGTCTTCCTTGATCCTTCTATCAATGTTGCCCACACTTGTTCGTTCTATCCCACCTGCCTTTCTTCAGGCAATTGCTGCTGTCTGAAGGGGTCCTATTTGTTTCTTATTTATGGTCTCTTTCCTACTGGAGGATTTTCATGAGAGTAGGAAACTTGTCCATTTTGTTCACCAAGACCTACAGCAGTATCTTGTACCTGGTACATGTTCCACAGTGTTTCATCAGGGAGAGTAGCCGTTATTTATTGAGTACCTCCTCTGTGTCCCTGTGCTAGACGTCTGGAGATAAAATGCTCTATGGCTGCAAAGACCAGAATGAGCAAGAGAGGTGACTGTATCCTTTCCAGTGCTGAGCACTCAGTAAATCACCAGTGAACATCTGTGAAGTAAGTGAATGCTGAATAAATCACAAATAGCTCTGATTCATTTAATTTATACTTAGTTCCTGAAAATAAGGCTTTGTTGGGTTTAATAGCCATATGATTTGAATGTAATAGCACATTATGTGCCACATTATTCCAGAAATTGCATATTTGATCTGACCACTGTTGCTAAAAAAAAAAAATGACCTTTTACAAAATGATTTGCATAGCATGCTCATGGGACTCACTTACTTTGTTAGGCAATTAATCCAGCATGCTACTCGAAATTATACATTTTATATATAGTAATAAAAGTAATTTAGATGTTTCAGATACACTGTAAAACTTTTTCAGATTGAATAAAATACGGCTTTTCATCTATACACAGTCACATAGTTTCTTAATAACACATTTATCTTTGGCTGATTGATTCTGAGAATTTTGCTAGTTTTTTCTCAGCATTACTGTGATATTTTACATCTCACGTTACTCTAATTTTTAAGGAACAAAGTGCTTCTTGCTTTTTCTGTGTGACATTTTGTCTTTTGCCAATGCCAGCTATGAACTGCACATGGCTAATCTTGGATTCCTAGAATTGATAGAAAATTAGCTAGGCCTAATCAACTCCATGCATGGTCTCCCATTACCTGTGCGTATTTTAAGAAAAACAAATAATGGTGATCAAGTTTCCGAAGAGAAACGTCTTTAAAGTACTCTTACATGAAATCAGGAGCTCACACTAATGAAATCGTAGATAATATCAGCTACCATTTGGCATAAATCCCACCTTTTAAGAGTTTCACTTTTATTGTTTGGGGAGGGGAAAGAGCTTGTGTTTGTTACCTCTCCTGGTGTCTCTACAGCCTGGATGTTTCTGAGTGGAGGAAGGCAGTACACCTAGATTGACAATCTTGTGAACATAGGCTTTGGGGTCTTTTCTCTGGAAGTGGCTTCTGAAAGCTTCAAAGTAATTCTGCCCCATATGTACAAAAGCTCCATGTACTACTACAAATTATTGATTTAGACAAATATGTCTGGTTGTCAGAAAGGTCTCACATAAAAATATTCTGGCAACCACAACAGAATTTCCATAAGAATGCAGAAAGAACTCACCATAATTTGATAAGTGAAGTTCAGAATAACATGGTCATATAAAATTCATGGACAGGTTATTGTGAAATTATAGTATTTTTCAGTCAGTCTGTACTGAAACAAAAGCACATAAATAAAGATAGTGAAAATTGATGGTACTGACCATACACAAAATTAACAAAATTATGTATGAGCACAGAACAGTCTTTCTCTAAACCTCCTTCTCAGCACCAAATATAAAATCTTGAGCACTTTCCTGTTTGAAGAGATTGGACAGAAGACCAGAGCCAATAACCCATCACATCGATGCTGAGCTTTCTTTCCCATGGTACCTTATTGCCGATTAACTGTATGAGTATGAGAGCTTCTGGCTGCTCCCACATTTAACCCAGTAGAAAAGCTCTTCAAGCCACGCGAGCCCCATTTGCTCTGCAGGTGACCTTCTGCCTTACCTATCCTTGTGTCCGAATCTGTGTAAAGCCAGTCATCTCCATCTCTATCTTTCATGCTGTTTCGCTGACAAGGATGCTTATCGATGTACTTACAGTAAAGGAAATGAAGCCATGCTTTTTTCTATCGTTTCCGACATTATTTTCTTTTTTCTCCAACTTTATTGAGGTATAATTGACAAATTAAAATTGTTTATATGTAAGATGTACATAATGATTTGATATGCATGTACTTTGTGAAAGGATTACCACAATCAAGCTAATGAACAAATCCATCACCTCACATAGTTAGCCTTTTTCTGTGGTGAGAAAACTTAAGATCTAGTCTCTTAGTAAACTGCAAGTGCACAATGCAGTGTTATTAACTATAGTCACCACGTTGTACATAAGCACCTCAGAATTTATTCACCTTATAACTAAAAGTTTGTACCCTTTGACCATTGTTTCCCCGTGCCCCCCGCCCCACCCACCCAAGCCCCTGGCAACCACCGATTCACTCTCTGCTTCTATGAGTTCGAATTTTTTAGATTCTAATATAAGTGAGATCATATAGTATTTATTTTTCTGTGTCTGGCTTATTTCACTTAGCATAATGTCCTCTAGGTTTATCTATGTTGTCGCAAATGGCAGAATTTCCTTCTTTTTATGACTGACTAATATTCCTGTGTGTGTGTGTATCACATTTTCTTCATCCATTGATCTGTCGACGGATACTTAGGTTGTTTACATATTTTAGCTGTTGTTAATAATGCTGTAATGAACATGGGAGTGCACATATCTCTTTGAGATACTGATTTCATTTCCTTTACATATATGCCCAGAAGTGAGATTGCTGGATTATCTGATAGTTCTATTTTTAATTTTTTAAGGAAACGCCATACTATTTTCCATAATGTCTGTATCCCACATTTTTTTCTTTTGACATATACCCTTTGAGCCTAATACAATATTTAAATTTTATTATGTTAATAGCGAGGCAGTTACTTATACTGAATAAGTTTTGCACAAATAAAGGAGAAATTATATCATGACCCTAATGAAAATATGGTATGGCTCTAAGCCTTTCAATGGATGAGAATGTGCCTAACTCAGAAATGGTTTGTTCTAATTTGGACTTCCAGTCCAATATGATGGATCTATAATTTTATTTCAGTCAACATTCCATACCAGCTTAACCATTTAGTTCATATTTGGGGTCAGGGAACTTCTTAAAAATAAGTTATTTTAACTTTTTATATTAGTGCTTTTATTGTACTGTGCAGTTGACGCTTGAACAACGTTAGGGGCACCAACGCTCCTCACAGCCCAAAATTCGCATATAATTTGTAGTTGGCCCTCCATATTCATTGTTCTTCCATATCTGCACCCGTGGATTTCAACCAGTCCTGCAGATGGTGCAGTGCTGTTATATTTATTATTGGAAAAAATATGCATGTAAGTGGACCCACGCAGTTCAAACCCGTGTTGTTCAAGGGTCAACTGTATTTGGTGCTTAGGATCTCTTTAGTAAGAAGTAAAGGAAGGAGTGAATGATTAAAGAAATAGCAACTACTTAATTGATGTTTGAGGAAAGAGTCCTCAAGGAGGCAATAGGAGAAAGGACAGGTGGAGGGGAACCTAAGCAGTTGCTATGGGAACCAGGAGGCTGCAGTGATTGAAGCGTTGGGTGTTACCCTGTGTCCTGTGACCCCTGTTGGAGGGACTGCCAGCACAGAGAGGGCTGTGGGCCTTTAATGGGAGGACTACACCCCTATGCTGGCTGCTATCAGATTCCAAAGACCTTTGTCCCAGTTTATGAAAGACATTACTATTTTTATTGCCATTTTAAAGATTAAAAACAATATGCCTAAAGAGTTGAAAATCTCACTCATTGTTGGCCATACTCAAAACACTATATAGCTTCATCTCTCCTAATTAGAACACATCTTGGTTATTATTATTATTGTTTTAATTATTATATGATGATTTTAGAAGTTTGAAACAATTGGAGGTAGCTTACCAGATAATGTGGCCAAAATGTACAGCTTTGATTATTAGAAAGTTTAAGAAACACCTTCCCTATATTGACCATTAATGGAAGAATCCACAATAAACCTAGACAACTTGTTTTCAAATAGGTAACATAAAGGCATAGGTTTAGTGATTCTGAAGTTCTCTCAAAATGTCTTAAGACGTTGGATAAAGGTCATCAATCAGTGAAGAAGAAAAGTGGGGCTCTAGAAAACATATATATGCAAAAACTTAAATATCCAAAAACACTGAGCTTAAGTAGAGAAAAGAAAGCCAAAAGAGGTCACACTCTATAGTCCTAGAGGATTTATTCTTAACATTAACTAAGATTAAAAAACAAATAAACTCAAGTCACCACAGTAAGCTTGCTGCCAAAATCCCAACAGGTCCAGACCTTAGCACAGACTGCTTCTGAGCACCTCCTGATAACTTCAACTTTCTGGGTATAATGAAGTGAAAAGACATTCGCAGGATCACATCTCAGAGGAAGAACAAAGGTCCATATAAATAGGAGGCAGCTGGACTGGCTAGCTCCCGAGGTGACAGAATTTCTTGTGTGAGCTCTGAAGGATGCCTGTGATTCTGGTGATTGTAAAATCCCAGCAAGCCATGATTTTTATCACCATCTTAACTGCTTAAAATTGAAGTTCTGCCTTATAAGACTTTACTTAGAAGCCTTTCTTATATATAATTTTGTTAACATACTTACACAAGCATATGCATAATTGTAACATAAATAATCTTTAATCATGGGTTTCTTTTAGTTTTTTTATTTCGTACTCCCGAGGCCTAAAGAGAAATGTATCAGGCTATGGGAATGTCTCTGAACAACTCTATTAACTATAGCTTTTATAGCCATTTTTAAGAGGGTAAGATAACATCACAGGTTTAAATTCAATGTCTCTAATCTGTCTGAGAGATTTATTGTACTGGGGAAAAATTCTGCTTCTTGCTGCATTTTAATAAAATTAATCTCTATAATTTGTATTTGGGCTCATATATATGACCTCATATTTTGGATGCTGACAGAAGATGAAAATTTTAGTGGACAATAAACTACCTTTACTTTGACTTTATCCTTATATAAGGTGGCCATTACCTGGGAGAAATGTAATAATGGAAGTGTTGCTCTGCCAAAGAAATTTTAAAGCCCAAATAGAGGTAAACTGTTTACCTAAACTGAAAAAAGATATTTAACTCTTTTCTCTTTAGAAATACTTTTCTTTTTAAAGAATCAAAAATGTTTGGGTGCTTCTTCCTTAATTGAAATTTTCTTGGGACTCCCTGATGGCACAGTGTTTAAGAATCCACCTGCCAATGCAGGCGACATGGGTTTGAGCCCTGGTCCAGGAAGATCCCACATGCCACGGAGCAACTAGGCCCATGTGCCACAACTACTGAAGCCCCCAAGCCTACAGCCCGTGCTCTGCAATAAGAGAAGCCACCGCAATGAGAAGCCCGCGCACTGCAACAAAGAGTAGCCCCTGCTCGCCGCAACTAGAGAAAGCCCGTGCGCAGCAACGAAGACACAACACAGCCAAAAATAAATAAAATTTAAAAAAAAGAAATTTTCTTGTCCTTAATACACTCAGTGCTGCCAGAAGACACTGTAACATAAGTCTCTCATCCAGAAGAATTTGAGAAATGTCATTTCAGTTTGTCTTCTTGTGTAATAGATAAAACTCAATTATAAAAGTATATAAAGTATGAAGATGTTATGGAATACCTGAAGTAGGATGTATCTTTATCCAAACTAAAAATATCATACAGTAACCTTACTTCATTCAACACAAACATTCTAACCCATTTACTTTATGTTTTTGATGGCTTTTAATACCAGTCTTAAGAATGATAACTGGAATTGACAATGGGGCTGATAATCACTTTAACTTTTACATTTGTCAAATGTTCCTACACACATTTCACTCTTAGGAATAGTATTTTTTTTTTATCCTGGAACACTATATATAAATTTAGTTTATAGGCATTTCCACTGGTCAGCCTCTGCTCCCCATGTTCTTTATTTCTTTATTTTTTGTTGAAGTATAGTTGATTTACAATGTTATGTTAATTTCTGCTGTACAGCAAAATGACACCGTTATACACATATATACATTCTTTTTTTATATTCTTTTCCATTATGGTTTATCCCAGGGTATTGACTATAGTTCCCTCTGCTCTACAGTGGGAGCTTGTTGTTTATCCATTTCTATTTGTAATAGTTTCCATCTACTAACCCCAAACTCCCAGTCCATCCCTTCCCCATGCCCCCCTCCCATCGGTAACCACAAGTCTGTTCTCTATGTCTGTAAGTCTGTTTCTGTTTCACAGAAAGGTTCATTTGTGCCATATTTTAGATTCCACATACAAGTGGTATCACGTGCTATTCGTCTTTCTCTTTCTGACTTACTTCAGTTAGTATGATAATCTCTAGTTGCATCCATGTTGCTGCAAATGGCATTATTTCATTCTTTTTATGGCTGAGTAATAGTCCACTGTATATATGTAACACATCTTCTTTATCCATTCATCTGTCAGTGGACATTTAGGTTGTTTCCGTGTCTTGGCTATTGTAGAGAGTGCTGCTCTGAACATAGGGGTGCATGTATCTTTTTGAATTATAGTTTTGTCTGGATATATGCCCAAGAGTGGGATTGCTGGATCATATGGTAATTCCATTTTTAGTTTTCTGAGGTACCTCCATAATGTTTTCCATAGGAGCTGCGCCAATTTACATTCCCACCAACGGTGCAAGAGGGTTCCCTTTTCTGCACAGCCTCTCCAGCATTTGTTATTTGTAGACTTTTTAATGATGGCCATTCTGACCGGTTTGAGGAAGTACCTCAGTGTAGTTTTGATTTGCATTTCTCTAATAATTAGTGATGTTGAACATCTTTTCATGTGCCTATTGGCCATCTGTATGTCTCTTTGAAGAAATGTCCATTTAGGTCTTCTGCCCATTTGTTGATTGGGTTGTTTGTTTTTTTGTTGTTGAGTTGTATGAGCTGTTTGCATATTTTGGAAATTAAGCCCTGGTCAATCACATCGTTTGCAAATATTTTCTCCCATTCCGTAGGTTATCTTTTCTTTTCTTTCTTTTTTTTTTTATGGTTTCCTTTGCTGTGCAAAAGCTTGTAAGTTTGATTAGGTCCCATTTGTTTTTGTTTTTATTTCTATTGCCTTGCTGACCCATTTACTTTAAAAAGTATATAGTATATAGAGAATTTGACTATTCTTTAGTAGTAGTATCTTCCCACTATGGACTGGATTTTCCTACCAGAAAACCACACAACACTCTAGTATTTCTCTTCTGTACAATAATTTCTGTTCCCAAATCTCTGTGATTCAGCGACTGACTGTCTGGTTTGTAAATAACCTCATAGAAATTCCAGGGGATTTAGTCTTTCTTAAATCTGGCACTGGAAGTCTCAAGCACATGAAACTTACATTGCAAGGGAAGTATCAACCAAATGGGTACTGTTTATTCCAAGACTGAGTGTTTGTCTTGCATGTCTGTCTTCTATCAAATTCTAGTGCTCTGTAGTAGAAGAACGACAAGGAATCTTAAACACATAGATTCCCAAGTCTACGTCTGCTGGAAACCACTAGTTCCTTATTTCTACCCACTGATTGCATCCCTGTTCCTCTTTTTCTTTAAACTCAATGCTGTGCCCTATGTGAATAGCCCTCCCAGGCAAAGGATAAATGAAAGCAGTGGCCAGGGATGGCTACGTAAACACTCTAAGGGAATACAAAAGACCCTTCACATTCAAGGTTGCCCCGTCTCTGGCCAACGTGGCACAGAGCTGCCAGTGCACAATCAATACCTCTTCATGTTTCAGTCTCTTCCTTCTTCCTTCAGAGAATCCCTCAGCCACACATGCAACTATCTTCTGCCCCTAAAGTGGATGAGTACAGGTATAGTAAGGATAAAAGTGAAAGTTTGTTTTTCGTCTTTCCTCCTACCCCGCACCCCTTGTACTAGTTTGCTGTGGCTGCTTTGACAAAATACCGCAGACTGAGTGTCTTAAACAACAGAAATGTATTTTCTCACTGTTCTGGAGGCTTGTAGTTCAAGATCAAGGTGTCTGGAGGCTTGATTTCCTCTGAGACCTCTCTCCTTCGCTTGCAGAAGGCCGCCTTCTCCCTGTGTCTTCATGTGGTTGTGCCTCCATTTACGTGGTGCCTGTGTGCAAACCTCCTCTTCTTCTGATGCCAGTCATACTGGATTAGGGCCCATCATATGACTTCGCTTTACCTTAATCACCTCTTTAAAAGTCCTGTCTCTAAATATAGTTACAGTTTGAGGTACTGAAGGTTGGAACTTTAACATATGAATTCTGAGGGAACACAGTTAATCCCATAACACCCTGTATTGGTTTCTGAGGGCTGTTATAATGAATTACTACAAGCTAGGTGGCTTACAGTGACCGAAATTTATTCTCTCACAGAAGATTCTGGAGGCTACAAGTCTGAGAGTAAGGTACCAGCAGGCCCATGTTTGCTCTGAAGGCTCTTGTGGAGAATCTTTCTGCACTTCCTTCTAGCTTCTGATGGTTCCTGGAAATACGTGGTGCCCTTGGTTTGTAGCTGCATCACTCCACTCCCTGCTCTATGTTCACCTGGTCTTCTTCCTGGTGTGTCTTCACAAGGACTTTGTACAAGGATACCAGTCATTGGATTTAATCCAATGACTTAATCCAGGATGACTTTATCCTAACTAATTACATCTGCAAAAAATCCTATTTTTAAATAAGGTCACATTCTGAGGTTCTGTGTAAACATGGATTTTGCAGGGATGCTCTTCAACCCCATGACCCTCTTAATATAAGTTCAACTTTCATCTTAATTTTAGTTGTAATCTCTCACAAACAAGCTTGTATTTTTGTATTTTTGTTTCCTGATTCTGAAAAAAGAAAGATTGCATGTGAAGAGAAGAAATGTGAATGACCCAGATCACAGGAATCCGGGGATGAGGTTTCCCATACTCAGTCCTTGGCCCTGTCAAACATTCTTTTTTTTTTCTTTTTCTTTTATTTATTTATTATTTATTTTTGGCTGCACTGGGTCTTCATTGCTGCGCACAGGCTTTCCTCAGTTGCAGGAAGCAGGGCTACTCTTCCTCATGGTGCGCGGGCTTCTCATTGTGGTGGCTTCCCTTGTGGTGGAGCAGGGGCTCCAGGCATGCGGGCCTCAGTAGTTGTGGCATGCAGACTCAGTAATTGTGACTCGCGGGCTCTAGAGCTCAGGCTCAGTAGTTGTCGCGCACAGGCTTAGTTGCTCCGCAGCATGTGGGATCTTCCCGGACCAGGGCTCAAATCTGTGTCCCCTGCATTGGCAGGCGGATTCTTAACCACTGCATCACGAGGGAAGCCTCAAACATTCTTAGAAAGAGACAAAATACATACTTGGTGTACTAAAGTGCTTTAAGTGCTTTTTTCTGTTTTTCCTGCATCTATGGCATTGTTCTGCATTTATGATATGCTGATGGCAGTTTCTTCCCTTTCTCTGTTTCTGTCTGAGTTATATCAAGATGTACCACTTTATTTCCATAAAGGCTTTAGAATTACAGAAAATTGAGCTCCAATAGACCATTTTTTGAGCCACAGTTTCCCTCACCTCCAAATTAATATAACTTTATTTAATTCTCAAGGTTGCTGCAAGATAATAATTGCTTGGCATGCCGTACACACTTTAGTCATGTAAAAGGCATTGCATTTCATTGCCTGTAGCTCTCTCTGGCCACCTGAACCTGCTTTGTGTCCTCAGGGACAGCTTCAAACAATGACCAACAGGGGTTAGTATATAAATATCCCAGCTCAGTCACCCCTCGAGTGGAATAACTCTGACGTGTGTTCTCATAGGCTCCTAGAATTCCCTTGTGGGATTAAGTTTCAGTTCCCCACATAGTAACTAACTTGATATGGCATTCTTTATCAGCTTACTTCCTTTTCCTGTCTCATATTCCCATTCCTCTTGTGGTGTTTCTAAATAAGCTACTCTCACTTGAATTCTTTTCCCTGGGTCTGCTTGGTATAACCCAAACCCAAACTAAGAATCTGGATCATGTGGAACTTTTTCCCCTGACTTCAGACTATACTACAAAGCTACAGCAATCAAAACAGTATGGCACTAAAACAGACACATAGAATAGTGGAACAGAATAGAGAGCCCAGAAATAAACCCACATTTATATGGGGAAAAGACAATCTCTTCAATAAGTGATGCTGGGAAGACTGGATAGCTACATGTAAAAGAATGAAATTAGAACATTTTCTCACACTCTGTACAAAAATAAACTCAAAATGGATTAAAGACCTAAATGTAAGTCCAGAAACCATAAATCTCCTAGAAGAAAACATAGGCAGAACACTCTTTGACATGAGTCAGTAGCAATATTTTTTTAGATGTTTCCTCAAGCAATGGAAACAAAGGCAAAAGTAAACAAGTGGAACCTACTTAAACATAAAAGCTTTGCACAGCAAAGGAATCCATCAATAAAATAAAAATACAACCTACTGAATGGGAGAAAATATTTGCAAATAATATGTCTGATAAGGAGTTAATATCCAAAATATATAAACAGATCAAGCAACTCAATTAAAAAATAGATTAAAAAATGGGCAGAAGATATGAATAGACATTTTTCCAAAGAAGACATACAGATGGCCAACAGGCACATGAAAAGATGCTCAACATCACTAATTATCAGGGAAATGCAAATCAGAACCACAATGAGATATCACTTCACACCTTTTGGAATGGCTATCGTCAAAAAGAACACAAATAACAAATGTTGGTGAGGATGTGGAGAAAAAGGAACCCTAGTACATCGTTGGTGGGAATGTATATTGGTGCAGCCACTATGGAAACAGTATGGAAATTCTTCAAAAAGCTAAAATTAGAACTACTGTATGATCCAGCAATTCCACTAACTGGGTATGTACTCTTAAACAACAAAAACACTAATTTGAAAAGATATATGCATCCCAATGTTCATAGCAGCATGATTTACAATAGCCTAGATATGGAAGCAAACTTAGTGTCCATTAACAGATGAATGAATAAAGAAGATGTGGGGGTGTGTGTGTGCATATATATACATATATATGTGTGTGTATATATATATATATATACATATATGTGTGTGTGTGTATATATATATATATATATATATAATGGAATATTATTCACCCATAAAAAGAGAATGAATTTTTGCCATTTGCAACAACATGGATGTACCAGGAGGGTATTATGCTTAATAATAAGCATAATAAGTCAGACAAAAAAAGACAAATACTGTGTGTTATCACTTATATGTGGAATATGAAAAAATAAAACAAACACATGAATAAAACAAAACAGAAACAGACTCACAGATATAGAGAACAAACTAGTGGTTACCAGTGGGGAGACGGAGAGGGGAGGGACAAGATAGGAGCAATAGATTAAGAGGTACAAACTACTATGTACAAAGTAAATAAGATACAAGGTTGTACTGCATGATACAGGGAATATAGCCAATATTTTATAATAACTTTAAGTGGAGAATAATCTATACAAATATTGAATCACTGTTGCATATCTGAAACTGATATTATAAATCAACCGTACTTTAAAAAAAAAAGTGAAATGTGAAGCTTTCAAAATCCTCAAAGATATTCTGTCTCCAGACTTTAGAGGAAGCTCCTGTCATCTCTGTGACTCCTTCTCAGTGGGTACCTTCTGCTATAATCTGCCTGCCATTTCTATTTTCATTCAATGTACTTTTTTGATGGCCTGCCCAAGTGTTTTTCATTCCATAGAATTTAGCCTCTGCTAGTATTATGCAATTTTGAGGGAAACTGCCCAGCCTGACTCAAGAGCTTAAAGCAGGCCAGCCAAGCATCATGTATTACTTAAAGGAACCTCTGTCTGTTTTTCATGGTGTTCACTCTGAATTACTTTCCCTGACCAATTCCTAAACCATGTTCCGTCCTTCACTTGTACTTCTGATCTTATTTTCAGACTCAGCTTGACCTCTGGACTTGATTTCCTTTTACTTTTTCAATAATTCAATAAATATGTATAGAGTGACTACTGTTTGTTAGGCATGTACCCAGTATATGGAGGTGAACCAGATGAAGTCTCTGTCCTTACTCTGGGGTTTCCTTGCTTCACTACCTAAGGGAAGTTTCTTATTTACAAGCAGCAGAAACAAAGAGACTACTTTAAGTAGATGAAAAAAAATTATTCAAGGACATGTAGCATCTAACAGAATTTTTGAGAAGGCCAAAGAATCAGGCTTGAAAACTACTCAGCCAAAAATTATACCCAGAATCACACACCAGGAAGTAGTTTCTTTGAACAAAGTTGCCATTATCATTGCTTCTAGAGTTTCTGTACTTTCTGACTTTTAAAGCTGGGTGTAGCTACTGCCTTTGCTGGCACCCTCACTAAAATGGATCCCATACTTTCTGTGGTAGGCAGTTTCTGAAAGACTGCCAATGATCCCCGCCTCCTGGTATTCACATCCTTATATAATACCTTCCCCTTAGTATGAGCAGAAATGAGTGACTTGCTTCTAATGAATAGAATATGGCCAAAGTGATGGGATGATGGGATGTAACTTCTGTGATAAAGTCATTGAAGATGTGACTTCTGTCTTGTTTGCATTCTCTTTCTTTCTCTGGTTCTTGTTTGCTTGCTCTGATGAAGCAAGTCACCATGTTGTGAGCTGCCCCATATGAGGGCCATGTGGCAAGGAAATGAGAGCAGCCTCCAGCAAACAGGCAGTGAGGAACAGAGGCCCACAGCCTAACAGCCCATGAAGAACTGAATCCTGCCAATAACTGTATGAGGTAGCTTAGGGAAAGAACCTCCCCATCTGAGCTTTGAGATGGCTGTGGTCCCACTGATGCCCTGATTTCAACCTCGAGGGAGATCCTAAAGCAGAAGACCCAGCTAAACTGTGCCTGGATTCTGGACCCACAGAAACTCAGATAACATATGTTTTAAGCCACTAAATTATGGTAAAATTTATGATGCAGCAATAAATAACTAAGATATCACCCATAGTTATTTATATTGTCAGCGGCAGGCTCGAAATCTGGTAAGAAAGCATCCAGCTGGTTGGACCAAGATCATACACTTGTATTCCAGCTGCAAGGGCAGTGAGGGCAAGCAACCAGCATTTTCATCTTTTATAGCTGGAGGTGGTTTCTTCCTCACAAGATGCATAGGGTGGTTTTTCCAAATGTAGAAAAGACTTTCATATCCTGGTCAGTTAAAAACAGTGAGTACTGTCCTCTACGATGACCACATGGCCAGAGGACCAGACCAAATCATGGTCCAGTAAGGAACCAATATCTCACCTCCGCTTGCACACATGAGGTAGCATTTTTCCTTTGTGCCTGTCCTGTGTAGGCACCTCTCTCATCCTATTTAAAATACTCTGAACTCCTGAAATAGGTGAGACCTGGAAAGAGCTGGAGAAGTATTTTACTTGGGCTGCTTATGGATTTCTAGGGTATGGTTTTATGTTAAACTATGTGAATTATTGGAGAGAATTTAATTTTGATTACAATTTCATGTAGCCCCACAGTTTTGAGTTAGTTGAGGCAGGAACAGGAAAATTCTGAAATATCAACGGGATTTGCTTTTTCCCATGGAACAGTTTCCAATAGACACCCTTTCAAATAGGTATCTCCAACAGTAGTAAAAGGTGTTACAAATCCAATGAAAAGACCCAAAGTCACAATAACCCTACCCAACAGCAAAGTCACAGGCCTCAGAGCAGAGGAAAGATAAGCAAAGACACCCCCGCATGGGAGGCTCAGCAGGAAACAACTTCAAGTTCGTGACCACCACAGATCCTGGAGAGAGGATGCTAGCTTGCAGGCATAAGTCCATTAGCATGTGAAATACTTTAAGAACGAAAGAGACATACTGGTGTAAAAGGTAGGCTCATTGTAAAACCCACAGGCTACAGGGAGAAAACCCCGTCAACAGAGAACACAGGAATCCCTGTGAGCAGAGTAACCAGTACTTCTTCAGTACCTACTCTCAGGGCACTAAACAGGGGCACTAGAGCAACGACAAGGATGACTCAAGCACATCTTGCTTTCAAGAAGTGCACAGGATCTTGTAGAAAACAAAGAGGAAAACAAGGAAAAGATGGCAGGACATGAAGAGAATAAGACTGTGAGAACACAGAGAGAGGAGGACATTGTGGTGTGCCACCTATCATTTTATGCATGTCACAGAATGTTGGGAGCCTATTATTTTTTCCCTTTCTTTATAAACCTCTTACTAATTCAAATTGGTCAATTTGCAACCGATGAGAATTGTATTGTCCAGAAGGATGAATCCCCTGATTTTATTTTGAGGGGAGTGTGAAGTATTAGCCAGGCAATTATGGCAATCCTCCAAACGATGGCCCTAGAAGATGACTTCACACTTGGGTGCCTGGGCAAAATGGGTTACGTAAAATTTCCACACAATAGGAATTACTCATTACATTTTATTACTATACAATGATTATTAGCCCTGTGTTGCTTCTCTCTGCCCTTGAAAACCTCAATAAGTTAATTAATAATGACTTTTTCAACGCATTTTCATTAGTACACATCATTATGTGAAGCACTGTCCTTTCTCCCTAACCAAAGTCTATACAATTCTTTCTGGCAAATTTGAATATACTAGTGATAGCAAAGCATCTCAGAGGAATGAATGGATCCACAAATTGCATAGTGCATTGGGGAAAAATCATGATTGATAGAAAGAAAATTTATTGTTCACCAATATGTTATTTAAGAGTGGTTTGTGTACTATTTCCTTCATTATCTTGGCAGGCAAGATTGTAATAAGTCTGTAATTAGTGATATTAGTGGGATACGTTTTTTCAAAATGATAGGCATATTATTTTTGTGCAAAAATAAAGTCAGGTAATTTTAGGGAGGAAGTTGCCCAGTTATAGAATGTAGTATGTTAAGATTTCATGCAAATAAGCAATCATTAAGAGAAATGTTTTCTAAATGGTAGACTGTCATCTTTCTCTTGAGGACTATAATAACAGCAAAGAAAAAATTGTGTTGAAAACATATCTGTTTCAATTTCTATTGTGTCCTGTTTCTGAGGAGATGGATCACTAATTGACTATGGGTTCTCACTGGCAATGCCTTTACCTGGCATCATTGCTTGTGATTCTACTTCCCAGACTAGAGGCAAGCCTGTTAGGATTTTATTTCTGTATATCAAATATAGTCCCCTAAAACCTACAATTACATGAGCAACTGTTCATTTATATCTACTCTTCAAAATAGAACTTCTCCTGTGTACCAAAGTGGCGACCCCAAATAATACCTGAACTTATTTACTTTTGATTGTACTAACTCACGTGTTTAGTCGGTCAGTACTACCCAACACTTAAAGGGCACCATTCACACCATATCGTGAAGTGCTGTGGGTCCTGATTTAGTCACAGCAAGACAGTAGGTAGTAAACTCCCTGAAGGGAGGGAATCCATCTTATTTTCTACCACAGTGTTTGATCCATAATTCAATTAACATCTGTAGTTAATTTTTTTGTTGCATGATTCTGGATTCATGAAGAATATAGGAGAATATTATAACAGAGTATATTTTCCTTCTAGTTATTATGGCTGTGTAGACAAGTCTAGAGGATTTTTTGAAACAAAATCACAGCCAAAGTTAACTACGTGATGGCATGGACTTTTTTTGTGGGCTTTTGTAGCCATAGTGTCTATCACAATGTCTAATGAATTTATATCATACACAAAATTTGAAAATAAGATTCCAGCCAAAAGTTATTCCATAAAATAGGAACTAAAATTATAACGCTATATGTGATTAGTCCAAAATATATTTGGTTCAGGAAACAACTACAGCGGGAGGTTAGACAATACAGAGTTCAGTGTGGGCTGGAGGGAGAGGAGAAAGCTGCTCTGGGGAAATGGCATTTGATTCTGGGAACAGAAACTTCAGAAACGGAAGTAAGATTTAGATGGGTAGAAAGGACTTGAGAGGGCACTCCAGCTGGGCAAACAGCTCTCAAATGACAGAGGCAGGGGATTTAAATAAACATGTGGGGGACAGTGAGAGGTTAATGAAGAGGGGTACTTGGAAAATAAAGCTGGAAAAATATGTCCGAAGCATAGTTTAGGAATTTAATTAATAACTTAGGAAGCTTATATCTCTCAATGACTACCTGCTTCTCAAAGATACAGAGGAATAGAATGATTTGGGGAATGTATCGAACTGATTCTAAAATCTATATCAAAATCTAAGAGACCTAGTAAAGCCGACGTAATCTGGAAGAAGAAAAACAAAGTTGGAGAATTTACACCACCAAGTATCAAGACTTACTATAAAGATATAGAAATGAAGTGTTGTATTGGCACAAGGATAGACAAATAGTCAAATGGATCAGCGAAGACCCTGGAAACAGACTGACACACCTGATATACAGCAAAAGTACCAACACAATACAATGAACTGTGTGATAGCAAAAGGATATCTGTATAGAAAATTTTTAAAATATGAACCTTTATTCTGAATTCATATCACACACCAGATGTGAGATGAATGATAGATGGTTAATGTGAAAGGTAACAAGTTTTTAAGTAAGCAAGTAAATGAGTGAGTAAATAAATAAGCAACGAAATGTTTAAAACATGGGCGTAGTGCTTCAACAGTCACTTCAGAAAGAATATCCAAATGGCCAAGATGAATATAAAGTGATGTTCAATTTCATTAGCCGTCATGGAAATGCAAATTAAAATAATAATCACATATCAGATTAGTTAAATCTCACACAATGGCCAATATCAAGTGTTGACAAGGGTGTGGCATAATTGAGGCTTTGATATTGCTAGGTAGGAGTGTAAATTGTTTCAACCACTTATGAAATTGTTTGGCAGTATCTAACAAAAGCTAAACGTACGTTTGCTCTTTAATTCAGTAATTCCACTCCTGGGTATATACCAAACAGCGAGTATTTATGTCTATTAAAAGACACGTATGCAAATGTTTATAATGACTTATAGGTGCTTTATTCATAATAGTCCCCAAATGGAAACAATCTAAAAGTCCATCAATAGAAGGATAAATAAATTTGCAAGATATTCATATACTAGAATACTTGACAGTTATGGAAAAAGACAACAACACGGATAATTCTCATAGACACTATGTTGACTGAAAGAAGCCAGACACAAAAGAGTGAATGTGGTATCATTTCATTTGTATGACGTCCAAGATAGGGGTTAAAATAGTAATTATCTTTGAAGTGTGGTTGTTGATTTGTATGAACCATGAGAGAGCCTTCCAGGGGTTCTGTAAATGTTGATTTGTATGGTAGTTATAGAGGTATATAAATTCATTGAGCTCAATATTTAGGATTTATACACCTTATTGTAAGCAAATTATTCTTCAATTTAAAGTCAGGAAAATAACCAGATTTTAGGAAGCTTCTTGCTTTTTTATTTTTTTAATTTTTATTTATTTATTTATTTATTTTTTGCGGTACGCGGGCCTCTCACTGTTGTGACCCCTCCCGTTGCGGAGCACAGGCTCTGGGCGCGCAGGCCCAGCAGCCATGGCTCACGGGCCCAGCCACTCTTGGCATGTGGGATCTTCCAGGACCGGGGCTCGAATCCGTGTCCCCCGCATCGGCAGGCAGACTCTCAACCACTGCGCCACCAGGGAAGACCCGAAAAATAACTTTTAATTAAATCAGTCAGTTCTTTTTCTGTTTAACCATATGGTTATCCCTGCTGGAAATAATATATGCAGTGGAAACCCACAGATACTCATCAACCAAAAATATTTTAGTCAATTTTCTCTTTGTAACCAGATGAAGTTGAAATTCATTGTAGATGGCTTGGAGTGTGTTATTGGGTATTTTAGTGCTGTCTGACTTTCTGAAACTCCAAACACTTTTAATGATTAAAACCATTTTACATAATAAGAGGCTTTGTGTTGAAAATGATTGACTAGTTGCTATCTGCAAACAGCAATTTATAACCAGAAGGGGCTCTAAGATTCTGAAAATAATTGGTAGCTCATTATTTGGATTAAATTGCTGAATTTAGCTTTTCATTTAAGTTTTAGCAAAACCACATTTACCAACTCTTGGGATACGCTTGGTAAATGAGTACTCTCCCTCAGATCACTCTTCCAAAATGACAAAATGACAGTGGAGCTATAAATGGGTAAAGGTGACAAGGCTTAATGATGCAATTAACTAAAACAGTACTCAATAGCAAGGAGGTGTGCTCCCATCTTCAAAGAGATATCTTTGCCTTAAACCGTCCTTACAAGTGGCTCAAGTACTAGTTCGATATAAAGGTGTTATTTGCAACTTGATACTGAACTAGCACAAAGTATGACTCCAGTAAAACCCACTTTGCTCTCTGCAGTCCCATGGCCAGAATCATCCTATATTGCACCCAGCCTTTAATAATCACAATCCATAAATTAAACGTGGGCAGAGACATCTAACAGAAGTAGGTCAGTGCTACTGCTCAGAGCGTGGGGTTACACTGCTCGTGGGGTTCTCTGTCATCTTACATGAAAGACAACATCTGTGGTTGTGTATAAAAGGTCCCGTGATTCCAACACAGAAAGAAATGTTCAGTATGTCCAGCCCTATGCAATATGTCCAGGCCTAACGCAATTATAATCTTTATACTAACCCTATGAGGAGAGCTTTATTTTCCCAGTTTAGACATGAGGACCCTGATCTTCACAGCTAAATCGGCCAAACTGTTGGGATTTTAAACTGGGATTATTTGCCTGCAGTGTCTCCTGTCTTCCTACGTAACCATTCTGTCCTTCTTAAAATATTTAGGTTTCCAAACAGAACAGATCTATCCTCTCTATGCCTCAAAGACAACATGTTAGTGGGTGATTTGGTGGTCTGGTTTTGCTCCAGTAGTTCCTAAGGGCTGAGGTTGTCCCATGAATGAGCAGGTTGGCTTGTAGGCTCAGTAGGAAGGTCTCTCTGAGCAGGCGAACAGCTTGTGAGGAGAGCAGAGACAAGCTCCTTGCTGTTATGATGTGATGTGTTCTTTCAGGGCAAATTTATGCCTTTCCTAGGGAGCCTTCTAGAGTAATAATCTCTGACAAATGGCGATCCTATTACGCCTAGACTCCCCGAAAAGCTCCACCTGCATTTATTTTGCATGTAAATTACAGTGCTCCTGTTAAAGAAGAATCCCGTAGATGATGTTGCTTCTTTCCTGCTTATTAAGGGAAAAAAAAAAAAAAAGTCATGATTTGTTAAGAACATCTTCCAATTATTCTGCACTTTCCCCCAAGTGTTAATTTTCTTGCAAGTGGATTTTAGGATCCTGGGCTCCCCTTCCATAAAAAAATGGGTATCATTGTGAAAGTTTCTGTGACCAGGTCGTGCAAATAACCAGAGACAAATGTGAGTGGGCAAGCGTAGCACATCAAAATGATACATGTCCATTTCTTACATTTTTAAACCTTAGTAGCAACTTTATTTTTCTTTAATTCGGAGGGGTGGATCAATTTAGTTGCTGTGATTTATGTAGAACTATTAATAACATGGCTTGTACTTTTACATTCTCCATGGTCCTCATTCATGGTCTCTGTTTCTCTCTGTAACTAGAATCTCCCCTAGTTGCTTCAGACTTTCAGAACTAAATCCAAGTTTGGTGTTCTTTTCTCTACCACTAACTGAAATGTCTCTGTGAAAATGATCATTTTGTTCTCTCTTTTTTTTTTTTATTAAAGACAAACTAAAATATGGAATTAACCAAGTATAAATTAGAATAAAGCTCTTTTCACCTTTTCTCTGAATTGTTCTTTGAATAGCTTATCGGAGGCCAGGTCATTAAAAGTCTCATTAGTCGGGCAACACACATTTATCTCCCTGCATTCCCAAATAATTCTATATCACATACTCCTTCTATAGTTAGAATAATACCGGTAGTTTATAAATGGTTACCTACTGGTCTTGACTTGTTAAAAATCTAAACGAGTACCTGTATAAGAAAGCCTTTTACAGAGAGAGCATCTCAGTTTTTCTTGCAGTGTATCAGGAGATCTGAGTGTTGTCGAGCATATGCCACCATGTCACTCTTTATTCTTGGAAAGACTCATTGTTTGTCCTGGCAAAACTCAGATTTTCTTTCTATGCTAGTTTTCTGGTTTTTGAAGGCACTGGGGTCATTTTTGGCATTTATTTAAAAACTTAATTATTTATAAAATCAAATAGGATTTTGTTCTTATGAAAGTAGTTGATATTTAGTGTTACTGAAAAATTCATAGAGAAGGAGTCTGCTTTGTTGGCCACATTGCATTTGTTCTTTCAGAAATGCAAAGAAAGCACCTAATTCATTTTTTTAAACAATAGTATATAGTGTATTTCTATCTTTCTCATAGGTCTTCATTGTTAGTGGAGGATTCCTTGCCCATAGGCAGAAACACCAACATAAATTCAAAAGGAGATAGATAGATAGATAGATAGACAGACAGACAGATAGACAGACAGCTATTAATGTTCTGTAGTACTGAAAGAATGAATACTGCCCTCTGGAGGCCACAAATCGAAACCGCAAACCAAGTGATTCTCCCATCTAACTGCGTATTTAATGCTACAGATTTGAAAATAAACTGTCATCTCTTACCTTTACAGTCAAGAATACCCAAGGTAGTACAACCAATACAGCAGGGTTAGGTTGAATCTGAATTTCACCCCATTACACAGATTTTTGCGAGGTGATGAATTCTTTCCTTATCATTTATTCACTATGCCTTTCCCAGTTACCAAGGAGACAGAAAGAAATAAGTGACAAAGGAAAAGTGGAGGATGGGGTTGACAAAAAGCAAATTAATCTTCTTGTCTACTCACCCTCTATTTGAAATATATATGACTTTGTACATCAGATAATACTTTCTGTTTTCTTGCATAAGATATGTGTGAAGTTTGTGAAGTGAACAATGTCGTTAAAAATAGATGAAAATGGACTTCCCTGGTGGCACATTGGTTAAGAATCCGCCTGCCAGTGCAGGGGACACGGGTTCGAGCCCTGGTCCGGGAAGATCCCACGTGCCACGGAGCAACTAAGCCCGTGTGTCACAACTACCAGCTCTCTAGAGTCCGTGCTCCGCAACAAGAGAAGCCTCTGCAATGAGAAGCCTGCGCACTGCCATGAAGAGTAGCCCCCGCTCTCCACAACTAGAGAAAGCCCACAGGCAGCAACGAAGACCCAACACAGCCATAAATTTTTTAAAGATGAAAATGGAAGAAAAGCTGTGAATATAAAATTAGAAATATATTCTTTCTATATAAAACCAACTCTTCTTCTATGAACATTAAAATGCTGTAATGAAAAAGAGTAGCCATTGCTGCTACTTACTTAAGAGTATGTATACATATGATATCAGTCTTGGAATATGAGACGTAGAGTAATCACAAAAATGCAAAAGTTTCCATTTTAAATATTCAGAAGACTACAGAAATAACCATTAGGAACCCAGATTGGAAAGTCTCTTCCTAGAAGAGCTCTCCTTTCTTAAAATTATCAATTTTTATAACCCTTTAAGGGTCATTTAAAATCTCAAATCCTAGAAAAACTTTTCTCTACTTCAGTTCATTTTGGGAACTTACTATTCGTTTTACTCCCTAAACATGCTCACACAATTCTACAGTGTATAAAGCACCACTCATGTTACAAAGGTTGTTTTTTTTTAATATACACAATTAATGTTATTCTCATACCACTCTTCTAAAATAGGGTTTTTCACCTCATTTTCTAGGTAAGGTAGTGAGAATCATCTAGGTTACTTGACACATTTCTTTGCAAGAACATGGTGCAGTCTGGATTAAATACAAAATGGATGACTTCAAAATTGCTTCTCTTTCTACTATACAACATTTAAGAAAAAAATATATTTTTATGGATTCAAAACATGAAACATTTAAAAGAGTTGGGAGTTCAGGAATAAATTGGATATAAAGCTATACTGGTAAACAGTATATCAAATAGTTCAGTATTCTGATAAATGAAAGATGAAGGAGGGGGGAAGAATAGAGGAAAAGAGGAAAGGTAGTAAGAAAAAAGAAAGAAAAAACTGAGCATTTTGCTCAGTCCCATGTATTGCATCTTATACTTTTCATTTGTCAGAAGAAACAGCATAAATGTAGGATTTCAAATATGAGGATTGCACAGGTATTTCTGGAATAGCAAACTCAGGTATAGAAAAAGAATATTGTGGGAGAGTAAAAGAACCCAAAGTGATAATGAGCCACCAGGGCATAGCTGTGGTTGGTTAGAAGCAATAGTTGACTATAGAAAGACATTTAATGCGAAAAAAAATAGAACACTCTATTAAAGGGCACATTTTTAAAACCATTTTCCATCTGCATTCCTGGAAATGTGAGTTCAATCAATGAATAATTCATCCAAGGCAGATAAAGGAAAAATGCAGAATGTATTCACTTGGCCAAGATATGGAGGACAGTCAACTGGTTACAGCTTCAGTTGCCCTGGCATCAAGGTTTAATTGAACCAAAAAGAAATTCTGAAATTTCAAAAGAAAATTATTTCTTTTATGAAATCTGTAAAATTGGACAGAAGCTTTTGAAGACATAAAACTAAATTGAGGGTAAAATGGGCTTATGACTTCAAACCATAAAGGTTATCAATTTTATCCCTGCCTAGTTTAGTTAAGTAGAGTCATCGTTTTCTTTCCACCTTGCTTCATTTTCTTTGCTTTTATATTCATATGTCACAAATTCAATATGCAGATACTATTGCAGAAGGTAGAGCATGAACAATAGAAATACCTTGTTTCCACCTGGAAGCCATGATATTCTGGGACCATCTTTCTAGGAAAACTTTATCAGTTGGCTTTTATAGCTTTAAAAAATCATCATAAACACTATGACTTAAAATAATAGCCATATATTTGTCATTGGATATGCACTTTGTTCCGAGTCAGCTAGGAAAGTCCTTCAACTGATCTCAGCTGGGCTCTCTCATTCACCTATGGCAAGCTCCCTGGTTGACGGAGGCTAGTTGGTCAAAGGGGATGTTAACTAGAATGACTTGTCTTTATTCCATTTGCTCTTTTAGCCCCCAACAGGGTAGCCCATGTTTGTACACATGATGGTCTCAGGGTCCCAAGAGTGAGACGCATATAAAAGCTTCTTGAGGTCAGGCTCAGAATTTGCAGTTTCCTTTCCATTGTTTTTTTAAGTCAAATCAAGTTGCATGGGCTGCCCAGATTGAAGGGGTATAGAAAGAGATTTTACCTCCTCAAGGAAGGAAAGGTTATGTGGCCATTTTTGCCATCTTCTCTACCTCCTTTGAGGAACTCTCGTTAATGAAGATACAACCATGATATTAAAGGTTATTCATAATTTAGGACATAAATTTAGTCCCCAAACACTTCTGAGTTCAAAGTTTCTCCCATGCTACTCTTTCTTTCTTTCAGTGGTCACTTAGTCACTTAGTGAGAGACTCCCTCAGAAACTTTTGGAAGTTCCCATGGGATACCAAGCCATGTAATTGATGCTATTTGCTAGCTTAATTTCCTTCTACATATGTAGTGGTTCTTCTTTTCTTTCATTTCTCATTGTGTCTCTATCCATTCCTTGACTTTTAGAACAACCAATCTCTATTCTTTTTACTCTTTTCTTTCTTTGCATTTGCTCCATGGCTTCAGGTACACCACATCCTCCTCACTTGTTGCTTGAATTACTGCAGTAGCCTCTTACTGCATGCCTGTAATCTTTGACCCTCCCTTATTTGTCTCCCTGACAGCCACAAAGAGCTTCTGAAATGCTTGGAATAACCACATCAACTGTAATTTTTAATAATCTTCATTTTTTTCTATAATTTTCAAGATAGCCATCAAACTTTTAGAACACAAAGATATTTATGCTCCAATTTGTTCTTTACTTAAATTCCCCAAATCATCTCTGCTAAACCCACATGTCATTATTTTTAAGTAATTAACATCTTTGCAGTACCCTTTGCTCTCTAATGATTTAGAAAATAATTTGCTGCTTCCTAGAATGTTTTTCTATCACATCTTTTTAACCAACCTAGCTCCTATTCACCCTAATTCAAGATTCCACACATGTCAGTCACTGCCAGGAAGACCGTCTGATGCCTGTTTGAGTTAAATACCATTATGGGGGCTCCATGAACCCTGTGTTCATCGGATATAGCACATCACACTCTGTTATAAAGTGTTGACTTTTTTTCCTTCTGTCTCTCACATGAGCATGTCAACTGAGAGAAGGGTTCTTGATATTTGTTTCTTGACTTTAGTACTGGCCGCTGTACCTTGGTATATAGTATGACAGTCAACAGATGTTTGAGGCAATTAAGTGGGAGGAAGTGTATGCCATCTAGGAAAAAGAAAGTTGATGCATCAGTTACTTAATACTCTAACAGTGCTGTGTAACAAGCAACCACAAAATCCTAGTGGTGGGAAACATTTACATTTATTTTTGTTCTCAGTCTATGTATCAATCTGTGGTTTGCCTGATATGGACAGCAGTGGCTGATCTTGAGTAGTCTTGTTCAGGTACTTGTTAGTTTGTGGGTTGGCCAGGTGCTGGCTGAGAATACTCATCTCTCTTCAATGTGATCTCTGAGCCTTACATTGGCTAGTCCAGGTTTAATACTCCTGGGAGATGCAGGCATCCACTAAAGTTCCTAGACTTAGAACTGGCAAATAGCTCTTCTGCTGCATTCTGTTGGTCAAAGCAAGTCACAAGACCAGCACAGAGTCAAGGTGTGGAGAAATACACTCTACCTCTTGATGAGGAGAGCAGCAAAATCACACTACAAAGACCATGGATAGAGTGAGGCCATGAACTGGGGCTGTCAAGGCAATCAATTTAGCTTACCCTACCTACAGGGTATTATGCTAATTTATATAATTACCCACATCATTCAACAGAATGCTACCAACTCTCTCACAAATGTATGAAGAAATATAATTCCAAAGTCGACATCAGATTTGTTCAAACTACTTTAGTTTGAAATAAAAGTTTCTGATGCAAAAAGGAATTTGGAAACAAAACAGTCATTTAAACACTGAGCACCACAGCTCAAACACTAAAGAAATTATAAAATAAAGATGCTAATGAAACAAAGAGAAGTAAGGAAAAAGGGGGAGGAAGAGATAATGACTCAACAGAGCCAAACAGCTAAACTGCAGCAATCAAAGCAAATAGCAAGAAAACAAAAGGCACTGATTAAATTCAACCTCTCTGCTCCCAAAATAATATGTATGCTGCAATATTTTCGACAAACAGTATGGTAAAGATCTAAGTTAGAGCACAGCAAGCATTATCAATTCTATTTTCATTACTATTGAAGGAGAGTTGAATTTTCTTGATCAATTAAGAACAATTTTCCCTGTTAAAGTACAATGTGTACAACTGTACAGGCCACTTGAATCTGTCTTGTCCTTGCTCTGGCCTTGAAGTATTGGAAGGAAACTATTATGGTCCACATTCAGCTTGGCAGAGAGCAAAATGACATACCCTTGGAGCCTCAGTTTCCTGGATTAAAGAACCAGTTCTCTGCTTAAGGACACTTGCCATGGTGTTATGGCAAAGTTAAGGCTGAATGTCAGAAACGTGAAATCAGTAGCTAAAGAATTGATGGTCAAGATGGCATTAACAGTTCCTTCTACTTAACTACACTTTAGACAGGCTTCTTCCTGCCTCTAAGCCCCTGCCTGCCCTTTCACGCAGGCCCTTAGAGAATCCAGGTGGCCTAACCACAGAGGTCCCTCTGCTCCCTTTTCTTAGAGCATTTACTTTAGAAACTATGTAATTGTAAAATATTTCTTTGCCCCTTTGAAATGCAAATATTTTAAAAGCCTCTTGCCAGTTCTACAACCCAGGACTGTCTTTCTCAAGGACCTGGGGCCATCTCTTTGAAATGACATTATGAGAGAAGATAGTGTTCCTACCTTCCAGTCTCTGTGGGAGGATAGGAGCCTAACTTCCCTTCTGGAGCACCTTGCTCCAAGTGTAACACTTCCTTTCATCATGAAGGCACATGAAAGTGTACTTTTCCCTTGGGTAAGACCAATTAGCAAACACAGATGGCCTATGATCCCCACAGCCCAAATCTCAGAATAAGTTCTGATCTTTCTCCCCTGACTGGAATAAAGTCTTCCTTCCATGTTTAACTTTCATGCAATTTGGTTTTGAAAGTGACATCTACACATCTGCAAAAAATGTTTGAAAGGTACTTCTGAAATTTCAAAAATTCTTCACAGAAATTCTAAGAAGGCTGAATGTCTCTATGTAGTATTTAAAAAGCAAATAGTTCATCTTTTGGAAAGCCCCATTTATTCAGAAATGATTTACATTGTTAGGCCAAAGCAAATAAACTTAATTGAGGGAGGGAAAAATGTCCTATGTTTTTCACAGTTAACTTAAACTTGAAATTTCTTTCTGGAGACTCCTTCTTTATGAATGTTTTTCTTTAACCTTAACAGCATACACTGCTGTCCATTTTTTTTTCTACAAGGCTTATAATAGGAAAGTATAGTCTATTTTAAAATTAAATTTGAAGCTAAGTTTAACTATAATTTAATGTACATTTAATAGCTATCCCTTAGGTCCTAGGCCTGTTTCAGAACTCAGCGCACTTAGTCAGGTGCTGATAAACTTCGAGTCTAGTGAAGAAGGTTGACATTCACACAACTACCTCTGCATAATGCAAAGAAAAATGTAAATTCTATGAGAGGACACGCAAAAAACTAAAAGAGATTTACAGGCAGGAGCTGTTAACATCCAAGAAGTACAAATGAAAAACTTAAAAGGAGAATGCTTGATAGCCAGGTTTTAAACAATGAGTGGGAATCCTAAAGAGTGTACAGAGAAAGGAAGATGATTCCAGGTGAAGGCAATAGCTTGATAAAAGGTTAAAGAAGCACGCATGCTTATATCATGTTCTATGGCGCTGAAAACAAGTTAAGACAGAGTCTGGCAAAGTAGATAAAGGCAAATCCTGCCTAATTAGTCCTCTTTTTAAGAATTAACTCTACCAAAAGTTACTGAAATGTGAGATTTGCACTTTTATTCATTAACTTATGAAGTTGTTTTAGGTTTACATATATACTATATCGTTAATAACTTTTTTGAGAGGTAATTTATATAAAATAAACCACATCCATTAAAAACAAGCAATTTGGTAAGCTCTGACAAATGTGCACAGCATGAAATCACTGCCCCAATCAAGATAGTGAATATATCCATCATTTTTAGAAGTACACCCCATTCTTTGCTCCTAGTCTCACACAACAGTTGATTCACATTTTGTCATTATACATTAGTTATTTTTTTCTAGAATTTTGTATAAGTGGAATTGTAAAGCATGTGCTTTTCATATGTCTCATGTTTTTCATTCTGCATAATGAATTGGGATATGGCATATGGTAAGTATAAGTTTAACTTTTTAAGAATCTACCCAATGATTTTACAAAGTGGTAGGACCGTTTTACATTTCTACATGCAATGTAGGAGAGTTTCAGTTTCTCTACATGCTTGCCAGCAATTGACCATTTCAATCTTTCAAAAAAAAAAAAAGGCCATTCTAGGGAGTAGGTAGTGCTATTTCATTATGGTTTTTTATTTGCCTTTTCCTGTTAACTAATAATCTTGAGCATTTTGTCATGTGCTTATTGGCTATTTTTATACCTTGTGAAGCATTTGTTTGAATATTTTCCCTATTATCTATTGTGGTTCGCCTTCTTAATATTGAGTTGTAAGAGTTATTTGTTTATTCTGGATATGAGTTCTTTGTTTATTATTTATAATTGTTTATATATTATTTATATATGTGATATTTATTGTGCTCTATTGTAAGCTCCAATAATGGAGAAGCCTGGCAGTGGTGATGATATGTGTGGCCAAAAATCTGAGAAAAAAAATATCATTCTGGACATAGGAACCAGGAAAAGGAACCCCTTTGGACCACAGAGTGTGTGACAATGCCAGAGCAGAAGGAGCCAGGGAGAGGGAACCTGTATTTTGTATATGAATCTACCAAAGGCTCAGGCTCACACAAGATCTGCTCATGAATGCGACAGCTCTAAACTGGTAGAAAAAAGGTTTGGTAAAATGAAATTGGCTTTAAACCACTGCACAAAAGGAAAAAAAAAAAACTTGTAGTGTGAACCTACCTGAGTTGATTGCCTGGTAAAGCAGAAACCTCAACATTCTCCAGAAGAATATAACAGGACTCAGAATCTACACAACATAGTTTACATGGTAGACATACAAAGAACCAGGAAATTGCTAGTAATTCTCAAGGTAAAAAACAATCAATGGGGCTTGCCTGGTGACGCAGTGGTTGAGAGTCCACCTGCCGACACAGGGGACGCGGGTTCGTGCCCCGGTCCGGGAGGATCCCACATGCCGCAGAGCGGCTGGGCCCGTGAGCCATGGCTGCTGAGCCTGCGCGTCCGGAGCCTGTGCTCCGCAACGGGAGAGGCCACAGCAGTGAGAGGCCCGTGTACCGCAAAAAAAAAAAAGAAAAAAAGAAAACTAGAAACAACTCAAAGGTCCACCGAAGAAGGAGGGATAAATAAATTATCATAGTTCCATGTGATGGTATAGTATGCAACAGTAACAACAAATCAAATATAGCCACAGGTTCAAAAGTAAATCTCAGAAATCCTTTTAAAAATCGTGCTGAAGAACTATTCACAGCAAGACTAATATTTACATAAAGTTCAAAAACACTTCAAAATTGAACAATGCATTTTTTTGGAATAGATAAATGTGATAGCAAGAGAAGGATGAACCTGAAATTCAGGGGAAGAGGCAAGTAATGGAATCACAAAGAGCTCACAGGAATCTCATAAATTATTAGTAATAGTCTATTGCTTAAGATGGGCAGTGTGTAGATGAGTGTTCATTCTATTTATTGGTCTTCATAACTTAGATAAACCTCCTCTCTCAAATATAAGAAAAAAATGTTAGGGGCAGACTCCATGTCTCTTGTGCATCAGCCCAGCCATTAATCATTTTTCCATTTATCACACATCTGCTGTTTATTTCATGTACCAGGTACTACAAGAAGTGTTTCTCCTAAGGAAAATTCGAAAACAATTTACTCTCTCTTTGTTTGCTTTACCATTATTGGTGATGCTAATTATATTAAAAATAATGCAAAATTCCTGTCTTATTTTATTTCCTCTAGAACTGGAATAATTTTTTTCTTATTTCTAGAAATTAATTGCTAACATATCTCTCTACATCAGGTGGACAACAGATATTGTGCATGTCATTCATAATTTAACATAGGGAAATTTGCATCTTTGGATGTATCTCTCCCTTGTGCTGCAAATTAGGAATAGATGAAAGTAATATCACCAAGAAACAAGTAAAATTCAGAGCACTCTGAAATGTTTGAAATGTCGTCTTTGTTTTCTTTTCTGGAGCCTAAATCCCCGAAGCTACATCAATGTAATCTTTTCAAATGACAGTAAGATTAATAGTGAACATCACATATACTTTTTGCTAGGCCATTGGTCATAGAGGACACATTGTGACTAGGCTTCCTTGGTAATCAAGACAGAACTTAACACCAGCAAGATTTATCTGGAGATGTGCTTCATAAGAGGAACAGCTTGACCTGAGTGATCACAAGGACTGTGCATTTCTTTGACTTGAAGATTTGACAACTGGAATTTATGACAAGCTGAAAGCCGTTCTCATCAACATCATTCAATGGCTTGCAAGAAGGAAATTTTATAGTCTCCACAGGACCAATTTTCTGTTTCCAAATATTTATCTGAATTGGCAAGTAATTCCTCTAGTAGCTCTTGACCATTTCCAATCAGACGCTCTGCTCCTGTCACTGCAAAAAGCTCTGTTGAAATTACTGACAACCAAAATCACACATAGTGTATGTCACAACATTCTGTCAACATATGCAGGTATGATATTTTTGGGTAGTTCTTTTGCTTGTTACACCAGTGCTTGGCAAGTCCTTATCACATTTTTCTTAGCTGGTAATGAAATAATATTTTTATGTATTTCTTTGGGCATAAAATAAAAAAATACAAAAGATTAAAATACAATCAAAGCAATGGGGTGAGAGCTGACCTACATTTAAAGAGCACTAAGCCAATGAAATCTTATTTTATTCTGTATTTAAAATCTGACAGTGTCTGTGTAGTGCTGTGAATGAGAAACACGTCTGGAAAAGTATTGTTCCACATTCCTTGGTTACTTCATAATCATTAATAATGTGATTCTTCCATTCTTTGCTCATTTACATTAATAACATCTGAGGACAATGGAAAATGAATATGGCATGATTGCTTATTTTGGAAAATCCTAAGCAATGTACAAAAACAAAACAATACTCCACTAGAACTAATAAGTGAATTTAGTAAGGTTATAGTACACTAGCCCAATATACAAAAATTAATTATAGTTCTAAACATAAGAAACAATTAATAGAAAAATACAATAAAAAATGATTATTTATAAATAGTAACAAAAACCATTAACTATTTAAGAATGAAGTTAATGAAATACATGTAAGACCCATATACTGAAACTTACAAAACATTGCTGAAATAAATAAAAGAAGACCTAAGTAAATTGATATACCATGCTCATGGATTGGAAGATTCAATGTTTGTAGTCAGACATCAATTCTACCTAAATTTGTCTGTATGTGTTCACCCAAAAGTTCTCATAGGCTATTTTGTAGAAATTAATAAGCTGATTCTATCATTTATGTGGACATGCAAAGGACCTAAAACAGCCAAAAATTATTGATAAAGAAGGTAAAAATTTGAGAAATTGATCAACCTGATTTCAAGGATCAATATAAAATAATAGCAACCAAGACAGTGTATGTGGGGACAGATAGATCAAATGCAACAGAAATGAGGGCTCAGAAATAGATCCACATGTATACAGTCAAATGATTTTCACAATGACAACAGGTTAATTCAGTGGGAGGAAGGATAGTCTTTTCAACCAGTGGTTCTGGGGAAACTGGATATCCATTTGAAAAAGGAAGAGACCTTTGACTCCAGTCTCACACCATAATTTGAGATAGATCACAGATCTAAATGTAAAAGCTGAAATTATAAAACTGTAAGAAAATGTGAGGATATTTTTGTAATAGAGAGTAGGCAATACTTTTTAAAAACAGGAACAATAGCACTAATAAAATGATAAATTGGACTTTATCAAAGTTTAGTACATTTACTCTTAAAAAAAAATTTAAGAAAATGAATCAGCAAGCCACATACTGGGTGACGATTTTTGTAATACAGACATCTTGCAAAGGACTTGTATCAAGTATGTATGAACAACTTCTGCAACATAGTAATCAGAAGACAAAAATAATACTAACAGATGAAAGAATTAGACATTTTAGAAAACAAGAATGATCAATAAGCACATACAAAAGCACTTAACATCATTAGTCACCATAGACGTAAAAATTTAAAACAGAGTATGATACCATTAGACTCCCATTAGAATGGCCAAAATTTTTAAAAGACTGAAACATCAAATTTAGTGAGAGTGTGGAGCAGCAAGAACTCTCATACATTGCTGGTGGAAGTTTAAAAGACTACATGCACTTCATAAAACAGTTTTATGATTTTTTAAACAAAGTTAAAACATACACTTACTGTATGATCAAGAAATGCCTCTCCTGGGTATTACCCAAGAGAAAATCTTTTAAAAATATGATCACAAGTCCACAAAAATGCCTGTACAAGAATATTCAGGGCAGCTTTATTTATCACAAAAAGTGGAAACCACTCAACAAGTAAATAGATAAACAGTAAGTGGCATGTTTATTCAATGGAATATTGTTCCTCGATAGTAATACTGATAAAAGCAACAACATGGATTCATCTCAGTACATTATGTTGAGAGAAAAAAGCCAGTCACAAAAGAGTACCCATCATGTGATCCTATTTGTATGTAGCTCTGAAACAGTCAAACTAAGCTAAATTGTTAGAAATCTTATCAATGATTGTCTCCATTGTGGTGGGGTGGAAGGTTCATTGGCTGCAAAGGAATATTAGGCAAGCTTCTGGAATGGCGAAAATATTCCACACATTGATTGGAGTGGTTATATTAATGTACTGTATACATTTATCAGAACTCATAGTATAATCTGTGCCTTTTACTATAATTATATCTCACTAAAGTTTTTTTTTTTTATGTGGAAGAGGAACTACAATAAATCATGAGATATTTAGGAGGCTTAACAACCAAATATAAGTTAGAGCCATTTTTGGATCTTTATTCAAATGAATTTACTATAAAAAGACTTTTTTGAGACAAGTGGAGAATTTAATAAGTACTGGACACTAGATTATGTTAAGATATTAATATTAAATTTTGTTAGGCATGATAATACCTTGTGGTTATTTGACAGAGATGCCTACTGAACTCTTTATGGGTTAAATGATATGATATCTTAAGGGTGCTTTAAAATACTCAAGAAAAAATTAAGGAGACAGATAAAATAAGAGAAGCAAAATTTTGACAATTGTTGAAGCTGGGTTATGGTTACATGGGAATTTCATTATATTATTCTGTATATTTTATGTATTGGGGAAATTTTTCTTAATTAAGGTTTAAAAACTCTTGTACTAATGGTGTAGATGTCAGCAAATTACATTTTTTTCCATCGTGAAATATAAAATTCATCTTTGAATCTATTATATTAATAAAACTATAAAGAGCATCTTCAACTAAGATTCTCTTCTGCATTTTAATCTGTTATATTTCTTAAGAGTTAATTACCTTTATGTACATAAGACCAAGCAAAATGAATGTGAGATACAAAATAACTAAGTTACATATTTTTTCTTTCAAAATCTTTTCTTCCTGACCATCTGTCACCTCTTCTTACTGTATATCTATCTTCCATCTGTATGAAAGATCTTGTGAAAAGTGATACCTGCTGTTTTATTCAAATTATAATATCAAAGTTATGAGGTGTGTGCCTTTTGAGTGTGTCCAGGTCTAAATTACAACTGATATCCATCCCATTTTTGAAAAGTGGCTTAGTTTGGACACCCCTGAAAACAGAGCCTGAAACAGGAAGTTTCTTTGGTAGACAATGCCAGGGAGTTCAAAAAGGGGAGTGGGGAGAGAAGAGAAAAGAATGAAAGCCAATCACTCATTATAGAGATCCCTGCTGCAGGCAACAGGGGCTCAGTGCAGAAGAGACCTACACAAAGCATAAGGAATGCCTTCTAGAATTTTCCTTCCAAAGGACAGGAGTCTGGGGAATTTATCCACTGGCTCCTATTCCCATTGGTAGAAAGTTGCCTGAGAGATTGACGGCACCCTCCCCATCCCTCTCCTCTTGCACTTACAGGCTTGTGCTTTTATAGTCTGAGAGAGCTGGGTGGCTCCTGAGAAAGCTCTGAGGTGAAAAAACAGAGAGGTGTACAGAGTGCCTTTGGAGTGGGACAATATCAGCATGAGTCAGCACAGCCCACCAGAGCTGTGGCTGAAATAAAAATGAGTGGATGGGATGAAATGTGGGAGTATGCCAATGTTTTCAGTTTGTCTGTTCCATTTTGAAAGAAGTATCTTCTAGTGGCAGGGTTAATTAAAGGTGCAGATGGAAAAGATACAGGGTAACAGAAACCATCGCTGCTCTTCAGAATCAAAGACGACTCTATTGACTATATTGTTTTCCACATGTTAGATACTAGCTTGAGTATTCTCCCCATTAGTGATGTGCTGCTTGTCTGCTAATGGGTGTTTATTATTATTCAGATGTTTTGCCCTAGCTGCCAAGCAGTGAGTGCCTTCTATATATAGGAAACTGCACTGGGAAAAACACATCTTTCCCTGATCATCACAACAGCCCTAAAAGGTAGACGTTATTACAAACTTTGCATATGTGCAATCTACAGATTTATAGAGAAAAAAACTTCTTGTTAGAGGTCACTTGGTAGTAAATGGCTAATCGTTTCTGACTCTGAAAGCTCATGTTCTTTCCAGCTCCTTACCTTTGCTGCCTTGACTTGGGGGCCAGCTGTTTTTGATGGCTCTGTGTACCAGAGACTGGGTGACAAAGAACAAAATAGACTCTTCAAAGAGAGCTTGTCACATGTTTCTCAAGATTTGCTTTGGGTGTAATTTCCCTTTTCCCACTGCTGTAATAGACACTACTGTGAACATAATCAGACGTGGGTACTCTCTGTATTCCTAATTTTTCCTAGAGTGATAAAAATACCAAAGATGAAGCACCTATAATAAACACCTGCCTAAGTACAGAGGACTGGTAACCAGGTCACTCCAACGTGAATGCTAATAAGCCTCCTGAAATGTTATCCGTGGCTTCAGGAAGAAAGAAAAGCATTTAATGTTTCCCTTTTCACTCCTTCTCAGCATGTGATTATTGCTAAACCTTTACTGCTTGGTATTTTTTTCCTCCAATAGGCTAAAAATGTGCAAATAATCTTTTTAATTGTTCATGAGAACTCATTAAATTTCCCTATTATGATGAAATTTCATTCTTTTAAAAAGGGGTTGTTTGGCACCTAGTAGATAAAAAAGTATCAGTATTAGCACACTCCATAAGGTTTGTTTTTTTTTTTTTAACAGGAGGGAAATTTTAAACTGAAGTGATTGCAGAATTTAATTTAAAAAATCATATTCCTTTGTCATCTAATTAGAATTTTAAAATGGTTTCTTGTATCAAAGCTAAACTATCTGACCTCCCTTTGTAATATTCACTGAGAATTCTGATTCTGTAAAGTAGCAGGAATGAATATATGAAATTGTACCATTATTCTATTTCTCTCTGGTACCTTCCTTTTCTAATAAGAAATGTGAATGCTTACTTTAAGACCTCTCTTAAAAAATTTCACAGAATCTGCTGTATTTTGAATTAAAGATTTATTTGTTAGAGTCTGATTATTAGAGTCCTGTGGATGGTGGAGGTTGAAACAATAAAGGGCTAGTTTCATCTGGTAGAAGTCCCCCCACCCTCTCACAGTGTGAAGGATTCTCTAAATTTTGAATCCAGGACATTTTTCTGCCCCTCCCTAGGATAGAGGGTTCTTTCCCTTTCATTCTCACAGCTGCCATGGGTCTTCAGGTGAACCTTGAGGACCACAGAGTTTGCCCTCCTTCCCCAGTGGCATAAGTCTTCTGTTCCACTGGGGAGAAGGATGCGGGCTTTCCAGTCGCAGTATCTGACCTCCTCCCCAGATCCTGCACCTGTAGAAGGCATTCTCCAGCCTCCGCATTTTGCCATCTTTCTCTTGAGCCCCTGGTGCAGTCCATGGAGAAGGATTTGCTAGTGGGTGCAAACTCCCCTGGGTCTGTGGCTCCCAGAGCTTCTATATTCTCATCTTAGCCCACACTTGGCCACTAGCAACTTATTAAAATTTTTGGCTGAATTCTTCTTACCATTTTGTATGGCAGTCCTGTGCTCTGCTCTAGGTAATCAGAGCTCCCTTCCATCTCTCCTTCGAGGTCCTTGCCTTTCTTTAAATTTAAGGTTAGTTGTTACCGTAAGACCTCCACCTTTCAAGGGTTTCAGGAGAAGTTTGATTTTATGGAATGTCTGGCTTTCACTTGCTGTTAAGGTAGAAACCATCATTTCACAGATTTCTACATCCTAAGTCAAAGTTTCTGTTCCCTCAGCCCTGTTTATTTCATTTGAATCCACTTTTTGTTGATCACTTTTATTTAGGTAAGGTGTTTCTTGTTTCCTAAAAATTTTATGGTTGTTTTATCTTTCAAATTATTGTATATGTCAGAATATTTGAATGACATACAGCTGAGTATGAAACTTTTAAGTTAAAATTCAGTTTCTTTGGAAATGTGATCCAGTATCAAAATATGCCATTTGGAATGTTGGTATCACCCTTACATTGTCCCTTTGATAAGTGACATGAGTTTTCTTTTTGGGTGTTTCTTGGATTCTTTTTTTATCTTCAAAGATTTTTAAAAATTTTACTACAATATATATCGGTAATAATTATTCCATATCATTTTCTCCCTGAAACTCACTATGGTTTTTACTGAAAATTCTAGTTTTTCTATACTTGGAGAAGTCTATATATTTTTAAATTTCATATTTATAGTCTCTTCTTTAGCAGTATAAATTATGCATACAGTATGTCCTATTTCTTCATCCATCTTTCATATATTTCATTTTCCCTATTCATCATTTCACTGTTATCTTTTTGTTAATTTCCATTTAATTTTTTGTGATTGTTTTCAAGTCTAGCCTTCTTGCCTCATCTATTACTGTTATCAACTGTACTTTTTGTTGCTTCTAAGGTAGCATTCATTTTAGTAATGATGTAACACTTTTCCACTTATTCTCTAAGTTCAGCACTCATATTCTATTCCCTTTCGGGTTTTGATATATATTTTTCGAGCTGATTCAGTTTGGTTTTCTCTGAGAAATCTATTCATGAAAATATCTTAATGTTTTTCTTAAATCCTGTGGCAATTTTTCTGTTATGTTTACCCTTATTTTGTTTAGTATATTCTTTTATCCTATTTTTTGGAATTGTGTTTATTTTTCTATCCTATATTATGTCCTTTCTAATTATTACTAATTTTTCTGATGGAGCATTTTTATTTTAAATAGATTTTATGATCATATGCTGGAAAAGTAGGGGAGAGAATGAACACTAAGTATTGGGTTCGCCAAAAAGTTTGTTCAGTTTTTTCCGTAACACCCAAATGAACTTTTTGGCCAACCCGATAGTTAGTACCTTTGACTTGGGTTTTCTTCCTCAGACCACAAATACTATGCCCTCTGTCCCATGGTGTATCTACTCTCAGTTTTCTGTTCTCTCTTGTTTGAAAAAACAAATGGTTGACATCATTACGACAAAACTTCTAAAATGTTACAGGCTCTGTTTTTCTATCACTCAGGTGTTAGAATCTTTCTACCCATCCATTAGATGTGAGTGAGCAAGCATACAAAAGATGCTAGACTCTGGCTTTGAGTCATCCCAGCTGCTGCAAAATTGAGTAGAGATAGCCCAAACTGCAGATTTGTGGGAATAATAAAAAATTTTAAGCCACTAGGTTTGTGGGTGATTTATTATACAACAATATATAACTGGAAGAACCATATATGGCCAAGGTAAGAGGAGCTATCCTTGAGTTCTCTACACAGTCCTCAATTTTGGTCCTAATGCATTTGGTAGGTAATCTTCACACAGTCAAGTACAGGAAGTAATATATGCTCATTTCTGTTAAGGAAATCTTAATTACATACTTAACTATATACTAGGGTACAATATGACTGTGCTATTTGTTAATATTTTAGTATTGGTTTGACCTTATGAACACAGTTTTAAGAGACCTACTGTAATCAATATGTAAGTTAGAAAGCCAACCAGAGTAGAATTTAGAAACTAACATAAGAAATAATAACTGTGATGAATTAAAGTAGAACCTGCCATTTGAAACTTTTTCTCTCATCTTTATTTATTTGACTTAAAGGTACTAGTTTCTTCTCCATATAAATAGAAAAGCATATTCTATATTAGACCTTAGTCATAGCTTTCAAACATTTTAAAAAACAGAGGATGTAATAACTTTTTAACTGTTACAAAATATGTATTCAAGAATGTTTTTGCTCTGTCTTCTTAAAATATGAAAAACTTTAAGATGGCTTTAGAAAGATCCAAATTTACTGTACGTAGAAATATGGAACAAATTAGAATGAGCCCTAGAGTGGCTAGTATTAATTTTCCAGAGTATCATTGCTGTTCATGAAGACTTAAAACCCACAGCTCTTTGGTATATGTCAACACTATCCATGGGCAACATGATTTAACAGCCCTGTGATGATGACTACCATTACTTGGTTGACTTAAGAGTCCCTATAAATCTAGAGTCAGTGTAAATCTTTTCTGCTATGTACCCTAGGTGCTGAATAAGTTGCATTTGATATATACTGTACATGCAAGATAAGAAGGAAGAAGTTTCTTTTGGCACCCATTTAACTGATGAAACAAGTGAATTTGCCAAGATTGAAAGCCATAGTGACAGACTGAGGTCAGAAGTATGCTTGTTGTTATCATCAGGATTGTAAATCACATCATCTCATGCTTATGGTCTTCTGTTTCCTCACATTTATCCTGTGTACTCTTCCAGTGACATTGCAGAGTCCTGCTTTGGTTTTTTCCCTCACATGATATTTTAATTGCAGAAATCCAATGCTTCCACACAATCCAGGTCTCAGTGCTAAAATCATTTCTATTATTGATATTGGGCTTTTCAATATTAATGACACCTTAGTGCCAGCAGTGGAGATAAATGACCTTTTGCTTTTTATTATTTTGAACATCTAAGTTATTCAGCATAGGAGTGTCATTTACCTCTAAGCCTCTAAGCCACAAGTAACTTTTTTATGTTTAAATAACTAATCATGATTTATTTTCTTTGTAATTCTCAACTAGCATCTTCAGTAACGGAAGCTCAAAGGAGCACAGGGAAAATAATTCTGAACTTTCAGGAATGTACCGACCTGCATTACTTGAGAGTATGATTCAAAGGGTTGTTGGGGAATAGAGTTTAGAAGGATCCTTTGGTGCATTTCATCTGTTTTCTAGATTTCTCTGTTCTTCCCTAGATAATAATGAGGATCTTTAAAAAGTGGGCTAAACATTGTGCTTCTAATTTATTGTATTTATCATTTGGTTAACCAGAAATATCTATTATTTAGCATTTCATTTACTTTTAAATTGACAGCTAAAGATTCTTATTAAAGTCTTGAAGTACTGACAGATTCTTTACCATCTTCTGAATCTGTCAAGGATCAGTTATAAGCCATCTAACTTTAGTGTTTGAAATTCGTTCTTGTGGTTAAATACAAGATGCAAGATTAAGGAAGCGGCAGGCCTGAATGGAGGCCATGTGATTTGGGAGGTAGTACAACCTCTAATGCCCAATTTTTCATTTATTCGTTCAGTCATTTTAAGAAACACCACGATGCACACGTTATTATGCTCAAAGCATCACTGCTGTTACTCATATGATATCTAATAGAGCAGAGTGCATAAATAATATAATATTTAGTAGATAAAATAAATATTACTGACAAATAGGGGAATTGAATTAGTTGATTTCTACGATCCTTTGGGGTTGAACCATGGCTTACTTTATGTATGCATGTACATATGTATATACTTCTTTGTTCATTCTCTATTTTTACTAATTGATAGAATCCACTCACATTCAGGACTCAGTATCTTTTTATTCTAAACCTCAGAGTCCCCAGAACACCCAACATTAGGCACCAGACTTCTCTTGTTTTGAAGAGGAAGTCGGGAGGTCATGATCTGTGGTTTCATATTTGAGGAGGGTTCCTGCTTTGCATGATACGTATCTCCCACCTCAGCAACAGGGAATCAAATTGCACATGCTGTCATCAAGATGCAATCATTATCATCCAGATGACAGAGGAAACACTTCAAGTTTTGTACAAAACCTTCTCCTTCTTTGTACTTCAACGTATCCCAGTTGTCATGTAAATACAGTAGTTACTTATGAGATCCAGGTACTTATCCCATTCTGCTCCCTGTGACACATCTTTGGCCCCTAGAGAAAGATGATGTAACCATAATTTATGTTACTGTGATTAGAGTTTTTAAAAATCTGTTTCACCGGGAGACTTTCAAGATGGCAGAGGAGAAAGACGCAGAGATCACCTTCCTCCCCACAGATACACCAGAAATACATCTACACGTGGAACAACCCCTACAGAACACCTACTGAACGCTGGCAGAAGACCTCAGACCTCCCAAAAGACAAGAAAGTCCCCACGTACCTGGGTAGGGCAAAAGGAAAAAGAATAAACAGAGACAAAAGAATAGGGGCGGAACTGCACCAGTGGGAGGGAGCCGTGAAGGAGGAAAGGCTTCCACACACTAGAAGCCCCTTCACGGGCGGAGGCTGCGGGTGGCTGAGGGGGTAGCTTCGGAGCCACAGAGGAGAGCACAGCCACAGGGGTGCGGAGGGCAAAGCGGAGAGATTCCCGCACAGAGGATCAGTGCCGACCGGCACTCACCAGTCCAAGAGGCTTGTCTGCTCACCCGCCGGGGCGGGCAGAGGCTGGGAGCTGAGGCTCGGGCTTTGGTCGGAGCGCAGGGAGAGGACTGGGGTTGGCAGCGTGAACACAGCCTGAAGGGCTAGTGCACCACAGCTAGCTGGGAGGGAGTCCGGGAAAAGTCTGGACCTGCCTAAGAGGCAAGAGACCATTGTTTTAGGGTGTGTGGGGAGAAGGGATTCAGAGCACCGCCTAAACGAGCTCCAGAGTCGGGCACGAGCCGCGGCTATCAGCGCGGACACCGGAGACGGGCATGGGATGCTAAGGCTGGTGCCGCCACCAAGAAGCCTGTGAGCAAGCACAGGTCACTATCCACAGCCCCCCTCCCCTGCTTTCTTCACAAATGCTCATGGAACATTCTCCAGGATAGATCATATCTTGGGTCACAAATCAAGCCTTGGTAAACTTAAGAAAATTTAAATTGTATCAAGTATCTTTTCCGACCACAGTGCTTTGAGACTAGGTATCAATTACAGGAAAAAAATCTGTAAAAAATACAAACACATGGAGGCTAAACAATGCACTAGCAAATAACCAAGAGATCACTGAAGAAATCAAAGAGGAAATTGAAAAATACCTAGAAACAAATGACCATGAAAAAACGACGACCCCAAAACTATGGGATTCAGCAAAAGCACTTCTAAGAGGAAAGTTTATAGCAATACAATCCTACCACAAGGAACAAGAAACATCTCAAATAAACAACCTAACCTCACACCTAAAGTAATTAGAGAAAGAACAAAAAAAACCCCAAAGTTAGCAGAAGGAAAGAAATCATAAAGATCAGATCAGAAATAAATGAAAAAGAAATGAAGGAAAGAGTAGCAAAGATCAATAAAACTAAAAGCTGGTTCTTTGAGAAGATAAACAAAATTGATAAACCATTAGCCAGACTCATCAAGAAAAAAATACAGAAGACTCAATTCAGTAGAGTTAGAAATGAAAAAGGAGAAGTAACAACTGACACTGCAGAAGTACAAAGGATCATAAGAGATCACTACACGCAACTGTAATGCCAATAAAATGGACAGCCTGGAAAAAATGGACAAATTCTTAGAAATGCACAACCTTCTCAGTCTGAACCAGGAAGAAATAGAAAATATAGCGAATTCTATAAACATTTAGAGAAGAGCTAACACCTGTCCTTCTCAAACTCTTTCAAAATATAGCAGCACTATTTACAATAGCCAGGACATGGAAGCAACCTAAGTGTCCATTGACAGATGAATAGATAAAGAAGATGTGGCACATATATACAGTGGAATATTACTCAGCCATAAAAGGAAACGAAATTGAGTTTTTTGTAGTGAGGTGGATGGACCTAGAGTCTGTCATACAGATTGAAGTAAGTCAGAAAGAGAAAAAAAATACTGTATGCTAACACATATATATGGAATCTAAAAAAAAAATGGTTCTGAAGAACCTAGGGGCAGGACAAGAATAAAGACGCAGACGTAGAGAATGGACTTGAGGACACGGGGAGGGGGAAGGGTAAGCTGGGATGAAGTGAGAGAGTGGCATGGACATATATACACGACCAAATGTAAAATAGATAGCTAGTGGGAAGCAGCCGCATATCACAGGGAGATCAGCTCGGTGCTTTGTGACCACCTAGAGGGGTGAGATAGGGAGGGTGGGAGGGAAACACACGAGGGAAGAGAGATGGGGATATATGTATATGTATAGCTGATTCACTTTGTTATAAAGCAGAAATTAACACACCATTGGAAAGCAATTATACTCCAATAAAGATGTTAAAAAAATCTATTTCACCAACTCTGCTGTGGCTGAAAATCTTAGAAAAATCCCTCAATGATATTGAAACTTTATTGTCTTTTCTAGATGAATGATTGCCAGGATCATTGCAGCTTCTGAACCTGGCTGGGGTTTGTCACCTGCTGAGCAGTACAGTTCTGTAGTTTCAGGGATGAAGCAACCATGATCTACTGCCTTTACCCTAGGAATGACTCAGTGATGCTGAATGTCAGTCCCTGCCAGAATCACAGCTGTTCTATAATTCTTCACCTAGTTATAAAGTGTTCTGCTAGTATATCTGCCTATGTCCCTTGGTGATTACCTTGTCTACCTCTATACTGTGGCTCTTAAGCTAAGGTTCTGGTTGAATAACAGCCATAGGGAGATGATCATAATCATGTGCTTCAAAGCTTCTCTACCAATGTGGGCAGGATCAGGTGTCTTCCCAACTCAAAAACAAAAGTTCTTTGAAAATATATTAATACTAGCTGTCAGAAAGCACCATCTGGCCTCACAGAGACTCAGTGATCGCTATAAATTATGACTGTGAATTCTATTCCAATATTGTCACCATTCAGTATTGCTAAAGGTGATCCCTCATCAAACATCACCAGAATTAACTTTCAGGGGGCAGTGCTTTGATACATTTTTCATGAATATATTATCCTTGAGGAGGTTTATAAGAAGAATTTACTTCTACGAAAAATGTATTTACTAAATATATTCAAGTAGAATACAGTTCAAAAATATATTCACAAAAAAATAGAAGTATCTTATCAACTATATACAAATATCATATGTATAAATATATAAATAGTTATGATATATAAATAGATATAACTAATTTTTAAAATTATAGTATTTTATGATAATATAAATAGGGACTATATTAACAAGAACAATTAATATTCAAGATCATATGTTCTAGGAATATATTTTTAAGGCATTCAGTCTCATTCACTCTCTGCTTCTAAATCTCCAGCCACAACAAGAGAGAGCTGGCACTAAGGTTAATGAAAATATTCCCAAAAATGTAGCCATAAAAAAAGGTGAAACTGGTCAAGTTAAACTAAATAGTTATAAGAAACAAGTAAATTTGAAAAGATTTTTGCTTGGGAAATTGGCCTGTTATTCAATTATATATGAGTGAATTGGTAATTAAGTAAAATGGCCTGATTTGCTCAGAATAGCCCTCCTTTGGTACTCCAGGCACTGTCTTCAATAATTACTTAACCAGCTCACTTTTCATTTTTATTCTTTCACCCTCTCAAATACTTTGTGTCCCTGAATATCTGCGGGGGATTGGTTCCAGGAGCCGCAACGGATACCAACATCCGCGGGTGCTCAAGTCCCTCATGTAAAATGGCATAGCCCTGTCGGCGCTCCGTATCTGTAGGTTCAGCATCTGCAGATTCTACCAACCAGTATAGCTTCCTGCAGTCAGATTACAAATATAGTACAATGTTCATCTTTGACCAAAAATTAAGAATATTGAAAAATAAGATAATATCCAGAAAAAACTAACAATGGATAAGGAATGTGTGTTATTTGAAGAAGAGATGAAGAATCTAGAAATGTTTAAAAATGGAAGATGGAAAGCAACAGTTAATAATAGCTTACTTATAATATTTGAAGCTCTGAGGTACAAACAGATTTGAGAGTGCACACTTTATTGAGATGTACATCAAGCTCTAATAATACTCAGCAGGAGTTCATTTAAAACTCAATTAAATCAGACAAAAAGCTAGCAAAGCACCGAAAAAAAATGGGAGAGCGATTAGTGAAAAGTTCACAATTTTCTCTAACAAGAGAAATCAATGAGGGTTGAGTGTGACGCTATAATAAACGGAATTTTCGAAAGAAATGTTGGAATTAGTGCTATCCCTGAAAGTCAAAAATATAGGATGACTGTCTTTCCTGGTTTTAAAAATTAGATTTGAAACCAAGTAGACTCATGAGCAATAATTTTTTAAAGAGCACATAGGGTTTAAAAATATGCATATGTATGTAATCTGTTTTCAGTAAGTGTTTATGGCACACTTACAAAATGCTAGGGCTGTGCCAGGTGCTTCAAAGATGGAAAGGCTTCACCATTGTTTTCAGAAAGTCCACAGTCTATACAAGGGAACAGGAATAGAGAGATAAGAGCAGGGCAGGGACCAGAGAGACCAGTGAAGCACTCACCTCAGGCATAAAATTTAAGGGAGTGCCAAAAAAAAAATCAATAACCAAAATAAATCGTATTTCGATGCAATATTTTTAAGCATCAAAATTGATGCAAAAATTTCATCATGAAGAAAATAGCAACATTTTAAATAAAGCAAGATCACTGTTACTGATTTTTCCTTTTGCTTCAAGCTCCAATATAGCTCGGCATGACACTGGTCAGTAGTACAGTGCTGGGATAGGCACAGGGCTGAAGGGATTCTAAAGAAGGAACACCTAAAACTGTTAATAGTGGGAGCAAGATATGATCCATGAAATTGTTCCTAGAGAAATATAAGAGCCACCTTAATGATAAGTCTAAATTAGCTTGATAAAGATGGGAAGTGGGCAGGCATTATAAACTAGAGAAGCATTCAATATAGATGTCCGTAAAAACACAGTGATTTTTGTTTTTAATATGGTTCCTCCATAAATAAATTCTTTAAATAGAAAAAAAGGCAATTTCTATAACATATCAAGATTTCTGAGCAAAGATGCCTATGCAAAAATATAAAATATTAATTCAAAAGAGCACTTATGAATTGTCATAGAGAATTTCTAGCTTTCCAGTTCAAGTTCACATTAATTATAAGAATAAAAATTGGATACAGTGCTACTTCTCTACAATGGAATAACCAGATGGCCTTAGCAACATAGGTCTGTGCCAAAGTTATGAATCTTATTTCCTGTGTGACTTGTTTCCATATACGTTTGTCCATTTTTAACTTGGATAATTGTGTTTTCTTCCACTTATAACCTCTTTGCTCAACATACCCCAAACTTTTGATTTCTATATCTCTGCTAGCGTACAAACATATATGGATTGAGTTTAGCTGGGTCTGTGGTTAAATACCTAGGCAATTTTTAGACTTGTACCTGTAGAATCAATTAATTGTCTTCAGACTGATGTGACCTGATAGTCAGTGACTATGATGTTGGAAAAAGGAATAAAAGATTTAGCAGACCATATAGATTTTGCTATTTTCTTGAGGACATAAGTGTAATCTATAGCACATTCTTTCTGAACTACTCTGGTATGTAATTACTGTTAATTGAGCTTTTAAAATACTTATATTGTTTATCAATACAATAATTTTATAATTTTAGGCCCTAAGAATCTTTTTTTTTTTTAATTAATTAATTTATTTATTTTTGGCTGTGTTGGGTCTTCGTTTCTGTGTGAGGACTCTCTCTAGTTGCGGCAAGTGGGGGCCACTCTTCATCGCAGTGCACGGGCCTCTCACTATCACAGCCTCTCCTGTTGTGGAGCACAGGCTCCAGACGCGCAGGCTCAGTAGTTGTGGCTCACGGGCTCTAGAGTGCAAGCTCAGTAGTTGTGGCTCACGGGCCTAGTTGCTCCGCGGCATGTGGGATCTTCCCAAACCAGGGCTCGAACCCGTGTCCCCTGCATTGGCAGGCAGATTCTCAACCACTGCACCACCAGGGAAGCCTGGCCCTAAGAATCTTGATAAACAAACTGCTGAATTCATCCACAGCAAGAGAACATTTTCCAGTCTTGACTTTTTAGTGTCCAGTTAACAGCCAAAATGTTATGTCATTATGGGGTCTTGTTTTGCCTTTGTATATTTTCTGTTTGGAATGTGGGACACAAAAAACTTGTTGAGTAACAAAAAATAATAATTGCACTAATTACAGAATCTAGAAAATAGTTGTATTTCATTAAAGGAGTTAAGTTACAACTAGAAGGTTTAGGAAGAGGAAAAACCCATAAATCAGTAGGTTTAAGGAAGATGCACAACCCTAATGAAAGGGCAAGACTACTCAAAGGTATGCAGGAAGAATATGGTTCATTTCCATTTCCATTCATTTTAGTCTAACATATGGCAGTTAGGTTTTACTAATATTTAATATACAGATTGATTTTCGTGCTCTCCAACATCAACTGGAGTAAGAATGGTATCTTCAAGGAAAATTACAAGTTCCACAATTCAGAGATACAATCAACAATGCCCTCATCTGTTTTCCATATTTTGCAAAGCATTAAAATGTATTGGTTGCCAGTTAAGTGGATTTATGGATGATATTTTCTAGTTTTAACTAAAACTGATCTCAGAAAATGAAGAAGTGGCTTAAATCAATTCTTGAAAAGAAAAGAAAAATTTAAAATAACACTGATAATTTGATTCCTCAGAGATGCCATTTTTACTTCTAGTATAAGCTCTTCCTAAGCCAGGTTACTCGGTAACAATAATGGAAAACTAGTCAGGTTTGACAAAGCTAACCAAAAATTCAAAATATTGTAAATGTTATTTCCAGTATAGATTTATTTTTTTAATATTTATTTATTTATTTACGCTGTGCCAGGTCTTAGTTGTGGCATGTGGGATCTTTTAGTTGTGGCATGCAGGCTTCTTAATTGCAATATGCATGTGGGATCTAGTTCCCGGACCAGGGATCGAACCCAGGGCCCCTGCATTGGGAGCATGGAGCTTAACCACTGGACCACCAGGGAAGTGCCTCCAGTATAGATTTATATTTACTATTGATAATTGCAAACTTGTCCCAAGTATATATTTTCTTCTTTATACATTGTGTTACTGTAATATATCTTTTTCAGTGATGGTCATTATGAATCATATATCAAAAAATACTGAACTTCAAGCTAGATTTTTGAGTTGCTGTATCTCAGTGTATTTAAACAAGGTTTTCCAAAGGTAAATATTGAATCACATTGCCTTCACTGAAAATTAGGATGAATAACATTTTTAGTGAGATCAAAAAAATTTGTATCATTAAAATATAAAATCTATCTTATACTATATTCATTCTATCCCTTTTAAATATCTATCTCTGTGTGTAATGACATACATATTATATTAGTAAAACTGTATTGGTGTATAATTTATAAATAACTATATACTGGGGTAAATTTTAAAAATCTTAAAAATTTATAATTTTTATTTCAATTTTGTGATTGATTAGAAAAGTCTAGAGAAATAGCTGCCTTGCACATTCAGTTCAGGCCACTTAGAAGAATGGCCAGACAGAACAGGACAAAAACTGTTTTATTGCAACATCTGAATTGATTCTTAACAGGTCTGTGGCCCAGCTAGTTCTAGGACAAAGACTGAAGCCAGGGCTTCCCTGGTGGCGCAGTGGTTGGGGGTCCGCCTGCCGATGCAGGGGACGCGGGTTCGTGCCCCGGTCTGGGAGGATCCCGCGTGCCGCGAAGCGGCTGGGCCCGTGAGCCATGGCCGCTGGGCCTGCGCATCCGGAGCCTGTGCTCCGCAACGGGAAAGGCCACAGCAGTGAGAGGCCCGTGTACCACAAAAAAAAAAAAAAAAAAAAAAAGACTGAAGCCAGAATATTTGGAAGATTCCACCTCACTGAAATGTAAGGTGCTGATGTAAGAGGTAGGCAGCCAAGATCAGAACAACAAAATCTGTAGTCATCAGTGCTGAGAAGTTCCAGGAACTTTAACAATACACTTTTTTGTTTCTGTTTTACTTTTTATTTTTATGTTTTGGGCTGTTGTTTTCAATAGGGATTTTTAAAACAGTGTAATAGGAATGATTCTAAGTAGAGAGATTTCCTTAAAACTGGATTGCTGAGACATTTATCTTTGCTACAGCTGCTAAAAGCAAACAGCATAGGATTTGCCGGCACAACTATGAACTCTTTCATTTGTAAAATATGCATTGAATGTGTAATACTTTAACTCTAGCATGCAATACCTGTCACAGGTAAAGGTTAATATCTCCCCAGTAGGCTTTAAAACTATAGACAATATCTGGGTTTTTGTTTGTTTGTTTTACGTAAAATCAATACTGTGACTAAGGAAGCTGGTTTGTTTTGATTTTTTTTTAATGTGAACATTGTATTAAAGCAATAGTTCTCAACCATGAGCAATTTTATCTCCCCCTAACCCCATCCATGGGGACACTTGGCAATGTCTGGAAACATTTGGTTATCACAACTTGGGGGCTGGGGATGCTACTAGTATTTGATGGGTAGAGACTAGGGATGCTGCTAAACATTTTACAATACATGGGACAGTACCCCACAGCGAAGAATTAACTGGCCCAAAATGTCAGTAGTGCTGTACTGAGAACCCCTGCGCTAAAAGGATCATCCTGTTTATCCATACTTATTTCTTGAGTTCAGAAAAAATATTTTAAAAATAGCCTTTTGCAATTACTTTCTTAGATTACCTTTGCATTTTCTCTCTCTTCTATAATATCTCTGTTCAAATGAACACCTTGTGTACCAAGGCTTTTTTTTTTTTTTTTAAGATGTTGGGGGTAGGAGTTTATTAATTAATTTATTTATTTTTGCTGTGTTGGGTCTTCGTTTCTGTGCGAGGGCTTTCTCTAGTTGTGGCAAGCGGGGGCCACTCTTCATCGCGGTGCGCGGGCCTCTCACTATCGCGGCCTCTCTTGTTGTGGAGCGCAGGCTCAGTAGCTGTGGCTCACGGGCCCAGTTGCTCCGCGGCATGTGGGATCCTCCCAGACCAGGGCTCGGACCTGTGTCCCCTGCATTAGCAGGCAGACTCTCAACCACTGCGCCGCCAGGGAAGACCCCAAGACATTTTTAATCCTAATTTTATGACCATTTTATTGTTATTATATTCGTTCTAGTTAAATAATTTCTCCTCTTTTCTTTATCACGTATAACTATAGCAGCTGAACAATTGCTGCTACTTTTCTTTTCAACCTACTTTGTTATTAATATGAGTAAATATTAAACACTGTGGGATCCATTTAAGAGGAAGTGCTTTGTGATACACATTCTCAGTTAAAAATTACCATTATCCACATGAATAAATAAATTTCCAAGCAAGTGACTGAGCTATTTAGTCCTCTTCACTTCATTTTTCTCTCATACAGTTTCTTTCTCTGCTGAAAAGTGGCAATGCTTTATCTTATTTGATTAGTTTTGAAACTTTTCCTCATAGCATTAAATCCTCATCCACATACTTTTGTGAGGCTCTAGTTACTTCAGTGACATACCTTGTTTTTCTTCACTGCTCCTAATAGTAAGCTTTCTACGCCAGAATCCATTCTCTAACTCATATTTACAATTTGATAAAAAGCTGGGTAACTATAGCAAAAGAAAATGTTACTTGCATTGTTCAAAAATTCATCTGCAATGTGGAAATTCTGACTTGAGAAGAGACCATATTGACAAATAAAGGCTACTCTAGCTGTAGAAAGAATCAATTTAACAGGATAATAGGTTTATCCTAAGAGAAGAATTTGTAATAGAAGTAACACAAAAACTGGATTTGGAGCAGATACAATTTCTCAACCAAAAAAAGTGGAAAAAATATTCTATAACTTTAGGTGGTAGTATAGCACTGTATTTATTTTGAAGTCACCTTAGAACTAGTATGTAAATATATAAACGCTAGATTTTAAATAAAAATGATTGTAAAAGTTAGCAATCACTAGAATCATAGCTATTGATGAGATATATGAAGCTCTTATGGGGAAAAAAAGAATTCAAAGAACTGCAGGAGTAATTTAGGACAATACAGTGATTATGGAGAAATCATTTTGAAGAGTACCATTCCCAATACATTCACACAAACATGAAAAGTATAGTTTAGAAGAAAATAAAGCAGAAATAGAGTGGTACAAAAGGCACACAGATTTTGTTTTAAATGAAATGATAAAACATATAAATAAGATGAAAGCATCCCCAGAAAAAAAATTACATTTTTAATAGAAGCTAAAACTTTAGGATAATCACAAAATGAAAACAGTCAAAATCTCCACATTTAAAAATAACAAAGCAAATATCAGAGATATTTATGTCAAGTGTACCTTACGTAATTAATGATACAACAGTTTGTTTAATGTTTGTTTTATAACAAACTCTATGGAAGATGGTGCTGGGGAGGAAAAGCTTTTCCTCTACCCTTTTAGGCTTTTTGGGATGGTCTAAGAATTAAATCGACACGTGACAGATTAACAGGAGAAAAAAAATTTAATTACATACATACATACATACAATAGAGGGGCTCCATAAGAATATGAGACCCACAGACAGTTAGACAGTTGAGGGGGAAGGGGTCTGGGACTTCAAAGTGGAGGAAGACAGCTCATAGGCAGATGAAAAGAGCAAAGGTTTGGTAAACATATATTTGCCAGGCCATGCAAGTCTTTCCGACGTAAGAAGAATTTATCTTCAGTAGTAGCTGTCTTCATGGTGCAGGCTCCCCATCTAAAGTCTTCTAGGTAGTTAAGGAGGAGATAAAAAGAAAAACTTCCTGAGTCTTTTATTTCTCAAGAACCAGCTCCAGACAGTCCTCATGCCAAAGAGACATACACTTCGAGGTGGCAAATTTTGCTCCCCTGCAGTGGAGCCTTGCTCCTGTTGTTCAGAGATTCAGCCCGGGATCTAGCACTGTGCCAGGAAATGGACAGCTAATCGCTACAGATTTCAAAGGCATTTATACTCCAAGCTAGGGGAGGCTTCCTGGAGGAGCTGGACCTTAACTAACGGATAAAATATAGACATGCAGTGAATAGAGTAGACATTTCAGAGAGGAGGAAATGGCACAGACAAAAGAGAAATTGTGGTAAGAATGTAATAACAGTAAAAGTTCAGTTGGGTTTAAGGCACGTGAAGAGCCGTAGCAGAAAATAAGATTGTATAGGTATTTAGGTAGTTCAGTAAGACATAATTGCTTAAGAGTTACTGGGAAAATTAGAATTACCAATCCCATTCTGTCATTCTTACAGCATTTTAGATTTGGGGGAAATACCCCAGGTCATGGATACCAAAAAGTCAAGAACCTTTGCCTCCTTCAACTTCTTTCTCTTGAGAAGTCGAATTAGGAAGTTTAGAAATTGGATAATGTTCAACATGTACCCTTTGACAGTTTATTTGAACTGAGAATTGTTTAATTATTTTAGATTTGTAGTTTCAGATGCTTTAGAATATGGACATCCCTTGAAGTGTCAGGCTCAGGTTTCAAATTGTACTTAAATTCTCATCCAGCAAGGACATTCTTTCTTTCTTCAAGACTTCACTATAGTATATGAGCTAGACACTGTGCCAGATATTTTAGAGCAGAAAGAGTGAATATTTATATAGCATCCTATAAAATATCCTCCTGGGATTGAAACTGATATGAGTCAGCAAGCCTTATGTTAAAGTGTTAAGGATGTTTCAGGTGTAAAGGAATTATAAGGTTTCAGGAAGGGAGATAAGCTCTTGGTCAATTAAGTAAATATGTAAGGAACTTAATAGAAAATACATTTTCAACTCTAGATTTCAGAATCTGGAGCCTGCCATCTCTGATTATCTGTAATATTGGAGACTTTCATGCCTTACAAGTTTGGCTGAGAAGAAGATTGTAATATTTTTCAACTCTACTCAGAAAATAAAGTTAAATAAAGTAAACAAATTAATTAATTAGCAAAAGTAATAAGGTGGCTAAAGCTGCCTAGTACATCAGTAATAAAGTTAAGCACCAGTCTAGTGGTTCCTCTTTAACTCACAGTGTACTTCAGTGCCATGCTTTCTGTGGAATTAGGTGAATATAAGATAATGTATTCTTGCACACCCTCCCCTTTTTAGGTTTTCACCTGTCCCTGTGTTTGTAAAGAGCTAAATAGCAGAAAAGAGGACTGGCTAAGTTACAAACGAACTATATCGTCAATGGGATGCACGAGGTTAAATTTATTTTGAGTCTGACATCTTCCAGAGGAGTTACTAGTTCACGGTGATACAAAAACAGGTCACAAAATAATAAAAAATACACTCTGGGATCTTCACACAAAAGATTGAAAGAAGCAAAATACAGTAGTAGCATGGGCCTTTAAGTATCTCATTCTTGTGCCTGCCAAAGGTTCAGCATCTTTTTAGGAAAGATCTCTTAACACTTTCATGATGGTAGAAGATAAAATGTTGCTTTCCAAAGCATGCACATATGTCTTACTGGAAGACAATGTAACTCTAACCTGCGGTTATGTGCCTTGATTTAAAAACCTTTGTTGGCTTCTCACCGTGAAGATTTTCAAGCTGACAAACTATATGGACTCGTATCTCTATTCTCTTGTAAAAAAAATAAAAATAAAAATCAAGTGCGTTAAGTTATTCTTTCTGCATTTAAAAAAACTTGAATATCAACAGTAAAGCTGTATGTCAGTGTATATTGAATATTCATATCCTTGCTAAGAAGCTATCCCTCTGTACAGTATTTCCTCTATAAAGTTTTATTTTATTTTATTTTTACTTTAGGACATCCTCCTATATGTTTTCCTATTCTTCTGTTTTTCATACTTGTTTTGTGTTTTTGCCTATATTGCTTTAAACCTATAATAAATTATGTATAATAGAAAAAGTGCTTAAAAACATTTTCAGATATATTTCCATATCATGCAAATATTGTTGTTCTAGAGGCTTTCCTCTCCCCATCCTCGATCCCCTTTGAAGAAATGACTTTCTGAGTTTCAATAAATACTGTTTGAAACAAGGAAGTCATTTTTCGGCTTTGACAATCAAAGGAGATTTTTTTCATTTGTTTGTTTGTTTGTTTAAATTGGCAGCAGGCCAATAAGCTTGAAAACCCGGCTTTATCAAGAGAGGGGGGATTTTCTTTCCCATATCAGAATGCAGCCTGGCAGTCTTAGATAACACAGGTACATCCATAAGGCCCTATTTTCCCATGACAACTTTGGAGTGCTTTGGAGTTGCTACATAGGATAGGAGGGACAAAAGGCAGCAGAGTTCAAACCTGTTTCATCTTGATTGGAGTAGAGAAAAAATAGAAGGGAGAGACACACAGGTGCACAGGTGTGAGAGACAAGTGGCCTGAAGGTTTAGTTCTTTTTTAACTGAACTTGTCCAGAATGAGGAGGTATGTCAGAAACCACCTGAATGTTCAAACGTATGAGATGGTTTAAATGAATTATGGTACTTCTCAGTGTAATATTATACACTCATTAAGAAAAAATGGCAGTAGTTTTGTTTAACTACTGGTAAAAATAAGTTTGATTAAAATGATGTTTAACATAAAGAAGTAAGGGAATCTTTGGAATTCAATTGTGAATGTACGCTAGGCTCGGGGATTGCGTTGTTGTCAGGTAACTTCTCTCTCTCTCTCTCTTTCCAAATAGTTAATTGTCTCTCTGACTTTGCTTCTCATTGTGTATCTGCTTCATTATTCACTTTCTCTCTAATCTGTTTTTCAGTTCATTGATCTACTTACATATTGTCCGTAAACAATGGCCTCAACCCCCAAGATTTTCTGTTTGTTTTCCAAATGAGTGCCTGTGCCCTAATTCTTATATTTTTGAGCCATCTCTCATTTGTCTACCTTGGATCAGAAGTTCATAATTGATCCAATGAGCAGTAGCTGCAGGGTACAAGAGGTCAAAGAGGGCATAAAGTGGCCTATTTTACGATCATGGATAAGGTGAGATTTTTGTGATGAGGATGTAAGAGCAAAGATTATATTTGTAGAATCAGCTGATATGAAGAAAAAAAATCTGTTTAGTAAGGTTGGGAATTCCTGAATTCACCAAGATTAAGCAGTTTTCTTTAATATAGTACTACTGAGAATCTTTGATATAAGTAAATATTCAGATTGGTAATTTCATACCCCAAATTAAATTGTCTAAAGACCTATCTTTTGTTTGCTTTCAAGAGCAATTCCTTGTATAGTTTTCGGACACATTTCAAAATTTATAGATGCATTTTGGAAGGGAATACTGTTTAAAAGATTATCTTCCCGTTTTTATTGAAATGCATATATTTAAATGTGAATATGCATATTCACTTGTTCATTCAAAATCCATTCAAGGCCTACTACATGGCAAGCATTGTGCTGATGCAGGGAAGTAAAAGTTTACAGAACACCATGATATTAATAGCTATTACTGCTGGGTAGAATAATCATGCATAACTTTTTTTTTTTTTTTACTTAATTTTTGGCTTATCAATTTTTGGCTTTTCTTCTTCAGTGAACTATACTATTTATTTGATAAAATAATAAAACGATTTTCTGAACTAAGTCACCCAAGATAAAAAGAAGCTCCAGAAGGAATTCTATTTCCATCACTAGTTATGATGTTGATATATCAGAGGCCACTAAGTCAGGGACCAGCTGAGTTTGGAAGTATACAGACACCACTTGTTATGAGGTTTATAACCAGCATGAGAATTTCTACATTGTTGATATATATTTATAGGTCTATTTGCATTCAAAGACACGACTGTCTCTTTAAAGCACTTGAATCTACTTTACTGAAAATCCCCTCATATTACTGAGGCTTAAGTACACTGAGAATTAAAGAAAGAGTATTTGTATTTGTACCATTGAAGTTGTCTTTACTTTGAAGAGGAGTCAGAGACCTTTTCATTTATAACATGATTAAGGGATTTAAACAACAAAGATTGTTTATATTATTTTGCTCAGTAGCTGAATTAATCATTCCTCTTCCCACATACATGGAAAGATAGTACCTCCTGCATCTCAAAATTAGGTGAATATGTGGCCTGCTTTGGCCAATAACAACGTGAGCAGAAGTGATGGGTGTCACTTCCAGGTGGAAGCTTTACGAGCCAGTGTGCAATGGCCTTGCTCTCTCTTTCCCTTGGCCATCAATGATGGCAGTGTGAGAAGCCTGGTTCCAGGTGAAAAGATGCAGAACAGAGCTTTCAAGCAATAGGCAATGTTTATGGAGAACAAGGGAAGGCTAATCTTTTGTGATATTAGACTACTGAGATTTTAGAGGCTGTGCATCACTGTAACACAGCTTTCCCCCTTTGACTGACACTAGTAATTTTATTTAAGATAGCTTAATACAGTTTTCATAGTACTAAGAGTAGAGGCTCTGGACTCATACTTTATAGGTTCAAACCACAGCTCTCTCGTTAATTTCTTTGTGTGGTACTTTGGCACGTTACATATGCTTTCCTTTGCCTCGTTTTCCTCAAATGGGAACAATAATGCCTTTCTTTATAAGGGTCTCAGGAGGAGTAAATTTCATGACACACATATGGAAATAAATGAAGACCATCCAACAAAAACAAGTGAAGACTATGTATACATAGGATAGGAAGGGAGTCAGGCGCCATCACCTGGATTTGTCAGAGACTCAAAGGCAGGCAGAAGTGTATAAAAGCTTTTTAGTGAAAAAACGGAAGATTTTAAGTATGCCCTGGTTGGGTGTGGTTGGCCAGGAAACCCAGAGGCAGACTCATGAGAAGTGGGGCATCCTTGTAATGAGGAGAGCATGTTTGGGTTTCTCCAGTTGTCTCTAAGTTGGAATCAAAGGTAAAAATTAGGGAAGCTGGCAGTTTTTAAGTCCTGATTCTTGGGATTCATTGCTACGGAGATTATGATTTGGCTTCTGGACTCATTGCTACAAATCGTGGGTCAGTGTTCTATTCTTACATAAGACCTGGTCCGTTTGTAAGTCTCTCACATGTGAGATATGCATTGTAAATTATTTTGCACCATATCTAACTATAATAAAATCAATAAATAATACTTATTATTTTTGTTATTATGATGTATATCTTTAGTCCTAAAATAATTGTTAAAATTTATTTGGCTATTAGGTACTCCTTTTGATTTGAACGGACCTTTAGCTTCTCCCAACAATAGCTACATTTCTACATTATAGTGTCTGAACTAAATATTTTATTATAAATTAAAATAAATATTCTAAGTAGAAAGAGAAAGTAAGTGGAGCTACTCTCTTCTTACACATCAGTTTCTCGTTGGCTGGGGTTTCCATCTTCCTGGAAAATTACGTATTATGTCTGTTACTTGGAAATGAAGGAGCTAAATTAAGCTATTTCTAATGAGACTCAGGGTATCTTGATGGTAAATGAACAAGAAGTACATGTTAGGAGAAAATTAGAATGAGACTAAGGAACACAGAAAATCTCAACTCTGCAGGGCATAGATCTCATTCCTGGTGCTCCAGGAGGCCTGCAAGAGAGCTATACTTTTTAGAAAAATAAACTATTTGAAACACTGTGTACTGTATTAAACTCTCTATTATAAAAAGTGTACAGAAAGTACAGGAGAAATATGACACACATTCCTGGACTATCAGATTTAACAGACTATTAATATTATGCTAGGCTTCAATTATTTTCAAAATAAAAATACAAGTCATAGTTCTTGAAGTGTATTTTAAAGCCCTTTTCAAACACAGTCAGCTTCACTACAGCCAAGAAGTTCTCACTAATCAGAACACAACTACTAATCAGGATATAATTTTTATACTTTACTACATCTTTATATATTCATAATAAATATGTGGTATCATTTAAAATTTTTTTACATTAATAGTAAATAGCAACAAACATTTCATACTCTGAAATGTTACTTAATTTGCATTTTTCACTCAGCTTTAAATTAAATGTTGGTGTATGGAAATGTAACTAATTCATTTTAGTTACTCTGTATTGAAGAAATGTTTGAATGGCCTAAAATATATCTTTTCAGTTAATAAACAGGGCTTTTTCTCATTTTTACAAACAATCCTCCAATTAGCAACTTAATATACTTCTCTGGGCACATGTGGTAGAATTTCTGTAGAATATGCATCTTAGAAATGCTAGATGCTATACATGTCATCACCTACCAGATATGTATGACCAAAGTGCTTTCCAAAGTGCCTTATTACTCTATACACCAACACAATGTTTATTAGAGACCTTATTGCTCTATATACCAACACAATGATGCTTCTTACATTTTGCCAATCTAATGCATATGTGATAAGATATTGTGATTTATTTTACATTTTATCAGTTACACTTTTTATAATTCTGTTCTCTGTTCAGATTGGATCATTTCTATTTTTCTATCTTCAAGTTCACTCTTTTATTCCTCTCACAATCGTTCTGCTACTAAGTTTCTTTGTTCTTAGTTATTGTATGTTCAGTTCTAAACTTCTAGAATTTGTTTCTTTACATCTTCCATCTCTTTGCTGTGTTTTTCTAATTTTTCATTTGTGTTTTAAGAATGTTCGTAGTTGCTGACTGGAGCAATTTTAGGTTAGCTGCTTTATTTATTTTTTTTAATTTATTTTATTTATTTATTTTTGGCTGTGTTGGGTCTTTGTTGCTGCATGCGGGCTTTCTCTAGTTGCAGCGACTGGGGACTACTCTTCGATGCGGTGCTCAGGCTTCTCATTGCGGTGGCTTCTTTTGTTGCAGAGCATGGGCTCGAGGCACGTGGGCTCACTAGTTGTGGCACGTGGGCTCTGGAACGCAGGCTCAGTAGTTGTGGCACACGGGCTTTGTTGCTCCACAGCATGTGGGATCTTCCTGGACCAGGGCTCAAACCTGCGTCCCCTGCATTGGCAGGTGGATTGTTAACCACTGCACCACCAGGGAAGCCCAGGATAGCTGCTTTAAAATACTTACTTGACAATTTCAACATCCATGTGATCTCAGTGTTGGCATCTGCTGTTTGTAGTTTCTCAGTTGACTTGAGATTTTCCTGACTTTCCAGTGACAAGTACTTTTGGACTGTATCCTGACATTTTGACTGTTACGTTATATGACTCTGATTCCTATTAAAATCTTCTATTTAAGCAGATAGTCAGCCTGTTATGTTCAGAAGTCCTGGTTCATTTGTGTGGGCTGTAGTTCAAATGTCAATTTAGTGTATAGAGCCTGTGCTTCACTTATGTGTTACTCAGAAGACAGGACTCTACCACAGTCTTCTTAGCACTGACTGGGGATTGAGGTTGTCAGAGTTCTGCTCACAGATCATTTGTATATTTTTGTCTAGGGTTTTTTGTTGTGATTGGCAGGAGAGATAAAGTGAAATGTATTTCTACCATCTTGTCTTGCTCATCATTTACTTTTTATGTGCTATTTCAACATATAAACTTATTAGTCTTTTCTCTGGAATGAAAGCACACCTTATTCTACCTAGAATCCCTTTTATTAATCTTCCCCAATTTCTTTCACCAGTTACGAAGAAGACAATTTTCCAATTCAAATAAAGATTTGTTAGCAGTTCTAAATCAGAAAGCTTCAGGAAGTTCTGTTGCCTTAACCATCATGCTGAACTTCTCTGTTAAATGTCTTAAATTAGAATCCAGAGATTTCTTGATTCTATTCTCTCAAATCAAATAACCATTGAAATGACAAAGTACATACTTGTGGCAAAGGACTGCCTGCTGGAATATTATTATTTAGCATGCCATCCCCCAAGAGCCAAGTATCAATTTATTTAGGTCCTACTCACACTCTCAGTTGTGATTCACTTTACAGGTAAATTGAAAGGTAGTGATAACATTTTGTCACTGGTTGATGGACAATCCCCTTTTTGTAAGTAAAAGAGGAAAGTGAACAAATGATACGTCTGAACATTTTGTTGTAGAATATTAAACACTTCTCCCTCAAATCATGCCTGCAGTCTCTGTAGCCATAGAATCAACTTTACATAAAGCTGCTATTTCACTTTTCTGGAAACCAAGAGCCATAAATTCTTTGCTTTCCAGTTTTAAGTGTATGATAAGTTTCATTTTAGTTGCTGGACTGAATGTCATTTAAATATTTTTGATACCAAATGGATGGATGATGATAACATCTTGGGAGATTATCTACAAAATGATACTAAGCAGTACTGGAGCATTAAAGATGAATTCACTTACAATTCATTTCCAATTGTAATAAAGAAAAATTAAGGAAATCCAAATGATATCTATATATAATCTTGAATTTTGATTCTCTCAAAAAAGGCAAATGACTAACTTCAGGTGTATCAGAATTTTACTATGATTTTAAATTCCAACCAACCCAAAAAATGTGTATTAACTTGTTTTCTGCTCATAGTTTTGCTTCTGAATGTCACTTTCACATGGCTTTATTCTAAAGCTTGAATGGGTCCAGGAGCTAGAAAGCATGTTAAAACGGTTGTGGTTTATAGTCTCTAGAATTCAAGATGGTATGTTTTATGATATACCAGCAAGCCTATTTAAATACATAAAATAAGAGGTGATTCAAACCTCTTACAAAGGCTTTATAATACACACATGAATAGAGAAATAAAAAACATATTCAAATCCTAAAAATAGCATAAGAAATCTGAACAGCATGTTCTAATTCCATCTATATGTTTTACTCTGGTAAATATAATTTGTAGCAAGTGAATTTTGGAGGGCTTGGAGTCATTCACTTAGGTAGACCTATATAGGACACATGTATCATGCAGACAGTGTCCTGTGTAAGAGTGTCCAGTCAAAGAGTCACATGGTGCTAAATTCTAGCCATGCTTTGTACCCTAAATTGGAAGACTTGTTGGATTGAGTTTACCTGAAGGAGAGGTCTATTTCTAATTCCTACTGAGGCCTGTTAAAGACTAATTATGACTCTAAATTTAGGGTCTAGTCTTGAAAAGTTCCATTTACTAGGTTATAATACACATCTATATCCCATTACAATATTCCTTCATCCATGTGTACATTTGCATGTATAAGGACACACTTTTATAGCTTTATTTTTTCTTTGAGGTTTGACACTTTTGCAGAATTTTCTGAGATTCTTTACAATAAGTGCTTAAGTTCTCCTATCAGATATTCAGGATGAGAAATCCCAGCCTCAGTCACTAGACCATCAAGTAGATGTTTGTTTTCTATCTTACGTTATAATTGCTACCTATATTTTAGTTACAATTAGATTAGACTTTAATTAAAATTAGAATAAAACTCAATTTCTTCTGTGTAAAAGGAATGGAAAGAACAGTGCACTGGGAATTAGGAATTATGGCTCAGTACTGCCTGGTGTTGTGTGAAATTGGTCCAGTAGCTTAGTTAGCTGGACATCAAGTTGTTGTTGTTGCTGTTTTTAAATCTGTATAATGGAGAAATGCTAACAATTTAATCTAAGCTGTTTAGACTGACTAGGGGTCTTGAATTGATTATAAGAAGTGGAAACTGGCACTAATTTTGGAGCTTTCTGCAACCTTTTCCTGTTTGGGTGCTCATGACTTTTACTGTCTGTTGAGGAAGAAGCCACATGAATAAATGAACTAGGGAAATTTTTAAAGGGAGGCGGTATAATTGCTTGATACTTTAGGGGATGCCATACAGATGCTCTGAATTTTAGAGCCAAAGGGTTATGGATTGAGTTACGGTATTTTGGGATGTGAAAATTCATAGTTTCCTGTTGATCTGTAATTGGAGACATGGCTATTTTAAGAGACACAAATATATTTTGTCCTCAAGGAAGCAGGGAGGCTAGAAGAAATGATTCCACATTGTTTTCATCTGGGCTGCTGGCATCAAGACCTTGTGAGATGTGGGAAAGGTTCTAGGGCAAGACAGCTTTTCCTACTGATATTTCCTTTGAACACTAAAGGATACAGCTTGGAGTGATGCAGCGGGATATGATTTGTCATATTCTTTTGGACTGATGAAATCTGTGACCCCAATTTTGGTGAGAGTTTATGAAATATTGGATTATTTTCATTATAGAAGGGAAGATAGGAAAAATAAATGGTTTAATTTCTCATTAGAATGAAGGCCAAGAGAAGTCTGAAGAAGGTTGTTTGTCCAAATTGATGTGGTGGTTCATAATTTATTATTGACCCTGCTATATATGGTCAATTAATCTTGGTTATTTATACTCCGATCAAAAATAATCTTACTCCAAATAGCTCTGATGCAAGTCACAAAGAATCTGGCCTTTGGGGTGCCAAGGAAAACCAAAGGTAAGGTCCTAAAAGCTGTGTTCACTTGCTCTGATACGCTCACTCTGTTCTGCTGTGTAAAAAATGATTGTATTTATCAACAAGATGGATATACAAAATATAATCTCTGCATTTGCAAATGATTTGCTAATTACAGAGCTCAAAAAAAAGCCAAAAAGAAACTCACTCTTGACCACTTTTATTAGCAAGTTATTTACTTGCTTATGGATGTCAGATTAGAGAAGTGTTTCCATTTCACTGTTATGACTAGTACAGATTTTTAAATGGCCCAAACACCTATTCACAACACTAAGGGAATATGTGTGTATTGCTGAGCAGCAAGCTGTTGGCATGAAAATCTCAGTGGCTCGGGGCTTCCCTGGTGGCACAGTGGTTGAGAGTCCGCCTGCCGATGCAGGGGACACGGGTTCGTTCCCTGGTTTGGGAGGATCCCACATGCCGCGGAGCGGCTGGGCCCGTGAGCCATGGCCGCTGAGTCTGCGCGTCCGAAGCCTATGCTCCGCAACGGGAGAGGCCACAACGGTGAGAGGCCCGCGTATCACCAAAAAAAAAAAAAAAAAAAAAAAAAAAAAAATCCCAGTGGCTCAAAAGATCATAGCTTTGGAAGCTCAGGTGATTTTGTGAGAAAAAAAAAATGTCTTAGGAGAAGAGAGAGCTGCGTTCTGGTTGTCACATTGCTGGGAACTGACCTTGTAATCTTGCCCTTCTATCCTATTTTTGAAAAATAATTAGATCATGTTTAGGGGTCCTTCAGATCGATTTATACAATTATATTTCTGCAAACATATGTGTTTACTGGCAGTATTAGGTGTACTAATATGGTTGCTTCTCCTGATGGGATGACTTTCCTGCACTGATTTTGGAGACTTACCATGGGAGTAGTTGTCCTTTAAGGACTATCAGTGGTGGTCTCCCAGGAGAATACATCAATATCAATAGACAATAAAAATAGGACAAGGATATAAATATACACAGTCAATCCTCATTATTTGTATATTCCATATTTTCAAATGGGCCTACTCAATAAAATTTATTGCAACCCCCAATTTAATACACATGGTGCTTTTATGGTCCTTCACAGACATGTGCAAAGCAGCAAAAAAACCTAGAGTCTCTTGCCATGAATATTCCCAGTGGAAGTCAAACAAGGCGGCTCTCTGCCTTCTTGTTTCAGTTCTAACACTATAAACAAGTATCCTGTTCATGATCTATTAAGTGCTGTGTTTTTCTCATTTTGTGCTTTTTGTTGGCAATTTCTCTGTTTAAAATGACCCCCAAGCATAGTGCTGAAGTGCTGTCTACTGTCCCTAAGCTGGAGAAGGCTGTGATGTGCCTTATGGAAAAAATACGTGTTAGATAATCTTCATCCAGGCAGGAGTTGTGTTGTTGGTCATGAGTTCAATGTTAGTGAATCAACAATATATATTAAATAAGGTGTCTTTAAACAGAAACCCGAATAAAACAAGGTTATGTATTGATCCTATAGGATCAGAAGCTCACAGGTATTTTGGCTAGGAGCAATGGTTCTGTATTCACTAACTCATTTTTCACAGTGGCTTTATAGAATGTAACTACCATAGATAATGAGAATTGATTATACATATAGAGGAGGTTCCAGGCACCAAAACATTTGTGTGTATGTATGTGTGTGTATTTCTCTAAAGGAGGCCCCTAAATTATTGAGACCTTCCCTCCAGGTGTTTGGGCCAGTATGAAGCCATGTAAAGGAAGTCATCTGGAAATTTCGTGTACAGGACCTATGTCATGACATCCAAATGTGATTTGATATCTATCTTCAGCCTGATTCTGAATTAATATTATCATTTACGTTCAGCATATGGAGTATCTAATGGAAGCTGACTTTAAATGGCATGATGTGCAATCATAGGCAATATTCCTCATAATGTATGAATGCATGCTAAATGCCATTAGAAAGCATAGTGGGGAACGTGTTAATTGATACTGAATAATGTATAGCTGACAGTCTAGGAATAATTTTCTTGATTTTACATCATGACAAAATTTTCCATGAGGGTTTCCATGCCAGCACTGGAAGAGTATGCACACTTGTCTATGCCTTTAACATATGTTTATATCAGTAAACGGGGATTAGATATGACACCTACTTGCTGAATGAGTTTCTAAGATTTGTAGAGTTAGAAGGTTTGTGCAATCATTCAAGTTATTATTTGCATCCTGAATATCACAGAACTTTACTAACCATAGCAGAGTTTGGGATCAGGATTTAGGGTTTGCAACCTAAGTGTCCTTCTGCACGTCCTTCAGTCTATAAATAACATACGCTGTCTACCATTGTGGATAATTTGAGGAGAAAACCAGCCTAGGGGATGTAAGAAGTAGCTCTTGGTATAGAAAGTGCTCTTAGTGTTACTGAATGGTTTGAGATTCTGTTCATTTTTCATCTTGTGTGTTCCTGTGACCACGGTTTCATGGATAAGAGAGAATGTAAGAGGAATGAGGAAAATTGGAGAGAAAGCACAATGACGAAAGCAGCTCAAGGGGTACAAAAAGTCCCAGACCTAAGTGTTTAGTTTGCACCTTCAGATTCACCAAGTAAATTTAAGCAGCCCCCTCCCAAGATTTTTCCATGAAAACCACAGTGGAACTAACCATTCTTTGCTTTACCACCACACAAAGTGGTTATTGAGAAACTCCTGAAAGTTCATACGCACAATAGGAACGGACAATGTATCCCCTTGCCCTCCAAATGGGATACTGATGGGATACTGACTGCCCAGGCATAGGTACTTCTGAACCTGCCACGCTTCGCTATTCAAATAAAATGGCTTCATTTGACCTTCACGTGCAGAAAAGCATTATTTAATTATTATTCCCACCTCCATCTTTTTCTCACTTGCTCTATTGTAATAAGGTAGATATTGTCTCATGTTTAAATTGACAAATTGAAATTTCAGTTCTTATTAGACACCTTAGGAAACTAAATATTTATTGCATAAACTATTTTATTTTGAATTACTGATGCAAAATTTTTTTTTAAATAATTAAGCATTTCATTTGCAGATACTGCACATGTAGACCCAGAACTAAGGGGAGGCCCTTGCCTCTGGTGCAACATTTTAAGGAAACAACCTCCCCACACAAAAAAACCCTCAGGGGCTTCCCTGCTGGTGGCGCAGTGGTTGAGAGTCCGCCTGCCAATGCAGGGGACATGGGTTCGTGCCCCGGTCCGGGAAGACCCTACATGCCGCGAAGCAGCTAGGCCCATCAGCCATGGCCGCTGAGCCTGCGCGTCCGGAGCCTGTGCTCCGCAACGGGATAGGCCACAACAGTGAGAGGCCCGTGTACCGAAAAAAAAAAAAAAAACCCTCAGTAGTCAAGATACATAATTTTAATATAATATTTTAAAAAATCAGAATTAATGCAAAAACCCATCATGAATAAAATATTAATAAATTAAAGACAAAATTAGTATAGGTATTAATTCATTCACTCATTCATTCCAAAAATATTTATTGAATGCTAACTAGGGCAAAAAATATTGTATGTGCTGGGGATACAGCAGCAAACAATAGCTCAAGGTTCCTATCATCAGATAACATTTAGAACAGGGGGTTTAGGAGGTCATCTGTCCCCTTTTAAAAACACTGTGTATCAATTAGGTAAAAGTCATTTTCAAAGCTAGTCTCATTTGTGAGGTTTATAACAAAAGCAAAAATCAGGAAAGGGTTTTAAGACTTTCATGAGTATTGTCCTTAACTAAAAAAGAAAAGAAAATAGAGCCTGTTAGTGATTGTCACCAAAAGAGAGGGAGGAATGGCTGCCACAGACGATGGTGCCAGAAAGAGGTTTAAGATTCAAAGAAAATAAATGACTTTTCTTTGTTCAACGTTTGGACAACTACTTCTGAGTACCTGTCACCGCCAAAAATTTTTCTAGGCCTCGGGATATGAAGCAGAACAAGATAGGCAAAATTCTTGGTAAAACATTTTAGTCATCACTGGGGAGAGGTTATCTCACCTTCTAATGATTTTTCTCCCAAGATTGTGGCCAGAAGAACCATTTTTCTGCAAGGGGAAAACGGAGTGGAGTCTTTCTGGGGTAATAGATAATTACATCCCTTTTTTCTCCCAATTTCTACCTAACTGACTAGTACAGACCTTTGCTACAGAAAGTGTGATCCTCAGATCACCAGCACAGACACCACTTGGGAGCTTGTAAAATGAAGAATCTCATACCCTACTCACATCTACTGAGTCAGAATTTACATTTTAACAAGATCCCCAGGCGATTCATCAGCACATTAAAATTTAAGAAGCAAAAATAATAAATGTTTAAGAAGAAAAACAGTACCCATAATTTCATCTCAGAAGTTTATTTTTTCCCACTTTTTAAATTCCTGCCCATATCCACACATACTTTATATATAGTCTTAACCAGAGTTCATAAAATTTCATTTTTTCAGTTATTATTTACTGATAATATTCCAAAAACTTTGTAATTATCATATTTATTGGTAGCATGACATTTCTTCAAATTTGTAAACATGGTGTACTTTGCCAGAATTTAAAAATAGTCCATAAATCTTTAATAGTAAAGGACTGATTTTTTTAGATAGTGTGGCAATAGCCAACTGTTATGGAGTGAATGTTTGCACCCCCTCAAGATGCATACGTTAAAGCCCTAATCCCCAATATGATAGTATTTGGGGTGGGCGGGGTGTTTCGGAAGGTAATTAGGTTTTAGAAGAAGTCATTAGGATGGCACCTCCACAATAGGATAAGTGCCATGATAAGAAGAGTGAGAGACAAGAGCTCTCTCTCCATCCTGTGAGGATACAGTAAGAAGATGGAGGTCTGCAAACCAAGGAGAGGTCCCAAATCTTCTGGCACCCTGATCTTGGGCTTCCAACCTCCAGAACTGTGAGATATATATGTTTGTTGTTTACTTCACCCAGTGTATGGTATTCTATTGTAGCAGCTTGAATTGACTAAGGCACCCACATAATGTGTGCAGATTCTTAGTTGCTTGCATTTATTGTCACATGTAAGGTTATGTATCACTGGATACAAGCATGTTTCAATTTGGTTTTACCAAATTTGTTTACAAAGGGTTTATTCCAGTATGCTCTGTCTCCAGCATTTATGTGATCCTGTAGCACTTTCACCATGATATCCCTGGCATTACTTTTTTAAAAGGTAATTAGATTATGATAACTTAATAATTATGAAGTGTCTTAATACTTCTTAACTAAAATGCATTTGTGTATTATATGTAGATGACTTCATTTTGAAATGTAGATTAATTTTTTAAAAAGGACATTTTAACTAAAAACAACTAGTAATTGATATCCAGGAATACAGATGCAACATTTAAAACTGAAAAACTAAAAACATAGATTTTAATGACATCCTTCTCTAATTAGGTCACTCCTCTTCATTTTTCACCATTAATGTATACTACTGGGTCTTAGACAGGAAGCACTTCAACTGTGCAACACAAATGAATCCATAAATGGCTCCATAACTCCATGTGAAAGCTCCCAGGGAAGAGTATGGTCATCTCTAGCTGGCATTAGGATTGGATGGAAAATACAGTGTTTGGGAAGAGTAATCTATGGTTAACAAACTCTGGTGTCCTTAAAATGGATGTTCATGGTAAATGAGGGTCTTTGGAATTTTTTTCACATGATAGTTTTGTTTTGCTTCAATGAGACAATGCTGTGATTAGAATGATATTCAAGTCCTAGTTTTGTAAGTTTCTGTGTAATATCAGATCATTTATTTCACTTCCTCAAACTTTGGTTTCCTCCTCTACCTAGGGGGGAAAAAAAAAAAGAATGATAGTGCTGCACAAGGGTGTTATAACAGCATGTAAATTATACGTGTTTCTGACCACAGTACCTGCTCAATATTAGTCCTTTCCCGCTATTCTTATATGCTGCCCAGAATCCCGCTGATTTCCACTTTCTGGCTTCTAGCAAATACCGCTAAGAATTTCAAATAAGCCAGGATTAATTATTTTTGTTTTCTGTGTATACTAAGAGTCAGGAAACACAAATATTTCTAGAATAATCTTGGATATTTTTGCTTAAAATGGAAGTTAGACTTGATGATTGACCCTACCCTTGTTGGCTGACTGTAAAGAAATGCACCCAAGCATAAGTTAGTCATGGGCAAAACTCACTATCTAGCTCTGAGAGCTTCTTGATGTCAAGAAGATTGGTCAAAAGGAGATATCCCAACAGGCATGGCCATCAGTTTAAAGATATGGTTACCACTTCAGTAAGTTCATTTTCAATTTATGCACTTTTTTTTCAAATGTGACATGAAAATATTAAGTGAATACCACTAGAAGACATAACAAAGTACTGTATATCCGATTTTTCAAAAGTAACTAAAGGGCTTCCCTGGTGGCTCAGTGGTTGAGAGTCCACCTGCCGATGCAGGGAACACGGGTTCGTGCCCCGGTCCGGGAAGATCCTACATGCCGCGGAGCCGCTGGGCCCGTGAGCCATAGCCGCTGAGCCTGCGCGTCCGGAGCCTGTGCTCCACAACGGGAGAGGCCACAACAGTGAGAGGCCTGTGTACCGCAAAAAAAAAAAAAAAAAAAAAGTAACAAAAAAGCTATGGCTATTGTTAAATTTGTTTCTTTTATTAAAGACTGAATTATATGACATGTTAGTAGAAAATGATTATACCATCTATCTTTTAAAAAGCCATATACGTTTAAAAACACAAAATCTTTTTTTTTTCTTTTTTTGCGGTATGCGGGCCTCTCACTGTTGTGGCCTCTCCCGCTGCGGAGCACAGGCTCCGACACGCAGGCTCAGCGGCCATGGCTCACGGGCCCAGCCGCTCCGCGGCATGTGGGATCTTCCCGGACCGGGGCATGAACCCGTGTTCCCTGCATCGGCAGGCGGACTCTCAACCACTGAGCCACCAGGGAAGCCCTAAAAACACAAAATCTTAAAAAAGAAAAAAAATTTGCCATTCGGTTCCATGAGAAAAGCAATTCCCAGTTTCACATGAATATTTTCTCTCATATGTGTACTTTCACCCATCTGTCACTGTTATAAATCACTAGCTCCACTGGATTAAAATATGGGGAATATCAGTGTTTTCAGTGGATTATGATACATGTTTCCATTTGTCATGTTTCTGCTCTTCAACAGAGTGGGGCAAACTGTTTACATTTATAGATTGCAATCTTTGACATTCTAATTGAAAAATGATATGTTGTTTCTATAAAACAGCATAATTTAGATGTGTAGAATTCAGTATACTGACACTACTGTTAAAATGGCATGTGTTTTAATGAATTTAAATTCAATAGAATTATGCAACATGATAGCTACATAATGTGTTTTCGCCATCTGCTATTCTATTCAATTATACTCTTTATAAATGTGTAATGGAATAAGGAAATTCACAAAACATTTATAAAATCACTTTTGTGTCAAATTAACTTAAATTTAGAAGTTATAATTTTCATATATTTTATGATCTGAGATTAAATAAAATAATCTGTGACATGATAAAGCCAAAATATTTTAAGATGCCATGGGTGTTAATGTTTATGTGCACTTAGAATGTTTAAATGAACATGAGTGACACTGTATTGTCATGTCCCTAAACAAAGGTACAAATATATTGTTTGACTCTTCCACTGTCTAACACTGTAAAATATTCCCCAATGCTTAATTTCTTTTAATATTATAAAAATTGATAAAGACTCATTTTAGGGGAAAAGAAGTGGCAATAACTATTTAAGTTACTGAATGATCTTAGGAAAATAAACATAATCCAAAGAAATTGGGTAATTTGATATTTTTCAATATATAGCCTATTTTTATAAAGGTCATTATGTAACAACTGAGGCTTTTGAAGCATAAGAGAGGGTCTTTCATGTCATTCACATGTCATTTCATATGTTCTTCATGTGATACTGGGACCTGTATCTTTCGAGTCAAATGGCAGGATATTAAACTTAGCTGGGATCTTTAGGGGACAAATGATGGAATTATTCCCTATTAAAAATAGGGTAACTGAATTAACCATAAAAGAAATAAAACAGAAAAAAATACTCACTTTAAAATATCGTTCTCTTGGGCTTCCCTGGTGGCGCAGTGGTTGAGAGTTCACCTGCCGATGCAGGGGATACGGGTTCGTGCCCCGGTCCGGGAGGATCCTGCGTGAAGCGGAGCGGCTGGCCCCGTGAGCCATGTCTGCTGAGCCTGCGCGTCCGGAGCCTGTGCTCCGCAACGGGAGAGGCCACAGCGGTGAGAGGCCCGCATACTGCAAAAAAAATAAAATAAAATAAAAATAAAATAAAATAAAATATCGTTCTCTTGATATGAAGTTCAAGAATGCAAATGGACAAAAATCAGAGGGAGCAGGACAACACAAAGACTGGATGTATTAGATTCACAGCCAAATATATGTCCATATTAATTGAAGACTCATTTTAAAAAATTTTATACCATATGCCAATTGGAAAACAGAATTTGGAGTTTCACCTAGCATCTTAGGAATCTGTCAGTACCTATAAAGAAAATGCATGATATCTGAATAGTGGCTTTTATTGATATTGTTTTTGAGAATACTTCATAAATGTAGGTAGGCTACATTCACTAAAGAACTCTGGAATAGTGATACTTGGCTTTCAGTCCTATTTGCAAATGACTGTGAAGCAAAAACTGATAGAACTCAAAAGAGAAATAGATTAATATACAATAATAATTGAAGATTTCAACACCCGTCTCTCAGAAATTGACAGAATAAATAGCCATAAAATCAGTAAGAATATAGAAAACCTAAAATCATGATCCATCAAAAATTCAAATGTTGAAGTTCTAACCCATTTACCTCAGAATATTACCAAATTTGAAGATAGGGTCTTTAGAGCTTTGCATTCAGGGTCTTTCTTACTTAAGTTCAAATGAAATAATCAGGGTAGGACCTAGTCCAATATGACTGATGTCCTTATAAGGAGAGGAGATATAGACATGTACAGAGGAAAGACGATTAGAAGACACAGAGAGGAGATGGCCATCTTTAAGCCAGGAAGAGAGGCTTGGACCAGATCCTTCCTTTGGAGCCCTCAGAAGGAACCAACCCTGCTGACACCCTGATCTCAAACTTCTAGCCTCCAGAACTGTGAGAAAATAAATTTTTATTGTTTTATTATTATTATTGGCCACATTGCACGGCTTGTGGGATCTTAGTTCTCCAACCAGGGATTGAACCTGGAACATGGCAATGAAAGCACTGAGTCCTAACCACTGGACCACCAGGGAATCCCCTAAATTTTTATTGTTTAAGCCATCCAGTCCTCAGTACTTCGTTATAGAAGCCCTAGAATACTTATACTGTGCCAAAACTATTAGGTGCTCCTACTGTGTCTGTCTGTTCTCAATCATGCAGTTAACAGGCTGTCACGTAGTTGCTTATGCAAATTGTCCTTATCTTCTGTTAGGCTATAAGTCCCATTAAGACAGGAAACACATTTTTTTTTGTTCATAGTTGTATCCTCAGGCTCTAACTCAGCATCTGTTAAAAATAGTTTTTTTTTTAGTGTACTCATGGAATAAGTGGCATAGTTACATAATATTTAGTAATCTACAAGGCAAATCTGAATAGTGCCAAATAATCAGGAAAACAAAAGCTGTAGGGAATGTATTGATATAAGCAAATACTCCCTTAAGAATAATTTGAATGCCTTCTATGCACCAGGAAATTTATAAACATTAGGTCATTTAATTCCCATTTTGTTCATTAGAAAAATGAGACCAATAGAAGCTTAATAAATCATTCAAGAACATACAGTATATCACAGAATTGAGTTTGAATTCATCTAAAGGAGGAGTCAGCAAACTCTTTCTATAAATGTCCAGGCTGTAATTACTTTAGTCTTTCCAGTTCATACAGTCTCTGTTGCAGCTACGCAACTCTGGCCTCAGAGTGTAAAAGCAGTGACAGACAATGAGTAAAGAGATGGGTGTGGATGTGTTCCAATAAAACTTTATTTACAAAAACAGCTTGTGGACTGGATGTGGTGGTGATTTGTCCAACCCTGATTGAAAATGTTGTCTCTTAAAACTATTAGAACAGACATCTTGACAAAACAATTTAAAATTAAAATGCAATCTTCATTCCCCTTTTTAAAGCCTGTATAAGAATTCCAATTAAGAAATATCTGTGTATTTTTAACACATGATGATGTATCCCTCACTGTGATGGTTTAATTAGTATACAGTCCATGCCTAGTTAGTTAAATGTAAATGAAGTGCTTACTTCATGATAATTTAAAATGCTTTGTTGTATCATGAGCAGTTATTAAAAGCCTCATTGACATGATTGCTTATTTTGTTCTAAAATTTATTGTCAAGATGCAGTTTGGCAGGTTTTATCATTTCTAAATACCAAACAATTCTATGGCATGGAATAAGAATGTCAACTAGAATATTTTCTTTGGAGCTTATAAAAATGAGTACAATAGTATTAATACAATAGATTATGTATCCATTCAACAATATATAGTTGATTCTTGAACAAGAGGGTTTGAACTTCAAGGATCCACTTATATACAGATTTTTTTCAATAGTAAATACTATGGAACTACACAATCCGAGGTTGGTTGAATCCAAGGGTAACGAGAAACTGCAGACACAGAGGAACAGATTACAAGGAGGACCAATTATTATTTACAAGCAGATTGTCTACTGCAAGGAGGGTTGGCAGCCCTAACCCCTATGCTGTTCAAGGGTCAAGTGCATGTGATATACTAGAAACCCAGACAACTGCTACATGATCCCAGCCCTCTGGTTACTTGATATTTTTAGTAGGTTAGTAGGGTTAAGGGCACACTCTTAATATTTCTATTATATCATTTTCACCTTGCATGTTTTTTTTTGTTTTTTTTTTTTTGTCTAAAGATCATGATGGAAAAAGTGATGGTCTTTGTATGGGCAAGAGGATTCTGGAATCTTCAGTTTTTTTCATTGAATAATTTTGGCAAACACACATAGATGGGCTTTATTAGACACGATTTCTATTATAAAATCACCCCATCTAAATAAATGCTTTCAACTTGTCTTGTACTTAAGAGTAATGTGGGATTTATTTTTATTTTTAGAGGAGGATTCCTTGTGGCCATGCATGGATATTATGATTCAGTAGGTTTGAGGTGAGGCCAGGGATCTGCAATGATCCAAGTCTGCATTTTGAATTCAAACAAGTTACTTGAGGATCACAATTTAGGAAAAATCATCTAACTTCTTAGATCAGTTTTCAGGTAATTGGCTTTACACATGGTGTAAAACACAACAGAAGTAAAATATAGCAACATCATACAATAGTTTCCTAGAGCCCTGGAGGAATTTCTATGGTTTACAGCACAGAAGATACATTGGGAGGCTCTAAGTGGAGTTCATCCATGTTGACCTCTTAAAGTCTGGGTCATCTCCCATTTCTAACCTTTCTGTTTCCTAGCTGTTTACTCTCTTAAGCATGTTAGAAATAAGTGGGTGGTTTCTTAACATGACAAACAATATAAACCAAAAGCCCGCATCATGCTTAATAAGAAGACTAGATATACTCCCATTAAAATCAGGAAGAAGACAAGGGCTTCATTCTCACCCTAACACCACTGTTCTGTTTTGTTTTGTTTTATTTGTTTGTTTTAATATTGCTCTGTGTATACTAGCCAGTGGAATAGCTGAAGATCATATAATTGTTGGCTTGCAACCTCCTCAGGGGCTTCCTATTTGTAATCTGAAGCCAGCCAATACCCTCCCCACCCACCAACCCACTTGGAGGGCAGGGAGAGACTGAAGAAAGAGGCAGACCACTCCAGACTGGTAGGCAGCAGGTTTAATGAGCGCAGGAACTTACATACAGGGTTTGTCTTGGGTGGCCACAAGATGAGTAGATCTCCACACCCATCTGCTAGAATCTTAAAAGCTTATATAATCCTTAATTGGGCTCAGTCACATAAATCGTCTAGATGGTCTCAACATATTAGTATCTCAAGGATGTGTCCTTGGGCAGCTTCTAGCAAGGGGGTGCATATTCCAAGCACAGAGAAGGGGTGAGGCACCGCTGATTGCCAGGATTCTGCCCACAGGTCAACTAGCAGTCTTGTCTTCTCTATGATCTCTCCTAACAATAATATGTTTATAATTCTGGAAACCCAGTAGAGGTCCTTATTTGTGTGGAGAGTGAATTTAGTCATCAGGACAAACATGGGGCAGGGAATTGTAACCCTGAGGGCTAAGGTTGAGGATGTAACTCTAGGCAAGTCAAGATAAGGTAGGGTTCAGCGGTCTACAGCCTGTGGAAAAATTTAGTAATAGAAGGCAAAGACACACTTCTTAAGTCCCAAGGAAACTGATCCCAAGTTATTCCAACTTGAGGAATAAATGCCAGTAGGACAGTAGAAACTAAGTGGACTGGAAATATTTCTCAGCAGCCATGATGGGTACTGGGTTTTCTTTTGGGGTGATGAAAATGTTTTGGAAATAGAGATGCCACTGAATTGTTCACTTTAAAATGGTTAACTTTATGTTATGTAAATTTCATCTAAAAAATTCAACTTCTCAGACAAATAATATAACTTGAATTATAATTTTAATTATGGCATTTAGGAGAAAATTTAAATAACCCCAATATCACAGAGTTATGTGGAAAAAATATTCTTTCAGAAACTGAAACTAGATCTACTATTCTCTCATTCATGGGGCTAAACCGCTCTCAGTACCGTAGAGTCATGTAGGTGCCAGGATTTTTTTAGCATCAAAATGCAAATATTGAAAAGGGCAATTACCTATGTACTCTGATGTCAGAAATACCAATTATTCTGTTTTTTTCATCAAACCACTTCTCTCACAGATAAAAGTTGCTGGTTGCTCCACCCATCAAAAGCTTTCAGGAATCAAAAATAAAAGAATGTATAATGCAGATATCCACGACCAAATGTCGTACATTCACATCAAAGTGAAATATCAGACACAAATACTTATTTTCCTAAAAATAAGACAAACAAATAATAGAGGGAAAAAATCATGTCTGTAATCATGTTGGGAGAAAGGCACAAACGTGCATAACAAAATAATCAAAAGGAAGTCGGGATTTTTGTGTCTATACTTAGTACTTGATGGCCTAAAGTTAACTCTGTAAAACACTTGTAAGGAAGGGCTATGCAAAGGGAGGCATTGACAAACTAAACAAGTTAACGTGTTAACAGAAGTAAAATAAGAGCCACATTCCTGGATGGTCACACACGCATTCAGATGTTCATCCAAATGAAAAATTAAAGGAAGGCATGTCCAGGAGTTTTCTGAGAACATTCATGTTGGTGATTTATATAATTAATTATCTAATGTGAGATTGGATCCATTTTTGCATACGTAGTATGGATTTCCTATTTGCCCTGATATTAGTAAAAAAATATTTATGAATCTCTGATTACATGAAGGATTCTTTGTTAAGAACCAACAAGAAAAAAATCAACAAAATTGTTTACTCTCAAAAAACATTTTCCATGTTTCCACTCAAATATTTAGAAATAAGTGTTAGAAAATAATGGACTGGACAGTTCAGTAAATTTTAGGAAATCAAATCATTTTAAACAGTAAATAAATGTACAGTATTTTTCTTGAATAGTTCTGTACTTTCTAAATGTTGAATAAAGATAAAAACTGAATATGTTTAAAATTTATTGTAGTTTTATTTTTATTTTTATTTTTATTTTGTGGTACGCGGGCCTCTCACTATTGTGGCCTCTCCTGTTGCGGAGCACAGGCTCCGGACGCGCAGGCCCAGCGTCCACGGCTCACGGGCCCAGCCACTCCGCGGCATATGGGATCCCCCCGGACCGGGGCACGAACCCGTGTCTCCTTCATCGACAGGCGGACTCTCAACCACTGTGCCACCAGGGAAGCCCCTATAGTAGTTTTAAAATATGCTGTAAATAAAATTTTTATTTAAAATCCAAAATGGCTTTTATGGAGATATTTTATTAAAGAGATTAATTTGGTTGTTTTACTTGTGCATTGAATGTTTTGTAATTAGTAGTTACTATAATTATGCAATTACTCTCTGTAATTATATCATTTAATTATGTAAGTATGCTTACAGGAATTAGTTGTATAATTAGAACATGTAATTACACAGTAAAATGGAAAACTGTATTTTAAAACACACTAATTTGGATATATTGGCCTATTTCAAATTACAGTGTTCAACGTATTGGTTGTTTTATCCTGTACAAAATTTCTCAAAATTTTAAAAATATTTTATTTTGAAAGAACCATAAGTTTTCAGAAAATCCAAATTCCCTTCATCTGTATACCCCATTCAAACTTTGCCAATTGTCCAATTATGTCTATTTTTGCAGAATGATCCAATCCAGGATCAAGCATTGCACTTAGTTGTCATGTCTCTTTTGACTCTTTCAATGTGTGTGTGTGTATGTATGTATGTGTCTGATTATCTATCTGTCACCTTTCTATTTTACTATTTATCCATTTAACCTTCTATTCAAAAACATGACTTCACACTGACACCAGCAATTCCAATAAAAAACTCAAGGTTCATTCTAGCTTTTCTCATTTTCATATTGATAAATACCTTCTCTGCTTGAGAATTTGGCTCTTACTATCCTCAATATATTTACTTATTTACTCACCTCTGGAACAGTCCCTCAGTCATGTCTGGGTCTCTGTGATCTTATTATTTTGAAGGTTGAATGACCCTCACTTTGGGTTTGTCTGGTGTTTCCTCATGATTAGATTCAGACTTTGTACTTTTGGCAGGAATATCCCAGATTCTATATTCTTCTTATGCCCCTTTGGAGCTTTAGGATTTCATTGTGTTCCTTTACTACTGATGTTAACTGTAAGTAGTTAAATAAGGTGGTATCTGTCTGTTTCTTCACCGTAAAATTTCTCTTTTTACATATGTAATTAAAAAGTATATGGAGATACTTTGGTACTATGTAAACATCTCACCCCGTATCCTAATTTCACCTATTAGCTGGTCAAATTTCACCTAGCAGTTCGTTGGAGAATGTTGCCTTAAAATTGTATAATTATGATGGATACCAAATGGTGATTTTTTTTTATAATTATCTCATTCTTTCTTTATTCATTAGTATTCAATTATAAGAAAGAGCTTTCTCTTATTCACTCATTCCATTATCTGTTTATATCAATATAATTTCATAGATTACTAAATGAGAAAGATAAAGCAATAAAGCCTTTAAAATAAACAGGAGAAAATTGTCATTCACTTGATAGGCAAATATTTCTTTTTTTAAAAAATCAGTTTATTTATTTTATTTATTCATTTCTGGCTGCATTGGGTCTTTGTTGCTGTACATGGGCTCTCTCTAGTTGTGGCGAGTGGACGCTGCTCTTCGTTGTAGTGTGCGGGCTTCTCATTGCGGCGGCTTCTCTTGTTGCAGAGCACGGGCTCTAGGCGTGCAGGCTTCGGTAGTTGTGGCACACGGGCTCTAGAGCACAGGCTCAGTTGTTGTGGTGCACGGGCTTAGTTGCTCCACAGCAGGTGGGATCTTCCCAGACCAGGGCTCGAACCCGTGTCCCCTACATTGGAAGGCGGATTCTTAACCACTGCACCACCAGGGAAGCCTGGCAAATATTTCTTAAATAGAAAACAAACACAAAGAAAAACATTAATAAATTTGACTACTTAAAAATAAAGCATCCGTTTATCAAAAGACAGCATTTAGGAGTGAAAGGCAAGCCGCAGATGAGAGAAAGATATCTGTAATACATATATTTAACAAAGCATAGATATGCAGAATTTATAAAGAACTATCAATAAAAAAAAGCAGAAAATCCAATAAGGAAATGGCAAAACACTTGAAGCAGCACTTCTAAAGAAAGACCCTAATGGCCAGTGAAATAAGAGGTACTTGTTATGGAGTAAAATGTGTCCCTCCCAAAATTTGTATGTTGAAACTATAATAGTCTAAGTGCCTTCCCTCATGTAGATTATATTCTGGGGGAGAAACTTAGATAATGAACCAGTAAGCAAATATATAAATAACATGATTTCACAGAGTGAGAAGACTATGAAGAAAAACAACTTTTAAGTAAGGTAATGGAATATGGCATGTAAAGAGTAGTAATTGCATGTGGTAGTGAAGGATGGTACTTTCTAGTAAATCCTTAGAGATGAAAAAGATCTAGTGAAAAGAAGCTATTCAAAGTAAAACAGCAAGCACAAGAGACAGAAGCAATAGTTTGCTGAGGCCTCAAAGAATCCTAAAGGACCTAATTCCAAAAAGTGGCAAATCCTTTACAGGAGATGTAAAACCCACAGCTGAGCTTATCGCTGGCAAAAGAGCAGACAGAAGAGGAATCCACCACAGATTATGATAAGGTAAAAATGTATGAACTTTTAACATTAACATGTGGGCTAAGTCATGTTGGAATGGCAAGGATGCCCACCACAGAGCACGTCTGCACTCAGACACCAACATTTTCCCACACAGCTTCACCGACTACTTGGGAGTAGTGTGTCAGCAGCTGGGACACAGAAGGAGAGCTCAGAAAGAGTCTCCCTAGGGCACCTGTGTCCCCCTCCCCATTGCAGAGCAATCACCTATAGGAAGTGGTGGGAAGGCAGGCAATTGGGTAGACATCTATCAAAGATGCTCTGAGTTTTTTGCTATGAAAAGAGTGAGGAAGGGATGTTTAGAAAACATCCACCCAAGCCCCCCATCAACTGCCAAAAGCTGAGACTTGAACATGTAGACCAAGGGGGTCACCTAAAGGAATCAGATTTTTAATCACCAAAGTCTGGAGGCAGGGCAAGAGAACTGTGAGAAATCCCAGATACCGCCCAGTATTTCAGAAACCAAAGGCTGGAGGCACAGAAGTAGAACTGAGAGAAATGCGGAGACATTCGGAGCCACTGCAGAGCGCAGGGAGGCTGCCCTCTGAAGGAAGAGACATCAGGACCGCAGAGATCTTTTGTAGGCACAGAAGTCAAGGAGCAGGATGGGGAGTGAAGGGGACACTCCAGTGACCCAGAAACCTAGCAGCCAGGCTGTGAAGTAGGAAGAGATCTCTCAGCTGTGAAGCACAGGCAAGAGTGCTGTGCCACCAGTTCTTAGCCTCATGCCCTGCAGATAGGAACGTCTCCATCCAACTCTCAAAATATTTGAAATCAGTGGTGAACTGACTCAAATTCAATAAGCAACAAAGCCCAGACCCAGGTAAACTATAGATCAGATGGATGTGCAGAAAATAAGTATCATTTGATTTATTGTCTACATTTTTATATGAAAACGCTAGCATGTAATCACAAATTACAAAATGCACATGAACAAAAATAGAAAATATGACATATAGACAAGATAAGGAATACTCTGTAGAAACAGACCTGGAGATGGCTCAGCTGTTGAAATTATGACAGTGATTTTAAACAACTATGAAAAAAAAATGCTGAAGGATCTATTGGAAGAAGTAGATAACATTCATGAAGAGATGGTAATTCCAGAAGTATGACAACTCTAGAAAAGAACCATGTAGAATTGCTAAAAATTTAAAAAATAATATCACATATGAGAATTTATCTGGTAGATTAAATAGGAGACTGTTTAGAATCAGTGTACTTGAAGATGGGCCAATCCAAACTAAAATGCAAAGTGATACAAAGTGTTTAAAAACACAGAAAAAAGCAACTGATATCTGTTGTCAGTACTTTCAGTCTAACATTCTTATCGCTGGGTTCCCAGAAGATAAAGGGAGAAAATAAGGTGCACAGAAAACAATATATGTTTGAAAAAGAAAATGGTTGAGGACTCTCTGAAATAGAGAAAACATTGATCCACAGATCCAAAAATCTCAGCAAATTTTAATCAGAATTCACAATAAAACAAAAACAAAGAAAAAACAAAACATCTGGACATAGTCAGCCATCGGGATTCCAATCTGCGGTTGGTTGAATCCATGGATGTGGAATCCACAATACAGAGAGCTGTCTCTGCTACACAATTTGAGATTAGGCACTTGAGCATCTACGGATCTTGGTATCCACCAGGGGTCCTGGAACGAATCCCCCCGCAGATACCCAGAGACAACTGTATAGTCAAACTCTTGAAAACCAAAACCAAATAACATATTAAAAGCAGCCAGAAATGTATTATATACAGAGATGCAATTCCAAAAACATCTGGAGTTGATGTGGGTTTGGGTTTCACCGTTGATATTGTTCTGTTCAGTTCTGTTGTTCTTCCAATTCTGCTCTTCCTGTACTTAGAGCAGGGCTTGGTGTAGGGGGGTTTTCTCATTTTTCTGGCTCCACCCTCAGCTTTCAGTAGCCCCTGAGCCCCTGCTGCAGAGAGGTTCTCTCTGCTTGCTCTATTCCTTCCCCAGTGGGAGCGCTTTCACTCAGATCTATTTTTGTTGCCTGCTCAGCCTCTACCTTAGGCAGCCTCTGTTTATCTGACCCTTGGGGATGAAGCTTTGTCAGCACGCTCAGACGTGTGTCTGTGATTTGTCTTAGGCCCCTGCTCCTCCTCCAGGGTTAGCAGGAAAAGCCCAGCTCCTGCTACTGGATATTTTCAAGTACTGTACTCCCCCATAGTAAATTATTTATAAACTTTTGCTTGAAATGGATGCAGAATCCTGAACCCACCATGGCGTCCTGCCCCCCTCCCAGGTGCAGAAGGTTTTTCTCAAAGCAATTGATCTTTGCCAGTGTCCTGAGTGAGAGGTCTTTCTACCCTCATCCAAAGACAGAGGGGTTTTTGCTTCTGTTTCTTTCTCAGAGTTAATGAATTTTTAATCAGCCCTGGGAGTTGAGTGATTGCTACTGATATCCTAGGGTTTTAAAGTTTATGCTTCATAGCAGTGAATGATCAAGGAAATCTGGCAGGATTTTGCGTCTGTGCCCCAGCAGTACTCAATCACCTCCCATACCTGTACCACCAAATGGGGCCCCTCTTGTCTCCCACCATACCCCTAGCCTTTCTCGTGAGTACCTGTTGGAGAGCTACTCAAAAAAGATTGTAAGTGAGCATAAACTCCCCTTGGGTCAGGGGATTTTAGCTATTCTAATCTGATGCTAGCCCACGTTTGTTCTTTCATAATGCTTTACAGTTCTAGCCATTTTTTTTCTTACTTGTTTGTATGGCATTCACATCTTCTATTCTCTAAGATAAGAGTTCCTGTGCCCCAGCTCTCACTGAAAAGTATTGTCTCTCATGGGAATGTAGTTTACTTGACTTTTGACTTTAACTCTCTGGTGAGCTCAGTAAAAAGTAATGATTTTGTAGATTACCTGGCTTTTTTCTTTCATTGTTAGTTTGAAAATGATACTCTCTTGAAGCTTTCTGCATCTTAAGCAGAAGCAGAATTCAAGGGTGTTTTTATATGTTTACTTACCTCTAGAGTAAGAAGCAATCTGTTAAGATGTGATACATTCAGGGTATATAAATTCCCCTTGTCCCTGCTCATACCCACTTGGATTTTACTAGAATTATGCAAGCATTTTATAACAGAAAGAGAGATGTTTCTGAACCTGATCTAATTCTTATTTGTAATGGCAGGGCTGGACTATAGGGCATACCCACGTATGTGACCTGAATGAGATGAGTGAGCATATAACATGTTAAACATTGCTGGACAGAAATATTATCTCATATTATCATTAAGTGCTTGTATTAGTGCTTGTTTTGAAGGTGATATGAAATAGTAAAGAACAAAAACAAACCAAACAAACCCATTATTTTTAATGCTTCCACTCACTTTATTCCTGGTGTTACAACCTCCATGTCGGGATTAGTGCCCACTCCCCCTACAATGCAATCAACACTCATTCATACTCTTTGCCCTTCTGTGGCAATCTCTGCAAAGTTGAAAATGACTATTCATATTGACCTTTTCAGAAAGAAAGACTAGAGGCCCATTTTTCTGCTCAGCATAGGTGTTTTTTTTTTTTTTTTTTTTAACCAGATCCAGAACAGTAGAGGGAAAAAAACTAAGTCATATCACTACCTCTCTTTCAAGAGAGAACAAAATGGCTCACAATAAACATTTAAAAATGAACGAATGATAACTTCTGATTATGATTGTCAGTTGGAATCCATACATCTTATAATCAATGAATTTCTCCTCCAGCCCCAGATTTTGGCAATAGCTAATTGCCACTTAATGTTCATCTCTTTTCCATTTCTTTTTCTTTTTTTAATTGTTTTTATAGTGGGGAATTGGGAGAAGCTATGTGAGGGGCCGTTATCTAGATAGAAACTTTAACTACAAATTCTAGATTTTATTTTGATTTTTGGACCTAATTCAAGTGGTTTTTATTTAGCTTTGTGAGTCCCTCTAGTCTGTGGCCACAGAAGCCACATCTATAATTTACAAAATGCATGGTAATAGGGAAGTCATTTCAGCTTCCCTTTAAAAATTAATGTGATTAAAAATATCTCTCTTGTTTACCTTGCTTTCTTTCAGGATCAAATGAGATTACAAAAGCCAGCATTTTTGCTCATTCCTGAACTATGAGTTTAATCAGTATGTGTCTGACTCTTTTGAGGTATTTGTGGACTGTATTAGGGATTAGATTCTTTGTATATCAAGGCCTACCACAAAATAGGCACAATCTAATTGTTGATAAAATGAATTAACCTAATTGTAATATAAGGGCAATCATAAGTAGAATGTATAGAAAAATGGATTTGTAACTTATTTTTAATTTCTTATAAAACAATATAGAACCATGAATGTAGTGAAAATTCCACATATATGATATCATTGACTTCTTAGTTGGAAATGGAAAATTGGTCCTCATTTCCTTGAGCTTGTTTATTCCAATTCCCATCTATATGATCTATGAAAAGTTCCTGTAAAATAGAAATAACATTTGTGCTTATTATATTATACATTTATAATATATGAGTTATAATCCACATAATTTATATATAAATGTATGATATGTATATTTATAAAAATAATAACATTTGTCATTTTGCTATTTTATCCTGACGCTATAATTCCTAGGAAAGGTGTACTGTAGGATAATTACTTCTTAAATCATTTGGTTCCCTTTCCTTTTTCTTCAGGTACTTGTAAGATGTGAGAACATTGTGCTATACACATTCTATTTAGAAAGGTTTATGCATTCTCCAAACTTCAGATATTAAATTCATTTTTATCATGTTTAGTGAATTCAAATAATCCAAAAGTATTATTAAGCTATTAGTATTACTGAGTAGGCTAAATAGTAATTTAAACTAAACATAAAATAATGCAACATTTGCTATAAAACATTAAAAAAAACAACTAAACCAAGAAAAAGCAAAAGTAAAATAAGTATCTTTCTTAAACTCCTACAATCCTTCAGACTTTGGCTTATATTTAATATCCTTAGAGAAAATTTAAAGGGCCTCTGGAAAAGCCCAGCTCTTTCTACTAGATATTTTCAAGTACTGTACTCCCCCTACAGTAAATTATTTAGAAATTTTTGGTCTTCTCTTTTCCTTGTTAAAATGTAGGCTTTGTAAGGGAAGTGACCATTTAGGTCTTATTCATCACTGGTTTTTTCAGCCCTTAGAATGGTGTCTGGAACACAGGAGGCCAGCTCACAGAATCTATTCAACAAGTATTTATTGATCTAAAATGTAATTAAATTCATAGTTTCCACTATAAATAGCACCATATTATGATGCTGTTTTATCCAGATGCCAAAAAATTAGCATCCTTGATTCCAAGATCATGCAACTAAAGCTAATTTCTTATAATGAACTTCTTCCCAGGTAGATCTATCAACCGGGAAAGAATGCACTGGTGTCAATGATTTCAAATATTCCAGTTCCTTGACAAATATATTTATTACTGGGAAAATTTTAAAGGCATGCAACATTTTGGTTTGGGGAATCAGGTGATTGAAGAAGAATTACTATCCACAAAAGATTTGAGTGAACTGAACATGATGATTGAAAACTAAACAGATTAATATTACTTTGTTTCTTAGGGGAATAATATTACTTTGTTTCTTAGGGGAATAAACAAATGCCATAGGAACTTTGTTTTAAAATGAAAAAAGGAAATAGTAACCCACATCCAAAGATGAATGTAGAAATACAGAAGTAATAGACACAAAAGTTCATTCCTTCCTTTAGATTTTTCATACTTTCTCATAACTTTGGTAGGTTTTTGCTCTTGGCCATCAAAATATTGTGATAATGGGGGCTTCCCTGGTGGCGCAGTGGTTAGGAGTCCGCCTGCCGATGCGGGGGGCACGGGTTCGTGCCCTGGTCCAGGAGGATCCCACATGCCGCGGAGCGGCTGGGCCCGTGAGCCATGGCAAATTGTAGTAATGGTACAATTCCAATATAAGTAAAATTCTTTAAATTACTGTTGTTTCATATCACTTAAAAAATAGTTAAGGATTTGTCACTGGCATTATGTTAAAAAAACATTTTATTGTTGCACATTATTTGTGTCCTTTATTACACAAAAAAGTATTTTTACATATACATATGTATGCATAATATTTTTAATTTCCAAAATTTTTGTTGAGTTATTCACAAGATATTATATATGAAGTCCATTTTCAATTTATTCATATTTTATTAATTTCACCCATAAGCATAAATATCTTAATAATTATGAGTAAAGGAGCTCCAGATAAGATAATGGCATATTCTCTCTGAAAGCAGATTGTATTTTGCTATGAAAACATGACAACAGTATGGTTCTAATTACCTCTTACATTTTAGAGAGTGGCAGCCAGCCAATGAACTGTATTTTTTTTCTCCTAAAAGGATATAATCAAATAAATGGTAGCTGAAGCTTTTGTGGACTCTTGGATATGTAAATTAAGCACGCTTCTTAACAAGTTATTTTGTCATCCTGATGAGTGGAAACATTGATTTTCAAGACTAATTATACTCACTGTTTTTAGAATAAGCAAGGGGCTTTGCATTATGTAATTTTGCAAAGCATGGGAATTAGGCAGGTTCCCTGCAGGTCAGGCCTCCTCAGAAGAAGTCCAGGATGTTTACATAAAAGTCACCTTGGTGGAGGAGGTGAGGTTTATCATTCAGCAATTCACCATGGGGCCACATTGCATTTGGAAGTCAATTGGAACTGTCTGCTTAGACACACCTTCGCAAATGTCAATGAAAGTCTGCTTCTGTAAATAGCCACTAACTACTAATACATCTTTACTGGTAAAATAAGTCTAGACCCAGTGCTGAAAAGCACCATTCCTCCAGCATAAAAATATTATTTTTTTGTTGACCTAGTCAAATGTCTTGTGAGTCTATGAGATTCATTGAACAAATCTGTTTTATGCCAAATGGTTTCAAAGAGAGTCCCACGTGAGGAGTTAGCACTTAGGTTTTGGAGTTATCCAAAGAAATATAGAACTAACAGTCCTTTCCAAGGAAAGCAGTATATAACTAGATACTATAAAATAAAATTATATTTTATACTTCTGATTTTCAACTACAAGGAAATCCAGGTTTTTCAGGGAACACAGGAATATATAACTTAGACTAAAATTTCTGAACTGTTTTCTTTTAAGCACATTTAGGGTGTAAATCTGTGGACTGGAATTTAGTGTCAAGAATAAGTGGAGGGGCTTCCCTGGTGGTGCAGTGGTTGAGAGTCCGCTTGCCGATGCAGGGGACACGGGTTCGTGCCCCGGTCCAGGAGGATCCCACATGCCGTGGAGAGGCTGGGCCCGTGAGCCATGGCCACTGAGCCTGCGCGTCCAGAGCCTGTGCTCCGCAAAGGGAGAGGCCACAACCGTGAGAGGTCCGCGTACCGCAAAAAAAAAAAAAAAGAATAAGTGGAAAATATACATAAGCCGGAAATTTGTGTTCAAGTCTCGTGTTGGGTATCGGCATACTTAGAGCACTAAATTTATTAGGTAACAGAAAACAGAGTCTCCTTTCAGTGTTCCTTACTCAGAATTTTGCTCAAGAAATATCTTTCTGATTTAAAAAGACTGTCCTCCTTTGGTTGATTCTGGGCAGTGGCTACCACAATGCTGTTTGCCTGAACTCTTCCTGAAAATCAGTTTGCCTCCACTAAAGCTGATATATTCCTGCTGGAGAGGAACCCAGATGGAGGAAGGACTTTTGTGTCCACATCTGCACATGCACAAGTCTTCCAAGACTCAATGACAAGCACATTCTGGAGGTGCTAGTGGCAGTAGATGTATTTGCAAGATTCAAATCTGTGCTCTTTATATTAAGCTGTAACTGTAAATCTTTATTCTCTATCTCCTGGTTCCCCCAATCTTAGGATATACCTGGATAGTTCGTGATCAAATTAAGAGTCACAGAGAAGTAAAACTAATTTAACAGGTTTTTATCATTTTTTTATTTTTCCATCCTCAATACTAAAGAGGTGAAAAGGTGAATTAAACATGACTCAGTTATATGTTATATAACTACGTAGAGAGGTGACATAACATTTGTAGAAAATCAATTTCATGAGCCAGGCACTGCATTAGGGACTTCATACATATTATTTTCTTTAATCCTCACAGCAGTCCTATGAGATTGGAATTACTGGCCTTGTTTGACCAAAGAAGCTGAGGGTTTCAGATTTTAGTGACTCACCTGTAGGTATGACACTCAGCTACTAAGCTAGAAAGCTGGAATTCAAACCAGATTTGTCTGATTTAAATTCTGTGCCCATTTCATAATCTGAGCAAAAGAATTTCAGGATTTTAACTATGAAACAGAATTCAGTCACCCAGTGCAATTATTCATTTGATGCTTGAATTACATCTAAAATAACTCTTAATTAGTCATCAGCTGAGGTTTAAAGACTGCTAATATTGATGAGAACCTTTAAGATATACTATCTTAGCAACTTTCAAATGTGCAATACAGTATTATTCTTTTTTTTTAATATGTCCATGCCTCTCTTTCACTTTGTCACAGCGTACCCCTCCCCCTCCCCATATCCTCAAGTCCATTGTCTACTAGGTCTGTGTCTTTATTCCTGTCTTACCCCTATGTTCTTCATGACATTTTTTTTTCTTAAATTCCATATATATGTGTCAGCATACAGTATTTGTCTTTCTCTTTCTGACTTACTTCACTCTGTATGACAGACTCTAGGTCCATCCACCTCATTACAAATAGCGCAATTTCATTTCTTTTTATGGCTGAGTAATATTCCATTGTATATATGTGCCACATCTTCTTTATCCATTCATCCGATGTTGGACACTTAGGTTGTTTCCATCTCCGGGCTATTGTAAATAGGGCTGCTATGAACATTTTGGTACATGACTCTTTTTGAATTATGGTTTTCTCAGGGTATATGCCCAGTAGTGGGATTGCTGGGTCATATGGTAGTTCTATTTTTAGTTTTTTAAGGAACCTCCATACCGTTCTCCATAGTGGCTATACCAATTCACATTCCCACCAGCAGTGCAAGAGTGTTCCCTTTTTTCCACACCCTCTCCAGCATTTATTGTTTCTGGATTTTTTGATGATGGCCATTCTGACTGGTGTGAGATGATATCTCATTGTAGTTTTGATTTGCATTTCTCTAATGATTAAAGACATTGAGCATCCTTTCATGTGTTTGTTGGCAGTCTGTATATCTTCTGTGGAGAAATGTCTATTTAGGTCTTCTGCCCATTTTTGGATTGGGTTGTTTGTTTTTTTGTTATTGAGCTGCATGAGCTGCTTATAAATTTTGGAGATTAATCCTTTGTCAGTTGCTTCATTTGCAAATATTTTCTCCCATTCTGAGGGTTGTCTTTTGGTCTTGTTTATGGTTTCCTTTGCTGTGCAAAAGCTTTTAAGTTTCATTAGGTCCCATGTGTTTATTTTTGTCTTTAATTCCATTTCTCTAGGAGGTGGGTCCAAAAGGATCTTGCTGTGATTTATGTCATAGAGTGTTCTGCCTATGTTTTCCTCCAAGAGTTTGATAGTGTCTGGCCTTACATTTAGGTCTTTAATCCATTTTGAGCTTATTTTTGTGTATGGTGTTAGGGAGTGATCTAATCTCATACTTCTACATGTCCCTGTCCAGTTTTCCCAGCACCACTTATTGAAGAGACTGTCCTTTCTCCACTGTACATTCCTGCCTCCTTTATCAAAGACAAGGTGACCATATGTGCGTGGGTTTATCTCTGGGCTTTCTATCGTGTTCCATTGACCTAACTTTCTGTTTTTGTGCCACTACGATACTGTCTTGATTACTGTAGCTTTGTAGTATAGTCTGAAGTCAGGGAGCCTGATTCCTCCAGCTCCCTTTTTCGTTCTCAAGATTGCTTTGGCTATTCGGGGTCTTTTGTTTTTCCAAACAAATTTTGAAATTTTTTGTTTTAGTTCTGTGAAAAATGCCAGTGGTAGTTTGATAGGGATTGCATTGAATCTGTAGATTGCTTTGGGTAGTAGAGTCATTTTCACAATAATGATTCTTCCAATCCAGGAACATGGTATATCTCTCCATCTATTTGTATCATCTTTCTTTCATCAGCGTCTTATAATTTTCTGCATACAGGTCTTTTGTCTCCTTACGTAGGTTTATTCCTAGATATTTTATTCTTTTTGTTGCAATGGTAAATGGGAGTGTTTTCTTGATTTCACTTTCAGATTTTTCATCATTAGTGTATAGGAATGCCAGAGATTTCTGTGCATTAATTTTGTATCCTGCTACTTTACCAAATTCATTGATTAGCTCTAGTAGTATTCTGGTAGCATCTTTAGGATTCTCTGTGTATACAATCATGTCATCTGCAAACAGTGACAGCTTTACTTCTTCTTTTCCAATTTGGATTCCTTTTATTTCCTTTTCTTCTCTGATTGCTGTGGCTAAAACTTCCAAAACTATGTTGAATAAGAGTGGTGAGAGTGGGCAACCTTGTCTTGTTCCTGATCTTAGTGGAAATGGTTTCAGTTTTACACCATTGAGGACGATGATGGCTGTGGGTTTGTCATATATGGCCTTTATTATATTGAGGAAAATTCCCTCTATGCCTACTTTCTGCAGGGTTTTTATCAAAATGGGTGTTGGATTTTGTCGAAAGCTTTCTCTGCATCTATTGAGATGATCATATGGTTTTTCTCCTTCAATTTGTTAATATGGTGTATCACGTTGATTGATTTGCGTATATTGAAGAATCCTTGCATTCCTGGAATAAACCCCACTTGATCATGGTGTATGATCCTTTTAATGTGCTGTTGGATTCTGTTTGCTAGTATTTTGTTGAGGATTTTTGCATCTATGTTCATCAGTGATATTGGCCTGTAGTTTTCTTTCTTTGTGACATCCTTGTCTGGTTTTGGTATCAAGGTGATGGTGGCCTCGTAGAATGAGTTTGGGAGTGTTCCTCCCTCTGCTATATTTTGGAAGAGTTTGAGAAGGATAGGTGTTAGCTCTTCTCTAAATGTTTGATAGAATTCACCTGTGAAGCCATCTGGTCCTGGGCTTTTGTTTGTTGGAAGATTTGTAATCACAGTTTCAATTTCAGTGCTTGTGATTGGTCTGTTCGTATTTTCTATTTCTTCCTGATTCAGTCTTGGCAGGTTGTGCATTTCTAAGAATTTGCCCATTTCTTCCAGGTTGTCCATTTTATTGGCATAGAGTTGCTTGTAGTAATCTCTCATGATCTTTTGTATTTCTGCAGTGTCAGTTGTTACTTCTCCTTTTTCATTTCTAATTCTATTGATTTGAGTCTTCTCCCTTTTTTTCTTGATGAGTCTGGCTAATGGTTTATCAATTTTGTTTATCTTCTCAAAGAACCAGCTTTTAGTTTTATTGATCTTTGCTATCGTTTCCTTAATTTCATTTTCATTTATTTCTGATCTGATTTTTATGATTTCTTTCCTTCTGCTAAGTTTGGGGTGTTTTTGTTCTTCTTTCTCTAATTGCTTTAGGTGCAAGGTTAGGTTGTTTATTCGAGATGTTTCCTGTTTCTTAAGGTGGGATTGTATTGCTATAAACTTCCCTCTTAGAACTGCTTTTGCTGCATCCCATGGGTTTTGGGTCGTCGTGTCTCCACTGTCATTTGTTTCTAGGTATTTTTTAATTTCCTCTTTGATTTCTTCAGTGATCACTTCGTTATTAAATAGTGTATTGTCTAGCCTCCATGTGTTTGTATTTTTTACAAATCTTTTCCTGTAATTGATATCTAGTCTCATAGCATTATGGTCGGAAGAGATACTTGATACAATTTCAATTTTCTTAAATTTACCAAGGCTTGATTTGTGACCCAAGATATGATCTATCCTGGAGAATGTTCCATGAGCACTTGAGAAAAATGTGTATTCTGTTGTTTTTGGATGGAATGGCCTCTAAATATCAATTAAGTCCATCTTGTTTAATGTATCATTTAAAGCTTGTGTTTCCTTATTTATTTTCATTTTGGATGATGTGTCCATCGGTGAAAGTGGGGTGTTAAAGTCCCCTACTATGAATGTGTTACTTTTGATTTCCCCTTTTATGGCTGTTAGTATTTGCCTTATGTATTGAGGTGCTCCTATGTTGGGTGCATAAATATTTACAATTGTTATATCTTCTTCTTGGATCGATCCCTTGATCATTATGTAGGGTCCTTCTTTGTCTCTTCTACTAGTCTTTATTTTAAAGTCTATTTTGTCTGATATGAGAATTGCTACTCCAGCTTTCTTTTGGTTTCCATTTGCATGGAATATCTTTTTCCATCCCCTTACTTTCAATCTGTATGTGTCTCTAGGTCTGAAGTGGGTCTCTTGTAGACAGCATATATATGGGTCTTGTTTTTGTATCCATTCAGCCACTCTGTGTCTTTTGGTGGGAGCATTTAGTCCATTTACATTTAAGGTAATTATCGATATGTATGTTCCTATTCCCATTTCCTTAATTGTTTTGGGTTTGTTATTGTAGGTATTTTCCTTCTCTTGTGTTTCTTGCCTAGAGAAGTTCCTTTAGCATTTGTTGTAAAGCTGGTTTGGTGGTGCTGAACTCTCTCAGCTTTTGCTTGTCTGTAAACGTTTTAATTTCTCCATCAAATCTGAATGAGATCCTTGCTGGGTAGAGTAATCTTGGTTGCAGGTTTTTCTTCTTCATCACTTTAAATATGTCCTACCAGTCCCTTCTGGCTTGCAGAGTTTCTGCTGAGAGATCAGCTGTTAATCTTATGGGGATTCCCTTGTGTGTTATTTGTTGTTTTTCCCTTGCTGCTTTTAATATGTTTTCTTTGTATTTAATTTTTGACAGTTTGATTAATATGTGTCTTGGTGTATTTCTGCTTGGATTTATCCTGTATGGGACTCTCTGTGCCTCCTGGACTTGACTGACTATTTCCTTTCCCATATTAGGGAAGTTTTCAACTATAATCTCTTCAAATATTTTCTCAGTCCCTTTGTTTTTCTCTTCCTCTTCTGGAACCCCTATAATTCGGATGTTGGTGCATTTAATGTTGTCCCAGAGGTCTCTGAGACTGTCCTCAGTTCTTTTCATTCTTTTTTCTTTCTTCTGCTCTGCAGTAGTTATTTCCACTATTTGATCTTCCAGGTCACTTATCCGTTCTTCTGCCTCAGTTATTCTGCTATTGATCCCATCTAGAGTATTTTTCATTTCATTTATTGTGTTTTTAATCGTTGCTTGATTCATCTTTAGTTCTTCTAGGTCCTTGTTAACTGTTTCTTACATTTTGTCTATTCTATTTCCAAGATTTTGGATCATCTTTACTATCATTGTTCTGAATTCTTTTTCAGGTAGACTGCCTATTACCTCTTCATTTGTTAGGTCTGGTGGGTTTTTATCTTGCTCCTTCTCCTGCTGTGTGTTTTTCTGTCTTCTCATTTTGCTTATGTTACTGTGTTTGGGGTCTCCTTTTTGCAGGCTGCAGGTCCGTAGTTCCCGTTGTTTTTGGTGTCTGCCCCCAGTGGCTTAGGTTGGTTTAGTGGGTTGTGTAGGCTTCCTGGTGGAGGGGACTAGTGCCTGTGTTCTGGTGGATGAGGCTGGATCTTGTCTTTCTGGTGGGCAGGTCCAGGTCTGGTGGTGTGTTTTGGGGTGTCTGCGGACTTTTTATGATTTTAGGCAGCCTCTCTGCTAATGGGTGGGGTTGTGTTCCTGTCTTGCTAGTTGTTTGGCATAGGGTGTCCAGCACTGTAGCTTGCTGGTCGTTGAGTGAAGCTGGGTTCTGGAGATCTCTGGAAGATTTTCGCTGTTTGATATTATGTGGATCTGGGAGGTCTCTTGTGGACCAGTGTCCTGAAGTTGGCTCTCCCACCTCAGAGGCACAGCACTGACTCCTGGCTCCTCAATTTGGGATGAATCGTTGTCTATTCATGTATTCCACAGATGCAGGGTACATCAAGTTGATTGTGGAGCTTTAATCCGCTGCTTCTGAGGCTGCTGGGAGAGATTTCCCTTTCTCTTCTTTGTTCTCACAGCTCCTGCGTCTCAGCTTTGGATTTGGCCCCGCCTCTCCATGTAGGTCGCCAGAGGGCATCTGTTCTTCGCTCAGACAGGACAGGGTTACAGGAGCAGCTGCTTCGGGGACTCTGGCTCACTCAGGCCGGGGGGGAGGGAGGGGCACGGAGTGCTGGGCGAGCCTGCAGTGGCAGAGGCCGGCATGACGTTGCACCAGCCCGAGGCGCGCTGTGCCTTCTCCCAGGGAAGCCGTCCCTGGATCCTGGGACCCCAGCAGTGCAATACAGTATTATTAACCATAGTCATCATGCTGTGCATTATATCCCCATGACTTATTTAGTATTTCATATTGTGGTGATCATTTTGCAATATATACAAATATCTCATCATTATGTTGTACACCAGAAACTAATTTATATGCCAATTATATCTTAATAAATAAATAAGCATAAATGCATAGTAAATTGGGGCCTAAAACTTAAAAGAAAAAGGATTGCTAATAATAAGAAACTGAGACCAGTTTATTTAGCTCAAAAAAATCTATAGTTGTACTGTCTGACATCTTAGAAACTAGCCATAGGTGGCTGTTTAAATTAAAATTAAGTAAAATAAAAAAATTCAGTTCTTCAGTCTCACTGGCCACATTTCAAGAGCTCAATAACCACATGTGGCTAATGGCTACCGTTTTGGACAGCGTATGTAGACACACACATACATACATACATATATATTCTCTCTCTGTATTCTTTAAGTGAACTCATCCACAAACGCATCATTTGTTAAACAAATTCAAGAGAAACTGTTCTGCTTAGGATCTGAGCATTCTTAAATCCAGTTCATTGATTAATGCCCTCATGACACCTCTTAAGCACCTTCTAATATCCCTATGGCTTGAAGAGCACAGTTTGAAGACGGCTGTTCTAGAGAAATTATTATCACCATCATTCTAATTGTTACACATAATGATAGAATGTCAGAGGGGGAATGGAGTCCAAGATCATCTCATTCAATCACTGCATTTTGCCAAAGAGGAGACTGAGGTACAGGCATCATGCTTCAAAGTTCACAGCTCACTTCTCTTTTCCTGTTTGCATATTCTAAAGTCCCATTCACTACCCACGGGGAAAAAATAAACTGAGGTTCCTTAATTGCAGTCCATGAATTCAGTTAGAAGGACACAGATCCACTGAAATTACGTATAATACTCTTGTCATTTATTGTTTGTTATCAAGGGGAATGATCCATATATCCACATAGATATCATCAGAATCTCCAAGCATTTTTTGTGATACAAAAAACGGTAAGACTACTGTGACCCAAATAGTATGTGCAACATACATTTGCTGTAGGATGACCGCACTTCAGGCATTAAAGGACATGGTGAGACCAAAAATAATAAGAAATGCACAAGCATCAGAATTGATTCGTAAAACAGTTCACCCTTGTGGGAAACTCTTAACTGAATTGGAAACACCACATTAAATTAAAATAACCATTTGCATATTTGATAAAGAAACTAGACTTTCTGTTGTAAACACTGTAGAGCAGATGTGGTTGAGAGCAACTTTTAGAATTTAAGAAATAGCACAGATTCTTTTTACTTGCTTAAAATAAAAGCAGCAAGAGAACTGGAAATCCTCATTGCAACTCTTGGCAATGACCAGAAATGTTCTTGACTTTTTATTCTGATTTCGATGATGTATAAAACCCAGAGAACAAAGAATGTTGTGTGAAAAGACCTTCATTTTAATCCTCATTATTGTGAATATGGAATAATTCTTTTCACAGTTTTCAAGCTTAATTTGTCATAATTTGTTATTTTGATTTTTGTAATCTTTTGGAGAATTTGAAATATTGATACAACAAAAACTGTTATGCCAACTATGAAATTTTTCTTTCTTTCTAATGCCACTTAAATACTGTCCCTCTATTTAATATCAAAAGATTGAAACCTCTTCAATGATGGCTGAATTTTTCAGTGTTTTAGATAATTACCACTTCTGAGTGATTATTCACTGGAGGAATCAGGCTCCCTGACTTCAGACTATACTACAAAGCTACAGTAATCAAGACAGTATGGTACTGACACAGAAACAGAAATATAGATCAATGGAACAGGATAGAAAGGCCAGAGATAAACCCATGCACATATGGTCACCTTATCTTTGATGAAGGAGGCAAGAATATACAGTGGAGAACAGACAGCCTCTTCAATAAGTGGTGCTGGGAAAACTGGACAGCTACGCGTAAAAGAATAAAATTAGAACACTCCCTAACACCATACACAAAAATAAACTCCAAATGGATTAAAGACCTAAATGTAAGGCCAGACACCATCAATCTCTTAGAGGAAAATATAGGCAGAACACTCTTTGACATAAATCACAGCAAGGTCCTTTTTGACCCACTTCCTAGAGAAATGGAAATAAAAATAAAAATAAACAAATGGGACCTAATGAAACTTAAAAGCTTTTGCACAACAAAGGAAACCATAAACAAGATGAAAAGACAACCCTCGGAATGGGAGAAAATATTTGCAAATGAAGCAACTGACAAAGGATTAATCTCCAAAATTTACAAGCAACTTATGCTGCTCAACATTAAAAAAACAACCCAATCCAAAAACGGGCAGAAAACCTAAATAGGCATTTCTCCAAAGAAGATATACAGATTGCCAACAGACACATGAAAGAATGCTCAACATCATTAATCATTAGAGAAATGCAAATCAAAACTACAATGAGATATCATCTCACACTGGTCAGAATGGCCATCATCAAAAAATCTACAAACAATAAATGCTGGAGAGGGTGTGGAGAAAAGGGAACCCTCCTGCACTGTTGGTGTGAATGTAAATTGATACAGCCACTATGGAGAACAGTATGGATGTCCCTTAAAAAACTAAAAATAGAACTACCATACGACCAAGCAATCCCACTACTGGGCATACACCCTGAGAAAACCATAATTCAAAAAGAGTCATATACCAAAATGTTCATTGCCTCTCTCTTTACAATAGCCAGGACATGGAAGCAACCTAAGTGTCCATCCACAGATGAATGGATAAAGAAGATGTGGCACATATATACAATGGAATATTACTCAGCCATAAAAAGGAATGAAACTGGGTTATTTGTAGTGAGGTGGGTGGACCTAGAGAGTGTCATACAGAGTGAAGTAAGTCAGAAAGAGAAAAACAAATACTGTATGCTAGCACATATATATGGAATCTAAAAAAAAAAAAAATTATCAGAAGAACCTAGGGGCAAGACAGGAATAAAGATGCAGACCTACTAGAGAATGGACTTGAGTATGTGGGGAGGGGGAAGGGTAAGCTGGGACAAAGTGAGAGAGTGACATGGACATACATACACTACCAAATGTAAAACAGATAGCTAGTGGGAAGCAGCCGCATAGCACAGGGAGATCAGCTCGGTGCTTTGTGACCACCTAGAGGGGTGGGATAGGGAGGGTGGGAGGGAGGGAGATGCAAGAGGGAAGAGATATGGGGACATATGTATATGTATAACTGATTTACTTTGTTATAAAGCAGAAACTAATACACCATTGTAAAGCAATTATACTCCAATAAAGATGTTTAAAAAATAAGAACCTGCTGTATAAAAAAGTAAATTAAATTAAATTTTAAAAAAAGTTAACCAGAGTTGCTACCATTTTCTGCATAATTAAGAAAATTTTATAAAAGGCAAAATAAATGATAATTTAACAGCACTTTTGTTGGAAAAGAGTACCAAATTACATCCCTGATCACAAGAATTATTTATTGTAACCCAGGAAGCCAAAACTATACGTTAGGTTGTTCTCTTCTTTGTGTTACTATTACCTATTAATTATAAATGGTATGTGTGTGTGTGTATTTAAAACACACAGCTCAAAATGTGAAAGATTGTTCGGTGCTTTTTGTCCCTGGATAATGTGTAGGTAGAAAAGCAATTTAAAGCAATACAATGCATTCTTTAATGTCAGTACAGCTTTCAATGTGACTCAAACTTAAATGATTTTTGAGGGGAGAAATAAATGGGTTGAGCTCCGTCAGATGTCTACTCAATTTCACACTGTAGATAGTATTTTAAGAGAAAATTTACTATGGAAGTTAGAAAAGTAATTACTCTGCAACTACAGAACGATTGTCTTTTTAAAGATCCATGTATAATTTGGCCTTGGCCTCAGAGAAAAGCTGTCACAACGTCGGGGGAAGATCCACTAGCACAGAAATGCCCAAATTTAGAAGAAATGGGAAAAACAAACACTGAAGATGTAAACTTAATGAAGTCTAAAATATTGTCATAGGGGATTTTTAAAACCCAAGGAATTTATGACATAAATTAGAAATCCAATCAATCCATCCTAGTCTTTCTTAGGCATCCCCAATTGATCAATACCCTTGATGGACTTTTTATTATTTTAAAAATATGTTCATTAATCAACCTTTTACCTCCCTTTCATTACTGGCCTCATTCTCCTGCTACTTTGCCAAGAGAGTTCCAAACTATGAATCCAATTATTTTGTTTTCAGAATAGTGTTTTCTGTCTCTCCTTAGTATAAGCTTTAGAAAGGAAAGGCCATCTATTTGCCCTCAAACATCCATCCTTAATCTCCTTGGAGTCACTTATCTGTTACTATACATGTACCACATGCTCTGCACTGGTCCAGGCACTGGGGAAACAAAAAGGAACCAAAGGGTCAAGTGCCTTTTCTAAAGGAACTTATGTTCAATTCTTGTAGTAAAACTATCCTTACCAAATTCTATACCAGTTCACTTACCTTTATTTCTTCTTAAAACAAAACCGGGGTGTTTTTTGTTTTGTTTGGGTTTTTGTTGTTGTTGTTGTTGTTGTTGTTTTTTGTGGCCGCGCTGCGCGGCTTGCGGGATTTTAGTTCCCTGAGCCGGGATTGAACCCAGGCCCCCGTGGTGAAAGTGCCAAGTCCTAAACACTGGACCGCCACGGAATTCCAATAGTTATCTTTATATATATATGTGTGTGTGTGTGTATATATATATATATATGTGTGTGTGTGCGTATATATTATATATATATACACACACACAGGTGGGTGTAAACTTGAATGCTCCCTCTCATCACTTCTTTACCATGACAGTGGTGGCTAGAGTGGAGAGCCTTCCGAAAGGGTTCTCTTGCCAGGTGATTATTTACTTTTGCTTGGAGGTAGCGGCTTTTTCTGATTTGGGGAGTGATGAAGAAGTGTTGGGGGTATTGAGACGGACTTGGGCTACTGCTTCTGGGCTTTCAGTTTTCAAATTTTAATATATGTGCCACCTTTTGCCTGACTGTATCCTTTCCATTTGAATTTTACCCCTCACATTTTGCAAATAATTTTATTATCTGGATCCACAACTTTTGCTTTCTTTTATATAATACATGATCATTTAATTGATTTTCACTAACCAGGACTTGTATAATTTCCCCACCATTCTTTCTGACTCTTCTTTAAAGCTCTGTGCATCAAATATTCTGACTTAGAGGAGGAAGAAATCTTTGTTACCTAGTTCAACCTTTTAATTTTATACACAAAGAAAAAAAGGCACAGAGGTAAATACCTACAGAAAATGGGAACAAAGGCCACCCCAAGGAAGGGAAACTCCCAGGCTTATTCCTCCCGTCCCCACTGTACTGCTAGGCAGAGGAGCCTACACAGTGGCTGCCAGAATTCCTTCATGAACGTTATTTTAGGGGTGAATGAAAAGAGCTTCAATTGTCAACAGGATAGAGAGGACTTTCACCTGTGTGAAATATAAAGAGACTTGCCACAAAATTTAAAGGATACGTATATACTGTAGTTGTGTGTGTGTGTGTGTGTGTGTGGTCTTGACCCAGTTTTGAAATCAGTTCTCCTTCCTGAGCAGTAGATTAAGTCCACATCTCAAAGGACCTCCCTCATTGCCCCAGGGCCGGGTACCAGACAACCAGGGACAGCCCCTGCCCCCCAGAGCCTCTTGAAGTTATTCAAATTAGCCCATCCTAAACCTGCTTTCCTGCCCTCTCCCCCTTTTTTTTTTTTTTGCGGTACGCGGGCCTCTCACTGTTGTGGCTTCTCCCATTGCGCAGCACAGGCTCCGCACGCACAGGCACAGCGGCCATGGCTCACGGGCCCAGCCGCTCTGCGGCATGTGGGATCCTCCCAGAGAGAGGCACGAACCCGTGTCCCCTGCATCGGCAGGCGGACTCTCAACCACTGCGCCACCAGGAAAGCCCCCTGCCCCCTTTTTTTCCCCACAAAACTACAGTAAAATCGCCTGTCCAGAGCTCACTTCCCTCCCTCTGCCTGGCAGTCCATCCCACTGTTTCCCTGAGTGGCCCTGGGCTCACCCATGGTAATGTGGTCGAACAACGTACATGTTGGTTTTTCAGTACTGCTTCATTTGAGAATGGTAAAAAGGAATATGAATATAAATGGGAACAAATGCGTCCAAACATATGTTTATTTAACTCTGCACAAATAAAGGATGTCAAAGTTTTAGAACTTTTTCTAGACTATTTGACAACCTGTGGGCTAATCATGCCATCTGGTGGACAAATTAAATAAATGCAAGGAAGGTTTCTTGGTACGTGTGCGTATGTGTGTTCTATTAGGAAAGTGGTAAAGGAATTGTAGTAAATTCTAGTACAATAAAGTGACATATTCAATTGAACCTATAAAAAGATCAGCTTCTAAGAGGTATGGCATCCAAACTCATCCCAAATATATCTAACAAGTTCTACTAATTAGTACCAGACCCCTCACCTGTCATTTATACAGGGTAAATGTAAGCAAGTTGCTTAATTTCTCTGAGTCTCAGTTAATTTACATTCATAATATCAGTTAATTCTCACAAGATAACATTACGAGGAGTATATTAGTATTCTCATATTTTTAGAAGGAGAAATCAAATTCTATGGCTTGAAAAAGTTAGGCATTCTATAGCAGTTAATTCTTCCAGCTTATTAAGCCTTTGAATATTATTTCATTTATTAGAATTTTGGTTAAATGGCACACAAAAACCCATGGTCTTCAGTTTTCTTTGAAATTCTTATAAATAGAAAACGGTCTGTATTTCATTCTATTTTAAATACACAGAATTTCTATAAACAGAGACATCACCCAATGTGATATGACCTCCATTTGGACATAAACTACAATAAGAAGCCAGTATGAAGGTCTCTAGGGAAAAGATGACATCTTGTGGAAAAGGAAGATAAAAGAAAGAATGGGGAGCTGCTATTTGCTTTGGCCTGAGCAGGGCTTTTGAGATCACTGGAGTAGGAGGAACCTGTATTGTGGACTCTTTCCTCTCTATCCCTCAGGGTGTGGATCTTGGTATATTTTGGCTAACAGTCTTCTATCAGATATGTCTTTTCCAAATATATTTTTCACAGTCTGTGGCTTGTCGTCTCATTCTTTTGAGCTGCAGAGTTTTTGTAAAAGTTTTTTATCAAGTTGAGGAATTTCCCCTCTATTCGTAGTTTGCCAAGTGTTTCTGTCATGAGTAAATGTTGATTTTTGTCAAATGCTTTTTCTGCATCTATTGATAGGGTCATATGATTTTTCTTCTTTAGCCTGGTGATATGATGAATTACATTAATTGGTTTCCCAATGTTAAATCAACCAAATGCTCTAGAGCTTCAAAAATAAATCTATTTTGTGCTTCTGTAGATGAAAGAGCAGATTTAATCAGTAAGATGAAAGATTAAATTTAAGAACATTGTGGATATTGCTAGTTAGATTGTATGTAGTCAGAGTGTAATTAAATCCAAGGTTAAAAGAATTTAAGATGAAATACCATAAAAACATATATTTAAATATTGCTGAATTTTACCTTGACTTGGCACTCCCATTTTGCTAATTATTTATACTTGAAAGTTAAAATATAAATGATTTAATTAACATAAATTGCATTTCTAAAAAACGAAAGATTGATTTAATTCATACATTTCCTTTTACGTTTAAAGTGCTTTTCTTTGTATTTTTTACATGCAGAAATATACTCTGTATTTTCAACATGAAAATACATGTCTTTTCCCAACCTGCTCTTCATAGATAAGAAATTTATATAAATTATCTCTTTCCTTAAAACAAAACATTTTGTTCATATTTAGGAATCAACCTAAGGAAAACTTTGATTGGAATTATAATAATTTGTTTCAAAACTTAGATAGACAAGGATGAGGTAAATGATACTTTTAACCAATCCAAGAGTATCCTTTGTATGTCATATTTTTCCATATCTTTTTTTCCCCAAATTTCCAATTGTATTTGTTCAAGAATTTTTCCTGAATTTCTACAAAATACAATGGCTCATATAATTCATTCCCAAGTGGACTCCTTCCTCAGGTAGCCCTTGGGAGTGACTGCGTTAGCCACAGTAACAGAAACACCGTAATTCCGAAATTCCTTCATTCATACAATTTCATATCTACTCTGCACTTCTTCCTTTTTGTCATCATTGAAAACTGTTCCACCTCCAAAATCACTAATTCAAGAAACTGAGAATCACTAATTCTTTCTATTCATCCAGTCCGTAGATACCTCTACTTCATCCGGTGTCCTTTAAGATGCCTGCTTTGCACACAGCACTGTCTATTCAGCTGAGATCCAATACCCCTGCTTTAAGAAAATCTTGACAATAGCCCTCTTTGCCTTTTTGTCTTTCTTTTGTATTCATAGCACAACTTTAACCATGGATGAGAACAACTGTCCATTTTTTCTTTGAATGTAACTAGTAGTCTGCATTTCAGCAAAATTTTTTAGTTCTTCCTATTTGGGCATTTTCAATTCTGTGCTCCTCTGTAGAGACACCAGATTTCCTGATCCTGAGTCATCTTTATCTCTTTTCCACATTCCATCATGGTGTTATTTCCATTTTTTAAATTAATTCATGGTGAATACCTCAGTCCTTTCTTTTAAACTATAAATTCACTTTTGAGCTGTGTGTTATGAGCAGTGACAACCGTGTTACTTAATCCAGTTACTATTCCTTAGCCTACATCTTATATGATCTCTTAGGGGCTCTGAACACTTTTACTGCTCCCTTGTTCTAGATACACTTTTCTCTCTTAGCTTCAATGACACAACACTCTTCTGCTTTCCACTATACCGCTCTAGCTATTTCTCATCCTCTGCTGGATCAGACTTAATCTGATCTTTGATGTTGGAGGTCATCAAGAATCAGTTCAAAACTCATTATTTTCCCTGCTCATTTTTATTTTGAAATTTTTCAAACCTACAGTAAAGAAAAAAGTACGGTACTATGAACACATGATACCCTTACCTAGAATGACCAATTGTTATAATTTTGCCATATTTCCTTGACCTTTCTATGTTTATACAGGTATATATTTTCCGGTAAAATTTTTGAAAATAATTTAAAGCCATTATGACATTTACTTTTAAATATTTCTGTATGCACATCTCAGTGATGAGAAAACAACTCTCTGGAGTTGCTGCTTAGGTGTTTTACCTGCCGACAATTCTGCTCACACCCAAAGTCTTTACATTTAAATAAGGACCTGAGTTTAGGACACCTGCCCCAAGTTCCCACTTCGCTCCTCCAGAGGCACCTTTTAAAATAACCACTTGGAGTTAGTGACCTCTCCCCCACCCACCTTAAAAGTGATAGGTACTTGCTACCCTGCCCTCTATTTCCTGCTCACTCATGACCTCGGTCAGAGCATTGCCCTTTCACTGGCTCGTCGCACACCACTCCCCACCCCAAAACCATTTCTAGGGTCTGTAACTAGGGGATCTTGTGGCTTTTCTTTCTCTGCACCTTCGTTCAAAATGACCCCAAGGTTTTCAACTTGACTTCTCCAAAGTGGGAGCTCAGATCCTGAGGGGGCTCCCTGCTTGTGTTTTCACATTCAGCAAATCATAATCTGAATATTCTTAGTATAATACATCAGCTACTGCCCCCCCATACAACCTCTTAATAATAAAACATTTTCTTGCATACTATAATACTGAGAAAGAAAATTGATGTTAGTTCAATGATATATAATATAGAGGTCATATTTAAATTGCCCTACTTGTCCTCAAGATGCCTATTTTAGTTGGTTTCTTTTATTTCTTTAAGGATCCAGTTAAGATTTGCACGTTGCATTCGTTATTATGTTTCTAAATCTAGGTTGGAGAGTTTACACACAGTTACTGATTTATTTAGTCTTCCATGCCATTGAAAGACAGGATATTCCTGAATTATCTTGAATTCCTCTGATCAAACAGAATTTTACCTAGATACTTTGGGAAATTCTTTTTGGTCCTAAATTAATGCTGAGCTGCTAAGAAATAACCACTGATATCTTTCTCAGGGAAATGACTTGGATCTTTTTTTAATTGCTCATGTTAACCACATATCTTATTTTGAAAATAAGCCAGAGAACTTGGAAGTCTGCTCTGGGTCTTACATCTCAACATCTCAGCCACTTGCTATCACAGTAGCTCCATTCCCCCAAACCTTACAAAATCCTTTGCCTGCTTAATTGACTCAAAGCAACGTTTTTTGGAGGCTGTTTCCTTGCTATGCAGCAGTAGTCAAGAGAAGTCTTTCATTCCTTCTGATCTCCTTCTTTACGTTAACAGTTTTTACTTTTTTTTTTTTTTTGCTGCTGTTCAGAAGAAGGTTCAGGAAGCCTGAGCATGGGTTCACTGTGGGTCTCCTGGGCTGGGTTATGCGTGAACAGCTGGAGATTCCGTGAAGCTTAGCAGAGAGCAACTGCCCTAGGGCTAACTGGTGATGAGAGCTCTAGTCCAGGCAGAGTGAAGAGGCCTTGCTGAGTGCCCCGGGCATTCAGTGGAGACTCTAGAAAGACCAAGCTTTCAGACTAAGGACAAAGCTCCAAAATAAAGAACCAGTGCCCTAGGACTAAGCTAAAAACTGAAATAGATTTGCCATGATAAAGAATAAAACAAGCCTGACAAGATCAAGTATAACACCAGTAACCTAAGTGCCCGTCCAAACAAAACTCAGCACTCTTTCAATGAAGACGACAGTATCTACTCTCCTTATGCCTCCAAGGACGTGAGGAATTCAAATTCACCTATGAGGATTTGGGTTTGGAATGAAAAACATTTGAACGAGAGCTGAGTTCACTGTCTCAGTTAAAGTGATAGAATCTGAAAAACACTAAAAGCCCATGATCTGCTCACCCAATCATCCTACCCCTGGTGGGGGATCTTAGGTCTTAGATCTTAGGTCTTAGGTAACCATCTGAGTGAAGCAGCCAGGGAGTGGTACATGCAAAATGCTTTGGCTTTGCTAGGCATGAGGGACAGCGATGATGTTCTGAGAGGCTCAGTAATGAAACGGGGAGGGAGAGTACAGAGGTTCTGTGTTGGAGAGGACAGAAAGGTGTGAGTTGGGTTACAAAGTGGAAAACGTAACTGGAAGGATTATTCTGAATTCTGATCGCCTTTTTCCAAATACATGAATGGTGTGGGTATAATGAGTGAACGGTGGTGTCGTCCTCACCCTTTTTCCTATTGTCTAGTTCTGCCTGGAGCCCAATTGTAACTGACCAGGCTAAAGGACAACTTTGAGAATTGCCTGGAGGGCAGCAAGAGATCACGACTCTTGTTAGGAAAATGATTGAAGCAGGAGTATTGTTTCTACTAAATCCCCTCCTAACAGGCCTGTCTGGTCAGCATGTAAAGCAGACACTCTAAGGTTAAGAGTTTAGAGAATTACGTAAGGTGATGTCTTTGATTGCTCCTGCTGTCTGGAATGTGGGAAGACTGAACAGGAGAGACAGACCAGCCAGCAGGGACCGTATGCCTTCACAGACCTGGCTAAGGCCTACTTTTCAAAGGAAAATTGGAGCCCAGCCAGTCTCACTTTGCATTCTTTTGGATGGAACCCAGTATACATTTACTGTTTTCCCATTGGGATATTTGAATTCACTGGCATTTGTCATAATTAGATGAGGAAGGACTTGAAAATGATAAACATTAAGAGCCAGTTAATGCATTCATTGATGGTATTATCATAATTGCCTCCTCGGAGGATTAAGCAGGAGGGTTAGGAACTGTATCACCTACTTGACAAATACAGGCTGGCTGATAAATGCAGCTGAAATTCAAACACATTGAAATTCCTGGGAATTACATGGGTTAGAGCAGCCAGGGACATTACCATCTGGTGATTAAAGGCACACATCTATTCTAGCGGCTTTATTTTATAAACGAGAACACTGATCCTTAGAAAGTTAAGTTATAGAGATGATTAAAGGCTGAAGGGACTAAAATTCCAGTTTTCTGACTTTCAGTTTACGTTTCTCAACTACACTAAAAATGATTTTTTCATTTGTTTAAATATGAAATATTTCAGTCGTATAGAAGATGATTTAACAAATATCCATTCACCCATCATTCACATAAACAAATCTTAATATTGTTTTTTGTATTTGCCTAAGATGAAAGAAATGTGACTTGCCATCTTTTCTATGTACTCGGCAGCAGTGTTAATTACAGTCATCCTGTCGTACATTACACCCCTAGTGCTTATAACTGGAAGTCTGTACATTTTACCACCTTCCTCTGATAGTTAACACTGCTGCATGATATACAGCAAAGTTATTAAGAGCGTAAATCCTGAGTTCTCATCAAAAGGAGAAAATTTTTCTTCCTTTTCTTCGTTTTCTTTTTATTGCATCTATATGAGATGATGGATGTTAGCTGAACCTTCTGTGGTAATCATTTCACGATGTATGTAAACCAAACCATCATGCTGTACACCTTAAAGAGGGATGTATGCCAATTATTTCTCAATATAACTGGGAAAAAACGAAATATAAATTTCCGTGTTTTGTTGAAATGCTGTTCTATTTCCTGTCTCAAGAAGGAAGTTACGCATCCTGAAATTGGTGTGTATCTTGCTCACTCACATTGTCACTTTTCTGTCACATGTATGTGAATTCTCACTTTCAGTTCCAGTCGTACAGTATGTTATTGATCTACTCCTCTGCCAGTACCCGTGTCTGAATTACTTGAGTTTTGCAGGAAGTTTTGATATTCTGTAAGGCAAGTTCTTCTTCCCAATACTTATGCTTCAAAATGACTTGGGTATTTGTGGTTCTTTATTCTGTTATTTGAGATCAGGTTGTGAATTTTTGAAAAATAAACACAAAACACCTGCTGAGAATTTGATCAAAATTGCTTTGAATGTAAAGATTAATTAAAAGAGCATTCTATTTTAAGATATTGAGTCTCCTTTAGATGGGCATACACTGCTAAATATGATTTCTTTTTTAATGTTATATTTATTTATTTATTTATTTTTGGCCGTGTTGGGTCTTCATTGCTGCGCGCGGGCTTTCTCTAGTTGTGGCAAGCGGGGGCTACTCTTCGTTGCGGTGAGCGGGCTTCTCATTGCAGTGGCTTCTCTTGTTGCAGAGCACAGTCTCTAGGCATGCGGGCTTCAGTAGCTGTGGTGCACAGGCTCAGTAGTTGTGGCTCTTGGGCTCTAGAGCGCAGGCTCAGTAGTTGTGGCACACAGGCTTAGTTGCTCCATGGCATGTGGCCTCTACCTGGACCAGGGATCGAACCCGTGCCCCCTGCCTTGGCAGGCGGATTCTTAACCACTGTGCCACCAGGGAAGTCCCTACTATGATTTGATGGTGTTTTATTTAGAATATACACCTCAGTGTTCACAAGCGTTTTGGTATAAAATGTAATTTTATTATACTTTTCTGTTTTGGTCTTATTAAAAGTTAGAATACATATATAAAATGGATTGAGGGGTCTCTCTTTTCTTATTCTGTGATAAAGTTGGTATTATCTGTTCCTTGAGGGTGTATAAAACCCATCTATTAAATTACCAAGACCTGTTGTATGTCTCTATTATAGGGCAGCAAAGTTACTGAGTCAGTTCATTTAATGTTTTCATTTTCTTCTATTTTTCTACTTCTTCTTAAGAAAATTATGGTAGTATGTCCTTCAAAATTACTAGCATTGTTTTTGCTTTGAATTTTATTATGATTTTAAAAATCTCTATAGAATCTGTATTTAAAGCCCTGTTTCCTCTTAAGTGTTAACTTGTACTTCTATCTTTTTATTGATCATTTTGCCAAAGGTTTGTTTTACTTATTTAGAATATCTTGAGGATACATCATTTGACAAGAGAATTTCTTTTTTTTTTAATATTAAGTTTATATCAGCAACATAGGAGTCAAGAATTTTTGGAGGTCAAAATTTTTATATAAATATTTCTTTTATCAAAGCCTGATATATTATTAGAGGTTTGACCTTTAGATACAGACAGATGACATACATTCCAGACTTCTCCAATTTAGATTTATTCTTTATACCTTGAAAATAGAAGGATGTTTTCCAACAAGCTCCTCTAACTGTATTTAGTTGAAATCAAAGACTGGATTAACTCTACTTTTGTTGCATGCCTTGTCTACCCAGAGGGAGAGAAAAAACAATCCTGAGACATCCTTACCTGGTGAATAAGTTATAGAGAAGAGGAAGAGTTGTTGCCACTTTCTTATTCTTTCCCTGCCCCTAAGAACATCAGTCTCTTTTATTTTAAGTAGTTGGTTTTAAGTTGTCTCAGTTTAGTTGATACACATTAGATTATAAAGAAATAAAATAGGTCATCTAAAATCCCTGTAACTGAACTAGAAGTCATTTACATCAGACCTTTAAGTATCCTTAAAATAATTTTTTACTTATATTCTATAGTTTTACAAATTGCTTGATTCTTTTTTATTTGGGGAGAGATGTGATTAAAATAAATGAGCTACTTCCATTCCAGAATGAATAATTGCTTCTCTCAATATCAAAAGGCCTTGTTCAACGATCTCATATTTTTCTACTTAGAATATCTATCCAAATAACATACATCATACTATTAATATATTAAATGCTCAGATAATGAGCTCTTTGGGTCAATTGTATACTTTATTTCAGCTCAAAGTAAATATATGATCTTTCATCAAATGTTGTGGTGGGGCAAAACATTGTGTACAATAAATGTGAACATTCATTCTTTCAAAAAACTAGCCAATTTATTGATGGCTGTTCAGGGGATAGAACTCAGTGAGGTCAGACTTTTCTATTTTAACTTTACTGGCTGATAAGCCAGTGATTCAACTGTAACTTTTTTCAGAATCACTGGGGATACTTTAAAAAAAATATTCTGATCACAATCTCAGAAATTCTGATTTAATTTGTCTGGGTGGGTCCAAGCATTTGTATTTTTTTCAAAGGATCCCTTGGAGAACCACTGAAATGGGCCAACATATGGAGTCATGACCCAGAGTTTAAGAACTACTAGACAAAACAAGCTTCAAATACCCAAAGCACTGAGTTCCAGCCAAGTGATCTTTCTCTAGTAGAACACTGTAGAAGACTGCTTAATGAGAAGAATGCCATTAAGACCTTGGCAAGATAATGTGTGAATAGTAATTGAATAATGTCACTGTGTTTTTAATATTCTGCTTTTGTTTCCTCATGATACACCCACCTAAAACCTTGGAATTCAGGATACTAATGACTTGCTTAGGGCCATATATAATAATGAAAGAATTAACTTTTGTTTTATGTAATTGCTCCTGATTTTATGTCATTTTTATATGTGTGTGGTTTATATAGTATATGCTCTTTGTTTTAAATTATTCAGTACCATTTCTCTACTGTAAACAGGGAATGAGAAATGACACCTGTTATAACATAGAGTACAACAGTTCTAAATTCCCTCATCCTACAGCTATCAAAACCTTGAAGCATTACATTTGTAGAGCTAAGTGTATGACACTCATTGATATACTAGGCATCACTGCACACCCATTATTTGCTAGGAACAGAATCATCCCTGGCCCAGAAGAGGTTACTGTCCAGCAAGAGAGCCAGTTTGCCAAGCATGTCATTGCAACTAATGCACTATCCAAGTCAGTAAACATACATTAATTGTATTGTTGACACTCATGTCATTGGTCCTGGTTACAAAATGGTAGTCCCATAAGTAGTCCCTATCCTTGTAGAGATAATTGTCTAACTGAATATAAGCATCTATTATTGAAGGAGGCACTATTAGTTCAGAAAAAAATTTCTTATGAGTGGGGATATATATGTAAAGACAGAGTTAAGTTTTATAACTCAGTTGATTGTGTCCACAGGCCAGTTGAGCAAGAATTTTCTCTTCTGCTGTAGATGAACAAGCAACAGGAAAACCAGCAAACTGGTAATAAGTGTATATTGGGCACAACAGTAGAGTTGTCAGTGGACAATATTGTGGAAATTTATGTAGTTGGAAGAAGCAATAGCCTATGAGGACCACTGGATCAAGAGAAAACAGTTTACCAGGGTTTGATATAAAAATTGATGGGATGGTTCAGAAGACAGCTTGTACAAAAAGAAAACTCAGATTGAATCTATGGAGCAATGTTCTGCACTGTCATTTTTTATCAGCCACATCATCCTATCAAACATATAATTGAGTTTCTAAAGAGCCATAGTTAATAGTTTCTCTATCGCCACATCTCTGTTGTCATGGCAACAAATGTGGAAGACCCACTGAGTGATCAGTCACCTGAAATGAAGGAGAGAAAGTCTGATATGAACTTCTCTATTTTCCTTTGCTTGAGAAGAACCAGACAGAAGCCCATTAAATGGGATCCTATTAAATACTGATTTCTCCCAAATTTCTGTGACTCACTCTTATTTTCAGACTTCAGATCATCTGTCAAAGTAGATGTTCAGATTTTCTGCTAAAGTAGAAGTTTTCCATGTGGCTCTAGTTGTAAAATCTTTCTCTCCTTGATTTATGTCTAATGGACATATTCAAGTCAATTATTTGTCTCCATATATCTTATCATTAGTGATTCTACTATGAAGGAATATCTATCAATAGATCATTGCAAATTTCATTTTTTAGCAATAGAAGCAATTATAGACATCTTTTCCCCAAACACAATGGAAATGGCACCTAAAATCGATATTACTTCCTGGATGAATCCATCATGAACTTTTGGATTCTAACATTTTTTTGCATCTTGAAGTTTCTGCCAACGGAACAAAGTAAAAATAAAGTCCATCCACGTTATAAGCTACAACAATTAATACATCTGGTAAAACGATTATAACAAACATGGTGAATCCCCAAATTTTAGTAGTATAGTAACAGGATAATATTTTGAAATATTTTGAAAATATCTTGAAATATTTACTGGTGCATGGTATTTTGTAACTCCTACTTGTCTCAAATCAACTCTCTAACCATTGAATCAAATCATTGTATTACTTCAGAGGAAGTGCAACTGAGAACAAAGTAATCATTACTTTGCTTTAGTTTTCCAAATTATTGTTTTTTATTTTAGAAATTACAAACAGTAAAACTTACTTTTTGTGGTGTACAGTTCTGTGGCTTTTCACAAAGGCATAGAGTAACGTATCCACCACTACAGTCATGACACAAAATAGTTTCATCACCTCCCAAATCCCTTGCCCTTTTATAGACCATCCCTCCCCCTGACTTGCAGCCCCTGGGAATCACTCATATGATCTGCCTCCAATAATTTTGCCTTTTCCTACAATCTGTGCATAATTTCTTTCACTTACCAGAATGCATTTGAGAGTCATCTATGTTGTTATGGGAGTCAAAATTTTATCTTTCTTACTGAGAGTATACAATGGAATATATGCCAGTTGGTTTATCCATTTACTGGCTGAAGGACATTTAGGTTGTATCTTGCTTTCGATGATAAGAAATAAAGCTACTATAAACAAACATTTGCATGCAGGATTTATACAAATATGAGTTTCTATTCCTCTTAGACAAATAACTAGAAGTGGAATTTGCTGAGATTTATAGGAAGTCTATCTCTAACTTTATAAGAAAAGGTCAAATTGTTTTCTGCTATGGCTGCACTGTTTTGCATTCCCACCACCAAGGCAGGAGAGTTAGAGTTGGTCTACATTCTTGCCAGCAATTGGTATTGCTAATTTTTTTTCTTCATTCTAATAAGTATGCAGTGATATCTCATTGTGGTTTTAACAGGCATTTTACTAATGAATAATTATATTGATATTTTCGTGCACTTATTTGCCATACACATATCTTCTTTGATGAAGTGCCTGTTCAGTTCTTTTGCTTATTCTTTAATATCAGGTTGTTTCTTTTCTTATGGCTGAGTTTTGAGAGTTCTTAAATAATCTGCAAACAAGCCTTTTGTCATGTTTTGAAACATGATTTTCTCCCAGTTTATAGCTTGTCTTCTCTTTCTTTTAACTGTGTTTTCACGGACCTAAAGTTTTTAATTTTGATAAAGCTCCAATTTTTCTTCTATGAATTTTGCTAAAAACATTTTGACTGACCCAACAAGTTTTTTCTTCTATATTTTCTATGTATAAGTTGTGAGCTATGGGTCAAGATTTGTGTGTGTGTGTGTGTGTGGCACCACTTACTTAAAAGATATCATTTCTCAATCAATTTATCTTTGGATCTTTGTCAAAAATCGATTTCCTATATTTATGTGGGTTTATTTCTGTACTGTCTATTCTGTTCCAATAATCTATATATCTATCCTTTCACCAATACCACACTGTCTTGATTACTGTAGTTTTATACTAGGTCTTGTAATTGGGTTGCATGAGATCAGTCAAGATACTTTTGATTGGCAATAATTATGCACTTCAGAGAAGCCTGGGAGACTCAGGGTATAGAATTTACAGTACTGACCCAAAAATCTGCAATATAGTGTTTCTGTTCTTAGAAAACAGAAACTTAAATTTCTCTGATTTTCATAACAAGTTCTAAATGTCACAAATAAGTAGTAACATTTAGCCAGGTCTCACAAAACTATCTTTACTTGCATGAGATCTCATTTGGTATGTGCATTATTGTGAGGATTTGTGAATGTATAAATCAATCACCAAATAATCCAGCTCCTTTTGGTCCCTAACATATACCAGGTCCTAGACTGATCCCTGCCTCACAATATTCAATTAAGAAAGTCTCTACCTTTAATGGCCTTGGAGTTAGGGAATGATAGGTAAGCATAAAATTTAGAGCAACATGATGCAAAATTGCTCTTCTAACTTAAGGGGAAAAAACCCACAGAAATGTTCTTTGCTTTAAAAGTCAAGGAAAAAAGTAGAAACCAAATTTAATAAAGCTGTAAAACAACTCTATATAGTTGGCATTTTCATATTTTTGTCATCTTACTTCCTGGAGGCATTTAACTTTTCAATACAGTCATTGGAACAAAAATCCAGCACTGTTGAATGATCATAGTAAATCATCTGTTCAAAGGAAAAATTTTAATTTATAACACCGTTAATGAATGCATTTGCTGTAATTATACATGGATCGATCCATAGCATTTGAGAGGGGCTGAGTAATGTTGATTTTCAGAGTTATCCATAAATCACTGAAATGAAGTGCATGTACTAAAGTTAAATTGTTGAACAAAGTTGTACTTTTAATTATGCCAATTATTCCCTGAGCTATGTGATCTGGGCAAAGGGAATTAACGTAAACTATGAATTATGTCATACCTCTAGCTCTTGGCTAAATCAGAGATAATTTGCATATGTATGGCTTCATTTCTATTTCTATTTACGTTTAAATGATTTGACAAATGGAAATGGGGAGCTGATACTTAGAAATACTGTGTTCAGTACCCGTGGAAAATTAAATGTGCCATAAAATATCCCCAAGGGACCACAATGGTAAGAAACTCTCAGGCGGGGCTGCAGAGTTGCCAAGAGAAAATCTGAAATCATGGGTCAGCTCCAAGTACAAGATCCAAATGTATGTGAGGTCTCTGTATCCAAGATTATTTGGTCTGCCTGGGAATACAGAACCAACCTCAGCAAACATAACATTCATCGTTTTGATCCAGATGTGTTGCTTGCTGTCTCAAAAATTTCCGACTCTCATAAATTTCTCTCTATATCTCTTTATATTGGTAAACATGGAGAGTAGGAGCCACAAAAATAACCTTTATTCTTGCTGTATTTCAGCCTGGTAGACACTGAGCTCCAGGGGCATGCTATATATAGGAGACAGATAGGAAAACTGACCGACCGTGGATCAGGGATAATTCATGGATAAAATTTACATAAAACTTCTTTTCCTGCTAAAGTTATGACTCTTCCTTCTAGATTAATGTTACACTTTCTGATAAAGTCTGGTCATTTTACCAGATAGGTGGTGTTCTTTGCACTTAGAAAATAAAATTATGAAACCAGAGTATAATTGAAAAATGTTTCAATTTTTTTTTCATTTCGTCAAATTATTTGAAATACTTTTTACTTAAGCAATAGATTCATAACCTTTATAGTGTTCTTCTTTAAATAGTTTCAGATCATACCTTTCTTGTTACTGCCCCCATCAAACATCTACACACACTTTAGGCGCAACTATTGTCTATTCTGTATTGTGCTTCTGACACAAGCCTTTGCACATGGAAAGGCAGAATGACAAACTAGAAGGAAAATGAGTTTTGAACACTGAGTTCAAAAACTTATCTCAAAAGAACAATTTTAAAACTTGTGTTTGTAGTACTAATAATATTAACATGTATCTAGGGTCTATATTTAAGACTCCAGGCACTGTCTAAAGAACTTAATATAAACAAACTAATTCATTTACCTGTGAGGAATTCTGATTATTTATTATAGAGATGGGGAAAGTGACTACAGGAAGACCAGGGAACTTGCTAGTAAGGGGCAGTTTGCCTGGTTCCAGCATCTGTGCTCTTTAAGCTCTTTGTCATGCTTTTTATTTTCACAAAGTTTGTGACTATGCCTTCTTTAGAAAACAGAATCAGCTAAAATAAAATATGCCAAAGTGATTTTAAGCTAGAAAATGGCTATCAAAAATTAGATTATTACTAGCTAGTATCTCATTTTCAACAAATGCTTTCATAGGATTTTCATAGTGCAGTTTACCAGTGATTTAAACTTAGGAGGTTATAGAACCCAATTAGACTGTTTGTAATCAAAGTAAAAATAGCAAAAATATTCATAGCCTTTCAAGGACCATAGGCTCATAATGTACTGCTAGAATTTATTAACCAAAGCTATTTTAATTATTTTATAATTTAAAACATGGTAAGGTTTGCAACTAGATGTACCAAAGCTGCTTCTTTAAGAAATTTTAAAGTTATTCTTAACAGGATATTTCAGAGTATTGAGAGGAAGCTTGGAGATGGTAAGACTGTTTGAATATCCAGCGAACTGTAGAATTTAAGGCACAACAGTGTTGGGGTTTTTAAAATTTATTTATTTTTATTTATTTATTTATGGCTGTTTTGGGTCTTCATTATTGCACACAGGCTTTCTCTAGTTGCAGCGAGCGGGGGCTACTCTTCGTTGCCGTGCGCGGGCTTCTCATTGTGGTGGCTTCTTTTGTTGCGAAGCACAGGCTCTAGGTGTGTGGGCTTCAGTAGTTGTGGCACGAGGGCTCAGTAGTTGTGGCTCATGGGCTGTAGAGCTCAGGCTCAGTAGTTGTGGCGCACGGGCTTAGGTGCTCTGTGGCATGTGGGATTTTTCCCGGACCAGGGCTCAAACCCGTGTCCCCTGCATTGGCAGGTGGATTCTTAACCACTGCGCCACCAGGGAAGTCCCACAACAGTGTTCTTTATAAATGGCTCATTAGTTTGAGAGTATACAGGTATGGTTTAATGGGATATCTATTATTCCTATAGATAGTTTAAATAACATACCAGCATAGCTACTATCATCACTTTATCAAGGAAGTGTCTTGCAAAGTTTTTTTTTTTCTATGTGAAAAGACATTCTGTGTAGGAGTGAAGATTAGAAAGATTTAATGCCCATTCATTCTTATATTTGTGAAAGGAAAACTATAATGGGGACCTAGACATAAGAAATCTCACATGAGATGGGAAAAATTCCAATATTCTTGTAAAAATATTTATTGAATTTGTACCCACATTCCATGGGGGGGGTTTAGACTAGGAAAAAACAGGTATATTTAGATGGACAATTCAGATGGAAAGGGTTGGATACCATTCGAAATATAGCAAACAAAGGTGACAGTTGTGCATAGCCTCTGGGTGGAGCCAATATTCCTCATCTCTTGATGAAGGCTGAGCAAGCAGCCCAGGGGAAGAGCAAGGGGCTGATTGGGCAGAATAAACATTAAAAGTTGTGTCCTAGATGGAGGACTAATGTGAAAGCCAGGCATTAGAGGGAAAACAAAACAAAACAAACAAGCCAAAAAAAAAAAAAAAAAAGCCTGACTCTTCATTCAAAAGGAATTAAGGGACCAACTGAGCTCAGACAAATGCCAAACAAAAAACTGAAGACCCCAAGAATATAAAGTAATTATGATTCAGCAAAAGAAAGATTGTTTAGAGTCAATCCTGTGCCACTGTGACTTTTCTCCATTCCAGACCCACTTCTATAGGGCTGCATTGGAAACAGTGAAGGAATTAACTTAGACCAGGATCTTCAAGCATTTCTTCTCAGTCTCCTGGGTCAGATAATCATTGAGCTAATACAAAGGATCTGAATTGTCAAATCAGACTCAGAGATCTTGTTCAGTACGAAGATTTACTAAGAATTTCTAGGACACAAGTAACTGCAAAGCATAAAGTAGAGAGAGGCATGGGATTGTCAAAGAGTTCCCCAGGTCCTTTCTTGCTGGTTCAGACTACATTAACATATGAAGTCTCTAGGTAATGTATCATGCTACATTAATTACATGGAAGGGAGCTTTTTCAGTCATGAAACATCTCTACTTTATATTCAGGTAGCTATATAACTCGTGTGATATTTTCCAGAGAGCTAAGCCCTGTAAATCCATACATTTTATCTTGTTTTCTATATGCAAGTTAAATAAAACAATGACATTGTGCTAATATGGGTCTCCCTTTTGGGTTGGATTCTTGAGCTACTGAGACCTAAGCTGTCTCTCAAGCTAGAAACTTCAGGCTCTGTGGACTTTTATCTTCTCAATGCACTTTGGCAAATCTACTGCCGAAACTTAATTCCCTATTACCTTGCACTGCTAAACTCTTATCTCTTGGATTATTGCAATGGCCTCTAAGGCCTGCTCTTCCTCCAATCAGTCCTTGAAACTGCCATCAAAATCAATGTCTTTTCCCCCCTCATCAATACAAGTTTTATTTTATTACCCCCATTGCATTCACTTTAGTTGTTTTCACATTGTCAAAATGCTAAATTTAAGGACCTGTAATTCTCTAGCTACTTGCAGCAGAACTCCGTAATTCTATACTCTACTCCAGCAATATCAAACTGTTTATTTAAAGTAGTTTTGATTTTCCACGTAACTCTGATTATCATTGCTCCACTTATCTGCCTGGTAAGAATCTAAATATTTCAGAACCCCCTTTGGATATTGTTATATGTTTCAAGTTTCCTCTATATATTATGCACAATTCTATACTAGCACTTTGAGTTGAAAATAAAATTTAAAAACACATTATTTTCACTTTTTGGTCTACCCTGTTCTACCGTAAGTTCAGGAGACACAGTCTCTCTGGAAGTCATCTCTGTTGGTTAAACCAATGCTACTTATTATATGTCATATATTTGGAAAAAGTTCAAAAGAAAAAGATAAAGTTAGTATTATCCCTTTAAGAATTTTATGTTAAACTAAATCTCTTAACAGCAAGAAAGGAGCCCATTTTATAGAATTCCTGTAAGTTATGGAAAGAAAACTCACATATTATTTCATGTAATACAAGGTTTGTGTCAGAACCTTGGTTGAGAGAACACAGCAAAGGAAACAGTGTTCTGTGGCTAAAATAATTTTGACTGGCCATGAAATAAAAAATAATCCAAGTTCAAGGGTGGGGGGATGACACAGGTTAATGAGTATTATCCTTTCTTTAAATGTTACAGTTTTTCAACAATGTGTAAAATAGGTATCCAAATAATTGAAAATGCTGTATACCTCAAAATAGAACAATTCTTGGGCTTCCCTGGTGGCGCAGTGGTTGGGAGTCCGCCTGCCGATGCAGGGGACACGGGTTCGTGCCCCTGTCCCGGAGGATCCCACATGCCGCGCAGCGGCTCCGCGAGCCATGGCCGCGGAGCCTGTGTGTCCGGAGCCTGTGCTCCGCAACGGGAGAGGCCACAGCAGTGAGAGGCCCGCGTACAGCAAAAAAAAAAAAAAAAAAAAAAAAATAGAACAATTCTTATCAGTTTCCTTGTTATTAACAAGACACTACTGAATAAAGCAGACTGTAGATTTCTCAAAACTCTACAACATATACTTGCTTAATTCACAGAACTGATATTGGAAGAAAGCACTGTTTTAACTAATTTATATAACCTATGCGATATATATTAAAAAGTATTCTTATGATTTAGTATATTCTTATTTCAAAGTGTTCATTAAGAAATAAAACCAATACCTAAAATTGTGGCTATAGGGACAAAGAAACTTGAGGCATATTTTTTGAAAAGGAAATGTTTAATCTATGTGTGATAAACTTTATGTAATGATAAGCAGTTATGAATAATGCATAGGGAAGAAACAGATTTATGTTTCTAAGTCTGACAAACCAGATAGCATTTGGAACAAACCCTCCCATATAGAGCAGTAATTCTTATCAAAGAATACATTGCACTAAGATAATTAAACTGCTCTTCCCTGTATTTCACAAAGACACAAACTATCAAAGTCTGTAGCATAATCAATTTTATGTTTCCTCTGAGAAAGACTTTGGACATGAAATGTCTTATTTATATGGTAGAAGAACAATTGAAAAGAATCTCTATCCCAGTTCATGTGTTTTTATTTCTAAAATATAAAAGTTTTCAGACATTTAACTTGAATGGATGCAACAGAGCCTGAAAAACAGAAGGGTACAATCTCCTCTGTAATTAAGAACCAAGACAATATTTGATTGCACCCTGAATGATTAATAAAGATAAAACCAATGTTATGGAACTTAATTTTTACCTAGTCTAGCTACTGGGTTGGCCAAGAAGTTCGTTGAGTTTTCTTCCATAAGATGACTCTAGTAGTGCTTAGTTGTCTTTAACTTCATTCAAAACAATTTTGTTAGATTGTATTGTGACAGATGTCATATCAGTGTGCATTTAAAAAGAAACATCAAAATTGGTGAATTTTTGTGTAGCCATTTTAATATTGAATATAGAAGAAAAAAAGCAACATTTTCAGCATATTATGCTTTATTATTTCAAGAAAGGTAAAAACGCAGCCGAAACACAAAAGATTTGTTTAGTGTATGGAGAAGGTGCTGTGACGGATCGAATGCGTCAAAAGTGGTTTGTGAATTTTCGTGCTGGAGATTTTAATATTTTAAATCTCTGGCTTTACTTGACATAATAAAAAATTAAGTATGCAAAACTAACGATTATGCACTGAGCCTATACACAGCCAAGCCTACAGAGCTCTTATTGGGTCTGCCTTCCTCTTTGTCTATTGGTGGGAAATAATTGTTAATGGGCTATAAAGAAGGAGTTATATATATACTATATTAAATCCTTTTCCTCTTTGTATTTTTCTCTAAATTCAATTCTATATTTCCATTTATTTTTCTCATCATGTAATACTAATTTTTAAGGTCTCAGCTCTCTTTGAAGTTACAAAATTATTTGATTTTTTCCTATATTGAGAAAATATCTTTTAATTTTTTCAGCTTTATTGTTATAATTGACAATTAAAATTGTAAGATATTTAAAGTGTACATCATAATGATTTGATATATGTACACATTGTGAAAGAAAAAAACTAACACACACAGAGTGATTCAAAGTTTTAAAAAATATTTAACACAATTATTTTATTTTATTCTAATAATATCCCTGCATTATAGGCACAATTATTATTCCTATTTCAGAGAAGAGGAAAGAGATCTGCATAAGTCAAGTGATTTGACAAATGGCTTGACTGGTAGGTAGTGTATGTGAATTGCATCAAGGCATTTAGCAGGTTCTTTGTCATACACACTTGAGAAAAAACCTGGCTAGCTTCAAATTTGGGTTTTATTACTTATCAGCAGCATGCTGTTAGACATTATTTAAACTCTTTAAATCTTCATCTTCCCATTCATGAAATGGGGATAATAAATCACTTTAAATCATAATATTGAGAGAAATAAATGAAACCATGCAAGTTAAGATGCTTAGCATACCGTAAGTGCTCAATTAATGTTAACTCTATTATCTCAAAAAAGGAGCTGAAAAATACTAATTTTATCATCCCTGTGGCGCTACCTGATTCCATTTTGTGAACTATGGCCAATATACTTCTGGAGAATTATAAAACGATGCCACTGTTGTTGATCTTTAGAGACATTAAAAATGGCATTGCAGAAAAAAATGAATTAAATCATTGCACAGAAGCTTGGTAGAAACCACAGTTCCTTCTAAATAAAAATGCAGGGATCAAAAGGCAAATATGTCAGCCCTTGTCATTCTCTTCCCTGACTCTCTGCTCCAAAATACAGAACATTTTGTTCATCTGATTTATTGAAATAGAGAAACATCACAAGTATTATGAAACAGAACACTACCATATGTTATTGAAAATGATTTCACCTCGGGAAGGCTTTATGCAACTAATTTGGTTAACTTACCAAATGTTCACAGTGGAACTTCTTTCTTTACAAGAGGAGGGATTTTTGTCTTCCTTATTTACTGATGTATTCTAACACACCAAGAAAAGTCCCTGACAGTTAATGGATTTTCAATAATCTTTCATTGAATTAATGAAAACAACAAATACATAAACAAAATTGAATCTATTATCTATCTATCTTCAATGACCCACTGCTCTTTATTCATCTTGCATAACATAGGATAAAAGAGAGTCAAAGGTTCTGAAGAAAGAATATCATTTATAATATTCCTTTCTTATTATCTTCAGCAGTAAATCTTTAAAGTCGGTGTTTAGATTTGGTATTCAAAATCCTATTACAGTATCATAACTCTTTCCCAAGTCTTTGAATTTCATCAGTAACATAGTCTACGTCAGTTTGTCTTGTGACAGGATTAGAAAAGACCATTCGAAAAAAATTTACTTTGTCCCCATAAGGCTGGTAGTTTAGCATGGCTGTGCCTTCCTCTGTCATTTATGCTTTAATGTTTGGAGCAATCTGTGTATAAATGCAAATATCATTAAAAGGAAATTTTACAAGTAAATACTGTTCCACATCCTAGATGGCTACATAACTATCATTAGCTTGAAGTAAATTGCAGGCAATTTACAACTGTCAGGGATAATTTTTAAGAAGCAGCTTAGTACAGAGAAAAGGCAGCACATTCTATATTCATACTGTAGCTCTTGTTACTCCATGATTCATGATTACCAAACTCACAAAATAATGCAAGTGCGCTAGAATATATTAAAGAAGGTTGTGTGACATTTTATTTACATGGCAATTCAAGTAGAAGTATCTGGGAGAGGTAAAATGAAATAGAAAATGGAAAAGTAGTAGTATCTTTTGATATTCTAACTTCCGCTCTTTGCATTATTACAATACATCGTTTTTTTCGCGGTATGCAGGCCTCTCACTGTTGTGGCCTCTCCCGTTGCAGAGCACAGGCTCCGGATGCGCAGGCTCCGGATGTGCAGGCTCAGCGGCCATGGCTCACGGGCCCAGCCGCTCCACAGCATATGGGATCTTCCCGGACCGGGGCATGAACCCGTGTCCCCCGCATCGGCAGGCGGACTCTCAACCACTGTGCCACCAGGGAAGCCCTACAATACATCTTGAGTTTTTCTACAAGGTCACTGTTTTGCAGCAAAGCATAGTTTTCTTTGTAAGTTTTACAGAGACAAATTCTATCTAATTGTCTTGCACAGCTCCTAAAACAATACCATGCACATGACATTAGATCACATTACGCCCTTGGGTTATTATTATAAGACAAAGTGGTACTGAGACTCGGAAAGGAAGAGGAGGGCTTTCTATAACTATTGAATGTGCTCCTCTTCTCGAAACTTCTACTCCTGCACACAGTTTACCTTTAAAGTGCTACAGATGCTCTCCATTACTTAACTTTCCCATAAGTTTTTATATATGGCAGGGCATATATACATATGTTTTGCTTATATAGTCATTATATGGTCAGACGTTTCATTTAATGTCCTTCTTTAATATTTTAATTAATCAACATGACCATAAAATAAAAGGTATTAGTTATTGCCTGCAATATTGTTAAAAACTGCTTTATATTTCCCCTTTGCCCCCCATCCAGGAGCATGCGCAGATCTCTGAGAGGGACGGCTCTCTGGTGAGTGAGTGTGTGTATCTCCAGGAAATAGCTCGCTCCCTGTAAACATGTACTCCACGAACTCTCAGCTGGTAGTAATTACCTAGTAAAAGGTAACACTTACATGTTAAGAAAAAAAATTAAGAGCTTCGCTCAATACTTGCCTCAAACCACAAGATATTTAAACAAGGGGTATTATCAAAAAGCAAAGGGGCTTCCCTGGTGGCGCAGTGGTTGAGAGTCCGCCTGCCGATGCGGGGGACACGGGTTCGTACCCCAGTCCAGGATGATCCCGCATGCCGCGGAGCGGCTGGGCCCGTGAGCCATGGCCGCTGAGCCTGCGCGTCTGGAGCCTGTGCTCTGCGGCGGGAGAAGCCGCAGCAGTGAGAGGCCTGCGTACCGCAAAAAAACAAAACAAAATTCTCTATTTTCTCTTAAGTCTTATAAGCCCAGTGAAATTTTCTGATGACATAAAAAGTTGATGCCCTTAAACACTGATATCAGATAGTTTGTGTTCACCTTCTCCTAGGGCAGATCACATTGCCTAAGATAAGTAGTTGTGATGGTGGTCAACTCAAAAGTGGTGGTGATACTATTATAAAATGTATGTATATGATGCATGCTTAAAATAGGTTAAAAACTTACAGTAAATGTATAGCTAAATAACACGTAATAGTGGCGATCCTCTTTATTTTAATATACATTCTTAGGGTAAAGATTAAATCTCCTCATTGCTATGACATTTATTTGGATTTTTTTCAGTATTGATCACTGATCTGTAATAAAATCTCTCCTAGATTCTTGCTCAGATGACCTTATGATAAATATTTCAAATGTGATAATTCTTCTCCAAGTACGTCTTCTATTGCTCATAAAAATTGTAATTATTTCTATTCTTATCTTCTCCCCACTAAGCCTTCTAGCTTAGAACTCAGATTCTGTCTTATTCATTTTATACCTCTAAATCCTCTGGAACATATGGCAAGCATTAACTGATGAATGAATTAACCAAAGGGTAAAAAACTCAGTAGATTGAATATTAAGCATTCAAAAAATATTTTTCAATTATATAAATGATGACTAGATTAATTTGCAAAATGACTGGGGGGTTGAGATTTCACTTGGTTCCATACAAATATTAAAAAAATGGCTTAAGACCACATTACCACCTTCCACTAACCAATCAAACTAACCCAGACACGTTATTTAAAAGGCAATATTAAAATGATAAATACTACACCATACACACAAACTTACCTTTTGCTGTTCTTGATCTCTTCCAAACTTTTTGGGATATGTTTAAGTCTTGGTGGGAAGTACCAGAAGCAGACATTGGTGAACTCAGGCTAAATCAAAAATTAAAATTTTATAAGTATTCTTAAAGTTTTACCTAATTCTTTAGTAATTTTATAAGTATCCTCAAAGCCCTACCTAATTCCTTAATTATCCCAGAAGTGTTTAATTTAACTTTTAATATATTTTAAAATAGTTTTTGAGGATTTAATACATATATCAGGCACCAAATACAGAGATAAAAGAAATGGTGTCCTCACGGAGTGCCCAGTCTTCAGCCATCCATCCCATGCCCATTCCTCAAAATATATTAAATATTTTAATGACAGTGCCAATTTTATATTTGAGTAAGGTCACTCAGGCTGTAGTATGGACAATCGATTAGGGGAGAGAACAATTGAGGGGAGGAGAATATTAGTTAATAGAATGTTATAGTAATTCAGGAGAGAATGGAGAGGACTTCACTGAAGCAGTGGCCACGGGTACAGATAGGAGAGTTTACGTTTCCCAAATCTTCAAAAGATAGAATTGATCTTTGCTAGGTTTTCAAGATGAATTCAAGGTTCTGGCTTCAGTGGCTAGATGTCTTTTATATAGATAAAGGGGTATAAGAGAACTTTACTTAAATCAATTTATGAAAGCTCATTTCAGAGAGGCAGATAAATGATCAGAGAATGTACAGTATTAAAAACAAACAAACAAATTTCTTCTAGTTTCAACTTAAGACTGAGTGAGACTAACCAAAAATAGAAATAATACAATCAGAGGGAGACAATGTAGAAAAAAGACCAACCACCTTTGTTTCCTAATAGTTACTCTTACTAGCATGACTTAAAGCATGCCACTGGGTTGGCTGACTGGGCCTTGAAGAGGAAGATGGATAGAATACTAGCAAAACTCTCCATTTTTTCATTAATATCTACTTAGTACTTTAATAATGATTAACCAAGGATTATCATATAATTTAAAGCCCACTTTTTCTTATGTCATCTACTATCCAGAAACCCAATTGCATTCTCTTACAAGAAAAAAACTAGGAACAATTAAATTACTCTTAATTCAGTGTCATCAAAATCAGAAAAGCAATTATAACCGAAGAGTTTCATCTTAAAAATTTAAAAATTGAGTATAATCATCAAATTAATCTTTTGGACCCTCGGCCTGTAAGAAAGAGAACTTAAATGGAAAAGTTTTTAAAACCTGTATGTTTTGCATTTAGATAAAATAAAATATTTAAAATAATTATTACATACAACTTTTAAATTATCTCAAAGTATTGGATAGGTAACATATTCAAGTAAAAAAATACTCAGCAAAGAAAGTATACTTTAAACTCTCTCTCACAAAAAAAAGCCCACTAATAGAGTCCTTACCTTTGCATCAAATACTAGCTTAAAGTTACCTTTTCTCTTTAAAACTTTATAAAAGTATTTTGCAAGTTCCATGTATCTGTTGATCTGTGCCTCAAAGCCATAGGTTCCCTGTAGTTAAAAAAAATCAAAAGCTTCATTCAAGTAAGTACCTTTAAATTACACTGAAGAAGTTCCTGAAATGTATTAAATTTATTTAAATGTACTAATTTAAATAAATGTGATTATTATCTTACTAACAGTAGGTATTATATATTCTCACTGTCTTCTTATTTCTATCCCCTCAACTTGCTTTTACTCCCTACTGTCTGTGGAACTTGAGGCAAGTTACTCAGCCTTTCTAAGTTTGGCTGCCTAGATCTACAAATGTTTGATAAATATTTTGACATGAATTTTTTCTTTTTTTTCTTTTTTTTTTTTTTTTTTTGCGGTATGCGGGCCTCTCACTGTTGTGGCCTCTCCCGTTGCGGAGCACAGGCTCCGGATGCGCAGGCCCAGCGGCCATGGCTCACGGGCCCAGCCGCTCCGCGGCATATGGGATCCTCCCAGACCGGGGCACGAACCCGTATCCCCTGCATCGGCAGGCGGACTCTCAACCACTGCGCCACCAGGGAGGCCCTTGACATGAATTTTTTATCTGTCTAGTATGCAGAGCAAATTTTAAAAAATTATATATAATGTAGTGAGGAATAGGAGAAATATGACAAATAAAGCCCTTGGCATACTGGCTGGCATAGTGCATCTTAAAACTAACAATTGTTGAGCTTCAGCAGTATATCAGGTATGTAGTTTAGTGCTTTGTACTCTTGGTTTAATTTACTCTTAGAAGAATCCTATAAAGTGGATAACAGAGGCACAGAAAAATCGACCAATCTGTCTCCACTCACCTTCTTTCCCTTGGTGATTTCCACTTGTCTCATGGCTCTAAGCAGTATATACAGGTTGATGACTCTCCCACTTTCATTTCCATCTGAGGCCTCATCTCTGAACCTCAGTCTCCTGCTTCACATAACTAATAAACATCTCAAAATCAATGTCCAAAAGTGAACTCCTGACCTGTCTGCACAAACTTGTTTCTCCCAGTCTTCCCAATCTCAGTAATACATGAGTTTTATCCTTTAGTTGCTAAGGCCCAAAACATCAAAGTTTTCTTATCCTTGACCCTCTTCTTTTTCTCACTCCCCACATCTAATATTTTGGAAAATTCCACAGGATTTACCTTTAAAACGTAATTAGAATCTAATATATCTTAACCTATTCACTGCCACTATGCTGGCCCAATCACTCTCCACTTCATTACTGAAATTGCTTCCTAACTGGTCTCTTTGCTTCTGTCCATATGTTCCATGTATGTCCATGCTGAGGGTATGTGTTCATAGTTACTCTAGGCTTGTGTAGTGTAGAGCCTTTACAACCATGAGGTGGTACTTCAGTGTCTTCTCAATACTTAAGCCTTTGTGATCAGAGTTGGTTTCATGAGCATACAACCTGTGCAGTCACACAGGGCCCATATTCAGAAGGGCTTCAGGCTTAACTTAATGCTCTGCTGTCGCTGTTCTGAAATTCTTTAAAATTTTACTTTGGACTTGTGTTTTGAGCGTGAAGTCCAGTGGGACAATGGATCATGCCTATGAGCTAAGGAGATACAGGCAACATACATGTCTGCCACTCCTTGCCTCCCCAGGCACACCTAGCCTTTGCATTGCATAATGAGCATGGAATTCCACTGGTCCTACCATATGTGGGAACTCAGTGACAATGCAAATAGCACGAGGTAAGGATGCTACACCTACAACTAAGTAAGTGGGGATGCTCGGAGCCCCCAAGAGGCTACACTTTCTGTTTAAATCAGAACTTGTTTTCAACAGAGACCGAAGGCGATGTAGTTCTAAGAAAGAGTAATGATGGAGGAACCTTTCATTTTCTTTCTTACATTATTTCCTCGTATGACCAGCTCATTCCACGTTAGCCACATTGATCTCCCTGTTGTCTTAGATACAACAGGTGTGCTTCAATCTCAAAGATTTTAAATTGAGATTCCCTCTTGCACACATCTAAATATTAGCGTGATCTCCTCTTCACTTTCTTCAGATTTTTGCACAAATGTAACCTTCTTATTGACAATTACCATACTATTTAAAATTATAAATACTTACCCCTAGCATGCAACTTTTTATCCTTTTTCAAAGACTTATTTTTCTCCACAAGAAATATATATGAATCAAAATGTGTAAAAAGCTTTGATTGTATGAACGTTTGGTCAGATGCTCCGAACTTTCACAATTTTGAACAAATATTGGTTTGGAGAAGGCATTACTAGTCTTTGAAATGCTTAAGAATAGACATGATTAAATATCAGTGGACTAATATTTTGAGCTAACCACTTTATCATTTGATATTTTTCTTTGAGGGCAGTCTGGTTCAGGGGGAAGCTGTAAGTAATTAGAGGAAGAAAAAATTGCAGAAAAGTTAGTAGAGATTATTGATGAAGCATATTCCTACTCTGAATTCTGAAGAAATGGGGATAAATATCATTGAAATACTTGGCATAGAGTTTATTACCCTTCAGCAATTTTCCATATAGAGCTTTTGGTGGCATTCAATGCCTACTAAATTGGCAGTGAAAAATATCAGGATATGGGGGCTTCCCTGGTGGCGCAGTGGTTGAGAGTCTGCCTGCTGATGCAGGGGACACGGGTTCGTGCCCTGGTCTGGGAAGATCCCACATGCCGCGGAGCAGCTGGGCCCGTGAGCCATGGCCGCTGAGCCTGCGCATCCAGAGCCTGTGCTCCACAACGAGAGAGGCCACAACAGTGAGAGGGCCACGTACCGTGCAAAAAAAAAACAAAACCAAAAATCAGGATATGCATCCTCCTTGTGAATGTATCTTTAAGTTTCTTGAAAAAAATCTACAAAGATTGAATAGTAAAGACAATGGCGCTTCTATTCTGAACTTAATTGGACTCTGTTAGCCCAGGTCCTCCAAATAGCAGACACCAAGATGAGATTAAAGGTGCAAGGACTTAATTAGTGAAGTACCTGTGTGAAAGACAGTGGGAAGGAGCCAGTCAGACTGGGAGAGCTTTCAGACTGTGAATAAGTCTGATCCTAAGTGAAGGAAACAGGTGGGGAAAGGTGGGGAAGAAGCGTCCTGGACTATGATGAAATCTAAGTAAAATTCAGAAAGGCCCTTGGGAACTCTTGACACCAAGTCAGCTATCAAGAGAGTCTCGTGTCCCTCAGGAATGGGAATGCCTTAGAATCCCTGCCATGCTCAATCAGTCATTGACTGGGAGAAAACTTTGGAAAGCACAGCCTCAGGGCAAATGCAATTATGAATTTAAGGGAAGCAGATGGGCTCTTGGACAATTAAGCTCCCTATAGCACTCTCCTGGCCAAACACAGCCATTTTTTGAATATAAAACCAGTCCAACCCATGTAGAAAATCCAACCAAAAAGAAGCTTTTGCATTAGATTTGCTTCTGCATAATAATCGATGTTTGTAGAATCTTATATTACTATATGATTTTCTTCTTACTTACTTTTGTAACCTATCACAGTATTTTATGTAACTAATTTTATTTTTAAGAAATATGAATTTCATTAAAGATGGCTCCTCTTTCTACTATCAATGAAGTATTCATTCTGTAGTTATAGCAAATGAGAAAAACTATTAAATTTTTCATTTATATCTCTGGACTTCATTCTTAATGCCCATTGTTTTGTCAAGAGTACTGATGGAGATTCACATAGCAAATGTTTAAATATTTACTAGTTATAAATCATGCTACAAACTTGCAAGTCAACTCCTCCCATTCAAGCCCATCATGGATATTTACCTGAACCTGATTTCTAGTATATAAAAATGTTCTATAATATAAAAGAATTCCCATTTCACAGTATGCTGAGATTTTTTTCCTATTCCCAGGAATGGCCCTACTTATATAACATCTGTTTATACACCATTTTTATGAAGTAGTCTCCATAGGCAAAAGATGATGAGCCTGCTTTTCATCACTACCCAATGTGAGTTTTGGTATTCCCATGGTGCTATGAATTGTATTAAGAAAGACAATATGAATTTGTGGAAAAAAATATATTTTGGATTTAGGTGAGTTGTCACCTTTGCTCCTTAGATTTAGTTCTCTTCATCCACTAGCAAGTTAATTTCTTTACCTATTTAACAGACATAACCAGCACAACTGTTGGGAAACATAAGCTAAATAACACGTAAAGCTTTCTACCTAATACATGTTCAATAAATGGTAGATCCATTACTATTAAATGAATGTATTCATTATTTCAATGCCTCATTATCAAAAGAATTTAAGGTGAGTTACCAATGTAGATACACTATTCAAAGTGTTTTTTTTAATGCTTATTTTGAACTAGGTGATTATAAGGTTAGGAAAAAGCAGTTGATGAAAGAGATAAATTTAGAAGAGAAAATGTTGCCAGTATATTATATACTAACCAATATATTATTGCCAATGTATTATAGACTAACCAAAGTAGGATCATGAATTTGTCTCTGTGATTCATGTTACAGAACATATTTTTCTATTAGTGTTTTGTACTAGGAATTCCATATCTACCAAATAAAAATCTAACCAGCTCTAACTGCCTCTGATACTGACATCTGAGAAGAGTCCCTTAGGGTCCACAGGGTGGGTAATGTAATGTAGAGGACCAGATCCCCAATATGGTAAAGATGCTGTTAGTTCATGGCAAAGCTTTCATCTGAGCAGAACCTAATGCCCATCTTCCTATAGAGTACTGGGAAGAGGGTGATAGAAATAGCTTCCTAAAAGCATGTCAATTATTTAAATTAAATTTTAAATAAGGGGCAGTTAAAAATTATAAATAAGGGGCAGAATGAGGGTGTAGACATGTCCTGCTGTTGTCATAGTGTTTGGAGAGACAATATATGCTGCTCCTGCCTCTAAGGTAGATTGAACATTCAGGCAATTAATAAGTGTTCACATCTGGGAATCTATATTGACTTCAAGTAGCTTGACCTATTTCCAATTACAATTAGAAAAAAGCAGTATTTTTTTAACAGAAGCTGCAAACAAGTTTATATTCCTAACAGATTTCATTCCTGCCACTTGATAGTAACAGTAAAACAAGCTAAAAATTTTTCCACCTCAAGTAGAATTTTGAGCTCAGAAACCAAGCTTGCCATTTGCAATTAGAAACAGAGCAGTTTCTTTGAGAAATGTTTAAGACAATAAAAGACTATAATTTGGGAAAAGGCACCCAAAGAAAGCTCTAAAAATTGGAATTGGTTAGACTGGGTATCCAAATAAATAAGACCTAATAAAAGAGATGTCAAATTCCTACCTTTGCCTTCCACATTAACCAGAGCTTAAAGATATCAACATGTTGGCCACACTGAATGCTTTTATCCTCAGTGTCAAAGTCAACATTGTAGAGTTTATCAGGCTGGAAAAGGTATCCAGCTTGCATCTGGTTACATGCTCCCAGAAGACCCTGAAAAAGGAATGATACATCTACTATGTAAGTCATACTCATTTCAATAAAAAAACACAATTATTTATTTCAATTCACTTAGCTTTTCTACCTTACATGCACATTTAAATAGAATTTTTGTTTATTTTATATAAAAAATTATGTTACTTTCTTAGGATTTTAGTGTATTAAGTTCTTTGGATTTATTTGGAACAGTAGATGGTGTAATTAGACTACTACTTGTCTATTTCTCTTTACCTTTTCTTAAAAGCCTTGAAGTTTTTCTGCTCTTCTGAAGTTATGCGGCTGTCGTGTACTGAAGGTAATAAGAACTGGGTGCTGGTTCACTTTAACTAAACTCTCTCATAAATCAGCCATCTAGGTGCTCTGATGGCCACAGGAGGTACAGAATAAAATAACCCGTTTATTTAATTTTGTGCTTTCCTAGCCATTTCCTTGCATATAAAGGATGTTGAAAACATTCCTCCTCAGTGTTGAAGAATGGAGAAATATTATTAAAAGATAATCACTAGACAAAAGCAATGTTTTCCATCACCCAGTTGAAAAGAGGCTTTTCTCAAAAGATGTGTGTTGCCACAGCGTAACAAAGGCTAAACCTGTGTGCATTGACCGGGTATAGTTTAAATAAATACCAATTATAACTTTCTGAATAAGAAGAAAATGACAATGTATCTATTATGTGTCTATTATATGCTGGACACGTCACAAATATTATATCATTTGATCCTATGGAAGACTTATGGCATACCTACTACTATTATATCATTTTCATAGATTGAAGAAATGAAAACTGTACCATGGTAAGTAATTTTCAAGATCATATGTCTATACAGTGATAAGTTTCGGATCTAACAAAAGGGGAGTTTGTCTGGGAGTCTGCAAAAATCCAATTTCTAAGGGAAGAAAACTCACACTCTTGTAGGAGTGGCTTATGGATCTAGGGAGAGAATCACAATGAGGTGTGGGGGGAATGGAATAAAAATGATACCTTGCAAAGGAGAGTACTTTATGTGTGTGTGTGTGTATGTGTAAATATATGTTATATATATATTATATATATATAATATATAGTGTCATATTTACATATGAAGAATATTTTCTCTTTAGTTTACTTCCAACTTCCACTTAATTTTTTGTTAGATAAGAAATGGAGACAAAAATATTTTAAAATGGTATACTCAATATGAGTTTTAACTGTCAGTTCTGGGGTAAAGATTAAGCTACAGATATTTATAGCACCTAAAATCTGCCATACTCTGTGCTGGAACCGTGGATTTGTGATAAGAAAAAGGGTGGAAAAAACGCTGGCCTCACTGAGTTTACATTCTGGGTTGCAGGAGGCTGGGTGGGTAAGGGCTACTTCAAAATACTCATTATGAGTGAAGAAATCAAGAAAGCCTGCAGAAAACTGGCTCTTGAGCCCTAAACATAAAAATATCAGAAAATTGAATATAGAACTGTTAGCAAAGGGGAGGGGCAGCAAATTCCAAAGCTTTTTAAAGAAAAAAAGCATGCAGCTGCATTGTAATTTCTGAGTACCAGACACACAGCAGTGGACAGGAAGAATTCGACTGTTAACCTGCAAGTTTCCAGACAAGGCAGCTGCCATTTTATTGATGGGATATTGAAGGGATATTGTTGCCATGCAGCCAACTGAGCAGAATCTGAAGCAGAGCTAATGGTTCCAGCCTGAGATGCTGAGAAGGACTGAAGCTAGGAGAGCACAAAGATTCTCTTAAGGTAGAGGAGACGAGGTGGGTATTTAATACTCAAGAGTGAGTGTGGGGGGGGGGACCTTCAAGATGGCGGAAGAGTAAGATGCCGAGATCACCTTCCTCCCCACAAATACATCAGAAATACATCTACACGTGGAACAACTCCTACAGAACACCTACTGAACGCTGGCAGAAGACCTCAGACCTCCCCAAAGGCAAGAAACTCCCCACGTACCTGGGTAGGGCAAAGTGGAGAGATTCCCGCACAGAGGATCGGTGCCGACCGGCACTCACCAGCCCGAGAGGCTTGTCTGCTCGGCTGCCGGGGTGGGCGGGGCTGGGAACTGAGGCTCGGGCTTCGGTCGGAGCGCAGGGAGAGGACTGGCGGCGTGAACACAGCCTGAAGGGGTTAGTGTGCCACGGCTGGCCGGGAGGGAGTCCGGGAAAAAGTCTGGACCTGCCGAAGAGGCAAGAGACGATTGTTTCGGGGTGCGTGAGGAGAGGGGTTTCAGAGCACCGCCTAAACAAGCTCCAGATGGGCAGGAGCCACGGTTATCAGCGCGGACCCCAGAGACGGGCATGAGACGCTAAGGTTGCTGCTGCAGCCACCAAGAAGCCTGTGTGCAAGCACAGGTCACTATCCATACTTCCCCTCCCGGGAGCCTGTGCAGCCCGCCACTGCCAGGGTCCCGTGATCCTGGGACAACTTACCTGGGAGAACACACGGCGCGCCTCAGGCTGGTGAAACGTCAAGCCATCCTCTGCTGCCGCAGGCTCGCCCTGCATCCATACCCCTCCCTCCCCCCGGCCTGGGTGAGCCAGAGCCCCCTAGTCAGCTGCTCCTTTAACCCCATCCTGTCTGAGTGAAGAACAGACGCCCTCACGCGACCTACACGCAGAGGCAGGGCCAAATCTAAAGCTGGACCCAGGGAGCTGTGCGAACAAAGAAGAGAAAGGGAAATCTCTCCCAGCAGCCTCAGGAACAGCGGATTAAATCTCCACAATCAACTTGATGTACCTGCATCTGTGGAATACCTGAATACACAAAGAATCATCCCAAAATTGAGGCAGTGGACTTTGGGAGCAACCATAGACTTGGGGTTTGCTTTCTGCATCTAATTTGTTTCTGGTTTTATGTTTATCTCAGTTTAGTATTTAGAGCTTATTATCACTGGCAGATTTGTTTATTGATTTGGTTGCTGTCTTCCTTTATATATGTGTATGTGTGTGTGTGTGTGTGTGTGTGTGTGTGTGTGTGTATATAAAATTCTTTTTCCTTTTTCTCCTTTTGTGAGTGTGTATGTGTATGCTTCTTCGTGTGATTTTGTCCATATAGGTTTGCTTTTACCCTCTGTCCTAGGATTCTGCCTGTCTGGTTTTTTTTTTGTTGTTGTTGTCGTTTTAGTATAGTTTTTAGTGCTTGTTATCATTGGTGGATTTGTCTTTTGGTTTGATTGCTCTCTTCTTGCTTGCTTGCTTTTTTTTATTTTTAATAATTATTTTTTATTTTAATAATGTTATTTTATTCTTTCTTCCTTCCTTCCTTCCTTCCTTCCTTCCTTCCTTCCTTCCTTCCTTCCTTCCTTCCTTTTCTCCCTTTTTTTCTGAGTCGTGTGGATGAGAGGGTCTCAGTGCTCCGGCCAGGTGTCAGGCTTGAACCTCTGAGGTACGAGAGCCTATTTCAGGAATTGGTCCACCAGAGACATCTCAGCCTCACGTAATATCAAATGGCAAAAGCTCTCCCAGAGATCTCCATTTCAACGCTGAAACCCAGCTCCACTCAACGACTAGCAAGCTACAGTGCTAGACACCCTAATGCCCAACAAGTAACAACACAGGAACACACATCCCCCCACCACCCATTAGCAGAGAGGTTGCCTAAAATTATAATAAGGTCACAGACACTCCAAAACACACCACTGGATGTGGACCTGCCCACCAGAAAGACAAGATCCAGCCTCATCCACCAGAACACAGGCACTTGTCTCCTTCACCAGGAAGCCAAAACAACCCACTGAACCAACCTCTGCCACTGGGGGCAGACACCAAAAGCAACGGGAACTAAGAACCTGCAGCCTGTGAAAAGGAGACAGCAAACACAGTAAGTTAAACAAAATGGCAAGACAGAGAAACACACAGCAGATGAAGGAGCAAGGTAAAAACCCACCAGACCTAACAAATGAAGAGGAAATAGGCAGTCTACCTGAAAAAGAATTCAGAGCAATGATAGTAAAGATGATCCAAAATCTTGGAAACAGATGGCAAAAATGAAGAAACGTTTAACATGGAACTAGGAGAACTAAAGAACAAACAATGATGAACAACAAAATAAATGAAATCTAAAATTCTCTAGAAGGGATAAATATAGCAGAATAACTGAGGCAGAAGAATGGATAAGTGAACTGAAGATAAAATAGTGGAAATAACTACCACAGAGCAAAATAAAGAAAAAAGAATGAAAAGATTTGAGGACAGTCTCAGAGACCTCTGGGACAACATTAAATGCACCAACATTCGAATTATAGGGGTCCCAGAAGAAGAAGAGAAAAAAAAAGGGACTGAGAAAATATTTGAATAGATTATAGTTGAAAAATTCCCTAATATGGGAAAGGAAATAGTCAATCAAGTCCAGGAAGCACAGAGAGTCCCATACAGGATAAATCCAAGGAGAAATACGCCAAGACACATATTAATCAAACTGTCAAAAATTAAACACGAAGAAAACATATTAAAAGCAGCAAGGGAAAAACAACAAAAAATACAAGGGAATCCCCATGAGGTTAACAGCTGATCTTTCAGCAGAAACTCTGCAAGCCAGAAGGAAGAGGCAGGACATATTTAAAGTGATGAAAGGGAAAAACCTACAACCAAGATTATCTACCCAGCAAGGATCTCATTCAGATTCAATGGAGAAATTAAAACCTTTACAGACAAGCAAAAGCTAAGAGAATTCAGCACCACAAAACCAGCTTTACAACAAATGCTAAAGGAACTTCTCTAGGCAGTAAATACAAGAGAAGGAAAAGACCTACAATAACAAACCCAAAACAATTAAGAGAATGGTAATAGGAACATACATATTGATAACTACCTTAACTGTAAATGGATTAAATGCTCCAACCAAAAGACATAGACTGGCTGAATGGATACAAAAAGAAGACCCATATATATGCTGTCTACAAGAAACCCACTTCAGACCTAGGGACACATACAGACTGAAAGTGAGGGGATGGAAAAAGATGTTCCATACAAATGGAAATCAAAAGAAAGCTGGAGTAGCAATTCCCATTTCAGACAAAATGGACTTTTAAAGACTATTACAAGAGACAAAAAAGGACACTACATAATGATCAAGGGATCAATCCAAGAAGAAGATATAACAATTGTAAATGTTTATGCACCTAACATAGGAGCACCTCAATACATGAGGCAAATGCTAACAGCCATATAAGGTGAAATCGACAGTAACACAATCATAGTAGGGGGCTTTAACACCCCACTGTCACCAATGGACAGATCATTCAAAATGGAAATAAATAAGGAAATACAAGCTTTAAAAGACACATTAGACGAGATAGACTTAATTGACATTTATAGGACATTTCATCCAAAAACAACAGAATACACTTTCTTCTCAAGTGCTCATGGAACATTCTCCAGGATAGATCATATCTTGGGTCACAAATCAAGCCTTGTTAAATTTAAGAAAATTGAAATCATATCAAGTATCTTTTCCGACCACAACGCTATGAGACTAGATATCAATTACAAGAAAAAGTCTATAAAATACAAACACATGGAGGCTAAACAATACACTACTAAATAACCAAGAGCTCACAGAAGAAATCAAAGAGGTAATCAAAAAAATACCTAGCAATGAATGACAATGAAAACACGACAACCCAAAACCTATGGGATGCAGCAGAAGCAGCTCTAAGAGGGAAGTTTATAGCCTACCTCAAGAAACAAGAAACATCTCAAATAAGCAACCTAAACTTACACCTAAAGCAATTAGAGAAAGATGAACAAGAAAACCCCAAACAAGACCAAAAGACAACCCTCAGAATGGGAGAAAATATTTGCAAACGAAGCAACTGACAAAGGATTAATCTCCAAGATTTACAAGCAGCTCATGCAGCTCAATAACAAAAAAACAAACAACCCAATCCAAAAATGGGCAGAAGACCTAAATAAACATTTCTCCAAAGAAGATATACAGATTGCCATCAAACACATGAAAGAATGCTCAACATCATTAATCATTAGAGAAATGCAAACCAAAACTACAATGAGATATCATCTCACACCAGTCAGAATGGCCATCATCAAAAAATCCAGAAACAATAAATGCTGGAGAGGGTGTGGAGAAAAGGGAACCCTCTTGCACTGCTGGTGGGAATGTAAATTGATACAGCCACTATGGAGAACAGTATGGAGGTTCCTTTAAAAACTACAAATAGAACTACCATATGACCCAGCAGTCCCACTACTGGGCATATACCCTGAGCAAACCATAATTCAAAAAGAGTCATGTACCAAAATGTTCATTGCACTCTATTTACAATAGCCAGGACATGGAAGCAACCTAAGTGTCCATCATCGGATGAATGGATAAAGAAGATGTGGCACATATATACAATGGAATATTACTCAGCCATAAAAAGAAACGAAATTGAGTTATTTGTAGTGAGATGGATGGACCTAGAGTCTGTCATACAGAGTGAAGTAAGTCAGAAAGAGAAAAACAAATACTGTATGCTAACACATATATACGGAATCTAAGAAAAAAAAAAGGTCATGAAGTACCTAGGGGTAAGACGGGAATAAAGACACAGACCTACTAGAGCATGGACTTGAGGATATGGGGAGGGGGAAGGGTAAGCTGTGACAAAGTGAGAGAGTGGCATGGACATATATACACTACCAAACGTAAAATAGATAGGTAGTGGGAAGCAGCCGCATAGCACAGGGAGATCAGCTCGGTGCTTTGTGACCACCTAGAGGGGTGGGATAGGGAGGGTGGGAGGGAGACACAAGAGGGAAGAGATATGGGAACATACGTATATGTATAACTGATTCACTTTGTTATAAAACAGAAACTAACACACCATTGTAAAGCAATTATAGTCCAATAAAGATGTTAATAAATAAATAAATAAATAAATTCACATCCTTTCTCTGAAACCCTTGCCAACAGGTGGGTGTCAAAATACAGATTTTTTTATAATAAGTAGTTTAGTCCATATATAGAAGATTATGCAACATTTCATTGGGGTCTGGGGCTGTAGGTCATAATCAAATACATTAACATTTCTATAGTGAAGTATGAATATCTACATTAAGTGGGTACATAGAGTCAATATGAGCCTCACAACAGGTCAGGATTGGTTTTGTCACCTGATGAACTACAAAAAAATTAACTGTTCAGAATGTCTTTAAATTTTAAAATTGTAAATAAGGGACTGTAAACCTATAATTCTTCAATTCTTGCTTAATTGGTGATAATTTATAAGGGAATAAAGAAGGAATTGTAACAGATAACTTGGAGAGTATAGCAGAGGTTAGAGATCATAAAGCTCATACATGTTAGAGCAAAGATTTGAAAATGAATGAGGTTAACACTCAGGTCCATCTTCCCTGCTAAATGACACTGGTCATACATGAAGGACTACCTAAAAGCTGAAAGATATTTAGGGGAAACAATTCCAATCAGAGATGATGAAAACTTGAACTATGACAGAGAAGACAGGTTCAAAGAAATAAGAAGAGTTGAATATCTTAATTAGATTTTTTTTTTTTTTTTAATTTATTTTTTTGCGGTATGTGGGCCTCTCACTGTTGTGGCCTCTCCCGTTGCGGAGCACAGGCTCCGGACGCACAGGCCCAGCGGCCATGGCTCACGGGCCCAGCCGCTCCGCGGCATGTGGGATCTTCCCAGACCAGGGCACGAACCCGTGTCCCCTGCATCGGCAGGCGGACTCTCAACCACTGCGCCACCAGGGAAGCCCTCTTAATTAGATTTTTTAAAGAGCAATTCAAACTTGCCCTAAGAAAGCAGTTAGCATTTGAATGGGAAAAAATAATTGCAATATTTTAACGTAAATATAAGGACTATATCATAAAAAAAAAAGATCAAAGGGGAAGGATCAGTTTTCTTCAACAGGGCAAATGGTGCTGCACTACGTTAATTCAATGAGGCCACAATTATTTTGGTTTTGAATATTCACAATGAAGCTAGTCATTACCAAGACGTCCATTATGTCACTACTTGAAAATAGAAATTATTTACATTTTCCCCAGTCAGGATAGCAGAACACTGAACGGGGATACCCATGAATTTATGTGGATTCCAGGTCACAGAGTTGGCCCTAGGTGACAAAACAGCCCCAGTTAGCGCTCACTGTCTAATGAAAGAAAATAGAAGCCTAAATAGGTTCTTTTGCTTGCACAAGCAATGGCCTGGGTCTCACCTTTCAATGCCACTGAGTTTATAGGAGTGGTTTCTGGACAGCAACAATCCACTTCCCCAAGCTGCCTGTAACAGATACAAAGGATTTGTGTTCCTATTTCTTTTTTCTTTCTTTTTTTTTTTTTTTTGGCGGTACGCAGGCCTCTCACTGTTGTGGCCTCTCCCGTTGCAGAGCACAGGCTCCGGATGCGCAGACTCAGCGGCCATGGCCCAGGGGCCCAGCTGCTCCACAGCACGTGGGATCTTCCCGGACTGGGGCACGAACCCATGCCCCCTGCATCGGCAGGCGGACTCTAAACCACTGCGCCACCAGGGCAGCCCTCTATTTCTTTTTAAATAGCACTGACTGCTTTTTCCTATGTTAAATTTATTTCAAAAGTTGATGAAGATTTAATTGTTATTCAAGATAATTATAAACTTGGCTATAATTATCCTACTTAGAAGAACAATGGATTTAAAAATTTCCTCCTATGAGTTTTCATTGTCTATTCATGACAAAGTAAAGTTTTTTTTCTAATTAATTCAAAGAAATACCTTCTGTGTAATTTCCAGAGACAGAAATTTTTAAAAGTTGGCATCAGATTTGGCAATACTACAGAAAAATTAAAATATCTACCATATTATATAACTTTAAATTTGTCCAACTCTAATCAAAGCCAAAGACATTTTTGCCCAAAGTCACTGTACCAAACTAATAGCATCAAAACTTTTGATTTCCATAATAGCTATTAATTAAGAAATGTATATTAGAGTAATGGGCTAAGTCCTTTTGATTTAAAATTGTTTTAACTATTTCTTTAAACTGATTTTCTAAATTGTTGGTTGAATATTAATAGAGGTTTAGACTTTTTTTAAACACTTGATACATTTGTGGCTCATTCCATGATAGTGTATTAAGTCTAATTTAAGATAATTTATGCAAATAAGACTATTCTTTCTTGATATTTATTCTTTATAAAAATTAGGGTTACAGAAATTTTTCTCTTGCCTGCAATGTCAATTAAGAAATTTTAAGGACTATTCATAGGATACATCTTTTTAAATAGGTGAATCATGATCCAGACTCAAGGATGTGACTTATATCCACATGCATCCAGAGTTTGCACATCTCACAAATATCTGCGATGTCGTGGAGTCAGTTGCAGGCCCCGAACACTGTGCTGCCAGCTGTGGCAGTGACATAAAAAGGAGTTTGGCCCTGGTGATGACAAAAGCTGCACCATTCTTACAATCTCATGAAGTCCACTCCTATGCTAATATTGTTACTTAACCATTACACTTCTGGACATCAGGAAGCTGAATAACTTTGACTAAGGGCATTAAGTACTTAAAAATTTCAAATACTCAAAGGTACCTACAGTAATGGAAAAAGTAGCTTAACCATAAGATGAACTAATACCACTACCTCTGAGTCTCATTTATTGTTATTTCTCTCTGAATTTATTTTCAGAAAATCATACTACAACAATAGAGATGACCAAACCCCTTTATTAGTAAATATCCTGATAACTTTTCTTTTGATAGTTAACAGAAACAAAATTATCAGGAAATACTACAATGTTAATTATTTCACGTCAGTTTTAGAAGAAATTTCCTACATTTAGGGATTATTTTATTTCCTTTAGCAATTATCTTATCAATTGTTTTCCACTAACAAAAATAGGTGAAGAGGGCTTCCCTGGTGGTGCAGTGGTTGAGAGTCCACCTGCCGATGTAGGGGATACGGGTTCGTGCCCCGGTCCGGGAAGATCCCACATGCCGCGGAGCGGCTGGGCCCGTGAGCCACGGCCACTGAGCCGGCACATCTGGAGCCTTTGCTCCGCAACGGGAGAGGCCACAACAGTGAGAGGCCCGCATGCCGCAAAAAAAAAAAAAAAAAAAGGAAAAAAAATAGTTGAAGAAAATTAAGATGCATTTGTGTGTTAAATATGGAACTTCAGAACATACCTTCCTTTTAGCTTGTAATACATTTTTCTCTAACTCAGCTGGAATCATCTTTCCCCTTAAAAATGCAAATACACATTGATTTCTTATCAGTGAATAAATAAACCAATTCTGCCAATTAGAAGAATACATAATATTCAAGATTAAAAAATTAGTTTTTATTGTCTCCCACAGGTATTTATAGGTGTAAAAACAGCTATTAAGTAAATGTTTAATTCTCTAAAACCAATGTTAAATATCATGTTATTTGAGTTAAAGAATGCTTAGTTTACTATTCAATCATCTTAAAATCAGCATTACTTACAAATCAGAAGATTCTGATTTTTCTAAGAAAGATACAGATAATTCTTTTCTTGCTTTCCTTTCTTTCTTTCCTTCTTTCTTTCTTTCTTTCTTTCTTTCTTTCATCTACCTAATTATTAACCTTTAATTATAAAGACTTCTTAGTATCAAGGTAGAAAAATCAAGTATCCAAATTGGGGGAGTGGGGGAAGAACATGGCACAAATTCAGGTGGCCTCACATTTCTTCACAGAGAATTTCTGGGAAAAAAACCCCAAAAGCCAATATTTTCCTACTCCATCCAGTTTTCAGACTAAAATCCTGTCTATTGATGATTCACAAGAAGCATTTCTCTTAAAGTCAGGAATAAGATAAGGATGCTCACTACCATCAATATTATAGTATTTTTTTCTGAGGAAATACGTATTAGCTAGCTAGATCATTATAATGATGATGATAGATAGATAAAAAGAAGAGGAGAAAAAAAACCTAATTTGAGTAATATGGTTGTATACCTGGAATTCCTAACATTGTTTATTGAAAAACTCTTGAAAATGATAAGAATGTTGAGCAAATGGGTGGTTACAACAGTCAATTAGGTTCCTATTTTTTAAAACTAATTGTTCTGAATAAACATAGAACATATCCTATTCATAGCAGTAAAAAAGATATAAAGTATCTGGGGGAGGGATTCTCAGGAAATGCTCAGGATTTATATAAAGAAAACCAAACGACTTGAGATAAGTATTGAATTATAAACTTATAAAACATATTTGCAAAATATTTTATATTCATATATTTTATATTTCAAAACTTTTCAATATATAAATATTTTTACAAGCCAATAAATAATAAACCACCAATAAAATATGGGCAAAGAACATGAACAGACAGATCATGGTAATACACAATTGGCTGGTCCATATATTGGATATACGTTTTCCCAAATAACTAAATGTCATCTTTGTCTATCAGAATTTTTAAGTATAGAAGTATTGATAATATTCAGGCTTCACAAGGTAGATAAGAGTATCAATTAACTGAAAAATGTTTGAAGGGCAAGTAAAAATCTTTATGAAATTATAAGTGGAGACATTCTTTGAACCAATAATTCAACTTCTAGAGATTCACATGAGAAATATTCAAACACAGACACTCAAATATATTTCTATAATTATATTCATTTAAGCATTGTTCTTAAATACTAAAATCTAGGTGAAAACCCTTTTAAATAAGATATGTGAAATTATGTTACATTTATAAAATGGAAAACTCCGAAGTAATTAAAAAAGAATAAGGAAGGTCTGTGTAAATTCATGGGCTAAGATTCCTAAGATATATTCTAAAGCCAAAAAAATTAAAAGAATAAGTTGCAGATTATAACACAGAATTTGATATGCATAAATGTATAAATACATTTGATATGCATCAAAATGATCTTCCAGAATATATGTATTTGTAATGTAGTTTATTTATGAAAAGTAGGATTCAAGACAAATGGAAATATATTTTCACTCTGTAGATTTCTAATGCAGTTGAATTTTTCATCTCTAAACATCATTATATTGCTAACTGGATCTACTTAAAACAAGGAACGGATATGTGACATTCTCACTGATTTAGGACTATACTTAGTAAAGAAGTCTTAACAGTAGGATAGGATACCTTTGGTGCTTGTTTCATAACTACTTCTAGTTAAAATTATTGAAACTAATATGGGAGAGTATTCTTGCTAAAAATTGGGATAATAGAAAAATGGGATTTTAATCTTCATACCAAGCATGATAATAAAAAAATTTGAGAATGTATTAAGGAACATACCTTTCATCACATTTTACTTCAATTACATTATCAGTTCCCATACCAAGGATTGCTGCAGCTTTTTTTTTACTGAACATTGACCCTTGGGCAAAAATGAAAACAAGAAAGGTATTAATTGTCCCGCCTTAAATCATCACTTACACCAGTGCATCACTCACACTAGGGCTTATACGCATAGCTTTGCACAGGTTTGTGCATGGATATAGATATATACACATGCAAGTAGAGTTCTGAAGGCATAGTTTCAGACCCTTATCATGACATTGTTGAGATGAAGAAGGTTGTAGTACCTCTTTCTAGGAGGCACTGTCACAGAACACGACTCTTTAAATGCAGGAGTTTGAATATTCTCGTTCTCTGTATACACATGAACCGTGTCACTTATAAATTTAGTGACAATATCCACCAGGTACATCCTTACATGTTATGGACAGGTTTAAGTCTTGAATTTCCAATTTTTTTTTAAAGAGTGAGGCCTGAAGAAATGAATCAATTCTTATTCTGCTTGCAGTTTTTAATTTTGACTTTGACATCAACTTTGATTTCTTGCCTTCTAGGTGACTACTACCTCCTTGTATCATTTGCATAATGTAAACAGTATCAGTAAGATGGAGGTGACAACTCAAAGATAGATTTGGCCTGGGTTATTTTTAGCTACCCGGAAAAGACCAGATATATGAGAGAAACAAGTAGAGAAATTTAAAACCCTAACCATATTTTCATTTCAGTGGGGAATGCATAGATGAAATAGGAAATTTTGTTTAACCTGCATTGTGGAATTTCAGCTTATTTGCTCATTATACTTAAAACGTATATGTGAAATGATGAAAATGACATTTGTAAACAAGCATCTTCAACTGTCTTAAGTTTTAGAGTAAATTACATTAAATATGCAGCAGTGGTCTCTAATTTGATAATATACATTTATATAATGCCAATTTGAGTTTGGCAAAGGAAAGACATTGCAAACGTGGGGACATTTTAAAGAAAACGCTGTGTTTCCAAGTACTTTTAGAAAGAATCCTCAAGCTGGGACTACAATTACACTTTAAGATTATAAATGTTACCATGGTAGAAAAAAGTGATCGGATTTATTAGAGGGATGAATTGACTTTTAAAAAATATGTATTGTTACGAGGCACAGGGTTGGAACATTAAAACTAAAGGAGACCTCAATGGGTATATTGTCAGTATCAGAAACATTTGGCTGAGGACCTATAAAAATAAAGCTTTCTTGTCAACCGACTCTTACAGTCCTAACTGGAGAAAGAAAACCTTAAACACATTCTCATTCTTTTCATTCAACTTTAAAGTGAACCATTATATCTTTGAATTTTCTGTCTTGCTTTTTTTTTGGTAAAGGTAGCAAAATGTTTTATATTTATAATCACATTTTTTCTGTTAGTTTCTCCTATGTTGAAATAAAATTTTAATACTAACTTATCTGTATTGCTAATCTATAGAGTCTATACCAACTGGAAAGTTGTTTTTCCCCTTTCCAATATTAATCCATAGATCCAGACAGAGATTACTGAATATATTTAATGGAAGAATGAAGCTAATATTCTCAGTCTTTCAATTACTTTATCAGTGTATCTTAGAAGACTCTTAAAAGTTGGAAAAATCTAAACTTTACACTTACTTGTTCAGAAACAAATAATACAGTGCGTGGAAGTGCTGTCATGCCTTTTGTTGTTGTCTCTGGATATTGCTTAGAACGAGCTACTAATATACCATAGAGGTTTGATACACTCCCACCTATGGAAGAGAAATCGTGACTGTTAATCTACTTTCAAAAACCAGAAATGCTGATTGAAATCATGACAGTTTGAGTTTTCTGAAACTAAAATTGTGCCAAGTTACTGATGTCATTTTTAAAACAGCCTTCCTTGAAAGTGTTAAGAGAAAGCTCAAACAACACAATTCACAACTTTAAGCTTTCTAAAAACTTTCTTTATAATTATAACCAACACAACGGCTTATGAACATTTATCTCTCAAAAACAGGCATATTAGTTGAAATATATTTTGAGTGTCTCCTGATATTTCCTTTCGCTCATAAACATTTTTCTTACCAGGTGAAAATATTCCATCTGCTTCTGTTTCTCTCCAGCCAATAATTTCACACATTTTCTTAAGAAGAATTGTTTCCATGACAGTAAATACTGGAGCTATTTCATAGGTAAACCTATAATATAGAAATTCTACTGTGAATTATATTACATGGAAGAGGATAAATAAAATCATGTGCTAGATAAGATTCTACACATTTCTGTATGCTATAATAGACTGTGCAAGAAATGGTTAAATTTTATATGTTCTGAATGGTCCCTTCCAGATCTAGAGTGCGTTAGTTCTACAAAGGAAATATCAAGGTTTCCATGGTTTTGTGAGGTAGCTGGGAATTTCATTTTCCACCAAAAAGAATTTGAAAGTAGCTCCATCCCCTCAGCACACACACAACACTGTTTGGGACAGAAAATGCCCAGTTATCAAGAAAATATTTACACATTTCCTAGGGGACAAGTTAGAAAGACAGATATCTAGAGCTACAGACAATATTTTGAAGAACCTGAAAGAGCCTTTTCTAAAAACTGATTGATAAACGTTTTTCACCTAAAGACTGTACTGTGAGCAAACACCCCCCCCCCAAAAAAAGGCTAAATATGATTATGTTTTCAATAACAGCTTGAAGCAAGCAGATGTTACAGGAACCACATGGGCCCCATGGAAAAGAATTCAGAGAGCACTGTTATGGGGACTCTGCTCTGAGTCTCCCTGTGAAATTAGCTCCAGAGAAAGAAGCTGGGATTTAAAAGAAGGCTCTAAGCTTTTCTCTATATGTATCCTATGCAATAAACAGTGATGTATGTGCAATGAGCTCTGAAATAAAAAAGTGGGTCCAATTATTCTCAAGAAATCCTTTTATTTGTCCTCAAAAAATTGTAAAGACCTCTCTAAGTGTAATTATATATGATGCCGGTATCAGGCACCACGTATGTGCCACTTCAGATGTCCTCAGCTTTCTCTGTCTCTAAGGCCTTTGGATGTTATTCAGGCCCAGCCACCACTGTGGCCACTTTCACTCAGACTCACCCACAACCCAGTGGAGAGTCGCCTCCCACCCACACCTGCAGTCTCTGACCTTCAGCCCCAAGGTCTTCCTTTTGCCCTTAGTATCACAAGTCATGGAATCAGCTGGTAATCCCAAGAATCCCCAGTTATTATGTGTGGGGAACTTAACATCCCATCGTGCAGTCCTTTGGCTGTAAGAGACCTGGTTGAGAATAAATTTGTTCCCCTTGCTCCCTCCAGAGGGACTGATCTTAGAAGCAGTCACTTACAGGGGGGCATACATCCCAGGAGATCATGCACTCACTTCTGCTTATACTAAGTGGTAGCCAGGTCTAAAATGCCCCTCATGTTACCCTCTGCCCTGTCCTGACTCCCTTCATTCCCCCCAGTCCTGCTCCTCTGAAGGGCAAGCCCTAATAAAGTGTTAATCTATAAACTCTGGCCCCGGGCTCTGCACAAAAACACAGATTAAGAAAATCCATTACCTATTAGAATTAGGCTTCTAGTTCCAAGAAGAACAAAGTTTACATAGCAAGCCTACCGATGTCCATTTCAATGAGGCTCATTTCTGCCAGTGTTCTGTCAATTTCAGCTTCTACACACATTACATTTTTGATCCTATTTCAATTCCATGGAGTAGACATTATTATTTTCAGACAACGGAGACCCATTAAATGGTAGAATTAGGACTCAAATTTGGTTCTCGTTAATTCCATCTCACATGCTTTTCCATTATCTCAGATTATGGTAGGAGATATCCATTCATTAAAATGAGAAAAATTCAAAGGTAAAGAACCCTCTCTTAAATCCTTTATCTTTGCATCTTCCATGTATTCTTTCCACTATTTCTCTGTTTAAACCAAGAATCTATGTTTTCTTCACACAGAAAATGATTAAGTTTCATAACAATGGGATTCCAAATAATGAAGCAAGATTTATAAAATGATTTTTGTGTAATAATTTATATAACATATAAAATGCATCATATAGTCTCAAAAGATATAGGTTTTTTAAAGTATTACTCTACGCATGTTTAAATAAAGGGCCATAATCAAGCAATAAAAATTAAAACTAGCAGTAAACTGTGCAGGTTATTTTTACATGCATTTCACATCTATAAATCCCTGTGCATCATTAAAATCCCAATGACAACTAAACAGTTAAAATAAACCACAGTTTTCCCACATAGCAAAGCAGTCACTTCTCATAAATGTTTAGTTCTTGGTTTTAAAGTTTAAATTTCTACCACCAATCTCTTTTGATTGCTAGTTAAATTATGTTAACATCTGACACAGACTGGTCCTTTCAATTTCATATCTAATCATTTCCCTATCCCTTTAACCTTGAAATATATTGTCCTAAAATTAATTTTACTTCAAAACGTTGCAGCAGTATATCTAATTTTCGTATAACTGTAAGTTTTGCTGTGGCAAAGTTCAAAAATTTTAAGGAATCACATTGGAGTTCTATTTAACTTTCCCTTGATAGTTTACTTTCTTAACCTTCGAGCAGATTGAAGTTCTAATTTATATTCAGGAAACTTTTCACATGCTTGTCTGTGTCTTTTTTCAACTATGTGCTCTGGGCTGTTTTGGATAGTGTTGAAATGATTCCAATCCTGGAGCTGGACTCCCAATCTGCACACTAATAACTCAGACTAAAAAACTGAACTTTACTACTTACCAGGAAATTCAGATCCTGAGATTTTCTAGAGAGAGACTGTCCAGAGGACCAGTCAAAATGTCACCCAGGGAACAGGAACCATCTTCTTTGCATTTCTCTCAGGGTATTAACTATTTGTTTCTGATACAGCAAACAACCTATCCAGCAAAAGGTAACTTCCACAACTGACATCTTCACTCTTGCTTATGTGTCTAATAGTCTCACATTCCTTAGACCCAGAAGGATACTGACATGTTGGTATTTGCAGTGGCTGTCAACCATTCCCCTGTAAGTCCAATCACATCTAGCCCACTGGAGAGCTGGTTAAAATAGCGTGGATGTCCTAGAAAAAAAAGACAAAATTGCAAATGGGTCAAAGTAAAAACACAAGGCTAAAAAGTAGTTAAATTTTATAGCAGTTTCTCAGTGAACAGGTATTATGGATCAAGCACACTTTACTTATTTCATTCAGTAAATATTCCTGAGCAATTATCATATGCAGGGACAATGCTGGGTATTGGGATCCAGTGGGCATACAAGGTGGACATAGCAGCTACCATGGGGATCTCACTGACTGGTGGAAGAAAAAGACAATAATCCAGTAATGACACAAATGTGTTTAATTACAGTAAAAATCAGTACAAAGGAAAGGATCAGGATGTTATAAGACCATTCCTAGGGCATCCATGGCAGTCAGGGGAGCAAAAGAAGCAATCTCCCGAGAAGACTTCTGGAGGAGGTGATCTTTCAGGGACAATCTGGTTGGTTTCCAAACAGTGGAGGAGGATTATTATGAGCACAAGGAACAGCTATGAGAAGGCACTGAATTGAGAAAGGGCTTGAATGCCAATGCCAGAGTGAGGAGCCCACCTAAAGCAGACCAAGGGTGCGGTGTGTAAAGCTACCTCAGTGAATGGGGGATCAACCACCTAAAAGATAAAACAATCTTCCCTCCAAAGTTCCTTATCCATTTTTTGATTAAAACATCAAGTCCCTAGAGATTATCATACTAAGCAAAGTAACTCAGAGAAAGAAAGGCAAATACCATATGCTATCACCTATATGTGGAATCTAAAATACGACACGAACTTATCTATGAAACAGAAACAGGCTCACAGACATGAAGAACAGACTTGGGGTTGCCAAGGGGGAGGGGGGTGGGGGGAGGGATGGAGTGGGAGTTTGGGATTAGCAGATGCAAACTATTATATATAGAATGGATAAACAAGGTCCTACTGTATGGCACTGAAAACTATATCCAATATCCTGTAATAAACCATAATGGAAAATAATTTTCAAAAGGAACCAAAAAAAGATAAATAATTTCAACTAGGTCCTGAAGAACCTAGGGGCAGGACAGGAATAAAGACGCAGACATAGAGAATGGACTTGAGGACACGGGGAGGGGGAGGGGTAAGCTGGGACAAAGTGAGAGAGTGGCATGGACATATATACACTACCAAATGTAAAATAGCTAGCTAGTGGGGAGCAGCCGCATAGCACAGGGAGATCAGCTCGGTGCTTTGTTTCCACCTAGAGAGGTGGGATAGGGAGTGTGGGAGGGAGGGAGACGCAAGAGGGAGGGGATATGGGGATATATGTGTATGTATAGTTATTCACTTTGTTGTACAGCAGAAACTAACACACCATTGTAAAGCAATTATACTCCAATAAAGATGTGAAAAAAATAAAAATAAAAATACACCAAAAAAAAGATCATTTCAACTATGAAAAAAACTAGGTCCCTCTTATAATGATTTTTTGAAATTTTATATTAAGAAAGGATCACCAAACATTACTTGTCAAACTGAACAATCTGTATTCAACTCAGTTTAAATTAGTCTTCCCCTCCTTAGTTCCAAAATGGATTGTTCTTTGCACTGGTTTTACACTATGTCTTAAAGATGATGTGCATGATAGCTCTTTTTGAATCTCTTTTTTGCCTCTAGAGCCTGTTCAAATATCGTTTGCTCCTGGAAGTATCATTGGTTTAAGAGATTAAGAATCAAGTTACAATTATATTAATTTATTCAGAAAACACTTTCTAAAATGTAGGCTGTATATATAAATTATACATATATCTAATTTTAGCACTCTATGTTTTATTCATGTATAGAGATAAATTAAGCATCAATAATGAATATTATCAAATAAAACAAAAAAATGAAAAAGGTAAATAAAAATTTTATGTTATTTGCCATTGAGATATAACTCTCCAAATCAAAATCATTTTGTTTACTTTTCTCTGTTAACTAATAAGCAATTCATATATGACAATACCAATTTAAAATAACATTTGAAATTTTTATTTACACATGATCTCTGGTGGATAGGTGTAAACTGGAGAGAAGCATTAGTTCCACTGAAGTTATGTAAGGCTCTTTAGTTTCATATCAGTTTACTGTAGAGGATTAGTAATTTAGTAATTAAGACCTATCATGTTTAACTATAAATAACAATGCCTACTATATAAGATCCTGAAGTTCCTTGCATACATATTAGCATTTAACTATAAATTCTACTACATACTAAGAGTCCTAAGTGCTGTACACACATTTTAATCCTTATAAAGACATTTTTCCCAGTATGCAGATAAACAGATTTAAAGAAGTTAAGAAATAATAATAATTAACACTTGTTGAGCACATACTATGGCCCAGGAACTGTTCTAAGTATCTCACATGTATTATTCTATTCAATCCTTATAACGTAGGCTTATGATGTAGATAACTATTATTATTAACAAAGATAGCTTTATATATGGTGGAACTAGAATTTATAGACAGGTATTTGAATCGAAATGCCATTAAGTTAGCTATCCTCTTTAAAAATTAATATTTGAAAATAGTAAGTCTTGAGGTCTTCTTCAATAAAAGTATTTAACCAGATATCCAATCAAGCAAGTAATTCGTTGTTAAGCATCATTTTATGTTCTGGGCAATGTATGGGAAAAAAGAAAGTACAAACTATAATGTATAAAATCAACTTGTTTACCTATAGCTATATAGAAAAAGCACAAAGTAATCAGAAAATGATGTATGGCTAAATTTTGTAGTTTGGATTTTATAAGCTTAGTAGTATTGTTTCCAGTTCTAATGAATTTTTCTGAAAGTAAAATAAGCTATTTCCCTATATAATCCAGACTACATTTGTTAAAGATGTAGCAAGATTAATTTGTTTTAATTTTTAAGCATTGCTACAACAATTATCAATTGATATAACATAAGCATTTTAAATGTTTATGTATGACAGATAAAAGTGTTCTATAATAGCTTTTTCCATAAATAAAAACCTGATACATGAAAAAAACTGTGCATAAGAAAAGACAGCAGAAATTACAGAAATGTGAGATGATTTGCAAAGAATGCAGTGTACTTAAAAACAAATTTCCATATTACATGTTGACCCAGTAGACATATATTAGGTTAATACTTTGTACAATTTTTTTTCTAGAGGAAAATTGTTTTTTTCGAGTTTCACTGCTATAGACAATAAGAAATAATTGATAATAAGTAAATTTTAAAGTACTAAAGCTTTAAAAGCATTACTTCTTTTAAGTAATTAGTGGAAACAAAAATCACAAGGAAAAGGGAAAGTAAAAAGCTTCTGTACATGAAACAGTATTACAGAATGTTTATAAGGAAATTATGTAGAAACCAAAAAATTTGATATTATTGGCATAAGAATTATATTCCATTAATAGCTCAACTACACATTGGATCTACAACCTAAAACTAAATTAAATTAATCTTAATAACAAAATGCTTGTTTTAAATGCATAAGTAAGATAATGATTGCTAATATGCTTCTGTCAAAATATGTTAATAATTAATAATCATAGAAAATCAGCAAGACTCGTTTAACAGTCTGCACTTTTAATTGTCATTTCTTGTCACAAAATTTCAACTTACTTGCCAGGCTATATCCACACTCCTTGAAATCCACGTACAGTGAAAATCTAATATCTACTTGAAGAGAATACCTGAAGCCAGAGTGTGCTTTTATATGATAAAAAGAACTTGACCATTAAAGATGTGTAACTGCTGTAATTTATAACTCTTTCAAGGTCCAGTTTTTGAGGGCACAGAAATTTGGAGCAATTCCATTATTTGTAAAATAGGCAGGGATACAATACTTGTATTTGTTTAGAGAATTAACTGAGACAATTGTAATATATTTGTGTTTAAATATCACTTGCTTTTCAAAAGTACAATTTAAAAAAAAATGACTGAATTTCAACTTCCCTTTAACAGTTACAGCTTTTATCTACAGATCTACAAAGTGAAACGTTAAGTACATTAATATTCTAGAGTAAAAATGAAAACAATGCATGGGCATGTTAATAGTACAATTCACATGCTTTTAACACAGGAATTACTTTTTGCTTTTGTATTGAAAACTCTAAAATTTAAAATAATCCAAAAATACATAATGATCATTATTTCTGAGCCCCATTTCCAGGTGCACATTTTCTCAAGAATTTTATCAACTGTCGACTTGTCCCCTCGGATTTACAACGACTGAATAATGCACCAGTCAATATGTTATTTTTTTAATTAAGCATCTTTTGAGCATGTTAATGAAAGAACGTGAAAAGTTCAGTTATTCACAAAAGCAAAGCACCAAGGAGTTCACTAGAGCCTCTAGCAAACAAACAAAAAATATATTGGATGATTTGAAAACCATTTTCTCCTTTTCTTTCTTCCTCCCTTCACTGCTTTCCAGTGGAGTTGATTGATGATTGTGAAGTGACATAGAAGTGGGAAAAGTAGAAAAAAAAAATCTAGAAGTCCACAGCTGCTTTTCCATATCCTTCAATGATCTGCAGACCTTTCTTGTTCTAACAGTATCACTACATCCACTAGGGAAGATTGTCTCACTATCTTCATTCAGAAAAGACCGACTCTTCTCATGACTCCTGGGCACCTGCTCATTTCTGTTAATAAACCCACCTCCATTCTTGCACTGCTTGCACTGTGAGAACCCCCTCCCACAAAGTTCCCTACCTTCCCCTTCCTCATTCTCATCCTTACCCATTCCTTCCTCACATGCTGTAACCACTAGCACTCTATGTTCAAAGGACTCAAACAATCACAATTCTGAGAAAATGGGTCTCCAGCCGTAAAGTACTATCATTCTATTCCTTTCCCTTCATGTCCTGATATTAGACAGTTAGACATTTATTTATAAACACACTGAGCATGAAGCTGACTGTCCTCAGCCCAAAGGGAAATTAATGTTGCTGTTTTTTCAATTTTGCCTAGTTTTATACATTTGTAAAACACATATAAATTGAAATTGAAACTCAATAATTTTTCTCTAAGAGCATGTGAAAGCTTTCTTGTATTACACTACATCAGATAGGACTTCAAGGGGAAAAGAGGATACTCTTTTCTTAGGATTCACAGTAACACTAATATTAAAACCTATAGCTTTCTTTCATTGGATGCTTACTGTATTTCATACAGTGTTAAATATTTTTCATATGTTGACTCCTCATAGAAGTTCTATGAAATAGGTATTATTATTATTGTGTTCTGTTTCACAGCTCCCTTTACTTCAGTTCCCCCATCAATAAAGTGGGCATTGTATATAATAATACCTACTCACGGGCTTGTGGTATCAAAAGAGATGATGCTTCTGAAGTGCTTATAGCAATCCGTTAATTCTTTATATAATTCTTTTCTCTGACAATCTTGACAGACAGAACAAAAAGCAAACCAAAAATAATTTTGATAGTGCCTTGACCAAAAACTTTTAATGACTCCCCATCCACTATATTAAGTTCTTAAGTTGACCCTTTTCTTGCCTTACCTCCTACACCTCATCTCCAGCAACCTCCTGCATCTCAAAAATAGTTCACACACTCTCGTCTGTAAACTTTACTATTTCTTACTTCCCTGCATTCTATTTCATGCAATTTCATCTGTTTTAAATGCCTTCTCTCCTCCTTTCTTCTAATTCAAAATTCACATGTAACACATATTTACTAACTACTTATGTGCCAAGCACTCTTCTAAGATAGATTCATGTTAATTCATTTAATTCTCCTTGCAACTTTATAACACTGCTATTTACTTTCTTCATTTTACAGATGAAGAACCTAAAGCACAGAGAAGTCAAGTTATTTGCCGAAGATCGCACAGCTAGTAAGTGGCAGATCCAAGATTCAGTCCTAAAGCACAGAGAAGTCAAGTTATTTGCCAAAGATCACACAGCTAATAAGTGGCAGATCCAAGATTCAGTCTAAGTCATTCTGGTTGTAGAGTCCACTTTCTTAACCCCTACCCTGTCTTCTATCTTAGGAGGACCAAGTCATATCTTAGTAGCTCCACAAATATTTCTGTAGTAGCTCCACAGATACTTCTGTATTTCCACCACTAAGCTGAAGTGATCTTTATTTTCCTCTGAATTATTACACCAACTTTTCAATTTTTGTAAAGTTTATTTGGCAGGTTTTTTTTGCTTTTTTTTGCAGTACACGGGCCTCTCACCATTGTGGCCTCTTCCATTGCGGAGCACAGGCTCCGGACACGCAGGCTCAGCGGCCATGGCTCACAGGCCCAGCCGCTCCGCGGCACGTGGGATCTTCCCAGACCGGGGCACGAACCCGTGTCCCCTGCATCGGCAGGCGGACTCTCAACCACTGCACCACCACGGAAGCCTCTATCAAAGATAGAGCATCTTGGATGGACCTAGAGATTCTCGTAATGAGTGAAGTCAGACAGAGAAAGACAAATATCATATCGCTTGTATGTGGAATCTAAAAAAAGGCTACAAATGAACTTATCTACAAAACTGAAGCTGGGACGAAGTGAGAGAGTGGCATGGACATATATACACTACCAAATGTAAAATAGATAGCTAGTGGGAAGCAGCTACATAGCACAGGGAGATCAACTCAGTGCTTTGTGACCACCTAGAGGGGTGGGATAGGGAGGGTGGGAGGGAGATGCAAGAGGGAGGAGATATGGGGATATGTATATGTATAGTTGATTCACTTTGTTATAAAGCAGAAACTAACACACCATTGTAAAGCAATTATACTCCAATAAAGAGGTTAAAAAAAGAAAAACTGAAATAGAGTTACAGATGCAGAAAATAAACTTATGGTTACTGGGAGTGGGGGGTAAAGGCAGAGGGAAGGATAAATTGGAAGATTGGGATTGACACATACACACTACTATATATAAAATAGATAACTAATAAGGACCTACTGTATAGCATAGGGAACTCTACTCAATACTCTTCTAATGGCCTATATGGGAAAAGAATCTCAAAAAGAGTGGATATATGTATTTGTATAACAGATTCACTTTGCTGTATACCTAAAACTAACACAAAATTGTAAATCAATTATACCCCAATTAAAAAAAAAAAGATAGAGCCTCTCCTCTGAAATATCTATGTCAAATGATACATCATATTCTCTTAAACCAGAATCTGCCTTCTTGTTAGTTTCTCTGGGACCCAAATAACTTCATCCTCTCTGCAAAGGTGAAAATAGTGGATCAATCTCCCTTTGAAACTTTAAATTTCCACATGACGGATTACAGTTATTTTGGAGACTAGCTACAATTTTTTTATCAGCCTAGAAAAATATAGAATAAATTATTTGTTTTCATGAAAGGATTGTAGCATGGTTTTTATAAACCTTCAATTTCAACATGTATTAAAAATGCTGGAGCTTAATTTAGGCTTCTCTTGCCTTAGAATGCAAACCATGATCTTGCAGATTTGTATTTATAAACAGCCATGGTTTTACTTAGAAACTTCACTGATATCAAGCACCATGTCTACAGATGAACAGTACAATCTTCCTTATAACCTTACCAGGGAGTAGGTGTGGTCAATAGCGAATAATTTCAATTTGTTTTTTACACTTAAACATTATTTTTTTAAGATAAAAGACTATTTTGGAGGAAAGCATAAATATTAAATAAAGCAAGAAGAATAAATATTACGTTTCAATTTTTACATAGATTATCTAATTTACCTAGCTTTACATATGTTATGATGTCAGACTTTAGTTAAAACACACAAATTCAATATAAACCAAAGACCTCGGACAAACCATTTACATGTGATTTAAATAACCTAATTAATTGTTTCACACCCCAAAAATGATAATCGAAAGATTGCTAAAATATTCTAATTCCAAACTTTTACAAAATCTATGGTGATTCTTTAGATGGGAAATACTTAAATCCTTTTTGTACTCTCTCTTCCTATCCTCACTTAAGCCTTTCAGATAAATCACAATTAGGAATTTTAATATCTAGGAACTAGCTGTGATTCAAATAAAATTTAGACAAATGGTATTGTAGTAGTTTCAGAACCTCCATTATTCAGATCCAGCTGTGCTGGTTATCGCACAATAAGCCTCAAACAAAATATCTTGCTGAATCGAACCAGTGTCCTTTCTACTATCAGTCAAAATAAAGTTGTTACACCTGGAAAATAGCCTTAAAAAGGTATCTGCATCTGCTACATCCTCTTTTATCTCCTCCCCACCCAATAACATGTATACCTGTCAACTGAAATGCTAATAACAGGGTTTTTTTTTTAGTGAGTGAACTACTAGATTGAAAATTAAAATCACTTTTCTCTAATCCACCAGAAGTGAGAACTAAACATTAAGTTGAAATACCACACCCAGGAAAAAAGTCTGAGTTTGATAATTTTGTATTTTACATTCTAGTAGCAACTTGACAAAGACGTAGTTTACATCATAAAATTCACCAATTTTAAGTGTATATTTTCATGAGTTTAACAAATTATATATTGCATTTCACCAGCAATTAAGATACAAACAATTTCCAGTTTCCTTGTGCCCATTTCTGTGTCCAGACCCAGGGAATCATCATCTCCTGATTCTAGCCCTAGGAAATAACTAACCTGTTTTCTATCACTGTAGTTTATGCTGTATTTTCCAGAATCTTATATACATGGAGTCATGGGAAATGTACTTTTTTGTGTATGACTTCTTTCATTCAGCATTATATTTTTGATATTCATCCATTTTGTTTTGTCTAGACAGAACATCCAGAACATCCTTGAATGTTTGACAAAGCTCATGCTTGAAGCCATCTGAACTTGGAATTTTCTTAAAATTTCAACTTCTTTATTAGATATAGGACTATTCAGCTATTCTATTCCTTCGGGAGTAAGTCTTGAGAACTTGATACTTTCCATCTTTCAAGAAATTTTTCCATTTATCTAAGTTGTAAAATTTGCTATCATAATTTTTTTCATATTTTCTTACCATCCCTTATATATTTGTAGAATCTGTAGTAATTTCTTCAATTTTTTTCTTGATCAGTCTAGCCAAAGTTTATTATTTTACTGAGCTTGTCAAGTAATCAGCTCTCTATTTCATTGATTTTTCTCTGTTCTTTTCTTTTTCTATTTCACTGATTTCTTTTATCATTATTATTTCATTCCTTCTATTTTCTTTGAGTTTAATTTGCTCTTTATTTAGCTTCTTAAGATAGAAACTAGATCATTTGCATTATATCTTTCTTCTTTTCTACTTTAACATTTTAAAACTATAAATATACTTTTAGGTGTCACTTTAGCTGCATTTCACAAATTTTTATATAACGTGTTTTCATTTGTATTTGGTTCAAAATTTTTCTTGTGATTTCTCCATTGCCCAGTGGGAGTGTGCTGCTTAATTTCCAAATTTGGGGGGAACTTCCAGATTTTTTAAAAATTTAAGTTCGTCATGGTCAGAATCATACTCTGTACGATTTCAATTTTTTTTTTAATTTTGAGACATTTTATGGCCCAGTATAATGCTTATATTGGTGAATGTTCCATGAGCACTTGAAAGGAAGTTGTATTGTTCCTGGCTCAATGGAGTACTTTCTAAAAATCAGTTATTTCAGATGGGTTGACTGTATTATTCATGTCTTTTATGTGTCTCCTTTCACCATCTAGTTCTTCCTAATACTGAAAAATAAAAGTTAAATTCTCTAATTATAATTGTGGATTTATTTATTCTTCTTTCAGTTCCATAAGTTTTGGTTTCATGTACATCGCAGCTGGGTTTTTTAAAATTAATTTTTACAGGAGTATAATTGCTTTACAATGTTGTGTTAGTTTCTGCTGTACAGCAGAGTGAATCAGCTATATGTATACAAATACCTTCTGGGCAATTTTTAAGTATTTTGTTTCTGTGCCTGAAATTCAGGTTGCCTCAAAGCTGGAAACTGGCAAAATTGTAGGGCTCACATGGCTGTTTTCTTTTTCTCAAGGGTAACACTCTTGTTCTTCCTTTTGTTAAAAATAGACTATTGTTTCACATTTCACGTCTCGATTTTTATTACTTTACAGGTGGAGGATAAGTCACATCTTAATAATCTTTCATTGTCAGAATAAGTATTCAGAGTTCTATTTATATTTAACAAAATTAAAAGTTATTGTATGCTATATATATGTTATATATGTTGTACATGTTATATATATAGGGATTATAATATATAAACATATATGTATGTCATATATGTAATATATGTTATATTATGATTCTGATGTGAGAAATCTGGTTATCATTTACTTTCAGAGAACTTAATTAGATCAACTCTTCAAAGAGAGGTAAATGATAGCTTGGTCTGTCTGTCTCTCTCTTTTCAAAATCTAGTGTATTTCCAAAGAGGTGCCAAATGTTAAATCCAATGGTACAATATCAAAAATAGCACCCAGTTATAATCCCAAGTTTTCCTCATGTCGGTCCCCACCTTGTCCTTGCATTCATCCTGTGGAGCAGAGAATAAGAATTTCCCTCTATTATAAGTTCTCACACTAATGATGTTAGTTATATGAGCTTTGATGTTATTCTGAGTATTTGTACCACCTCATCTTTTCAGACAAGTCTTCTGAGACAACCCAGTGTAAATTATCTGCTTCTCATCATTCTGACCCATAACTCTCATGTCACTGTGCTGTAATTCCTCAGAGCACTCAAAACTATCTGCAAGTATAAAATTAATTTGATTCTTGACTGTGTTATTGTCTGGACACCCTCCTCTAATTTCCCCATGAGAGTGATGTTCTCAATTTATTCACCTCTTTATCTCTGGTTCCCAAGATGTGGTGGTATATATTACGTAGCTAATAATGATCTGGAATAAATCAATTATTTGTTTGTTTTTTCTTAAAAACATTTACATTCCTGAAATTCTTCTTCAGGACTCAAAATGTTTACCTATGAAATAGCACCTTTAATCACAAAGTAAAATTCTACATCTAATGGAAACTCTGTTGATACATATAAATTAGGCCACAGTGACAGTGCACCAAGTTCAGAAGTAACTGAATTGGTCCTGCTTAACAAACCTCATCACACATCGAAATCCTTAAAAATCAAATTGAATAAGAACATTTGTTAATAAAAATGGAGTCCTTCAAATGAAATTGCTATTACTTTTATTAGGAGAAATCAGTTAGAAAAGCATGCTGTTTCTAAATATATCAAGTTATTAAGTCAAGATTACTAATGATAATTTAACAGCTGGCAACTTGAGAGTTGTTTGATCTCAAAGACAAACATTTTAGAATAGGAGCCAGTTTTCTGGAAATCTAGTTTCAAGCAGTGACAACCTTTAGAGAGCACATTTTTTAAAAAAGAAATTCTAAAATTACTGATAATTCAAATATGGCTTTGAAAATATCATAAGTAATATGTGAATATAATATATAAGATTTAATATTTTTCCAGCAACCTATGCCTGACATCTATCTTCTTAGAAGATCAGAAGATATTGCTGATTTAGAAGTGGAAAATATTGAGAATTATGTACTTTAGATTAAAGAGTATATGAGTAAATTTTTCTTGTTATACTTATTTTATTTTGAGGATACAGTCATAAATCTGAGGGCAGTTTCGTCTTCTTGATCATTCTGTGTTTTTCAAACACTGGAATTCTGTACAGAGAATGGGAAGTAGAGGGCACTGTTGGACTTAAAGTCAGAGGTAGAGAGCCTGTGCAGGATGAAATTCAAGGAATTAACTCAGCAGGATCCGTTTCTCTCACTTTGTTTACCAGACTAGAGAACAAAAGTATTTTCTTAAATATTTGATAGTCCAAAATGCTACTTTTTCCTCTTACAGTGTATTAAGAAAATCAGATTGCTGTATTATTCATACAGGAATTTTCTTACAGTACAACAAAATCATTAATAAAATTATTTTAAAAATCAGGTAGAGAGATTTATAATGTCAGGTGGTACATATTTTTCAGCTCTGGGGAAGATATGTATTGGCTTGGAGAGGTCAAATTTAAGGAAAAGCAATATGCTTTAGATGTGATTAATCCAGGACTCCCACAATAAGAAATTATTTCTTTATCCACACTCGGTAATCCTCAGTTTGTTTTTAACACTTATTTTTTGATGCAGGTGTTAGAAATCTAATTGCCTCTTTTGATAGAGATGAGTGTATTTTTTATCCCATTTCTTCTCCTTACATCAAAAATGCTGCCAAGTGATTAACAGTCATGAGAAATTCCACCCTAATCCCCAAGTCTTTTGGTACCTATGACCTACAAATTCTCTCCTGAAAGGAGATCTAATCATTTTCTTTATTTCTCTCACAGGGACATTCTAACATCTATCACAGTTATTTGTGAGCATGTGTCACCCTCTTACTAGAATCCTGAGAGCCACAGTCATGAAGCCTCGGTCTGGAGAACCCAGAACCAAGGTCAGCAATCTGTGCTTCTCAGACTTAGGTGAGAGGCCTCCCAACCAAAGGCCCAGGCAAGGCCCTACTTGGGGAAATGGAACATAATTTGTACAACTTCCATTTTCAGCACCCTTTACCCTCCACCTGTGATCACGTCCTCATCCCTCTCCCACCAGGCGAGAGGCCTCTATCTCACTCTGGTATTTCACCAGGGCTGGTCCTCACTAGGTAAGGTAAATGTATGATTTTCTACCTAAAGCCTTTGAGAATAGAGAGGGCACTACTAAAATACACATGTCTGAAAGTTACATTAATAATTTAAATGTCATTTAACAGAGTAACACAACCTGAGATTCACACATGAGCTAAAGAGAAGTTATTGGCCCATATCACAGGGCCTCAATTACACCCCATGCTCATACATACTGACTTCCTGAGGGAGATATATTTCCATTATATGATAGCAGATAGAAGCAAATAAACTTTGTGTTTAGTTTTCTGTTAACTGAGAAGATAAACAGAATACAGAAATGAGTGCAGACTCTCCAAAGAAAAAATCTTCAAATTCTCACCACTAATTCATAGGAAGGAGGTAGGAGAACACACTTCCCATAACCTTGGATGTACAGTGTCTCTACCTGCTAGAAAAACAGCCCAATCAGAGATTTTACTGCCGACACATCCACAGCAACCCTGTTCTATAATGACAGGAACTCTTGTTCCCGACTTGGAGGATGGTTCAATAAACAGTGGCTTGGGCTTCCCTGGTGGCACAGTGGTTGAGAATCTGCCTGCCAATGCAGGGGACACGGGTTCGAGCCCTGGTCTGGGGGGATCCCACATGCCGCGGAGCAACTGGGCCCGTGCGTCACAATTACTGAGCCTGTGCATCTGGAGCCTGTGCTCCGCAACAAGAGAGGCCACGATAGTGAGAGGCCCGCACACCCCAATGAGGAGTGGCCCCCGCTCGCCGCTACCAGAGAAAGCTCTCGCACAGAAACGAAGACCCAACACAGCCAAAAATAAATTAAAAAATTAAAAAAAAATTTAAAAAGGCAAAATTCCTTTAAAAACAAAAAAGAAACAGTGGTTTATGGTGTGAATTTGGGTAAGTTAGAAAACCTTGTTAACCTCGTAGAGATTAATACCTTCTTTAAAGATCATTCTGAAGCTCAAAATGGATTAAAGACCTAAATGTAAGGCCAGAAACTATCAAACTCTTAGAGGAAAACATAGGCAGAACACTCTATGACATAAATCACAGCAAGATCCTTTTTGACCCACCTCCTAAAGAAATGGAAATAAAAACAAAAATAAACAAATGGGACCTAATGAAACTTCAAAGCTTTTGCACAGCAAAGGAAACCATAAACAAGACCAAAAGACAGCCCTCAGAATGGGAGAAAGTATTTGCAAATGAAGCAGCTGACAAAGGATTAATCTCCAAAATTTATAAGCAGCTCATGCAGCTCAATAACAAAAAAACAAACAACCCAATCCAAAAATGGGCAGAAGACCTAAATAGACATTTCTCCAAAGAAGACATACAGATTGCCATCAAACACATGAAAGAATGCTCAACATCATTAATCGTTAGAGAAATGCAAATCAAAACTACAATGAGATATATCATCTCACACCAGTCAGAATGGCCATCATCAAAAAATCTAGAAACAATAAATGCTGGAGAGGGTGTGGAGAAAAGGGAACACTCTTGCACTGCTGGTGGGAATGTGAATTGGTACAGCCACTATGGAGAACAGTATGGAGGTTCCTTAAAAAACTACAAATACAACTACCATATGACCCAGCAATCCCACTACTGGGCATATACCCTGAGAGAAACCATTATTCAAAAAGAGTCATGTACCACAATGTTCATTGCAGCTCTATTTACAATAGCCCAGAGATGGAAACAACCTAAGTGTCCATCATCGGATGAATGGATAAAGAAGATGTGGCACATATATACAATGGAATATTACTCAGCCATAAAAAGAAACGAAATTGAGCTATTTGTAATGAGGTGGATGGACCTAGAGTCTGTCATACAGAGTGAAGTAAGTCAGAAAGAGAAAAACAAATACCGTATGCTAACACATATATATGGAATTTAAGGAAAAAAAATGTCATGAAGAACCTAGGGGTAAGACAGGAATAAAGACACAGACCTACTTGAGAATGGACTTGAGGATATGGGGAGGGGGAAGGGTACGCTGTGACAAAGAGAAAGAGAGGCGTCGACATATATACACTACCAAATGTAAGGTAGATAGCTAGTGGGAAGTAGCCGCATAGCACAGGGAGATTAGCTCGGTGCTTTGTGACCACCTAGAGGGGTGGGATAGGGAAGGGGGGAGGTAGGGAGATGCAAGAGGGAAGAGATATGAGAACATATGTATAACTGATTCACTTTGTTATAAAGCAGAAACTAACACACCATTGTAAAGCAAGTATACTCCAATAAAGATGTAAAAAAAAAATCATTCTGAAGATCAAATGAAATAATATTTCCACACTCATTGTCCCATTCATTCGATAAAAAACTAATGAGTAATTAATTACTAAGTGCTATTCACCATTCTAAGTGCTAGGGATATTGTTTTGGTTTTTTTTTAATCCCTTGGTATTAGTATATCAGCTGTTGAGTTACTAATGAATAGTATTCATTCTGTAAATAGCAATGATAACTATTTATAATTGCAAATTTATTTCCCTATAGTGCTTACATATGCATCCTAAAGACAAACACTTTTTCTAGTATGTACAAAGTATAAACTGATAATCTTGATTTCATAAACTCAGGGCCAGAGATTTAGTAAAGGGGTAAATTTGAAATTAAATCTTATATATATGAAAGAGAAGATAAAAATTATTCTGGATATGGCCATTTTAAAGATACTTGCTTTTCTAGTATTTTAGGAGCATCTTAAGACGATAAGAACATATTATTAATCAATTCATTTAGTTTTTAACTGCTTCCTCAGAGCTGAAAAAAAAAAAAGCCCTTCCTTGAATTACGTATATATGCTAAACTAACCAAAATATGCCCTATGCTTACACACTTCTTGATAGTTCCAAAACCATGTGATATTTTTTACTTTCAAAAGAAGGCTTTCATATAGTTATTTTTAATTATGAAAGATTTCAAAGACAGTAAAAGTACAGAGAACAATAAAACAATGTACTCACTACCCAGATTTTAAAATTGTTTTGCCATGTTTACCTCAGGATTTTATACATATACATTTGCTATAAAATGTATATACATAAATAATAATCTACTTTATTATATGCAGATTTTTAAATATATAAAAATAAAGTTTATATAAAGTGTTACAAAAAAGATGAAAAGTCTCTCCTCCATCTCTCCCCACACCCTTCTCCTCATGAGGAAGCCATGTACATCCTTCTCTCTATAATTTATAAATTTATAACCTATTTACCTACCTGTAAACAACAAATACAATTCCTCTATGTATTTGTAAAATTCACACCGTAATATAATTATTAGTTACCTTCTTTTTAAACTCAACATTAGGTTTTAAGATTTATCACTTCTGATTGAAACAAATTAAATTCATTTCTATTGTAGAAGTGCACCCTAGTAAAGTGTTCCTTGTACCTATTGATATACATTTATTTGTTAGTTTGTTCATTTGTTTTTGCTTTTTTAAAGAAGGCTATAATGACTATACTAGGATGCTCACCTGCACATATGTTCAGGTCTTTTAAATAGGTTTTAATTCTGTAAGTAGAACGGCAGGATCAAAACATAGGCACAGCTCAGTTTTATTAGAAATTGCCTGTTGTTCCCCGCAAACAGTGCGAACACTTAGATTCCTACAAGCCTTGCATGAGAATTTGTTTCCCCATATTCTAGCTGAGACTTGGTATTATCAGAGTTTTAAGTTCTGCCAATCATGTAAAACGGTATTTCACTGTTGTTATAATTTACATTTTCCTGATAAATAATGAGAATGAGCACTTTTCATATGTCTATTGGCTCTTGGGGTTCCCTTGCAGTGAATTGCCTATCTGCCTTTTATCCATTTCATAATTGACTTGCCTTTCTCGTTAGTTTATCTATACTTCTCTGAGTTTTAAACGTTTGCTTTTTACATTTCAGACTTTAAGTGTTCTCCACGCTGTGAGCAGGGATCTGATTTCAGTTTTTAATCATATATATATAGCTGAATAGTGAACACCACTTTTTAAAAACATTCATCCTTTTACTAGTCCATTATTTTTTGTAGTGCTATCTCTATTATATTAAAACTTCCTTTATATATTCATAGGTAGTTTTTAGCCTTTATTCTTGTTAATGTGAAGTTTACTCCTTGTTCTTTGTCAAGATTGTTTTGGCTCTTTTAGGTTGCCTGTCTTTTCATGTGGATTTTAGGATCTGAATATTAATTTCCACAGCAACAAAAAAATCCAACTGGCATTTTTATAGGGATTTCATTAAATGTGTTGGTAAATTTGGGAGTATTGCTTTATTAACATTAGGTCTTTCAATCCATGAACATGCAATAACTTTTCATTTATTTAGGTCTATTTCAATTTCTTTCAACAGGGTTTTGTAGTTTTCAATGCGAAATTTTGCACTTACTGTTAAATTTATTTCCAGGTATTTTATTCCTTTTGATACCATTGTAAATTTAATCATTTTGTCAATTTTATTTTTGGATTGTTCATTGCTGTTTTATAGAAATACAGTTGATTTTTTAATATTGATCTTGTATCATGCTACTTTGCTGAACTCTTTTATTAGTTCTAACAGAATTTTGAGGGTAGATTCATTGGTATTTTCTATACACAAGATCATGTCATGTCATCTATAGGTAGAGATAGTCTAACTTTCTTCTTTCCAATCTGTACGCCTTTTGTTTGTTTTTTTTTCTTGCCCTGACTAGGCCCTTCCAGTATATTGTTGAGCAGAAGTAGGACAGTGAAACTCCTTGTCTTATTCCTGATATAGGTGGGAAAACATCCAGTCTTTCACCGTTAAGTATGATATTAGCTGTGGTTTTTGTGGGTTTGTTTTTGTTTTTTTTCATCTATGACATTCATCAGTTTGAGAAAGGTCTCTTCTATGCCTAGTTTGCTGGGTATTTTTATTATGAAAGGGTGTTGGACTTTTGTCAGATGATTTTCTGTAGCTTTTGAGATAATCATGTGTTTTTTCCCTTTTATTCTATTAACAAAATATATGACATTGATTGATAGTGTGAATTTGAAAGTGACTCATGAGTCACATTTTTTTGAGTTTTCAATTTTAAAAGCCATTCCCTCCCCAATGTCAGCCTGTACCTGGGGCAAATTACAGGCTTCTTTCAACTTTCCTAGGCTGGTGAGAAGATATTTTTCCAGTTCCATTTTCACAGAAGAGGAAGCACCACAAAGTCCTGGCCTTGTGGTTTTATTTAGGATTTTCGGACCTAAGACTTAGTAAGTCCAAAGCCCTACGTGGAGTCAGAACCTCTGCTCCAAATTTTCTAGGCTTTACACCTCGTCTTGTTGCCTCCTCGTCCCACTTTCAGGGTTTGCAAAATCATCAGCTCTAGCCTCTTGACCTGGCATTGAGGGTCTTATCTATTTCCAGCATTCAAAAATGTTTTTTCTTTATAACTCAGCTATATATTTTAAGTGTTTTTATATGTTATTCATCATTTTACTATTTGTAATGGACAGGATCCATTTTGGTTCTGTCCTATGTTTTTCTGGAGACATTGATATTTATTCTTTCACATCCTAGTGAATATATGCAACAGTAATAAAAACTAAATCATTGATTCTTTAAATAACAGTATTATTAATAAATAACAGTTATTAGCAAATAACTATTAGTTAATAGTAAAAATCATACCATGTAATATATATGATCTCACCTTATATTTTAGAATTCTCTTTTTATTAGAAACCAAGAAACACAATTCAGTAGAGAAAAATGCAAATTTGAATACTTTTCTATGACTAAAATGGACAATGTGTGAGGATTTATTTTTTCATCCAAAAATAAACTATTCCACAAATTGATACAAAATAATCATTATATTTGAATATATGCCTATGATATAAGTATGATATTCAAGGGCAAGAAGGTAGAGGAACAATGAAAAGATTCCCCAAATACTGATAGAAATGTCACCGGAGCGCTACCAAAGTTTACCTGGTAGTTACACACACCCCAGACATTGTCATGCTTGTTTACATCACATCTCAGTCTTCTCTGTTTGTAAGGTTCTCTAGAGGAAAGGAAAGCAAAGCATGACATCTTGCCACCTCCTGGGACTCTTTCAGGATCTTCCCTGGGCATTTACCAGGCGTAGGCCAGCTAAAGACCACAGAGAAATACAAGGTAGCTCTTCCTCGTGAATAGTTGGAGTTCTCTTGACAGTAAATTACATTAACTGTTGACACTGCTCTTTCTACAGTAAAGTCATGGAAGTTCATTATAAGTGCACTTTTAATAGAAGAAGCATTGAACAATGTCTGGCACACAGTAGGAACTCAATTTCCTATCTTTATTCTTCCTAGTTATATTAGAGCAATTATCATAATATGCTAAGAACTTGTGCATCAATCAGTGTAGAACGGAGACATGCCCTGTGGCGACTGGCGAAGGTTCATTGCCACAGGGATAACGTGGATACAGTTTTTTCGTGATATTACTGATGCACATGCACTGTGTCTAATTTCCCATCACTACATGGAGGAGCCTATCTTTCACATGCCCTAGGCTTTCAATTAGCCTTCAAAACAATCTTGTAAGAGTGTTGCCAGTTTTCCTCCTCTTTAAAGATGAGGCTCAAAGAAGATGAGGATATTCTCGTAAGTAAGGGGTGGAGCTTGGATTAAAATCCTAGTTTGCTTAACTCCAAAGCACTATATTAAAGGGGAACATATTATTAAAGGGGAACATATTTCTAATGTCCTTGTCCAGCAGTGATGTCATGGGAAAGAAGTGGTTGTATGCATAGAGATGAGTGGCCAGGGTTCTGACATGTATGATGTCACCCATTCATTCTTTTAAGCCATTGTGAATGCCTGGACTGTTTACCTTTAAGGGAGGTGCACCCTGCTCAAGTTTAAAGAAACTGACAACTCTGTGGGAGTGTCATTAATAACAAAAATGCTTTGCCTCTCTAAACTTTACAATTATTTTTACAAGGAAAACAGTTTGAATTTACAGGACCTAAAAACCCATGAAGTGAGTGAATGGGACTATGCTAAGATTCTAATCATTTTATCTCTATGGCTAATGGCTTATATGAGTAGATATATTCATAAATGGGGCATATCACTCTTTGGTAATGCACTTGGGTAAAGCAGTAGGATGAGAAGTAGCAGAAACTATTTCATCACTCTAATATGGTGAAACTGATGGTACTAAGATTGAATTTCAGGGAACACAAGTGATGACAGCTCAAAAAAACAAATTCAAAGGCAATAAATATATAGCATTTACACAATTCCAGGAAACGGGGTGTATGAGTTAATAGCACAGAGCATGAGGGTGATGTTCTATCCCGAAAACATGCCCATTGCTGACTGCCTGCTGACATTTCCATCTATAGCTACTAATCCCGATTTCTGAAACAATGTATGCTAGATAACATTATTTGAACTGTATTCTTTATTTCTGGTTGCTTTATGTCAGTGACAGACTGGCCTTTCAGTTGAAGGACATAGTGGAAACCTCATGAATAGAATCAGTTTGCTTATTTTCTATTAACTTACAAGAATCGTCAGTTCAATCAAAGGGCAATATCTGAATATTGAAAGAAGGGAAATTGATGTTTTCCTTTGTTAGAGACATTTGTATCATTTATGTGTTTCGTCCTATGAATCAGCTTTCTGACTCCCAGTAATCTGATCTGAAAATATAAAAATGGGCAATTGTGAGTCTTATTCTTGATGATGTAATTAATTATTTTCTACTTTCTGACTTTGGATAAAGAAACTTCTGAATTCATGACGGCAAATCACCAAGTACTTTTCTCTTATAAGCACTAATTTTTTTCTACTACAGGTTTTCCTTCTTTTAGTTACCTGAATTCTACACACTAACACTTGATGGCTTTGGATTCCAGAAGGATAAATAAAAAAGCATGTTTGTATAAGTCAAGATTTTCTCTGTTCTTGTGAGAGAACTAAAAATCTTGTGACTGAAAAACATGTGTTGGCTTCTCAGAAAATTTATAAAGACTAAAGTTTAGAAAATATAAGTATGGTTTATAATTTCAAAATAGGAATGAGAAAAGATTTTGTTCATCTGGACAGATATGTTATTTTCCTCCACTTACTGCTCATTAGGATTTCTTGTGTATATTTGAGGTTTATTTGAACAAATTTAAACTTCAGTGTCTTTCCTGCTGCTTGTTTCAAATTCATACATTTCTCTATGAAATATTGGTGATAATCAGGGCTCATATTCACCCAGTTCTGAAATATCCTACGGGTTATGAAAATACTGAAATAACAGTAGAAGCCCTACCCCTGTAAGATTGTCCACTCTACAGCCCCATCCTTCTGCCAGGGACCTTGAACATATTTGGGGTTGGAAATATTGGGAGGTTGAAATTGACATAATATGAATTATTATGCCAACTGAAATAATATGAAATGGAAGCTGATTGAAATTTGAAGGGTAGCAGAGAGTAAACTTCAAGAGTTAATTAGTTCAAAATATATTTCATGATAATTTATGTTCTATTTTTGTATCTAACTTTAAAAAGACAAATACTGCATGGTCTCACTTTAGATGTGGAATCTAAAATACAGTAGTCTCCCTCACCCACAGAGGACACTTTCCAAGACCCCCAGTGGATGCCTGAAACCATGAATAGTACCCTATATATATTATGTTTTTCCCTATACATACATACCTATGATAAAGTTTAATTTACAAATTAGGCACAATAAGAGAATATCCATATGGCCAGCATCACTACTCTTGCCTTTGGGGGCCAATACTAAGTAAAATAAGGTTTACTTGAGCAAAAGAACTGTGATACTGCAACAGTCAATCTAATAACAAGACGGCTACCAAGTGGCTACCAAGTGACTATCGGGTGGTGGTATGCACAGCCTGGAGACACTGGACAAAGGGGAGATTCACAGCACAGGACAAAGCAGGTTGGTGCAAGGTTTCATCACACTACTCAGAATGGCATGCATTATAAAACTTTATTCCTGGAATCTTCCATTTAATATTTTCATCTCACAGTTCATTGAGAGTAATTGAAACTGCAAATAGAGAGACCTCAGATAAGGGGGGACTGGTATAGTCAAACTCATACAAGCAGAGACTAGAATAGTGGTTGCAAGGGACTTGGAGGAAGGGGAAATAGGGTGACGCTGGTCAAAGGGCACAAAGTTTCAGTTATGGAAGATAAGTTCTTGCGATCTAATGTACAGCCTGGTGACTATCGTTAATGATACTATATTGCATAGTTGAAATTTGCTAAGAGGGTAACTATTAAATTAAGTCTTGAATCACACACAAAAAGGACATGGTGGAGGGACCTTCAAGATGGCAGAAGAGTAAGACGCGGAGATCACCTTCCTCCCCACAGATACACCAGAAATTCATCTACACGTGGAACAACTCCTATAGAACACCTACTGAACGCTGGCAGAAGACCTCAGACCTCCCAAAAGGCAAGAAACTCCTCACGTACCTGGGTAGGGCAAAAGGAAAAAGAATAAACAGAGACAAAAGGATAGGGACGGGACCTGCACCAGTGGGAGGGAGCCGTGAAGGAGGAAAGGTTTCCACACACTAGGAGCCCCTTCGCGGGCGGAGACTGCGGGTGGCGGAGGGGGGAGCTTCGGCGCCGCGGAGGAGAGCACAGCCACAGGGGTGCGGAGGGCAAGGCGGAGAGATTCCCGCACAGAGGATCGGTGCCGACCAGCACTCACCAGCCCGAGAGGCTTGTCTGCTCGGCCGCCGGGGCGGGCGGGGCTGGGAGCTGAGGCTCAGGCTTCGGTCAGATCGCAGGGAGAGGACTGGGGTTGGCGGCGTGAACACAGCCTGCAGGGGCTAGTGCGCCACAGCTAGCTGGGAGGGAGTCCGGGAAAAAGTCTGGAGCTGCCGAAGAGGCAAGAGGCCATTGTATCAGGGTGCGCGAGGAGACGGGATTCAGAGCACCGCCTAAACGAGCGGATATCCCCCTGGAGTGGACCCCTGAGTGTCAGAGAAGGGAAGCTGGTGGCCCAGCCTTCCAGGGACAGGTCTCAGCGTCACCTTTGACTCACAGATCCTGCTGCTGGGCTTGGGCAGAGCCTATCTGCATGGAGTTGTTGGTTTGGGGCAGGGACCAAACTCCAGGTGGTCTGGCCCCGGAATGAAGAGTAGATTACAACCTCAAAATGGGGCATACAGCGATGACCGAAACACGCCAAGTTCCTGCTGTCGTGTAGCTTTTATTCTAGCTGAGGAAGACAGTAAATAAATAACATACACTATGTCAGCTGATGGCAAGTTATAAGGTTTTGGTGAGATAAGGAGGACTGTGGTGGAGGGAGGGTGGTGCTTTTACACAGGGTGATCAAGACAGTCTTTTCTAATGAGATGATGTTACAGCAGAATGAAGGGAGAAAGTAAGTGACATGACTACCTGGAAGGGGTGGGGTGAAGGAATCCTCGGAGAGCAAATAGCAAAAGTGCTGATGTCTGGGCTTCCTTAATGTGTTCAAGGATCCTCAAGGAGACCAGGGTGAGTGGGGTGGGTGGAGCCACGAGGAGAGTAGGAAATGAGGGTAACAGGAGGCTAGATTGCACAGAAGCTTACAGGCCATTGTAAGGATTTGGCCTCTACCTTCAGTAAGATAGATGGAGCCATGGGGGAGGCATTAGAGTGGAGAAGTTAGATGAACTGACTTAGGTTTCAAAAGGCTCGTACCGATTGCTGTGTTAAGAAAAGAGCATAAGATGGCAAGAGCAGAAGCACAAACAGAAGCAGTAAATCCAAGAGAGACGATGCGCTCAGACTCCAACGGTCAGAGGGGATGGTATGAGAAGGTGTCCGATTAGGGAAACATCTTCAGGGGAGAGCCAGTAGGAGTTCCTCCTGGATTCAATACAAGATGTAAGAGAAAGCGGGGAGTCAGGTAGAATTCCTTTTTCTTTTAAAGCCGCAACTACAGATGAATTGGAGTTTCCACTAATTGAGGTGGGAACAATTGCATGAGAACAAGGTGTGGGATATGTGTACCTGGGGGTGAGTGGGATGATGAAAATTCAACTCAGGGTTCAGTTTTAGAAATGTTGAACTTGACTTATCTATAGATACCCAAATAGGAAGTGAGACCTATTAGTCTGGAGTTAAGTGAGAAGTTGAGGAGGAAGGGGCTACTTTGAATATATATATATTCACACAAAATGAAATATATATATATTCATACGATATTTAACTTTATGTATACATGTGTCACATATATCATAATTAAATATATGAGTGAGATCACCTAAGAGTAATTGTGGTCAGAGAAGAGAAGAAAAATGTGTACTAATCCTTGTAGAATTACACAGTTTAAAACACAGGAAGATGAGGATCCAGTAACAGTGACTGAGAGGGGCACGCAGTCAGTGAAACAGTAGGAAACCCCCCCAAAGAGCGGTGTACAGTAGGTCAAATGAAGAAAGTGTTTCAAATAAAAGGGAATGATTCAGGTATCAAATACTGCTGAGAAAACACGGTGAGGACTGAGAACTGACCATGGGGTAGGGGGCAATCAATGAAAAAACAAATGTCATGAAGAACCTAGGGGTAAAACAGGAATAAAGACACAGACCTACTTGAGAATGGACTTGAGGATATGGGGAGGGGGAAGGGTAAGCTGTGACAAAGCGAGAGAGAGGCATGGACATATATACACTACCAAACGTAAAATAGATAGCTAGTGGGAAGCAGCGCATAGCACAGGGAGATCAGCTCGGTGGTTTGTGACCGCCTGGAGGGGTGGGATAGGGAGGGTGGGAGACGCAAGAGGGAAGGGATATGGGAACAGATGTATATGTATAACTGATTCACTTTGTTATAAAGCAGAAACTAATACACCATTGTGAAGCAATTATACTCCAATAAAGTTGTAAAAAAAATGGTGACCTTGGCCAGAACGGCTATGGGGACAAAAGCCTGATTAAAGAGGGTCCCAGAGAATAGAGAAGAGGCAATAATGAAAAATAATGACAATTTGAAAAAGTTTTGCTATAAAGAGTGGCAGAGGAGTGGAATGGTAGCTGTAAAGTGATTTACAATCAATGAGCGATTACGGCATTTTGAAATCCTGATAGAAAAAGAAAAGAGCTACAAAATAGATTCGAGAGGAGTTGGCCTTGGACAACAGCACACATGGTTTAGCCCTTGAAACTTGAGGCAAGGAGGAGTGTACAGATACAGATGCATGTAGGGAGGGCGGATTTGGAGGAGGGAGCAGGTAGAAGTTATTTCCCAAGTGCTTTCAATTTCTAGGGAACAAAGAAGGTTTCAGCAAAGAATGAGGGGAAAGGAAAGAGGAGCTATTGAAAGTTTGATGAGGGAGAGAGAGAGTATGAATAGTTCATAGGAAAGTGGGAGAGTGAATTGACTGGGAAACTCAAGTAGGATTGCAGGACTTATTTGAGGGAGAGATTCTGAATTTAAAGTGAGAACAATCAGAATTAATAGAGATGCATTTTGTTCAATACAGGAATTAGAGTGTTTCTCATACTTAACTTTTACCACCCTGTATAGCCAACTCCACCACAAAGAGATAAATTATCACTCCATGTATTACAATAATTTTATGATAAGAATTTCTAAATGGAATTACATGCAAACTGTCTTGAAACTTGATTTTTTTAACTTAAAAATATACAGTGAGCATTTTTATGTCAACAATATACATTTATGTCATACTTTAAATGGCCAATAGTATTTCCTTGAATTATTCCATTTTATATTATTTAAGCATTAATTAACAGTCAACTTTTCAGAAATGAATTTATTCTATAAAATAGTAATTTAAAAAGTGATGATGGCTTTTACTATGGTGTGCTTGAATGGATATGAATGTTTAAGACTTTCTTTACCTCCTAATACTGCATTAATCTGTGTGAAAACAAATAGTAACTTAGCAAGCGCCCTATATGCAAAGCATAGTTTGTTTCGTTGTGACAGTATAATTTGTTGAATTATCATAAAAAAATGTTAAAAGCCCAAGGAAGTAAACAATAGTAGTATTAGAAAAATATTTATTTTCTTGGTCTTTATAAATGTATAAAGTTATAACTTATAACTTGACCATTTTCAAAATCAAACTAACTTAAGAGTCTCTAGGGCTTCCCTGGTGGCGCAGTGGTTGAGAGTCCGCCTGCCAATGTAGGGGACACAGGTTCGTGCCCCGGTCCGGGAAGATCCCACATGCCGCGGAGCGGCTAGGCCCGTGAGCCATGGCCGCTGAGCCTGCACGTCCGGAGCCTGTGCTCCGCAACGGGAGAGGCCACAACAGTGAGAGGCCCGTGTACCGCAAAAAAACAAACAAACAAAAAAACAGACAAAAAAAAAGAGTCTCTAACCTCAGATTCTGTTTCGGACACCTCCCAGGTGATCCTGGGGATTGAATTTCTAATAAGGGAGAAAACCATCTAGCAATGATGATCAACCCTGCTGGGTTTCATGCTAGGTTATTGCTTCACAGCAGGCTAAGATCATCCTCATAATACAAGATAATCAGACTAAGTTTTTCATGGAGAGGAGTATCATAGTTAGAATTTCTATGAATAAAATAATATTAAGTACCATTTGTAAAAGCCTTAAAAAAAGCCTTCATTTTATCTTATTTATCTCACAGGGTAGCCTTATGATATATTTAGATATGTATCATGAGATACCTAGAACTCAGAGAGGTCAAGTAGAACTTTTTTTTTTTTTTTTTTTGCGGTACGCGGGCCTCTCACTGTTGTGGCCTCTCCCGTTGCGGAGCACAGGCTCCGGACGCGCAGGCTCAGTGGCCATGGCTCATGGGCCCAGCTGCTCCGCGGCATGTGGGATCTTCCTGGACCGGGGCGCGAACCCGTGTCCCCTGCATCGGCAGGCGGACTCTCAACCACTGCGCCACCAGGGAAGCCCAGGAAACCTCTTATACTCACTCTTACAGAACAGGAACCACAGGAACCAGGCTTTTTGTTTATTCTAAACCACGCCTGAGAGCCAGACTTCTAACACATAGATTCAGAAGCCTGAGATGAAAAAACTACAAGGTACCTTAGAGGTCACAGTTTGACTAATTAGTTTGACAAACAAAAGCACTCATGGCCAGAAAAACGAATGCAGTCGCTTAAGTTCACACAGTTCATAGCAGACTTAGTATGCGAGTCCAGATGTAGATGTTCAAAATCTCACTCTCCGTACACCACAGCACATAAATGGAAGATGCTGACCCAAGAAAATTCAAGTTCTGATGAGCATAAAGAATGGACTGACATTTGGATGAAAGACAAACATCCGATTAAAGCTAGCCCTTCTAGGGGGCCAAAGTAAACCAGAGAAATAGCGTGAAAACACAGGGAAAACAGTTGAAGAAGATGAACGGGTCAAAGGGGCCCAGAGATGGGACACAGAGGAAAGCTAAGGGTTACTTTTTCCTCTGCTTTGTCAAGTTTGGACCTACAGCTATCGTCTAAACTCCACACGAAAAATAATGCTGAGTTCTTGTCACTCTTGTAGTTAGGATCACTTGTCTATGAGAATAAAGGGATGACATAGCAGACAAGGAAAATATCAGAAGAAATGTGTTGCCTGTTTTGTCCAGGCCCATGTTTGTCAGTTGTGTCTTTTGGGTGCAGGATGCCAAAAACTACTTTTATTTCCCTTCACCTCACCTCTGTTCGAAGGGAAAAAGGAATGTTTCCTATCCAACCGAGGCCACTTTGCAATTCACCTGTATTAGTAAAAGTGTGGAATAAAACGTTCATTCTTTGATGTCTTGCATCATCACGTGGTGTAAGGCCTAAAATTAAGGCTCAATGTCGAGTGCTACCTTGATATCTGGTGAAATTGAGAGGGCACTGAATGGCCCAACTACTCCTGAGAATAAGGTCCCCTAGCTAAACAACCCTCCTTATCAGAGGGACCTAGAGCAGTTCCTGCTTAATCCAAGAGTACTGTAGTGGGTTTCAGTTTGCTGCTAGCTGGGAATTATTCAAACAAGCCAATCACATCCTCGAGTGGGAACCAGGGGTCACCTCACCTTGTTGATGGTCCAGAGCCCATCTCCTCCAGCCCCTTGTTGATTGCTCTATTCCCAAGTGCAGCCCAATGTGGTCCTGCCCGGCTGGGGTGTCCTCCTCCCCCAGGCTGTGAGTATTTGTGATTAATAAACTGCTGTGATCTCATCCGTCCAGTGTCTGGTGTCATGTGTTCAGCCATCCCCATAACTCTAGTGGAGGAATCCCTCCCTCACTGATGGGATAAATAGGCGGTGATTAAAACATCATATGTTTACCAACTCTCCAAACATTCCAAATCACTTTGGTAGACCTCCTTCTAGTCAGAAAATCCAATAAGTTCATCATTTGCAAGGCTCTCATGAGCAATGATGAAGAGGATGCTGCCACTACTCAATCCTTCCTACGCTACTAACTCACCCCCGTACTGCACACTTTGGGGAAACTGACCACCACCCAGACGGGTAACAGCTTTTCATATTTAGCGAATATGATGTTTGACTTAACTTACCAAACGTATCTACCTCCTTTAAAATCCCTGTTTGTATTCCTTTATGTTTTTTCAATTGTTTTACCCTAACTATGTCCAATTTTTCCCATCTCCGTTATATCATGAAGGCCCAAGTGAGTAATAGTACTACGTTAATAGTATGACTTTGTACAGAAAATTTTGCAATCACATAGCTAAGTCATGCTTATAAGATAAATAATTCATCATCCAACAACTATTTATTCAATGTCTTCTACAGACATTTATGTGTATTTATGTTTCCTCGTTGATTCACTTGACCAGAGAGGTCCTCTACATATGCGCCTACTTTATAACTGGTCTTACACTAATACACTGTGCTATTTGTTCATCAGTGCCCTATTTTCCATTCTTTAAAGATTAAAGGTTGTCTCAACACAAAATTGGCCCACTTTGAATGACTAAATTGGTTCTCCCTTTTGAGAAGGACAATTAAAAAACCAGGTTAGGGGCTTCCCTGGTGGCGCAAGTGGTTGAGAGTCCGCCTGCCGATGCAGGGGACACGGGTTCGTGCCCCTATCCCGGAAGATCCCACATGCCGTGGAGCGGCTGGGCCCGCGAGCCATGGCCGCGGAGCCTGTGTGTCCGGAGCCTGTGCTCCGCAACGGGAGAGGCCACAGCAGTGAGAGGCCCGCGTACAGCAAAAAAAAAAAAAAAAAAAACAGGTTAGATTCAACTGATTATGTGTCTCATGTACTCAAAGTTGTCCTATTTTCATTCCAAGGGCATTTTAAAAGTTAAGATCAAAAGCCAAAAGAAGATTCATTTTAAGTTTATTTTAAAGAAACTTGACATCAGATGGTTTTCAGGAATAGAAATTCTATTTCTCCAAAGTACTAAAAAAAAAAAAGTCTAACAATAAACATCATTCAGTGAAGGATTGGACTGCTCAGTAGTACATAGACATTGCAGAATTACCGTTTTAAAAAACACAGCAGATCCTTCTTAACCCATTATTGCTATCGTTCAGAGCATTATTCTAGGGGCACCTACAACATCTCAGGCATTTTCATTTACATTTTCCAAAGACAGCAGTAATGAAAGGGTTCAATTCAGGTGTTTATTTTTGCCCTATGAGTTGATCAAAGAGTTTTTAAGTCACTGCAAGGGTTCAAGTCCCAGCCTGCTATTTATTTGTCAGCTTCATAAAGGTCAACTTCCTTATCATTAAGTTAGTAGAATTATAATATATCTATGTCATCGGGTATTAAAGATAGAATATGCATTCAGCCCTCTATCACCGGGGTTCTGCATCCTTGGATTCAACCAACCATAAATCAAAAATATTCTAAAAAAGAGTCCAGAAAATTCTAAGAAGCAAAATTTAAATTTGCTGTGTACCAGCAACTATTTCCAAAGTTTTGACATTGTATTTACAACTATTCCCATAGTTTTACAGAAAGACTACGTATTAGAAACGGTAGAAGCAGTGGGTTCCAAGCTGAGTGATCACAGACTCTTCTGAAGAGCTTTTTCCTTTTTCTTTTCTTTCTTTTTTTTTTTTTAGGACAGATTTCTATGCTCTACCCTGTACTTAATAGATCAGAATTTCTAAAGGTCAGGACCTTCATACTTGTGGCTATGGAAAGAACCCCAGGTGAACAGATTGACCAGACAGGTTTGAGACTCACGCAAGGTGCACAGCATCCATCTAATTATCTAGGCCCATTATATTCAAAACTTATTTGTTTATATGTTTGTTTAGCAATGCAGTTTTTTGTAGTTATATTTATACAGAAACAATATGCTAGTCAGATTGAAGAGGATGTCTTCTGGTTAAAAAATGATTTGTGATCTAGAACATCAAAAGCTCCCATCTCTTCCTTATTCCTTAGTGAATTCTGAAGTCCTGCAGTCCCTCAGGGTCCATGGAACACATGTGTAAATACAAAACCCACAATTCTCTAGGTATACAGTTTCACCTTTGAATGAACTAAAACTGCCAGAAGTCTACGTGTGTGCAGCTCCTAAGTGTCTTCCTGGTAAGGTCACTACACTGATGGGTGCTTCAACGTTAGGCTCGCAAATTAACCAGACTTCACCACAGGAAATGGATATTTGGATTTCACTTCCTTATTTGCTATAAAACTTGTTGAGGACACTCTCTGATGTACTACCCAATGGACCTCTCATAATATCCCAAGCGGGAAATTCCCCTTCAGATTTAGTAAATGAAAAATCTGTATTGCTGTGAAAACTTGGGATTATTTCTGTCTTTCTGGACAATGAGTTTCAGTTTGTGAGGGTAAAAATGTAGGGATTTTTTTGGAGCAACTATTTTGGGTAAGCAGAGGGTCTGACTTCAAGGAACTCTGTCTAGTGGGAACCAGAGTCTAATTCTAAAGCAATGCAATAAATTAAAAGCAAGAGATATACATAAGTTGCTATGGAAACAAGATAAATACCATAAGTAATTACATTTCCATTTTTGCCTTAGCTACAGGAGGTAAGAGCTAATTGTGCTCAATTAGGGCAACTTTAACATTTACCAGAGGCATACTTGCTTTTCTTTTCCCCCCAGTCTTACTTTACCGGTTTTATACTTTTAATTCATACTGTTATATACCTTTTTGTTCTGTTAAATCAAAAACAAAGTTAAAGCACTGCATTAAAAATATACAATTTATAAAATTTCTTACCAGATATTTCCTGCTTTTTTAAACTTCTCTTACAATTACAGGATAAAAAGACAAAATCATGAGTATTTAGTGGTGACATTACATTCCAGAAACACATGTATATTCTAAATAGGAGAGTATTAAAAGATAGGAAAAAAATGAAAGTTGAAAGTTGTATAATTTATATAATCTGTTCAGTGGTAGAGTAATAATGGAAGTAGCCCACAACCTCATTTCTCTAAGAGGGGCAAATCTATTGCCTTAATTAAGCAGAAAGCCCAACGCTCTTTATTATGGATCTAGCTTCATTTTAAAGAGCTACCTGCAAGCTAGTTAATAAAATAATCCTCAGTATTCTGTTACAAACACATTTTCTTGTCCCATATTATAATTTCCCACTGTCTCAGCACTGCTGTAACAGATCTAATGCTCACCTGTAGACAAAAGATTGGGCAACACTACACTTAAGACACAAAGTCATAGATGGTACATGTTACTGTATCCATGAGGAAGATGCTGCTTACTCACAGCCAGGAATGCAATTTGAATGACTTTTCCTCCCCTGGGGATGCTCTATACACACTGGTTTGTTCACTCTATACAATCCCCTTCCAGGCAGTTTGGAAAATAAAACAATGCTAACTGGTCCAAACAATTATAGACCCTACAACCTGTGCTCTGTGGTGACCAAGGTGAGTGACAATGGCTTTACCTCCACTTTTCTTCCCTCAATTTGTTTTCTACAAGGTAGTGACTATAATAATGTAAACAATAATGTACATTTTCATCTTCTCTTTCATCTCCATTCTGTAAAAGTCAAGCATGTTCCAGAGAGTGGTTCTGTAAATTATGGACATGACAAATAATAACTGAGATCTCAGGTCTGTCACTCACTGAGTGATTGCTCCTGCAACGTACTTGACCTTTCTGTGTCTCAGTTTTCTTATCCATAAAACAGGGATTCTAAATGATACTTATATCATAGGGTCACTGACAGAGTTTGACAAATTTAAAAAATGTAAAGTGCCTAGAATAATGTATTGGTGCACGAATTGTTATAAGAGGGCTATTGTCAGTGGACATGGTATTGTTATGCTATTACTATGTTCTTTAAGAACAATACCAAAGTGCATCAGTGATGTGTGTGAAAAATTTGCCAGCCTAATGACAAAACCTCCAAGTTGCTAATTCCAAAATGTCCCTGCACCGTGCACGCTATCTTGTCAATCCAGCTTCAGCCAGAGGGCTAATTGTTTTGAGGAGTTTTTTCTTCAGTGAGTCAGAGTGATTTTAAAATTTACAGCATCTGATATGTTCCTTCTTCTGTGTTAATGGGACTTAGACAGTAGTGTTTCCATTTCTTTAAAAATAACTCTGAAGTTGCCTGCAGCAGTCATGTGAAATTTAAGGCTGCCATGTATGTGCTTCTTTCCCAGATCTTTATTTCTACTCTCAGTCTGATTCTGTATTCTTAGCTATGTTTTAGTATATGTGTTCATGTATAGGCTCCCTTAAATACTTTGTGGAAGAAGGAAGTTATGAGTAAATAATATGCAATAAATTTCTTTTTGTACTTTGCTAAAGCACCCCTTGTTACCTACAGGAATAAACTGAATCTATGGATGATCATTGTTGCAAATCTCTCTGCAAGGTGTTTTGAATTACACCTTTTTCCCAGTCTTGGCAGAACCTGTGATCTATGCTTTAACCAAAGGTTCAATGAATGGAGGAGAAGTAGATGATAAAAACAGAGATAAGAGAAACAAAAGTATGAATCATTAAAATGCTGCAAAATTACTTCCTAACTGTATGAATTGATTGTTCCTGTTACTCATCTTGAAACAAAGTATAAAGTAAGCAAAGGAATTCCAAACTAAGAAAAAAATAGACTTTCTTTTATGATTCAAAAAAACACCCCAACATTTAGCATACTTAAATTCTAGTGGCAAAATAAAACTGTGTGTGTACTTCCCGCTTCACCGTTTCCAGGTAATCATGCCTGCAAAAAAAGACATGATCTCATGGTTCTTTGGGGAATGATCCCTTCATCAGCTTCCAGGCACCAATGATGGGTCCCCAGTGCAGGACCCGGACAAGATGGCTGCCACATGCTCAGGCTGACTACAGTCACTGGGGTGACAAGTGTCAAAATTCCCAAATAAACTTCCTACCCAGATCAGCATAGATACAGTATGTTATGGGAGACCTTCTCCAAAGAAAATGATGCTTTATGGCCTCCTTTCTGCAACAGCGCTAGGTTAAATGTCTCCTGCTATAACCTATCCAAAATAATAATAATAAATTTGTATTAAAAATGGAATTTTATACTTCTAAGGCCTGTTACTATCTTCAAAACCTATACATACAACAACCCTGGTTTTGTTACCCTCTTAAAATTATCTAGATGGCAATAGTTCTGAAGCAGCCTAAGTTATTAAGGGAGTTTTATTAAAAAGTGCACACTCATGCATACACACACCTGATGGAAAAAGTCCTCTGATGCTCAACCTCTGAAACAATTTCCACGTCACTCAGCTTGAACTTGCACAAACAGAGGTATAGAAATTATTATAAAAGTGGAGCTTAGCATCAAATTATTGGTTGGTTTGCATATGAAAGGCATGCTCTGGGTTTAGCCCTTTGCTATCTCTAAGAATTGGCTAGCACCGGGAGGGGCAGACTCTCCCCACCAGGGAGATCACAAATGCCAGAATCTCAAGAATACAGAAAATAAGAAAATATAGTTAATATAATTGAGCCTGTGATGAATGGATGCCAAACAGACAAATGCAAAATCTAAGGACATACAGTTGAAATAATCTATCACTATATTTATGTTTGTATTGACAGCTATAACTATATCTCTACCCAGATATTAATGGTAGCTGTCTATGAATGTGGGATTAAGGGTAATTTTTTTTTTTTGCGGTACGCGTGCCTCTCACTGCTGTGGCCTCTCCCGTTGCGGAGCACAGGCTCCGGACGCGAGGCTCAGCGGCCATGGCTCACAGGCCTAGCCACTCCGCAGCATGTGGGATCTTCCCGGACCGGGGCACGAACCCGTGTCCCCTGCATCGGCAGGCGGACTCTCAACCACTGCGCCACCAGGGAAGCCCCAAGGGTAATTTTTTTAAACAGCTCACATTCATTGAATATTATGCTTTTATTGGTAATCTAATTACAATGTCTCTTCCCAACAACCATATTTGATAGGTCCTGTTATTGTTTGCATTTTAATGAGGAAATTAAGGCTGAGAGAGGTGAAGTGACTTTCTCAAAGTCACACAGCTGGTGAAGGTCACTCTAGATGTAGTCAACCAGATTCCAGAGTATTTTATTAACTAACAAATAACATAGTTTTCCTAATTGTACATTCGAACACGTGTTACTTTTATGAATAAAAGGAAACACTTTTATTCACACATTTGAAAAAGTAGGTCTATGTACAAACATGTATGAATATATAAATCATATGTAAACACATTATACATACACAAATGTATGTCTACATATATGTATGCACATGTACCTAATTATGTATATGTGTGTGCACAAACATTAAGTTACTGTCTTGAGACCAAAGTTCTCAGAAAGCAAAGGTCTTGTCGAGTAGATGCGGGCAACAGAATATGATATAAAGATAGTAAAACAGATTCTGTCCTCACTCCTCCTTACTTGCTTCTCTTATATGTGTGTGTGTGTGTGTGTGTGTGTGCAGGTTATTTTAAACAGCTGTATGTGTGTTTTGAAGGTACTTAAAGACATTTTCAAACCCATTTATGTACAGTATTTTTTAATAACAGACAAGGAAACAGATGGCATTGGATCAGTGAACCTCCTTCTTTCAATGATCAGACACAGGCAAATAGAGCGCTATTTAACAGCAGCAGAGTTTCAACTATATCCCGCCTTACAGATTCAAAGAAAAGACATCTAATTATTGAAGCCACTTGCAGATGTAAAAAAAAAAAAAAATCAAGCATAATATTCAGCTCCTAAGCAAACGAAAAGAAAGCTTTGAGAAAAGCCCATTTTGTGCAATGCTGTTCTGATGTAATATTCATGCTATTTGAAATAACGTCTCCATTTCCTTCAGGATGGTATTTTAGCAGCACTGAAAACCAAAAGTACATTCTTTGGAATGACTACATTGAGAAAGGAAGAGGAAAAGTATGCTTTGAAAAACTGGAAATCACATATCAGCAAGAGGCTTGACATTTGGTAAGAGAACAAACATTTCCCTAGTCCTTAAAATATCTGAAGCTTCCAGTTTGAGTTAACGTCAAGCCCAATAATGGGGAATTCAGCCATACCAGAAGGAATCCCTTCATCAATTAATGTGGGAAGTTTCCCATTTGCATTCAGGAAGACAGGAATCACAAACATTGGAATCAGGTCCACTGAATTTTGTTGCCTGGTGGATTGTATCAGACTTTCTGTCCCAAGCTCCCCTCTGAAGCCTCCCAGGCTTCACGTGACTGCCTTCTCAAAAAAAGGAATTTATTTAAAAAAATTCTTAGTTCCCTCATCCCGTTTTCTACATGGCTTTTTCACTCAAATATTAAGACAGTTTTTTATAGATTTGGCACGGTAAAGCCCATTCTGGTTAATAAGGGTCGGGTGAATAATAATATACGAGTGTACAGTTTTTGGACCTCTAATATCTTATAGGGAAAATATTATAGTATTTTGGAATAAATGTGTTAAAAAAACCAAAATACTGAAAAGTTAAATGCTACCATTAATGTTTATTTTGATTGATTAATGTGCTAGAAGCTTAATATATATGACTCCTTCAAAGCTAACAAAATGCTCACGGCATTTCTTATGTACCATTAAAGATGGAGAAACTGAGACTCAGAGGGATAAATACCTCCCCCAAAACTTTCACAATTGACAAGTCAGGATTTGAAATGCAGTGGTTCTTTGTAAGAACGCTGGATAAAGAAAGACCTTGGTGGACACCAAGGGACCATTGTCTAACTCTGGAATTCCCAGCAAGTTGTTTACCTTCTATCACCTCCATTTCATCATCTGACAAACGAGGGAGGTGCCAGTATTTACTTCACATGGTTTTGTAAGGGTTCCACACGTTAATCGGTGTACAGTGGTTAGCACTCGGCTGGCACAGAATTCGTTTTTATTATATGACATAGCTCTTATTACCAGCCTCTGTAATCTACAGCAGTGACCACAGGACCATTTTATCATACTCTCTCCAACTGTCAGGGAAACTATATGGATTTAGAAAGTGACGGGTGTAAAAAGCCTATGGTAAGACAGGCAGCGTGAACAGCAATGAATATTACACAGAGGACAGTTGACTACTTTTTGTTTTTTTTTTTTACTCTAGCCAGTAGAGAAAAGGGAAGTCCAGAGACTAGAATATTTGATGGACCTGAAACCTCTGATTCTACTGCTAATCACACCAGACTATCTTTTATAGGCACTTGTTTGGAATGTCCGCCAGCCTCGAATTTAACATTTTGGTGGAAAAATGAGTAATAGAGGTATAGGCCAAGAGGCACTGTGCATGGGCCACTGGATTGGCTGATGTTTCATAGATTACTCAGTGGATGACAGAAGACAGCAGCAGACTTTAATCCACACTTTGTTCCATCTCCTCTCAAAAAGAAGTTTCTTCACGTGTCAAGGAAAATTGTACCAGATCGAATTAAAGAGACAAGAAGACTTTATTCAAGACAGTTGAGATTGCAATGAGTCAAGACAATTGCAACAGGGGAGAGAGGTTGAACTTAACTCTGCTGAAACAAAAGGCAGGAGGAACTTCAAATGCTGAGGTGAGCTAATGGGAAAGCACTGAAGGACATAATTCAGTGTGGAGGCCATGTGTGTTTGTAAATTGCCACTTACCGAACTTCGGCTCCTACTCCCCTGTAGGGACTGGGAGATGGGGACTCTACCTTTCCTGGTGATGACACGTTCTAGAGAAGGCTCCCAGGTCTTTGAGAAAGGCATTCCTGGGTTGTTAAACTGGCAAGAGTCTAGGAGAATATTTTCATAAAAATTTATATGTGTATTATATTGCCCTTCCATGTAGAAAAGAAAGTATAGATTTATGCATCTACGTTTCCAAGGAATGTCTCTATGAAACCGTAACTCCATCCATTAGTTGTATCCCATGTAGAGTAATAAAATGCAAAGTTTGCCTATGTGGTCTCCGAGAAAAACAAAATATGAATTTAAATACTATCTTTACCACTTATTAGCTGGGTGGTCTTAAACAAGCTATTTAACCAATCTGTGCTTCATTTGTTTAATCTATAATTTATGGATAATGTCACAATCTGTTCGTGGGGTTACAGGGACAACACTTGGCACATAGAGAACGCTAAATCAATGTTAGCTACTATTACTCCCAAAAGCTCCAAAGGGAAGAGAATTGAACTGATAAAATAAATGGTTAAATGATTTTCTAAGGAATTGCCATCACATTTCTGAATAAACATATGATTTGATGGTTAAATGCAAAAGGTAAGTTGTAAACTAGGAAATGTACAGCAATCTTTTTCTTTAAAGTATTTATTCCATCAGTAACAGAAGAGAGAGGGAAAGAGAAAGAGAGAAAGACTAAGAATGCATAGCACGTGAGAGAAAGAGATAAGAAGAATGACACTTTTGCCATTACCCTTCATAGATGACCAGTACTGGAACAGCTTTGGAGGCCACCCTGATCTGATGCTCAGATTAAATTACAGAAAATACCAGGCAACCTAATCATTCTGCATTTGTGTGTAATTTTAGTTGGTCTCCTTGCAAAGAACTGCTTTGTTTCTACTCTAGGAAGATTGGACTTTGACAGAGAGAGAGAAAAGTTTTGTGGTCATATAAAAACTATTTCTGCATTTACTTAACTGGCGACAGCATAGTTTTAAGATCCTAAAAGTTCTGCTGCTTTTACTACAGAGAAAAGTTACTCCTACCTTAGATCATTATCGGGAACATTTTGATTTTGTTTCACCAGAAATAAAGTAATGCCTTTAAAAGATGAAGAGTGGCTTATTGTTAGCTTGTCAAATACAGCCATGGAAGAGAAAAATCAATATTCAGTGCTAAGTGAAGTTTTTTTTTTTTCTTTTTTTTTTTTTTGTGGTATGCGGGCCTCTCACTGTTGTGGCGTCTCCCGTTGCGGAGCACAGGCTCCAGACGCGCAGGCTCAGCGGCCATGGCTCACGGGCCCAGCCGCTCCGCGGCATGTGGGATCTTCCTGGACCGGGGCACGAACCCGCGTCCCCTGCATCGGCAGGCAGACTCTCAACCACTGCGCCACCAGGGAAGCCCTTTCTTTTTTTTTTTTAAGATGGCTCTACCCTAAATTATCATCAGTAGCTACATAAGCTTTAACAGATCTAGAAAGAACAAAGATTCTAGACTTAGCATTTCCATATCATAGAGTATGATGCTGTAATTTTAAAAATGAGTTTATTTTCTAGATACTGACTTGGAAAGAGCACTAGGATATATTTCAGTAAAAAGCAAAAGGAAGTTGCTGAATAACATCTAAAATATGATATCATTTATATAAAGCATATGCAACATATATACACAAAATATTTCTATGTGTAAATTCATGTATTATAAATGCATGGAAAAAGTTCTGGAATGCCATACTTAAAATAGAAGTTATCTCTAGGGAAAAAAGAGTAGCTTTAGCTTTAATAGTTATGTCTGCATATTATAATATACTTTTTATTTTAAAATACTATTTAGAATACTTTAGTAATTTAAACATCAATTTAAACGTTTCAATAGATGGTTATATCTTCACATGTTGTTGACTCACTAAAACTGGCCTCTCTGATAAATAGATTTTTGCATAATGACCTATATGAAATAAAAAGTGTTAAATGTATCTTTTCTACATGATTTCAAGGGAATTATTTTCAGAAATTGAAAACATCTGTGTACAAGAAAACCATTCTAAGAATGTAAACATGGCTGGTAGTTCCTTTATCTTCCATCATCATTTTTCATCTTAGATTTAGAATCACCTAAAGACATTTAAAGTACAACAAAAATTGCTTTTCTAAAGTTAAAGTAAAAACAAAGGTATACTAAAATATTTTCCTGAAGTTATAAGGAACAAATATCAGTGAATTTATTAAAATCTTTTTAGACATATTATTATTATTTTCAGTTTTTAATAGGTTTGGTATTAAAATTTCTCCTAGCTATACAAAGTTATACTTCCTTTCATTTGCCCTGAATTTGACTATTAAAAAGGAAACTGTTACACAGAGACAAGAATTATATCTTTCTATGAATGAAATACTTTTGTATTTATATCTCTATTTAAGATAGCTTATAAGTCTTGAGAATTCACTTTTACTGTGCCCAGATATGTCCAGTGATGAAATTAATTCCTGTTTGTAGTGTATTACAGTTAAGCATAGAAATAGAGAACAGAAAGTTTTTGAGTGTTACTTACCAGTTTGACTGTCAGCTGCAGGAGGACAGGGATATGGTCTTGTTCAGACACACTATCTCACACACACTAGGTACTCGGCAAAGAACAACTCTGTCACTTCTGAAATCCTATACCCTCCATTTCCTCTCATTTGCTTGCATTTCACAAATGGCCACATCATTTTATCAAATTACGGAGCCACTTGGAAATTGGGCATAGAGTTCTGCATAATCATTCATGTCATGCCTGTGACACTTGGTGATTATATATAATGGTCTCTGAGGAGTCCTGAGGCAGGAGCATGTTACCTAGCTGGTCTTAGAGCCAAGTTCTATTACAACCATTTCATAGAGAAGGACACTGAGGGGAAAAAAATGCTACATCTGCACCGGGCCCCTGTGCAGACAAGGAGAAAAAGCAGAAAACTCAGCTTGAGTCAGTGAGTGAGTGACTGGAAAATGAAACAGTAGACTTGTCTAAAGTTAACCTCCTTGAAAACCAGCTCAATTGATTTCTGAGCCTAGACACAGAAGCCAAATTTAACTAAAATTTCACTAGGTGGAAAAAAAAATCAGCTTTTGCTTCAAGACAAATTCTCTGTATCTCTGAAGATAAAGATGTGACTGTTTCTCAAGAATGGAAAGCTGTTTGGTTTTTTTTTTCCTGCTTTTCAGTTTTATGTATATTTTTTAATTGAAGTACAATTGATTTACAATACTGTGCTAAGAATGGAAAGATGTTAATAACAGTAGGCATTGGGTGATACAGGAACACAGAAGTTCATTGCTATTCTCTCTACTTCTCTATATATTTTAAATGTTTCATATTAAAACTTTTTTTAATGTAACATATAAAGTTTCAAAAAAAAAAAAAAAGAACAACAACAACAACTCACCCATATCTGCCTTGGATTTTCCTCCAGGTCTCCTAAATCTATTCTCCAAAGCTATGATCTGTTCTAACATAGTTTCCATTTCTTTGAAGCTTTGTTCTGCACTTTTAGATATCTCTACTATTTGAATTCCAAGGAGGCCAAGACACACTTTTAGCAATTTATGTATAAATAATAATAATGTTAACTTTGTGTATTAGGTACTATTACCTTCATTTTACAGATGAGGAAATTAAGACACAGAGATACATAACTTAGATAAATAGAAGTATTCACATAAAATCAAGAGAAAGGCAGAATGCATTATATTGCCATTACTGTTTAGCATCTTACTAGATATTTTGTCCAGGGCACAAAGAAAATGAAATTGAATAATTCGTACAAATATTGGAAAGAGACAATAATTATTATCCTTTATATATATATATATATATATGTTACTGTCTGTGGAGAAAATACAAGAAAATCTATCGACGCAGTATTAATATGGATAACGTGGTTCAGGAACGGGAAGTGGTACAGTTAAGCAGCAATAATGCTTATTATTATATAGAAGCCAAAAATGTTCAAAATATGATAGAAAAATTATTCCATCCTATGAGCAATAAAATACATAAAATGTCTAGAAATCAACTCAACTAGAAATGTTCAGGACCCATATGAAGCGTATTACCAAACTTTACTAAAGGCAAAAAACACCCACCTAAATAAATGGAAAACCATTTTCCATGTTTCTGGGAAGTCATGTTTGATGGGAAGGCTTGGCAAGGTAAACATTTTATATGAAATTGTTTACAAATTCATTGTGATTCCAGTCAATACCCTCAGTGGTATTGCACTTAGGACTTGGCAAAACCATTTTAAAGGTAATTGGGATTGAGAAGAATCAGCCTAGCCACAAACAGTTTTGAAGAATAATGACAGAAAATCACTTGCGCCACCCCATGAATCTATAGAAGCCAAAAGAGTGTAATACTAGCACATACAAAAAAAATAGTGGCACAAAACAGAAAATAAATACACAGATTGTTGTACTTGTTCATAATGTAGCTAACATTTGTGTGCAGAGACTGTAACCACTGTGACAAATAGTACCCCAGTTGCAGGTCAAGTGCGATAATTCTTCTGAAGTCACCTTGACAAAGACTAGGGTAAAGAAAGAGTTGGACTCTAGAGCATAAAATTTAAGGAAGCACTCACTCTCAGGGCAGTGCAAGTGCCAACTCTGTATGTGCATGAACCTGACAAAGATACTCCTTAAATTTTATACCTATTTTTACTTAACCCTGGTCAAGGGCTGGGGCTCACTCTCTTTCAAGTGAGCTGTTGAAACTACTCCACAGCAGCCTCACTCATTTTATCCATTAACACCTAAATCATAATCCCTGGTCATTGGATCTTATCCACACCTCTGTTCCCAATAAGTTCTGTATATTCTTGCTTCTGACCCAACCACCCCTTCGGAAAGTTTTTCACTGTGCCTTGGCCAGTATAGATCCATTATCAGCAAACTCCCCAAACATCCTCATCTTTCAGAGAGTACTTACTGTACTGGTTTGTCTTAACTGAACTTGAGAACACAGTATCCCCTGAAATTTGGTGAAGTCATACACTTGGGTCTCAAGATCAGAAGGTAAGATCTATGTTTTTTCTTTTCTTTGAATTGCAAGATAAATCACTACAACTCTCTCATAAAGCAGATAATTCTCTATGATCTTTTTATGAAAAAAAGAACTCCTGCTCTTTTGGTCTTTACCGCCATCCACTCTTTTTTTTTTTTTTTTTTTTCTGTACGCGGGCCTCTCACTGTTGCGGCCTCTCCCGTTGCGGAGCACAGGCTCCGGACGCGCAGGCTCAGCGGCCATGGCTCACGGGCCCAGCCGCTCCGCGGCATGTGGGATCTTCCCGGACCGGGGCACGAACCCGTGTCCCCTGCATCGGCAGGCGGACTCTCAACCACTGCCCCACCAGGGAAGCCCCCACCAGGGAAGCCCCCACCATCCACTCTTCGTTGTCACTATTCGCCCTCATGGTCACACCACCTCATCCATTTAAGAAGTGACGGTAGCTCGCAGTTTTCCTCTGTTCCAACTTCTGTCATTACCTCAAGTGACTCAACACCAATCCAGATGCCCACACAGTACCCTGCCCCTCAGTTTCTTCTTCCTTTTCTCATCTCCTACGATCTTCTCTCTTCTTCCTCTTCACCCTATGACCACAATACAGCCTGAACAAATTGTTTCCCAAAACTGTTCCACATTCAACATCACTAATCCAAACCTCCCAGACTCTGACCACACCTTCCTCTCCTTCTAGCCCGCTTCTTTAGCGACATACTCTGACTAATCTTTAATTTCAGGGCCTCTTTTACTGACTCGTAATTCTTTTCTTTTATTAGCCCTTTGCTTTCTCCTCTCCCTGAAATTCTGTGATTCATCATTTATTGAAATTCTTGAAACTGAAACTCCTTGCACCCTTGTTTTTAATTATTTCCATATAGACGATGGGTTTTCCATATATGCAGTTGAGAAGCTGAGCAACGTTTGCAATAGGCATACAATAAGACATTCGTAATCACCTACCCCAAACAGAGTTTCAAAATTGGCTCAGTTTCTAGTACAATAATTTTTTCTAGTCACATTTTCTTGTCAGTGTTTCAGAGTGATTTTTGTTTCTATTATAAAGTTTGCTGCTATGATGTCTTCTTATGCACATGAGTCAGAATATGTATCTTGAAGCCGAATTCCTTGGTTGAAGTCTATTTTTCTTTTCTTTTTTTTTTGCCTTTGATACCAACTTTATTTAGTACATTTGAAACTTCTCCTAGGACCTCATTCAGTATCCCTTAACCTAGATCATCACCTTAACCTTCCAACTAACTCCTCGCCCTCAGTTTTTCTCTCCAATGTCCATCCTCACACCACCCTGGGTTTACCTTATGAAGCATAGCTAAAATTATGTATCAGTTCCTAATCAAAACATCTATTACTCATTACTTAACAAAAAAAGTCTAAACTGTAAGTCTGACACTTAAAACGTCATCCTCATTGGATATACTTTTTCAGTTGATCTCCTTGATCAGATCTCTTTAGTTATTATTATTTTTAACGTCTTTATTGGAGTATAATTGCTTTACAGTGGTGTGTTAGTTTCTGCTTTATAACAAAGTGAATCAGTTATACATATACATATGTTCCCATATCTCTTCCCTCTTGCGTCTCCCTCCCTCCCACCCTCCCTATCCCACCCCTCTAGGTGGTCACAAAGCACCGAGCTGATCTCCCTGTGCTATGTGGCTGCTTCCCACTAGCTATCTATTTTACATTTGGTAGTGTATATATGTCCATGCCACTCTCTCACTTCGTCCCAGCTTACCCTTCCCCCTCCCCTTGTCCTCAAGTCCATTCTCTACGTCTGTGTCTTTACTCCTGTTTTTTTATTTTCAACTTGAAAGACTATTGAAAAAGTGTTCTCCAAAGTATTTTGTGTCATCTTGTCATTTTATACTTCAACCAGCAATTTCCATTCCTCTCCCTTCTAGACAACACTTGTTAGATACATTTTTTAAAATCTTGCTAATACAGTTGATGTAAAATAGTATCTTGTAGTTTTGATTTGCAGGTCAATTTCCCGTGAGACTATTTTATATATATAGGCCATTGAGATTTCCTCTTCTGTGAATTATTTCTTCATGTCATTTTTTAAATGTTTATTTATTTATTTATTTTTGGCTGCGTTGGGTCTTTGTTGCTGCACATGGGCTTTCTCTAGTTGTGGTGAGCGGGGGCTACTCTTTGTTGCAGTGCACGGGCTTCTCATTGTGGTGGCTTCTCTTGTTGCGGAGCACGAACCCCAGGCGCGTGGGCCTCAGCAGTTGCATCATGCGGGCTCAGCAGTTGTGGCTCGCGGGCTCTAGAGCGCAGGCTCAGTAGTTGTGGCGCACAGGCTTAGTTGCTCTGCAGCATGTGGGATCTTCCTGGACCAGGGCTCGAACCCATGTCCCCCACATTGGCAGGCGGATTCTCAACCACTGTGCCACCAGGGAAGTCCTTCTTCATGTATTTTAACCAGTTTTTTAAATGAGTTGTTTGCCTTCTCTTATTGATTTGTTCAAGTTCTTTACATGCTCTGGAAAATAACCTTTGGTCACTATATGCATTGCAAAATCTTCATCCAGTCTATGGTCTTTTTTGTGGTGATGGTGGGTAGAGTGGGAGGGACATTTTCTCCTAAAAAGTCTAACAATTCCATGAGTGCAAGGAAGTTTCCTATCTCCAGTGCTGGAAGAGTTCCTGGCATATAATAGGTGCTCAAAACATTTTTTTGGATGAAATAACAATGTCTTTGAATTCTACAGGTCTACTGTAAAACTCCTGAGGTTTTTAAATGGCTAGTCTCTTAATTTAGTATCCCACTATCCCAATGAATACCATATTAATTTTAAGTTTTGAGATTCCATCATACATTAAAATTTAGAAGTAAGAGCAATTCTTGTCTTTTTGACAATGACCTAGAATTGTACCAAGTGAAAATTAGCATAGAGAAAGTATTAGAGTACTGGCCCCTGGAAAAGTGTAACCCATGCCTTGCTCTCACAAAAAATAAGTTAAGAATGTATGTTAAAATCTATTCATGGTTTTCCAAATATCAGAAAGAAAACTGAAAAAAGCAAAAAGGCCAAATGGAATCTCCAATAAAATTCTAAAGCCTTAATATATGAAGTACGTTTATTATTTTTCTGATTTTGAAAATCCTATAAATAAAATTTTAATGATCTTCCATCAAGAAAACATACAGTTAACTTGATAGTTCTTAGATTTCCTAATATTTAAAGCAAGGCATTGTGGGAGGCATGACTCTAAAGTTAAAACAAATTGGATTTGAGTTTGGACTTTATTTTTTTGCAATGTATTTAATGCTTAGACCTCAAGTTCTTCATCTGAAAAATGACGATCTTACTTAACAGGATTGTCATGAAAAGAGATAATATATGTAAAGCACTGTAGTGCCTAGATCATAGTGAATGCTCAAATGCTCATATGTTAGATCACTCCCTAGATACAACCTAAAGCATGACCCACAGAGAACAAATGCCCGGAATTCTCAGACTTTTAGAACTACTCTAGCCCAGAAGCACTCAAAAGCACTCTTTAAAGATGCATCAAGAGGCAGAATATACAAGCAATATGAAACACAGAAATAAGAAGATGAAAGAGGAAAATCCATTTTGAGTACTGTTTGAGTAGTGACTCCTCCAACAGCAGACATTCAGAGAAGGAGAGAGCCATTGATAGGCAAACTATTACAGGACAATAGCAAACAAGGCAGAACAGAGCCAGAGAACTAGCTATACTACATGCATCTTCATACAGGACTGACAAGCACCCTTCAAAGGTATAATAAAGCTGAAACTGCAAAGAACTCAGTTACATCCTGTGCATCCATCAACAGAGCTGTGGTTATTGTTGAAATTACTTTATGACAGACAATTCAACCTTTGGGTGGAATATAAAGTCCAGAAGCATTGTAAGTTTCTTACCACTCAGATAATACATTTGTCGCCTAGCACTGAATTGGGGCTCAGTAGATATTAATATTTGGTGAATGAATGAATAGATGACTAAAACAGCCATAAAGCATAATGACTGAAGGCGTGAAATGTCGGCTGAATTCTGCTCTATAATTTTATCTCATCCATGTCAGGGTTCAGATGATGCACAGACTTAGGGCCATTCCAATTTGCCCAGGATATGGATAGTCCAGTTTTCACCGGTTGTCACATAATGATTAATAGCATCCCGTTTTACTCTCAAAGGCTTATTAGCTGGGCCTTCTCAGTGTCTCACAAGGCTGCATGTTTGCCTACTGGTTACACACAAGTCACAAATTCTTCCAACATTCATAAAGAAGATTCTCATTAGGATTCACTTTGGAGTGAGTTTAAACATGGGAATTTGAACCCAGTACATTTCTTCAAGAGCCCAAGAGATGGTCACCTTCATCTCAGCACACCATACCTCTTCCAGGTAAATAGGCAAGGTGTTTTGACTGTTTTTCACATTTATTTTCTTTATTGAAATAAAATAAAACTCACCATTCTAACCATTTTAAAGTTTGTGACTTAGTGGCATTTAGTACACTCAAAATGCTGTACAAACATCATCACTTTCTAATTTAAGAATGTTTTCATTGTGCCAAAAAAGAAATGCCATACCCATTAAGCAGTCACTCCTCATTTCCTTCCCCCCTTAGTCTCTGGCAATGACTAATCTGCGTTCAGTGTTTATGAATTTCCGTATTCTGGACAGTTCATTAAAATAGGATCATGCAATATATGGCTTTTTGTGTCTAGCTTCTTTCACTTAGCATAATGTTTTCAAAGTTCATCCACACTGTAGCATGTATCAGTACTTCCTTTTTTATGGCTGTATAATATTCCATTGAATGGATATATCACATTTGTTCATTTGTCAGTTGGTGGGCACTTGGGTTGTTTCTAATTTTTTTGTTATGAACATTAATATACAGACTTTTGATTGGACATGTGTTTACAATTTTTTTAGGTATAAACCTATGAGTGGAATTCCTGGGTCATATGATAATTCTGTTTCCCTTTTACAGAAACAGCCAAACTGTTTTCCGCAGCAGGTGTACCATCTTATACTCCCACCAGCAAAGTATGAAGTTTCCAATTTCTCCACATACTCGCCAATACTTCTTATTTTCTGGGGTTTAGAAAAAATTATGACAGCCATCCTAGTAGGAATTAAGTGGTATCTCATTGTGGTTTTGATTTTCATTTCCCCAATCACTAATGATGTTGAGCATATTTTCATGTGTTTATTGGTCATTTGTATAACTTACTTGGAGAAATTTCTGTTCAATTTCTCTGCCTATTTTTTAATTGAGTTGTTTGTCTTTTTGTTGTTGAGTTGCAAGAGTTATTTATGTACTCTGCAGACTAAACCATTAGCTCTAGAATTTCTTCAGTTCTTACAGTTTATGAGTCATATAGCCCCCTTGAGAAAACATGACTCCTTTGCAGCTATATTACCTCAATTACAGGTTACCTATCAATTATAGGTTGAGTACATAGTATATTTAATGCATCAGGCTTAGATTTTGGAATAAATTCTCATGGTCATTTTAATGTACTGTAGTAGGCTAGTAGGGAATAATTGTGCCCAAGGGAGTTTTTTATGTATTTTTCAATCATATCAAGTTGTTTGGTCCCATGTTAAAGTGGGCATTGTTTATGAGATGATGACAACCATTCTAAAATTCTGATAGTTTCCTAAGTAAACAATTTAAGATAAAATTCTATTTATCAATCGTGTACTACATACAAGATACTGTACCAATATAATTCAGAGATAAAGTCACAGTATTTATAACCTAGAGTTGGATTAAGTCTTAGTCACATTAACAAATCTAAGAATATATATTGGAAGTAAAATGCCATATGAGAGAGACAAATAGGTATTACTAGAGTAAAGAAAAATTATGTAGAGTCTAGGTAGGTGGGAGAATCATGAAAGCAACAATAAGTGGCGAATACTATAGAAAAATATAAATTAAAGAAATAAAAATAAACAGAAGCACAGAAACTGTAAAGGTAAAAAGTACATTTGGGAACTAGCTAATGTCCCAAACCAGGTTGGTTGGAATGTTGATTATACTTTGAGAAATAGCAGTTGATTCAGTGAGAATGTTTAATGTTCTTCTCTCCTAAAATGACATATCCTTCCCTGCAGTCTGCCAGTTTTAATCTGACGCTTTCATAAGATCCAGGTCAAATGCCTCCTATTTTCTAAAATGTTCCTTGAAATAAATGTTAGCTCCTCTGAACTCCTACAGCATTTTATTTCTGCTTTCCTCGTGGCACTTGCCAATCATGAGGATAAAATGCATTAGGCTATAAGTTCATTATGGACAAGAAAACCCCAAATTCTTTGTGCATAGGAGATGTACAATAGAATTTAGTGAGTTCATACATCAGAATCACTGAAATGGAATCAAGAATAATATCCACGTAAAAACATAAGTTTGGGCTTCCCTGGTGGCGCAGTGGTTAAGAACCTACTTGCCAATGCAGGCAACACAGGTTCGAGCCCTGGTCTGGGAAGATCCCACATGCTGTGGAGCAACTAAGCCCATGTGCCACAACTACTGAGCCTGCACTCTAGAGCCTGTGAGCCACAACCACTGAGCTCACATGCTGCAACTACTGAAGCCTGTGCTCCTAGAGCCCGTGCTCCGCAAGAAGAGAAGCCACTGCAATGAGAAGCCTTCACACTGCAACAAAGAGCTGTCCCTGCTTGCCGCAACTAGAGAAAGCCCACATGCAGCAAAGAAGATCCAACACAGCCAAAAATAAATAAACAAAAAATAAATAAATTTATAAAACAAAAAAACAAAACAAAAAAATCCCATAAGTTCCTAACTCAGAAATTTCAACATTATCTGTCAAGTAAATGAGGTGTTTCTGGAGAGGTTATAAAGAGTAGTTACATTTTTTAAATCATATTATTTTTTACCTAATTTAAAAATAAATCTTTAATAAGTTAATTTATTCACTAATGGTTAAGAACATTATATTAACAATAACACATTGAACTGAATTCCGTAGGCTTAAAAATCAAAGCCCAGTAAGATATCATTAAAACTGTCTAAACACTCTATGACATAAATCACAGCAAGATCCTTTTTGACCCACCTCCTAGAGAAATGGAAATAAAAACAAAAATAAACAAATGGGACCTAATGAAACTTAAAAGCTTTTGCACAGCAAAGGAAACCATAAACAAGACCAAAATATAACCCTCAGAATGGGAGAAAATATTTGCACATGACGCAACTGACAAAGGATTAATTTCCAAGATTTACAAGCAGCTCATGCAGCTCAATAACAAAAACACAAACAACCCAATCCAAAAATGGGCAGAAGACCTAAATAGACATTTCTCCAAAGATATACAGATTGCCAACAAACACATGAAAGAATGCTCAATATCATTAATCACTAGAGAAATGCAAATCAAAACTGCAATGAGATATCATCTCACACCAGTCAGAATGGCCATCATCAAAAAATCTAGAAACAGTAAATGCTGGACAAGTGTGAAGAAAAGGGAACACTCTTGCACTGTTGGTGGGAATGTGAATTGGTACAGCCACTATGGAGAACGGTATGGAGGTTCCTTAAAAAACTACAAATAGAACTACCATATGACCCAGCAATCCCACTACTGGGCATATACCCTGAGAAAACCATAATTCAAAAAGAGTCATGTACCAAAATGTTCAATGCACCTCTATTTACAATAGCCAGGACATGGAAGCAACCTAAGTGTCCATCATCGGATGAATAGATAAAGGAGATGTGGCACGTATATACAATGGAATATTACTCAGCCATAAAAAGAAATGAAATTGAGCTATTTGTAATGAGGTGGATGGACCTAGAGTCTCTCATACAGAGTGAAGTAAGTCAGAAAGAGAAAAACAAATACCATATGCTAACACAAATATATGGAATCTAAGAAAAAAAAAAAAAAGGTCATGAAGAACCTAGGGGTAAGACAGGAATAAAGACACAGACCTACTAGAGAATGGACTTGAGGATATGGGGAGGGGGAAGGGTAAGCTGGGACAAAGTGAGAGAGTGGCATGGACATATATACACTACCAAATGTAAAATAGATAGCTAGTGGGAAGCAGCCGCATAGCACAGGGAGGTCAGCTCGGTGCTTTGTGACCACCTAGATGGGGGGGATAGGGAGGGTGGGAGGGAGGGAGACGCAAGAGGGAAGAGATATGGGAACATATGTATATGTATAACTGATTCACTTTGTTATAAAGCAGAAACTAACACAACATTGTAAAGCAATTACACTCCAATAAAGATGTTAAAAAAAATAAAAGACTATGCCTTTGAATATACTCTTATTGGCAAGAAAAATGATTTGTTTTAAATAAGATGGTTTAGTTTAATAAAAATTTTTGGTACACACTGATAAATGACAGTATACTTTAATGGTTTCAAATATACTGGAATTTGATTTAAAAAACAAAAACAAACACAAAAATCAGGGCTTCCCTGGTGGCGCAGTGGTTGAGAGTCCGCCTGCTGATGCAGGGGACACGGGTTCGTGCTCCGGTCCGGGAGGATCCCACATGCCACGGAGCGGCTAGGCCCGTGAGCCATGGCCACTGAGCCTGCGTGTCGGAGCCAGTGCTCCGCAAAGGGAGAGGCCACAACAGTGAGAGGCCCGCATACCGCAAAAACAAAAACAAAAACAAACAAACAAAAGAACTTGTTCCTGTTAATCACGACAATGGCAAAATTGCTTCTCTTAAGGAAAGGCATAAGCACTGCATCTCATGTCTTCCAGGAATCCTAGCCTGGAAAGAAGTGCCTCGTTTTTCATCTCTGCAATAATCTTCTTTTACCAGGTGTATAAATCATCAAGATACAACTTTAAAGTCCACTTCAAATGCACATACTCTTGAAACCATACTTTACAATTCCCGGTGTCTCATTATTTAATTAAACAAAACTCCATTGCACTAAGTTATTCTAGGCCTCTTGCTGCGGGAAACACAAAGATTATATTCTTCCTATCTTTAATTACATTTGAAACTAGTGGGGAAAAGACACCTACATAGAAATCACCATAGTAAATACAGAATGAAGTAAGAGCTGCCATAGAGCTGTGATCAACTGTCCTCAGGTCACACTAATCTGAAGCATACACCAGGACCACATTATCAGTAATAAACCGTTCTCTTCTGGCTCTGCCCAACACTTGATTACAGCAAGTCCAGTCACTCAACCCCAATTATATACAAACAACCCAGGTGGTGGTATTATTTCCTCACTTTTCTGTTTTCTTGGATAGATTCTAATCTGCATGGGGTTGGTGGTGAGGAGGCAGGAGGCTTGTCTGTCTAGTTTATCATTATATCCCTGGTAACTAATACTGCACTGTGGTCGTAAGTGTCTGTTGAATAAGTAAGTGTATCATGAATCAAGGGTCCTGAGTAGCTAAGCTTCCTATGAGTTTGTGCTCTCTGCACCCTGCGGCACCCACACTTTTCACCCTGCACTCCAGCTACTGCAGTAGGTCTCCTAGTTCACTGTGGTGCTCTTCATCTGAGCAGCCTCCCTGTTCTTGTTTGGCTTTTATGTTTGTTTGTTTGTTTTTTGTGGTACGCGGGCCTCTCACTGTTGTGGCCTCTCCCGTTGCGGAGCACAGGCTCCGGACGCACAGGCTCAGCGGCCATGGCTCACGGGCCCAGCCACTCCGCGGCATGCGGGATCTTCTCGGACAGGGGCACGAACCCGTGTCCCCTGCATCGGCAGGCGGACTCAACCACTGCGCCACCAGGGAAGCCCTCCCCGTTCTTGTTGATTCCTTTCAACACAGGTTGATATTCTCTCCCACTTTGTTTTCACCACATATGTACCAGCATGAACTATTGTACCCAGTGCGTTCCAGCAATTACCCCACATCAAGGACAGGGCTACACACTCCTACACAGAGTCTATGTATTGTCTATATCATAGGCTGGAAAGCAAAACTGTTACGTGACATTAGCTTTAATGCACTCATCAATGCAACCCCTTAACCACGGGATTAGGACATGGATCTAAACAAGCTGGAATAAAGGAGATCTTCAGTGACGCATGAGGCCGTATAATCAGAAGACACATTTCCCTCCAACATGGATTCATCTTCTTTGGACCCAGTTTGTGTACGTATATTTTCCATGCTCTTTGAATACATTATTTGCTAGGAAATTCCACAAGTCTTATCATAAATAAATCCCATATAGCTTAAATCATTTGGCAATCCAGATATATCTACCTTTTGGCATGAACTCCTTAGAGACACAGTTGCAAAGGGCTAATATTGAAATGTTTAAATCAAATTAATCACCTTCTGAGTTACTACAGACTATCTCAGAGAAGAGATCATAAAAAAAATGAATTGGCCCACTTGGCTCTCTAATTATGGAAGAGAATAAAGGAAAGAATAAATCTTGAAATCTAAAGATAATATTATTTGTTGGATAGTCAACTGACCTTGATTTGAAGTCCAGCTAAGCCACTTCTGATCTCTCTATGTGTTATACATAAGTTTGGGCAAGGTATAACTTCTGAGTCCTAGTTTTCTCCTAAAGATCAGATAACATTACTTATTTACAGGTTTGTTTTGAAAATCAAATGATACAGTGGAATTGAGAGCAACTCGTAAACTGAACAATACAGTACAAAAATCAGTTGTTGATTTCCTCCTTCACACACTCTCTTATATTTTTCTCTCTGTCTACTTTCAAAGCTTTTGATGCTGGAGACAAATTTACCATGCCACATAAAAGTGTAGGATACAATTTTTTTTAAAGCACACAATCTAAGACTTCAGTTTGGCTCGTGGTGAACACTCATTTTTGTTCTTAATGTTAAGCTTCTGGAACCCATTCAAAAATTATTAATGCTCTGGGCTTCCCTGGTGGCGCAGTGGTTGAGAGTCCGCCTGCCGATACAGGGGACACGGGTTCGTGCCGCGGTCCGGGAAGATCCCACATGCCGTGGAGCGGCTGGGCCCGTGAGCCATGGCCGCTGAGCCTGCGCGTCCGGAGCCTGTGCTCCGCAACAGGAGAGGCCACAACAGTGAGAGGCCTGCGTACCGCAAAAAAAAAAAAAATTATTAGTGTTCTGTTTATATTGTAGTGAGGCCATGAATTCCTTCACCTATCATGGCTGAAAAAAAAGAAAAGGACAACCAGAATCTTGTAATATACTCTAGAATAATGATTTTCAAACTTCTTTGACAGTTTCCCATGTTAAAAAAATTGATTTTACATTGAGTTCAGAACATATATACAGACAGTAACAAACACACACAAAACCCCCAAAGTTCTAATGAAAAAATACTTAAATTTAATAGAAGTGATGCATTATATTTTCTCATCTATGACACTCAAATTCTTTTTTTAACTGTTGCTGGCTACCTATTATTTCATGACTGGTTTCAACCTGCAGTTTGAAGAATAATGCTTGCATTGAGAGGATTTTTTCCCACTGGAGTTTTTGTTGAAAATAACAGAAAGATAATCTTGCTAACTTAAGTAGAAAATGAATTTATGAACAGGATACCAGATATCACACGGAATCAGCAAAGAAGTAACAGAAATTAAGGGAGTCTTCTGGGTAGCAGAGAGGAAAAGTCAAGGTCATGCCATTGCAACTGTCTGGTTAAGGTACAGCTACTGTGCTGTCCCCAGTGGTCATCCACTGGCAGTGCACATCATTTCATAGCCACGGCAACTGCGGTAGGGCTCTTGACTCCACTGCTGTGGCTTCAAGTAATTTCTCCTATGACTGTGTGTGTGTGTGTGTATCCTTCTCCAGATGTGAAGTCTGGTGGAAGCATATATTTGACTTAGACTGTGTGTATAACAAGGATATTTAGAAGCTGAGCTGCCAAAAAATAACAAATACCCAGTACAAAGTTCTTTTCAATCTCTGGTTACTTAGTATTACTTATAACACTGGATTCAGTAGAATCCTCAGGGGCCAGTAGTTTAGTCTTCATCTCCTCTTCTACCAATGGCTATGCAATAAGACCTGAGGAGGAAAGGACCGAAATAGAGACTTTCTGAATCATCACTTAAGCCTTGATAGTCAACAGGACAAGATCTTCTCTGCTGTGAAGGCAGAAGGAGCAGCTGCTAGTCAGATGGGAGCCTGAGGTCTGGTAGCAGATGCCCGGCCCCTCCCACCTCAGAGGGCTGAATTATATGAACCATATGAAAGTTTCCCTTGGCTTTTAGTCGGGTTTGGTCAAAGACGAACTTGGCAGGAGATCAGATGGAGGGAGAAGGTGAGGTTCGTGTATTTATTTCCCATCACCTTCCCTCTGAGAGCAGACAGGTTCCCTTCTCTGAAGGCTACTGATTCTCTCAAGGCAGCTCACTCCTCAGGAATCTCTCCTTCCAGGATCCAGTAACTGGAACCCTCTTCTTACCCCTCCAGGTCCAGAGGAAGTAACAGCTCCAGTTCCTGCACTATCTATGCCCATGTCATTGTAAAAAACCTCTTTAATCATTAACCTCTCTGTGAATTACCCTATTCCAAGTATGCTAACTGCTTCCTCTTGGGAGCCAGCTTAATACAGATCATAGCTTGACTTTACCAAAATTACATAGGCTTGGTTGAGCAAAAATTATTTGACCTCAGTTCTCTATAAAATGTGTACTCTAAGAATAATTGTACTGCTTAAGAATATGATTATTCAGGTTATAATAAAAATGATAAATTAAAAAGTATTATACAGATTATCATTAGGAATAGTATGAAACTCATATTGCAATGTAGCCAAAGTTGATTTTAAAGATCAAATGTGATAAAACGTAATAAAACATAGATGTTAATTATGTGAAGAATAAAATGGGCACAATAAAATTTTCTCACTCCACTTCATTAAAAAGACTTTTAGTACTGCAATTTTTTTAAATAATCATTTTAATTCCAAGTAGAAATAATGAAATCTTGGATATGTTTCAATAAAATCACCATGCTATATTAACTGAGCAGCTAATTTGATTAAAATAATTGTCTGGCAAAATTAAATCCTTAATAAAGAAGCATCTCAGTGTACCAAAGAAGATACCATCTTTGAAACAGTAAACAATGTTTTGGTTTATTTGCAGTGCTGAGGCTGAAAGAATAAAATAAAAAAATTGTACCTGAATATCATTTCAGTTTTCCTCACTCTCTTGGACCTCAAAGATGCTCTCAGAGAGATGAGGGTACCTGGTAGCCATGGCAATGCACTTTGAAGATGGTCAGAGCTCCAAAAAGGGCCTAAATGGACGATGCCACTATAGCTGAAGCAACAGCTTCCGTACAGGACACAGGCGAAGACTACTCCAGGGGACTTCAAAAAAATACATGAGCAGCATTCTCCTTTCCATAAGCAAATATGGAAAGAATGCAAGAGAATTGTTATTGCTCTTAATGTTATCTCCCCATCTGTACCCTTGGTAAGTTTTAGAAAAACCTGTGCTACCTAAAAAAGCAAAACATGAGTGTGTAACAACAGCTGTAAAATATATTTTTTTGCTCAGAGTCCTGAGTGACTGCATGTGTGTGTTTTGGGTGTAGGAAGAGTGTTCATTCAGGGGCAAATTTCTCCATCATCAACTAGTCCGTTCTAAAGTCCCCATGGTCACCTCTGTCTACTCAGTGGAAGGGGAAAAAGCACAGATCATCTTTCTTGGGGGGTCTTTTGGGATAAGAAAATAATTTTTACAAATATTCCATTAGAGCTTAGTTACCTGAACCTACCTAACTACAAATATATTCTAGCTGTGTTACCAGAAAAGAGGATAAAGTGGGTTTTGGTTAACACTTAGCAGATGCTGTCATAAACTTATCCTGTTTTTTTCTCACTTAATTCATTACCCTCTTTTGCAAATTTTATTTGAGTAAATCACATTCAGTAGCTTCACAATATCCTATCATGTGAACATACAGTAATGCACTGAGCTATTTTCTCAATTAGCAGTTTATCAAGTTTAGGGGTGTTACAAATCACACTGCTATGAACTTTTTTTTTTTTTTCTTGCGGTACGCGGGCCTCTCACTGCTGTGGCCTCTCCCGTTGTGGAGCACAGGCTCTGGACGCGCAGGCTCAGCGGCCATGGCTCACGGGCCCAGCCGCTCCGTGGCATGTGGGATCTTCCCGGACCGGGGCACGAACCCGTGCCCCCTGCATCGGCAGGTGGACTCTCAACCACTGTGCCACCAGGGAAGCCCGCTATGAACATTTTTATACATAAATTATGATTTATCATAAACTCATTTCCTCAGACAAAATGTACAAAAGAGGAAAACAAAGTCTAAAGACACTTTAAAGTGTCTTGGTAATCTTGCAAATTGCTTTCCAGAAAGATTGGACCAATTTACATTTCCATGGGAAGAACATGAGGGGGCTGATGGTTTTAATCAATACCCTTGATGGTATTGATTGAAACCATATCATTCATATTTTCCATTTTTATAAACAAAACAGTCAGCAAAACACTGGTTGAAAGCACATTTCATTGATTTTTAGAGTGGTTATGGGGCAGGAGACAGATGGGCCCCAGGCTGAGCAGCTGGAGTTCGTCCCCTGTGGATAGATACTCCAAAATAGCAGGAGGGAAGAGAAGCTAAGCCCTGCCCAAATAATAGATCACATATTTCTCATTCTCGAGGTCAAGGAGACCTTCCTGACTACACATGTGCAGAAAGGCTCCTTGAATGTCAAAAAGGGATGGGACGCCACCACATAGTAGGTGAAGTCAACCTACCCATAGGCCTCTTTGCTAGAATCCAGCTTGGCTGAGAGATGCGCGCACACACCGGAGGACCCTGAGATACACCAAATACGAACTCAGAACCAGGTAAAGCAAGATGACTGGCCAAAGAAAACCCAGAAGAAATGCCCCATAAAAGTGATTCAAACTACAATGAGGGCGCGACTCTCCCTCTGAGCCCACCCATATGTCTATCCACCTGTACCCTTTTCCTTCCTAATAAACACTATTACTTGTTTCACTGCTTTCTGTCTCTCTGTGGAAATTCATTTCTACCCAGCTGATGGGCCAGGGCCTTGTCACTGGCCACTGGTCTAGTGGCCAGGATTCAGCGCTCTCACTGCCGTGGGCTGACTTCAGTCTCTGGCCAGGAACCGAATTCCTACTTCAAGCCACTGCAGGCCAAGGCCATCCGAGATCAGTTAAATATGTTTTCATAAATTTCTTTGCATTTGTGTTTTCTCTTTTGTGCTTTTTTCTTAAGTTCTACATATTAGCTTTAAGATATTTTGAATAAGAAAATTTTATATGTATCATCTATATATTAAGGCAGGCTGTAAACCTCCTTAATTTTATGCCATATTTGTATCAAAATTTCAATCAGATATTTTTGACTTTTTAATTTCATGAATTTTCCACTGGGTAAATGTGATTATTAATTTTATGAGTTAACTTGACTGGCCAAGTGGTGCCCAGATTAAACATTATTTCTAGGTGTCTATGAGGGTGTTTATGGATGAGATCAGCATTTGAATTGGTGCACTCAGTAAAGTAGATTGCCCTTCCCTGTGTGGGTGGGTATCATCTAATCTGTTGAAGGCCTGGAAAAAAAGACAGAGGAAGAAGGAATTTGGCCTTTTTCCATGCCTCACTGCATGAGCTAGAACATATCTCTTCTTTTCTTGCCCTTGGTCTGGGATTTATGCTATAGGCTCCCCTGGTTCTCAGGACTTTGGACTTGAGCTGAATTACACCACTGGCTTTTCTGGGTCTTCAGATTACAGACAGCAGATCATGGGATTTCACAGCTTCCATATCATCTTATGTGTCTACTCGTCATTTTATATATATTATATATTCAGTATATTATATATATATACATGTATGTAAAAATACACACACACCCTATTGCTTCTGTTTATCTGGAGATCCTTGACTAATACAGTGAACAGTCACACATGTAAACATAAATACATGAGTGCAGTGGAAGAAATCATAAAGAAAATTATCTAGGCAACAGCATCCTACCTCAAGGTAAAGTTTCATTTTTCTGAAAGCTTCATTACTCTGAAAATTTCATTTTTCAGAGTATTTTTGCTTTTTCTTTCTTCTTCCTTTTTTTTAAACATTTGACTACTTAATCCATCTCGAATTGATTTTGAAATAGGGTGTGAGCAAAGAAAAAAAAATTAAATACTTCCCTTACAGCTGCCTTGCCAATGTTCTCAACACATTTAATTGAATGATCATTGAATCATCTATGGAATCGCTGAGTCATCATTAAATCATCATTTTGCTTAGTTTGTAATAGATTAGATTAAACTGATGCATTCAAGTGGTAATTGAGGTTGTGCTTATTACCAACATCGTCACTTTATGGTCAGCATATAATGCTTCACAAGAAGAATAAACAGCCTAATATAGCAATTGGCATTTAATTTGAAGAGTTGTACATTTTGTCTCAAAACTTTTTATATAAGAGATCATCATAACTAATTAAGTTCCCAAACAGGAGGTGAAAATAATGTGCCTGGACTAAATTGGATACTGACAGCAGAAGAAAAAGAGAATGTCCCTACTTTTTTTCTATAACAACCTTTTCTAATATAAATGCATTTCAAGACATGTAAACGAAGAAGTCTGGCTAAAGGGTCAACATAACACTCTGAGAGATATGAGGATTAGTTGAACCATCAGTCGCTTCTCAACCTTTCACTGGGAACTACTCCAATTTGTAGACTAAAGGCGAGATCAAAACTTTTCTATAAAAACTATGCTACACAGAAATAATTCACAGCACCTCAAAGACCTTTCCATCAGTTAATACCTTTTATCTGTATAACAAGGAAATATAAACTTTGAATCTTAACACTAAAATAATTCAAGATACTGGAATTATATAAAATATTCATTCATGGCCTTAAAATGTATGAGAAAGGTTGATTCTGGCTACCAGTATAAATAATAAATAACAGAAACACCTCACAGTAGCTATAAATTGGTATAACATTTTTGAAGAACTATTTGTCCATATCTATTACAACCCGTAGACATATCCAATGATCCAGTGATTCCACTCCTAGGTAAATATCCTACAGAAATGTGCACCAAAAGATGTGTGGACAAGAATGTTGATAGAAGCACTATTCATAACAGACAAACACTGGATAAACTGTGGGATAGTCATTTTAGAATAGTCAACTAACTATTCTAAAAGCATTACTATTAATAAAGCGCACAAACAACATGTTGAATAACACCAGCAAGAAAACATACTGTATTATTCTATGTATATATAATTTTTAAATTACCAAAACTAATCCATGATGTTTGAAGTGAAGATGGTGAGTACCTTATGAGGGGGCTGCTGATATGGGAACAGGGAGAGTGGGAGAGAAGTGCAAAACCACACAAAATAAATGTACTAAGAAAAGAGATGTATATGATCACGACTTTATTTTGGCACCTAGCATCCCCTGCTGGAGGCTAAGCAGCACTTCTTCCCCCCTCCCCACCCTCTGCAGAAATTTACAGATGTCTGGACAAATGACACATAGGCACCCATGCATACGATATAGTTTATTATTCATGTAACAATCAACAAAATGATTCCCCAGGGAGGGCTCAGGTTTCAACAGGAGGGAAACAAGAGCAAAGGAAGATGGTGGTTTGTGTGTTTGCAGTGGTTACTGGGTGGAGCTAGGATGGGGTACCCACCAGGAACTAGCCTTGTTTGAATTTCCCACCAGCACCAAGAGAAGGAAGGCACTGGGCTTTTTTATCAGATTGCACAGATGTCTGGCAGAGGAAAAAGGGGAGGGGTGATTGAAAGTTTTCAGAAGTCAAACATCAAAAATACTGTCTATTACAATTTTAACTGTGCGTTTATGTAAAAGTATGTCTCTGTGAAATTTTATGATACAGTTAAGATAATTTTCATAGCAATTCACATAAAAAGAGAAAAAAAAATTAGTTGGAAAAAAAGCCTCCCTGCTCTACATATAAATTATGTCCTGCTCAGTAATAGATGAAGCACTAGGATCCTGCAAAATAAACTGTGACATGCATATCAAATGCTTGTACTAGGTAAGTGAAAATTATGTTAACTTCTATGCATATGTTCAGCCCCAACAGCAAATTTTGTAGTTGTACAGTTACATTCCTTCTTTCATTAGCTGTTCAGTGAGCATAAATATTTTAGGTAACCAAAAGATCTTCTATTACTTGTTTTATTTTTACATGATGTATGATTTATGGCTTCAGCAAGATAGCAAGATTTGATCAAGACAGAGGACAAAGTGTTTAGCAAAAAGCACTATTTCTTAAAATTAAATTATTGGAGAGAGACCTTCAGGATGGTGGAGGAGTAAGACATGGAGATCAACTTCCTCCACACAAATACATCAAAACTACATCTACATGTGGAACAACTCCTACAGAACACCTACTGAATGCTGGCAGAAGACCTCAGACTTCCCAAAAGATATATGTATACTTTTTTTTTCCTTTTTCTCTTTTTGTGATTGTGTATGTGTATGCTTCTTTGTGTGATTTTGTGTGGGTAGTTTTGCTTTTCCCATTTGTCCTAGGGTTCTGTCTGCCTGCTTTTTTTTTTTCTTTTAGTATAGTTTTTAGTGCTTGTTATCATTGGTGGATTTGTGTTTTGGCTTGGTTGTTCTCTTCTTTCTTTTTTTTAAAATTACTTTTTACTTTTTTATTTTTAATAATTTATTTTAATAACTTTATTTTATTTTATTTATTTATTTTCTTTCTTACTTTTGTTTCTCCCATTTCTTCTGGGCCGTGTGGCTGACAGGGTCTTGGTGCTCGGGCTGGGTGTCACTACTGTGCCTCCCAGGTGGGAGTGCTGAGTTCAGGACACTGGACCACCAGAGACTTCCTTGCTCCACGTAATATCAAATGGCGAAAGCTCTCCCAGAAATCTCCATCTCAACAGTATGACCCAGCTCCACTCAACGACCACCAAGCTACAGTGCTGGACACCCTATGCCAAACAACGAGCAAGATAGGAACACAACCCCACCCATTAGGAGAGAGGCTGCCTAAAATCATAATAAGGTCACAGACACCCCAAAACATACCACTGGATGTGGTCCTGCCCACCAGAAAGACAAGATCCAGCCTCATCCACCAGAACACAGGCACCAGTCCCCACCACCAGGAAGCCTACACAACCCACTGAACCAACCTTAGCCAATGAGGGCAGAAACCAAAAACAACGGGAACTACGAAACTGCAGCCTTCGAAAAGGAGACCCCAAACACAGTAAGTTAAGCAAAATGAGAAGACAGAGAAACAAACAGCAGATGAAGGAGACAGGTAAAAACACACCAGACCAAACAAATGAAGAGGAAATAGGCAGTGTACCAGAAAAAGAATTCAGAGTAATGATACTAAACATGATCCAAAATCTTGGAAATACAATGGAGAAAATATAAGAAATGTTTAACAAGGACCTAGAAGCACTAAAGAGCAAACAAACAGTGATGAACAACACAATACATGAAATTAAAAATTCTCTAGAAAGAATCAATAGCAGAATAACAGAGGCAGAAGAATGGATAAGTAACCTGGAAGATAAAATAGTGGAAATAACCACTGCAGAGCAAAATAAAGAAAAAAGAATGAAAATATTTGAGGACAGTCTCAGAGACCTCTGGGACAACATTAAATGGACGAACATTTGAATTACAGGGGTCCCAGAAGAAGAAGAGAAAAAGAAAGGGACTGAGAAAAAATTTAAAGAGATTATAGTTGAAAACTTCCCTATATTGGGAAAGGAAATAGTGAATCAAGTACGGGAAGCACAGAGATTCCCATACAGGATAAATCCAAGGAGAAACACGCCAAGACAAATATTACTCAAACTATCAAAAATTAAATACAAAGAAAAACTATTGAAAGAAACAAGGGGAAAATAACATACAAGGGAATCCCCATAAGGTTAACAACTGATCTTTAACCAGAAGCTCTGCAAGCCAGAAGGCAGTGGCAAGACATATATAAGATGATGAAAGGGAAAAACCTACAACCAAGATTACTCTACCCAGCAAGGATCTTATTCAAATTTGATGGAGAAATTAAAACCTTTACAGACAAGCAAAAGCTGAGAGAGTTCAGCACCACCAAACCAGCTTTACAACAAATGCTAAAAGAACATCTCTAGGCAGGAAACACAAGAGAAGGAAAAGACCTACAATAACAACCCAAAAAAATTTAGAAAATGGTAATAGGAACATACATATCAATAACTATGTTAAATGTAAATGGATTAAATGCTCCAACCAAAAGACATAGACCGGCTGAATGGATACAAAAACAAGACCCGTATATATGCTGTCTACAAGAGACCCACTTCAGACCTAGGGACACATACAGACTGAAAGTGAGGGGATGGAAAAAGATATTCCATTCAAATGGAAATCAAAAGAAAGCTGGAGTAGCAATTCTCATATCCGACAAAATAGACTTTAAAATAAAGACCATTACAAGAGACAAAAAAGGACACTACATAATGATCAAGGGATCGATCCAAGAAGAAGATATAACAATTATAAATATTTATGTACCCAACATAGGAGCACCTCAATACATAAGGCAAATACTAACAGCCATAAAAGGGGAAATCGACAGTAACACAATCATAGTAGGGGATGTCAACACCCCACTTTCACCAACGGACAGATCATCCAAAATGAAAATAAATAAGGAAACACAAGCTTTAAATGACACATTAAACAAGATGGATTTAATTGATATTTATAGGACATTTCATCCAAAAACAACAGAACACACTTTCTTCTCAAGTGCTCATGAAACATTCTCCGGGATAGATCATATCTTGGGTCACAAATCAAGCCTTGGTAAATTTAAGAAAATTGAAATCGTATCAAGTATCTTTTCCCACCACAACGCTATGAGACTAGATATCCATTAGTGGAAAATATCTGTAAGAAATACAAACACACGGAGGCTAAAGAATACACTACTAAATAACCAAGAGATCACTGAAGAAATCAAAGAGGAAATCAGAAAATACCTAGAAACAAATGACAATGAAAACACGACCACCCAAAGGCCATGGGATGCAGCAAAAGCAGTTCTAAGAGGGAAATTTATACCAATACAATCCTACATCAAGAAACAAGAAACATCTCAAATAAACAACCTAACCATACACCTAAAGCAATTAGAGAAAGAAGAATAAAAACCCCCAAAGTTAGGAGAAGGAAAGAAATCATAAAGATCAGATCAGAAATAAATGAAAAAGAAATGAAGGAAACAATAGCAAAAATCAATAAAACTAAAAGCTGCTTCTTTGAGAAGATAAACAAAGTTGATAAACCATTAGCCAGAATTATCATGAAAAAAAGGGAGAAGACACAAATCAATAGAATTAGAAATGAAAAAGGAGAAGGAACAACTGACACTGCAGAAATAAAAACGATCATGATAGATTACTGCAAGCAACTATATGCCAATAAAATGGACAACCTGGAAGAAATGGACAAATTCTTAGGAAAGCACAACCTTCTGAGACTGAACCAGGAAGAAATAGAAACTATATACAGGCAAATCACAAACACTGAAATTGAGACTGTGATTAAAACTCTTCCAACAAACAAACGCCCAGGACCAGAAGTCTTCACAGGCGAATTCTATCAAACATTTAGAGAAGAGCTAATACCTATCCTTCTCAAACTCTCCCAAAATGTAGCAGAGGGAGGAACACTCCCACACTCATTCTACGAGGCCACAATCACCTTCATACCAAAAACAGACAAAGACGTCACAAAGAAAGAAAACTACAGGCCAATATCACTGATGAATCTAGATGCAAAAACCTCAACAAAATACCACCAAACAGAATCCAACAGCACATTAAAATGATCATACACCATGATCAAATGGGGTTTATCCCAGGAATGCAAGGATTCTTCAATATATGCAAATCAATCAACGTGATACACCATATTAACAAATTGAAGGAGAAAACCATATGATCATCTCAATAGATGCAGAAAAAGTGTTTGACAAAATTCAACACCCATTTATGATAAAAACTCTCCAGAAAGTAGGAATAGAGGGAACCTACCTCAACATGATAAAGGCCATATATGACAAACCCTCAGCCAACATCATTCTCAATGGTGAAAAACTGAAACCATTTCCTCTAAGATCAGGAACAAGACAAGGCTGTCCATTCTCACCACTATTATTCAACATAGTTTTGGAAGTTTTAGCCACAGCAATCAGAGAAGAAAAAGAAATAAAAGGAATCCAAATTGGAAAAGAAGAAGTAAAGCTGTCACTGTTTGCAGATGACATGATACTATACATAGAGAATCCTAAAGATGCTACCAGAAAACTACTAGAGCTAATCTATGAATTTGGTAAAGTTGCAGGATACAAAATTAATGCACAGAAATCTGTTGCATTCCTATACACTAATGATGAAAAATCTGAAAGAGAAATTAAGAAAACACTCCCATTTACCACTGCAACAAAAAGAATAAAATACCTAGGAATAAACCTACCTAAGGAAAAGACCTGTATGCAGAAAACTAAAAGATACTGATGAAAGAAATTATAGATGATATGAACAGATGGAGAGATATACCATGTTCTTGGACTAGAAGAATCAACTTTGTGAAAATGACTATACTACCCAAAGCATTCTACAGATTCAATGCAATCCCTATCAAACTACCAATGGCATTCTTCCCAGAACTAGAACAAAACTTTCACAGTTTGTATGGAAACACAAAAGACCCCGAATAGCCAAAGCAATATTGAGAAAGCAAAATGGAGCTGGAGGAATCAGGCTCCCTGACTTCAGGCGATACTACATAGCTACAGTAATCAAGACAGTATGGTACTGGCACAAAAACAGAAATATAGATCAATGGAACAGGATAGAAAGCCCAGAGATAAACCCATGCACATATGGTCACCTTATTTTTAATAAAGGAGGCAAGAACATACAATGGAGATAAGACATCCTCTTCAATAAGTGGTGCTGGAAAAACTGGACAGCTGCATGTAAAAGAATGAAATTAGAACACTTCCTAACACCATACAGAAAAATAAACTCAAAATGGATTAAAGACCTAAATGTAAGGTCAGACACTATAAAACTCATAGAGGAAAACATAGGCTGAACACTCTATGACATAAATCACAGCAATATCCTTTTTGACCCACTTCCTAGAGAAATGGAAATAAAAACAAAAATAAACAAATGGGACCTAATGAAACTTCAAAGCTTTTGCACAGCAAAGGAAACCATAAACAAGACCAAAAGACAACCCTCAGAATGGGAGAAAATATTTGCAAATGAAGCAACTGACAAAGGATTAATCTCCAAGATTTACAAGCAGCTCATGCAGCTCAATAACAACAACAACAACAAAAAAAAACCAATCCAAAAATAGGCAGAAGACCTAAACAGACATTTCTGCAAAGAAGGTATACAGATTGCCAAGAAACACATGAAAGAATGCCCAACGTCATTAATTATTAGAGAAATGCAAATCAAAACTACAACGCAATATCATAACACAGCAGTCAGAATGGCCATCATCAAAAAATCTACAAACAATAAATGCTGGACAGGGTGTGTAGAAAAGGGAGCCCTCATACACTGTTGGTGGGAATGTAAATTGATACAGCCACTATGGAGAACAGTATGGAGGTTCCTTAAAAACTAAAAATAGAACTACCATACGACCCAGCAATCCCACTACTGGGCATATACCCTGAGCAAACCATAATTCAAAAAGAGTCATGTGTCACAATATTCATTGCATCTCTCTTTACAATAGCCAAGACACGGAAGCAACCTAAGTGTCCATCGACAGATGAATGGATAAAGAAGATGTGGCACATATATACAATGGAATATTACTCATCCATAAAAAGAAACGAAATTGAGTTATTTGTAATGAGGTGGATGGACCTAGAGTCTGTCATACAGAGTGAAATAAGTCAGAAAGAGAAAAACAAGTACCGTATGCTAACACATATATATGGAATCTAAAAAAAAAAAAAAAAAAGGTCCTTAAGTCGTAGGGGCAGCACAGGAATAAAGATGCAGACATAGGTAATGGACTTGAGGACACAGGTGGGGGGAAGGGTAAGCTGTGACAAAGTGAGAGAGTGGCATGGACATATATACACTACCAAATGTAAAATAGCTAGTGGGAAGCAGCCGCATAGCACAGGGAGATCAGCTCGGTGCTTTGTGACCACCTAGAGGGGTGGGATAGGGAGGGTGGGAGGGAGACGCAAGAGGGAGGGGATATGGGGATATATGTATACATATGGCTGATTCACTTGGCTATAAAGCAGGAACTAACACACCATTGTAAAGCAATTATACTCCAATAAAGATGTGAAAACATTTTTAAATTATTGACCAGTCTTTGCCCGAATCTTCCCTAGAACATAATTTATCCTGCTAAAGTAGCAAAGCTGTTGAAGCATTTTTGTTGTTTCCAAAAACTGTGAAAGAATCCATTTCCTCTGAACCTGAGAAGAACAATCGTACTCTTTTCTCCTCTTATTTCAAAACAGCCTTTTAGAGAATGATGGTCTCAATACTCCTGTCACCTCCATTTTTTCTCTCTGTGTTATAAACTTTTATGTATTGATAAAGGAGAGTTTCCTATGAACTGCAGAATACGTTTATAAATGTAGAGGATCTATACCTCCTTCTCTCTTCATATTTTCTCTCCAGGGCTGTCAAATATTTCATGGGACATAGTTTTGCTAAAAATTATTTGCTGTTTATCTGAGATTCAAATTTAATAGTATGTCCTATGTTTTTATTTGGTAAACCTGGCAACCTAACTTCTGTCCCAGGAAGTTCTCCTCTACTTGTGGATTCATCTTTCTTCTCCATGTACAACTTCTTGCTTAAGATTCAGCCACAATTTTCCACCAGCCTAGTAGGTGTTTTTACTGGGGTATCAGATAGGGGGTCTCAAGTTCAGCATTTCTGAAGCTAAAACTTTCATCACTACCCTTCTAACAAAACAAAATTACTGCCCCCACTCACCACATCCAAACACACCAGGTCCCTTATTTGTTCATTCCACGAGTATTTGCTGACTGCCTATTGTTGAGTTAATAAAATAGACAAATAGCCTGTCCCTGCAGTGTTGCTTTTTTTCAAGAGATTCTGTCATCTAGACCAATCCCAGATCTCCCGATAGATTCCACATGGATCGCTGTTATTTCTCTTTCTTGCCCCTAAATATGCCATCCTTATTCTTGCCTCTGATTTTCTTCCCTTTCATCTCTGCAAATCTCTCCTCTTCTCAGCGAGTAGCCCTTATGCTTAGCTCAGATTAAAATCAAAAGAGGGAATTCATTCCTAACTCATCCAGAATTAGGACTCATCTTTCAGAAAGGCTGGATCCAATGGCTCAGAGATTATTACCAAAGCCCTATCTCTCCTTGCCTTCCAGTCACAACCAAATTTCTTACAAGTGTAACATTTCTGCCTGCAGGTAATCATGCCCAGTCCCGCCATGGCCTTTAGCTCCCACCCTCATAATGCTCTTCTTGCTGGAGCCCCTGGGTCCCTCTGCAAGCACAACACAATAGACACTGCTGTCCTCATCTCACTTGATTTCTCCAATGCCTTTGAGCTTTTGTCAACCTTGCATCCTATATCTCACCACGTCATCTGTTCCTAGTCCTTTCCCGTCCTCTCTACAGATTTTCCTACTTACTCACCACATTAAGAAAAACAACTGTTGGTTTTCACAGGGTTTCATCTTTGCCTCTAAGCCCTTCCCACTTTCCATGGACATTCTTTTCAAAACACATGCCTTCACCAGTTACCTATATTTTTTGAATATTCAAGCTTTTCCTCCTTTCTGAACCCCAATCTTATACCCAAGATTTTCCACCCGTACTTTTTTTTTTTTTTTTTTTTTTTTTTTTTTGCGGTACGTGGGCCTCTCACTGTTGTGGCCTCTCCTATTGCGGAGCACAGGCTCCGGACACGCAGGCTCAGCGGCCATAGCTCACGGGCCTAGCCGCTCCGCGGCATATGGTATCTTCCCGGACCGGGGCACGAACCCGTGTCCCCTGCCTCGGCAGGCGGACTCTCAACCACTGTGCCACCAGGGAAGCCCTCCACCAGTACTTTAACTCAGCAAAACCAACCTTAGTACCATCCAACTTCCACACTAAATTTGCCCTCTTGGGTTGTTTTCTTTTGTAGTTTTTGACACCTCCATCCACTCAGTTGCCGAAATCAGAAATCTCAGAATTACTCAACAGTCTTCCTTATGTTTCAGTGGCCTTGTTCAATCCTATTCACTCTAGCATCTGAATCCTTCTGCAATAGCAAAATACCCCTCACTTCCATCCCACTCTGACTGCCCTAGTTGAAAGCTATATGATTTGAGGATTAGAATATTCCATTACACTTCTGAGCAGTTTCACAGTTTGGGGACTCATAGATTCCAAGCCACTCTTTACAGCTACAGTGACCTTTCTAAAAACATCTTGTTTAAATCTTTCAATGTCATACTAGTGAGATAAAGTTCAAGCACTTTAGTATGGTACATGAAGCTCCCCAGAGCCCATTAGCTTTCCATTTCTAAGGTTTATTATTTATTCTCTTTTGCACTGAATTATTCTCCATTCAAAGCACCCCCATACCCCTGCACACGGGTAATATTTCACACATCTTTCAACACTCTACTAGACCATCCCCTATTCTTTGAGTCATTTCCTGACTTTATCACCTTTCAGCAGATGTCTTCTATTGTGATCTTACTGCACCTAGTTCATACCTCTATTATGTCACAAGATACTTTGAATTGTGCCTGTTTACTTTTCACATTTTTTCCCCATTGAACTGTGCCCCCATGGGCAGGATTATGTATTCTTTATATCTCCAGAACATGTCATAGGCTTGGACACATACACAGTAGTTACAGTGAACTATTGGCCATTTGATCATTCAATAATTATTTACTGAAGTCATAGTATGTTCCAGACACTGTGACAAGCAGTGAAAATATAGCAGTTAAGAATGCAGACAAATTGCCATTCTTATGGAGCTTCCATTCTAATGAGTCCAAAGAAACAATATACTTCAACATTCATATATTGAATTATCAATATGTCCAGATGTAGTTACAATATTTAATGAATATTTTAATAGACTGAATTTTCTTAAAACTTCCACCTATGTGATAGCACAACTTTCTCATTAAAATAAAATTTTAACTATACATAATGAGTGAAAAAATTTGGTCCCAAAAGTCAATATTTAAAAACCACTGCTTCTATTTCATTTCAGTGATAAGACTTTTTAGGGAAATTAAATTAAATCAGGAAAAATCACATTGATAACTTTTCTCTCCATGAACTATTGTTGTTTTGTGGTTGAACAATTCTGAATTTTTAGCTGTTTTTTTGAAATATACTATCACCTGTTCAGTTCTGGGACAGCGTATCCTAAAAGCGACACAGACAAATTACAAAGCCTCCAAAAGTGAGTGACTACAATACTGAAGAGTTTCTTATTCATGTCAAATAAGAAATGACAGAGAAATAAGGAAGGTTTGCCTACAGAGATTGATGAGTGTGATACTAATGATAATCAAGGGTCACACCTATAGAATATTTACTATGTACCAGGTACTATCTAAAGCCCTGAACTTATATTAACTCATTTAACCTTCTACCTTAGCTGAGGGTACTTGGCTCACAAGTGGCAGAGCTAGGATTCTAACTGAGTTCCCTGAATCCTACACTCGTCTGTTTCACTATATCAGGCTGAAGTAAACCAGCAGCAGAAATGATAACTGCTGTTTATTGTCGTGTAGAAAATTATTAGGAGCCCTTTAAAATCCTGACATAAAAGTGTTAAATTGTTGTTGAGATAATGAGCTGAGCACAATGGGATCAAACGTGTGCATACTCTCAACCTGTGATACCATGGGTGTTATGGAACAAAAACTCATATGTTGAAGCCCTCACCACCAATGTGACTATATTCGGAAACAGGCGTTTCAGGAAGTAATCAAGGTTAGATGATAAATAAATAATAATGATATTATTATTTATTATTTAATCAAGGTTACATGATAAATAAATAAATAATAAGATGAATTTTTATACAGCTGAAATGTGGTTTATCTTCTTTCATTAACTCATCAATTCATAAGTATAATCATGGAGAAACAATTACTGAGATTATAAAGAAAAAAAATTGAAGCCAAAGCTTTGAGTCACAAGCATTCAAGTTACCTACATTCATGGGATTCAGTATATGATTGAGAAACTACCTATTTCGTTTTCCCATTGTAGACAAATGGAAAAGTACATTGGCTTAAGTGTGGAAAGAACCAGTCTAGAGACCGAATACCACACAAAGCGTCACATGAATGCTAAGGTCTGGTTCAGAAATGATCTCTGATTTGTCACAGCTTTAAGACCGACCTTCTAAAGATAGGTGAGAGGAAACCCCATGTTCCTTAAAGGTACTGAACTTATTTTAAGAAAAGCAACCACTTGTAGTGTGCTTTGTGATTAAAAATGGGCTGTCACATTGTATAGTCAGGCCATTCAAGATGGCTGTTTGCTTGCTCTCTGTACATCCCCTGCTCGACTAGTCCTTGCTTCACCTACACCTGCTCCTGGACTGACCTTCCCTCTTAATTCTAGAGCCTAATCAGTAAATGCCTACATACTTGCTCCTGGCCCCAGCTAGTGGTTGTTCTAATCTTTAGATCAGAATGGCTCCCCCTACATAGTTTATCAAAAGGAAGACCTCTGCCCCTCAAAGGTACTTAGCCTGAGGGGTTAAGAGGGACTATCTCTCTGCTGGTTTCCCTGGTAACCAATGAGCCAGTCGGAGGTCAATTCACCCTACAAATGGTAGTCTCCTTATACTCCTGGCACCAAAGACTGCTGCTGCCTTGTCCTGCCTGACTTCTGCCATCCACAGTGGGGTGCTGCTCTAGGACCCTTTTGCTTCAGACGTGTAAGATCTCCCATTTATTAAACCACTGATGTCTCTATCTGACTCCAGGCTCATTCTTCAGTCTCGAGGCTGGGCAAGTACAGGGCTTGCACACCTGCTGGGTATAGCCCAATACACATACATTATATTTGAGCCTCACAATAACCTCATAAGTAGCTTTAGTCTTCTCAATTTGCAGATGGGGAAACTAAGGCTCAGATAAATTGTTCTTTGTCCAAAGTCATAGAATTTTTAATGATGGAGCCATGAATACCATAATTCCTGAAGCCATTTTTGTCACAGTCTAGTGGGGATGCACTGCTCAAAACAAGTTTTTTAACAACAATAAAAAGAGAATCATTTGGGGAGACCATTAAAATGGCCTTAACTAATGAAATCCAAAGAGGTATATGAGTTGGTCAGGAAATTTAATAGGGAACAAATAATACTAGTGATTCAAGCCCAAGTACAATAATTAGATGCTTTCTAAAAGGCGATGATAAAAATAAGCTATATGTTTTTAACTAAGGCATTTTATTAAGTAGTTGGCAATTCCAGTGCATTTTTATGAGCAAACATTTTAATTGGCTAATTCATTTATATTTATAGTGCATATTGGGGGTAAGGTCATTTACACTTTAGTCCATCTCCACAAAATAAATCAAAAGGCAGAAAAAGAATCGTTGAGTTTTTTCAGCTACGTATTTTCATTTCTCTTGTAAACCGGTGCTTTTCATCAGATAGTTAAGCAAGTAAAATTCCTAATTATCTCTGTGGTGGTTATAAAATAGATTTACTTTCAATTTGCAATAAATTCTTAGACTGTGCTTTCCCAGCTAAATTATGTTTGCTCTCCTCATAACACAGTGGGAATATGAATTCCTTTGTGCAATGAAGATCTATGAGATTCTTAGTATAAATGTTATTAGGCTATAATTTTATTGACTTATAACTAGTATCTGGAAAACAATCCCCAGAAAACGTCCTCTATTTCATTTTTCCAACCAAAGGACAGCCTGGTATGCTGGCCAAAATACGATAAAGGCATACTCTGATCAGTTAGAGAAACTTTTCCTTAAAATCTTCTTGGTAATTAAAAAACACATCTTTCAGGCTTCCCTGGTGGCGCAGTGGTTGAGAGTCCGCCTGCCGATGCAGGGAACACGGGTTCGTGTCCCGGTCCGGGAAGATCCCACATGCCGCGGAGCGGCTGGGCCCGTGAGCCATGGCCGCTGGGCCTGCGTGTCCGGAGACTGTGCTCCGCAACGGGAGAGGCCACAACAGTGAGAGGCCCGCATACCGCCAAAAAAAAAAAAAAAAAAAAAAAAACCCACATCTTTCAAATATAACGGAGATGCTCCTTTTTCAATGATTTCACAATCCCTCATTTCTAATCTTCATTCCAATTCACCCTCTGTCAATAAATACCTGAAGAATTACAAGATCATGGATCACTAGACTGACTTACTTAATGAAATCATATTGCATATCTGGAACATGATCAAGAATTTAAACCTCAAACTACTTAAACCTCTTACTCTGATCAAGAGAATATTATGTTTCTACTGATAGAATAGCTGTTCCAGATTTGATATAAATCCACAAACTCTGATACATTTTTTTAATATGTCAAATGATGCCTCATAAAGGAAGTTCACTAACAAAAGAAATACCCAAGAATCTGAGTGGAACATTTCCTGTTTCTCTGGAGCTTGAACCAAATGCTGGGGACAGAAAAGAGTCAAGTATTCCACTTTCTAAAGAAAGCTTCAAACAAGCGGGACCTACACACCCTTCCAGATCTTACTAAACGGCCAACGGCTTCCCTTTATCCAACCATTATATGAAGAGAAAACCAGTGATGAAGAAGAGAAATAGAATCCCTGGAATGAGAAAAGAAAAAAATCCAAAAACTGGGGGAGCTCCCAGTTAGGCAAAGTGATGAGCTGTAAATGACTATGGACTTACCTATCAGAAGGTTACCCAACAAAGGGGAGGATGGTCCACATCAAAAGGTTGGCCTGATCTACCCACCAAGTAATGCAGTGTCAGAGGGCTGATCAAGAGTGTGATGTATGCTTATAGCTTACTCAGTCACTGCTGGCCTGAGCTTCAAACATCAGAAACAGATGGACCAGGATACCAGCAGCCAGTGTCAGTATAGGTCTTGGCCAAATGAGGATTAAAAGAGGGCTGTTTCTGCCCCAGTAACATAGTGTGACAACTGAATAATTGCATGAGGGAGTTTAAAGCCAAGACTAGACAGATCAAAAGCTAGAGCACCCTGAGAAGGAAAGGTAACCATTGAATAGGACTCGATTCTTCAGTGAAAATGACTAGTGAATGCCTAGTTTGTTTTCATTTATACACGACTTCTAAGTTTTATCAACAATGAGGGGACATGAGAACTCATGATAAAAAACTGAAATTGTGTTATACAGACGTAGACACATGCACAAATATCTGAGTTTCTGCTTAACATGCACACATTTCATTAGCATTTTATACTAAATATATAAATGATTTATACGCATAACAAAAAAAGCAAAAAACAAAAAATCAGAAATATTTGCTTTGTGACAATAGCAGTTGATTTGCAGTAGATATTTCAAAGCTGTCACCAGTAACAAAATACATATTTCAAGGAAATACAATTTTAACAAAGCTGGAGTTCAGATTTTTAAGTTCTGCCAAATACCTCATGCCTTACCACTGTACAACAGCTAAATCAAGGTATCCTTCTTAATCTTCAGTATTATTTTACATTGACTCAAAACTAACTTCACTATAGTTTATACATCCAGGAAACAATAAGAAATTTAGAAGTTTCCAGCAGGCAGGGATAGCTGTTACTTATTGGAACCAAACATTGATTTGTTTATAAATTCTCACAAAACCTTTCCATATTGATTTACACGCCTTTGGAATTTAATATTAAAAGAAGCAGTGATTTCTGAGTAGCACTAATTCATTTAGCCTCTATATACTACCCACTAGAATATTATTTCTGTTTTGGTCTTTACTACATCCCCAGCAGCTGGAATAGCCCCTGGTTTACTAAACATACATTGAATTAACAAAGAAATATTTGACTGTTAACAGATAGCCCAGTGCCTAATACACGGCAGGTACTGTTATAAGCTGATTTGTGAACCTCCCCAAATTCACATCTTGAGGTCCTAACCCCAGTACCTCTGACTGTGGCTGTATTTGAAGACAGGACCTTTAAAGAGGTAATTAAGTTAAAATGAGGTCATTAGAGTGGGCCCTAATTCAATATGACTGATGTCCCATAAAGAAGAGGAAATTTGGATACAGACACATACAGAGGGAAAAACATGTAAAGAGTTGATGACCATCTACAAGTCAAGGAGAGAGGCCTCAGAAGAAACCAATCCTGCTGACACCTTGAATTTGGACTTCTAGCCTCCAGAATTGTGAGAAAATAAATGTCTGCTATTTGTGTTTCCCAGTCTGTAATACTTTATTATGGCAGCCCTAGTAAACTAATTCAAACTAATTTATTAATACAAGGTACTTAATGAATTTTTTGACCAACAGAATGAATCAATAAATAACTGCATAGAATTTTAGGAAAAAATGTAATTTTTAATAAATGTTAAATTTCATCATGCAGCAATAATCAAGCTATGCTCATGAAACATGGTATGGTCCCCCTGATGGCTAACTAAAATGGCTTCACGCCTGCCGTGGGTTTAAAGTAACAGCTGTGGAACTGTATCAAACCCTATAGTCCTGATAGAATCTATGAAAGATCATATAAATAGAAGGTTACCTTTTGCTTGTTTTAGTTGCTTGATTCAGTGCCAGGGACTATCAGAGCCCGGAGAGAGGCAAAGGCTATCACATGGAGAATAATACATCAAACTAGGATTGCAAGGGTACTAGACTACTTAGACTCCTGAGAAGCAATCAAATATGCTGTGATCAAGTTTATTTTTCATAGGAAATACAGTCCTTCCAACTATACATAAATAAAAAATTTTATGGGGTGATGGAGGAATGAAAGTCTTGGGATATCTATGCATGTTTGTTGTTGTTAAAAAAGTCCTTCAGTGATTTTATATCCAGTGAGTGTGCAGACGTTAAAATATTAAAGACTATATAAATGTTCAATATATCCTTTATTTTGAAAGAGGCAAAACTTGTTTAATATTATAATCTGAGGTACAGAAACTTCCCCAAGAAAAAAGCTATGAATAACCACAAAACCCAGTTACAGAGTAATATGTTTCTAAAGTTCTAAACTTTAAAGGTAAATGAGAGTCATATATCCTAGAGCAAAAGAATTCACACTGAATGGCATGTTTACTGGAGAAGTGTGAGGAGTAACTGAAGCCAAAGGATATTATTTAATTGCCAGAGACCTAAAATCTGTTATTAAACTTGTTAGAGGGTCTTGACTCTAGTGTTGGAATCATCTTGTTTAGACTATAACCCACTGATGGAACTAGACAGAAAATCTATAAATAGAGTTATGCACTTGCTTTGGAAGACTGTGGTTTTACCACATTTGAAAAGAACAATTAAATTTGAGGCACTAATCTAAAAAAAAAAAAAAAAAGTTAAGGTGTCTTTTGTACAATACCAGAGGGGCTGTTAGGAAACCAAAGGAGAGTAAGGCAAACAATGAAAAAAATCAGTGTATTTTTCCCTCCTATAAGAGTTTAGAAAATGAAAAGTTTTCTATTGACTGAAGAGACCAAATGCCCAACACTTATTACAATATCTTACATAATGTTAAAATCTAAAAAAACTCATTGAAATTCTTTTGTATAAGAACTCCATACACAGTTGACTATCATTGATTTGTTCAGAAATAACTGCTTAGTTTTTTCTCAATTCACTAGCTAATAATTACATCAACATGCAAAATGATGGTGCATATAATGAAAAACTCAAGGCATCATGATGGTGAATGCAATACATACGTAATACTAAATCAATATGGTGGACTAATAGGCATCTAAGAATGAAAACATTGGTAAAAAAAGAAAAACAATCATTTGAGATCATTGTTGAGTTTGCAATCTGGGGTGCAACTTTAAAGTCTAATTCAAATAATATAGATGACGCAACATACTCTAGGCATATTGTTGTGTTTTGCACCTCAGGAAATTTAGAGTATAAATCACCATGATATTGGCCTGCTGTACACTGACCTAATGTCTCCAATATAAGTTGGAACAATTTGTTGTTTTCTTTCACCTATACCAGGCACCATCCATGACGCATCACCTACAACCATCCTTTTACATGAGGTTATCCAGGCCACCACATTTATGTGCATGGAAAGCTACCTTGTATCACTTTGGCCCTCTGCCCATCACAGCTAACTGGACATGGAGAAGGCACCTGACATAAGATGAGCTACTCCATGTTCTTTTTTGTGGCCTATGACATGCTGTGGCGTCCAAACCCTCTCAGGGATCTGACCTGAAGCATGGAGAGACCTTGACAGTTACCAGTGGGTACTGAACATGCAAAGTTTCCATCAGGTAGTGTTAGGTTCCTGTGGGGTCCAAGGCAGGCTGAAGTGAGGTTATACAGAAGGTAGAGGTGCAGGATTAGAAGTCTGGATAGAAAAAAAAAATAGTTGAAAAAGGGGAACATAGAGACAGAAACTATGCAGGGTCTGGAACAGACTGAAGAGGTAACAGCTGGTCTCTAAAACAGCAGCTCAATTCATGATACAGCCTCACAATTAAAGCCCCTTACTTGAGGTAACTTGGGTAAAATTTTTCCTCCTTGCTACCAAACAGCCTGCCTGAGAAACAACGTGGGTGGCAGTAACCAGCCAACACTCGGTCTTTGGTTACCTCACACACAGGACCACAGGAATGGTCATTTCTGACACACCACACCTTGCTACAAAACCAAATTCTGTCACCATTTTTTTCCCCTTCATCCAAGCAAAACTCTAGTTGAAGGGGTATAGGAGCAATATTACCTCCTGAACCTAGTAAGAGGTACACAGTCAGACATATACTGAGCTTAAATGGGAGAAGGCACTTCATATATCCTTAAAGTTACTTCTGAAATTTTAATGAAGTAAAGACTTCTGGCCACAAGCAAAAGCAACTTGAATAAAAATTATTCATGAAAGAATTTTCAAGATGTGTTTGTTAGGTATTGCAGGACGTTTTAGGGAGTCTAAAACCTCTCATATACATGAAATGACAAAACTCAGCATTTACAGGCTTTGACTTTATAAAACATTCCATGGGCATTTACAGACATTTTCTTATAACATCACAGTGAGATAATATTTCTGCTTCTCTTCTTTAATAATATTAGATAAACTAAGGTGAACCAAACTTAGTTATTTTGCAAACTCTTATTTTGCAAGTCATTGGAAAAGCTGAGATCCTGATTATAATATATCAAAAGCAGGGAAATAGCACAGACACCTTCAGAGGCATGCTATATGAGAAAATCCAAAGTTATAGAATCAGAAATGGAGGAATGCTGAGTTTTATGACAGATTTGTTTATCATAATTTTATTTAAGTAGAGGTTGGTTCAACTATAATAGCCAAACAGATTGTTGATTAACTAACAGAAAAGGTGGGGCAGGAAGTGACAGAAGCGTCTTTCAATTTAAAACCAATTAAAATTCAGAATCAATTCAGAAGCAAATGAAATCTAATGCAAAGATTAAATTTATAAGAAAATTTCTGAGACTATATGCACTACCCATGGAAAACTATAACTCGAAATAAATATTAGATTTTTAGAATATTTATTCTTAATGAAGCTTAGGCTTAATGAAGCAAGGCATTCTCTATCTCCCCACCAAGGCAAGAAAGGTGTTAAATACCCTCCTATTCTTCTCCCACACCCGGATTTTTAAAAATCCATTGAAAAGCAAAAACTAAGTTTCTCAAATGACTCATTGGGATAAAGGCCACATCAAGCTCATTGCAAAGGAGAATTTATCTATAGAGTTTGTAACCCAGTTCTCCATTGATAAAAAAGCAAATGAGCCCATTTGGGTGTAGAAATGTGACCTACGTGTTTCTGGGCCTGAAGTGACTAAATCGTGCCGCTCTGAACCATTGCTGTGCTGAAAATAGGAGTTTAATGATACATGAGGTATCACTGAGTGTTTGCAAACAAAGGGAAAATGTTTTCAGTGCCTACACAAATAAGAAATCAAATTTCATAACCAAAGTGTCTTTAAAAACGGCTCCCAGGGCTTCCCTGGTGGCGCAGTGGTTGAGAGTCCGCCTGCCGATGCAGGGGACACGGGTTCGTGCCCCGGTCCGGGAAGATCCCACATGCCGCGGAGCGGCTGGGCCCGTGAGCCATGGCCGCTGGGCCTGCGCGTCCAGAGCCTGTGCTCCACAACGGCAGAGGCCACAACAGTGAGAGGCCTGCGTACTCAAAAAACAAAAACAACAACAACAACAACAAAAAAACGGCTCCCATTGAATACAGTGTGAAAAAAAAGTGGATTCTGACTAGTATGCAATTCCCAGACAGACTATAGAGCCATAAAAATCTTAGGTTAAAAAAATATAAAATAAATATACCTAACGCTTATACAGCATTTACTCTGTGCAAGGCAGTAGTCAAAATGCTTTATATATATTAATTCATTTAATTCTTACGGTAAGCTTTGAAGTTATTACTATTACTGTAACTTCAGGGAGAGGAAATTGACACATCCACACACTCAAATATAAAGTTATTATAACAGAAGTAATTAGCAGCATGTTACTTTATTTTTTAAATTTATTTAATTTATTTTATTTTATTATTATTATTATTTTTGCGGTACGCAGGCCTCTCACTGTTGTGGCCTCTCCCGTTGCAGAGCACAGGCTCCGGATGCGCAGGCTCAGCGGCCATGGCTCACGGGCCCAGCCGCTCCGAGGCACGTGGGATCCTCCCGGACCGGGGCACGAACCCACGTCCCCTGCATCGGCAGGCGGACTCTCAACCACTGCGCCACCAGGGAAGCCCTTTAAGTGTTATTAGGATTACTGAGAATTTACTGATCTGATAGGAACTGTTTATATTTTTATGTCATATTTTGATCAGTAAAGATACTGTGAACGAAATACATTCCAAAAAGGGTGACACTGACTTCAGTATAAAAGAACCAATTCTGATTTCACTTGACAGCTCTGCTGGATTTGTGCCTGCTGCCCTTTTATCTCCTTTATACTCTTTATTCTTTGATAGTCCAATGACTCTCTCCTGCTTCTCTTTCTACCACTTTCGACCACTTCTCAGACTCCGTGGCAGCTGTGAAAATATGCCAGGAGACCTCCAACGACAGGGAGCTTAACTGACCATGAGCCCCTGCTATTGCCCTCTGAAGTTCATTGTCACACTTGCTCCACCATCACACTTCCCACAGGTGCCCCCAGCCGATCACCGTGCGCAGCAGGGCTAACTTCACTGCAGGTCTAGGACACTTCCATTCTGCCTTCTTCCCTCTCTCCTCACTCAAGGTCAGGCTCAAATTGTGATTTGACAGTTTTCTCAGCTTCTCCTGGCTCACTCCCCATTTTTTTTCTTTCTCACAGTCTTTTCATCAGTAAAATCATATGCACTTCAACCTATCTTGGTATCTTCTTTCCAGAAGACTTAGACTAATACAGTCTCCTTTGCCTATTCTTTTTCTTACCTGTGCCTCCCAGATACATGTGTTCCTCCTGATTCTGTTCATAATTCCCTTTTTTCTTCCATCCGAGTAGAAGCCTACAGCTTTCAGTACAGCCTATATCTACTACAACCAAAATATATGTCTTTATACCAGATTGTTCCTTTGTAGTCTATACTCATCTTTACTAAATAGATATGTCCATTTAGATGTCTCAAAAACACTTCAATTTCAAAATTTTAAAAACTAAATGCATCTTGTCTCTTAAAAGGATTCCTTAATCAGGTATAACAATTATAGTTCAGTGTGGAAAATAGACATTCAGTATATCAAGTAGAAAGGGACTTAATACAGGAAATAGGTGCTTACAGAAATTTTGGAATAGGAGCGGTGGACCTTCAACTATTTTATTTATTCCAATTTTACACCACTTGCGTGCAGTCCACAGATCAGGACATGCTGCTGGTCCTGCTATCCCTGATTCACAGAGGGGGTGACCGGACACCTGAAGGTGGAGTCACCTGGTGCCAAAGTTGACATCTGGCAGATCCTCAGCCAGCTGCTAGGGCTACAGGAAGGTGACTTCAGCCTCACTTATGCTTTCTAAATCTCTTGAGACAATATCTAATTGGGAAAAACTAATTTACATACAGAATGCAGGCTGCAAGGAAAACTGAGCAATGTAAATTTTAGCTTTCTGAACTCCAAACTGAAGGAGATTCAAATGGAGACTGAGAGAACCAATCCATGTGTCTACCAGGTAAATGGCACCAACATCTGCCAATTCACTGTGGCCAAAAAATGGAGGGCATTCCTTTCTCTTCCTCATTCCATTCATGACTGATTAGTAGTCCCATCTGCAGCAAAACAACCACTGGCTAACCTCAGGTCTTCACAGACTCTTATTTGGGCTACTGTAATAGTATCTTAGTAATTACTCCTGAACTTTACCCTCCATAATTCCACACTGTGCTTTTCCTAAATCTTATCACATTACTGCTTCAGTACTGAAGCTCTTTATCTTGAAGGTAATTGAATGTGGCCTTCATTCAAGGTTTTTACATGTTGTTATAGAGGCCAAGGATGTAAAGTCCTAGCCTATGCTTGTAGTCCATATATTATTTAGAGAATGTTTAAATATCTGATAAATATAATCTAAAGAGAAAGATTATTTTTATTTTGTAAGAGGTAATAAAATGTTCACATTAAGTAAATCATTACCTAATTATTAATAATCTACAAGAATTATTGGCAAATTTTTATCCGTTATTATTTTTATTCATATCCCAAAAATGTTTACAGCTTGCATATATAATTGTCATTATCACCAACACATTGGTGCTGGTCGTAGACAGTTTAACATATGTGGCTTTGAAGTAACTAAAACAGCTTTGATTAATGTCTATATCTTCTATTCCCTAAAATAATAACTTACATATATATCAATATTGCATATGAATTGTGTATGCATGTTACTGGGATATTCTATATAGAGACAGCAATTATTTAATCTGGAAGACATGAACATCAGCCTATAGACATAAGAGACGTATTTTTATAAATAAGGATTCTATTTCATGGTGCATATGGTCATCATTAAACACTTTAAAATAAGTAAGAGTTGCGTAGTCAGAATAATTTGTTCTACATGAATATTTCCCAAACTGTATGTTCCAAATCATGTTACCTTTAGTTCTGCTGTAACGTGACATATGTAGTCTAAAAATCAATGTGCTACACAAAATCATGCAACCACAATGACACCTAGGGCTTATGGGGAAAAATGGGGTTAGACACAGAGCACTCAGAAACTTCATCAGTGACACATTAAAAAAAAGGACAGGAACCTAACAAAAACAATAGAACAGAATTACACGTGCTTAATAGTTAAAACTACACAAACCGAAAACCAAAACCAACCAAACAAACAAAAACCAACCCTTAACAGTACAGCAAATATGGAACTTGACCTAGAAAAACCTGTATGCAGTTTGCTTGAGGAAGTGCGTTTCAGGAGGGTTACAGCTTGTGAGTTAAGATGAAGGAAGTGATAGAGGAAGAAGGATCTGAGATCTCACCAGAAGTTGAAACACCAAATTGTTGTGTGTCGTGACACATGTTGTGGGCGGGGGTGGCTGGTAAATGTTTGATGTGTGTGTGTGTTTTGTCTCTTGTGTCTTGGATCAGCTGGGTGCACTTTTCCACATTCACCTACATAAAACTGCATAAAAACAAACACAATATTTGCATTATGCTCAAAATATTCTCCAATATATCAATCAACTCTGGAACAAATTCTCATTTCAAAACGATTGTTATAGAACTGAGTGTAACAGGTACTGGAAACCTAAAAGTGGGGGAAGATAGGGTCTGTGTTCAGGAAATAAGTAGATTAAGCAATACTGAATTTTTTTCTAGTAAGAAATTTCAGAAAGTTTACCTGCTAATGTAAACTCTGCAACTTCAAGAAGGCAATGAGTTTGCAGTGTTTTCCAAAATTCTTTGACCTTTTATTCTGTGGTGGGAATAACATTAACATCTAAAAATAGTATTCTGTGTAGCACAGTTTGATAGATACTTCTCTTTAGCAATGTTTCATATTTATTGTTATAAAATATAAAACAAGGATTATGCTCAGGAGAGAAATATATTATGATCTAACTCATTTTTTTGTATACTCAGAAAAAAGAAATCTGCAATAAATCTTTAAAAATACCATTAATGTGTCTAGCATTGCTGGTTGTATTTCTTCTGGCTTCTATAGAACTAAACTATACCAGACTATTAAAATTCCTCCTTGGAGATGACAAAATGGTATCTTTTCAGCATGATTAACCATATAATCAAGGTTTTAGAAAATCTACACCAAATAATTGAATTTGAGATTTTAAATGTATATGGTTTTCTGGAATTTCAGTGTGATCATAATGCCTGTAAATTAAATCCTATTTTTGGTGAAAACCCAAAGGAAAGAGAGCTTTGTTTTCAAGTACTAATTTTACCTGTTATATAATTATATATAATATGCCTATTAATAATTTTTACACTATAATGATGATTACGCATTCACAAATATACGGAAAGAGCATTCCAAGCAGAGGGAATAGAGTAAACTCATGAGAAACTCTCTAGTGTGCATGCAATCTTGCGTGGAATTTTGATTGCAATAAAGTTTCCGTGAAGGAGAATAGTGGGAAGTGAGTTTGGTCGGGAGAGAAAGAGGAGTCAGACACACTGGTAGAAGGTATTTTACAAGTGATTTCATGTAGGGATTTTTGAGAAAGATGAACAAGTCAAAGATATTCTGAATTTTAAGCCTAAGAAAATGGAACAATTACGCCACCAAGAGAAGGAGAGATCACAAAGTCAAGGTTGACTCAGGAAGAGGTTATACACAGTTGACTAGCTGATGCTTAAACATTTCAACAGATTTCTTCCCTATTGCTTGCTTATTAGGTAATTCACTACTCATGCAAATCCAAAATGGGAGAAAGGATGTTCATGTAATTTGGGTTTGTAAACAGCTCCATTAAAAAGTTTCAAAGTCAAGGTAATTTATGCTAGCTGCTGTGACAGGTAAACATCAATATTTCAGCAGCTTAACACAGCAATATTTATCACTTGCTTGTATCACAGTTCAATGTAGTTGGTGGGCCAGGGTGTGGAGGGAGTTGGAGATGTGAGCTGTGTTCTGTGCAGTTATTCAGAGACCCAGGCTCCTTCATGATATGGTTCTGACATCTATAACATGAGGCTTCAAAGACATTCTGCCATCATCCACGAGGAGACCAGAGGGAAAATGTGTAGAATCTCACAAAGGAGATAACAACACTCTCACCTGTACTGGCATTCCATTAGCTAGAATTTGGTCCCACCCAATTTCAGGGATGGATGGAAGATGTTAATTTAACTCAATGCTCAGGAATAATACTTAACATTGCCTCTGTCTCAAAAGGGAAGAAGATAAAGCCCTTACCTAAATAACTGAAGACTTAAAATTAACTTTGAAATAATTATTTTTTATTGTCCCTACTGTCAGTAGCCACAAATTATATAGAGCTAAAACCAAAAATAGTCATAGCAAGGAAAAACACTACAGAAAATGTCATAACCTGGAGTTTAAATTTGAAAAGTAACTTTCTCACAATCTTTCAAACTTAGCTTAAGCAAAACATTCAGAAACTCTGATATATAACTAGCATCCACTCATCTGGGCTTGCATAAGTAAAGTTACCAAGGTATGTGTGGGTTTAATTTAGAAAGCCTTGGATTAATGAAGTAGATAAGCTGCCTTAAAAAAAAAAAAAAACACCAAAAAACTGAGTTCAGAATTCTCCACATCTTAGCCAATGCTTGTTATCTTTTCTTTTGTAGGTAATAGCCATCCTAACAAGTGTGAGGTGATCCTTCATTGTGGTTTTGATCTGCATTTCCCTGATGATCAGTGTGGTTGAGCACCTTTTTGTGTGGCCATTCCTACGTCTTCTTTGCAGAAATGTCTGTTCAAGCCCTTTGCCTATTTTTAAATCGGGTTATTTAGTTTTTTTGCTATTCAGTTTTTTGTTATTCCGTTACATATTTTGTATATTAACCCCTTATCGGATAGATGGCTTGCAAATATTTTCTACCATTTTGCCTAGATTGCCTTTTCACTCTGTTGATTGTTTCCTTTGCTGTTCAGAAGTTTTTTAGTTTGTTGTAATCCCACTTGTCTATTTTGGGTTTTGTTGCCTGTAATTTTGGTGTCAATTCCAAGAAATCACTTCCAAGACCACTGTTAAGGAATTGTTGCCCAATGGCTATAAAGTTTCAGTTATTCAGTTCTAGAGATCTGCTGTACAACACAATGCCTATGGTTCATAATAGAGTATTGTGCACTTTAAAATATATTACGAGGGTAGATCTCACCTTAAGTGTATTACCACACAAAAAAAGGAAACACAAAAGAATACAAGGAAATTTTTGGAGGTAATGAATATGCTTAGTACCTTGACTGTGGTGATGGTATCATGGATATATGCAAATGTCCAAACTCATTAAAATGTATATCTTAAATATGTGCAACTTTTGTATATCAATTATACCTTAATAATTCTTTAAAAAAACCTGAGTATTGCCTAGTTATTGATCTTTTTCTTTCTGAGTTCAGAGTAAACATAGTTTACATTAATACTATATTGTTTTTAAATATCGTGAATGAAAATAAAGCTTTTCTAGCTATGATAAAAGAAGTTCTGCTACGGAGAAATATCCGATATTAGTGCATAAGAAATGAACTCCTTCTTGAGGCTTGTGAAAATTGTAACTACCTACCTATTCCTTCCATCCACAGCATAGTCTCCTGTATTATTACATAGTCTCCCTGTGTTTCAACTATTTTAAATTGAAGCACTACTGCCTTTGGTCTTAATTCAAAGAAATTGAGAGGGTAAATAAATTCAATGTCCTGGCCAAAAAGGCAGTGTATCTATTTCAGGAACACACACACACACACTCCTCCTTTAAATAGGAATAAACCTGGGTGCCTCAAGATTACTTGTTGTGAATCAAAGAATGTCCTCTGGGAACCAAGCTGTTTTCCTTAAAAACTTGAAAAGGGAAATTCAGTCTCTCACATCCTGCTTGCTACCCGATTCCACAGGCTTCTGCATCTGAATCAATGTTGCCTGCAGTTTGCATCTCTGGAACATCATCGGTGTCTCACAGACTCCACTGGACTTGGATTGGTCCAGAGGAAGCAGAGAAGGAGTCACTCGGAACATTTTTTTTCCCCTTCACACACCATAAAAATCAGCAGCAGCTACTAACAGTCAAAGCAAAGCTTCAGGTTGGGAACTGATACGTCCGAGAGGCAGCTGATGTGAGCATGTGCACACAGATCTGTCTCCCAATGGTACAGCAGCTACTAGGCAAATTATTTTGAAAAGACCTGAATGCATGCGACTCAAGTTAAAGTGGAAGTGAGAACAAAAAAGCAAACAGCAGACTCGACTGAATGAGCATCTTGAAGCCTAAGATTTCAAAATGATGCTGATCAGAGTCGTACCTGAAAGAGACTAAAAACTCCATTTCAAGCTTCGGAGCATGTGACATTTATTCACCAAAGGCATGCCAGTTTCAGCCTTATAACTTTCAGACACATAAAAACGTGGAGAAAATCGCTGACGCTACCTGACCCAGGAGGTTAAGTCAATCCAGAGGGGATCTGAATCCACTTGGTGCAGGATGAACTCCACCCATCACCATGGAATGCACACTTCTCTCCACTTCTGGAACCACAGCACCTACGGACTGCACAGCAATGCCAGTGAGTCCCTTGCAAAAGGCTACTCGGACGGAGGGTGCTATGAGCAACTTTTTGTCTCTCCTGAGGTGTTTGTGACTCTGGGTGTCATAAGCTTGTTGGAGAATATTCTGGTGATTGTGGCAATAGCCAAGAACAAGAATCTGCATTCACCCATGTACTTTTTCATCTGCAGCCTGGCTGTGGCTGATATGCTGGTGAGCGTTTCCAACGGGTCAGAAACCATTGTCATCACCCTGTTAAACAGCACGGACACGGACGCACAAGGTTTCACAGTGAATATTGACAATGTCATTGACTCAGTGATCTGTAGCTCCTTGCTTGCATCAATTTGCAGCCTGCTTTCGATTGCTGTGGACAGGTACTTTACTATCTTTTATGCCCTCCGGTACCATAACATCATGACAGTTAAGCGGGTTGCGATCATCATCAGTTGTATCTGGGCAGCTTGCACAGTGTCGGGCATTTTGTTCATCATTTACTCAGATAGCAGCGCTGTTATCATCTGCCTCATCACCGTGTTCTTTACCATGCTGGCTCTCATGGCTTCTCTCTATGTCCACATGTTCCTCATGGCCAGACTTCACATTAAGAGGATCGCTGTCCTCCCAGGCACTGGCACCATCCACCAAGGTGCCAACATGAGGGGGGCGATTACCTTGACCATATTGATTGGGGTCTTCGTTGTCTGCTGGGCCCCCTTCTTCCTCCACTTAATATTCTACATCTCTTGTCCCCAGAATCCATACTGTGTGTGCTTCATGTCTCACTTTAACTTGTATCTCATCCTAATCATGTGTAATTCCATCATTGATCCTCTAATATATGCACTCCGGAGCCAAGAACTAAGGAAGACCTTCAAAGAGATCATCTGTTGCTATCCTCTAGGTGGCCTCTGTGATTTGTCTAGCAGATACTAAATGGGGCCAGATGAGATGCTAAACACAAAGATAAGAGACTTTCTCCTTCTCATACATACAACTTGAGCAGTGTGTTTCGGCAACAGTTTTTTCTTCTGTGTAAGGCATCGGTTGAGAAATTCTATTGTATAGTTTAAGTTTATGATTTTTGACGTGAAAAAGTGCTAGATTGGGGCTGTAAAATGTTAATCCATATTACAGGTTGTAGGCACTTTGGATTTATAAAAAAAAGTCCTTATGAAGAGTTTAACAGTGTTTCTTTCTTGTTATTCACAAGGATTTGACACTTTGCTTGTTTTAGTAACATGGAAATCACAGCTTCGTTAAATATATTCTAATAAATGGTTTCTTATATTACACTATACAACATTGAAGTGTAGAGATTTGATTCTAGCAGTTAGGGGAGAAATATTGAAGAACAGATGCTTAATCATTAAAAAAAAAAGCTGAAATTTCAAGTAATATAATAAAACTTGCTCATTATGCTTGTGCAGAAGCAGAAACGAAGCTTCTATTGGGAGAAAAACAGTTACTTTTAAAGAAGGGATATTTTTCACTCAGAAAACCATGAGTGTTTCTCAAAGACAGAGAGATTAATTTGCCTAAGCAAAGAGTCTGATATTCCACACAGGCAATTCAGTTTGGGAGAGAAAAACAGCAGCTATGGGGATTAGAGTGGGCTGGGAAAATTAAGTTAACATGGCAAGCTAAACTTCCTGATACCAAACGATTTCCAACCACCACTAATAAAAACAGAGTATAAGGTCTTTCTGCCCCTTTAACCAGGGACCCAGAATCTGCTGAAATGTCCAGAAAAGGTGATGCTCCACTGAGATCCGGCTTCTGCTCCCTAAAAAACTACACAATTCATATTGAGTTCTTTCACTTTTCACATGGAGGTGACTTGTTTACTTATTGCTTATTTTTTGAACTGGAGTTTAAATACTCACTATCAAAGATTTTAGCTTTGAAAACTAAATCTATAGCATACGTTTTTTCAGGTAATATTTGTAAAAATCTAAAATAAGGCAGCTTCCTGTGCTGGAACATTATGAATAGGGAAAAAGGCACTACCTGAACCCCAGAAAACATCGTAACGTAAATTAGCCTTCCACAACTATATTTTAGAGAGTCAATACTTGCTTTGCTCCAAAATAATCCCATGGATTTGGTTACTGAACAATAAAATCTGTACTTTCCAATTTGTGTGTACTTTAAGAGAGAAAATATATTAGGCTGTGTATTACCAGTAAACTATCCTTTGATTTAATTTATAGTCTCCTCAAATGCTCATGGGCAGGGATAACACGCAAAGGTACTGCTTAATTCAAATATAAGTGTTTACACATTGACAGCAAGTCCTGAGAAACACTTTCAACATTTATGTGGAAACATTACTTTAAAGTACGTAATCAGTAAAGTTAAAGCTTACACATGAAAGGTGATACTGAAGCCTGATTCACTGCAATGCCTCTATTCTGAAGTAAAAATAAGTGTGAGGATTTAAACACAGACTAAAATAATGGAACCAAAGCTGTAGCAGGACACAGATGGTGTTTTTGTTCTTGCTATTATTCCTGCTCGTTCTTTCACGTAGTGATTGTGAGGAATCCCAGAGATTGGAAACACAGAAGAGACCTAGTAGCATGCCCCATCTTCTGTGGTGGCTGTCCTTCCAGTCCATTCTATTTCTCTGCCCAGTGTCATTTCAGATGCTGCTTGGTCCATTTAGAACCAGCCCACTTCTCCCACTGAAAGGAAATCAGTCTCCCTCATCCTGACTTTCACACCTCCTCCCAGAGCAGTTTACAGGGATGGGGTGAGTGTTAGTCATGAGCCTGTGTGCCCTGCCACCCTCCCCCATGTGCCCAGGGAACAATATTATGCTTCCGTTTCTTTAAGTGCTAAGACTGTGTCTTACTCAGTTTTTCCTGTTCCCCAAATAGTCCTCTATTACGTTACTTCCTATTTCTTCAGTAAAACCAATATTCTCCCAGAGGGATACATCATTATCACTCAAAGTCCATAGTTTACGTTAGAGCTCATTCCTAGGTGTTGCACATTCTGTGTGTTTTGGAAAATGTATAATGATGACATGTATTATAGTATCACACAGAACAATTTCACTGCCTGAAAAATCCTCTGTGCTCCACCTATTTGTCCCTCTTTCCTTAACCCCTGGCAACCACTAACTCTTTTACTGTCTCCGTAGTTTTGCCTTTTCCAGAATGTCCTATAGTTAGAATCATACAGTATGTATCCTTCTCAGATTGGCTTCTTTCACTTGGTAATATGCATGTAAGATTCCTTCATGTATTTTTATGGCTTGGTAGCTCATTTCTTTATAGTATTGAATAATATTTCACTGTATGGATGTAACACAGTTTATTTATCCATTTGCCTACTGAAGAACACCTTAGTTGCTTCCAAATTTTGGCAATTGTAAATAAAGCTGCTATAAACATTTGTGCGTGGACATAAGTTTCTAATTTATACCAAGGACCAGGAATTAACCTCTAAAAACTTTAGTATAAGTACTGTGATGTGTGTGTTTATCCTTTAATATTTTGTTAAGGGTGGTTAGTTAGCATTTACAGTATGCTGGTCAGGAGGACACAGTCCAAATGTATCTGATAAGCAGCATCAGGTACCTTTATTGAAATTTTCACCAGAAAGTTCAATGAAATAAAAAATATACTTGAAATGATTTTTCATCGGTGAAATGAGTGATTTCCAAGACCTGTTGTTGACTTGGAAAGTTGTGTAACAATCGCCATCATGAACAAGGTTTGCATCTTGCATTTCTGTCCACTTGGCATCTGGCCTAACACTTAGACTCTAAGAGCAAAGCTGCAAATAGTCCCCACCTGCTTCAGAAAAAAGTCTTTGTTGCCCAAACTAAATATTTTGAAATTACTAAAACATTTTTAAAGAATTATTTAGTAACATGTAAATAAATATCGACTTCTGTTTTATGTTACAAGGAATACACAAAATAGAATATTTAGTATGATACCAACTATCTAAAGAAAGTACCCCCAATCTACTTATGTACCTCCTAGATATTACTTTCAATAACTCATGAACAATCAGAGTCGTTATTCTTGGGTGATAGTATTAGGAGCATGTTTACTTTCTCTATTGAGTGTGTTTTATTGTGTAAATTTGCTACAATGAACATACTGTAATGTTTTATTTTTTAAAAAGCACACAGATGCCTTACAACAGAAAGATGGTTGATGGCAATGTCATTGCCAAATTACCAATGATTTGTGGAGAAAGAGTAAACATACAAGACGTTAGGTTTGAGCAGGAACAGATCTTAGCTATCCTCTCCTCTATCTCTCTAAGACTCAGAGAGACTGTCTAATGTCACACGTGGAATCAGTAGCAGCATCAAAACCTGAGACCCAGTTCCTGACTCCAGATTTCCCTACCACATCTTAAGGGCCTCCTTCTGTACACAGGTACAGGTTTCTCAATCATAGAGACCTATAACTGAGTTACGGTTACATCACTGTTTAGCTGTGAGATTTTGCTGTAGTTTTCTCATTGTTAGATGTGTATAACAATACCCGTCTGATAGTAATCTTAAAAGGATAAAAGACAATTATAAGATCAACGACTAAAGTTCAACAAGATAGTGCCCACTACATATAGGTATTCAAAAATGTTAATTATTGGTATTTTTAAGAATACAAAGTAAATGAATAAACCCATGCATGAATGGGTTAAATTAGTTTTAGACTTAAATTAGTTTTGCCATCTTTCAACCTTATTAGAAAATATACCTAGGTCTTGGGCTTAATTATATATGTTTCCTTAAACTACATTTAATAATTTCCTTGGATTTGACAGAATTTTTTGGTATAAATGGATATATTTTAAACATAGTAGATACACAGGCATACCTGTATTCTAAAAGGACACTTTTCTTTTTATCATCAATAGTGCTAACTGTTTTAAAATTTGCAGTGCCACATTCGATACTGGAAAAGGCTAACTAGAAAGATAATGTGCCAAACATGAAATAACCAATTAGCCCATTTCTTCAAAGACTAACTGATACTCATTAAACTTTAGGCCATCAATTGAAGTGTTAGTACAAGAATAACATTATCTAAACTGATGTTGATATTAAATGTAAACCCTTGAAAAAGAACCATAACTGATTAATTTATAGTCACATCCTGATGCTCAATTATTAGTTTGTCATGTATTGATCAAAGCTATATGCTTGAGAGTAGAACGAGCATAGCGTTTGGACTAGGGGAACATTGGGTTCAAGTCTCAGATTTACCAGCTCTAGAATTTAGGACAAATATCCTGAGCATCTATAATCTAACCTTTGAAATGAAGATACTATCCATCATCTCATCATATAGTTAATGACAAATATTAGATAATATAAAATTAGATAATCTATTGAAAGGATCTAGTACTATACTGCTTGTCACTATAGGTATCTGTTATTCAAATTACACTCAAAAGGTTGACAGAGCTTAGACTCCAGAGGAAGTTAAATGGTGATACTCACTTGGATAGCCTCACTTCCCTAGCATGGAGAGACAGGAATCCATTCAAATCTGTTTTCACCATTTCATGTATTTCTAACAAGTAAAAAGAAATCCCTATGCTTATTATTTTAAGTATAAAGAAAGTTTGAACACTCCAGAATAATTCAAGGTAGTTAGTAGGTGGAACTGGGCAGGAAGACACACATTGTTTCGATGGCTTCAGTAATGTTGCAATTCCTGTATTGAATAATGGGTTTAATGTATACCTCATGCTTCAAGCTTAGAAATATATGACATATAGTCTTTTGTACATATTCAATATTACATGAACATTAAATGAATATAATGCATTTATTTTGTAATGTGCTTACTGAGAGGGAACATGAAAAACTATATTTGCATAGAACAAATAAAGGAGTCCTAGCACAATGTAATGCTGCCATTTCAGGGGGAAAAAAAAAGAAGAGCTTTGATCTACGATAGTCATGGTTGAATTGGGTCCTGGGTTAATGAAATTAGTAATCAGAGTTTACAGTTATTAACTGTGTTTTCACTGTCCAGAGACCCTGGAAGCCCCTCAAATAGAGCCAAATGGAAAACTGGAAATTTCACCAACTTAATCAATCAATTCAATGAGGTTCTGTATGGGGCTCAGCTGCAAATGACACTATTACGGTTTGATTTCTAAACCTAAAGTTCTAAACAGTGTGAGAAATTTCACTTTTAAATTCAAACCATCACTGAATAAAATTTAAAAGTGAAAATATAACAATAAATTTGGTCATAATTTCACTTGAGGGACAAAAGCACTTATGCTAAAATTTTATCTTCGAAAAGTTTAACTCCTTAACTAATTAATTTATTTATTTTTCTTTATTTATTTTTTGCTGTACGCGGGCCTCTCACTGTTGTGGCCTCTCCTGTTGCGGAGCACAGGCTCCGGACGCGCAGGCTCAGCGGCCATGGCTCACGGGACTAGCCGTTCCGCGGCATGTGGGAGCCTTCCGGACCGGGGCACGAACCTGTGTCCCCTGCATAGGCAGGCGGACCCCCAACCACTGTGCCACCAGGGAAGCCCTTAACTCCTTAATTTAAAATGTATTTTATTTGTAATGCTGAAGTTTCAAAATGGCCCCATTAAAAACAACGCATGTGAGTTTTCTATAAATCTCACAATATCCTGGAGATTTCATTTGAGAACATGCAACATTCATATTTTTACTGAGTTCTTTCATTCAGGAAGAAAGCAAGAAGGCTTAAGTGTAATTCTTTTTGTGATTTTGTTTACACAGGATGATTTATGTAATGTTGAAAATTGTGCTCTGGTTATAATTTGTACCTACTAGCTATAGCTGTTAGCTACTTACTGTCAATATCAAAAAGAAAATCTATACACTTTCATCTCTGTCCTACCTCTATTCTTCCTCTCTAAGCCATCACATCTCCATTTTCTACATCAATGTCTTATTTTCACCTAAAACTCAATGTGGCTGAAACAAAAGGGTTCATTGACACAAACATGACTTCTTTTTACTCTATGTTTTCATCATTTCGTCGTTCTCCTGGGAACAGAAACTCAAAAGTTCAGTCACATTGTGCTTTCACTCCAAAATGAAATGAAATAAGTGAGATTTTGAAAAAAGATCAGTGTATGAAGCCTGACACAAATGGTTGGGCCTTTCTGTGTGTACAGCGGAGCGGGATGGAAAGAAAACTGACTTCTGTGGATTTATCATTCTTGTTGGGCAAAATAGGAAGACAAGGACATGATTGATTTATCTGGGTTTGGTGGGCTTTTTTTGAGAAAACTGCATAAAAACCAGGCTCAGAGAAGCCTGGGATATACATATAAATTTTTTATCAATAACTGAAGTATAGTTAAAATAAAGTATAAATAGATAAATATAGTTAAAATAGATAAAAATTGGTTATCAATAATTGAAGTATAATTGATTTACAATGTTGTGTTAGTTTCAGGTGTACAGCAAAGTGATTTAGTTCAGATTCTTTTCCATTATAGGTTATTACAAGATATTGAATATAGTTCCATGTGCCATACATGGAACTTTGTTGGCCTTTGTTGCTTATCTATTTTATACATAGCAGTGTATACCTTTTAATCCCAAACTCCTAGTTTATCCCTCTCTCCCCCCAGTCTTTCCACTTTGGTAACCGTAAATCTATTTTCTATGTCTTTGAGTCTATTTCTGTTTTATAAATAAGTTCCTTTGTATCATTTTTTTTAGATTCCACATGTAAGTGATATCATATGATATTTGTCTTTGTCTGACTTACTTCTCTTAGTATGATAATCTCTAGGTCCACCCATGTTGCTGCAAATGGCATTATCTCCTTCTTTTTTACGGCTGAATAGTACTCCATCGAAGGAAATACATATAAATGTGATAGCTGTGAGCATGTATAGAGAGATAGTGGAAGATAAGAACATGAGTGATCCCTCAGTATGTCTTGCAGCCTGCAATTCCTTCCTCCCATTGTCTCCTAACCCCATTCAGGTGGAGCCTTCATCCTCAACACTTGCACTAAAACTGCTCTGGCTAACATGACCAAGATGCTTCCAATGACTAAATCCAATGATCAGTTTTATTCTTATTTTATTTAGACAGACAGAACTTTAACTTGTAAGTCACTTCCTCTTCCTTACTGTATTTGGTTCATAGGACGACAAAATCCTTGGTTTTCCTCCTACCTCAAAAGTATCTTCTCAGTCTCCTTTGCCGATTCCTCCGTTTCTCCCCCACAAAACCTATGGAGCAGAATCCTCCATAGCTTGCTGCTTTGTACTGTTCTCTTCTCTTTGGTCATTTCAACCAGTATCAAAGCATTGAATACTATCACTATTCTGAAGACTCTCAAATGTGTATCTTCAATTTAGATCACTTCAACTATCACTTCTGAATGTCGATACTTGGATTTCTAAAACAAATTCTGTCTTAGTTCAGGCTGCTATAATAAATTACCCTAGGCTGTGTGGCTGAAACAACATTTACTTCTCAAAGTTCTGGAGGCTGGGAAGTCCAAGATAAAGGAGCCAGCCAGTTCAGTTCCTGCTGAGAACATTCTTCTGGTTGCAGATGGCTTCTGTCTAGCTGTATCATCATCACATGAAGGGAGAGAAAGAACTAGCCCTCTTCCTCTCTTTATAAGGACAAAAATCCCATCATGAGAGCTCCACCCTCATGACCCATTTACCTCCCAAAGACCCCCATTTCCAAATACCTCCACATTAGGACTCCACCATATGAATTTTAGGGGGACACAAACCACAGCAGATCCTAAACTTACGAGTCTATTTCGAACCCCTGGTTTTTCCACCCAAAACCTCTCCTTTCACTGCTTTGCCCACATTAGACAATGGCAACTCGATCCTTCCACTTGATCAGAGCAAAATCGCCAGAGTCACCACTAAGTTCTCTTGTCTTACACCCCTTTTTGGATCCATCAGGATACATAATTGGTCATATCATTAAAATATATCCAGTGCCTTCCCTCTAGCACCTAGAATGGAGCATGTCTATAAGAAGCACTCAATAGATATTTGATGAAAAAAATGAAGGAATATGCAAAATTAGAAGGAAAAAGAAGCTAAGACTGGATGCCCTGTTAATAGCAGTACTTAAGGGGTTAGTGTACAAAGAATAGGCCATGAAGTCTTTATCACAGGGGTAAAAGAAAAACTAGAATGATATGACTGAAGCCGAGGGAGGGCTGAGTTTTAAGGAACAAGTTGTCAATCATTTCAGTAAAGGAAGAACTGAAACGATGTTCAGAAAATTTTCCAACTAGAAAGCTAGTGTATTTCATCTGAGAACAGAACTGCAAAGACGACTAAAGTTTCGATGAAATGATGAAAAAATAGAAAACATGAGAGGAAGAGCCAACTTGCAGTAAAATATTGAAGCAGATACCAGATGTTTTGTATCTCCTGTGGAAACACAGAAGTAGAATGGGAGAGGAAGGGGTGTAGAAATAGAGTACAGACTCTTCTGTTAACAAGCTGTATGGAATAGAATGGGGCACATGATATCAAGGGATAATTTTCTCAAAATGTATTCACTTCAAGGAAGATCCTCTGCAGAGGCAAAGAACCAATACCGACTAAGAGGCTGAAAATACTGAATATTTACTGAAAACTCTCAGTAGTACAGTTAAATCATTTCCCTATAATTTTCCATAAATGGTTGCCTTTTCTTTTGAGTTATTTTTTTCCCTAGTTACACCAAGAAGTAGCTCTGTGAAGAGCTCTACTTCTAAACTGTACCTTCCCAATCATCAGGAGATGAAATTGAAATGCCAACATCTCCCTTACCCCAGAGGGAAAGTGACCAGCCCAGCACCCACCTGGGGTCAGTGACTTTAGTAAGGTCTAAGCGTACTCACCCTTTTCTGTCCAGAGCTAATGTCCCTTCAGAATAGTCTTTCTATCATTCCTGGTTGGAGTGAAGGTTTCTCTGACTCAAGATGACCTGCCTACATATCAAACTAGAGAGCTGGAGCCCCAGCCACCAGGGAAAGTAAACTTTAGCACCTGGCAGAAGCATGCTGAAACCGCCTACTGCTGTGTACTTTCGGCAGCAGAAAGGGTAGGATCAACCCTCTCAGGCATCGGTGAGAGCCAATGCGATTGCAGGAAATGCATGAGACAAAGCAAGAGGTATGTCAGCGCGCACACACACACACACACACTCACACACACACACACACACACACACGTGGCCAAGTGCGATAAAGGGCTGCACTTAGATAAGGTCCTGGCTTAACTGCCCTTTTATTAAAATGCTTCCCTAAAGTAAAAGCAGAAGGGTCAACAACCCATAACCATACTCAAGAAGCACTGATGAACTGATCACCTTCCCATCTCCACCTCTGTTAGCACAGAGGCCGCGTCAACTGACGTCATAGGGATGCCCATTTTTGCTTGATGTATTCATTTTGACACTTTGGTAATTGGTCCTGCATTATATTGCTACATTTTGTATTTAGATGTTCTGCTACATAATGCATTTTATTGTAAACATTTGAAAACAGGGTCTTGTCTTTCTGTAATTATTTTAAATAAAAGGAAGGTGATCGAATTCAGAGAGACAGAAATAAAGTTAAATACTGAATATTAAGGAGGCCTTCACGTTTAAAGCAAAATATGGAAGAATATGTACAGAAAATTCTAAACGACACTACTGAATACACATACACGAACTGGTGTCCAGAGGTGTGGAAAATGGTCCAGTTGAGATGAGTGTATTTCATTTAAGTCAGTAATTTCCTGAAATGGGTTTGTTAACCATTACACTTATTCTGCTATTTGTGGATACACTGAAATTCTTTATCATTACCTTCAAAATAAGAGTAAACAGGTTGCCAGGAGGAAGTTCCTAAGAAGCCTAGTTAGCAGAGGTTGTCCATCGGTACCACTGGTCTGGGAAACACTGCCAACTGGGGATTTATAAACCAGGCAGCTTTGATTTTAGAAAAAGTTACTCATTAAGAGGAAGAATGATCAATTAGCCAGAAAGACTCCAATATAGACCCTTCACGGTGGTCTATTATTTTTTAAAACAAGTCACAAATATCAATGAGTGGTCAGAAAATGAAGAGCAGGGCACACATCACTTGGCAGGAAGCACCATAGTGTGGAAGTTGGTTGAAAATTCCAGGGAACTTTATGAATCAAGGCTATCTGGATTAATTTAACCTAAGGATGGAGGAAATGGGGGATGCCAGATCTTAATTTGATTATTGTAATCACAAGGGGATGGAAACTCTAGAGCAGCAAAAGACAGAATGTGGCCCAAGAGGGTTGCTTATCATGTGTTTCAGGTGTGGTGTCAATGACCAGTACTGTCCTTGACCTAACAGTCACAGCCTTCAATTACCCAGTCGTTCTGGGCTTCAGAGTTGACGCTGGTCCTTCAGAGACCAGGTCAGTGGGAGGTTCCCTTCAGCTGCAGAAGGGTCTCTGCAGGCTATCCCTGGCCACCACTGTACCAGGCTTTTCATTCCTTTTTTCCTCTTCTTTGGGAAGATATTATAAACTCACTGGGACATGTTTCTCCCTTCATTTATTTTTTTGTTTGTTTTCACAGAAACATAAAGGACAAAAATGGTCCTTTCTAAATAAGGGCTATTTATTTAGAAACACCAGGGTATTTGCCAACAATATTCCTTTCCCATTGCTTCAGATAAAATATTTATCGGGCTTCCCTGGTGGCGCAGTGGTTGAGAGTCCGCCTGCCGATGCAGGGGACACGGGTTCGTGCCCCGGTCTGGGAAGATCCCACATGCCGCAGAGCGGCTAGGCCCGTGAGCCATGGCTGCTGAGCCTGCGCATCCGGAGCCTGTGCTCTGCAAGGGGAGAGGCCACAACAGTGAGAGGCCCGCCTACCGCAAAAAAAAAAAAAAAAAAAAAAATATTTATCATCCGGGAAGGAATAGCTAGATGCCTGTGAAACTTACTTTTTACAAAGTGTTCTGTACTCACAGTTCCTAGTACATGATGAAAAGGGACAAAATACTTTTATGGTAGCAGCAGAGAATTCTCTGTCCCATGAGCTGGGTCTCTCAGTATCCCAATCCTTCCCTAGGAGGCCAAATTTTTGTAGCTCTCTCTGAAAGTGAGTTACATGATGTTGTGAAACAATATTAGAAAGGTCTTTGCCATAAAGGACCCGGATTATTTTATAGTCTGTTGTAATTCTGTAGGATCTTGCCTTCATCCAATATCCAGAGAAAATCTTCATCCAGGACAACACAATAAGTTGGTACCAACTCCTTCTGGCCAGTTTTATTTCTTTAATGTTTTAAAAATGGTAAATAGGCACATTCAGCATCCTGAAGATTTAAAGATTCTCAATTTACAAAGGACGGTGGATTAAAAGCCTGGCTGATGTAATTCCTGCCAGGAGGTGCCTTCTGCTACTCTCGTCACAGAGGTACCTCTCTTGGATGTCTTCATCTCTTCAGTTCTTTCTTTCCTACGTCATTCTTCTGTTATAAAATTTGGGTCTTTTCTAGCTAATCTCCTTCCTGTCAGTCCAGGGCACCTGCAATATTCCCTGGGAAATTTTGCTATTATTAGACTGCTCTTGCGATTTCTCATCTAATGTATTCAATGATAAAATGCACAAATTTGGCAATACACAGGTAAATGCATTCCCTTCTCTCGTAGTTTATCTACTGTAACAATACTTATCATTTATGAGTATAATAAAATGGGTATTACAATCTTAAACTGTTTTTTAAAATGAAGACAATCTATTGCTCACATATTTTAAAATTTTACAAACAAGGATGGCTTCTGGTGAGACTTTTTCTGGAGGCTCAAGCAATATATTGAGGACTCAACTTCTCTCTCTTTCTCTTGTTGGCTTCCTAAAGAATGAGCTCCATCCACAGTCTCTGCACTGTGGCCTCTAGGTGGCTCCAAGGTCTCCATTCATAGCCACAAAACTGGGCTGCCACTGTTTCAGAGCCTTTATTCTCACACCACATAGTGGGAGAAAGAAAATTGTGTCTTCTGCCCAAGTAATGGGATTCATCCTCCTGGATCGTCTCTGAATGACTCACTGCAGCCAGGCTTATGGGACATGTCAATTGGCTTCCACCAAACAGCACCAATCCAAGAAGTATGGGGGAACTCTCCAAAAGATATTAGGGTACTGTTAGTGAGAATGAGGGAATGACAGCTTGGGTGACACCTGAGAAATGTTTGTATATTCGCTATAACATCTCCTGCATACACAGATCCTCTCAAGAGTGAATCCATGGAGTTTTTATACAGGCCAACCTCCTTTGCTCAATTCCTTTAGATTTCAGTTTTCCTCTATGGGTAAAGCATTGCAACGAACACTAGCTCTCATGTTTTTAACTGCCCATTGATAAGATTTAGGAACATTTCTCTGACATCCTTCTTCTCCACCTGTCCAAGCCCTAATTCACTCTCATTAGTCATTTTTTGGCCATTAAATAAGGATTATAACTTATGATACTCATTTAAAATAGCTGTACCCTACTGTGTCTCTAGTTAACAATAATGTTCTGTGCACTTAAAATTTTGTTAGGAGGGTAAATCTCATGTTAAGTGTTCTTATCATGAAAGAAAAGAAAAGAAAAGAGAAGAAAAAAAACAGCTACTACTAATTTCTACCACACATAACATTTTATTCTTAGCAGTTGATACTCTACATGGGCCCTGGGGTTTCCTTTATAGTCTTCTGAACTGAACTTGATAAGAGAGAAAGAAATTGAGCTCCAGGGGTCCTGGCCAACCAGAACATAGGTATAAAAGTCAGATCCAATAAATTTTTAAAATATATTTTGAATGTCAAAGTTAATACATTAAAATTCTAGTTTTAAAAACCAAATAGCTTTCAATTCTAGAAAATAATTACATCATAAAAATACAAATCAAAATATGATTCATAGAATGTATAGTTACTTATCTTCTGATACAAACAGTTCTGCCTTTTGCTGTTGGTAGATTTTTCTGCAGTGAGACCCTTGACTTACAAAGTGTAGTCCTCAAATCAGCATCACTGAAATCACTTGAGAACTTGCTAGAAAAGCAGAATCTCAGGCCCCATATCCAACCAACTGAGTCGTAATATGCATTTTAACAAGATTCCCACATGAATTGCACACGCACTGGAAATTGGGAAGCTCTGTGTTGTACAACTGGAGTCATCAGTTAGGATGACTTTAGTTCCAAGTAACTGAAAACCAAATAAAAGTGTCTTGATAACAGATGAGAAGAAAAGCCTTAATCTAAGTCTCCATCTTGAGAAGTTAGGAAAAGAAAAGTAAGTCCAGCCCAAAGTAAGTAAATAGAAGGGTACAATAAAAATAAGAGTAGTAACCAATGAAATAGGAAACATAAGGCACAACTGAGAAAATCAACAAGTCCTCATTTGTAGGAAAAGCAAACCAGAGTGTTCAAGGGCATGTGTTTGTTTTTTTATTGCTGCAGAATACATTACCACAATTTTAGTGATTTAAACCAACACCCATTTGTTAACAAAGCATTCTGGAGGTCGGAATCCTGGGCACAGTGTGGCTGAATTTTCTGCTCAGGGTCTCACTGAGCTAAAATCAGTCAAGACCATAATTCTTATCTGGGATTTTTGAGGATATTTTCAAGCTAATTAAAAATGTATGCTACCACATGCTCCGAGTTAGAGTCTGAAAACATAGAAAGGGATATCAGGATAAAAGTCAACATAAGAAAGAAGGGACTGAGGAATTAGGAAAAGTGAGAGAAGGAAGAAGAAAAGCAAAGGGGAAAAGGAGAGAGCATAAAAAAGAAAGGCAATATAACCAAAAAAATGAATTGGCGCAGGTAGACAATGATAAAATACCACACACTATATTTCCTTAAAGACCATTTAGTAATGTTACTGGCTACTCATCTCATATTCAGCACTGTGACACAGCACACATAACATATGCCTTTGAATATCCTGTGAAAGAGATGGTTCAACACAAGTAAGTTTGTCTAGCTCTATCTCCTTTATAGAATCAACCCATACAAATTTAATATCCTTAAGGTAAAAATACGATGGAAAACATCACATACCTTGGCTTCTCTCTTCTCTATGAAGTGGGAGGACCAGATGAAGAAGATGGTGGAGCAGAGGGAAGAAGCACGATGTTAAGTTTTGGGAGAAGCCTGTAGAAAAAAGAAAAGAAGTGTGACTAAAGACAGGTCAAGAAATGGCCACAGGCTCTGGACTGCCCTTTTGAGTTGAAAACCAGGATATGTAATGACATCAAAAGACATGACCAAGCAATTTTCTCCAGCAGTTTCCAGACTCTTGGAAAGAACAATAGAGAGTGTAGATGAAATCCGAGAGGCTGTGGAATCAGAAGTTCACAACATGATGAAACTAAACCTTGCAAGTGATGCTCATTCAACTGTGTGTGTTTAAATAAGAATTTATAGCCATACTACTAATAATTAAAAGGAATATAAGAAATATTGAAAATGATTGAATACCAAAATGATATGATTCCAAAAAGTTCTAAAAATCTGTTATAAACTACACAAAGTTTAGTTTTGTGGAAAGAAGGTTAAAAGAAGTTTGGTTATAAAATCATCTATTATATTTCATTTTATAAACCTTAGCACCTTTAGTGTTCATCACTGTTACTCTTCTATGGGAACAAATTGTATCCTTTCAAGCAGTATTCCTAGCAATTATAAATCACAAACTGACTCAAATAGATGCTAAAAGATTATGGGATATTTCCCTCAAGGATTATGATATAAAAGGCTTACTGGAAAACATATATACATATAAATACACATATATATATATATATATGTTTTCTAGTAAGGCTTTTAGATCATATATATGATATGATGTATATATATGATGTGATTATAGCTATATATGTAAAATCTCCATATATTCATGTTAAAAAATTTGGGGGGGTATTATTTAATTTTTCTAAATAGTTAATTTATTTTCATGATTAATAGTAATTAAACACCTTTATCCAAGCCTGTAAAGGGAGATACTCTAAAAGTAATTACAACTGAAGCACTAAAAGTAAGAAAGGAGAAAAAAGAAAGACAGAGTCAATTGAGAGCTTACTTACCAACTTTTGCAGAAGATTAGGTTACTTACACTCAATAAGTTTATCCCATTGACCTCACTTGCAGTCGCATAATTAATGATCTACTTCTACTCTCTTCTCAAAAGTTCAGACTACAAAACTTCTACATTAATGAACTTCAGCATTTCCCTTTGAAAAATATGAGTTTTTTAATTTGGTCCCAAAAATAAGTCCTCAGACAATATATACTGCATAGTTTCTGGGTAGTCAGATAACTCAAGCAAATTATGGGATACATAAGCAGATGAAACAAAAACAAGTACAATGGACCCAAACTGAGATGGGTGCCCCACTCACAATTCTGCCAAGGGGTCATGATGGTGCTGTAGAAACACCTGCTATAACTCAGACATATTAGATTTTCTCTCCAGGGAACTGGAATTGAACACTGCCATATAGGACCAGAAGTCATTGGAACAGAATTACCTTAACAGCAGCCCTCAGGGCAGAAGTCTGTGCTTTTCCGTCTCCTTGAAGCTGAATTATTTAGCTCTTCCTTTGAACTTGTGGCCAATTATCTTAATAAATCCAAATTTTTATTCAATTGGCCAAATTCTTTCCCTATTGATTACAACTCTCCAAAAACTTTTAAAATGCAGGAACTTTTAGGAACTGAAGAGAGGACAGTGGGAACCTACTTAGAAAATGTATTTGCCTGGAGGGATAGAAACTATGAGAAATGAAAGACTTGAAGATAATAATAAAATATTGTCAGCATCTTGGGAAAATTAAAGCATGATAGTCCCATCGAGCTGCTATTCTGGTAGAGAACAAGTTGTGTGCTTCAATCTTTCACAGGCACAATACCTTCCTAGACTTCTCTTTGTAGGACTTGTCATTGTAGAACTTCCCAAAAAAGTTCTATAATTTTTCCCATGAAGTTTCAAATGTAGTGAATGGTTTAATTTAAAGACAGTTGAAATCCAACTGCAGTCAGCCTACTTTTCTTTTCTACCACATGTGGATTAGAATATTCTAATCCACATTCAAGGAAAAAGCTAATATTACAGAATTCAGATTTTCTGAGTTTGAATTGTGTTGTAAAAATTTCTTCATGTTGAATTTGGTGCAACTTGCATTTTTATCCATCTTTACAAATCACACACTCTAAAATTTCAGAAGAGCCACTAAATGTCGTAAACCAAAATGAAGATTCCTCATTACAACACTTCTAAATTAGTTTGCTACAAGAAGATCATGGAAGCAGCTATGGAAGCAGCAGACTATGAAGACTCAACCTAAATTAGCCGGGTTTACTGTATTACAAGATATATTTGATCTCAACACAATGTGATGTAAGTTTTATAAATTGTACAATATTTATGTTTATGGGATTACACAATCAATGATGTGCAGTTTGAATAAATGCCTATATGTAGCAAGTTTTACCAAACAAAACTAAGTTTATTAAGAGCCCCAAGGTAAAACCAAATCAAAATTTGCTGAAAGTTGCCTTGAAGTTCTCTAAATATTCTGAACTTATGCCCCAAATGTTGTAGATTTCTGCCTTTCCCATAGTGATTTCCCACTATTTGGGGGTTATCCAGAGAGCTTACAATGGAAGATTATGTGGTTATCATGGTAATTGATTCTCCAGCATCCATTCTATTACAAATAATTGGTCTAGGCAAGTTATGGAAATTGTATCCCCTCACCACAGATCAATATAGACAAGTGATTCAATCCTGGCCAATAGGAATCTCCTCATCATTAAAACGAGAGGTACAAGGTAGCGAGGTTCCTTCATTTTACTGTTGATACTGTTTTGTCTGAACATAATGCCTTGAACAGCTAGAGTCACTTTGCAATAACTAGGTTAGTCAATGTGAGAGAAACTATTGATACCTTAAAGATGGCAGATCCTAGAGATAAAAAGGAGCTGGTCCTTCATGACATCACTGGACCATAGAACCAACCAGCCTGGAGCCTGAACAACCCAGTGCATTACTTGTAAAATGGAGAAAATTATTATGCTTACCTTAATCTCATCAGAATGAGATATGTATTTAGAATAATACCTGACATATAATATGAACTCAGTAAAGAATATTTGTTATTATCACCCTAATTCCATATGAGGAATTGTGTGAAATAATATGTTCATCATTATGCTTTTTTTTGTCAGGATCTTCTGTTTGGTTACAGCAGGAAGTGTTTTAACTGATATGGTGTATCTATCCCCAAGTATACAAAGCTGAAAAGATAGAGACTAAAGTTCCAAGTCATACTTATTTTCCTTATTTTCCTCTGGACAACTCTTATGTAAGCTCTTCTGCTTTATTTAGCATCTGAGAAAGACTCACACAAGCAGTGATGAGAAGGAGGACATGAGGATGGCGCTTTCTGAAGACTGCCAACATGACTTGGGCCTCTCTGAAAATTATGTGATGTGATTTAATGGCCTCCATCCCAGGATTTCTCTCTACCTAAAATTCTACTATTTATAATTATATTTTGGGACTTCCCTCGTGGTGTATTGGTTAAGTATCTGCCTGCCAATGCAGGGGACATGGGTTCAAGCCCTGGTCCGGGAGGATCCCACATGCCGTGGAGCAACTAAGCCCGTGCACCACAATGACTGAGCCTGTGCTCCAGAGCCTGAGAGCCACAGCTACTGAGCCCTTGTGCTACAACTACTGAAGCCCGCGCGCCTAGAGCCCGTGCTCCACAACAAGAGAAGCCACCGCGATGAGAAGCCCGCGCACCGCAACGAAGAGTAGCCCCCCTCACCGCAACTAGAGAAAGCCCACGCACAGTAACGAAGACCCAACGCAGCCAAAAATAAATAAAATATAATTATATTTTATTGGAGAAAAAAATTTTGAGGGGAGAGCAGCTAGTATCTGTCATTCACATCTCATTTTAAATTTAATTTAATAAGAATGGTTTTCTAACAATCTAGCTTACTCACAGTCAAGAAAGAAAAAAAGAGAAAAAAGAGAAAGGGAGAAGAGAGGAGGAAGGAAGGAAGCAAGGAAGGAAGGAAAGGAGGGAGGGAGGAAAGAAGCACTGCTTTGAAAGGAAAGTGAGATGCAGTTTTGAATAAGAGCATCTTAAGAGATGACCTACCCAACCAAAGGCAATTCAGGTTAAGGATGATGGATTCCTGGGATAAAGTAGAATGAAGAAGCAAAAATTATGTTAGGAGTATAAGCAATACGGAGGTGATATAAATGGATGTTGGAAAGTGATAAATAGGAGAGAATTAAGAATCAGTGCATAAAAATTGATGCTAACAGTATAGCGGCAGATATGTTGGAACTATGTTCTGACTCAGTGGTACTGGGTAGGTCTCCTCTCATGCTATGATATCCTACATAGAATGAGAACAGAGTTTATATTTTATACTTATTTTGCAATTCTTTTACTATTTTAAGCACAGATGCTTTAAAAATCTGTTTCATAGTAATAAAAACCACTCAAAAACATGTACTCCAGTGGAAGCCATATCCAACTTTTTGTATACCCTTTTTTCTGGTGCAGCTTTCACAAATAATGCAATACCTTAAAATACGATGTTTGCTTTTCACTCCACATTTTGTCTCACCACATCTGAGGTCATGTTTTAAAAGTATGCGTTCCATTTTGATTGTTAAAATAAACTTTGAAGGACGGAGCACTACTTAACCCTAATAAGTAGTTATTTCACTCATTTTCAATTATATCTTACTTACTGATAAACCACACATAAATGAGAAAACAAATTCACTTCATGAGCTTGAACTGGAATTCCTAAGGTCTTTTCCAGCTTTAAGTACTCTGACAGTTCATTCATCTACTTTCTTTTTATCAAGTCTATAATAGTACACTTATTTTTTTTCCTCAAAGAGATTAGGGGCAGATTTAGAAATCTAAGCTTTAGGAAGTCAAAGAGAAAGTGAATTCTATAACTGTAACCAATTTAATTTTCATTCAAGCCTAAAGGTGTCAACTGGAATGCTCTGGCACCTGAATGAAAATAGATTTCTGAAAAGTTATTATGCTTTAGGTTCTAGCAAAAATCTTGTCATAAGGAAAAATGTTATCAGGGTGAACCACTAAAATTGTTTTAATAATGCCTTTATCAGGCTTTAACAGCATAGCACGAAAAAAGGGAAGGGGTAAATGGAAGAAGGAAGTTTTAAGATACAAAACATGGTCTCAAAATTGGAAACTGTCCTGGAAAATCCATCATGTGTGGTAGCCAAACAGACAGGGTCTGTAGCAATGGCTATCTTTTTCTATGAACATTCTGAGTACTAGGTTTTAAGCTCCTTAAGCTCTCAAAATTGCTCTTTCCTGGTAGCACCCCCAAGAGCCAGACACATGCCAAACAAGAATCTTTGGCTTAAGATGAACTTGAAAAAAGCAGTAATGAGATGAAAGTGAAGAGAAAGAAATTTCATACTCAGAAAGTTCTGAAGTTGATAAATCAGCTAAAAGGTGGTTTCCAAGGAGAATGAAAATCAATTAACTAAATCTCTCTGCAAAAGTCCTTGAAATCCCCAGATCCTATTATTTAATTTTGACTTTTCTTGACTTTCATATTGCTTGTTGAATATCCCTTAATTTGCATATGTAAGTACTGAGGGTCTCCTCAGTGTGTTCTTTTAGAAAAGAATATTATGTCTGTAGCTTCATTCAGTAAGGTATAGTGATACAAATGCTCTGAGACCCCAGTGAAATAAAAGTCAGTGTTTGTTTACTCTACCTTTGCTTATAGTGAACCACTCAAAGACACTCCTCTACCAAGAGATCCAAAATCCTTCTGTCAGATATGGGATAAGCCTTGGTGGTACAGATTTGAACTTATCGGGCGCTACAAAGATCCACAAAGATACTATTATATTATATATCTCGGAGAGCTGATCCTACCAATAAAAACTTCTGGAGACTTTTGAAAATTGGTTCCTCCATTGCCAGTGGCTACCAGATTTATGAAGTCTGTCTGAGTTAGCTCAGGCTGCTATAACAAAATACCAAAAACTATGTGGCTTATCAACAACATCAATTTATTTCTCACAAACATTCAGTCCACAGCAAAGTCACTTTATGGTAAGTCAGTATACTGAATCTGTAACTTTGACCCTCCCTAAGAGCACCTAGAATTCAAGGCTCTTGGCTACTGCTTTAAGGCTATTTTGTGCCCCTCTATTTATGTAAGCATACTGGTTATTGATTATACATTCATTTGATAGAAATGGTGGTTCACATGTGCGTGCCCTTTGAAAAATTTTGTTATGGTACTACCAGGAAAATTTTTCCATACAGACATTGTGTTATATTCCCTCTGTTGGAGAAAAAATTAAGCCATGTTAACTTGAATACATATTTTAAGCTCAAAATACCTTCTTAGCAGTATTTTACATTTTGAGTTAACTTACTGAAATTTTTTAACTTTTTATTTTAAATTGGAGTATAGTTGATTAACAATGTTGTGCTAGTTTCAGGTGTACAGCAAAGTGATTCAGTTATACATATACACGCATCTATTCTTTTCCAAATTCTTTTCTCATTTAGGTTGTTACATAATATTCAGCAGAGTTCCTTGAGTTAACTTACTGAAATTTAAAAGTTGCTACTTAGCCAATAAAAAAGGTCTCTTAGAAAAAAGGACAGCACGAATATTTGTTTTCAACGTTTAAATGGTAACTATGATTGTAAGACTCAGACATTGAATTTATGTGATAATTGATTCCACTGCTATTCAGTAATGGAATTTTATGTTGGTTCTTCCAAGCCAAGGAAAACAAATAAAAGTGAGAGAAGTGAAGTAATCAAAGTCACTACAGGGTAGGACCCAGTGGAGCAATAGCATTGTCGTCATCAGTAGCATCCACTGAGAGTGTGGTTTAATAGGGTTTAATGTCAAGAGATACAAAGAATATGCCTTCATGAAGCTTATGGTCTACTTCTGTACACAGCTCAAACCCTTTTAAAATTTTAATTGTTTTGCTTTCCTTTGGATAGCTAAAAGTTCCAAAGAAATCACAAAGTCGGAAATTTTACATCCCAGAAAATGAGAGCCAAGAATGGAAGAGGTGCTTGAATGATGTCTTAAAACACATCATCCCTCGGTTTCCACAAGGAATTGGTTCTAGGACCCCGGCAGATACCAAAATCCCCTGATGCTCAAGTACTTTATATAAAATGGAGGAGTACAGTCCATTTGCAGTTGGTCGAATACGTGGATGAGGAACCTGGGGATGTGGAGGCCTGATTGTATGCATAACTGTAATGACAATTATATTAATAATTTTGAAAATGCCAAAAATCTACTGAGCACTTCCTATGACTTTAAAACAGCGTTAAGTACTCAATGATTTAGCTAATATAATCCTCATAACATCCTTGAGGTAAATATTTTCTCCAAAAATTTTCCAGAGGATGAATGCTGGGAATGAGGAGGATAGGTAGCCCAGTGTACATAGCTGGGAAAATGCAGATAGAGCCCAGCAGTACGGAACACCTCTAAAATATCTTGCCTCAACAAACGTGATTTTAGAAACCCCAAATTATTTCCATTATCAAATTTATAAGTTTCTGAGTTTGCACTGTGTCTCTAGAGCACAAAGAAATCACTGGAGACAGAGTTGATGATTTCTTTCTTTCCGAAGCAAAATGGAGTAACTCACCCCGACATTTCTGCCTTCCAGGAAGTGTGCCTTAGTTGAGGCAGATATTGGTAACTCTTCCTAGAGTTCCAGGGAATATTTCTTTAGGCATCATAAATATAGTCATTAATCCTTCCACCTGGTTTGCAGTGAAACATTCATCATAAGCAACCCACTATCCTGTCTGTGTGATGTTTAAATTATAATTAAATAAGGAACATTCAGAGGCCATCTGGGGTGTTAAGGTAAAATTCTTCACAAATATATTCAGGTATACAGTTTAGAAGATAAATAATATGGAAATCTTAAAATTTTATAATGCATTTATTCAGTTCAGCTGAACAAAGCAATGCCAGACATGACTCATTAAGCATAGAACATATTGTCAGCAGGAAAAAAAGAAAGTGATGATTCAGTTTGGTGTAAGTGGATGAGGTAACAATGTTTGGGCACTTACTGGATAGGCTTTTAAACATCCAGGGCATGTGGGTTTTAATTACTTTTACAGTGTTCAGGCTGTCTAACTTTTACCGAGCTGTGATTTACCGAGTGTGAAATTTCCCTCTCTGCCTGCTCAGTGTTCTTTCTGAATTTTGCAAACAGGGGCAGAGAGCTACAGCTGCAATGCTTTTGTTTTTGTTCTTTTTATACAAATTTAACCACCATTTATTTTTAACCTACCTCTTCTGTAATACTTAAGAAATCCACCATCAAGCATGTACGTGATTAGGTTAGGTTCCAAATATATTCACAAGCAAGTTAGATGCATTGTCATAATGCCCTGGGAAAAGGGGGTCAAGAATCTTACTTCTGATCCTTTCCTTGAGCTCCAAAAACTCATACCCAGGTGCCTGAGTAGATGCTAAATTTTCCTTGGAAACAATGCAGCCTTAATTTGTTTCAGTGTTGGCCTGTCCACATCTTCTGAACAGATAACTAACTGAATCGCAAGGTAATATTTAAAAGCTATTTTTATTCAGCTTTGAATTTCTCTTTACACATGTTTTAGGGTCTAGCGTCCTGTTTCATCTAGCACCCTACTTCTGCAGTCTCCTTCATGCACTTTTACAGCCCACGTTTAGGATCAGCTGCATCCCGGGTTTGAGGACAAGCCTAAGCTCAGGCAAAAGGGCTTCGGAAAGCCATTCTGAAACCCTCCATGAAATCACCCTTGCTGGTGATCAACTTTTTCTTGGCATCCCAGTTCTAAGCATTGGTAACTAGGTTTCTGGCTTGCTCCCTTCCCTTTTTATCTGCCATGTGCCCCAGCCTCTAGGATTTAGGGTGACTACAGTCCAACTATCTGTCATCTGATGTTACTGCATGCTGCCTGCTAACAGACCATCCTGACATTCCTGCCTGTCTCTGAGGAACTACGTGACAATGTGAGCATCTCTGTCCGCATGCTTGCCATGGATGAAGGGAAGGTCCTTACGCCCTTACACTGGGCACTCTCTACTGCTCACCTGCTGTGCACCACTGTCCACACCCTGGGTCTCAATGGGTTTTTTGTTTGTTTGTTTGTTTTTGCGGTACGCGGGCCTCTCTGTTGTAGCCTCTCCCGTTGCGGAGCACAGGCTCCGGACGCGCAGGCTCAGCAGCCATGGGTCACGGGCCCAGCCGCTCCGCAGCATGTGGGATCTTCCCGGACCGGGGCACGAACCCGTGTCCCCTGCATCGGCAGGCGGACTCTCAACCACTGCGCCACCAGGGAAGCCCTGCCCTCGCATTTAGATGTTCTTCTGCCTGCTGAAACACAAGTCTTCCTGGTTCCACCCCTCTGTGTGTGGACCCAAGCAGCAGCCCCAGCCTTGTGAATGACAGAATTCCGGGTGCTGGTTCTATCATTTTTACCGTCTCAGAGCAGTTATCAAATCATATCTAACAGACACAGTTTCTCCTGGGCAAAATTCTCACTCCTTTTGCTCACATGCTATGTGGCCCTAAGTAAGTTAGTTACTTTATCTCTCAAAGCCTGAGTTTCCTTATCTATAAAGTGGAAATAGATAATAAACTTTAGTCACTGGTTTACATGATTATTAAATGATACGATTCATATAAAAATATAGTAAAGTTTTTGGCAAATATTATATACCCTCAAATATTAATTACTTTTCCATTCATCTTGCGTATGACATGAAATGTAATAGAAGCTAAATTGGAACCAAAAAAGGGAAAGTAAAATTCTACTCAAGCCATTTTTTTCTTTTCACTTCAGATGGTCATCTTAAATCCCACTAAATGCAAAACATAAACAAAACCAAAGAAGGGAGCCCCCAAAACTCAGCAGCAATGAGTGGAACTGTGGTTTACCCATATTACAAACAAACAAACGAAAAATACTTAGTAGTTTGGGTTACAACAAACAAATTATAATTGTTGATACTGTTCCAAATCACAATATGGTAGTTTAATTTATACAGAAGTCTATGTAGCTTTACGGATTTTTTTTTTCTTTTATATGGATTTAAACACTCCTGGCTCTATTGCTGGGAGGGGTCTGGCTAAAATTTTACTTTCTAGATGACCAGATAAAATTATTATCTGCAACTAACAAGGCTGAGATCTTAAAAGGGGTTGGACTTGGTAGTTTGCCCACTCCTGCTTCAGGCAAGTCTGAAACGGTCTTTGTGAAACGTACTGTAGAGGATAAGTCATCCCAGGGCAAGGCCAAGCTTATAAGCCATAAGGATTTTCCAAGAGGAAGGAGGTAGAGAGTGTGGGATGAGTAACAATTTCTCCTTATAGAGATTTAAGGAAGTGGATACTTTGCCACAGCGGGGAGGCAGACCCCTGGGGGGGCAGGGGGAGTCACACACTGTAGTTTCTGAATGAGAAACTTTCTTCTAAACTCTTGGGATCTCATCTGAAGCATTTTTAAGTTCTCATATCCTCCATGGCTTGGAATCAGAGTGAGTGAAATGTGATACTCTCCAAACCTAGCATTTCCAATGTTAGAGGTGGAAAACAGGATTAAGGTTGAGAGGATAAACCTTTTTTTCAAAAATGTTTTTGGTCAATAGAGGTCAACAGAATATTTTGCTTGAACAGTCACAGATTCCAGAAAATGCTGACTTTCCATATTACTATAAACAAAAATGCCCATTAAAAGCCAAAAATAAATTATATTTTGGATCATCTACATCACTGCTTCCCTCTACGGGCATAAATAATTAACAACTGACTATACGGCTCAAATATCAGTTTAAAACAAGCCAACAAAATATTAAATGCCAAGCAGATACTCCTGCCCACCTGCACACACTATTTCAGTCCCTAATTTTCAAGTCAATAGATTCTGTATCTGGAAAATGTTGAAGCCACACCATGTGAATATTATACCTTGATTTTAGGATGTATAACTGATAAATTTGCATTCCACTTCGTTTACCTAACCCCCTCCTTCTCATCCTTGGCAAGTTTCCCTCCATTTTATATTCCTAGTTTTTTAGCTTCTAAATCATCTTGACTGTTTGAAGTCGTTTCTTTTTTTTCTTGTTTCTTCAGATGCTTAAAAGAAGTGACGATATTCATATTACCAGATGAATAAGGAAAACATTTTCTAGGTTTCTAACTAGAAATGAGACAGTCCCACATGTTCTTATTTATCATGAAGTAAAAGTAGTAAATGTTCTGCACATTAAACAGGGAATTCTGCTAGCTACCATGGACAAATGGTCTAAGCAGATATTTTGAATATATGAAGTTTTAGCATATTTGCTTTGATAAAAAATATCATTGTGTACATTTCCTATTGGATGAGTTTACATAAGGCAATCCTGAGATTAAATGCTTAAATGTGATAAAATTCACACTTAAAAGGGAGATGTGCGACAACAAAATCCTATGAGAAAAAACAAACATAGTAGCCAAAGGATCTCATCTGAAAATCAGAGTTGGGCCCTTTAAACCTCCTGCAAGTGAAACACAATGGAAGGACATTTTTCCTTTTATGTAGGGAATGTGAAAGCTATATAATTAAAGTCATACCAAAATTTATGAATCGAGTTAGAGAAAGGATAGTTAGAGAAAAATGAAATAGGTGATGAAATAATGGAATAATGGAAATAATGGAATCCTATACTTTTAAAACAGGCTTGACATTAGGACATATATAGAGATATAGATATAGATATGAAGAGTGATCCCTAACTAAAGAAAACGTTGGTCTTCTTTTATAAATTGTATATGTAAAGTAAGAGCATATATTGTCATCGACTGATAGTATCATTTCAATTATGTGTCCTAAAAAAGGACATACAGTGATAAAAATAAAATCCTCCTAAAGAGAGATAATATTGATTTGAAGGAAAATCTCCTTTAGGAAATGTGTTACTGACTGCATTTATTTTTCCAACAGAATATCTTTAGAAAATAGGGAAAATTTGCAACATTTACCACAGATTCATTCATGCCTTCAGCAAATGTCTTGTCCCTTTTTATATGAAAGAAGCTATCGGTTCTCATATACTTATCTATTGATATTTAATGTTTGTGCATGTGAAGTTTTTTTGTGAATTTTAAAATATGTCCCTAGATGCTAACTTCCAGTTATTTAACAGTGGCATCAATTCCGAGAAACTAGTTCCCCCAAATCAGAACAGTTTAGTGTTCTTGATTATGATTCTACAATTTGTCCATTCTGAAAAATCTGGAATTGTGGTTAATCATGTCCTGTTCCTAATTAATGACTTACAAAGACTGATTAATACTTTATTTGGAATATAACCTATCACTCATCACGATTTGCCATCCTCACTGTCATTAGTATCATTCATACTCAGAACGAGGTAGATATAGCAATTAGAGAACTCATATGGATTCAGTATGTGAAATGAGTACTGGGAATGTTCTCTAGGTCAATGGAATTCATGGTCAAAACGGCATAGAGAGTTAGGAAGACAGCAGGTTGGCCAGAAAAGTCATTTTGTTACAGTGAGTGAGGATAATTGCTTCAATCTCAGAAACAGCATAAACTTCCTGAAGGAAAAATTAGAAAGCTCTCAAAGTGCTTCAAACCTTAGAATCCTAAGATTCTGTGAATAATCAAAAAGTAATTAGAGGGTTTTTTTTGCTCCATCTATAGTCCTGAGTTCACCTGAATTATTTCACTGACTTGGAATATAAGAAATTTTAGATTATCAAAAGTAAAGGGCAGTACACGATAATGCAAATTAATGGTTGAAAAGCCACAAGACTTACAGTTAAGCTTCTTGCTCAGTTCTCTCTTTGTACAGGCAGAGGTTTTGATGAGTTTTGTTCAAATTTTGGTCATTTATCTCTGATTATGTAGTCTTTTGATTGTTTCCTTTTTATTCTTTGTTTATCAATTGCTGAGCACAGTAAGAACAACTTAGATTCAAGACACTGCTTTTATCTCAAAGGGAAGAATGAAATGAGAATAATCTCAGCAAGCTGGAAAATTTTACAATCACACAGCACAACAATTACTCTTTTTACTGCATTTTTCCATTGGAAAGAATGGCACAACACTGGCTTAGAAACAGTAAATGAACCTATTTCTTTCCATAGCTGTAGAAGACTCAGCTGTCAAAAGAAAAAAAATTTTTTTAATTCTCACATTCATTTAGGAAGAAAAGAAATCTCCAGCCTGAATCTACCACCACCTATAATATGAGCTCATCTCAGCCCAATGGTAATTTCTCTGCTGTGCAAGTGTCTCTTGCTCTCCCTCCTCCACCCTTTATTCTTCTCCCAATTTCTTCTTTAATTAACATTGTTTCCATACTCTTTTTGCCCTATGTTCCTTCTTCTATGTTTAAACCTAAGAACTACCAGCAGCTTTGTTTCACTGGTGGCCAAAAAGATTTTCATTCTCTGAATGGATTGACTCAAGGACGTTCCTCAAACCTAGTTTGAAGGACACAGAGGTATGAGGGGGTCCCAAAGAGGAAACCTCCTCTTCAAGCTCAGCTTAGAACAAAGCTCTCAGCCAAGTGGCTGCTGCTGGGAATCTTTTCCCTCAGCTTCCCACTGATGGCCCCTTCTCATCGTTCAGCTCTCCGCTCAAATGTCACGTCCTCAGAGAGAGTGTCCTGTATACTAAAAAAGATCAGAGTTCTAAAATAAGAGGGAGCAAGCTTAAGAGTGGAACTGGGAAGAGGGTCCCCCCAGTCAGCACTGATTTGTGGGGAACAAGCATATCTCAAACTGAAAGACAGGTGGGCAGGAGACTGGGGTCTGAAGTCACTGGCCCCAGACTGCTAAGCATCTGAGCTCACCTGGAGTGAGCAGCCATCCCCAAGCCATGATCGAGCCTTCTCGCCCACTCCTGCCCACAAGCCGATGATGTGAGGTGATACAGATCATCAATGAAACAGAAGGCTTCCAGGAGGAAATAGGAGTCAAAATCATACAGTATATTACTAGAATTAAGGGAAAAAACACGTGATCATCCCAACTGATGCAGAAAAAGCGTTTCACAAAATCCAACAACTCTCGTGATAAAATCACTCAACAAACTAGTAATAGAAGAGAAGTTCCTCAATTGGATAAAGGGCATCTATGACATCGTGGAGTCATGGAGCAGGGCTGAAACTGTCATGGGTGGGGAAGTGAAGCTCACACATGTAAACAACTCTGTTGAGAGATTATGCTGTAATAAATGGCAGAAAAAAGCAGCCATGCATTGCAAGCAGAGATGAGGTCAAGACGAGTGTGTTTACAGATATTTCTTTTGTTTGAGCAGGAGAGAGAGATTTTAGAGAGTGTTTGCATGCTGGTGAGAATAACTGGGCCCAGCATGTAAAGTTGATCATGCAGAAGAAAAAGGGGAGAGTACAGGAGCAAAAGACCTTGAGGAGATGACGGCAGGTGGTTCCAGGACATCCATTTAAAGACTGGCCTTTGAAAGCAAGAGGACCAGTTCCTCAGTGGTATCAGGAGATAAAGAAGAAAGATTAGTCATAAAGATGAGCAGTTGTGAAGATGAACAGGAAAACAGAAGATTTTATGTAATGGTTTATTACTTTTTCATTAACGTATGAGTAACCTGTAAGTTTTGAGTATGACAGTACCCCAATAAAAAGATGGCATAGGAGGTTAAGGAGAGAGGAGACTGCAACACTTGGCTTGGAAAGCGAGAAAACTTAGCTTATAAGAGACAGAATTTTGAATTATCTGGCAGTGCTGAGAGCCCAACTAATGCTTCAGATCAGACACTTGAAATTAAACCAGTGAGTGCCATTGTTTGGGTGTTTCCTCACTGTGTCCACCTACCTGAGCGTGGGCATAGAGGCCATGGGGCTGAGTTCATCTAGGGTCGGGGGTTGCAAGGCCATTATGATGTGGGACACGGGAGTTGACAGTTGTTTCCAGGGAGGGATTAGAGTGATGGGTCAACATGCTGAGCAGTGCCCAAAATAAACACATAAAAAACTAAAAAGGTAAATGGCTGTACAAATCTATAGTGAAAAAAGTCTGGAGTCAAAGAATCGTAGGCCACGATGGAGCTGACGAACTGTTGTAGTTTGAGTACCTGATGGCACAAGTGAGTTGGAAGGGTGAGAGTTTGGGGTTGAAGAGAAAAAGAAAGTTTGCATTCGAGATTTGGGAGGTGGAAATTTTTTATTAAAAAAAAAAAAAAAAAAAAAAGCCAAGTGCATGACCATGGAAGGAAAATACACTGGAATTGAGGTCAAGAAACTGGAAGGACAAACTGTAAGACTGGCATCATCATGAATGTTGACGGGAAATGGGCGGGAGGAGGAGACAGAGAACCAACAGCCAAAGTCTCGAATGAATGAATAAATGTCCAAAGAGTCATAGGAAGACAAAAGTGAGAAGGTGGGCTTGGGGATACGTCTGGATGGCATGACCTCTGAATGTGTGAGCAAGGGTCTCTGAAATAGGTTTAAATAGCAGCGACCTACAGGTGATGATCCATGATGGTGGGAGATGAAGCGAGAAGGATCGTCATCCAGTCTCTTGTCCCAAACAACATAAAGTGTAAGAAAAAGAAGATCATCTACTTGATTTGTCTGAAAAGGAAGCAGTGGCTTTAGAGAGCAATCAAAATTAATTAAGGTGAAGAGGTTAAAAGATTTAAGATATGAGAAAATTCGTTGCTCACATACCAGGAGTTTCAGAGCCACTGCACGAGGATTTGAAAAGACGACAAGGACTGGAGAATGAGTTTCACTGAGAAATGTATACGTGTGGATGAGACTTCAGGCATTAATGGTTGACTAGGGCGTCTTATACTTCAAACCCTAAACCTGCAGTTCATCCTAACATTCTCCCTCTTTTTTATCAGCCCAATCTGATTGAGCACCAATTCTCATATTTTTCTGGAAGTTATCCCCTCCCTTTCATCCACATTGCACTCTATATTTCTCCCAAGTTTTCTAGCCACAGCTTAACTTATATTTCTGCCACCAGCCTCAAACTCATTCCTTTAAACCCACATTTGTTCATCAAGATCTTCTTAAGGCATTCTGACAAGATGGATACTGTTATCCCTAGTTAGCAATATAGCCACTGTTCAAACCCACAGATTCATTCAATCAGTCAACAAATAGTCATTGAATGAATATTATATGGCAAGTATTATCCTAATTTCTGAGTCCCTGTCTTCATTGATCTTACATATCAATTGATTTTTTGCATAGAAACTTGATACTACAGTGTCGCCAAGTGAGGGTAAAGGATGTCACTATAAGTGTGATGAACACCAATAATAAATATCTGTAAGTAATTTATGCATTGTATTTATTGAATAAAACAATCAATTATCAAAGGACACAGATTACCCATGGGGAAAATTCATTAATGAACGGAAATGACTTATGTCATTAAAATAAACAACCCCCCAAAAACCCCATATTTGTGTTTCTGACAAGATGATATTTCTTAAAAGTAAATCTGATTAGTTAAGACTTTAATCCTTTTGTTCCTCTTGCTACAACAACTGGTTCTATTTGTTTTTCCCTCAATATCTATTTACAGAAGAAAAGTACATTTGTAGAACAACCAAAGTAAAATGCAAAGAAAGCTAGTTTATAAAAACAAGATCCAAGGGAGAAAGTTTACTTTAGCCAACTAAGGGATTCATGACTCTGGTATCATGGAAACTAGTAATTCTTTGTCAGCTATATTGTCGCTTAAGGTGAATCATTTGTGTGAAAGTATAATCCAGGAAAAAATATGTGTGAGAAATGTATTCTTCTTGTCTGTGAATTAAATGAAGCCACTATCATTTAATGGCCCTGTTAACATTTCACGGAGAAAAACAACCACAAATTACATACCTCACTACTGTGTAATCTCACATCATTGCTCACAAGGTAGGTGGGGTGAGAGGAGAGATGGATCAAGGCAAACTGTGTCATCTATGATGGAAAAACTATTTTAGAGCTCATGACATAATAAGAAATCTTTGGCAACCTTTCCAGATCCCCAGTAAAGCTCACGACCAAGGCTTTACTATAAATTTGAACCTAGCATTTATCATGGAAGCAACACAGCTTCATCCTGCATTTACTGCGGCAGAGTTTAGAGATGATAATAACAAAGAATGGGATAATATGTAAGTTGATCTCTCCATGTCTTATCTGTAGCCAGCAAAACTCCTCTGTCAGTAACAACTATCTTCTTCACTCCCTACCTTGTTCTACAGAGGATTTCTGAACCTATACCAGAATAAAATAACTTTGTATATAAATATATGATAATTAATATTAATTGAATACTTAACCATGTGCCAAGCACTATGCTAAAAGCTTTGCATAAATTGTCTCATGTTACATCTCCAATAATATTAGCATGGATGAGCTTTCTAGTATCCTTATTTTACCATTACGGAAAATAGATAAATGAATAAAATCAGATTACAGGAACATGAAAAATAAAATCTCTCAAGTATGCCTCTTTGAGTCAGGAGGAAACATGTCAGTTCCTGGTGGTAAGCTAATATTTTAGTGTACTCACTCTAAAATGCTTTCTCAGGTTGCCTTTCACAAAGAGAATGGTCAATAACTTCAGCAATACCCCCAGAGGAAATTCTTCAGCAGGTTTTGTGAAGCTGTTTCCTGTAGGATTCTTTCATACATGTTTAGGAGTGAAATACAAAGGTCCAACTTTTGTGAGATGAAGACACTCCCCTGAATTGAAGCCATCTGGGGAAATATATGCCTCAAATTGGTTAATCCAATGACTCTGTTTCCATCCTCAGCTCATTGGACCCTCTGTAACATGTGTCACTATTTACCACTCCTCTTCTCTTAAACCTTAAATCCTCTACAGCTTTAGCATCTGTGTTTGGCTTCATAGTCCCCCCTTGTTTTTAATTAATTTATTTTATTTTTGGCTGTGTCGAGTCTTCATTGCAGTGTGTGGGCTTCTCATTGTGCACTTCTCTTGTTGCAGAGCATAGGCTCTAGGCGCTGCAGGCTTCAGTAGTCGCAGCACGTGGGCTCAGTAGTTGTGGTCCGCGGGCTCTAGAGCGCAGGCTCAGTAGTTGTGGCACACGAGCTTAGGCTCTGCGCCATGTGGGATTTTTCTGGACCGGGGCTCGAATCCGTGTCCCCTGCATTGGCAGGCGGGTTCTTAACCACTGCGCCACCACAGAAGCTTCATAGCCCCTTAAACGTTAATGTTCTCCAGGGTCCTGGATTCGTCCCTTTTCTCTTCTCCCTCTTCACACTCTCTTTGAGTGTCTCTGCCTAGGCTACCTTGTTCACTGCCAACCACAGGCTCATAGTATCTAATTCTACACCCTACACCACCAGGTGCACATTCTCTCTCTCTCTCTCTCTCTCTCACACACACACACCATACATTCACATATGTCATATATATTACCTATGTATCTAAGTTTCCCTTTCTGCCTTTTTTCTTTCTTTCAATAAATATTTGCTCAATACTAGTGGTGTACCAGTTATTTTTCTAGCCACTGGGGATACAGCAAAGAAATAGATGACCAAGGCTCTTACAGATAAACAAAAACTGAGGTAATTCAGCACCAGCAGATCTCCATGGCAAGAAATGTTTGGAGATTTTCTTTAGGCAAAAGGAAAATGATAGAGGTCAGAAACATGTATCTGCTGAAGGAAGGAAAAGCAACGGAGGAGGAATAAATAAGATAAAGTAAAATCTTTTATTTTTCTTAATTGTAATTGACCTAAAAGGTAAATATTTGTTTATAGTAATTATAGTAATATATTGGGTGATTATAGCATATTGATAAGTGAAATGAATTACAGTAATGTCACAAAGAATGGGAGGTAAGAATTGGGAAGTCTCTGTTTATAAGGCACCCACACTACACGTGAAGTGAATTAGTGTTATTTGAAGGTAGACATAATTAAAAATGTATATTGTTATTCTAGGGAAACTACTAACAAAATTTAAAAGAAGTATAATTGATACGCCAAAAAAAAGGATATAAAATGGAATCATTAAAAAATGTTCAACTGGACTTCCCTGGTGGCACAGTGGTTAAGAATCCACCTGCCAATGCAGGGGACACGGGTTCGAGCCCTGGTCCGGGAAGACCCCACATGCCGTGGAGCAACTAAGCCCGTGCGCCACAACTATTGAGTCTGCGTGCCACAACTACTGAACCCCACACACCTAGAGCCCGTGCTCCGCAACAAGAAAAGCCACCACAATCAGAAGCCCACGCACAGCAGTGAAGACCCAACGCAGCCGTAAATAAATAAATCGATAGGTAGATAGATAAATAAATAAATAAAATCTTTAAAAAAAAAAAAGTTCAACTAAAGCCAGAGAAAGGCAGAAGAAGAAGCCTCTGGCAATGAATAGAAAAAGTTACAAATGTGGTTGTTATCAATCCAAATATATCAATAGTCCTTTTAAATGGAATGATCTAAATATTTGGATTAAAAGACAAAGATTGTCAGAGAGGATAAAAAATAATATCCAAATATATGGGTCTTTAAATATAAAGATTGAAAGTAAAGGAATGGATAAAGATATATCATGCTAATACTAATCAAAAGAAAGTTGGAGTAGTTTTATTAATTTCAGACAAGATGGACCACAGAACAAGGAAAATTATCAAGAATAAAGAGAGGGCACTACATAATGATAAAGGGGGTCAATTCTCCAAGAAGACATAACAATCTTAAATACATATACACCAAACAACAGAGTGCCAAAATATGTGAGGACTAAAAGGAAAAATAGAGAAATCCACTAATATAGTTGGAGATGTCAACATTGCCCTGTTAGTAATTGACTGATCAGACATGCAGGAAATCAGTAAGGGTGTTTTTGACCTGAATAGTACCATCCATCAACTTGACATAATTGACATTTATAGAATACTCCATCCACCAGCTACAGAACACACACTCTTCCCAAGCTCATATGGAACATTCACCAAGATAGACCACTTTCTTGGGTGTAAATCACATATTAAGAAATTTAAAAGAATAAAAAGCATCCAAAGAATATTCTCAGATCACAATGGACTTAAACCAGAAATCAATAACAGAAAGATAGTTAAAATACCCCACACATTTGGAGATTAAACAATATACTTCTCAATAACACATGGGTCAAGGAATAGGTCTTGAGAAATTAGAAAATTTTTTGAAGGAAATGAAAAGGAAAATACAATTTGTTAAAAAAATTGTGAGATGCAGCAAAAGCAGTGCATATCAAGAAATTTATAGCATTAAGTACATTTATTGGAAAAGAAAAAATGATCAAAATCAATCATTTAAGCTTGTATCTTAGGAAACTAGACAAAGGACAATATTTTTTTTTTGAATTTATGCAAGTAAATATATTGCCGCAAAAATCAGAATGCTCACTAAGAGTTTCTAAATTCTGGAGGGATCAGATAGGGAGAAAAAGGTAAATGTTTCATCTTTGTTCACAAAGGTGTATGTTAGCAAATTACTGATAGCAAGAGAAAAGAGAAAAGGTTTTCTTAAATCTGGAAAAACAAAGCACAGAAGAACCAACAATGTTTCAAAGAGAAAGTCACAAAAATTATAATCATCCTCATCAGTTCACTCAGTCCCATGTAATTAACTTTTTTTTCATCTTGATCTTTTGTTAGCAGTTTTATGAATTCATCAGTTTTCCATTAGAGTTCTGAAAATGCTTATTCATTCAGGTCAGCAGTATAGTCAGTTACCAGAAACCTGTACTCGTCAGTCTTTTCCATGAATTCCTTGAAGATGAAGCCCTTTTATAGGAACATTTGACAAAGGACAATTTAAATCAAAGGCAAGCAGAAGTAAAGAAACAACAATTTGAGTTGAAATTTAAAACAGGAAAACTATAATAGAGAAAATAAACAAAACCAAAACTGGTTCTTTGAAAATAAAATAAAACAGATAAATCTCCAGCCAACTAACCAAGAAAAATAGAGAAGACACAATTTACCAATATCGGAAATGAAAGAAATTATCATTACTGATATCATGACCATCCAAAGAATACTAAACAAATACACAAACAACTCCATGCCCACAAATTGGATAACTTTGATGAAATGGACCAATTTCCCGAATGACACAAACCACCAAAACTCACACAAGGAGAAAGAGGTAATCTTAACAAGCCTATAATTATTAATTTTCTTTCATCAATGATGTATTACCTTCTCAAAAGGCAGTGATAGTTTTACTGGTGAATTCTATCAACTATTTAAGGAAAAAAATAAAATCACATCTTCACAGAAAATAGAAGCAGAGAGAATGCTTCCTAATTCATTCTATGAGTCCAACATTACTAATGCCAAAAACAGTATCTCTCGTGAACATTAACATAAAAATCTTCAACAAAATATTAGAAAATCAAACTAAACAATGTATGAAAAGAATTATACATCACAGCCAATTGAAATTTAATCCAGGTGTAAAAGCCTGGTCAACATTTGAAAATTAATCCACTACATTAACAGGCAAAAGAAGAAAAGCCATATGATTGTATCAGTTGGCAGAAAAAGCATTTGACAAAATCTAATACTTGGTCACAATAAAAATTTTCAACAAACTGAGAATATAGGGAGATTTCCTCAATGTGATAAAGAAATCTACCAAAAAACCTACTGCTACCATACCTAGTGGTAAGAGCTGGACATATTCATCCTACGATCAAAAACAAAACAAGAATGTCCTCTCTCACCACTCTTATTCAACAATGTACTGGAAGTCCTAGAGAGTGCAAAAGACAAGAAAAAGAAAGAAAAGGAATGCAAACTGAGACAGAGGAAACAAAACTTTTCTTGTTCACAGATGACTTGATTATCTGTGTATAAAATATCAAAGAATTAACAACAACCAATGAATGAGTATAGCAAGGGCACAGGATATAAAGTTAATATTAAAAAGGCAACTGCTTTACTGTATACTAGAAATGAACAACTGAATTTTAAATTTGAAAACAAATATCATTTATAATACCACCCAGAAAATGAAATTCTTGGATATAAGTCTAACAAAAGGAACAGGACCTTTCTGCAATAAACTACAAAACCGTGATTAAAAAATCAAAGATGAGGGCTTCCCTGGTGGCGCAGTGGTTGAGAGTCCGCCTGCCGATGCAGGGGACACGGGTTCGTGCCCCGGTCTGGGAGGATCCCACATGCCGCAGAGCGGCTGGGCCCATGAGCCATGGCCGTTGAGCCTGTGCGTCCGGAGCCTGTGCTCCGCAACGGGAGAGGCCACAACAGTGAGAGGCCCACATACCGCAAAAAAAAAAAAAAAAAAAAAAATCAAAGATGATCTAAATAAATGATGAGATATTCTGCGTTCATGGATTGGAAGACTCAACATTGTTCAAATGTCAATTCTTCCCAATTTAGTCTATAGATTCAATGTAATCCCAATCAAAATTCCAGTTTGTGATTTTGCACATATCAATAAAGTAATTATGAAGTTTATATAGAATGGCAAAAGCCCCAGAATAGCCAAAACAATACTAAAGAAGAATAAAAATGTTGGAAGACACACTGTCTAATTTCAAGACTTACAATAAAGCTACATTAATCAAGAAACAGTGGTACTGATGAAAGAATAGATCAATGGAGCAGAACAGAGAGCCCAGAAATAGACCCACAAAATATTATCAACTGATCTTTGACTAAGGAGCAAAGGCAATTTAGTGGAGAAAAAAATATTCTTTCAATAAATTGTGTAAAACATTCGTACGTAAAACATGACCCTGGATACAGAACTTACACATTACACAAAAATTAACTTAAAATGGATCATAAACCTAAATGTGACATGCAAAACTATTTAACTTTGAGGAAAACATGGAGAAAATCTATATGACCTTGGGTTTGTGATTCACTTTTTAAAACAACGTCAAAATCACAATCTATGAAAGAAAAAATAAGTTGAACTTTATTAAAACTAAAAACTTCTGTTCTGCAAGACACTGTTAAGAGAATGAAAAGACCACCCACAGACCACCCAAAGGAGGAAATATCTGCAAAACACATATCTGAAAAAGGATTTGTATCCAAAATATACAAAGAACTCTTCACACTCAACAATAAAAAAAACAGCCAACCAGACATCTCATCAAAGAAGATATACAGATGGCAAATAAGCATATGAAAAGATGGTCAATATCAACTGGCATTAGGGGATTACAAATTAAAACAATGAGATACTACTACACACCTATTAGAATAGCTAAAATCCAAACACCTGACAATACCAGTTGTTGGTCGTAATACAAAGCAACAGTAACTTGCATTCATTGCTGGTGGAAATGCACTTTGGAAGACAGTTTTTGAGTTTCTTATAAAGCTAAACATAAGTTTATCATATGATCCAGCAATGATGCTGCATCTGGTTGAGAGACACCTGTGTCCTGCGGCCCCCTGTTCCTAGGCCCCAGGACTTCCATCCCTGGTTCTACCAGAATTTACACTCTCACTGGAGCCCAGAGACTCTTAGAGTCATTCTCTGAACCAGGCTGAGTGAGTGGGAACCTATGTGGTGCTCATGTCCACCATTCCAGGTCCTGCCCCAGCTACTCTTCCATTTCCAGGCCACACTGCATACCATATTGAGCATGGAGACATATAAAACATGGGACCAGAGAAATGGCTCACCAACAGCAATATTATATACTTCTCCTAGGCTATCTGGATATTTCTTTTTCCCTTCTCGCCTAAAAATTTTGATTCTTGGGTACGAATTAGGATACCCTTAGGTGACGTACTACCCCTTGTTTATTCAATTTATCTTTCAGGCTATTCTTTCCAGGATAGGAAAAGCTTTCTTTTCCAGTGTAGCAAAGACTTCCCTCGTGTCATATCCTCATTTCCCTGTCTCAATAGTTTTCTCTGTGTTTAATCATTTATGCTTTGAGTTGATATATGAAAACCAATTGAGAGAAAGTTTTTTTTCCCTCTTGAAATCCAGGCTGCCAAGGTTATTGTCCCACTGTAGACTTTTAGAAAACTGCATTTAAACTCAACGCTGAGCAATTATTTCCATGTTCTAGACAGTTTGTGCTGTTCCTTTCCTGAGGCAATACATTTGGACTTAATGGCGAAAGAACTGCAAGTGGAAAAAAAAAAATCCTCTGCCCATGGAGATCTTCATGGTCTATCAGGACAATTTGTTGACAACTACAGATCTACTAAATCTACAAGAATAAATGAACTACATTTCCTTCATCCAAACCTCCTTACATATAACTCCTTTCAACTATTTTTTAGAATATAATTTCAATATTCACCTAATTTGTGGATACAGCTTCTGCTTCTGATAGAAGTGGTTGAAATTGGTCAGAAGAAGGTAAAATCACGGCTGACTGGTAAATCTGAGTTAGCCTAGGGTCTCCTAATGAGAGCATAGTCTTTTTATTTTTATTATTCTTTTTCAAATTCTTTTCCCATTTAGGTTATTACAGAACATTGAGCAGAGTTCCCTGTGCTATACAGTAGGTCCTTATTGGTTATCTATTTTAAACATAGCAGCGTGTACCTGTCAATCCCAAACTCCCAATCTACCCCTCCTCCCATCATTCCTCCCCTCCCCGGTAACCATAAGTTCGTTCCTTTCAACTATTTTTATGATAGTTTTGCAGCAAGAGATTTAAGGTTATATTTTCTAGCCATGTTCTCCTGTGCATGTCTTTTACAATAGGGAATAGGCTATTAGAACAACTACATTTGTTACCAGATGAGTATTACCCCAACTAAACGAGCCTGGAATAGTGACAGAATGAACGTTAAACCAAGCTAAAGCAGAAACAGAATTCTGTGAATTTCCAAACTACACATTTGTAGGACCATCCACGGTTTACAAAGTTCCTGTGAATATATCAGCACCACATGTAACACAAGCTTCCTTCCTCAGAAAACAAGAAGGGATACCCGTTCCAGCATCTCACTTCCTCCCTTATTAACATGATATAACCATGGTTCTAATAAGAAATAATGGTTGAACACTTCTTATGTATCAGCCACTGAAATAAGTGCTGTGTATGAATCATCAGAATCAACCCTTCCAGTTACCCTGTGGGATACTGGCACTATCTTCTTTGCATACGTGAAAAATCTGAGGCTTCAACAGATCAAATGCCATGTCCAAGGTCACTGAGGGTTGATATTGTATCTGAATCCAGACCCATCTCCAGAGCTCTCACTCTTAGTAATGTGGTTATAATGCCTCATGTCCTACCAGATTCTTTACTAGAAATAGAGAAAAAAAGTTTACACATTAATTTATTTCAGATTATAATATATTGTACTCCACATATACATGCCATTATGGATTCATTTGACCACTTTAAATGTCTCTGATACTCCCAGCTTGTCATGTTATCACCTTCCCTAATTCTGAGAACAGAGCCAAGTATTGTGTGTGGTGGGGTGTGTGTGTGTGTGTGTGTGTGTGTGTGTGTGTGCGTGTGTAGTACAGCAAAATATATCTTTTTTCTGTCATTTTCAATTAATATAGAGACACAACTTGTAGAGGTAAACTTACATTATTTTACAGCTACTTTTAATTTTTGGTAAATCTTTTTTAAAAATCGTAGACCATTAGCATGATTTCATTATTCACTTTAATTTCATATTGACTTGATTGATTGAATTTCCCTTTAAGTATCTAAAACTGAAAAACTCCACTAGTAACTGAACAGCCTTAGACAACATCTAACTTCTTACTTACTTTAGGACCACTCAATAAATTATTTGCCTTGTCTTAAGCAAAATAGTGTTAATAAAAATTAACTCTGCTTAAAAGATTGTCACCACTTTTCTCAAATATTTATTGGGAAAAAATCTTGTAATAATGCCTGATTCTTAGAAATATGTAAATGTCTGATTCCATGGGATGAAAAGGATGTACAGGAAAGCTAGAAGTAAAAAAACAATGAAAAGAACAGAAAAGAAAAAGAAAAAAAAAGGAAGGAAGGAAAGGTTCATATCCATGACTGTGAAGAGGAACAACTGAACAGTTCTATTGTTACAAACTAATTGGTTAGCCTTTGTATTTTCCATAAGGATATCAATTTTTCAAACTAGAAAGGCTGGTACCAATCATCAGTAGAAAGAGATACTCTAAAAGAAATATAAAGTAGTAAGACATGGATTAGAGGACATTTATTGTCACTGATAGAGGATGAATATTGTTCCTAATAGGTAAATTGGAACAACTTTTCTAGAAGCAATTTGAAGACATGCACATAGAAGCATTCTCATTGCTGCATCGTTTCTAGAAAGGAAGATTGAAAAGAGCCTAAATGTTTAATAATAGAGTGTGGGCTACAGAAATATACATACACACCATGGAATATTAATAGTTATCTAATTTTGCCAATATTTTGATGATGTATATTTCATGAAATATTTACAGTATGTTACCATCTTTATTCAACTCTCAGATACCCATCTTTTCATAATTTAATATAACTGAAATCCAGAAACAGTTTATAATCACTACCAGCTACTGCCCTGTATGTATATATGTTCACATGTAATATAATGACATAGTTCACATGTTCTATGTATGTATGTTCACATGTAATATGATGACAGAGCTGTTATTGCTTGTGCATGCTCATCAAAAGTCAGAGTCTTGGAGACTTGTTTCATCACCAACGTCTTCAATTGCACAGCAAATCTACTGCATGAAAAATATCAGAAAGTTATTTTAAATGTGGGACTAGGTGTTTTAAGAAGTTTTTAAAATATTTTACCAAATTTATTTATCTTATATTTTCCCTATTGTAAAAGCACAAAAATGCTATATCATAAAATTATATCTACTAGTTATGTCTAACTAATAAGCTCTTTCAATAAAGGTATAAAATAAAACATCTATAATTTTAAAAGCATTGTCAAATAGTTTAATGGTAGTGCTTTTCTTTCTTAGCAGTACGTGAAAAATTGTGTGTCTAATATTTGATGGTGTCTTGGATTCAATGGTATAACAGAATCTCATTTTTTTCTCTAAAAATAAATTATATAGGTACCTTTATTTTTTATTTTATTTTTTTTTCTTTCTTTTTGCGGTATGCGGGCCTCTCACTGTTGTGGCCTCTCCCGTTGCGGAGCACAGGCTCCGGATGCGCAGGCCCAGCGGCCATGGCTCACGGGCCCAGCCGCTCCGCGGCATATGGGATCCTCCCAGACCGGGGCACGAACCCGTATCCCCTGCATCGGCAGGCGGACTCTCAACCACTGCGCCACCAGGGAGGCCCTATAGGTACCTTTAAAAAAGGATTACAAATAAAAGGGCAAAACAAGGTAAGAAATGATCATCTCTGGATTGTGTGACCATTGGCGATTTTGAATTTCCTGATGCATTTCTAAAAAGAAGTATGTATACTTTCATATTCAAAAAAAAATAATGTACTTTGATAAGGTAGAAACTACTAGATACCTGAAATTAGTTCAAGTTTTTATGAACAAATTACTTCCCAGGGTGTAAAAGAATTAGTGAAGTACTCTGCAATCTATTGTCAAAATAGGAAGACCTGTTTTGACATAGATTTTGATAAAGGTTTGAAATAGGAGACATAGAGAAAGACTATAGAAGGATAGCAGACCAAAGGTAGGGCAGAATTGGCTAGGAGAGCTGAAGAGTGATTTCCAGGAACTTTTGAGGGCAAAGGAGTATATGGGATGAAAACATTATGTGAAATATTATTTATAGTATTCCTTTCAATAAAAATAAAAAGTGATCTATGAATGCCAATATGCATGTCAACTTCCATATGTAAATATTTCCATTATTTAATTGTTAGAGTAGAATATTTCATCTAAATTTTGGTTTAAAATAAACTGTTGCCTAGCAACCTATTTTTTTTTAAAGAAAATGCATTCCATATGCCAGAGAGCCCACTAATGAGCTGTTTGATAGCATTCAATTTACAAGAGAGCTGTTTTCTAAGGAAAAATAACACTGTTCACTGTTAAGTTGCCAAGAGTTCTCAACAAAAAGACTCTGAGGGCATCTTCTCCAACTACTTTCTGTAAATAAAGAAAATAAGCAAATGTGTTTCATGTCATTCTAATTTAATTTAACATAAACGATACTGTTAATATCAACTATCGATGGATATTTACTTTAAATAAATACATCATTAAAATATTTCTGCCAATTACTTATTCTAGACCTTGTATTTTTATTGTATTAATTTTATGCATTAAATATGAAGTGTTTCATAGTGTTTTAATTTATTCCCCTTTCAAAATATATTCCTCCCAAAATTTTACTATGTGACATTTCTGAGGATTACTTGTAGAAGGAAAGATAATGAGCTGTGGAATAACTCATTCTAAGGACCATGTTACATTTGCTTTTCAAAAATTAATATATTTAATGGCATAGTTTCAAAGTCCTCAGTTGATAGTTTTGAAAGTGTTAGATCTGACATATCTGCATTACAAATGTTTCTAGCAGAAAAACAAATAGCTCTTGGCAAAACTTTCCAATTTACTAGTTTGAGGTAATCAATGAATCAAGTAAAATAGAGCTGAACTGACTGAGTCAAATTTCAATGACTTCTGGGACTTCCCTAATGGTGCAGTGGTTAAGAATCCGACTGCCAATGCAGGGGACATGGGTTCGAGCCCTGGTCCAGAAAAATCCCACATGGCGTGGAGCAACTAAGCCCATGCTCCACAACTACTGAGGCCACGTGCCACAACTACTGAAGCCCGTGTGCCTAGAGCTCGTGCTCTGCAACAAGAGAAGCCACTGCAATGAGAAGTCTGTGCACCGCAACAAAGAGTAGCCCCCGCTTGCCACAACTAGAGAAAGCCCGCACACAGCAACAAAGATCCAATGCAGCCAAAAATAAATAAATAAATAAGTAACTTTTAAAAAAAATTTCAATGACTTCTGAAAGTCATCCCCAAAGAAGGAAAAGGAAAGAAACAAAATGTATCAAGAGCATTAGTAAAGACCACTTTGAGGGTCTGATGAAAGCAATGGAGTTGTTCATCCCAAAACTCACACACAAAAAATACACATAATTATTTCTCTTGGGCATGTATTTCACAGAGGAAAGAAAAACAGTATTTGCCAAACTAATGCTTCTCTCAATTTTCATTTTCATGATAAAACAAGCCATTTCCCTTGTAACCAAAAGGAAAGAATTAAATCCAAATATAATAAAACTTTAATTCTTCTTAAAAGGTCAAGTTCTTAATGAAGGTTGCTATGCTTTTGGCTTGAGTAAAAACTCAAAATTGTAAAGGTAACTGTGCCATGGCCACATATATGACAACTTTTTTAAAAAAAACAAATAATTGATTCCAACTTTTTTTTTAACATGGCACATAGGAAACCCAATATGATTTAGAATATTTCAAGTTGAAAATGTCACATCAATTCCTGTCCTCATGGCAATGAAATCATCTTTGAGTACATCTTCATCATTAATGTGAAAGAAGGAAAGAAATAAAGAAAAAAAGAAAGAAAGAAAGAAAGAAAGAAAGAAAGAAAGAAAGAAAGAAAGGAAAGAAGGAAAGGAAGGAAGGAAGGAAGGAAGAGATACAATTTAATTGAACAATAGTGGCCTTCAAATAAAGGTTTTAAATATTTTCAGATTTACATCTACAGTGAAACTAAGGTTAATACTCTAAACAACACTGTGTTGAAAAGGTTTTATACATATTTGTTTGCCAATCTCCTCATGGACAGTGGCACCTTAGCTAAAATAACTAACAGTTTCTGAACAGAACTTATAGTGGATAATGTAGGACCTTGAGCAGGAAGATCACTTTTTTTCTTTCTATGAACATGTGCCATTCAGCCAAATCATTAAAAAACCCCACCTGAAAATGGTTCCAGTAAGCTCTATTTTTCTCTTTAAAAAATACCAGGGCAGGCTTCCCTGGTGGCGCAGTGGTTGAGAGTCCGCCTGCCAATGCAGGGGACACGGGTTCGTGCCCCGGTCCGGGAAGATCCCACATGCCACGGAGCGGCTGGGCCCGTGAGCCGTGGTCTCTGAGCCTGCGCGTCCGGAGCCCATGCTCCGCAATGGGAGAGGCCACAGCAGTGAGAGGCCCGCGTACTGCAAAAAAAAAAAAGGGGGGGGGACCCCCTCTGGCAGAAATTTAATAATTTTTTTTCTTGGAAAGCTAAAACATTTGTAAGCACAAAAATAAAGTTTCATATTTTGCTCTCATTTCTTCACAAAACTTCTCAAATATGGGCAACTCAAATCCTGTTTCTGATAAAGTGCACCTTTCTTAGCAATATACAAGCTATTTAAGGACTGAGGACAAGAAGTAAAACAGCAATCCATGCCAGCATAAGAGGAAAAGAGTCATGAGACTGGGGAGCCTTTTCCTTTATAAAGTACAAAAAACAAGTGTGTTTTCAATCTATTAAATTGCCATCTATTGGAGTACCAAATTTTTCTTTCAGTTGAAACTCTGGTTGGAAAAGACACATTTTTACCATTACCGAGTAGTCTATGTATTTGTATTAGCTGCCTATTGCTGTGTAAAAAATTACCCAAGGTGTAACAGCTGAAAACAACAATCATTTATCACCTCAAAGAGTTTGTTGATCAGGAATCTGGGGGCAGTTAAGTTGGGTGGTTCTAGCTCAGGATCTCCTGAGGTCACAGTCAAGATGTAAACCAAAGTACTAGTCATCTGGAGGCTGGATTAGAGCTGAAGGGTCCACTTGCTATGACTCAATCACATGGCTATTGGCAGGAGGCCTTAGTTTCTTTCTGGATGTTGGCTAGAGGCTTCAAAGGCTACCCAAGACGTGGCAGCTGATTTCTCCCAAAGCAAGTGGTGTGAGAGAAAGCCAGAAGAAAGCCCCAATGCCTTTGATGACCTAGTCTCAGAAGTCACACACTATCACTTCTGCTTTATTTATTAGAAGCAAGTGACTAATTCAAGTGACACTTAAGAGGAATTAGGCTCCACTTCCTGTGTGAGGAGTATCAATCCCTTTATGGACATATTTTTAAACATCATAAGGCTTTGTAGTTTTCTAAAGGGCCATTAGATTATAAAATCTTTGAGGGTGACAGTGTGTATGCAACACATGAAAAGTAGGAGTAAATTACACTAGAAAATATCAGTTATTTCATCCTGCCACTTGCCAAAGAGGAATTGATAACTTAATTCTTCCAAGAGCATCTTAAAATTTTTATAGGAACTATCTGAAAGACATTCTAGAGTGGATAAAATCATTTGATATAGACATTGCTACAGATTTCTTCTTCTGCCCCATGGCCTTACATTTTTATTTGAATTCATAGTTATTTAAGAATTTCTCCTCACTGTGTTATGTGGAGATGTTAGCTTTCCAATCTAGTATTAACTATGCAAGCTGTTACAAGAAAGAGCTTCCATGAAAGGTTGTCTGAACTGACCACTTATGAAGCACTCAAAACCAAGATATGGCAGTATTATGGCCCAGAGTTGGGCCTTCTAAATTTTTCAGAACCTAGTAAGTGGCCAAAAATATGTAAGGAATGAAAGTAGAAATGACTGGTTTACCTGGTATAAATCAGAAGCTTGGTCTATTATGAGCAGTTGAAGAACTGAAGAGAATCAACGTCAAAGAAAATCTAAGAAACCAAAAGGGCTTTCCAGAGGTCTCCCAGCTTCTGTAACCACTGTGGGCTACTTCTTTAGAGTTTTATGTCTAAATTCTAAATAATTCTTCCTTTTCCTCTTTTAATAAAAATATTGCTGTTCATTATGTGTTACTGTTAGCTCAGCAATTATCTGTATCTTAGCCAATTTCAGTTCATCGTGTTTTATTCTGACTTAAATAAGCATACTATAACTTATAATCAATTTCCATTGCTAATATTGAAGTCACATCCTAATGAAGGCAAACACTGATATAAACAACTGAGAACAGAAGATTTTCAAAACAGAAATGGGTTTCTACTTCATTTTGACATAGAGAGACCATATTTACAGAAGGCTTACCTTGCCAACTGTGATCTTGGGTTTTAATCTGGTTTGGTTTGCATACCCCAATACACAAAATTTGATAAAGAAAAGCATTAAAAAGCACCACTCTTGGGAAAAGGTGTAAATTGCTGATTTAACGTTTGTCATAGATATTCATACGTGAATAATTGAGGTACTATATAAATCACACTCTATTATTAATATTTTTATCTGTTAATGACAGAAAAAAGTTTGTTCAATTTCAAAATACCAGCTTTGTAAATGGTCTTTTTGTTCATGGGCAAAGTACATACCAGTACAGACTTAGATAATTGCCCTGAAAAATTACCAAAATATTTCTTTTAATCCTGAATTCAACACTGGATATGTTTGCCTCTAAGCAAAGTGGCTTCCTAGGCATAATGAAATTTATTTCACTGCAGTAGGAAAGGTAAGAGGTGTGATTGATAACCAATAATGTCTAACGAGGAATGTGTGTTTCAATTCTGAGTACTAGGCAGTGCTATTTGTACAGTTTTCATAGAAACGGATTAAAAGAAACCCTGAAGTAATGGCGCATGGAAGAGCTATCAATCACACCTCGTTATCAGAAGGTACTGAATCACCCAAGGTTTTGGCGTCAAGTGGACAAAAAAGTTCTTAAACTGAAGTGAAACTCTCTATACAGTTTTATGCTTCAGTACCTAACTAGGCAGGAACAAGAATACTGCAGGGTTCTCAAATTGTACCTAACAGCTTTCTATGAGACTCTTAATCACTGTAGTCATCTGCAAGTAAAATGAATACAGAGTCTCTCTTGAGAAAACCAACACTCCGCTCAGTGATTAGTAAATGTCAGTACAGTAATTGTTTGAAATGAAATTGGCTCCAGTGAAACCAACTGCTGTTTAAAAAGTAAACCTCCCTTTCCTAGTAATTTCCAGTTCCTTAGTCAAGTCAACAGGGTTGAATAATCAACTCGACAGGGTTGAAGAGACAACTCAATAGAGCTGTCATTTACTCCTACTCCCTGGTGTTGCCTTGGTTGAAGCCCATCCCCAAGTCACCCCTCGCTAAGAACTGCCATCATCAGCAGTCATCCAAAGTTAAGTACCTACAGGACCCTGCAAATAACTCAAGTGAGGAAAGTTAGATTGGTAAACAATACAGGATGGTGGGAACTCTGGCAAAATGGTGAACTTCAGCACTATTTAAAGAAGCCATGGATGTGTAACCTCAACCCCAACCAATTTTTGGCAAGTGGAAATGTATACCCAAGATTGCCAGATCTTATAATTATTTTTCAAAAGAAGCCGGAAATCTGAAATCTGTGAAAATGTCCAATTTTCAAATGTTGGCAACAACTTTTTTAAACCTGTGCAAGACAAAACACTTCTGCACATGCCCTTAGACTGCCATTTTGCAACCTGTTTCATGCTGTTTCCTCTTCTTTTCACATGTTACTACAGTTTCATCAGTCAGGATAATGAGTGATAAAAAAAAAATAAGGGTTTCAGGTGGTATTGGCACCCAAAAATTTTCCTATCTGATGAAATTGTAGTAACTGAGAATAACACGTAGATCTTCAGAAGGGAAGCTGCTGCCAGAAGTATTTTATCTCTTGAATAAATTCTCCTTGCCTGTAGATCCTTATTACTATCAACAAGGTTCATTTTTGTAGAAATTTTCTATTTCTAGACATCTGAACACTTCTTCAGGAATGCATGGGAATGTTGCCCTAAATCTGCCATTTTTACTGAGCTATCCTTGGAATATCTGGATGACTCCAAACCAAGACAAATAACTGAGCTGAAATGTAAGGAAGTTTTCAGCAATCATCAGAAGGAAAAATATTAAGAAAATAGATCCCCAAATCCATTTATTCAATAAAGACTTATTGAGCACTACTGTGTTTCAAACCTATGCTCTACACTGAGGATACAATGGTGAGCAAGACAAAAATTTTGTGTTTGCTCATGAAGCTTATGGAGGCACCTGCAGTAGATACTTCTCAGGAAATACACTGTGACAGGAAAAAGAACCTGAGAGAGTTACTGATGCTGCTGATCATCATGATGCTTTGTAGTAGCTGGGTTTGTTGCAGTAGCTGATTCTGTTTTAATGGGAAACATCAGTTTACATTTAAGTGGTTATAGGAAGGGACCAGTAATAGAGGAGACAAGATTGAAAACATAGGAGAGAGAGCAAATCAAAATATCCTGAGTAGGCACGGGAATATGGGATCCAGAGAACAGGGAGAGGGCTTTACTCTTGGAGTAGAGAAAAGATGACTCTTTGTTTTGCACTCGGATTGTAACTAATAAAGGCGACCTAGGGACGACACTGAGAGGTCAATGCTATTGAAATGAAAAATTAATGTTACAATTCCCCTAGGAACAGAGGCATAACTCACCATTCAGTGCCATAGGAAGAACATCAGATTTTGGTCAGGAGGCAGAAGACAGGAGAATGGGTAGCACTTTGGCCAAGACCTTTATTGGGGTTTCTGCAAAAAAAGAAAGGCAAGGTAGGGCAGAGTAAATGGTTTAGGATTGGCTGGATGGAATAATTTTGGCAGGCTTCGGGCTATAGGGGTGGTGTCAGTTGCTTTGTACCCGGCCCTGGGATGATTAAGGCAGAGGTATCTGTCTCTGGGATGTACCAGCCAGGTAGAGGAGATACGGCCCTGCATTGGTTAGCTTCCATGTCAAAAGCATGTTCCCAGCTGACTCCTTTGCCAAGACTAAGAATTGGCTAGCTCCAGGATGGGCAGTCTCTCCCACCCAGAAAAGCTTTCTGAGGATGTTAAAACATCATAATACACAGAAAATTT